>NC_069787.1:104235689-106880530 GCF_027406575.1 Nycticebus coucang
ATAAATGATTTGGGGCTAACTTTGGAAATAGAAAAATAATGGAGTTGGGAATACATATAACTAAAACAAATACACAGAGATTCATTAAGTTGCTTTTGTAGATTAGAATCACTCATCTATATGTTAGAATCACTTGACCAGATTTAAAAATCTACTAGTGCCAGGTGGCCCACCCTAGACTAATTAAATAAGACTTTTTGAGAGTAACACATAGAAGCTTGAAAAGTTAGAAATCACTTGAAAAGTTATTCTAATGGGTAACCAGGGTCAAACTGTCAGAAACAATAGCTCAAGTAAATAATGTCTACCAGAGGGAAAAGGCCTAATGTTAGACAGTGCTACCCTGATAGTTTAGACTTTCCTCCAGAGCAGCCAAGCAGCAGCATCACTGATGTTCCCCTTTCTCTGCTTACCTGTTGGTTGAGATGCCAATGGTGCTGGCACAGCAGACATTTAGCACAGCTCTATTGACAAATTGATGGATAAGTGGTTTGGTGTGTGTTAAAATGTCCCACAGATGGGTCAAGCTAAGGGTAAATGAGATGAATAGAATGAAGTTGGGTAGAGAGCATCTAAATTTACATGGGTTAAATAGTAGAATATAATTCCACCTTGTAAAATATATTATTAGGTTTCTCATAGGCTTAAAGTCAAATTATATTCTTTTTTTTTTTTTTTTGTAGAGACAGAGTTTCACTTTATGGTCCTCGGTAGAGTGCCGTGGCCTCACACAGCTCACAGCAACCTCCAACTCCTGGGCTTAAGCAATTCTCTTGCCTCAGCCTCCCGAGTAGCTGGGACTACAGGTGCCTGCCACAACACCCGGCTATTTTTTGGTTGCAGTTTGGCTGGGGCTGGGTTTGAACCCGCCACCCTCGGTATATGGGGCCGGCGCCTTACCGACTGAGCCACAGGCGCCGCCCTCAAATTATATTCTTATACCAAACTTTTTTCATACTATTAAAGCAGATATTATGCCATTGCACAAGCTTAATATTAGCAATAGCTTCCAGACTATAGTGTTTTAGAGTCATGGCACCCCACAGAAATTCAATATAACATTTATTGAGTGTCTACTATCTACCAGGGAAAGTTCTACTAGGAATATAGAAGAGACATTAACTAGAAGACAGACAAGAAGCCAAAATAAAAGTGTTTGTAATTTTCAGTTGTCTGGAAGTCCAAGCCATTTCCCAAGGACTATATGTCAGTGAGAGGTTGCCCTGTGATAAGACGGCCACTGCATGGGAACAGGAGGCTATTGATTTGAGGATCATTACTTATTCATGCAACACTTTATCCTTGTTGTAGTGCAAAGGACTTTGAAAATTTGGTTGTCTTATCACTTATCCTAGGATTCTTCTGAAGAAGGACATATTAAAAGTCATATAACCAAATATATGAATGGCATGACCATTTATAAAGATAACTATCCTGAGGTGCTTTCCCATGTGTATTTCATTTTTATATCTAGAAGATTCCTTTTCTTGTTAAAAATATATGCTAAGCTTACTCTCTAACTTACTTACAGTTGGACTATATGCATCAGATTGTGTGTATATTTTCTAGCCAATTTTTCACTGTTTGAGAGTTTGCTATCTACTGTGCAAGCAGGGCCGGCACCTCTGCTCCTTTATCTGGTGGACAGTTTTGGAACCTCACCTGTCCAGCACTGGTGACTATGAACACAGAAGCTGAGCTTATAAAAGGCAAATCAGGGAACTCCCTTCTCTGTTAGGTAGCTGTGCTGGCTAAAACAATTTGGAACAAATCTCTCTCTCTGTTCTTTCGCTCTCTCCTCCAGTAAGCCTAAAATAATCTTGGAGCTATTTTGGAATTTTGGAGGGGCTGTCTGTTGCCGAATGAACCACTGGGATCCTATCCTCAGCTTGCTGGTCTCCTGCTGGCCTGGCTGCTGTGTACCAAACTCTCCCAAGGTCCTTAGAGCAAGGCCTAGGGCAGGAGGAGATTCTTTCCTCATCTTCCTGACCCTGGCAGCAACAAGCCTAGCAGGTTCTTACTGGAAGTAAACGAAGAAGGAGGGTTAGAAATATGGGAGAGACACCATTCAGAAAGTTCTCTGTTTTTTCCTCCACTGCTGTTAGTGCTTTGAAAGTCAGTCTTGAGAGGAATCCAGACTCTCTGAGAGGAAAATTCACATCATTCTGCAGGTCCTGGTGGTGGTGCTGGGGGTGGAGGGAGGCAGGGAATTAAGATTTTGAACGGGGCAGTGCCTGGCCTGCCCAGGTGTCTTTGGAAACCCTTTTGTCAAAAGAAAGGAACAAATCAAAAAGGGAGAAAATAGGGGGTGGGGGAGGGAGAAACAGAACCAGAGAGAGGCCTTTGCTGAGCCCATGCCTTTGTGCACCGCATTCAAACTGATTTGTACCCTTTGTAGTCTTAATTATTTGTGAGAGCGGGATAACAGGAGTACCCAGCTCACCCATTATTTCCTGCATAAAAAAAGGCACACAGAAGCCGCTGATCATTTTTGAATTAGCAAACATGATACTAAAAAAAAAAGCATAAAAAAATTCATTAATACCATCAGGGATTAGGAGGCTGATTAAAGTGTAGCTGTTAGCGTATGCAAATGAGCGATAGGCATTTATCGGGGCCTGTGCAAGCTGTCTCGGAGCTGTAAAGCCCACGTATGTTTTCCAGCTGATTAAAATAGTTTTAAGTTCTGCAGATTTTTTTTTTTGGTAGGGAATTAAAAAAAAGAGACCATCTCCACTTTCCCTTTTGGCAAAATTTTTCTAAAATATACTCCAACCATTCTACTTGACTGCACTGTCTCGTGCAGCCTCTTCTGAGAGGCAGGTTGCTGCATCCTATTTACAGTGGGCTGAGCTCTTTTCCATGATTCTTCCTCTAGGAGTTCACCAGAACTCCTGTGGCAAGCCAGATGGGTACCTTAACGATGGCCCAAAGGACTATCAGGTCTCCATATTCTCCCCCAAGATGAAGACCCTCTGCCCCCACCCCAAGCTGAAGGCAAATGAAAAAGAATTTGTTGCCCAAGCACAGGGTACCAAATGCTCCCTTGCATTACAGGAGTCTGTGCTCACTCCAAGAGTCTTGGTTTTGTGAGGTAAAGAAGGGTGGAGTGAGTGAGAATGTGAGGCCTGGGAGTTTAGGACAGATCCCTATTGACACAGGCATCCATATTGAAAGTTGGGTGGTCATGACTGACCTTGCTCTTGAAGCAAAGATACTGTGGGAGAAAGAAAGGTGAGATAAACTTCCTCTCTTTGAGTAGAAATTTAAATCCCATTTTCACCTCCAGGGCTTCAGCTATTGATAAATGGCCTATGGATAATAACAACAATAATAAGTATTGTTGTTCATTAAGTAGTTACTCTATGCTAAGCACTGTTATAAACTCTTTACATGTTTAATTTTATTTGATCCCCATCACAAATACGGGGCGGAGGGGATGACTATTCTTATCCTTAATATGCAACAAACTATATCCAGAATTTGACCCCTTCCTGCATTGGCAGATGCTAACCTGCTGGTTTAAGCTATTACTTTCTTTCATATGGATCCTGTAGTATTTTCCCTAACTGGCTTCCTGATTCCAGTCTTGCTTCTCCCCTCTGCCTGTTGACCTGAGGATATACTGAAAACAGATGCTTTTGTAATAAAATTATTTTGTATCTTGCCATCTGGTCAAGCCCTCAGTAGCTCCCTTTTTTACTTGGAGTAAAGGGCAAAGACCTCTGAATTGCCCCCATGGCTACACAATCTGCACTGTTACTTATCTTACTTCATCCCCACTGCCTCTCCCCTGCTATACTCCAGTGGCACTGGTTTCCTTGGGTTTCTTCAAAAGCTCTAGATATATTCCTATCTTGCTTTACCTTTTCTCTGTTCCGAGCACTCTTCTAATATAGTACTTATTTATTATGTTTATCATCTATCACACCCAGCCATACCCGTGGGTAGGGATCTTTGTCTATTTTGTTGACCAGTATATCTTAACCAGCTAGATTAGGCACTCATTATGAGCGCAATCATTATTTGTTGATGAGAATCTTCAAAGTAATTTGTAAAACTTCTTTTAAATGATAAAAAATATATAGTAAAAAGTTCAAAAGTTAGAAACTGTGATTGTCTTGGTCATCACTCTATCCCTAGCACTTAACTCATGGTTGGCAATAAATAAATAATCAATGATTGAATAAATAAATGGACTAAACTTGGCAACCAATAATTCTGTGCAAAAATATCCATTTCCAGTTCCAGTCACAGATTTTGAAATAAACCACCATAGTCATTTATACTTAAAGAATGATTCTTTTTAAGCCCAAGTATTTATTCATTATATTAAAACCTTTTTTTCCAGTCTGACAAAGCCAGTTTTTCCCTGAGAACTGTTTTTTTACTTTCTGCTGAGCTGAAACCAGAACCCTCTAAGCTCCCTTTGCAGTAAAAAGTCTCTTAAGAGTCAAGGTTATATTAAAGGCAAAATCAGACAGAGTAAGTTCCAGTTCAATGACTGCCTTACCACTCCCCATAAGACCCTGAGCCCCAGGTTCCTATCTCTGAGAGGGATGCGCCCCTGGTTTTGCCACCCCCTAAGTCCCTCTTCCTGTCTACTCTGGGTCTTCCAGGTGAATCCAGGAGGAGGACTTCCCTAACTCACTTGCCTAAGTCACTGCCTCTGCTTGCCAAGTATAAGGAATAAGCTGACTGTCAGGTGGGAATAGATTGAAGTTTGTTGAAGAAACAGAATGATCTTAAGACATCTGTTGGTCTTAAGAAGTTTAACATGTAGTTAGTTTAGAGGTTAGGCTGGTCTACAGGGGTCCTGGGCTGATGAAGAAGCAATGTGGACCTGATCCCAAGGACAGGGAAGCAGCCAAAGATTCAGGAAGGAGCAGATTCTTTTTTTTTTTTTTGTAGAGACAGAGTCTCACTTTATGGCCCTCGGTAGAGTGCCATGGCCTCACACAGCTCACAGCAACCTCCAAATCCTTGGGCTTAGGCGATTCTCTTGACTCAGCCTCCCGAGCAGCTGGGATTACAGGCGCCCGCCACAACGCCCGGCTATTTTTTGGTTGCAGTTTGGCCGGGGCTGGGTTTGAACCTGCCACCCTTGGTATATGGGGCTGGCGCCCTACTCACTGAGCCACAGGCGCCGCCCAGGAGCGGATTCTTTAAAGGAAGGAGTGGATTAAAACTTTCTGTGTAGGGTAAACATTGCACAGAGACAGAAAAAAGAGGAGAAAAGGGACAATGAGTGTGACAGCTTGTTGAAGTGGACCCTGAAGTACAAGTTAGAACAGTAAATGGAAGTCATCTTGTGGAGGCGGTGACTGTCATGTGAAGTGCTTCAGGCTTTGCTCTGTAGGCCATTGGGAGCTCCTGAACAGGGTCAGAATGAGAGTGAGGAAGGGGAGGGATCCACCTCAAGTGAAAAATTTAAAGGGGTGGGGGGTGAAGAACTCAGTAATTAAGATAAATAATACCTTAATTCAACATATGAAAGATAAAATCTACAAACAATAGCCATCCTTTTTTATAAATGAAGTTTTACATGAAGGATTTGAGTTGGGGAATGCTGTGCTTAATGCTCATTTTTGAAGATTAATCTGGCAATGGAGAGGATCATCTAATTTGAAACCAGATCCTGGCTCTGCCTCAGCAGAAGGAAAATGGGAAGCCCTGGAGCTGGGGCAACAAGTGGTCCAGGAGGCAACCCCCTGTCCAGCCCATCTTGATAATTTTTCCCCATCATGATGCTGCCTTTCTGGTTTCTGCTTTCTGCTATCCACTGTTTTTAGGAACATTTAGACGATCAGAATTGAGTGGATATTTAAATAATTGTCCAAGTCAGAACAAAATAAGAGCTATAAGAGAAGTATCAAGTGATATGAAAGGATTGGCTGATTCCTGCTGGAGAGAGGTGGCACCTAACTGAGCTTTGCATCATGATCTGGTGGGAAGAACAATGTGAGTTCAAATAATATTGGGCAGGTCATTTGATGTTTTCTGAGCCTCATTTCCCATATCTGTAAAATAGGAATAATAACCTTTTCCTCACAGGGTTGTCATGAGGTTTATGCAAGATACTATATGTCAAACCCTAGAATGATGTTGTTAAAGACTGTTATTGCTAATTATGTTTCACAGTGCAGAGTCACAGCATAGTTCATTTATCAGATAAAAGATAGTTCCAAGCATGAAGATAACACTGGTAACTTTAGCTTTTTGGAATGAAGTATAGCCATTGTCTTGTTAGTAGAAGGGATTTGAACAAATGCCAGAGTAATTTCTACTGTTAGATTTACCAATTTGACTAAATTAATCAATTAGACATCATATGCTTACTGAATACCTGTTATTTGTAAACTAGGCATTGCAGGGGACCCAGGGAAATATGAGACATGGTCTCTGACTCCATTGAACCTAGGATCTGGTAGATAAAACATGATATATTGGGCATCCATTATTTGCAGCTGGAGATCCATTTATCCTTCTCTTGGTAACAACACTTTGATTTTTCTGTAGGAAACCACCTGTTCCTCATGTTCAGTCCAAGATATTTTGTACAATGTTGGCATCCAACTCTAGGTCCTGAATGAACTTATGGTTCAGCCTCAGCCAATGAGAGCACTGACTTGTCCTGCACACATACTGGTCACGTCATATGACCCAATCGGAGCAAATGAGACCCAGAGACTTTTGCTGAGCCTGCTACTTTTTCCACTTGACTTGAACTCAAGAGGAAGTAAGGCTGAAGTTGTAGATAACATATTGCCACCATAGACACCACAGAGAAATGCCATTTTGTTCTGAAAAGGGAATCTAATTACAGAAGAGAGAGAAGGCAGTGGGAGGCAGGGTTGGAGAAGAGAAATGTCCTAGTGACTATTTGAGTTGCAGAATAAAACCAAATTTAAACTCAATTTTTCTTTGAAACAGAGTCTTACTATGTAGCTCTTGGTAGAGTGCCATGGTATCACTGCTTACAGCAACCTTAAACTCTTGGGATTAAGCAATTCTCTCACCTCAGCCTCCCACATAGCTGGGACTATAGGCACCTGCCACACCACCAGGATATTTTTGTTGTTATTGTTGTTGTTGTTGTCCTTAGCAGGCTCAGGCCAGGTTCGAACCTGCCAGCCCTGGAATATGTGGCTGGTGCCCTAACCACCGAGCTACTGGCAGCCTGAACTCTGATTTTTAGTTATTAAGCCAATAAATCTCCTTCTTGCTTAAGTCAGTTGGGGTTGAATGTTCTGCTTCCTGGGACACCAAAAGAATCTTAACTGATGGACTGAATATTAATTCATTAAGAGGTAGATCACCAAAAAACAAACAAAACAGTGACAATAACAAACAACCACCAAAAATAATAAATAAATAAACCCCAAATGTGAAAGCCTTGTTAAATAGCAGATAGAAATACATGGTGGTTTGGCTAATGAGCAGTGTGGATACTACACAATTATTGTGAACGGACAAAATAGAAGTCCTTATTTCAGGAATAGGTGGTTGTAAGGGGCAACCCCCTCTCACTCCGTTTTCCTATGTAGCTGCCACAGACAGCCAATTACAAGCCTAAGCCAATGAGAGCACTGACTTGTCCTGCACATATACTGGTCATGTCACATGACCCAATCAGAGCCTTGTAATTGGCATGGAGGGCTGCTACACAGTTTGGGGAGCCAGGTGGTTGATCATAAGGTCATGCCAGCTCTCAGATGTCTTTCCTTACCAAGGAGGGATACTAGTTCAGACCAGCTAGAGTGATGGGCAATCCAAACATAATTTAATGTTAGCTTAAAACAGTCTTACAGTGTTGAAACTTTGTGGTAAATTTTTTTTTTTATTAAATCATAACTGTATACATTGATATGATCATGGGGCATCATACACTCGCTTCATAAACCATTTGACAGATTTTTATCACAGTGGGTAACATAGCCTTTCCGGCGTTATCTCAGTTACTGTGCCAAAACATTTACATTCTACATTTACCAAGTTTCGCAAATACCCCTGTAATATGCACCACAGGTGTGATCCCACCGATCCCCCTCCCTCTACCCACCCCCCCCTTTCCCACTTCCCCCTATTGTTAAGTTGTAGCTGGGTTATAGCTTTCATGTGAGAGTCCCAAATTAGTTTCATAGTAGGGCTGTGTACATTGGGTACTTTTTCTTCCATTCTTGAGATACTTTACTAAGAAGAATATGTTCAGCTCCATCCATGTAAACATGAAAGAGGTAAAGTCTCCATCTTTCTTTAAGGCTGCATAGTATTCCATGGTATACATGTACCACAATTTATTAATCCATTCGTGGATCGATGGGCACTTGGGCTTTTTCCATGACTTAGCTATTATGAATTGGGCTGCAATAAACATTCTGGTACAAATACCTTTGTTATGTTGTGATTTTTGGTCTTCTGGGTATATGCCCAGCAGAGGAATTACAGGATTGAATGGCAGATCTATTTTTAGATCTCTGAGTGTTCTCCATATATCTTTCCAAAAGGAATGTATTAATTTGCATTCCCACCAGCAGTGCAGAAGTGTTCCCTTTTCTCCGCATCCACGCCAACATCTCTGGTCTTGAGATTTTGTGATATAGGCTAGTCTCACTGGAGTTAGATGATATCTCAAAGTAGTTTTGATTTGCATTTCTCTGACTTTGTAGTAAATTTTGCCTGGCCAGTCTCCACCACCTTCTGACTTATTTTCTCTCTGTGTATCCTCCTCTCAACTTCTATCAGCATATTTTTTTTGACATTAGCCTTGTGTACAGTTCTCCTCGTGGACTTTGGCAGACTACACAGGGAGAGCAAAAGGCCTTGCAGAACACATATTCCACTTCTGTGGCTCATTCCCACTGAGATGACTTCTGGTTTCTATTCAGCACAAATACCTAAATTAATAATTCACACTGGTCACAAAAATATATCTATTTGCCTGTAAAATATCTTTTAAAATTTACAAGCTATCAGTATATCGCCACTAGTGTCTCCTCTTCCTTTTAAAACCCCTCATATGCGTTTGTGTTAGTCTTTTCTCTTTTTCAAGTCAAAGATTACAATGATGGGCTTAATGAATAAATCTCCCTTTTCTGTTTACATACCTTGATTCCCTGCTGGTGTCAAAGAGGCACTATTTGGAAAACAAAACACCAGAAACACACAATTCTCTATTAGTATTCCTATGAACTCTATCTTTGCTATTGCCCCTGATTAGCTCTTTTGGGTCACAACTGCCAAATCTTTAATTCACATTCTTTTTATAGTTTATCTGGGTCATACGAATCACCTGTCTTTTTAGAAGAGTATGGGAAGTACAAGGATGAAAGTATTAGTTAAGGGAAGGCAATTGATGGCAAATACCTTTTCTGACAAAGAGGGTTCATTGTGAATAGCCAACATATCGGCTTAGCATCCACCAGAGTGTCACCCTTGACAATTAAATATGTTTTTGTTTATAATAACCCATTGCTTTTTTTTTTTTTTTTTTTGGTCACTCACTGATTGCAGGCAGATTTGAACCTGATTTTGATCCTAAAGTTTTTAGAGAAACTGTAGTGAATGTTATGTCAAGTTACTTGACATCAATTCTCCTTCCTGGACCAGTAAATTCATTCCTGCACATACTGTATGCTTGCTAAAAAGGCATGAAATTTGTATGATGAAGTCAATCTCTAAAAGGAGACAAATAAGAACATGAATAAGAGATTTGGCCATCTGACCCGACACAACTAATAAAGCCTGCTTTGCCTGAGGTGAAGGCTAAGGCTCCCACATTCATACATAGGCCATGACAAATTGGAATGAGAGAACCTATCCTTTGAGTTCAATGCTGCGGCATAGATTAAGACCTAGCCATAAAACCAGCACTGATTTCTGTTCCTTATGGCACCATTATCATTTTTAAACTTATCATTTACTCATTAAAGCAATCCCAGAGCTTATGGGGTACTGACAGAACATAAATGCAAACATAAAAATAAATCATGCCATCAAAGTCCTCCAGTGCTTCCTGCAACTTCAAGATCAACTGGTCCACTCCCCTATTGTAGTGGTATGTAGTATAGTTATCAGATTCTATACCTCTGTCCACCTGTCTTCATTTCTAAAGTTCTGTTTAAGATGAATACCTTCATAAGGGTATTAGTAGAAGATCTTACCAAGAGGAAAAGTGTCCCACAGCTTGCTGTAACTTTGGTGTACCTTGGCTTGGACCCCTCTGTTTCCAAATGTGGGGCATGTCTACCTATAGATCTCACACCTTCTAGTCTTCTCTGGTCCAGGCTGAATATGGTGATTTCCCCCCAGTTTTCTTCTTATGTTGGGTTCCCTGGCCATTGACATCACCTAGCTTTTAAAAATGTTTGTTTTCAATTGTGTATGTAGTACTGGACACAAAGATGGCAGATAATCGTATTGAACAGCAAGATGAAAATCCTTTCACACATATACACATTGCTCCAAATTATGTGATCTTGCACAAGTAGCAACTTCTCTGGGGCTTCAATTATTTTCTATAAAACTAGGAGATGAACTAGGTGATCTCTATAATCCCTTACATGGCTCTGTCCTGATAAGTGAAGACTGAATACTTATACTTTCAGAATGAATACAGGAAGCAATTGTTTGCAGATACTCACTGACAAATTAAAACATTTGAGTAGGACAGAAGAAAATAAAAGTCTATAAATTTCTTCCATGATGCAATTTACCTGTATAGTTTATGAGCCTAATTTCCTCTCTTTTAGGAAACATTACTTAAACTTATACTTAATTGTTAAAATAAAAGCTCTAGATGAACTGAATAGCATGTTACCAAAAGGTCTAGTTTAAGTATTTTAGAACTGAAAGCTTGGTTTTAGTTTCTGCTGCTAATATTGTCTTTGATGCAATTCATTTCTCTTTGCCCCTGTTTTGCCACCAGTAACAGAGATCCATGCTACTTCACAGAAAGTTTATAAACCAAATCAGGTATTAAATGTGGGCTCTACCACATGTATAGTATGGAAATCTTTGTAATTCACATTTTTTATGACAGTGAAGACATTCTGAGCTATATTATATCCTCTTGAGAGCAGCAGTCAAGTCTGGCATTCTCCTCTGACCTTTACCCTAGTCCTCAGTAGGGTGTACTAAGACTTGATGAGTGATTGACAGTATGCCAGAACACCCAAGCTAGGTCAAGGCATTCCGCCTTTTCTAACACCTACCTTAAAACAAACAAAGTTTTCTGATACAGGACTTGGATTTTATCTTGGTCTTTTTTTCCTTTTTGCTATTAAGAATCATAGTGAACAAATTTAACATTCTACTTACACTGGAAGGTAGAGGAAAAAAGGAGAAGCAAGGATGGACAACCTTCAGAGCCTCATATATGAAATACAAATGCCAGAGTATACTTGTTCTCTCATCAAACCATGAGATGAAGTTTTCTAGCCACATATATTTTGTCACTATAAAAGGTACAAAGTTTCAGATGAAAAATGAGTTATGAAGCTATGGAAGATGCTTACAATTTTATTTTCGTTGTTCAAAAAACCAAAATCAGCCTAAGCTAAAATGTCTTGCTGATGTCCCTAAAATATTCTATCTTTGGACAGAACCATTAACTATTTTTAAAAAGCCAATAATCAATAACTCTTAATTTGTTGCACTGACATTTGTGCAGATTTCATCTGGAGGAAATTAATTAGAAAGAAAATGGTTTCTCAGCAATTGGTGAGAGGAAGGGAGTCTGTGGCAGGATAAGTTTGACCCCGTGTCGTGGAGATATTTTAATGAGGTTAAGCCTCAGTGTGTTGGGATCTGGCTGCTTGTTGAGTGTGCACTGACATTTCTAATAGGCTCCTGGAAGCTTCCTAAATGGGCCGATGATTTTGAAGGCATTTCATGGGTCATCGGTGTTCTAGGTGGAGAGAGATAGAAACAGGACTGAATAAAATGTATATAGTGAGTGAAGTAAATACTTGGGAGAGGGAATTGTGAAGAACAATCTCTCCAAGAACACAGCGCTCACTCCCTCTTGCACATTTCTTAGCTGAGATATGTAGTACCTTAGTCTCTGAACATTGTCAATTGAAGTGAGGTCAGATTGCACTTGGCTGGCACTAAGGGGTACTAAGTTTCTGTGAGGGGTTCTCTGAAAAGACCTGTTTATGCCATTCACAAGAGATAAACAGAAGTATGAGAAAGAGATATTCATTTCAGAGTCCTCAGGGGACAGCATTTGCTTTAATTACTTTAGGAACCCTTCCTATCAATGAGAGTAATGGGGTTAGACAAAGAAAATACTGGCGAGACTTGATCAAATACATTGAATTTTCCTCTCAGCACATAATTAGGTTGAGGGGAGTGATTCAGAGAAAACTCAGCTCCTCATTAACCGAAGTCTGCAGAGGAGACCTCCACGGTCTAGACAATGAGGTTTCCAGTACAGCGTTGCAGTGTCACTGGGAAGGAGATGCTGAACCACCTGCAAGGCCAGTTTTGTTCAGGTCCAGGGCCTGTGGAGGGGCAGTGGAGACTCAACATGGGGGAACCTGGATCACAACAGGATGGCTCTTTTTTGAATCATCTTTCCCAATTTGGGACCCCTTTCTCCTCCTTGTTCTATGTCACTTTCCCTGTTGGGCAGACTTAGGACAACACTTGGTATTGAGCAAGGTCTCTTCTAGCAGGTGAGAAGAAGCCAGCAGCCAAGTGAACAGGAAGTGAAGAGAAGACTTAAAAACACCACAAGAGTTGTGGTCCAAAATACAGCATTCCAAGAATAAATCAGGATTTATGTAGAGCCACATAACATAAGGACAGCAAAGACTTTGGGAATCACCAGTGTGTGTGCTGCCTTTGTGTTACCATTTAGGGTGATAACAGTAATAAGAACACACTTTTATTTTGCAATCATTAGGTACTGTGCTAAGCATTTCACGTGCATTAGTATTTTTTGATGCTCATAGTAATCTCACAAACCACTCTATAGAAAAGAGAATGGATGCATGGCAAGTTTAAGTAACTCACCAAAGGTCACACAATTGGGAAGTTAGTGAAGCCAGTCTGAGTGCATTTTCCTTCCCCATTACATCTGCTGTGGGCAGCCCAAGTTGGCCTTCCTGCTAAAGAACATCTCTCTATGGCAGGGCATTAATGGGATAAATGATGGCTTCTTAGAGGGGATGGTATGTAAGATTGAATAAGAAGGTTAGCACATTAAAGCCTTGACTTACACATTATATTAATACGATGTATTTATATAACAAAACATCTGTACTCCTTAATATTTTAAAAAAGAAATTAAGAAAAAGAAAGAAAAAGAGTCCATAATGATTAGGGAGATCAATATCAATGATAGTGATACATGACACAGTGGGGAAAGGAGATCTACATCATTAGAGCTACACAAGTGTGAGAATTTTAACAAGGAGGATGAACCTGGACCTTTTAATAACACCTCTCCAGAGGCACACGGAACAACAGGCAGGCATCAGGGTGACGGGAACCTGGACATTACCTCAGAAAATAAAATGGTGTGTTTTGCAAGTTGGGGAGGCTGGGAGGACAACCAAATGTGGTTAGTTGGAGGTGGGCTGCCTTCTGGGATCATAAACCCATGATGTGAGAAAATAGCCTGCTAGAGCCTGAAAACTTGTAACACATCACCTCCCTGTTCTGTTGACTTGCCTGCCTTCATTTTTAAGAGCTAATTTATCCCTACACTGTGTGCCTGTGCCAGGAGTTGCAGAGACAGAAGTAAGTAAGGTAGCAACTCTGCCTTCAAGGAGCTCAAGGCTGAAAAGATACAAAACCAAAAATTTCAGAGGAAGGAAATCTGCTCTTGTTGCTGTAATGGAGGTGTAGAAAGGTCACAGTTCACTGACAGAGGGGCAGAAGTCAGCATGATCTGAGGTGGTATTTAATGTTCTGTGGAAGGAGAGAAGAGGGAAGAACATTTTGGGAAGAAAAAAGGAGAAGAAAAAGGGTCTTCAAAAGGATTTGCAGTTCTGAGTAGGAAATTGAAAGTCATGAGGGTAAAGAGTGAATTTAAAAGAAAGGAGGACATAGCCAGTGAACAGTAGATTGTGGATGATATTAAAGAGAAGACTTTGCTTTTCTAACTCACTGAAAAACTGATGGGTAACGACCAAGAATACATGCTAAGGTTGTGTTTGATTAATGACTCAGAAGCTTGCTATTCAGACTTTCGGCCTAGTAGAAGAGAGAAGTACCTTGATGAGCTTGGGAAGCTGGACCAAAGGAAAAGCGACATGGTTCAGTGGAAGGAATGTATGATGGGAGTCAGACATAGGATTTTACAATGAATTAGTTATGTGACGTTTGATAACCTATTTCTGCTCTCTGGACATCAGTTTCACCTCACTGTAAAATGAAGGAGATGAACTAGATGGCTACTATGTTTCTCTGCTGTAGTATGTACTAAATTTGTTTTATTTGAATAAAGACTGTTTTTACATGTGGAATATCCATTTCACCCGGAACTATTTTGTGAATAAGGATTCTTCTCACTAGTGTTTGTTTTTGTTTGCTTGGTCAAAGATGGATGATTTCACCTCTGATTTTCTGTTCTGTTCCCAAGGTTTATGACTCTATGTTTATGCCAGTACCATGCTGTTAAGATTACTACAGACTTGTAGAATAGCCTGAAGGCTGGTAAAGTGGTGCCTCCAGATTTGTTCTTATTTCATAGGGTTGTATTGGTTATTTGGGGTCTCCTCTAGCTCCATACAAAGCAAAGAGCAACATTTTCAAATAAAAGTTTAGTTTCATCTGTTTCCTCATTTTGAACCTCAACAAAACCCTACAGCATGGCTGAAATTCACACATGAAAATTCAAGCCCAAGATGCAAAAGCCTGGTCCAGAACCTGGGTCTGCTCACCCCCTCTGGAGCATCACCTGCTCTCCTTTTCACAGCATGAACAGACACAATTTTATTCAGTATAAAACAAGGGCTTCCCCCTTGTAGAATATTTGGAAAATATAGAAAAAGAGAAAAAAGAAAATTAAAACATCCCCATTCAGAGATAACTAGCATTATTTTTTTTTAGATATTTCCCCCCAACTTCTTAATTTGAAAAAATTCTAAGCCACAAAAAGTTGAAAGATAGTGAACCTATGTTAACCCCTCACCCAGATTCACCAATTTCTAAAATTTTGCAGTGTTGGCCTTATCCATCTTTGCTGTCTTATTTGAAAGTAACTGTAGACCTGACATTTCACCCTGAATATTTCAACATGTGTATATTAAGAACAAGTTCATTTCCCTTACAAAGCCACAATAACGTTATTACAAATACCCAAAATTTAATATTAGCTTAATAATATCACCTAGGTGTTAGTTTATATTGAAATACTCCTAAAGTCCTCCAAATGTCCTTGTAACATTTTAATTTTGATCCAAGATCTATTTGAGTTTCATGTATTACATTTACTGTCATGTCTCTAGTATCCTTGAAACTGAATAGTTCTCCTACATATTTTTGTCTTTTATAATGTTCACATTTTTGGTGTGTTCAGGTCAATCCTCCCTGAATAATTTTCAGATTTTGTACTCATTATTAGATTCATGTTAGACATTTCTGGCAAGAATGCTTTCCACATTTTGAAGATTTAATTTCCTCTACTAAACCTGTATTGTTTCTCTAATCAGAAAACAGAACAATGCATGTTACTGTTTAAATAGCTTTCAAAAATATTTTTTTTTTTTTTTTTTTTTGTAGAGACAGAGTTTCACTTTATCGCCCTCGGTAGAGTGCCGTGGCGTCACACAGCTCACAGCAACCTCCACCTCCTGGGCCTAGGTGATTCTCCTGCCTCAGCCTCCCGAGTAACCGGGACTACAGGCACCTGCCACAGCGCCCGGCTATTTTTTTGTTGCAGTTTGGCCCAGGCCAGGTTTGAACCCTTCACCCTCGGTATATGGGGCCGGCGCCCTGCTCACTGAGCCACAGGCACCGCCCAGCTTTCAAAAATATTTTAACAATAGCATAGCCTTGGTGCCTGGCACCATGCCTAATATATTGTTCAGTCAATTTACAAATGAATTTATGAACTTCCTCAGTTGGTGATGAGCCTCTTGTCCTTGTGAGTATTCTAGCAGAGGCTAGATAATCCCTGAAGATGAGAGTTAAAGCGGAGATTGGCATTGAGACGAAGTCTTCCCCTTTGGTAGCTTTTCTGGAAAGGAATTCTGTCATATTTTAAATTGGAGCTTAATGTGAACACTATTTTTCTTCTGTGCTTCCTCTTTTCCTTTTTCTTTTCTTTTTTTTTGCAGTTTTTGGCCAGGGCTGGGCTTGAACCCGCCACCTCCAGCATATGGCCTCTGTTATTGAGTTCTTCTTTTGTCTCTTTCACCATCATTTTTTTTTAGTTATGAACTCTCAGGACTTTACAGGTCCTTTTAGCCTATGACACCCAAAACTCCCTTCACACTCTCTTGGAACCGAAGGGGAGTTGAAGTGTCCCAGAGAAAATTAGGCAATAGATCTAGCCCATGGAAGAGCCATTCTTTCCAGAAAATTACTTCAAAATGCCCAGGCGGGCTTCTCTCAGCTGAGAGACATGAAGATTCCTAGAAGTGGTAAGGTGGTATAAGGAAAATACCTACACCAGGTTTCTTCATATGTTGCTTCTTTTACATTTCCTAGTTTTATCATCAAATTCTGGACCCTAGGTTGACTTTCATTTCAAAGGGTCGTTTTGTAGTTTGTGCCTCTACACAGTGCATGGAAAGAATAGTTTGCATCTGTCTGTGTGGGGCTGTTACATTATTCCACTGGCTTTTTTTTTCCCTGGGCTTGCCTGGGTAATGTTCTTCCCTTACAAATTTCATCTCACTGCACTGTGCATTGAAACGACGCAGTTATGGAGCGCACAGGGAAAAAAATTATAATGCCATTAAAAGTTATCATAAATTTCAGATCAGCATCACTTCTAATCCGATACACAATTTTACTGCCTCTATAAAGTAGGTGATTTGCAGTGGTCTGAGGCGTCTCCTAGAGCGTTTTACTTCTTTTTAAATTAAACACACCAACTTTGTGCTGAATTCAGAGTGTGGACATAAAAAAGGGGGTAAAAAGGAGAGGGAAGGGACATCAGATGGGAATTGCAATTGAATCTTTATATATGCCATCTTGGCACTGTGGTACTAAATATAGTGCCAGGTAAATAGATGTGCTGAAATATTCAGAATAAAAAACAAATGTTCCAATAGCAGAAGCAGTGAGCTCCGAGAATGTTTCCATAGTGGGTGTGCTTAAAATAATAAAATACTGTTGTTTAAAACTAGTCAATCCTGGAAAACCCTATGTTGTAAAAAAATATAGTGCTGGTATATGTGTGAGGGGCTATGTGTGTTGAACATATATATGTATATAAAAACTCCTAGGAAATTAAACAGAATATAAGGGGCTTGATTTTACTGGTTGGAAGGTTACACTGATTATTTCTTTGACATACACTAACTCTTCCTGGAAGTTCAGGACATCAGAAGTTGTCATTTACTAAATGGCTACCTAATAATCTGAAATGTAATGTCCTCAGCTAGGGTTGACCCATTAGCCCATGTGCACATGTGTATACTGCTGTACATGGAGGTAGCACACACCCACGTGCTAGTACAAAAGAGAACTCTATTCACAGGTTTTCTGGTTGACAGGATTTAATTGACTTGTGACATTTCTTTCCCCCCATATCCTATGTGCAGTTGGTCATTGTTAGCTATCAAAAACATTTATTAAATGCCTACTTTGTGCAATACTCTGTGCTAAATACTGAAGATACAAAGAAAATAAAAGCAAAGAGGAGCTCACAGTCTAGAGGGGAGAGCTTACAGGACAAAAACTCATGATGGCAGTAGAATGTGTTCAATGCTGTAACAGAGGTAGGGGCTCACTTGGGGTGCACAGACTAGACGGAGCCATATGTCTGTCAAGATACAACAGAGTACCTCACCTTAGATCTCTTTCAAATTGGAACTAAGTTCTCCAGTTCAAACAAGCAATATAAATTGGTCAGTCGTCAAATAATACTAAACAAATATGTGTTGCTAGGCACAGTGGTGTGCACTTGTAGTATGAGGTACTTGGGAGGCTGAGGTAGGAGGATTTCTTGAGCCCAGAACTTTAAGGCTGTAGTATGCTGTAATCACATCTGTAAATCACACTGCACTCTAGCCAGGGCAACATAGTAAGACCCCCATCTCTAAAAATAAAATAAATAAAACTAAATAAAATATATGTATTAAACTTGGGCTGCTGTGTGTTGTTCATTTCTATGCCTGCCCCTAGAGTTTGGACAGTGCCTACAGCAGGCAAAAATGAACTGAATATGTTTTGAATGAATGAAACCATTGATAAAAAGTGAACAATAACACGTGGCATTTTACACATGGCAAAGCATTTTACATTGGAAAGGTACTCTTAGTTTGGTTATGTCATTTAATCCTTTACAGTGAAGTAGGGCTTGTTTCAACTTTGTAGATGGAGAAACAGACTCTATGAAAGAAAGTGATTTTCCCCAAAGAAGCTATTGGATTAGACTCCAGACTACCTCATTGCTAGTCCTGCCCCTGTTCTGCACCAGCTGGACTTTGACTTATACACATGTATAGACCTTGACATGGATGGGTCATGTGTTGGGTCTTTGGGAGGGCTGTAACAGGATGTTGTATTGTTATGGCTAAATCCCTGCTTCTACAATAGAACCAGTAAACACAGCAGAACTGGTAGGTATAGTTTCCTATGAACTGTGGTGAATAATAGGTGCTGCTGTGATGTGATGCTGGCAATTTGGATATACCAAAGAGAAACCATAAAGTCCTTCTTTTAAATGAAAAGGTGAAAGTTCTTGAGTTAACAAGGAAAGAAAAAAATTATATGTTGAATTTGCTAAGATCTACAGTAAGCACAAATCTTCTATCCATGAAATTGTGAAGAAAGAAAAAGAAATGTATTCTACTTTTGTTGCCCCTCAAACTGAAAAAGTTATGGCTACAAGGAATGATGGTTTTTATTACAGTATATTGTTATAATTGGTCTATTATTAATTATTGTTGTTAATCTCTTATAGTGCCTAATGTATAAATTAAACTTTATCACAGGCATGTACATAAAAAAAAAATCATAGTATGTATGGGGTTTGGTACTGTCTGTGAATTTAGGTATCCACTGGGGGTCTTGGAACATATTTTCCAACATTAAGGGGGACTGCTGTACTGCAGCACATTATAATCTCTTTCAGTCCTCATAATAGCCCTATAAGGTAGGTAGTATTATCATCATTAGTGTGCTACAGATAGAGAATTCAAGGCATAGAGGGATTAAGAAACTTGTCTAAGGTTACATAGATGAACATGCTGGAATCAGAATTCAAATCCAGATCGTCTGACTCCAGAGTTTGCTAACTGCAGGTAACAAGACATTATTTATTCACCTACTTGTTTTGTTAGGGCTGGGTGTCCTTAGTATTATTACTAGGGTGCTGTGCTGAGAAATATTTTATGGAGGTGAGGTATGAGCTAACATAAGGAGTAGTTGCTCTGTTGTATGTGAAGAAAGAATGAATGAGGTTGTTTCTAGGTATATGCTATTTGTAGAGAATGATATACAATGATATAATGCACACTTATATAGTAGTTTGTACCTGGAAAATAGGTTATATTTGTTGGCAAAGTGTTGGCAAGATTGGAAATCCTGATTTAAAATGCAATCTCTTGCGAACATTAAGAACCTATTAATTAACTAGTTAATGCATTTAGTACATTAACTTATGACATGTTTGTTAAGTGCCTCCAACTACACTAGATACTCTGGTAGATGTTCATTTATCAGAGTACTATTTCCTTTAATGAAGTCATACTATCTTACCTGAAACATATATGTGTTCAGTCTTCAAAAGAAAATAAATACAAAAAAAAGAAAAGAAAATAAATACCAAAGAATTTGGTGATGCCTCTTCCTTCTCATGAATATCGTATATTTAGTTTTGACATGTAGCAAAGATTCTGCTTAAACACACACTGGAACTTGTTATATCTGGAATAGATGCAAAGACTTGCATCTTGCCTTTTTGGAGGGGATAAAACCTGAATCTGAGCTTCGAAGACTGAATTTAGTGGGACTTGGGGGAAAAAGAATGGCCTCAGTTGTGGGTCTGCATCTGGCAAATTCTTAGAGCTCTTGATACATGCACATTTGCCATCTTACTGATGGGCTGGGATTTATGACGGCCTGAAAGTCAGGGCCTTAAATTAAAGAGATGGGATTGGCAGTGATGGAATTAGGGACTGGGGAAATAAAGTAACGTTAATTAGCCATTAACTAATAAACTCATTAATTAAACAATAATTCATTTCATTAGCTGTATAATCTTGGGGTAACTGCCAACTCACCCTAAGTCTCTATTTTCTTATAGGTAGAATGAGTGTAATAATACTCTAATCACAATTTTTTTCCAGAGTATAGCTATAGCTTTCAGTTATTCTTCATAATTATGAAAAATTTACCTAGTGATCTGTTCCAGTTAAAAACTTGGTTATAAATGAATATTATAGTTATGTAATTGGAATTCTGCACCTAAAAAGTTATGGAATAAATATTTTTTTTTTCCTCTTCTACATTTTAAAGAAGTAAGACTATATAAAACAGTCATTTTCTTTGTCAGGGAACTTGCATGATTGACATGTTTACATCTTTTTTTTATTTTTACTTTTTATTATTTATTTATTTATTTATTTTGAGATGGAGTCTCACTATGTTGCTCTCGGTCAGTTGAGTGCTGTGGTGTCACAGCTCACAGCAACCTCAAACTCTTGGGCTCAAGAGATTCTCTTGCCTCAGCTTCCCAAGTAGCTGGGACTGTAGGCACCCACCACAATGCCTGGCTATTTTTTGGTCGTAGTTGTCATATGTTGTCTGGCAGGCCCTGGCTGGGTTCAAACTCACCAGCTCCGGTGTACGTGGCAGGTGTCCTAGCTGCTGTTTAATTGACTGAAATCTACACTTTATTCAGATTTCTTAGCTTTTTCTTAGTGTCCTTTTTTAAAAAATTAAATCATAACTATGTATGTTGATGAATTTATGGGGTTCAGTGTACTGATTTGATACACAATGTGAAATGCTTACATTGAATTGATTAACACATCCATCACAATTATGCTTTTTTACCTTTGCATCATGCATATTAGGTGAGGTTCCCCCAAATATCCTCCCTCATTTCTCCTTCTCCCTCCCCTCTCTGTCCCCTTGCCTTTTACTTTCTGGACTATAGTTGTGTTTTACCATTTGTATGAATGTATAGGTGATTATATATTGATTTCATAGTGGTATTGAATACATTGGATACTTCTTTTTCCCATTCTTGAGATACTTTACTAAGAAGAATATGTTCCAGCTCCATCTATGTAAACATAAAAGATGTGAAGTCTCCATCTTTTTTATGGTTGCATAGTATTCCATGGGGTACATATACCACAATTTGTTAATGTGTTCATCGTTTGATGGGCACTTGGGCTGTTTCCATGTCTTGGCTATTATGAATTGGGCTGCAGTAAACATTCTGGTGGAAATGTCTTTGTTGTAAAATGATTTTTGATAATCTGGGTATATACCTAGTAGAGGAATTGCAGGATTGAATAGTAGGTCTACTTTTAGTTCCTTGAGTATTCTTCAAACTTCTTTCCAAAAAGGTCATATTAGCTTGCATTCCCACCAGCAGTGTAGAAGTGTTCCCTTCTCACCTTATCCATGCCAACATCTGTAGTTTTGGGATTTAGCTATGTGGGCTAATCTTACTTGATAAGCCTATCAAAACCATTCAGGGGTGGGGGGGAAGACTCCCCTATTTAACAAATGGTGCTGGGTGAACTGGCTAGTGACCTGTAGAAGACTGAATCTGGACCCCAACCTTTCATCATTAACAAAAATTGATTCTCATTGTATAAAAGATTTAAACTTAAGACATGAAACTATAAAAATACTAGAAGAGAGTGCAAGGAAAACACTTCAAGAAATTGGTCTGGGAGGATATTTTATGAGGAGGACCCCCTGGGCAATTGAAGCAACACAAAAAATACATTACTGGAATCTGATCCAACTAAAAGCAAAAGCACAGAAAGTAAAGCAAAAAGACAAACTTCAGAATGGAAGAAGATTTTTGCAGGTATGCTTCTGACAAAGGTCTGATAACTAGAATCCACAGATAACTCAAACTAATCAATAAGAAAAGAATGAATAACCCCCTTTCCATGTGCGCAAGAGACTTGAAAAACTTCTGTGATGAAGACAGGCACATGGCCTACAAACACATGAAAAAATGCTCATCATTCTTAATCATCAGAGAAATGCAAATCAAAAGCACTTTGAGATATCATGTTTACATCTTTATTGCCAACTTTGATAATCTTGATGTTAGCTTTTTGTTAACGGGTAAAAACTAAGAATCTGTCACTCAGTGGGACATATCAGACCTCTCTATTTTTACAATTAGTTTTATTGAGTTTTAATTGGCACACAGGAAACTATGCGCATGCACAGCTCACAATTTTATACATTTGACATATGTATATACCCATGAAACCATCTAATTAATCAAAATAATGAATATGTCCATTATCCCTCACTGTTATTTTCTGCCTCTTTTTAATTTCTTCCTTTTACCTCTGCCCAACTCACCCTGCCTCCAACTGCAGTCACTGATCTGCTTTCTGTCACTATAGATTAGTTGTATTTAGAATTTTATATGAATATACCGTATAGTATTTAATTTTTATTGTATTATTTCTTTCACTTAGGATTATTATTTTGACATTCATTCATATTGTTACATTCATCACTAGTTCATTTCTTTTTCTTGCTAAGCAGTATTTCATTCTATAGAAATATCAGCATGTTTATTCATCTGCCAATGGACATCTAGCTTCGTTATTAAGATAAAGCTACTATGACTATTTATACACAAGTCTTTATGTGGATATATGTACCTTATTTGTACAGATTCATATTTCTGTCTGGTTCATTTTCCTTCAGTGTAAAGTAACTCTTTTAACATTTTTTTAGGTAGTGCTGGTCTGTTGGCGATTTATTCTTTCAACTTTTCTCAGTTTTTTCTCCCTTACAAATCCACTTTGTTTTAGAAAGATATTTTTGCTGGGTATAGAATTCTAGATTGATTTGTCTTCTTTTAG
This sequence comes from Nycticebus coucang, assembly GCF_027406575.1. NCBI lineage: Eukaryota > Metazoa > Chordata > Mammalia > Primates > Lorisidae > Nycticebus > Nycticebus coucang. Next base: position 104,258,894 of record NC_069787.1, read on the forward strand.
CACTTTAAAGATTGATTCATTATCTTCTTGTTTATGCTATTTCTGAGAAGAAATCTGCTGTCATCCTTATTTATATTACTCTGTATGTAATGTGCTTTTTTATTCTGACTGGTTTTTAATGCCTCTTTTTTTGTTATTCCTTTCAGTGTTTTGTTTATGAAATAAGTTGGTATAGTTTTCTTAATGTTTCTTTCGCTTGGATTCAGTGAGGTTTTTGTATCTGTGGGTTTATAGTTCTTATCCAATCTAAAAATATTTCAGTCATTATATCTTCAAATATCTTTTCTCCTCTCCCTATCATCTTGAAGAACTCTAGTTACATATGTGAACAAGATTTTGAATTTGTTCTTTAGCTTATTGATGTCCTGTCTTTTAAATTACTGTTGTTTTTCTCTATGCCATTTGAAATAGTTTCTATCATTATGTCTTTAGGCCCATTAATTTTTTCTTCTGCTGCTGTTTCCCCTCCTTGCTGTGTGTCTGATCTTAGATATTATAATTTTGATGGTGAGAAGTTGATTGGGGTCTTTCAAAAAATCATCTGTATCTTTATTAAGTTTTTGATGTATGGAATAAAAATTGTTGTAAGGTATTTGACTACTAACTCCAATATGTGTAACCAATGTGGGTTGATATAGACTGATTTCTCGTCATTTTGGTTGGGTTTTCCTTCATGTGTGGCAATTTTTCCTTTTCACATATGATAATTTTGATTTGATGACAGACATAATATATTTTATTTTGTTTGGTGCTGGGTATATTCTTAACTTTTGCTCTAGGTTTCAGATAAGTCACATGTAAACAGTTTGGTTCATTGAGGTCTTGCTTTTAAGATTTGTTAGGTGGGATCAGAATAATTGACTATAGTTGTTTGGGTGTATTTTTGGACTTTTTATTGTGTCCCATTATTTATATATCTATTCCTTTCCTTTTCCAATACTGCATCATCTTAACTTCTATAGCTTTGTTTAAAGTCATAAAATTAGTTAGTATGCGTCCTCCAAATTCATTATTTTTTTAAAAAATGGTTTATATTTATTCTGATTTATTTGCCTTTCTATAAATGTTTTAGATGACTACTGAACTTTGATCAGAATTGTGTTAAATCTATGAATCAGTTTGTGGAAGGATTGACATCTTTATTATCTGAATCTGCCAAGCCATTAATATGGTATGTTTATCCATTTATTTTCATTTTCTTGATTCTTTCATTAGCACTGCACTCTTTTTTTCTTTTTGAGACAGAGTCTCAGCAGTCACAGCTCACATCAACCTCAAAATCTTGGGCTTAAGCAATATTCTTGCCTTGGACTCCCAAGTAGCTGCGACTACCCATGCCCGCCACAACTCTCAGCTATTTTTTGTTGCAGTTATCATTGTTGGTTAGCTGGCCCAGGTGGGGTTCAAACCCGCCAGCCTCAGTGTATGTGGCTGGTGCCCGTAACCACCGTGTTATGGGCGATGAACCAGCACTGCACTCTTTCACCTCTCTTCTGTGACTGAGATGACATGAATATTAGACCTTTTGCTATTATCCCACAGATTCTGAAATTTATTTTATTTTATTTATGTCTTTTTTCCACATCTTATTCTGATTGAATTTCTGTTGAACTATCTTCAAGTTTAATGACCTCTTTCTCTGTCATCTTCTTTCTGCTCTTGAGCCCATCCAGTGAGTTTTTATTTTCAGTTATATTATTTTGAAATTCTAAACTTTCCATTTCTTTTTTAAAAAGATCTTAGGTTTCAGGACACGTGTGGTGGCTCATACTGGTAATTCTGATGCTCTAGAAGACCGAGGCAGGGGATAGCTTGAGCTCAAGAGTTCGAGACCAGTCAAAGAGCCAGACAGAATAGCTACTAAAAATAGAAAAATTAGCCAGGCACTATGGCGAGCACCTATAGTCCCAGCTACTCCAGAAGCTGAGGGGGAGGATTGCTTGAGCCCAAGAGTTTGAGGTTGCTGTGAGATATGATGTCAGGACACTCTACCCAGGGGGCCAGAGTAAGACTGTGTCTCAAAAAAGAAACTTAGGTTTCTTTGCTGAGACTTTTTATTTTTCCATTTGTTTCAAGACTGTCTATGACTGTTTATTGAAGAACTTAAAAAAATAGAATAGTTGCATCTAAAAATATTATGAGGTGATTCTAACATCTGTGTTATCCTTATATTGCTGTCTTGGATTGCTTTTTCCTATGTGAGTTAAGTTTTTTTTGTTTATCATATATTGAGTAATTTTGTATTGTATCCTAGATATTTTGAGAATGAGACCAAGTCTTTTTACATCCAATGAAAAAATGTTGATATTTTTGTTTTATCAGGCAGTTGTTATGGATAGGTTGAAGCTACTAGTTCTAACCAGCCTTCTATGGGCTGTGGTTCCAATCTCTTAAATTTTCAAAGCCTATTTGGATTCGGCCTATGTGTTTGTCACACAGATTCCAGTGATAAATCTGGAGTCTGAAAGAGGATCTATCTGTCTAGTTCTCCGATTGTTTAGTATGCTGTTAGATTTCAAGCATGCCTCGGTGTGAGCCGAGAAGTTCATGCAACTATGTGGGTTTCCTTTCCCAAGCCCCTCCCTCTTTGCCACCTTCCTTATACATTTTTGTTCTTGGGGGCTACCCTTTTCAACTCTCCACCCAGAAAGCAGATGCTTTAGTTACTCAGCCTACTGCCTGCCTCTGCTATTGCTCCTATGTTCAGGACTAAGTGACAAGGGTGTTGCTGTTGGGTGGAAGGAGGGAGGGAAAGAGAGAGATGGAGAGAGATGGTGTGTTTGCCCTATCTTCTTGGGAACACAGCACTATTGGTAGGAGAGTATGATCATCTCAGTTTTGGCTCCTAAGGACTTCTGCTGATGCCTTTGCTGCTGCTAACATGGGCTTGATTGGAGGCTGGGAGTGTTGGGAGTTCTCTTCCCCACTTCTGGAGACAGAACTCTGTACCTGGGTGCCCACTTCCGGGTTTTAGACTACATTGAAATCAGGTTGTGGTATGTTAATGGGAAAAAAAGGTAAACTCAATGATTCTTCAGTGATACTTTGAATTATGGTCTGTCTGCTACTGTTTAGTTCTCAGAGTTTTCAAATAACTACTCCATGCATTTTTCCAGGTTTTAATGCTGTATTCAGTGGGACAGCAAGATAGAGTGTACTTATGTCATCTTAGCCCAAACTGGAAACTTCAATTCTATTTTTATATATGTTTTTCTATAATTCTTAAAACACTTACAATTCTAATGTTGTTTATCTCATGTCTAGCTTTAGAGCAATAGTCATTTTCTTTTCTCTTTCTTTTTTCTTTTTATCTCCTTTCCATTCTATGATAGCTTCTCAAGTTTTTCTTTTACATGAATGATTTTAGTATTTTTAAAGAAGTTCTACTTGTTATTGTGTCAAAGGACGTTTTAATGCTCTTCATTAATTTTTGGTCTCTTTTCAATGCTTCCTCATCTTGCATATCTCCCTTTTTATCATTTTCTGATTCATTTACACCTCATGGGTTTCTGTTCTATAGAGGTCGAATCTTCTGGTATCCAATTAAGAACACTGAATCGTTTTCTAGGGATATATTCTAGGTCCTACAGGAAATCATTTTCATGATTCTCTTCTCTTGCTTTGGAACTTCAGGATGCTATTTTTATTTCTCTTTCTCTCTCTCCCCCATTTCCCCTTCCTCCCTCCCCTTCTTTTCTCATTTCTTTGTTCTTTTTCAGTTTCTTCTTTTAAGAAACGGAAATTCTTTTAAATCTAGTGTCTCTCAGTAGATTCAATGTAGAAGTTCTATGTGGTCTTTGTCTCTACTCACTCTGCAATCAAATTCCTTCTGAAATCTTCCTCCAAGGGCAAGTTGATATAGGTATTTCCTGGACAAATTCCCAGTGCCCAGTGGGCTTTTCTCCAAGGTAGGGTTGGGAGATTTAGCAAATAAAAATACAAACACCGAGTTAAATTTGAATTTCAGAAGTATAGGACATAACTTCTATTAAAAAGTTATTAGTTCTTCATCTGAAATTCAAATTTAATTAGATGACCTATATTTTTATTTGGCAACTATAATCCAAAGTGATTGGGCCAGAATTAAACAGTCACCCATTAAATTAAATCATTGCCCTATTTCTTTTCTTTACCTCCCTAACAAGGGGATCGGAGATAGATCATGAAAAGTCACTATCCCTGAGATGCATTGCCAGTAATAATTTCCTTTCTTTTTCTTCTTTGTAAAAGAGAAAAATGTCTGTAGCATTTTTGTGGGGAGCAGTCACAGACGATCCACCTCAGGCTAACATAGAAAAGAGTGGTAGGCTTCCTTCATGTTGATCACGTTATTGTGGCCCTGAAGCCATTCTTAGAAGATTCTACTTAAAAATAGTAGATTAAGGAAAAATCAGAGCCAACTTCCTATAGGAACATTTAAAATCATAGTCTCTGGTATGTAGGCTAGAGAGTGAACTGTGTGAAGAACCTCCCCCCCCCCAAAAGGACTGATAAATAATAGAGATAGCAAGGAGATAGAGAATATTTTGATTGTTTATCACCTTCAATGAACTTTTTAAATAGTTTTCGGACAGTTGGGGTAGAATGGGAATAAGCTTAGCACAAATGAAATAATTAGCAGACTAAGATGAAAATAATTATATTCTCCAGAGCTGTACCTGCAGGCTCAGAGAGCTTCAGGAAGAATAGGCTGCACTATGGGTACATCTATAATTGGGAGCCAGGGCACAAAATGTGTCTTATTTAGGTTTGGAAAAGTCAGAGTTGAATTACAGAGAATAGAAAACCTGATATGTCTGAGTTAGTGTTTAAGGCTGTGTTGGCAACTCTGACAAAGGGTTAATAGCCTTAGTCTGTAAGGAATGCCTACAAATCAATAAGAAGATGATAAGCCTAGTGGTTGAAAAATGGGCAAAGGACATGAATAAATGACAAAAGAAAAAATACAAGTAGATAATCAATGTATGAAAAATGCTTAACTTCATCAGTATTCAGTGATAAGCAAATAAAAACAAGATACAATTTTCTGCATACCCAATTGGGAAATATTCTAAAGTGGTTTAAATGGAAATATCCAGTACCGGTGAGAAGAAAATGGGCACACTTGCACACTGTTTGTGGGAGGCCAAATTGATTCTATGGTTCTGAAGATACATTTAGAAATAGTACGTACCAAAAACTTTAAAATGGTTTTAAACTTTTGATGAGGTAATAATGCCCCTGGGAACTTCGCTCTTGGAAATAATTACAGATACACACAAAGCTATATATACAAGGATATTCTTTGTGATGTAGTTTACAATACAACAAGAAGGAAACCACCTATTAATAAATGTTCTCCAGAGCGGAAACGGAATGGGGCATACAGTGGGTGGAATGCTAGAGAGCCATTAGAATGGATGGCTCTGGATGTTTAATTGCACAGGAAAATGCTAAAGAACCATCGTGAAGTTAGAAATGTGGGAAAAACATCAGGCAGCAGTATATATAATATGATTAATATTGTGGAATAAATAGATAACTGTATGGCAATACACTAGACAGAACTATACTCTCAGACTGTGGTCCCCAACCCCTGGGACACAGTCTGGTACGGATCCCTGACCTGTTAGAAACTGGGCAGCACGGCAGGAGGTGAGCAGCTTCATCTGTATTTATAGGCACTACCGTCACTGTCATTCACATCACCACTTGAGCTCCGCTACCCTCAGAACTGCTGCAACATTAGATTCTCACAGGAGCCTGAAACTACTTAAACTGCACATGTGAGGGATCTAGGTTGTGTGCTCCTTATGAGAAGGCAATAATGATGTACATAATGTGTTAATGTAATGTAACATTGTAAGAAAGTGACCAATAAATGTAATGAACTTGAGTCTTCCCAAAACTATTCCCCTCAACCATGTCCATGGAAAAATTGTCTTCCAGGAAACCAGTCCCTGGTGCCAAAAATGTTGGGAACTGCTGCTCTAAGATGTTAACCATAGATAACTTTGGGTAGTTGCATTATGAGTGATTTAAATTTTCATGTATTTAGTAATATAATTTTATACTATTTCTTCAAAGAATAAGCGTTACCTTTACAATCAGATAAAAAGCAATAAATGCTATTTAAAACTTTGTGCATACATATAAAATTTGGTGAGATTAACAAATAAAATAATTACTTAACAACTTGGATTGAGAAAAGAACTGGTTAAGTTAACATTTGATTTTTCAAGTGGTTGCTAAGGTGTTGTGCAACCACTCCCAAAGACAAAAATCTTTGGGAGTTTTAAAGCTTCTAGTGAGAGGCAGCTAAGAAATTACTTATTATGACATATATATTCTATGGATTCTTCTTCAAAATCCAAGTTCAGGAGAGGAACTCATCTTTGTGAAGAAGTTATTTTCTTCTCTTTGCTATTCTTTGGTCAGTCTGCTCCATGTAGTTTCGAGCATGTTGTGTCAGAGACCTTGACTGATTCTTCTTAAATTCAGTGGTCTAGCTCTGTTGATGACATATAGCAGGTGCCCAGACAATGCTGACTGGATGGTAGGTGAATAAATAAATGAATATAGAGAAATAATGACTCTCTTTAGATAGTGTTTCAGGAAATAAAATGCAATAGCCTCACAGGAATGGTGCTGCAGGAGAGTTTGAACTCAGTGTAATTTGTAGTACAGTTTGAGTCAGAGTAATTAAGGAGACACCAGGCATTGGAATGATTCAGATTTGAAGTTAAATATAGGCTTTGTTAACTTAATTGTTGTGTGATGCAGCACAAGTTACTTATCTGAGCTAATTTTTTCTGATCTGGAAGATGGGGTTGATGGTACTTGTCTTCTTGTGAGGATTAAAAGTGCTAATGAGTGAGTGCACACAGAAGATTTCACACACTTCCTGGTGCCTAATTCCTACTCAATTAATAGTAGCTAATAATGATAATCATCAGAAATGATGTCATAACTGATAAAATAATTTGCTATATAAAATCGTTAATTGACTAGCTTAGTGGATTTCCTCTTAAAGTGATTGTTTCCTTTTCTTTTTGAATGATTTGGATATATTATACATCCAACCCCAAAAGACATCAAAGACAAGAGAACCATCTCTCACTACTCCTTTCCTCTACTTCTCTTTGCCAGAAAATTCCCCATTTCTAAAATTTTAAGAATCAAGATCTCTTTTTATGTTGACCTCACACCCTACTTTACACTAGTTTGACCTTCAAAGTAGCTTAAAGAATGTGGGTAAAGCCTACCCTTTGTCCCTTAATTTTTCCTCTTGGTTTTAGCACAGGAAGCTGGTGGTCAGTGTCTCACCCCTTAGTTAGCTTTACATTTGGAATATTTAGGAAAGGGGGCAGACCCCCAAATCCCTGGCTGGGAAGTGGAAAACCGGGTCCCCTTCTGCAAAAGGCCCACCAGCTGTTTGTAAGGAGATATTTGGCTGAGATTTGGAGATCATAACTATGTACTTTGGTCTCCTGCAGTCTCAGAGAAATGGAATCTGAGGGCAAGTCCAGCAGGACCCGCTGCAGTCTTTTTCTGAGTCACTTCTTTTCTTTGAATTGAATTTTCTTTGTTTGAATTTCAAGGTTAAAAAAGTCAGGATTCAAGGATAACTATGAAAGATCAGCTGGTAAATATGTTCACTGTGAAAGAAAAAATAAATGAATGTTAAAACCTTTTTTTGAAGCAGAACAGAAACAACGCTTTTGATCCTTTATCATAGGACAACAAAAACATTCTCATGATCTGCATGTGTTCAGAGCATTTCTAGATTCCTCTGTGTGCATACAGTTGTCCATAAGTCCATGCACAGGCACACATGGTCAGATTCACACACACTTCCTTTTCTTTGAAAGCTATGTTCTCCCCTCTCCCCATGTATTCCTTTTCTTTTATTTATTCCTTTCTTTTTTCTTCTTCTATTTTTTTTGATATTTCAAAGCTGGCAGTTCAGGAAATGGCTGGAACTGCCACATCTCTGTTCTTGCTAAAGAAATCAATGCTAATCCTATTACTGGCAGTTATCACCTATCCCAGAACTCACAGCTAAAAGAAAAAAAAAAAAAAACAAAAAACCCCACCACACTGAGATGTCAAAGTAAGAAAAAAAAAAAAAAGCTGAAAAAAAGGGCCAGGAAGGAGGGGGGCGCCCTTCATTCACTTTCAAATAGTGATTGTTTTTTCTCTTTCTTCTTTTTTGATTATCTTTTTTTTTTTTTTTTCTCATGTTAACAGAGAGACCAAGCTACAAAACACCTGTGGTCACACATTGCTGGTCTGATTTAAAAACCACACAAGTCAGAGACTGGACTCCAGTTTAGACTTATCTTTCTCTAGCATGTCTTGACAAAGCACTAATAAAGAATATCATGGCTCTTGGTTTTATTAATAACAAAAGTAATGACACATACCAGTCAATGTTCACTATAGGCGCTGTGTTAGGTGCTTTCTGTAAATCATCTGTGGAATACAACCTGCCTGTGAGCTAGGAATGATAAGCATTCCCATTGTAGAGATTTAGAGACTAAAGCATGAGTTTTCTCATTTGTGCAGAATCACATAGGTAGGAAGAGGTAGAGTCTGCCTCTGGCTCCAGACCCATGGAGTATGGTATGGTATTCAGGTTCTTCATGTGGTCCCCCTTCACCTCTGACCTTCCATGGCAGGGCAGCTTGGGAAGTGACAGGGAAACATTTAAAATTAGGAATTTGCTGTTTCTGAGCTTGCTGGAAGTTTTTCTGAAACCTAAACAAACTCTGTACCTTTGGGTTCTGCCCTTCTAACAACAAAGGCCATTCTCACATATGAATTTCTCATTCCTGCCTTTAAGATCCAGGGCATCATTAGATGGACATACCTATATATGCTTGGGAATCTTTATAAAATAACATGAGGGGCCTAATTTGACTGGATTAACAGACCAGAGAGAGTCCTTAAATTGACAGCCTGAGGTATAAACTTTGAGTCTCCAAATCAGAGACATTTAGACCAATGTGGATACTACTTTCGAGCTTATTAGAAATGCAGAATCAAAATCCTCATTTTCACAAGGTTCTTCAGGTTATTTGTATGCACATTTAAGTTTGAGAAGCCCTGGTCGGTCTATGGATATTCTCTGTTCTGCTGTTCCCTGTGCCCTGCATACAGCACAATATTTGGTATACAAGGAGGGCTTAAAAATTGTTCAAGGAATGAATGAATAAATGAATCACCTACTTTGCCAGATGATGGGGAAGAACAAGTCATGTGACCTCTCACATTCAGACACTGTGACAGAGATGGTTGAAGAGTAAGTGAAGAGGAGGAGCACACACTTCATTCTGTCACCAATTCTCTTCAGCTCTTTGCTACCTTGTTTGCATCTGGTATCCTGAGATACTCATTGCTTCACCAGTCCATTCATCAATTCATTTATGAGTATTAAGTTCACAGGAACTGTACCAAGAATGTGATCACAAGAGAAGGCAGGAATACTTTATGACATATGTAGAAAATACATTTGCTTCTCTAGGGGAGAGAATGGAGAAGCAACTTGTTTTCTGGATTGTTAAATGCCTTGTGCCACAACGAAGGATTGTTCTGGGCTGAATTCCTGCTCCCCATGGACTATTTTCCCCCAAGATAAGAATGAATAATTTTAATAAAAGTTGCCAGGAACTATATTAAATGCTTTACATAAATTATCCAATTCATTCCTCATATACTGAATTGTCATTTTACAAACGTGAATACCCAAAACTAGGAAAAGAGGAAATGGCAGAATCAGAATCTCAACATAGATTTTTCTGATTCTGGAGCTCATGTTTCTAACCACTGCATAATTCTGGTGTCAAAGTTAGTAATATATTTCATCTTATTCTTGGCTTCTTCTAAAACATGCTTAAAAATATCAATGTATGACAGGGACAAAAATGATTACTTTATCAGTTCTTGCAATCTCTCCTTCTGCCTTTTGCTTCTGAGAAGAAAGTCTTTTCTTTTTTGTTGTACAGAATCCAGGTTAAAAAAATAAAGCAAAATATCCATTAATTTTTTTTCTTTTCTTTTTCTTTATTGTGAAATCATAGCTGTGTACATTAGTGCAATCAAGGGGTACAATGTGCTGGTTTCATATACAATCTGAAATATGCTCATCAAACTGTTCAACGTAGTCTTCATGGCATTTTCTTAGTTATTGTATAATTACTATAATTATAATAATTATTATAATTATTTCTTAACTAAGAAAATGTATTATACAAATACAATACAAAATTTGTATTCTGCATTTAGTAAATTTCGCCTGTACCCATTCTAAGATGCACCGTAGGTGTGGCCCCACCTATTACCCTCCCTCCATCCTAACCTCCCCCCTCTCTTCCCCTCCCTTGGCCCTTTCTCCATATTCTTGTGCTATAGTTGGGTTATAGCCTTCATATGAAAGCTATAAATCAGCTTCATAGTAGGGCTGAGTACATTGGATACTTTTTCTTCCATTCTTGAGATACTTTGCTAATGTTCCAGCTCCATCCATGTAAACATGAAAGAGGTAAAGTCTCCATCTTTCTTTAAGGCTGCATAATATTCCATGGTATACATGTACCACGGTTTGCTAGTCCATTCGTGGGTTGATGGGCACTTGGGCTTCTTCCATTACTTAGCAATTATGAATTGGGCTGCAATAAACATTCTGGTACAGATGTCTTAGTTATATGATGATTTTTGGTCTTCTGGGTATATACCTAGTAAAGGAATTATAGGATCAAATGGCAGGTCTATTTTTAGATCTCTAAGTATTCTCCAAACATCCTTCCAAAAGGAACATATTAGTGTGCATTCCCTTTCTCCACAGTGTAGAAGTGTGTCCTTTTCTCCACATCCACGCCAACATCACTGGTTTTGAGATTTTGTTATGTGGGCTACTCTTACTGGGGTTAGGTGATGTCTCAAAGTAGTTTTGATTTGCATTTCTCTGATCATTAAGGATGATGAGCTTTTTTTTCATGTGTTTGTATATTGTGTGTCTGTCTTCTTTAGAGAAGTTTCTCTTCAAGTCCTTTGCCCACCCTGAGATAGGCTCGCTTGTTCTTTTCTTGCTAATATGTTTGAGTTCTCTGTGGATTCTGGTTATTAAACCTTTATTGGAGGTATAACCTGCAAATATTTTCTCCCATTCTGAGGGCTGTCTGCTTGCTTTACTTACCATGTTCTTGGCTGTGTAGAAGCTTTTTAGTTTGATCATGTCCCAGTAATGTATTTTTGATACTGCTTCAATTGCCTGGGGAGTCCTCCTCATAAAATATTCACCCAGGCCGATTCCTTCAAGAGTTTTCCCTGCACTTTCTTCTAGTATTTTTATAGTTTCATGTCTTAAGTTTAAATCTTTTATCCAGTGAGAGTCTATCTTAGTTAATGGTGAAAGGTGTGGGGCCAGTTTCAGTCTTTTACAGGTCGCCAGCCAGTTCACCCAGCACCATTTGTTAAATAGGAAATCTTTTCCCCACTGAATGTTTTTAATTGGCTTGTCAAAGATCAAATAATGGTAAGTAGCTGGATTCATCTTTTGGTTCTCTATTCTGTTCCAGACATCTACTTCTCTGTTTTTGTGCCAGTACCATGCTGTTTTGATCACTATCGATTTATAGTACAGTCTCAGGTCTGGTAGGGTGATTCCTTCTGCTTTGTTTTTATTTCTGAGTAATGTCTTGGCCCTTCGAGGTCTTTTCTGATTCATATAAAACGAAGTATTATTTTTTTCAAGATCTTTAAAATATGACAATGGAGCTTTAATAGGAATTGGATTAAAATTATATATTGCTTTGGGTAGTATAGACATTTTAACAATGTTGATTCTTCCCAGCTATGAGCATGGTATGTTTTTCCATTTGTTAACATCTTACGTCAGAATTCTACCAAAACTTTAAAGAAGAACTAGTACCTATATTACTAAAATATAGAAAAAGAAGGCATACTACCCAACACATTCTATGAAGCAAACATCACCTTGATCCCTAAACCAGGGAAAGGCCCAACAAGAAAAGAAAATTATAGACCAATATCACTAATGAATATTGATGCAAAAATACTCAATAAGATCCTAATAAACAGAATCCAACAACACATCAAAAAAATTGTACACCATGACCAAGTGGGATTTATTCCAGGGTCTCAAGGCTGTTCAATACATGTAAATCTATAAATGTAATTCAGCACATAAACAAACTAAAAAATAAAGACCGTATGATTCTCTCAATTGATGCAGAAAATGCTTTTGATAATATCCAGCATCCTTTCATGATCAGAACACTTAAGAAAATTGGTATAGGGTGGCGCCTGTGGCTCAGTCGGTAAGGAGCCAGCCCCATATACTGAAGGTGGCGGGTTCAAACCCAGCCCTGGCCAAACTGCAACCAAAAAATAGCCGGGCGTTGTGGCAGGCGTCTGTAGTCCCAGCTGCTCGGGAGGCTGAGGCAAGAGAATTGCTTAAGCCCAGGAGTTGGAGGTTGCTGTGAGCTGTGTGAGGCCACAGCACTCTACAGAGGGCCATAAAGTGAGACTCTGTCTCTACAAAAAAAAAATAAATAAATAAAAAAAAAAAAGAAAATTGGTATAGAGGGGACATTTCTTAAAACTAATAGAGGCCATCTACAGCAAACCCACAGCTACTATCGTATTGAATGGAGTTAAATTGAAATCATTTCCACTTAGATCAGGAACCAGGCAAGGTTGCCCATTGTCTCCATTGCTCTTTAACATTGTAATGGAAGTTTTAGCCATTGCAATTAGGGAAGAAAAGGCGATCAAGGGTATCCACATAGGGTCAGAAGAGATCAAAGTTTCACTTTTTGCAGATGACATGATCGTATATCTGGAAAACACTAGGGATTCTACTACAAAGCTTTTAGTAGATCAAGGAATACAGCAATGTCTCAGGCTACAAAATCAACACCCATAAATCTGTAGCCTTTATATATACCAACAATAGTCAAGCTGAAAAAACAGTCAAGGACTCTATTCCTTTCACAGTAGTGCCAAAGAAGATGAACTATTTGGGAGTATACCTAACAAAGAATGTGAAAGATCTCTATGAAGAGAACTATGAAACTTTAAGAAAAAAAAGATCCAGTTATATTAAAGAAATCAGAGATGATAGAAAGCATAATAAGGAGCTGAAAGAGAGCATAGTTTGAGAGAGAGGGAGATACATAGATTGTGGATACTGGCCAAAAGATATCAGTAAGCATGTTTAAGGCAATTCGAGGACCAACAGTGTCCTATGTGGAGGACACTGAGGGAGGCAGGCTTGGGGAGACAAAAGTTTAAAATTATTGTACTTTAATTAAATTACATATTCTCCATTGATTTTTTTTTTTGAGACACCTACCACAATTTAAAATAGTTTATATAATATAAAGAATGAACCACATGGGGCCATGGAGTTTATTCAGGTTATGTTCCTAATTATTTATTATAAATTTGCTATCCTTGATTTAGATAGTTTAATATTTAATAGACATGTACTATAGGTGAGGCCTCTGTGAGGTCTGCTGATGGTACTAAAATATTTTATTCTTTTATGTTCTGAATTGCTTTAGGGCAAATATTTTAGTGTTTAATTTATTTTCTATTATGAAATTGTCTTAAATTTTGAGTGTTAGAAAACAAAAAAACTGTCCCATAGGACATTTGCCTTCAGCTTCTTCTGCCCAGCTATACTGATTTTAGATGGCTACCACCTCACCCACAACATGATAGAGTAGAGAGAACTTTGCACTGGGAGTCAGAGGCAGAAGAAAATGAGCCAGAGCCCACAAGACCAATCATTATCACATTTCCTCACACAATCTGGAATTGCTGCCTTAGTCAGTTCTCTTAATTTTAAAAACCAAATAAGAAGGAATTTATCATGCCAGTGTTAAATGCATACAATTGCCTTCATGGGGAAGATCTAATTCTCAGGACAGAGAGGTAGGCAATGCTGTTAAGTGTGACAAGCCCAAAGGCCATGCTGATCACTGTGATGCATTTGATTTAATCCTGGATGTTGGGGGACTTAGGAAGCTCAGCTGAGCTGATGGTTCATGCTCTCCTAACAGCTTATGAAATGCTAATATAGTTCACAAGGTTGGATGATCTCATCTCAGTCCAGAGCACAGAGTAGACCCAGGCTGTTATATCTCCATCATCCCAACAATCATATCAGCAATTATATCATAGTTACAAAATTACTAGTGTGGATCATTCAACTACCACCACCCACCACCACCACTACCAAATCCAAAGAGTAATATTTCTTAAAGATTAGATACTACTCACTTCTTCCTCATTTTTTATTTTCTTTCACTATCAAAAAAGTTTCTATTTTCTTTTCTCCAGTCTTCTACTGCCTCAAACTACCTTAAGTCTAGTTTTTATATTGTCCTACATATTGTTCTATGTTAAACCTTCTAAGGCCCCCTAGAGCCTACACAATAAAAGCCATAATTCCTTCAAAGGAATTAATGGGCCTTTGTATCCTGCCCCCACCTTTCCTTCCATTCAACAACAACAAACAGTAGCAATACTTCTGCAGGTGATGGTTAGTCTTGGCAGTGAAATTCTAAATTGAGGGAGTGGCAAGAGCAGACCTGAGATTTCGGTGGAGCACCCTAATAGAGTACTAGGGAGATTGGAGGGGGGAAAGTAGAGACAAGGACAGTAGTTAAGGGGAAACTGGTGAAATAGCCCCATTGAAAGAGGTCCAGGGCTCCCTTTTCTATAGCAGAAGCCCTTAGGGTGCCAGGAAACTTAGAGATGAATCTGGCTCATGAAATATGAGAGATTCATATAATTTTTCTTGTCTAGATACCACAAGCACTAGGGCATGTATGTCTCCAGCCTGGCTTTGTAAAGGTAAGTCTGAACTAGCCTTGCATAAGAAAGCAAGATACCTCCTGGGGTTGGCCCCTTCTCTACATTGTAACAACCCTAGAAATGTGGTAGAAGATTTTAAGAAATTGGCTTGGCGCCTGTAGCTCAAGTGGGTAGGGCACCAGCCACAAACACTAGAGGTGGCAGGTTCAAGCCCAGCCCAGGGCTGCTAAACAACAATGACAACTACAGCTAAAAAATAGCCAGGCATTGTGGTGGGCACCTGTACTCCCAGCTACTTGGGAGGCTGAGGCAGGAGAATCACTTAAGCCCAAAAGAGTTTGAGGTTGCTGTGAGCTGTGATGCCACAGCACTTTACAGAGGGTGACATAGTGAGACTCTGTCTCAAAAAAAAAGGAAGTGTCAGGAGAAGTTTGTACCCATAGTGACATTTCAACTAGGAAGAGCCCTTTTGTCTTTTCCTTGTGAGGCATTGGCACCTCATGACACCTCACCCACAGGAAGTACCAAAGGATGCTGTTTCCTCTACCGGATCAATAGGGCAAGTGAATAACAAAATTACATAATGCTCTCATTCAACCAGGGGAAGGGAGGAGGCAAAATGTTTTAAGGCAAAATGTGTTAGAGGTTATCACAAGGTGGTTCTGTTTAATAGATAATAAAATTGATGAGGAATGATGTGTTTATGAAAAGAGGAAGGAAGATCCTACACTCCCATTGCTTAACAGCCTTAATTCTAGTAGGCTTCTAGTTTGGTCAACTGGACTATGCCATTACCATTGTATAAAATTGAGAAAGAAGAATGTCTTAGAAAAGGAATGGTTGGGTTTTGGACAAGTTGAGCTGCAGTGCCTCTATGCTAACGGTTTCAATGTGTGGTCCTCAGACTAGCATCATCATCACCTCGGAATGTAGTAAGAATTTAGATTCTCAGGCCCCACCCTAAATCTATTCAATCATAAACTGGGAGTGGGATGGGAACCAGCAATCAGGATTTTACCATGCTCCCTGGGTGATTTTGGTGAATGCTAAAAATTGAGAACTCTGCTCTCAGACATTTAAATGAAGCTGAACATCAGGTAGTGGATGAATGAGTCTAAAGCTTGGGAGAAGATGGTACCAGGTATACAGATTAGAGAGTCATCAGTGTTTTGCAGTTGAAGTGAGGTCTGGAGTTCCACTTAGGAGAAGAATGCAGAATAAAAAGGGAAGACTGTAGTTACTATGTCCCTGTTTATAGTTTTTTTCTCTTCTCTTCTCCTCCTCCTCTTCCTTCTCCCCTTTCCAATGAGCATATATAATTTTTAAATCAGATTAAATTAAGTTAAATTTCAAGGCAACAAAGGACAGAGAATGCCACAAGGTGAAATGTTCAGGCAGAAGTAGGTTCAAGACAAAAGAATTTCTGAGCAAGGCAGACTAAAGCATGTTTAGATGGAGACCTTATATACATTATTTAAACTTTTCAACAATGTGGTGAAGTAGTTATTATTTTCCCCATGATGAAGCTGAGAATCTGAGTAAGTCATCTGTCCTTCACATACAGATAGAGCCCAGATTTTGCTCAGGTGTTTGAAACACATACCAAGCCTTTGTGCCTTCCACAAAGCAAAAGTAGTCAAGGGCATTATGCTTCTTGTCCCTGGGGTAGACTGTTTCAAGGCCATCCATGAATCATACCTGCTGGCATCTGGACTTTCGTGAAGTCTCCTTCCTCTCCCCTGTTAACTCTGGGCTTGGCTATGTAAACTGCTTTGGCCAGTGGGACATTACCAAATATGATGCAAGCAGGGGCTTGAAAATGCATTCATCCAATGGAGCTTGCTGTTTTTGGAACCCACCTGCATATGACAAATTCAGGTTAGTCTGCTGGAGTTACAGGCCCATCCAACAACAAGCAGTTTCTGCCAGACATGTGAGGGAGGTCATCTCAGACAATGCTAAGCCAATGGCCTGATGACAGCATCCACGTAAGTGACTCCAAGTGATGTCAGCATAACTGCTCAGCAGAGCCAAAATTGTGAACCACAGAAATATGAGCAAATAAATGTTTTACCCACTAGATTTTTGAGGTGTTTTATTATAAAGAAATAGATATCTGATACAGGTACATTACTGTGGGGTGGAGGGGGGTGAAAGGAAAGTACACCCCGATAAAACTTGTGAACTTTCGTTTTCTGTATATTCTTCCAATAGGAAACTGATTTACCTGTGGAATCACACATTCTCAAGAGCCCCTCAAAATTTCTCAAGATAATTACTAGGTCTCCTAAGCTTTTCTAAATACAGATGAGCAAAAGTAATTCAGTCATGACTCTTCTGTATTTGCTTCTTCTTACAAAGTAAAGACCTACATAATTATGAAATTTGCCCAGTAGATTCTGGTTATGATTAATGTACTTTATTAAAATAAGGAAGGTAAATATTGTTTTTGGGAGACTTGAAATTCTGATAAATCCTTCCAACAAAAAATACCTAATGCCTAAAATTTCCCATTAAATATAATACAAAGCCCTTTAAAAGCAAATTTGAGATTAAAATAAAGAAAATAAAATTTCATAGGCCAAAAATTAAAAAAAATACCAGATGAGGAAGAGATAGGTATTATATGGGAGTAACTCTTTGGGTCTATGAAGGGTGGAGAGTCACAGCGAAGAAACTTGCAGAGTTAGGGCCCTCAAAATACCCCATTTGGCCAAAGAGAAAACTAGAAAAAAAAGAATTCTTTTCATATCAAAGTGAGACAACCAGGCAACTTGTTAATTTTGATCTAAGTTCTAGGTATGAAAAAGTCTCCCCTTAGCATTCATAACTATCAGTAAACAAATACTTTTTATGTTAAGCCATTACATTCTGGGAGTATTTATTTACAAAAACAAAAAGTATTTGTTTACTGATAGTTATCAGTAAGTATCTAGAACTTAGATAGTTCTAAGTTCTAGTTTCATACCTAGAACTTAGATCAAAATTAACAAGTTGCAAGGTAGCATGTATTATCTTTGATTTTTGATGAAACCTTTACTACTCAGTTTTAAATGGGGCTCCATCCTTATCTCCAGGGCAGAAGAAGTTATCCAGATCCAAGATAATCAGCACATAAGGTTACTCTGGACTCAGTGATTGCTAAAGGGGCGAGGGACTGAGCATGTGATCTAGGTGTAAACCACTGAGTGTGTGCCATTTCCATGACCAGAGCAGTTGGTTCAAGGATGGGTATATGACCCAATCAGAGGCTTCATTGCATTATAATATGTAGCGTGTTATAATACAGGTTGACTTCTGAGAATGCCGGGGCAGAGACAGGTGTTCTACTCACAATAAACTGCAAAGGTATGGGCAGAATGGCTGTGGTTACTTGCACCACTGGGGAAGAATCTGAGATGGATGCTAAAAGAGAGCTGACCTGGGGGTACAGAAAATCAAGTGCTAATATAAGCTCCTATCCAGCCACATATGCACTTTCAGTTAAGAACAAATGAATCCCCCTTTGTTAGTTTGTGTTCTCCAACTGGTCTGGACTGTTCTGCCCCTTGCAACCTATACAGTTGTAAATGGTAGTGGAAGCTTCCTCTTCCTGTGGCTCCACTCTCTAATTCCTGTTCTTTCCCTCATCTATGGTCTCCTGGTTTCCTGACTGCCAGAAGTGGCCCTGGGGCCCAAGGGAGCTTTATGAATTTATTTTCTACAGAGCAATTCCTTTACTGAGTGCACAGTCACAGAAGTGAAGAGCATGTCGCACAACTCAAAATTAGGTATCACTCCAATTTACAACTTCTGGTCTAGGTTTCTTTTCATTACAGAACTTAATTTCATGACAATAGACAAAGATAACCTAGCATCTCCCAAACCAGCGGGGAACTGTTGTAGAATGGAAGGAAAGTTGGAACCATTACTGAAGATGGACTACAACCCACAAAGGTGATTTCATTTAGTCTCCCCGATTACTTTTCTTTTATCCACACTTTGTAAATGAGGCCCTGAGGGGTTATTGCCTTGTGCAGGGTAAGAGAGACTATCCTAGTGCAGATATGCTGGAGTCTTAAGTTCCTTGCTTTCTCATAGTGCCACAATCCATAAGTGAGATAAAGGGGAACTAGATTTAGGCTGATGGTGGTTCTGAGAAGGGCAATGGGAGGGTAAACAAAAGCAGATGTAAAGAAAAGAAAGTATTTTTTCCAAATTTTGAAGTCAATTTGTAATCTTCCATGTGCACATGACATGGTTTGAATGCCAGCACCTTAGGCTTTGAATGGGAAATGTCTGGATTTCCATCTTTGCTACCTCTTATAATAGCAATGCTCTGGGGGAAACTATCTAATTCTCTAAGTCTCAGTTTCCCCATTTATCAATTGTTCACCTCTCAGTATCACAAAGTTTTGAGATAGTGCTTTTAAAGCCCCAAATATTATGGACTTCATATAGTGGGTATTTGCTATGTGAAACTATATATATATATATACACACATATATATACACACACACACACAAATATATATAATATATAATTCAGAAAATGATGGATGCTTAAATATGACCCCTTTCAGTTATTTCAAATGTTTCTCTGTGTTACTCTGAACTGCCTTAAATCATCAGCCCTGTCGTGGGGAGCTACTTATCTTTGCAGAATCAGAGAAAGTACCTTCAAAATGTTGACATGGGAAAGGTCAGAGATAGCAAGTGAGGAATTTCAAAGATAATCCTATCCTTCCCTTTCCCCTGCCAGACTCTGTTTTCAGCTGGTTGAGAGCAATTTATACCTCTGGTTTAGTTAAAGTATGTGGCATCATTTAGACACTGCAAATATAACACCAATTTTACTGCAACCTAATTGTAGAGCGACAAGGGATAAATCTAGAAGATACATGTAGTATACAATGGCCAAGTGTGCTTCACTTATGTAAGAACTACTCATAAAGAAACATTATGCTGGAAGAGAGGAATAGCTGAAGTTGTAACTCATGCAGATTTATATATAAATTATACTGAGGACTTCTAGGATATTTGTGATTTAATCAGTTGCCCATTAACATATTGTAGGATAAATGTAGATCTGTAATTACTGTACGCTGCTAGAGCCACCTTCATTTTCATTTAAAATCCTGGTGAAATGATCCGTTGTGTATCTTTGAAGACTTCATCTATCTTTTGAATTAAGGGTATATATCTGTAGGATATACATATATATGATATAGATAAAGAGAGAATATATATAAATATATATTTATGAAATACTGGTTCACTAAATAAATAAAAGTTCAATATTCTGAAACTGTTAGTGGTGCTTGAACAAACCCACAAAATAACCACAGCTTAAAATCAAGGGACCATAATGATATAAAACATTAAATAAAGAAGCAAAGGATCACAATGAAGCAAAACTCGTATACTTTAAAGGTTTGTTTTGTATAGTTTAAAGCCCCGAATTCCAAACCTGAAATATATAAAATCATGATTGTCAATCAACATTTATTGAGTACTATAGTACGTATGTTGAACTTTGAATAATTGAATTGCACATTTAAAAATACTCTGTCCTTTATGATAGAAATCAGGCAGTTTCTGGGATAATTTGATGGCAATGTACTGCCTTCTGCCTGTCAGCATAGTGTGAGGCAATGCAATTAAAATCTAGCAGTGAGTTGTTTTGACCGGTGAAATTTTCTCTTTTATTTCTTATACAGAATACGTATTTATTCACACATTATATTTTGTTATTGAAGAAATATACTGTGTATTTTAAATAATCTTATATCATTAGTGCCAATGGAAGATTGGACCCTGACTTTAGATATAACACCTGACATACTGCCTGCTCTTCCTTCTTGCTCTCTGAAGCTACTTTACTTTTTCCTTTCCCTAAAGGTAGTAACCAAGCTGCCTCAGTCTAACAACGCCCCCTCATGGCTGCAGATAAGCCCCGTGGGCTTGCTTCCTACCTCTTCCTGTCTCTAAGGCTAGTCGAGGTTAACTGTGGGTAGTTTAGCCTCAGGCAATGTCTTTCCCTCACATATGAACAGAACATACTTTCTATAATCATGAACTGTCCTCCTATATCCCAGCTCCATTCAGGCATTCATATTTCCTCCATTTTTTCCCAATTATTGCATAATAATGTAAATATTAAGACTTCAGTCTTTTTTCATAGTTGGTTCAAAATCATCCCAAAGAGAAACTTCTATCCAAGATAAGAAAGCCCAATTAGATACAAAAATATAAATATTTAAGCTTTTAAAATTAAACGATATTTACTTTTACAATCTTCACATCTATCTTTATATCCTTCTCTTATAAAATGTACTTCCCTCTACATCAGAATTCAAGAGGTAAGTCCTTAATCAGTTATCTTTCAGCTATGTTTTTTTTATAATAAATGTACAGTTCTGCATACTACTAGAATTACAAAAATATTGCTATATACTATTTTATTGTATGTTTGCTCATAGAGTAAACAATGGGTAAATAATTGTAAAAAATACGACAGACTATTTTTTTCACTCATGAGAAAACGCTGGGAACACAATATCTTGAAGGTGGGAGCTACTTAATGTGATTCATGGGAAGTTTTTCTTTTAAATAATTCAATATGAAGAAATTATATATTTTTTTCATTTTGTGGCAAAATTTTCTCCTCTCTGCCTCACTATTCAGTCCATTCTCTCAAAAGCGTAATTTGAGAGACTATGTAAATATTACACATATGTATGTAATGATATTTACATACATGTGTAAATATATATACATGTTTTTTCTATGTTTATGCATAGAAAATATGTAATGTAAATTACATATTTAAATGTAAATATATATACTTTTTTTATGCAGAACATATGTGTGTATGTAAATATATATACAAATATCTCCCATACATCCATTTCCTTATCACTGCCCACCAGAAATGTAACTATTGTTAGTTTCCTATGTTTTCCTCTGGAATTTTAATAATAAATAAAGAAAGAATGATACATTCTCTAATTTCCCTTATTAAAAATAAAATAAAAGGTAGAATATAATATACACTGTTCTACCCTTTATTTTTTTCATTTAAAACACATAAATTAGAAATCTTTCCCAATTGATTCTATATTTTACAGAATGCTTTCTCATTTTTTTTTTTTGAGAACTACATAGGATTTCATTGAATGTCATATTTATTTAACCAGTTTTTTATTGATAGATATGCATCCAGTATGGAAACTTTTGCTATTACAAAAGTTGCAGACAATAGCCTAGTACATTTTATATTAATATACAAGTTAGAAATCTTGTACACAAATCTCCAGCAGTGGAATTCTTGTGTCAAAGGGTCTATGCATTTGTAAGTTTCATAAACATTGCCAAAATGCCTTTCATAGGTTTTATTTCTATTTATATTTCCACCAGTCATGTGTGAGATTATTTTCCCCTCAGCCTTCTCCACAAAATGTGTTATTACCTTTTGAATTTTGCCAATCTGATAAATGGAACATTCTCTCTCAGTGTAGTTTTCATTTGTTTGTTTGTTTATTTATTTATTATTAAATCATAGCTGTGTACATTAATGTGATCATGGGGCACCATACACTGGTTTTATAGACCATTTGACACATTTTCATCACACTGGTTAACATAGCCTTCCTGGCATTTTCTTAGTTTTGTGTTAAGACATTTACATTCTACATTACTAAGTTTCACATGTACCCTTGTAAGATGCACCACAGGTGTAATCCCAGGGTGCAGTTTTCATTTGTATAATTCGTTTAAGTAGGACTAAGCATTTTTTTTGGATGGTTAGGATTATTTGAACTCCTTTTTGGGGGACTGTTTGTTCTTATTATTTGCCCATTTCTATGTTAATGGTATTTTTCTCCTTGATTTCTAGGAGTACTTTATGCATGAATAGCTCAGCTGTTTTACGTATTGCAATTTTATTTATTTATTTATTTTTTGCAGTTTTTGGCCAGGTTTGAACCTGCCACTACCTGTATATGGGGCTGGTGCCCTACTCCGTGAGCCACAGGTGCTGCTCGTATTGCAAATATTTTTATAACATATTTTTCCCATTTTCCTCTGTCTTTTGGTTTTATGATTTTTTTTTTCTATGCAGAAGTTTCTTTTATTTTAATGGAGCAATCCCCCCCTCCTTTTAATGGCTTCTGTATTTTAAGTCTTGGGAAATCATACTCACTCTAAGGTAATGAAGAAATTCTCCTCTATCTTCTTCTAGAACCTTTTTGTTTTCATTATTTACATTTAAATCACTGATACATTTGGAAGTTAGCCTGGTATACACTGTGAAGTATAGATAACGCTTAATTTTTCTCTAGACACCTGTCCAATTTGCCAAATATCATTTATTAAATAGCCCATATTTCAACCCACTGAGATGCCACATTTATCACATACTACATTTCTGTGCATACTTGGGGCTATAGTCTCTCTTCTGTTCCATTGGTTAGTTCCACTGGTTGGTTGTGCCTACACCACAGTATTAATTACTGTGCTTTATTATATGTTTTAACGTCTATTCAGATTAATATCCCTTCTACTACTTGTTTTGTTCAGAATTTTCTTGGCTAATCTTGATTTCTTTTCCATATGAATTTTAGAATCAATTGGCCTAGTTTAAAGAAATTTACATATTTATTGAGATGACATTAAAATTGTAAATAATATTAGAGAGAATTGTCTTTGTGATGCTAAGCATTCCTATCCAAGAATGTTTTACCTTTTGATTTATTCAAGTCCTCTTTTGTATCCTTCATGATTCTTTTAAGTTTTCTTCATGTAAGTCTTGCACATTTCTATTTGTTTGTTACTAGATATTTACATGTTTATCGCTATAAGATTGATATATTACATTTTATTGCTATATCTCATAGCAGGCTTTTATCACTGGCTGTTGTGTTTTATGAAAGCTATTGATTGCTATCTATTATTTGTACTCCACTACCTTATAGAATTCCCTTGTTGCCTACAGTAGTCTTTAAATCTAAGACAAAATTCTTGAATTTTTTTCCAGAAACATTGTAGAATCTAAAATTCTTTCCTATACAATCACATCATCCTCCAATAAAACATTAATTGTATAATTGTACCTCCAGTACGGTACTAAATAAAAGTGTTTGTAGATGGCATCCCTGACTTTTCTGAATGTATACAGATTCTCAACCAGGTTCTCAACATTGGTTGCACATTAGAATCACCTCAGAGCTTTTAAAAGTCTCCACATCTAGGCTGATTAATGAGAATTTTTGGAGGCAGAACCCAGGTATTGTTTAAAGCTTTCAAAGTCATTTCATGTGCAGCCAAGATTATGAACTAATGCTTTAGTAGTTTTCTTCTTTTTGCATGGTGTTTGCTTTGAAGCTGAACAAATATATTTTATTATGTTAAGATATATTAAGATATATTTTGTTATGTTAAGAAGCTAACATGCTGATTATATTATCTATACATCAAATTATATTGAGATTTTTAATAACAGTAGTTCCTAAATTTTGTCAAATATGAGAATTATATAATTTTTTTCATGTATCTGTCAATATAATGAATTGTATAATAATTCTATTACCACTACATTAATATAATGAATTATATGAGTGGATTTCCTAACATTGAACTATCCTTGCATTTCTTAAATAAAATTCACTTGGTATCAGAGTATTGTTCTTTTAATGTCTTCATTGTTAAAATTATACAGAATTTTTATTTTTGCAGTTTCGTAGGTAAGATTGACATGCTATCTATTTTGTGTGTGAGAAATCATTGATAGCTTTGACATCAATGATATACTTATATCATAAAAAGAATTTGGAACTTATTATCCTATGATTAAAAATAGCGTGAGTTGGTGTTGGAATGGATTTCTTTTTTGAAGTTTTGAAGTTTGGCTGGATAACCTTGTGAAGCCCTGGGCCTAATCTGTCTTCTTGCCTATGTGTGCCAGAGGTGAAGGTCTGGATATAGGGGAGGGCAGCTCTGAGACAGATTTCTTTTTTTCTTCTCTATGGCTCAGATAGTTTAGATTTTTAATCTTTCATTTAGCACATTCTGGTAATTATATTTTTCTAAAAGTTACTTATATAATCCAGCTAGATTTTCTAATTGATTTTCAAAGAGTTAAATATTCTTAAAGAGTCTTTAAATGTATCTTATTTTGCTCTCTGTTTCCATTTTATTACTTCTTATTCCCACAATTATACTTTTTATTTTAATTAGGTCAGCCAGCAATTTTAAAAATAGTTTTTTTTTTAAAACGAGCTTTTATATTTATTACTGCTGCATTTTTTCCCCATCAACAAGTGTTTATTGTTATGTCTCTGCCTGTTGCCAGGTACTTCAGAAATCAAACTACCAAATATATTAAAGCCATAGGTCTCATCTCACAAATAATATAAGCAGTGGTTAAAAAATATTTGGCAGTATCCTACCAAAGTCCACCTATTATGCCTCCCAGTTTTTTTTTTTATTATTTTGGATTAATATGAGGGTACATATGATTAGGTTATATTGCTTTTGTTTGTAAGATCAAGTCCAAGTTGTAGTTGAGTCCTTCATCCAGGTAGTATTGCTATCTTTTTATTGCTTTCAAACTCATGAATTTTATCTTTACTTCTTTTTTTTTTTTTTGGTTTATTTGATATTCCTTTTTCTAACAGTTTGAATGAGATTCTAAGTTCATTTATTCTTCATCATTTTTATTCATGTAAGTAAAGGCTATCAATATTCCTCTTAGACTGTTACCTGTTTCCCATAGGTTTTGAATTGTTTTCCAAAATTCTCAAGTTTGAGTTTTGTTTCCTTTTTAATTGATTTGAATTTTTTTCAGATAGAAATGGTTTTTGTTTTCTAATTTTGTTTTTAATTTTTAGTTTATTGTATAGTGATCAGAAGATATTTTCTATATCTTTCCTACTTTTTGTGGACCATGAGATTTTCTTTGTGGCTTAATATATAGTCATGTACAGGGCTGTCATAAAGATCATGTGCAATAATTGTGTATGACCTTTATGCCACCTTGAGTATGAGGATGTTTCAGGGACACTTGAAAATAAGGTGTAGTCTACTTTCAAGCTGCAGAATTTGATATAATTAATTATATCCACTGTATTAATTATTTTAATTAGGGTTTTGAATTTTTTCTTACTTTCTATCTTCCTAATATGTTATGAACCGGGAGAGCTGAATTAAAATCTTCAACTACTAGCATATTTCTGAATGTTTATGAATACTGCTACCTAGATATTAAATAAATGTTTTATCTTAATTGTAAATTGTATCTTTTGACATTATAAAGTGCTCTTTTTTTTTTTTTTGACATTTTAATGCTTCACAACATGAATTCTACCTTGTAATGTGAAGCTGAAGTCCTAGGTGTTTTTTTTTTGTTTGCATTCACTTAGTACACCTTTACCCATTGTTTTGTTTTCATCTGTCTTAAACCACCTTATTTTAGGAGTGCCTCCTCTACACAGCCTAGAGTTAAGTTTGTTTCTGTGATCCAATCTAAAGATGTTTTGAAAATAAATGAGTAAGTTTTATTTATACACATATTAATGGGTATGATAGATGCTTTTGGTGTTACTTCTGTCACTTCGCTATTTATATAGATAAATAAAGTTATTCAGTAGGTATTCTGTTTGTTTTGCTGTCTCCATGTGTGTTTAGTTCTTCTAGCATATAGAAAAGTTGTGGCTTTATTCTAACGATTCTCTTCATAATTATAACCTTATATAATATCTTTAGTTCCGTAATTCAGTGCTTCCCAATGTAGTCCACATCTACACACCTAGAGGAGGGCATTGTTTGTATGATATGCTTGGGTTAATGGGGGAGACATCTGGAGGTGACGGGTCTGGGGTGTGGTTTCTTCTACATGCTCCAGCTCTCCAGCTGCCATGAAGTCTAAGAATGTCACTTTCTCAGCGTGCCTGAGTGTTTTAGTGCTCCTGTGGACAAGCTTTACTGTTTCTTAATATTGAAAGGATAAAATTAACTTTCACCCTTTCCCCATCATCTTTGTATTGCTTGCTACATATGTTTATTTTCTGTTACCAATTTGTCAGCTCTGAATAATACCCTTTGACTCCTACTCATTACAGATTCAACAATTGAGATATTTACCTCCTGCCTTCACCTCTGTCCCTCCCATTTTTGCTTGTTTCTCTATCTTTTCTATTTTATTGGGACATATGTGTTTCTGTGATCTGAATCCTCATATTTATTACAGTCTTTGTTTTGGTTTTGTTATTTGTAGGTCAACTTTGTTTTTCTCAAGTCCTGCTTCTATCATCTTATCTCTAATTTTTAAAACTCTTCCTTTATTTCCATGTAATTTGCTTTCTCATTCCTTTCTTCTGTACCCCTTAGGGCCCTACTATTGCAAAATGTCATCTACTCATGAACACAGCTGGGAGCTTGTTAGAAATGCGGAATCTCAGGCCCAATCCCAGATCTAGTGAATTAGAATCTGTGTTTTAACAAAACTCCCAGCTGAGTCATGTGCATTCAAGGTATAAGAAGCATTGCCTTATAGCATTTTCTGCAGAAGCTCATTTTGGGGGTTCATGATGATTTTGTTTTTGATTTCTTATTTTGGTGGAGAGTTCTGCCAGCTTACCTTTCACACCTGTTGTCTCACCATCTTTTCCCTGTTGCTTACATTTCTTCCAGTAGTGTCCCATCATCATCATCGTGGTTATTTATTTATTCATAATTCTTGGTGAAATTCTTGATCACAGTGGATTAAAGATGGCTGCAAATTCTTTGGCTATCCCTTCAATGAGAGGTGGGACCTATACCTTCTTGCCTTGAATTTGGGTGACCTCTGCCCCCTGTCACTGCTTTGATAAATATTGTGTAGCAGAAGTGACACTGTGCTATTTCAGTACCCAGGACTCTAGAAACTGGCAGCTTCTCCTTCTTTTCTCTTGGAAGGCGTGAACTGCCATGTAAGAAGCCTGGCCATTCTGAGAATACCATGCTGGAGAAGATACATGGAGATGTTTTGAAAGTACATGGAGTGAAAAAGAAGCTTAGCTGAGCCCAGAATTCTAGACATAACTGACAAGGTATATGAGTAAAGACTTCTTGGATCTCCAGACCAACAATACCACCAGCTAAAAACTACCAAGTGACCCCTGTAGAAACCATGTACAGCAGAACAATCACCCTGTTCAGTCCTGCCAGATTTCCTGACCTATACAAATATGAGATATAATAAGTGGTGTTGTTTTAAACCATTATGTTTTGGGTACTTTGTTATACAGCAATAAATAACCGGAATATTCACAATTTTCCTTGTTGTAAGAAGCATTTTCCTTATGAGGATTCTTTGGGCATTGTTAAGTGTTGATTCCCTTTTCCGTATTTCTTCTTCTGATGTCTTTCTCTTAATGCTGTGTGTATCTATGTCATGCTATGCTGCTTCCTGCGAATATGGCTGGTGTGATTCGTTGTACATCCCTGAAAGCAAATTGAATTGAAAATCACTTTGGAAACTCACTCTACTGTCTGCACTCATTTTGTTTCTTACCAAACAAAGGATGCAGATCTTACATTTTAGGGTAAACTCTTCCCCTTTAGAAAATACACTTCCGCTGAAGTTTCAGAGCTCTACTTCAGCCTTCTTGACACTTTTCTTGCTTCTTCTTTTCACTCATATTATTTTAAAGAAACCTTTGTTTTGGGCCAAACATAAGCATATTTTTGAGGCTGTAGAGCTCTTTTACATGTATGAGTATGAAGTTTTCAGGCTCTGTTCTGGTTGTTATTATTATTTTTCTTTGTGTCGTATGAGTTTCAGGAGGAAAGGAAAAATCATCACCTACATAGTCACATTCATTCTAGAAGTAAAATATTTTTCTCTTAATCTAAAGAAAATTGTTTTGGCACACTGCTTCAATTTCCTTGTATAAACACAACTTGGTCATTCTGATCATAAGCAGCTTATGCACACGTGTGTGTGTGTGTATGTTGTAACCTGCCTAGCTATAAAGGGAATTGAAAGAAGGGTAAGAAGTTAAATTGAATTGGTAATCCTATCGTAGGTCTATCAGGGTTTGGTCAGATGGTAGATTTCCAATCTTGCTTATCAGGTATGGTAATAACCAGTAAATATGAAATGAAACAATGGTAAGAAAGCTCCCAGAGAATAATAACTAAGTGATTTTATATATATATGTATTTAATTAAATCGTAGCTGTGTACATTAGTGCAATCAAGGGGTACAATGTGCTGGTTTCATATACAATCTGAAATATTTTCTAATAACATTTTTTTTTTTCTTTTGGCTGGGGCTGGGTTTGAACCCGCCACCTCCGGCATATGGGACCGGCGCCCTACTCCTTGAGCCACAGGCGCTGCCCCAATCTGAAATATTTTCATCAAACTGTTTAATATAGCCTTCATGGCATTTTCTTAGTTATTGTATGTAGACATTTGTATTCTGCATTTAGTAAGTTTCACCTGTACCCATTCTAAGGTGCAACATAGGTATGACCCCACCAATTACCCTCCCTCTACTCCAGCCTCCCCCCCCCGACTCCGCTTCCTTTGCCCTTTCCCCATATTCTTGTGCTATAGTTGGTTTATAGCCTTTATATGAAAGCTGTAAATTACCTTCATAGTAGGGCTGAGTACATTGGATACTTTTTCTTCCATTCCTGAGATACTTTGCTAAGAAGAATATGTTCCAGCTCCATCCATGTAAACATGAAAGAGGTAAAGTCTCCATCTTTCTTTAAGGCTGCATAGTATTCCATGGTGTACATATACCACAATTTGTTAATCCATTTGTGGGTTGATGGGCACTTGGGCTTCTTCCATGACTTAGCAATTACGAATTGGGCTGCAATAAACATTCTGGTACAGATGGCCCAAGTCCTTCTGATCGAGACCCAGCCTGTGGACGGTGATCTTATATTTGGAAGACTTCCAGCCACAAAGGAATCAGTTATAATAAAGTGTGGCTTCTCTAATCTTACAGCACATGTCTTTCTCCCTTTCCTATTCTTGTATCTTTTGCTTTCCCACTTTTGCCTTCCTTTTACTCCCTTGATAAATTCTTAATCCTGCTTTGGAACTTCTAGAGTTATTTTTTTCTCCTCTAAAGTTTCTATGCAATATAAAACCTGGGCACAGGAGGGTTTATTTATTTATTTATTATTTATTCTTTCAGATTAATTAAGGGTACAAAAAATTAGGTTACACTGTTTGGATATTTTAGGTAAAGTCCCTCTTATTATGTGCCATATACCATAAAGTTGTGCATCTTAAGTGGGGGGCACCTGCATCCCCCTCAAACCTCCCCTTTCTCTGGTCCCTGGTTCTCCACCCTCCACCTTGAACTGATTTGAGTTTTTTTTTTCATATGGGCATGTATTAGATCATCTACTGGCTTCATATTAGTATTGAGTACATTGGATTCTTGCTTCTCTATTATTGTGATGCTTTACTCAGAAGAATGCATTCCATCTCAGTCCAGGTTAAAACAAAAGATGTAAAGCCTCCATATTTTTTAATGGCTGAATAGTATTTCATGGTATACATAAAGCACAGCTTGTTAATCCATTCCTGGGTTGGTGGGCATTTTAGGTTGTTTCTACACTTCGTGATTGTAAATTGCAAAATGTCCTTATGATAAAAATGCCATTCCTTTTTCATCTTTCTTCAAGCATTTTTCTTATTTGATTCTTTCTTATCAATTTATGATTTTTTTCCTCAGTGTTTCTTATTTGTTAATTATCTCCCCAATATTCTCCATTCTTACTTCTCTCTCAAATCTTTTTCTCATTCATTTCTGTTCCCTTAAAATTTCACTATGCTCTTTCCAGTCACACCAACTATTATCCAGATTTTCTTGTCAAATTTCTCTTCCATGAACTACATTTACTAGGAATTGTTTTAGTCTGCTCAGGTTGCTATAACAAAATACCATAGATCAGGTCATTTAACAGAAATTTATTTATCAGAGTTCTGGATGCTGGGAAGTCCAAGATCAAGGTGTTGGCTGACAAGATATCTGGTGAGGGCTCTCTTTCTGGCTTGGAGATGGCTGTCTTGCTGTGACCTCACATGGTTTATATATAATGAGAGCTCTTGTGTCTCTTCTTATTACAGTACCAGTTTGGTTGGCTTAGGCTGGGTTTTTATCACCTCATCATATGCCCACTGGAAGTTTGGGCTTCAACATTATAATTTGTAGGGGTGGGGAGAGACACAATTTAGTTAACAGCAGGAATATATGTGTCTGTTGATATATAATTGCTTGGCAAGAAGATGCTATTTTCTTGTATACTATTGTACATTTCTTCTCATCATTATATAATAAATACTATGGTACTTTTTGTAAAGATAATACAATTATTTTTCTAAGGGTAGTAAAAAAATATATCATCTGAACTATTTCTCTACTCCTAGGAGTTGCTTGTGATTCTGGATCATTCATCCTCCCAGCACAACATCTAGAAGGAAGCAATGTCCAGGTTTCTTTTCATTAAAGTACATGCAGAGTCAGTCCCCCAGCTATATGTAGCTCTAAGATAATTTCTGCCACCCCACCCAGGTATTATTTTGTGGCTTGTTAAACAGGGAAGTTATTCAGTTAGAATGTTTATATCTTATTACCCATTAGCTATTGAAGCAGGTGATGTAGACATGTCTTTATTTAATGGGAAGTGACAAGAAAGTCAAATCTGCTACTGGCTGAACTTCAGGCATCAGATCATATATACTAATTTTTCTTTGTTTTTTTTTTTTTTAAATCTTATTGTGAAATATTTGAACAACTACAAATGTGGACAGAATAGTATATTGGACCTATTTATATCCTTAGTATGTGTTTTCCTCTTTACCTCCATCTAAATCAGATCTTTTAAGCAAACCCCATTAAATTATTTCACTTGGGATATTTCATTTTATATCTCTAAAAGATAAAAAAGTCATATGGATCATAACTATAAAACTGTGATCACATTGAAATATTTGGAAGTAATTTGATATCATCAAACATCTAGATAGTAATCAATCACATTTTTGTGATTGTTGTATCATTATTATTTTCATAGTGTTTGAATTGAATCCAGATAAGATTCATTTATTGCTATTGGTTTATTTACTTCTAAAATTTCATTATCATGATTTTTAACTTTTATTTTTCAAGGTAAAATCTGCATATTCTCAAGTCCCTTTTTTTTAAATGGCATATCCTCCCATATGCCCTATTTTTAAAATTTATTCTTAATTATTGTGGGTATACATGTATAATAGCTGTACATATTTACAGGGTACATGTAATGTATTGATATAGGCATACGATGTAAATAATCAAATCAGTGTAACTGAGTACCTCAAGCATTCATCATTTCTTTGTGTTAGGAACATTCCAATTTCACTCCTTTAGTTTTAAAGTATACCAGAACTTATTATCATCACTTTGTTGTGCTATCGAATATTGTCCATTCTATCTAATTACCTAGCTGTGTTTTTGTACCCATTACCCATTCTCACTTTAACTCCTGCTCCCGCTACCTTTCCCAGCTTCTGATAACCAGTACTCTACTCTCTGTCTCCAAGAGATCTCTTTTAATATGTAGGATTTTTAAAATTTCAAAGTTTTAAGGGGGTATAAATGTTCTTGGTTACATGGATAGCTTTTTTTTTTTGTAGAGACAGGGTCTCAACTGTACCGCCCTTGGTAGAGTGCTGTGGCATCACACAGCTCACAGCAACCTCCAACTCTGGGCTTAGGCGATTCTTCTGCCTCAGCCTCCCGAGTAGCTGGGACTACAGGCGCCTGCATGGATGGCTTTTCTAATGCTTGAGTCATGGCTATAACTGTGCCCATTACCCAAATAGTGTTTGTTGTGCCTGTTAGGTAGGTTTTTTTATCTATAGGTTTTCATTCCATGTTTTCCTTACATTTTCTTTTGCTGAAAAAAATAGCCATTTATCTCATAGAATTTTGTATACGCTGATGTGTGATTTTCCTTTAAATTCATATTTATTTATTTAATTTCAGATTAATATGAGGGTACAAATGATTAAGTTATATTGTTTGCATTCGTTAGGTAAAGTCTAAGTTGTAGTTGAGCCCTTCACCCAGGAAGTGTGCCATATACCCTTACATTGGGGCCCGTTAAGTGAAAGATAACCCATCCTTCCCTCCTTTCCACTCCTCCCTCCCTTCCCCCACTTGAATTTAAGTGTGTTTTTCTCTCGTGTGAATGTGTAGTTGTTTATCTACAGGCTTCATATTAGTATTGAGTATATTGTATACTTACTTTTCGATTCTTGTGATACTTTACTAAGGAGAATGTTCCTCAACTTCATCCAGGTTAATACAAAAGATGTAAAGTCTCCATCGTTTTATGGCTAAATAATATTCCATGGTATACATATACCACAGTTTATGAATCCATTCATGTGTTGATGGACACTTGGGTTGATTCCACAACTTGGCAATTGTGAATTGAGCTGTAACACAAATGTCCTTATAGTAAAATGATGCTTTTTTTTTTTTTTAACTTCTGGGTAGATAGCTAACAATGGGATTGTGGGATCAAATGGAAGGTCTACTTTTAGTTCTTTGAGGATTCTCCATGCTTCTTTCCATAGAGGCTGTGTTAGTTTGAAATCCCACCAATAGTGTATAAGTGTTCCCTTCTCTCCACATTCATGCTAGCATCTGCAGCCTTGGGACTTTGTGATGTGGATTATTCTCACTGGGGTTAGATAATATGTTAGAGTGGTTTTGATTTGCATTTCTCTGATAATTAGGGATTTCCATCCCTTTATCTTGAGTCTATAAATGTCCTTGTGAGTTAGATAGAGGCAGCAGAGAGTTGGCTTATGTGTATTTTTTAAATCTATTCAGTCAGTTTCTATCTTTTCAAAGGAGGAATATGAACATTTATGTTCAATGTTTGTGTCAACATGTGAGATACTGTTCTGTTCATCATGCTGAATAATACATAGTTGCTTTGTTTTCTCCCTCATGTTACTGTTTTATAAGAGTTGTGAGCTTTAACTTTTGGGTGGTTTTACACTGGTGAGTATTGCCTGTTCTTTTCCATATATAGAACACTTTTAAGTATTTCCACTGCATCCGGTGCTAGAATTCCCTGCTCCCTCTCCACCTGGCAGGGGCAAGGTAGAGGCCCCAGGCACAGATCTAACCCCTGGGTAAAAGTAGCATTCCGGGGGGGGGGGGGGATGTTACAATGGTGCCAAGTGCAATCCTCAGGGCTCACAAGCCAGCAATCTTTTCTTCTGGAACCAACACAGTTGCACAGCCTCCAGTCAGGTCTCTGCATTAGTCTGGAGGATAGTTGCAATAGAGGGGCCTCTCACCACTCTAGTTGCTGTATCCTCAGGCGAAGTGTGGAGCCTGGGATTTTCTCCTGTTTCTTTCTAACGTGTGGGTGCCTTCCCTAATTACTTTCAGCCCTGTAGAACAGCTTTTCTTCTATCTTCTTCACTTCACTCCTGCCCCATCCCTATGCATTCCCAGTTGATTTCACCCAGAAATCAACCAAAAGGAAGGTATCTATTCACTACTTTCCGTCCTTTCTATGAGAACAGTGCTGTGCAGGCTGATTTTAGCCTTTCATCTTGGGCTCTCCCCTATTTCTAGAATATTTACATGGGTCCAATACTAAATTTTCAAAATAAGTTATATTAAAAGGATTCCAGCTTCTATCCTTGTTCGTCACCCAACTCTTTCCCTTTTTCTATAGCTCACCATTTGAAAAATTTTATTATTCATCCTTTTTTTTGTAGAGACAGAGTCTCACTTTACCACCCTTGGTAGAGTGCCATGACGTCACAGGACTCACAGCAACCTCTAGTTCTTGGGCTTACGTGATTCTCTTGCCTCAGCCTCCTGAGCAGCCGGGACTTCAGGCGCCCGCCACAACGCCAGGAAACATATCTATTTATATCCTTTCTTTTAGATAAATAATAGTCACTATAATACTTTTTCTCATCTTTTGCTTTATAATTAACAATACATCTTGAAGGCTGTTCCATAGCAGTATATTAGGATATTGCCCATTTCAGGAGAAAATATTTGCCCAAACCATACAAACAGTGAAGTATCTCAGGAATGTAAAAGCAAACTATACTTCTGGATATAGTCCAGAAGCTACAGAAACCTCAAGCAAATCAGCAAGAAAATAACCGAATAACCTCATTAAAAAGTGGGCAAAAGATACAAACAGAGATAGACAAATGGCCAAAAAACAAATGAAAAACTGTTCAACATCACTAATCATCAGGGAAATGCAAATTAAAATCACAGCGAGGCTGGGCAACTGTAGCTCAAGCAGCTAAGGCACCAGCCACATACACCAGAGCTGGCGGGTTAGAATCCATCCCGGGCCTGCCAAGCAACAATGACAACTACAACCAAAAAAAAAAAAAAAAGGCCAGGCATTGTGGTGGGTGCCTGTAGTCCCAGGTCCCTGGGAGGCTGAGGAGAAAGAATTGCTTAAGCCCAGGAGTTGAAGGTTGCTGTGAGCTGTGATGCCACAGCACTCTACCCAGGGTGACAGCTTGAGGCTCTGTCTCAAAAAAAAAAAAAGAAAGAAAGAAAGAAAAAGAAAACAAACCACAGTGAGATACCACCTTACCCTTACCAGAATGCCATTATAAAAAAATACAAAATCAAAAGATGTTGATGTGGATGTGGTAAAAAAAAGAATCTTTATACTCTATTGGTGGGACTGTACATTGGTACAACCTCTATGGAAAACATTACAGAGATTCCTCAAAGCAATAAATATAATGTACCATTTGATTCAGCAATACCACTACTGAGTATCTACCCAAAGGAAAAGAAGTCTCTATATCAAAAAGACACTTACAAAAAAACAAACAAACAAACAAAAAGACACTTATACCCGAAAGTGTATTGCTCCACAATTCACAATCACAAAGATATGCAATCAACCTAAGTGCCCATCAGTTGATGAGCAGAATAGGAAAAGGTAGTATACATATATATAATATTAGTATCATATATATGTACTACATATATGGTATTCACACACACACTTTGGAGTACTTACTACTTAGCCATAAAAAGGAATGAAATAATATCTTTTGCAACAACTTGGCTGGAAGTGGAAAACGTTATTCTCAGTGAAATATATCAGGAATGGAAAAGCAAACACATTCTCACTATTAAGTGGGAGCTAAATGAGGGGTACACATGATTGTAAAGTGGTGTAAAGAACATTGGAAACCAAACATAGGTGAGGCTGAGAGGAGAGTGAGTGATAAAACTTACATATTGAGTACAATGTACACTACTTGGTGTTGGGAATACTAAAAGCTTTGATTTAAGCATTATACAATTCATCCATGTAACAAAACACTTATACCATCTTAATATTTTGAAATTTTAAACAATAAAAGATGGAAGGATCAAATGGAAAGTTTACTTTTTAGTTCCTTGGGGAGTCTCCATACTTCTTTCCATAAAAACTGTCCTAGTTTAATCCCATTACTAGCTATCTACTCAAAAGAAAAAGTCATTTTACCATAAGGATGTATGCACTTGAATGTTGATAGCAGCCCAATTTACAATTGCAAAGATGTGTAAACAACCCAAGTGTCCTTCAACACATGAATGGATTAGTAAATTTTGGTATATGTATATAATAGAATACTATTCAGCCATAAAAAAGATAGAGATTTTGTTTTCTTTGTTACAAACTGGATGGATTTGGAGGACACTCTCCTAAGTGAAGTATCACAACAATGGAAAAATAAGCTATCACAAGAATGGAAAAATATGTATCACAAGAATGGAAAAATATGTACTCAATATTAATTTGAAACTTGTAGATTAATAACATCCTTCTCACATGAGAGAAAAACTCAATTAAATCCAAGAATGGGGGAGTAGAGTCAGTGGGTTCCTTCCCAGTGGGAACAATGTGGGGGTGTATGGCAGGTGTCTTGTGTGAAGGACAAACAGCAACTTAAATGTAAACAATGTAACCTAATTGTATGTACCCTCATATTAATTGGAAGTAAAAAAATTAAAAAAAAAACATAGACCCTATTCCTTTTTATGGCTGCATAAACTCCTTTGCATGGCTCTACCATGATTTATTAAAGGAATTTCTTAATGATAGACATTGGGTTATTTCCAATCTTTCGCTTTTCCGCACAATGTGGAAATTAAAAGCTTTGTATGCACATCTTTTGTTTACTTTTTTCAGTGTGGTTTTGAATATATATAATTTTTGACAATATATCCTTATTTGTCAGTATCTTTTAGTAATTCTTGTAGGGAGTATCTCTGGGAAATTTAAATTCTTTCATTTTACGAACTGGATGGAGTTGGAGAACACTCCAATTTCTTTCTAGTATAAAAATACTAGAGGAGAGTGCAGGGAAAACCCTTGAAGAAATTGGTCTGGGCGAGTATTTTATGAGGAGGACCCCCCCAGGCAATTGAAGCAGCTTCAAAAATACACTACTGGGACCTGATCAAACTAAAAAGCTTCTGCACAGCCAAGAACACTGTAAGTAAAGCAAGCAAATAGCCCTCAGAATGGGAGAAGATATTTACAGGTTATGTCTCCGACAAAGGTTTAATAACCAGAATCCCAGAGAACTCAAACGTATAAGCAAGAAAAGAACAAGTGATCCCATCGCAGGCTGGGCAAGGGACTTGAAGAGAAACTTCTCTGATGAAGACAGGCGCACGGCCTACAGACATATGAAAAAATGCTCATCATCTTTAATCATCAGAGAAATGCAAATCAAAACTACTTTGAGATATCATCTAACTCCAGTAAGATTAGCCCGTATCACAAAATCCCAAAACCAGAGATGTTGGCGTGGATGTGGAGAAAAGGGAACACTTTACACTGCTGGTGGGAATGCAAAGTAATACATGCCTTTTGGAAAGATGTGTGGAGAACACTTAGAGATCTAAAAATAGATCTGCCATTCAATCCTATAAATTCCTCTACTAGGTATAAACCCAGAAGACCAAAAATCACATTATAACAAAGATATTTGTACCAGAATGTTTATTGGAGCCCAATTCATAATTGCTAAGTCATGGAAAAAGCCCAAGTGCCCATCGATCCATGAATGGATTAATAAATTGTGATATATGTACACCATGGAATACTATGCAGCCTTAAAGAAAGATGGAGACTTTACCTCTGTCATGTTTACATGGATGGAGCTGGAACATATTCTTCTTAGTAAAGTGTCTCAAGAATGGAAGAAAAAGTATCCAATGTACTCAGCCCTACTATGAAACTAATTTATGGCTTTCATATGAAAGCTATAACCCAGTTATAACCTGAGAATATGGGGAAGTGGGAGAGGGAGGGGCGGGAGGGGGGGATGGGCGGAGGGAGGGTGATTGGTGGGACTACACCTGCAGTGCATCTTACAAGGGTACATGTGAAACTTAGTAAATGTAGACTGTAAATGTCTTAACGCAATAATATGAAAATGCCAGGAAGGCTATGTTAACCAGTGTGATGAAAATGTGTCAAACAGGGCGGCGCCTGTGGCTCAAAGGGGTAGAGCGCCGGTCCCGTATGCCGAAGGTGGCGGGTTCAAACCCAGCCCTGGCCAAAAAAAAAAAAAAAACTGTGTCAAACAGTCTATAAAACCAGTGTATGGTGCCCCATGATCACATTAATGTACACAGCTATGATTTAATAATAATAAAAAATATTTTGTTGTTTGTTTAAAAATATATATTTTTGTCTTTTTTAAATGATAATTTGGGCAGGGCAGTGCCTATGGCTCAGTGAGTAGGCGTGGGTCCCATATACTGAGGGTGGCGGGTTCAAACCCAACCCCAGCCAAACTCCAATAAAAAAGTAGCTGGGGATTGTGGCAGGTTCCTGTAGTCCCAGCTACTTGGGAGGCTGAGGCAAGAGAATTGTCTAAGCCCAGGAGCTGGAGGTTGCTGTGAGCTGTGTGATGCCATGGCACTCTACTGAGAGTGATAAAGTGAGACTCTGTCTCTACAAAAAAAAAAAAAAAAAAAAAAGATAATTTGGGCAAAGAATTCTAAATTAGTGGTTATTTTCTCTGAGCACTTTGAAAACAGTATTCCATTGTTGCTAATGAGCTGTTTGCTGTTAAGACATAGCTATTCTTTTTTAGCTATAAAGCTATAGCTTTTCCTCTGCTTTAAGATCGTCTTTTCATTTTAGATTTACTATAGTTTCACTAACGTGTGCCTTGTGTGAATATATCTTATTTACCCTGTTGGAGATTCATTGGAATACCTTCACTGAAGAGTCATATCCTTCACCAATTCTGGAAACATATTTAGTAATTTCATTTCCTATATTTCCTCTCCTCCCCTCTACCTCCTTTACCCTTTACCACCTTTTCTTCCTAGTGCTTCTGTAAGGTGCATTTGCATTTTCTCATTCTACTCGCCATGTTTCTTAATTTCTCTTTTATATACTTCTAAAATTTCTTATAGTCTCTCTTTAGCAGGCATGGTAATTTACTTACATATGTTATTACTATTCACGTTTTCAAAAAAACCCATAATCGTGTGTTTAACAGGGTGTTCACCTGGACTTCTGTTTGGCCTGAGATGGCCATGAAAGGCTAAAAATTGAGGACAAGGAGGCATCAAGACCCCACAGTCCAAAGGGAGCACCCAGCAACGGGGACTTTTTAAGGGTAGCCTAACTGGCTCTGCTACCTCCAGACAGTCCCAGAAACCTCATTATGCGATCAGAATGTGGAGGGGAAAAGAAAATGATAGGTGTCATGAATTGCCAGTTTAGTAGAGGGTCCTTCTCTGTCCTCAAAGTTAGGGATTTAGGGGAAGCACCAAGTGGCATTGGCATCCGATTCCCCAGTAGGGTAGCAGACTTGCTGATGCGACTAGACATTTCTATGAGCGGCAGGCAAACAGAACCTGAAAGCAAGAGAAAGGTGGCAGGATGGAGCTGCATGGGGGCTCCAGGGAGGAGTTGGGAGTTCTCTCCACGACTAGTGAGTGAAATTCACTTGGGTCAGGTAGACACTGTGGAAAGCAGCCTTGATGGAATAGTTTCCCAGATGTCACCAACAAGAGCAGGACCACTGAGCAAGGAGATTGCAGTGGCAAGAGGCTCTGAGGCAAACCTCGTGCAAGGAAGCTAAGATGAGCAGGGTGAGTCACTCCCAGCTCTCCTGCAGAGGCTAAGGGGCCACAGAGCATGATCTGGGGAACTCACAGGGGTCCAACTGTGCTTCACTTTTCTGTTCCTTTCCAGAATTGCCTTTTCTTTCTTTTATTAGTAGTTTTGATGTTGCTGTATTAGGCTAGACCTCTTTTCTTGTATTTATTTATTTATTTTTTATTTTATTTTATTTTATTTTATTTTATTTATTTATTTATTTTTATTGTTAAATTATAGCTGTGTACATTTGTGCAATCAAGGGGTACAATGTGCTGGTTTCATATACAAATCTGAAATATTCTCATCAAACTGTTCAACATAGCCTTCATGGCATTTTCTTAGTCTTTTCTTGTTTGTTAATGTGGGTGAGTACATTTCTTGTTGTTTGCTGGTCTTTACTATTTTTTAATTCATTTTGTTTTCTCTATTAATCTTAACACTGGCTTTTCACCTCATTAGTCTATATTTTGACACACAGCTCCCTTGTGTTTTACCTGACCCTTCATAGTTCAATGCACGTCTGCTCTGGCCCATGCAGCGTTTGCTGCCAGTTTCCTCCTTTGTATCCAGGTGCCCTGTCAGCACCCTGTCCTTTTGCACAGCACAGACTGAGTCTGCCCCTGCAGCTGCAGCCACTGTCTATTCTGCTGGTCCTCATGACCAGCCCTCATGTGTACTTTGCGCTCCAATGAAGGGGCCACTTGTGCAGTCAGGTAGAAAGAGATCAATTTTTCCATCGTGATTTATACTCTCCAATAATTGAGCTATCATCAGTGACACTGCTGAGCACAGAAAAGAAAGTAGCACCTCTAGTTACAAGAGAGTTCAGTCCTTGGAACCATCTGAAAATGGTGACAGGAATATCTGGATATCAAAATGAAATTCTAGCATCATCAGGGGTCTCTGGGCAGCATAAGTGAATTTAAAAGAAAGAAATATTCTATATTCATGGAAAATCCTACTAATAAGAATTGAGTTTTATAAGAAGTCATAGGTGAAGCCAAAGAGGTAACTTTGGACTTTAATACTATGCTTCTTCCTATAGACAGAGCTTGGTAGGCAGGAAAGATGATATGCTCTCTTCTCTTATGGTCTTATTGCATCCAAAAGTACAGATAAATATCATTAATCATTACAACATGACATAGTGCAAGTAGTTAGGAGCATTGGATTTAGTAATCAGAGAGGCTTGGTTCTGAATCTTGGCATTGCTGTTCACTTGCTGTGGGGCACTGGTATGTTACTCACCCTTTTTGAGCTTTACTTTCTTCATAATACCTACCTTACAGAGTTTGCAGTGAGGATTCAAAGTAAAAATAAATGCACAGAAACACTTGGCACCTGGCCTATAGTATTAACCCATGTGGCTGGTTTCTCCTTGGACCATGCTGACAAGATTCACATTGGGATGAACTTGGATTTGTATTTATCTTCTCTTTGCTTTTTTGTTCAATTTCATTAACCAGAGAGGAAGCCATGCAACTTAAATTGTTGGAGAAAGATATGATGGTTGAATTTTATACATATTGAAAACAGAAATTTAAACAAAAGTTGCAAGAATGCAGTCTTCTGTATATATAGTGAATCATGGGGGCAGATGAACACTTTTGTATTTTAAAAGGGTTTCTAGGTCATGGGCTCTTACCTTAGGCTGACCCCATTTGATGATTTAATGACAGCACTAAGGATCGATGATTTATTTATCTCCAGAGCACTGGAAAACAAAGAAGGAAGGAGTAAATCTCTAGATTAGAGTTTTTGAGATTTAGGACCTTCGGCCAAGAGA
The DNA here is from genome assembly GCF_027406575.1 of Nycticebus coucang. Classification (NCBI taxonomy): domain Eukaryota; kingdom Metazoa; phylum Chordata; class Mammalia; order Primates; family Lorisidae; genus Nycticebus; species Nycticebus coucang. Next base: position 104,300,675 of record NC_069787.1, read on the forward strand.
CATCTTCTTGGGTGCAGGAATATGTAAAGGGTCAAATGGGAAGCACATGACACTTTCAGCTTCCCTTTTTCTTGCTCATAAAACCCATCAGTTCAGAACCTTGGGAATCTCACCATCTTTCCCTTGCTTCCTACAATCAGAGTCTGAATGCAGCTTAGAATGGAAATATTGGAATTCAGATCATAACTTTAGAGTAAGACAGACCTGGATTCTATCCTGTTAAATTGTCAGTGCTCTGCAAATTGTGTGTATTATTATTTCTACTCCCAATTCAGCTTTTGTACTTCGGTACATTGATCCCTAATCTTCCCTCTGTGTGGAGGAGCCTTCAAGTGATTAGTTTTGGATTCTTAGCTTTTATATTCTAAATTTTGAATTCTGTCCATGTAGCCAACTAACCCATGTTAATTGCAGTATTTTCAATTCAGAAAACATTTCTTAGCTACAAAGCTTATTCCAAAGCATTTGAGGAGGACTGATAGGTCATTCTGGAATGGGGTCCATTCTACTTCCCAATTTATTTATTTTTTCCTTAACCTGTTCCAGAATCTGGCACTTTAAAGACCCTCACTTCAGTAGCAGGGTTTTATGCAACAGCTTTGCTCCCCCCACCATCATATTCCCCAATTTGTTTAGGAAACCTTATAGAAAAGGTCAAGGGACCTTGATGCCTGGTTTAGGAAATGTATGTATTTGTACTTATTTTCTTCTCTTCTCATTTGTTGGTAAGAACTTTGGCTTACCAACTAGTGACTATATTAAAGATTTTGGCAGCTTTTTGGTTTCATTTTGGCGTGTTCCTTGCCCCCAGAAGTTTCCTTTTCCCCATGTCTACCTACCATGCTTTTCTCTTAGTAGGCATACTTCTTTGCTGGCCATATCTCAAGTCATCCTTGCCTTGGGATGAGATGTCATTACAAGCCCGATGATAAGTTTAAAAAATGATGATAATAGTGATAAGTAAGATTTACTGAGCATTCATCATGTACTAGACACTATTGTAACTACTTTATATGAACACATCTATTTCTCACAATTGCCCTATAAAATAGGTGCAATTATTATCTCCATTTCATAGATGGAGAAACTGTTGTGAGAGAGGTTCAGTCCCTTAACCAGGGCAGCACAGTAACAGCAAGTGGACAACAGTTAGCTTGGCTGCAGGTGTGCCTGAGCATTCAGGAGCTGACTGTGGAGAGTTTTCCTCTACTAGCTTCTATAGTCTCTAGATGCTAACATCTAGGATCCTGACTAGAGTGGTCCCGAATAAGGCACTCTTGTCATCAGCAAGGGCACAACATAAGAACATTTCCTATGATATTTACAAAATGCTGAAATAATGTATTTTTTCTGCAAATACCTTTAAAAGCAAGTCTGCCATACAGCCTTTATGATATTATCTATGTACTCAGAAAAAAAATAAAATTATGAAGTAATTAAAAAACAAGTTAAAATAAGGTCACCTCCCTTCTCTTAACAGAGTGCTGAGAAAGGCATTTTAGAGCTTGCCTTCCAAACAAAGGATGTTGAGCTAAAGAAGTCACTTTCACTTGAAAATCAGATGAAAGTCATCATTGATGCTTACAAAATTTAAAAACAATAATTCCCCAAGAGAGTATCTTCACATACAAACTAATTCATAGTGTCAAACAAAATTAGGTAAAATTCAGACCAACAATAGGTAATCTTGAAAAGAGTCAATTTAGGAACTACAGAGTAAGTAGGAGTTAAGATGTCTATGATTATTTTTGTTTATTCTAAAACTGACTTGTGTAGACACAGGCTGTATGGGAAAAAGGAACCATTTTGAAACATGCTGCTGCCAACCCAACAATGAGATGAACAATAAACAAAGGAAATCTTTCCAAAGGCTCTCTTCATTTACATTCCAAGATTACTGGCCTCATCTCTGCTGAAATAGCCTTGCGCTACCCGGCCATCCAGAAGCATAATCAGGTGCTACCGGGAGCTTTTGCACCAGCAAACTGCATGGAGAATATTTGAATGCTGCCAAGACTATAGGTGCCTGTTTCAAGTTGTCATAGAATATGCTATAACGTGTCATAAATAAGGGAGGTATATTTATAAATCTGACATTAAAAATGTGTTCCTAAAATATCTCGTGTGTTCCCTGGCCATGTCAGCATAGAAATAATGTTTAGTATTTGTTTATTTTACTGGACCACCCCATGAACCTGGGGGAAACATGTTAGAAAAAAAATTATAGCTACGCCAACTATTCTGGGAGATACACGAGCCCTCCATGTTTATCAGGTTGAGGGCACTGTATTTTGATGTCAATAAGCAATTTTTCCAGCCCGGTCTCCTGCCCGACCCTTTTAATCCATCAATATATTATTAGAGATAAAGTTGGTGGATGCCTGCTGCAGTTAGAAGATAAATGACATCTCTGAAGTCAGGCATTAAAGACTAGATTAAGGCCTTGTGACACCGTTTTCAGTGCTCATCTGTGCACTTCTGTTCAACCTATCACACTGAGTGACAAGAAAGAAAAATAATGAACTGGGCCAGGGGAAGAAGAAGGAAAAAAAAGGCAGAAAAAGAGAGAGATTTTTTTCCCCTAACACACAAACTACATCAGTTCACACTTGGGATTAGACTGCATTTAAAGAAAGGAAAAAAGAAAGGAAAATGAGGAATTGGGAAGGACAGGGAAGGGACGGTTCTATAGAGATGAAAATAGGCAGGGAAAAGGGATATTAAAACCAAGAAGTCCAATTCTGCCTGGCCCATGTTGCTTTAGGTACCCCCACCTGCCTCCCAGCCTCTCCCACACGGATATTCCCCAGTTCATTTCCAGTTGTTCTAGGATCTGCACCATTTTGAGCTGGAAGTGTGACATAAATCTTGTTCAGAGGCTGCACTTAGTTCTAAATCTTAGTGAATCATGTTCTTCCATTCTCACCACAAGATTTCCTTCACACTGATATCATTGGTCTGGTTGCCAGTATTAAAGATTTTTGTAACTAGGTCTATGAATAGTGATTTATTTGAATATGGCTCCTGAGTTGACAATACAAATGTTGAATTTTCTCTCACTGTGTGGAAAACAGTAGCCACAAAGAATTGCATGTTGGAAGTGTAAGGAAAGAGAAATGCAGGCCAAGAGAGAAGGAATTAATCAGTAAAAAGCAGCCAGGTTGGTGGGCAGGGGGCTGGAGGCCCTACTGTAAGGCCAATTATGTCCTAATTCTCTTTCTCAATGATTTATGTAAGAATAAACCACTTTCTCTCCGCATGTGTTATGCCATGTTTGTGAGGATAGAAGAGACACCTTTTTTGTAGATCTCTTTTGCTTATAGCACTTCAATAGTTCTCATAAGAATCCAAGTCCACAAGACATTTTTGTGTGCCATGGTGTTCCTTATACCTTTCACAGTGGAACACATAGGAGCTCTTCCATCAAAATGTGTTAATTGATTGATGATTCCCAAACACCTACTGCTGGCCCCATCGCTTTCCTAAGTTCCTGCTGACTATATCATATAAATGCTTCTGTCATCATAGACATTCTTCATCTCTGATCCAACATCTGGTCTTATGGCAAACATCTCCTGCTGTTCATGTTGTCATCTGTGGTCACTAGGTTCAGTCTGTTTCCAAGTCCTGACCTTTTTTTCCCCTTTCCCTCTTTCATGCCTCTTGTTCCTTCTTACTCTTTCATCAGCCCAGTTCAAGGCCTCATTTTCCCAGGCTTTATGTTCTGATTCTTTCTCTGTCCCTCAAATCTATCACGCCACCTGTCATAAGACTGACCCTTCCAAAACTTTTCTTTGTGATATTCCTTGTTCAAAACCTCCTACATCTATAAAACAAAATTGAAGCTTTTATCATATCATTAATATCCTGCAGATTCTGATCTAACTGCTTTTCCAGCCTGATCTTTTTCTCTTCCTCCCCTAAAACCTAGGCTTTAGCAAAGTAGTTCACATACTTTGACATGGTTATTGTTTATTCATCTCCGTTTGCTATTGCTCTCTCTTATTTTGAGATTTTCTTTCTGGACACTTCCACCTATCTAAACCCTATACCTTCTCTGGCTCACTCTTCTACTTTCTCTGTCTTCCCTCAGCTAGACTTGGTTTTTGCCGCCTCTGAGATACTGTGCCTTGTGTTGGCAGAATAGTCTTGCTTCTAAGTGGCAGGTTGTAGCTTGGTTCAGAAAGCCAACTGATCAGAAGACCTGGTAATTATAACAACGGCAGGGGCCATTGGGTCGCAAGGAATCAGAGGATTGATATACATTAGAATTCTCCTTGTTTTGCTTCTGCTTCTTGGTAAATGTTGAATTCATCCTCTCTAACTACCTTAATACTATTACAATATGTCCTAGATGAAGTTGCTTATAAAGACAGATATTTATTATTCATAATTCTGGAGCTTTGTAAGTTCAAGATCAGGGTACCAACATATTTGGTTTCTGGTGAGGGCTGCTTCTCAGTTCATAGATAGTACCTTCTTGTTGTGTCCTCATATGGTAGAAGGGGCAGGGCAGCTCTCTGGGGCCTTTTTTATAAGGGCACCAATCCCATTTATGAGGGTTCCGCCTTCATGACCTACTAACCTCCCTTTAGAGGCCCCACATCCTTATACTATTCTTTGAGGGTTAGTATTTTAAGATATAAATTTGAGGTGGGAAGATCACAAATGGCAGAATTCTCCCACATCAAAGATTGGGTTGTGGGATGGTTAAATGCTGCTGATGGCTCTAGTCTCACATATTCCCTGCCAGAGACAAACTGATACTTGAGCACTCTGAGCCCAAATGAAAATGTTCTGAGCAAAAGAATTGATTTCTCCAATGGTTATCAGATGCCTATCTCTGGGTGAAGAAAGTAAGGCCTGTCAGGGCCCAAGGGGAAGGAGGTCCAAGGATTGGCCAAGTCTGAGCATATCCCTTCAATTGGGCCAGGGAGGTTGTGGTAATGGCATAAGTGGCCATGTACTTTCACTCCTCCCTGTGTCTTTGTAGTTCCTTCCATCAGGAGGTGGAGTCCGTTTCTCCATCCCTTGAATCTAGGCTGGAATTAGTGCTTGCTTTGGTGTCAAAAGAATACAGCAGAAGTGATGCCATGCCAGCTCCAAGCCTGGCCTCCAGAGATTGTGCACAATCCCACTCTGTCTCGGAGACCTGCCACCACCACGTGAACAAGTCTGGGCTAGTCTATGTGATAATGAGAGACATGTGGCTCAGTCATCCTTGTCATCCCAATTGACAGCCAACCAATCACGAGAAGAAGAGCTGCTTAGTGAGTCATCAGTGCCATCCAGTATACCATCTGAGACCAGAAGAACCATCTAGATAAACCCAGACAAAAATGTCAACCCACAATTGCATAAATGATTGTTGCTTTAAGCCACTAGGTTTAGGTTATTTTTATATAACAAATCAAATTGATATAAAGATGGAATCTGTATGACAGCTGCTCCTTGGGAACCATATAATTTAGAGTAGAATATTTTCCAGAAATAAGGAGGAGGTGCTTTTGGCACACAAAACCATAAATGGCAGATATAGCCACTTCCAGGCCCTCAACATGAGAATATTGCATTCTGTTGTCTCTCCAACCGGACAGTGGACCCCTGAGGGCATCACCTGATCTGGTTCATCTCCCCTGTGATTAGTAGAGGCTTTCAAGTACATCAGATATTCAGTGAATCTTAGTTAAATGAATTACTGGATGGAATGTTATTCTACTAGAATTCTAGTTTATGAGTCCATTAGACTTAAGGATTTTATCACTGATTTACTGCTAAACCTTGAAACCTTAAAGACATAAACACTCACACACACACACACAAAAAAAAACTTCCTTATGCTACAGAAAAATGTAGATATGGTACCATACCCCAGCAATAGTTCTGATAAAATTCAAGAATAAACCACTTCATAGAAAGGAAGTACTTTAGCAGTACTCCTAGAACAGCTTTTATCTATTCTCCCTGCAATAACTGAGTTCGTTCTTTGTCCCCCAAAGATGAAACATTCACAGCTGCTGTTTGTTAAGTGTCCACTATGAGTCAGGTATTGTGCTTATTATTATGCAAACATCATCTCATTTAACCCTCAGAATAGTCCCATGAAGTTATTATTTTTATATACAGAGGAGGAAATTGAGAGTCAGGGAAGTTAAATGCAATCACTCACGTTGATACAGGTGGTAAATGTCCAAGCTGTGATTTGAATACAGTCCTTTCCATATTTTTTTTTTGTAGAGATGGAGTCTCACCTTATGGCCCTCTGTAGAGTGCCGTGGCCTCACACAGCAACCTCTAACTCCTGGGCTTAAGCGATTCTCTTGCCTCAGCCTCCCGAGCAGCTGGGACTATAGGCGCCCGCCACAACGCCCGGCTATTTTTTGGTTGCAGTTTGGCCGGGGCCGGGTTTGAACCCGCCACCCTCGGTATATGGGGTCGACGCCTTACCAACTGAGCCACAGGCGCCGCCCAGTCCTTTCCATATTTTAATACTGCTGCTGGAGAATGGGGGCCACTTCCAAGTTCAGACAAAATCTCTCTATATTGGTCTTGCTCGTGTCACTCCCAGGACTATATCACCACTGAGTTCATGCTAGATGTTTCTCTTCTGTTTTTACCTTTTCAGATATGTCTCAGAGGTAATTATTTTGTTTAGTTTACCACAGTCTCTAAAGAATAGGGACAGTTGTCCACTTAGTGACATGTCCAGCCATGGCTTGACTATGAACTGTAAGAAATAGTTACCATTACTAGCCATCTTTCAGTATACTGTGAGCACAGGTTATTCAAGTTCAGGAGGTGATAAGCTATGACTTCTGTCTTCATGGGCCATAGAGTCTGGGGGTAAAGATAAACTTGTACCCAGAGACCTACCAGTGAGGGGTGTATATTAAATGCCATACATGGGGGGTCACAGAAGAGGGGGAGGCAACTTCCACTGGCAGAAATCATGGAGTATTTATGGAAGAGGTAGACATTTGAGCTGAATCGTGGAGAAGAGATGGGAATTAGAAAGGCAGAGGTGTCGAACCTCTGAGCTCAGGGCAATCCACCTGCAACTTGCTCAGTGCCTGTAGTCCCAGCTACTTGGAAGGCTGAGGCAAGAGAATTGCTTAAGCCCAAGAGTTGGTGGTTGCTGTGAGCTATGATGCCATAGCACTCTACTGAGGGCCACAACGTGAGACTGTCTCAATTAAAAAAAAAAAAAGGAAAGTCAGAGGTGGTGTGGCACTCTAGTGTAGCACCTTTGTTCACAAACGCTTAGTATGTCTGGGGGAGTGGGGTGTGGAGAGAGAGAGAGAGCACACACTAGAATATAGTCTTCACCTTTATTACTCTTCAGCAATGTATGAGGAAGATCACAGTGATGGAATAAGAGTATTTCAGGTTCAAGGAATGGAAAATGGGAGAGCCTTTGAAATGTTTGGAATCTCGGGGTCTCAGTGACAGTGGCTAGTTTAGATTTTTATTTTTTATTTTTTTTTTATGGTTTTTTGTCATTTTTTTTATTTTTATTTTTTTTATTAAATCATAACTGTATACAATGATATGATTATGGGGCATCATACACTCACTTCATAAACCATTTGACACATTTTTATCACAGTGGTTAACATAGCCTTTCCGGCGTTATCTCAGTTACTGTGCCAAAACATTTACATTCTACATTTACCAAGTTTCGCAAATACCCCTGTAATATGCACAGATTTTTATTTTTTATGAGGAAACATATACACTCAGATTATTTTAAGGTATTCTCTTGGATTTAAGAAGGATTATTTTCAATTCTGAAAGCACAAAACTGAGACCTACAGGGGAAACATCAAGTTACATGAGGTTTGAAACCTACAAAGTAATAAAGGAAACAGATTTCGGTAAACACAGAACCAATTTAAATATTCTTTAGAGAAAGTACTAGAGGAAAAAATCCTAGATGTTTTTAAGAACATGGAAAGAATTCTTTTTTAAATTTTCATTTCTGTTAAATTCAAAATTTATCATCTGCTTTGGTTACAAAAGTTTCTTTAAGCAGCTGGTAGTTTTATATTGAAAACAAGGCAAACATTTAAAATAAAGACAAAACAGTATATATTTTCTTCTCAAAACTCATGCCCACCCAAAATCCTCAGAAAGTGACCTTATTTGAAATAAAAGTCCATATATGTATGTGTAATTAAGGTAAGATTTGAAATGAGATATATTGGATTAAGGTAATTCCTAAATAGCATGCTAGGTGTCCTTAGAAGAAGAGGAGATAACACAGAAAGGACAGAAGGCCATATGAAGATGGGACAGAGATTGAAATTGCATTGCTACAAACCGAGAAATGCTAGGAGGCCAGTGGAAGCTGGGAGAGGCAGGAAGGGTTCTCTCCTAGAACCCCTGGAGGGAATGTGACCCTGTCATCACTTTGATTTTGGACATCTTGCCTCTAGAACTGTGAAAAAACAAATTCCTATTGTTTTAAGCCCCAGTTTATGGCAATTTTTTAGAGTAGCCATCGAAAAATAATGCAACGATTAAAGCATTGTGTTTCAGAGAAGAAGGGGATCTGGAGTAAGCAGGACTTCCTAGAGGAGGTCGGATTGGAAAATGGAAGGCTGTAGGGAATAAAGGGGAGGGGAGGGCTTTCCTGACATGAGGAACAGCAGTAGCAAAAGTGCTAAGGTGGCAATGGGTGAGACTGGACAGACTTCTGCATGGATAACTGAACTTGCTTTGATTGGTATGTTGGGTAAGTCCTATATTTCCTTTCTCTTAGTATGGATACATCCATAGAAGTAGTTTCATATTTAACAGCAATAATGAGGGTAAAATTTTTGGTTCCCATATAGACCAAAGAAAATTGAAAGAGAAAATTAGATACCTTGATATTAATTAGAAAAATTTTAAAATTATTTAAAAATGAAAAAACCCTAAAAACAAAAAAGAAAACAGATGCTCTAAGATGTCAAGGAACTTGATCTTGAAGATGAACTGTTCATGAGTGACAGAACCAGAATTTGTACTGAGGTGGGGAATGGGAACCAAGACTGGTTATAATTAAAGCCTGATTTCCAGAACTGCTCAGAAATAGATTTGCTTAGGAAGTTCCTCCACCATAACAGGTGAGCTTCTTTGAAAACTTACCCTAATCTCTTACAGCCAAACGTCCTTCCATATTAAAGAAGAATTGCCAAAAACTTGTAGATTAAAAAAAGAAAATTATGAAGATCATGGAGGCTTTCCCAAGATGGGGACAATATGAATAAAGCTCTTAAAGCAGGTGTTGGTACATATGTATCCTATATTATCTATCAGGATATGTGTAAACAAACCATCCAACTAACATACTAACAGAAAACAATGGAGTAATAAAAGGCAGAGATAAAGAATGGATGGTCAGCATGTGTACAACCTCCAGTTGGATAAGAAGGGCAAGGAAGTAGGGAAGAGAGATTAAATTAAAACTGCTATTAGTGCTACTGTTCCCTGCTCCCACCACCAGGTGGTGTCATCAGTTAATCACAGCTGGGTTGCAGCTCTGCATGGCCAGGATAAGGAAACTGGAAGTGGTTTTGTGTTTTCAGAAATTGGTGAGGTATAGCCTATTTGCAGGTTATGTATCTGTGATTTAGATAGGATCTGCAGAATAGAGATTTTTCCTAAAATATCTGGCCTTCAATTTTACAAAGATTAAAAATGGTCATGAATTTTCCAACTGATGAATGAAAAAATAAATAAGGAAAAGCAAAAGAAGGCTTGCTACATTTATAATTTAATATATATTTTGTATTATAATGAAGTCATAAATAATTTTAGGGATGGAAAATCTTGAGTTATTTGTGTCTAATTTTCTGAATTATAGTCTTATGTCATCAGATAATTTTCAAACCCAGAGACTGTGTTTTATTCATTGTTTTGTACCTTGGGCAGAGATAGAAGAACAGAGATAGCTTAGTTAATGTTTATAGAAAGATTGAATAAATAGATCCTATGGAATTTGTAGATGTCAAGTATTCTGTTTTTAATTCCGAGTATGGCTAAAATAATTTTTATGAAAAAGTATAATATAGGAAACTATGCCAGTAATTGCATGTCCCCTTCCCTCTAGGAGGAAAACTGCAAAGAAAGTAACTGGAGCCTTGGCTGCAATATTTAAAATTTACACCCCCAAATTAGGATTTCACATTTTGGGGCTACTCAATGATGACTTTTTTCTACATCATCTCAAATAAAGTAGGAGAAATCCCTGGGCTTCTGGGATAAACCCTTAGGACCAAGGATTTATCATACTATACCCAGGCCATACTCCATGGGTCTATGAATTGGCTTCTGGGAGAGCTCATTCATAATGAGTGCTTATTCCCTTTGCCTGGCCTGAAACAGTGGCTCCTTGACTTATAGAAACACATCTGAACTAGGGATACACCATGCACCTTGCTTTCTATATTCCTAGGAAAGGCTTCAATATTTCTGTGAAAAGAGAGGGTTAGGGAGAAGAGAAGAGAAACCTAGGATGAAGGTTTTAGTGTCTCCTTAGCTGCAAGTACAAGTCTGTGGAGTATTAGTATTATATCAATAACTACCATTCTCTGATGTATTGAAGCAAGATAACTTACTGAAGAAGTCGGGGTAGCTAGGATGGGTTTTGGTGAAGCAAAAGAAGTGAAAGTTAAAATTTTGTGCAGGCTGTGATCACATCAAACCAATGCAAATTCTGTAAATCACCCTCCATTGTCCAATTATTATGTGCCATCACCCCCATGGACCTCTGAGAATGTGCTGATGTGTGTTCCATCGTCCCACTATACAGGGATACTTAGGTTCATTACATTTAAACCAAAGAGAACATTAACCTATTCCCCTCCACCAGCTGGAAACCTAGAGGGGCAGTTTTGTTCCCTAGATGTCTCCAGAAGGTGCTTATCTAAAGGATAGGAACTGTAACCTAAATGGAACTCCAGCCTTAACCTAACAACCTAAACGGACCCTCAACCCATCCATTATGCCATTCAAAGTTCTTCAGTGTTTCCTGTCAGATTTTCAACTATTTTGTCCCAGATATTTGCTGGTTATCTTATTCTGGAAAAGTAAATTCTCAGTTGACCATGAAATCTACAGGCTTTTCACAAGCTGAACTTGTCATTGATCATGGCCCTTATCTTAGATAACCAAAGTCATCAGAACTTAAGCAATAGAGAGGCTGGAATTAGGGCAGAACCATGGTCAGCAGGGCAAAAATATGATTCTTCAACACAAGCCATTACCTGGACAGAGGTAATTTTAACAACCAGGACCAAGACGCCAGTAAGAGAGGCAGCCTCTGTAAGTCAGTGAAGGACAGGAGAGACTCCTGCAGAAGTGAACTGAGAGAAAACCTAACCAGTCCTTTCACAGGCAAAGACCTTTCTGGAGGCAGAGTGTTTGGTTTAGCCCTTCACTGTGCCAGTTGTAACTGGAACCCTCTTCTGCATGATGTGCACAATGTGAACGGCTTTGCAAGTTTGTTATGAGAAAGTATTGTATTTGAAAGTATTGGGGAAAGTTGTGTGTTTTCATGCCTTGGAAAAATAGATTGATGTATATCATATTACTTCCCTTTGCTTTGTCCCTTTCCTTCCCCCAAATGGAACCCAATTCAATCAACAACTATTTATTGAGTCTCCACTAGAATAAAAATTTCTGGAATTTGGGGTATATAGAATAATTATTGTAATAAAGGAACACAGATGCTTTGTTCTTGGGCACTCTGGACTTAAAATCAGAAGCAGGATTAGGGCTCTGCCAGGAAGACAAAGGAAGCAGTGACTTCATTTCCCTGGGCCAAGGAGAGTCAGCCAAGCCCATTGCACTGTCTGAGGCAGGGGCCTCTCTTTTCTCTTTCTGTCTGTCTCTCCTGGGGACCCCTGAAACCAGTCACTCTATGCTATCCATCTCAGTTTATCTGCATGATTGAGAACTGAATCACGTTGACTTCACAGGCAGGAATACTAAATAATTTTCAAAAGATCAGTGAAAACAGCTAAAGTATGTATAAAAGCCACATCATTTGTTTTCACAGCCCTACAGTGCAATAGCACCCACATGTGTGTGCCCTCCACATGGTTTCCTATCATCTGTGAGCTTGAACTCTTGTCTGGCCATGGTGAGTTACATCAAACATGCCTGAGATTCCCTGGCTGACATGGAGTGTCCTTCTCCTTCTAGTGCCTTCATCATCACTGTCTCCTTTTGAAGATTCTTTTTTTTTTTAACTCTCTCTTTTTCAAAAGATTACTTTGTCACAATTATTCAGGAAAGGGTTTTGCGCCTGTAGGAAATATTAATAGACTATTATGAGGTCCTACAACTAATTTTTCCACACATATCATCTGTCTTTGCATGGTTATTAAACTTCAACAATATTTCATGCAATGCCTCTCTGCTAAATTAATTTGGTTCCTTCTTTTCTGGCTTCTTTTCTGTCCACAAGCTTTAAAATTAAATTGAATCTTCATAATTATAGCTTTTTGTTGTTCTCCTTCATATCTTTTTCTTTTCTTTTTTTCAATTTCTCTATCAAAGGAGCAATAAAGACATAAAGAAGCGAAATTATAATTCTAAAAGACGCAAATGGTCTGGAGTTTGAAGGGTTTGAGGCTGGGTATCTTTTAAGTAGGAGGAGAGAGGGTAAAGAAATTCAGACCTGGAATGTAGATAAATTGGTTCTGATTTATCCTGGGGCATTGAAAACAAATGAGAATTGTTCTCTCAATCATGAAACTTTCATGGTTGCTGTTAGTGTTCTTATTTGTGTCAAGTGATAATCTCTTTTTTTAAAAAAGTAATATTCTCTCTCTCTACACACACACACACACACACACACACACACACACACATTTTCCACAGATATTTTCTCTTGTGTTTAAATTTTCCAAGAATCTTATGTAGTTATTCAATCTCTCTTAAAATCCTTCTCTTGGGCACAAAAGAACCTCTACTCTTATGTTATATATCTTAAGACTGGAGGATGAAGAGCTGAAATATAAACGGTTGAGGGTAACTCAGCCAGGGCACCAACCAAGGGGCTAGAGGGAATCAGAATCAGGAAGGTGTCTCTGATAGGAGGCCCTGAAGGCCGAAAGAAAGAGCCAGTTATAGTTCACTGCAGAAAGCAGAGGCTCAAACAGAAACACCAGGGAGTATAGGTAGAAGGAACCCTTTCACCTCCCTCTACCTCCTTCCACCATGCTTCTGCCCCTTGGATCACTGTTTCACTAGCTCCATTGTAAGAGAGAAGAAATTGCCAACCTGATAGTTCAGATAGTTCCTTGTGATTGGACTCTATTTCCTGGTGGGTAGGATGATTGTGCTTCAAAGGTCAGTGCCATGCCCAGCCTTTCCTTGGAGGGAAGCAAGTCACAGTCAACTTTGAACAAGCCAGCCATTTTTTTTTGTGTCTACCTTTCACTCTAAGCTGGTCATTGGGTGGAGGTTCAGGGTCTGTTTTGGGGCATCTTGTCAATCCACATCCATTTCTTCAAGCAAAAATCTACTTTCTTCAAGGGAGACCTGCATTTAGTTAGAAGTATTGGTTCTCACTTAGCTATGACAAGGGAGGTACTTACTACAAACTCATCAAATTGTATACATTACACATATGTAGGTTTTTGGTTTATCAACTATACTTTATAAAGCTGTTTTAAAAAAAGAGGTGCTATCATTCCTGTTCTGTCATTGTTTCCTTGGGAACCCTGCAGCAAGGGTAGAAAGGGCAGGAGGACGTCAATGTTCCTAGGACTCGGGCCATCATGTCATAATAGAGACAACATCATACCTCAAATCCATAAGAGAGAGACTAAATATAAACACTGAGTCAGGCAGTATTCACAGTTAGACAGACATAAGATCAAGAGATTCAGATTCAGGATGAGGGTTCTGGACCATTGCTTTGAACAGGAGTGGCTATTTGCATTTCACAGTAATAGATTGTGGGATTTATGGTGTTTGATGAGTCAGGCTGGGTTAAGGTACAGAAATATTTTTCTATGAATAAAGAATTTATTAAGTAAATAATAATCAAATATCAGGTTAATGTTTAATTTACTTAAGAAAATAAATTGAAATAAGGATTAACAACATGTTGTCCTATATACTTGCAAAGCAAGAATTACTATCCTGATCAGAGAGGAAGGAGAACGTAGGGGCGACCTAGTCCCTTCCTTACACATGATGAAGAAAAAGAAGCCCAGACGACTTGCCTAGAAGTAAGACCCCATGTCTTCTCAAGCCTAAGTCATATTAAATAATGCTTTCCTGGCAACATCACTGCTTTCCCTCAGCTCCTTTAGTCTACTTTTAAACAATAACACATTTCCTTTCTAAATTTCTAGAATTCAGAATTTTTACAAATTCAGCTTTTGTAATTCTGGGTTGGTAAAATGCTAATTAATGCAAACTACACTATCACACTCTAAGTGGTGTGTGGCCAAACAAAGCGAGACTAGAGTTTTAGGAAGGTCATTCTGAATAATAATCTCAACAGCAGGGGTTTCTTTCATAATATTTTACTTTTGATGGAACCTAACTAAACTTCTAAGTATCTAATTAACTTATTTGTAATGCTTATAAATTAGACACAGATATAATTTCCCCAACTTTTTAAATGAACAAAACAATTCATAAAGTGGTTCTGTTATTCTCAAAGGCAGAAGGAGTGGCCCAACCCTGGGGCCCATCATTGTGAGGCTCTGCATTATGAGGCCAGAGCTCTAGGCATGGTATCTGATTAAGGAGTAAAAGGTCCAGGGCAGGTGTGGGGTAGAAGTGGCCACCAATTACTGACAGATTTGTTAACCTCCCCTGAACAGAAAGCTAAATTAAGCAGAAAGCTCGATCAATTTAATTGAATGAATATGAATCAGGTATGGCCTCTGGATTGAGGAGGGGAGTCACCTGGGAAGAGGACCCAGGCCCTACCTAAGCAAGGAGCTCCATTCTCCCCACACTCATACAGGCCCTAAGCAAGGAGGACTGTGAACAATGGTAGAGCAATTGCTGTATATCAGTCATTTTCCCAAGTTTTTTGACTAAATTGTTTTGCTGAACAAAAAGAAGTGTATGGGGGACGAGAGATGAGATAACATTCATTCATAAACTCTTTGGATTCTTCACTCATTCTGTACACACTCGCAGACCACCCACTCTCTTCCCAGCCCTGTATTAAGCACTGAAGACACACAAGTGAATAAGGCAAAACAGACATTCCTCAGAAAAATGTGCTGTGAATTGTAAAATGCCACACAAGGTTAAACACATTTCAGCATGTGATCCTGTTGGGAGGCTTGGGAAGGAAGGGTCTTTACTGAAGAACGTCTGTGGCAGCAGTAGCTCACATTTTCACAGCAGTGGGAAGGGGGGGCGGGAAAGAGGCCAAAGGCCCTCAGCTGATGAAGCACCACCTGTGAGAGTCTAGGAGGGGCTACCTGCCTAGGGCTGCCCAGAGGCACAGGAGAGAACCTAGATCCTGGTCAAGGAGTAGAAGGAGTGGTTGTAAGGAAGGAGGATGTTCAAAATCCCCAAATAGCCATTGGCAATGCACATTCTCTCTGCTTCCCAGTCTTCTACCAGTTCAGACTTTCATTGCCTCTCTCCCTTTCCTCCCTTTGACAGCCACCCTCTTCTCTGCCACCAGCTTAAACTGTCTGAAACTCAACTTCAGTTGTACTAATAATAGCTAATGCTTATAAATCTCTTCCTCTATGTACTTTTCTAAGCTCTTGATAGATGTATAAACTAATTTAATCTGTATAACCTTGAGGGGTAGGTGCCATTATTATCCCCATATTACAAATTCAATCACTAAGTCCCAAAGATGAGACCTGTCTCAGGTCACAGAGAAGCAAAGGTAAGAGAAGGATTAAAGCCCAGGCAGTCAGCTCTAGAACCTGCACTCTCAGCACTCAGGCCAGACCCTGCCTCCCTCTCTATTCCCAGGTAAACCTAGATGTTCACTCCTAATCTGGTTGCAACCCATAGTTCCGCACCCCCCCACCCCCCCATTTCCCACAATGTTCAGTCACCCAACTGATTCCCAGTCAAACAGCAACCTTTAATGTGCCTCTTGGCTTCCTGCCTCTTTACCTTTGCTTCTTTTTCCTTCACCTGGAATGTCTCTTCCTTTTCAACTCCAAATCTACCCATATTCACCAGCCAACTGAAACACCACATTCTCTATAAAGGCTTTCTGGATTCCTGAGTTGAAAAGATGCTTTAACTTCTTGTGATAATTTTAAATTATGATGTTTCTTGACTTTATATTATAAAGACTCCTGGTACCTTATAATAGAACTCAAGTAGACATACTTTATTTCCACTTGATTAGTAAATCTTGTGAGGCCCTCCTCTTTGTACTGCACTTTCCCTCTTGTTAATCTTCCTCAGCTGGCCCCCACTTAAGTTCTTTCCCTAACACTCTGGCCAGTACCTACGACACACTGAATACTTTTGGCTAAAAACAGAGTGGCCCGGCTCAGCACCTGTAGCACAGTGGTTACGGTGCCAGCCACATACACTGAGGGTGGTGGGTTCGAACCCAGCCTGGGCCAGCTAAACAACTGCAACAACAACAACAAAAAAATGCCAGGCATTGTGGTGGGTGCCTGTAGTCCCAGCTACTGGGGAGGCTGAGGCAAGAGAATTGCTTAAGCTCAAGAGTTTGAGGTTTCTATGAGCTGAGATGCCATGGCACTCTACTGAGGGTGACATAATGAGACTGTCTCAAAAAAATAAATAAATAAATAGAGTGGCTCAATGTTCTGGTTTTCCAAGGACTGTGCTGTTTTACATCTGTGGCTTGGGTGTCATTATCCATAGTGGCCCCCTTCACTTTCAAAAGTATCACAGTGTGGAAGATATATCCTGATTACCTGCTAGTAGATCACTCTCTAGATGGGGGAATGTGGTATTGTAATCAAGAGCATAGATATTTAATCACAGGTGTGGGAGCTCATGCCTGTAATTCTAGCACTCTGAGAGGCTGAGGCAGGTGGATTGCTTAAGCTCAGAAGTTTGAGACCAGTCTGAGTAATAGTGAGACCCCATCTCTACTAAGAATAATAATATTAAAAAAGCCCCAGCCGGGTGTGGTGGCACATACATATAGTCCCAGCTACTTGGGAGGTTGAGGTGAGAGGATTGCTTAAGCCCAAGAGATGGACATTGCTGTGAGCTGTGATAACACCATGGCATTCTACCCAATGTGATGGAGTGAGACTCTATTAAAAAAAAAAAAAGAGCTTAGATTTTGGGGTCAGACTCCTAGATTAGAAGCCCAGCTCTGTCATTTCCTGTCTGTGTATTCCTAAGCAAGTATGCCTGGGAACCCTGTTCTGGAAGGTGAGTATTAATAGTCGGCCTTTCCACCCACATACACAGATGATAGGGGATCAAATGATGCAGTCTTACAGACTTGTCTGGGGTGCAATTACAGTGCTCACCAACAGGAGGCCTAAATGTTTGGGCATCTACCTGTCCAGCTGTGTCCTTACCAATTATTGTCTTTGTTCATAAACCTGTTTTATGACAGTTGGGCTTAATAATGTAACCATGAAATTGAATTAAATATTACATAAACTGATAAGTCTGACAAAAGGAATTGTTGCTTCTTTGAACATTAAATTGAATGCTTTGGATATGATACAGGTGAGTCACTAAAAAATGGCTGCTGAAATACACATAGATAAAAATCCCTAAAAAAATGGGGAAAAATCATAAATATCTAGAAAGTTTCTGCACTTAAATTGCTTCAAAAGTGACATTAAGTTCTTGCTATATCTAAATCTGAAACTTGAAATCGGATGATACTTTGCCATGAACGTGGTTTGTACAGGAAGGGGAAGACAGAACTCTGTGTTTGTTCAGTAAGAGAAAAGATCTTGACCCAATAGCAAAATAATGGTGAATAAATATACATTTATGTGTTTTAGTTAAAATAAAACATATGATACACTATGTAACATTTTTTTTTCTTTTGCAGTTTTTGGCCAGGGCTGGGTTTGAACCTGCCACCTCTGGCATATGGGGCCAGCACCCTATTCCTTTGAGCCACAGGCAGCACCCTATTTATGTAACATTTTTAAAGCTGTTTCACAGCTTGAATGGACTTTTCGGTAACCATGGTCTCATGTGTGGATGGTGTGAGATAGGAGGGTATCTCTGAACACTTTCTAAATGAATGAATGCATCAGGTTGGAGGGTGGCTGTAGAAAATGTTACTGCTCATTTCCTCTTGACCCTCACCTTTGCATGTCAAGCCTGCTTACAGGCATACCTTACTCACACTCTCCATCTGAGAGTTTATATTTCTGGCCATGAGACTCACTCTGCTCATGTGCAGGCAAGTCAGGTGGGAATGCGGGAGAGTTAGTTGCACAGAAATCAGCCCCTCTAATGGCAGGCGGGGACTTGGTAAACAAATAGCTCAGCTTCCTTGCCCCATCATTAAAGCTCAGCTTCCTTGCCACATCTCTGAGGCATATTCCACGGGCTCCCAGAGTCCCCCGATTGCCCACCATGGTAACTTACTTGGTACACAGCATCTGCTGGCTGCCTCACTTCCTCATTCCCACTGTAGTGTTTCCTAAGATCATTCCCAAATGAACTACTTGCTCTTGAGTTCTTTTCCCAGGGTCTGCTCCTAGGGGAACCCAAACTAAGACACACACCCAAACCTTATGGCTTAGCACAGCACCTTTCACACAGATACACCATAAACAGATGTACAAATTTGATCAAACCAAAGAGCGCACATTTACTCAGGATAAGTTTTACAAAATTACCTGATTTAATAGGTTGAAACAAATTTTCAGATTTTGAAGTCAATAAAATGTTACCATTTTAGTTGTTACCAGAATAGCAGTTTTTTTCTTCCCCAATTTCTCATCCAGATGTGTTCCCAGGTACCTGCAGGTCTGCTTTACTTTGGGTTCTCTCTTGTTCATCCAAAGTGAGGCTGTTCTCTAGGGAATTCTGCATGGGCCTGCTTTAGCCTCAGGTTAGCTGAGAGGCAGTTCTGTGGAGAGGACCCTGCAATGGCTTCCAGTTCCATTGATGGACTAGGTATCTGTGGTCCAAAAAGGCTTCTCTGAGCCTTAATAGCCTCCTTTGATAAAAGAACCCAAGCCCTCAATGTTTATAGAACTGTTTGAAAACCACTCACTTGCTAATTCTTTAGCACACTCCTACCCTACACTGAGCGCACAGTTTAGACTGTTCCAGGACCACTGTTAGCCCCAGGCACCCTGCCAGACCTGATGAGGTCTTTAGATTCATGTGAGCAGCAGCAGCTGCCTGGGAAGTCATCCAGCACTTCATCAAATCTCTACAACTGTCCTGGGATGGCTGTGCTGCCTGGGATTGCCCACTGCAGCCAGCAGAAGCCCACACACACCTGTGGTTAATACCCTGAAGCAGCATTTCCAGTGATGAAGAGCAGGCAACATCCTGGCTGGACATGGAAAGGTGAACAAACATTGCCAGTGCCCTACCAATCTCCAGTCCTCTCATTCTGTTCCCCCCCCCCTTGAGTAAATTTGGTTTCCTGAAATTAATTATTCAACAGGAGGTGACAGCCGGTGTATAGCAGCACTGTTGGAACAGAGAATAAAGAGGCACATTGGACACAGCAGCTGCACCTCCCAGACCCTGAAATTTAAGATCTTTATAAATGATCTGTTAAAACTATAGTGACGATAAGCTTATGAATCATGATCTATATTAATCAGGGCTGCTGATATGGAAAGATTAATTGAAACGTGCAGTTCTACACAAATGATAAAGTGGTAACAATTTAATATCAGACAAGAAGAGTGAAGAAATTACACTCCAAGCTTCATGCATCATTACTATGGATATTAATATTTTACCCAGCGCAACAGCATCAGGAATCATAATGAAAATCCATAAGTGGTGCACAGACATGATTAAATACAACAGTCTTTAGGAGCTGTTTGGTGGCGGCAGTTGGGCCATATTTCACTCGGCGGCTGGTGATTCCAGTGATAGAGTCTAGACGAGGGTGATTAAAAATTGTTCCTCCTAAAACCTGTTAACCTTTTACTACTAAAATGAATTTCTTTGATTTTTAAATTGTTGTTCTCTTTGCTCTTTTCAAAACCCATCTTGATCCCCAATCTTGACAGGATTCTGGGTCCTCAGTGTACTGATAGTCAAAGCAAAATTTCTCATCTACAGTCCTCTGTTCTAGGATGAGGCATTGGTCACACCATGCAGAATGATGGGTCATTGTCTACCTTGAATGAGGGATGGCTGGAAAGAGTGAATAATAACCCATCAGAGGCTCCTAGGAAGTTCCCAAGGACCAGAAGATGATAGGTCTGACTTCTTCACCCAACCTTATCAGAGAGGAGAAGAAAATAACTGATTCTGAGATCCTAGTCTCACTGGTTTAATTAATTCATTTATTCAATTATTTATCCAGCCAACAAGCAAACAAGCATGCACCCACACCTGGGAAATGCAAAAATCTTCCCCAGTGAACATGTGCTCCACCCTGAGGAGATGAAAATCGAAAACAGTGTGACGGCTTTGAAAATGAAGCCAGAGAGAGTCAAGAAGAGCTTCTTTGCCAGACGGTTTCTTCCACTGTAAAATCTTCAATCCCATAAATCGAGAGACTCTCCTGATCCCTTTTATCTTTGGCTAAGACAGGGAGTTTAGTGTATATTTGTAATAGTAAAATTCATCACCACATCAGGCAGAAATAAGAACTGCAGCCTTTTCCCTTGAAGACATTATATCTGTTTCTTCATGAATCTGTTTTTTTAGGTCTTTAGAGTAGTGATTCTCAAATTATCATGTACATAAGTATTAACTACAGGATATAATTTTAAAGAGGCATCTATGTAGATTTCTAGAAACATTTTTTTCTGAAGAGCTCCCTTCTTTCTGAAACTCTGCCCTGCAACTTCTAGACACCGCAACCTCTCTGAATTCCTATTTGTCTTCTCAACTCAGTGAGATCATGTGCTTGGTGTGGTCTCCTTTGCTATTTTGTGGTCTGGAATGTGTTCTCAGGCAGAAAGCTGAGTGGTCACAGGGCTCACCTTATTTTTTTTTCCCTCTTATATGAGTTATGATTTTGTGCTGCTTTTCTTCAGTGTCTGAAAACATATATTTGTCCAATTTCTTAATGGCTTACAGTAGAAGAGTAAATATGGCCATAGTTACTACTTTATGGCTGGAAATGGAAGTTGCTACCATCACTTTTTACCTAAAATACTACAATGATGCACTGATTTCCACCCATGCCAACTCTTCTATCTAATGTCCTACCACTCTTCTTTTCATTCATGAGGCCCAGCCACACTCAAAGTCCTTCTGTCCCTTAAATGTGCTAAGTGTCATTCAAATATGGAGTCCAGGTAATTATTCTTCCTTCTACATAGAATACTTTTCTCATTCAAATTGTAGTTCAAACGTCACCTCCTCTGAGATGTCTATCCTAACTGCCTAGTGAAGTCAGTATCCAATATCACAATTTATTGTATCTGACTATTTTGTTGCCTTGTTGACTTCATCACTCCCTGATGTATTTGCTTATACATTTACCATTTCTTATCTCCCACTAGAATAAAAATTCCTTGACAGGAACCATGTGTACCTTATTTACTATGTATCTCTAGGTCTGGAACCATGTGATAGATGCTCAAAATAAAATAAAATAAAATAAAAAATAGAAAGAAAGAAAAAGAAATACTGAGTGATTAATGAGTGAATTAGTAAATATGGGAAGGCATATGAAAAAACAAAATAAATGTTATGATGAAGTTTGATGGTGGACTTATCACAAGGAGAGAGAAGAAGTCTTTCTCTGGTGGGGAAATAAACTAACCTTACAATTTTTGGACTCACATTTAGTTAGATTTTTGAGACTTCCATAGCCCTGTAATAAGGTGGTTAAGAGCATGGAATTTTCAGGCTTGGAATATTTGAGTTTGTTTCTTGGTTCTATTGTTTAGTAACTGCATGATCTTTATGAGCCTCAGTTTCCTCTTCTGTAAAAAATAACCCATTACGCATTATTGTTGTGAGAAAATATGTATAGAACATATGGTGCAGGGTCTAGCTCTATAGAATATGTGATATAGTACTAGACACAGATTTTAAAATGACTATGTTTAGTAGATTTAAGGAGGTAAAAAGCAAAATTGAGTCCCCCCCCCCATAGAGAACTGGAAACCATAAAAAGCAGTATCAAATAAGAATGATAGAACTGAAAAAAATGTAACAAGTTAAAAAGACTCAATAAGTTTAATAATATCTGATATGTAATAGAGAATCAGTAGATTGGAGGATAGATCAGAGGAATGATAAACCTAATGAAAAACAAAGGGTCAAAACTATAGTATATACAGAAGAGATTATGAGATACAAAAATATGAGGAGAGGTTGTAACATATACATAATTGAAGTCTAAGAAGAAGAGGATTGAGATATTAGGTCAGAAGAAAGTAATGGAGAGGAGCTTGCCAAAAACTGGTGAAAGACATTCAGTCACAGACTTAGGGTAAACATTGAACCAACAAAGAGAATTCCATATCTAGGGATATAGTAAAACTGCTTAAAACCAAAGACAAAGAAAAATCCATGAACTATCAAAGGGAAAAAAGTATTTTCAAGGCAACAAATATTAGACTGACAGCTAACTACTTTGAAATCACAAGATAGTGAAATAATATCAAAGTGTGAAAGAAAATACCAAACTAGAATCCTATCTAGCCAAAGTATCTTTTAAGAATGAAAGGAATTTTATCAAAAAGACAAGCAATATTGAATGCTACCAAGGATATGGAGAAAGGGGAACTCTTGTATAGTGTTTGTGAGAATGTAAATTAGTGCAACCATCGTAGAGAACAATATGAAGTTTCCTAAAACAAACAAACAAACAAAAAAAACCCCAAAACTAAAAATAGAACTACCATATGACCCAGCAATCCCACTGCTAGGTATATATCTAAAAGAAAGGATATTAGTATATACAAAAAGATATCTGCACTTCCATGTTTATTGCAGCACTATTACCACAACCAAGACTTGGACTCAAGTCCAAGTGGATGAATGGATAAAGAAATGGTGGTACCGAGGGAGACAAGATGGCGGACTGAAGCCAGCTTTCAACAAAGGCTCCCATCCAGAAGGAGAGTTAAGGGACAGGAATTTAGTAAGTATCCTGGTGGACTTGAGCCTCACCAAGAGAGAAGGTTGAAGAACGCACATCAACACAGCTGAGGCAAGTTGTGATCACAAGGACGCAAACAAAAGGTACAAAATCCACCACCAAGCGGACAGGAGTCCCCTCCCCCATGAGACCCGCTCAAGAGCCCCACAATTAAACAAGCGGGCAGAAATTAAAGGCCCTCCCACTACACTCCACGGGAGAGACCTTCTAAAAACTGGACCTACCTCCCCTACTGGGGTGTCGTGGTGTTCTCCTGCCAGGCATAAAACTGAATAAAACTTTGGGAATCCTTTGCCGGCAACCCTTCTGGCGCTCCCATCCTGCCCACTGAGGTCTGGAGGCCTGTCCCCCAGGAGTTCGGATCCTTGGGTGATTTCTCAAGGGGAGTGGACAGTCCCCGAGTTGCGACTGGTCAGCATTGACTCTGAGGCCGCGAGTGAGGAGAGGGCACCGGGCTGAGGGGGAGTCACGCCTCGCGGCACTTCCCTGTGGTGCAGTGCACCAACCCTCCCTGGGCAACATTACGGGGCACAAGACTGAATAAGACTCTAGCTTCCCCGCTGAGAGCTGAGAGCCCCTACTCTCACTCGGGGTCTGAGGGCCTATCCCCCCGGAGTTCGGATCCTTGGGTGATTTCTCGAGGGGAGTGCACAGTGCCTGAGCTGCGTCAGGTCAGCGCTGACTCTGGGACACGTGAGTGAGGAGAGGGCACGCTGCTGAAGGGAAATCAAGCCTTGGCGGCACTTCCCTGCGGTGCAGTGCAGGAGCCCTCCCCGGGCCATAGTGTTGCGTAAAACTGAATGAAACTCTAGTTTCCCCCCCCCCACTCCCAATCGGGGTCTGGGGGCCCATCCCCCAAGAGTTCTGATTCTTGGGGGATCTCTTGAGGGGTGTGGACCCAGCACAAACTGCCGCCACTCAGTGCTGACTCTGGGGCGCGGGACAGAGGAGAAAAGGGTCGCCTGAGCGCCCACACCAGAGCAGCAGTTCCCTGGAGGTAGATCAACAGCCGTTTTTTCTTTAACGGCAGAACGCCCACTTCTGGATATTCTGAGGCCACACCCCCTGTCTCCCTGGGCAACCAGAGGAGGCCACTGGTGAGCGGGGGATTTCCTGACACCACTCACAAACCCCGGAAGCTTCCAGGGCGGGGCCAACCCAGAGAGGTGTTCAGACGCAAATCTCCAGCAGCAAAGATGTTTGAACTCAAAACAGCCCGTCTTCTGTAGGCGATTTTGACAGGAACAGAGAGAGAACCCTGCAAAATTGTCTGTTCTGTTCTGTTCTGTTAGCAGCATCCATCAGGGACGGGGCTAAGCCTGAGTGAACACCTCCTTCCCATCACCTGCATCAAACACTCAAAGATGTCAGGCCCCATCTCCTCCTGCTAGATAGCGGCAGTCTGCGGGGGCCTGGCAGACTTCCTTGCGATTCAGGCAGGTGCAAACCCCTGGAGTGTCTGTTCACTGCAGGCAACTGGGTTAGCCATCTGCAGAGATACCAGTGACTGGGTCCGATGGAGGGGCAAAGTGGGGAAGGAGACGTCAAACTTCCTAGACTGCTCTGTTTTCTGGGTGGCTCCTCCTGACTCCACGCTGCACTGGGGTGAGCTGTGTCAGGGGAGTTACCAGGCCCCTGTGATCCAGTTCCCAGAGACCTCATGAACTCCCCCACCCGAGACAAGTGCCGATTGAGATAGTTGATTTGGACCTTTTGAACTGGGTTAATAGACTGAGGACTCTTCAGGCGGTGCCCTGGGTGTGCGATTGTAGGAAGGTTTGATTCTCCTTTTCCAACTGGGGCCAGAGGTGGGCAGGTGGAGTGACTTAATTGCTGGTTTTTCCACACAGCTGAGACTTCAAGCCAGAATAGAAGTTGCAATAGGATCGAACAGAAACCAGCTGAAAACAAGAGAGAACCACTTTGCTCCACCACACCAGACAGGGCCCCAGTTTCTCAGGCCACAACACTGTACGGGCCCTCGATAAAACCCCAGGGGAAAAACCAAAGGGAGTAAAATAACCATGGGGCGGAATCAGCGGGAAAACTCTGGTAACATGAATAACCAGAATAGATCAACCCCCCCAAGAAAAGATACGGCAGATGTGATTGAAGATCCCATTCATAAACAACTGGCTGAGATGTCAGAAATCGAATTCAGAATTTGGATTGCAGACAAGATTAATAAAATGGAATTAGGAATCCGAGGAGAAATTCAAAAATTGTCTCAAGAATTTAACGAATTTAAAGACAAAACCACCAAAAACTTAGACACACTGAAGCAAGAACTTACAGCCCTCAAAGATATGAAAAATACAGTAGAATCCCAGAATGGAGAATAACAGAATAACAGAATGGAGCAAGCAGAAGAAAGGATTTCTGACATTGAAGATAAAGTCATCGAACGCTCCCAATCTCTCAAAGAGGAAGAGAAATGGAGAGCAAAAACGGATCACTCACTCAGAGAACTCTCAGATAATTCGAAAAAAAGCAACATAAGGATTATAGGAATTTCTGAGAACGATGAAGTGGCCTCCGAGGGCACAGAGGCCCTTCTGCATGAAATTATGAAAGAAAAATTTCCAGACATGCCTAGAGAATCTGAAATTCAGATAGCAGACAGCTTCAGAACCCCAGCACGATTCAACCCCAATAAGTCATCCCCCAGACATATCATAATTAGCTTCACTAAAGTTAACATGAAAGAGAAGATTCTCAAAGCAGCCCGGCGAAAGAAAACTATAACGTACAAAGGTAAGAATATTAGAATAACTGCAAATCTCTCTGCTGAAACTTTTCAAGCCAGAAGAGGCTGGTCATCAACTTTTAATCTCCTAAAGCAAAAAAACTTTCAACCCAGGATCTTGTATCCAGCTAAACTGAGTTTCATCTATGATGGAGAAATTAAATACTTCAATGACATTCATATGTTGAAAAAATTTGCCATAAGTAAACCAGCTCTTCAGGATGTTCTCAGACCTATCCTCCACAATGACCAACCCAATCCTATACCACAAAAGTAAACTCACTCAGAAACTTCGAATCAAACTCCAACTTCCACACTGGTGAAAGGATTAAAAATGTCCACTGGACCTTTGAAAAACTCGATACCCAAAATTCCACCAGACTTATCAATACTCTCCATCAATGTGAATGGCTTAAACTGTCCTCTAAAGAGGCATAGGTTAGCTGACTGGATACAAAAACTCAAGCCAGATATTTGTTGCATACAAGAGTCACATCTCAACTTAAAAGACAAATACAGACTCAGGGTGAAAGGATGGTCATCCATATTTCAGGCAAATGGTAATCAGAAAAAAGCAGGTGTTGCAATTTTATTTGCAGATACAGTAGGCTTTAAACCATCAAAAGTAAGGAAGGACAAGAATGGTCACTTCATATTTGTTAAGGGTAATACTCAATATGACGAGATCTCAATTATTAATATCTATGCACCCAACCAGAATGCACCTCAATTTATAAGAGAAACTCTAACAGACATGAGTAACTTGATTTCCTCCAGCTCCATAATCGTTGGAGATTTCAACACTCCCTTGGCAGTGTTGGATCGATCCTCCAGAAAGAAGCTGAGCAAAGAAATCTTAGATTTAAACCTAACCATCCAATATTTAGATTTAGCAGACGTCTACAGAACATTTCATCCCAACAAAACTGAATACACATACTTCTCATCAGCCCACGGAACTTACTCCAAAATTGACTACATTTTAGGTCACAAGTCTAACCTCAGTAAATTTAAAGGAATAGAAATTATTCCATGCATCTTCTTGGACCATCATGGAATAAAACTTGAACTGAGTAACAACAGGAATCTGCATACCCATACAAAAACATGGAAGTTAAATAACCTTATGCTGAATGATAGCTGGGTCAGAGATGAGATTAAGAAAGAAATCGCCAATTTTTTGGTACAAAACGACAATGAAGACACAAACTATCAGAACCTCTGGGACACCGCAAAGGCAGTTCTAAGAGGGAAATTTATAGCACTGCAAGCCTTCCTCAAGAGAACGGAAAGAGAGGAAGTTAACAACTTAATGGGACATCTCACGCAACTGGAAAAGGAAGAACATTCCAACCCCAAACTCAGTAGAAGAAAAGAAATAACCAAAATTAGAGCAGAATTAAATGAAATTGAAAACAAAAGAATAATACAACAGATCAATAAATTAAAAAGCTGGTTTTTTGAAAAGGTCAATAAAAGAGATAAACTTTTGGCCAACCTAATCAGGAAAAAAAGAGTAAAATCTCTAATATCATCAATCAGAAACAACAAAGACGAAATAACTACAGACTCATCAGAAATCCAAAAATTCCTTAATGAATATTACAAGAAACTTTATTCTCAGAAATATGAAAATCTGAAGGAAATAGACCGATACTTGGAAGCACGCCACCTTCCAAGACTTAACCAGAATCAAGTGGAAATGTTGAACAGACCCATATCAAGTTCAGAAATAGCATCAACTATACAAAACGTCCCTAAAAAGAAAAGCCCGGGACCAGATGGTTTCACGTCAGAATTCTACCAAACCTTTAAAGAGCAATTAGTACCTATATTACTCAACCTGTTCCAAAGTGTAGAAAAAGAAGGAAGACTACCCAACACGTTCTATGAAGCAAACATCACCCTGATCCCCAAACCAGGAAAAGACCCAACAAGAAAAGAAAATTATAGACCAATATCACTAATGAATATAGATGCAAAATATTCAACAAGATCCTAACAAACAGAATCCAGCAACATATCAAACAAATTATACATCATGACCAAGTTGGTTTTATCCCAGGGTCTCAAGGCTGGTTCAATATACGTAAATCTATAAATGTAATTCAGCGCATAAACAAATTAAAAAACAAAGACCATATGATTCTCTCAATTGATGCAGAAAAAGCTTTTGATAATATCCAGCATCGCTTCATGATCAAAACACTCAAGAAAATTGGTCTAGAAGGGACTTTTCTTAAACTGATGGAGGCTATCTACAGCAAACCCACAGCCAATGTCATATTGAATGGAGTTAAATTGGAATCATTTCCACTCAGATCAGGAACCAGACAAGGCTGCCCATTGTCTCCATTGCTTTTCAACATTGTAATGGAAGTTTTAGCCACCGCAATTAGGGAAGAAAAGGCGATCAAGTGTATCCATATAGGGTCAGAAGAGATCAAACTCTTGCTCTTCGCAGATGATATGATTGTGTATCTGGAAAACACTAGGGACTCTACTACAAAATTCCTAGAAGTGATCAAGGAATACAGCAGTGTCTCAGGTTACAAAATCAACATCCATAAATCGGTAGCCTTTATATACACCAACAACAGTCAAATTGAAAAAGCAGTTAAGGACTCTATCCCATTCACAGTAGTGCCAAAGAAGATGAAATATTTGGGAACTTACCTAACAAGAGACGTGAAAGATCTCTATAAAGAGAACTATGGAACTCTAAGAAAAGAAATAGCTGAAAATGTTAACAAATGGAAAAACATACCATGCTCATGGCTGGGAAGAATCAACATTATCAAAATGTCCATACTACCCAAAGCAATATATAATTTCAACGCACTCCCTATTAAAGCTCCACTGTCATATTTTAAAGATCTTGAAAAAACTTTACTTCGTTTTATATGGAATCAGAAAAAACCTCGAATAGCCAAGACATTACTCAGAAATAAAAACAAAACAGGAGGAATCACACTACCAGACCTCAGACTTTACTACAAATCGATAGTGATCAAAACAGCATGGTATTGGCACAAAAACAGAGAAGTAGATATCTGGAACAGAATAGAGAACCAAAAGATCAATCCAGCTACTTACCACTATTTGATTTTTGACAAGCCAATTAAAAACATTCAGTGGGGAAATGATTCCCTATTTAACAAATGGTGCTGGGTGAACTGGCTGGCAACCTGCAGAAGACTGAAATTGGACCCACACCTTTCACCATTAACTAAGATAGACTCTCATTGGATTAAAGATTTAAACTTAAGACATGAAACTATAAAATTACTAGAGGAGAATGCAGGGAAAACACTTGAAGAAATTGGTCTGGGTGAGTATTTCATGAGGAGAACCCCCTGGGCAATTGAAGCAGCTTCAAAAATACACTACTGGGACTTGATCAAACTAAAAAGCTTCTGCACAGCTAAGAACACAGTAAGCAGAGGAAGCAGACAGCCCTCAAAATGGGAGAAGATATTTGCAGGGTATATCTCTGACAAAGGTTTAATAACCAGAATCCACAGAGAACTCAAACGCATCAGCAAGAAAAAAACAAGGGATCCCGTCGCAGGCTGGGCAAGGGATTTGAAGAGAAACTTCTCTGAAGAAGACAGGCGCACGGTCTTCAGACATATGAAAAAATGCTCATCATCTTTAATCATCAGAGAAATGCAAATCAAAACTACTTTGAGATATCATCTAACTCCAATGAGACTAGCCTATATCACAAAATCTCAAGACCAGAGATGTTGGCGTGGATGCGGAGAAAAGGGAACACTTCTGCACTGCTGGTGGGAATGCAAATTAATACATTCCTTTTGGAAAGATATATGGAGAACACTCAGAGATCTAAAAATAGATCTGCCATTCAATCCTGTAATTCCTCTGCTGGGCATATACCCAGAAGACCAAAAATCACAACATAACAAAGGTATTTGTACCAGAATGTTTATTGCAGCCCAATTCATAATAGCTAAGTCATGGAAAAAGCCCAAGTGCCCATCGATCCACGAATGGATTAATAAATTGTGGTATATGTATACCATGGAATACTATGCAGCCTTAAAGAAAGATGGAGACTTTACCTCTTTCATGTTTACATGGATGGAGCTGGAACATATTCTTCTTAGTAAAGTATCCCAGAAATGGAAGAAAAAGTACCCAATGTACACAGCCCTACTATGAAACTAATTTGGGACTCTCACATGAAAGCTATAACCCAGCTACAACTTAACAATAGGGGGAAGTGGGAAAAGGGGGGGTGGGTAGAGGGAGGGGGATCGGTGGGTTCACACCTGTGGTGCATCTTACAGGGGTATTTGCGAAACTTGGTAAATGTAGAATGTAAATGTTTTGGCACAGTAACTGAGATAACGCCGGAAAGGCTATGTTAACCACTGTGATAAAAATGTGTCAAATGGTTTATGAAGCGAGGGTATGATGCCCCATGATCATATCAATGTATACAGTTATGATTCAATAATAAAAAAATAAAAAAAAGAAATGGTGGTACCTAAACACAATGAAATACTATATCGACAGAAAAGTAAGGAAATCCTGCAATTTCCAACATGGATGGAACTGGAGAACCTTATATTAAGTGAAATAAGCCAAGGATAGAAGGATAAATCTCACATGTTCTCACTTGTATGGGGGAACTAAATGTTAAAAGCAATCGATCTCATGGAGACAGAGTAGAATGATGGTTAACAGAGTTTGTGAAGGATAGTAGGAAGTGGATGAAGGTAGTATGGTTAATACGTACAAAAATACAGTTAGAGAGAATGAACAATATTTGATAGAATAAAAAAGTGACTATAGTCAATATTAAGTTAGGTATGCTTTAAAATAACTAAAGGAGTGGAATTGGAATGTTCCTAACCCAAAGAAATGATACATGCTGAGGTGATGGATAACCCAATTGCCCTAATTTGATTAATTTACCTTGTATGTCTGTGTTGAAACATCACATATGCCCTATAAATATAACCAACTATTATGTACCCATAAAAAGAAAATATTAAAAAAAAAATGAAAGGAAGACACTTTCAAACAAACAAAATCTGAGAATTTGTCACCAAGAGAGCCAGCAGGAAAAGTTCTCTTCAGGTGGAAGGAAAATTATCCTACAAGCATATAAAGGAATAATGAATTATAGTAGCAATGATTTAGGTAAATAGAAATGAACGCTGACTATATAAAATAATTATAGTGTGTTATTAGGTTTAAAGAATGTATTATTAGGTTTCAAGTATATAGAACATTAAAATGCATGACGACAATTGGATATATATCAGCGAGGGTATGTAAAGGTAGCTAGCTAAAGAGTTCTGATGACCTTGAATTACCTGCATGTGATAATTTCTAGTGTTACTACTAAAATAGTTAAGCAGTGTATAATTTCCAGGATAATAGAGGGGAAAATGGAATAATAAAAAACACTGAAAAGCTATTTATTTAAGTGGTTTTTACACTTGATCTTAGCCCAAAGGCTGAGAAGTGATAAAGTACTTTTTCACCATAATTTTTTTTGAGACTGGGTCACACTCTGTCTCTTAGGCTAGAGTGCAGTGGTGCCATCATAGTTTGCTGCAACCTCAGGTGATCCCCATGTCTCAGTCTCCCCAGGAGCTGGGACTATACGCCACCATGCCTGGTTCATTTTTTAGTTTTATTTTATTTTTTAAGATATAAAGGTTTTTGGAGGCGGAGCAAGATGGCAGCCGAGTAACAGCTTCCTTGCATCTGGGCACCGTGAGTCTGGGGATATAGGATTCCAGGCATCTCTGGCTGGTGGGATCTGCCTATCACCACCCCTGAGAGGATACAGGGAGTCAGCGAGAGACTTCTGGACCCCAAGAGGAGGACTAAAACAGTGGAAAACCGGGAAGTGGTCGCGTGTGTTCAATCCGTCTAAACCCGCCCACAACTGTAAGTTCAGTAGCAGCGAGACTGCAAACCAGAAAGGCCTTACCTGTGAACTGTTTTGGTGTCCTTGGACTTGGCACTGAGTTGAACTGCCTTGGGGAGGGCCTGAGTGGGAGTGCGGAGAACTTTGGCCGTTGTCTAGGGCCCCAGTCTGAACCGCTGGGCCGCTGAACCGCTGAGCCAGACAGAGCTAATAGTGTTTGGCTCTGGGTCACAGGCAGACATTGTGAGGGATCTGGCCCGGCAAGCTCCGCCCTCAGGGTCGCAGAGCTGGAATTGGGTGGGAGCTGGTAACCCAGCGACCAAGTAGCCTAAGAGCGGGGTTTGAGCCGCCTTGCAGCCCTAACCCTCAGGGGCAGAGTGAGACCGGTTTTGGCACACAGGGTAAGTGGATAGCCACTTCAGCAGTGATTCCAGCGACAAGCACTTCCCTGAGAAAGCTTCTGTTCAGTAAGTGAACAAGTTCAAAGTGCCTTTTAAGTGGGCTGAAGAGAGATTTAGGGTGTCTACCTGCTGGGGTTTGAGAAACTAGCAGCCTCCAGTCGTATCAGAACTGTGATTAACATCTCATACCCCAGAAGACCACGTGTTGCCCAGACAATACTCAATAACATATACATTCTGCTTTGTTTTTGGTTGTGTTTTTTTCTTTTTTTTTGGTTTGGTTTTTTTTTTGTTTGTTTATTTTGATGTTGTGGATTGTTGTTTTGTTTTTTAAGTTCAACCTTTTCCATACAGATCCTTTTTCTTTCTCAAATTTTCTAGTTTAATTATAATTTCCCATTGCTGCCTATTTCAATAATTAGAACTTCATTTTTGTTAGTGTTTCTACCGCTATTATTTGGTTTTTCACCCGATTTTATTCAGTAAAGTTTTCTGTTTGCTTGTCTTGGTTTGATTTATAGCATTTTTGTCTTTCCTCTCTACTTGGTGGAGGTGGGGTACTGTGTCTGATCAGGTTAGCAAAGAGTTGCTGACCTCAAGGGAACCACCCAACTGGGCACCCCAGAAGGTGGAGGTTTTTGAAGGTTGTGTCAAAGTACCCTACTGTACAGCTATATTGCTCTGTCTCCCTCTTTCTGTACCTCTTTTCTTTTTGTCAATATTCCTCATACCGACCCCATCTCCTTTCACTATTTTTCTTTTTTTCTTATCACTCGGTCCTCCTTTCTTTCAACCCTTTTTTGCTCTTCAACCTTCTCACCCTTCTGCTCCCGTAACCCTTAGTCCACTGGCACAAGAACTTAAAGAACAAGAGGAAGTGAAAGGAAAATTAGGGCAAGGAAACAGATAAAAGAAATCACTCATGAGGAAGAATCAGCAGAAAACTTCAGGCAACATGAAGAACCACTCCAGAACAACCCCACCAAGGGACCATGAGGTAGCTACTGCACAGGATTCCACCTGTAAAGAAATGTTAGGAATGACAGAAAGGGAATTTAGAATACACATGTTGAAAACAATGAAAGAAATGATGGAAACAATGAAGGAAACTGCTAATAAAGTGGAAAATAACCAAAAGGAAATCCAAAAACAGAATCAAATAAGACATGAACGATATGAAGAATATAAAAAGGATATAGCACTGCTGAAAAAACTGAAACAGTCAATTAGGGAACTTAAAGATGCAATGGAAAGAATGAGGAACAGGTTACACCATGCAGAAGAAAGAATTTCAGAGGTAGAAGACAAAGTTCTTGAGATAACTCAGACAGTAAAAGAGTCAGAAAAGAAGAGAGAGAAACCAGAACATTCACAGTCAGAATTATGGGACTTTATGAAGTGTTCCAACATACAAGTTATAGGAATTCCAGAAGGGGAAGAAGAATGCCCCAGAGGAATAGTAGCCATACTAGAGAATATTATAAAAGAAAATTTCCCAAATATCAACAAAGATTCTGACACACTGCTTTCAGAGGGCTATCGGACCCCAGGTCGCCTCAACTCTAACCGAGCTTCACCAAGACACATTGTGATGAACCTGTCCAAAGTCAAAACAAAAGAAAAGATTCTGCAAGCTGCCAGGAGTAAGCGCCAGTTGACCTACAGGGGCAAATCCATCAGATTGACCGCAGACTTCTCTAATGAAACTTTTCAAGCAAGAAGACAATGGTCTTCTACCTTTAATCTACTTAACAGAACAATTTCCAGCCCAGAATTCTGTACCCTGCTAAGCTAAGCTTCAAAATTGATGGAGAAATCAAATCATTTACGGATATACAAACATTGAGGAAATTTGCCACAACAAGACCAGCTCTACAGGAAATACTTCAACCTGTTCTGC
Organism: Nycticebus coucang; assembly: GCF_027406575.1. Taxonomy (NCBI): domain Eukaryota; kingdom Metazoa; phylum Chordata; class Mammalia; order Primates; family Lorisidae; genus Nycticebus; species Nycticebus coucang. The sequence continues at coordinate 104,334,854 of NC_069787.1, forward strand.
ACACTGACCACCACAATGCATCAGCACCAAAGTAAGAACTCAGAAATTAAAGGACAGAACCAAACCTCCACACTGATGCAAAAGATAAAACTAAGCAATGGACTCTCACAAAATAAGACAAATAGAATACTACCACACTTATCAATTATCTCAATAAATGTTAATGGCTTGAATTCCCCACTGAAGAGACATAGATTGGTTGACTGGATTAAAAACCATAAGCCATCCATTTGCTGTCTGCAAGAATCACACCTGGATTCAAAAGACAATTAAAGCTCCGAGTCAAGGGTTGGAAGACAATTTTTCAGGCAAATGGAATTCAGAAGAAAAGAGGAGTTGCAATCTTATTTTCAGATACATGTGGATTTAAAGCAGCTAAAGTCAAAAAAGACAAAGATGGTCACTTTATATTGGTCAAGGGACAAATACAACAAGAAGACATTTCAATTCTAAATATCTATGCACCCAATTTAAATGCTCCCAGATTCTTGAAACAGACCTTACTCAGTCTGAGCAATATGATATCTGATAATACCATAATAACAGGGGACCTTAACACACCTCTTACAGAGCTGGACAGATCCTCTAAACAGAAATTAAACAAGGATATAAGAGACTTAAATGAGACCCTAGAACAACTGTGCTTGATAGACGCATATAGAACACTCCATCCCAAAGATAAAGAATATACATTCTTCTCATCACCCCATGGAACATTCTCCAAAATTGATCATATCCTGGGACACAAAACAAATATCAACAGAATCAAAAGAATTGAAATTTTACCTTGTATCTTCTCAGACCATAAGGCACTAAAGGTAGAACTCAATTCTAACAAAAATGCTCGACCCCACCCAAAGGCATGGAAATTAGACAATCGTCTGTTGAATAACAGATGGGTGAAGGAAGAAATAAAACAGGAAATCATTAACTTCCCTGAGCATAACAACAATGAAGACACAAGCTACCAAAACCTGTGGGATACTGCAAAAGCAGTTTTGAGAGGAAAATTCATCGCTTTAGATGCCTACATTCGAAAAACAGAAAGAGAGCACATCAACAATCTCACAGGAGATCTTATGGAATTGGAAAAAGAAGAACAATCGAAGCCTAAACCCAGTAGAAGAAAAGAAATATCCAAAATCAAATCAGAGATCAATGAAATTGAAAACAAAAGAATCATTCAGAAAATTAATGAAACAAAGAGTTGGTTTTTTGAAAAAATAAATAAAATAGATAAACCATTGGCCAGACTAACGAAGAATAGAAAAGTAAAATCTCTAGTAACCTCAATCAGAAATGATAAAGGGGAAATAACAACTGATCCCACAGAGATACAAGAGATCATCTCTGAATACTACCAGAAACTCTATGCCCAGAAATTTGACAATGTGAAAGAAATGGATCAATATTTGGAGTAACACCCTCTCCCTAGACTCAGCCAGGAAGAAACAGAGCTCCTGAACAGACCAATTTCAAGCACTGTGATGAAAGAAACAATAAGAAATCTTCCAACCAAAAAATGCCCTGGTCTAGATGGCTTCACTCCAGAATTCTATCAAACCTTCAAGGAAGAGCTTATTCCTGTACTGCAGAAATTATTCCAAAAAATTAAGGAAGGAATCTTCCCCAACACATTCTATGAAGCAAACATCACCCTGATACCAAAACCAGGAAAAGACCCAAACAAAAAGGAGAATTTCAGACCAATCTCACTCATGAACATAGACGCAAAAATTCTCAACAAAATCCTAGCTAATAGATTACAGCTTATCATCAAAAAAGTCATTCATCATGATCAAGTAGGCTTCATCCCAGGGATGCAAGGCTGGTTTAACATACGCAAGTCCATAAACGTTATCCACCATATTAACAGAGGCAAAAATAAAGATCACATGATCCTCTCAATAGATGCAGAAAAAGCATTTGATAAAATCCAGCATCCTTTTCTAATTAGAACACTGAAGAGTATAGGCATAGGTGGCACATTTCTAAAACTGATTGAAGCTATCTATGACAAACCCACAGCCAATATTTTACTGAATGGAGTAAAACTGAAAGCTTTTCCTCTTAGAACTGGAACCAGACAAGGTTGTCCTCTGTCGCCTTTACTATTCAACGTAGTGCTGAAAGTTCTAGCCAATACAATTAGGCAAGACAAGGAAATAAAGGGAATCCAAATGGGAGCAGAGGAGGTCAAACTCTCCCTCTTTGCTTATGACATGATCTTATACTTAGAGAGCCCCAAAGACTCAATCACAAGACTCCTAGAAGTCATCAAAAAATACAGTAATGTTTCAGGATATAAAATCAATGTCCACAAGTCAGTAGCCTTTGTGTACACCAGTAACAGTCAAGATGAGAAGCTAATTAAGGACACAACTCCCTTCACCATAGTTTCAAAGAAAATGAAATACCTAGGAATATACCTAACGAAGGAGGTGAAGGACCTCTATAAAGAAAACTATGAAATCCTCAGAAAGGAAATAGCAGAGGATAATAACAAATGGAAGAACATACCATGCTCATGGATGGGAAGAATCAACATTGTTAAAATGTCTATACTTCCCAAAGCAATCTACCTATTCAATGCCATTCCTATCAAAATACCAACATCGTACTTTCAAGATTTGGAAAAAATGATTCTGCATTTTGTATGGAACCGGAAAAAACCCCGTATAGCTAAGGCAGTTCTCTGTAACAAAAATAAAGCTGGGGGCATCAGCATACCAGATTTTAGTCTGTACTACAAAGCCATAGTGCTCAAGACAGCATGGTACTGGCACAAAAACACAGACATAGACACTTGGAATCGAATTGAAAACCAAGAAATGAAACTAACATTTTACAACCACCTAATCTTTGATAAACCAAACAAGAACATACCTTGGGGGAAAGACTCCCTAGTCAATAAATGGTGTTGGGAGAACTGGATGTCTACATGTAAAAGACTGAAACTGGACCCACACCTTTCCCCACTCACAAAAATTGATTCAAGATGGATAAAGGACTTAAATTTAAGGCATGAAACAATAAAAATCCTCCAAGAAAGCATAGGAAAAACACTGGAAGATATTGGCCTGGGGAAAGACTTCATGAAGTAGACTGCCATGGCAATTGCAACAACAACAAAAATTAACAAATGGGACTTCATTAAACTGAAAAGCTTCTGTACAGCTAAGGAGACAATAACCAAAGCAAAGAGACAACCTACACAATGGGAAAGGATATTTGCATATTTTCAATCAGACAAAAGCTTGATAACTAGGATCTATCTATAGAGAACTCAAATTAATCCACATGAAAAAAGCCAACAATCCCTTATATCAATGGGCAAGAGACATGAATAGAACTTTCTCTAAAGACGACAGACGAATGGCTAACAAACACATGAAAAAATGTTCATCATCTCTATATATTAGAGAAATGCAAATCAAAACAACCCTGAGATATCATCTAACCCCAGAGAGAATGGCCCACATCACAAAATTTCAAAACTGCAGATGCTGGTGTGGATATGGAGAGAAGGGAACACTTTTACACTGCTGGTGTGACTGAAAACTAGTACAACTTTCTGGAAGGAAGTCTGGAGAAACCTCAAAGCACTCAAGCTAGACCTTCCATTTGATCCTGCAATCCCATTACTGGGCATCTACCCAGAAGGAAAGAAATCCTTTTATCGTAAGGACACTTGTACTAGAGTGTTTATTGCAGCTCATTTTACAATCGCCAAAATGTGGAAACAGCCTAAATGCCCACCAACCCAGGAATGGATTAACAAGCTGTGGTATATGTATACCATGGAATACTTATTCAGCCATTAAAAAAAATGGAGACTTTTCATCCTTCGTATTAACCTGGATGGACGTGGAAGACATTATTCTTAGTAAAGCATCACAAGAATGGAGAAGCGTGAATCGTATGTACTCAATGTTGATATGAGGACAATTAATGACAATTATGGTTATTGGGGGGGAAACAGAAAGAGGGAAGGAGGGAGGTGGGCGAGACCTTGGTGTGTGTCACGGTTTATGGGGGCAAGACATGATTGCAAGAGGGACTTTACCTAACAATTGCAATCAGTGTAACCTGGCTTATTGTACCCTCAATGAATCCCCAACAATAATAAAAAAAAAACACGAGAAGAAATAGTTGTATTAATATAATATAGTGTTATTAGTTGTATTAATATAAGACAAAGTAGACAGACCTTAAGACAGAAATCATTATTAGAGATGAAGAAGAGCATTTTATAACAATGAAATTTTTAACTTATACTTAATAATTCTAATTTTTTATTCACTTAATAATATGGCAGCCAAATGTAATGCAAAAATTTACAAAGTATGAGAATTGGATAAGTTCATGGTCACAAAGAGTAATTATGACATATCTATAAATAACTGATTTTTACAAACATACCAAAAGATTCAGTAAAGGTATGGAGTATCTGAACACATATGTTTCTTCTACCCATCACTTATGGGATATATATTCTTCTAAAGCATCTATGAAATGTGTACAAAAATTGACTATATGTGAGACCATAAAGCAAGTCTCAGTAGATATCAAAGGATTGAAAGGATTTTTATTATTTTATGCCTTAAATTGAAGTCCTTTATCCATCTTTAATCAATTTTTGTGAGTGGAGAAAGGTGTGGGTCCAGTTTCGGTCTTTTACATGTGGATATCCAGTTCTTTCAACACCATTTATTGAATAGGGAGTCTTTCCCGTAAGGTATGTTCTTGTTTGGTTTATCAAAGACTAGGTGGTTGTAAGATGTTAGTTTCATTTCTTGGTTTTCTATTTGATTCCAAGTGTCTATGTCTCTTCCAAGTGCCAGTACCATGCTGTCTTGACCATTATGGCTTTGTAGTACAGCCTAAAATCTGGTATGGTGATGCCCCCAGCTTTATTTTTATTACTAAGAAGTTAGCTATACAGGGTTTTTTCTGGTTACATACAAAATGCAGAATCATTTTTTCCAAATCTTGAAAGTACAATGTTGGTATTTTAATAAGAATGGCATTCAATAGGTAGATCGCTTTGGGAAGTATAGACATTTTAACAATGTTGATTCTTCCCAGCCATGAGCATGGTATGTTCTTCCATTTGTTAAAATCCTCTGCTATTACTTTTCTGAGGATTTCATAATTTTCTTTATAGAGGTCCTTCACCTCCTTTGTTAGGTATATTCCTAGGTATTTCATTTTCTTTGAAACTATGGTGAAGGGAGATGTGTCCTTAATTAGCTTCTCATCTTGACTGTTATTGGCGTATACAGAGGCTACTGACTTGTGGACATTGATTTTATATCCTGAGACAGTACTGTATTTTTTGATGAATTCCAGGAGTCTTGTGGTGGAGTCTTTGGAATTCTCTAAGTATAAGATCATGTCATCAGCAAAGAGGAAGAATTTGACCTCCTCTGCTCCTATTTGGATCCCCCTTATATCCTTGTCTTGCCTAATTGTATTGGCTAGAACTTCCAGCACTATGTTGAATAGTAAAGGTGACAGAGGACAACCTTGTCTGGTTCCAGTTCTAAGAGGAAAAGCTTTCAGTTTTACTCCATTCAGTAAAATATTAGCAGTGGGTTTGTCATAGATAGTTTCAATCAGTTTCAGAAATATGCCACCTATGCCTATATTCTGCAGTGTTGTAGTTAGAAAAGGATGCTGGATTTTATCAAATGCTTTTTCTGCATCTATGGAGAGGATCATATGGTGTCTATTTTTGCCTCTGTTAATATGGTGGATAACGTTTATGGACTTACATTTGTTAAACCAGCCTTGCATCCCTGGGATGAAACCTCCTTGATCATGATGTATGACTTTTTTGATGATAAACTGTAATCTATTGGCTAGGATTCTGTAGAGAATTTTTGCATCTATATTCATTAGTGAAATTGGTCTGAAATTCTCCTTTTTGGTTGGTCTTTTCCTGGTTTTGGTATCAGGGTGATGTTTGCTTCATAGAACGTGTTGGAAAAATTCTTTCCTGCTCAATTTTTTGGAATAATTTCTGCAGTACAGGAATAAGCACTTCCTTGAAGGTTTGATAGAATTCTGGTGTGAAGCCATCTGGACCAGGGCATTTTTTTGTTGGAAGCTGTTTTATTGTTTCTTTAATCTCAGTGCTTGAAATTGGTCTGTTCTGGAGCTCTAGTTCTTCCTGGCTAAGTCTAGGGAGAGGGTATGCTTCCAAATATTAATACATTTCCTTCACATTGTCAAATTTCTGGGCATAGAGTTTCTGGTAGTATTTGGAGATGATCTCTTGTATCTCTGTGGGATCAGTTATTATTTCCCCTTTATCATTTCTGATGGAGTTTATTAGAGATTTTACTTTTCTATTTCTAGTTATTCTGGCCAATGGTTTATTTATTTTATTTATTTTTTCAAAAAACCATGAAACTAATTTATGGCTTTCATAGGAAAGCTATAACCCAGTTATAACCGAAAAATATGGGGAAGGGGGAGCAGGTGGGAAGGGGGGGAGGTTGGGCAGAGGGAGGGTGATTGGTGGGATTACACCTGCAGTGCATCTTACAAGGGTACATGTGAAACTTAGTGAATGCAGAATATGATTGTCTTAACATAATAACTAAGAAAATGCTAGGAATGCTATGTTAACCAGTGTGATGGAAATGTGTCGAGCTGTTTATAAAACCAGTGCATGGTGCCCCATGATTCTCATTAATGTACACAGCTATGATCTAATACTAATAAAAAAAAATAAAAATAAACCAACTCGTTTCATTCATTTTCTGAATGATTCTTTTGTTTTCCATTTCATTGATCTCTGATTTGATTTTGGATATTTCTTTTCTTCTACTGGGTTTAGGCTTAGATTGTTCTTCTTTTTCCAATTCCATAAGATGGCTTGTGAGTTTGTTGATGCACTGTCTTTCTGTTTTTCGAATGTAGGCATCTGCAGTGATAAATTTTCCTCTCAAAACTACTTTTGCAGTATCCCACAGGTTTTGGTAGCTTGTGTCTTCATTGTTGTTATGCTCAAGGAAGTTAATGATTTCCTGTTTTATTTCTTCCTGCACCCATCTGTCATTCAACAGAAGGTTGTTTAATTTCCATGCCTTTGTGTGGGGTTGAACATTTTTGTTAGAGTTGAGTTCCACCTTTATTGCCTTATGGTCTGAAAAGATGCAAGGTAAAATTTTAATTCTTTTGACTCTGTTGAGGTTTGTTTTGTGGCCTAGGATATGATGAATTTCAGAGAATGTTCCATGGGGTGATGAGAAGGATGTATATTCTTTATCTTTGGGATAGAGTGTTCTATATGTGTTTATCAAGCACAGTTGTTCTAAGATCTCATTTAAGTCTCTTATATCTTTGTTTAATTTCTGTTTAGAGGATCTATCCAGCTCTGTAAGAGGTGTGTTAAAGTCCCCTGTTATTATGGTATTATCAGATATCATATTGCTCAGCCTGAGTAAGGTCTGTTTTAAGAATCTGGGAGCATTTAAATTGGGTGCATAAGTATCTAGAATTGAAATGTCTTCTTGTTGTATTTTTCCCTTGACCAATATAAAGTGACCATCTTTGTCTTTTTTGACTTTAGTTGCTTTAAATCCACATGTATCTGAAAATAAGATTGCAACTCCTCTTTTCTTCTGAATTCCATTTGCCTGAAAAATTGTCTTCCAACCCTTGACTTGGAGTTTTGTCTTTTGAAGCTAGGTGTGTTTCCTGCAGACAGCAAATTGATGGCTTGTGTTTTTTTATTCTAGTCAGCCAATCTATGCTTCTTCAGTGGGAATTCAAGCCATTAACATTTATTGAGATAATTGATAAGTGTGGTAGTATTCTATTCATCTTATTTTGTGAGAGTCCATTGCTTAGTTTTATCTTTTGCATCAGTGTGGTAATTAGGTTCTGTCCTTTAGTTTCTGAGTTTTTACTTTGCTGCTGATGCCTTGTGATGATCAGTGTGTCGAAGTATTTCCTGTAGAGCTGGTCTTGTTGTGGCGAATTTCCTCCATGTTTGTATATCAGTAAATGATTTGATTTCTTTATCAATTTTAAAGCTTAGCTTAGCAGGATATAGAATTCTTGGCTAAAAATTGTTCTATTTAAGAAGATTAAAGGTAGATAACCAATGTCTTCTTGTTTGAAAGGTTTCATTACAAAAGTCTGCAGTCACTCTGATGGATTTGCCTCTGTAGGTCAATGGTGCTTACTCCTGGCATCTTGCAGAATCTTTTCTTTTGTCTTGAATTTGGACAGGTTCATCACAATGTGTTTTGGAGAAGCTCAGTTAGAGTTGAGGCAACCTGGGGTCCGATATCCCTCTGAAAGCAGTGTGTCAGAATCTTTGGTGATATTTGGGAAATTTTCATTTATAATTTTCTCTAGTATGGCTTCCATTCCCCTGGGGCATTCTTCTTCCCCTTCTGGGATTTCTATAACTCGTATGGTGGAACATTTCATAAAGTCCCATAATTCTGTCAGTGAACATTCTGTTTTTTCTCTCATCTTTTTTGCCTCTTTAGCTATCTGAGTTATCTCAAGAACTTTGTCCTCTACCTCTGAAATTCTTTCTTCTGCATGGTCTAACCTGTTGCTGATACTTTCTATCGCATCTTTAAGTTCCCTAATTGACTGTTTCAGTTCCTTCAGCTCTGCAATATCCTTTCTATATTCTTCATATCATTCATCTCTTATTTGATTCTGTTTTTGGATTTCCTTTTGGTTATTTTCCACTTTCTCAGCAGTTTCCCGCATTGTTTTCATCATGTGTATTCTAAATTCCCTTTCTGTCATTCCTAACATTTCTTTATAGGTGGAATCCTCTGCAGTAGCTACCTGATGGTCCCTTGGAGGGGTTGCTCTGTACTGGTTCTTCACGTTGGCAGGAGTTTTCTGCTAATTCTTCCCCATGAGTGACTTCTTTTATCAGTTTCCTTGCCCTAATTTTCCTTTCACTTTCGCTTGTCTTTAGCTTGCTCTGCCTGTGGACTAGAGTTTCGATGAGTCAGCTGCCAGGAGGAATAGACTGAACGAACACACTCAATCACTTGCCAGTTTCCCACTGTGTTTGTCCTCCTTTTGGAGTCCAGAAGTCTCTTGCTGACTCCCTATGTCCTCAAAGGGATAATTATAGGCAGATACCAACAGCCAGAGCTGCCTGGAATCTTCTCTCCCCAGACTCACGGTGCCCAATTGCAAGAAAGCTGTTACTTGGCCACCATCTTGGTCCTCCCTCCCATAATAAAAATTAATTACAAAAATTTCACTAGAAAATCCATGGTTGTCTCAAGGAAGTCTACTTTGTCTGTGTGGAATCAGGAAATATACTTATAAATAGTCCACAGGTAAAATGAAATCATCATGAGAATTATATGCTAACAGTAAAAAATTAGAGAGTTCTCAAATCAACAATTTAAATTTCACCTTAAGAAAAGAACATTAAATCCAAAGCAATCAGAGGGAATAATAAGAATTAGAGCAGAAATTAATAAAATAATTTTTTGTGACTCTGGATTAGGCAATACTTTCTTGCCTAAAAAGCACAAGCTGCCAAGGAAAATAGATAAACTGGACTTCATTGAAATTAAAAACATTTTTTTCTTCAAAAGACACTGTTAAATTAATGAACAGACACTGCAAAAAACTGCATAAAATATTTGCAAATCATGTATCTGATGAATCTATATCCAAAAAATATAAGGAAGCACTATAATTCAATCATCAAAAAGTGAATGATTCAATTTTTAAAAATGGAAAAATCAGGCTTGGTGCCTTTGGCTCAAACAGCTAAGGTGCCAATCACATACACTTGAGCTGGCAGGTTCAAATCCAGCCCAGGCCAGCCAAACAACAATCATGGTTGCAACCAAAAAATAGCCAGGCATTGTGGTGGGAGCCTGTAGTCCCAGCTACTTGGGAGGTGGAGGCAGGAGAATCACTTGAGCCCAGCCAGAAATTGTAGGTTGCTGTGAGCTGTGATGCCGTGGCACTCTACCCAAGGTGACAGCTTGAGTCTCTGTCTCAAAAATAAATAAATAAATAAATAAATAAATAAATAAAATAAATAAAAATGGAAAAATTATTTGAATAGACAGTTTTCCTGACAAGATATACAAGTGGCTAATAAGTATACACAAAACTCTCAATATCATTAGACATAAGGGAATTACTAATTTCACTTTGCACTCTCTAGGATGGCTATAATAAAAAAGATGGTTAATGACAAGTGTTAGAGAACTGAAAAATTCATACATTGCTGGTAGAAATATAAAATTCAGTAGCTACAGTCTGGCAGGTCTTCAAATGGTTTAGCATGGAGTCACTGTATGAACTAGCTTTTCTACCACTAAGTATATACCAAAAAGAAATGGAAATGTATGTCCACACAAAAACTTATGATGAATGTTTACAATGGTATTTTTGTGATAGCCCAAATTAGAAAGAATCCAAATGTCAATCAACTTATGAATGGATAAGTAAAATGTGATATATTCATACAATGAAGTATTATTTAGCAATAAAAAGAAATCAAGTATTAGGGAATCTTAATAACATTAAGCTAAGTGAAAAAATCAAGTCACAAAAGACTACATGATTCTCTTTCTATGAAATATAAATATAAATATATGTCCAGAATAGGCAAAGCTAGTAGTATAGATACAGAAAGTAAATTGATAGTTTCCTATTCCTAGGTAGGATTGGGAGATGAGGGTGACGGTGATAGCTAAAGTGAATGAGGTTTCTTTCTATAATAATAAAAACTTTCTAAAACTATTCTGATGCACAGCTCAAAGAATTTGCTAAAAGCCATTAGACTGTACACTTTAAAACAATGAATTATATAATGTGAGTTATCTGTGTTCTATTACATGAGTTGTGGTAGTATGTATTTTTGTTTGTTTGTTTGTTTTGAGATGGAGTCCCACTCTGTCACCCTGGACTGAGGGCCATGGCATCATCCTCATACCTCACAGCAACCTCAAACTCTTGGGCTCAAATTACCCTCTTGCCTCAGCATCTCAAGTAGCTGAGACTATAAGCACCTGCCACAATGCCTGGCTAGTTTTTCTATTATTAGTAGAAATGGGGTTTCACTCTTGGTTAGGCTGGTCTAAAACTTTTTAGCTAAAGCAATCCACTTGCCTCAGCCTCCCAAAGTACTAGGATGATAAGCATTAGTCAACACACCTTAGTTTTTAAACTTTAGGCACTTGAAAATAATGTATAGTCTACCCCTGTTGGGTCTTCTTGACATTTAATTGTTCTGAAAATTTCATTTAGATTCTTTATTGAGGTCTTCTATATGCTTGTGTTGATTTTTTTTGTATAGATTTTTAAATCAGTTGTGGAGGGAGGGATTTTGACTTTTCCAAATATAATTGTGGATTTGTCTATTTCTCCATTTTTATCAGATTTTGCTTCACATATTTTGGCTCTACTATTTAATGCATACAGATTTAGGATTGCTGTGTCTTCTTGATGGATAACTCTTTTTTCTTATACATTTTCCCTCTCTATCTCTGGTAATTTTATTTGAGCTGATGTCTACTTTATCTGATATTAATTTAGCCTCTTTTGCTTTTCTTTGGTTAAAGTATTTGTAATATATATTTTTCTATTCTTTTACTCTTCACTTGCCTGTGTCATGATATTTGAAGTGGTTTCTTGTAGACAGCCTATTGCAGCATCATGTTTTTTATTCTACTCTGAGAATCTCTGTCTTTCAGTTTTAATGCAATGGTATTTAAATCATTAACATTTGATGTAGTTATTGGTAAGTTAGGGCTTAAGCCTGCTGTTTTACTTTTTGTTTTGTGTCTGTTCTCTCTATCCTTTATATATATATTTTTCCTTCCCTCCATAGGTTATATGAATATCCGAAAAATTTCTGTGTTAATTTATACAAAGCTTATAGAGCTTTTTGTGTGGTTTTCTTTCACCATATCTATATTTCTATCTCTTATTACAGTCTACTGATGTATTCATTTTGCCACTTCAAGTAATATATAATAATGTATTCTCACTTTACATCTTATTACCCTTCCCTTCCTTATTACCCTTATTACCCTACCCTTACCTTATTACCCTTATAAATGTCTTAAATATTTCCTCCACATATATTTAGAATTACATAATTCAGTGTCACAATTTTTGTTCAACACTTAAACAACTTAGAAAACTCAAGAGAAGAGGAAAGCCTATTGTATTTACTCATAGTTTTGTTTATGGTGTTCTTTCTTCCTTTCTGATGTTCCCAGATTTCCTAGTTAATTATTTCCTTTCTGTTTAGAGAGTTTCAGTTACACATTCTTTTGGTTAAACCACAAAGAGAGTTTGTTTGTTTAAACCACAGAGAGTTTGTTGAGAATGTCTTTATTTTTATTTCATTCCTGAAGGATATTTTTTACTGGGTATAGAATTCTGAGTTGAGTGTTATTTCCTTTCTGCACTTGAAAAATATTATACCACTTTTTCTGGCCTCCATGATTTCTGATGAGACATAAATAGTCATTATAGTTGTTTATTGACTGTAGGTAAAATGTGTTCATGTATTCTTTCAAAAAAATTTTTTTTCACAAATACTAAAGGAATTTGTGTTTATTTGTTGGTAAGTCATAGGCTGGGGAGGGGGGAGTTAAGGTGGAGGGAGGATAATTTTGGGGGCCAAACCTATGGTGCATCTTAGAATGGGTACAGGTGAAACTTACTAAATGCAGAATACAAATGTCTTCATACAATAACTAAGAAAATGCCATGAAGGCTATGTTAAACAGTTCATTGAAAATATTTCTTTCAAGATTTTTTTTTTGTCCCTTAGTTTAGTGTTTAATTTTAATGTGTCTAAATGTGGACTTTTTAAATTTATCCTGTTTAGGATTCATTCACCTTCTTGAATCTCTAGGTATATGTCTTTTTGACATAGTTGGGAAGTTTTCGGTAATTATTTTGTTAAGAACTATTTTTTTCCTTCGTGTTTTTTTTTTTTTATTGTTGGGGATTCATTGAGGGTACAATAAGCCAGGTTACACTGATTGCAATTGTTAGGTAAAGTCCCTCTTGCAATCATGTCTTGCCCCCATAAAGTGTGACACACACCAAGGCCCCACCCACCTCCCTCCTTCCCTCTTTCTGTTTCCCCCCACCATAACCATAATTGTCATTAATTGTCCTCATATCAAAATTGAGTACATAGGATTCATGCTTCTCCATTCTTGTGATGCTTTACTAAGAATAATGTCTTCCACGTCCATCCAGGTTAATACGAAGGATGTAAAGTCTCCATTTTTTTTAATGGCTGAATAGTATTCCATGGTATACATATACCACAGCTTGTTAATCCATTCCTGGGTTGGTGGGCATTTAGGCTGTTTCCACATTTTGGTGATTGTAAATTGAGCTGCAATAAACAGTCTAGTACAAGTGTCCTTATGATAAAAGGATTTCTTTCCTTCTGGGTAGATGCCCAGTAATGGGATTGCAGGATCAAATGGGAGGTCTAGCTTGAGTGCTTTGAGGTTTCTCCATACTTTCTTCCAGAAAGGTTGTACTAGTTTGCAGTCCCACCAGCAGTGTAAAAGTGTTCCCTTCTCTCCACATCCACACCAGCATCTGCAGTTTTGAGATTTTGTGATGTGGGCCATTCTCACTGGGGTTAGATGATATCTCAGGGTTGTTTTGATTTGCATTTCTCTAATATATAGAGATGATGAACATTTTTTCATGTGTTTGTTAGCCATTCGTCTGTCGTCTTTAGAGAAAGTTCTATTCATGTCTCTTGCCCATTGATATATGGGATTGTTGGCTTTTTTCATGTGGATTAATTTGAGTTCTCTATAGATCCTAGTTATCAAGTTTTGCCTGCCTGAAAATATGCAAATATCCTTTCCCATTGTGTAGGTGTCTCTTTGCTTTGGTTATTGTCTCCATAGCTGTACAGAAGCTTTTCAGTTTAATGAAGTCCCATTTGTTTATTTTTGTTGTTGTTGCAATTGCCATGGCAGTCTTCTTCATGAAGTCTTTCCCCAAGCCAATATCTTCCAGTGTTTTTCCTATGCTTTCTTGGAGGATTTTTATTGTTTCATGCCTTAAATTTAAGTCCTTTATCCATCTTGAATCAATTTTTGTGAGTGGGGAAAGGTGTGGGTCCAGTTTCAGTCTTTTACATGTAGACATCCAGTTCTCCCAACACCATTTATTGACTAGGGAGTCTTTCCCCCAAGGTATGTTCTTGTTTGGTTTATCAAAGATTAGGTGGTTGTAAAATGTTAGTTTCATTTCTTGGTTTTCAATTCGATTCCAAGTGTCTATGTCTGTGTTTTTGTGCCAGTACCATGCTGTCTTGAGCACTATGGCTTTGTAGTACAGACTAAAATCTGGTATGCTGATGCCCCCAGCTTTATTTTTGTTACAGAGAACTGCCTTTGCTATACGGGGTTTTTTTCCGGTTCCATAGAAAATGCAGAATCATTTCGTCCAAATCTTGAAAGTACGATGTTGGTATTTTGATAGGAATGGCATTGAATGGGTAGATTGCTTTGGGAAGTATAGACATTTTAACAATGTTGATTCTTCCCATCCATGAGCATGGTATGTTCTTCCATTTGTTATTATCCTCTGCTATTTCCTTTCTGAGGATTTCATAATTTTCTTTATAGAGGTCCTTCACCTCCTTCGTTAGGTATACTCCTAGGTATTTCATTTTCTTTGAAATTATGATGAAGGGAGTTGTGTCCTTAATTAGCTTCTCATCTTGACTGTTATTGGTGTACACAAAGGCTACTGACTTGTGGACCTTGATTTTATATCCTGAAACATTACTGTATTTTTTGATGACTTCTAGGAGTCTTGTGGTTGAGTCTTTGGGGTTCTCTAAGTATAAGTTCATGTCGTCAGCAAAAAGGGAGAGTTTGACCTCCTCTGCTCCCATTTGGATTCCTTTTATTTCCTTGTGTTGCCTAATTGTATTGGCTAGAACTTCCAGCACTATGTTGAATAGTAAAGGTGACAGAGGACAACCTTGTCTGGTTCCAGTTCTAAGAGGAAAAGCTTTCAGTTTTACTCCATTCAGTAAAATATTGGCTGTGGGTTTGTCATAGATAGCTTCAATCAGTTTTAGAAATGTGCCACCTATGCCAATACTCTTCAGTGTTCTAATTAGAAAAGGGTGCTGGATTTTACCAAATGCTTTTTCTGCATCTATTGAGAGGATCATGTGATCTTTATTTTTGCCTCTGTTAATATGGTGGATAACGTTTATGGACTTGCGTATGTTAAACCAGCCTTGCATCCCTGGGATGAAGCCTACTTAATCATGATGAATGACTTTTTTGATGATAAGCTGTTATCTATTGGGTAGGATTTTGTTGAGAATTTTTGCATCTATATTCATGAGTGAGATTGGTCTGAAATTCTCGTTTTTGTTTGGGTCTTTTCCTGGTTTTGGTATCAGGGTGATGTTTGCTTCATAGAATGTGTTGGGGAAGATTCCTTCTTCCTCAATTTTTTGGAATAATTTCTGCAGTACAGGAAAAGCTCTTCCTTGAAGGTTTGATAGAATTCTGGAGTGAAGCCATCTGGACCAGGGCATTTTTTGGTTGGAAGATTTTTTATTGTTTCTTTGATCTCCGTGCTTGAAATTGGTCTGTTCAGGAGCTCTATTTCTTCCTGGCTGAGTCTAGGGAGAGGGTGTGATTCCAAATATTGAACCATTTCTTTTACATTGTCAAATTTCTGGGCATAGAGTTTCTGGTAGTATTCAGAGGTGATCTCTTGTATCTCTGTGGGATCAGTTGTTATTTCCCCTTTATCATTTCTGATTGAGGGTACTAGACCTTTTACTTTTCTATTCCTCGTTAGTCTGGCCAATGGTTTATCTATTTTATTTATTTTTTCAAAAAACCAACTCCTTGTTTCATTAATTTTCTGAATGATTCTTTTGTTTTCAATTTCATTGATCTCTGATTTGATTTTGGATATTTCTTTTCTTCTACTGAGTTTAGGCTTAGATTGTTCTTCTTTTTCCAATTCCATAAGATCTCTTGTGAGATTGTTGATGTGCTCTCTTTCTGTTTTTTGAATGTAGGCATCTAAAGCGATGAATTTTCCTCTCAAAACTGCTTTTTCAGTATCCCACAGGTTTTGGTAGCTTGTGTCTTCATTGTTGTTATGCTCAAGGAAGTTAATGATTTCTTGTTTTATTTCTTCCTTCACCCATCTGTTATTCAACAGACGATTGTTTAGTTTCCATGCCTTTGGGTAGGGTCGAGCATTTTTGTTAGAGTTGAGTTCCACCTTTAGTGCCTTATGGTCTGAGAAGATACAAGGTAAAATTTCAATTCTTTTGATTCTGTTGATATTTGTTTTGTGTCACAGGATATGATCAATTTTGGAGAATGTTCCATGGGGTGATGAGAAGAATGTATATTCTTTATCTTTGGGAT
The DNA here is from genome assembly GCF_027406575.1 of Nycticebus coucang. Lineage (NCBI taxonomy): Eukaryota > Metazoa > Chordata > Mammalia > Primates > Lorisidae > Nycticebus > Nycticebus coucang. The sequence goes on from NC_069787.1 coordinate 104,351,284, forward strand.
GGAGTGTTCTATATGCGTCTATCAAGCACAGTTGTTCTAGAGTCTCATTTAAGTCTCTTATATCCTTGTTTAATTTCTGTTTAGAGGATCTGTCCAGCTCTGTAAGAGGAGTGTTAAGGTCCCCTGTTATTATGGTATTATCAGATATCATATTGCTCAGACTGAGTAAGGTCTGTTTCAAGAATCTGGGAGCATTTAAATTGGGTGCATAGATATTTAGAATTGAAATGTCTTCTTGTTGTATTTGTCCTTTGACTAATATAAAGTGACCATCTTTGTCTTTTTTGACTTTAGCTGCTTGAAATCCACATGTATCTGAAAATAAGATTGCAACTCCTTTTTTCTTCCGAATTCCATTTGCCTGAAAAATTGTCTTCCGACCCTTGACTCGGAGCTTTAATTTGTCTTTTGAAGCCAGGTGTGTTTCTTGCAGACAGCAAATGGATGGCTTGTGTTTTTTAATCCAGTCAACAAATCTATGTTTCTTCAGTGGGGAATTCAAGCCATTAACATTTATTGAGATAATTGATAAGTGTGGTAGTATTCTATTTGTCTTATTTTGTGAGAGTCCATTGCTTAGTTTTATCTTTTGCATCAGTGTGGAGGTTAGGTTCTGTCCTTTGATTTCTGAGTTCTTACTTTGCTGCTGATCCATTGTGGTGGTCAGTGTACAGAACAGGTTGAAGTATTTCGTGTAGAGCTGGTCTTGTTGTGGCGAATTTCCTCAATGTTTTTATATCTGTAAATGATTTGATTTCTCCATCAATTTTTAAGCTTAGCTTAGCAGGGTACAGAATTCTGGGCTGGAAATTGTTCTGTTTAAGTAGATTAAAGGTAAAAGACCATTGTCGTCTTGCTTGGAAAGTTTCATTAGAGAAGTCTGCGGTCACTCTGATGGATTTGCCCCTGTAAGTCAACTGGCGCTTACTCCTGGCAGCTTTCAGAATCTTTTCTTTGGTCTTGACTTTGGACAGGTTCATCACAATGTGTCTTGGAGAAGCTCGGGTTGAGATGAGGCGACCTGTGGTCCGATAGCCCTCTGAAAGCAGTGTGTCAGAATCTTTGGTGATATTTGGGAAATTTTCTTTTATAATATTCTCTAGTATGGCTTCCATTCCTCTGGGGCATTCTTCTTCCCCTTCTGGAATTCCTATAACTCCTATGTTGGAACGCTTCATAAAGTCCCATAATTCTGACAGTGAATGTTCTGCTTTCTCAGTCTTCTTTTCTGCCTCTTTTACTATATGAGTTATCTCAAAAACTTTGTCTTCTACCTCTGAAATTCTTTCTTCTGCATGGTCTAACCTGTTGCTGATACTTTCCATTGCATCTTTAAGTTCCCTGATTGACTGTTCATTTCCTTCAGCTCTGCTATATCCTTTTTATATTCTTCATATCGTTCATCTCTTATTTGATTCTGTTTTTGAATTTTGTTTTTGTTAATATCCACTTTATTAGCCATTTCCTTCATTGTTTCCATCTTTTCTTTCATTGTTTTCGACATGTGTATTCTAAATTCCCTTTCTGTCATTCCTAACATTTCTGTATAGGTGGAATCCTCTGCAGTAGCTACCTCATGGTCCCTTGGTGGGGTTGTTCTGGACTGGTTCTTCATGTTGCCTGGAGTTTTCTGCTGATTTTTCCTCATGAGTGATTTCTTTTATCTGTTTCCTTGCCGTAATTTTCCTTTCACTTCCTCTTGCTCTTTAACTTCTCATGCCTGTGGAAGTTGCGGGCGGGTTTAGACGGGTTGAACACACGCGACCACTTGTCGGTTTTCCACTGTTTTAGTCCTCCTCTTGGGTTCCAGAAGTCTGTCGCTGACTCCCTGTATCCTCTCAGGGGTGATGATATTCTTATCCCACCAGCCAGAGATGCCTGGAGTCCTATCTCCCCAGACTCACGGTTCCCAGATGCAAGGAAGCTGTTACTCAGCTGCCATCTTGCTCCGCCTCCTCAGTCCTCTCTGTTAAGAACTTTTTTAGCCTAGACTTCTTTCTCATCTCTGTATGGGACTCCAATTACAGAAATATTGAAACTTGTTTTCATTTTACAGGTTTCTGAGATTATATTCTAGCTGAGATTTATGAAAATGTATTTACAAATCAAAACAAAGCTGCTATACAAAAATGATTAATTGTGATTAAGTGGAGTGCATTCTTGGAATGTAAGTCTAGGTTTTATTTATGAAGTTATTAATGAAGATTATCACATTAGTAAGTGAAGGAAGAAAAACCATATAATCTTCCTAGAAGATGCCAGAACAAATATTTGATAAAACACTATATCTGTCTTATTATTGATAAAAAGAAAAATGAAGACAAAAATCATAAAATCATAAACATAAGTCAAAAAATCATAAAAAGCTGGGAACAGTAATAGATAGGCATTTTGTTATTTGAAGAAGTACATCTAATAGAAATCTAGTACAAATGTTATAGTCAATGGCAATAATTAGAAGCATTCTCTTTAAGAGGAAGACAAGAGAAGATAAGACTATTATTGTAAATTAACATTATTCTGTAGGTACTAGATAATACAATGAGAAAAATGGGTACAATTATTAGAAAGAAAGAGATAAACTGTTAATATCTGAAAATAGAAGGTCCAAAATAAGAGACTTAAGTGAGAGAATAATGAAGGGGATTTGCCTACCAGATGTTAACACATTTTATAATGTTGTAACAATTTAAACAGCCAGTTAGCATTAAAATAGGTAGGTTGATAAAAGTTAATAAAAGAATCCAGCAACAAACCAAAGAATATTGTAGTTAATTGACATTTCTATCACTTCTAAGAATCTTGGATTGAACTTGACCCCCTTTGTGAGCAGCAAGAAAGATGGAGAGTAATTCAAACAGAATGCAATTGCCACAATCTTTGGCCTATGCCATAGGCTTTGGGGGAGGTGCATTCTGTAGTCTCCTTTGAAGAAATTTTGGCAGAAAACAATTGACATAACATGTGAATTTGAAAATCATGACCAAGTCAGAGGGAAAATAGCAGCTATGTGCAGTTTACCAGATTTTCAAATACCACCATAGTCCATCCATCTACTGGTCAATTCTTCCTTTGTTTGCTGTTCAACCCAAATGTTTTTAGTACCTTCTCCAAGGTAAAGGTGACTAAACTACATGGAAATTTGTACTTAATTCATGTTTATTTCACTTCTGAGTGGCTGTTTTAGTATAGTGTGTACTGCTATAATGGAATACCACAGATTGTGTAATTTAAAAGGAGAAAACTTATGGGCTTATATTTCTGGAGGTTGGAAAATCCAAGATCAAGGAGCCATGGAAGGGCATAGAAAGATAGAGGGAGAGACGAAAAGAGGTAGGGAGGGAAAGATAGAGAAGAAGAAAGAGGCCAAACTCGGTCTTTTATAGTGAACCAACTCCTGCAGTAATGTACAGACTTCCACAATAACAACCTTCATCTACTCATTAGGGAAGATGCTTTTGGCCTAATCACTTTTTTTTTTTTTTTGAGGCAGAGTCTTAAGCTGTTGCCCTGGGTAGAGTGCCATGGCTCACAGCTCACAGCAACCTCAAACTCTTGGGCTCAAGCAATTCTCTTTGCCTCAGCCTCCAAAGTAGGTGGGACTACAGGCACCCACCACAATGCCCTGTTATTTTTTGGTTGTAATTGTCATTGTTGTTTAGCGAGCCAGGGCTGAATTTGAACCCACCAGCTCTGGTGTATGTGGATGGCGCCCTACTGCTTGAGCTACAGATGCTGAGCCAGGGCCTAATCACTTTTTAAGGTCTCACCTCTGAATACTCTTGCTTTGGGATTCAGTTTCTAACATATGATTTTTGAAGGACACATTCAAACTATAGCATTCTGACCCTAGTTCCCCAAACTCATGTCCTTCTCACAAAATATGTTTATTCTATCCCAAAGCCCCCAAAGTCTTAACTCTATTTACATCAACTAAAAAAGTTCTAGTTCCAAAGTCTCATTTCAGTCAAATATGGGTGAGATTCAAGACCTGATTGATCTTGAGGCAAATTCTCCTTCGGTGATGGGCCTATGAAAGCAGAAGAAGTATGTGTTTCCAAAATACAATGGTGCTAATCCCTGTAGTGCTAATTCTGCAGGTGTACAGAATACAAGAGCTGTGGAGCATGCCTTCTTCCCCCTATATTTTGAAGTATGTTGCAAACAGCCTGGGGACCCAGCAGAGACTTATGGGGGTGGAGTTACAAGCATAAGACAGGCTTTCGAAAGGGAAAAATAGGCAAGAAGAAAGGGGTAACTTGTTTCAAGTCCAAAATTCAACGGGGTAAGCAATATGCAATCTTTAGTCTCCAGAATAGTCTTTCTTTACTCCATGTCCAACCTTCTAGGTACACTGGGACAAGGGTTAGCCTCTCAGGGCCTCAGTGGCTCAAGCCCCTGAGCTCAGCTAACACAGCAGCTGTCATAGGTTGGTGTCTCATGCCTGCATCTCTCCCAGGTTAGACTTGCATGCTGGTAGCTCTATAGTTCTGGGATCTTGGGGGGTTGTCCCACTCCTGAGGATCCACTAGGGATTGCCATAGTGGAACATCTCTGCAGTGGCCTCACTCACACAACTTCAGCAGCTATTGTTCTAGTGAAACTCTCTGTACTAACTCTACCTCCATCACAAGTCTTTGCTGGGTCTTCAGCCTATTTGTAACATCCTTCAAAATCTAGGTGGAAGAAGCCATGCCCCCAAGGCTCTTATATTTTGTGCACCTGCAGAAATTAGCACTATGTGGATGCTATGAAGGTTTACAGCTTGTGTCTTACAGAGAAGCAGGTCAAACCATAGATCCTTTGCAGCCACAGCTAGGGCAGCTGGGGAGCACTGCACCAGAGTATGGGAAGCAGATACTTGAGCTAGCACAGGTGAGTGAATGCTGAGGTTTTGTGGGTACCTCTCTGGAAACCTTACCCTTGGGATCTGAGCTTGCCTTAAAGATTTCTGAAATTCCTGTGCAGTAATTGCCTTATTGCCTATTGTCTTGATGAATAACACCTGGCTTTCTTCTCTCTATACTAATCTCCTTAGCAAATTATTGCTTGGCTACACCCTTGGTTTGCTCTCCCAGACATGCCTTTCTAACAAGGCCAGGCTGCAAATGTTCCAAGTCTTTGCATTCTGCTTCTGTTTTAATTATAAATGCTGTCTTTAAAACATTTCTATCCTCTATCCTCTTGCATTTTACTACATGTGGTTAAAAGAAGCCATGTAGCACCCTGAATGCTTTGCTGCTTAACGATTTCTTCTACCAGATATTCTGATCTAGTTCACTGCTCTTAAGTTTTATCTTTCATTAAAGCTCTTGGGCAAAGACAATTCAGCCAATTTCTTTGCTATTTTATAATAAATATGGCCTTTACTCCAGTTTCCAGTAAGATATTCCTTTTTTTCCCCTCTGAGACCTCATCAGAATAGCCTTTATTGTCCATATTTATATCAACATTCTGATCCAGACCACTTAAGTAATCTCTAATAAGTTTGATAACTTTCTACTGTTCTCTTCTGATTCCTAACCAGAATCACCCTTAATGCTCTGTTCATGGCAATCCTGGCTTTGTCCAGTCAGCTTCTCCAAAATTTCCCAGCTTCTATCCATCATCTAGTTCCAGAGCTGCTACCACATTTTCAGGTCTTTGTTGTAGCAACAGCCCCACTTCTTGGTGTTGACTTTTTGTGCTAGTCTGTTTTGTGATGCAATAATAGAAAGCCTGAAACCGGGTAACTTATAAAGAACAGAAATTTATTGGCTCATTATTTCTGGAGTCTGGGAAGCTGGCATCTTTCCTGGGCTTTCTTACTGTGTTGCTTGGTGGTAGGGAAAACAGGGTGAGAAAGAGGGGAGAGAAAAGGAAACAGATGGGGAAAATGGAGGAGAGTGAGGAAGATTTGGTGAGAGTAGGGGAGAAAGGAAGCCAAAACTCTTTAAGACTTAAGCCATTCATGAGGGCAGAGATTTCATGGCTTAATCACCTGTTAAAGGTCCCACCTATTAATCCTGTTGAATTGGGGGTTAAATTCCCAACATAGTTAAAGCATAGAAGTGACTGTCTCATTGTGTGAAGAAGGGTCCCTCTAGTCAGGGTAACTAACAATGACATTCTCCTTAGACATAGTCTGCTTTTGGCTTAGCCTTCTGTGTTAAAAAGTATACTAACATCATGTGGTCTTCTTCCTCTTTATCTTATTTCTGTCAGTCAACTATATCTTGATACCAGGACAGCTACACAGAATGATTGAAAACAGCTCTGTCCAGAAAACAAAACAAAAACCATGTGTCCTTTTTGAAAGGTCTTTCTTTCAAATGCAATCGTACACATTTCAGTAGATAACACTATAATTTTTATTCCAATAAAATAATATCTTATTTTTCAGTTTATCATATCTTCTTTGTAAGGTAAGTTAGGATATGATTAAATATATTATTTAAAAAGTGGAGAAAGGATGCTGATTTAAGGAATGGTGCTATGACAATCGATTATTCTTTTTTTAGTTAGATTACTTTCTTACCCCATCATCAAAATTAATTCTAAATGAGTTAAATAAACTCATGTCAAAAACAAGAATTTAGGGTTTAAAAAAGTAAAGGGAAACATTTTTTATAGTCTTTAAATAGCATAACAAGGATTCTACTGTAGAAAACAGAAACCATACCAGCTGTTTAATTACAAAAGGATTTAATGCAGTGAGTTAGTTGCCTCCAAAATCTTTAAAAGGGCTGGATAGTTGGGGTCTAAGTTGGTTCTCCTGGAAAAACAGCCAGAACTGGTCTATCAGGGAAGCTTCTACCTCTGTCATACTCAGGAAAATGACTCTGATAGCTGACTTGTTGTGCCCATAAAGAAAGCTTCCAATATGAATTTTGAGGAAGACAAAAGGGATAGAAGAAATAAAACTTTTGCTGATATTATTGAGCTACTTAAATTGCCAACTGTGGCGCTACGCTGCCTGTAGACTTCTTTTTTTTTTAATTATTAAATCATAGCTGTGTACATTAATGCGATCATGGGACACCATACACTGGTTTTATAGACCATTTGACACATTTTCATCACACTGGTTAACATAGCCTTCCTGGCATTTTCTTGGTTATTTTGTTAAGACATTTATATTCTACATTTACTGAGTTTCACATATATCCTTGTAAGATGCATTATTTGAGAAAATATATCTTCGTTGTTTTAAGGTATTTTTAAAGTTTGGTTTTCTATTACCTGCAATCCAAGACATTCTAATTGATATTTAACTTATATCTGATAGATGCATAAAAATATTAATAGTTGCAATTAATGCTAGGTACTTTCCAAAGAAAAATCTCATTTTATGCTCACAGTAATTCAATTATCTAGGTATTAACATGGTCCCTACTTTGAGAGGGGGGTTACCAAGAGTTAAAAAGCTTAAGTGATTTTTCAAAGGTTATACAGCCAATAAGTTGTAATAGGTTTGAACCTATACAGTCTGACTCCAGAGTAAATGATCACTATGCTATGTGCATGACCTTCCCACTATTAATCAAAACAAGTGATAGATTGGGAAGCAAAATTTGCAAACTATAAAACAGATACAAGATCAATATCAATAGTAGCCAAGAGGAACTATTAATCAGCAGAAAAAAAGGCAAATCACCTGATAGAATAATGGTTATGTGAAAAAACATTTCAAAGAAGAATTATACATAAAAAGTGCCTAGTAACAACTTGGAAGAAACTCAACATCATTAGTAATCCAGTAAATTCAAACTAAGCAAGTAGATACAATTTAAAGTAATAACAGGACAACATTTTATCCTTAATATTACCATATTAAAATCATAATTAGTATGTTACATTGTTGGTGAGAATAAAAGCCACACACACACCCTTTTTTTGCAGTTTTGGCCAGGGCTGGGTTTGAACCTGCCACCTCCGGCATATGGGGCCGGCGCCCTACTCCTTTGAGCTACAGATGCTGCCGAAAAAAGCCTTTTTTGTTAAGGAAAATTTGCAATAAAAACCAATAGGTAAAATTTTAAATGTTAATACTTTGTTTCAACTGTTTTGCTCCTGGGAATCTTTCCTACATAAATAGATCCATATAAGTATCACGGATTTAGCATTGTTTAAAATAGGCAAGTAGTAAAAAAAATGTCATATCCTATCTTTAGTGTATTAGGGTTCTCTAGAGAAACAGAACTAAAAGGACATTCATATGCATACATATACATGTAATTATTTTTCCATATATATGATATATGGCATATCCACAGCATGCATACATATACACAATATGTATATAGACTGTATGTGCATGTCTATATGTATGTATACATATATAGTATATGAGAAGAAATTTATTATTAGGAATTGGCTCATGCTATTATGGAGGCTGAGAAGTCCCAAGGCCTGTAGTCAGCAAGCTGGAGTCCTATGAGAGCCAGTGTTGTAGCTGCAGTTCCTATTAGTGTAGTTCTAGTCTGAAAGCCAGTCAGCTTGAGAGCCAGGAAGACTTAATGTTTCAGTTAGAGTCTGAAGGCAGAAACAAAACCAATGTCCTAGCTCAAAGCTGGTCAGGCAGAAGGAATTCTGATGCTGTATGAGTGGTTTCCAAGTTTTTGCTACTGAGAACAGTAACAAGTGTTGTTAGGAAATTCTTCTGTCATATATCTACAAAACTTTCTCCTGTATGTCTAGAAATGAAGTCAGTGGGTTATGGGGTATACGAACATTCACCTTTAAGAGGTAATGAGAAAATGTTGATTGTGCCAAATTAAACTCGCACAGGCAACTCTAAAGAGATCCTGTGGGTCCACATTCTATCTTACATTTGGCAATGTCAAACTTATTATTTATTGACAACTGAATGAGTGCATCTTTTAGCTTAAAAATGTTTCTATCATTCTAGTGTTTAGGATGGAGGGTGAAGTATATGCCTATGCTAGTTCTTCCATTGTTTTTAAAACAATGTCCACATCTTGGTGATTATAAATCGAGCTGCCATAAACAATCTAGTGCACATTTCTTTATGATAAAAAGATGTTTTCTTCTGGGTAGATGCCTAGTAGTGGGATTTCAGGGTCAAATGGGAGATCTAATTTGTAAAGGAACCATTTCTAAATACAGCCATGCTGGGGTTTAGGGTTTCAACATCTGAATTTTAGAGGGACACATTCAATCCATAAAATTCCATTCCTGGTCACCCAAAATTTATGTTTCATGAAAAATACATTAATTATAACCCAATAGCCTTAACTCATTCCAGCATCAATTCCAAAGACCAAAATATCATCTAAATATTAAAATCAGTTATGGGTGAGACTTGAGGTATGACTCATCCTGAACCAAAATTGTTCTTCAGCTGTGAACATGTGAAACAAGACAAGTTATGTGCATCCAAAATACAATGATGAGACAGACATAGAACAAACATTTCTAGTCCAAAAAGAGGAACAGGAATGAAAGAAGGGGTAATGGGTCTCAAACAAGTCCACAACCCAGCAAGGTAAATTCCATGAGATCTTAAGTTTTGAGAATAATCTTTGGTTCAGTGCTCTACCTTCCAGTCCCACTGAGGTGGCAGCTTCACTCCCACAGCTCTATGAGACAGCTCTGTGGGACAATCCTACCTCTTCAGCTCTGTGGGCTTCCTTGCACACAAAGCACTGGGTGGGGCAGCTGATCTGCTAAAACTGAGGAGGGTGCCACAACCTCTGAAGCTTCTGAGATGGAGGTGGAAACAGCCTTGTCCACTAGGCCTGTGATAGTGGCAGCCCTGATAATCTCTGGATTACCTTAAGGTCATTCTTCTCTTTTTTTTAAGAATAAAACTTCTCAGCCAGGTAGTTCTATTGTTCCATCCTGTTCCCTTGGGTCCAAACTGGCAATGTTTTTGTTAGTATAATAAAATCTTTGTTCCTGGGTTCTGCTGAGATGGCTGGTTAAATCTGTGGCTCACACTCATACCAATCTCTTTATCAAATGTTTGTTTATCGTTAGTATTCTCTTCAAAACATATTTTCTCATTTTATTGCAATATAAATAGGTTGAAAAATTTTGAAAACTTCAAGTTTTGTTTGGTTCTTTTGCTTAACAATTCCTTCTGTTTATCCTTCTTCTGTTATTTTATTGTAAGTGGCAAGGAGAAATTAAGCTGCTCCTTCAATACTTAAGAATTTCCTCAGCTAAATATCTGATTTCATTACTCACAAGCTCTATTTTTCTTTTTTTTTTTTTTACTGTTACAAATAGTTTTTTTTTTTTATTTAAACTTTTTTTTTCTTTTTTTTTTTATTGTTGGGGATTCATTGAGGGTACAATAAGCCAGATTACACTGATTGCAATTGTTAGGTAAAGTCCCTCTTGCAATCATGTCTTGACCCCATAAAGTGTGACACACATCAAGGCGCCACCCCCCTCCCTCCTTCCATCTTTCTGCTTCCCTCTCCATAACCATAATTGTCATTAATTGTCCTCATATCAAAATTGAGTACATAGGATTGATGCTTCTCCATTCTTGTGATGCTTTACTAAGAATAATGTCTTCCACGTCCATCCAGGTTAATACAAAGGATGTAAAGTCTCCATTTTTTTTAACGGCTGAATAGTATTCCATGGTATACATATACCACAGCTTGTTAATCCATTCCTGGGTTGGTGGGCATTTAGGCTGTTTCCACATTTTGGCGATTGTAAATTGAGCTGCAATAAACAGTTTAGTACAAGTGTCCTTATGATAAAAGGATTTTTTTCCTTCTGGGTAGATGCCCAGTAATGGGATTGCAGGATCAAATGGGAGGTCTAGCTTGAGTGCTTTGAGGTTTCTCCAGACTTCCTTCCAGAAAGGTTGTACTAGTTTTCAGTCCCACCAGCAGTGTAAAAGTGTTCCTTTCTCTCCACATCCACGCCAGCATCTGCAGTTTTGAGATTTTGTGATGTGGGCCATTCTCACTGGGGTTAGATGATATCTCAGGGTTGTTTTGATTTGCATTTCTCTAATATATAGAGATGATGAACATTTTTTCATGTGTTTGTTAGCCATTCGTCTGTCGTCTTTAGAGAAAGTTCTATTCATGTCTCTTGCCCACTGATATATGGGATTGTTGGCTTTTTTCATGTGGATTAATTTGAGTTCTCTATAGATAGATCCTAGTTATCAAGCTTTTGTCTGATTGAAAATATGCAAATATCCTTTCCCATTGTGTAGGTTGTCTCTTTGCTTTGGTTATTGTCTCCTTAGCTGTACAGAAGCTTTTCAGCTTAATGAAGTCCCATTTGTTTATTTTTGTTGTTGTTGCAATTGCCATGGCAGTCTTCTTCATGAAGTCTTTCCCCAGGCCAATATCTTCCAGTGTTTTTCCTATGCTTTCTTGGAGGATTTTTATTGTTTCATGCCTTAAATTTAAGTCCTTTATGCATCTTGAATCAATTTTTGTGAGTGGGGAAAGGTGTGGGTCCAGTTTCAGTCTTTTACATGTAGACATCCAGTTCTCCCAACACCATTTATTGAATAGGGAGTCTTTCCCCCAAGGTATGTTCTTGTTTGGTTTATTAAAGATTAGGTGGTTATAAAATGTTAGTTTCATTTCTTGGTTTTCAATTCGATTCCAAGTGTCTATGTCTGTGTTTTTGTGCCAGTACCATGCTGTCTTGAGCACTATGGCTTTGTAGTACAGACTAAAATCTGGTATGCTGATGCCCCCAGCTTTATTTTTGTTACAGAGAACTGCCTTAGCTATACGGGGTTTTTTCCGGTTCCATACAAAACGCAGAATCATTTTTACCAAATCTTGAAAGTACAATGTTGGTATTTTGATAGGAATGGCATTGAATAGGTAGATTGCTTTGGGAAGTATAGACATTTTAACAATGTTGATTCTTCCCATCCAAGAGCATGGTATGTTCTTCCATTTGTTAATATCCTCTGCTATTTCCTTTCTGAGGATTTCATAGTTTTCTTTATAGAGGTCCTTCACCTCCTTTGTTAGGTATATTCCTAGGTATTTCATTTTCTTTGAAACTATGGTGAAGGGAGTTGTGTCCTTAATTATCTTCTCATCTTGACTGTTATTGGTGTACACAAAGGCTACTGACTTGTGGACCTTGATTTTATATCCTGAAACATTACTGTATTTTTTGATGACTTCTAGGAGTCTTGTGATTGAGTCTTTGGGGTTCTCTAAGTATAAGATCATGTCGTCAGCAAAGGGGGAGAGTTTGACCTCCTCTGCTCCCATTTGGATTCCTTTTATTTCCTTGTGTTGCCTAATTGTATTGGCTAGGAACTTCCAGCACTACGTTGAATAGTAAAGGCGACAAAGGACAACCTTGTCTGGTTCCAGTTCTAAGAGGAAAAGCTTTGAGTTTTACTCCATTGAGTAAAATATTGGCTGTGGTTTTGTCATAGACAGCTTCAATCAGTTTTAGAAATGTGCCACCTATGCCTATACTCTTCAGTGTTCTAATTAGAAAAGGATGCTGGATTTTATCAAATGCTTTTTCTGCATCTATTGAGAGGATCATGTGATCTTTATTTTTGCCTCTGTTAATATGGTGGATAACGTTTATGGACTTGCGTATGTTAAACCAGCCTTGCATCCCTGGGATGAAGCCTACTTGATCATGATGAATGACTTTTTTGATGATAAGCTGTAATCTATTGGCTAGGATTTTGTTGAGAATTTTTGCATCTATATTCATGAGTGAGATTGGTCTGACATTCTCGTTTTTGTTTGGGTCTTTTCCTGGTTTTGGTATCAGGGTGATGTTTGCTTCATAGAATGTGTTGGGGAAGATTCCTTCTTCCTCAATTTTTTGGAATAATTTCTGCAGTACAGGAATAAGCTCTTCCTTGAAGGTTTGATAGAATTCTGGAGTGAAGCCATCTGGACCAGGGCATTTTTTGGTTGGAAGATTTTTTATTGTTTCTTTGATCTCAGTGCTTGAAATTCACAAGTTCTTTTTTTTCAAAAAACGTTGGCACACAATTCAGCCAAGTTCTTTGCTATTTTATATTAAACAGGGCTCACCTTTCCTCCAGTTTCCAATAACTTGTCCCTTACGTCCATCTGAGACCGCACCAGAATTACCTTTAATATCTATATTTCTACCAATATTCTGTTAATGGTGAGAAATGTGTTCTTAAGATCAAAGAGGCTTTCTCAATAGCTTCTCTTTCCTTCCCAAGCCTTCACTAGAGTTGCCCTTAACATACATGTTTCCATCAACAGTCATTCAAGGTAACCTAGGCTTTTCTAGCACACATTTCAAAACTTTTCCAGCTTCTAGCCATCACCCAGTTCCAAAGCCATGTCCACATGTTTAGGTATTAGAGAAGCACACTGCTTCTTAGTATTAACAACAAAAATGTATTTTTTTTACAATTATGAAGGCTAGAAGTCCAAGATCAAGATCTGAGAGGGTTGGCTTCTGGTAAGGTCTCCCTCCTGGGCTTGCAGGCAGGTACCTTCTTGCCATGTCCTCATATAGCCTTTCCTTGGTGTGTGTGTGGGTGGGTGGGGAGAGAGATATATATAGAGAGAGAACACTTCTTTCTGGTGTTTCTTATCATAAAGCCACTACCTCATTTATCCTTAATTTCCTTAATTACTTCTTTATCAAATATAGCCAACCTCAAGTTTAGGGATTCAGTCTTTGAATTGCTAATTTTTTTTTTTTGTTGTTGTTGTTTTTAAGAGAGGGGATCTTACTATGTTGCCTAGGCTGGACTCAAACTCCTGAGTTCAAGAAATCCTCCCACCTCAGCCTACAGATTAGCTTAGATTACAGGTGTGTGCCACTGTGTCTGGATAGATGTATTTTTCATATTTTTTTGGTTTTTGATTAGTTTTAATTTTTACTTTTGGCGGGGCATAAAACTTTAGTTCATAATATATGGCCATACTTGATTTGCCCATTAGCTGGCATGAAGCTTGTATTTCACTCTTGAATTTTAGCCTTTTAAGCACTTACAAAAGTGCTTAACAAAAGCTCATACAGCATTTGATTTATACATCAGATCTGATTAGTTCATTATCAACTCCTTTTACTTAAATTCTAAGCATTGTCATGGGCAAGGGTTAGGTTATAATTGCATAGACTAAAATTTCAGGCTTTCTCCCACTATGGATGACCAAGTATCAGGAGAGTAGCATGAAACTCAGGTAATTATGTATCATTTTGTATTAAGAAACAAATCTTAAAAATAACATTTTTAATTGTTATAAATTTAATGTATGCCTATTACAAAAAATTAATTAAGCAGAGGGCAGAACAAGATGGCAGACTAGAATTATCTCCTTTGAAGCCACTGGTGGTGAGATTGGGGACAAAGGTCTCCAGCTACATTTGGCCGTGGGACACTGACCAGAAACGTCACATTGAGGGCACAGGAAGGGAGCAGGAGATTGAAGGAGCCAATGAAGAGTTCAGGAGAAGTGGAGAATTGGCATAAAAAGTGAGCATTCACATACTAGCAAAGGCTGGCAGGTTTGGCAGCATTTTTCAGACATAGGAGGTCTGCATTGCAGGCTTTTTTAGGGTGGGGGGACCTGGGCACACTTTCTGGAGTTTCCTCGAGAGAACTAGGGTGACTGAGTGATCTTTATCAGTGCCCAGAAGCTGGGATGAAACCACTGGGCACAGCAGAGCTCCCATTGTTTGGCTGCTGGCTGCTGGCTGGTCACTGTCATTGTGGTTGAGCTGCCCAGGAAGAAAAGCCCACAGGGTCCTAGTGCAAGGCTAGTTCTGCCATGCCTGCTGAGCTGAGCAGCCACCCGTGGAGAAACTTGAGTGAAACGTTTTTCACTCAAGAAAAGCCATTGCATATGCAAAGGATATGGTTTGGAAAGGTCAAGGTGTTTCTATTAAGTTGGCTGATGAGAACTATAGCCTCCTAACCCTGTGGGAATTGAAGGCAAAAAAATTAGGAAAACAGGAAAAGATCTCCTTGGCAAGATAGTGGCTTGTAGGCCCCATCTTTTACAACCATATTAGCATTGTGATTAGCATTTCATACCTCAGAATATCACCTGTTGTCCAGGCAATATATGACTATATATATCTTTTTTCCCTTTCTTTTTAATTTTTCCCAGATTTGTGTCTTTTTTTGGTATTTATAATTTTTCATTGTTTCTTTCTTCAATAGCAAGGACTACATTTTTGCTATAGTTTTACTGCTCCTTTTATTCTTTTTCTCAAATTTTTTTTCCCTTAAGGTTTTTTATTTGTTTTGTTATATTTTTATTTTTCCATTTCTACTTTCTCCAATACTAAGACCTCCATTTTTGCCACTGTTTTTCTAACCCTTTTATTATTTCTTTCCTTTCAATGTCTGTCCTTTTCTCTCTCTTTTTGTAAAAATTTTTCTACTTTTCTTATTTTCCCCCATGAATTTCTCAAGTAACAATTAAGATATAACCCCCCTTTTTAAAACATATTATATAATTTTGTTTTCAATTTTTTTTTACATATTTCTACTATTTTAAAAAATTTTCCCGATCTGTTCTATTCTTTGTCAATCTGTATTCCATTTATGGGCCAGAGCCTCACTCTGAGGCCTGAGCTAGGGTGCCAAAGCATTGGCCTGGATCAAGGAGACCTTGATCCCTGGTCTAAGGGGTCCTTCCAGCTTTGGCCTATGGAAGAATGCTATTGGTAGGTTCCCACTATGACATACTGTTTGTTTTCTGTATTTGGTGGAGATGGGGTCTTTTTTTTTTTTGCTCAGATTGGTAAGGCTCTCCTTATCTTGAAGGAACCACCATCCCAGTGCCCCAGAGGCTGGGAATTATGGGTGTAGGTCAAAGCACCCTGCTGAGCACCACTATTACTCCTGTCTCTCTCTTTCTTGTATTCTCTTCTTTTTGTCAATCTTTCCTTAACCCCCTCCATTTCTTTCTCTTTTTTACTTTTTCTATCTTTTCTCCATTCTTGCTCTTGACTCTTCTCTTCCTTTTGGTCCTATACCAAAAGGACACTTCAACACCTAAGTACAGAGACAAGGTAATTTAAAGAGAAGGAGGAAGTGAAAGGAAATGTAGGGGAAGGGAGCAGATAAGAAGGAAAAAAACTCATGTGGAGGAACCAACAGAAAAATCTTGGCAACATGAAAAACCAGAACAGAGCAACCCCCACCCCCACCCCCAAGGGATAATTACATAGCTAGCACAGAGGATTCCACCTATAAAGAAATTATAGAAATGACAGAAAGGGAATTTTAAAAATAGATGATAAAAACAATGAAGGAAATTGCTGAGAAAGTGGAAAATAACCAAAAGAAAGTCTAAAAACAACCAAATAAGGGATGAAAGATTTGATGAAAATAGAAAGGATATAGCAGAGATTAAGGAATTGACACAGTCAATCAGGGAACTTAAAGATACAGTAGAAAGTATCAATAACAGATTACTATGGAGAAGAAAGTATCTCATATGTACAAGATAAATCTCTTGAGCTAACATAGGCAGTTAAAGAGGCAGAACAAAGAGAGACAGAAAGCTGAACATTCACTGAGAAAATAATGGGACTTCACAAAGTATTCAAACATATGAATTATAGGTATCCCAGAGGAGAAGAAGAATACCCCAGTGGAATGGAAGTCCTAGTGGAAGATATTATATCTGGAAATTTCCCAAGTATCACCAAAGATTGCAACACACTCCTTTCAGAGAGATAGTGAACTCCAGATCATCACAACTCAAACAGAGCTTCTCCAAGACATTGTCATGAATATGTCCAAAGTCAAGATGAAAAAGAAAATTCTGCAAGAATCCAAGAGTAAACACCAATTGACTTACAGGGGAAGATCCATCAGGATGACAGAAAACTACTCAATTAAAACTTTTCAAGCCAGAAGAGAATGGTCATCTAAATTTAATCTTCCCAAACAAAACAATTTCAGCTCAGAATTCTATAACTTATTAAGCTAAACTTTAAAATTGTTGCAGAATTCAAATCTTTTACTGATATGCAAACATTGAGGAAGTTTGCCATAACAAGACAAGCTGTATAGGAAATACTTAGACCTATTCTCCATGCTAACCATCACAATGGACCACCAGCAAACTAAACACCCAGAAACTAAAGGACAAAACCAAGCTTCCACAATGATGCAAAGGATAAAACTGAGCAATGGACTTTCACAAAATAAGATGGATAAAACTTGACCACATTTATCAATTCTCTCAATAAATGTAAATGGCTTGAATTCCCCACTGAAGAGGCATAGGCTGGCTGCTTGGATCAAAAAGCACAAGCCATCCATATGATGTCTCAAGGAAATATATCTAGCCTCGAAGGACAAAGTAAAACTCAGGGTTAAGAGATGGAAAACACTTTTTGCGGCAAATGGAAACCAAAAGGAAGGAGGGGATGCAATCCTATTTGAAGATACAAGTGGATTTAAAGCAAGTAAAGAAAGACAAGGAATTATTTCTATTCTTTTCAATTTGCTGAGGTTAGACTTGACCTAAGATTTTATCAATTTTGGAGGATGTTCCATGGGCTGATGATGAGAAGAATGTGTATTCAGTTTTGTTAGGATGAAATGTTCTGTAGATGTCTGTTAAATTTAATTGTTGGATGGTTAAGTTTAAGTCTACAATTTATTTGCTTAGTTTCTTATTGGAGGATGTATTCAACACTCCCAAATGGGTGTTAAAATCTCCTATTATTATGGTGCTGGAGGAAATCAAGTTGCTCATGTCTGTTAGTCTCTCTTATAAATTGAGGCACATTCTGGTTGGGGGCGCAAATGTTAACAATTGAAATCTCATCATGTTGAGTGTTAACAAATATGAAGTAACCATCCTTATCTTTACTTACTTTTGTTGGTTTAAAGCCTATTGTATCTGTGACTAAAATTGCAACACCTGCTTTTTTCTGATTTCCATTTGTCTGAATTATAGATGACCATCCCTTCACCCTGAATCTATATTTATCTTTTAAGGTAAGATGAGATTCTTGAATGCAGCAGATATCTGGCCTGAGTTTTTGTATCCAGTTAGCCAACCTGTGCCTCTTTAGAGGACAATTTAAGCCATTCACATTAATTGAGAGTATTGATAGGTCTGGTAGTATTCTGGGTGTCAAGTTTTTCAAAAGTCCAGTAGACATTTTTAATCCTTTTGCCACTTTGGAAGTTGGAGTTTGATCAAAAGTTTCTGAGTGAGTTTACTTTGGTAGTAGAGGATTGGGCTGGTCATTATTGAGGATAGGTCTGAGAATATCTTGGAGAGCTGGTTTAATTATGTATGGCAAATTTTTTCAACATGTGAATGTCATTAAAGTGTTTAATTTCTCCATCATAAATGAAACTCAATTTAGCTGGCTACAGGATCCTGGGTTGAAAGTTATTTTGTTTTAGAAGATTAGAGGTTGATGACCACCCTCTAGTAGCTTGAAAAGTTTCAGCAGAGAGATCTGCAGTCATTCTAATATTCTTCTCTTTGTAGGTTATGGTTTTCTTATGTCTGGCTGCTTGCAGAATTTTCTCCTTCATATTAACATTGGTGAAGTTAATTATAATGTGTCTGGGAGATGTTTTATTTGGGTTGAGCAGTGCTGGGGTTCTGAAACTGTCTGATATCTGAATTTCAGAATCTCTTGCCTTGTTTGGGAAGTTCTTGTCAATTATTTCTTGCAGTAGAGCATCTGTGCCTTTTGAAGCAACCTGAAGTCACCTTCAGGAATTCCTATATAGCAAATATTGCTTTCTTCAAATTATCCCAGAGCTCTATGAGAGAATGATCCATTTTTGCTCTCCAATTCTCTTCCTCTTTGAGCATTTGGGAGCATTCAAGCTTTATCTTCAATGGCAGAGATCCTTTCTTCTGCCTGCTCTATTCTGACACTGAGGGATTGTACTGCATTTTTCAGATCTTTGAGGGCTGCAAGTTCTTGTCTCAATGTGTCAAAATCTTTGGTGATTTTGTCTTTGAATTCATTGAATTCTTGAGACAACTTTTGAATTACTCCTTGAAATTCTAACATCTTTACCTCCATTCTGTTGATCTTATTTGCCATCCAAATTCTGAACTTGATTTCTGACATCTCAGCTGTTTGTTTATGAATGGGATCATCTGGCGTTTTGTCATTTCTTGGGGGAGTTGATCTACCTTGATTATTCATGTTGCCAGAGTTTTTCCACTAATTCTTCCCCATGATTATTTTTCACCATTTGGCTAGATGGGCAGGTAAAGTGAAATTGGATTGGGGGCTTCTGTAGTTGTGGTTAACCAGCTCTTTGCCAAGGATCTGGGACTGGTGACTGTAGCTTTTTCCCCTACAGCTTTGGAAGGGACCCATATAATATTACAGTCTGAGGCTCTGGGGACCTTTGTGTTGTGGGGTTAGGTGTCTCTGTCTTGTATTCAGCTGGTCTTTTCCCTATCCTAGTGGATCAGTGACTCTGGCTTGAAATCTCAGCTGTGGAGAAATACAAGCAACTAAGACACCCCACCCCCCCATGGGCAACAAGTGGGAGAGGAAAATCAACCCTTCTGGTTGCCACAAAACCAGGGTACCACCTGAGAGGGTCCTTGGGTGATTGGCCCAGGTTAGGAGTTCCAAACCAATTGACCCCAGTCATTACCAAATCTCAAATGGGAGAGTTCAAAAGGTCTCCAGCAACTAGTTAGCAGAGGACTACTGACTGCTTAAATGTGGCTCACTCTGGTGCTCTGTGAAGTCAGAAAGGCCCACCCAGTAGCAGAGTTGGACCAGTGGGCTGGTATCTCTTTCCTCACCTTGTACCCCTTTCATGCCTAGTCACTGGTAACCCCATGGAGCTGTGGTCCTGCTCCCTCCAACAAGCAGATGTGCCAGGGCTTTGCCTCTGCCAGAGTCAAACGAAAGTCAATGCCCCCTTGGCCCAACCACCACTCTCTGCCACCTGCCAGCTAGGGGAGCTGGGGCCTGCCTGCCTCAGGTACTCAATGGCAACTGGAGAGTGTTCCACCTGAGCTCAGTCTGAACCTGAGGAAAACAAGTCAGGAAATGATTTTCTCCCTTAGCCATTGCATCTTTGCCCCAGCCACTTTGCAGCACTGGTGTCCTTATGGAGCAAGGTCTGGCTTCCTCTGGCAGTCCTCAGAGTTGGGGAGGTGTCTCTCCAAGATTAGAACCTGGTGGGATCACTACTGTTGCTGAATCTTTGTGGGAGGTGTCCCTGCGCAGCTCCCAGGCAGCTCCCACAGCCACTCCGGAAGCATGGGCTGCATGGCTCCAGCAGCAGGGCAGGGCATGCGGAGTTAAGTTCTGGCAGAGAGGGCCCCCTGTGGCTCTGGCAGGGTGGGCGTGCAGTGGATCTGGCAGGGTGGAGCTCATGGCAAGCAGCTCTGACTGGGCAGAGTGCTGGGCGCAAGGCTCTATCAGGGACTGGTGTATGACAAGTGGCTTTGGCTGGGTGGGGCACAGGGCATGTGGCTCTGGCAGGATGAGGCATGCAGGGCATGGGGCTCTGGCAGGGTGGAGTGCAGTGTGAGTGCAGTGCTCACAAGCCTCTTCCCGCAACTGGTTTGTACTTTTGCAGAGCCAAGCCTGACAGCCTCCCTCCTTTGTCTGCAGTATTGCTGGGCTCATTGTTACAGTATAGCTTTTCTACCATGGACCTTGTAGTGCCTGGACCAGGCAGTGAACCACAGACATACTGGTCTTTGCAGGGGTTAGGCTTCTGGACTGTCAGGTGAGGTGGGGAGGGTGGACTAGAAGTTCAAAATGGCAGGGAAAAGTTAGTTCAACTTTCATGCCTGGCAAGAGAGTGCTCAGGGTCACACAGGGTCCCTCTGGATAAGTAGTCCCCACTTCCTGCAACTCTCTCCCATGGGGTGAGACAAGAGGTCCTCAGTTCACCACTCGCCTGTAGAAAACCTACAGCAAGCCAAAAAGAAGAAAAACACACTTTGGGGGGAGGGGGTGGCTACTTTTCTTTTGGGATGAGTTTTGTACCTGAAATTTGCTTTCTTGGTGTCACAGCTGGCCTGAGTAGAGGTGATGTGCAGTTATCACTCTTCTTTCTCAGCTCGGCTCCCAGACTTCAGCATTGTTTAGTACTTTCTGGTCCTAATCCTTCCCTTTGGATGGGAGGTTCTGTCAAAAGCTGGCTCCAGTTGGCCATCTTTCTCTCAACCACCCTAGATTGTTTACCATAGCTCAATTTACAATTACTGAAATGTGGAAATAACCTAAAGGTCCACCAACCCAGGAATGGATTGACAAATTTTGGTATATGTATACCATGGAATACTATTCAGCCATTAAAAAGATGGAAACTTCACATATTTTTTATTGACCTGGATGGAGTTGGAAGACATTCTTCTTAGTAAAGTATCATAAGAATGGAGAAATAAGAGTCCAATGTACTCAATACTAATGAGGCCAGTATATGATCTAATATATGCCCACGTAAGAGAAAAACTCAAATCAATTCAATGTAGGGGAGCAAGAATGAGGGAGTGGGAAGAGTGGAGGACGGGGGGATGGGTGTACTCCCACCATGTTAAAGAGTATGGCACGCCTCTTGGAGGCAGAACACAATTATAAGAGGGACTCTACCTAATAAATGAAAGCATTGTAAGCTATTTCTTTATACCTCAAATTAACCTGAAATAATAATAAAACAAAAGGAAAATTAATCAAGCAAAAGGAAGAAAATCAAAAGCATCCAAATTTCATCATCCAGAGTTAAGCTACTTTTAACATTTCAAAGTAGATCATCCCCCAGTTACATACATATGCATATATGTAAGCAGTATTTTACTGTGCTTCTTAAAACTAAAAAATAATTTATGAATGTATAGATATATTTTATGTAAGATTCCACAGTCTACTTAATCATTACCTTTCTGTTTTATATCTTTTTGTTATAAAATACATCACAATGAGCATCTCTGTATCAAAATTTTTTTTGCACATCCATAATTATTTTTTATTTATTTTTAAGTTTTATTATTTTAGAGACTGTGTCTTACACTGTTGCCTAGGCTGAAGTGCAATAGCAGTCATAGCTCATTGTAACTTCAAATTTCTGGTCAATTAATCCTTTCAATTCAGCCTCCAGAGTAGCTAGGAGTATAGGTGTACAACACCATGCCTGACTAATTTTTAAATGTTTTATAGAGACAGGATCTTGCTATGTTACTCAGACTGGTCTTGAATTACTGGCCCAAACTATTGGCCTCACGTAATCCTCTTGCCTCAGCCTCCCAAAGTACTGGTATTACAGGCATGAGCTCCTGCCCCTGGCCCATAATTATTTTTTAGAATAAGTTCCTAGGAGTAGAACCATTAGGTTAAAGGATATGTTTTTAAAGGTTTGGATACTTATTTCCAAAAATCCCTCCAGGAATTTATATTAACTCTACCACCAACATGACACAAAAATGACTTTTTTATCAGCACCCTCTATGGTTACTGGCAGTAGAAAATAGCTTTTTCAATTGTTGTATTAAAATGAGTATCTTGTTGTTTCTTTTGGCATGTATTTTCCTCTGCTTCTTCTCTCCTTTCCTCCCTTCCTTCTTTTTATTCTTCCCTTTTCCCACCTGTCTCATTCTTTCTCCCTTTTTTCTTTCTTCTTTCCATTTTTTCTTTTTTTCCCTTCTTTTCTTTCTTCCAAGTTGAAATATTTTATCTGTGCAACCAACTTATTGAGCAAATGGCACCAAGAAAATTTAGAAAATTTTATTCATTTCTCTGTTGTTTATACAAACCACTTTGACTAAGACTCATTCTTTCATGAACCTTGAAAGACTTCCCTTGAAGGTGCAATAACTTTTTAAATAGACCTTTTGCACTTCTTATTCCCCAAATACCTTCATATCACAAATTAAAATATCCAGTCCAGTGTCTTAAACTACACTTCTTTGTACTCTAAAACATCATCTCTCCCATTTTTGAATTGTTCTAGGTTGGGAAGCCTGCAGTAGGGGGAAGTTGTGGGTGGTTTCCCTTGTTGTACAAATTAGTAAATTATTTAAAAGAAAAGTTATAGTAGAAGTCAATATATAAAAAATGACTTAGTAAAAGGTAGTTTTTCCCAAACTCACTTTCCTCACAATCAGAGGTGACAAAGATGGCCAGCATGCTGATTCGTTCCTGGATCCTTGTCCTGCGGAATTCCATTGAGGTAGATAGGGCTTTTTCATTGTCTGGCATCATATACACCCCACCCCTCTCTATACACAGAACCTCTTTCTGCTGAGGTTGCTTAGTCCCTTGCAAGAAGTTCAGAAGGCTGAAGTCTTTTACAGAATTTCTCTTGTTCCTTCCCTTGGATTTATTAACCCACAGGAAAACTCTACCATTACTGAAAGGGACTAGCTCCTGCAATAACTTTTTTTCACTCTGTAAGCTTCAGAGTCACCCTTGGCTTTTAGTCTCGTTGGTCAACATAAAATTCAGTTCCTCTTCCATTGCAGACTCAGAGGACCCATGGGTCGTGCTCTCTGAGATATTCCCCCCCAGATGGCTGGAGGTAAGGAGGAAGTATGGAAGAGAGGATGAGGGGAATCACAGTATACTGATAACTTTTTTCAAGTCATCTATTCAGTTTTCACTCTTTTATAGGCTGGTGGTGGCAGAATAGGTTTTATAATGACTCAGTATGTTTGTCATTGCTTTGGAATCCGAGGTTCCTTGGCATCTACTTTTTTTCACTCCATTTAAATATATATATCTTTTCAGTAATTTGGATTTTTCTTTTGTTGATTGCTTTTTTTTTAATTTTAGCTCATTTTCTATAGTTTTTTTCTGATTTTAAAGATTTCTTATAGAAAAGCTATTATCTGTATATTGCAAATAGATAATGTACTATCATATATGTTGCAAATTGAAATTTTGTACAACAAATTTAGGGTAGAGGCCATATATGAGCAACAGATTTTTCTCATTATCAACTGAAATTATAACCATTTATTCATCCAATCGTAGATGTTCTTATTATTTTTTAAAAAATATCTCTTTATTCCTCTCATGTACCCATTAGGTATCAAAAACTTGTCCAAAGTCATCTCAGGTTAACAACTTTCTTCACTGTTAGCATTAGTTTCCATGTACTGGCTTCTAATTGCTATTATGAAGAAGCTTTATCTTTAGTCCTCTTAAACTGATCTCAGGGATTTACATTTCCTGTACCTTTTTTGCACATGAGGAGCTACTTTCTTCACAAGAAGATTTTCTATGCTCTAAGTGGTTACCCTCAATCAGAAAAAGATTTCTCTATTTGGGACATGGACTTTTATTTTTTCTAATCTCATTAAATTAAAATTAAAATCTCATTAAAATCATATTTTAATATTTTTCCTTCTTAAAAATATACTTAAACAGAATGTATTAAAATACCATATTTTCTTCCCTCTTGTCAAATCCATATATGACACCCATGGGAGCTTCTTTATATCTCATCAAGACTTCAGTAATTTTCCTCCTACTTGCTTCAGGCCCTCAACATATGTGAGCTATACATTGGCATTCACTTGTTGGATGATGTTAGAAGTGGTCAATTAACTATCAAAGTTAGTTCAAGCAAAGAATTACAAAAATGATGCATAAATATGTTAAACATTTTATATAACTCAAAATACATATTACCTACCTGTACATCTTTTTACTAAATTTTTGATGTAGGACCAATGCCTTTTCTCTAAAGTATATGTCCCTGACAGGAGGTTCAGATAGTCATTCTTACATATACCACTCCCATATGTGTAATTTACCATTTCCAGTTTCAGTTTCATTAAACAGAGGTGGAACTTGATGGCATTAAGGAAATAATGTGAGTGTAGAATTAATTGTTGTTTAGTGATATATAGCCTTCCAGCATTTTTATGCTTTTGTTGCTTACCCCTAATTTTACACAAAATTTTTAAAGTAACCTTTCCCCAGAGATTTCAATTTCATTTTCCTGACACTCACATCCTCCTGGCCTTTCATCAGTATCTTGGTTTGGTCCATAGTTGTGCCTCTATTTCATCATCCATTTTCCCTAGCATGTAGCATAGCCCTTGTGATATAAGAGGTACTTGATATATATTTAACCAATTAAAAACTGAAGAAAAACAAAGGAAGGAAGAAGAATTTGATAGCACAGAATACTTTTCTGTTATGTGCCAGGCCCTATGTTACATGTGAGAGAAATGTTAGCGGAAGTTGGTGACTCTGAGTTAAGAGGTTTGGCCTGAATAGGGGGTAGAGTGACCTAATTGGAGCCTGACTTTAGAACCCAGAGACAGCTTCAGTAGAAGTTAAGAGATATAGAAAGAACTTTCTCAGAATGCACAATGCAGACTTCCTCTAGCTATTTTTTAAATAAAGGAATAAAGAGTTATAAAGAAGAAGAAAGAAGGGATGTGGATAAGGTCTGGCTTATACCCTGGAATCTAGCCTAGTTTCTGTTTCTTCATTTTAGTTTTATATTCATGATCTGGGGCTTTTAAATTTAGAACTGCACCATATTTCCTCTCAGCACTCACCTTCTCTTCCTGTGCTACCTAGCACAGAGCTAAGTACTTGCCAGGTACTTACTGACTGACCAGGAGGTAAAGACTGACCTCCGCCTGACACGCGGCAGGGCAGAAGATAGAATGCTGGTCAGATTAGCAGGGAAAGTGGATAACAAAGATGCTGAAAGGTCCAGAGAGTAAAAAATAGAAGCCAAATCACTGAGTAAAGGCCCTGAGGTTAGCATTCACATTTTTCCTTTAAAGTTTCATGCAACCAGGAAGAAGCTGTTAAATTCTGATTGATTTTTACTTAATATTCTGTAAATCAGCTCAGTGGAGATAGTATGAAATAATAATTAAGAATAAGAAAATTGGAATCGGACAAATAGCATCACAGTCCTGGTTCTCAGAAGTTCTGGTTTTATTACTTTGGGCCAGAAAACTCTAAATAACAGTTTCTTTGTTTGTAAATTGGCTATAATAATAGTGCTCACTTCATAGCATAGTTAAAGGACTAAATACGTGCTTAGTAAAGTTTCCAGGACACAGTAATTTCACCATAAAAATACTACTTTATATCAAAGATATTTGCACCAGAAATATGCATTCTGGTGCAAGCATTCTTCAATAAACCCAGAATGTTTATTGAAGCACAGTTCATAATTGCTAAGTCATGGAAGAAGCCCAAGTGACCATCGACCCATGACTGGATTAATAAATTGTGGTATATGTACACCATGGAATATTATGTAGACTTAAAAAATGCGGGTTCAAACCCGGCCTTGGCCAAACTACAACCAAAAAATAGCCAGGTGTTGTGGCGGGCGCCTGTAGTCCCAGCTGCTCAGGAGGCTGAGGCAAGAGAATCGCGTAAGCCCAAGAGCTGGAGGTTGCTGTGAACCGTGTGACGTCATTGCACTCTACCGAGGGCAGTAAAGTGAGACTCTGTCTCTACAAAAAAAAAAAGAAAAAAAAATGATGGAGACTTTACTTCTTTTATGTTTACATGAATGGAGCTGCACATATTTTTCTTAGTAAAGTATCTCAAGAATAGAAGAAAAAGTATCCAATGTACTCAGTTCTACTATGAAATCAATATATAATCACCCACACTTCCAAGATGAAAGGGAAAGACGAGGGAGAAGGGTGGGGGAGAATAGGCGGAGAAAGGGCAATTGGTCAGAGTACACCTATGGTGCATTTTACAAAGGTACATGTCAAATCTACTAAGCATAGAGTATAGAGGTCTTAACACAATAATTAAAGTGTGGTGAAGGCTATGTTAACCAGTTTGTTCTAAGTATTTCAAAATACATATAAACCCAGCACAGTGTACCCAATAAATGCATTAATGTACACAGCTATGATTTAATAAAAAAAAAAAAAAAGAAAAAATAAACACATATCCATAGTCTATACTACTGGGTGTGCTCAAATTTATAGCACCAGGAAATTTTCTAAGAAAAGAAATTGCCAACCAGCTCCTGGAAGAAAACAGGTAGACCTGAACAAATCTGGGGTTTCATTTTAAAGTAGTCTCTTTCTCCAGTGATAACTCACTGAAAACATGCTGGCATTTGCACACTCTCTAAGCAAGTGATACTGGATCTTCACAGTGACCTGCCTCTGAAATCATCAACAATTTAATCCTGTCCATTTTAGTTTCAGTGTTAAGTGAATTACATTGTATTCTAAGATTTCTTTTCTAAATTGACAACCCAAATAAAGTATTTTGAATAATCTTCTGTAGAACAGAATACCTTAATTAAATAGAATGATCCATTCCATGACCAGGTGAAGAGTTTTATGTATATTCACATCCACACGCACACACACACAAACACACACAATCCAACTTCCTGGGAATCTTGCTATAAAAGCTATTGGAGAAAAGTAAGTTATTGACAAGCTGAATTATTTTTAATATTGATGACTCATGCTTTCCATCAGCTGAAAACAGTTTCATTTGATGGAATTTGACAGACATGTATTGATTACTCTCCATGAACCATCCTGATATTCAAAAACTTCAGAGTGACATGAAGGGATAGACTGGCATACCAAAATTTCCATATAGTGTTATCAGTGCTATGATGAAGACAACACAGGTAATCTAAATGTCTTGGCTTTTGTAATTTTTGTAATAAAAATAATCTGTCAAGCCTTAAATTTTAAAAGTACTTTTAGAAAAATAACCAGGTATTGTGGCAGGAACCTGTAGTCCCAGCTACTCAGGAGGCTGAGGTAAGAGGATCACAGGAGCCCAAGAGTTTGAGGTTGCTGTGAGCTATGACACTAGAACACCCTACCCAAGGTGGCAGAGTGTGACTGTGCCTCAAAAAAAAGTACTTTTAGAAAGAATATCCATACTTATGTTTAACCTGTCCCTGTACAGTTTGTTTTTGATTATTTAAGGCCACTAGATTAGATAAATAATAGGCGGGTAAACCACAACAGACATAGAGTGTGTATTCACCAAAGTGACTCCTGTAAACTTCCCTGCAAAAAAGCCTCGAAGAGCTCTGAGATGAGACAATGGCATCTGTCTCCCTAAATCAGGATGGTGGTAAACACTTGAGGACAACGGATTGTGAAAGAAAAGGCTTCCATGGCAGTACCCCCAGATTGGGCTGAGGCCTCTCCACCTCTGTAAGATGATCCCAGTGTCCCCAGCCCACCACCACTTCCATCAGAGCAACCACAATGCTGAGGTGTAATTGCCTGTCTCTGGCCTGTCTCCCCTGCCAGTCTGTGTCACTCAGAGGGCAGTGATATTGTCCTTTATATCTGTCAATACCCAGTGCCTGGCATAGCACCTGGTGCATGGTAAGCACTCAATAAATGTTTCTTGAAAGAAGAATGAATAAATGTTATAGGCAAAGGATATAATCCAGGTATTGTAATCCGAGCTAATTTCTAGTCAATTCCTAGAAGTGGTTTATGGCCATATCAAACCTTGTATTAGAATGATCTATGACCCCTGGTTCAACACAGCAATAACATACTCAATGAGGTAATAAATGAATTGTGTTTTAGGCATGGTCAATTATCAACTAGGAGTTTAATTGAGAGTTTCTGTTTCATTCATTAATACTATCACACACAAACATTGCAGGAGCTCAGCTTCATGCTATAGAACTCAAACACTCTTAAAACTCAAGCAGCATTTATTTACTAAAAGCCTGTAATTGAGGAGCAACCTCTTCTTCAATTAAACATTTAGCTTCAGCAAATGTGGTTCATGAATTTACTTCTTGTTTTTAATTGCTGTAGACATTTACTCAACATCTGGTTTTATAGCCATTTAAATAAAGAGGTTTTGCTATAATAAAACATGTATATTTGTCTTGAGTATTACCATTTTTTATTGGAGTGTATCTTTGTACAATGCAATTAAAATCTTTTATAGCATTGCTTTCAGAATGTATAGAGGATTATTGTTTCAAAAGACATTTGCTGTAGAAAGATATGAATAACTAGAAGTATATGAATTGAAAAAAATCAAAATTATTTTCTGGAACTCTGATGACATTTCTATATATCCTTTGCAAATTGTCGTACACCTGAACAACAAAAAGTAATTTATGGAGTGGAATCCATAAACCACATTCTTCTTCCATACCTCACCTCCTTTCTTACCCTTAACTTGATCCTTTCTCATCCCTATGACCATGTAAAGTCATTGTAGTCACAGACACACTTGAGGATTAGCTACTGGCTAATTTTATCGTTTTCCATTTCTGGTAAATAATTGTGAGTGGCATTATTTTAGATCATATTTAGATATGGAAATATACATACATGTGTATATATATGCATACATAATTGTCTAATGTCCTGGGCATATTGAAAATCGTTTCCAGAAATATTCCATTTCATAGCCATGTATCAGGCTCATCATCATCCTACATAAGACAGCACACGTGTCAGCTAGCAGTAAATTCATTTGGTCAAATTCCTGTGAAACACAACTAAAGCTTAGCCAGTAGGACACTAAACATTTAGTTGTTTGAAAAAAAATCCATAGAACAGACAAAAGTGCTGATTTTCACGTGAGAGAAGTAGTGAATTAGAAAAGACAGTGGTGACAAATGAAAAATCGAATTCCACAAGTTCTCACTTATAAGTGGTAGTTAAACTATGGGTATGCAGGGACATACAGTGTGCAAACAAACATAGACGTTGGAGACTCCCAAGGGAGGAGGGACAAGGGAGTGAGAGATAAAAAATTGCCTATTGTGCACAATGTCATGTGGTATTCACGTGATGGGTTCACTAAAAGCCCAGACTTCACACAATATGTCCATGTAACAATACTGCACGTATACCCTCTAAGTGTATAAAAACAATTTGTTTTTTTAAAGAGTAGAGTGGCAATACCCAGAGAAGAGTAATATTCTAAACTGAAGAAGATGCATTAATTAACTTGATTGTGGTGATTTCACAATGTGAATGTATGTCAAATAATCATGCTTTGTACCTTAATATATACAATTTTTATTTGTCAAGAATTTTTTCCCCAGAACAGTGGAAGAAAAATTTTGTGTGAATTAATCTGCATGTAGATGAGGAAAGATGGTGATGGCACAATTAGTTGAGAAAAGAAGAAAACCAGTTTGGCTAGAGGGTACATTTTGCTTCTTTCTTTTTTATGGTTTTCCCAATTCCCTAAAACCCAAGCAATATTTTAATTGCAGTCTTTCCAAAGCTCTTTTTATTGTTTCTTTCAGCATATGCTGCCTTCAGCCTTGTTCTTGAAATTTATGCTATTGCCAGAAATCCTAGATTAAACATTTAGTAGTGTGGCTAAATATGCTTAACTCTCTTTCTCTTTAGGTATTTGACACCCTTATCAAGAGTTCATCTATTCTTTTGGTGATTTGTGTTTATGTAGATCCAGGCAAGTCACACACACACACACACACACACACACACACACACACACACACACACACCGTGGGAGCCGACTTTGGAGCCACTTTGTATCATCACCCCTATTAGGATTATCAGAGTATTGGAATTGTGGGTAAAAGATCTATTTCTTTTCCAAAGGGTGAGAAAAATGGGAGGGTGTCAGGGAGAGGGAAGAGAGAGGAAAATAAAGTGTGTGTGTGTTTTGGGCAGGGGGAGGGAGGAAAAGAGAGGGGGAATATGAGTGTGAAGGGAGGAGGGGAAATGAAAGGATATTATATATTTTTTTGTATCTGTCATTTCCCTGCTATCTCCCATATGACTTCTTAATCCATCAGAATGCTGGGAAGATAATGTTTTGGGCGAAATAACATGAGAGAGAGGATAGACTCCCAAGGACCAATATCTTTATTGCTCGGAGGATAAACGGATTATGTCAGCCATTTTCTGTTGCTGACAGCTTTTCTTATTAACCGATTTTATTTTTTAATCTTCCAGGGAAGAAATATGGTTTTATGTCACAATAAAACGCCGGTCACATCTAATTCTGCCCTCAAACAAACAGATTTCTGAAAGCCTTGCAGAGAAATTTGAAATAACTTTAAAGAGGGGGTTTTTGGATAAAGTCTTTATCCAGGGGCTTGTTCAACTGCAGTGTAAAAGGTTTAGAGAGAGAGGAGAGGAGAAAGAGAGAGGAATAGAGGGAGGGAAAAGGGAGGAGAGCGAAGAAAAGAAAGAGAAAGGAAGACCTGCACAGCTGTTTTGCTTGGTGAGCTCTCTTCAAATACACTCGGGCATAGACAGAAAAGTGCAGTTTGGATGAAAGAGGGCTGGGAAGAAGAGCAGAGGGACGTGAGCCTCTTTGGGGGCTTTGGGTGCGGGGATCTGCTTTCCCACACCTCTCTAAAACTGACACTTGTTCCCCAGTTTTTCTGGAATCATTAGGAGTTGAAGGTGTGTCTTTCAAGAATCATACACAAATCAATGAGTTCTGTGAGACATTTGCAGCTCAGGGGCAATTCTAGTCCCTTTTCTATGATTCCTTTGCTGGGATATTTCAACCTGCTTGAGAATTTAGGTCTTCAGTTACCCCCACGAAAATCTTCTCTCAAATACCCCAGACAACTCTGGCCTTTGCTCACTTCTATAGGCCTGAAGCAAGCATACAGCCATCACTAATATAAAAAACTACTCGCTTCTTCTCTTCTGTGTGGCACAGAGCAATTTAGCCAGACAGGGCCCCTGCCCACCAGGGGCTTAGCCCAGAAAACATTCTTAATTTGTGCCTCTAGCTTTATTCAGTGTCCAGCTCACTGCAGACCAGGTACCTTGATTGATAATGATGGTAGAGTCTTACATTGTGCCCTGCCAGGAAGTATTGGTGATTTAGAAGACTTTAAAAATCTCTTAAAAATAAATCGCTTGGATTTTCTAAGGTGTTGTTTTTTTATAAGAGAAACTGGCTTTTCAAAAAAGCATTTTGAAGCCTAGGACAGTTTGGGAACTTAAAGCTTGTCCTAAGGCAAGTCAGACAATCTAAGTACTTTCAGCCAACTGTGAGAAGAAGGGAGATTTGAAGAATAGATTGAGCCAAACCACTTCTTACCTGGGAGCAAAGAAAGGTTTTCCTGCCTCATTTCTTTACTTGAAGAGACAGAGAACTGGTAGAAATGGAGAGGAAAAAGTCATCTTAGGTCTTTCCACTCTATCACGGCATAAGTCTATACCAGCACTGGGTCATGACCCTCAGAGGGTCATAAGGACTGGTCACTCAAAGTGAGCTGTCCAGATATAGGTTTGATATGAAACAAGCCTGGGCGGCACCTGTGGCTCAAGGAGTAGGGCGCTGGTCCCATATGCTGGAGGTGGCGAGTTCAAACCCAGCCCTGGCCAAAAAAAAAAAAAAAAAAAAAAGATATGAAACAAGCCTGAACTTCCAGGAAGTGCTTTTGACTCTAAGCTGTGTTTTTTCTAAATTAAATATGCAAGTTTCAAGGGAACAGTTTTATCAGTGTTGACATATGTATATATGTGTGTGACCAACCCTCCAACTAACACTTAGAAAGAACATTTCTATCACTTCTGATCTAAGTGAACGGTGCCTCTGGAACTTCACACTGAGCCATCTGTGTAGACGTTTGTGGTGGTCCAGAAGGCAGCCCTGGCGAAGATCTAATGGTGCATCAGATAATGAGCAGATCATTTGGCATGATAATAATAATAATTATAATATTCTGTTTGTGATTTACCAAGCACTTTCACATTTATTATCTTAGCATATCCTTCCAGACAATGAAAATAATGACAATAAACATTGTTATCAGGAATAACAATCACAAACACTGATATATGTTTATTGTGTCAAGCATACATGTTAATATATTTAATTTTTTAGCAACCCTTCATCTGTTTTATGGATGTGTAAACTGAAACAAAGAGAGGGCAGGGAACTGATCCAGATCACACACAAATAAGTGTGTGTTGGAGTTTGAGAATTTGCCTCCAGAACCTCTGTTCTTAGCTGGACATGTGAGGTCTGGAAGAATTAGGTGACATACAAACAAAGATTACAAAGGCAATTCAGTGGTGGATCTGGATCCTACACTAAGCATTCTACATCTGTCTCCACCTACCCCTCAGCTTCACTCTCATCATTCAACCTCATCCTATATACCTACCAGTGTAAGCTTGAACCTCACAGAGCTGATTGTTGCTCTCTGAGCTTGCTGTTGTCTTTTTTCAGACTTCTGTGCCTTTGAAGGTATTCTTTCCTCCTTTTCCTATTTGGAAAATATCACCCATCCTTCAAGGTTCAACTCCATTACCACCTCCTTAGTGAATCCCGTTTGAACCTCAAGTGGCAGTCTTCTTCCTGCTCTGTATCCACTGCCACTCCATTCTTCCCATTGGCCATATCATGGTCTTTCCCAGTAGATTGTGATTACCACAAGGGCAGTAACTGATTTTCCCATCCTATATTTCTGGTGCCTAGCCCTATACTTGACAAGGTGTCTAATTGAATAGTTAGTTTCCACTAAACTGTATTAATTAAGACATATCTTTAACGTCACAGGGAAGAAGGGCTTGTGTTTATCTCAGGTAAGCCTCTGGTTTATGTCTTAACACTTGGAAACTATGGCTGTGAGACACTTCCCCAGGTGGTGGCAGTGTACTGAGATCAGGAGTTTCTTTTCTGAGAGATAAATAAATTTTACTGATGCTAAAACTTTTTGAAAAAATACCAAGATCAGAAGTTACCAAAAATGTCATAATGCAAGATGATTTTTATTTACAATTCTGTAACAAAAAGAATATGGTCACCTTTGTTTGACATTATTAATGACCCAACCTCTTCTCAATGAGCCTTACCAAGACTTTGCAAGGTGTGGTCAGATCCTTCTTTCCACAGTGCTCCATGCTATTATCTTGCTCTTTATTTTCCTGTGAGCATCTCTGGGGCACTTTTATTACGTATTTTAACTCCAAGACTTTGAAACTAATGTCCTACAGACACTATCCTAAAGGACATTAATAGGTAATTCAGATAATTCACAGAGAGAGAAAGAGAGAGACCAAGGGTAAACAAGTATGGAAAACACTCAGTTAAGCTCTGTGAAATTGGCTTCTTGAGATTAGTATTTTAAAGAGCCTCTATTACGCAGTGTCTTCAGAATTTTTAAAACAGACAACCTATTTTGGGGGGACTCCAATTAGCATTTGCTGTAATATTGTGCCTGTATCATAGTTTAGTAAGCATTCTTCCACTCTTCAACATAAATGTCTTTACACGTTTTCTACTTCAAAGTGTTTATTTAATTGTTACTTTTATAAGAATATTTACCACAATATGTACTGGTTATGCAATGTCTGAGGACTGGAAGGTTTCATGCCCTGTTATTCGTGTCCATATAAACTGTGAGACCCTCATAAACACTAATGGATTGGTGAGTGGTAGAGGCAGGGTCCCCATGTTGACCTGTCAGCCTGCAGAAGGAATTTGCTGTGCAGTCTGCTGAGAGAATGACTGACCATAGACACAGACCATAATTCTATGGTATGGATCCAGCAGAAACCCAAAGTCTTGGACCATGCTCACTATAGCCAGCGAAGTTTGATGGGAATCTTTGGTGCATTTACATGGATCAAATGGATCAATTACATGAATCATGATGCATGGAGATCTATTTGAACTTTTTGTAAAAACTGAGGTATAGATAGCTGTCACTAGGTTCTCTTGGATGTGCAGTTCTAATTCAACAGGGCATAAAATGAATCATTGGGTGAGAGTTTAAGTTTCCTCTTTGTTAGAAATATGGAATATCAGGGTAGCAGTACTGTTTTACAGGGTTTTGAGATAATTGAATGAGATGTCTCAAAAGACCAAGAATAGGATAGTAAGTATTCATAAATGGTAACAATTGTTAAAAACCACAATGATATTAATGACCATCATGAGATGTGTGTACTACATTATTTGTGTCACATTCTTTCATCACTTTGAGATTCCTGGCACAAAATGAAACATTTAACACTTTAAAAAAATGTTTAGAATATTGCAGGGGTAAAAATGCTTTCGTTATCTCCCTAGTGCTTATCCACTTAACATTTATTTCTTACGGTTGAAAAATAACACTTCACAGGGAAGGCCCAAATGAATTGCTTTTGTGGATTTTGTGTCAAAATTTTAAGTGTGTCCCTCACCTGGAAGTATGCATTGTACCCCTTAGGAGTGAGTTTACTCCTTCCTTTCCCCTCTCACCTACTTGCTTTCTGTTGAGTTTTACCACCAAATGTGCATGTGGGTGTTACTCTATTAGTTCCAGTTTAATAGTGAGGACATGTGGTGTTTCTTTATCCATTCTTACAGAACTTCACTTAGAAGGGTGGTCTCTAGTTCCATCCAGGTTGTAAACACTTTTTAAAAATAAATAAATATTAGTTTATATGCCCTCTGCCTTCACTGACCAGTTTGTCTCTGAATCCTTTTTATTACAGGTTTTCTTTTCTGTTTCTTGTGGATTTGCTAGAATCTTAATGAGTTACCGTATTACTTGTATAGGGCTGCCACAACAAAGTGCTACAAACTGGGTGGTTTAAAAAACAGACATTTATTATCTCACAGTTCTGGAAGCTCGAAGTTCAAGGAGCAGAGCATTTCCCTCTCTGAAAGGGACAACCTGTAGGGGACAGTACTTCCTTGCCTCTTCCTAGCTTCTGGTGGTTGTCCTTGATCCTTGATGTTACTTGGTTTGCAGCTGCATCAGTTCATTGTCTGCCTCTCTTGTCACATGATATTCTTCCCATGGAATTTTCCTCATTTTATAAGGGCACCGGTTATACTGAATCATGACCCACTAATGACCTCACATCAACTTGATTACATTTGCGAAGATCCTCTTTCCAAATAAGGCCATATTCATAGGTACTGGAAGTGAAGACTTGAGTATACCTTTTGTGGGACAAATTTAATCCATGAAAAATTGCTACCTTTAGCTTTCTTATTATGTAAGTAATGATAAATGACCTTAAGGTTAAAGCCATCATTTGTTAGGTTTTCTGTTACTAGTTAACAAATGCATCCCAAGTGATATAATGTGGAAAGGACTGATGTCACAAGAGTACTCTTGGGACTAGGTCCAAAGAACCACAGGAATCATGATTAACAGTCTGGAGACATATTCCTCCCATCACTTGGACTGGAGGCAGAATGCTATAATTGGTACCATCAGACCATATGTGAGGGAAGGGAAAAAAGAATTTTCCAAAAGGAATGTGAGGTAAGAGGGTAATTGCCTGAAGAAGATGGAAACGGATGCCTACGAGACCAAAACAATATTATCAACTACGCAAACTAATGTCTAATCATAGGGTTATGATGCTACTTCTTAATAGAATATTACCCAGCCATTGAGAGTGTGTGTATGCCCAAGTCTATAATAAAATCTATAAATGCTTATAATAATTTAAACAAGAGAGTATATACAAAATTATTTTCTCAGTTTTCGTTAATAAAGATGACACGAAAAAAATTTTTTAAAACATTACATTTATGGCTTGGCACCTGTAGCTCAGTGAGTAGGGTGCCGGCCCCGTATACCAAAGCTGGTGGGTTTGAGCCAGGCCCAGGTCTTCTAAACAACAATGACAACTGCAACAAGAAAATAGCCAGGAATTGTGGCAGATGCCTGTAGTCCTAGCTACTTGGGAGACTGAGGCAAGATAATTGCTTAAGTCCAAGAGTTGGAGGTTGCTGTGAGCTGTGACACCACAGCTTTTTTTTGTGACTCTGTCTCAAAACAAAACAAAACAAACAAACAAACAAACAAAAAACTCATTATATTTATATAGATAAGGCAACCTTGTGCTAGCTGTTGTAAAACACAAACATGATATTTATGTTGGTGTAACAGTGAATGACTTATTTAGAGCAAAGAACTGATGTCAAAATTTATGCAAACTGAATTGTAAGTGAGATACTTGGCATGTGAAAAGAAACTTGAAATGAAGAGGTATCAAGACAACAGTTTTGACTGGTACAAAAAGTTAAAAGATCATAGCAGACTTTTTATAAAATGGTAGATTAAAAACAGGATCAAATTCTTCCTTCTGGCTACTGTAACAGAACAACAATAGCATTGTCTTATATAAAGAAAATCAATAACTCTTAATGTTGGCTTAGGAAACAATGAACAAATCTAAATGCAGTAACCCTGACTCAAAAGTAAGCAATTCTGTAGCACCAGCTGAAGAAGCTAACAGAGAGGCAGGCCCACCTCTTGAAGGAGGCTTGATTGAGTTGAAAAGTTTAAAAGAAATAAACAATGACTGCTAAAAAAAAAAAAAGTTGTGAAACTGAAAGGCTGAAAAAAAATGTGGAAATACTGTAAAGAGTATAAAAGAATCACACATGGCTAGTAAGAGTAAAAAACAAGTAAAGAAATCCAGAAACTAAGGGATATCTAAATATACCGTGAAGAGAAGTGGGAAAACCATGTAAATAGAGAAAATTTATCAATAAAAGTGGCACCAGAGGAAATGGGAAAGACCAGTAATATGGATGCTAGAATCAGGGATGTAAATTCATTACACAATTTGTAAAGATCCAGAGAGTTTCATTTAAGAATGGTCCTCAGGCTTGGTGCCTATAGCTCAAGCGGCTAAGGCGCCAGCCACATACACCAGAGCTGCTGGGTTCGAGTCCAGCCCGGGCCTGCCAAATGACAATTACAACTACAACCAAAAAATAGCTGGGCATTGTGGTGGTTGCCTGTAGTCCCAGCTACTTGGGAGGCTAAGGCAAGAGAATGGCTTAAGCCGAAGTGTTTGAGGTTGCTGTGAGCTGTGACGCCATTGCACTGTACCCAGGACAAAAGCTTGAGACTCTGTCTCAAATAAAAAAAAAGAAAAGAAAGGTCCTTAAAGGAAGAAACCTCTTTTTCCATTCTGTTATAAAATCTTGAAATGTTAGAGTCAAAGACAAGTTACCAAAAAAGAAAAAGAAAGAATAAGGAAACTTACATGTTTATTCTGAACCTATCATTTAAATGTGTAAAAATAAGCATGGCTTTATTACTTCAATCCTCAGTTTGAAGAAGGAAAGGACTTCAAAAGGGTGCATGTTTCTGTGTGCTCATGCAAGAGGCTGCACCTGGTCTGAAAAATCTATGAAAAGCTAAATGTAGAATTATTGAAATGTAGTTATCTCCCTAACGCTTATCCACTTAACATTTCTTTCTTAGGATTGAAAAATAACACTTCACAGGTAAGCCCCAAATAAAAACGGAGTTGTGCTTTTCTTGCATTTTGAAAGAAAAACTATTCATGTAGACATGCTAGGTGGGTGGGAGTGTTGGGACAATGGTTCAGGGAGGGATGGGAAGCTTCCTGCTTTCGCTTGCTTCCTAAAAAACCAGCAGAAATGTATTCATTCACTGTCCTGGAGGCTAGAAGTTTGAAATGAGGGTGTCTGCAGTATCTGCTCTTTCCCAAGGCTCTGGAGGAGAATCTTCCCTTTTCCCTTCTGGGTTTTGGTGTAGCTAGCAATCTCTGCTGTTCCCTGGTTTGTAGCAGCATAATTCCAACCTTTGCTTTTATCTTCCTGTGGTCATCTATCTTCTGTTTGTGTTGTCTAAATTCCTTTCATAAGAACAATCACTGACTGAATTAAGGCCTGCTCTAATTCTGTATGATCTCATTTTAACTTGATTATTATATATATATACCCACACACACACACACAGAGACCTATTTCCAAATAATGTCACATTCATTCATAGGCTCCAGGTACACATTAATTTTGGGGGCGGAGGGCATTATTCAACTTAGTACACTGCTGTTGAGCCATTTTGAAAAGAATCTGAATGAATTCTATCAATATGGGCGCAGGCCAGGAGTACCTCAGGCCTGAGACTGGAGGGAGCCATGAGCAGCAGGCAGGGTGAGTAATGAGGAGACTCCAGTAGGAGAAGCCAGGTGTGCAAATGATCCTGGCCCCAACTCTGCTCCCTGACAAGACTAGTTAGGGTGTCACAAGTAGGGGTTTAGAATTACCCTGTGTTGTATATCTCTCTGCTCACACAGAGATGGGCAGAATATGGGCACTGTCGATCTACCTCCTAAGTCTTTCAATCCCCAGGATCCTTTGCATCATGGTGAAGACATATAAAGAAAAACTATGTGTGTGTGTGTGCACGCGCACGCTCAAAAGGACAATGCAATGTTGGTGTTCTACTTACCAAGGCGAGGCCTCACATGGAGAGACATGGATTAGAATCATGGTTTTGGCATTTGCTTGCTGTGTGGCCTTGGGGAAACATTAAAATTCTCTAGGCCTTAATATCCCTACTTTAAAAATGATAAAAACTTCCTCAAAGAATTTGAAAAATATTTTTTAAAAATTATATAGTCATCTTTAAAAATGCCACGCAATAATAAGGGGTAGTGAATTAACAATGAAGGGGCAGTTAATAGAATTCAACATAAACTTTGCATTAAAAATAAAAATATTAGAAATTTGTTTTTAGGCAGTGCCCATAGCTCAGTGGTAGGGTGCCAGCTACTTATACCTAGGCTGGCAGGTTCAAACCCGGCCCGGGCCAGCTAAACAACAATGACAACTGCAACAAAAAATAGCTGGGCATTGCAGAGGGTGCCCGGAGTTCTAGCTACTTGGGAGGCTGAGGCAAGAGAATCTCTTAAGCCCAAGAGTTTGAGGTTGCTATGAGCTGTACTCTACCGAGGGTGACATAGTGAGATTCTGTCTCAAAAAAAAAAAGAAAGAAAGAAAAGAAAAGAAATTTGTTTTTAATATGATAAAGACTATGCACAGTAAGGTACTGCATAACTATGTTTCAGTCCACAATGGATGATCCTATAAGATTCTGATGGAGCTGAAAAACTTCCATTGCCCAGTGACATCTTAGTGACTCTAACCCTGTGTAGGACTAGGCTAATGTATGTGTTGTGTCTTAGGTTTTAACAAAGAAGTTTAAAAAATAAGAACAAAAAAATTTTAAATAGAAAAATTATACAGAATAAGAATTTAAATCAAAACATTTTTGTACATCTATACAATGTGTTTGTGTTTTAAGATAAGTGTTACTACAAAAGAGTCAGAAAGTTTAAAAATTGTAAAGTAAAAAAGTTACAGTAAGCTAAGGTTAATTTACTCTTGAAGAAAGAAAATGTCTTAATTATTTAGTGTAGGCTAAGTGCAGTATTATAAATTCTGTGGTAGTACACAGTGATGTCTTAGGCCTTCAGATTCACTGGCCACTCTCTCACTGACACTCAGAGCAACTTTCAGTTCTTAAGCTCCATTCATGGTATGTGCCCTATACAGTTATATCACAAGTTATTCTTCACTCCCCACCTCATCTAGGGTTAGGAAAAATATGAGGGTGTCCACACTCACCACTTCTATTCAACACTATACTGAGGAGTCACAATAAGGCATGAAAAAGAAATAAAATTATTTAGATGAGAAAGCAAGCAAGCTGTTTTTTATTCATATGTGATATTATCATCTAACAGAAAGTATGATTGAACCTGCAGAAAAAACTAATCAGTGAGTTAAGCAAGATTACATGGTACAAGATTAATATACAAAGAAATCTATTGTATTTTTATATATTAGCAGTAAACAATGAGAAATTGAATTGAAAATACTTTTTACAACAGCATGAACAACTAGGAGTTTTCAAAAATGAATCTGACAAAAGATGTTCAAAGACTATACACTGGAAACCAAGAATCACTCCCAAAATAAATTAATAAAAACCTCCACAATTAAATGGACAGGTATTCTATATTATATGGGTTGGAGGACTTTGTATTGTTAAGATATCACTTTTCCCCAAATTGGTCTATAGGTTCAATGCAATCCCAATCAAAATTCTAGCATGTTTTTCTGAAAGAAATAGGCAAATCAAATCTAAAATTCATGTGGAAAAGCAAAGAACATAGAAGAGCAAAAGCAACTTTTAAAAACAAGAACATAGAGAAAGAATAATAACTCATTTCAAGGCTTATTATAAAACTACATTAATTAACAAAGTATGATATTGATATCAAGGTAGACAAATAAATGAATGGAACAGAATAGAGAGTCCAGAAATGGACTCCCACATATATGGGCACATATGGATTTAAATTTTTTTTAACTTAAAGAATTATCACTAATCAATCATACGTGGATTTTTGGATTTTTGACAAAGGTGCAAAGACAATGCAATGGAGAAAAGATTGTTTCTTCAACAAATGGTGTTAGCACAATTAGATATCCATATGGACATAAATAAATTTTAAACCATATCTCACAATATGTTCAAAAATTAATTTAAATTGAAACATATTCTTAAATTTAAAGCCCAAGCTTAGAAGATTTCTAGGAAAAATATATAAGGAAAGACTTTTTGTCCTTGGATTTTAAACAAGGACAAATATTCGTTAGCTACCACACCAAAAGCGTGATCCAATATAGAATAAATTGATAAACTGAATGCCACTAAAATTAAAAATTTCTGGTCTTTGAAAGATACTGTTAAGAGAGTAACAATACTAGCTACACACTGGAAGGAAATATTTTCAGTACATGTACCTGGTAAAGGACTTTATCATATTATTTAAAAACTCTCAAAACAATAAAATAACTTAATAAAAACAATAAGAAATGGGCTAATATATAAAAATATAATAGATTTCATTGTATATTGATCTTGTATTATGTAATCTTGCTTGACTCACTTATTAGTTTTTTAGTTTCTTTCTGTAGATTCAATCAGATTTTCTATTAGATGATAGTATCACATATGAATAAAAAACAGCTTGCTTGCTTTCTCATCTAAATAACTTTTATTTCTTTTTCATGTCTTATTGTGCCTCTCCAGTATAGTGTTGAATAGAAGTGGTGAAAGTGGACACCCTTATATATATAACTGACAATTTATGTTTTAAATAGTGAATCAAACTTTTGCATTCTTTTCAACTAATTTTGATGGCAGCTGCTAGGAAATGGTAATTTTTTTTACATTTTTTAAAATTATTGAGGGTAGAAAGAACAAGGTTACATTGATTGCATTTGTTACATAAAGTCCCTCTTATAATTGTGTACTGACCCCAAAAGGTGTGTCACACACCATGACCCCTACTTCCTCCCTCTTTCCCTCTGTCTCATCTCCCCTTCCCCTATTCCCCACTGTGTACTAGGTCATTAATTGTCCTTACATCAGAATTGAGTACATAGGATTCTTCCTTCTCCGTTCTTGTGATGCTTTACTCAGAATAATGTGTTCTACTCCCATCCAAGTTAATACAAAAGATGTAAAGTCTCCATCTTTTTTAATGGCTGAATAGTATTTCATGGTGTACACCACAGCTTGTTAATTCATTCCTTGGTTGGTGGGCCTTTAGGCTGTTTTCAGATTTTGGCGATTGTAAATTGAGCTGCGATAAACAGTCGAGTGCAAGGTCCTTACAGTAAAAGGATTTTTTTTTATTCTGGGTAGATGCCCAGGAATGGGGTTATAGCATCAATTGGGAGGTCTAGTTTGAGTTCTTTGAGAGATCTCCATACTTCTTTTCAAAAAGGTTGTTTTTGTTTGCAGTCCCACTAGCAGTATAAAAGTGTTCCTTCTCAATGGAGACTTTACATCCTTCGTATTAACCTGGATGGAAGTGGAAGACATTATTCTTAGTAAAGCATCACAAGAATGGAGAAGCATGAATTCTATGTACTCAATTTTGATATGAGGACAATTAATAACAATTAAGGTTACGGGGGGGAAGCAGAAAGAGGGACGGAGGGAGTGGAGTGGGGCCTTGGTGTGTGTCACACTTTATGGGGGCAAGACATGATTGCAAGAGGGACTTTACCTAACAATTGCAATCAGTGTAACCTGGCTTATTGTACCCTCAATGAATCCCCAACAATAAAAAAAAAAAAAGTGTTCTCTTCTCTCCACATACATGCTAGCAACTGCAGTTTTGAGATTTTGTGATATAGGCCATTATCACTGGGGTTAGATGGTATCTCAGGGTGGTTTTGATTTGCATTTCGCTAATAATTAGGGATGATGACCATTTTTTCATGTGTTTGTTAGCCATTTCTCTGTCTTCCTTTTTTTTATGTATATATTTTTTTTATTGTTGGGGATTCATTGAGGGTACAATAAACCAAGTTACACTGATTGCATTTGTTAGGCAAAATCCCTCTTGTAGAGAAGTTTCTATTTATCTCTCTTGCCCATTGATATAAGGGATTGTTGACTTTTTTCATGTTGATTAATTTTCAAATGATAATCTTTGAACACTTGCACACATTCCTTTCAAATTAAGCGAAATGCTTTATCACTTGCCTCCACAAAAAAGGAATCATCTGTCCACCTTTCACTGAGCAATCTTTCTTCATCCATAATTTTTCTTTTGGGGGGGTCCTATTTTTTTCTGAGACATTGTAGAAACCATGCTGGGATTAAAAATAGAATAATAGTTAATGGACTGTATTCACTTTTATTATAAAAATTAATTGATGGAAAATGGTGAGCAAGTTTTAGGCCCTTCCACATCTTGGCTGCGGAAGGGCCAATTGTAACGCATGGTGAGCAAGGTGTGGAAATAACTTAGTATTCAAATAAGAATGCTTACCTGACTTCTAAATAACATTAAATGCTTAACATTGCAATGGCAGGTTGAAATATTATTGATAATTACTGCCTCTCCAAGTCACCACAAGCACATGTAACATCTGATATTGTCAATTCAACTATCTATGCTTGGAAGATAACTCAATGGAAGCAGTATACCACCATAACACTGAAGCCACACATGCCTATGAGTAGCAAGAGCATATGTATATTTATTTTATGTGACAAAATTGTCATCTATAAAGTTCTTGCTTGAGAAAGGTA
This sequence comes from Nycticebus coucang, assembly GCF_027406575.1. Classification (NCBI taxonomy): domain Eukaryota; kingdom Metazoa; phylum Chordata; class Mammalia; order Primates; family Lorisidae; genus Nycticebus; species Nycticebus coucang. Next base: position 104,395,022 of record NC_069787.1, read on the forward strand.
CAACTGAGTTCCACAAAATAATCACAAGAAAAGATCTCATAATTTTTTTTTTTTTGTAGAGACAGAGTCTCACTGTACCGCCCTTGGTAGAGTGCCGTGGCGTCACACGGCTCACAGCAACCTCCAGCTCTTGGGCTTACGTGATTCTCTTGCCTCAGCCTCCCGAGCAGCTGGGACTACAGGCGCCCACCACAACGCCCGGCTATTTTTTTTGTTGCAGCTTGGCCGGGACCGGGTTTGAACCCGCCACCCTCGGCATATGGGGCCGGCGCCCTACTCACTGAGCCACGGGTGCCGCCCCCGATCTCATAATGTTTTAAATAAGTTTATGATTTTGTGTTGAGCTGCCTTCATAGCCATCCTGGGCTGCATATGGCCCTCAGGCCATGGTTGGACACCCTACCCTATATGATTTGCCTACTACTATAACTCTCTGATTTTTTCTTCTATTGTTATTCTGTTCACCTAATCCTCATTAGCCTGGTCTCTTTCCTATCCCTGAAAGACCCTAGACATGGTCCTGCCAAATATGCCTCCCTAGATACCAAAGCCTTACCCTCTGACCACTTGTAGATTTTAATGTGTTCAAATGTCACTGTTTTAGTGTGGACTATTTATGACCATTTTATTGAAAATCACAACTTCTCCCCCTGAATGTTCCAGTCACCTTCCTTGCTTTTTCTCCATATTATTCATTGCTATCTAAGGTACTATTTATTTTACTTATTTGTTTATTGTGCCTCCCTCTGCTAAAATATAAACCCTGTGAGTAGGGATATTTTTCTGTCTCGTCTATTGTTGTATATTCAGAGCTTAGAACAGTGCTTGGCACATAATAGGTACTCAATATTATTTTGAAAGAATATGTGGTGATTAGTTAATCATGAAACACCTAGGGATTGGTGTACAATAGTTTTTCTTTAAAAAATCTGTTAAAGAATCTGTATCTGAATCCACCCTTGGATTTCAGAAAGTTATCTCTATATAAGGTGGTCTAATTTATTGCCAAAGGAATACATTATCCACGTGATTACCTAGTGTTGTTGAGTTTCATCAGTTCAACAAATCTCAGGAAGAAAGGAAACAATCAAGAATGAACAAATATTTAAATATGGGCAAATTCTTCCTCTTCCGCTTAGCTTAACTTAATCTCTCATTTCTGTCCTTTATTTTGATGAAATGGATTGGATTTCCAAATCATGTTCCCAGATTTGATTCTTTCCATATTTCTTTTTTTGTTGTTGAGACAGAGTCTCACTATGTGGCCTTTGGTAGAGTGCCATGGTGTCACAGCTCACAGCAACCTCCAACTCTTGGGCTTAAGCAATTCTCTTGCCTTAGCCTCCCAAGTAGCTGCAATTATAGGCACATGCCACAATGCCCAGCTATTTTTTGTTGCAGTTGTTATTGTTGTTTAGCTGGCCCAGGCTGGGTTCAAGCCCACCACCCTTGGTGTATGTGGCTGGTGCCATAACCTCTGTGCTATGGGCACCAAGCCTCTTTCCATATTTCTATATCTGCAATTCTACCAGCTGCCAACAGGTGGACAATAAAATTGTTTGGGACAGTGGTTCTCAAGCCAGAGTGCCTCTTAAAATCACTTGTAGAATCATGTTGACCTGTTGAATCTGAATTTCTCAAGGTAGAGCTTGACAGTCTTTGTATGATAAATGCACCCAAGTAATTCAAGTAATGCACCAAGTAGACACAGGTGTTTGAAATTCATCAAGCTGTGCTAGCAATTCTCCACTGTTGGAATTGCCACAGAATGAGATAACTGAAAGTAGGTAGGGATTCTCTCAAGATCCACTAATGTTTTATTTCCTGGATAAATATAAATAATCCTTAAGAAGTCAGAAATTGTTTATGAGTCACCAACCCCATATTTCAAAAGGAATACTTAGTGGAGGAAGATTTAATGAAATAAACACAAAATTACTGAGGAAGTAGTACAGCAGTGACTTACATGTGCTGTCCTGTTGGAATTTCCGAAGTTTGCCATCCTCTGAATACAAATACGGAAGAATGGGCATGGCCACTATCAGGAAGAGACTAGTTCCACTGCCTCTACAAAGACTTCACTTGGTCACCCAAGCCCTGGTTGGTTGACCAATCTTGCACACATTTTCTACATGCAGTTCCTTTAGTTTTCTTAACCATCTTCTAAATCAGCAGGGGAAAAGACAATATCTCAACTCCCCCACCCTCACCCCAGGCCAAACTTCCCATTGTTTTTTTCTCTTGAGAACTCTACACTAAAGAACTGCTTCTCTTTCCTTCCTTTTCTCCCGAACAAATATGGATGTCCTTCAACTGCAAATAGATTCTACAAGAGGTTCATTGGTGAAATGTCACATCAGTCCAAGGTAAACTCTGGCCAGTAAGAACACTCAATTTTATCTATGAAGTAATATATAATTATGTTCATTTAATGGAGAAGGAAACAGAGGGTCAGAGAGGTTGGGAAACTTGGTCAAGTTCACCAACAAAGCAGGATTCTAACCTAGGGAGGGCAAACTCTGAAATCCAGCATTACACAACACTTCTCCCCACTTCTGAAAAGAGATGGACATTAAAGTGATTAATAGGGTCTTCCCTATCAACTTTCACAGTACTGGTCACCCCTGGTGATTACTTCCTCATCAGTGATTACCAGAACTCAAACTGCTTGCCTGACTCTGGTCTGAGAGGCAGAGGTCTCTGGAGCTGCTTCTGCTTTGTGGCAGAAATTGAATTTTTGTAACTCTCCTTAACAGATCCCCTCAGAGTGTTTAAACTCTGTTGGATCAATTGTCTCACTCTTTACAGGGCTGCTTTTACTTGGGGTGTCTATTCTGATCATTTTGGTTCTTTGACTGGCTTGAATTCAGTCTTCACTCAATTGCCTCTGACTGGTTCAGAAAGAAGAAGAAGACTTCTGCCTGCTACCTGCTGGCATTTTGCCACATTCTTCATTGGCTATTGGGGCCATACTTTACTGGAGCTACTGGCTTTGCTCAAACTTCTAAGCCATTCCATTTGCTTGTTTTCTTTTCTTACACACAATTAATCATGAATTGGGTCCTTGCTGCTTTAAGTCTTAGAGTGCAGTCTGCTAGAGTCCAGTACCTAAAGATGCCAACTTTGTTTTTCTGCCTTGGCCTTTTTAACAGTACAGACCAGCAGAACTAGTCTAAACTTTGGAATTCTTTGATGGCTACAAAATGGAAGGCCAGATCACCAACCCACTGGAGAATAGTTTCATACATTTGTGCTTCTATGATAAGGCAATGAATACAGTCATGTGTTGCCTAATGATGGGAATATGTTTTGAGAAATGTGTCATTAGGCAATTCTTGCTTTGTGCAAACATCATGAAGTGTATTTACACAAACCTGGATGGTACAGCCTACTGCACACCTCCACTGTTTAGTATGTAGCATATGGCTCCTAGGCTATAAGCCTATATAAAACAGTACAGCATGTTACTGTATTGAATACTGTAGACAATTGTAAGGCAATGGTAAATATTTGTGTATTTAGACATAGAAAAGGTAATGTATAAAATTACCATTGCTGCAATGTCACAATGGCCACAACCTCACTAGAGATAGGGATTTTCCAGGTCCATTATATTCTTATGAAACTGTCATATATACAGTATGTCACTGACTGAAGCATCATTATGTGGCACATAACTATAATCTGTTTGCCTTAAAGGGACTCTTCTTTTGAGCCAAAAGCCACTAAATAAATGATTATATACTTAAATCTCTAGAATAGGCTAGGTCTACAACAGTAACAAAAACAGCAAAAACTTAGTTGTTCCTATTAATAATTAAGTATTTTTTTCAGGCTCATGCAGTAGGTGTGTCACAACTGGGCTGGGGACTATGCATTGTTCCTCTTTATTCCTAGATCCAGACTGATGGAGTATCCACTGTTTTGAATGATGTTGGTAGTCATGGAGGAAAAGAAGGCTCTAGAAAATGTATACCTTGTTCTGAAATTTCCTCCTGAAAGAATGACATGTCACTTCCATCTACATTTTTTTCCTTTTATTAAGTCATTTACACATAGATCATGAATACATTTATGCTTTTGTGGGTTACAATGTGTTGTTTTTTTTTTAATACAATTTGGAACGGTTACATCAAACTAATTAATATAGCTTTCACCTCATTTACTTAATTATTGTGTTAAGACATTTATGTTCTATACTTGGTAGATTTGACTTGTACCCTTATAATATGTTCCATATATGTACTCAATGCTTTTATGAAACCAATTTATAATTACTCACATTTTCTTATGAGAGAAGTTATTTTTTTAATATATATGTATTTTGGGTTAAAGTTCAATATACAAGTATCCATTGTATACCATTAATAATTAGAGAATTAAAGTTAACGTGACAACACAAAATATGAAATAGATAGAAATAATTCTTCAGAAATATATAGTATTTCTGCATGGAAAACTTCTAATTATTATTGAAAATATAAAAAGACACATGTTTGTATATATTGCAAAATTGTTACTAGTGTTTTTTTTTTTTTTACTAGTTTAGGTATTCTTTTTGTTATAACTCAGGTTATTGTCTTTCTAGGGATATCAGTATACCACATAACAAATTCAGTTTGCTGTGGGGGTTCAGAAGGATTGTAGCAAACAGCTGGCCCACTGGAGGGCACACATATCTGATATTGGGTGTTATATATGCAAGTACCTTCAGGTTTTCCTGTACATTCATAATAAGAATAAACCAATAACACAATTTTGATAGTTTGTCTAGTTTGGGTTACTTTTTGGATGCATTTTCACAACCTTCATCATTTCTTACACCTAAGATTAAAGAAGAAAGGTGAAAAAGTCCAAAGCAAAGAATCAGTGATCAGTCCCACGCTGCTGTTCATCCTTAAGCTTCTGCCATGTGTAGAACAGTCAGACCTGACTGGTCCATCTATATTTTGTCACACAGAGGAAGTCAGGTAGCAGCAACTTACTACAAGGGTCAGGGAAATATAATTCTATCACGTGCCTGGACATGGAGAGAGCCAGAAATATTTGGAGGGAAACACCAATAACTGTCACTAGAGCTTGGGTAAGAACTAATACCCACAGATAGTGCAAAAGGCCTTGCACTGGTGAAAAGTGAAAATGATTTTTTTTCAAGTTGGAAATGAATAGTAAACCCTGGTTTAATAAGCATCTGCTTGCTTCTCAACTGTAAGCTCCTTGAGAGTAGGAATTTTATTTAAATATTCTCATTGACATGACACGGCCAGTGGCTTTGGAAACACACAGATTTGGCCCCATGATTTGTTTGTTGTGTAAACCCACTGTTTCTTCTGGGGAGAAAATAGATCATGCCAGCCTCAGCAATCCCTCCAAACCCACTGTTTTATGCAGAGAATAACAGATATTTTTTTACTGACTCTCCTCAGAGATTAAGGCTAGAATTTGGCAGAAATAGCTACTTAATCAACATTCTGTTTTTTCTTTTGCTTGGGCATGCAACTAGACTATACACAGATGTGGCCATGTGCACGGCTAGACTAATTTGTAGAATTGAAATGAGAGTCCCACATCCAGGCTGGACCATGTGTATACATCCTCCTGGGCATGATTTTCAGGGCTCCTTCCCTTCACTGGCAATGCAGATGAGCATGGTGACCTCAGAAACCATGTGTTGAGGACAGCAGAGCTATAGGCTAGAAGCACCTCGAATCCCTAAATCATTGCCTAGAGGAAGGCCACATGCAATCAGGAACAGTCATTTTAGACTCCGCTCAAACAAGAAAGAAACTTCTAACATGTTTGGGCCATTATTCTCTTTTATTTGATTGTTACAGGAACTAAAATTTCCTAACTAATACAAAGTCTTGGTAAACTAATGAAGAGGCTCTCTGAAGGGACAATTTGCTTACAGATTTTGGTAGAAGGCTCTACAAGAAAAGGAATGCAAGAGAGAAAAGGTGGAAGAAGAGCAAAAGGTCTCTTTTGGAGATGAATACTCAGTCCTGAACTAACCCCTCCTCGGAGAAACCTGATGCAGTGAGGTGAGCAGTGGGACTCTCCTCATGTCTGTGTGAACAGTCTTAGACTCTCTGGAGAACCTTGATGTCTTATTAATGGTGAGCTGAGGGCAGCACACAGACAGACAACAGCCACATCAAATCTGAGGAATTTGTGCCTCAAAATTTTTTTCTGCCACATACCTGAAATCTCCACTATTAGAGTAGTTCCTCTGAGCTTTGACATTGATTACAGAAGATTCTGTTGAATGATATGCAAATTATCAAGCTGCATAACTAATAATCCCCTAAGATGGTTTAACTAACAGGCAATATCTGCGATAGGAGGAATCTAGAGATGAGCTGGGAGGAGGCTGAGCACAGCAAGTGCATTGGGAAACCTCAGTTTCAGTCTTGGCCCAACCAACTTGGTTTGGTATGTTAGGTTGAGCAAGCCCTTGGTAGCTCTGTTTTCTAGCTTCCCTTTTTTATCCCTTTATTTCCTTTCTAGCTTCAGCTCAGATGTCACCTCTTCCCAGAAGTCTTCTCTGACCCCACCCTTTCCTTCAGCCTCTCACAGAGGAGCATTGCCCTGCAGTACCACAACTGCACGTCTTACCATCTGGACTGGATGTTGCTTACTGTTGAATCCCCAGCATGTGGCCAGGTTCTGGCATACCAAAGATGTGTTGGATACATTAGCAACTTATTTTTCTGGGGAGTTTGTGTCCCACATGAAGAATGGATCAGGGCATTCCCTTAAGAATCTGAGCTGGGACCTAGAGGAAGGGAGGAGAAAAAGTAAGCAGAATTACAAGCAGAATGAACCACATAAGCAGGGCCCTCTTAGGACTGGTTCTGAAGTAGCCTTCACAGGATAGCGGAGTGATCTAGAAGTCTCTTGAATTTTGGCCTCTCTCAAGGTCTCTCCATGAAGACAACGGGGAGAGGCTGACAGGCACAGAATCCTGCATTATTGCTCCCAGGAATGAATGCCCTGTCACCTCAGAGTTGTCTGGCTGTTGTCCTCAGAGTTGAGCTGTCATCAGTTATGCTGATGTTCAGGGGATGAAATAAATAAATAAAACTCTATTAATATCAGCTCCATTAGAAACACAGGAAATAAATTAATGTTTGCCAAATGGGAAAAGAAAAAAATCAATAGGGAAAGAAATATTATTTTTAATCTTCTCAGAAGGTTTTTAAAAACAACAGAAAGGGAAAAAAATAAAAACCCTGAAAAAGGATCTGCCATCATCCTTTTAACCTTTATTTATTATCACTCATTCTACATCATTCTGAACTGCGTGATAATTTAAAATTTCATTTTAATTTCAATGTATCATATAATTCAACCTAGCATTTTGCAGCATCTTTTTTTTAACTTAAAACTTTTCAAATGTCTCGAAAGGAAATACAACCCAGGAAGAGAGAGTGAGAAGTCCTGTAACCTTCTAGAGTAGTCATTTAATTTCTGAGATTAAAAGGTCTGTGCAAAAATATGATAACACTAAAAGCAACAAACATGAACAATATGAATGTTCCTAAATGGCATGCTGGATTTTGTAGAGTATCATTCTCTCTGTGTCCTTCTGAGCTTTCACTTGAATTCAAATCATTTTAGCCATTTTAGTTGTTTTAGGAGAATATTCCTCATCCATTTCTACTATGTTTTATACATTCTTAGGCAGTGGCTTCTCTTTTTGGAGAGATTTCCAGAATTTAGTCAAATACTTATATTGGTAGCTGACTTTTATTTTTTTATTTTTTAACTGGTAATCAGAGAGATATATTCAGCTAGCATTTATTGAGCACATACTTTGTTATGAGGGCTAGTATTGTCCACACTTAATAGAAGAAAACTGAAGTTCTTACTGGTTGAGGAAACTACCCAAAGTCATATAGTTAGGGCATGTAAGAGATGTGAGCCCCGGCCCAGCAGATGCCCAAGCCTGTGCTTTTAGTCTCATTACAAGGGGTTGATTTGTAACAGGGACCAGGGAGGTGCTTTCCTTCCTTTCTCCCATTTACCCCAGGCTCTTGCACGAGAGATACTCCTCTACCCTGGCTCTCTTGAGAGATAGATCTTCTAGGTAGATAACTTACTGAGAGGAAGCTTGCTCTGTGTGACCCCAAGCTTTGCAGTGAACCTGACCCTGTAACGTAGTCAATGAGACCTTCATTTTGCCCTGAAGCCTGCAGGCTCATACTCCTGGCCTCAATGCTGGTCTTATTATACTATTGGCTGTGGGCAAATCTGAGTTGGCCTGCAGTTGCTTTTGTCACAGAGATGTGCTGCTGGGTGGGGCAAATCATCTGACAATTTACCATGGTCATTCATTCATTTATTCATTCGGGCACTGTGTTAGGACAGGTTAGATTATACTGATGTAACAAACAAGACCCCCTACACACACACACACACACACACACACACACGTTTGTTCAGGTTTCATCTTCATATGTGCTTCCCTGACATGCAAAGAGTAGGAAGCAGGGTGGGGGTGAGAAGAAAACATGATGAATCATGCACTGCCTCTTAGAGGTTACATCTGGAAGTGATGTGTGTCACTGCTACTTATATCTCATCCGCTGAAGCAAATGACATGACCAAATGCATCTGGAAGGACATGAACTGGAGTGTTTGTGAATAGCCTTGACAACAGCCACAACCCTATCCTAGGCAATGTGAATATTGTGGGAAGTCTTGAATCTAGTGGGGCAGGCAGTTAATGAACCTGAGAATAAATAAATATAGAGTACAGTTTTAAATAGAATTAGATGTTATGAAAAATTAAAGCAAGGAAGAGGAAAGAGTGATGGAGGCAATGGGGAAAGGAACTCTTTTTTAGATAAGGTGGTCAGGAGACATCTTTCTAAGAACACGGCATTGGAGCTAATAATTGATGTGAAGAAAAGAGCCACAAGAAGATCTAGGACAACATTTTAGGAAGAAGGAATAGCACGTGCAAAAGTCTGGAGGAGGGAATGGACTTCACATATTAGAAGAATAGCCAACAATTACCAGAAGGTGTTAGTGAAAAAGACCAGAAGAAGTATAGTGAGAGAGGGGAGAGTGGTTGGCAGCAAGGGGAAGAAGAAGCCATATCCCAGGGCATAAGCAGCAAGACCATTCAGCAGGTTACTGTGTCCAGTCTAGCATCATTTCTTTTCCCTGGGAAAGCAGAGACAAGTGAAGATGATTTGGACCTTTTTGCCCCTCAGTGCTGCTTTCCTCTGCTTTCATTGGGTTGTCTATAGGGGTGAGCCTGGGCTCAGGGGATTCTTCCTAAAGAAGGCATGTCTTTCACACATAGCAAAAATAAGAATTTTCAAGGGAAGAACACGGCTCAGACTCCAGATGTCTTTTCCAAATTCAAGAATGAGAACCATGAGACCTATTTGCAGTGGCCAAGAGCCATCTGGGGACATTTGACTGCCATAATTTTTCTCTACAATTATGACTGAATTATTAACTCCTGATTTAAAAACAATTACTATTTTTAAAACTCCTGAACAATTAATTTGCTTAATGCTGCCCTGTCACAGATGATGTGTTGCGCCTGATGCTTTGGCACAAGAGACGGGCAGAAAGCACCTCATATATTTGTGTCAGGCTTCATCAGCAGTGGCGTTTGTCAGGGGCTGCTTAAGTGACAGCCACAAAACTCCTGATTGTATACCTAGAATTACCTATTATGGCACAGCAGCCCACATCTCTATCTGCCATCAGTGATTTGTATGTTTCAGCTGAAATGGGCACGAAACAAATCTGGAAAGAAGGAGATATCCAAATTAGTTTTCTGACCAACCTTTCACAATGAAAACAGGCATCTTCACTGAAAGTTACTGTGTGGCAAGTTTACGTGGGGCATTTGTTTGCTGTCTCTATTCTTTCCTCTGCTGAGTGTAAGCACACAGGCATAGTTAAGCCTAGGGGAAGGGACCTAATTCAGGAATTGCAAATGATTTTCTTTTTTTTTTTTTATTAAATCATAACTGTATACATTGATATCATCATGGGGCATCATACACTCGCTTCATAGACCATTTGACACATTTTTATCACAATGATTAACATAGCCTTCCTGGCATTATCTCAGTTACTGTGCCAAAACATTTACATTCTACATTTACCAAGTTTCACAAATACCCCTGTAAGATGCACCACAGGTATGATCCCACCAATCCCCCTCCCTCTACTGACTACTCTCCTCCCTCCCCTCCCTTTCCCACTTCTCCCTATTGTTAGGTTGTAACTGGGTTATAGCTTTCATGTGAGAGCCTCAAATTAGTTTCATAGTAGGGCTGAGTACATTGGGTAATTTTTCTTCCATTCTTGAGATACTTTACTAAGTAGAATATGTTCCAGCTCCATCCATGTAAACATGAAAGAGGTAAAGTCTCCATCTTTCTTTAAGGCTGCATAATATTCCATGGTGTACATATACCACAATTTATTAATCCATTCGTGGATCGATGGGCACTTGGGCTTTTTCCATAACTTAGCTATTATGAATTGGGCTGCAATAAACATTCTGGTACAAATATCTTTGTTATGTTGTGATTTTTGGTCTTCTGGGTATATGCCCAGCAGAGGAATTACAGGATTGAATGGCAGATCTATTTTTAGATCTCTGAGTGTTCTCCATATATCTTTCCAAAAGGAATGTACTAATTTGCATTCCCACCAGCAGTGCAGAAGTGTTCCCTTTTCTCCACATCCACGCCAACATCTCTGGTCTTGAGATTTTGTGACATAGGCTAGTCTCACTGGAGTTAGATGATATCTCAAAGTAGTTTTGATTTGCATTTCTCTGATGATTAAAGATGATGAGCATTTTTTCATATGTCTGAAGGCCGTGCGCCTGTCTTCTTCAGAGAAGTTTCTCTTCAAATCCCTTGCCCAGCCTGCGATGGGATCCCTTGTTTTTTTCTTGCTGATGCGTTTGAGTTCTCTGTGGATTCTGGTTATTAAACCTTTGTCAGAGAATACCCTGCAAATATCTTCTCCCATTCTGAGGGCTGTTTGCTTGCTTTACTTACTGTGTTCTTGGCTGTGCAGAAGCTTTTTAGTTTGATCAAGTCCCAGTAGTGTATTTTTGAATCTGCTTCAATTGCCCGGGGGGTCCTCTTCATAAAATACTCGCCCAGACCAATTTCTTCAGGGGTTTTCCCTGCACTCTCCTCTAGTATTTTTATAGTTTCATGTTTTAAGTTTAAATATTAATCCAATGAGAGTCTATCTTAGTTAATGGTGAAAGGTGTGGGTCCAATTTCAGTCTTCTGCAGGTTGCCAGCCAGTTCACCCAGCACCATTTGTTAAATAGGGAATCTTTTCCCCACCGAATGTTTTTAATTGGCTTGTCAAAAATCAAATAGCAGTAAGTAGCTGGAATCATCTCTTGGTTCTCTATTCTGTTCCAGATATCTACTTCTCTGTTTTTGTGCCAATACCATGCTGTTTTGATCACTATCAATTTGTAGTAAAGTCTGAGTTCTGGTAGTGTGATTCCTCCTGTTTTGTTTTTATTTCTGAGTAATGTCTTGGCTATTCGAGTTTTTTTCTGATTCCATATAAAACGAAGTATTGTTTTTTCAAGATCTTTAAAATATGACAGTAGAGCTTTAATAGGGAGTGCGTTGAAATTATATATTGCTTTGGGTAGTATGGACATTTTAATAATGCTGATTCTTCCCAGCCATGAGCATGGTATGTTTTTCCATTTGTTAACATTTTCAGCTATTTCTTTTCTTAGAGTTCTATAGTTCTCTTTATAGAGATCTTTCACGTCTTTTGTTAGGTAAATTCCCAAATATTTCATCTTCTTTGGCACTACTGTGAATGGGATAGAGTCCTTAACTGCTTTTTCAACTTGACTGTTGTTGGTGTATATAAAGGCTACCGATTTATGAATGTTGATTTTGTAACCTGAGATGCTGCTGTATTCCTTGATCATTTCTAGGAGTTTTGTAGTAGAGTCCCTAGTGTTTTCCAGATACACAATTATATCATCTGCGAAGAGCGAAAGTTTGATCTCTTCTGACCCTATATGGATACCCTTGATCGCCTTTTCTTCCCTAATTGTGGTGGCTAAAACTTCCATTACAATGTTGAAAAGCAATGGAGACAATGGGCAGCCTTGTCTGGTTCCTGATCTGAGTGGAAATGATTCCAATTTAACTCCATTCAATATGACATTGGCTGTGGGTTTGATGTAGATGGCCTCTATCAGTTTAAGAAAAGTCCCTTCTAGACCAATTTTCTTGAGTGTTCTGATCATGAAGGGATGCTGGATATTATCAAAAGCTTTTTCTGCATCGATTGAGAGAATCATATGGTCTTTGTTTTTTAATTTGTTTATGTGCCGAATTACATTTATAGATTTACGTATATTGAACCAGCCTTGAGACCCTGGGATAAAACTAACTTGGTCATGATGTATAATTTGTTTGATGTGTTGCTGGATTCTGTTTGTTAGGATCTTGTTGAATATTTTCGCATCTATGTTCATTAGTGATATTGGTCTATAATTTTCTTTTCTTGTTGGGTCTTTTCCTGGTTTGGGGATCAGGGTGATGTTTGCTTCACAGAACATGTTGGGTAGTCTTCCTTCTTTTTCTACCTTTTGGAACAGGTTGAGTAATATAGGTACTAATTCCTTTTTAAAGGTTTGGTAGAATTCTGACATGAAACCATCTGGTCCCGGGCTTTTCTTTTTAGGGAGGTTTTATATAGTTGATGCTATTTCTAAACTTGATATGGGTCTGTTCAACATTTCTACTTGATTCTGGCTAAGTCTTGGAAGGTGGCGTGCTTCCAAGTATTGGTCAATTTCCTTCAGATTTTCATATTTATGAGAATAAAGTTTCTTGTAATATTCATTAAGGATTTTTTGGATTTCTGACGAGTCTGTTGTTATTTCGTCTTTGTTGTTTCTGATTGATGATATTAGAGATTTTACTCTTTTTTTTCTGATTAGGTTGGCCAGAGGTTTATCTATTTTATTGACCTTTTCAAAAAACCAGCTTTTTGATTTATTGATCTGTTGTATTATTCTTTTGTTTTCAATTTCATTTAATTCTACTATAATTTTGGTTATTTCTTTTCTTCTACTGGGTTTGGGGTTGGAATGTTCTTCCTTTTCCAGTTGCTTGAGATGTCCCATTAAGTTGTTAACTTCCTCTCTTTCGGTTCTCTTGAAGAAGGCTTGCAGTGCTATAAATTTCCCTTTTAGAACTGCCTTTGCAGTGTCCCAGAGGTTCTGATAGTTTGTGTCTTCATTGTCATTTTGTTCCAAAAAATTGGCGATTTCTTTCTTAATCTCATCTCTGACCCAGCTATCATTTAGCATAAGGTTATTTAACTTCCATGTTTTTATATGAGTATGCAGATTCCTGTTGTTACTCAGTTCAAGTTTTATTCCATGGCAGTCTGAGAAGATGCAAGGAATAATTTCTATTCCTTTAAATTTACTGAGGTTAGACTTGTGACCTAAACTGTGGTCAATTTTGGAGTAAGTTCCGTGGGCTGATGAGAAGTATGTGTATTCAGTTTTGTTGGGATGAAATGTTCTGTAGATGTCTGCTAAATCTAAATATTGGATGGTTAGGTTTAAATCTAAGATTTCTTTGCTCAGCTTCTTGCTGGAGGATCGATCCAACACTGCCAAAGGAGTGTTGAAATCTCCGATGATTATGGAGCTGGAGGAAATCAAATTACTCATGTCTGTTAGAGTTTCTCTTATAAATTGAGGTGCATTCAATTGGATGCACCTTGAATTCCTAATTCCATTTTATTAATCTTGTCTGCAATTCAATTAATATCTATGCACCCAACTGGTTGGGTGCATAGATATTAATAATTGAGATCTCATCATATTGAGTATTACCCTTAACAAATATGAAGTGACCATTCTTGACCTTCCTTACTTTTGATGGTTTAAAGCCTACTGTATCTGTAAATAAAATTGCAACACCTGCTTTTTTCTGATTACCATTTGCCTGAAATATGGATGACCATCCTTTCACCCTGAGTCTGTATTTGTCTTTTAGGTTAAGATGTGACTCTTGTATGCAACAAATATCTGGCTTGAATTTTTGTATCCAGCCAGCTAACCTATGCCTCTTTAGAGGACAGTTTAAGCCATTCACATTAATGGAGAGTATTGATAAGTCTCGTGGAATTTTGGGTATCGAGTTTTTCAAAGGTCCAGTGGACATTTTTAATCCTTTCGCCAGTGTGGAAGTTGGAGTTTGATTCGAAGTTTCTGAGTGAGTTTACTTTTGTGGTATAGGATTGGGTTGGTCATTGTGGAGGATAGGGCTGAGAGTATCCTGAAGAGCTGGTTTATTTATGGCAAATTTTTTCAACATATGAATGTCATTAAAGTATTTAATTTCTCCATCATAAATGAAACTCAGTTTAGCTGGAAACAAGATCCTGGGTTGAAAGTTATTTTGCTTTAGGAGATTAAAAGTCGATGACCAGCCTCTTCGTGCTTGAAAAGTTTCAGCAGAGAGATCTGCAGTTATTCTAATATTCTTTCCTTTGTACATAATGGTTTTCTTTCGCCGGGCTGCTTTGAGAATCTTCTCTTTCATATTAACTTTAGTGAAGCTAATTATGATATGCCTGGGGGATGACTTATTGGGTTGAATCATGCTGGGGTTCTGAAGCTGTCTGCTATCTGAATTTCAGATTCTCTAGGCATGTCTGGAAAATTTTCTTTCATAATTTCATGCAGAAGGGCCTCTGTGCCCATCGAGGCCACTTCATCATTCTCCGAAATCCCAATTATTCGTATATTGCTTTTCCTCGAATTATCCGAGAGTTCTCTGAGTGAGTGATCCGTTTTTGCTCTCCATTTCTCTTCCTCTTTGAGAGATTGGGAACATTCGAAGACTTATCTTCAATGTCAGAAATCCTTTCTTCTGCTTGCTCCATTCTGTTACTGAGGGATTCTACTGTATTTTTCATATCTTTGAGGGCTGTAAATTCTTGCTTCAGTGTGTCTAAGTCTTTGGTGGTTTTATCTCTAAATTCGTTAAATTCTTGAGACAACTTTTGAATTTCTCCTCGAATTCCTAATTCCATTTCATTAATCTTGTCTGCAATCCAAATTCTGAATTCGATTTCTGACATCTCAGCCAGTTTATGAATGGGATCTTCAATCACATCTGCCATATCTTTTCTTGGGGAGGTTGATCTATTCTGGTTATTCATGTTACCAGAGTTTTTCCGCTGATTCCACCCCATGGTTATTTTACTCCCTTTGATTTTTCCCCTGGGGCTTTATCGAGGGCCTGTACAGTGTTGTGGCCTGAGAAACTGGGGCCCTGTCTTGTGTGGTGGGGCGAAGTGGTTCTGTCTTATTTTCAGTTGGTTTCTGTTCGATCCTATTGTAACATTTACTCTGGCTTGAAGTCTCAGCTGTATGGAAAAACCAGCAATTAAGTCACCCTGCCCACCCACCTCTGGCACCAATTTGAAAAGGAAAAGGAAAATCAAACCTTCCTACAACCGCATACCCAGGGCACCACCTGAAATGTCCTCAGTCTATTAGTTCAGTTCAAAAGGTCCAAATCGATTGTGTCAATCGGCACCTGTCTCGGGTGGGAGAGTTCAAGATGTCTCTGGGAACTGGATCACAGGGGTCTGGTGACTCCTCTGATATGGCTTACTCCAGTGCTGCATGGAGTCAGAAGGAGCCACCTACCAAATAGATCAGTCTGGGAAGTTTGATGTCTCCTTCCCCACTTTGCCCCTCCGTCGGACCCAGTCACTGGTATCTCTGCAGATGGCTAACCCAGTTGCCTATAGTGAACAGATACTCCAGGGATTTGCACCTGCCTGAATTGCAAGGAAGTCTGCCAGGCCCCTGCAGTCTGCCACTATCTAGCAGGAGGAGATGGGGCCTGACATCTTTGAGTGCTTGATGCAGGTGGTGGGAGGGAGGTGTTCACTCAGGCTTAGCCCTGTCCCTGATTGATGTTGCTAACAGAACAGACAACTTTGCAGGGTTCTGTCTCTGTTTCTGCTAAAATCGCGTACAGAAGACGGGCTGTTCTATGTTCAAACGTCTTTGCTGCTGGAGGTTTGTGTCCGATTACCTCTCTTAGTCGGCCCTGCCCTGGAAGCTTCCTGGGTTTGTGAGCAGTGTCAGGCAAATCCTTTGCTCACTGGTGGCCTCCTCTGGTTGCCCAGGGAGACAGGGGGTGTGGCTTCTGAATATCCAGAAGTGAGCCGTTTTGCCGTTCAAGAAAAAACGGCTGTTGATTTGCCGCCAGGAACTGCCGCTCTGGTGTGGGCACCCAGCTGATCCTTTTCTCCTCTGTCTCGTGCCCCAGAGTCAGCACTGAGTGGCCGTAGTTTATGCTCTATCCACACCCCTGGACAGATCTCCCAAGAATCTGGACTCCTGGGGGGCAGGCTCCCAGACCCCCGAGTGAGAGTGGGGGGAAGCTAGAGTTTAATTCAGTTTTATGCCTGGCCATATTGTTGCCCGGGGAGTGCTGGCCATATTGTTCCCCGGGGAGTGCCCTGGCCATATTGTTGCCCAGGGAAGTGCCACCAAGGCGTTACTCCCCCTCAGCCGAGTGCCCTCTCCTCACTTGCGTGTCTCAGAGTCAGTGCTTACCAGTCATGGCTCGGGCACTGTGCACTCCCCTTGAGAAATCACCCAAGGATCCGAACTTCTGAGGGAAAGGCCCCCAGAACCCGAGTGAGAGTGGGGGGGGGAGTGCTGAGAGCTTAGCGGGGAAGCTAGAGCTTCATTCAGTTTTATGCCTGGCTGTATTGATGCACGGGGAGGGCTGCTGCACCACACCGCAGGGAAGTGCTGCTGAGGCGTGACTCCCCCTTAGCCAGGTGCCCTCTCCTCACTCGCATGCCTCAGAGTCAGCGCTGATCAGTTGCAGCTTGGGGACTGTCCACTCCCCTTGAGAAATCACCCAAGAATCCGAACTCCTGGGGGACAGGCCTCCAGACCTCAGTGAGTGGGAGAGGGGTGTTGGGGGTTCAGGGTTGCCGGCAAAGGATTTTTAAAGTTTTATACAGTTTTATGCCTGGCAGGAGAACGCCATGGCACCCTAGTAGGGGAGGTAAGTCCAGTTTTTAGAAGGTCTCTCCCATGGAGTGTAGTGGGAGGGCCTTTAATTTCTGCCCATTTGTTTAATTGTGGGGCTCTTGAGCCGGTCTCATGGGGGAGGGGGACTCCCGTCCGCTTGGTGGTGGATTTTGTACCTTTTGTTTGCGTCCTTGTGATCACAGCTTGCCTCAGTGGTGTGGATGTGTGTTCTTCAACCTTTTCTGTTGGTGCAGCTCAAATCTACCGGGATACTTACTAAATTCCTGTCCCTTAACTCTCCTTCTGGACGGGAGCCTCTATTGAAAGCTGCTTCAGTCCGCCATCTTGTCTCTCTGCAAGTGATTTTCAATTAGAGAGTATTCAGTTCTATTATTTCTGAATCTAGCCCAAATGGGCATTCAATCCTCAAGAGCAGGAAAGAGAAATAGATATACTTCCTTAAAATTTGTCCAAAACTCAATTTGACATTTTCTTGGATTAAATCTGAATTATTATGAAAACAAAAATGCAAACACCTGTGGGAGAAGGACTTGAAATGCTAACCTATCAATTTTAGTATTTAATAACTCTCATTCTATTCAGACATCATGTGTTTCACTTTATTGGACTTTGTAGATATTGAGTTTTTAACATATTGAAGATTGTGGCTACCTTGCATTAAACAAGTATATTAGAATCATTTTTCCAATAGCATGTGCTCACTTCATGTCCTTGAGTCACATTTTGGTAATTCTTGCAATGTTTCAAACTTTTTCATTATTACTATGAGTTTCATGAAGATCTATGATTGGTGATCTTTGCTGTTGAAATTATAATTATTTGGGGCACCAGGAAATATGCAAATTTATTAATAAATGTGTTCCAACTGCTCCACCAACCAGATATTCTCCCATTTCTCTTCCTCTCCTTGGCCTCTTTGAGATATAATAATATTGAAATTAGGCCAATTAATAACCCTACAATGGCATCTTAAGTGTTCAAGTTGAAAGAAGAGTTGTACATCTCTCACTTTAAATAAAACATCTAGAAATGATTAAGCTTAGTGAGGAAGGCATGTCAAAAACTGGGCTTCTTGCACCAATAGTTCACCAAGTTATGAATTCAAAGTAAAAGCTATTGAAGGAATTTACAAGTGCTACTCCAGGCAAACACTGATGAATAAAAAGAAAGTCAAACAGCCCTATTGCTGTTATGGAGAATGTTTTAGTGGTCTGAGTAGAAGACCCATCCACCCACAACATTCTCTTTACACAAAGCCTGATCTAGAACAAGGCCCTAACTCTCTTCAGGTCTTTGAAGACTGAGACAGGTGAAGAAGCTGAAAGAGAAAAATCTGAAGTAACAGAGGTTAGTTCATGAGGTTTAGAGAAGGAAGTAGTCTCCATAATATAAAAGCACAAGGTGAAGCAATAAGTGCTGATATAGAAATTATCTAGAAGATCTGACTGAGACAAATGATGAAAGTGACTACATTAAACAACAGATTCTCAATGTAGATGGAACAGCCTTCAATTGAAATAAGATGCCATCTAGAATTTTTATAGTTAGGAGAAGTCAATGTTTCATATCAAAGCTTCAAAGGACAGGCTGACTGTCATGTTAGGGGTTAAGGCAGCTTTAAGTTGAAGTCAATGCTCATTTATCTTTCTGACAATCCTAGGGCCCTTAGGAATTATGCTAATTATGGTTTGCCTATATTTTATAAATGGAATGACAAAGTCTGGATGGCAGCACATCTGTTTATAACATGTTTTACTAAATATTTTAAGCCCATTGTTGAGACCTACTGTTCAAAATAAATAAATAAATAAATAAATAAAAGATTCCTTTCAAAATACTACTGTTCATTAACAGTGCACCTGGTTACCCAAGAGCTCTTATGGAGGTACACAAAAAGTTTAATGTTTTTGGGACTGCTAACACAATATACATTACACAAACCATTTCAAGTCTTATTTTATTTATTTATTTTTAACATGGTATATGTATGTTTTTATTCTATTTTTTGAGTTTTTTTTTTTTATTGTTGGGAATTCATTGAGGGTACAATAAGCCAGTTACACTGATTGCAATTGTTAGGCAAAGTCCCTCCTGCAATCATGTCTTTCCCCCATAAAGTGTGACACACACCAAGGCCCCACCCCCCTCCCTCCATCCCGCTTTCTGCTTCCCCCCCATAACCTTAATTGTCATTAATTGTCCTCATATCAAAATTGAGTACATAGGATTCATGCTTCTCCATTCTTGTGACGCTTTACTAGGAATAATGTTTTCCACTTCCATCCAGGTTAATACAAAGGATGTAAAGTCTCCATTTTTTTTAATGGCTGAATAGTATTCCATGGTATACATATACCACAGCTTGTTAATCCATTCCTGGGTTGGTGGGCATTTAGGCTGTTTCCACATTTTGGCGATTGTAAATTGAGCTGCAATAAACAGTCTAGTACAAGTGTCCTTATGATAAAAGGATTTTTTTCCTTCTGGGTAGATGCCCAGTAATGGGATTGCAGGATCAAATGGGAGGTCTAGCTTGAGTGCTTTGAGGTTTCTCCATACTTCCTTCCAGAAAGGTTGTACTAGTTTGCAGTCCCACCAGCAGTGTAAAAGTGTTCCCTTCTCTCCACATCCACGCCAGCATCTGCGGTTTTGAGATTTTGTGATGTGGGCCATTCTCACTGGGGTTAGATGATATCTCAGGGTTGTTTTGATTTGCATTTCTCTAATATATAGAGATGATGAACTTTTTTTCATGTGTTTGTTAGCCATTCATCTGTCATCTTTAGAGAAAGTTCTATTCATGTCTCTTGCCCATTGATATATGGGATTGTTGGCTTTTTTCATGTGCATTAATTTGAGTTCTCTATAGATCCTAGTTATCAAGCTTTTGTCTGATTGAAAATATGCAAATATCCTTTCCCATTGTGTAGGTTGTCTCTTTGCTTTGGTTATTGTCTCCTTAGCTGTACAAAAGCTTTTCAGTTTAATGAAGTCCCATTTGTTTATTTTTGTTGTTGTTGCAATTGCCATGGCAGTCTTCTTCATGAAGTCTTTCCCCAGGCCAATATCTTCCAGTGTTTTTCCTATGCTTTCTTGGAGGATTTTTATTGTTTCATGCCTTAAATTGAAGTCCTTTATCCATCTTGAATCAATTTTTGTGAGTGGGGAAAGGTGTCGGTCCAGTTTCAGTCTTTTACATGTAGACATCCAGCTCTCCCAACACCATTTATTGAATAGGGAGTCTTTCCCCCAAGGTATGTTCTTGTTTGGTTTATCAAAGATTAGGTGGTTGTAAGATGTTAGTTTCATTTCTTGGTTTTCAATTTGATTCCAAGTGTCTATGTCTCTGTTTATGTGCCAGTACCATGCTGTCTTGAGCACTATGGCTTTGTAGTACAGACTAAAATCTGGTATGCTGATGCCCCCAGCTTTATTTTTGTTACAGAGAACTGCCTTAGCTATACGGGTTTTTTTCCGGTTCCATACAAAACGCAGAATCATTTTTTCCAAATCTTGAAAGAACGATGTTGGTATTTTGATAGGAATGGCATTGAATAGGTAGATTGCTTTGGGAAGTATAGATATTTTAACAATGTTGATTCTTCCCATCCATGAGCATGATATGTTCTTCCATTTATTAATATCCTCTGCTATTTCCTTTCTGAGGATTTCATAGTTTTCTTTATAGAGGTCCTTCACCTCCTTCGTTAGGTATATTCCTAGGTATTTCATTTTCTTTGAAACTGTGGTAAAGGGAGTTGTATTCTTAATTTGCTTCTCATCTTGACTGTTATTGGTGTACACAAAGGCTACTGACTTGTGGACATTGATTTTATATCCTGAAACATTACTGTATTTTTTGATGACTTCTAGGAGTCTTGTGGTTGAGTCTTTGGGGTTCTCTAAGTATAAGATCATGGCGTCAGCAAAGAGGGACAGTTTGAACTCCTCTGCTCCCATTTGGATTCCCTCTATTTCCTTGTCTTGCCTAATTGTATTGGCTAGAACTTCCAGCACTACGTTGAATAGTAAAGGTGACAGAGGACAACCTTGTCTGGTTCCAGTTCTAAGAGGAAAAGCTTTCAGTTTTACTCCATTCAATAAAATATTGGCTGTGGGTTTGTCATAGATAGCTTCATTCAGTTTTAGAAATGTGCCACCTATGCCTATACTCTTCAGTGTTCTAATTAGAAAAGGATGCTGGGTTTTATCAAATGCTTTTTCTGCATCTATTGAGAGGATCATGTGATCTTTATTTTTGCCTCTGTTAATATGGTGGGTAACGTTTGTGGACTTGCGTATGTTAAACCAGCCTTGCATCCCTGGGATGAAGCCTGCTTGATCATGATGAATGACTTTTTTGATGATAAGCTGTAATCTATTGGCTAGGATTTTGTTGAGAATTTTTATTCATGAGTGAGATTGGTCTGAAATTCTCCTTTTTGTTTGGGTCTTTTCCTGGTTTTGGTATCAGGGTGATGTTTGCTTCATAGAATGTGTTGGGGAAGATTCCTTCTTCCTCAATTTTTTGGAATAATTTCTGCAGTACAGGAATAAGCTCTTCCTTGAAAGTTTGATAGAATTCTGGAGTGAAGCCATCTGGACCAGGGCATTTTTTGATTGGAAGATCTTTTATTGATTCTTTGAAACAGTGCTTGAAATTGGTCTGTTCAGGAGGTCTATTTCTTCCTGGCTAAGTCTAGGGAGAGGGTGTGATTCCAAATATTGATCCATTTCCTTTGCATTGTCAAATTTCTGGGCATAGAGTTTCTGGTAGTATTCAGAGATGATCTCTTGTATCTCTCTGGGATCTGTTGTTATTTCCCCTTTATCATTTCTGATTGAGGTTACGAGAGATTTTACTTTTCTATTTCTAGTTAGTCTGGCCAATGGTTTATCTATTTTATTTATTTTTTCAAAAAACCAACTTCTTGTTTCATTAATTTTCTGAATGATTATTTTGTTTTCAATTTCATTGATCTCTGATTTGATTTTGGATATTTCTTTTCTTCTACTGAGTTTAGGCTTAGATTGTTCTTCTTTTTACAATTCCATAAGATCTCTTGTGAGATTGTTGATATGCTCTCTTTCTGTTTTTCAAATGTAGGCATCTAAAGCGATGAATTTTCCTCTCAAAACTGCTTTTGCAGTATCCCACAGGTTTTGGTAGCTTGTGTCTTCATTGTTGTTATGCTCAAGGAAGTTAATGATTTCCTGTTTTATTTCTTCCTACACCCATCTGTTATTCAACAGAAGATTGTTTAATTTCCATGACTTTGGGTGGAGTCGAGCATTTTTGTTAGAGTTGAGTTCCACCTTTAGTGCCTTATGGTCTGTAAAGATACAAGGTAAAATTTCAATTCTTTTGATTCTGTTGATATTTGTTTTGTGTCCCAGGATATGATCAATTTTGGAGAATGTTCCATGGGGTGATGAGAAGAATGTATATTCTTTATCTTTGGAATGGAGTGTTCTATATGCGTCTATCAAGCACAGTTGTTCTAGGGTCTCATTTAAATCTCTTTATCTTTGTTTTATTTCTGTTTAGAGGATCTGTCCAGCTCTGTAAGAGGAGAGTTAAAGTCCCCTGTTATGATGGTATTATCAGATATCATATTGCTTAGACTCAGTAAGGTCTGCTTCAAGAAACTGGGAGCATTTAAATTGGGTGCATAAATATTTAGAATTGAAGTGTCTTCTTGTTGTAGTTTTTCGTTGACCAATATAAAGTGACCATCGTTATCTTTTTTGACTTTAGTTGTTTTAAATACACATGTATCTGAAAATAAGATTGCAACTCCTCTTTTCTTCTGAATTCCATTTGCCTGAAAAATTGTCTTCCAACCCTTGACTCGGAGCTATAATTTGTCTTTTGAAGCCAGGTGTGTTTCTTGCAGACAGTAAATGGATGGCTTGTATTTTTTCATCCAGTCAGCCAATCTATGTCTCTTCAGTGGGGAATTCAAGCCATTAACGTTTATTGAGATAATTGATAAGTGTGGTAGTATTCTATTCATCTTATTTGGTGAGAGACCATTGCTTAGTTTCTTCTTTTGCATCAGTGTGGTGGTTAGGGTCTGTCCTTTAATTTCTGAGTTCTTACTTTGCTGCTGATCTATTGTGGTGGTCAGTGTGGAGAACAGGTTGAAGTATTTCCTGTAGAGCTGGTCTTGTTGTGGCGAATTTCCTCAATGTTTGTATATCCGTAAATGATTTGATTTCTCCGTCAATTTTGAAGCTTAGCTTAGCAGGGTACAGAATTCTGGGCTGAAAATTGTTCTGTTTAAGTGGATTAAAGGTAGATGACTATTGTCTTCTTGCTTGGAAAGTTTCATTAGAGAAGTCTGCAGTCACTCTGATGGATTTGCCTCTGTAGGTGAACTGGCGCTTACTCCTGGCAGCTTGCAGAATCTTTTCTTTTGTCTTGACTTTGGACAGGTTCATCACAATGTGTCTTGGAGAAGCTTGGTTAGAGTTGAGGCGAACTGGGGTCCGATAGCCCTCTGAAAGCAGTGTGTCAGAACCTTTGGTGATGTTTGGGAAATTTTCTTTTACAATATTCTCTAGTATGGCTTCCATTCCTTTGGGGCATTCTTCTTCCCCATCTGGAATTCCTATAACTCGTATATTGGAACACTTCATAAAGTCCCATAATTCTGACAGTGAACGTTCTGCTTTCTCTCCCTTCTTTTCTGCCTCTTTTACTGTCTGAATTATCTCAAAAACTTTGTCTTCTAGCTCTGAAATTCTTCTTCTGCATGGTCTAACCTGTTGCTGATACTTTCCATTGCATCTTTAAGTTCCCTAATTGACTGTTTCAGTTCCTTCAGGTCTGCTATATCCTTTTTATATTCTTCATATGGTTCATCTCTTATTTGATTCTGTTTAACGTTTTCCTTTTGGTTTTTTTCCACTTTATTAGCAATTTCCTTCATTGTTTCCATCATTTCTTTCATTGTTTTCAACATGTGTATTCTAAATTCCATTTCTGTCATTCCTAACATTCCTAACATTTCTTTACAGGTGGAATCATCTGTAGTAGCTACCTCATGGTCCCTTGGCAGGGTTGTTCTGGACTGGTTCTTCATGTTGCCTGGAGTTTTCTGCTGATTCTTCCTCATGAGTGATTTCTTTCATCTGTTTCCTTGCCCTAATTTTCCTTTCAGTTCCTTTTGCTCTTTAAGTTCTTGTGCGTGTGCACTAAGGGTTACAGGACCAGAAGGGTGAGAAGGTTGAAGAGCAAAAAAGGGATGAAAGAAAGGAGGACCGAGTGATAAGAAAAAAAAGAAAAATAGAGAAAGGAGAGGGGGTGGGTATAAGGAATATTGACAAAAAGAAGAGAGGCACAGAAAGAGGGAGACAGAGCAATATAGGTGTACAGCAGGGTACTTTGACACAACCTTAAAAAAAAACCACCTTCTGGGGGTGCCCAGTTGGGTGGTTCCCTTGAGGTCAGCAGCTCTTTGCTAACCTGATCAGACACAGTACCCCACCTCCACCAAGTAGAGAGGAAAGACAAAAATGCTATAAATCAAACCAAAACAAGCAAACAGAAAACTTTACGGGGATAAAATTGGGTGTAAAACCAAATGATAGCGGTAGAAACACTAGCAAAAATGAAGTTCTAGGGAGTCGGAGCAAGATGGCAGCCGAGTAACAGCTTCCTTGCATCTGGGCACCATGAGTCTGGGGATATAGGACTCCAGGCATCTCTGGCTGGTGGGATCTGCCTATCATCACCCCTGAGAGGATACAGGGAGTCAGCGAGAGACTTTAGGACCCCAAGAGGAGGCCTAAAACAGTTGAAAACCGTCAAGTGGTCCCGTGTGTTCAATCCGACTAAACCCAGACGCAACTGTAATTTCAGTAGCAGCGAGACTGCAAACCAGAAAGGCCTTACCTGTGAACTGTTTTGGTGTCTTTGGACTTGGCACTCAGCTGAACTGCCTTGGGGAGAGCCTGAGCGGGAGTGTGGAGGACTTTGGCCTTTGTCTAGGGCCCCACTCTGAGCCACTGAGCCAGATGGAGCTAATAGTGTTTGGCTCTGGGTCACAGGCAGACATTGTGAGTTATCTGCCCCGGCAAACTCCGCCCTCAGGGTCGCAGAGCTAGAATTGGGTGGGAGCTGGTAACCCAGAGACCAAGTAGCCTAAGGGCGGGGTCTGAGCCACCTTGCAGCCCTAACCCTCGGGGGCAGAGGGAGACCAGTTTTGGCACACAGGGTAAGTGGATTGCCACTTCAGCAGTGATTCCAGCGACAAGCACTTCCCTGAGAAAGCTTCTGCTCAGTAAGTGAACAAGTTCAAAGTGCCTTTTAAGTGGGCTGAAGAGATATTTAGGGTGTCTACCTGCTGGGGTTTGAGAAACTAGCAGCCTCCAGTTGTATCAGAACTGTGATTAACATCTCATACCCCAGAAGACCACGTGTTGCCCAGACAATATTCAATAACCTATACATACTGCTTTGTTTCTGGTTGTGTTTTTTTTTTTTTTTTGGTTTGGTTGTTTTTTTTGTTTATTTTGATGTTGTGGATTGTTGTTTTGTTTTTTAAGTTCAACCTTTTCCATACAGATCCTTTTTCTTTCTCAATTTCTCTAGTTTAATTGTAATTTCACATTACTGCCTATTTCAATAATTAGAACTTCATTTTTATTAGTGTTTCTACGACTATTATTTTTTTTTCCAGCCAATTTTATCCCGTAACGTTTTCTGTTTGCTTGTTTTGGTTTGATTTATAGCATTTTTGTCTTTCCTCTCTACTTGGTGGAAGTGGGGTACTGTGTCTGATCAGGTTAACAAAGAGCTGCTGACCTCAAGGGAACCACCCCACTGGGCACCCCCAGAAGGTGATTTTTTTTTTAAGGTTGTATCAAAGTACCCTACTGTACACCTATATTGCTCTGTCTCCCTCTTTCTGTGCCTCTCTTCTTTTTGTCAATATTCCTTTTACCCACCCCCCTCTCCTTTCTCTATTTTTCTTTTTCTTTTTTCTTATCACTTGGTCCTCCTTTCTTTCATCCCTTTTTTGCTCTTCAACCTTCTCACCCTTCTGGTCCTGTAACCCTTAGTGCACATGCACAAGAACTTAAAGAGCAAAAGGAACGGAAAGGAAAATTAGGGCAAGGAAACAGATGAAAGAAATCACTCATGAGGAAGAATCAGCAGAAAACTCCAGGCAACATGAAGAACCAGTCCAGAACAACCCTGCCAAGGGACCATGAGGTAGCTACTGCAGATGATTCCACCTGTAAAGAAATGTTAGGAATGACAGAAAGGGAATTTAGAATACACATGTTGAAAACAATGAAAGAAATGATGGAAACAATGAAGGAAACTGCTAATAAAGTGGAAAATAACCAAAACAAATCCAAAAACAGAATCAAATAAGAGATGAACGATATGAAGAATATAAAAAGGATATAGCAGAGCTGAAGAAAATGAAACAGTCAATCAGGGAACTTAAAGATGCAATGGAAAGTATCAGCAACAAGTTGGACCATGCAGAAGAAAGAATTTCAGAGGTAGAAGACAAAGTTTTTGAGATAACTCAGATAGTAAAAGAGGCAGAAAAGAAGAGAGAGAAAGCAGAACGTTCACTGTCAAAATTATGGGACTTTATGAAGCGTTCCAAAATACGAGTTACAGGAATTCCAGAAGGGGAAGAAGAATGCCCCAGAGGAATGGAAGCCATACTAGAGAATATTATAAAAGAAAATTTCCCAAATATCACCAAAGATTCTGACACACTGCTTTCAGAGGGCTATCGGACCCCAGGTCGCCTAAACTCTAACCGAGCTTCTCCAAGACACATTGTGATGAACCTGTCCAAAGTCAAGACAAAAGAAAAGATTCTGAAAGCTGCCAGGAGTAAGTGCCAGTTGACCTACAGGGGCAAATCCATCAGGTTGACCGCAGACTTCTCTAATGAAACTTTCCAAGCAAGAAGACAATGGTCATCTACCTTTAATCTACTTAAACAGAACAATTTTCAGCCCAGAATTCTGTACCCTGCTAAGCTGAGCTTAAAAATTGATGGAGAAATCAAATCATTTACGGATATACAAACATTGAGGAAATTCGCCACAACAAGACCAGCTCTACAGGAAATACTTCAACCTGTTCTGTACACTGACCACCACAATGGATCAGCAGCAAAGTAAAAACTCAGAAATTAAGGACAGACCCTAACCTCCAACTTGATGCAAAAGATAAAACTAAGCAATGGACTCTCACAAAATAAGACAAATAGAATACTAACACACTAATCAATTATCTCAATAAACGTTAATGGCTTGAATTCCCCAATGAAGAGACATAGATTGGTTGACTGGATTAAAAAACACAAGCCATCCATTTGCTGTCTGCAAGAAACACACCTGGCTTCAAAAGACAAATTAAAGCTCCGAGTCAAGGGTTGGAAGACAACTTTTCAAGGCAAATGGAATTCAGAAGAAAAGAGGAGTTGCAATCTTATTTTCAGATACATGTGGATTTAAAGCAACTAAAGTCAAAAAAGACAGAGATGGTCACTTTATATTGGTCAAGGGAAAAATACAACAAGAAGACATTTCAATTCTAAATATCTATGCACCCAATTTAAATGCTCCCAGATTCTTGAAACAGACCTTACTCAGTCTGAGCAATATGATATCTGATAATACCATAATAACAAGGGACCTTAACACTCCTCTTACAGAGCTGGACAGATCTTCTAAACAAAAATTAAACAAGGATATAAGAGACTTAAATGAGACCCTTGATAAACGTATATAGAACACTCCATCCCAAAGATAAAGAATATACATTCTTCTCATCACCCCATGGAACATTCTCCAAAATTGATCATATCCTGGGACACAAAACAAATATCAACAGAATCAAAAGAATTGAAATTTTACCTTGTGTCTTCTCAGACCATAAGGCATGAAAGGTGGAACTCAATTCTAAGAAAAATGCTCGACCCCACCCAAAGGCATGGAAACTAAACAATCTTCTGTTGAATAACAGATGGGTGAAGGAAGAAATAAAACAGGAAATCATTAACTTCCTTGAGCATAACAACAATGAAGACACAAGCCACCAAAACCTGTGGGATACTGCAAAAGCAGTTTTGAGAGGAAAATTCATCGCTTTAGATGCCTACATTTGAAAAACAGAAAGAGAGCATATCAACAATCTCACAAGAGATCTTATGGAATTGTAAAAAGAAGAACAATCTAAGCCTAAACTCAGTAGAAGAAAAGAAATATACAAAATCAAATCAGACATCAATGAAATTGAAAACAAAAGAATCATTCAAAAAATTAATGAAACAAGGAGTTGGTTTTTTGAAAAAATATATAAAATAGATAAACCATTGGCCAGACTAACGAGGAATAGAAAAGTAAAATCTCTAGTAACCTCAATCAGAAATGATAAAGGGGAAATAACAACAGATCCCATAGAGATACAAGAGATCATCTCTGAATACTACCAGAAACTCTATGCCCAGAAATTTGACAATGTGAAAGAAATGGATCAATATTTGGAATCACACCCTCTCCCTAGACTCAGCCAGGAAGAAATAGAGCTCCTGAACAGACCAATTTCAAGCACTGAGATCAAAGAAACAATAAAAAATCTTCCAACCAAAAATGCCCTGGTCCAGATGGCTTCACTCCAGAATTCTATCAAACCTTCAAGGAAGAGCTTATTCCTGTACTGCAGAAATTATTCCAAAAAATTGAGGAAGAAGGAATCTTCCCCAAAACATTCTATGAAGCAAACTCCCCCTGATACCAAAACCAGGAAAAGACCCAAACAAAAAGGAGAATTTCAGACCAATCTCACTCATGAACATAGACGCAAAATTCTCATCAAAATCCTAGACAATAGATTACAGCTTATCATCAAAAAAGTCATTCATCATGATCAAGTAGGCTTCATCCCAGGGATGCAAGGCTGGTTTAACATACGCAAGTCCATAAACGTTATCCACCATATTAACAGAGGCAAAAATAAAGATCACATGATCCTCTCAATAGATGCAGAAAAAGCGTTTGATAAAACCCAGCATCCTTTTCTAACTAGAGCACTGAAAAGTATAAGCATAGGTGGTATATTTCTAAAACTAATTGAAGCTATCTATGACAAACCCACAGCCAATATTTTACTGAGTGGAGTAAAACTGAAAGCTTTTCCTCTTAGAACTGGAACCAGACGAGGTTGTCCTCTGTCACCTTTACTATTCAACATTATGCTGGAAGTTCTAGCCAATACAATTAGGCAAGACAAGGAAATAAAGGGAATTCAAATGGGAGCAGAGGAGGTCAAACTCGCCCTCTTTGCTGACGACATGATCTTATACTTAGAGAACCCCAAAGACTCAACCACAAGACTCCTAGAAGTCATCAAAAAATACAGTAATGTTTCAGGATATAAAATCAATGTCCACAAGTCAGTAGCCTTTGTGTACACCAATAACAGTCAAGATGAGAAGCTAGTTAAGGACACAACTCCCTTCACCATAGTCTCAAAGAAAATGAAATACCTAGGAATATACCTAACAAAGGAGGTGAAGGACCTCTATAAAGAAAACTATGAAATCCTCAGAAAGGAAATAGCAGAGGATATTAACAAATGGAAGAACATATCATGCTCATGGATGGGAAGAATCAACATTGTTAAAATGTCTATACTTCCCAAAGCAATCTACCTATTCAATGCCATTCCTATCAAAATACCAACATTGTACTTTCAAGATTTGGAAAAAATGATGCTGCGTTTCGTATGGAACTGGAAAAAACCCCGTATAGCTAAGGCAGTTCTCTGTAACAAAAATAAAGCTGGGGGCATCAGCATACCAGATTTTAGTCTGTACTACAAAGCCATAGTGCTGAAGACAGCATGGTACTGGCACAAAAACAGAGACAGAGTCACTTGGAATCAAATTGAAAGCCAAGAAATGAAACTAACATCTTACAACCACCTAATCTTTGATAAACCAAACAAAAACATACCTTGGGGGAAAGACTCCCTTTTCAATAAATGGTGTTGGGAGAACTGGATGTCTACATGTAAAAGACTGAAACTGGACCCACACCTTTCCCCACTCACAAAAATTGATTCAAGATGGATAAAGGACTTAAACTTAAGGCATGAAACAATAAAAATCCTCCAAGAAAGCATAGGAAAAACACTGGAAGATATTGGCCTGGGGAAAGACTTCATGAAGAAGACTGCCATGGCAATTGCAACAACAACAAAAATAAACAAATGGGACTTCATTAAACTGAAAAGCTTCTGTACAGCTAAGGAGACAATAACCAAAGCAAAGAGACAACCTACACAATGGGAAAGGATATTTGCATATTTTCTATCAGACAAAAGCTTGATAACTAGGATCTGTAGAGAACTCAATTTAATCCACATGAAAAAAGCCAACAATCCCTTATATCAATGGGCAAGAGACATGAATAGAACTTTCTCTAAAGACGACAGACGAATGGCTAACAAACACACGAAAAAATGTTCATCATCTCTATATATTAGAGAAATGCAAATGAAAACAACCCTGAGATATCATTAACCCCAGTGAGAATGGCCCACATCACAAAATCTCAAAACTGCAGATGCTGGCGTGGATGTGGAGAGAAGGGAACACTTTTACACTGCTGGTGGGACTGCAAACTAGTACAACCTTTCTGGAAGGAAGTATGGAGAAACCTCAAAGCACTCAAGCTAGACCTCCCATTTGATCCTGCAATCCCATTACTGGGCATCTACCCAGAAGGAAAAAAATCCTTTTATCATAAGGACACTTGTACTAGACTGTTTATTGCAGCTCAATTTACAATCGCCAAAATGTGGAAACAGCCTAAATGCCCACCAACCCAGGAATGGATTAACAAGCTGTGGTATATGTATACCATGGAATACTATTCAGCCATTAAAAAAAATGGAGACTTTACATCCTTCGTATTAACCTGGATGGACGTGGAAGACATTATTCTTAGTAAAGCATCACAAGAATGGAGAAGCATGAATCCTATGTACTCAATTTTGATATGAGGACAATTAATGACAATTATGGTTATGGGGGGTGGAACAGAAAGAGGGAAGGAGGGAGGTGGGTGGGGCCTTGGTGTATGTCACACTTTATGGGGGCAAGACATGATTGCAAGAGGGACTTTACCTAACAATTGCAATCAGTGTAACCTGGGTTATTGTACCCTCAATGAATCCCCAACAATAAAAAAAAAAAAAAAATGAAGTTCTAGTTATTAAAAAAGGCAGCAATGGGAAATTATAAGTAAACTAGAAAGATTGAGAAAGAAAAAGAATCTGTATGGAAAATATTGAAATTAAAAAAGAAAAGAACATCAGCAACGTCAAAATAAACAGAAAATATAACCAAACCAAAAAAAAAAAGAAAAAAAAACACAACCAAAAACAAAGCAGTTTGTATATGTTATTGAATATTGTCTGGGCAACACGTGGTCTTCTGGGGTATGAGATGTTAATCACAGTTCTGATACGACTGGAGGCTGCTGATTTCTCAAACCCCAGCGGTAGACACCCTAAATCTCTCTTCAGCCCACTTTATAGGCTCTTGGAACTTGTAAACTTGCTGAGCAGAAGCTTTCCCAGTAAAGTGCTTCTCGCTGGAATCACTGCTGAAGTGGCTATCCACTTACCCAGTGTGCCAAAACCGGTCTCACTCTGCCCCTGAGAGTTAGGGCTGCAAGGCGGCTCAGACCCCCACCCTTAGGCTACTTGGTTGCTGGGTTACCAGCTCCCACCCAATTCTAGCTCTGCGACCCTGAGGGCGGAGCTTGCCGGGGCAGATCACTCACAATGGCTCTGTGTGACCCACTGCCAAACACTATTAGCTCTGTCTGGCTCAGTGGCTCAGACTGGGGCCCTAGACAATGGCCAAATTTCTCCGCACTCCCGCTCAGGCCCTCCCCAATGCAGTTCAACTCAGTGCCAAGTCCAAGGACACCAAAACAGTTCACAGGTAAGGTCTTTCTGGTTTGCAGTCTCGCTGCTACTGAACTTACACTTTTGGGCGGGTTTAGACGGATTGAACACACGTGACCACTTGCCGTTTTTCCACTGTTTTAGTCCTCCTCTTGGGGTCCAGAAGTCTCTCGCTGACTCCCTGTATCCTCATAGGAGTGATGATAGGCAGATCCCACCAGCCAGAGATGCCTGGAGTCCTATATCCCCAGACTCACGGTGCCCAGATGCAAGGAAGCTGTTACTCGGCCGCCATCTTGCTCCACCTCCCCCATTTCAAGTCTTATTATTCAAGAAATATGTTTTGTAAGGCTACCCACTGAGATAGATTATGAGTCCTCTGACAAATTCGTGCAAAGTAAATTGAAAATCTGGAAAGTATTCATCATTCTAGTTGCCAAGAAGAACATTTGTGATTCATGAGAGGTAAAAATATCAAAACTAGCAGGAATTTAGAAGAAGTAGATCCCAACCCTCATGGATGACTTTGTGGAGTTCAACACTTCAGTGGAGGATGTCACTTAAGATGTGGTGGAAATAGTGAGGGAACTGGAGATAGAAGTAGAGCCTGAAGATGTAAATGAATGCTATAATCTCATGATAAATCCTTAGTTGCATCATCTTCTTATGAATAAGAAAATATACTTTGTGAAGATGGTATAAAAACTGTTGAAATGACAACAATGGATTTAGAATATTACATAAACATAGTTGATAAAGCATTAGCAGAGTTTGAGAGGATTGACTCCAATTTTGAAAGAAGTTCTGTGTGTAAAATGCTATCATACATACTACAGAGAAATCTTTTGTGAAAGACAGAGTCAATTGATGTAGAAAACTTTATTGTTGACTTGTTTTAAGAAATTGCTGCATCTACCCTAACCTTCAGGAATCATCACCGTGATTATCCAACAGCCATCAACATCAAAGCATGACCAGCAAAAAAATTACCTTGCCGAAGGCTCAGATAATTGTTAGCATTTGTTAACAATATAATATTTTAAAGTACTTTTAAAATACATAATGCTATTGCACTCTTAATAGACTACCATATAGTGTAAACATAATTTTTTTGTGCACTGGAAAAAAAAATGTATGACTCACGTTATTGCAACTTGTGCTTTATTGTGGAGTCTGGAACTGACCAGGCAGTATATTTAAGGTATGCCAATAAATCTCTCTCTCTCTTAAAAAAAAGAAATTGAAAGTTCACACTTACCTCTCTAACTCTAATCCAGCACCACAGGATTTATTGTAGCCTTCTGTTCTTGCCTATTTGTAACTTCTTTCCAAGACAGAGAATGGGCTCCTATTATCTACACAATATTTACTCAGTTCAATTCTAGCCTATATGTAGATTTAGGATTGCTCAGCCATACACCTACAAGAAATAAATTTATCATCAGTATTAAAACACAATTCTCTTTGTCTCTAGCTTTTGTATCCAGACCACATACCATTTTCCAATGCTATCGAGGTCAGATCCTTTTTACTCCACCCCCTTCAAAGAAGGTTTGTCATACCTTGCTAATGTAGTTAGATTAATTTGTCTTAGTTTGAATTGCCCCCTGGGATCTCTCAACATTCTGGTTTATTGTCTTTTAAATTAGCATACCGTAATGTTCATGGTTTATGGTATATAGTTCTGTGAGTTTTGACAAATGCATCCACCAGCTGTATAGAGTTGACATGCCCTTGCATGGCCCTTTGCAGTTAGCCCTTCCTCCTCCCCCAAGTAACAATTGATGTTTCTTTGTATCCCTATAGTTCTATAGATATTTAAAAATTTTTTTCTTTGTGTTATTTCAAAATTCAAGTAGCTCCTTGTTACATGAACTTAAATATATGATATACACATTCTCTTAATATTGAATGTGTTAGGAGACACCCACCTTCAGTAGAAAAACAGCAGAGTGAGGGCTGTGGAGTCGGACTGCCTGGGCACATACCAGCTTGGGCACTTGCTAACTATAAGACTATGTATGATCAAGTTGCTTAATGTTTTAATATCTCAGTTTCTTACATCTAAAATGGGGATAATAATAATGACTGTGTCCTAAGATTTCTGTGAGGAAAAAAATGAGTTGATACAGTTCTTAGAATGGGGCCTGGAAGATAGCAAATACTCCAAAAATGTTAGTTGCTGTTATCATTACCATGAATATTATTACTATTACTAATCTATAAACTGAATGTCTGCATTAAAAATGAATAAAATTCATCTTCATTAAGTATTTTATCTACTAAATTACAAGTAGAAAATCTGGGGTTTGGAGAATGGAAACTGTTTTTTGTTTTTTTTTCCCCTGCTAACTGCTCCTTCTTTTTTCTTTCTTTGTTTTTCCTTTTTTCAGGTTTTTTTTTCCTATTAAATCATAACTGTAAACATTGATATGATCATGGGGCATCATACACTCGCTTCATAGACCATTTGACACATTTTT
Organism: Nycticebus coucang; assembly: GCF_027406575.1. NCBI lineage: Eukaryota > Metazoa > Chordata > Mammalia > Primates > Lorisidae > Nycticebus > Nycticebus coucang. The sequence continues at coordinate 104,429,553 of NC_069787.1, forward strand.
ATCACAGTGGTTAACATAGCCTTTCTGGCGTTATCTCAGTTACTGTGCCAAAACATTTACATTCTACATTTATCAAGTTTCGCAAATACCCCTGTAAGATGCACCACAGGTGTGATCCCGCCGATCCCCCTCCCTCCACCCACCACCCCTTTCCCACTTCCCCCTATTGTTAAGTTGTAGCTGGGTTATAGCTTTCATGTGAGAGTCCCAAATTAGTTTCATAGTAGGGCTGTGCACATTGGGTAATTTTTCTTCCATTCTTGGGATACTTTACTAAGAAGAATATGTTCCAGCTCCATCCATGTAAACATGAAAGAGGTAAAGTCTCCATCTTTCTTTAAGGCTGCATAGTATTCCATGGTATACATATACCACAATTTATTAATCCATTCGTGGATCGATGGGCACTTGGGCTTTTTCCATGACTTAGCTATTATGAATTGGGCTGCAATAAACATTCTGGTACAAATACCTTTGTTATGTTGTGATTTTTGGTCTTCTGGGTATATGCCCAGCAGAGGAATTACAGGATTGAATGGCAGATCTATTTTTAGATCTCTGAGTGTTCTCCATATATCTTTCCAAAAGGAATGTATTAATTTGCATTCCCACCAGCGGGTGCAGAAGTGTTCCCTTTTCTCCGCATCCACGCCAACATCTCTGGTCTTGAGATTTTGTGATATAGGCTAGTCTCACTGGAGTTAGATGATATCTCAAAGTAGTTTTGATTTGCATTTCTCTGATGATTAAAGATGATGAGCATTTTTTCATATGTCTGAAGGCCTCGCTCCTGTCTTCTTCAGAGAAGTTTCTCTTCAAATCCCTTGCCCAGCCTGCGATGGGATCCCTTGTTTTTTTCTTGCTGATGCGTTTGAGTTCTCTGTGGATTCTGGTTATTAAACCTTTGTCAGAGATATACCCTGAAAATATCTTCTCCCATTCTGAGGGCTGTCTGCTTGCTCTGCTTACTGTGTTCTTGGCTGTGCAGAAGCTTTTTAGTTTGATCAAGTCCCAGTAGTGTATTTTTGAAGCTGCTTCAATTGCCCGGGGGGTTCTCCTCATGAAATACTCACCCAGACCAATTTCTTCAAGGGTTTTCCCTGCATTCTCCTCTAGTATTTTTATAGTTTCATGTTTTAAGTTTAAATCTTTAATCCAATGAGAGTCTATCTTAGTTAATGGTGAAAGGTGTGGGTCCAATTTCAGTCTTCTGCAGGTTGCCAGCCAGTTCACCCAGCACCATTTGTTAAATAGGGAATCTTTTCCCCACTGAATGTTTTTAATTGGCTTGTCAAAAATCAAATAGCGGTAAGTAGCTGGATTCATCTCTTGGTTCTCTATTCTATTCCAGATATCTACTTCTCTGTTTTTGTGCCAATACCATACTGTTTTGATCACTATCGATTTGTAGTAAAGTCTGAGGTCTGGTAGTGTGATTCCTCCTGTTTTGTTTTTGTTTCTGAGTAATGTCTTGGCTATTCGAGGTTTTTTCTGATTCCATATAAAACGAAGTAATGTTTTTCAAGATCTTTAAAATATGACAATGGAGCTTTAATAGGGAGTGCGTTGAAATTATATATTGCTTTGGGTAGTATGGACATTTTGATAATGTTGATTCTTCCCAGCCATGAGCATGGTATGTTTTTCCATTTGTTAACATTTTCAGCTATTTCTTTTCTTAGAGTTTCATAGTTCTCTTTATAGAGATCTTTCACGTCTTTTGTTAGGTAAATTCCCAAATATTTCATCTTCTTTGCCACTACTGTGAATGGGATAGAGTCCTTAACTGCTTTTTCAACTTGACTGTTGTTGGTGTATATAAAGGCTACCGATTTATGAATGTTGATTTTGTAACCTGAGACGCTGCTGTATTCCTTGATCACTTCTAGGAGTTTTGTAGTAGAGTCCCTAGTGTTTTCCAGATACACAATCATATCATCTGCGAAGAGCGAGAGTTTGATCTCTTCTGACCCTATATGGATACCCTTGATCGCCTTTTCTTCCCTAATTGCGGTGGCTAAAATTTCCATTACAATGTTGAAAAGCAATGGAGACAATGGGCAGCCTTGTCTGGTTCCTGATCTGAGTGGAAATGATTCCAATTTAACTCCATTCAATATGATACTGGCTGTGGGTTTGCTGTAGATAGCCTCTATCAGTTTAAGAAAAGTCCCTTCTAGACCAATTTTCTTGAGTGTTCTGATCATGAAGGGATGCTGGATATTATCAAAAGCTTTTTCTGCATCAATTGAGAGAATCATATGGTCTTTGTTTTTTAATTTGTTTATGTGCTGAATTACATTTATAGATTTACGTATATTGAACCAGCCTTGAGACCCTGGGAAAAAACCAACTTGGTCATGATGTATAACTTGTTTGATGTGTTGCTGGATTCTGTTTGTTAGGCTCTTGTTGAATATTTTTGCATCTATATTAATTAGTGATATTGGTCTATAATTTTCTTTTCTTGTTGGGTCTTTTCCTGGTTTGGGGATGAGGGTGATGTTTGCTTCATAGAACGTGTTGGGTAGTCTTCCTTCTTTTTCTACATTTTGGAACAGGTTGAGTAATATAGGTACTAATTCCTCTTTAAAAGTTTGGTAGAATTCTGACGTGAAACCATCTGGTCCCGGGCTTTTCTTTTTAGGGAGGTTTTGTATAGTTGATGCTATTTCTGAACTTGATATGGGTCTGTTCAACATTTCTACTTGATTCTGGTTAAGTCTTGAAAGGTGGCGTGCTTCCAAGTATCGGTCTATTTCCTTCAGATTTTCATATTTATGAGAATAAAGTTTCTTGTAATATTCATTAAGGATTTTTTGGATTTCTGATGAGTCTGTGGTTATTTCGTCTTTGTTGTTTCTGATTGATGATATTAGGGATTTTATTCTTTTTTTCCTGATTAGGTTGGCCAGAGGTTTATCTATTTTATTGACCTTTTCAAAAAACCAGCTTTTTGATTTATTGATCTGTTGTATTATTCTTTTGTTTTCAATTTCATTTAATTCTGCTCTAATTTTGGTTATTTCTTTTCTTCTACTGGGTTTGGGGTTGGAATGTTCTTCCTTTTCCAGTTGCGTGAGATGTCCCATTAAGTTGTTAACTTCCTCTCTTTCCGTTCTCTTGAGGAAGGCTTGCAGTGCTATAAATTTCCCTCTTAGAACTGCCTTTGCGGTGTCCCAGAGGTTCTGATAGTTTGTGTCTTCATTGTCGCTTTGTTCCAAAAAAATGGCGATTTCTTTCTTAATCTCATCTCTGACCCAGCTATCATTCAGCATAAGGTTATTTAACTTCCATGTTTTTGTATGGGTATGCAGATTCCTGTTGTTACTCAATTCAAGTTTTATTCCATTATGGTCCGAGAAGATGCATGGAATAATTTCTATTCCTTTAAATTTACTGAGGTTAGACTTGTGACCTAAAATGTGGTCAATTTTGGAGTAAGTTCCGTGGGCTGATGAGAAGTATGTGTATTCAGTTTTGTTGGGATGAAATGTTCTGTAGATGTCTGCTAAATCTAAATATTGGATGGTTAGGTTTAAATCTAAGATTTCTTTGCTCAGCTTCTTTCTGGAGGATCGATCCAACACTGCCAAGGGAGTGTTGAAATCTCCGACGATTATGGAGCTGGAGGAAATCAAGTTACTCATGTCTGTTAGAGTTTCTCTTATAAATTGAGGTGCATTCTGGTTGGGTGCATAGATATTAATAATTGAGATCTCATCATATTGAGTATTACCCTTAACAAATATGAAGTGACCATTCTTGTCCTTCCTTAATTTTCATGGTTTAAAGCCTACTGTATCTGCAAATAAAATTGCAACACCTACTTTTTTCTGATTACCATTTGCCTGAAATATGGATGACCATCCTTTCACCCTGAGTCTGTATTTGTCTTTTAAGTTGAGATGTGACTCTTGTATGCAACACATATCTGGCTTGAGTTTTTGTATCCAGTCAGCTAACCTATGCCTCTTTAGAGGACAGTTTAAGCCATTCACATTGATGGAGAGTATTGATAAGTCTGGTGGAATTTTGGGTATCGAGTTTTTCAAAGGTCCAGTGGACATTTTTAATCCTTTCACCAGTGTGGAAGTTGGAGTTTGATCCGAAGTTTCTGAGTTAGTTTACTTTTGTGGTGTAGGACTGGGTTGGTCATTGTGGAGGATAGGTCTGAGAATATCCTGAAGAGCTGGTTTACTTATGGCAAATTTTTTCAACATATGAATGTCATTGAAGTATTTAATTTCTCCATCATAGATGAAACTCAGTTTAGCTGGATACAAGATCCTGGGTTGAAAATTTTTTTGCTTTAGGAGATTAAAATTTGATGACCAGCCTCTTCTGGCTTGAAAAGTTTCAGCAGAGTGATCTGCAGTTATTCTAATATTCTTACCTTTGTACGTTATAGTTTTCTTTCGCCGGGCTGCTTTGAGAATCTTCTCTTTCATGTTAACTTTAGTGAAGCTAATTATGATATGTCTGGGTGATGACTTATTGGGGTTGAATCGTGCTGGGGTTCTGAAGATGTCTGCTATGTGAATTTCAAATTCTCTAGGCATGTCTGGAAAATTTTCTTTTATAATTTCATGCAGAAGGGCCTCTGTGCCCTCGGAGGCCACTTCATCGTTCTCAGAAATTCCTATAATCCTTATGTTGCTTTTTTTCGAATTATCTGAGAGTTCTCTGAGTGAGTGATCCGTTTTTGCTCTCCATTTCTCTTCCTCTTTGAGAGATTGGGAGCGTTCCAAGACTTTATCTTCAATGTCAGAAATCCTTTCTTCTGCTTGCTCCATTCTGTTACTGAGGGATTCTACTGTATTTTTCATATCTTTGAGGGCTGTAATTTCTTGCTTCAGTGTGTCTAAGTCTTTGGTGGTTTTGTCTTTAAATTCGTTAAATTCTTGAGACAATTTTTGAATTTCTCCTCGGATTCCTAATTCCATTTTATTAATCTTGTCTGCCATCCAAATTCTGAATTCGATTTCTGACATCTCAGCCAGTTGTTTATGAATGGGATCTTCAATCACATCTGCTGTGTCTTTTCTTGGGGGTGTTGATCTATTCTGGTTATTCATGTTACCAGAGTTTTTCCGCTGATTCCGCCCCATGGTTATTTTACTCCCTTTGGTTTTTCCCCTGGGGTTTTATCGAGGGCCCGTACAGTGTTGTGGCCTGAGAAACTGGGGCCCTGTCTGGTGTGGTGGAGCAAAGTGGTTCTGTCTTGTTTTCAGCTGGTTTCTGTTCAATCCTATTGCAACTTCTACTCTGGCTTGAAGTCTCAGCTGTGTGGAAAAATCAGCAATTAAGTCACCCCGCCTGCCCACCTCTGGCCCCAGTTGGAAAAGGAGAATCAACCTTCCTACAACCGTAGACCCAGGGCACCGCCTGAAAAGTCCTCAGTCTATTAGCCCAGTTCAAAAGGTCCAAATCAACTGTCTCAATCGGCACTTGTCTCGGGTGAGAGAGTTCAAGAGGTCTCTGGGAGCTGGATCACAGGGGCCTGGTGACTCCTCTGACACGGCTTACCCCAGTGCAGCGTGGAGTCAGGAGGAGCCACCCAGCAAACAGAGCAGTCTAGGAAGGTTGACGTCTCCTTCCCCACTTTGCCCCTTCATCAGACCCAGGCACTGGTATCTCTGCAGATGGCTAACCCAGTTGCCTGCAGTGAACAGACACTCCAGGGGTTTGCACCTGCCTGAATCGCAAGGAAGTCTGCCAGGCCCCCGTAGACTGCCGCTATCTAGCAGGAGGAGATGGGGCCTGACATCTATGAGTGTTTGATGCAGGTGATGAGAGGGAGGTGTTCACTCAGGCTTGGCCCTGTCCCTGATGGATGCTGCTAACAGAACAGAACAGAACAGAGAACTTTGCGGGGTTCTGTCTCTGTTCCTGTCGAAATCGCCTACAGAAGACGAGCTGTTTTGAGTTCAAACGTCTTTGGTGTTGGAGGTTTGAGTCCGATCACCTCTCTGGGTCGGCCCTGCCCTGGAAGCTTCCCGGGTTTGTGAGCAGTGTCAGGAAATCCCCCGCTCACAGGTGGACTCCTCTGGTTGCCCAGGGAGACAGGGGTTGTGGCCTCAGAATATCCAGAAGTGAGCGTTCTGCCGTTAAAGAAAAAACGGCTGTTGATCTACCTCCAAGGGGGTTCCGAGCCGTAGGGAGCCCGGTTGACAGCGAGCAGATTCAGTTTCTCCCAGTCTCTCGCCTGGTTGTACTGCCGCAGCTCAAGCCTTCAGGCTTCAGAGTGGGGGCGGGGTGGGAGGGAGTGGCTGGAGCCCAGAATCCCTGGGCAGCGGACAGACTCGGCTATCCCCAGGTCCCTGCCCAGCCACACGGCAGGCGTTCAGGTCTCTGGACCACAGAGTGAGGGCGGGGGAGTGCCAGGCACTCCGAGCCAGCAGGGACTCCGAGCCTAGGGAGCCCGGTGGACAGCGAACAGATTCAGATTCTCCCGGTCTCTCTCCTGGTTGTACCGCCGCAGCTCAAGCCTTTAGGCTTTAGAGTGGGGGCGGGGTGGAGGGAGTGGCTGTAGCTCAGAATCGAGCAGGCGTTCAGGTCTCCAGACCACAGAGCGAGGGCGAGGTGAACGCCGGGAGCCCGGGGCTCTCGGCAGCAAGGAAATTCAGATTCTTCCCGTCTCTCGCCTGGTTGTACTGCCGTAGCTCAAGCCTTCAGGCTTCAGAGTGGGGGCGGGGCGGGAGGGAGCGGCTGGAGCCCAGAACCACTGGGCAGCGAACAGACTCGGCTATCCCCAGTTCCCTGCCCAGCCACATGGCAGGCGTTCAGGTCTCCGGACCACAGAAAGAGGGGGGGGGGAGCGCCAGGCACTCAGAGCAGCTGGTAGCGAGTTCGACTCAGCTATATGCCTGGAGGTATTGTTGCCCAAGGAGGGCTGCTGCACCTCGCCTCGGGGAAGTGCCACCCTGGTGAGGGTCTCCCTCCGCTGACTGTCCTAACCTCTCTCCCGTGCCCCAGAAACAGCGCTGACCAGCCACAGCTCAGGGACTGTCCTCTCCCCTTTAGGAGCCACCCAAGAATCCGAACTCCTGGGGGACAGGCTTTCAGACCTCAGAGAGAGTGGAGGGAAGTGCTGGGTACTCAGAGTCACTGGCAAAGGAAATTTACAGATTTATACAGTTTTATGCCTGGCAGGATAATGCCTAGGCCTCCTAGTAAGGGAGGTAGGTCTAGTTTGTAGTAGGTCTTTCCCGTGAAGTGTAGTGGGATGGCCTTTGATTTCTGCCCTTTTGTTTGTGGGGCCCTTAAGCCGATCAGGTGGGGAGGGGGGACTCCCGTCGCTTGGTGATGGGTTTTGTATCTTTTGTTTGCTTCCTTGTGATAGCAGCTCTCCTCAGCGGGGTTGATGTGCGTTCTTCAACTTTCTCGCTTGGTGTTGCTGGAATCCATCAGGTTATTTGCTAAATTTTCGTCCCCTAACTCTCCTTCAGGACAGGAGCCTCTATGGAAAGCTGGCTTCAGTCCGCCATCTTCCCATCATCCTCCTTCTTTTTTCTTTAGAGTTTAAATTTTGCTCACTATACAAACAAAATGCATAAGAATTTGTGACTTAGTACCATACTGGGGACCATGCCTTTCTTAACTTGTTCTACTGCTAGCACATGGTGAATACTCAACACCTCATTGCAGAGTGGATGAATGAGATCTTCTTATATTTTGTTGATCCCTGGAAATATGAAGATTAATGGGTTCTGGTCCCTCAGTTCAGGGAGGCAGATAGGGAGGAAAGTGCTACGACCAACATCTCTCAGCTGCGGGTCCGGTAGGCTTTTCCTGGGTGGGATGCAAAGTTGCCACTTAGAGACAGATCTCAAAGGAAGATTAGAAAGCTACTATGTGGACAAGATGGCTTGTCAAATTCTAGGTGAGGACCTAACACATGTTAAGCATTTGGAAGCTTGAGTGACCCCAATATGTTTGGGGAATGGCAAGTAGTCTGTTGTGGCTGAGGGTGGAATGTTAATTAATGGGAGGCAGGAGCTGAGCCCATTGTGGAGCCCAGGGCCAGATCTTGGAGTGGAAGGGTCATATTTGTGTTCACGGGATCAATGAGGATGTGATAGTGGACAGTGGATAAGGGAAGGGGGAGCCTTTCAGAAGCAGGAAGGCCAAATGGAGACTGTTGGACATATCTAGTAGAGAGATGGATGTGGTTTGAACTGGAAGAGTTCAAGGGAGAAGGGATAGGAGGAGGGTGGTGGAAAGATATTTTGATGGTAAATTTGATAGGATTTTCAGATCAATTATATAGAGAAGATTAAGGACACAAAGTGACAGCCAATATATCTACTTAAGAAAATTACTGGATGGTAAAATAGTTTCTGGGCCTAAGACTTAGACCTGGATAAATAGGTTTTGAATGGAAGCAGGAATGAAAGAATAAGTTCAGGTACATATAGATGTGCAAATTGCATACACCTGTGCACATGTGCATATATACCATTCATCTACCAGTAATTCCTTATACTACAACAGAAAACATGAATTCAAGAGTGACAGTGGGGGTTATATGGATGCTTGAAATGAAAGTTAAAGAGAGGATGTGTTTCCTTAAGAAGGTTCAGATTGAGGTTGGGGCCAGGTAAGTTATTAGCTGCATAGTCACTGGGTTGTGAGGTGACCTATCCCTGCTTTGTCTTCAGACATCTCTGATTGGTATGACCCTTTCCCTTTAATAGCAAACTTCAATACATATAGTAACATCCTCTGTCTAAGGGTGTGAAACCCTGTCCACTGCCTAGAGGAGAGGCTCCTTGAGTCTCTATTATCCCTTGAATGGTGACATTTTTGCAGCAGCAGCTGATCTAGACTGTATGTGCAGCCAGAGCATGTGGAGCAGAAGGGAACTGCTAATAGCTCCATATGAACAGAGGCCCTGTGACCTTCCCCTTGGTAATGATACTCGAATCAGTGGAGCCAGCTATCTACACCAGCAGAGTATACTTTATACTCCAGTCACTGCCTGTTTGCCCAGTAATGTAATGTTGAAATGAAATGATAAATTCAGAAGAAAGGCCATGTGTTATGGAAAGCCAACTCAGAGGACAGCGGAGAAGTGAATGAGGCCCTCATCCTGATACCCTGAGGGTGACGGAGACCTACACCTTTAACCAGGCCAGATATCCCCTGGCCTATCACTGCACATGGGCATTGCAGGGCAGGTGGGAGTCAGTCTGCACTCAGTGCTGCCAGGAATGTAATCAGACTGCTTCATTTCAAGCAAGGAGGCACGTTTATTACATAGAGCCTCTTGCTCCAAGCTGCAGATGAGAAAAATCCTTTAATCTCACTCAGTTTTAATCCTGGATTAAGGCAGATTTGTTAATAAAACACTAGTAAAATCAAGAATAGTTTGCAATTATCTTTAACTTTTATTACTTACATTATAGTATATGGTTTTTAAAAATGCATACAGATGAGGTATGTTTTAAATTCCCTGAACTCTTGAGGAAAGAGTTCAGGAAAATTTAAAGTTCCAACAATAAAGCAACTGCTAGAAGACTCAAGGAAAAGAAGGAAAGAGAGCAGAAGAGAATGGCTCAATTAGAATAATAGTTTTTTTTTTTTTATGTAAACAGGATAGTTCCAATCAAAAAGATGACTCCAAACAGTGCTGTCATGGAGAGGAATGCTGAGTATGTTAAGATGAATACAGTGTATGTTGATCCAGACACAGATGTGTTGACCTAGACCTTCCCTCCCACCCAAAGGTAGAGCTGCATTATCTTTGCAGAAAAGTATTTCTGGGGCAAAGCAGGGAGAATTAGCTGTCATCTTGCATCAGCTTTGCATGCAGAACTTAGCCATATACAGCATCTCATACCTGGCTTATCTGTGAAACCTTGAAGGAGACAGCCCTGGTTAGACCGTTCTGAACTTAATTTTATGAATAGTCTGCAGCTCCTAGAAATGCCTCAAGTGGCTATTTCTTTTCTTATTTCTAGAAGGAGGGCTGCTGGTGATGCCAAGACAGCCCACTTGGAGGCCAAGATAGCTATGCTCCTCTGAGTCCCTGTAAGGGTGATTGGGTAGCAATCATTCTGTTAGGATTCATCACTTTCCAAACATGCTTTTTGTGTAAACCTATCCACCTTCATTTTTGCCTTGCTTTAGATATAGTTGTGTCCAGTTCCTCCTTCACTGGGAAGCACCCAGACAGAGCCTCTCATCCCGGAGGACTGATGGGGGGAGAAGAGGGAGGATGCAGAGAAACAGTTTATTCACAGCTGTCCATAAGCAGGACCTACATACATGTTTTGTTTGTTGGCACAGACTTGGCTCAGACAATGTTGCAGATGGGAGGGAGGGAGAGTTCACTTCACACGACAACTCAGATTACCTACTCTTAGAAAATTTGGGAGCTGTGGTTATTCAAAATAATTCAAAACACCTTGAAAGTGTATGCAAATTTTTTAATTGGTACATATTTATACATATTTATGGGGTCATTGTGGTATTTTCTTATAAGAATAAAATGTATGATGATAAAGTAAAGATATCATTCACTAGATGATAATTTGTAGGAGAGCAGGGACAGCTTACCCTCAATTTAGGTTATGTGTACAAACTGTGTCTCTCTGGCCATGCTACTCCCTGATTACTGCTCATCATTGGGACTGAGGGCCCATGCCATAGATTGCTCTGCTGATGCTATTGTTCCCCATGTAAAAAAGGAGGAACTGACCCTTTCTTGTTCCTAGGTTTCTCTCAGAGAAACAATACATAATGGAGGCTGTGTGATTTGTGTAAACCTGTGCACATTCATTTTTGGTACTTGCTTGGCCTCTATGACATCTTTATTTTTGTAATCACTACAGGTCTAGGTGTAAATGTGACTGAGAGCCCAAGCTCTTTGGAAATTAGCAATGGCATTACAGTATATACCATGATTACATGTATTTCTCCTCCCAAACTGCTGAGTTTCAGTTAGAAGCCCCCACTTTCTCCCATCTCTTTACTTCCATCATTAGCTCTGGCAATTTGCTCTCTTTTCAGAGCCATTTCCACAAGGAATAAAGTGTCCAGTCACATCTTGAGGGTTATCATATCTTTGACTCAGAGTAGAGACTGACCATGGACTGTTGATATTTGGGTGTGTACAGTAGTAGGGCTCACTCACAGGGTTGGTGACTCGCTGGAGCTGCTGCTGTCACCTTCCTACAGAACAGCATTCGCTGTTACAGAACCAGTATCTCACCTTTGACTAGGTGCCATGGAATCTTGGGAGCACCAACTCCCAAATTATGAATGTCAAATCTACAAATATCTTTGATAAAATTGGGGAGAATAATTTCCTAGAATTCAGTATAGCTTTAGGAGATTTAAAACACCTTGAAATCATATGTAAGTTTTAAATTGGTACATTTTTGTATAGTATATGTTTTTGGTACCTTTGTTGAAAATCCATTGGCCATAAATATGTGGATTTATTTCTGGGTTCTCTATTCTGTTCCATTGGCTCATGTGTCTGTTTTTTATACCAATGCCATGCTATCTTGGTTACTATAGCCTTAAAATATATTTTGAAGTTACGTAATGTGATGCCCCAGCTTTGTTCTTTTTTGCTCAGGATTGCTTTTATATTTTTTGGTTCCATAAAAATTTTATGTTTGTTTTTCTATTTCTATAAAAAATTACATTCTTATTTTTATAGGGTTTGTATTGAATCTGTAGATTGGGGAAGTTGGTCATTTCAACAATATTTATTCTTCCAATCTGTGAGCATGAGATGCCTTTCTGTTTGTTTACATCCTCTTCAATTTTAGTGTCTTGTAGTTTTCTTTGTAGAGGTCTTTTACCTCCTTGGTTAAATTTATTCCTAGATATTTTTTTCTGTAACTACTATAAAAGGGATTTACTTCTTGATTCCTTTCTCAGCTAGTATATTAGTGAACAGAAATATTACTGATTTTTTTTATGTTCCTTTTGTATCCTCTAATTTCACCAAAATTGTTTACTAAATCTGAGAGTTTTTTGTTAGAGTATTTATGTTTTTCTAGAAATAAGATTATGTTGTCTGGAAATTTGACCTCCTCTTCCCCAATGTGGATGCCTTTTTTTCTTTTTCATGCCTGATTGCTCTGGCAAGGACTTTTAGTACTATGTTGAATAGGAGTGGTAATGTGGACATCTTTGTCTTGTTCTACTTCTTAGAGGAGAGACTTTCAGCTTTTCCCAATTCAGGATGATGTTGGCTGTGAATTAATCATATATGCCTCTAGTATGTTGAGGTATGTTCTTTTCATGCCAACACCCATCAAGAATAGATTTTGAGTTTTATCAAATGCTTTTTCTGCATCTATTCAGATGATCATGTTTTTTTTTTTCTTCATTCTGTTGATAGGATGTGTCATGTTTATTGAATAGCATATGCTGAACCATCCTTGCATCCCTGATACAAATCCCACTCAGTCATAGTATATTATTATTATTATTTTGCTGTATTGTTGGATTAAGATTGATAGTATTTTGTTGAAGATTTTTGCAACTATGTTCATCAGAGATATTGGTGTGTAGATTTTTGTTATAGTTTTGTCTGGTTTTGGTATCAGAGTAATGTTGCCTTTGTAGAATGAATTAGGCAGGATTCTTTCCTCTTCAATTTTTTAGAATAGTTTAAGGTGACTTACTATTAACTTTTCCTTATAAGTTTGGTAGTAAATTTTAACAGTAAAGCCACACTTCATAAAAACGCCTGGATTTTATTTGTTAGGAGACTTTTTATTGTTGAATCAGCTCATTACTCTGTATTGGTTATTCAGGTTTTCTGTTTTCTTTTTTTTCTTAATTTAATCTTAATAGGTTGCTTGTGTCCAAGTTTTTAAACATTTTCTCCAGGTTTTTCAGTTTGCTAGTTAATAGTAATCTGTGATGATCTTTTGCATTTCTGTGGTACAAATTGTAATATCTCTTTTTGCATTTCTGTTTTTTTTTATTTAAGCTTAATCTCTTTTTTTCTTGCTTAGTGTAGCTAGTGGTTTATTGATTTTGTTTATCTTTTCAAAAATTCAACTTTTTGTTCTGTGGAGCCTTTGTATTGTTTTCAGTCTCAATTTTGTTTAGTTCTTTCCTGATCTTTGTTAACTTATTTCTCCTGATTTTGAGGGTTTTTTTCTTACACATATGAGGTGCATTGTTAGATGGTTTGGTTGAAATCTGTCTACTTTTTTGATGTATGTATGTGTTTATTGCTTTAAACTTCTCTCTTAGAACTACTGTTACTGCATTCTATAGGTTTTGGTATGTTGTGTTTCCATTATATTTGTTTTCTGATTTATTTTATTCTTTCTAATTTCTTCCTGGATCCAGTTATCCTCAAGGAACATATTATTTAATTACCATGTGTTTGTAAAGTTTCCAAAGTTCCTCTTGTTATTGATTTCTACATTTATTTCATTGTAATCTGAGCAGATATTTGATATGATTTTGATTTTCTTTTCAATTTGCTATGGCTTGTTTTGTCCTAACATATGGTCTATCTTAGAGAATATACCATGTACTGATGAGAAGACTGTATCTTTCTAAAGCTTTTAGATTAAATGTTCTGTAATTGTTTGAGCCTATTTTGTCTACATTTTAGTTTAAATCTAAACTTTAGAGATGAGTTTCTTTAGTTATCACATTATTGAGTCATTTTATTTTTTATTCATTTGGCCAGTCTATATCTTTCAAGTAGCATATTTTATCCATTTACCTCAAGGTATCAGTGATATACAAGCACTTATTCTGGTCATTTTATTAATTGCTTTATGGTTGTTTGATAGATCCTTTTTTCCTTTCCCTCTTTTTGTCATATTGTTTATCAATGTGTTTTGGTGGTTTTCTGTAGTGGTGACCCATGAATCTTTTTTCTTCCTCATTTGTGTGTTTGCTCTATCAATGGATTTTATACTTTCATGTGTTTTCATGATAGTAGATATAGTTCTTTAGCTAGGATTCCCTTAAGCACTTTTTTACAGGGACGGTCTGTTGGTAATGAATTTCCTCAGCTTTTGCCTATCTGGGAAAAACTTATTTTCATTTATAAATGATAACTTAAAGTTTAGTATCCGTCATTAACAGTTTCTTTTTTCTTTCACAACTTTAAATATATTACCCCATTTTCCTCTGACCTTTAAGGTTTAAGCTGAGAAATAGCTGTTAGTTTGATGAGGGTTCCCTTATAAGTGACTATATGCTTTTCTCTTTCTGATTATAAAATTCTCTCTTTGTCTTCGATTTTGACAGTTTGTCTATAATGTGTCATATAGAATAACTTTTTGCATTGTATCTTGGCATCTCAGAGCTTCTTGCATCTGGATGTCTAAATTTCTTACTAGACTTGAAAAATTTTTAGGTATTACTTCATTAAATTGGTTTTTTGTCCCTTTTATTTTCTGTTCAACTTCTGGGTCACTGAAATTGTCAACATTTGGTCACTATATGGTATTCCATATGTCATGTGGGCGTATTCATTCTTTTTAATTCTTTTTATTTATCTTTATCAAGCTGCTTATTTCAAAAGACATGTTTTCAAGTTCTGAGATTCTTTTGTCTGCTTGTTCTAGTCTGCTGTTAAAACTGTCAGAAATTTTTGTATTTTGTTCAATGAATTCTTCAGTTCTGGAATTTCTGTTTGGTTCTTTTTTATGATATTCATCTCTTCATAAATTTCTCATTCATAGCATGAATTGTTTTTATTATATATTAGTATTTTTTCTGAGTTTTCTTATTGCTCACCAAGTTTATTTAATGTCATTATTTTTAATTTTTTTTCCCCCAGGATTTCATGAATTTCTTCATTGGAATCTGTTCCTGGAGAATTACTGTGTTCCTTGATTTGTATTGTATTTCCTTGATTTTTCATGTTTCTTATATATGTATATATGATGTAACAGTCTCTTCTTCCAATTTTTTTGAATATAGTAGTTTTTAGGTATGACTTTTTTCTAAAGATGAATCTATGGTGTTAATTGAGTAAGGCACTTTGGGTTTGCTTCTGGGGCTATGTGGTAGTACAGTCTCCAAATAATGTCTTCAGCTGTAAAGAGCATTTAGTAGTGTCTGTGATTTTCCTCAATGGCTTAGTAAAGGCTATGGTGAAATTTTGCTGGGGATAAGGATGTTAGGTGGGCCAGAACTTGGGACACAGTAGTTGCAGTAGTAGGCTGAGTGTTCCTGACCTTGGGGGCCCGGGGTGGCACAAATGTTGACATATCGAGGTGGACTCATTCTTGGATTTCCAAGTGTCTTGCTTGGGTGCCAGCAGTGGGTTGGGAAAGTGAGCAAGTCTCTAGGTCTCTGGGCAGCAAGCACATCATAAACAATGGAAATAGCAGTGGTGAGACATGTTTTCAGTGGCTGTGGCAAGTTGGGAAGGCCCATCTGCAGATCTGCAGGTGGCATGTACAGGTGGGTGCCAGCTGTGGTAGTTGTAGAAGATTAGGTATGTCTGTTCTCTGTGGGAGAAGTGTTCAGTTGTAAACAAAGTAGGATGAGGCAGGGCTATCCCTATGGAACCAAGCCAGTCCTCCAGACTCTCACAGCTATGTGCAGGCACTGGCTATGGTATGTATGAGTCAAGTAATCCCCAGACATCTGGTGGGATACCTGACTAGGGGGAGTACTGGCTGTTCTGTGGCCCTGCTGCTGTGGAGGGTGGGGTTGCTTTCAGTGGCAGCAGCCACAAACAGACAACTGAGAACATACTTTGACCCCAAGTGACAGCTGTAAGGAGAATAGCCTTTCTTTAGGGCATTTAAAAATACACAATGGCCCTGTTACTGGGGGATATGGAGTCATTGCCAATGGGTTATGTTTTGGCCCTGTTGATAGTCACTAGCAGTGAAACTTTGCTATGGGTGGGGAATATCATTGGGCCTCCAGGGATGTGGAGGTCAGGGGCTGTTGGGCTGCAAGACAGGAAATAATCTGGTAGGAAATGGCCTCTTATAATGAAATGACACTCCGCTGTTGCTGGATAGGGCTCAGCTATGTGTGTGACCTGGCAAGAGCCCTCTCTCTGAAGCATTAACATAGCATGCTCTCTAGGCATCTCCTCCTGCCTGGGTAGAGGGGCTCACCTATGACTAGGATTTCAGAGTACCTGGGGGAAATATGACTATTGGGTGCCACTCATTTATTCTTTCCTCACAGTGGGGATCCTCTGCAGGCTCCCAGTCCATCCTAGCCAAGTAGGCTACCTGACTTTCCTCCCATTACTTGCATTAGTGTTTCCTGTCACTTCTCTATTGAATGTTCTTTGCTAGGTCATCTATTTGAAGTTTGATTATCTACTGGTTATTTTAGTTCTTCTTTGTGGCAGAGGTGAGTACCAGAAGCATCTTAAAGTCCCTCTCCTTATCTAACTATATGCAAAATTTTATGTGAATAAGAGGATGTGTTTTTTGCTAAGGAGACAGTTGATAACTTTCACTGGTCTCTTAAAATAGATCATGTATCAAAAGAGTTAACGGCTGTTAGGGTACTGTATGTATTTTCACCCCATTTGTCCCTCCAAAATAAGTGTTACTTACAAAAAAGTCTACAGCATTAAATTTACATATCATAATAACACTATCTAGGTGAAGGGCAAGAACACTTATAACTTTGACTCAATCTGTACAAAAATGAAGTATGTAAACAAAACATGTGTACCCTCTAATATTCTAACTTTTTTAAAAAATGAGTTCAACTGATGTGGGTGGTTGAAAATAAAACCTCTTTCCTCTGACCTTGCTGTATGTCTTTCTGGAGCATTCATTACTCATGGCTATTGGGGTGCTTGTCCAATCAGGCTGTTGCCCCAGCAATACCTTAAAGGAGAAATGACTTTGGGAAGACCACCAACCCCTGCAGAATGTTGAAGAGAGGTGAACAAGTTGAAGATTCTTTCTCAGAAGCAAAACTGGGAAATTATAGATATGCATAGGTATGAGTATGGTTAAGTGTATAGGTATGAGGATAGTTAAGTGTGTGTACAGTTGTAACTAGTATGTGACCTTGTGTGAAAGAGTGTATATGTGAGTTTGAAAATATCAGTGAGTATATATGGTAATGTGCTCACAACCACATATGTGTGTAAGCTTCATATGTGTGTGTGTGTTTGTGTTTGAGTTCAAGTGTACATACAGTTATGCTACAGACCAGAAATATACAGAATGTGATGGAGGAAAGAAGTCAAAGCTGGGGGAAACATAGGTAAAGAAGAGTCCTGAGGTGCATAATTTTAAAATAGTGTTCAACATAAACACTATTTCAAGATATTGAGCCAAACATATCTGTGAGTTCTATTGGTGATAAAGTCTCAGGCACAATTAATATTCCTATAGTTTGTTGCCTACATTAGCAATAGAAGGAAACATTAAATTTCAGTTTCAGCTAGTGAAAATGAAGATATAAATTTTCCCATTAAAATTTATGAACCCTCTGAAATATATTCACAACCCCTGTTTAAGTGCCCATTGACCCTATGTTAAGAAATCCTGTTGACAGTGTAACCTGGCTTATTGTACCCTCAATGAATCCCGAACAATAAAAAAAAAAAAAAGAAAAGAAAAAAAAAAAAGAAATCCTGTTGATAGAATCATGACCAACCTTTTAAAAGGAAATATAGAATAGAATGAAATGGAATAGAATAGAATGGAAAATATCAGAAAATATCTTGCATAGGAAGGATAAATTTTACATTGAATATATTGTTTCAATGACAATGTTGTGTGTGTGTGTGCACATACACACTTGGTCATGATGTAAAAATAGGCAAAATAGAAAAACATTGTGCCAGGGAATTAGGTTTTAAATAAATTCCAAGCTTCCTGGAATGCCAGGAAAGGATTTTAAGTGCAGGAGGCATCTGGTGGGGGTTTAGTTCTAGAAATCTTCCTCCAACCGCCATGAGAAGAATAGACTAGATTGATGTGAGACAAAAAAAGGGGAGGAGGAGGGAGGACCCCCTTGAATGTGAGGAAGAGGACATCATATGTATGGAGGCAAAAACCAAAGGAAGAGGCAAGTCCTGAGGCTGGGAAAGAAATTGAATCAGGGATGTAGTGACTCATTGTGTGTGGGAGGAGATGCCACGAAGGAATGAGTCTTGTTTGCCACAAAGGAAGGATGTTTCTTATTGAGGCTTCTAAGTGGATGGACCTGCCAATTTGGGACAGAACTCATAGGAACAGAAGCGAGCCTGAGGAGGAGAAGGAGGAGTCTGGTTGTAGAAATGCCAATCTTTTGGTATTTCAGTTTGGGATATCACAACTTCTCTAGATCTCAGGTTCATCATTTCTGACATATGGCATTTTTACTTCAAAAGAGATTTTTTTTGAGGCTTATTAGTTATAAAGATCCTACTACATAAGGGCATTTACATCAATATATCGAATGAGATTACATATGTGAAAAGGACTTTCTAAACCAAGTATTAAAAATCTTTTTACAAATAATAGTTACTTACTGCATAAGTAAAGTCTATTTTCTTTGCCAAGAATCAAAGCCCAAAATAAATTGAGTGCAAAGGATCAATGAATTATTTATTTATTTATTTATTTATTTTTCTTTTTTATTAAATCATAGCTGTGTACATTAATGCGATCATGGGGCACCATACACTGGTTTTATAGACCGTTTGACACATTTTCTTTTTTTTTTTTTTTTTTTTTAATTTTTTTATTAAATCATAACTGTATACAATGATATGATTATGGGGCATCATACACTCACTTCATAAACCATTTGACACATTTTCATCACACTGGTTAACATAGCCTTCCTGGCATTTTCTTAGTTATTGTGTTAAGACATTTATATTCTACATTTACTAAGTTTCACATATACCCCTTGTAAGATGCACCACAGGTGTTATCTCACCAATCACCCTCCCTCCGCCCCCTCCCCCTCCCTCCCCTTCCTTTCCCCCTTCCCTCTATTCTTAGGTTATAACTGGGTTATAGCTTTCATGTGAAAGCCATAAATTAGTTTCATAGTAGGGCTGAGTACACTGGATACTTTTTCTTCCATTCTTGAGATACTTTACTAAGAAGAATATGTTCCAGCTCCATCCATGTAAACATGAAAGAGGTAAAGTCTCCATCTTTCTTTAAGGCTGCATAATATTTCATGGTGTACATATACCATAATTTATTAATCCATTTGTGGATCGATGGGCACTTGGGCTTTTTCCATGAATTAGCGATTGTGAATTGGGCTGCAATAAATATTCTGGTACAAATATCTTTGTTATAATGTGATTTTTGGTCTTCTGGGTATATACCTAGTAGAGGAATTATAGGATTGAATGACAGATCTATTTTTAGATCTCTAAGTGTTCTCCAAACATCTTTCCAAAAGGAATGTATTACTTTGCATTCCCACCAGCAGTGTAGAAGTGTTCCCTTTTCTCCACATCCATGCCAACATCTCTGGTTTTGGGATTTTGTGATATGGGCTAATCTTACTTGAGTTAGATGATATATCATAGTGGTTTTGATTTTCATTTCTCTGATGATTAAAGATGATGAGCATTTTTTCATATGTCTGTAGGCTGTGCATCTATCTTCTTTAGAGAAGCTTCTCTTCAAGTCCCTTGCCCAGCCTGCGATGGGATCACTTGTTCTTTTCTTGCTTATACGTATGAGTTCTCTGTGGATTCTAGTTATTAAACCTTTGTAAGAGACATAACCTGCAAATATCTTCTCCCATTCTGAGGGCTGTTTGCTTGCTTTACTTACTGTGTTCTTGTCTGTGCAGAAGCTTTTAAGTTTGATCAGGTCCCAGTAGTGTATTTTTGAAGCTGCTTCAGTTGCCCGGGGGGTCCTCCTCATAAAATACTGGCCCAGACTGATTTCTTCAAGGGTTTTCCCTGCACTCTCTTCTAGTATTTTTATAGTTTCATGTCTTAAGTTTAAATCTTTAATCGAGTGAGTCTACCTTAGTCCAGTTTCAGTCATCTATAGGTTGCTAGCCAGTTCACCCAGCACCATTTGTTAAATAGAGAATCTTTTCCCCACTGAATGTTTTTAATTGGCTTGTCAAAGATCAAATAATGGTAAGTAGATGGATTCATCTCTTGGTTCTCTATTCTGTTCCAGACATCTACTTCTCTGTTTTTGTGCCAGTACCATGCTGTTTTGATCACTATCAATTTATAGTACAGTCTGAGGTCTGGTAGCATGATTCCTCCTGCTTTGTTTTTATTTCTGAGTAATGTCTTAGCTATTCGAGATTTTTTATGATTCCATATAAAATGAAGTATTGTTTTTTCAAGATCTTCAAAGTATTACAGTGGACCTTTAATAGGGATTGCATTAAAATTGTATATTGCTTTGGGTAGTATGGACATTTTAACAATGTTGATTCTTCCCAGCCATTAGCATGGCATGTTTTTCCATTTGTTAACATTTTCAGCTATTTCTTTTCTTAGAGTTTCATAGTTCTCTTTATAGAGACCTTACACGTTCTTTGTTAGATAAACTCCCAAATATTTCATCTTCTTTGGCACTACTGTGAATGGAATAGAGTCCTTAACTGTTTTTTCAGCTTGACTATTGTTAGTATATATAAAGGCTACCGATTTATGAATGTTGATTTTGTAACCTGAGATGCTGCTGTATTCCTTGATCAATTCTAAGAGTTTTGTAGCAGAATCCCTGGTGTTTTCCAGATATACAATCATATCATCTGCGAAGAGCGAAAGTTTGATCTCTTCTGATCCTATATGGATACCGTTGATCGCCTTTTCTTCCCTAATTGTGGTGGCTAAAAAACTTCCATTACAATGTTAAAGATCAGTGGAGACAATAGGCAGCCTTGTCTGGTTCCTGATCTGAGTGGAAATGATTTCAATTTAACTCCATTAATTACAACATTGGCTGTGGGTTTGCTGTAGATGGCCTCTATCAGTTTAAAAAAATGTCCCTTCTATACCAATTTTCTTAAGTTCTGATCATGAAGGGATGCTGGATATTATCAAAAGCTTTTTCTGCATCAATTGAGAGAATCACATGGTCTTTGGTTTTTAATTTGTTTATGTGTTGAATTATACTTATAGATTTACAGATATTGAACCAGTCTTGATACCCTGGGACAAAACCGACTTGGTCATGATGTAGAATTTGTTTGATGTGTTGCTGGATTCTGTTTGATAGGATCTTGTTGAATATTTTTGCATCTATATTCATTAGTGATATTGGTCTATAATTTTCTGTTCTTTTGGGTCTTTTCCTGGTTTGGGAATCAGGGTGATGTTTGCTTCATAGAACATGTTGGGTAGTCTTCCTTCCTTTTTTTTTTTGTTTTTTTGGCTGGGGCTGGGTTTGAACCTGCCACCTCCGTCATATGGGACCAGCGCCCTACTCCTTGAGCCACAGGTGCCGCCCTAGTCTTCCTTCTTTTTCTACATTTTGGAACAGGTTGAGTAATATAGGTACTAATTCCTCTTTAAAGGTTTGGAAGAATTCTGATGTGAAGCCATCTGGTCCTGGGCTTTTCTTTTTAGGGAGATTTTGTATGGTTGATGCTATTTCAGAACTTGATATGGGCCTGATGAACATTTCCACTTGATTCTGGCTAAGTCTTGGAAGGTGATGTGCTTCCAAGTATTGGTAAATTTCCTTCAGATTTTCATATTTCTGAGAATAAAGTTTCTTGTAATAGTCAATAAGGATTTTTTTAATTTCTGAGAAGTCTGTTGTTATTTCATCTTTGTTGTTTCTGATTGATGAGATTAGAGATTTTACTCTTTTTTTCCTGGTTAGGTTAGCCAAAGGTTTGTGTTTTTTATTGACCTTTTCAAAAAACCAAATTTTGATTCATTCATCTGTTGTATAATTCTTTTGTTTTCAATTTCATTTAATTTGGCTCTACTTTTGGTTATTTCTTTCCTTCTACTGAGTTTGGGGTTGGAATGTTCTTCCTTTTCCAGTTGCTTGACATGTCCCATTAAGTTGTTAACTTCCTCTCTTTCCATTCTCTTGAGGAAGGCTTACAGTGCTATAAATTTCCCTCTTAGGACTGCCTTTGTGGTATCCCAGAGGTTCTGATAATTCGTGTCTTCATTGTTGTTTTGTTCCAAAAATTTGGCAATTTCCTTCTTAATTCATCACTGACCTAGCTATCATTCAGTATAAGGTTATTTAATTTCCACGTTTTTGTATGGGTATGCAGATTCCTGTTGTTACTGAGTTCAACTTTTATTCCATGGTGGTCTGAGAAGATGCAAGGAATAATTTATATTCCTTTAAATTTACTGAGGTTAGACTTGTGACCTAGGATGTGATCGATTTTGGAGTATGCTCTGTAGGCTGATGAGAAGTGTGTGTATTCAGTTTTGTTGGGATGAAATGTTCTGTAGATGTCTGCTACATCCAAATGTCAAATGGTTAGGTTTAAATCTAAAATTTCTTTGCTTAGCTTCTTAATGGAGGATCGATCCAACACTGCCAAAGGAGTGTTGAAATCTCCAACTATTATGGAGCTGGAGGAAATCAAGTTGCTCATGTCTGTTAGAGTTTCTCTTATAAATTGAGGTGCATTCTGGTTGGGTGCATAGATATTAATAATTGAAATCTCATCATATTGAGTATTACCCTTAACAAATATGAAGTGACCATTCTTATCCTTTTTTACTTTTATTGGTTTAAAGCCTATTGTATCTGCAAATAGAATTTCAACACCTGTTTTTTTCTGATTACCATTTGCCTGAAATATGGATGACCATTCTTTCACCCTGAGTCTATATTTATCTTTTAACGTAATATGTGACTCTTGTATGCAGCAAATATCTGGCCTGAGTTTTTGTATCCAGTCAGCTAACCTGTGCCTCTTTAGAGGCCAGTTTAAGCCGTTCATATTAATGGAGAATATTGATAAGTCTGGTAAAATTTTGGGTATAGAGTTTTTAGAAAGTCCAGTGAACATTTTTAATTCTTTTGCCAGTGTGGAAGTTGGAGTTGGATCAAAAGTTTCTGAGTGAGTTTACTTTTGTGGTAGAGAATTGGGCTGGTCATTATGGAGGATAGGTCTGAGAATATCCTGAAGAACTGGTTTGGTTATGGCAAATTTCTTCAACATATGAATGTCATTAAAGTATTTAATTTCTCCATCATAAATGAAACTCAGTTTAGCTGGATACAGGATCCGGGGTTGAAAGTTATTTTGCTTTAGGAGATTAAAAGTCGATGACCACCCTCTTCTGGATTGAAACGTTTCAGCAGAGAGATCTGCAGTCATTCTAATATTCTTCCATTTGTAGGTAATGGATTTGTTATGTCTGGCTGCTTTCAGAATTTTCTCCTTCATATTAACTTTAGTGAAGTTAATTATGATATACCTGGGGGATGTCTTCTTTGGATTGAGCTGTGCTGTGGTTCTGAAACTGTCTGCTATCTGAATTTCAGAATCTCTTGGCATGTCTGGAAAATTCTCTTTCATAATTTCATGGAGAAGTGCCTATGTGCCTTGCGAGGCCGCTTCATCACTTTCAGGGATTCCAATGAGGCGGATATTAGCCTTCTTCGAATTCTCCCAGAGCTCTCTGGGAGAATGATCCATTTTGCTCTCCATTTCTCTTCCTCTTTGAGAGTTTGGGAGCGTTCAAAGGCTTTGTCTTCACTGTCAGAAATTCTTTCTTCTGCTTAAGCCACTTTGTTACTGAGGGATGCTACTGTATTTTTCAGATCTTTCAGGGCTGCAAATCCTTGCTTCTGTGCGTCAAAATCTTTGGTGGTTTTGTCTTTAAATTTGTTAAATTCTTGACACAACTTTTGAATTTCTCCTCGAATTTCTAATTCCAAATTTTCCTCCATTCTATTAATCTTGTTTGCAATCCAAATTCTGAATTCGATTTCTAACATTTTGGCCAGCTGTTTATGAATGGGATCTTCAGTTACATGTGCTATATCTTTTTTTGTGGGGGGGTTTGATCTATTCTGGTTATTCATGTTACCAGAGTTTTTCCACTGATTCCTCCCCATGATTGTTTTACACCATTTGATTTTTCCCCTGGAGCTTTGTCAAGAACCTGTACAGTGCTATGGCCTGAGAAACTGGGGACCTGTTTGGCATGGTGGGGCTAAGTTGTTCTCTCTTGTTTTTAGCTGGTCTCTGTTCTATTCTGAAATGGTTACTCTGGGTTGAAGTCTAAGCTGTGGAGAAATACCAGCAATTAAATCACCCTGCCCCCACAGGCAACAATTGGAAGGGAAAATCAAACCTTCCTACAACCACACACCCAGGGCACCACCTGAATATTCCTCGGGCGATTGGCTCAGTTCGAAAGGTCCAAATCAATTGTCTCAGTCAGCACCTGTCTCAGGTGGGATAGTTTAAAACATCTCTGGCAACTGGATCGCAGGGGTCTGGTGACTACTCAGCTATGGCTTGCTCCGGTGCTCTGTGGAGTCAGGAGGACCCACCCAGCAAATAGATCAGTCTGGGAAGGTTGATGCCTCCTTTCCCACCTTGCACCTCTGTCACACCCAGTCACTGATAGCCCTGCAGGGCTATGACCCAGTTGCCTGTAGTGAACAGATACTCCAGGGGTTTGTACCTGCCTGAATAACAAGGAAATCTATTTCTGCTCGGCCAGGCCACTGTGCTCTGCCTTTATCTAGCAGGGGGAGGTGAGGCCTGACAACCTTGGGCGCTTGATGGAGGCTGGTGGGAATTCACTCAGTTCCAGCCCCACCCCTAATTGATGTTACTGACAGAACAGAACAGAACAACTTTGCGGGAATTTGTTTCTGTCCCTGCTAAATTCCTCTGCAGAAAAGAAGCTGTTTTGAGTTCCCAGAGCCTGCGCCTCAGGCCCTGTCTTTGCTCCTGCAGGTTTATATTTGGTTAGCTGTCAGTTCTAGTCTACTGTCTTCCTTTGTCTATAGGCTGACGATCCCCTGAGGGCCGGGTGCGTCTTAGGCTTAGTAAAGCGGTCCTCTGGGTCAGCCCCACCCTGGGAACTTCCCAGCTCTGCGCGTGCGTTTCTAGTCCCCACACTCCACCCAGGCTGGTACCGTCTCAGGCAAACCCTTTACTCACGGGGCCTGCATTTCCGTCCCAGATCTGTTCCGTGGTGGTTGCCACCTGAGT
The DNA here is from genome assembly GCF_027406575.1 of Nycticebus coucang. Taxonomy (NCBI): domain Eukaryota; kingdom Metazoa; phylum Chordata; class Mammalia; order Primates; family Lorisidae; genus Nycticebus; species Nycticebus coucang. The sequence continues at coordinate 104,454,633 of NC_069787.1, forward strand.
AGATGCCTGGCCTCCTCTGGTTGCTCAGAGAGACAGGGGGTGTGGCTTCAGAATACCCGGGAGTGAGCCCCATTGTTGCAAAAACACAGCTGCTACTCTGCGCCTTGGGGCACTGCTGCTGCAGTATGGTTCCCTCTCAGTCAACCGTCCTCTCCTCACTCCTGTACCACAGAATCAGCATTGACCAGCTGCAGTCTAGGCTCTGTCCACACCCCTCGAGAAATCACCCAAGAATCTGGACTCCTGGGGGACATGCCTCCAGACCTCAGAGTGAGAGTGGAGGGGTGTGCTGGGAGCTCAGAGTTGCAGGCAGAGAATATATACAGTTTTATACAGTTTTATGACTGTCAGGAGAACTCTGTGGCACCCTAGTATGGGAGGTAGGTCCAGTTTTTAGAGGGTCTTTTCTGTGGAGTGTAGTGAGAGGACCTTTGAACTCTGCTCATTTGTTTGTGGGACACTCCAAGCCATTCTCATGGGGGAGGGGACTCCCATCTGCTTGGTTATGGATTTTTTACCTTTTGTTTGTATCCTTGGGGTCGCAGCTCGCTTCAGCAGGGTTGATGTGCATTTTTCAACCTTCTCTCTTGGTGCAGCTCTAATCCACCAGGTTACTTGCTAAATTTATGTCCTTTAACTCTCCTTCTGGATGGGAGCCTCTATGAAAGCTGGCTTTAGTCAGCCATCTTGTCTCCACCCCCCTCTATGAATTCTTTAAACATAAAGTAGAGATAGATAGTTCTAGGCTTTAGGTAAAACTAGATCCAGGGATTCTTGAATTTGCTCTAGTTTTCAGGGGTTTCTTCTGTCCTCTGTGTGCTGGCTCTGTTGTCCAGGAGGCTATGCCTTCATGTGATCAACATGGTGGCAACAGCTCTGACTTCCTAGCCTCTCATGTTCCAGTCCAGGATAAGAGAATTTTTTTTTTCTCCTAGTTCCTACAAATGTATTACTCTGGCTAGATGAATTTAGGTCACTTGCTTCCTTCTGGACCAACTAAGGTGGCCAGAGGAAAATGATCTATTAATTTGCTTAAGGTTAGAGACAGTAGTGTATCCCATCCAGATCATTGTCCTAAGTGAGGAGAAGTGAATAAACACTGGGGGCTGTTGCCAGAAGAAGGTAGAATAGACACTGGAGAGGCGAACATGAAAAGTGTAGCTATCTCGACCAGAGAAGATTATAGCTTAGTCTAGGGCTAAGGTTAGAGAAGGTGCTAGGTATACTCATGTTGAACTGGATATCTGGTCCATTATTGAAAGTTCACTCACATAGCTCTGAAGAATCAGTCTGCTTTTGGAAGACTGGGGTAAAATTTAAAAGCTCTTAATAACTGTGTGTGCTAGGAAGCCCTGTAAGAGAAAGACGTCATGATTTAGCAGGTGTATATGGCTGGAAGAGTATTAATTCTCTTTTAGATTGTTAAATCAGAGATTGTTGAACTTCTGTACACATCACATTGTATCTGAGGGTCAGCATCTTCTTGAACCCCCACAGAAGGAACAATAACAGTAGCAATTCCTCCTTTTGCAGCAGGATTTCCTGCTCTGCACTCTGCTCTGGAGCCATTTTCCCTGTTTATTTGGGCTGGTGCCCTGAAGATACACAATGTGGGCTTTGAGAGGCAAGTCTTTGTTCAGACTTTAGCTGTGGCCCAGTTGACCATAAACAGATTTTTACACATGCAAGTGTACATAAAGTACCCCCACTGCCCACACAAATCTACAAGTGGATTTGCACATGTGTGCACACACACACACATATGCACATACATACCCTCAAAAAGCAATTTTCCCCCCAGAGCATCAAGAAACTTCCCCTTTCCACTTAAATGCTTTTCCAAATGGTCTTATTTTATTTTATTTTTTTTATTTATTTCTCTGCCATATCCTTTTCAATCTGGAAAGTGACTTGGCCTCTTTTCCCCCATCTATTTTCTGCCTTCCCGCTATTCAGTTTAGGCATGAAACACAGAACTAGATTGAAAGCATTCAATGGCTATTCAATCAGAGAAGAAAAGAGCCCCTTGGAGCTTTATTAGATATGAAGATCCACAATAAAAATCAATTTCTGCCTCTTTATGCAGTTTAAATGACAAAGCACCCACCCATTCTGCAGCCATTGTGTCGGGGAAATGTAATTCAGTCTCCGAGCTGGGCCCAGAGCACTGCGGACTCCCTGACCTGCACTGACAGATTCCAATATGATACAGACCTTCAGAGATAATGACAGCCACTTCATCTCACTGCAAGAAAAAAGTTATCTGATATCTTTGAGGGTTAAAAGGCTATGTGGGCAGCATTTTCAATAACCCACTAAATCAGCATCTTAAAAAATACCTATGCTTTGTTCCTTTAAAAAAAATTTTGCCCCTTACTCCTAACTCCATGGTTAAGCCCTAGCTGAAAGTGTCACCAGTGTCTCCTGCCAAACCTTTTGGACCTTCTTTGGCACAGAAGGGGACACTCCTAGATAATTAGTCCAAGGGGAAACAAGGTGAGAGAAACATCTTTATTGCTCCAAGGAACACAGATTCTCAGGTCTCCAGGTCTTGACAAAATAAATGGGATGAACCTAGAGAATAAAAGAAAACCAAGAAAAAACAAAAAACAGGTCTCCAAACCTGTCCTAACCTGTTTAAAATGTTACTATGAAAAGTTTTCTTTCAGAGGAATGAACACAGTTTCTTTAATAGAACGAAGTTTGTATTTGAAGAAAGTTTGTGATGGAGTTGTTGCCAAGGAAACTACTAGGAAGCCCGTCATTGGTTGTTAATTTCCACATTTGAAACTATCCCTAGAGAAGAGAAGAAAGTCAAGGAGTGAGATATGTATTCTTACTTTTATTTCAAATGGTTAATTTGTAGGAAAACACGTAATTGGAAAATACGAGTAGTCCTAGTGGTTCACACTCTGAAACCTGTAGAGGAATAGTTATGTGAACTGCATTCTCTCACTGTGAATAAGGAGTCAGGGGGATAAAGAGATGGTGGTACGACAAGCTACATTTTTCTCTGGTTTCTTGGAAGGACTCAGAGAATAAAAGGCCACTGGATATTAAACAAGGACCATGACAAGGACTTCAGATGCTTAGTTGGGAAAAGTGCGGGATGTTACAAAGCCACCATGTCACTAACCAAAGATGACATTAGGAATATCAATAAGTCAAAACAATGCTGCGTAACAGTGGATAACAGTGGAGAATACTGGGAGTGGGGGTCTGGATTCCAAGAGTGTTGTGAGACTTTAGGAATACATCTTCATTATGTGGGCCATAACCCCCTACTCAATGAAGTATGAGGTTTCTGCAAAATTATCCTTATGGTCTTTTATTATTATCTTCCAAATCTAAGATTTAATCCCCAAATTTACAAGGTTATTTGAAATACCAAAATTATATTTCAGTTTTAAATTACAAAAATGTATTGCATTTATAATAAAATCTTCTTTAAAAAATAAGGTGGAGAATCTCTCGTTAGCTCCGTAACTGGGAAAATACAACACTGATGCCCAGACCAGGCATGGCAAGTATTTTCCATCTTGTGTGCCAATTCTGACTGCCTGGCAAATGGCTGCCTAGAGCAGTGCCATCTGTAGAAATACCAAAGACATAAAAGTGAGCCACATGTATAACTATAAATTTTCTATATGCCATATTTTTAAAATGTAGGCAGAAACTGGTATAATTAATTTTTTAAAATGTATTTATTCAATCAAGATATCAAAACTACTATCATTTCAACATGTAGTCAATATTTAAAAATTATTAATATTTTCTTTTTTGAGCTAAGTCTTCAAAACCAGGTGTGTTTGACAGTTTCATTCAGACCAGCCACATTTCAAGTGCTCAGTAGCCACATGTGACTCATAGCTAAATAGTTGACTAATTAAACAGTGCATATCTAAAACCTTGTGATGGGAAAGATTGGGAGACTGCAGGAAAGAGTTCTTTGATTGATTTGTTATGTCTGCAATGGATAAGTTTGGGGAGTAAACCTGTAACTATGATACATTTAATTTGTCAGTCTGGTTGAGATCACTGGTTGGACTTAGGCTCTCATTTTATCTTAATTTCAAATTTGAGTCTTTGTGCTGAAGTGACATCAGAGAAATATCAGTTTTTGCTAAAAGAAAATAATAGGTTTGGGTATTTATGGTATTATATTTTTTCACTACAAGAAAAAAAGTTATCTGATATCTTTTGAGGGTTTTTTTAGCAGATAGAGCTTTCTATCTTTGGGGGAAAGTTCCTCTGTATTAAATGAATGCCACCTAGACTTGAAGCCTTCTCTGTAGTTTGACTTAGGAAGCTACTTCAGTGTGAAAGCAAATAGCAAATACCAACTCAGCCTTCAGCTGTCTGTGCATTTGGAAGTTCAAGTGGAAGAAAGGCAAATTGACTTAGGATATAATCTTTTTCTTGCTTACAGATCTAACTTGCTTAATGTGGTATCTTGTTCTAAGTTAGAAAGAGTTTTAAAGAAATTAATCAGATTCTTTTTTAAAAAAAGACAAATCTTTAGTAATCTAAGCATCTCCCCAGTTACCTAAAACTTTATTGGAGTTAGTGACCATATAATATTTATTTTTTTCAGAGGTGTGTGATTAATTTGTGCCTGTTTATTATAATTAATAATAAGCAGGACTATTTTTCAAAATATGAGTGGTTATTATTACATTCCTTGATGGCTACCTCTGTAATCTTTCCCTTTGAAACAAGTCATGGTATAATCTTTTACATTTATAAAAATTCATCTTCCCAAGTCCAGTTTACTAGAAATAATAGATATTCTTCAAATTCAAGAAGGCGAAGAGAATGAGACTGGAGAGGCAGTCAGGACAATTTAGCAGGGTCAGCCTTTGTAAGATTTTATACTGTTTCTGGGAAGTTCAGTCTGTATCGATTCTTAATTTATGGGGTTGCTATTTCCCAGGGAAGTGATCTTCAGATCCTCTGAGTAATGACACACACACAGTTTATTCACTATAGAATATTTCTTGGGTAGACATTTTAAAACCTCATGACTCTTGCTTCCTTGTGTTGCCTTGAGGAAATTATCTGATTATACTAAATCCAATATAATTCAATAAAGGTAGGATTTGGGAAATATTAGTAAAAACGTTAGTGAAGTACTTAGAGCCTGTTGAAGAAAGAAAATAAAAATGAAATAATTCTTTATTAATATTTATGAATACTTTCTTAATTTGGAAGCTGAGTTTCTTGGACTAGACTCCTTCCAGTTTTAATATTTGGAGAGATCAAATATTTATCTACTTAAGTGTTGACAGAGAACTTTATAGAGAATGGTGAAACCTAAAGCAGTTCTTTTAGGCAAAGTATTAAAGAAAGATTGACAAAATTGCTCATGTGATTCATATCTGATCTCCGCTTCTATGCCAACGAGTAAAGTCACCTGACTTCATGGAACAATAAAAACACAGGAAGGAATACTTTGCCACATCTCAAGAGATCACCAGTTGACTCTGTAAAAGGCTCTCAACCTAAAGATTCCTGCTTTTAACTACCTCACAGGGTGAGAGAAGGCAGACAGAGGACTTACTTGACTCAGTTCTGGAAACAGAAACTCCATCTATGATGCTGTGACAGAAACTTACCTTTGGTTGGATTGTCATTTGTCCAGCATCAGGAGATGATGAAGCCAGTGGTTAGCTTTCACGTGGGCATGTGAACCACTGCTGGACAAAAAAACACAAAGAGAAGGCTGTAGGGGGTTTTAAGAAGGATTCCCTCCCATGTGGAAAGTGAAAGGCCACAGTGAGAAAGCCCCTATCTTACACCTCCCTGCTCTCTGACTGCGGGTTTGTGTTAAACCAGTCAGTTGTTAAAGTGTGGTCTCTGAATCTTAACATTAGCACTACTTGGGAACTTAAGCTTGGGGCTTAAAATGTAAATTCTCAAAAGTTAACATAGCAGGTGGGAGACTACTTTCCTTAAAAACTGCTACTTGTAGAATTAGCTGGTGCTCAGAAACTTGGATTTCAGGAGCATTCTCACTATCTCTTGATTAGAATGGCTCATTGTGCCAAAACTGTTTGTACAAACAATATTATTTATGCTGAATACATGCTTTCCTTCTGGAGTCTGGAATTTTGGTACATGCTAGGCAGAGGGTACCTAGGTGACTAGTCTCTAATGAGCTTCCCCAGTAGACAATATTTTATACATGTTGTGGCAACTCATCGGTGGAGACATTAAATGCATCCTGTGTGAGTGCACTGGGAGAGGACTCTGGAAGCTTGTGCCTTTGCTCCATGTGCCACCTTTTCCCTTTTTTGATTTATATCATTATTTCACAGTAATAAATCTTAGCCATGAGAACTGAAAAAAGAAAAGGTAAATTCTCAGTTAAATCTCTCCACCCCCTAGTTGACTGAATCAGAAATTCTGGAAGTGGAACCAGGTACCACTTGGAACCATGTTTTAGCACCCAGTGACTCTGATACATACTGTAATTTGAGAGCCACTGGCGAGGCCCTGATGCTTGGTACCACAGCAGCCTCCTTGCGCTCCGATCGCATGGCCCCAGTAGTGATGGGAGCACAAAGTAATTCAGAGCCTGAATCCTTATGCTTCTGAATTAACAACATAGGAACTGCCTGCCTTTAGATTTCTTGAATGGCATAATAATATATTGTTTCACATCCTACTATAAAAAAAACTTTCAAATAAATATGATCTTATTGTAACTCAAGAGCTGATAAACTATGACCCATAGGCCAAATCTGGTTGATTCCTTATTTTTGTATAACTTGTGAGCTAGGAATGATTTTTACATGTTTAAATGGTTGAGAAAAAAATCAAAAGAAGAGTATTTTGTGACATGAAGTTTTTATTAAATTCATATTTCAGTGTCCATAAGTAAAATATATTGAATGTAGTCACACTTATTTATTTGCATATCTTCTATGGATGCTTTAATGCTTCAATGGCAGAGTTGAGTAACTGTGATAGAAACCATTTCACCTACAAACTTGAAATAGGTACACCTGGTCCTGAATAAAAATTATTGGTTGACTGTCATTGATTGATCTACTTCACTTTGTTAGGACAGAAAAAAGGCCTCACCACTTCAAATTTTCCAGTTAGTTATATATGCACTACTGGGCTCTTATGGGCATGAAGTACTGTACTTTTTTCCTAAGATCTTTCTCCCTTCCCTGAAATTGTCCAAGACCCTTGAAGAGTAAGGAACTTCCAGGCAGAGAGGAACTCACGGTTTGTCTGCTTCCTTCTGTCTCTGCCACATTGTATTACTAGGTACCATGTAAAAGGGCCCTCCTGGAGGATCCTTATCCACTGCTGCCCTGGGGTTCTCACTAGTACAGATGGCAGGCAGGCCTCTCCACGTGACATACACATGGCTAGCTTTTACTTTTAGAGCAACGTTGTTATTCTGAGATGGCTTTATCCAAAGGGTCTGCCAGAATCAGCTCTTTTCTCCAAGTCCATAGGCTCAGGTATGGCCTGGGTCACTAGTCCAGTGCCCATTCCTCATAGTAAGTTCTTTTCTAGGGAACTTGATGTCCTTTTTTGTCCATGGAATTAGGCCATAATCACTGTCATCCATTCCTATAGATTTTTTAACTGTGAACCTTACTTACCAAAAAGTCCTTGGGATCCTTGTATGGATTTGCCTGATCTTCTTCAGACCTCTGAATATCAATCAGCAGCATAGATTTTACTAAATCACGTGGAGGAAGACAGATCTTCATATGTTCATCTCCAAAGTAAAGTATGAAGTTTTCACAAGTGACTCTTCTCAGAGCACAAGGAATCTGCTTTGAGGTAATGTGTCACTTTTCTTTTCTTTTTTTTTTTTTTTTTTTGTGGTTTTTGGCCGGGGCTGGGTTTGAACCTGCCACCTCCGGCATATGGGACCGGCGCGCTACTCACTGAGCCACAGGCGCTGCCCTAATGTGTCACTTTTCAAGACATAAAATTAGCTGATACAGTTGTTACCTGTAGCAAAATAAAACTGACAGCAAATTCTTGACGCTTCTCCAGTCAAGAGGGGGGACTTTGTGTATTCTTCTTGAATCTGAGCTTGTCTGTGCTGCTTCAACCCATAGAGTAGGTTGGAAGTGATGCAACGCCAGTCCCAGACACAACTTTTAAAAGGACTGTCAGTCTCTGCTTCTTTCCTCATGGAGCCCTGAGCCACCATTAAAGATGCTCAACTACTCCAAGGCCACCAAACTGTGAAGAAGCTTAAGCCAGCCACCTGGAGAGGGGATGTGGAAATAGACTGCTCCATGGCCAGCCCTGGTCTGGCCCCTGCCTTTTGAGTCTTCCTAGCTCAGGCCCCAGAAATCATGGAGTAGAGATGAGCTGTCCTTATTAAACCCTATCCAATTTTCCTATAGAATCACAGGTTGTAATAATAAAAAACTATTGTTTTAAGCCACTACATTTTTGGTAGTTTGTTACTCAACAATAGATGCTCATAGAACTTTACAGTGATGCTGAATTTTGCTGCTCCCATTGATCAGAAGGGAGCTAAAATCTGTCATAAAAAAGCAATCATCTTCAAATAAGGTTGTAGTTTAGTTGAGTGTTGTACCAATATTAATTTCTTAGTTTTGATCATTGTATTATGTCTATATAAATTGTTAATATTAGGGGAAGCTGGATGAAGCATATAATTAAGCTCTCTGAATGATTTTTTCACAACTTCTCTGGAAGTCTAAAATTATTTCAGAATAAAAACTAAACCAAGAAGTCTTACTGTATACCTCCTCTTTTTCTTTTGTCTCTGAGGCTGCATCTGCAGAATTTCATGAAAATTTGTCATAGGCTGTGATCTGCAGCTCTGTTGGGCCAAACAACTTGTTTAACTCTTTTGGAAGTCTTAGAATGATACTGCCATGACATGAAAACTGCAAATCTCTGAATTTCTACATGGGCTGTGTCCCTCTCAGGACCCTGTGCCTAGGGATTGGAGAGAACTTCTGAAACTTCTCTACAAGTCTCTCAATGGTCCATCTAATGGGACAATAAATAGAGATGAAAGGAAAAGCTACAAGAGGGAATCACTTACCTCGTTAAAGAGATGGCAACCAGAACAATCTCTCCAATGACTTGTGCAGTTTCTCCTGCAGAATGCCTTGCAGCAGAACCCTTCCTTCTTTATGCAGAACCTCACTTTGCTTGCATTAGCCCTCATCTTAAGAAATAAACTAGGCCAGGAACAGTGGCTCATGCCTATAATCCTAGCACTCTGAGGGGTGAGGTGGGTGAATTGCTTGAGTTCAGGAGTTTGAGGCCACCCTGAGCTAGAATGAGACTCTAAAAATAGCTGGCCATTGTGGTGGGCAACTATAATCCAGCTACTTGGGAGGCTGAGGCAAGAGAATCACTTGAGCCCAAGAGTTTGAGGTTGTTGTGAACTGTAATGCCATGGCACTCTACTGGGTGTGACAAAGTGAGACTCTGTCTCAAAAAAAAAAAAACTGACCCAATGATTTGCACTTTTCTGACATCCCACCCCAACAACTCCTAGGCTCAAGCCATAAACAATAAAAATCATGCACTCAATTTCCCTAATGAGATAACATTTCAGAATCATCTCATGGGGCATGATTCTTCATTGCCACAGTAAGTCAATAAGACTTAGTTTGCTTATTGTGTAACAGGGTTCTCTCTTTGAGGAGGAGCCTTTCTACATAGAAGGGTGAAGAAGATTGAAATTGTAGCTTCAATGTGTAGAAATATTTTTAGGTAGGTTGTGGAGAATAATTTTCCCATCAAGAGAATATATTTAAATTTGAAGCAGAACAAAATGATTGTATGTCATTCATTCGTTTCACTTTTCATCCAAATGTGCCAAGCATGAGGATTCATGGGGTAAAAAGACATCTCTCTTTGTGATGCAGGGGACAGATGCATAAATAGTCAGGGACAATTAGTGATGGCATAAGGGTGGAAGAAAGTGGACAGGCCGTGGCAGTGCAGAGGCAGGAGAGCTCACTTTACCTGGCATCCTATTGGTGCCACTTCCTTGCCCTCACTGGATCTGCTGCAGCCACTGTGGCCTCTTTGCTGTTCTTCCAACAGGTCGAGTGTGAATTCTCCCTCAGGACCTCTGTAGTGACTGTTCTCTCAGTCTGGAGCACTCTATTCCCAGGTGTTATTCATGCAGTTCACTCTCTCTCTTGCTTCAGGTCTCTGCTCAGATGTCACCTGGCTAAAATTTCAATTTTCCCCATTCTCTAATCCCTTTCTCTTTAAGCTTTATTTTTTTCCCTAGTACATATTTCACATGTTGTATTTATTGATATTCCTCCCCAGTAGAACATAAACTTAATGAGGGTCTAAAATTTGTCTATTTTGTTCACTATTGTATCCCCAGAACCTGAAATAGGGAGTGGGTCTGGTAAGTGCTCAATTAAGATTACTGAGTGATAGCAGCGCCTGTGGCTCAAAGGATTAGGGCCCCAGCCCCTCATACCAGAGGTGTTGGGTTCAAACCTGGCCCCAGCCAAAACCAGCAAAAAAAAAAAAAAAAAAATTACTGAATGAATAAATGTGAGGAATTTTCCGATTTTTCTGTCTTGTTCCTGGCATCCTTACATTGCCTAATCTTGCTTTCTAAAAACTTGGGAAAAACTTCTCTCAAACTTGGAAAAAGTCCATGTTTATCTATTGTTTTGTTGTTTGTATCCCCTATCTGTGGTATAAACCCCACCTGGGCAAGACTTTGTTTTCTTCATTACTAAATGACCCCTGTAACCAGAGGAATATGTGGAACTGGGTTAATATTTAAATTTTTTGAAGAATGAATTAATAAATGGATAGGTGGATAAACAAACACGTGAGAACAAGTCATTTATTTGGTAACCATCTTTACTCATCTTGAGTACAACTGACGAGGCTCTAAGACCAAGGTTCACTGAACTGAGCCTCTCTGGGGCTGTTTAAGAAAAAACTAAGCTAATAAAAGCCAACAGAATAAGGAGCCAGGGGTACGTTGGTAGGTGGGGCCTCAGCTCAACTCACTCAGATACTTACCCAGGGTCCTGCTGTACCTTTCAGCTGGCCTGGATGTGGGTAGACAGGGTGTGGGCACTCTTCCTTTCTTTCCAATAGAAAGATGGTTCCTGGGTGGCATCTGTGGCTCAGTGAGTAGGACTCTGGCCCCATATACCAAGGGTGGTGGGTTCAAACCCAGCCCCGGCCAAACTGCAACAAAAAAATAGGTGGGCCTGGTGGCAGGTGCCTGTAGTCCTAGCTACTCAGGAGGCTGAATCAAGATAATTACCTAAGCCCAGGAGTTGGAGGTTGCTGTGAGCTGTGATGCCATAGCACTTTACTGAGGGTGATAAAGTGAGATTCTTTCAAGAAAGAAAAGAAAGAGAGAGAGAGAGAGAGAGAGAGAGAGAGAAAGAAAGAAAGAAAGAAAGAAAGAAAGAAAGAAAGAAAGAAAGAAAGAAAGAAAGAAAGAAAGAAAGAAAGAAAGAAAGCTTCTTCCAGCAGAGACTGGGATTTCTCTCCTAAATTAATAATAGGAGATTCATTCCTCTGTTCTGCCAGTGCCTCTGCTGTTGCACCTATGCCTGTCCTAGGTGTGAAACGGTGTAAGAGAGAAGAAAAGCAGATGCCTTTGTTTATTCACGGTACCCCTGGCCTCATCAGAACATTAAAATTATCTGGACTGGAAGAAATTTATATAGGTCCCTCATTCTCTGCCCCCAACCTCCTTTAATTCTGGTGTTTAGAAGCTTTGCCTGGTTTTTAATTACAATCAAAGAAGGATATGTACAATAGTTTAAGTAAAATAAAGTAACAATACTTAAAATTACAATTGAGCCCCAAACAATCTACGGTTTATTCTCTTCCTTAAAATAAAATAGCTTTCATCTTTTCCCCCTTACAACAGCCTCCTCCGCCTAGATAATGCATTTCGTTAGATTTATTTGCTCAGCCCCGAAAACTTGACACTAAGGGGATTATTTAGTTTTAGATTTGCTGTAGTCCATAGTAATAGCCAACAGGGAAAGGAATGAAGCAGCAATATTAGCAGGGCGATGGGAGGGGAGGGGGCTGTGCAGTCTGCAGCTAAGCAAAACTGCTTGCATAAACACCATTAAGAAGATTTAGACATCGCTTTCCTTATCATCAGCACTCCTGGAAGAAATAAAAAAAAAAAAAAGAAAGAAAGAAAAAAGGGAAAAGGGACAGGCCTTGACTTGCTGTGTATGCGTTTCCATTAAAGGTTCAATAGGAAATAAAACCAGCTGAGAGTCCAAATGCAATGATGCTACAGACCTATCCACGCTACCTCATCCATAGTCCAAAAGAGACATTTGTTCCACATGTTACCGGAAGAAGCAGCTGGACAGAGAACAAAACACCCTGCATCGCCCCATTGTGACTGAGCTTATGAAACTAAGGCTGCTGCCTGGGTTGGCACTATGTTCCCATTTATTAACCCCCATCCCCTCTCCATACTCCCTCCACACAGACCTCCCAGGATAAAAATATTCCTGATTCTTCATGCTCTGAAAAGCACTAATTTTCAGCCTACTGTGAATAAGAACTGGTGGGAAACAGGGAGAACCTGTAATGACTAGAAAAAAAGGGCTGGTCCTGTGTTTGGCTGCAGGATTAAAAGGGTTATGTGAGAGAAAGAAAGAGGAAAGGTGGCTAAGCAGGAGGGAGTAGTAGGGGAGGAGACTGTGGTCAGATCTCCAGAGGGAAAGTGGTAAAACATCTCAGCAATTGAAAGTGGTTTTAAAGAAGTACTGGAATCAAAGGGGCCATTCCTGGAGGAGTGTCTGTTGGTCTGTGTGTCTACAGCAATGGAAAAGTTGCAGTCAGCCATTGCATGCCTTATTGAGTACTAAGAACATATAATTTCTCTGCTATGGGAGTTTAAAAAAGAACATTTGAGATTTTAACCAGTTTCATTTTCTAGGTACATCCTTAGCAAGGCATTCCTAAATGGTCAACGGTTATACCTGTATCTATATATTATGCAGACGTGAGGGCTATTGGCGTGAGGTACTTCTAATAAGTACCGGGTTTGTAATTCCGTTTTTAAAATAAGAATTATTAATAATCGGTACTAAATTTTATTAGCAAAACACATAGCAACATAAGGAAACATATTTTTCAGTATCAAACTTTTACACAAAATATTTGCATGTCTGGAGGTGCACTCACTAGACCTTCCATTCTTTGGGGTCGTTTTCCTGGATACCAGATATCTCAGGGGACACTGAAGACTGCACCCACACAACCTTTCAGTTTTGTAAAGCAGCAATCCCCAACCTTTTTAGCTCCAGGGACCAATTTCATGGAATATAATTTTTCCATGGACCAGGGCAGGAGTGGGGGAAGGATAGTGACAGCTTTGGGATGATTGAAGCAAGTTAAGGTGCTCCTCAGATCATCAGACATTAGGGTCTCGTAAGGAGTGTGCATCCTAGATCCCTCCCATGCACAGTTTATAGTAGGATTTGCTTTCCTATGAAAATCCGACAGCACTGCTTATCTGACAGGAGGCAGAGCTGAGGCGGTGATGTGAGTAATGGGGGCACCAGTAAATATAGATGAAGCTTCACTTACTCACCCAGCACTCACTTCCTGCTGTGCAGCCTGGTTCCTAACAGGCCATGGACCAGTACCACTCTATGGTCTGGGGGTTAGGGACTGCAGTTTTAGAGAATACAGATAGAATGGATCCTGAGTTCCATGGCAAATTATGGACAGCTTGTCACACTTCTTCCATACAAAGATTGAATCAGCATTCACCAGTGACAAATTAGGTGGAAGGAAGGATTCCACAGGCCTCACTCAGGCAACAGAATAATGATGATTATGATAATAAACAACATAAATATAATTGTATTTATTGAGTTCTTACTATTTGCCAGACTCTGCAATTGGTGCCATTCATGCACTGTCTCATTTCTTTACAGATGCAGAAGCTAATGCTTGCAGGAGTTAAATAAGTAGACCCAGTCACTCAATTAGGATATGACAGCTTTTTCCTGCTTGTTTCCTAAGCCTGTGCTCCAACAACAAGTACTGCCTCAGCAAGATGAGGGGCTGGTATCTTTAGGGCTGTTCTTTCTCAGAGCCTTGTAAACTTCCCATAGCAAATTTTTTTCAGTGAACATTGAACTCACTCAGCAATTACTCTCACTCAACTCAATTCTTACAGGATGGGAGGGTGGACTCTTATAAGTGTGGGAGATGGGAGGAAGAAAAAGAGTTGCCTGAACAAGACCATGGTTATGATTTAAGTCCTCAGATCCACCAAGACTTACCACCCCACGGGTCACCCCTGCTGCCACCTATTCACCAAGAACCAAGAACTCATTCATTTGGGCTTGCAGATTGGGCAGACTCCTGCTTATGTTGGCATTGGGCATATCTATGTGTATCAAGTTTCCAAGTCTGGCATGAGAAACATGTGGTCAGTCACACACAGCTTCCTGTGATCCTCAACTTCCCTGAACCCCAGTACCCTTGGATTCCCTGGATACTTGGATGCATACCCTGAGCTCACTGATGGCAGGCCCTGTGCTGGTTCAGCTCTGTATCCTCATGGCCCAGAACTACTGGCGTAGAATGAGAGCTCAGGAAATATCTGCACTCCACTGCATCCACCTGTTGCCAGGAATCTTTTTCTGTCCACTGCCACCAAGCGGGACTGATTTAACTGTCCCTAATAGGCAAGTGGCTCTGCTCTTTTAAAATTGTTTCTAGTATTTATCCACCAGACTTATTGACACATTATAGCATTTAATAGCTACCTTGTAAGGAAGTTCTTGCCATTAGCCAACTTCTATTTCTCCTGTGGAGCACCAACCTATTTTCCCTGTCTAACCCCTGTAGAGATGGAGAATAATTAATGATACGCCATTCCCTATGTAATAATTGTTTTTATCTGCTTGAAGGTTATTTACTGATCTGATAAAAATTATCTTCCTATTGCCCCAGTCCCAGGGTGCTAGTATAATGTAATGATAGAAAATGACTGACAAACCCTAACCTCCAGTTCTTTCTTGCCATGATTTTAATCAAATGTCACACAAAAAGATGGGCAACTAATGAGGGCCCAGGTCAATAGTGCTCAGAAATGCCCCACCCATGCAGAGTTGTTTCTGTGCAGCTGCAGCTCATGCTGACATTCTGCAAAGTCCACCTGCCACCTGCCCCTGACCCACAGAGCACATCCACTATGGGTAGGCCCTTGCCTTTTGGAAGGTTGCTGTCATTACCTGGGATCCTTGAGTCCAACAAATATCTCCTATATTTAACAATATCCCAATATTTTAGTGCTTATGTGAAAATATATACTATATTTTATGCAGACATAAGGTCTATTGGTGTAAAGTGTTTCTAGTAATTATAGCGTTTGTAGTATAGATTAAAAATAGTTGTTACTAAATGTTATTAGCAAAACAGAGCAACACAAGGAAATATATACTTTTTTCTTTATTAAACTTATACGTAAAGTGTGTGAGGCATTGTTCCAAGTGCTTTACAGGTATCATCTCTTTGATTCTCACCACTACTTATAAAATAGGTTTTATTATCATCCTCATTTATTGAAAAGAAAATGTAAAACAAGTAAACTTTCTCCACATTCTTTAGTTTATTATTGGTAAAGCTGGAATCTAAATCACAACAGCTAACTTCAGAGCCTGTTTTTATAGCCCACCAACATAATGCTACCAAGGCTTAGTGCAGTGCCTGGCACCCAATGTATGTTTGGGTGAATTTCCATGAGATGGTGATATATTTTCTAGAGATCTGATTATCCAAGCAGATCTTTCCTACAATTCTCAGCTTTCTTTTTAAGACATTCTGTCAGTCAGATAGTTAAAAGCAAAACTTCCAGAATTGAAGAGTAGCAGTGGTACAAAGGGTTAAAGAAGCTTTCACAGTGTTGGGGAGGAGTGATGTGTCTGATTTAGAAAAGAGCATAGAATAGCTTTCAAGGAGAGGAAACTGAGTGTATTTTATGTATAATTCACATGGTGAGCAAAAATAAAATAATTAAGCAACAATGATAGCTATGGTAATCTGCAGTGCTGAAAGACAAACCTTTCCTTAAGATCAAGGATGAGACAGTGATGTATACTCCTATTCACTTCTATTCAGTTGGTGTAATAAAGCAAGAAAAGAAATAAAAAGCATACCAGTTATAAAGGAAAGAAAAAGAAAACTGTATTCATTCACAGATGACATATTTTTCTAAATAGGAAATCTCAAGAACTCTATAAAATAAGTTACATATATGAAAAAAGTGGAAACCTAGAATACATTGTATTGTTATAATGAGGTTGGACAATTAAGTTTGCAAACTCATCCTAGAAAAAGTGCTTTGAAGGGTGGTCTAGGCACTGGCATCTGTGCGTAACTTCCCAAGGGGGAGTACTTTGAAGATGATTGTAGTGATATGCAGCAGTGAGGCATGTGGTATTTTTTCTAGGATGAATTTGTAAACTTAACTACCTAACGTCATAAAAGTATTAGTATGAACTCATGACATTTAGTTATCTATTTATTGGTATAGGTATTGAAATACACATACTATATGGGATATGTATGTATAAAGGTTATGTAGTTCATATACATAAATAAAATGTGCAGCTGCAGCTCATGCTGACATTCTGCAAAGCCCACCTGCCCCTGAGCCCCTATGGATAGGCCCTTGCCTTTTGGAAGGTTGCTGTCATTACCTGGGATCCTTGAGTCCAACAAATATCTCCTATATTTAACAATATCCCAATTTTTTAGTGCTTATGTGAAAATATATACTATATTTTATGCAGACATAAGGGCTATTGGTGTAAAGTGTTTCTAGTAATTATAGAGTTTGTAGTATAGATTAAAAATAGTTGTTACTAAATGTTATTAGCAAAACAGAGCAACACAAGGAAATATATATCAGCTAACGGGTATTTAGAAGCAATGATTCCCTGTAGCAGGGAACATACCAGTGGCCAGATACTGGTTTCTAAATACCATTCCCTACTAATAAAAACTAGAGTTTCTTAGATACATAGTCATCCCCAAGACTGGGACAGAGTAAATATAAGATGATCCTGGAATATATTTTTGAATTAGAAAGTAAGAAAATCCCCAAGCAATAATGAAGATATGTCAAAAGAGCATAGGACCTCGATTGAACAGCAGCCCAGTGGCCAAGTCTTGGATCATTTGTACATTAAAATAAACAGTGATAATAATGGACTATTATCTGTTGAATTATTGGATTTAATATTTTTCAATAATAATTCAATACACATTTAGTTATTGAATTATACATTGAATTAGTAGACTAACATACTATTTATTTTTTTATTTTTTATTATTAAATCATAGCTGTGTACATTAATGTGATCATGGGGCACCATACACTGGTTTTATAGACCATTTGACACATTTTCTTTTTTTTTATTAATATTAAACCATAGCTGTGTACATTAATACGATCATGAGGCACCATACACTGGTTTTATAAACAGTTTGACACATTTTCATCACACTGGTTAACATTGCCTTCCTGGCATTTTCTTAGTTATTGTATTAAGACAATTATATTCTACATTTACTAAATTTCACATGCACCCTTGTAAGATGCACCACAGGTGTAATCCCACCAATCACCCTCCCTCCGCCCATCCTCCCCCTCCCTCCCCTCCCTCTCCCCCTTCCCCATATTCTTAGGTTATAACTGGGTTATAGCTTTCATATGAAAGCCATAAATCAGTTTCATAGTAGGGCTGAGTACACTGAATACTTTTCTTCCATTCTTGAAATACTTTACTTAGAAGAACATGTTTCAGCTCCATCCATGTAAACATGAAAGAGGTAAAGTCTCCATCTTTCTTTAAGGCTGCATAATATTCCATGGTGTATATATACCACAATTTATTAATCCATTCATGGATTGATGGGCACTTGGGCTTTTTCCATGACTTAGCAATTGTGAATCAGGCTGCAATAAACATTCTGGTGCAAATATCTTTGTTATAATGTGATTTTTGGTCTTCTGGGTATATACCTAGTAGAGGAATTATAGGATTGAGTGGCAGATCTATTTTTAGATCTCTAAGTGTTCTCCAAACATCTTTCCAAAAGGAATGTGTTAATTTGCATTCCCACCAGCAGTGTAGAAGTGTTCCCTTTTCTCCACATCCATGCCAACATCTCTGGTCTTGGGATTTTGTGATATGGGCTAATCTTACTAGAGTTAGATGATATCTCAAAGTAGTTTTAATTTGCATTTCTCTGATGATTAAAAATGATGAGCATTTTTTCATATGTCTGTAGGCCGTGCATCTGTCTTCTTCAGAGAAGTTTCTCTTCAAGTCCCTTGCCCAGCCTGTGATGGGATCACTTGTTCTTTTCTTGTTTATACGTTTGAGTTCTCTGTGGATTCTGGTTATTAAACCTTTGTTGGAGACATAACCTGCAAATATCTTCTCCTATTCTGAGAGCTGTCTGCTTGCTTTACTAACTGTGTTCTTGGCTGTACAGAAGCTTTTTGGTCTGATCAGGTCCCAGTAGTGTATTTTTGAAGCTGCTTCAATTGCCCGGGGGGGTCCTCCTCATAAAATACTTGCCCAGTTAATAAACTAACAGTCTATGAATCTATAATATTACTTAATTAGTTCATTAATTAATGAAGGAGAAATAAAAGCTCCCCTTATGGTCATTTGACAACTGATAAATGCAGAAGGAATGATAAAATTTAAAAGAGGCAACCATCATAGTTATAATAGATTCGGGCAAATGATAAGTACATTTTAAAACTGGCAGGTGGAAAATTTGATAAGGCACAGGATGTTTGCATAGTCTTAATGTACCTCCTTAGGAATGCTTATTAATAATTTGTTAATTAATAGCTACAATATTCTCATTAATTACCTTAATCAGATCGATTAACCTGCTAAATAGCATCTTAGAGTGATAAAGGTTGTCATCGGTAGCGGGACTAATTGGCATCATGTGCTTCCTGACATAACACACTAAGAAGAATATAACATCACTTATTAAATAATGAAGAAATATTGGAAAAACTCAAAACCTGGTCTGTGCTCTTCAAGACATCCACTCCATGAAATCAAGGAAAGACTGAGCAACTATTGCAGATAAAGAGACATGACAACTAGATACACCAGGCATCCCGGACCTTTAAAGAACATTAAGCAAATGTGAATGAGATCTGTGGATTAGGTAATATTGGATTAATATAAATTTCTAGATTTTTATGGTTAAATTGTGGCTTTTGAGAAAGATTTTGGAAAATATACCTTAAAAATTAAGAACTGATTCTTTGTTTTTTTTTTTCTTTTTATTAAGACATATGCATAGATCATGAATACATTTATGCATTTGTGGGTACAATGTGTTGATTTTTTATACAATTTAGAATGCTTACATAAAACTAATTGATATAGCTTTCACCTCAGTTACTTAATTATTGTGTTAAGACTTTTATGTTCTATACTTGATAAATTTGACTTGTACCCTTGTGTTATGCTCCATAGGTGTGGTCCCCTGTTTACCCTCCCACCATCCTCCCTCTATCTTCTTTATTACCTTTAAAATTTATTCTCCAATATTCAGAAATGTTAATAATTGGGGGAAATCTGGTTGGAGCATTTATAAGAGCTTTTTGCATTATTCTGTCAACTTTTATTTAAAGTCAAAATAATTAAAAAATAAAAAGCTAAAATATGTAAAAGCAAATAAACATTAAAGAAAAAATGAAATAAAAAGTAAATCAAAATCTATTTTCTAAATATAAATAAATAACTAATAGATAAGGCCAACTTTACTAAAAAGCAGAAAATATGTATTTTTTCAAGAATGTTTGGGACATTTGCAACAATTCAACACATAGTAGTGCCTTTAGCACTCATATTTATAGATAAGAAAAATTATTTTGCTATAAGAGATAATGGAAAAGAATCTGAATGACAAAAGACAACAAAAATTTGTTTCTCCCCTAGATTCTCCATTCTGCTCATTCGTAGTCTCTCTGGCTGATAGAAATGTGCATGATTGCAAGTGGAGAAAGATGAGATGTGACAAAGTGTGCACTGCTCTTAAACCCTTCTCCTCCTGACAAACACAAGGCACATCACTTCTACTCACATTTCATTGTGCAAAGCAAATCATGCTTTCATTTAAGTCCCAGGGCTATGGAGAAGGTACAATTCTACCATGAGCCCAGAAGGAGCATATTTTAAATAATCCTAATGCCACAAGCAGAAATCAACTCCAAAAGTTAGCAGACAAATGACAATAAGAACAAAAATTAAGCAAAGCATACTGACGTGTTTACACAGAAATAATAGCAGAAATACATATATCTATTGAAGACTGTGACCCCCCCTCCAAAATCTAATTTCTCCTTCTTTCATAGCAATAGTGTAAAGAATGGAGTTGCAGAGACCACAATTTTCAGTCTTTCCTGCAGTTCTGTGGGCCACTTGATCATGCTCTGACTAATATCTGTGAGCAGAAATGGTGAGTACCCCTCTTATGCCACGTATTTTAAAGGAAATGTATTGATTTGGGTTTTCTTCCTTTTCTCCATCCCCATTCTGGAATGCAGAGTTAGCCATGATCCGACTTTGGCTGTACTAATGAAAAAAGTACCTTTGGGGTGGATGGAGATTCAGGAGAAGAAACCTGGGATCTTGGAGGCTTTGTGAACAGTCCCTGACCACTCTTCACTAGCTGGACTGTTGTTTGAAAGAAAAATAAATTTCTACCTGGCTTAAGCCCTGGCGCTTTAGGGTCTTTTATCCTATCAGCTTATCCTTTGCCCTAATTAAAATTATATCCGAAAGCCAATCTCTTAAAAAGGGCTATGAAACAGATGAAGCAAGGTAACAATCAGGTAAACAGAACTGGCACAAAATTAAAAATGATGGTGGGGAAGTAACCTCAAATAATTAAGGAACTCAAAGATGTATAACCTATACTTTCTTTACACTATGTAAAAAAATAAAACTTCTAAATGAAATAATGGTTTTTCTATGAAAATCTAAATTTCCTAATTCTATCTCAGAGAAAATGTATAACTGAAATAGATGTAGAGGTAAATGCAATAGAATAAATATAAAAAAGTAGAATAAACACAAATAACTTTCCAATATTGTGCAAACTGTCCTAAATCATAAAAGAGAGAAGTAACTTTTCCAAATTATATCTGCAAAGGGAGCATAATTTTAACAATAGAACTTGACCCACATGGCACAAAAATGTAAAATGACATAATCCAATTCACCCAGAATACAATTGTAAAAAATAAAATATTACCTATTTGCAAACATAATTCAATAGCACAATAAATGTAGAATGTACCACAATACAAGGATATTTTACCACTAGAAAATAGTAGTAATAAAAAAGTATTATTGGGGATAAAATAATTTAATACGGTAAACTACATTAGTAGACAAAAGGAGAAAATTTAAGATCAGAGGATTTTTAAATAAAACATGCACTCCTTATTTTAAATGTCTTAGTAGAATACAATTAACAGAACCTTGCCTCTTATAATTATGTATACATAGCAGTATGGTTCATTTCATATGTATAGTATTATAGTTAATTTTACTAGAAGCATATTTCCATTAGAGTAGGAATGTCCCCATCAACACTTCTATATAATATTGTTCTGGAAATTCAGACAAATGCAATTTAGCAAGAGAAGGTATATATGATACAAAATTTAGAAAAGAAGAGGTGAAGGGCGGCACCTGTGGCTCAACGGAGTAGGGCCTCGGCCCCATATGGCAGAGGTGGTGAGTTCAACCCCAGTCCTGGCCAAAAACAGCAAAAAAAAAAAAAGAAAAGAAAAGAAGAGGTGAAATAATTACTTTTAGCATGTAATATGCTTTTTAGCATGGAAAAATTCAGTAGGAGAAATTGAAAAATATTTTATAGAAAGGAGAAAATTCAATAAGATGTCTAGTTGTAATAAATATTATATGCAAAAAATAGCTTTTCAGTGGACAAGCTAACTCTTAACACTAATGAAAAATGTTACTTAAAACAGCAACAAGAAATACAAGATACTAAAGAAAAATGTTGAGTGATGTGACATTTTTCTATAAAGAAAACTTTAAAGTTTTGTCAAGAGACAAAGACTAAATGAGATCTACTATGCTCTTGCTTAGAAAGACTAGATAAAATAAAATGTTAATTCTTTCTGTATTACTCTATAATTTCAATAAAAAACAATAAAACAGAAAAATTGTTTTTCTTTTAGACCTAGGTATCCTCAATTTCAGATGAAAAAATAAATATTTGAGGATAACCAGAATAAATCTGTAAAAGAAGACTATTTACTATAGCAAATAGTAAATGTATGATACACTTACAGTAATTAAAACAACCTGGCACTGGCAAATGGACAAATGGACCATTGGAAAAGAGAGTTTAGAAATAGATCCAAACCAATAAGGGAATTTAATTTCCGAAATGTTGCATTATGATTCAGTGGAATAATGATAGATTAGTCAGCAAATGATGCTGTAGCACTGGCTAGCCATTTGAGAAAAATAACCTTGATCACTACCTTATTTATTACATCAAAGTGAATTTCTTGGATTAAAATTTTAAGCATAAAATATGAAATCACAAAAGTAATAATAAACAAGAGGAGGAAATTTATTTGTAATATTGGTGCAACCTTACTTGCAATTATGAAAATGTGAACTGAATCAAAACTAAAAGAACAAGTTTTGACTATCAAATCAAAACAAGGCCCCGTCTCTGCAAAAATATGGGGGAATGGGGGCAGTGCCTGTGGCTCAAAGGAGTAGGGCCCCAGCCCCATACCCGGAGGTGGTGGGTTCAAACCCAGCCCCAGCCAAAAGCTGAAAAAATATATATATATACATATATATATATATACTTACACATACACATTTACATGGTTTGCAAGGACATCTGAAAGTTAAATTCTTAGACATGGAATTCCTGGCTTAACATTTCCAAACTTCCCTCTAAATAGCTTTCATTGATTTATATATATATTTTCTCTTCTCATTACATCTTTGCTCAGATATCACCATCTGGTCCTGACTACCCTATTTAAAAGTGCAATCCCTGGAAATTAAAAAAAATATATATATATGAAGTGCAACTCCTCAAGACCCTTTAATCTGTTCTGCTATTTCTTTTCCTCCTCTCTTGTTACCGGTTTATACTATTTATTGATTTTTCTACTGGGTTGTTTTCTTCTCCATACTGATTTGTAAGAGATCTTTTTATCCTCTGAAAACTAATCACTTATTTTTATACTAATGACAGGTATCTTCTCCTAGCTGGTGGAGAATTGTTTTATGAAATTTTTATAGCTGCTTTTACCACACAGAGCATTTTTATTTTAACATGCTCAAATTTACCAATATTTTTCTTTATAGTTTGTGCTTTTTGTGTCCTACTTATCTTTCCTTAATGTCATGAAAATATTTTTCCATCTTTCTTTCAACAGCTTTACAATTTTATTTTTCTACCCTTATGCCTTTTATCCATCTAAAATTTTTGTATGGTGTGAAGCCTAGATCTAATTTTATCTTTTCGAATAAATAGTCAATTTTCTTAGTCCATTTATTTTGTAGCCCATTCCTTTTCCTCTGATTGTCTTTTTGCCACCTTTGCTATATTCCAAATTTTCACATTTAATTATGGGCTCCATCTAATGTGACTGTGTGAGTCTGAATCCCAGTTCCATCACTTAGTAGCTACATGACTTTGGGCAAATGACTTAACCTCTCTAAGCTTCCATTATCTCATGTGTAAAATGAAGGAAATGATAGTACTTACTTCATAGGACTGTTTTAAGGATTAAATGAGTTGATATTTATAAATTGCTTAGAACAGGGAATGACCCATAATAAACACTGCCTGGAGCACTACCTATAGCTATATATATGTGTGTATGTGTGTTTGTCTTAAATAAAAATACGTATTTTACAATAGATCTATGCAGAATCCTATTGAGATCTTGATCAGACATTTGGGGGAAGTATTGTACCATCTATACAATTTTAAATCTTCCTATTCTGTACATGGTAAATGGTTTCATTTACTAAGATTTCCTTTTAAATGCTTCAATAAAAGTTTATAACTTTCTCCACACAGATATTATACATATTGATTAGGTCTATCCCTAGGTATGCTACAGTTTTTGATGCTGATATAAATGGATATTGTGTAATAATACTGCTGTTCTTGAATTTACCAACTTTGTCGACCTTTTTATTGATTCTAATATTTGCAGATGTTCTTGGACTTTCTACACAAACAATCATTTCTTCTGTGAGCAATGAATTATTTCTTTCTGGCCCTATATCTTATACATGTATTTCCTTTTTGTCTGATTATCTTAGTAAGAATCCCCAGTGAAGTGCTGAAAAGGAAGGCATCTTTTGTCTTGCTCCTTAAAGAATGCTTCTAATATTTCATTATGTAAGATGCTTGCTGTCAATTTTTGGTGGATGTATTAGTTTCCTCTGGCTGCTGGAATAAATTACCACAAACTAGATGGCTGATAACAACAGAAATTTATTTTCTCAGAGTTCTGAAGGCCTGAAATCCAAAATCAATATCATTAAAATAAAATCAGTGTCACTTCCTCCAATGGATCTGAGGGAGAATCAGTTTTTTGCTTATTCCAGCTTCTTATGACTATGGGCATTCTCTGGTTTATGACTGCGTCACTCCACTTCATATCACCATCTCCTATGTTGGGTGTGTTGTGTGTGTGTGTGTGTGTGTGCGCATTTCTATTCATAGTCCCCTCTGCTTCTTTCTACTAAGGGCACTTGTGATGGCATTTAGGATCCACCTCCATAACTGAGTATACTCTTAGCTTAATCACACCTGCAACCATCCTCCCTTTTCCAAAGAAAATCACATTCACAGTTTCCAGGTATTAGAAACTCAGATTAAACTCATTTATTGACCTATCACAGTAGATATGCTGTAACAGATTAAGAAGGAGCTCTTCTTTTTCTAGTTTGCTAAAGAATTTAAAAAATTTAACAACGATAGAATTTAATTAAATGCTTTCTCTGATTGAGGTAATCAGGTGGTGTTTCTTCTTTAAAGTTTTTAGAGTGAATTAATACATTTCCTAATATTAAGCTATCTTTTATTTATTTTTTGCTTATGCACATTTTATGATTTTTACAAACAATGCTAGATTTGGGTTGTTGATGTTATATTTAGATGTGGTATGTGTGTGTGTTTCTTTTGGAAGATTTAGTTTTTTAATGATTTCTAGCTCTTCTTGGGTCAGTTCTGTTGTCATATTTTCCTAAAAAAAAACAACAACCATTTTGTTCAAGTTTTAAATTTGTTTTACTATAGAGTTCATCATTTTAAAAGTGATAAAAGTGAATAAAAGAACACTGTGAAGTGTAAGTAGCTGCAGTTTTGTATCGATAGTTATTTCTAATACAGTTAATTGTTTCTCTCTCTTCTCCTAATTTATGAATCTTACTACATTTTAATAATTTTTTAGACTTTTTAAAGAATCTTCTTGTATTTTTATTAACCCAGCCTAGTTATTTCTTCGCTAACTTTACTCTTATTTTTATAACTGCCTCATTTCTACTTTCTGTTCATTCTCTAACTCGTTTACTTATATACTTAGCTAATTTTTTTTAAAGTCATACTTGGTTCTCTGCTATCCTTTAATTTTTGTCATACCTCTTTCATGTTTACATGGATGGAGCTGGAACATATTCTTCTCAGTAAAGTATCTCAAGAATGGAAGAAAAAGTACCCAATGTACTCAGCCCTACTATGAAACTAATTTAGGGCTTTCACATGAAAGCTATAACCCAGTTACAACCTAAGAATAGGGGGAAGGGGGAAAGGGAGGGGAGGGATGGGGAAGGTAGGTAGAGGGAAGGGGATTGGTGGGATTACACCATTGGTGCATTTTACAAGGGTATATGTGAAACTTGGTAAATGTGGAATGTAAGTGTCTTGGCACAGTAACTGAGAGAATGCCAGGAAGGCTATCTTAACCAGTGTGATGAAAGTGTGTCAAACGGTCTGTGAAGCTAGTGAATGATGCCCCATGATTATATCAATGTACACAGCTATGATATATAAAAATAAAAGAAAACTAGAATTAAAAAGGAGTCTACGATTTGATTCTCAAAAAAAAAAAAAAAAGAAATGCATGTAATTTCAAAAAACAAATTTTTTTCAGGGGTCATTGTAAAAAGACAACAAGCATATTATCCAGGTGTTCCTTCCAAAGGAAACTCTTTGAGGTCTTTAATTGTTAATTTTCCTTTTTGACTCCATTTTCTAAATTACATGTTACTATTTATTATATTTCAATTTTAGACATTAGCTATGATTTACCACTGTGAAAACTGAGGTTTCATTACTTTTTTATACACACATTTTCCTTCCCTCTGCACTCAGTCTTCCACGTATGGCTCTATTTTATGTTGGCTAAATCATTATTCACTAATTGCATTATTATGATAATATCAGTTCTCTTGATAGATGAACCAAACATTTATTTATTTTGCAGTATACCAGGATAAATCTTTCTTGCAAAATGTTTAAAAATCTGGATCATATGGTTGTCTCAATTTTTTATTTTGTTAATTGCTTATGTATTTATCACTAATTCCTACTCCCAACCAGTTGTCTAAATCTGCTTTGATACTTTCAGGTACACCAGATACCAATTGTATTTTCTTAAATAACTATTTCCTAGAGACTTTCAACCTCTTTCAAAAATTGGTCTCGGAGTCCTCAGTTATTCTGCTAGGAGTTTTTTTTACTATTACTCAGAGGATTCCCTTTTCTCTCAATCCTGGATGAAATCTTCTGTTTCCTAATCTTAAGGTCCTCATTTTAGTGGAGCACATCTTCCATTAATTTTCTGAGACAAGGTACAGGTAGGGAAATATTTTGGGACCTTAGATGTCTAAAATTGTTTTTAATCTAACCTATTTGAGTTTTAGTTTGAAAGGGTAAATAACTTATAGGTTATTAATAATTTTCCTTCAGAATTTTGTGGCATTTTTTCTTTGTGTTCAATTCCTATAAGAGCTCATAACTTTTTGATTTATCCTTACTCCCAAGGAGTAACCTTCCATATCCCAGCAGAAAATCTGGAGTGTTCACTAAGGTCCCTCATCTTTGGAGAACTATAGTTTTTGCCTCATGAAACTACTAAAAGTTCTGCTCATCATCTCAGTCTCTCAACTATTTATTTCTGCTTATCTTTTCAACCTTTTAGCTATCATTTTCAAGTTAGCAAATGACATAAGAGAAAACAATTTCTCTTCATTTTGGGATATTGGCCCCACAGATCTTCACTGCTTTACTTCCTTGTAGCTCTGTAATGCCTTCACATTGATTGTGAATTAATCAATAGATAATTCATAATCGATAAATAGATAGGTGGCTAGAGGATAGAGATTAAAGTAGACAGATAATTCCGGCATTTCTCAATGAGAGCCATGGTTCAAAAGTAGATGGTGCAATTTTGTTCACTTTTCCAAGAGTAAAAATTTCTCTCAATCTCAAACTGCTTCTTAAACACATTCCCAAGAAGTTGTTTTCACTTCACCCTCAGCTCCATTTCAGAAGGTACTTGTTCTTCCCACTCTTGAGCTTTCTGTGCTTCTGTGATATAATCGAGGCTGCTTCTGTTTCCTCCACTGATAGCTTTTCAACTTTGTAATCATATATTGCTGTTTTGGTTTTCTCTCTCTCTTTTACCTTGTATGTCAAATTTAGTGACTTTTTGAGTAAGTGTAATATCTCAGTCCACCAAATTCTTAACTAATTTTAACACTTTCATTTTAAAAAATGCATTTTAAGGCTATGAATATCTAAGTACCACTTTAGCTACATCCTGTCAACTTTAAGAGACCATGCTTTTTAATTTTTATTTAATTATTTTATTATTTAGTTTTTAATATTTTAAAAAAATATTAACATTTGGGGTGGCGCCTGTGGCTCAAGGAGTTAGGGTGCCAGTCCCATATGCCGGAGGTGGTGGGTTCAAACCCAGCCCCGGCCAAAAAAAAAAAACACACACACACACACAAAATATTAACATTTATTTCTCCTTTAATTTTAATTTTCTTATATATTTCAAAATACTTGAGGTTTTTTTTTTTTTTTTTTTTGAGACAGAGTTTCACTTCATCACCCTCAGTAGAGGATTGTGGTGTCATAGCTCACAACAACCTCAAACTCTTGAGCTCAAGCAATTCTCTTGACTCAGCCTCCCAAGTAGCTGGGACTACAGGTGCCTACCACAGCACCTGGCCATTTTTTTTTGGCAATCCTTTGCTAATGCTTTCCAAGGGAGTTTGGGAATAATGAATTCTCTCCATTTTTGTTTTTCTAATTTTTTTCTTCAATTTGCTCTAACTATTAAATAATAATTTGCCTAGATATAATATCATTGCTTTGGAATTATTGTTTTTCTTTCATTCAGCTTTCATCATTGTGGAATGCCCATGATATATCTCTTAAGGTATTTCATCTTTTCTCCAGTTTTCTCTTTATATATGGTGTGCTACAATTTCCCTATCATATATCTGGGCAGAATTTCTTTATATTTATCCGATTAGGAATCACAATATTTCTTTAACTTGAGGATTTATATTTTTTATAAATTCTGGGGAAATTTTCAGCCTGTATCTTCTCATTATGTTAAGATACTGTCTCTCCCTATTCTCATTGTGATAGTGTCCTTAGAAGCTACATGTTGTATCCATTCTATAAGTATCTTATGTCTTTCATGTTTCCTAGCTCTTTCTGTTTGCTAGGACTGAATTCTGATAATTTCCTCAGATCTACCTTCTAGTTCTAATTTTCTTGTTAGCTTTGTTAAATTTATGTTCAACATTCTGTGAAATTTCTAAAAGTTATATGTGGCAAATTATAAAGCTGGTATAGATATCATGTGCATGCTTCCACTTTTTAATAAGACCAAGATAAACAAGAAAAAAAAGAGTTGTTTATGGAAACATGTATGTAAACAACAAATATGATGCTGCATACCTATGATGGTAATAGCTAACATTTATTTGGTACTTACTCTTTTCAGACACTATGCTGATGCATTATTTAATTTTCACACAAACCCATTTAAAACAGGTTCAAAATTTAAACCAGCCTCCAGATGGATATGTAAAGAAAAATGTAACATCCATAGATCTCTAACTACTCTAAGCGTTACGACCTCTCACCCAGCTGACCAGGGTAGCTGGGGTCTGAATGAGGTGGACACAGAGAGATTAAACTTGCCAGTTATCAATATCTCAGTCTCTTCTCTAGTAAAGGACCTTGCACTTTGGAGGGACTCAATAAGTATCAATGGTTGAATAAATGTTGACAAGATAGAATAATAGTCCAAGCAGCTACAATGAGTTGAGTATGTAGTACCTGATGGTGAACTTGCCACCACGCACTTATTCTGGCAGTACTGTACAAACAGCTCAGCATAGTTTCAGAACCTTGGGTATACCAGTGTTTCACAGCTGTGTTCATGTCCATGTGTGTTGGTAATGTTGCTGCATGTTTTCATGGGTTATCATGAGAATGTGAAGGCTTGAATTAGACCATGAACAAATATTATATTTTTGTTAAACTTAGCAAGAGTGGCAGTAAAATAAGGGAGATGTTAGTCCAAGTTTATGGAGATAATGCCATGAAGGAATGCCATGAAGGATAATGCCATGGAGAGAAGTGTCACTGATGAAGAAGAGGTCAGAACAGCCAGTAATAAACAGAACTGACAAAAACATCACAAAAATTTGTTGAATTTTGCACCAAAATTGTCAGCCATGAGAAGCATAACAGACCAAGTAAATATTGATAGAGAAACAGAAAAATATTAATTGAAACTTTTCATCACAAACTCATGGCTCTTGCATCACAACCATGTACCAGTTGACATGGCACTATCTGTGAGGGAGTTTTTAGACAATAAATAAATAATTGTATTGGTACACCCTCCCTACTCACCTGATCTGGCCCCCAATAACTTTTTTCTTTACCTAAAGATAAAGGAAATATTGAAAGGAGGACATTTTGATGACATGGAGGACCTTGAGGGCAATACAACAATTCTGATGGTCATTCCAGATAAAGAATTCCAAAATTGCTTTGAAGAGTGGACTAGCTGCTGACATCAGTGCACAGCTTCCCAAGGGAAGTACTTTGAAGGTGACCATAGTAACATTCAGCAATGAGGTATGTAGCACTTTTTCTGAGACGAGTTCGTGAACTTAATTGTCAGACCTCATATGCGCAACTAGTGTTAAGTGCCTTATATAAACATTTTCTCTCTTAATCCTAATAGCAGACAGCTTGCAAACATTGGTAAACATTTTAAAGAAGAAACTGAGCCTCAAAGAGGATGAATGACATGTCTGTTCTCACACAACTGGCAAGTGAGAGGTTTATATTTAAATAATAGTCATGAACAGTTTGTCTGCTCTGCCCAAAAGCCTCAAACAAGCTGTAGAATTATGGGGAGGTAGATGATACCCTGCTCTGAAGATGTACTAGACACCACCTGGAGCCCCTGCACTTTTCCTGTTAGAATATAAACCACTAAATATGAGTTCTCAGGCACCTCTGAGAATATTCTGGGACCAACAAATGTCCTCCTGATGAGTCATTACTAGAGTGTTCACATGCCTCTCAGGTATTCAAATGTTTTGGCAGAATTTCTATTTCTCTTCTTAAACCCCTGACTTATTCTGCCTACCATAACCTAGCTTATAATTGAATTAGCTCTTAATAAAATTATATACATTTTAAATCTTTCTTCAATATAGCTTCAGAAATTATCAACTGCCAATTTTTCCAGATTAAATAACATTCTGTGTCAGGTGATTAGTGAGAAATTCTAGTTATTCATTTTATTCTGTGTATATCCCTCAGAAAAGAGAGAATTAAGATACAAAGACTGCTTTAGAAACATATTAGTTTAGATGTGGAGAAAAGGGAACACTTCTACACTGCCAGTGGGAATGCAAATTAATACATTCCTTTTGGAAACATGTTTGGAGAACACTTAGAGATCTAAAAATAGATCTGCCATTCAATCCTATAATTCTTCTACTAGGTATATACCCAGAAGACCAAAAATCACATTATAACAAAGATATTTGTACCAGACTGTTTATTGCAGCCCAATTCATAATTGCTAAGTCATTAAAAAAGCCCAAGTGCCCATCGATCCACGAATGGATTAATAAATTGTGGTGTATGTACACCATGGTATATTATGCAGCCTTTTTTTGTGTGTGTGTGTGGTTTTTTTTTTGGCCGGTGCTGGGTTTGAACCCGCAACCTCTAGCATAAGGGACCGGTGCCCTACTCCTTGAGCCACAGGCGCTGCCCATATTATGCAGCCTTAAGGAAAGATGGAGACTTTACCTCTTTCATGTTTACATGGATGGAGTTGGAACATATTCTTCTTAGTAAAGTATCTCAAGAATGGAAGAAAAAGTATCCAATGTACTCAGCCCTACTATGAAACTAAATTATGGCTTTCACATGAAAGCTATAACCCAGTTATAACCTAAGAATATGGGGAAGTGGGAGAGGGAGGGGAGGGAGGGGGGAGAACGGGCAGAGGGAGGGTTATTGATGGGATTACACCTGCGGTGCATTTTACAAGAGTACATGTGAAACTTAGTAAATGTAGAATATAAATGTCTTAAATATGTCAAATGGTATATAAAACTAGTGTATGGTGCCCCATGATCGCATTAATGTACACAGCTATGATTTAATAAAAAAAAAAAAAGACTGTAGTAACAAATCTTCAAGGCCCAGTTCAAGTCATTCCAACTCTAACAAATCTCAGATTTTCTTATTTCTCCTTCCTTCAAAATCCTAAAGCACTTTGCTTGTAGTTCTGTGCTTATAGCCTGCTTTTTATTAAAATTATTTACTTGCCCCTCCCATCTAAATCATAGATTCCTTATGTGCCAAGACCATGTCTTACTCTTCATTGGTCCCTCATTATTTGTATATAGAATTTGTTTAATAAATATTTGTTGAGGTCATCTATATGTTTATGTTCAATATTCAACACTAACTCCTATTTCAGTTTAGATTTTCCTATCACAACCTGATTTTTACAGTTCAGTTTTTGAAATAACAGCCTGAGAACATTCCATTCTTTCGGTTTCTATTGTTCTTTGTTTTTTTAAAACAATATACACAGGATTAAGACAAATCCCAGAGATTGGCATCTTTCCAAATATACCAATAGCTACTTTACCCTTTTTAGTTGCACTGAACTCAATCAACCTAATCCTAACAAAGTTCCATGCTGAAAAGTGAGCAGATTGGTGAGGTTATTGACTTATAATTGCTCCAAATCTCTCATGATGAGCTTTCTCCTGCTTACTGTGATTTTTGGAAATTCCTTGCCTTATCGGCCCTTGACACAGTGGGTGCCATGTAGTAGGCATTCAACTAATGTTTAAAGAATTGAGTTGAATTACTCTTAGTTCTTGGACCCATTTACCAAAAACCAAATTGGTAAATCCTAGAAAGCTCTATGATAAAGGGTTAATCTTTCAGGGAAAAGCTGGACAGTGCCAAGTAGTCTAAATAAGTCCTCTTCAGAACCACAAATTAAACATATTACCATCATTCTGTTCTGCTACAACTTAAATTCATATTTTCCATATATTGTATATTCCTTCTATATCCAAGTGATGTTTAAACTTTTTTTTAAAAATGGCAACTAAGAAGATTCTCGGTATATTTCCAAATATATTTGGGAATGATGATGGCCAAATGGCATAGATAAATTTGACTGTGATTTATTAAGTTATCTTTGCAATTTAGATGATACTATTAGACAATGAAGCCTCAGTGTTCATATGAGAAATGCAGTTACTGCTGATTCCATTTTTTTCACTAACAATCTCTGTGATTGTCCTACCTGGCTGCTGACTTCACATACCTAAAGGGAGGTCATGGGAAATATTAGACTTGTCTGTCTAGACTAAGAGCTAGGCTAAAACTAGAAACAATTGGTGAAAGTTACAGGGACACAGTTTTTACTTTAATATTTTACAAAAGTCTTAATTACTATCATAGACTTTCTTCTAATAGTCTATCAGCATAGGACTTTTGTAGGAATGTGGAAAATATATTAAAAATCACTCATGATTCTATCGACCAGAAATAATCACTATTTCAGTGACTATTATATATGTACTTTTTACAAAAGAATTTTCTTTCATCCCAACAACCCTAAAAGGGATTAGGCAGTATGGTACAGCAGAGGCACCCCATTTTTGCAGTTGCATGAACAGTAGTTGATCTCTCTGCCAAGACATTGGGTGGAGACTTGTAAACATATGAGACTTGAAGCCTTATGGATCCATACGGTGATTGGGAGGGGTCTTCAAATCCACGTATATTTTTATTTGCTCCTTCCGTGAATGTTACTAACAATAGAAGTGGTCCTCATATTGGAGATACAAGGAAACTAGACAATCTTAAGGCTGCTTCCTCCCCGCAGGCATAGGAGACAGCTGGCAGCTTTCCCCCAGGAAATGTGCTCATCGCCTTTCAAGGTCTTTGGCACTTGGAGCGCTTAAAAGAACCAGCACTTCCCAGGCTTTAAGCCACTTTACTAGCACTTACTTTAAGCCTTTTACTAGCGCTAGTTTATTTTGATTTTATAGATGAAGAACCAAGATTTAGGAGGTGAGGACTTACTTCCTCATTCCACAGCGGAGAAAATACTTTCTTACAATTGCGCAGATACCACCTCTGGCTCTGAAAGAAAATCTGCGATACTGTTGGGGCGCTGGGGTAGCGCCCTGGAACACCCAAATTAATTGGACCGAATCTCCCCAGAGTCCCAAAGGTAGAGCCAGCGCACGCCCTTGCCAGCCCAGGTCCGCTCAGTCCACCTGGGTTTTCCAGGAGCAGGGGAGGAGCCAAGTCCTCTGCCCCTGGTGGTTCGCGCGGGACTCTCTGCCCCACGTGCCGGGTAGTTCTTCCCTTTGAGAAGGCGGCGTTTCCCATTTCACAACACGGGCGAGAGCAGACAGACCCGGGAATGGTTATCCTCGGCGGAGAGCTGCAGGCGAACCACTAATCCAGTCCTGGAAGGGGGCACTGGTAGTTAAGCCCTTTAATGGCCCCAGTCCTATTATAATTAGTCCTGGCCTGGAGCTAGCGAACAGCGAGCCCCTCTAACCTGAAAGGGAGCCTCATCCACTGCTCGGCGCTAATCCCTTGCACAATGAAAGCCAAACTAATTCACTGGGTAAACACCCTCTCCAGTTACTTACAAGCTGTCTTATTTCAGCCCCAAACCAAATAGAAAAGCGGCCAGTGACTGGAAAAAAAAAAGTCAAATATTTAAGAACTCATTTTTGCTGGAAACTCCCCTAGGATGCTTGCCTATCGCTCGTGGGATCGCTTCATGCTACTGCTTTTCTACTTTGCAAGGGAAACAACAGCTGCCAGGGAGGGATTTCCCTAGCTTAATCCTTTTCTGGTCTCTTGGTTAGCTGAACCTAATCACAGCCTCTGAACATAGGTCCAGGCACACAGTGGGTGCTTAATAAATACTTAAAAAAATTCAATCTCTGTGTTTAACTCAGAATGTGGTTCCTCACGTATTCTAGACCAGTGGTCTTCAAGCTCTGGTGTGCACTAGAATTAATTACCCACAGGCTGTTTAAAAAAAAAAAAAAGTTGCTGGACCCCAACCTTACAGTTTCTCATTCAAGAGGTGAGGAAAGATAATTTACCTTCTCACAAGATCCCCAAAGAATCCATTTGTTTAGAACAGGGATCCATAAACATTGTTTAAAAACTCTCATTTTTTAAGGCTCTGCATACCATTCAGTAGCCATCCTAACTACTCTACTGTGCCACTGTGGTACAAAAGCACCCATGGACATTATTTAAATGAATAGAGAAATTTGACTAACATGTAAGTTTCATCTGTGAGCTATTCTAATTTAGAGTTTGTTTCCTCAGACATCTAAAACTTGAAGTCCATTTCTAGCTTGCAAGCTATGCAAAACAGTGGCTCTTGGGCCATTGTTTGCTGCCCCATGATCTAGAATGGCTGTGGTTAGATAATAACTGATGATGGCAGAGACAATGGTTAAGAGCCTGGAAAAAAAAAAGATGGAAAACTTTCATTTAAGAGAAAAATCTTCTATGCTTATAAACCTGATTTCTCATTTGCTTATAAGTATGATTCACAAGTATTTTAGAGTGTTTTCCTGAATACCAGGTGCTACTTTCGTCATTGGAATTAGAATGAGAGAAAAACAGGTTCTGCCTCCACCCACCTGAATTCTATGGGCTGGACAATGGGTACTAGGTTTACAAAGAGCCCAGAAGATGCAAATTTACAGGCTAGGCACCTATTTTCTTGAGGACATACAGTTGCTTGAATTAATCAGTTATCTATAGTTAGGAAACACACACTTGGAGCACAGCCCAAATCTAAGCATAGAGAAAAACAAAGAAGGCTTGTTTCCAGGGCATAAATGCTAGTAGTTGCATGTTTCTCCGGGCCAAATACCTTGCCTCTAAGAAACAGGAGCAGTGGCACCCAAAACTTTCAGTAGAGGGTGACATTATTAAAGGAAAGATGATTTTTTATTCAGAAAGCCAAGATGAAAGCCAAATCTCACTTTCTAGAGTGAAACGTAAGAATTGTTCTCCTTTAAAAAGTAAGAAGATTCAAAATATCTATATTCCTGTTTTTGAGGAAAGGGGGGACTCCTTAAAACTAATGCTGGCCATTTTTATTCTGTTTTGATCTAGAAAATCAGAAAAACAGCATTAAAACAACAGTGAGATTTTTATCTTTCACAAATATAGCGAATGGAAAAGAAGTATTTTGGTGACCACCATGACCACACAAGGGCTATTATCTTTCAAAACCAAGCCATTTGTTCAAAAAATATAAATTCTTTCTGAAGATATTTTCTATGGTGATTTTGCAGATCTTTAGGATTACATTGCAGTTGTTAAGCTTTTTCTGGACCTGCTCTTGATCTGGTTTGGGGCTTTTTGCAGTATAGGGATGAGATGCAATATCCCAGGACATAGATGTGGTCTCCAGTGGAGGGAAATGAGACAGACCCCTGCCCTCCAGTGATTTACAGCCCAGTACCAGAGAAAGGCAGGCAGGCAAACATGAATGGGTCCCATTGGCATAGCACCAACCTGGAATTGATATTCTTCAAAGAATACAGAGAATTGTAAAATGGACATAGATTTTTAAGTCAGGCAGAAGTTGTTTTGACTCCTGGTGGTGCTACTTTCTATCTTTGTGAGCTGGTGCAAATTATTTAACATCTGTGGGCCACAGTCTTGCCAGATGGAAAGATCATTGTTCAAAGTTGAAGGACAATCATCAGGATTAAATGCTAACCTATACTAGACTGTCTAGTGAACTGCCTGGAACTTTCTGGAAGCCCCCATAATGTTAGTTCTGTCTCTTTCAAATAAATGTCAGTGTTATTTGTGTAGATTGCTAATTTTATATGTGTGACTTCACGTGTTCAGCAATGCAAATTATTGTGGACTATAGTGTAGGAATTGAGGTGTTTTTTATATGGATACCAAGGGCAGGTTTTTTAATAGGGATATTCCGATTTCATACTTTTAGCTATTTTAAAATATACCATAACTTATTGTCTATAGACACATTTTTTGTGCTATCAAATATTGTTCATTCTATCTATCTCTATTTTTGGACCCATTAACCATTCCTCCACTACCATTTTTGGCCTCTACCAAATTCTACTCCATGTCTCAATGAGATCAATTGTTTTAATATTTAACTGCCATCATATGAGTGACGACATGTGAGATTTGTCTTTCTGTGCTTGGCTTATTTTACTTAATGTTCTCCAGTTCCAAACATATTGCTGCGAATGACAAGATTTTGTTCTTTTTATGGCTAAATAATATTCTATTGTGTATATGTACCACCATTTCTTTATGCATTCATCTGTTGTGGACACTTAGGTTGATTCCAAATCTTGGCTACTGTGAATGCCGAATCTTGGCAACAAAATGGGATTGGACGTATCTTTTCTCCCTCCTTTGGATATACCTGGCAGTGGGATTGCTGGGTCTTGTAGTAGTCCCATGTTTAGTTTTTTGAGGTGCCTCCATACTGTTCCCCATAGTGGTTGCACTAATTTTCATTTCTACTAATAGTATACAAGGGTTCTCCTTTCTCCATGTCCTTGCTAGCGTTCATTATTGCCTGTCTTTTTGATAAAAGCCATTTTAATTGAAGTGAAATGATATCTCATTGTAGTTTTGTTTTGCATTTCTCTGATGACTAATGATGCTGAGCATTTTTTCAGATACCTATATACAAATATGCCATTTGTATATCTTCTTTTGAGAAATATGTATCAGATCTTTTGCCTATTTTTAAACTGGATTGTTTTATTTTTTTTCCTTTGAGTTGTTGAGCTCCTCGTATATTCTAGTTATTGATTCCTTGTCAGATGAATAGTTGGCAAATATTTTCTCCCATTATATGAGTTGTTTTTTCACCTTGTTGATTGTTATCTTTGCTATGCAGAAGCTTTTTAGCTTGATGTGATCACACTTGTCCAATTTTGTTTTGATTGCCTGTGCTTTTGGGGTGTTACACAATAAATCACTGTCAGTGTTCTAGAGCATTTCTCCAATGTTTTCTTTAAGTAATTTCATAGTTTCAGGTCTTAGACTTAAGTCTTTAACCCATTTTGGTTTCATTTTGTATATGGCAACAGATAAATACCTATCTTCATTCTTCCACATGTACAAAGTTAGTTTTCCCAGCACCATTTATTAAAGAGACTATTCTTTCCCCAATATATGTTCTTGGCAACTTTGTCAAAATAAGTTCATTATAGATGTCCAGATTTAACTATAGGTTTTTTATCCTGTTCAATTGCTCTGTGTATCTGTTTGTATGCAAGTACCATGTTGTTTTGGTTATTATAGCTCTGTAGTATAATTTGAAGGCAGGTAATGTGATTCTTCCAGTTTGTTCTTTATGTGCAGGATAGCCCTGGCTTATTCTGGATATCCTATGATTCATATTAATTTTATGATTATTTCATCTATTTCTGCGAATAATGACATTGGTATTTTCATGAGGATTGCATTGAATCTACAGAGTTCTTCAGGAAGTAAGAATATTTTAACAATATTGATTCTTTCAATCCATGAACATGGAAAATCTTTCCATTTTTTGGCATCCTTTTCCATTTATTTCATCAATGTTTTATAGTTTTCATTATAGAGGTATTTCTAGCTTCTTTGGTTAAATTCATTCCTACATATTTTATTCTATTTGTAGCTATTGTAAATGGAATTACTTTTTTGGTTTCTTTTTCAGATTGTTTCCTGTTGGCATATAAAAAGGCTTTGATTTTCATATGTTGATTTTGATTTTGTACTTTACTGAATTTTTTTTTATCAGTTCTAATAGCTTATTAATGAAGTTTTTAGGTTTCTGTAGGTAGAAGATCATATTCAATTGTCCCTGCAGACAAGGACAATTCGACTTCTTTTTCTCTAATTTAGATGCCCTTTATTTCTTTCTCTTGTCTGACCACTCTAGCTAGAACTTCCAATATTTTATTGAGTAACAGTGTTGAAAAAAGGCATCCTTGTCTTGTTCCAGATCTTAGAAAAAAATACCTTCAGTTTTTCCCCATTCAGTATGATAGTAGCTGTGGGTCTGACATATATGCTTATATTGTGTTAAGGTATGTTCTTTTTATAGCCAGTTCTTTGAGAGTTTTTATTACGAAGAGGTGTTGAACTTTATCAAGTGCTTTCTCAGCATCAGTTGAAATGATCATGTGGTTTTTGTTCTTTGTTCTATTGCTATGATGCATTACAATGATTGATTTGCCTATATTGAACCATACTTGTATCCCTGAGGTGAATCCCACTTGACCACTTGATTGGGACAAATAATCTTTTAAATATGCTTTTGGATTTAGTTTACTAGTATTTTGCTGAGGATTTTTGTATCTGGGTTCATCAGAGATATTGGCCTTGTAATTTTCTTTGTTGTTGTTGTGTCTTTGTCTGGTTTTCATATTGCAGTGATACAGTCATCATAGAATGAGTTTGGGAGTATTCCTTACACCTCAATTTTTAGAATAGTTTAGGTAGGATTGATATTAGTTTTTCTTTGAACATTTGGTAGAAATCAGCAGTGAAGCCATTGGGTCCTGGGCTGCTCTTTGATGGGAGGATTTTTATTACTCCTTCTATTTCATTCCATTACATATTATTGGTCTTTTCATGTTTTCTTTCTGCTTTAATGTTGGTAGGTTGCATGTGTCTAGAAATTTATCCATTTCTTCTTTTTTAATTTATTGGTGTACAGTTGCTCATAGTAGTCTCTAATTATCCTTTGAATTTCTACA
Organism: Nycticebus coucang; assembly: GCF_027406575.1. Taxonomy (NCBI): domain Eukaryota; kingdom Metazoa; phylum Chordata; class Mammalia; order Primates; family Lorisidae; genus Nycticebus; species Nycticebus coucang. The sequence continues at coordinate 104,494,106 of NC_069787.1, forward strand.
GTATCAGTTGTAATGCCTCCTTTTTCATTTCTGATTTTATATATTTCAGTCTTCTGTCTTTTTTTCTTAGTCTGGCTAAAGATTTGAAATTTTGATTATCTTTTTTAAAAAACTAGTTTTTTTCATCAATCTTTTGTATTTTTGATTCAATTTTGCTTATTTCTGCTCTGATATTTATTATTATTCTACAAATTTTGGGTTTACTCTGCAATTATTTTTCTGGTTCTTTGACACATCGCTAGGTTGTTTATTTAAGGCTTTTTTTTTTTTTTTTTACTTTTTTTGATGTAAAAAAAGTTAGGCACTTATTGGCATAAACTTTCCTCTTATTACTGCTTTTGTTGTATCACATAGGTTTGGGTATGTTGTGTTTTCACTTTCATTGTTTTGAGAAATTGTTTTAAAAAATTGTTTAAGTTCCTTCTTAATCTCTTCATTGACCCACTGGCCATTCAGGAGCATATTGTTTAATCTCCATGTGTTTTTATGGTTTCTGAAGTTCATTTTGTTATTGATTTATAGTTTTATTCCATTGTGGTGAGAGAAAACACTTAATTTCAATTTTTAAAGACTTGTTTTGTGGCCTAACATATGGTCTATCCTTGAGAATGATCTATGAGCTGGGGAGAAAAATGTGTTCTCTGTAGCTGTTGGATGAAACACTCTGTAAGTATCTATTAGATCCATCTATCTAGTATCTATGAGGTCTATCTATTGTGTTCTATAGTACAGATTAAGTCTGATGTTTCTTTGTTAATTTTCTGTCTGGATGATCTTTCCAATGGTGAATGAGGGGTATTGAGGTCTCCAACTATTACTGTATTAAAGATTATCTCTCTTTTTATCTCTGATAATATTAGCTTTAGAGTTTTTATAAAACTCTGGGTGTTCCAGTGTTGGGTGAATATTAGAATTGTTATATCCTATTGCTGAATTGATTCCTTTATCATTGCATACTGTCCTTCTTTGTCTCTTTTACTGTTTTTGTCTTGAAATCTATTTTCACAGCCAAAGTCTGCAGTGACTGCTGCCTGGCTACCTCTGATGTTTATGCAAAGCCAACAGGCTCTTTAGCCAGCAGGTGATGGATCCTGCTAGGGATGTATCCTTCCATGCAAGAAAGCAAGTTCCCTTCTGGCTCAGAATGGGTCTAGAAATTTCACATAAGAACTAAGGTATGGAATTAGGGGCTTTAGGGTTCTGCTTGGTACTTTTTTTTATTGTGACTGAATATTACCCAAATTTCAAAGCAAAGTCATTTGTACTCTTCCCTTTCTTTTTCCCAACTGGAAGAAGATTCTTCCCAAGCTGTACTGCCTAGAGTTGGGAAAGAAGCGACACAGACAATCACTTGGCCACCACTGCTGGTGTCTTGTTGAATCATGTGCATTCCAAGTCCACTGGCTCTGAGTCAGCATAGCTGTAGTACCTGCCTTAGGACAATGTCTAGAAATTTCTCCATTCAACAGAGAAACAATGCTAGCTTTAGCATTCCACTCCCTTTATGGCCTGACTGCCATTCAAACATAGTTCAGTCCCCAGGTGATTTTTTTTCACCTGGGGAAAAAAAGCATTTTCTTGTTTCTTTAGCATTTCACTCCCTAGTGGTGGGGCTAGCCAGAACTCACATTTCCACTGCCGAAAAGATTCACCATTAAGCTGGTCTAAATGCTCCCTCCATGGCAGCAGGCAGAATTTTGCCCTGTGTTGTGTTTCCCTGTAACAAAGTGGCCCTGAGCCCAATGCAAAGCTCCGCAATTACTTCATTCTCTCTCCACTGTGAACACAGATTTTCTCTGCATTTGGCCTGCTGGCACTGTGCAGCCACAGGAAGGGAGAGGACTGGGATAGGCAATGAAAGACTGTCTTTTCTTCCCCCTTTAGAATATCTTTCCTTGATGTAATGTTAAAACCAGGTACTGTTATTGCTTACCTGATTTTTGGTTCTCTGAAGGTACTTTCTTATGTGGTTAGTTTCTGAATTTGGTGTTCCCGTGGAAGGAAAATTGCAGGAGAGTTCTATTCAGGAATTTTAATCTACCCACTCTCCAAAGGACAGTATTATGCTCAAATCTTTGCTTGACTTTTCAGAAAGATGTGACTCAGGATGTAGACCTATGTGAGTCCAGAAGAGAAGTGTGCAGCTCCAATACTGGGAAGCACTAAGAGGACAGGTCTCCCTTGTCCAGAGAGGATAAATTCTAGAGTCAAGGAGACAGGAGGTCTACACCGATTGTCACCATACTGCCCAGTTGGTGTAAGCATGAGTGGTCTTGGGTCCAAGGGACAGAAGTAGAAGGTATAAGAGGGGAGAAATCCCAAGAGACAGATATTGCAGTGCCACATAATGAGAGTAGGGCTCAGATGCCAGACAGTCAGACAAGAACTACAGTTACCATCTTGGGGTGCATCAGGTCCATTAAGAGTAGGGCAGAGCAGTCTAGTGCTTTTCAGCTAGTCTTTAGCATTCTACCAGTGACTTCCTCTGAACATCCATGACCCTTGCCACTGAACTGTTGGCTTTCTACCACACATCTGACACAAGACTATCTACTGCTCACTTCTATTCACTCTGGGACTCCGGACTTGAATTTCCAGTTTACCTAATATGCCTTTGTTTGAGACTTTCTCCACTTCACAATTTGACTTGCCTAAATTTCAGTTCATGATTTTGGTTGCCTGCTTTAGCTAAGTCCATGAGGCTGGGTTTTTGAGTCCTATATGCCTCAGCTGGGCTGGGATTATTTGGACCTAGCTATGGTCATAGAGGTAATAGTATTTTGAAAGATGGTGAGCGAATTTAAAAGTTAAACTCAAGCCCATAATTCATCCATGTTATCAATAGGAAGGGGCTAGGCTATCACACAAGAGGAGGGAGCAGACAGAGGGTATTTTATAGCACTGTAGTTGTTATTGGCACTGAGCTAGTTTGAACACATCCATGGCTTAGTAATCATGCCAGAATGGATTTAAATATGAACACATCTCTGACTTAGTAATCATGCCAGAATGGATTTAAATGTGATAAAATCATCCTTCTGTTCTAGGCTCCTCAAACTGTGGGACACCATGTCCTTAATTGGCTCAGATTGTAATACTTCTTCTGTAGCTATAGCTGGGCCCAGACTGAGCTGATACTGTCAATGGAATCAGACTTCTCTCGGAATTTCTACACCCTCATTATTGGGAGGCAACCACAGAGACTCTACTTATTCATTGGGATCATGGAGTTCCATTCTTATCCCATTGTTTGAAACCTTTGAATGCCCTGAATATTTGTCAAAGAAGTGGCATGTCAGGAAACAAGGACCTGTCCTTCTGTTCATGTGTTTCTACCTTCATGTCACAATTCTACTTGGGAGTAACAGTCATCAGAAGGTCAATTGAGGGAGGTGGTAGAGTCCTTCCCAAGTACAGGTTTTCTGAATCCTCAACTATAAATTAGATCACATTATTGAGTCAAAGGGGCAAGAATAATTGTGAGGCGTACATTGCTAAATATTTATTGAATGCCTTTAGAGTAGAAAGAGAATACTAGGGTCTCATTAGGTAGATCTTAGCAGTAACCAGGGAAACCTGAAAGTTGTAGGCACCAATGAACATAGGACTGTCACATCTGCCTTAGAAATCTATATACCTAATAACCTGTTAACTACAATAAGCAGACAAGTTAAGATGACACTTCGAAGTTTTGGCCACATTAGATTTTTCATGTGTCCCAAATTTCATTGGAATCCAAGATAGGCAGAGTCACTGTTAGGGGAAGAGCGTGGAGGTAGCTGAGCATTCCTTTCCCCTTCAGTTTCGTCCCTAACTTCTGCTGATTCTTAGTTTTAGCTTCATGACTCATAACTTTCCAGAGTTGCAGTTTTGTCCTCTATGAGGGAGATGGAGCTAATGAGAATGGCCTGTGTTTTTGAACTGTGCTGGGGATAGAGTAAGATAATGGATGTAAAGAAGTCTTTCAAAGAACTACACACATGCAAGGTATTATATTTAAGTAAGTGCTTAATAACTAATTTTACATGAAGATAACAATGTTATTTCATAGTTAAGTTTTCTGAGTTTCCCAGATTTCTGTGTTAGACAAGTTAATCCTCAATTCTATGTTATCTATTTCGTCTGTCAAAAGAGAGAATCTTGGTCTCCTCAGGAAATTTAGTGAACAATGAAACAAGATATAAAGGCACAATTTAGATATTTCAAGTTCAAGGACTTGTCTAAAGTATTAACTTCTTATAGAGAGCTTAAATCAGGTGTAATAATACAAAATCTCAGTTGTAGTGGGAAATTTTTTTCAGTTTGTAATATAGGGATGATGGATTTAAGGGAATACAACTTCTGATATTATTGATAGAAATGTAAAGTTATGTTATTACACATATTGCTGGTCCTCTGAGCATTTTTTTACACACATATTTATACCAGGTCATTTAATGAGTCCATGAATTCGTTTTTACCAATTTTAGGTTTTTACCAATACTAATAACCTACCAATACTAGGTTTTTACCTAGTATTCTTTGGAGTAGGTACTGAGCAAGGAACCATCAGTTCAGAACAGACCTTCCTCCTAAGAGTCCAAAACCAGTAGCCCCTATCTTGATGAGGATAATTCAGAATTAACAGGACTTTATAGGTGAATGGCAGTACCAGGATATGTACAGCTTATTATATAAGGGATCAACCAAGAATGGCCCAGTCAGAAGCTACAATCCTATCTCAGTTATCATCAAAGCTCTACCTATCAGAACCTGATTCACTACCAGAACAGAGTCACCAGTCTGAGGGTGGAATGGGCCAGGTCCTGGACATCTCTTAGACATGTTGCCTGGGCATACAAGAAACAAAGGGTTCTTAGTAAGTGACATAAAAGCATATGACTAGAGCATGGCACTAGGGGAGGCTAAAGGCAGGCAGCAGAGGCCACCTAGGCCAGGATGGATATCAGCAAGTGTCAAGTGGGACCATTGGGAAGGTGTCGTAATCAGTCTGGATGGTGACAGTACAAGTGGACATAGACTTTAGTATTCTGGAGCTCATAAGAAAATGAATTCAGAGACTGAGCATGACTGGATTGGTGCAGGGCATAGGCACTGGGAAGGAAACTCAGACAAAGACCCAGGCACTGCAGAACAAGAGTAGAGACCTAGGGTTCAAGGTGAGAGTTTAGACACTGAAAATAAGGTTAAAGCTACAGTCCCTGAAAACTGGGCTTCAGGCTAGATTATAAATGCCAAGTCCCAGAAGACTATAAAAATTGGGAGCCTGCTTGGATTCTAGTGGACATAGAGCAAAGATAGGCCTGAGCCTTAGGTAGAAGTAGTTGGAAAAGAGCTGAGAAAATAATTTGGCCAAAGGTGGGCTTCAAGTATCACATGTTTCTTAAGAAATAGTAACCTAGCATGAGCTTGGGCTGGAATAGCAGGGATAGGTCATTCAGTGGTAGGATGATTAGTGCCAAGATAACAAGGCAGAATGAGTCTGGGAAAATTTAGTTAAGTTAGACTTGTTACAGACACTAGCCCCAGAGAGGCAAGGGGGAGACCCATCAGCCAGATCAGTGCCAATAAGAACTTAGTGGGGTCTGAGATTTTTATTTTCATCATGAGATCTGGCCTTACCCCTGGGGAAACTTCCTCTGGGAAGTTCAGCCTTAGGGTAAGTGGAAATACTCTTAGTTTCCTTGGAGAGATGCATCCTCTCAGTCTAGTCAGGAGCCTTTTGTTTCCAGTTCTTATGGTCCTAGGCTTATCCCTAAGGCCTGGATCTCTGTCTTATGGCCAATGGCTAGTTGTTACCTAATATCTACTCTCCCCTTCAATAATAGCAAACCCTGATTTTGTTGAGGTTGATGGTATACCCAGATTAAAAACAAAACAAAGCAAAACAAAACACATTTCCAAGTTTTCCTAATGGATAGGAGCAGCCACTTGATGTTCTGGTAAATTAAGTTGATCAGAGGGATCCCCTGAGCACAGGAAGTTTTTGAGTAGTATGCTTCTAGGCAAGTGCCTTAAAAGAGAGAATGATTTAAGGGGTACGTGCCCTTTTGTTTCCTTTATCCCTTATCCTTTTCCTTCTCTCTTTTTCTCTTTCATCCTCTTCCTTCTTCGTGCTTCTTTCTTGGAACTTTGATGTGACTTCCAGAGCTACTGTAATTGTTTTGTAACCACGAGGCAACCCTGAGGCTAGAAATCATACCCTAAGCATCACAGAATATCAACTACAACCCTAGATGCCAACCTTCAGACTTCACATAAGAGAATAAATCCTTATCTTATTAATCACTATAGATGGACAGGGCATCTTAATTTGCAGCTGAACCTTATCCTGATTAATGCATATATCTTCTGTCTGAACCACTTATGGCAGAGGTGGAGGTCAGTTGGAGGAAGGGAGAGTCTTATTTACTTTGGGAGATCTGTTGCATTTAGTCCTCATGGCTGAATGACATAAGTTTTTATGATTCAGTTGTCCTCTCTATATGTAGGAATTCCAGAGAAAACAGTGTCTGGAGGACCCAGCGATAAGTATATAACAAAGAAACCCAGATTTGTCCATGAAGCTCCCTCCAAAACTCACGGCTTGCCTACCTATCTATTGCTTTACCCAGAGAAGTCTGCTGTTCCCAGGACCCTGATCTGCCTGCCATCAAACCTGATGAACTTCCCCACTCTTCTTGCGGTGCCTCTTGGTTCAGAACATCTCCTTTGAATGGTGAAGGAATTTTGACAAAACTTTCTTTTTCTAAGACTCCAAAATCTGTACTGCATAGTCAGTCTCTTGATAGTGTTTACATATTGGGGAGGAAAAAGACTGATTTATTTAAATTAAGAACTTCTGGTCTAGAGAGTGAGCCTTTCTGAATGCCTGATAATTCCTGATCATGTCCCTGAATCTGGACCTTCTTGACTTTTGAAAACTAGTTCTGGCTGTGCATCTAGTCCTTATAAGCCTTTAGCAGGAAAAGTTCTCTTTTTGTGGGATTGAGGAATGGGGTGGGGGGGGAGGACAGCAGAAAGCATACTAAAAGTTAAAGGCCCTCCCTTAACTTTTTGCAAGCACAAAGTGACCTGATCGCAGATAAACAGATACTTGAAAAACACTTCCCTCCTCTCCTTTTACTCCTGAATTAACATAATTAATCACGCATAATGTATATTTGCTATAAACTATCTTTTTCTGTAAGGCTGTTATGTATTACTTTTAAGCAGCGCCAGCTAACCCCTTGGGTATTCCAGCATCTTCACATTTTCTTCCTTCCCTTCACCACCTTGATCTCCCAAGCCCCTACATCTGAGGAAGGCCCATTAAAGAAATCACTTCCCACCCCACCCCCAACAGCATTACACACCTGGTAATAAATAATATGATCTTGCCTAACAGGCACTCCTCGGAAGAGCTTGGTGATAAATAAAGAGACTTTTCATCTCTCCACAGGCTGTGCAGCGAGGGCTGGCAGAGGAGAGTTAGCTATTAAAGAACTCACATAGCCACAGGCAAATTCTCTTACCCACTTCTCCTTGTGGAGACCTTTTCTTAAAAGCTGAGATTGCTCTGATGGTTCAAGGTGCTATTGAGCTCTAACGAGGACAATTACAAGACTCCAGTCACAGCATCTGAGGCCGACGCTGTGTCTGATAAGGTTACTGGAGAATAATGCAAACGAGAGAGGCCCAATAATGGGTTGCTGAAAGGATGGGACTAGGCATCTTTGCCCAGAGCCAAAGACAGAGCAGCTGCAGTTGCAGGAAGGCTCCCCCTACCCCGCCCTCAAATTGTTTTCCATTTTTATTGCATTAAAGAACCACCCTCTAAACATGCACTTCAGAAATGATTTTTTTTTCCTAGCTCCAAGCTAGTAACACTCCTCACCAACTGATGTTACACCATGAGAGGTTTTGAGAATAATTGTTTTTCTCATTCAATTTTTTTCCTTCTGTTTGTATTGAGAAAACCAAAGATGGAACAATTGTTATATTTTGTCTCTTCCATTTCTCCAGTTGCATGGCTGTTCCAAATAATTTTCTACCCTACCTTCTTCTTTGGTTTTAAAAACCTTTTACAAAAACAAACACAAAAAACCTCACAGACATTTTTTTAAATTTCATAATATTAAGGGAGTACTAATGTTTAGGTTACATGGATGGCTTTTTTAATGATTGAGTCCCAGCTATAGGTATGCCTGTCACCCAAATAGTGTTCATAGTACTCAAGTACTCAGTAGATAGGTTCTCTCCCCTCTACCCCCTTAGCTGATGTCCACTGAGTTTTATTTCCCCCGTGCACATGTGTGCTCATCAGTTTCAATTTAATAGTGAGTACACGTGGTGTTTGTTTTTCCAGTTTTGAGATACTTCACTTAGTAAAATAGTCTCTGATTCCAACCAGATCATTGCAAAAGGTATTAATTCATTTTTTTCTTATGACTAATACTCCATAGAATACATATACTGCATTTTATTAATCCACTCATGAATTGATGGGCACTTGAGTTGATTCTATGTCTTTGTAATTGTAAATTGTGCTTCAATAACCATTCAAATACAGATACCTTCTTTTTTTTATTAAATCATAGTTGTGTACATTAATGCAATTATGGGGAACAATGTGCTGGTTTTATATAAAATTTGAAATACTTTCATCAAACTGGTTAACATAGCCTTCTTTTTGATAGAAAATCTCTTTTTTTAGCTTGGCACTTGTAGTTCAGTGGCTACGACGCCAGCCACATACACCAGAACTGGCAGGTTCGAGTTCTTTGGGCCTGCCAAACAACGACAACTACAACCAAAAAATAGCCAGGCATTGTGGTGGGTAGCTGTAGTCCCAGCTACTTGGGAGGCTGAGACAAGAGGATAGCTTAAGCCCAAGAGTTTCAGGTTGCTGGGAGCTAAGACACCATGGCACTTTACGGGGGACCACATAGTGAGACTCTGTCTCAAAAAATAAATAAATAAATATAAATAAAAATAATTTTTAAAAAAAAAACACTTTACTCTTAAAAAAAAAATCTCTTTTTGCTCTGGTAAATAACTAATAGTGGGATTGCTGAATCAAATGGAAGATCTACTTTCAGTTCTTTGAGGAAGCTCCATACTGCTTTCTAAAGAAGTTTTACTAATTTGCACTCGCACCAACAGTGTATAAGCTTTTCTTTCTTTGTACATCCAGGCCAACATCTATTGTTTCTGGACGTTTTAATAAAAGCCATTCTGACTGGGGTAAGGTGATCTCGCATTATAGTTATTAATTCACATTTCCCTGATGACCAGTGGGAACACTGAGGATTTTTCCATATGCTTATTAGCCATTTGTGTTATTTCTTTTGAAAATATTCAGTTCATGTCTTTTGCCCACTTCTTAATAGGATTTTTTTTCTTGCTGATTTGCTTGAGTTCTTTGTAAATTCTGGTTATTAGCCCTTTATTAGATGTGTAGCTTAAGAATATTATCTTCAATTCTGTAGATTGTCTATTTGCTCTGTTGATTGTTTCCTTATTTCCTTACCTGTACAGAAGTTATTTTTTTTCTGTTGTCCTCTACCTAAAATGGAACAGATAATAGTTTAGTTTAATCAAAACTATTTATTTTTAAAAAAAGAAACAAATACCATTTATTTATTTTCATTGTTGCCATGATTGCCATTGGGGTCTTAGTCAAAAAGTCTTTGCCTAGGTCAATATCTAGAAGAGTTTTTTCCTAAATTTTCCTCTAGAATTCTTTTGGTGTCATGCCTTTGATCTATATCTTTCATTCATCTTAAATTAATTTTTAGTGAGTGGGAGCGGTAGGGGTTCTATTGCATTCTTTGTGTGTGACTATCCAGTTTTCCCAGTACCATTTATTGAATAGGGTTTCTTTTCCCCGTTGTACACTGTTGTCTGTTTTGTCTAAGATCAGTTGTTTGTAGGTAGTTGGTTTTATATCTGGGTTCTCTGTTCTATCCCATTGGTCTCTATCTCTGTTTTTGTACTAACATGACAATATTTTGGTTACTATAGCCTTGTAATATACTTTGAAGTCTGATAATGTGATTCCTCCAGATTTTTTCCTTTTGCTTAAGATTGCTTTGGGTATTTGGAGCTCTTTTCTGGTTCCAAATGAAGGACTGAGTTATTTTTTCTAGATCTTTGCCATATGACTTGGGTGATTTAATGGAGATTGCATTGAATTTATCAATCACTTTGAGCAGTTTAGCCATCTTAACAATGTTGATTCTGCCTATCCCCCCATTAGCATGGTATGTTTTTCCATATTTTTGCATCCTCTGCAATTTCCTTTTTTTTTTATTGGCACAGACATATGTATCAACCAAAGGGAGGGAACTTTTGAAAGAGTTGCATGTAAAATATTTGTGATAACTGAATACAGTCATGAAAAGAAAAACAGTATGGAGACTTGCTCCTTGAACTGAGCTTGTTCATTCTCATAACTAATTCCTACCCAGAGTGATGATGGAATTTTTATTTTCCTTTTTCATAGACCTGAGTATAGGTGGCATTGTTCATGACACATTCAACCCCTAGTTTTCCATCTGTCAATTTTTTTGTTATCATGCTTTCTTTCCCATCCTATTCTTGATGTTAAACAAATGCATCATCTGTATAGTTGCAGACAGTCTGAGTTTTTCTGTCATCAGCTATAGTTTCTTCAAATTTCTCTCCAAAGATACAAGAAAACTGTGTTGTTTTCAAAGTGCTTTCTGTTTTTATGGTGAGGTTTTTGCCATCACAAGTGATGACACAATCTGGTTTGGCCATTGCACCCATTTTTTTCACAGAGCTAGCCCTACTCCTAGTTCCTTCATGTGTTCATGTGTTCATCAAAGCCACAAACTGCTGAACAGTGGCCGTGGTGGGCAGTGCAGGCATGTGGCATGAGCAGAGGAGGGTCTGTCATGGGGCGCTTCCCTCTGCAATATCTTTCCTCAGAGTTTCATAGTTCTCTTTGTAGAGATCTTTCACCTCCTTGGATAAGTATATTCCTAGGTATTTTATTTTCTTTGTAGCTGTTGTGAATGGTAGCGAGTCTTGGATTTGACTCTTGGAGTGACTATTATTAGTATATAGAAATGCTACTATTTATATACATCAATTTTGTATCTTGAGACTTTGCTGAATTTATTTATCAATTCTAGGTGGAATCTTTGGGGTTTTCTAAATACAAGATCACATCATCAGTGAAGAGTTATAGTTTGACCTCCTCTTTCCTGATTTGGATACACTTAACATACTTCTCTTGCCTGATTGCTCTGGCTAGGACTTCCTATGTTGAATAGAAGTGGTGACAGTGGACATGTTTTACTTATCTTGCTCCAGTTCTTAGGGGTGGATGCTTTCAACTATTCTCCTTTCAGTGTGATGCTGACTATGGGTTTGTTATATATAGCTTTTATAATTCTGAAATATGTGCCTTTTATGTCTATTTTACTGAGAGTTTTTTTTAATCATGAAAGGATGTTAAATTTTGTCCAGTGCTGCTTTTGCATCTATTGAGATGATCACGTAGTCTTTGTTTTGGCTTTTGTTTAGGTGGTGACTCACATTTATTGATTCATCCCCTCACCACCCGCCACCCCCAATTTGAAGTCAAATTGGTCCTGGTGGATTATTTTTTAATGTGCTGCTGAATTCAGCTTACTAGTATTTTATTAAGGATTTTTTTCATCTATATTCATAAGGGATATTGGTCTGTAGTTTTCTTTTATCCCTCCCCTCATCCCCCAACCCCCAGTTTGAAGTCAAATTGGTCCTGGTGGATTATTTTTTAATGTGCTGCTGAATTCAGCTTACTAGTATTTTATTAACGATTTTTTCATCTATATTCATAAGGGTTATTGGTCTATAGTTTTTTTTGTTGTGTCCTTTCCTGGCTTTGGTATAAAGGTGATACTAGCTTCATAGAATGAGTTGAGAAGGAGTCCCTTCTTCTCAATAGTACAGAATAATTTTTGTATTATGGGTACCATGTCTTTTTTATAGATATGATAGAATTCAGCTGTGAATCCATCTGGCTTAGGGCCATTTTGGGAAGAGTCATGAAAAGAAACAGTTTATATTACTGTTTCAATCTCACTGTTCATTATTGGTCTATTCAGGAGTTCTATTTATTCCTGTTGAATCTTAGAAGACTTGTCCGTTTCCTGCACATTCACTAATTTATGTGTATAGAGATATACATAATATTCATGGATAATATTTTGTATTTCTGCAGTATCAGTTGTGGTATCACCTTTTTCATTTCTGATTAAGCTTATCTGGGTCCTTTCTCTTCTGTTATTGGCTAATCTAACAGGAGATCTGTCAATTTTATCTTTTCAAAGAACAAACTTTTGTTTCATTAATAACTTCTATATTTTTGTTTGTTTGTTTGTTTCCCAATTCATTTAGTGCTTCTCTAGGTAACTTTGTTATTTCTTTTCTTCTGTTGGATTTGGGTTTGGTTTGTTCTTTTTTTTCTAGTTCTTTTGGTATAACTTTATGTTGTTAATTAGTGAGCTTTCTGTCTTTTTATGTAGGCATTTAAGGTTATGAATTTTCCCCTGAGGAATGCTTTTCCTGTGTCACATAGATTTAGATAGCTTTTGTTTTCTTTGTCATTCAATTCAAATCATTTTTTATTTCCATCTTAACTCATTCTTGATCCAATAAGTTTTCAGCAGCAGGTAGTTTAATTTCCATGACTTTGTGTAGGTTTGAGTGCTTCTCTTATTATTGATTTTTAGTTTTATTTTTCTGTAGTCTGAGAAAGTACATGGTGTGATTTGGATTTTTTTGAATTTGTTGAGACCTGTTTTGTAGCTTAAGATATGATCACTCTTGGAATATGTTCCACATGCAGTTGAGAAGAATGTGTATTCTGTAGTTTTGAATGTCTATTACGACCATTTTGTTTAGAGTTTGATATAAGACCATTGTTTATTTGTTTTCTGTGTTGATGATTTGTCAGTCTCTGACAGTGGAGTGTTGAGGTCCCAAGCAATTATGATGCTGCTATTTATTTATTTGCTTAGGTCTAGTAAAATTTGCTTTGTGTATCTGGGAGCGCATGTGTTGGTCCATGTTTATTTAGTATTGCTATGCATGTTGAATTGTTCTCTTTACTATAATATAATGCCCTTCTTTGTCTTTCTTTGCTTTTGTTACCTAAATTTCAATTCTGTCTGACATGAGAATGCCTACATCTGCTCTATTTTGATTTCCATTTGCATGGAATATTTTTTCCATCCTTTCGCGTAGAGTCTGTGTGTTGTTGTGGTGGTTTAAATTATTTATTTATTTATTTATTCTTTTTTAGAGACAGAGTCTCACTTTGTTGCCCTTGGTTGAGTGCCAAGGCGTCAAGCTCACAGCAACCTCCAGCTCTTGAGCTTAGGCAATTCTCTTGCCTCAGCCTCCCAAGTATCTAGGACTACAGGCACCAGCCACAATGCCAGGCTATATTTTTGTTGCAGTTTGGCCGGGGCCAGGTTCAAACCCGCCACCCTTGGTATATGGTTCGGACCCTACCCAGTGATCCACAGGAGCCACCCTGTTGTGGTTTAAATGTATTTCCTGGAGACAGCAGATAACTTGGGTTGTGTTACTCTAAATAAAATGGTCCTAATAGACATTTATAGAACATTCAAAACATTCACTCAGCTAGCATATGTCTTTTGAAAGGAACATTACTGTTAACATTACTTGATAGCATTGATATGTGGGATGTTGGTGTGTTCATCCTGCTGGACAGTCCCTATTGCTTTATTTACTTCCTGTTCTATTATTTTCTAAGAGTTGTGAGTTTGGGTTTTTTTTTTTTTTTTTTAAGGTGAATTTACACTAGTGGGTATCTGTTGTGCTGATTTGTATACAGCATTGTTGTGAATGTTCCATGCAGCACAGGTCTGGTCATGGGAAATTCTGTCAATATTTGCTTGTCTATTTTCTCTGTAAATTGTGAAGCTTAGTTTTGCAGGATTCAGAATTCTAGGTTGGCAGTTATTCAAGTCATTTTGAAGATGGTGCCCCTAATCCTTCTGGCTTGTAAGGTTTCTGCTAAGACTGCAGTTAGCTGTTGAGTTTTCCTTTGTAGATTATCTGTGCTTTTGTCTTTCCACTCACAGAATTTTCTGCTTTGTTTTGACCTTGGCCAGGTTGATTACTCGGTGTCTTGGAGATGACTTATTTGCTACAAATCTTCCCAGTGTTCAGTGTGCATCTTATATCTATATACCTGAATTTCTGAGGCACTGGGGAAATTTTCCTCAATAATTTTCTCAAAAAGCTTTTCCATGTGTTTAGCTCTTTCTTCTTCTCCCTCAGGGATATCTATAATTCAAATGTTAATTCACTTCACTTAGTCCCATAGCTCTTTCAGTGATTGCTTAGAGTTTTTTAATACTCTTCTCTATCTATTTAAATGACTGAGTTATAAAAGCCTTGTCTTCAGGCTCTGAGATTCCTTCTTCTCCTTAGTTTAGCCTATTGTTAAAGCTTTATGCTTTCTTTCAAAATTCCCTAAATGACTCTCATTTTTTTTTTAAGTTCTATTATATCATTTCTTATATTATCTAGCTCTCCAGTAATTTTTTTTTTTATTTTTTCATTGATTTCCTGGAAAAAAAAATTGTTTTGGCTTCTTTTGTTTTCACCTTTCTCTTTAATTCCATTCATCTTCTTTGCCTCCATATGCTGAATTCCATTTCTGTCATTTCAGCAAATTCCTTGTGGGTGAAGTCCACTACTGTAGCTCCATTTTGTTCTGTGGGGAGTATAAAACTATTTTGATTTTTTATGTTTCTAAGGTTCTTTTGCTGTTTTCTTCTCATCTGGACCCTCTTCTCTTGGCTCTATGTTAATAGGATTGCAGGGCACCCATTCTCCTTTGTTGGAATCTCTCTTGAATCAAGTTCAAGAGTAAAGACTGCTCAGTGCTATGGTTTCCTGAATGAAGTGTTGGAACTTGGGGAGGTTCTGCTGGCATGGTGGTAGTGGTGGGGACTCAGTAGTAGGGTCTTAGAGTCCAGGTACAACTTTGGAGTGTCAGGAATGGAGCTGCAGGTCCAGTGGGGGCCCTAGAACTACAGATTCAGAACCTAAAACTTGGGCACAGCAAGAGCTTCAGAGCTGGCTCTGGAAATTTGAAGGGCCAGAGCCATCTATGTGGGGAGCTGTGCCACCAACATGAGGACTGCTGATGCCCAGTCACATACTCTCCATGGCCTATGGTGTGTGTAGGTGGGCTGGGGCTACTGGCTGGCCAAGGTTCTCTCCACACACCTAAGAGCAACTGAGGCAGTCACCCTGGGCTTCCAAGTGGTACCTGTGGTGTCTGAGGCTCTTCCCCTGTTCAGCTCCCACACGGGGAGGAAATCATGCTGGGCTCCCAGTCATAGGCACAACACAGGGAAGCATATGTTTCCTGCCTTATTCAGCGAGGGATAATGCAAAGGCTATTGCTGGTAGTTTGGGTCCTGTAAAGATCTGACTCTGTGACCAAGATGGCATCGGTTGCAGAAACTTGATCTCTGCTGCCTCTGCTCTCCAGTGGACTGTCTCTGCACAGACTCTGAGCAGCTCCCTGAGCAACCCAGAGGTCATTAGTATAAGCGGGAGACCCCACACAGATCAAGCTGCCTGTAACTTTTGTTTCTTTCTTAAAAAAAAACAAAACATTGTCCCCTTGGGTTGCTTCTATCCTGCTGTCTTCATTTCTTCCCAGCAATGTGAATTGTATTGTGATCCCTAGCTTAATCTCTAAGATGGTTGGTGATGCTTGTGAGTCAAAATCAACCATGCCCTGCATGATCGAGTTGGTAGATGCTATAATGAGCTATAGAGTTGTTCTCCCTGTAGGTGGCTGATGCTTGCAGGAAAAAGCCAACTGCAGAGATGTTCCTTTGTTTCCTGTGCTAAGCTCTAGTTCCTCAGGTAAAGTACTTGAATGCCCCTTTGGGAGGGGCCCTGCAGCTCCCAGGGGCTTGCTTAATCACCACAGCAGAGATGGGTAGAGAAGTGAGGCTGGGATTGGTTAGATTGTGCAAGACTGAAAGGCTTTGCAAAGTGTGAGCAGGGCTCACACGTCATTTTCCTGGCCACTACTGGGAGCTACTGGGAGGAGGGTTGAGGCTGGCTTTCCAAAACCAGAGGGCTGCTCATGAGGCAAGGGGCCTAGTTCTCTGACTGGATGTTAGGAGTGAGCTACACCCCTGCCCTCCAGTGTCTGGTTGCACAGGGCACACCTGAACACACCGCACTCAGTTGCTATAGCACTGCTAGCTGGGACAGACACTCCTCAGTCTGACAGCACAATTTTGAGCCCCAACAGGGCTCCAAGGTCACTGTCCTGGCCACTATGGAAAGCTGCTGGAAGGCGGGTCACGGCAGGCTCTCCACACTGGGAAGGTTGCTCATGAGAGAGTAGTCCACAGTTCTCCTACTGGCTATCGGGAGTGAGCTCCATCCCTTTTGTGTTACCCTAGCCTGCCAGTGTTTGATTGCAAATGGGCATGCATGACTGTGCAGGCCCTCAATTGCTATGGTGCTGGGGGCTAGGTCCCCCACCTGGAGGACCTGACCTAGTCTGACAGTGTGGCTTTCCAGTGGGGCAGGGGGAGGGGCAGTGGGGCAGGGAGAGAGGGTGGAATCCCCAGATTGCCACATGGACCCCCATAGTTCCATCCATGTGGGCTTCCTTACCTCCCAAGTCCAACTCCCAAACCTCTCCTGTGTCCCGCAGTAACCCACCAGAGTCCAGGAAGCACAGAATCTTGCCTGTGTGTCTGACCTGCTGGTGTATGTCTCCAAAAATACCAACAGGCAGGGAACTTCCAGATCAGGTACCCTGGCTCCACAGCAGATCTTCAAGGGGATAGAAGTGTGTAAACTCAGACTGTAGGCTATATGTCAGCTGGGGAGAGGCAGCAGCTCATCCTGTTCTCTGCTCAAACTACTCTCCCTGTTGCAATGTAGAAAAGGAGAAGAATCTGAATAGAAGAGCAACAGCCATTTTTTATGGTATTTTCTTTTCTCTTTTCACTTTCCTACCTATTGTCTGTTGTCTTTGAGATGTTCTCTTTCTATCTTTGCTAGGATTTCATGAAAGGAATTTCTTATCATTAGCCAAATTCAGAACTGCACGCAACATGTGTAAATGGTATGTAAACATAATTCAGAAGACAAAAGATGTGAATTTTGTTCAAAAACATGTTATCTTAAAGCAACCTGGAGACTACAGGGAGAGGTATATAGAAAGAATTGTATTAGTTTGAATTTCCCAGTGTGGCTAAAAGCCTAAGTCTCCCACCTGGCAAGGGCAGGGGAGCATGTAGGGTGGAATGTTGGTGGAATAATTTAGGGCCGGGGCTGGGGTAAGGGCAGCATTAGTCGTGCACATAACATCTCTTATCCATTGTTTGATATCTGTAGGTGAGTTGAATTAAGAAAAATACTTGCTGAGACACAGAAGATATAATGTACTGACTGTTGACCTCCAAGAACATACGCTTGGGCCCCAATTAACACAAGTGGACTGATGATTAACAACACAAAAGAGCATAATAGTCAAGTTCCAGGGCATGTGGTACAGATTACAGGTGCTGGTGGCACTCACAGTACCAGGGAAAAGGTGAGGGCTTTGGTAGTCAGGATTGAGGACAAGGTGGAATTTAGCTGGGTCTTAAAGGATAAAAAGATCTGTTCCTTACCATGGCCTTCCAGAGAGAAGCCAAATACTTTGAGTACTCCCTTCAAGGCTGTTTCCATGACTTTAGGTAATGCTTGGAGATGGCTACCACAGCACAGGTTGGCACATAATGAAGTTGGCCTTCCTTAGCTCCTTCACAGAGAGAGTGAGAATGCAGACTGCCAGTCCAGTGTTTTGAGGAAGTGTACAGAGAGGTCATTTTGCTCATTTTGTGTAATGAACTCAGCATAGCATTCAGCTGAGTGGAATCCAGACACAAGATGAGTATAAGGCCAAAATTTTCCAGATAATTCTAATTTGATGCATTCTCTGTACTATTTCCCATTGTCTGACTACGATTTCATTATTTTCTTGCTGCTTTCACTGCTCTGAAAGCACAGACAGAAAATACATAAAATATATCTACAAGTTTTTGACTCCTCTATTTAAAACAAAGAATATACCTTGAATTGACAGTTTTGCCGGACCAGGAGCTACAAGGGATGCTGAACACTGCTGCGGTCTTCAAAGAATGGTGATGCTTAGCCATTCACTGCAGCAGGCCCAGAAGCTCCACTCCCCAGGCTACTCTGTCTGTCACCAGAAGGTCCAAGCTAATGTATCTGAACACTACCAAATGGACTTCTCTTAACCATCATTTGTGGATCAGACCCATGACATTTGCAAGCACCAGCTTAACATCCAGGAATTTGGTAATCTAACAGTGACCAATGATGCATAAAGTGCTTCAATTAAATTTTGTGCTGAAGCACAAATGTGACTCAGGAGCTGCAAACTGGGGAGAAGGAAACAAGAACTTATTCTGGCCACTTGCATGAGCCAAAAGTGTCTTTTATTGTGATATTGGAACTCTTCATTCATGTTACCTATGTGATTACACAACTAATTCAATGGTACAGCAGTGTTTACAAGGTAGGAGAATTCATGAGAGACTTAGAATTTACTCCCTAAAATACAAAGGGATGAATATTAGTCAGACTTTTCACTTATTCAGACTGATATTGTCTTACTAGTTTGAGCTGAATTTCTCCCCATATTTTGGGCATGGTTCCCCATCTCAGTCCTTGGTTTATACTTTGTATTTCTAACATTCCTGAGGAGCCAGAGCTCTTGAACATAAACCCTATTTTTATGTCCTTTCACACCTTCATGGGAGGGACTCAGTTTTCATATATGCCAAGGGAATATACATGTTTAAAACAACATAATTTATTGGCACAGTTTGGGTGAAAGGATTCGTAAAGAATTTCTGACTCATAGTATCCAGTGTACTCAATACTAATATGAAGGCAGTAGATGAACTAATCCATACCCACACAAGAGAAAAACTCAATTCAATTCAAGTTGAGTGAAGTGGCAAGGGCGGAGGAAAAAAGGAGGAAGAGAGGAGGGAAGGAGATTGGTGTGCTCCCTCCTCCTGGGCACAATGTGAGGGTCTATGGCACACCTTCTGGGTATGGGATGCACTACAACAGAGACTTTACCTAACAAATGCAAATATTGTACGCTAATTATTTGTACCCTCATATTAATCTGAAACTTAAAAAAAGAATGTCTTGCTCATAAATTAGTTATACATTTGGGACCTCGAGTAGTTAATGATAATGCAAAAAGATAGGCTTTATAAATTTAATGATATTTCTAGGTTTTTTTTTTTTTTTTTTTTTTTTTGTAGAGACAGAGTTTCACTGTACCGCCCTCAGGTAGAGTGCCGTGGCGTCACACGGCTCACAGCAACCTCTTAACTCTTGGGCTTACGCGATTCTCTTGCCTCAGCCTCCCGAGTAGCCGGGACTACAGGCGCCCGCCACAACGCCCTGCTACTTTTTGGTTGCAGTTGGGCCGGGGCTGGGTTTGAACCCGCCACCCTCGGCATATGGGGCTGGCGCCCTACTCACTGAGCCACAGGCGCCACCCGATATTTCTAGGTTTTAAAAAAAGTTTCTTAAATACTGTTTATCCACTTGTTTTTAATGATCTTTGGGTCCTTAGCTAGAAACTCCCAGGACTATCTCAGAAAGCCCCAATGCCATGCATCAAATAGGCTCTGAGAACCCTTTTGTCCCTATAGGGTTTTTAGGTCAAGTCCTCAGCGCGAAAGCCAACGTCAGCACTAGACATTGGTGAGGCCTCTGTTATAATATTAAAGGAAGAGTAAACAGCTGCTTTCCCCACCATTTTCTGTGTGTTCCCAGAGAACTTTTGCATATCAATATCACCTGCTGTCCACACAGCCCCTAAGTGAAGAAGATGTCTCAGGGTTCCACAGCTTCCATCCAAAGAGCCATGGCTCTTTTCAAAAGAGTGCATGTGCTAAAGGCCCTCACTACTTCAAGAGTTTAGTGTTAGAGAAGTCTCTTATGTCTTTTTTTTTAAGCAAGTAAGAAAAAAACCCTCTCAATTTTCTAGAGTTCTAAAACTTATTTTTTAAATTAAAAAATTTAAGCTCGGGATTTACAAATCAGCTATTAACTTTTAAGAGTTTCATTATATTTTTTAAAAAATCATAATTACTTGAGGTAGGGGAGAGGGGGTGTCTACTTTATTCCTAATGGAAACTATACATATAGATGAAGTGTCTATATAAAAAATGGGACCCGTGATTATATTAATACTATCCAACTGATATTCAATAACTCACCCTTCTATTTCCCATTGTCCATATTTAAATACTTCAAAAAGAATTCTAATCAAGTGAAAATTAATAGGGGAGGAAAGACTGGGGCTGGCAGGAGAAGGTTCTAATCCCACTATCTCTTAATATTTCAAAGTCTCTTTTATTTTCTTAATAAAAGGGTGGGAGAAAGAGAGGGAGAGAGAGAAAAGGGAATTAATCCAGTGCTCTGAACTGTCGTCTCATCTTAATGCTTTAAATAAATTCTAAGAGAATATTATACATGAGAAGGCTATTTATGGCCAATGGCCAGGCTTTGCTTTTGCTTCTCAACTTTTTTTCCTATCTTTCCTTCTCCTTTCCCTTTATTCTACCTGTCTTGCTACCCACTTACCTTCATTGTCAAGATATTTAAAACCTAGCAATGAGAGCTATATTTAAAGTCCAAGCTCCCCCGACAAAATCTGGCCTCATATTTTCCCCTTTATTTTCTCTTTCTTTTCTTTCCTTTACTACTTTCTCACCATCCCATCACCTAGGGGCATGTTCCCTTCAATAGACTAAATGTGACCCTGTCTCTATGTTTTGGACCCATTTTTTCCCTCATTTCCTCTACCTTCACCTTTTCCTCTTGCCTCAAATCCTATTTATTCTTCAAGTCTCACATTTTCTATGAAAGTATCCCTATGTAGCTTCTGAAAAATTGTAATAATAATAAAATATAGTATTTATTGAGCAATTGCAGGATGCTAGACAATTTACTTCCAATGAATAATTTAATCCTTTCAGTAATCCTTGAGAGATTATCCCAGTTTCATAAGTAAGAGAACTGAGGTTAAGAAAAGGTTAAATCAGTTGTCAAAGGTCACCTGAGTAGAAGAGCTGGAGCCAGGTGTCTAACATCCGCATTCTCTCTTGTCCCTGAACTGCTGTTGCAGTTATGGTCAAACCCCACATGATCAAGTACTTTAAATTCCCTAATTATTTCATTTGACAACAGCAATTTTCTTAAGTAAAATGATAAACCTTGTGAAAAGGACTACCACATCTTATATTTGCTCATCTCATCTTGGATCTTATTCAGGGTAGGTACATAATATATTCTCAGTGCCTACTGAATAATAAAGGTCTGGTTTTCCTTATGAACTTTATCATTTTCTTTGTATTTATGTACCCAGTCATCCTGTAAACACAATTTACATCTTCTAAAAATACGCATTATTCTGCCTTTCTTCAAAATTGAACTAAGTGAGTCAATACTGGCACAACAGAAAGTTACAACTTAATATATGTGATTGATTGATTGATTCATTCATTCATTCATTAGAAAAATACCTATTGAGCACTTTTATGTGCCAGGCACTATTGTAGGCACTGATGGATCTTCTTTACAACAGAAAAAAAAAATGCAGAAAATTAATGCCCTCATTAAGTTGCTTGTATTCAAAGATGAGATAAATAAAATAAATAAGTAAAATATATGACATATGTTAAAGGCTAATAAAGCTATACAGAAAAATAAAGTAGGAGAGAAGATACAGCATTGGTATAAGATAGGATGGGGCTACATCTTTAAATAAGATGAACAGTGAAAGACTCACTGAGCACAGTCCAAAAGAGGTGAAAGAAAATAGATATTTAGATAAAGAGTAGTCTAAGCAGAAGGCATAGCAAACATAAAGGTGTGAATGTGCCTGAAACATTCAAGAAGTAGCAGGGATGTCAGTGTAGCTCACTAATCCCTAATTATAGAAGAGAAATCATGTCTATATGAGTCTATATTCAACTTTTACCAATGCTTACAAAAATATGTTTGTAAATATGTTTGTAAGCATTGGTAAAAGTTGAATATAGACTCATATAGACAAGCAGAGCTCCAAAGTCCACACGTGGATTTTGAGCAGAAAATTTTTTTTAAAGTATTAATGTGTTACTATTAACAACAAACAAACAAACAAACAAAAACAACTTAAAATAGTTAGGGTTTTAGGCCAGGATTTCCTAGAAAATAAAGGCTAAGGCAAAGATTACAAGCTGAGTCTTTATGGGAAAGGTAAAATCCCAGCTAAAGAGGGGACAAGGGGAGGTGAGGGAAGCAGAGGTAACCGAGGACCCATAACTGCTCTGGCCACAGTCTCAGGAATCCTGGAGGGTCTTAGAAGGGGCATATGCGCGGCCACTCAGGGTAGCCCCAGAAGCTGTGCCTGGCACAATCCAAGAGCTGGAGAAAGGAGAGAAAATGTATCAGTGGGCTTCCTGTCACCATCTGATTCTGCTGGTCAAATTTCACCCTGTAGGTAGATAACCACACCACAACCACCAGCCCCACACACACAAACACCACCTATTCCCCACATTTGATTTTTGGCTTCCTTGTCCAGCTCACAGGCAGTAGTGTGGCATTCCATTAAAGTCTGAGAGTGACAAGAGAAGAGACCAGACATGGTTAGCTCTGACGGCACAGCAGCAGCCAAGGGGGAGGGGCCTGCATTCTCAGGCAAGCAACTGATTGGCCCCAGGCAGTGGGAAATGTGGGGTCTGAGTGGGGTTGGTAGGCAAAAGCAGCTCCTTGGGCAGAGCAGCTGGCTTAGGGCCTGGAGGCTTATTAGATGTATCCAATATAATCAGTTAACAGCAATAGTTAACAAGAGCAAATGCTACATACCCTTAAAACCAAACATGACAGAAGCTCCATTTCCCCTAAATTTCAGATAAATTATGTAGAGAAGATTAGTGATGTGTGCATATATTTTGTGTCAAGAGGAGTGAAAGATTGGGAAAAGAACGACCTAAGCTATAATCAGGAAAATGTGATACAGAATAATGTGTGGCTGGTATTCTCTTGGGAATACCAACTAGCTACACTGTTACCCTAAAGATCAGTTCCAGTATAAGGATATCCCACAAAAAAATAAGAGCCCTAGGTCAAAGGATAAAATAAGTATCAAACCAGTTTAATTGACTTAATATGGCTGAGTTTCCTTTTTAAAATGGGCAAATGGGAGTAAGTTGATGGATTTAATCACAGTTGAAAATTCATTGTGAATATTAACAACCTTAAATACTAGACAACCTATTCTGCTATGCATTTTTTTCAATTTTCAAATCATTTAGGTATTGGAGAGATACAGTTGTAGAAGAAACTCCAAAAATTTAATTTAGTAAAATGTAATCTTATTTATAAAGTGAAACAAGTTTAGAAGGGACAGAAACATAAATATACAGTCAAGTATATCACTAAAGCAGTACCACAGGCAACACAATTTTGGGATATGTCATAAGAAACCTCTTTTTAAAGATTAAATTTAGGATCAGTAAATTCATACATTCTCTCCAGTTCTTTTCTCACTTGCTTTAGTGTGCCTATTCTCTGAAAAATAGATTTATGAAAATTCAGTCAATGAAATTGGTTTGTTGAACTTTAATTTACCATCACAGTGAGATCATGTGTGTTTTGTGAGTCAAGTACCCCAATCAAGGGCTTGTTCAGTTTTAGAGCTTTCAGAGTGTCAGAGAAACCATTCACTTCATACTCGAGGAAGCCAAAATCTAAGGAAGAAGAGAGACTAACTCAATGCCGCACAACAAAAAGAAATGCCTCCTGACTTCTGTCAGTATACATTTTTAAATATCTGTTCATTTCTATACATAGGTTGGGAGCATGAATAAAGAAAAGGTTCAAGTTCTAGCTCGAACAAATATTTCTTACATAATTTACTTATTGTCTCACACCAAATTATCTTAAAGCTTAGTAGGTTAAAACATCAATCATTTTTCACTCACACTTATTGTTGGGTAGTCAGAAATTCAGGAGCAATTTGGGTGGGTGTTCCTGGCTCAGGGTTTCTCGTCTTGTGGTCAATATACTGGCTGGGTCTATAGTCATCTGAAAACTTAACCAGGACTAGAAGATTTGCTTCTAAATGGTTCATTCACGTGGCTGTTGTCAGGAAGCCTTGATTTCCCGGACATAGGCTCCTCTACAGAACTGCTTCAGTGTCCATGACGTGGTGGCTGGCTTCCACCAGTATAAACGAACCAAGAGCACAGAGGAAACTGCAGTGGTTTCTATGGCCCAGCCTTGGAAGTCACATAGCTTTATTTCTGTCATATTCTACTTTTACCAAATCAGCCCTATTAAATACGGGAGAACCCCACACAAAAGTGTGACTACCAGGAGATGGGGATCATTTGGGGTCATGATAGAGGCTGGCACAGGTCCTTCAAATCACAGCCAGAAATTCCTTAAATTTGTATGGAGATAGACCCCGTACTTAATAACTACGATTATGAAGAAATCCTATCTCCTCTCTACCTGGTTTTTCTGCCTTTTTTGAACTGCTTCTTCACTTACCACTATACTTGATACCCACATAGCCTTTGAATATTAAAGCAAAATAGAAATTCTGCTTGAGAAATGAAGAAGCACGGACACACAAAAATTAAATGATTTATTTAAGGTTACCCCGTGGTAGAGTAAAGGGTTAGAAGCCTCTGCACTGGGTTGGTGCCTTTTGACTGTGTCACCCTCTCTTCTCTTTCTTGGTCATCTTTATTCCTCCTGATCATTATCTATCATTCATTAAAAACTTTACCCCATGGCTCACATTCTTCTCTTCTATCTTACCCAATAGCATCCTAGATGACTTCATTGTCCAAATGGCTAAGTCCATTCATTTTGCTGGACTCTCAGTTCCTTGACCTTCACATCTTCAGTCCACCTACTTTCTCCCTCATTCTCAGAAGATGATCTTGCCTTTTGTTTCACAAATAGCATTTTAAAACTTTGTGAGTACTCCTTTATTTTCCCCCTTCTATGCTCACAACTCTATCTGACCCATCAAAAGTTACTCTGCTGCTTACATTTCTCTCATTTAAAAATATATGTAACTTTTACACACATTTTTTAGATGCCACTTTGCATCTATGTTATAATTTATATGATTTAGGGTGACAGTTATCAATTGATAGACAGCAGAGGTGAGATAAGGAATTTTGAAGCTGTGTTGTTGGATGGGGGATGAAGATTCCAAATATTGGAATCTGCCCAAATAGGGAAAGAATGGCTAAGAGCCTAATGCTGGTCTTGAGAGGGTGGAAGGAAATGACTGCATGGCTGACAGTAAACGATTGGTTGGAGAAAGTCAGGTTAACAAGGCTATGTGGGGCAAGAAGGTCCTTTATCAGAGAGAGAGAGAGATATGAAAAATTCAGGGACAATAGTGCAGCAGGAGCTGAAAACCGGCACTTTTAGGCTTTAAGAAGAATTGGTATTTTATCATTTGTATGAAAGCGTGGATTATATACCTTGGTTTATATATTGGCTTCATAATAGTACTGAGCATATTGGATATTTTTTCTTCCATTCTTGAGATACTTTACTAAGAAGATATGTTCCAGCTCCATCCATGTAAACATAAAAGATGTAAAGTCTCCATCTTTTTATAGCTGCATAATGTTTCATGGTATACATATACCACAATTTGTTAATCCATTCATGGGTTGATGGGCACTTGGGCTGCTTCCATGACTTGGCAATTATGATTTGGGCTGCAATAAACATTTTGGTCCAGAATGAAGGAGGGAAGGTGGGGGGGGGAGGCAGGGAGGAGGCAGGAAAATTGGTGGGACCTCACCTATTGTGCACAATGCAAGGGTACATGTCAAAACTATTAAGAGTAGAGTATAAATTTCTTAACACAAAAAATTAAGTGAGGTGAAGGCTATGTTAACCAGTTTGATGTAAGCATTCCAAATTGTATATAAAACCAGCACATTGTATTCCATAAATGCATTCATGTACACAGTTATAATTTAATAAAAAAAAAAGAATTGGTAAATTGCCCTCTAAGACCCCCCAGGGGTTAGAGGAGAAAGGAAGAATACAATGACTGGGACTCAGTGGAAGGGTCTGGAGGTAATCAAATAACTATGGGTGAGGAATTACAGAACAAGAGTGAATTTGGAAAATGGAACTGCTTTCTTTCTCAATGCCAGTTGACTGATTTTGAATATTCTGGCAGTGGTCCCCATCGCTATGACTCCAGATCTAGCTGATAATCCCAGATGTTCTGCCTGGCATAGGCAGGATGGTAGGTGTGGGGAGTAGAGAGGATCTGTTTAAAGCCTGTGATATAGGACTTGCTTGCTGGGAAGGGACCTGTTCTCATTCACTTCACAGTAGAGGCTAATTTAGCATGCTATTTTAAATGTTATTTCAAATCATAGTCTCTAATTCTTTCTTAAGTGGCATTAGAATGCCTCTGGTGACTCCTATATGCAAATTCCCCATTTTAAAAAGGACTTATCCATGTCCAAATAAAGTTACCAAACATAACTGAATCATCAGGTTCCACCATTATCTTAGTTTGAGCTGCTATAACAAATATACTTTGGAGAGGAAGCTGGTCTTCCACTTTGTCACTCTTCACTAGAGATCTCAGAACCTGGGGAGATTTCTCTGAAACTTATATGCCCCTCCAAATCTGGACAGCTAAAGGGAAATTTTTTTAAGACTTATCATAAAGTTTCAGTAATCAAGGATAGTGTGGCATTAGCATAAGGATAGGTTGAACAAAATAGAATCTAGAATGACCTTCATGTTTATGGGCCATTGATTGTCGACCAAAGTGCTAGGGTTAATTCATAGAGTAAATGGTGGTGGAGGAACTGGATATCCATATCAGGGTGTAGGGGAATATTTTTTTTAATTTCAAATTAATATGAGGATACAAATTTATAGGTTACATTGTTCTCACTTCCAAGGTAAAGTTCAAGTTGTAGTAGAGCCCTTCACTCATGGGGCCTGCTGAATACCCTCACATTGTGCGCAGTAGGTGAGATCCCCGCCAATTGCCCTCCTCTCCTCCCCCCTCTCCCTTGCTAGTCTATATTTGTGATTTATCATTGGTGTAGGTGTGTAATTGCTTGTATATTGCTTTCATATTAGTATTGAGTACACTGGATATATTTTTTCCCATTCTTGAGATACTTTACTAAGAATATGTTTAAATTCCATCCAGGTAAACATAAAATATGTAAAGTCTCCATCTTTTCTTATGGCTGAATAGTACTCTATGGCATATATATGCCACAGTTTGTTAATCCATTCATAGGTCAATAAGCATTTGGGTTACTTCCATGGCTGGGCAATTATGAATTGAGCTGTAATAAACGTTCTTTATTTAGCACAAATGTCTTTGTGCTAAAATGATTTTTGTTCTTCTGGGTAGAGATCAAGTGATGGAACTGCAGTATCAAATCGGAAGTCGACTTTTAGTTCTTTAAGAATTTTCCACACTTCTGTCCATAAAGGTTGCATTAGTTTGCAATCCCACCAGCAGTGTGGAAGTGTACCCTTCTCTCCACATCTAATCCAGCATCTGCAAATTTGGGACTTTGTGATGTGGGCTAATCTTACTGGAGTTAGGTGATATCTCATAATGGTCAGATTTAAATTTAAGACAAAAACCATAAAAATTCTAGAAGAAAGTGGGCGGCGCCTGTGGCTCAGTGAGTAGGGCGCCAGCCCCATATGCCGAGGGTGGCGGGTTCAAACCCGGCCCCGGCTTAACTGCAACCAAAAAGTGGCCGGGTGTTGTGGCGGGCGCCTGTAGTCCCGGCTGCTCAGGAGGCTGAGGCAGGAGAATCGCCTAAGCCCAGGAGCTGGAGGTTGCTGTGAGCTGTGTGATGCCACGGCACTCTACTGAGGGCGATAAAGTGAGACTCTGTCTCTACAAAAAAAAAAAAAAAAAAAAATTCTAGAAGAAAGTGTGGGGAAAACGCTCGAAAATACTGGCCTTGGAAAAGATTTTATGAGGAACACCTTTCCCGGCAATTACAGCAACTAATGGGAGATTTTTAAAGGTTGATCTGTCATTTTCAAAACCTCCCAGAAGATTCTAATGCATAGCACTCATTAAAAATCACTGTTTTCCATCTAATGCAGAATCTTTTTCTTGGGAGACAATTTTCTGATGGGTAGTCATCAGAGACTGCTCTGGACTTCATAGTAGGTTGTATGGTAGTATTTTTATCTGAAGTTTGCTGCCCCTTCCTACTGGATCCCTCCCTTTTCCCCTTCCCTGGCCCTATGCCCTTATGATGGCAGGAATATCAGTGTCCTGGGCTCACCATTGCCATAATAAATACCACAAACTGGGTGACTTAAAACAACAAAAATTTATTCTCTGACAGTCACAGTTTTGGAATCTAGGAGTATGAAATCAAGGTGTTGGATGGGTCCATGTGCCTCTGAAACCTCTAGAAGGGGATCCTTCCTTGCCTCTTTCAGCTTCTGGTAGTCCCAGGTGTTCCTTGGTTTATAGCAATGTAACTCCAACCTCTGCCTCCATCTTTGTGTGACCTTCTTTCCTCTGTGTGGCTATCTCTTCTTGTCTTTTTTTTTTTTTATTAATTATTAAATCATGGGGCACCATACACTGGTTTTATACACTGGTTTATAGAAGTGGTTCTATAAACCATTTTCATCATGCTGGTTAACATAGCCTTCCTGGCATTTTTCTTAGTTATTGTGTTAAGACATTTACATTCTACATTCTACACTTCTTCTAAGGACAGTAGTCATATTGGATTAAAGGCCCACCCTACTCTAGTATGACCTCATCTTAACCTAATTTTTTCTGCAGTGGCCCTATTTCCAGAGAAGTGGGTCATCAACCCATAAACCTTGCTCAGCCATACGGTCCTCAATTAGCTAAAGATACATCACATGTAAGAGGAAGAGACATGGGCCATGCTTTCAGAGTCATTCTTTCATGCTCCCCTCTTTCTGATCCACTGCTGTTAGACAAGCATGTTGCAGATAGGGGCTGCTTCTTTAGCCTTGATCCTAGAATGAAGAAGACACAGCTGATTTATACAATAGCTTAGACTAGAGGAAAACTATTGTTGTAGAGTTGATGGGATTTTAGTGGACTTATTACCAAGTATACACTAGTAAAGTCTGACTAATACAACCTCCTTTGTAGGATGGCCCCAAATGTTAGACAGTTTCTTCTTGTGACAGCCTAAAAAAACCTGATTTATCTCTACTAGTGAAATCTCTTTTACTATATTGTGTTCTTACTTCCAGGAAGTGGCATTGAGCTTGGAGGTTAAGGAAAAGTCAACATTTCATTTACTGTTTCAGCTAGATAATAGAACCTTAGGAACTTATATTCATTCTCCAGTGTTAGCACTGAATATTTTGGGATTCCAAATAAGAAGCTGTCAAAAAAGCTCTCTCTTTCTTTCTCAGCTGCAATATGAGTTGTTTTCTAACCCCCTGTGACACAAGGTCAACTGAGGCCAGTGTTATATGCTGTCAGAAACTATCTTTATTTTACCCTATACCTTTGTAACTACTCAAATGAACTTTCTGAGGCTTGGTTAAGATACTTTTTTACAATAATGAATTTAAATGCTATATTTAAATTATATTTAAGTTAACATACTAGAATTTTTGCACATATGGACAGAATTGGACAAAGGTTTATATATTCTGTAAATAACAGAAATATTCTGAAGTGAATAGGCATATTTTGAAATGTATAGGCATAAAATAAGACTAGGCACTAATTTTGCCTACTGAGATTTGTGGGTCTCTCTCAGGGCTGTTCAACCCATGGCACACGCGCCACATGTGGATTATGTGAGGACTTTTTTGCTTATCTGGGCAGGCAGATATCATGAAAATTAAGCATGGACCTTTCTCTTTGCTCATCAGCTTTCATTACTGTTTGTATTTTTTTTTTTATTAAATCATAGCTGTGTACATTAATGCGATCATGGGGCACCATACACTGGTTTTATATACTATTTGACATATTTTCATCACACTGGTTAACATTTCCACTTGATTCTGGCTAAGTCTTGGAAGGTGACATGCTTCCAAGTATTGGTCAATTTCCTTTGGATTTTCATACTTCTGAGAATAAAGTTTCTTGTAATATTCATTAAGGATTTTTTGAATTTCTGAGGAGTGTGTTGTTATTTCGTCTTTGTCATTTCTGATTGATGAAATTAGAGATTTTACTCTTTTTTTCCTGGTTAGGTTAGCCAAAGGTTTATCTATTTTATTGATCTTTTCAAAAAACTAACTTTTTGATTTATTGATCTTTGTATATAATTCTTTTGTTTTCAATTTCATTTAATTCGGCTCTAATTTTGGTTATTTATTTTCTTCTACTGGGTTTGGGGTTGGAATGTTCTTCCTTTTCCAGTTGCTTGAGATGTCCCATTAAGTTGTTAACTTCCTCTCTTTCTGTTCTCTTGAGGAAGGCTTGCAGTGCTATAAATTAGGACTGCCTTTGCAGTCTCCCAGAGGTTCTGATAATTTGTATCTTCATTGTCGTTTTGTTCCAAAAATTTGGCAATTTCCTTCTTAATCTCATCTCTGACCCAGCTATCATTCAGCATAAGGTTATTTAACTTCCACGTTTTTGTATGAGTATGCAGATTCCTGTTGTTACTGAGTTCAACTTTTATTCCATGGTGGTCCAAGAAGATGCAAGGAATAATTTCTATTCCTTTAAATTTACTGAGGTTAGACTTGTGACCTAAGATGGGATCGATTTTGGAGTATGTTCTGTAGGCTGATGAGAAGTATGTGTATTCAGTTTTGTTGGGATGAAATGTTCTGTAGATGTCTGCTAAATCCAAATGTTGGATGGTTAGGTTTAAATCTAAAATTTCTTTGCTCAGCTTCTTGTTGGAGGATTGATCCAACACTGCCAAAGGAGTGTTGAAATCTCCGACTATTATGGAGCTGGAGGAAATCAAGTTGCTCCTGTCTATTAGAGTTTCTCTTATAAATTGAGGCACATTTTGGTTGTGTGCATAAATATTAATAATTGAAATCTCATCATATTGAGTATTACCCTTAACAAATATGAAGTGACCATTCTTGTCCTTCCTTACTTTTGTTGGTTTAAAGCCTATTGAGTCTGCAAATAGAATTGCAACACCTGCTTTTTTCTGATTACCATTTGTCTGAAATATGGACAACCATCCTTTCACTCTGAGTCTATATTTATCTTTAAGGTAAGATGTGACTCTTGTATGCAGCAAATATCTGGACTGAGTTTTTGTATCCAGTCAGCTAACCTGTGCCTCTTTAGACAACAGTTTACACCGTTCACATTAATGGAGAATATTGATAAGTCTGGTAAAATTTTGGATATCTAGTTTTTCAAAAGTCCAGTGGACATTTTTAATTCTTTTGCCACTATGGAAGTTGGAGTTTGATCAAAAGTTTCTGAGTGAGTTTACTTTTGTGGTAGAGGATTGGGCTGGTCATTATTGAAGCTAGGTCTGAGAATATCCCAAAGAGCTGGTTTGGTTACGGCAAATTTCTTCAACATGTGAATGTCATTACAGTATTTAATTTCTCCATCATAAATGAATCTCAGTTTAGCTGAATACAGGATCTGGGGTTGAAAGTTATTTTGCTTTAGGAGATTAAAGGTAGATGACCACCCTCTTCTGGCTTCAAAAGTTTCAGCAGAGAGATCTGCAGTCATTCTAATATTCTTCACTTTGTAGATAATGGATTTCTTCCGTCTGGCTGCTTTCAGAATTTTCTCCTTCATATTAACTTTAGTGACGTTAATTATGATATGCCTGAGGGATGTCTTATTGGGATTGAGTCATGCTGGGGTTCTGAAACTGTCTGCTATCTGAATTTCAGAATCTCTTGGCATGTCTGGAAAATTCTCTTTCATAATTTCATGGAGAAGGGCTTCTGTGCCTTGTGAGGACACTTCATCACCTTCAGGGATTCCAATGAGGCCGATATTACCCTTCTTCGAATTATCCCAGAGCTCTCTGAGAGAATGATCCATTTTTGCTCTCCATTTCTCTTCCTCTTTGAGATGTTGGGAGCATTCAAAGGCTTTGTCTTCAATGTCAGAAATCCTTTCTTCTGCTTACTCCACTCTGTTACTGAGGGATGCTCCTGTATTTTTCAGATCTTTGAGGGCTGCAAAATCTTGCTTCAGTCCATCAGAATCTTTAGCGGTTTTGTCTTTAAATTCGTTAAATTCTTGAGACAGCTTTTGAATTTCTCCTCGAATTTCTAATTCCAATTTTTCCTCCATTCTGTTAATCTTGTTTGCAATCCAAATTCTGAATTCGATTTCTGACGTCTTGTCCAGTCGTTTATGAATGGGATCTTCAGTTACATCTGCCATATCTTTCCTGGGGTGGGAGGTTGATCTATTCTGGTTAT
This sequence comes from Nycticebus coucang, assembly GCF_027406575.1. Lineage (NCBI taxonomy): Eukaryota > Metazoa > Chordata > Mammalia > Primates > Lorisidae > Nycticebus > Nycticebus coucang. Next base: position 104,526,638 of record NC_069787.1, read on the forward strand.
TCATGTTACCAGAGTTTTTCCGCTGATTCCACCCCATGATTGTTTTACAACATTCGATTTTTCCCCTGGAGCTTTGTTGAGGACCTGTACAGCGCTATGGCCTGAGAAACTGGGGACCTGTTCGGTGTGGTGGGGCTAAGTGGTTCTGTCTTGTTTTCAGCTGGCCTCTGTTCGACCCTAGTGAAACAGTTACTCTGGGTTGAAGTCTCAGCTATGGAGAAATACCAGCAATTAAGTCACACACACCCCCCACAGGCAACAATTGGAAAAGGAAAATCAAACCTTCGTACAACCACACACCCAGGGCACCACCTGAATAGTCCTCAGGCAATTGGCTCAGTTCAAAAAGTCCAAATCAATCGTCTCAGTCAGCACCTGTCTCAGATGGGAGAGTTTAAAAGGTCCCTGGCAACTGAATCGCAGGGGTCTGGTGACTACTCAGATATGGCTTGCTCCAGTGCTCCATGGAATCAGGAGGACCCACCCAGCAAATAGATCAGTCAGGGAAGGTTGATGCTTCCTTCCCCACCTTGCACCTCTGTCACACCTAGTCACTGATAGCCCTGCAGGGCTGTGACTCAGTTGCCTGTAGTGAACAGATACTCCAGGGGTTTGCACCTGCCTGAATCACAAGGAAATCTATTTCTGCTCAGCCAGGCTGTTGCACTCTGCCTCTGTCTAGGAGGTGAGGCCTGACAACCCAGGAAAGCTCTTTTTCTTCCACTGTGGTACAGAGAAGCCAAAAGGTTGGACATCCCTGGCTGTTTCTGTGGTAGAAATGGTCATTTTAACTCACATTTGGCAAAAGTCCTTTAGCTAATTTTATTTCAGTTGAAAATACTTTTAAGTGATTAGAAGGAGAATTCTACATGCTCATGGGGAAAAAATCATAATTTGGGTTTTTGCAAATAGGAATAACCACAGCAGGCCAGAAGCAGGTAAGGCAATGCTTTACAGAATCTCTTTGCAGTGCGTTTCAAGAGCTTTAGTCACTCATCTGTCTGCCTGTCCAAACATCAACCATCTCTCTATTCATCCAACAGGCATCTGCTGAATTCCAGCTGTGTGTTAGTTACTGTGAAACACTGAGAATACAGAGATGGGTGAGCCACCTGTGCTGCCACATGCATCTTTCCTTCAGCCCCACCATGAGGCTCATGATACAGTTTACAGTCTTGGTGACTTTGCAGTACCCAGTTTTGGAAGGTGTTTGAAAGCCCAGTAGAAGCCCAGGAAGCCCCTGACATTGTCATAACCTTGGGGGCACACCGAATAACCTTGAGAAGTTTAGAGACAATATGGTGGGCATGGCACAGGTTGCCACTGGCTCCATCAAACAGAGTGATTTCCTTCTCAAGGTCTGGACTTGACTTTCTACGACATACAAAAACATGAAGGAAAAATCATAGTTACCTTCTCCATGTCACTAAAAGGTCTGCTCCACTTTCCTCTGTGGCAGCCAGGGGCTTGTGCCTTGCATTAACTCTATGTGCCCTGGAGAGGCTTCTGAAATGGTACCATGTCTCAAACTCTGCTCAAAGAGTATCAGACTTTTTCATTTTTCTTACTCCCCTGATGCTGCTCCACATATCCTGGGTACCATTGAAAGTCTAAGAATAAAACAGGAGAGAGAAAAATGGGAAGAAAGAAGAGAAGGGGAAGAGAGACAGGCAGAGAGAGGGTGAGAATGGACCATGGCTCCTACTCCTAAAGAGCTATCAGATCAATAGAGAAGATGGAAAAAAGCAACACAGTCTTTGAGGTTCAGTATTAAAGGCATGTATGGGAAAGAGCAGGTCACAGTGGGGGCCATTTCCATGCACAGCGAGGCAGTGGGGAGCAGTCAAGAAAGTGTTTATAATCTGGCATCTTGTAAGTGGGTTTTCTTCTAGAGTTTTCTCTCATTTTTGAGGAGGAAAACACAGATGGTGAGTCAAGCAAATTTTAGTCCCACAACTATGACCAAAAACCCATTCAACCTAAATTCATTTACTTCACTATCTGGAGGCTTAGTTGTTTCAACTAGTAAAACAAGCACATTGAACTAGCTGATCTCCCACATTCTGCTGTGTTTCATGATTAATGACTCCATGTTTAAAATTTCCTCTGCTCCTATTTACCTCCCAGTGATCTCAAGTAGATTATGATCATGGCTTTGGAGGAAAAAAATTCATATTTATTTAAGCTACTTTGGTTATGCCATTTGTGTACTTTGCCATTCTAATCAATATTTTTAGGATTATGCTTACAATTGAATTATGCCACTCACACATAAAATAAGTCAGGTAAGTATTCTTTTCTGCACCATGCTATTATCAGCATTCCCATTTTATATATGAAAAATACTAAGAGTCAGAAAGAATAAAAGCTGTATAACCTAACCTGATAACTGAAATAAGTCTCAGATTAAAACAAACAAACAAACAACTGTGCTTTTTGAGTACCTGATTCCAAAGCCAAAGTTCAGGCTGGGGAAGCAGGTCTTTATCACCTTGAGGACCAAAAGATGCAATTTTCCTTTCTTTGAAAAGGATCTAAAAGCAACAATTCTTGCAGAATAAGAGTACAACTTTTCTTTGACAAAATCTGTGGAGAAGTGATCACATCTTTCTCACTGAAGGCACTAGTCCTGTTGGAAAACAGTCTGAAATCAGTTATTTCATTCTGTAACAAGATGATAACTAGTTTAAATCTTTTGTTCCCCTTGAATAGGGAGAAATATGGTGTCTTTTGAGTTCTCCTTCTGAATGGCATTTGTTCCTAAAACTAAAGAAGTATGCTAAATAGTTTAGTTGTTCAAAATATTTCCTATACCTCCAGTTCCAGATTGGGATTCTATTGTACAGTTTGGGGATTTTTTTATTGTTTCTTTTTCTACTGAAGATAAAGAAACCAAGCAATGACTTACATCTAATTTGGAGCTTAGAGAACTTTCCCCCTGTTCAAAGCATTTACCTAGACTCCAAACCCAAGAGTGATGGATGAAAAAACATATTTTTCCCATTGATTCTAAGTCAGTTCTGGGTGTGTCTTCTTTTTTCACTCAGAAACTGTTCCAGTCCCTTCTCTTACCATTTCCTTTGAGTCTGCTGTATGTTCAGCAACTCCAGATCTTCACCTTTTCACTAGATTTCAAATTTCTTGATAAATTATTTTGATACATATTTAACATATGTCTTAATGTATTTTACATAAATATATTACATACTATTTTTATCATGACAATTAAGTGTAATCCTTCATTTTTTTATTACCGTTTCCCTTTCTACAAAGTCCTCACAGCAACGCTCTCATATAATCAATAGGAATAACTATATGTGTATTTTCTAAAATCTTTTGTATGCATAAATAATCATAGTCTGACAAAAAAACATATTGGCGTTTCTTTGATCATTTAAAAATGGAATTCTTATTAGCGTCTTGTTTTTCTGTGTTTTCTTGTCCACGATGTTATCTATTAATTTTTAAATATGGTTTATATTTACAGAAATACATGTAAATATTTAAACATAAACATAATATACTTATGTTTTTGCCAGAATTTTAAAAAATTCTTTATATAATTAAATATGTTTCTTTATTATTTTATAATTTCTGCGTTTGCTATCTTGGTTAAAATGGTATCCTCAACCCCTTGATTATATATGTAATCTCCTATATACTCTAATATTTTAAGTGTATTTTCTATAGTTGTCTTTTATCCACTGGAAATTGTTTGTAGTGTAAAGAGGTACAACTTTATTACTTTTCCATATGGAAAATAAGCATCATTTATTAAAGAAACCCTTATTTTCCACTAGATTAGAATGCCTCTCATCACTCAGATTTAGAAACAAAGTAATCCTAAGCTTCATTTAGACCTAAGAAAGAGTCTGAATAGGCAAAGCAATCTTAAGTAAAAAGAACAAATCAGGAGGCATCACGTTACCTAACTTCAAATTATACTACAAGGCTAAAGGAATCAAAACATCTTGGTACTGGTATAAAATCTTTTTCCTATTTTTAAAATGGTATTTTTGATACTTCTTAAACTTTTTAATTAAAAACTAAAACACAACCACACATATTAGCCTAGGCCTGCACAGAGTCATAAGTATCACTGTCTTTTATCTTCACATCTTGTCCCACTGGAAGGTCTTCAGAAAAAAATAACATGCATAAGCTGTCACCTCCTATGATAACAATGCCTTCTTTTGAAATACTTCCTGATAAACCCGCTGGAAGTTATTTTACAGTTAAGGTTCTTTTTTAAGTAGGAGTATACTCTAACATAATGCTAAGAAGTATATTATAGAAAATAACATGAATCAGTAACAGTCATTCATTATCATTATTATATGTGCAGTACTTTTGTATGACTGGCAGTGCAGGTTTATTTACACCAGCATTACCACAAAGTGGGTTGTAATAGGTTGAGTGAGTCATGGGCTGTGCTATGATGCTGTGACCACTACCTCATCACTAGGCAAGAGGAATTCAGCTCCATTATAATCTTATGAGACCACTATTGTATATGCTTTCTGTCATTGACCAAAATGTCATTATAAAGCACATGACTATTAGCAAGGAAGAAAGATCTCAAGTCATTGAGCTAAGCTTCCACTTTAAGAAATTAAATAAAGGAGCTTTTCCCACTTTGGTCTTCCCCTCCTACCAGAGGCTCTGGTGCCTTTCTTTCCTTCTATTTCATTCTATCTAATAAATCCTATCTTATCACTGGAAAAAAAAAAAAGAAATTAGAGAAAGAAGAACAAATACCAACTCAAAAAAACAGAGAAAAGAAGTAAAGAAGAGGAGAAACCAATACATTTTAAAAAATAAAAAATGAATAAAACAAACAATAAAACTTTTTAAAATTGCCAATAAAATTTATAAAAACTTCTAGCCAGTTTGATGAAGAAAATAAAGAGAAAGCCAAAATTATTGGTACCAGGAGTGGAAAAAGGGACATCATAGCAGATCCAATAGACATTAAAATACAAAATACAAAAAAGAAACCCCTCGCAACACTTAGGGAATAGTGTGAAAAACATTATGACCATATATTGGACAACTAAAATAAAATTGACCAGATTTTTTAAAAACATGAGTTATTAAAACTCAATACAAGAATAACTAAAATTAAAGTCATAGTTAAAATCCTTTCAACAATAAACAAATAAAAATTAACTTTAGGACCAGACAGTATCAACTGGTAAAGTCTATCAAATATTTGAGGATGAAATAATATCATTTCTATATAATATCACCCAGAAAATAGAAGAAGGGACACTTTCTAACTCATTTACCTATTACCTTATTTCCAAACCCAGGCAAAGATAAAAAAACTGTCCTGGCCCTCATAAACATAGATGCAAAAATCATTAAGGAAATACTAATAAATCAAATATTGCATTGCATAGAAAAAATAATACATCGTAACCAAGTAGGCTTTATCTCTGGAATGCAAGGCTGGTTCATCACATTCACAGACTAAAGGGAGAAAAACATTAAATGATTATGTCAATAGATGCTAAAGAAAAGCATTGAACAAAAGTCAATATCCACCCATGACATAGATTCTAATTAAACTTGAATAAAAAGAAAACTTGCATAACTTGATAAAAGATACTTACATGAACCTTGTGAAAACCTCAGATTTAATAGTGCAAAATTGAAACTCCCAACCAATATCAGAAACAAGGCAAAGTGTGTCCTCTCTCATGCTCCTATCCAACACCAAAGGTTTATACTAGTTTTATTCATAATCGCTAAAATCTAAAACCAGCCCAGATGTCTTTCAACAGGTGAATTGATAAACAAATTGTGGTACTTCCATTCAATAGAATAGTATTGAACTATAAAAAGGAATGAATGTTAGGTTACTTAACAACATGGATAAATCGTAAATTCATTTTGCCAAGTATATGAAGTAAGACCTATTTGTCGAATTATCCCACTTAAATGATGTTCTTGAAAAGACAAAATTATAAAGACTACAAAAAGACTGAGCATTGTTAAAAAAACTGTGAGTGATGAGAGTGGTTGATTATAGGGATAGCACAAGGGATCAATGGAATTGGCTTGTATGTAACTTTGGTTTTCGATACATGGGTGTATGCATTCATCAAATTCCACAGACCTGTATACCAAAAAAGAGTGAATTCTACTGTAATCAATTTTTTAAAAAAAAAAACAAAGTGTCCAAGAAACCTGAGATGAAATTCATATTGTGACAAATGAATGTAACTGTCTTACAAAGTAAGTGACTTAGCCACTCTGAAGGGGATAAGACAAAAAAAACGATCCAGGTAACTGTAAAAGTGTGTTTTCACTGGACACTCTTAAAGATAAAAGCAAAACAATTATATATGAACATTGTACTCTAGTTGGTCAATTTGTCTCTCATTGGAATTTGGGTTAGCAATTCTGAAACTACTTTACATGTATAATAAATAAGTAAATATATCATAAATTACAAAAGTCAGGTTTTTCACTGTTGAAAAAAGAATAAGCAAATCGGAAATAGTAGAATGAGCCCTCTAGTGCTGGATTGAAGTATAATATGAACTTGTGTCTTAAAATAAAGTATGTATATATGTATATGTTTGTATGAATACATATCTTCAGCAAAATAAAAACCTATTTTCAGGGCCTTTAGTGGTGGCTCACACCTGTGAGCATTTTGGGAGACCAAGGAAGGCGGATTGCTTGAGCTCAGGAGTTCAAAACCAGCCTGAGCAGAAGCGAGACCCCAGTTCTACTAAAAATAGAAAAAATTAGCTGAGTATCCTGGAAGGCACCTGTAGTCTCAGCTACTCAGGAGGTTGAGGCAAGAGGATTGCTTTGAGTCCAAGAGACTGAAGTTGCAGCTATGATGATGCTATGGCACTCTAACCAGGGTGACAGTGAGACTCTGTCTCAGAAAAAAAAAAAAAAAACCCAGAAAAGAAGAAAGAAAGAAAAAGAAAAGAGAAAGAAAATAAATATCTATTTTCAAATAAAGACCTGTATATAAATGTTTATATGGCTTTATTCACAATTACCCAAAACTGGAAACAATCCAGGAGTCCTTCGACAGTTGTGTCTCTCTCCTTGTCTATCTATCTATCTATCTATCTAAATACAGGTATGTGTAGGTTAGTATAGATCTTTATATTTCCCAGCTCTGTCAAGAAGCAGACACCTCAGCAGCAATGAGAACACTTAATGCCCAGACCCTGGTTTTTAAACACCATTAAAGAAGTGATTGAATCCAGGGATAGGGCATCTTGTCATGCAAAACTTAAGCACTAAAGTTAAAAAGTTTTCTTTAAGGCAGACTTTACCTCTTTCATGTTTACATGGATGGAGCTGGAACATATTCTTCTTAGTAAAGTATCTCAAGAATGGAAGAGAAAGTATCCAATGTACTCAGCCCTACTATGAAACTAATTTATGGTTTTCATATGAAAGCTATAACCCAGTTATAACCTAAGAATATGGGGAAGGGGGAGAGGGAAGGGAGGGAGGGGGGAGGTTGGGCAGAGGGAGGGTGATTGGCAGGATTACACCTGCGGTGCATCTTACAAGGGTACATGTGAAACTTAGTAAATGTAGAATATAAATGTCTTAACACAATAACTAAGAAAATGCCAGGAAGGCTATGTTAACCAATGTGATAAAAATATGTCAAATGGTATATAAAACCAGTGTATGGTGCCCCATGATTGCATTAATGTACACAGCTATGATTTAATAATAAATTTAAAAAAAAGGAAAAAAGTTTTAAGTTGAGTCATGTTAAAAGGATACAGAAACCAACCTGGAGGGGTCCCAATGAACAAAGATAGAACAATTTGAGCAAATTATAGTATTGGATTATAAGTCAGAGAATAAAATAAATATCCATAATTCTATATTGATACAGATAAATGATTGAATAAATAAGTGGGTGAGAAAAGAAAACTCTTCTTTATAAGAATTCCAGTTAACAAACGTAAAAGGAATGAGGGAAATATAATGTCACCATTGAGACAGCAATAATTGATGCAGGCAAGATCTTCCAGCGAATACTAAAATTAATGGTTGAGGTCTGCACAGCCTCAAAGTTATCTCTCTCCCCAATATTTTTTCATTCTAATGAGAAAAGTAGTAACTTTGAAGTTAAGAAGCCCGTCTGACACCACCTTAACCACCAATCAAAGTTAATGTCACCAGTGAAAAGACATATCAACATCATATACCCACTGATAGGATGCACTGAGGAAGGTACATCACCTCTGCGGTGTTCTTCCCCCAAATCCACAAGTTAAATCTAATCATAAGAAAATATCAGACAAATCCAAAACTGGGGGACAGTTTATAAAATACCTGCCCAGTACTCCTCAAAAGTGCCAAGGTCAAGAAAGACAATGAGCAACAAGAAATTGTCACATACTAGAGAATAAGGAAATCTAACAACTAAATACTGTATCTTGGATTAGATGCCACAGACACACACACAGTGTCTCACGGTGTTAGTGGAAAAACTAGAAATAAGGTCTGTAATTTAGTTAATAGTATTATGCCAATATTAATTTCTCTTTTTAGAATTTCAAAATACCGGGGCGGGCGGGGGGTACAAATGTTTTTGTTACATGGCATGAGTCAGGACCATACATGTGCCCATCACCTGCATAGTGTTCATTGCACCTGTTAGGTTGGTTTTTGTTCCTCCCTCCCCCTTGATTTCCATGCATTTGTGTGCCCATCTGTTAGTTTCAGTTTACTAAAGAGTACGTGTGGTGTTTACTTTTTAATTCTTGAGATATTTAGAATAAAGATCTCTGATTTCTTTCAAATTTTTTATTTTTGATGGTTGTACCATAATCATGTAGGGAAAGCTAGAACCGAGGTGCACAGGAACTCTCTATACTATGTAATGCCTCTGTAGTTTGAATATTTTTCAAGCTAAAATATAAAAATAAAATAATATATTTATATTTATTTAGCTGATGCCTTAGTGTATGTAGATTTATAAATCTTTATGGTTGTCAAAAATTCTGCATTTATCTTTATATAATATCCTTTTATATCCTGTTTAATATAAGTATGTTTTCATTTGCCTTAAATTGTTTTCACCTTCCCTGGCTCCATGTGCTCTTTATCACTTTAAATGTCATAAAGTAACAATATAAAACAGACTATTAAAAACTGTAACACAAATTAAAATAAAACAAAAGACATGTGGTAGTCCGTTTTTTTTAATGCAATGTATTATCTCCTAATAGGAAAATTCAGCTCCTTTACATGTGGGGTAAAAACTGATGTACTTAATTCCATCCAAATTCATGTATTTCATTTGTTGAAACTCTTCATTACATTTTTTGTTTTCTCTTTTTATTTTTCATTATTAGCTCTGATGTGATCATATTACTATTTATTCTTTTCATATATAAATTTGAAAATTCCATCACATAATTTTATAGTCTTTAGACATATTGCATACATACTTTGCTCCACTGTTCTATAGATATCAACTCTTTCTACGATCAATGTGCTCTCTTTCATCACTGTACTCCTCTAGCCCAGTGTGATGAGACTTTTAAAATAAGTTTTACTTCTTTACCTCCCCTTATCAGATGAGGTCAAATTAGAGTGCCTTCACTCTTACCCTGCAACCCCAATTCTTAGGGTTTCCTGAAATAATTTAATAATATTTTATTTCAAGGATGAATCTTTTATTTTGAAAATCTTTATTTGGTAGTTATAAACATCACCATTCATGCTATTATTACCCATTTAAATTAAGCTAAACACACTAATGGTTCCTTATTCATTGCTCTCACTTCCTTCTCCATCTTTCCTGTCTGTTGGTCTCTGCTCATTTGTTTGGCTGGAATTCTTCCTCAAACATTTTCTTCTGATACATATGCAGGCAGTGTATACTCAATTCTTGCATTTATGCATTTATGCATTTATTTTTCTTTCACCCTGAGAAGTAAATGATATCTTCGCTAGAAATAGAATCTCTGTGTTGTAGTCATTTTCTTTCAAGATCTACCGATATTAATGAGTAAACAAATTAGTTGTGTTTGAAACAGTGTAAGATTTTCTCATTATCCTTGAAGTTCAGGACTTTTTCTAGAATTTGCCTTTTTTATTAATCCTATCTGAAATTTGAATTTCTGAAGTCAGTCTGTAACTTACAGGCTGTCTTCAGCACACGGATATTTTTTCCTACTATTTGTTTAAATATTCTTTTTCTATGTGGTTTTTTCCTCCTCTTCTGGAACTTTTTAATATTTTTATTTTTTATTTTAATTTTTCTGTACTCTGTACTCTTTATTTTTCTCTTTGTATGTTTTGTTTTATTTCTGTCCGTGTGAAATATTCCATCTACTTGATCTTCTAGACTACTAATTTTTGTCTCAATTGTGTTCATTCTCTCACTCAATTCATCTTACTAGTTTTAATTCGTGTCTTATTTCTAGAAATTCATTTCACTATTGTAATTAAATCTCTGTAGTTGCTGTATATATTTTTTAATGCACATATAATCTGTCCCATCTAGCACTTCTATTTTCATCAAAACTTTCTGTTTGGGGTTTTTGGTTTGTTCTTTATCTGTCTACTGGATCTACTTAAATGTAACGTTAGTTTGTTTATGCTTTAAAACTCAGATCCATCAGGTCACCTTAAGTTGTGGCACTTTATTTATTTATTATTTCAATAGCTTTAAGTGGATACAAGTGGTTTTCGTTACATGGACGAACTGTATAATAGTGAAGTTAGTGAAGTCAGGGCTTTTAGTGATGGCAATTTCAAGACTGACTAGTGGTAAATCATTCAGCAAGTTGTCAATCTCTGGATGAAATATCAAGATCAAACCTAACTTTTCTCTAGTCTGCTCAGCCGCACAAACTAGAAATACCCCCAACTCAGGGTGTTCTCAGTCATCTTTGCCCTGGATATGGGAAGGTCCTTTCAAAAATAGACACATAAAGTGATGCTACCCTTTCTTGAAAGGATAACCCAATTTCTTTTGGGGTTTTTTTTTTGAAATTCAAAATAATTTTTTTTTATTAAATCAGATACACCAATTTATTTATTTATTTATTTATTATTTTTTTAGGAAGTTATGGTACTTTTCTATTTGAGATACATATGAACTACATTCATACTCATATAATGTATATCTTGTTTGCCAAGATACTTTCTTTTTTTGTTTTATTAAATCATAGCTGTGTACACTGATATAATCATGGGGCATCATTCACTAGCTTCACAGACCATTTACCAAGTTTCACATATACCCTTGTAAGATGCACCACTGGTGTAATCCCACCAATCCCCTTCCCTCTATAAACCACCCCCCCACCCTCCCCTCCCTTTCTCCCTTCCCCCTATTCTTAGGTTGTAACTGGGTTATAGCTTTCATGTGAAAACCCTAAATTAGTTTCATACTAGGGCTGAGTACATTCGGTACTTTTTCCTCCATTCTTGAGATACTTTACTAAGAAGAATATGTTCCGGAGGTGAGGCAAGATGGCAGCCGAGTAACAGCTTCCTTGCATCTGGGCACCATGAGTCTGGGGAGATAGGACTCCAGGCATCTCTGGCTGGTGGGATCTGCCTATCATCACCCCTGAGAGGATACAGGGACTCAGCAAGAGACTTCTGGACCCCAAGAGGAGGACTAAAACAGTGGAAAACCAGCAAGTGGTCGTGTGTGTTCAATCTGTCTAAACCCGCCCACAACTGTAAGTTCAGTAGCAGCGAGAAGGCCTGCTGAGAAGGCCTGCAAACCAGAAAGGCCTTACCTGTGAACTGTTTTGGTGTCTTTGGACTTGGCACTCAGCTGAACTGCGTTTGGGAGAGCCTGAGTGGTAGTGCGGAGAACTTTAGCCTTTGTCTAGGGCCCCAGTCTGAGCCGCTGAGCCAGAAGGAGCTAATAGTGTTTGGCTCTGGATCACAGGCAGACATTGTGAGCGTTCTGCCCCAGCAAGCTCCGCCCTCAGGGTCGCAGAGCTAGAATTGGGTGGGAGCTGGTAACCCAGCGACCAAGTAGCCTAAGGGTGGGGTCTGAGCCGCCTTGCAGCCCTAACCCTCGGGGGGCAGAGGGAGACCAGTTTTGGCACACAGGGTAAGTGCATAGCCACTTCAGCAGTGATTCCAGCGACAAGCACTTCCCTGGGAAAGCTTCTGCTCAGCAAGTGAACAAGTTCAAACTGCCTTTTAAGTAGGCTGAAGAGACATTTAGGGTGTCTACCTACTGGGGTTTGAGAAACTAGCAGCCTCCAGTCGTATCAGAACTGTCATTAACATCTCATACGCCAGAAGACCACGTGTTGCCCAGACAATATTCAATATCATATACATACTGCTTTGTTTTTGGTTGTGTGTTTCTTTTTTTTTTTTGGTCTGGTTGGTTTTTTTGTTTATTTTGATGTTCTTTTGTTTATAAGTTCAACCTTTTCCATACAGATCCTTTTTCTTTCTCCATTTTTCTAGTTTAATTATAATTTCCCGTTGCTGCCTATTTCAATAATTAGAACTTAATTTTTGTTAGTGTTTCTACCGCTATTATTTGGTTTTCCACCCAATTTTATCCTGTAAAGTTTTCTGTTTGTTTGTTTCGGTTTGATTTATAGCATTTTTGTCTTTCCTCTCTAATTGGTGGAGGTGGGGTACTGAGTCTGATCAGGTTAGCAAAGAGCTACTGACCTCAAGGGAACCACCAAACTGGGCACCCCCAGAAGGTGGTTTTTTTTTTTAAGTTTGTATCAAAGTACACTACTGTACACCTATATTGCTCTGTCTCCCTCTTTCTGTGCCTCTCTTTTTTTTGTCAATATTCCTTTTACCCACCAACTCTAGTTTCTCTATTTTGCTTTGTTTTTCTTAACACTCGGTCCTCCTTTCTTTCATCCCTTTTTTGTTCTTCAACCTTCTCACCCTTCTGGTCCTGTAGCCCTTAGTCCACAGGCACAAGAACTCAAAGAGCAAGAGGAAGTGAAAGGAAAATTAGGGCAAGGAAACAGATAAAACAAATCACTCATGAGGAAGAATCAGCAGAAAACTCCAGGCAACATGAAGAACCAGTCCAGAACAACCCCGCCAAGGGACCATGAGGTAGCCACTGCAGAAGATTCCACCTATAAAGAAATGTTAGAAATGACAGAAAGGGAATTTAGAATACACATGTTGAAAACAATGAAAGAAATGATGGAAACAATGAAGGAAACTGCTAATAAAGTGGAAAATAACCAAAAGGAAATCCAAAAACAGAATCAAATAAGAGATGAACGATATGAAGAATATAAAAAGGATATAGCAGAGCTGAAGGAAATGAAACAGTCAATTAGGGAACTTAAAGATGCAATGGAAAGTATCAGCAACAGGTTAGACCATGCAGAAGAAAGAATTTCAGAGGTAGAAGACAAAGTTTTTGAGATAATTCAGATAGTAAAAGAGGCAGAAAAGAAGAGAGAGAAAGCAGAACGTTCACTGTCAGAATTATGGGACTTTATGAAGCGTTCCAACATATGAGATATAGGAATTACAGAAGGGAAAGAAGAATGCCCCAGAGGAATGGAAGCCATACTAGAGAATATTATAAAAGAAGATTTCCCAAATATCACCAAAGATTCTGACACACTGCTTTCAGAGGGATATCGGACCCCAGGTCGCCTCAACTCTAACCGAGCTTCTCCAAGACACATTGTGATGAACCTGTCCAAAGTCAAGACAAAAGAAAAGATTCTGCAAGCTGCCAGGAGTAAGCGCCAGTTGACCTACAGGGGCAAATCCATCAGAGTGACCGCAGACTTCTCTAATGAAACTTTCCAAGCAAGAAGACAATGGTCATCTACCTTTAATCTACTTAAACAGAACAATTTCCAGCCCAGAATTCTGTACCCTGCTAAGCTAAGCTTCAAAATTGACGGAGAAATCAAATCATTTACAGATATACAAACATTGAGGAAATTCGCCACAACAAGACCAGCTCTACAGGAAATACTTCAATCTGTTCTGCACACTGACCACCACAATGGATCAGCAGCAAAGTAAGAACTCAGAAATTAAAGGACAGAACCTAACCTCCACACTGATGCAAAAGATAAAACTAAGCAATGGACTCTCACAAAATAAGACGAATAGAATACTACCACACTTATCAATTATCTCAATAAATGTTAATGGCTTGAACTCCCCACTGAAGAGACATAGATAGGTTGACTGGATTAAAAAACACAAGCCATCCATTTGCTGTCTGCAAGAAACACACCTGGCTTCAAAAGACAAATTAAAGCTCTGAGTCAAGGGTTGGAAGACAATTTTTCAGGCAAATGGAATTCAGAAGAAAAGAGGAGTTGCAATCTTATTTTCAGATACATGTGGATTTAAAGCAACTAAAGTCAAAAAAGACAAAGATGGTCACTTTATATTGGTCAAGGGAAAAATACAACAAGAAGACATTTCAATTCTAAATATTTATGCACCCAATTTAAATGCTCCCAGATTCTTGAAACAGAGCTTACTCAGTCTGAGCAATATGATATCTGATAATACCACAATAATAGGGGACCTTAACACTCCTCTTACAGAGCTGGACAGATCCTCTAAACAGAAATTAAACAAGGATATAAGTAACTTAAATGAGACCCTAGAACAACTGTGCTTGATAGACGCATATAGAACACTCCATCCCAAAGATTAAGAATATACATTCTTCTCATCACCCCATGGAACATTCTCCAAAATTGATCATATCCTGGGACACAAAACAAATATCAACAGAATCAAAAGAATTGAAATTTTACCTTGTATCTTCTCAGACCATAAGGCACTAAAGGTGGAACTCAACTCTAACAAAAATGCTCGACCCCACCCAAAGGCATGGAAATTAAAAAATCTTCTGTTGAATAACAGATGGGTGAACGAAGAAATAAAACAGGAAATCATTAACTTCCTTGAGCATAACAACAATGAAGACACAAGCTACCAAAACCTGTGGGATACTGCAAAAGCAGTTCTGAGAGGAAAATTCATTGCTTTAGATGTCTACATTCGAAAAACAGAAAGAGAGCACATCAACAATTTCACAAGAGATCTTATGGAATTGGAAAAAGAAGAACAATCTAAGCCTAAACTCAGTAGAAGAAAAGAAATATCCAAAATCAAATCAGAGATCAATGAAATTGAAAACAAAAGAATCATTCAGAAAATTAATGAAACAAGGAGTTGGTTTTTTGAAAAAATAAATAAAATAGATAAACCATTGGCCAGACTAATGAGGAATAGAAAAGTAAAATCTCTAGTAACCTCAATCAGAAATGATAAAGGGGAAATAACAACTGATCCCACAGAGATACAAGAGATCATCTCTGAATACTACCAGAAACTCTATGCCCAGAAATTTGACAATGTGAAAGAAATGGATGAATATTTGGAATCACACCCTCTCCCTAGACTCAGCCAGGAAGAAATAGAGCTTCGGAACAGACCAATTTCAAGCACTGAGATCAAAGAAACAATAAAAAAATCTTCCAACCAAAAAATGCCCTGGTCCAGATGGCTTCACTCCAGAATTCTATCAAACCTTCAAGGAAGAGCTTATTCCTGTACTGCAGAAATTATTCCAAAAAATTCAGGAAGAAGGAATCTTCCCCAAAACATTCTATGAAGCAAACATCACCCTGATACCAAAACCAGGAAAAGATCCAAACAAAAAGGAGAATTTCAGACCAATCTCACTCATGAACATAGACGCAAAAATTCTCAACAAAATCCTGGGCAATAGATTACAGCTTATCATCAAAAAACTCATTCATCATGATCAAGTAGGCTTCATCCCAGGGATGCAAGGCTGGTTTATCATACGCAAGTCTATAAACGTTATCCACCATATTAACAGAGGCAAAAATAAAGGTCACATGATCCTCTCAATAGATGCAGAAAAAGCATTTGATAAAATCCAGCATCCTTTTCTAATTAGAGCACTGAAGAGTATAGGCATAGGTGGCACATTTCTAAAATTGATTGAAGCTATCTATGACAAACCCACAGCCAATATTTTACTCAATGGAGTAAAACTCAAAGCTTTTCATCTTAGAACTGGAACCAGACAAGGTTGTCCTCTGTCACCTTTACTATTCAACGTAGTGCTGGAAGTTCTAGCCAATACAATTAGGCAAGACAAGGAAATAAAGGGAATCCAAATGGGAGCAGAGGAGGTCAAACTCTCCCTCTTTGCTGACGACATGATCTTATACTTAGAGAACCCCAAAGACTCAACCACAAGACTCCTAGAAGTCATCAAAAAATACAGTAATGTTTCAGGATATAAAATCAATGTCCACAAGTCAGCAGCCTTTGTGTACACCAATAACAGTCAAGATAAGAAGCTAATTAAGGACACAACTCCCTTCACCATAGTCTCAAAGAAAATGAAATACCTAGGAATATACCTAACGAAGGAGGTGAAGGACCTCTATAAAGAAAACTATGAAATCCTCAGAAAGGAAATAGCAGAGGATATTAACAAATGGAAGAACATACCATGCTCATGGATGGGAAGAATCAACATTGTTAAAATGTCTATACTTCCCAAAGCAATCTACCTATTCAATGCCATTCCTATCAAAATACCAACATCGTACTTTCAAGATTTGGAAAAAATGATTCTGCGTTTTGTATGGAACCAGAAAAAACCCCGTATAGCTAAGGCAGTTCTCTGTAACAAAAATAAAGCTTGGGGCATCAGCATACCAGATTTTAGTCTGTACTACAAAGACATAGTGCTCAAGACAGCATGGTACTGGCACAAAAACAGAAACATAGACACTTGGAAACGAATTGAAAACCAAGAAATGAAACTAACATCTTACAACCACCTAATCTTTGATAAACCAAACAAGAACATACCTTGGGGGAAAGACTCCCTATTCAATAAATGGTGTTGGGAGAACTGGATGTCTACATGTAAAAGACTGAAACTGGACCCACACCTTTCCCCACTCACAAAAATTGATTCAAGATGGATAAAGGACTTAAACTTAAGGCATGAAACAATAAAAATCCTCCAAGAAAGCATAGGAAAAACACTGGAAGATATTGGCCTGGGGAAAGACTTCATGAAGAAGTCTGCCATGTCAATTGCAACAACAACAAAAATAAACAAATGGGACTTCATTAAACTGAAAAGCTTCTGTACAGCTAAGGAGGCAATAACCAAAGCAAAGAGACAACCTACACAATGGGAAAGGATATTTGCATATTTTCAATCAGACAAAAGCTTGATAACTAGGATCTATTGAGAACTCAAATTAATCCACATGAGAAAAGCCAACAATCCCTTATATCAATGGGCAAGAGACATGAATAGAATTTCTCTAAAGACGACAGACGAATGGCTAACAAACACATGAAAAAATGTTTATCATCTCTATATATTAGAGAAATGCAAATCAAAACAACCCTGAGATATCATCTAACCCCAGTGAGAATGGCCCACATCACAAAATCTCAAAACCGCAGATGCTGGCGTGGATGTGGAGAGAAGGGAACACTTTGACACTGCTGGTGGGACTGCAAACTAGTACAACCTTTCTGGAAGGAAGTATGGAGAAACCTCAAAGCACTCAAGCTAGACCTCCCATTTGATCCTGCAATCCCATTACTGGGCATCTACCCAGAAGGAAAGAAATCCTTTTATCATAAGGACACTTGTACTAGAGTGTTTATTGCAGCTCAATTTACAATCGCCAAAATGTGGAAACAGCCTAAATGCCCACCAACCCAGGAATGGATTAACAAGCTGTGGTATATGTATACCATGGAATACTATTCGGCCATTAAAAAAAATGGAGACTTTACATCCTTCGTATTAACCTGGATGGACGTGGAAGACATTATTCTTAGTAAAGCATCACAAGAATGGAGAAGCATGAATCCTATGTACTCATTTTTGATATGAGGACAATTAATGACAATTATGGTTATGGGGGGGAAACAGAAAGAGGGAAGGAAGGAGGGGGTGGGGCCTTGGTGTGTGTCACACTTTATGGGGGCAAGACATGATTGCAAGAGGGACTTTACCTAACAATGCAATCAGTGTAACCTGGCTTATTGTACCCTCAATGAATCCCCAACAATAAAAAAAAAAATAAAGCCAACAATCCCGTATATCAATGGGCAAGGGACATGAATAGAACTTTCTCTAAAGACGACAGATGAATGGCTAACAAACAGACGAAAAAATGTTCATCATCTCTATATATTAGAGAAATGCAAATCAAAACAACCCTGAGATATCATCTAACCCCAGTGAGAATGGCCCACATCACAAAATCTCAAAACCGCAGATGCTGGCGTGGATGTGGAGAGAAGGGAATACTTTGACACTGCTGGTGGGACTGCAAACTAGTACAACCTTTCTGGAAGGAAGTATGGAGAAACCTCAAAGCACTCAAGCTAGACCTCCCATTTGATCCTGCAATCCCATTACTGGGCATCTACCCAGAAGGAAATAAATCCTTTTATCTTAAGGACACTTGTACTAGACTGTTTATTGCAGCTCAATTAACAATCGCCAAAATGTGGAAACAGTGTAAATGCCCACCAACCCGGAATGGATTAACAAGCTGTGGTATATGTATACCATGGAATACTATTCAGCCATTAAAAAAAAAGGAGACTTTACATCCTTCGTATTAACCTGGATGGACGTGGAAGACATTATTCTTAGTAAAGCATCACAAGAATGGAGAAGCATGAATCCTATGTACTCAATTTTGATATGAGGACAATTAATGACAATTATGGTTATGGGGGTGGAAGCAGAAAGAGGGAAGGAGGGAGGGGGTGGGGCCTTGGTGTGTGTCACACTTTATGGGGGCAAGACATGATTGCAAGAGGGACTTTACCTAACAATTGCAATCAGTGTAACCTGGCTTATTGTACCCTCAATGAATCCCCAACAATAATACAAAAAAAAAAAAAAGAAGAAGAATATGTTCCAGCTCCATCCATGTAAACATGAAAGGTAAAATCTTCATCTTTCTTTAAGGCTGCATAATATTCCATGGTGTACATATACCACAATTTATTAATCCATTCGTGGATCGATGGGCACTTGGGCTTTTTCCATGACTTAGCAATTATGAATTGGGCTGCAATAAACATTCTGGTACAAATATCTTTGTTATGATGTGATTTTTGGTCTTCTGGGTATCTGCCCAGTAGAGGGATTACAGGATTGAATGGCAGATCTATTTTTAGATCTCTATCTTTAGATCTCTAGAGTCTCCATATCTCTTTCCAAAAGGAATGTATTAATTTGCATTCCCACCAGCAGTGCAAAACTGTTCCCTTTTCTCCACATCCACGCCAACATCTCTGGTCTTGGGATTTTGTGATATAGGCTAGTCTCACTGGAGTTAGATGGAGATACACCAATTTCTAAGGGTCAATCTCTTTTCTGATTCTCAGTTCACCATTCCCTCACCAGTAGTTCCCAGACTCTTATTAAGCTAGAGAAGAATAAGTCTTTGTTATGCTCTGGTAGATATATGCTTTGTTGATCCTGGTAGACCTGACCGTGGCTACACACCCACTAGTTTCCATCCATCTACTGGCCCTTTCTAGTTTGATGCTCAAAGGAGAAAACTCAAGCTAGGAAGAGGGGCCAATCAAAATAACCCAGAAACATTACCTCTAAGAACTACATTTCTGTTTCATGAACTGAACCCTACAAGCACAAAGCCATTTCCATTTTGTTTCTGAGAGAGTTTTATGCTTGCCCCAATGGGACATCATATTCCTGGACCAAGAAGGCCTTAATTTCTCAGAACCATCTATTCTGGGAAGGTAGATTGATTGAACAAAAAGGGTACCATTCTAGTTACTATTATTCATTATTATAAATCACTGCCTTGACTTTGGCAAATATGTTTAATCTTGTTTGCCAACTTCATTCATCTGTCTACACATAATTACTGAGCAGAAGGAAAGTTTCAGGAACTGTCCAAGGCATTAGAAATACATTGGTGAACTGGAACCCACTGGTAACTCCTGCCAGAAGCCCTGCAATAAAGCTCTCTTGAGACCCAGTTGGAGCTGTATGAGAGAATACTATACTTAATTAGCGGTGTCTTCTATGAACAGAGAAATTAACATGGAAATATATGAATGTGTCAAGAACCATCATTTTACCTCTGGGTTGGAGTAAAATATATCTTTCCATCTTACTTTGAGCTTTTCTTTTTGTGGCTTGCGGAAATTTTTCTGCCTCTGGCACTCCTAACAAATTTTGTATCAAATTCGAGTCTACAAACTTCGTAGCTTCCTTCATAGTGATTCCTAGATGCTGTCTCATCTTCTCATCTCATAACTATAAAAGTATTTCTTTAAAGAATTTTAGACACTTTTCCTTAAAGACAGCTTCACAGAAGCTACAGGGACATAATTTTATAGCACTTTGGCAATGTCAGATGCTATAAAGTAATTTTTAAATTTAAAGGAGCCATCTCCTATTTTTAAGGGAGAAAGCCACATGAGTTTTGGATCATTATTGCTGTTGAAATGGAGAGTGAATATTTCCTTAATTTTTTTTTTTTTTTGCAGTTTTTGGCTGTGTTTGAACCCACCACCTCCAGCATATGGGGCCAGCGCCCCACTCCTTTGAGCCACAGGCACCACCCTATTTCCTTAAATTTTATACCCCAGGTACCTCACATGTCTCATCCTAGTCTAATCCCTTTCTAACTGTCATTTCTTTGTATGTAACTGCTCTTTCCATTTCAGCTCATTAAAGATACTCTGTTCTTCTTAGGTATTCTGTAACTTGACTATGATGGGTATAAACATCAATTTAGTTTTATTTATTCTGAATATTATAATTTTTATCTCTCATCAAAGCAGGAAAATTCTCATCTATTATTGCTTTAAATATTGCCTCTTCCCCATTAATTCAGTTCTTCTCTTCTGGGACTCTGATTTGCCATTTATTACTTCATGTGTTTGCCTCTCTGCATTACATTCTGTATAATTTTTCAGATTTATCTTCCAATTCATCTATTCTTTATTTAACTCTGTCTAATTGGCCTTTAACCAATTTGGTTTTTTTTAACCTCAGTTATTTTATTCCCTTTTTGGAAGTCCTATTTGGTTATTTTAAAAACTTACTTCTTTGTTTTTACTTGGTCCTTTCTTTGACAGCCATAGGTTAAATTTCTTCTTTTATTTCTTTAAATATTTATGCATTTTTTAAATAATTTTGTGCCCATACTTAGACAATTGAAGTTTGTGTGGTCTTATTTTGATGTTTATGATTGAGTGAGGAACCTCTCACTCTTGATGCCTTGTGTCCTCCCAACAAAACTTTTTTTAATTGTGAGTTTGCATCTATCCAATTTAGTATGGAGGAATTATTTGAGGCTTGAATTTAAGATGTATTCTTCTTCACAGTGCTTCAGAGTATTACCAACCAGAGAGCACCTTCAATTAAATGATTAGCTTGGGTTTTTGGCTCACAAATGTAGTGTAAATTCTTGTCCCAAATTTATAAGAGGGTTAATTTATGGCTATAATTTTTTTAAGAAAAATAATTTTTAAGGAAGACATTCTTTTCTCTATTTAGAGCTAAGGAATGGTCTCTTTCTTTTTCCCTTTGTAGGGCAAATTCTTCCTCCTCCCTCCCCCAATTTGTCTTTTCACTGAGTGCCACTCTTTGGGAAACATGGCTTTAGGCAGGGTTTTCTGTATTGACCTTAAGTTTTGTCACTGTTCTCACAATCAGCCCTGAAAACTGAAGATCTAATTAGAAGCCAGGGAAGCCACTGGTTCATTTCTCACTTACCTTTCTGGAATGTTGCTTTATTACTTTTGGCCTTAAGTATTTTCCTTCTACTTGTGCCAAATTACATATGGATTAAACCAAGGTATGCTCTAATGTTTTATTCAGCATTTTCAAGTATTTTGTAATAAGGGATTTTTAGGACATTTTGGTTCATTATATTTCCAGAAACAGATGTCCCTATCATTTTGCTATCTTCAGTTGTTAATATTTACTCCTTGACTCATTTATTCATTTTTACAGATAGACAATTCTCTAAAACAGATTCCAGCTCTTTAAAGGAATCAGGTTCCTTTCTGCCATACCCTTCTTTTCATTGCCCACCACTGGAATCCATTAATCCATAAATTAAAACAAATCTAAACAGAACATAACAATATCTTCCCTTAGAGATATAAATTCTTATAAAACGTCTGTACTATAAATGGAAAAATGGATTCATGTTTGTATTTAAAATATTTTTTCTTTCCCTGCTCTGCATTTACCTCCATAGTGGTGAGGGGAGAGATCACATCTTTGATAAATTAGAATAGCCAAAGATGGAATGCTAAAGAAAGGATCATGTAATTTCGGCATGCCATATATATTTAATATTTATTTGCCAGATACTGAGCACCTACCAGGTATTTTGGATGTTGTGCTAAGCACCAGGGATACCACAGCAAAGGAGGCAGACCCCACTGCCAAGATGGTGCTAGACGTGCTGCAATATGAAATGCTAGGATACACATGACCAGACCCTGGTCATGACCAGGACCTGGGCCCTGTCCTGCTTCCTCCAGCTTAGCTCCTCAGGACTCTCTCTCCTTTTTTTTTTCCCTTTCTCTTTCATAATACACAAGCTGGGTACTAAAAAATCAGAGAGGAACTTTAGCTCTCCCCACTGCTGAAAGAGTAAGTAAAATATACACAATAGACAACAAAACTCAGCAAATCTCCCAGCTTTGCCCTATTGAAGAGAAATAGCTTTCTCCTAAAGAAAGATACATTTTAAGTTATATTCATTAAAAATTGCTGGCTGACACATTTTATATTTTTTAGAAAGTCTATCTGTTTAATATAATACACTGTCTAATTTAAAAAGAAGTGGTCCCTTATTAGAGATACGATTTATTCTTAGATAAATCACAGATTTATGGCTCACTGGGGTATATTTAATACTGTCAAAATATGAAAGGGCACCCCAAACTATCTGCAATGCCACAGCCACTCATTCTGAAAAGGATCTGAGGCAGTGGAGACCCCTCGGTGCTAAATGTAATCTTTGCCTGGGATAAAAGCAAAGAGAATTGCTGATCTTTATTAAAAAATTTGTCTTTACCCACCGCTTTCCTCCTCTCTTCTACCACTGTGCAGTTCATTGTCAGAAAGCTCAGAATTGAAAATTAAGGGGGTAAATGGGTTGTATTTGTGTCATTTTAAAAAATCTGCAGCCAGACAGTCCTCTTTTTAAATGCCTGCTAGAGGAAAGTTCATCACTAAAACAAATATAGCTTCTTGATGGTAATGGCTAAATTTGACTGGAGAAATAATGGAAAACCTATAGAAAAACAGAAAATATGTTTCCCCAATCTTATTGTTATCATCAATTGAATGAAATGTAGACCTGGCTGCCAAAAATAACTACATAAAAAACTCACGTAGCAACAATTCCCAATTCTTAGAGTCAGAACTTAGGTCCTTATTTTCACTCTGAGATTTCATCCACTTTTATCTGTACAGATTTGATGTTGATGACTTTCAGAATGGCTTCTAGCCTGACCTCTCACCTTTATAGAACATCCCCATTTTAAGGTCTCTTAATACTTTCCACTTAGACACTCACTAGTCACACCAAATTCAATGGGACCAAAACACAGCCCTGCTACTTTTCTTCATTTTCTTTCTAACTGAATTCTCTTCCAACTTTACCAGTTCACTCAAGGATACCAGAACTCTTCTGGTCTGCCAGTTGAGAAAATTTGAGACATTGTTCACTTTCGTCTTTTGATTCAACTCCATAACCAATTTGTCACAAAATCACATTATCACTTTTCTGAAATGCCCTGGGATATGCCCCTTACTCTCCATTCCCATCACCAGCACCCAAGCCCAAGCTCCAACCATCCCAGACCTCAATTTGACCTCTCTGTGAGTCCCCTGGCTTCATCCATTCCTGTCCATGTCTTTCAGCTCATGCTTCTGAATTTAACATCAACCTCCACAGTAAAGAACTATGGCCTTTGGTTCCCATATAACATTCTGCTTTCTCCATAAATAGTTTTGGGTAAGTCCCTATATTAACTAAACTATTCCTACCCCTGTCTTTTTCCCCATTCTACTTACCTCACTGGGATTATCAGCCTCCCATTCCATAACATCTACCTACCCAAATCCAAGTCATCCTTCAAATTTGTATATGTAAATTTAGTTAAAACTCAATTTCATTTATCATGAACTTTAAAATGCAATGATTAATTAATTGGCAAGGTGACCAAATCCAGTTATTCCCCTTCTCCTGACCCTACCTTACCCCCAAATCAGTATATCTAAGTATTATAAAAACATCATTCTTTTCTTAGGAGCTGGGCAGAGTCATATGTAAAGATATGGCTTACCTTAACAGAGTTCTATGTGAAAAGAATTTTGTCTTCCAGTCAAGATAACCCAGTTGTATTTGTTGCAAACCTTCTTTCTGTTATTTTGCTAATGTCCCATTATATTTTGATAATATAATAATCCTATTTTATAGTGTATAATAATTGCAATTTTTCATAGACTTTACCACACAAGATTAAGATAAACACTGACTTACATCTTTGAGGCTCTGGCAAAACATCATAGACACTCTCATTTGCAAAGATAAGGGCCCTAGCATTTTGAATTTTCTTGGTCTCACCAAATTCTTCCTCTTCATGGATATGAAGCATCATCTTCTGGTTTAATGAGACGTAGACACTCTACCTGATTTATGGTATGATGGAGGATGTATTCTAAGTCTCTTTTAGAATAATCTATTTTACCAAAAGGTATCCCTTGAATTACTTTTTAAATACTGGCATTGACATCCTTTATTATAGACACGAAGTGAACTCTTCTTTGGAGAAGCCTCATGTATTCCTGTATTAAGAGTCTCTGTTACGTAGTCCTAGAATTTCAACTGCATTCCCTGAAGGTCTACAGAAACTTAATAAAGTTGAAAGAGATTAATTTTGGCCTCGTCTACTGGAAATGATAGAGGATACATAAACTGGAAAAAAAGAAAGCGAGGATATAGGTAGCATTTGTTTGAGCTTGTAATTTCATTTCAAGCAAAAATTTTAACTAGCCCTAATAAATACAATGGGAATAATTTGTTGAATAAACAAATTTAAGATTGTAAGTATGATAATTTTATGAACACATCAAGTTTTTTATGTATAAAACTTGTAACATATACGATACATAAATGAACAATGTGGCTCTAGTGCTATAAAAATAGCAGAGCAAAAGTTGTGAATTATTCACATTTCCACTTAAAACAAGTAAATTTTAGTTTTTTGGGCTTGGCCATAGAAGTTATAGAAAATATTTCTCTCTGAAGGACAGATGACTTAGGTTGGGGGTATAAGATAGATCATGGCTAGGAGAATTAGAGTTGTGGTTTGGGTAAGTAAACATTACTCAGAAGCATTATTAGTGGAAGTCAGGACCATGATTTGAGAAAGCAGATTTCCTTCTGCCTCAACCCTCCCAACTTGACACAAAACCTATGCCATTCACCACTATCTTACATGAGAAATGTAACTCTACAAACATGCTGTGGTTTCAACAATTTTGATAAAATTTTCTAGGACATTATTACAAAACACAGGACAGTCCCCTGGAAAAAATCCCCTTTGTATATGTCTCTGTTGAGGCAGAGCTGGAGAAGGGGTCCAATTCTCACCTCTTGTTTTCTCCTCCTCCACACATCTCTGGTGTTTTGCATCAGCTTTCCTATCTCTTCCCTCCTGGATTTCTCTATTCCCATCTTATCCCTTGTCATGCAGAGCAATTTAACTCTGCCATAGCTTCTCTGCCTCTGAACTTGCATCCTCCACTGTTCAAGGCATTTAACTTACAAAGGGTCTTCTTATTACCAGGAGGTACCCTATCCCCCTCCAAGAGGAGGGATTAGAAATAATTTCAAGTAGTTCTTTTTTAACCCTTATAACACTTCTTTTGTTATAGCTGTCATATGGTGCAAGTGGGCAAGGAGTCAGTTTAGATGGTTTCAGCTTCCCATGGGTGACCACACCTGGGCCGGTGGCATCCTGGCTGCCTATTCCAGCTGGATAACCTGCTAGGAAGGGAGTAGAAGATACTGGTGGAACAAAGTTGTGTGAGAGAAGAAGCAGGGAGCAGAGGGCAGATTAAGAGAAAAAGACCACATTCAATCTTTTAAACACTCTAAAGTGGCAGATAAAGGAAAAGACAACAGTCCCCTGATGATGCTGACAAGGAAAACACAAAAGCCATTTTCTTTTTTTCATATTAGAGGTGAGAGGCAACCTGGAGGGCACAGGAGCCCGGGCTGGCGGCAGCACCCAGAGAGGCAGTGAAGGAAACCCTGAAGCCTCCACACACTCAACCAGTGTGAGGCCTGGTGTGGGGAGTTAAGGGTCCAGCAGACCTGCGATGTCCCCTAGGCCACTCTTCTACCTCAGCGTTCTCAAGTTTTGCTTCAGAAGCAGCTTCTACATGAAAATTCAAAAGAAAAAAAGTTTAGCCTGGGCATGGTATTAGCACTTTGGGAGGCCAAGACAGGTAAATTGCTTAAGCTCAGGAGTTTGAGGCCAGCTTGAGCAAGAGTAAGACTCTGTCTCTACTAAAAATAGAAACATTAGGTGGATGTCGTGGTGGGTGCCAGTGTCCCAACTACTTAGGAGGCTGAGGCAAGAGGATTCCGTGAGCCCAAGAGTTTGGAGTTTTTGTGAGCTATGATGTCAAATATTCTACCCAGGGTGACAGACTGAGACTCTGTTTCAAAAAAAAGAAAGAAAGAAAACAAAAGAAAAGAAAAACAACAAAAAAAAAATTCAGGCAATTAAAACAGGTGAGGAGTTCATGGTATTTATCATCTATGCTGATGAGTCAGTTGGCTCTTAGTTGGATTTTGGAGATGTGCAGCTCAGCTCCTGTGAGATCCAATGTTGATGCTGTGCTGGAGGCTGATGGGGCTCAGAAAACACTACCCTAAAATGAAGGCCTCAGAAACAATAGTTTTTCTCTGCATTTCTCCTGTTCTCCTGCCTCCTAGTCCCATTCTCCCAGAGGCTTGCCTTTTCCGCAAGCAGGTCATAGACCAGAACCCCTTCTCCCCAAAGCCACTTACAAAACCTAAAATTATTCTGTGTAGCAGCTGGCCATAAGAAATTATCTGATCCACCTTATTTGTAGGACGTAAGACCCTCATTCCAAAGAAGGCCCTGCCTCATGCCCAGGAGGAAGAAATACATGCTCAGAGAGGCCAGGAAGAATCTAGACAGACTGACCTGGCTGGGTTTCCCCACTCAGTCTATTATCTATTAGCATTAGATCATACCCTTTTTGTCTAATCATCTTTGTGAATGGCTGTCCACACTTTGTTGAAACTAAGTATAAAAATAGACAATTTCCCTTATATCTTTCTTTGGGGCTTCATTCTGAAGAATCCTGTGTATGAGGAATGAGGAAACGTAAGTTCTCCTATACGTGTCAAATAAATTTGTGTGTCTTTTCTTCCATTAATTGATCTGTCTCATGTCAATGCCTTTTCAGCAAAACTTTAGGGGGCCAAGCGCCTCAGACCATACAAGACAAAGATGGATAATTCATTGTCAGGAATAATTTAACATTGGGTCCAATTATTTCTGGACCTCTGTCTCCCCTGGTCTACTGTACCAAGCTGCTGCATTATTTTAGAAGACATTTTCATAGGATCAGTTATTGTCAACTGATGACTGGTCAAATATATTGCACAACTGATTAGTTTGGGCCAATGCCAACTTCCTCATAAATACATGTTTATTCCTTCATTTATGTATCCACTCACACTTATTAACCAGAGTCATTGTCACATCCTTGTTTACTCACTTCATCTGAACTTTTCTGTTATTTCTGTATGATGTTAGTCATAACTGATCAAATGCAAGAACATTTCTAACAAAAATTAAATGGCAAGGGCTTGGTTAGGAATACAATCATGATGATCTAACTGGTGACATCTGTCCAGGCACATGATCTGTGCAAGATTGTTTGTTTTAGAAAGTGATCTGATAATAAAAGATAGTCCATGCACTGTACTACTTTAGTAAATAAAACAAGTTGTATTAAAAACATGATACTGGGATGGGGTAAGTGGAGGAAAAGAGAAATTCAGTTTTAAAATATAGGAAATTATCCAGAAGCAATGGGGAAATGAGATATCAGATACAAAATCCATTTTATGTTTTCACTCAGCTCTTTTATTATACAGCAACTACTGTGTGCCCAGCACAATTCTAAGCACTTTGTGTTTTTTGTTCTTTTTTTTTTTATTAAATCACAGCTGTGTACATTGATATGATCATGGGGCATCATTCACTAGCTTCACAGACCGTTTGACACACTTTCATCACACTGAGGACAAAACCTCACTCTATTGCCCAGGCAGGAGTGTAGTGGTGTCACCATAGCTTACTGCCGCCTCAAACTTTCAGGTTCCAGCAATCCACCTTACCTCAGTCTCCTGAGTAGCGGGGGTGACAGGCACACCTACATCTGGCTAATTTTTCTATTTGAATTTCGTTCTTACTTAGGCTGGTCTCAAACTCCTGGCCTCAAGAGATCCTTCTAGCCAGCCTCCCAAAGTTGTAGGATTACAGGCCTGAGCTATGGCACCCAGCCAGCACTTTATAAATACATTATCATATTAGCTCATTTTAGGTTGAGCTGCTTTCCCTAGGTGTTCAACATCAGAGCCAGTATTGGGACCCACAGTCCCTGCTGGCAAGGCCTGCCTTAGTAACAGACCAGGCACAGGGAGTGAGATTACAGAGGCTCCCTCCCCGCTCCCACAGTGGGTTGCGAATAGTGCCAGGTTGCTAGGCCAGCCCATGAAGCCTTATATTGCTGATAGGTCCAACTCATGTTTGTCTGCTCCATAGTCTTGGGCAGTCCAATTCACCTCTTTGGATCTCAGTGTCTTTCATTGTAAAGTCAAAGGATGTTTCTGAGGTCTCCACTTGCTTGAGACACTGTGCTTCAGTGCAGCTATGTGGCTGTCGGACACCAACACCAGGATCAACTCCTGGCTCCCCAGGTGAAGGAGGGATGGGAGGACTTTGCTCATCCAGGCTGTTTCAGTGACACCCTCCAGCAGCCTGTACAAAGTTGTAATTTTTGGACCAAGAAACTGAAGCTCAGAAGTCTGAAATGACTTGCCCAAGTTCACCATGAGAGTTCGCTTTGGAACCGGCATTGAATTCAGTTCTGATTCCAGAGCCCTTACAAAATCCATTTTCAACAAAATTGGAGAACCACTGACCATGCAAGATGTTTTTCATCTTACAGAAGTTCTACCGTGCATGCCACTCTGGAAAAGGCAAAAAGGCATCTGTGGGTGACAGGAGTTTAGGGTGAGAGAGAGAGAGAGAAATAGGTAGAGCACAGAGGATTTTTAGGGCAGTGAAACTATTGTGTTGTATTGTAGGGGTAGATACATGACATCATACATTTGTCAAACTCCATAGATAGAGAGAGACCCAAGAATGAACTCTTACATAAGCTATGGACTTTGGATGATAATGCTGTGTAAGTATTGGTTCACTGATTGTAATGAGCATACATACAGTATAACAGTCTGGTGAGGAGTGTTGATGGCAGAGGAAGCTTCGTGTATATGTATATAAAGAGGTATATGGGAATGTATTAGTTCAGGCTATTATAACAAAAATACAATAGACGTGTAGCTTAAAAAACAAAAATTTATTCCTCACAGTTTTGAAGTCCGAGAGGTTAGATACTCAGTTCCTGAAGAGGGTCATCTTCCTGGTTTGCAGATGAATGCTTTCGCCTATGTCCTTCCACAGTGGCGGGGCTCTCTTCTGCTTTTTGTTAGAGCACTGAGCCCATCATGAGGGCTCCACCCTCATAAGCTAATTACCTCCCAAAGGCCTCCTTTCCAAATTGGGCAGTAGGATTTCAACAGATGAATTTTGGGTAGATGAGAACATTCAGTGCATAGCAGGAAGCCCTCTTTAATTTCCACTTAATTT
The DNA here is from genome assembly GCF_027406575.1 of Nycticebus coucang. Classification (NCBI taxonomy): domain Eukaryota; kingdom Metazoa; phylum Chordata; class Mammalia; order Primates; family Lorisidae; genus Nycticebus; species Nycticebus coucang. The sequence continues at coordinate 104,556,674 of NC_069787.1, forward strand.
TGTTGTGAACCTAGAACTTCTCTAAAAAAAATAAATCCTGCTACAACTTGAACTTTACCTTAGAAGTAAAAACAATATAACCTAAACATCTCTACCTTCACATTGATTTTTAATAATTAAAAAAAACTTATTACTTCATTGTATTACTCTTTAAAAAAATAAATAAACCCTAACTAAAAACCTGGTGATGATTGCATAAAGACATAATCCAGTTAACAAGATAGAGTGTGCCGATAGTAAGCTACTCAAGAGATTGTGGTCATGAAATTCCTCTACAGAGAGATGGCATTTAATCTGAGATGTGAATGACAAGTATGGGCATGTGGAGATCAGCATTAACAGTGATCCTGGTGGAGGAAAAAGTTTCAACAGAAACCCTGAATCAGGAGCAAGCTTTCATCCAGAGAACAGAAGATGGAAGTGTCTGGAACATGATGAGAGAAGTAGAGAAAAGGTAGCAAATGAAGCCAGGAGGTGGCAGGTGGCAGGTGGCAGCTCATACAGAGGCTTAAAGGCCAGGGTAAAGGCACCCATTTTAAGAATCATTTTTGGAGACAGAGAATGTGATGGAGGGCACAATAGGATGGATGCTGTTCATTTCCAGTGGTCTTTCCTTCTATGGCAAAGGAAATCTTGTACCCCGGCTGATTCCAATTTATCTTATTATTCTGCCTTTTAAAATATTTTAAGACCTGGAACTCTCTTTCTTCCATTTCAGGTGTCCTGTACCTTTGACTAGGACTCTCCCTTTGTCCCTCTGCCTGCAGCATCTTCTCCTTACCTGACTCTCAAGAGAACTGGGAAGGAAAGAATTGTTGGTCCCATTTTTCTCATGATAACAATTCATCCTTTGCATATGTCTTGAGAATTAGCAATAGTTCTTCATTCATTACTTTATTTTAAATTGAAATAAGAACTTTAGTGTTGATCAAATGCTTTTACGCTTATTTTAAAAGTTATATCTAGCTGTTAAAAAATTATATATGTTCAATGAGAAAACCTAAAAAACAAAAAATATAAAGAAAAAAATTAAATAATTTGAAAACATCACCAGACAACCCATTTTCCACTTTTGCTCTTAGCATATTACATATGTCACATTCCTATAACATGCTGGGACTTTTTTTTTTTTTTTTTGGTAAAATCAGGATTGCATTTTATACCCTACTTTGCAGCATACTTTCACTCAGCAAAAGATCTTACATTTTGTATATTCTAAGCTCATTCTCACAGAAACTCCAAGTGGCTAGTATTCTCATCCCTGTGTTGTATATGGGAAAACCGATATTCTGAAACTGTGAATAGAATCCCACTTGTGCTGGGGGACAGCTGTGATTGCACTCTTGATGTTCTAACCAGGAATCTAAGCCTCGAGCCATTATATTACAAATGACACAGTACTCCTATTTATTTCCTTGCCAATTCTCTACCCTTTTAATGTGTAAGTCCAATCATATCATTTTTTTTGCCCCAACTCTGCTCTGGCTCTGGCTTTCCATTTCAGTCAGGGTGCCTACAACCTGCCCCCTTATCTGCCCGTGACTGCTTCTCTGACTCTGTACCCCAGTTCACTCTCTTACAGCCACACTGGCCACTTGCTGAGCAAAGCACATTGTCAGCTTAGAGTTTTATACCTGTTGTTGTTCTGTACCCCAAATACTTTACTCAGAATATTCATATATCCACATATGTCTCATTCACTCCCTTCAGGTCTTTGCTCAGATGTCACATTATTAATGAATCCCACCTTAACCATCCCATAAAGCAAACCCCTCTTCCCAGAGAGAGAGGATGAGAATTGCAGGGAAAGGGAGAAGGAGAGAAAGAAGAAGGCTTCCCATCACCCTTGCCTGCTTTTATTTCTCCTGTTTACCGTTAAGAGGTAAATTCTTGATAATTCCTCTTCTCCTCCTACCTTACTCCCAAAGTCCGTTATGGTAGAGATTGGCTTTGTTTATTGAAGCAAGCTGGAACATAGTAGGCCCTCAATTCCTTGTTTGTCAGATGAATGAGTGCAGGCTAGAGGCATTGCTCAGTTACTTATACATATTTTTCTCACTCTTTCTCAGTACCTCTGTAAGACATGCTATTGCCAAATTCAAACATACAAATTTGTGATAACAAATAGTTTCTATTATCAGAGAATGATGTCAAGTTTAATATTTATGAATTGAAAATTAAAAGTCATCTTTGGTTCCAGGGCTCCCTAAAAATCACTTCGACTCTCTGCCTACTTGTTTCACCCTGAAACATCTGCAAAAGTTGTTGTTCTAGCATTGTACAAACATTGAATGCATACTATTTTACTGAAGAAATCAAAAGGAAAATCAACATCCTAATTCAAGTACTCAACTAGCTGTTTTAAAAATGTGCTGATCTGATTAAGTCAATCTCCAGAGAGCCAATAACCAGAGAACTATTTACTTGACTGAATTCATTATTATTTTCAAAACAGTTGCGGAAGCATGTTTACGAGTTTTGGTGTAAAAAGTCATCCAGTTTGAGGTTAAAAACTTTCTTCATGACTATGGATAGATAGGGATAATGGAACTTCAGTTATACCCATTGAACAAAAATGCTATTTTGGATAACTACAAGTTGTTTAACAAGCATTTACTAGACAGGCCCAACCTTGTTTCCTGAACTCTCAGAATGGACGATCTTAGTGGGGAGAGGGGTGTCCCTAAGCAAACCGGCACATGAGATTAGGTAATAAACAACTGTATTATCCTTCTTGCATCTAGCCTCAACTGCAGCTGACTTAGGCCTCTGCCTGCAGGCTCAATGAAGTTTCTGACTTGAAAGGGATTAAATACAAAATAGCACTTCCCTGCTTCTCTCCTAATCCACTTTAGGACAAAGCGATGACTAGGAGAGAGCATCTCATCTGTGCAGACAGCTTAATTTATACAGCTCTTCATGAATATTGAGTTGGGCCAACAGCAAGAGTTTGTGGTTTTTCTATCATCCTGTGACTAGGGCCACTCCTCGCTGCTCACTTAGTTTCTGAAGCATAATATGTGCTCACAATCCAGACAAATTTACACAAAATGGATTAATATTTCACTTGCATGTTATTGAACTTGATATACGAGTTTTAAATCATGCAGCTCATGGCACTTAGTCAACAAAATACTAAAATGCCTCTTTTTAAAAATGATTTGGATGATAGTTTCCTAAATTAGGAAAGTTTCCTAAATTATTGAGACTATGAACCAATTTATTAAATTTAGTGAAAAAAGTTTCTATATTAGGTAAGATAACTCTTTTCTATGTAAAACTTTCTTGTGAAAGATGAAGTAACTTTGTCATCATTCTTTCAACGTCTAAGACAAATGGCCTTGGGTTGTCAGGTGGATGACATTTAACTCAACACTACCAAAATTAAAAGCAACCAATAAGAAGAAGATGAAAGAGAGAGGAAAGCGGATTGAATGAAATAAATGAAACATTCATGTTTATATGTGTATATTTAGATTTCTAACCAGATTGTAAGTTGCAAAAAGATTCATACTCTCCATTCAGGGTACAGTGTGACGGTATTAAACAACGAACTAGTGGACAGGCACAGCCTAGGTCAGGAATATGGACCTTTGGAAAAATTGTAAAGAGACAATAGTGTCTCTTGCCTGCAGTTATTTCCTCCATGTAACCTGTCCAGTAACCCTTCATCCTTACATCATGTGGATATTTTCAAGGGTCCATGTTTCTTTCTCTCAGACAGAAGAAAGAAACATTCGTGGAATAACTAACATATCCAGGTACTGTACAAGACACTAGGTTTTCATAAAGATTAAGGAGGATTGATCTTGCTAAAGTAAGTACACTATATAAAATACATCACACTTAGAACATATATACAAGTTTTTTTTTTCTTTTTGAGACAGAGTCTCACTATGTCACCCTTGGTAGAGTGCCATGGTGTCACAGTTCAACCTCAAACTCTTGGGCTTAAGTGATTCTCGTGCCTCAGCCTCCTGAGTAGCTGGGACTACAGTGCCCACCACAACACCCAGTTATTTTTTTGGTTGCAGCTGTCATTACTGTTTAACAGGCCTGGGCTGGGCTCAAACCCGCCAGCCTTGGTGTATGTGGCTGGTTCCCTATTCACTGAGCTACAGGTACCGAGCCATATATACAAGTTTTAAATGCTATTAAAATAGAGACACAACTAATAGTTATTTGTTTGTTTTTTGACAAAAATGCAATTAAAATAGAAATTGGTAGTAGAATAATCCTGGGAAGTTCTTCAAATATTTGGTAAACAAATAACTAAATAGTAAATAACCCATGGGTCGAAGAAGAAATCACAGAGGAATTAGACAGTATTTAGAATTGCATGCTGATGGAAACACAATACTGTATCAAAATGTTCATGATGCTTAAGATGAAAATTCTTTCAAATGCTTATATTTGATTAAAAAGTTTTCCATGATTGCAAGAGGGACTTTACCTAACAATTGCAATCAGTGTAACCTGGCTTATTGTACCCTCAATGAATCCCCAACAATAAAAAAAAAAAAGTTTTCAAATCTGATATTAAGTCCTACCTTAAGAAACAACAAAAAGATTAGAGTGAACCCAAAGTAAGTAGAAAGTAGGAAATAATAAAAAATAGAGCAGAAATCAATACAATAGAAAATGGTGAAGTGACAGACAGCAATACAATTCTGATGGCACCACCCGGGGTTAGAGTCACACTAAGCAAGACTGAGAGCATGAGCCACATGACTGCCCTTCCTTCAGATGCCAGCCACACCTCAGGGGTTCCCAAGGCACTCATGCATCTTGCCACCTATCTACAAACCCAGGAGTTTCCCATGCTCTTCCGTGGATTTAATAATGCCCTAGACTGACTCACAGAACTCTGGGAAGTGCCATGCTCATGCTTACAGTTTTGTCATAAATGTTACATATCAGGACCTGCTAAGTGAAGAGACACACAGGTGAGGTTTGAGATGGTCCTGAATGCACAGCTTCCATGCCCTCTTCCTGTGGAATCAGGGTATGTCACCTTCCCTGACACATCAAGAGCAATGATTATATGGTTCAAAATTCACTGAATTGTGTACTTAAGAATTTGTGCATTTAACTCTGTAAATTCTACCCCAACCACCCCCCTAACTCCCTCCCTCCACCAAAATACTAAAAAAAAAAAAAAAAATACTGAACTCTATAAGTTCAGTTATTTAAAAAACTCTATTTAAGAGATTTACTCTTTTCACAAGTATGTACTATCAATTCTGAAACTACCTCCACTGTATTCTGGGCTTAAGCAAATTAGTAAATATATTGAGGATAATGGGATATAGAAAGAAGAAATACTAGAATGTACCCCCCATCATATCCAATTGGAATGGAAGTTAGCAATGTGAAAATTTTTTAAATTTTATATATAAACAGAAATAGACACAGAAATAAATTCATAAATTTATACACATATATTTCCTAGTCCTGATCTCTGAGAGGAGAGATGACTTCAAAAGCAATAAACACTCTTCACTATAATGAACTAAATACTCTTGGAGAAATAGTTTCATTCCAACACTAGGAATAAAAGGACTAGATGAGTTTGGAACATTTGATTGCAATGAAAGGTAACACTCAAAAACTCACTGGGACATGTCAAAAGGATATACGAGCCATGTTGAAGGAGTTCCCACTGACCGAATTGGGAAAATTTGACTATAGAAATAAATATTGATAGGAATGGATTATAATAAGAATCTGTGAATCATGCTGATATAAATAAATGAACACATAACAAATAAATAAAAGGGGAAAAGGGAAAACTCTTCCTCACAATAGAATTTCAACTGATAGTTACATAATGAATGGTAAGTTGGAAAATCCTCAGACAGTGAGAAAAGTAGTGGGTAAAAGTTTAATGAGGATAGAATACTTCATGATTTCCAAGTATCTTCCCACAAATTACATATCATTTACAAAGGGGAAATGATGAATTTAAATAGAGAAACCTGGGAGACACAACCTGAACAGTACGCTTAAGGATTACATCACTAACTTCAGGACAAACTGACACCGTGTGTCTCTTCACATGTTACACCGAAAAGGACATAGCATCAGTTCCATGGCATTGTTGCCAAAAATACACAAGGTGAATCTAATCACAAGGAAACATTAGAAGAACCCAAACTGAAAGATAGTCTTCAAAAATAACTCTTCAAAAGAGTCTTATTGACTCTTCATGTCAAGGTCAAGAAAACAAAAAATGTCTAAGGAACTGTTCCTTATTAAAGAAATCTGAAGAGACATTACAATTAAATAATATGACACCAAGACCAGGGGGAAAAATTCTCTTATAGGACATTTTTGTACTAAAGAACACCTTGGGACAACTTATTAAATTTGAATATGGACTATGGATTATATAACAGTGTTATATCTGTGTTATATTTCCTGATTTTAATAACTGTATTGTTGTTATGTAAAAGATTTCTTTTTGTCTCTAGTAAGATATACTGTCTCCAGCAAAAGGAAGAAACATTTATGCAAAACAATGTATCAATGGCAAACAACCATTATTATTATTATTAATCAAACACCCAAGGTGATCTCAAGAGGAAGTTTAGCCATGCTATTTCCTTTTAGGGAATCCTAACATTTCAAAGGCTTTATCAAGATGAGTGGAGCATAAAATTTACCAGTAATTTGTACAAATTTTTGGCTGTAACAACAATGATGTTACAGATAAGCTTGACTTTACATTTTAATTTTTCTAAGCACTGATTCTGAACTAATTGAAAATAGTCTAAATTATGAGAATCAGTCTTGAGATCAGCCAACAGTGAGTAGTTAGTTGAGCTACAGAAGAAAAAGCTTTATCATACCAAGGCATCCCCAGATCTGGTCCCATTTGCAACAGGAGACAGATAAAAGAGGTGAATTACAATCTATTCCCTGTGCAACACTCCACAACACCACCCACCTCTATATCCCCACCTCCCACTCAACACATAAGTTCCTTCCTCCCCAACACCCCTTCCATCCATCCAGGAATAACCACAAGCATTTTTTGTATATGTTTTTATTTTGAATCTGAGCAGCTATTGATTATTATATGCTGTTTAAAGTCCACAAACCCTGGCAAGAGTTAACAGGAATTCCAGATACTATCAGATATATTTAAACATGATGCTTGAATGGTCTTTGCAGCTGGTAGTTTATACATAAAATATGTTCAGCCAGCGATAGCATCCTTATCTAAAGACAGAAGCTAGCAAAATTTCATCCTGTGTGCTCTGTCAGATTGTTCCCTGGGACAGATGGCAGAAGACTCCCCATGACAAGTGTGAGATGCTATCTGGGTGTCATGGCAGTGGTTTTCTCATTGCCCTGGACAGAGCTCCCTGGCCACTCTCTTCATTTGAAGCGTGCAAATGAGTAGAGGCAGATAGCAGAATGTGTGTGATCAATAAACTCATGTAATTAGAATCTTGCTGAAAGAAGAAGTCCCCTTTGAAAGAACCTCCTTGAGGGCTTGGTACCTCTGCCTACCTGGGGGTTCGCATTGTTTCAACCTCTTGTATATTTTCCGAAGTGACAAGAATAAACTGACAACACAAATGACCAATTTTTAAAGTGCTGCCCACCTTATTCAGAATCAGGCCTTTAATCTCTTAACTTGTGGAATCAGCTGGGAGCTCAATGGTAAATACAAACCCAGAACCCTCTTTGGTACACTGTCTGCTTTTATCTGATCTCATCTTCCTGCTGCTAAAAGGCACTGCCACTCAGCACATATAAACTTGCACACCCATAATGCAGAAGTTCCTCTATTGAACCCGTACACTGCACCACATTTACACTTGTGTGCACAGACACTTTCTTTCTTTTTTTTTTTTTTATTGTTGGGGATTCATTGAGGGTACAATAAGCCAGGTTACTCTTGATTGCATTCATTAGGTAAAGTCCCTGTTGCAATCGGACAGACACTTTCTTTAAACCACAGGTCAAGGTTACATATCCTCAAAGCCATCCCTAGATAAGTCTTTTTATTCAGCTTAGCCATTGGTCCCTGACTAAATAGAAAATAGTCTCCTAAAGCATGTTGGCAGATATTGCATTTACACACCTCTATAATTGCTCATACACACACACACACACACACACACGCACGCACAGGGTGTCCGTAAAGTTAATGTTTAATTTAAAATAATGTGCAAGTTTTTAAAATGCACATGAACTTTATGGACACCCTGTTTATGGAGAAAAATCAATATATATACAGTAGAACCTCCAGGGTTTACCCCTTCCCTACACTGACCACCCCTTAAGTTGACCTAATTTTCATAGACTGGACATGCACTACATGTATGTATCAATACAGTAGGCCTAGTTCCTTATGTGGACCATCTCTGTATGTTGACCAGTTAGTTACATACAGTTCCTTAGTGGTCGACTTTCAGAGGTTCTACTATAATATATATAGACTATCCATAAAGCATCCATCCATGTATGTCTCTATTTTATATAGTGGTAAAAACATGTAACATAAAATTTACTCTCTTAACTATTTTTTTTTTAATTTTTTTATTAAATCATAAGTGTATACAATGATATGATTATGGGGCATCATACACTCACTTCATAAACCATTTGACACATTTTTATCCCAGTGGTTAACATAGCCTTTCCGGCGTTATCTCAGTTACTGTGCCAAAACATTTATATTCTACATTTACCAAGTTTCGCAAATACCCCTGTAATATGCACCACAGGTGTGATCCCACCGATTCCCCTCCCTCTACCCACCCCCCCCTTTCCCACTTCCCCCTATTGTTAAGTTGTAGCTGGGTTATAGCTTTCATGTGAGAGTCCCAAATTAGTTTCATAGTAGGGCTGTGTACATTGGGTATTTTTTCTTCCATTCTTGGGATACTTTACTAAGAAGAATATGTTCCAGCTCCATCCATGTAAACATGAAAGAGGTAAAGTCTCCATCTTTCTTTAAGGCTGCATAGTATTCCATGGTATACATATACCACAATTTATTAATCCATTCGTGGATCGATGGGCACTTCGGCTTTTTCCATGACTTAGCAATTATGAATTGGGCTGCAATAAACATTCTGGTACAAATATCTTTGTTATGTTGTGATTTTTGGTCTTCTGGGTATATGCCCAGCAGAGGAATTACAGGATTGAATGGCAGATCTATTTTTAGATCTCTGAGTGTTCTCCATATATCCCTCCAAAAGGAATGTATTAATTTGCATTCCCACCAGCAGTGCAGAAGTGTTCCCTTTTCTCCGCATCCACGCCAACATCTCTGGTCTTGAGATTTTGTGATATAGGCTAGTCTCATTGGAGTTAGATGATATCTCAAAGTAGTTTTGATTTGCATTTCTCTGATGATTAAAGATGATGAGCATTTTTTCATATGTCTGAAGGCCGTGCGCCTGTCTTCTTCAGAGAAGTTTCTCTTCAAATCCCTTGCCCAGCCTGCGATGGGATCCCTTGTTTTTTTCTTGCTGATGCGTTTGAGTTCTCTGTGGATTCTGGTTATTAAACCTTTGTCAGAGTTATACCCTGCAAATATCTTCTCCCATTCTGAGGGCTGTCTGCTTGCTCTGCTTACTGTGTTCTTAGCTGTGCAGAAGCTTTTTAGTTTGATCAAGTCCCAGTAGTGTATTTTTGAAGCTGCTTCAATTGCCCGGGGGGTTCTCCTCATGAAATACTCACCCAGACCAATTTCTTCAAGGGTTTTCCCTGCATTCTCCTCTAGTATTTTTATAGTTTCATGTCTTAAGTTTAAATCTTTAATCCAATGAGAGTCTATCTTCGTTAATGGTGAAAGGTGTGGGTCCAATTTCAGTCTTCTGCAGGTTGCCAGCCAGTTCACCCAGCACCATTTGTTAAATAGGGAATCTTTTCCCCACTGAATGTTTTTAATTGGCTTGTCAAAAATCAAATAGCGGTAAGTAGCTGGATTCATCTCTTGGTTCTCTATTCTGTTCCAGATATCTACTTCTCTGTTTTTGTGCCAATACCATGCTGTTTTGATCACTATCGATTTGTAGTAAAGTCTGAGGTCTGGTAGTGTGATTCCTCCTGTTTTGTTTTTATTTCTGAGTAATGTCTTGGCTATTCGAGTTTTTTTCTGATTCCATATAAAACGAAGTAATGTTTTTTCAAGATCTTTAAAATATGACAGTGGAGCTTTAATAGGGAGTGCGTTGAAAGTATATATTGCTTTGGGTAGTATGGACATTTTGATAATGTTGATTCTTCCCAGCCATGAGCATGGTATGTTTTTCCATTTGTTAACATTTTCGGCTATTTCTTTTCTTAGAGTTTCATAGTTCTCTTTATAGAGATCTTTCACGTCTTTTGTTAGGTAAATTCCCAAATATTTCATCTTCTTTGGCACTACTGTGAATGGGATAGAGTCCTTAACTGCTTTTTCAATTTGACTGTTGTTGGTGTATATAAAGGCTACCGATTTATGAATGTTGATTTTGTAACCTGAGACGCTGCTGTATTCCTTGATCACTTCTAGGAGTTTTGTAGTAGAGTCCCTAGTGTTTTCCAGATACACAATCATATCATCTGCGAAGAGCGAGAGTTTGATCTCTTCTGACCCTATATGGATACCCTTGATCGCCTTTTCTTCCCTAATTGCGGTGGCTAAAACTTCCATTACAATGTTGAAAAGCAATGGAGACAATGGGCAGCCTTGTCTGGTTCCTGATCTGAGTGGAAATGATTCCAATTTAACTCCATTCAATATGATATTGGCTGTGGGTTTGCTGTAGATAGCCTCTATCAGTTTAAGAAAAGTCCCTTCTAGACCAATTTTCTTGAGTGTTCTGATCCTGAAGGGATGCTGGATATTATCAAAAGCTTTTTCTGCATCAATTGAGAGAATCATATGGTCTTTGTTTTTTAATTTGTTTATGTGCTGAATTACATTTATAGATTTACGTATATTGAACCAGCCTTGAGACCCTGGGATAAAACCAACTTGGTCATGATGTATAATTTGTTTGATGTGTTGCTGGATTCTGTTTGTTAGGATCTTGTTGAATATTTTTGCATCTATATTCATTAGTGATATTGGTCTATAATTTTCTTTTCTTGTTGGGTCTTTTCCTGGTTTGGGGATCAGGGTGATATTTGCTTCATAGAACGTGTTGGGTAGTCTTCCTTCTTTTTCTACATTTTGGAACAGGTTGAGTAATATAGGTACTAATTCCTCTTTAAAGGTTTGGTAGAATTCTGACGTGAAACCATCTGGTCCCGGGCTTTTCTTTTTAGGGAGGTTTTGTATAGTTGATACTATTTCTGAACTTGATATGGGTCTGTTCAACATTTCCACTTGATTCTGGTTAAGTCTTGGAAGGTGGCGTGCTTCCAAGTATCGGTCTATTTCCTTCAGATTTTCATATTTCTGAGAATAAAGTTTCTTGTAATATTTATTAAGGATTTTTTGGATTTCTGATGAGTCTGTGGTTATTTTGTCTGTGTTGTTTCTGATTGATGATATTAGAGATTTTACTCTTTTTTTCCTGATTAGGTTGGCCAGAGGTTTATCTATTTTATTGACCTTTTCAAAAAACCAGCTTTTTGATTTATTGATCTGTTGTATTATTCTTTTGTTTTCAATTTCATTTAATTCTGCTCTAATTTTGGTTATTTCTTTTCTTCTACTGGGTTTGGGGTTGGAATGTTCTTCCTTTTCCAGTTGCGTGAGATGTCCCATTAAGTTGTTAACTTCCTCTCTTTCCGTTCTCTTGAGGAAGGCTTGCAGTGCTATAAATTTCCCTCTTAGAACTGCCTTTGCAGTGTCCCAGAGGTTCTGATAGCTTGTGTCTTCATTGTCATTTTGTTCCAAAAAATTGGTGATTTCTTTCTTAATCTCATCTCTGACCCAGCTATCATTCAGCATAAGGTTATTTAACTTCCATGTTTTTGTATGGGTATGCAGATTCCTGTTGTTACTCAATTCAAGTTTTATTCCATGATGGTCCGAGAAGATGCATGGAATAATTTCTATTCCTTTAAATTTACTGAGGTTAGACTTGTGACCTAAAATGTGATCAATTTTGGAGTAAGTTCCGTGGGCTGATGAGAAGTATGTGTATTCAGTTTTGTTGGGATGAAATGTTCTGTAGATGTCTGCTAAATCTAAATATTGGATGGTTAGGTTTAAATCTAAGATTTCTTTGCTCAGCTTCTTTCTGGAGGATCGATCCAACACTGCCAAGGGAGTGTTGAAATCTCCAACGATTATGGAGCTGGAGGAAATCAAGTTACTCATGTCTGTTAGAGTTTCTCTTATAAATTGAGGTGCATTCTGGTTGGGTGCATAGATATTAATAATTGAGATCTCATCATATTGAGTATTACCCTTAACAAATATGAAGTGACCATTCTTGTCCTTCCTTACTTTTGATGGTTTAAAGCCTACTGTATCTGCAAATAAAATTGCAACACCTGCTTTTTTCTGATTACCATTTGCCTGAAATATGGATGACCATCCTTTCACCCTGAGTCTGTATTTGTCTTTTAAGTTGAGATGTGACTCTTGTATGCAACAAATATCTGGCTTAAGTTTTTGTATCCAGTCAGCTAACCTATGCCTCTTTAGAGGACAGTTTAAGCCATTCACATTGATGGAGAGTAAGGATAAGTCTGGTGGAATTTTGGGTATCGAGTTTTTCAAAGGTCCAGTGGACATTTTTAATCCTTTCGCCAGTGTGGAAGTTGGAGTTTGATCCGAAGTTTCTGAGTGAGTTTACTTTTGTGGTATAGGATTCGGTTGGTCATTGTGGAGGATAGGTCTGAGAACATCCTGAAGAGCTGGTTTACTTATGGCAAATTTTTTCAACATATGAATGTCATTGAAGTATTTAATTTCTCCATCATAGATGAAACTCAGTTTAGCTGGATACAAGATCCTGGGTTGAAAGTTTTTTTGCTTTAGGAGATTAAAAGTTGATGACCAGCCTCTTCTTGCTTGAAAAGTTTCAGCAGAGAGATCTGCAGTTATTCTAATATTCTTACCTTTGTACGTTATAGTTTTCTTTCGCCGGGCTGCTTTGAGAATCTTCTCTTTCATGTTAACTTTAGTGAAGCTAATTATGATATGTCTGGGAGATGGCTTTTTGGGGTTGAATCGTGCTGGGGTTCTGAAGCTGTCTGCTATCTGAATTTCAGATTCTCTAGGCATGTCTGGAAAATTTTCTTTCATAATTTCATGTAGAAGGGCCTCTGTGCCCTTGGCTGCCACGTCATCAGTCTCCGAAATTCCTATAACCCTTATGTTATTTTTTTTCGAATTATCTGAGAGCTCTCTGAGTGAGTGATCCGTTCTCTTAACTATTTTTAACTGTATAGTTCAGTAATGATAAGTATATTCATGTTGTTGTGCGACCAATGCCCAGGACTCTTTTCATCTTGCAAAACTACAACTCTATACCCATTAAAAAGCTCTCTATCCCCCATTGCCCCAGACCTTGGCAACCAGTATTCTATTTTCTATCCCCATGAACTTGATTACTCTACATACCTCACATAAGTGGAATCATCCAGTATGTGTGTTTTTGTGACTGGCTTATTTCATTTAACATAATATCTTTAAGATTCATCTATGTTGTAGCATATTTTATAATTTTCTTCTGTTGTGAGACTGAATAACATTGCATGGAATATAGACCACATTTTGTTTATTGTTTACAGATGAATGGATTATTAATACTTCATTAGTTATATTAACTTATTATTCGATATATGATCTCCAGACATTTCCCCCATCCTATGGGTTGTCATTTCACTCTGTTGATTATATGCTTACATATTTTAAAAACTATTTTAGTGTACAAGTTTTTTGAGAGTCGATTCTAGGGCCTATTCATTTGTTAGCTGATATTTACACCAAATGTTTAGAAACTCAATAACTTGTTTCAAAATTTATGTCATATGATAATGATTCAACCACTTGTGAAATGTATACAAAATCACATTTTCCCTACATTTTCCCCTTTCAGCCAGAGTGACAATTTTCTTGGTGTGTTCAGATATTACCACTTGTGATCATCACATAGGCGTATTTTTCTTCAAATATATCTGTGGCCTTGAAGGCATAATAGCTCCCTTGATACACCCCTGACTTCTCTCTAAGCCTGAGAGAAGGAGGGTGAGTTAAAAAAAATTATACTCCAAGAAAAAGAAAAAGAAAAATATTGGTAATTACTCATGAAAGATTTCCAGTTAACTATGTACTTGGTTTAATTATAATGTGGATAGACTACATCAAAAGGAAATAATATAGAGGCCTAACCTCTAAAATGATGAAGTAGGACCTCCAAAAATCCATTCTTCCATAAGAAATAAGATTGAAAATCAAGTTTTTCAATCTGAACTCTGAAAATTAACTAAAGACATGTAACAATCTGGGGAGTGTTAATTCAAGAAAAACAATTGAATCTCTGTGAGAACAGCAACCTCGTGTCTTTTTTTGTTTGTTTATTTTGAGGCAGAGTTTCATTATGTTGCCTTTGGTAGAGTGCCGTGGCATCACAGCTCATAGCAACCTCCAACTCTTGGGCTTAAGTGATTCTCTTGTCTCAGCCTCCCAAGTAGCTGGGACTATAGGCACCCACCACAACGGCCGGCTACTTTTTGTTACAGTTGTCATTGTTGTTTAGCTGGCCCAGGCAGGATTTGAACCCTCCAGCCTCGGTGTATGTGGCTGGGGCCATAACCATTGAGCCCCTCATATTGTTTTAACTGGTCTTACTTCCATGCTCCTTCTCCCTAGCTCTGTGGTAGCTTTGAAAGCCAAAAGCCCCCAAAATACAGTAGCTGTGAGAAGCAGCAGCCTAGCAGACACTGAGGAGTGGGGAGTGGGGTAGAAATTGGTTTGAGGTGCTCCAAATTTCCATCTCAGAGAACTGTCACTATTTAATTTATCCAAGATCATTGAAAACTTCCATGCTCAAGGTTTGTCTTTATTATTCTTGAGTCAGTGTTCACTCTGTGTAGACAGTCCTACCTACAAGGCATTTGTCAAAAACATCAGCTGCAATCATTTAATATCACAGCTGCATGGGTAGAAAATAACCCATGTTTTTAAAAACTTAAATTTAAAAAGTGGGCAAAGGATTTTAATAGAATTTCTCCAAGTAGAAGTTTGTAAATAAGCCATGGAGGGAAAAAATGTTCGTCATTAGTCATTATGGAAATGGATATCAAAATCATACTAAGATACCACTTCACACCCACTAGGACAACTATTTAAAAAATGAGGCTACTAATGAATGTTGGCAAAGGTGTGGAGAAATTTAAACCTTTGTACATTGCTGATGGGAATGTCAAATGGTGTATCTACTTCAAAAAATAGTTTGTCAGTTCTTCAAAATAATATCATAGGACCCAGAAACTCTCCTCCTCAGTAAATCTCCAAAAGAAGAAAAATGTGCATTCTCACCAAAAACTAGTATATGAATGTTCATAGCAGCATTATTCATAATATCAAGAAATAGAAGCAAAATTTTCATCAATTTTGATGAACTGATAAACAAAAGATAGTATAGCCATACAATGGAATGGATATAGTATATCCACGCAATGGAATACTGTTAATTCATCCATAAAGGAAGCAACATTTTGATACATGGTGTACTATGGATGAACCTTGAAAATGACAAGAAAAGTTAAAGAAGATGCCTATGGCTTAGTGAGTAGGGCGCCGGCCCCATATACTGAGGGTGGCGGGTTCAAACCCAGCCCCGGCCAAACTGCAACCAAAAAATAGCCAGTCGTTGTGGCGGGCACCTGTAGTCCCAGCTACTCGGGAGGCTGAGGCAGGAGAATCCCTGAAGCCCAAGAGCTAGAGGTTGCTGTGAGTCCTGTGACATCATGGCACTCTACTGAAGGCAATAAAGTGAGACTCTGTCTCTACAAAAAATAAATAAATAAATAAATAAATAAAAGAAGAAGATGGACACAGGGCCACAATTGTCTGCTTTCATTTATGTTAAATGTCCAGAATAGGCAAATCGATAGAGACAGAAAGTACATTGATTGTTGTCAGGGGTAGGGCAGAGGAAATGAGGAGTGATGACTAATGGATACAGGATGTTTTGGAGGAAGTGATGAAAGCTGGAAACAGTGGTGATCAAGACACAACTTTTTTTTTTCCTTTTTATTTCAGGTTATTGTGAGGGTATAAACGACCAAGTCACAATTTTTAAATTTGTTAGGTAGAGTCCCTCTTGTAGTTAGGCACCACACCGAAAAGGTGTGCCACACACTGCTACCTTGTGCCCTTTAAATGGGAACACACAAACCCCCTCCTTCCCAATTTGAATAGAATTAAATTTTTCTTCTATGTGTGGATGTATTAGATTGTCTACTGGCTTCATAATAAAATTGAGTACCTTAGATACTTGTTCTTCCATTCTTATGATACTTTACTAAGAAGAATGTGTTTCAACTCCATCTAGGTTAATACAAAAGATGTAGTCACCATCTTTTCCTACAGATGAAAAGTACTCTGTGGTATACATATATCACAGCTTGTTAATCCAGTCCTGAGTTGGTGGGCACGGGCATCTAGGTTGTTTCCACATCTTGACAATTGTAAATTAAACTGCAATAAACATTCTAGAGCAAATGTCTTTATGATAAAACGATTATTTTTCTTTGGGGTAGATGCCTAGTAGTGGGATTGAGGGGTCAAATGGGAGGTCCAATTTGTATTCCTTGAGGACTCTCCATACTTCTTTCCAAAGAGGCTATATTAGTTTGCAGTTTCACTAACAATATAAAAGTGTTTCTCTTTCTCGTGCCAGCATCTGCAACTCTGGGACTTTGTGATGTGGGCTATTCTCAATGGGATTATGTGATATCTCAAAGTGGTTTTGATTTGCATTTCTCTGATGATTAGAGATGATGAGCATTTTTAAATAAGTTTGTTAGCCATTCATCTGTCTTCTTCAGAGAAGGTTCTGTTCAAGTCTCTTGCCCAGTGATAGATGGGATTGTTAGCATTTTTTAAAAATTCTCTATGGATCCTGGTTATCAAGCCTTTGTCAAATTCATAATATGCAAATATCTTTTCCCATTCTAAAGGTTGTCTATTTGCTTTGATTGCTGTGTACTTAGCTGTGCAGAAGCTTTTCAGTTTAATTAAGTGTCATTTCTTTATGTTTGTTGCTGTCGCAATTGCCGCTGAAATTTTCTTCATAAAATCTTTCCCCAGACTTATATCCTCAAGTGTTTCCTCCACACTTTCTTCTAGGATTTTTATCATTTCATATATTAGATTTAAATCTTTTATCCAACTTAAGTCAATTTTTGTAAGTGGTGAAAGTAGTGGGTCCAATTTCAGTCTTTTACATGTGGTTATCCAGTTCTCCCAGCACTATTTATTGAACAGGCATTCTTTTCCCCACTATATGCTTTTGCTTGGTTTATCCAAGATCATTCAGCTAAAAGAGACTGGTTTCATCTCTTGGTTTTATATTTGATTTCATATGTCTATGTCTCTGTTTTTGTGCCCATACCATGCTGTTTTGATCATTGTGGACTTGTAACATAACCTAAAGTCTGGTAGAGTGATGCCTCTGGGACTTTTTTATTACTAAAAATTTCCTTAGCTATGTGGAGTTTTTTCTCATTATATATGAAACAAAGAACTATTTTTTCCATTTCTTCAAAGTATGATGTTGGTATTTTAAAGGGGGTTGCACTGAATCTATAAATTGCTTTGGGTGGTGTAGATTATTTAACAATGTTGGTTCTTTCCAGCAAAGAGCCTGGTATGTTCTTCCATTTGTTAATGTCTTCTGCTATTTCTTTTCTTAGGGGTTCATAATTCTCTTTGTAGAGGTCCTTCACCTCTTTTGTTAGGTATATTCCTAGGTATTTCATTTTCATTGAAGCTATTGTGATGGGGATTGTATCTTTGAATAGCTCTTCAACTTGACTGTTAATGGAATATACAAAGGCTACTGATTTGCAGACATTGATGTTATACGCTGAAACATTACTATAGTTCTTGATCACTTCCTGGAGTCTTGAGGTTGAGTCTCTGGGGTTTTCTAAGTAAAAGATCATATCATTGGCAATGAACAAGAGTTTGACTTCCTTTGCTCCCATTTGGATGCTATTTATATCCTTCTTTTGCCTGATGACATTAGCTAGAATGTCCAGCACTATGTTGAATAGTAGTAGTGATAGAGGACACCCTTGTCAGGTTTCTGGTCTAAGTGGAAAAGCTTTAAGTTTTACTCCATTCAGTATGATATTAGCTGTAAGTTTCTTAGAGGTGGCTTCAATCTGTTTCAGAAATGTGCCACCTTTACCTATATTCTTAAATGTTCATACTATAAAAGGATGCTGAATTTTATCAAAGGTTTTTTCTGCATTTATTGAAAGGATCATATGTTCTTTGTTTTTGATTCTACTGATATGATGAATTACATTTGTGGATTTGCATATGTTAAAACAGACTTGCATCCCTGGAATGCAGCCTACTTGATTGTGAAGTATAATTTTTTTTTTTTTTTTACTGTGTAACTGTAATCTACTGGATAAGATTTTATTGAGTATTTTGCATCAATAATCATTTGTGAAATTGGTCTGTAGTTCTCCTTTTTAGTTGGGTTCTTTCCTGTTTTTGGTACCAGGGTGATATTTGCTTCATAGAACATGTTTGAGGAGGTTCCTTCCTTCTCGATGTTTTGGAATAGATTCTGCAGTATAGGTATAAGCTCATCTTTGAAAGTTTGAGAGAATTCTAGTGTGAAGCCATCTGGTCCAGGGCTTTTTTTGTTGGAAGCTTTTTCTACTGTTTCTTCAATCTCAGTGCTGGATATTGGTCTGTTCAAGAGATCTATTTCTTCCTAATTAAGTCTAGGGAGATATTATGATTGATTCCAAGTAGTGGCCCATTTTCTCCACATTGTCAAATTTCTGGGTTTAGAGTTTCTTACAGTAGTCAGAGATAATCTCTTGTATCTCAGTGGTATCTGTTGTTATTTTCCCTTTATCCTTTCTGATTGAGGTTATTAGAGATTTTACCTTTCTGTTTCTAGTTAATCTGGCCAACGGTATATGAATTTTATTTATCTTTTTGAAGAACCAACTCTTTGCTTCATTGATTTTCTGAATGATTCTTTTGTTTTCAATTTCATTCATTTCTGATTTAATTTTGGTTATTTCTTTTCTTCTGCTGGGTTTGAGATTGGATTCCTTTTCCTTTTCTATTTCCTTAAGATGATTCATTAGGTTGTTGATGGGTTCTCTTTCTGTTTTCGGATATAGCCATTTAATGTGATAAGTTTCTCTCTTACAACTGCTTTTGCAGTATGCCACAGGTTTTGGTAACTTGTAACTTTGTTTTTGCTATGTTTGAGGAATTTAATAATTCCCTCCTTTATCTCTTCCTTAACCTAACTGTCATTCAGCATAAGGTTGTTTAATTTCCATGCCTTTGTGTGGGGATGAAAATTTTTGTTAGAGTTGAGTTTCACATTTATTGCCTTGTGATCTGAGAAGATACAACTTATAATTTCAATTCTTTTTATTTTTTTCAGGTTTGATTTGTGACCTAGGATATGATCTATTCTGGAGAATGTTCCATGGGCTGACAAGAACAAAGTATATTCCTTAGCTTTGGGAGGTGTGTTTCATATGTCTATCAAGCCTATTTGTTCTAGAGTTGCATTTAAGTCCCTTGTATCTTTAGTCTCTGTTTAGATGATCTGTCCACTTCTGTCAGAGGGCCATTAAAGTCCCTACTATTATGGTGTTATAGAATATCATATGACTCAGACCAATCAATGTCTATTTCATAAATCTGGAAGCATTTATGTTGGGTTTATAAATATTTAGAATTGAAATATCTTCTTGTTTTATTGTTTCCTTCACCAGTATGAAGTGATCACCTGTGCCTTTCTTAACTTCAATTGCTTTAAATCCACATGTATCTGAAAATAAGATTGAGACTCCTCCTTTCTTCTGGTTTGAGGGAAATATTATTTTCTAATCCTTTACCCTGAGTCTTGTTTTATCTTTTAAGGTTAGGTGTGTTTCCTGGAGAAAGTACATGGATGTCTTATGCTTTTTTATCCACTCATCCAACCTGTGCCTCTTCAGTGGGGAATTCGAGCCATTAACATTTATTGAGAGAATTGATGAATGTGGTGGAGTTCTATTCGTCTTATTTTGTGAGGGTCCATTGCTTAATTTTATCCTTTGGGCCACTCTGGAAGCTAGGTTTTGTTCTTCTGTTTCTGGGTGTTTTCTGGTGGTCCATTGTGATGGTCAGTGTGGAGAATAGGTCTAAGTATTTCCTGTAAAGCTTGTCTTGTGGCAAATTTCCTCAATGATTGCATAGAAAGGATTTGATTTCTCCATTGATGTGGAAGGTTATCTTAGCAGAACATAGACTTCTAGGCTGAAAATTATTTTGTTCAAGAAGGGTAAAAGTTGATAACCATTCTCTTCTGTCTTGGAAAGTTTTAGCTGTCACTCTAATGGATTTGATCCTGTAGATCAATTGGTGGTTACTCCTAGATGCTTGCAGAATTTTCTCTTTCTTACTGACGTTGGACAGGTTCATTACAATGTGTCTTGGAGATGCTCTATTTGTATTGAGATGACCTGGAGTTTGATATACCTCTAAAAAGAGAGTTGGAGAATCTTTAGTGATACTTAGAAAGTTTTCGTTCATGATATCCTCCAGGAGGGCTTCCATTCATTTGGGGATATTCTTCTTCCCCTTCAGGAATACCTATAATTTACATGTTTGAATGTTTCATGAAGTCCCATAATTCTCTGGGCAAATATTCTTCTTTCTCTCTCTTCTTTGCAGCCTCTTTAACTGCTTTGGTAGCTCAAGAGCTTTATCCCCTTGCTCTGAGATTCTTTCTTCTCCATAGTCTAATCTATTATTGATACTTTCCACTACAGCTTTAAGTTCCCTGATTTACTCCTTCAATTCCTTCAACTTCATCATATCCTTCCTATATTCTTCATATCTTTTGTCCATTTTTCAACTTTATCATCAATTCCCTTTATCATTTTTGCCATCCATATATTTAAATTGCCTTTCTGTCATTTATATTAATTCTTTATAGGTAGAATCCTCTGCAGTAGCTACCATATGATCCTTTGGGGGAGTTGCTCTATTGTGATTTTTCATGTTGCCAAATTTTTGTTTGTGTTTTCTTCTTGATCATTTCCTTCCCCTACTTTTTCCTTTTCACTCCCTCTTTCACTTTAAATTGTCTGTGTGCTTAGGTGTTACAGTGGCCTTGTGGTACAAGGCCAAAAGGAAGATGAAGGTAAAAGTTGAGAAGGAAGAAAGTAAAGAAAAAGAAAAAGAAAAGGGGGGGAGGATGGAAAGAAAGAATCGAAGGAAAGGAGAGAAAAAAAGGATAGTGAGAGAAAAAGTGAGTGACAGGAGAAATAGTGGTATTGGAGGGATGCTTTAACCACATTTTCATCTCCAGGACTATAAGAGGGGCTGGGTAGGTCCTTTTATGTGAGGTGCTCCTTATCAGCCTGGGAAAGAGCAAGATCCCACGTCGACCATGAATAGAAAGAAGTCAGCAGTATGTCACAGTAGGGATTACCAATACCTTCTTTCCAAAGGCCAAAGCTAAAAGGACACCCAAGACTGTGAGCTCATGGTCTCCTTGAGCCACACCAATGTCATGACCCCCAGCCAGACTACTCTGTGACCCCTAGCCCTCAGAGAAGAGAAATAAATGAAAAAATTAAAGTAGATTTAAAAATATATAATTATGTAAGTTAAAGAAGAGGGTGAAAAAGGATATCTTAGCTGTTGTATGAGAAATTACCTGGGAAAGATGAGAAAAGTAGAAAAACTCTGCCAAAAGTGAGAAAAAGGAGAGAAATAAAAAAGAAAGAATAAAAGGTATTGAAAACTAGAATAAAAATTGAGAAGCCCTTGCTATTATAAAAAGTAAAAGTGAAAAAATAAAAATACAACAACAACAAAAAAAACTACACAAACGAACAAAAATAACAAAAGAGAAAAAAGAAAAAGAAATAAGAAAAAAATTGAAAAATGAAGCAAAAAATGTAAAATCGTGTGTGTGTGTGTGTGTGTGAGATAATATATTGCCTGGACACCAGGTGGTGATGTGGTGTTAGGACATAGAGGACACATGCTAAATTATTTGCATTTGATGGAAGTCAGAAGCCACTCTCTAGGTGGAAAGGAGACCAGATCTTGTCTTCTAACTTCTTTGCCCTCACTCTGAGCCTGTTTGCTTCAACAGGCATTCAGTCCTCGTTTGACCAGGGTCCCAAAGTTCTCGCCTGACTTCCCAGGAGGCCCATCAGACAGTGTCCCCTGACAGCAATGCAGCCCTCCCCGGGGGTGTGGGTCCCACTCAGATTATTCCAAAGATGGCCACTGGAGCTCAGCAGGAACACTAGAGCTGGATGTGCACTAGGAAGGGTGGTCTTCCCACAATGGCCGTGCCCTGCCAGCAGGCAAGCCAATGGGAGAACCACTGAACCCAGCATTCAACCAGGCCACTCTAGGCTGTTCGAATCTATTCACAGCTCCAGTGAACAGCCCAGCCCCAAATCAAAATACTGCAGGACAGCTTTTCCCATCTCCAACCCTCTGTAGGAGAGCTGGTGACTGGCCAGTTTCTGCCCATATGAAGCACCTGCCTTCCATGTTGGTTTTCCTCAGCTCCAGACCTCCTCATTGACTCCTGAAGTCTCCTGCTGCTTCATTGTGACCACATAGAGCTATTTCTGTGCAGATTTCCTGGGCCAGAGGTGGCTGAAGTCCACTTTCCCCTGTCTCACCTCCAGTAGCCAGAAAGGAGATGTCTCTAGTCTACCATCTTGCTCCACCACCTCAATGCACAATTTTGTGCTTAGAAAGAACACTGAATTGTACATTTTAAAGAAGTGAAGTTTAAACCATGGAAATTACATCTCAATAAAATTATTTTTTGAAAATGGTATAGAAGAGGCCACAAGCCCAGCCTTTGTGATACATGAGGTATCAACATTAATGACTTCAAAGTGAACTTCTCTTCAAATCTATCATGTGCACTTTGTTATCAGACATTGTTTTAAAGTTATTCTCTCATTGCTCACTGAAAAGTGTTTTCCTACCTTACCTCCTGCCAAGTTTACCTGAATTATTTAACCAGCATTTGGGTAAACACAGCCCTTATTTGTCTAATATCCCATAAAATAATCTGTGCCCTTGCCCTAAAACTTTTCCTTATATAGTACAGCGGATTCAAAATGTTTGGCTAATTTAGCACCTGCTGAGAATAAGACACCCCAAGAGCTGTTCAAGGGCCATGACAAAGGGGTATCCACAAAGTATACAATGTGTCTACTATTAAGCATCCTTTCACTCTACCCCCTCATGGTTTGACGTAAAGTTTAGAATATCTCATATCTTAGCAGTATGTTCCTTTGCAGCCCTAGACCTAGAACTTTAAACCTCTAGATTCTTTGTCTCCTAGATAGTGTGTGTGGTTTCCTTCCAAGTGCACCTTGAGAAACAGGTGGACCTTTGCAAATACCTGCTCCATTATTGGCCATTGGTAGACTTAAAAGCATCTTTGAAATATTTTCATGAGTTAGTTGCTCAGCTTTAGTGATCTTTCCTTGGGTTCTGTGGTAAGAATTAACTATAGGCTAATAAGCCCATATTAATCCTAAGTTATCAACACTTACACTGAATACACACTAAATATTACTGTGTGACTCTGAGAGGTCAGACAGTTGCCAGATGGAACAGGTAATTTCCAGTACAATAAATAGGTTCATACTCTGCTCACCATCACCACCTTATTTTTAACTTTTACCTTAATGACTTGAGACCCTAGTTACTGCAGCTGCATACAAACCTCCCCATCTGTCCTCTACCCAACACTCCACCATAGGAACCAGATAAATCGGCAAAAGCCTATGTACACATACATTATTTTATTAGTATAAATGGGAAATCCTCTTACAGTAATGCCCTTCCTTTCTAGATTGTAATAGCCAGTAACAACATTAATTATTCCAATATGAAATACATTAATTAATAAATGGGAATCCCATAACTATTTTTATCTTTTAACTGGCCTTAGCCAAAATACATCAGCACAATCCAGGATTGGATCCAAGCCTATTGGTTTAATATTTTTGTAAATGATTTTTCAAACTGCTAGAGTAAACATTTTGCCACCAGTTCATCTTGGATAGTTGACCTAGAAATATTTTGTTTAAAGTTTGGGGTGCTTTACTGTCTGAAGTCTGAATTCGTCAACATGTACTTAGAGATATTCACAAGCCAAACTGGTGCAGCCATGATCACCTGCCCACCTACATAAATCCTTGGACCATAAATTGCTTTTTTGTGTGTAAAGCTTCATCTTACTTGTGGGCATTTGATATGGAAAAGAATTGACTTCCTTTTCAGTTGAGGTTCCAGAAATGTTTCTCCACACTTGTGACGTCAACCCTTGCTCAGTTGGCTATTAAAGCATTGGGCCCTGAATTCAATTTTCCACATAGAATATGTAGAGGACAGTCACTTGCCAAAGAGGATACTCTTGAACCTATGACTGCTCAAATCTTAGAATTATTAGAAGTTTACTTGAGTCATGCATACAACTGTTCTTAGCAAACTATATGTTGCCATTTTTTTGTGGTAATCCTACTCTAGGGAGAACACAGGGACGCTAAATGGTGAAACATGTTATATTTACTTTAAGAATATTATTGAGGATGCTACCAAGACCTAGGAGAGAAATTTTGAATGTCTGAACAGAAAATTTTTGTGCCTTTTCCTAAGCAACTTATTTAATTTTAGCTCAGACACACTCGAACCCATGTAATTGATTCTATCTCCTTCTTCATTCTGGCTATGAGGGTGCTTTCAGGAAGGTTTATATCATGCTCTGGCAGTACCCAATACTTACAGTGCATGAGCTCATTCTGGCTACATCTTGTTTTTTTACCTTTATATTACCTTGTCCCTATTTTCTCACTGACTAGTGTTTTGTTTTTTATCTTTTGTGTACGTTATCTTTGTGCATTTTTGTAAGCTGCTTCGAATACATCTTGTAAAGAGAATGAGTATAAATAAATACATTTTTGTAACAGTGCTATGTGAAGGATAGTGCTACAAAGCAGTAGGATAAAAATCTTATCAGAAGAAGGGACTTCTGTAGATTCTCTGTGGGTAGAAATTCTATTCTCACTTAATTAAAAAGTCATAATAGGGATATGTTACAGCCCACCTGACCAGGAAACCAAGATAGAAATGTTAATTGAGATTGTGGAAACAGCAAAATTAGGCCAGGTAGTAATAATGGGAGACCTTAATTACTCAATCAAAGATTGGCAAAATGCCTCACTGGGACAAAGGTTGGAAGTGAGATTTTTAGATAAAATAAATTACTGCTTCCCAGAGAAGGTAGTGAGGAAGGTTGTGTGGTGGGGAAATATTTCAGACTGGGCTCTGACAGTGAATGGAAATTGGTCCACAAGGTGGCAAAAACATTAACAGTGACCACCATACAATTTAATTCTATAGCCTTGTGGGCAAATTAAAATTTACTACATGTCTGTTTAATATTATAAAATGTCTTATGACAAAAATGAAAGTTAGAATTTTTAAATTCAATAACAAAAAAGAAACCAAGAGAATATGAAAGTTAGAATTTTTAAATTCAATAACAAAAAAGAAACCAAGAGAATATTTTCAAAGCAACTTATCAGCAATCCGGGGAACATTCCAAGCAGTTTTAATACACATAGTCCTCAGTGGCTAGATGATATAGTTAGAAATATAACAGCTGTGGTAGAGGACAGGAGATGTTTTCATAAAGCAGAGCTAGAACCATGGGAAAGAAACATTGAAACCCATAAGCCAGAATAGGTGAGAATAACTTTAGACCAACAAAACAAAAAATCTGATGTATCTTAAAGAGGATTCAAAAAGAATTGGGAAAAGATTCCTTGGAATTATCAAAGGGAGGAAGAAATTTCAAGAAACTATGAGACATCATTAAGATAAATGACACTGAAGTTAAATAAAAGGAGGAAGATAAATTGTTAATAAAGTCTTTGCATCAATTTTCAAAGATACTCTTTCTTATAAAACATCCCTGGAAATACAGGTCCAGGATTTCCAGGGATATTAAATTAAAACTACTAGAAACATGATCATTGATCAAAATAATAAGCTAAACTACCCCCAAAATGTAGTTAATTTGGAAAACTTGGGGGTGAAATATTCAAAGAAGAAATAGAGCCATTTTTAGTTACAATGTGTACCTGCCACCATAGATGACTTTTCTCTTAGAAATATTGAGACCCATTTCTTTATCTGACAAGACAGGGGAATTATAACTAAATAGAGGCTCATTGAATACTCTTTTCTAAAAAAGAAGCCTCCCAGGAGAAAAGATAATGTGGTTTATAAGTAGGCAAACAAATTAACATTTTTGACATCAAATATATAAATACATTTTTAAAAGATGTATTTAAAAGATTAACCAAGAAAATATATTTAATTGAATTAAGGTCTGGGGAAAGGGACTACAGGAAGACTCTTTTGGGAGAAGAAGTATAAAACATGGTGTGTCAAAGATTGGTTTCAGGCCTGGCGGTGTAATTTAACATTTTTGTAAAAGAGATGGAGCAACCAGAAAATCCTCTAATGATTCTGGTTATTAAAAAGACATACCAGTCAAGAAAAAATTATCCAGGTTCTTAAAAGTAGGCTAATAAAAATGGTAGATGAGCAATATCTATAGGCATAAATAAGCCAAATTTTCCTAATGAAAGGAGAGCTCCATCTTTAAAATTATTCCAAATAAAATAATGCTCTTTCCAGCTTTCTACTTAAATTCTTTCCTCTAACTTACCTGCAATTCACAGGAATGGATGCTGTCTTTCACCACATCCTTTGAGGAATCTGAGGGTAGAAACACAAATGCCTGGCTCATCTCCAGTAGTGGATATGTTTGCAGTATTAGTCCATGCCCCTGCCAAACACAGTCCTCTGAAATGCTAGGCTAAAAAGACACCATTTGAAATAACAGCAACAAAAAAGAGTTTGGAATAAATAAAAAAGTGCAGATCACACAGAGGATAATATACAATTAAAAGACTCATTGCCCAAAAAGTAGCATTCAGAGGAATGGAAATAAAGACTAACGGGTTTGGCAAACTGTGAAAAAAAAAAGGATATACCAGATTTACATCTGGTATATCCTTTACAACTGGGAAACCCATATTTTTAGGTATACTCCAAATTCCACATGAAGTTGCTCTTACTAAGTGAGTCTAAAACTTAACTTGGTTCTCTGGTCTTGAATGCCTCCCTTCTTTCTGAAGCCCATTCCAGCTCTTGCAGGCTAGACTGCTTGCTCTGTTGTGACTAACAACCCACAGTCTCCTGGATATGGCTTTGCCCTTACTCCCCTGTAGAAGCTTCTCTATCCTTTCTAAAACTACGGAATCCACAGTTCATCCCCCTAGATGCCACACAGCACTGCCCCGTGGAGCCCTGGCTGGCTGCCACACTTGATCTACTTTGTGTACCTTGTTGGCTTCTACCCAGGTGCTCATCCCTATCTCTATCTAGCCCATGTGTTACTCTGTTTTCCTGTGGGTAGAGGAGAAGCAGCCCATTAAAAGACCTCATTTCAGCAGACTGCTGGAAATTCAGGATTTGCAACCATTTACTAACATGGAGTAGAAGCTGCAAATCAATCCAGAGTCTGTAATCCCCCTGATTGCATCTCTTTAGAAGAAGTTTTATAAGTGAAGTGGTTTGCGGGTGGTCTCTTTGATGCAGATACCTGGAACAAATTGTAGAGGCTTGGTCTGAAGAAGCACGATTGCAAAGGACTCAGCACTCTTATCATCATGCTGAGTATGTATGGCATACACTAAAACCTTTTTTGTCTGGGTCTGCCTTTTTCTCCCATCTGGAAAGAAACTACTAAATATTGTGGCTGTGAGATGATTTTGTTCTGCTTCCTATGCAAAACACAAGATTATTTTTAAAAAAGACCTTTTAAGAGGTAGTAAAGGAAGTAAATAAGCACTTCCCAAATTATGGGAAAGAAGTTGAGGGAGTTTTAACCTTAGACATATATGAGATCCTAAAATATTAACAGTTATTAACTTTGATATCTGCAAAGAGGGCTGAAAGTAAAGCTTTCTCTCCAGAGCTAAGGAGAAAGTAATTTCTTTAAAGGATGATAAATGATATATAAAGCTTAGTCAGAAATGTACCAATGCTTAAGTAAGAGGGACTTAATTTTAAGAGTGTTCAGAGGAAACCGAAGAGTGATTTGATTGGAACTCTTTCCCAGGCAATATGGTAACATGTGTAAGGATATGGACTCTGGAGCCAGGTGGCCTGGGTTCAAGTCCCAGTCTGAGACAGGCAGTCCCCATAATCTCAAGTCCCCCAGGTTATGAATGAGACAGGTTTTGTAGGTTTGTTCTTAAGTTGAATTTGTATGTAAGTTGGAACAGGTACATTTATATATTACTCTGTAATAGCCTCTGTTTGTAAGTGCAAGTTGTACATCAGTCAGATGTTTGTTCAAGGACTGTCTGAGTTTATACTAGTTATGTGGCCTTGGGCAAGATAGTAAATAAACATCTCTAATTTTGGTTTTCTCATCTATCTGAGTGGGATAACAGTCCCAAACTCACCGTATTGAATAAGTAATATTAAAAGGTATTAATAGAATAAATAAATAAATGCAGAAATTTACTACCTCACAAGGCAAATCCCCACCTCCATCTTACCTTCAGCTGAAATTAGCCTTCTTATAAAAGTTCATGCATTGGCCTAGTTTGGCAACATAAAAACCTCTCTATTCCATATGGTGACCTTTAAATATTAAAAGACAAATATAGAAGTTCCTTCTTAAAATACTTCTTCACTCTGAGCAGACTTGTTTCTTTGAATTCGTAATGTGACAAAAAATGTGTTTGCTAACCCAGGAGCCTATTCTAATCTCTTTTATTCTTTTTTCCATGCTACTTCCACTTTCATGCTGTAATGACAAATATTTAATTTCCTGGCCTTCCTTATATCCAGGAATAAACAAATGATCAAGTTCTGACCAAAGAACAAGTGACCAAGTTCTGACCAAGTAGACATAAGAACGGTTTACTTGGAGACTTTTGATTTTTTGATAAAAGAGATAGACCCAGCAACACTGTCCATTTGGCCCCTTTTTTCTTCCTTTAATACAGGTGTGGTGCCTGAAGCTGTGATGATCATCTCACAACCATGATGCATCAAAAAGTTTCTAGACTTTTTTTTTTATTGTTGGGGATTCATTGAGGGTACAATAAGCCAGGTTACACTTATTGCAATTGTTAGGTAAAGTCCCTCTTGCTAGACTTTTTATTATGTGAAAAAAAGACCTCCTTTTTGTTAAATCCAATGTTAGTTCAACAGCATTCTAAGTAATTTGTTTAATTTAGTTTGCTGAGTTTCTTATTTTCCTGCTTATATGCCCTCAAATGTAGATTACTTTCTTATCATCATTTTTAAAGTATGAGTCCTATCTTCTATTCACTTGCCATTTCTTATATTAAGCATTTCCTTTACAGAAGGTCCTATTCATCTCTCTTTCCCATTGATATAGGGGATTGTTGGCTTTTTGTTGTTGTTGTTGTTGCTTAATTTGAGTTCTCTGTAGATTCTAGTTATCAAACTTTTGTCAAATAGATAATATGCAAATATATTTTCCCATTCTGATCGTTGTCTATTTGCTTTAGTTGTTTTCTCCTTAGCTTATACAGAAGCAATTCAGTTTAATTAAGTCTCATTTGTTTATTTTTGTTGTTGTTGCAATTGCCACTGGAGTCTTCTTCATAAAGTCTTTCCCCAGGCCGATAGCTTCAAGTATTTTCCCCGCACTTTCTTTGAGGATCTTTATTGTTTCATGCCTTAGATTTAGATCTTTTATCCATCTTGAACCAATTTTGGTCAGTGGAGAAAGGTGCAGGTCCAGTTTCAGTCTTTTACACAAGGTTATCCAGTTCTCCTAGCACCATTTATTGAATAGGGATTCATAAATCCTCAGTGAATGTTCTTATCTGGTTTATCAAAGATCAGGTGGCTGTAAGATTTTAGTTCCATATCATAATTTTTTATTTGATTCTAGATGTCTATGTCTCTATTTTTTTGTGCCAATACCATGCTGTTTTGATCACTATGGCCTTGTAGTACAGCCTAAAGTCTGGTAGGCTAATGCCCCTGGCCTATTTTTGTTATTAAGAATTGCTTTAGCTATATGGAGTTTTTTCTGGTTCCATACAAAATGAAGAATTATTTTTTCCAAATCTTAAAAGGATGATGTTGGTATTTTAATGGGGATTGCATTGAATCTATAGATTTCTTTAAGAAGTATAGACATTTTAATGATGTAGATTCTTCCCAGTAATGAGTATCGTATGTTCTTTAATCTGTTAATATCACAAAGACTCTGCAGATGCTGGCATGGTTGTGGAGAGAAGAGAACACATTTATATTGCCAGTAGGACTGCAAACTAATGCAACCCTTTTGGAAAGAAATACGGAGAATTCTCAAAAAACTCAAACTAGACCTCCCATCTGATGCTACAATCCCTTTACTAGGCATCTACCCAGAAGAAAAAAATCATTTTATCATAAGGATATTTGCACTAGACTGTTTATTGAAGTTCAATTTACAATTGCCAAATTATGGAAATAACCTAAATGCCCACCAATCCAGGAACAGATTAACAAGCTGTGGTATATGTATACCATGGAATACTATACAGCTACTAACAAGGATGGTGACATTACATCTTTTGTATCAATTTGGATGGAGTTGGAATACATTCTTCTTAGTCAAGCATCACAAGAATGGAGAAGCAAGAATCCAATGTACTCAATTCTGATATGAGGACAATTGATACTAGTACATGGTTGAGGGAGGGGTATGGGGGAGGGAAGAAAGGGAAGGAGGAAGGGGGTTGTGGAGCCACAGTGTGTGACACACCACTTGGAGGTGGGACACTATTAGCAAATGCAAGCAGTATAACCTAGCTCATTTTACCCTCAATGATTCCCTAACAATCAAAAACAAAAAAAGCATTTCCTGAAGCAAAGAAAGGATTCTAAAAATTCCATATTTAGGTCTTAAAATGGTCTAGAATGTAAAATACATTCATAACTGGAAATACTTTAAAAGCTTCTGTTAGAAAAATAGCATGACCTTACATAGCATATAAAAAGCATGGCAATGATATATTAATGATGTGAATTTTTCCAAAAATTAGAAAAATACAGAAGAAAACATACAGGGATTTTAGACTTTTATGCATATGAAGAAGATTAAAGAAGTTTAAAGGAAAAATGGGTATATCTGACCACATAAAAGTTAGAAGTTTCTATATGCAAAAAGGTAGTGGTAGCACACACATACATATGTGGAATGCATGTAGCAGACCAAGGATTATTAACACATTTAAAATTTCCTACAAGTCAATAAAAAAAAAATCAACCTATAAAATATGAATATGTATCTTCATACAAAAGAAGTGTAAATGTTTAACAAAAACATGGCTATAGATTTGAACATGCCCTTAAAGCCAGAATGAAATAACACTAGATACTTATTAGAATGTCTTCAATCAAAAAGACTTATCATACCAAGTGTTGGCAATGATGTGGAGTGACCGGAACTCAAACACTGCTGGTGGAAAAGTAAAATAGTACAACTATTCTGGAAAAGAGTTTGACAATTCCTTAACAAACTATGTAGTACCTACCCCAGACCTCTCATTTTACTCCTAGATATTTGCCCAAAGGAAGTGAAAAGCACACGTTCACACAAAGTTGTATACGTAAACATGTATAGCAACTTTATTTGTAAAGTACCACATTGGAAGCTATCCAAATGTCCTTCAGTGGGTGAATGGACAAGTTGTGGTACCATCTATGCAATGGAATACTATTCAGTAAATAAAAAAGGAATGAATTATTTATAAATGCAACACACAGATGATCTCAAATAGTCTAAGTGAAAAGGCCACCCCCACCCCCATACAAAGAGTACCTAGTGTATTATTCCACTTATGTGAAATTCTAGAAAAAGCAAATTGACCTGTAGTAACAGAAATCTGGGCAGCTGTATAAAGATGGAGCTGGAGAAAGGGGAGGAAGTCAGGCAGGAATTACAAAGGGATGCAAAGAAATTTCACGGAGTGATGGATCTGCTCACATCACCTTTGTGACGATAGTTTCCAAATGACAAAACTCCTCAAACCATATACCCTAAATAAGTGCTGTTTATTTTATGTCAGTAGTGCCTCAACAATGCTGAAAAACTAGAGAGAGAGAAAGTGAAAAAAACAGAACGAGAGGGAAGAGAGGGAAGATAAAGAGGGGGAGAGAGAGAAGATACCTAACTATAAAGCATGATCCTGATTTGGATTCTGGAGCAGAAAATAAAATTGATATAAAAGGCAGTATTAGGACAGTTGGTGATATTGTAAATTAGATCTTAAAAATATGATTTAGATGGTATTATATCAACATCAAATTTTCTTAATTTAGAAATTGTGCTATAGCCTTATAAGAGAAAATACATGTCATTAGGAAATGCAAACTGAAGAATTTAGGGAAGAAAAAGCATTGATTGCAACTTATTCTTAAGTGCTTCAGAAAAATAATAGCACAATAATAATGTGTGTATAATATATATGGAGAGAGAGAGAGAAAGTGGCAAAATGTTCAGGTTTGATATATTTGTGGGAGCTTTTCGTACTATTCTTATACTTTTCTGTACGTTTGAAGTTATTTCAAAATAAAAAGCTGAAAATGACTCTTTTTTTAACTATTGGCATTAAGAAGACTTTTATACATATGAAGAAAATTACAGAAATCTAAAGGAAAATGGATATATCTGACCTCCAAAAAATTAAATTATTTCTATATTTAAAAAGTTAAACACAAGTTAGCACAAACATTAATGAAAAAGTATATCACATTGGTTTTTGTGAGCAAAAACCCATCATGACCTAAGTGGGCATCTTTAGGAACACTCTTAAATAAATTAAGTACACCTATACTAATATGCAGTGATATGCAGCCTTTTACTGACCTGAGAAATTTTTCAAAATGTATTATAAAGTGAAAAAGGCAAGCTGTGTAACAAGGTGCCAAAGATCATTCACATGTGTGACCAAACAAGGGGTATTCTAGGTGAGTGTGTATAAATTGCTAGAGTGTGGTTTGGAACGATACACATAGATATCTAAACTGTGGTTACTTCCAAGAAAGGATGTTAGATTGTAAGGTGGAGGCAGGAATTCGATTAAATAAAACTTTTACATTTTACTGTACTTTGAATTATTTGAATTTGTGCTAAGGCCCATTCTGAGCTTTAGTCCCTGTGATGCTTTTTGATAGGGTTATGCTCCTGTTTTTAGTTCATCCTAACTTGGGGCCCTTTTATGATTATTGCACTTATCTTCCAGGATAAGACTCCATAAAGGTGCCAGGAGAAGCCTGAGGCTTGCCTTTCCCTACTTGTGCCTGTTTTCCCCATTCCTACTGCAGCATGTGGGATGCTAGACCCTACAGGCTCCATCTCAAACCGTGAGACTACACTCCCAAAAGAAATAAACATCACCGTTAAATTCAAATGAAAATGTATCTTTTTTGTAAAAAATATGTGGAAGCAATTACACATATTTTATACTCAAAGACCGCCTTTTTCATGTTTGATTTTTTAAAAAAATCTCACAAGGGTGCACTGTAAATGCTTCTTTTATTCATCATCACATCATAACAGTGCTGATTAATTACAGACATGAAACATTCAAATGTGTCCCCATTTCTTTGTGTAGGAGCCCTTGGTATGAGGACTGGGGACAGTGGAGAGTGCTGTGAACTGTTAGACTGCCTTTCCCTTCTTGTAAGCAGACTGGAGAACTGGCTACTAATTTTACTTCAAAAACTCCTTGTTTCTAAATTTCTCAATTGCCAGTACAAATGAATACATTTTCCTGAAGGGCTCCATTGCCTATTTCACTCTCTGTGTTGGAGAATGTGTAATAGTATTACACATAAAGCAAGTGTCCACCTTGCTTAACCATGTACCAAATTACAGTAATTCCTATAAATAACTCAAGAGTATTTGGAGTATCTACAATGTTCAGTTTCCGCCAGTGACTGTAGCAGGAGTAAGAAAGAAGACGAACAAAGGAAATTAAAATGACTTACTCTTTTTGATTCCCCAAAGTTAGAGCAAGACTGGTTGCAAGAAACAGGGAAATACATGTAATCGAGTGCTCCAAGGAATACAATCCTCCCTCCTTTCTTCCGGCTCCCCACCTCTTTCTCTCTTTTCCACTCCCTCTTTCATTCCTCTGCCTTCCCCTACCTCAGAAAGTAATCTCATCCTTTCGTCACATATTATTGAAATCCCAGTTCTTTAAAAAACTCTCATTTTTGCCCAGACTGAGAGCATGTCATTTGGAAGTGATGTGCAAGGCAAGAGATAACCAGGTAGAACTCAGCGATTCGCCACAGAAAATGGTTCCATGTTTGGCCGTAATGCTATCAGAGCCTGTCCCTCAATAGCTCTTTACTGCTCTGAGCTCAGAATCTGCTGACTCAAGACTTTGCCTGCATGGGGAGGTGTTAGGGTGGAGAGAAAGGGAAGCCTAGCGGTGCAGGAAGAGTTAGGAAGAAATATTAATAGTCCTTCCAGAACACATAAGAAGTCAGAAATTTTTTTTAATAGAAATAGTGCCCCCTCCCCTTCTCTTCCTCTCTCTACCTCTCCTTCTGTGTGTTCATTTCATGCTGTGGTTATGTTGATTGGTAGAGAAGAATCTTCTCAGCTAGCTGCGTAGTACCAAGCAAATGCACTTCAGTTGAAAATGGTTAACGGTGAGGGGTTAGCCAAATGTAGGCAGCAGACTTGATAAAGGTTAAATACGGATGTTTGGGTGGTGCAGTAATGGGAGTTTAGAAAATAAAAAACTTCAAATCAAAAACTCCAAAGCACGTGGGAGTACACAGACATTTCCCTTTGTATAGGTTCCAGAAAGAATCAACACATTGCAAATGGGCTGACAAAACAGAAATGTCTACGAATAAGTTAGATATAGTTCCATTTCTTTAATAATTCTTTCAGTTCTAGTAATTTCCTATAAATTCAGAAGGGGAGACCAAACTATCATCGTCTTTGAACAGAAAGGATATTAAATGGTTATATTTTTATTTATCAGTGATCCTCTTGTTATAATGGTGGCTCCTGAGCTTTTGTTTTATTTGAATCAAAAAGTATATGAAATTCATAGACTCAATAAGTTGACATTTTTCATTTTTTTTTTTTTGTTCTAGTAT
This sequence comes from Nycticebus coucang, assembly GCF_027406575.1. Lineage (NCBI taxonomy): Eukaryota > Metazoa > Chordata > Mammalia > Primates > Lorisidae > Nycticebus > Nycticebus coucang. The sequence goes on from NC_069787.1 coordinate 104,592,078, forward strand.
TGACTTTCTAATCCTCCCTTGTGTTTAAATCATGGGCTTTTAGACACAGTCAAGTCCTCATTTATCAATAATGATCTTGAAAGGATAGAGCAAGCTATTTCAGAGTGAGGTAATAAATTTACAAATTATATTTATGATTCCATACATTTCTAAGTGTCTCATTTCACATTAGGAAGCCGGACTCCTTGGATACTATTCTGTGATGGTGTTGCCAATCAAAAGAAGGTGTTAAGTAAGGAAACATTAAAATGAAGGCATAAACCTTTAATGTTTAAATTTTTTTTCATTTGTTTGGACAGTAGTGATCTTAGCTAATACTTAATCATACAAATAATTTATCTACTATGTTGAGGAGTGAGAAAGGACAGGAAAAATAGTCTCGTCTTTGTTGTTTCCACATCTAACAAATCAGCTTGATCTTAATGCTGAGCCACTATTCCCTCTGGTTTTTACCTTTCCTATCTATTCACCCATTCCAACACTTCATGGCCTCTGGTACTCTTTCTTTCCTTTTACAGCCTCAAACCAGATGCCAAAGCCCCACCTACAATTAAACTCCCTTGACACATGCATCTACATGCTATGGATAGTGATAAATTATACATGTATGAGGACCAGAATCATTTTTGTGAATCAGAAAAATCTATAAGCAACTCTATCTGTATCTTTTCACTTTAATTCCTGAAAATACTCAGGTGTTTTGATGTATGATCTTCATCATCTATTAATGTGAGACAGTAATGATTGTTAGAAGCAAGGCACTTAAATTTATACTTATGTGTGAATGACACAGCATTTGTATTTCTTACATGGGTTGCTGCCCCAGGTAATTTTCACAAAAATCTGATAAAATATGGGTGATCTTACTTATGCTAATAAATTAAAAGGTCAAATAAAAAACAACAGCCTAACTTATGACCATATTGGTATAATACCTTGTCTACTTATAGTTATTAAGCATTTTTTAAGATTATTGACTTTTAACAATTTCAATATCAAATCATTTATTTTACTTCATGTTTTAATGAAATAAAAAGGCCTGTAAAACATCACCTTGCTAGTTGAAAATAGAGAAAAATGAACATAATAACTTCTGAAATATTCACAGTTGCTATTAGTACCATTAACTACTGCATTTTTTATTTTTGAAAAACAAAAAATGAAAAGAAATATGAGTGCATTAAAAATTTCTTTTTGTGTGTGTGTGCATCAAAAATATCTAATGGAATAAGTCCAGAACAAATCCAACAGTTTGAAGATAAACTCATAGAGTGAGTCAGATGAGCCACATTTTGTGGACACATTTGGGAACAGGAACTAGTTATCTTCAGCCAGATTTAGTTGTGTTGAATATAGCAGTGGAAAATTGAACCAAGAGGATTAGGGAAGTGGTTAGAGTTCAAGTAGATCTCAGGACAGTGAACAGCTCCTTGTCTACCCCAGTCACAACAATGACCACTTGTACCTATGCTAAGGCCACATTTTTCATGAGTGCCTTAGGAATAAAATAATGGGCTCCATACTTAAGAACTCCTAAATGCCTTGGACCATCTGCTAAGATCTTCAACAGTGTCCATCCATATCTAGGATACATCAAAAGACTTTCGCTATCACTATCATCATGGTTATTACCCTCTCTTCATGTCCACTTCCGTGGACATCTCCACTTCCATGTTTATTTCCACGAACCTTCAAATTCCTCATCTTCACATCTACCTCCTGCTCAAATTAGCTCCCTTACATGTCTGGCCACCTATGCATCCCACCAATGTAAGTATGTTCTGGGTTATAACATCTTTTTCCACTGCTCCACCCTCTAGTTATTGTTAGTACAGCCTTCTTAGCTTTCTGATGTTCCCCATTCCCATTTTCTCCCCTTCTCCCTCCCACCCCCACCATGGCCTCCATTCATTAGACTCCCTGTCAAGTCATCTGACTTCACCGACTTCATGAGCCCCTTCTAGCAACACTTAAACTTGACTCTTGGCTCAGTTATTTTATTTATTTATTTATTTTTTTTTTTATTAAATCATAACTGTATACAATGATATGATTATTTAACACAGCCCTCAGCCACCCTAGATTCCCAGATTTCATCCCTCACAAACTGCTTTTTTTTTTTGCAGTTTTTGGCTGATACTGGGTTTGAACCCCACCACATCCAGTATATGGGGCCAGCACCCTACTCTTTTGAGCCACAGGTGCTGCCCACAAACTGCTCTTTGATCCTCCTGTTCCACATATGCTATTGCTGAATACAAAGTCCACTCAGACTTGCATAAGAGTAAGACAAAGTGTAACACCAGCCAGTCTTTCTTAATATGTGATTCTTCATAAAACATATTCATTCTTTCACTTTCCTCTACAACCTAATTAATATTCTAACCCCCTGCTGTCTTCCTGAGCCTACATTTCAGGACTCTACTACAGGAGCCTCTGGGATCCCAAATTCTATATTAAGAATATCCAAGTTGCTTTAATTCACCCATTGTTTTTATCCTTCAACATCTGTGGTTGTCTACATTCATTCTTTTATCTTTCCTTTGTCTCTAAGAGAAAGATGATCTTGGCTTGGCACCCGTAGCTCAGTGGTTAGGGTGCTGGCCACATGCACTGAGGCTAGTGGGTTCAAACCTTGCCAGAGCCTGCTAAAACAACAATGACAACAATTAACAACAACAACAGCAAAAAAAGCCAGGCATTGTAGCTGGCGCCTGTAGTCCTAGCTACTTCAGAAGCTGAGGCAAGAGAATCACTTTAGCCCAAGAATTCAAGGTTGCTGTGAGCTGTGATGCCATGGCACTCTACCAAGGGTGACACAGTGAGACTCTGTCAAAAAAAAAAAAAAAAGGAAGAGAGAGAGAGAGAGAAAGATGATCTCTTCACCACCATTTGAGGTCTCAGGTCTGTGCTCTACAACCCAGAATTCTCTCCCCTTCAAGAGCCTTATTCTTCACTCATTATGTTCAGCCCCTTTCCTTGAAAGACAGGCATTCTTGGAGAACACTGCTTTATTTATCTCTACTCATCCCCCTAATAACTTTCTTCATTCTCTCTTTCTTTTTGCTGCCACTGTTTTTGAATGATTTTCTACAATTTTACTTCTATTAATAACCTCCAGAAATGAATTATTTTTCTCCTGAGACTACAATGAGTCTCTTTTCAAATTCAGGGGACTTTTCTCTGTCATCATTGCCCTTGATCTTTCTGAAATAATGTATTTTGTGGAGAACCCTCCCCCAGTTTTCCATTAAGCTGCATTATATTGTTTGTGTTCCTTCTATTTCTCTAGACAGTCCTCTGTTTACTGATCCTTTTTCATCTACCCACTTACTGAGACTCTCCATACAGAGGTCTTTAATGACCACAATCTTTGTCTTGGTTAATTAACTTTTATCCTTCCAGTTGCACTGATAAAAGAAATCCTCCTCCTTTGACAGTGCACTGGATACCAGTTCTGCTTCTTCCACTAGCTATAGGACATCTTAAATGTTCTCTATCAACTCAAACTGACACAACAAGGTGTTGTTTCTCCCAACAGTATATACACACACGCACAGAAAAGTCACTATTCCTCATCACCCCTTCCTATTGTCATCAAGTGTTGTTAATTCTGCCTTTGGAAAAATTCTTTCATACATTCCCCTCCATGTTTTTCCTAGAATAGCTCAGGCCATCATCATATTGTGAATTTGTAATATTTATTTTTTAAGACAGGGTTTCACCTTGTCACCCACGCTGGAGTGTGGTGGCCTCATCATAGCTCACTATGATCTCAAACTCCTGGGCTTAAATGATCCTCCTGCCTCAGTCTTTTGACTAATTGGAATTACAGGCACACACCAACATGCCCAGCTTATATATCTATTTTTGGTAGAGACAGGGTCATACTATTATCCAGGTTGATCTTTAACTCCTGGCCTCAAGAGATCTTCCAGCTTCAGCCTCCCAAAGTGCTAGGACTATAAGTGTGATGCCCAGATTTAACATCTTAAACTATGTTATTAACTATATGTTATTTAGTTATAATAATATTGTTATTAACTATATATTAACTATATTCCTTCCCCTCTGTCTTCCCTGATTTATCTTATATTTCTGCCCAGCTTAATCTTCCCATTATAGGACAGTTTATTTTATTAACAAATAATTCATTTTGTTTTAGAAGTTTATAAAGTAGACATAAAAAAGAAAACTTTAAATTCCACTTGTAAGCCTATCGTTAGATATAACAGCTATTAATATTTCAATATATTATTCTTCCAATGCTTTTAGTACATATCTTTTCAATAGCTTACAACATGGCATCACATGTTGTACTTAGAACTTGAACAAGTATCATAAATCTGTTCAATATCAACAAGAGCCCATTTTCTTTTTTTTTTTTATTTATTAATAGTTTATTTATCACTCATATTCATAGCTCAGGAACACGGGTCAGTGACAAACGTCTATGTTAATCAGCCCAAAGAAATTCTTTATATTCCAAAATTACTTTACGCTCTGAAAGACACCAGCCTTCCTCATCTCCTCAAAATATTTCACAGAATCATAATTTCTGTAGAAATCTGCATATGCCTTCTTTCTTGGTTCAGCCACAGCATACTTATAGAAAGCTGCAACCCCCAGGGATACAACAAATGCTCCAACAATGTGAATCCGCAGGCACCTGGCCAAGAGGCCATGCATCTGAGGTTTGGCCAAAGCACTGGAAGCCATGGTAGTCACTGTTCTTGATGGGTATGCCAACCTGAACGCGTCCTTCCCGGCTGAGGGACGCACGACCTGCGATCTCCAAGAACCCATTTTCATCATCACATTGTTTTAGTGGCAGCAAACCATTTCCTTGTGTGGATGGGATATCATTACTTAACATTACTGACTAAATTTGTTTACAGCATTTAGATTTTATAAACAATACTATGCAAAGCATTCTTGAAGCTAAATCTTTGTATACTTTTTATCTAAGTACAATTGCTGAGTGAAACTGGGTATGTTTAAGGCTTTTGACAAAATGAAAAATTATCCTTAGAAAGGTTATAACAATTTAGAATTTCAGTAGGGCTATATGAAAAATGTCTACTTTCTTGAGCCTCATCCATACTGGGAACCATTTTTAAAAATCTATGCCAACCTGGTAACTGAAATGGCAAATTGAAGTTAAATCTCTTTTAATGTACTCATTAGCTATTGGCAGCCAAACTTTCTAGGAAAGAAAATAAAAACCCAATTGCGTGCTTACTACTTTTCCCATGGGAAGGAAGAAAGTGGGGTAGAGAGAAAGCTAGGAAGCTAAGATAGACAGTCCCCATATAGCAGAGAGTCTCAGGATCCTGTAGTCTCCTTTCTCTCTTAACACATAGAATATTTAAATTTCATCATTAGAGATCTTCCCCCTTCTCCTCTTGCCAACCCACGTAAATAACAGCATCTAATGTTTTGAAGTAGAATGTGGAGAGGCTGCATATGTGTATATTTCTTCTTCCTTATATTAGCTTCAAAGCACCTTTAAAACATGCCATTTCAATGAGAGTTATACAGCTGTCAGCTCACTGTCTCCTCCAGCTTTTGCACACCAAGAGTGAGATCTCCAGCTATATGCTCATTATAGAACTCCACCCCACCTAAACAAGTTGGATACACTATGAAGCTCACTGAGCAGGGTTTGACTGGTATGGAAATGTATTTGCCTTTGATCCTGGCAGAACGTTTTTGTTGGAAATTTGAGATCTGTCAGAAAGTGAGGTAGTTTCAAATAAAGGTGAGGTAAGGTGGAAAGATGTGCTTTGAGGAAGACAGAGAAGAATTATCAGTGTGGAGCCATTGGAGAGGTGTGGTTACCCTGGAAAGAAAGAATAGTCATCATTCATTGTCACCCAAAGTATTTATAGCACATTGCTCTACATGTATTCAACTTTGGACAGGGTTTCTGATTATAATTGAAGGCTTAAATTCCACTTCCTTTTCACAGTTAGATTAGGGGGATTTTCTTAGTTTTCTCTCGTAGAGGTTGCCAAGAATAATCTGGGATTTGGAATATGACATAGCATATGGACAGAGCTATGTAATGAGAGTTGATAATTTCTGTTTTTTGAAATCTGGGATACTGACTTTTCCTTTCACTTAGAATTTCATTGTAAACTAGAAGGAAAAATTAGATCACAAAAATTCCCTAAAATGCTTAGGTATGCTTCCATTTGGTTATTTTGAGGTTTTTAATTCCAAAATCTCAAGCTTAGAAAGAAAGTCATTTGATACTGTCTCTACATTCCATGATGAAGAAAAGAGAAATTTCAAGATGTTAGTATGCACTTAGATTTCCCCTGCAACTATGTGAAAGACTAAGAGCTAGAGTCCTGGTTTCTGAATCTGTGTCCAGTGCTCTTTAGGACACAATCAATTTCCTAGTATAACATTCTAGGGAATCTTCCCTCTTTTATGAGCCTAAAGTCTGAAAGTGAAGCAGAAATCAACTCCATCGAGTCAAGGGCAGAGTCCTTTGTAAGGAGCTTTGGGTTTCTGCATTCTTCCCTCCACATTCTCTTTAGGCTCATCATTTCCTTCATCATTTCCTACAAAGGACTTGACTGAATCTGCTTGGTTTATAAATTCAAAGCCTGGAGCTGCAATGACTTTTTCCTTTAAAGACTATTATTTGATTATCTTCATAGCTTTACTTATAATGCTTAAATTACTTTTAGCATTTTTTAGGTCATATGTGATTAATCTTTAATGATAATTTGACAGTTTACTAACACATTTCTAAAGAATCTGTAATTAATTTTAATGCACACCTCATTTTTTCTAATTTCACACTTGTATTTATCTCATTATATATGTTGGATTAAAGATATTAATGTTCCATTTGATCAAAACATATATTTGAAGTCTCACATTGCTGGAATGAAATAGGGAACTTTGACAACATACCATTACAGTGTTCAAAATTTCTGAAAATAAAATTTATATAAACCCTCATCTTCCAAGTGTATTTATTACATTCAATACAGAAAAAGAAAATCAGAAACTCAGAGCTTAACAAAAATTCAATTCTGTCCTGAGACTAAGAACTAAGTCTTATGGCTCTCAGCCCAATTCTCTCTCCTCCCTACCACACACTTCTGCATCTTTACTCTGACCATACAGCTGCTTCACTAAAGGTTATGGCATAGTGAAATCCACTTAATTGAGGGTATGGGTTGCTAGGAACCTGCAGAAGGCACTAAGAAGAGCAAGGGATATTTAAAACAGCAACTTTGGAAAAGAGGAAGCAATAAATACAAGAACTGAGGGTTCAAGGATAAGATACCAGAGACGGTTAATGTCATAATTTAAATGTCATCACAAGCTTCAAGGGAAGGTCAAACTTACTGGTGGTAATTTACCTTCTTACTTATGAGGAAATGCCTTTTGTTCTCAGCACAATGAGCCTTCCTGATGCCTGCCATGCCCACCTTGTGTAGTTATTTCTTCTGTACATATTTTTGGTGGTTTTGTTTTCAATATGATCTGTTGGATTCTGTATTTTCCAAGAAATCTTTTACAATTTCTAGAGTACCAAAGAATCTTACTTTATCCAGTATGGTTATTAGAAGACAGTCTACTAACATGTTATTTCAGTACAAAGATATGTTCTCAAATAAGAATCACTAAATATTCAGTGAAACCATGCACTGTGACAGCTAGTAACCTAAACAAATGGAGACAATGCTACCCAAGAAAGCATAATTAATGGAATATGTATAATGAAGGGGCATAGTTCCCTGCACCCTTGTAAGGTGAATTAGTCTCATTTGTGCTTCTTGAGGTATGAGGCCCTGAGAAGAAACATTTCCAGTACTTGGGCTAGATGTGAGTTTTGGGGATATTCTTTCCCAGCTCACAGAAGTGGCCTTGCTGAAAAATGTAGGCAGTTACACCTTAAAGGAAAGAATGTGCCTGAGGGTCTCACCAAGTTGCAGTCGGGGACAGATCATCTGCCTGGGGCAGTGGACCATTGCACTTTGTTCCCAACCTCAATTTACACAATAACTTTTAGTTAATCATATAGGAAAGTGGGCAAACAGAACAGACAACCCAGCACCTTTGTGGTTTATCTGCATTGTTGTTTATCTCCAAGCAGGACATTCTTAGTTTGGAAAGGTGTGTATGTACTTTGCTGCATTAACACTGATAAGGAATCTTTATGACAGTTTTTGTTACCTTTTGTCCTCTTTATTCTTGGATTATTTTTATCTGATGAATTTGGATATATAAGAAAGTGAATAAAGATGGCAGATTTCTGATGTGCCTAAGCAAGCACCAGCCTTCCCTTTTAAAATCATTAATTTCGTCTGTAGTACTTCCTTTGCTTCATTGACCAAGTAGCCCAGTGGACAGCAACAGTGTAATAATAGGCTAACCTCAATTAATTTCTTCCAAAATATGTGAGAATATAGTGTGTATATGTATGTGTGTATACAAGGTCAGGCAATTAAGTTTGCAAACTCATCCTAGTAAAAGTGATACAGAACTCATTGCTGAATATCACTATGGTCACCTTTGAAGTACTCCCCTAGGCCATCTAGGATGAGTTTGCAGACTTAATGGTCTGTATATAGGTGTATAATAATCCATTAGAAATTATATATATTAAAAATTAGATTGTTGAGGTAAGAAATTCAATAAATAGTCTACAAATCAGTGAAATTGGGAAACTAAAAGTTTAAGAAGCGGAATCTTATCAAAATGTAGCAGAAGAAGGGGGAGGGGCAAGATGGCTGATTGGAGCCAGCCACTGACAGAAGCTCCTGTCCAGAGGGAAGGATAATGTCCTGAAAATACCCAATTAAGCTGAAAACTGGGAGCTGAGCTGAGAGAGAAGAGTGATAACAGCTAAGGCAAGCTGCAACTCCAAGAAAGTAAACTTCAGGTACAAAATTCATCCCAAAGGAAAAGTGTCCATCCCCTCCTCCAAGAAAGTTGTGTTTTTTGCTTGTTTGGTTTTTGTTTTGTTTTCCTTTTCATTTGCTCCTGTAGGTTTTCTACAGGTGAGTGGTGAACTGAGGACCTCTTGTCTCATCCCATGGGTGAGAGCTGCAGGAAGTGGGGTCTACTTCCCCAGAGGGACCCTGTTGTGACCCTGAGCACTCTCTTGCCAGGCAGAAAAATTGAACTAACATTTTCCCTGCCATTATGAACTCCCACTCTACCCTTCCCCCCTTGCCTGATGAACCAGAAGCCTAACCCCTACAGAGACTGTGGGAGGAGGCTCGTGAGCAGTGCCCTCTGCCTTAGCCACCGCAATCAGGCAAGAGAAGGCAATCAAGGGGATCCAAATAGGACCAGAGGAGATCAAACTGTCACTCTTCGCAGATATGATTATATATCTGGAAAACCTCAGGGAATCAACTACAAAACTTCTAGAATTGATCAAGGAATACAGGAACATCTTAGGGTACAAAATTAACACTCACAAATCTGTAGCATTTATATATACCAACAATAGTCAAGGGGAAAAAACAATGAAGGACTCTATTCCCTTTATGATAGTGCCAAAGAAGATGAAATATCTGGGAGTGTATCTAACTAAGGACGTGAAAAATCTCTATAAAGAAAACTATGATGATCGAACGAGACAAGATGGCGGACTGAAGCCAGCTTTCAACAAAGGCTCCCGTCCAGAAGGAGAGTTAAGGGACAGGAATTTAGTAAGTATCCTGGTGGACTTGAGCCTCACCAAGAGAGAAGGCTGAAGAACGCACATCAACACCGCTGAGGCAAGCTGTGATCACAAGGACGCAAACAAAAAGCTGAGACTTCAAGCCAGAGTAGAAGTTGCAATAGGATCGAACAGAAACCAGCTGAAAACAAGACAGAACCACTTTGCTCCACCACACCAGACAGAGCCCCAGTTTCTCAGGCCACAACACTGTACGGGCCCTCGATAAAACCCCAGGGGAAAAACCAAAGGGAGTAAACCATGGGGCGGAATCAGCGGAAAAACTCTGGTAACATGAATAACCAGAATAGATCAACCCCCCCAAGAAAAGATACGGCAGATGTGATTGAAGATCCCATTCATAAACAACTGGCTGAGATGTCAGAAGTCGAATTCAGAATTTGGTTTGCAGACAAGATCAATAAAATGGAATTAGGAATTCGAGGAGAAATTCAAAAATTGTCTCAAGAATTTAACGAATTTAAAGACAAAACCACCAAAGACTTAGACACACTGAAACAAGAACTTACAGCCCTCAAAGATATGAAAAATACAGTAGAATCCCTCAGTAACAGAATGGAGCAAGCAGAAGAAAGGATTTCTGACATTGAAGATAAAGTCTTCGAACGCTCCCAATCTCTCAAAGAGGAAGAGAAATGGAGAGCAAAAACGGATCACTCACTCAGAGAACTCTCAGATAATTCGAAAAAAAACAACGTAAGGGTTATACGAATTCCGGAGAACGATGAAGTGGCTGCCAAGGGCACAGAGGCCCTTCTACATGAAATTATGAAAGAAAATTTTCCAGACATGCCCAGAGAATCTGAAATTCAGATAGCAGACAGCTTCAGAACCCCAGCACGATTCAACCCCAATAAGCCATCTCCCAGACATATCATAATTAGCTTCACTAAAGTTAACATGAAAGAGAAGATTCTCAAAGCAACCCGGCGAAAGAAAACTATAACGTACAAAGGTAAGAATATTAGAATAACTGCAGATCTCTCTGCTGAAACTTTTCAAGCAAGAAGAGGCTGGTCATCAACTTTTAATCTCCTAAAGCAAAAAAACTTTCAGCCCAGGATCTTGTATCCAGCTAAATTGAGTTTCATCTATGATGGAGAAATTAAATACTTCAATGACATTCATATGTTGAAAAAATTTGCCATAAGTAAACCAGCTCTTCAGGATGTTCTCAGACCTATCCTCCACAATGACCAACCCAATCCTATACCACAAAAGTAAAATCACCCAGAAACTTCGGATCAAACTCCAACTTCCACACTGGCGAAAGGATTAAAAATGTCCACTGGACCTTTGAAAAATTCGACACCCAAAATTCCACCAGACTTATCAATACTCTCCATCAATGTGAATGGCTTAAACTGTCCTCTAAAGAGGCATAGGTTAGCTGACTGGATACAAAAACTCAAGCCAGATATTTGTTGCATACAAGAGTCACATCTCAACTTAAAAGACAAATACAGACTCAGGGTGAAAGGATGGTCATCCATATTTCAGGCAAATGGTAATCAGAAAAAAGCAGGTGTTGCAATTTTATTTGCAGATACAGTAGGCTTTAAACCATCAAAAGTAAGGAAGGACAAGAATGGTCACTTCATATTTGTTAAGGGTAATACTCAATATGACGAGATCTCAATTATTAATATCTATGCACCCAACCAGAATGCACCTCAATTTATAAGAGAAACTCTAACAGACATGAGTAACTTGATTTCCTCCAGCTCCATAATCATTGGAGATTTCAACACTCCCTTGGCAGTGTTGGATCGATCCTCCAGAAAGAAGCTGAGCAAAGAAATCTTAGATTTAAACCTAACCATCCAATATTTAGATTTAGCAGACATCTACAGAACATTTCATCCCAACAAAACTGAATACACATACTTCTCATCAGCCCACGGAACTTACTCCAAAATTGATCACATTTTAGGTCACAAGTCTAACCTCAGTAAATTTAAAGGAATAGAAATTATTCCATGCATCTTCTCAGACCATCATGGAATAAAACTTGAATTGAGTAACAACAGGAATCTGCATACCCATACAAAAACATGAAAGTTAAATAACCTTATGCTGAATGATAGCTGGGTCAGAGATGAGATTAAGAAAGAAATCACCAATTTTTTGGAACAAAATGACAATGAAGACACAAACTATCAGAACCTCTGGGACACTGCAAAGGCAGTTCTAAGAGGGAAATTTATAGCACTGCAAGCCTTCCTCAAGAGAACGGAAAGAGAGGAAGTTAACAACTTAATGGGACATCTCACGCAACTGGAAAAGGAAGAACATTCCAACCCCAAACCCAGTAGAAGAAAAGAAATAACCAAAATTAGAGCAGAATTAAATGAAATTGAAAACAAAAGAATAATACAACAGATCAATAAATCAAAAAGCTGGTTTTTTGAAAAGGTCAATAAAATAGATAAACCTCTGGCCAACCTAATCAGGAAAAAAAGAGTAAAATCCCTAATATCATCAATCAGAAACAACAAAGACGAAATAACCACAGACTCATCAGAAATCCAAAAAATCCTTAATGAATATTACAAGAAACTTTATTCTCAGAAATATGAAAATCTGAAGGAAATAGACCGATACTTGGAAGCACGCCACCTTCCAAGACTTAACCAGAATCAAGTGGAAATGTTGAACAGACCCATATCAAGTTCAGAAATAGCATCAACTATACAAAACCTCCCTAAAAAGAAAAGCCCGGGACCAGATGGTTTCACGTCAGAATTCTACCAAACCTTTAAAGAGGAATTAGTACCTATATTACTCAACCTGTTCCAAAATGTAGAAAAAGAAGGAAGACTACCCAACACGTTCTATGAAGCAAACATCACCCTGATCCCCAAACCAGGAAAAGACCCAACAAGAAAAGAAAATTATAGACCAATATCACTAATGAATATAGATGCAAAAATATTCAACAAGATCCTAACAAACAGAATCCAGCAACACATCAAACAAATTATACATCATGACCAAGTTGGTTTTATCCCAGGGTCTCAAGGCTGGTTCAATATACGTAAATCTATAAATGTAATTCAGCACATAAACAAATTAAAAAACAAAGACCATATGATTCTCTCAATTGATGCAGAAAAAGCTTTTGATAATATCCAGCATCCCTTCATGATCAGAACACTCAAGAAAATTGGTCTAGAAGGGACTTTTCTTAAACTGATAGAGGCTATCTACAGCAAACCCACAGCCAATATCATATTGAATGGAGTTAAATTGGAATCATTTCCACTCAGATCAGGAACCAGACAAGGCTGCCCATTGTCTCCATTGCTTTTCAACATTGTAATGGAAGTTTTAGCCACCGCAATTAGGGAAGAAAAGGCGATCAAGGGTATCCATATAGGGTCAGAAGAGATCAAACTCTCGCTCTTCGCAGATGATATGATTGTGTATCTGGAAAACACTAGGGACTCTACTACAAAACTCCTAGAAGTGATCAAGGAATACAGCAGTGTCTCAGGTTACAAAATCAACATTCATAAATCGGTAGCCTTTATATACACCAACAACAGTCAAATTGAAAAAGCAGTTAAGGACTCTATCCCATTCACAGTAGCGCCAAAGAAGATGAAATATTTGGGAATTTACCTAACAAAAGACGTGAAAGATCTCTATAAAGAGAACTATGAAACTCTAAGAAAAGAAATAGCTGAAAATGTTAACAAATGGAAAAACATACCATGCTCATGGCTAGGAAGAATCAACATTATCAAAATGTCCATACTACCCAAAGCAATATATAATTTCAACGCACTCCCTATTAAAGCTCCACTGTCATATTTTAAAGATCTTGAAAAAACATTACTTCGTTTTATATGGAATCAGAAAAAAACTCGAATAGCCAAGACATTACTCAGAAATAAAAACAAAACAGGAGGAATCACATTACCAGACCTCAGACTTTACTACAAATCGATAGTGATCAAAACAGCATGGTATTGGCACAAAAACAGAGAAGTAGATATCTGGAACAGAATAGAGAACCAAGAGATGAATCCAGCTACTTACCGCTATTTGATTTTTGACAAGCCAATTAAAAACATTCAGTGGGGAAAAGATTCCCTATTTAACAAATGGTGCTGGGTGAACTGGCTGGCAACCTGCAGAAGACTGAAATTGGACCCACACCTTTCACCATTAACGAAGATAGACTCTCATTGGATTAAAGATTTAAACTTAAGACATGAAACTATAAAAATACTAGAGGAGAATGCAGGGAAAACCCTTGAAGAAATTGGTCTGGGTGAGTATTTCATGAGGAGAACCCCCCGGGCAATTGAAGCAGCTTCAAAAATACACTACTGGGACTTGATCAAACTAAAAAGCTTCTGCACAGCTAAGAACACAGTAAGCAGAGCAAGCAGACAGCCCTCAGAATGGGAGAAGATATTTGCAGGGTATATCTCTGACAAAGGTTTAATAACCAGAATCCACAGAGAACTCAAACGCATCAGCAAGAAAAAAACAAGGGATCCCATCGCAGGCTGGGCAAGGGATTTGAAGAGAAACTTCTCTGAAGAAGACAGGCGCACGGCCTTCAGACATATGAAAAAATGCTCATCATCTTTAATCATCAGAGAAATGCAAATCAAAACTACTTTGAGATATCATCTAACTCCAATGAGACTAGCCTATATCACAAAATCTCAAGACCAGAGATGTTGGCGTGGATGCGGAGAAAAGGGAACACTTCTGCACTGCTGGTGGGAATGCAAATTAATACATTCCTTTTGGAAAGAGATATGGAGAACACTCAGAGATCTAAAAATAGATCTGCCATTCAATCCTGTAATTCCTCTGCTGGGCATATACCCAGAAGACCAAAAATCACAACATAACAAAGATATTTGTACCAGAATGTTTATTGCAGCCCAATTCATAATAGCTAAGTCATGGAAAAAGCCCAAGTGCCCATCGATCCACGAATGGATTAATAAATTGTGGTATATGTATACCATGGAATACTATGCAGCCTTAAAGAAAGATGGAGACTTTACCTCTTTCATGTTTACATGGATGGAGCTGGAACATATTCTTCTTAGTAAAGTATCCCAAGAATGGAAGAAAAAATACCCAATGTACACAGCCCTACTATGAAACTAATTTTGGACTCTCACATGAAAGCTATAACCCAGCTACAACTTAACAATAGGGGGAAGTGGGAAAGGGGGGGGTGGGTAGAGGGAGGGGAATCGGTGGGATCACACCTGTGGTGCATATTACAGGGGTATTTGCGAAACTTGGTAAATGTAGAATGTAAATGTTTTGGCACAGTAACTGAGATAACGCCGGAAAGGCTATGTTAACCACTGTGATAAAAATGTGTCAAATGGTTTATGAAGTGAGTGTATGATGCCCCATAATCATATCATTGTATACAGTTATGATTTAATAAAAAAAAAAAAAAAAATAAAAATACAAAAAAAAAAAAAGTGTCATCCACATGGCATGGCAAGAAAAAAAAAAAAAAAGAAAAGAAAACTATGAGACTCTGAGAAAAGAAATAGCTCAAGATGTTAACAAATGGAAAAATATACCATGCTCATGGCTGGGAAGAATCAACATTGTTCAACATTGTTAAACTATCTATAATACCTAAAGCCATCTACAGATTTAATGTGCTTTATTAAAGCACCTCTGTCATACTTTAAAGACCTAGAAAAATTAGTACTTTGTTTTACATGGAAACAGAAAAAAATCTCGAATAGCCAAGACATTACTCAGAAATAAAAATAAATTAGAAGGCATCATTCTTCCAGACTTCAGACTATACTATAAATCAATAGTGATCAAAACAGCATGGTACTGGCACAAAAATAGAGAGGTAGAGGTATGGAACAGAATTGAAGACCAAGAGGTGAACCTAGACACTTAACTGTCATTTGATCTTTGATAAGTCTATCAAAAATATAAATTTGGGCAAAGATTCCCTATTCAAAAAATGGAGCTGGGTGAATTGGCTGGCGACCTGTAGAAGATTGAAACTGGACCCACACCTTTCTCCTCTAACAAAAATTGACTCTCACTGGTTAAAGGACTTAAACTTAAGACATGAAACTATAAAAATTCTTAGAGAGAGTGCAGGAGAAACACTTGAAAAAAATTGGCCTGAGAGAATACTTTATGAGGAGGACACCCCAGGCAATTGAAGCAACATCAAAAATACATTACTGGGATCTGATCAGATTAAGAAGCTTCTTCACTACCAAGAACACACTACGTAAAGTAAATAGACAGCCCTCAGAATGGGAGAGGATTTTTGCAAGTTATATTTCCAACAAAGGTCTAATAATCAGAATCCACAGAGAACTCAAACTTATTAACAGGAAAGAAACAAGTGATCCCATTTCACTGTGGGCAAGAGACATGAACAGAAGCTTCTCTGAAGAAGAGAGGCACATGGTCTACAGACACATGAAAAAGTGCTCATCATCTTTAATCATCAGAGAAATGCAAACCAAAACCACTCTGAGATACCATCTAACTCCAGTGAGAGTAACCCACATCACAAAATCCCAAAACTACAGATGTTGGCATGGATGTGGAGAAAAGAGAACCCTTCTACACTGCTGGTGGGAATGCAAGCTAGTACATTCCTTTTGGAAGGAAGTTTGGAGAACACTCAGGGATTTAAATGTAGATCTGCTGTTTGATCCTACAATTCCTCTTCTAGGTATATATCCAAAGGACCAAAAATCATTTGGCAATAAAGATATTTGCACCAGATTTTTCATTGCAGCTGAATTCATAATTGCCAAGTCATGGAAGAAGTCCAAGTGCCCATCAACCCATGAATGTATTAACAAATTGTGGTATATGTATACCATGGAATACTATGCAGCATTTTAAAAAATGGAGACTTTACCTCTTTTAAAGGTAAAGCTTACATGGATGAAGCTGGAAAATATTCTTCTTAGTAAAGTATATCAGGAATGGAAAAAAATATATCCAATGTACTCAGTACTACTGTGAAACCAATTTATAATCACTCACACTTGCATATGAAAGATGAAATACAACTATAGCCTAGGATGAAGGAGGGAAGGGGAGGGAAGGGGAGGGAGAGGGGAAAGGAGGGGGGTCGGTCGATAGAGGGAGGGTTAGTAGGGGGACCACACCTATGGAGCAATTGCAAGTACAAGTTGGATCTATCAGGTGTAGAACACAAATGTCTTTTTTTTTTTTTTTTTGCAGTTTTTGGATGGCACTGGGTTTGAACCCACCACCTTCAGCTTATGGGGCTGGCACCCTACTCCTTCGAGCCACAGGCACCGCCCAGAACACAATGTCTTAATGTTGTAATTGGGTAAATGAGGTGAAGGCTATGTTGATTAGTAGGATGTAAGCACTCCAATTTGTATAAATAATCAACACATTGAATCCCATAATGGCATAAATGTATTCGTGATCTATGTACAAATGACTTAATAAAAAAATTTTTTAAAGCATCACATAGTGATACATTCTTAATAAAATTAGAAACCAAAAATAAATAAATAAATAAATGGAAAAAATGTAGCAGAAATAAAAAAATACATAAGAATATGGAAACTAAATGATGAGACAAGGTCAAAATTTCATCATCTAAATAAAAGGAGCTCAAGGAAAGAAAAAAAATTTAAGGGAAGAAATTCATAAACACGTAGATAAAATTTCCCAAAATTGAAGGAAAAAAAAAAAAGAAAAAGTCCTCTATTCACACCATAGTGAAATTTCTGAGCACCAAGAAAAAGGAGATTCTAAAATCTTTTCTGTGAAAATAAAACAGACTATACAAAAGAACAAGAATAAAAGAGGAAGCATATCATACTAGTTAACAATTGGATTGCATGAATTAGAATCCTGATTTTAACACTTGAAAACTATATGACTTCAGATTTATCCTCTTGGCTCTTCAATTTTCTCATTTATAAAATTTAATAATATTAATAATACTCCACACATAGATAATAATAATATCTCATAACCTCGTGGTTAAATGAATAAATGAGTTAATATTGGTGAAAATGCATAGAACAATATCTGGCACTCAGTGTGTCTGTATATTGTATATAAATGTTGTTTAAATAATATTAAAATCATATTTCTCATAAGTCTACTGGATGAAATGAGACAATAAATTAATATCTTCAAAATTCTGAAGGAAAATACTTTTGAATATAGACTGCTATCCCCAGCTAAACTATCATTCAAATGTGAGGGAAAAATTTACCTTCAATTTAGGTAAATTCTTGACATTCAGAAAGTTGGGGACTGTCAAATTTTAACATCCACAGACTCTTTCTGATTATAAGTACTCCAGCAGAAAAAAAAATGTACTCTAATATTATCAAAGTTGGAACAGATCTCATATTTCAACATCATCACCATACAGATAAGAAAGCCAATACCAGTGCAGACTAATAATTCTCTAGTAACAATGTAGGAGTCAGAGTTGAATACACATGTCTTGACTATGGCCCAGTAATTTTTTTTCACCTTTCCATCACAGAAATTCACAAATAATTAGGTTTGGTCTGTTCAGGTTTCAAGTTTCTTCTGTGACAGTGAGATCCTAATGCTATAGAACTATGAGTACATGCATACAACAAACTCCACATTGGTTTGGAATTTTAAAACAAATTTTATTCAGTGATAAAGTGAATATTTAATCAAGAAAACATTCATTGTCAGCCTTAACAACATCAAAATTTTAATTTCCCTATGTTCTAGAGAGTATACAAATACAGCATTTGTACTAAGCAGATAAGGTATTCATTGAGTAGCATAATTCAAACGATCAAAGTTGCATCTCAAAGCTCTGATAATTAGTCTCGGAGAAGTTTTACTGATGTTATTGTTGTCATTGTTGCTTTATTTGTTTTCTACTATTTATTTAGAAGGCTTATTTTCTACTTGAATTACTGTAGGCAGTTTATTTAAAACCTAGCTTGCATTTGTTTATCTACAATTTGAGGATACTCATCTTGTTTTGTAGGACTCCTGTGTGGATTTAATGATTTAATGTAATACAATAAAATGAAGAGAGGCATGCTTGCACCAGGATAGGTGTCAGCCAAATATCTGTTCCCTCCTTCTTCTCTGCCCTCATTCATGCACAAAGAAACTCTAAAAAAGAACTTTTTCTTCTCTCTTTCCTCATTCTTTCTTGCCTCAAACCTCTTTACTTTTTGCTGCTGGAATGTGGGATTTTGCTCATAGGCATTAATGAAAATATTTTATTTAGAGGTACTTGTCCTAATCCTTTCTCTTCACTGAGAATTTTCAAAATATCTAGATGGCCTTTGAAGACAGAATGAAGCAACAATGAGACATGAACAGAGAATCATCACATGCACATAAAATAAGAAGTAAATTAGGACTGTGAAGTCTGTCTTAATGTTTGTTTTTTGAAGCCCAGAGAAATGTGAAAGTATTTAGGAGTTACTATATGTTCTGCTGATCTCATATTACAAACTGTTTCAAGATTATTCAGAGTAAGGAACCTTCATCCCCAACACAGATATGAGACTGCCATTCAATATTCATATGAGAAATTCACATGGGACAACCTCGACTGTAGCCTTCGCATAGGACAATCATTGGGAAGTACCTGCTTGAGAAAGAGCTCCAATGTGGCATAAATGTACTTTCTATTAATAAACATTCTTTGCTTTAGAACCAAAGTGAAATCCTAGTTGGACTCATTTTGTAAAAGGGAATGGCTGCTCAGTATTTCCTTTATGCCTACATGGGTGTGACCGTATTTTAGGAAAACTGTTTCCCTTAAAAATTTCATCTACAGATTAAATGTAATAAGGATTTATATGTTAAGGATGTACAAGGATTTATTCCTCTTAAACAGAGCTCCCTTGGGCATGTAAAAATGCTAATTCATTTACAAAAATCACATTGCTTGCCCTATTCATGTTACTTATAAGAATTACCTTGGACAGAATCACTTGTACATTGCAAGACGTATGCAAACCTGCAGCTACAAATTTCTCTGAAATGGGGGGTTTCAAAACAAGTAAGAGAAAGAGAGACAGGTTTTATCTAACACTGGACCCATAGTCTCACTACACTTACGAATGTGTAAGTACGGAGCTTGCCTTTGTTCTTTCCTTTCTACCCTGAACCATCTCTTCCTCTACCACCCTACGAAAAGGCAAGAGGTATGAGGAAAGGGGGCTAACTGTGGCTCCTTAGGCACCTTGGTGTCCATTTCATTTGAAAGTGAGATGAAAATGTTTTCATTTCTCTTCCCCCTGCCCCACTTGCAAATTACCTCCATCTACCAAAGAGACAAAACAAGTACACAAATAAACTTTATTTCCATTGACACTTGAAGTAGAATAGAGAGTGTATGTTTGTGCATGAGCGCTCAGATGAGTAAGTTGTAAATTACTTGGAAAAGTGTATCCAATTACTTACACAAGGTTTACAAGAAGAAAGCCTATTCAACCACAGATCGACAGAAAGTCTTAGTAAGTATCAGGTAGTTCAGAAGACAGGGCAGAGGGACCTGAAAACAGAGAAATTGTTTAGTCTACATAAGGAATGCTACACACTCCAAACTCATATCACTTCATAGTATAGTCAAGTGACCAACTTCCTCACATCTAGGGAACTAGAAGTATAGTCCCTGGAAAAATAGAACAAGAAAACTAGCAGGGCATGGTGGCTCATGCCGGTAATCCTAGCACTCTGGGAGGCTGAGATGGGTGGATTGCTTGAGCTCATGAGTTCGAGACCAGCCTGAGCAAGAGTGAGACCTCTGTCTCTAAAAAATAGCCAGGCGTTGTGTTGGGTGCCTATAGTCCCAGCTACTTGGGAGGCTGAGGCAAGAGAATTGCTTGAGCCCAAGGAGTTTGAAGTTGCTGTGAGCTATGACTTCACAGCACTCTATTAAGGGCAACAAAGTAAGACTATCAAAAAAAAAAAAAAGGAAGGAAGGAAGGAAGAAAATTCCAGATGGGCTTCAGCTAGCATTGGTTTGGTTAGCTGCCAAACTAAAAATAGGAAAGGAAAATGAAGTGAAAATCATTGACTAGGAAAATTCCTACCCAGTGTTTTTTCCCACCCAGTTCCAGAGTACTGTCAGCTCAGCTCAGCTCAGTTCAAACATGCAGGCGAAAGACTGAAGGACTCTTCTCTAGAGAAAGTAGAGTATCCTGGAGGCAAGGCCTTGCCGATATACTGAAACTTTCAATGACCTTTTTAGAACGTCATTCACTCTTAAATATAAATGAGTAACATTATTTCACCATGAAAGCAGGGGCCAAAACACAAGAAACAAAAAAGAGTTTTTAGGAAGCAGAGATAATGATAGGAATAGAAGAAAACTCCCAAAGAGTTTCAGGATATAACTAATATCCTTAAAGAGAAAATATTATATTGATGAAATAAGGAAAAAATATTTTAGGAAAGAGCAATTATAGAAGGAAAAAGATCTTAAAAACTACATGATTAGAGTAGTTTTTGGTTTTTAGTGTGCTCAGAGCAAGGTGCCTGAGAATGTCTCCTCTGTTTCTAACAAACCCAACAGCAGATTCCTGTCATCGTGATGAGGGGCACAAAACTTGTGGCCTCCCAATGAACAATTCCCTACATGGGAAGAAGAAGAAAAAAATTATGTGGTAGATTTATGAGTGATCACTGTATAATTCCTTCAACTGTACTTTATATTTTAAAAAAAGCCTAATAAAATATTGAAAATTAAAAAAAAATAACAATAGAATTTAAGAAAAAAATTACATGGTTAGCCAAAATTAAAAAAAATCAATAAAAGGATCAGGGCAGCACCTTTGGCTCAAGGAGTAGGGCGCTGGTCCCATATGCCAGAGGTGGCGGGTTCAAACCCAGCCCCGGCCAAAAAAAATAAATAAATAAAAGTTCTAAATTAAAAAAATAAATAAATAAAAGGACCAAAAATAGAACAACAACAACAACCAAAAAAAAAAGAATGAAAATGGATGTGAAAAGATAAGAAAATTAGAAAATCATTTCTAGATTCTAGGGTTTTAACATACAACTAAGAAGAATTTTAGGATAATAGAATAGATAAGATGGTAGAAAGAAAACTTTTTAAAAAATATCAAAAAGTAGCCAAAAACCAAAAGACATGAGTTTTTTAGATTAAAAGAGATTGCTCACTACCTGCCCAGTGAACAAAATGAGACCTGTGCCATGGCACATTATCATAAAATTTAAGAACATAAAGGAAAGATTCAAAGAATTTCTAAATAGGAAAAGCAGATTACCTGAAAAGAATCAAACAAAAGAAACCATGGGCCTTCTCAATAGCAACTGAATGAATGTGATTTTCAACTCTATACCTAGCCAAAGTATCAATCAAGAGTTAAAAAAATAAAAAAGAAAAAAAAAGTAAGGATAGAATAAATGTATTATATAATTTATGTATTGCATACATACATACAGAGTATCAAAATTTTACCTTTCATAGACCCTTTTTGTGAAAGATGTGTCCTGCCATAATGAAGGAAAGATAAGGGGAGATATGGATTCCAGAAACATGGGATCTAACATGAAACATGAATATACATGAGGATAGCATAGAAATTGTCAGATGTACAACAGGACTAAAGAGAAACCAGTCAAGGGTCAGCTGGAAAATAAAGAGATTCAGATGGAAAGGCTCAGAGCAAAAAGATGAACTGAGCATTTTTACCATGAGGAGAATAGTAATTGGAGGTGGTGAATTGAGTAGTATTGGGAAGGTGTTGGAAAACATGGTTATAGGATCAAAGAGAATTCAGTAAATATTAAAAAGACAATATTTAACTTCAAGAAAACCAGAAGTCATACAAAAAATGTATATACCCTACACTGTAATACATTAAAATACTGTAATATTATATGTGAAACTTGGTAAACGGTCTGTGAAGCTACTGAATGATGCCCCATGATCATATCAATGTACACAGCTGTGATTTAATAAAAAAAAAATACTGTAAGACTTTGTCATGCAGGGAGGAATAATTTCACAATAATAATAATAATAAATAGTAATAATAATAAAAAACACTGAATAGGTACTTAATTAAAAATTATGGTACTTACATAAGGAGGAAGAAGAATGGATAATAGAGATAGCTGAGAGTGCTAAAATCTTCATCTACTATAATATAAACTCAATATTCAAATTTGATGAAATAAGGAATTATCTACAGATATGTGGAGGAAATAGCAAGAAAAGAAGCTACAATTTAATGTGGTTGCCTCTTAGAATGGAGGAGGAATGTGGAAGAGAGGGGGACATAACTACTATTTTTTGTTATAAAAATTTTAGCACTAGTTGATTATTTAATGTTATAATAGTTTAATAAACATAAAAATTAAATGGGATGATAGGCACTTTTTTACTTTTTATGTTGACTTTTTAGGATTACAAAAAAAAATACAGGCTCATTGAAGAAGATTTGGAAGATACCTAATAATTTAGAAAAGGAAATTGAAAACTATCCATCTAGTGTCATCTATCATTAAGCATTCTTTATTCCTCTGTGTATTATTTCACACACAGAGCCATTTTGTGAATACAATTTAGATCCCTTTTTTAGCTTGAAATTTTATAATAGAGGTTTTCATAATTTTTTTTTCTTTTTTGGGAGACAGAATCTACATCAGTCGTCCTGGGGTTGAGTGCTATGGTGTCACAGCTCACAGCAACCTTAAACTCTTGCTTGGGCTCAAGCAATCCTCTTGCCTCAGCCTCCCAAGTAGCTGGGACTACAGGCACCTGCCACACGCCCAGCTATTTTTTAGAGATGGGGACTCACTCTAGTTCAGGCTGGTCTCAAACTCCTGAGCTCAAGCAATCCACCCGCCTCAGCCTTCCAGAGTGCTGGGATTACAGGCATGAGCCTCTGTAGCTGGCCCATATCTTTAAACATTTTCAAAAACATCTTACTGGCTGCATAATAGTCCATCTGATGTCGTAACATAATTTAACTATTGCCATATTTGTAAACATTTATTTTTAAAAAAGATTCCCCAGTTACTAATAATGCTATTTTAAACATTTTTTCATTGATCTTTCCTAGTGTTTTACTATCTTTACCTAGAAGAATTCCTAGAAACACAATTGCTAGACCAAATGGTAAAAATATTTTTGAGGCATTTAGTGCATGTTAATTAAATGCATGATGTATGTAATTTGGTGCATGTAATTAAATGCATGATGTAATTAAATGATGTTCCATCAGCAAAATATGAGAATATCTCATTTCAATGCCATCCTGCTGGCATTGAATTTTATCATTATAAAAAAATCATTTTCGGGTGGTGCCTGTGGCTCAGCAAGTAGGCGCCAGCCCCATATACCGAGGGTGGCTGGTTCCAACCCAGCCCCGGCCAAACTGCAAAACAAAAAACAAAAAAACAAAAAAATAGCTGTGCATGTTGTGGTGGGCACCTGTAGTCCCAGCTACTCGGGAGGCTGAGGCAAGAGAATTGCCTAGCCCAAGAGCTGGAGGTTGCTGCGAGCTGTGTGACGCCACGGCACTCTACCAAGGGCGATAAAGTGAGACTCTCTCTCTACCAAAAAAAAAAAATCATTTTCAATAAACCTAAAGTAAAATTGAATAGTTTTTCCCATGATCTTAGATATTTTTATGTTTTTAAAAATTGGTGACAAGAAGGTGAGTCCCTAAAAATACCCCACAGAAAGAAGAAGATACATAGAACAGGTCCTGTTCCCTGGTGTCATCCTGCATGGTTATTTGTGTGTGGAACCAACACTTGGTAAGATCATTTAAAGGAAGGAAACGGAAACAAAATCTAATCATACTATTTCATCATTGACCTCAATATAAGAACTTTTTGTTCTGAGAAGACATTCTTAATGGTGAAATTAATTGATAAATTCTTTTTTTTTATTTTAGATTTTCTTTATTATCTTTTTTTTATTAAATCATAGCTGTGTACATTAATGCGATCACGGGGCACCATACACTGGTTTTATAGACCAATTGACATATTTTCATCACACTGGTTAACATAGCCTTCCTGGCATTTTCTTAGTTATTGTGTTAAGACATTTATATTCTACATTTACTAAGTTTCACATGTACCCTTGTTAGATGCACCACAGGTGTAATCCCACCAATCACCCATTGATAGAGATTTACAATCTCTCATTATTTAAAAGGAAGGAGCATGCATGTTAACCAAGATTCTCTGTGGTAATTAGCCTATAATTGTTCACTTGGACTAATGAAGGGTTTGCGAATATTACAGGAGTACCCAACTCTACAGAACTAGGAAATTGGTAAAATAATAACAATAGCTAACATTTACTGATGTCTTCCAAGCATTATTCTCATTTTATGGATAAGAAAATCAATGATTGTGGGATCTAGCTTGCCCAAGGAGAGGGAATCTGTATATCTTGAGAACTGGAGTCTTTAATGAAATGGCACTGCTCCCTCAGTCTCCCAGATCTTTATCTTGGCTAAATAGCCTATAAGTCAGAAGTTGCAGGAAATAAAATTTCAGTTCAATATATTTTAACTGGTTTCTAATTATATTTTAAACTTTAAAGAACTATATAATTAGAAGTTTTTATTATTAACAAGAACTTCTTGACAATGAAGCAGCTTCTCTCCTGAGGCAGTGAATAAAAATTAATTTCTGATAATTCCTTTGAGAAATATCTCTTTGCACACTTGAGCTATATGTATATTGAAGGCAATGCTAGTCTTGGTTAGTAACACACATAATTTAATCCCTGTTACTGCATAACCTCCACCAACTGAGGCTAAACCACTACATCTGATAACTGCCTTCCCTACAATCTCCTCACAGCCATCCTCACCCAAGCTGGCATCAATCCTGCTGAGCTGACCTCAGGAGGAGTTGTTCCAATACCAACACACCCCAGAGACAGCTTGGTACTTAGATTTTTTTTTTGTATCATACATTATTTTATACATGGGGGGAAATATAACAAACCTTATACGCACTACCAAATTCTGTCAAATCCTTATTTTTGCTATATTTTAAAAGAAATAAAATGTTAGAAATACAGTTAATAGCCTTCTGTGAACATCTTCTTGTCCTCCCTCTGTCCCCAGAATTAAACACCATCCTGAATTTGGTATTCATCATCCCTTGCATGTGTGACTACACACTATGTATTCATTTTTCATTTTACATCATAGACATGAATATGTATGTTTGTGTTTCCTGGGGCTGCCATGGCAAGGTATCACAAGTTTGGTGGCTTAAAACAACAGCAATTTATTCTCCCACAGTTCTAGAGGAGATCAAGGTATCAGCAGGGCCAAGCTCCCTTTAAAGGTTCAGAGCAGGGTAGGGGTAGGGGTTCTTCCTTACTCATCCAGTTCCAGGGAGCCCCAGGTACTCCTTGGCTTATGGCAGCATAACAGCGATCTTTGCCTCTGTTACCAAGTAGGAGTCTCCCTATGAGTCTCTGTCTTCTTTTCTTTTCTTTTCTTTTTTTTTTTTTTAATCATAGCTGTGTACATTGATATGATCATGGGGCATCATTCACTAGCTTCACAGACCGTTTACCAAGTTTCACATATACCCTTGTAAGATGCACCGCTGGTGTAATCCCACCTCTGTCTTCTTTTCTTACTAGAACACCAGTCATATTGGATTAGGTAGGGTCCACCCTAATGACCTCATCTTAACTAATTATATCTGCAGCAATCCTATTCCCAAGTAAGGTCACATTCTGAGTACTGGAAGTTAGGATTTCAGCAAATCTTTTTGGGGTCAAGGGGTGGAGAACCTACTGCCTTGGGGCCACATATGGCTTTCCAGATCTTTAAGTGTGGCCTCCAACTGAACTCCAATTTTACAGAACAAATCCTGTTAATAAAGGGATTTGTTTTGTAAAGTTTGGATTTTGTAGAGGGGCCGCACTTGGGAATCTGGAGAGCCACATGTGGCCTTGAAGCCCCAGGATCCCCACCCCTTACTATAAATGATATTCCACAACTGACTTGGTTTTCTTTTACTTATCATTTTGAAAGAAATCTTTATCAGTGCTTTTAACTCTACTTTGTTCATTTTAACAAAAGTATAATATTCCATTGTATGATCATACAATTACTCATTCGTTCTTTTATGGGTATTTTGTTGCTTCTGTTATTTTATTAGTATAAAAAGTACTGCAATAAACTTTGTATATTTTGCTCGTGCACCTGTGTAAAAGTTTGTCTAGAGTGCAACATATGAGTGTAGTAACAGATTTGTAGGATTTGTGCATCTTCAGTCTTTAGAAGATACTGCCCAGTTGTTCTTCAAAAATAGTAGCAACAAATTAAACAACCATCAGCTGTCTTCTAGCGTTCACACTGCTCAGTATCCTTGCTAGTATTTAATATGATTATATTTTTTCCTTTTTTGCCTATAAAGTTGGTACTTTAATTTACATTTTTCCGATTACTAGTAGACTGAACAATGATGCATATTTAGTTTTCTTCTTCTAGGTTGCCTGCTTACATTCTTAAGTTTATTTTCTCTTGTTGAGTTGTTGAGATTTTTAATGTCTTTTGATCCTAAGTAGTCACAGGTTTTTCAACTGTCTCTCAGTGTGTGACTTGTCTTTGCATTTTGTTTATGATTTTTCTTACACAGATGCTTTTAAAAAATTTTTATACAGTCAAATTTAGAAATCTTTCTCTTTGTTATTTGCATATTTGAGGTGTGCATTTGTAAGTACAATATTCTCTTATATTCCCTTGTTTAACTTTTCATTTTGAAATAATTCAAACCCAGAGAAGTTACAAGTCATGGATATTCTTCACCCATATTCACCAATTATCAGTATTTGGTCGTATTTTCTTTACTTTTCTCTTCTCTATACATAATTATTCTATTATTTATCAATATAATCAATGTATTATATGTTACTTAGTACCATATACAACACACTTAAAATATAACTAAATACATAATTATACATAAATATAACTTGCATTATATAATATAATTATATGAGACCTCAAAATTCTTACCACATACATTCTGCATTATGCCATTTCACCCCACATTCTGACCTATTTCTCTTTAAATTCTTCAAAGATTTTCTCATTGTCTCCATTAGTTCTTTGCGTAGATTCTCTTGAAACCATTCCAATTAGGTGTCTATATTTTACCCCTCCCCCCACTGAAATTGCTCCTGTCCTTATCACAAATAATCTCTACCTGACAAAATTAATAACTCAACCGAACCTCTCAGCAGCATTTGACATTTCTGCCATTTGGCATCTGAAATACCATAGACCCTGGTTTCCTTCCTTTCACACTGACCCCTCCTTCTTATTCTCCTTTGCTAGATCCTTTCCCTTTCTGTCTAAGTTATGGGCAGCTACAGAGGTAATCCTCGTCTCGCTCTACTCCACACCCTCAACAGGTAATCTCAGATTGTCTCCTGGCTTTAACAACTAGCTCTGTGCTGATGCCTCCCTGATAGATTCCTCCAATCCTAATCCTGAACTTTAGACTTCCATATACACCAGCCAATTTGGCATCATTGCTAAGATGCCTGATAGGAACTCATGTAAAAGAGAGTAAACAAGTCCTTAACTTTCACTATCCTCTCACAGCAGGGTTTCTGATTTCAGGAAATGATATTATTACCAAACTTTGGAGTTCTCCTTGATTCCACTATTTTTTTTGTTGTTGTTCACACTCCATATATCATGTGTTAAAAAAATCCTGTTGGTTCTACTTCAAAACATATTACACTATGAGTAAACAAGGAGAATTGATGTCCCTATATATGTCCGTTTTAATTTCAGATTTCATGAATTCATAATGTAAAGGACAGTCCTGTTTCAGGAGCATGGCTTTAAGGTAATCTTGCAGAAGGAACAATTAAAATATAGAAATTCCAAAATAATTAAGATGTGTATTTACTTGTGTTTATGAGTATCAAATAACAGCATACCAAATTTATACCATCATATGGCTACCAGAAAAAAAATTATTCATCCTACTTTCTATATTTTTTAGTTTTGCTATTATGAATATCATGATAAGTGCAACAACTCTACTGAGTATTGTCTAGGAAGAAAATACCAGAAATCAATTTGTTTCTTTCTAAATTCTCTTTACATAATAGGAAATTTGGTAACAAGTATACATAGTACATTTCTTAGTAGGCCATTCTTCTCATAAGAGTGGCACTGTATTTTGAATGTTTATGACCTTTCCAAAATTAATATTGAAACTTCATCCCAAATTTGATAGTATTAGCACATAGTGCCCTCATAGTAGGTGATTAGGTCATGAGGGCTCCTCCCTCCCTCTCAAGTAAGATTAAGGCCCTTATAAAAGAAGCTTCTCATAGTGTTTGGCCTTTTTGTCCTTCTGCTGTTCTATCCTGTGAGGACACAGCAATTGTCCCCTCCTGAGGAGGCAGCAACAAGATGGCATATTAGAAGCAGAAAGACCAGGCCCTCACCAGACACTGAAGCTGCTGGTGTCTTGATCTTATACTTCCCAACCCCCAGAACTGTAAGGAAATAAATTTTTGCTCTTTACAAATTACCCAGCCTATGTTATTTTGTTATAGCAGCATGAACAGACTAAGACAGGTAGCAATTGATTTAAAAGAAGAAAATATTTTTTTTCTCAACTGTACATGTCCCATAGAAGTAGAGCCAATAGGACAGATAAGCATAATTTTCTATTAGTACAAGATTCCATAAACTGTAGAGTAGGCAAATACACAATTTAGAATAAGATCCAAAGAAATTAATACCTAGTGTCAATCAGTGCTCTGACTCACCACTCCTTTTTTTGTCCTTTCCCTTCTGGACAAAGGGAATTAAATCTTTGAATCTCTCCTACACCTACTTATCCTGAAATAATGTTATTTTTTACTTTAAAAGCTAAACTTTGGGTAGGTTTATTACAGTAGTAGTTTTCTGCAGACTCAGTCTCTCTCTTATTAATCATAGGAGTGATTTCTCAAAATGATGCATCTTAGTCCATTTTCACTTGTGTAAAAAATACCACAGACTGGATAATTTAGGAACAATGGAAATTTTTTCTTCATAGTTCTGGGAGCTGGGAAGTTCAAGGATCATGAACTAGTGGGTCTAGTAAAGGCTATCTCACAGATGGCACCATCTAGGTGTCCTTATATGACAAAGGTGATGAAAGGGCCAGGGCAGCTCTCTGAAGCCTGCTTTATAAGAACATTAATCCCATCCATTGGGGGCTCAGATGCCTGAATCACCTCCTAAGAGCCCCACCTTTCAATACTTGTGGGTTCAGTTGTAATATACGAATTTTGGAGGAACACATAGACAACATTCAAACCGTTTTATGGTGATAGTTTTCTTCTTTTCAGACTTCTTTTTCTTCCTTTCACACAACTCATAAATTTCAAAAGGGTAAAAAGTAATGCACTTTTGCCTCAAGAATCCTCCAGATTAGCTTTCAAATGAGAATCAGCTCCAAACATGAATGTGAAGAGCAGAGGATAAATGTACCAACGATGGCTCCTGCTAGTATTTATGTTTTTGCTCCAAGCAAGAGTCATCTGTGCAGGAAAAAAAAAGGATATGAACCATACAGTGACCAGTGCAGAGAACAAAGAGGACCCCCTCATTCACCTGAGAGAATCACAGCAGGATTCCTGAAGAAAGTGTCCTAACCAAACTCTGAAGTATCGTGAGACATGAAAATGGACCTGGGTCTTGGCAGGGCAGTAGGGATTCAAGTAGAGGTAGGTGAGTAAAGATTTTACCCAAGAAGTAGGTAAAATCATGGAACCAAGCAAGAGTCATCTGTGCAGGAAAAAAAAAGGATATGGACCATACAGTTATTTGAATACAAAGCAAGGAGTGCTGGCTCATGGTAGTGGGCAGCAATTGAACTTGAGTGCCTTGTTCAACATTTTAGAAATAACAACAAATTTATTCTTTCACAACTTGGAGGACAGAAGTCTGAAATCACTATGTTCACAAGATTAATTCCATCTGAAGGCTCCGAGGGAGAACCAGTTCATTCCTCTCTCCTAGCTTCCAGTGACTGCTGACATCTTTGGTACACATTGTATATACACAACTCAAATCTCTTCCTCTGTCTTCACAACACCTTTTCTGTCTTCACTTCTCTTCTCTTATAATGTCACCTGTTACTGGATTTCGGACCTATCTTAATTCAGGATAATCTCATTCAAAGGTTCTTAACATAATTACATCTATAAAGATCCTTTTGAAAAATAGAGTCACATTCCAAAGTTCCAGGTGAACATACCTTGCAGCAGCTGGGGGTGGGGGTGGGGGTGGTGGTGTTTGGATCACCACTCACCTCAATATAGAAATCTCAAATGCTGACCTGTAAGCAGTGGGAGGCCCCTCAGGCTTCAAGCAAGAAAAGGATGTCTATCATATTAAGATGTCTCAGCAAGGGCTGTGATAGTAAGGATGTAAAGAAAGGGATAGATTGAGAAATATTTAGGATTTATGCCCAGTAGGACTTGATTGCTTAGATCAGCAGTTTTCAACCTATGAGTCATTACCCCTTTGAGGGTTGAACGACCCCTTCCCCTTTCACAGGGGTCATCTAAGACCATTGGAAAACACGTATTTCCAATGTTCTTAGGATCCTAGATACCGCTCCTCATGTGTGGGGGTCACCACAACATGAGGAACTGTAGTAAAGGGTCACGGCATTAGGAAGGTTGAGAATCACTGGCTTAGATGTAGGAATTAAATAAAAGGTCGGTCTGTTACATTTCTCACATTTCTGGCTTGGATAAATTTGATGATTATAAAGAGACAACCATAAGAGAACAGTCCTTGAGAAGAGATTATTTTTCTGTTTTTGATATGCTTATTTTGATGATCTTTTGAGTATCCTAGTGGAAAGATTCAATAGGGTGAGCTAGAGATAATGATTTGGGAGTCATCTCTGAATAAAAAATAAAAGTGTATGAATTTTTGACAATAATCTATTTAGGAGATGAGGCTATAAGGTACAAAATTTAGTAAGGAAGAGACTGGAATAATGTAGGGGAAAAAGTGCCCAAAGAGACAGAGTTCAAGTCAGAGAGACCTGGAATACCTGCCAGGAAACCAAACCAGTTCGTAGACCTATGAATGTTCTGGCACAGTGGGCCTTGGAGAAAGGCCACAGCCTTGTTGTTGTCTATTGGGCAGGCTGCCCAAAGTGTACCACACATGAGGAGTAAAGGTACACAAATGTATACATGCTCCATTGCTCATATAGTGTGGCCAGGCCTAAGCCAATGTTGAGGATTGGGAAGCCTCTGTGCTTACAGATTCAGCATTATTTGCATAAAACCACTATCAGATAGGATTGTGAGCCAGGAGCCAATAAAAAGGAGACAAACCACATTTTACACAGTAAGAGGCTGCTTTTAGAAGAAGAGAGAAAACTAGTCTGTAGTTGAGTAGATAACATTGGAACTTATAGCCAAAGGACTGGGAGAGATCACAATTTTTTTCTGATACAATCTGTCACTATGTGTACCAAAGTTCCTTGTACATGGAGACAGACGAAATATCACCTAAGCTGAGTTGTTTCCTAAAGGAATTACAGCAGATACAGTGTAGATTTCCTGCCAAGATAGTCTGTTGAGTTTATATGAGAACCAACACCACCATCATAGACATGCTTGATAAAATACTTGTCAAAAAGCATTCAAATACATAGCCACGCTTGAAAGAAGAGGAAAGTGGCCACAGCCACAAATGAGAAGAAAATTGGAAACCAGCCACCTACCCTTTTAGAAGGGGTTGGAATGTCTGCCTGGGGAAGAGAAGTTAGCCCAGAGACCTCAGGAAAGAGCCTTCCTGTCTATGAATAGTGATCCTGTCTCCCCAAGTCCCAGGATTTGGCCGTAAGCAAGCTGCTGCCCCAAAATGAAGATTCACAACAGCTCCCTCATGCATCACCTAATTCTTCATTCATAAGTACATGCTGACAATCAAAGTCCATCAGACTGAAGAGGAAAACATTAACACACAAGAGAACCAACATACAAGTTACAGAAGAAACAGGGGGCTTTTAAAAATCCCAATGAATTTACTTAGAAAGATTTGAGATGTTCCTGAATTTTTGAAGTAAGAGTCTGCTTTTCTGTTGAAGAAGCAATAGGAAACAAGAAAGAAAACATGGAAAGTAAAAGTATGATGGACAAAATTAAAAGTGTTATGGAGCCCCTAATAGAGAAAGAAATCTGTAAGGTAGAAGAAAAAGCAACTGAAAGCTTAAGAAAAAAGTCAAGACACAGATGAATGAAACTCTGTACTGTATAATATCTGCCATATATGAAAGAAGACATGTAATACAAATGTTGGTTATGATAATCAAATGAACATCATGAACCCACCACCCAATTTAAGCATCAGAGCATCTGTGATCTGCTTCCACTTCCCTCATTCCACGTCATGCCTCCTAACCAGAAGGAAATGCAATCGTGAATTTTGTATTAATGATTATCTTGTTTCTGAAATTTTATTTTTAGTGCATATGAGTATATTTTTAAACAATAGCTCTTCTTGTTCTTGAGCCAAAAAAATGGCACTTGTACTGACAGATTGATAGAAAAGGATATGTAGATGTGAGGCTAGGCTAGCTTGAGAAGCATCAAAGCACAGTAACTGAAGGTAGTCTGCCCCCTCATATGTTGCCCCTGTTATTCCCAAGATAAGTGAACCCATGATGGTTACTTTTTTTTTTTTTATTGTTGGGGATTCATTGAGGGTACAATAAGCCAGGTTACACTGATTGCAATTGTTAGGTAAAGTCCCTCTTGCAATCATGTCTTGCCCCCATAAAGTGTGACACACACCAAGGCCCCACCCACCTCCCTCCTTCCCTCTTTCTGTTCCCCCCCATAACCATAATTGTCATTAATTGTCCTCATATCAAAATTGAGTACATAGGATTCATGCTTCTCCATTCTTGTGATGCTTTACTAAGAATAATGTCTTCCACGTCCATCCAGGTTAATACGAAGGATGTAAAGTCTCCATTTTTTTTAATGGCTGAATAGTATTCCATGGTATACATATACCACAGCTTGTTAATCCATTCCTGGGTTGGTGGGCATTTAGGCTGTTTCCACATTTTGGCGATTGTAAATTGAGCTGCAAGAAACAGTCTAGTACAAGTGTCCTTATGATAAAAAGATTTCTTTCCTTCTGGGTAGATGCCCAGTAATGGGATTGCAGGATCAAATGGGAGGTCTAGCTTGAGTGCTTTGAGGTTTCTCCATACTTCCTACAATAACCAAAGCAAAGAGACAACCTACACAATGGGAAAGGATATTTGCATATTTTCAATCAGACAAAAGCTTGATAACTAGGATCTATAGAGAACTCAAATTAATCCACATGAAAAAAGCCAACAATCCCTTATATCAATGGGCAAGAGACATGAATAGAACTTTCTCTAAAGACAACAGACGAATGGCTAACAAACACATGAAAAAATGTTCATCATCTCTATATATTAGAGAAATGCAAATCAAAACAACCCTGAGATATCATCTAACCCCAGTGAGAATGGCCCACATCACAAAATCTCAAAACTGCAGATGCTGGCGTGGATGTGGAGAGAAGGGAACACTTTTACACTGCTGGTGGGACTGCAAACTAGTACAACCTTCATGATGGTTACTTCTTACTCCCTCAGTTTCTTCGTCTGCAAAATGGAAATAATACCTCCTTCAAAAGGATGTGATGATGGTTGAATAAGATAATATATGTGCATTGCTTAAAATGAGCATGGCAAAGAGTAACCACAGTGTGAATATTTGCCATAATAATCACTATTGTACTGGGTATTATTTTCTGTGACTTCTTTTCCATTCAATTTTATGTCTCTAAGATTTATCAATTTTGTTGCATGTGGCTGCAATTCGTGCTCCTTTTTTTCTGTTGCATAATATTACATTATAATAATATGCTGCTGTATTTTACCTTTTCATACTCTTGTCTATATTTGGGTTGTTTCACTTTTTGTTATTAAAGATTATGCTGCTATAAGCACTTTTACATTTATTTTCTAGTATATGGTGCAAAATTTTCTCTAAAAAATACCTTCTCACGCTTAGGAGCAGAATAAGAGAATGCAATATATGATAAGATATCTAACATGATAAGATCAAATCACCAAATTATTTTCCAAAATGGTAAATACTGCAATATTTAAAATTTTCCATTAAGTTATAGGCTCCTGGTATTGTCAGAGTCCCTAATTTTTTCCTCTTCAGTGAGAGTAAACTGATACCTTACTATTGTAATTTTCATTTTCATAATTTTAAGTGAGGTAAGTATCGTTCCATATTATTTATGTTTTCTAGTCTACAAAATGCCTACTCAAATCATTTACCCATTTTTCTTTTTTTTTATTTTTATTTTTATTAAATCATAGCTGTGCCCATTTTTCTATTGAATGTTGCCCTACTGATGTTATTGACTTGTAAGAGTTCTTTATATATTCTAGAAAATGACATTTTATCAATAACATTCTATGTTAACGTCTTTTCTGGGTTTGGATTTTATCCTTTCACTTTTTTGATGGTGTTTTTTGATGAACAGAGGTTCTCAACTTTAAAATAATCAACTTATTAACCATGTGTAGTGGCATGCACCTGTGGACCCAGCTACCCAGAAGGCTGAGGTGGGAAAAGTACTTGAGCCCAGGCCTTCAATGCTGCAGTGAGCTATAATTGCACCACTGTACTCCAGCCTGGGTGACAGAGTAAGACCTCTTCTGTAAAACAAATAAAAAAATTGTTTTAAGTTTATAAATAATAGTATCATAAGAATGGAAAAACAAGTATCCAATGTACTCAATACTAATATGAAACCAATAAATAAACAACTATATGCCCACATGAGAGAAAAACACAATTAAATTCAAGTGACGGGAAAGGGAAGAAGGGAGAAGGGAGGAAGGAAGGGAATTGGTAAGCTCTCATGAAATGGGCACAATGTAAGGGTGTATAGCATACCCACTGGATGAAGGGTTCAACTACAACTTGGACTTTACCTAACAAATGCAAACAATACAACCTAATCATTTGTACCCTCATATTACTCTGAGGGTAATTTTTTTTATTATTAAAAAAAAATAAAAATTTTCTAAAGAATGTACGCTAATTCATTTGCATTTGTCCTTCACTGTCATGTGAATGCAACATTATTGTATTACACAGAGTGTTCATAAAGTTCGTGTGTAATACAAAATAGTTGGCTATTTTGACTATTACACACGGACTTTATGGACACCCTGTATAAATTTAAAGATGATGATGTTAAACTCATTTTTAAAATCCTATTGGGAAAAAAGAAAGAAAGAAATCATATTGGGATTTTTATTGAAATTGCACTGAATGTATAGAAAATTGAGGAGAAAACAACATCTTTACATTATTGGGCCATTTAATGTACAATATGGTGTATCTCTCCCTTTGTTTCAGCTTTCTTTAATGTCTTTCCGCAAAGTATTACCTTTCTTCCTTTTATATCCTCCCTAGACTTTTACATCTTATTTTTGTAAACTTTTTATGTTGGAATAATTTTAAATCATAGAAAAGTAGCAAAGATAATATAAAAGATCTAGATATACCCTTCATAAACTTTTTCCTAATGATAACATCTTACATACATCTTTTGTTAGATTTATTTCTAGCTAATTTATTAATACATATTTTGTTGCTGCTTATAACTGACAAAACAAAGAATATTAATCTAGTTGGCTATTAATATTAATAGCCTATTAATACATATTTTGTTGCTATTGTAAGTGATAAAACAAAGAATACTAATTTAGTTGGCTCGGCACAAATAATAGGAGTCTCCAGAATATAAAATAGAGAAAAGAGAGGGGAGAAAATTATCAAAGAACAAAATTTCTGAAATCTGAAAAGACAACAATCTTTAAATTACAAGAGCCCACTCAGGGCTGAGCAAGATGAATAAAAAGTAGAAGAATCTCACGCAGATGCTTTGTGAAATCTCAGAACACCTACGGTAAAAAGAAGATCTTAAAAGCTTCAGTAAGATTGTTTGCTATAAAGTGTGTTATCTTGGAGAGCAGCTTCTACACATAACTCAGAATCCCTGTGTTGAGTTTTCCTTCTGAAAACATGATTTCCTTTTACGCCCTCAGTGGTTCTGAAGTGTTCTCATGTAGTTCTTATATATTTCCTGCTAAGTTTATTCCTAGGTGGTTTATATTTTTGCTGCTATTATAATTGAATTATTTTTCTCATACTTTCTGGTTATCACTGGTATAGAAAAGCTACTGGCTTTTATTTCCATTTATCCATATACTGGCCACCAACTAAAATCATTATTTCAAGTGGGTTTGAATTGAATCTGAAAACAATGATAATTTTATCTTTCTTAGCTCTCTTATTGCTTTTTCTTTTCTTATTACTCTAGCTAGAACATTCAAAAATTTTTGAATAATAGAAATGATAATGAGTATCTTTGTCATTATTTTTTGTCTAGAGTATTACGCTCTCAAGGTAATAAATGTCTTTGGTTTTAGAAAGAGTCTCATAGAAGAAATAGATGTTGAAATTTAACATGTCTTGCTTTAACTCAGATGACCGAATTTAACCTTTTAGATGAATTTAATCAAAATATTATAATTATTGAATCATCTTTACATTCCTAGTGTAAATCCTACTTAGTTAAGGGGTGCTATAGCCTAAACTGTGTCCACCCCACACACACTTCATATGTTAGGTCCTAACCTTCAATGTGATGGTATTTGGAGATGAGGTTTGGGGGAGATAATTAGGTTTCGATGAGGTCATTAGGGTGGAGGCTTCACACTGGGATTAATGCCCTTAGAAGAAAACAAACTAGATAGCTTGTTTTCTCCTTCTTTCTCTACAATGTGAAGACAGAGTGAGAAGGAGGATATCTACAAGGCAGGAAGAGAGCCATAACCAGAAATCAACCATGTTGGCACCTTTGTCTTGAAATTCAAGCCTCTAGATCTATGAGAAAATAAATTTCTATTGGTTAAGCCACCCAGTATATGATATTTCCTATGGCAGCCTGAGGTGACTAAGACAGAACTCCTGCCTGACTGCTTTGAGTGGAGACATTGGTCTTTTCCTGCCTTTGTACATGAACTGAAACATTGGCTCTTCATGAGTTGGAGTCTGCCAACTTTTACCAGACTGGGACTTGCACCATCAACTTTCCTGGTTCTTGGGCCTTGGGACAAAGGCTCAACATACACCATTAGCTTTCTTCAGTCTTAGCTCACTGACTGCACAACTTGAGACTCCATACTCTCATGAGATAAGTCCTTATAATAAATCTCATATAAAAAATAAATGTCCATATCCTATTGATTCTGCTTCACTAGATAACCCTGACTAATACAAGGTATATTACCCTTTTAATATATTTCTAAAATTGTCTGCCAATAGTGTGTTAAATTCTCTTGTTCTGTCATTTTGGGATATATGTACACCATTTTTAGCGCTAGGCTTTGGCATTGGGTTCATTTTAACCTTGTAAAATTAATTGGAAATTTCACTCTTTTTTCTTTCCTTGGGGCAATTTAAATAGCAATGAAAGTAGTGTATGTTTCTAGCAAGTATACTAAAATTTTCTTTTAAAATCACCTGGGCCTAGCAAGCTTTTGTGAATAGTTATGTGACAATTTTTTATAATTATTCCTTCCATTGTTTTTTTTCCACTCAGTCTTTTTTCCTGCTTTCAGTCAACATTGGTTTCTTTTATTTTTCCAGAAAATTTGCAATTACTTCCTCCACTGAAGACTTTGACCCCCTAAAATCGTCCATGAGGGTTAAAATCTACTTCTTCCTAACTCTTGCTAATGTTGACATTTTGGACATTTGAATCCCATGAATCAAAAATGTTTCCTAATGGCATATAGAATGGTGTATCCTTTTCAGAAGATTTTCAATTTACTTTTCCCAGATGCATCAGAGGACCTAAAGCAGCTATGGCCTTACAAAATCTATTTATCAAATAATAAGACTTGAAAGCCTAAATTGGTAACACACTCAGCAAACAGAGTCCTCCAGTGCAAAGATCCACCCACACTTGAAGGTTGTATAATACCGGAGTCCCCCATTCAGAGCTGGACAGGGATCCCCATTTTCTAGGCCTGGACAAACGCGTCTTTCTAGACTGCATTCTCTAAACTCAAACAAAGTCAGAGAAAAGCAGTCTGGGGGGTGGGGGGATGGAGCGGAGACAGGATGGCTGACTGAAGCCAGTGTTCCACAGAGGTTCCTGTCCAGAAGGAAAGTTAAAGAACAGAAATTTAGCAAGTAACCTGGTGGATTAGAACTGCACCAAGAGAGAAGGTTGAAGAATGCACATAAACCCTGCTGAGGTGAGCTGCAACCCCAAGGATACAAACAAAAGGTACAAAATCCATCACCAAGCAGATGGGAGTCCCCTCCCCCATGAGAATGGCTTGGAGTACCCCATAAACAAACGAGCAGAGTTCGAAAGTCCTCCCATTATACTCCACAGGAGAGACCCTCTAAAAACTGGAACTATTTCCCCTACTAGGGTGCCATGGCACTCTCCTGCTAGGCATAAAACTGTGTAAAACTGTAGATATTCTCTACCTGCAATTCTGAGCTCACAGCACTCCCCTCCACTCTCACTCTGAGGTTTGGAGGCTTATTCCCCAGGAGTCCAGATTCTTGGGTGATTACTCGAGGGGTGTGGACACAGCCTGGACAGCTGCTGGTCAGTGCTGATTTGGCAGCACGGGAGTGAGGAGAGGATGGTCAGCTGAGAGGGAACCACGGTGGAGCAGCAGTGCCCCGAGGTGCAGAGCAGCAGCCATTTTTGGCAACAATAGGGCTCACCCTTGGATATTCTGGAGTCACAACCATGTCTCCACTGGGCAACCAGAGGAGGCCGAGCATCTTCTCAGGTGGCAACCACTGGCAGAACAGATCTGGGATAGAAACACAGGCCCTGTGATAAAGGGTTTGCCTGAGGCAGTACCGGCCTGGGTGGTGCACGGGGACTAGAAAACACACGCACAGTGCCGGCTGACTCCCAGGGTAGGGCTGACCCAGAGGACCGCTCTACTGAGCCTAAGATGCACCTGGCCATCAGGGGATCATCAGCCTAGACAAAGGAGGGCAGTAGGCTAGAATTGACAGCTAACCATGCTGCGAATACAAACCTGCAGCAGCAAAGACAGGGCCTGAGGTGCAGGTGTTATGAACTAAACACAGCTTCTCTTCTGCAAGGGAATTTAGCCAGGACAGAAACAAATTCCACAAAGTTGTTCTGTTCTGCCAGTAACATCAATCAGAGGCGGGGCTGGAACTGAGTGAACACCCCCAGCCTTCATCAAGAGCCGAGATTGTCAGGCCTCACCTCCCCCTGCTGGATAGAGACAGAGAGCAGTGGCCTGACTGAGCAGATATAGATTTCCTTGTGATTCAGGCAGGTGCAAACCCCTGGAGTATCTGCTCATTGGAGACAATTGGGTCACAGCCCTACAAGGCTATCAGTGACTGGGTATGACAGAGATACAAGGCGGGGAAGGAGGCATCCACCTTCCCAGACTAATCTATTGCTGGTGGGTCCTCCTGACCAAACAGAGCACTGGAACAAGTTATATTTGAGTTGTCGGCAACCCCTGCCATCTACTTGCCAGAGACCTTTTAAACTCTTCCACCTGTGACAGGTGCTGACTGCGACAATTGATTTGGACCTTTTGAACTGAGCCAATCACCCAAGGACTATACAAGTGGTGCCCTGGGTGTATGGTTGTAGGAAGGTTTGATTTTCCTTTTCCAATTGTTGCCTGTGGGGGGAAGGGTGACATAATTGCTGGTATTTCTCCACAGCTGAGACTTTAACCCAGAGTTACTGTTTCACTAGGGTCAGACAGAGACCAACTGAAAACAAGACAGAGCCACTTAGCCCCACAAAACCAAACAGGTCCCCAGTTTCTCAGGCCTAGCACTGTACAGGTCCTCGGCAAACCTCCAGGGGAAAAGTCAAATGGTATAAAATAATCATGGGGCAGAATCAGTGAAAAAACCCCGGTAACATGAATAACCAGAGTAGATCAACCTCCCCAAGGAAAGATATGGAAGATGTAACTGAAGATGCCATTCATAAACAGATAGCCAAGATGTCAGAAATCGAATTCAGAATTTGGAATGCAAACAAGATTAATAGAATGGAGGAAATTTTGGAATTAGAAATTCAAGGAGCAATTCAAAAGTTGGAATTAGAAATTCAAGGAGAAATTCAAAAGTTGTCTTAATAATTCAACAAATTTAAGACAAAGCCACCAAAGAATTGGACACATTGAAGCAAAAATTTGCAGTCCTCAAAGATCTGAAAAATACAGTAGAATCCCTCAGTAACAGAGTGGAGCAAGCAGAAGAAAGGATTTCTGACATTTAAGACAAAGCTTTTGAACACTCCCAAACTCTCAAAGAAGAAGAGAAATGGAGAGCAAAAATGGTCATTCTCTTAGAGCTCTAGGATAATGCAAAGAAGGCTAATATCCACCTCATTGGAATCCCTGAAAACTATGACATGGCTTAGCAAGGCACAGTGGTCCTTCTCCATGAAATTATGAAAGAGAATTTTCCAGACATGCCAAGACATTCTGAAATTCAGATAGCAGACATTTTCAGAACCCCAGCATGACTCAACCCGAATAAGACATCCCCCAGGCACATTATAATTAACTTCACTAAAGTTAACATGAAGGAGAAAATTCTGGAAGCAGCCAGACATAAGTAAACCATTACCAAAAGGGAAGAATATTAGAATGACTGCAGATCTTTCTGCTGAAACATTTCAAGACAGAAGAGGGTGGTCATTCACTTTTAATCTCCTAAAACAAAATAACTTTCAACTCCGGATCCTGTATTCAGCAAAATTGAGTTTCATTTAAGATGGAGAAATTAAATACTCTAATGACATTTACATGTTGAAGAAATTTGCCATAACCAAACCAGCTCTTCAGAATATTCTCAGACTTATCCTCCATAAAGACCAGCCCAATCCTCTACAACAAAAGTAAACTCACTCACAAATTTTTGATCAAACTCCAGCTTCCACAGTGGCGAAAGGATTAAAAATGTCCACTGGACGTTCAAAAACTTGATACCCAAAATTTTACCAGACTTATAAATATTCTCCATTAATGTGAATGGCTTAAATTGGCCTCTAATGAAGCACAGGTTGGCTGACTAGATACAAGAACTCAGGCCAGATATTTGCAGCATACAAGAATCACATCTTAACTTAAAAGATAAATATAGACTCAGGGTGGAAGGATGGTCGTCCATATTTCAGGCAAGTGGTAATCAGAAAAAAGCAGGTGTTGTAATTCTGTTTTCAGATACAATAGGCTTTAAACCAACAAAAGTAAGGAAGGAGTAGAATGGTCACTTCATATTTGTTAAGGGTAATACTCAATATGATGAGATTTCAATTATTAATATTTATGCACCCAACCAGAATGTGCCTCAATTTATAAGAGAAACTCTATCAGACTTGAGTAATTTGATTTCCTCCAGCTCCATAATAGTCAGAGATTTTAACACTCCTTTGGCAGTGTTGGATAGATCCTCCAATAAGAGGCTGAGCAAAGAAATTTTAGATTTAAACCTAACCATCCAACATTTAGATTTAGCAGACATCCACAGAACATTTCATCCCAACAAAACTGAATACACATACTTCTCATCAACCCACAGAACATACTCCAAAATCAATCACAT
Organism: Nycticebus coucang; assembly: GCF_027406575.1. NCBI lineage: Eukaryota > Metazoa > Chordata > Mammalia > Primates > Lorisidae > Nycticebus > Nycticebus coucang. The sequence continues at coordinate 104,634,578 of NC_069787.1, forward strand.
CTTGGGTCACAAGTCTAACCTCAGTAAATTTAAAGAAATAGAAATTATTCCTTGCATCTTTTCGGACCACCATGGAATAAAAGTTGAACTAAGTAACAACAGGAATCTGCATACTCATACAAAAACATGAAAGTTAAATTACCTTATGCTGAATGACAGCTATGTCATAGATGAGATTAAGAAGGAAATTGCCAAATTTTTGGAACAAAATGACAATGAAGATACAAATTATCAGAACCTCTGGGATACCGCAAAGGCAGTCCTAAGAAGGAAATTTATAGCATTGCAAGCCTTCCTCAAGAGAACAGAAAGAGAGGAAGTTAACAACTTAATGGGACATCTCTAGCAACTGGAAAAGGAAGAACATTCCAACCCCAAACCCAGTAGAAGAAAATAAATAACCAAAATTAGAGCAGAATTAAATGAAATTGAAAAAAAATGAATTATATACAACAGACAATAAATCAAAAAGTTGGTTTTTTGAAAAGGTAAATAAAATAGATAAAACTTTGGCTAACATAACCAGGAAAAAAAGAGTAAAATCTCTAATTTCATCAATCAGATATGACAAAGACGAAATAACAACAGACTCCTCAGAGGATTTCAAAATATCCTTAATGAATATTACAAGAAATTTTATACTCAGAAATATGAAAATCTGAAGGAAATTGACCAATACTTGGAAGCACGTCACCTTCCAAGACTTAGCCAGAATCAAGTGGAAATGTTGAACTGGCCTGTATCAAGTTCTGAAATAGCATCAACCATACACAATCTCCTTAAAAAGAAAAGCCTGGGACCAGATGTCTTCACGTCAGAATTCTACCAAACCTTTAAAGAGGAACTAGTACCTATATTACTCAACCTGTTCCAAAGTTAGAAAAAGAAGGAAGACTACCCAACACATTCTATGAAGCAAACATCACCCTGATCCCCAAACCAGGAAAAGACCCAACAAGAAAAGAAAATTATAGACCAATATCACTAACGAATACAGATGCCAAACTATTCAACAAGATCCGAAAAAAAAAAATGCAGCTAGACATCAAACACCTATACATCATGACCAAGTCGGTTTTATCCCAGGGTCTCAAGGCTGGTTCAATATACATAAATCTATAAATATAATTCAGCACATAAACAAATTAAAAAACAAAGACCATATGATTCTCTCAATTGATGCAGAAAAAGCTTTTGATAATATCCAGCATCCCTTCATGATCAGAACACTTAAGAAAATGTCAACTAATGAGATGAAAATGTGTCAAATATTCTATGAACCAAGTGTATGGTGCCCCATGATCATATTGATGTACACAGCTATGATTTAATAAAAAATAAATAAATAAATAAATAAATAAAAGAAAATTAGTATGGAAGGGACATTTCTTAAACTGATAGAGGCCATCTACAGCAAACACACAGCCAATATCCTATTGAATGGAGTTAAATTGAAATCATTTCCATTCAGATCAGGAACCAGACAAGGCTGCCTATTGTCTCCACTGCTCTTTAACATTGTAACAGAAGTTCTAGCCATCGCAATTAGGGAAGAAAAGGTGATCAACAGTATCCATATAGGGTCAGAAGAGATCAAACTTTTGCTCTTCGCAGATGATATGATTATATATCTGGAAAACACCAGGGATTCTACTACAAAACTCTTAGAAGTGATCAAGGAATACAGCAGCATCTCAGGTTACAAAATCAACATTCATAAATCAGTAGCCTTTATATATACCAATCATAGTTAAGCTGAAAAAACAGTTAAGGACTCTATTCCATTCACAATAGTGCCAAAGAAGATGAAATATTTGGGAGTTTATCTAACAAAGGACGTGAAAGATCTCTATAAACTCTATGAAACTCTAAGAAAAGAAATAGCTGAAAATGTTAACAAATGGAAAAATATACCATGCTAATGGCTGGGAAGAATCAACATTGTCAAAATGTCCATATTACCCAAAGCAATATACAATTTTAATGCAATCTCTATTAAAGCTCCACTGTTATACTTTAAAGATCTTGAAAAAATAATACTTAATTTATATGGAATCAGAAAAAACCTCGAATAGCTAAGACATTACTCAGAAATAAAAACAAAGCAGGAGAAATTACACTACTGAACCTCAGACTATATTATAAATCAATACTGATCAAAGCAGCATGGTACTGGCACAAAAACAGAGAGGTAGATGTATGAAACAGAATAGAGAACCAAGAGATGAACCCAGCTACTTACTGTTATTTGATCTTTGACAAGCCAATTAAAAACATTCAGTGGGGAAAAGATTGCCTATTTAACAAATGGTGCTGGGTGAACTGGATGGTGACCTGTACAAGACTGAAACTCCTTTCACCATTAACTAAGATAGACTCTCACTGGATTAAAGATTTAAACTTAAGACAGAAAACTATAAAAATATTAGCAGAGAGTACAGGGAAAACTCTTGAAGAAATCCATCTGGGTGAATATTTTATGAGGAGGACCCCCCCAGGGCAATTGAAGCAGCTTCAAAAATACACTACTGGGACCTGATCAAACTAAAAAGCTTCTGCACAGACAAGAACACAGTAAGTAAAGCAAGCAGACAGCCCTCAGAATGGGAGAAGATATTTGCAGGTTATGTCTCCAACAAAGGTTTAATAACCAGAATCCACAGAGAACTCAAACGTTTAAGCAAGAAAAGAACAAGTGATCCCATCGCAGGCTGGGCAAGGGAGTTGAAGAGAAACTTCTCTGAAGAAGACAGGAACACGGCCTACAGACAGATGAAAAAATGCTTAATCATCAGAGAAATGCAAATCAAAACTACTTTGAGATATCACCTAACTCCAGTAAGATTAGCCCATATCACAAAATCTCAAGATCAGAAATGTCGGCATGGATGTAGAGAAAAGGGAACACTTCTACACTGCTGGTGGGAATGCAAATTAATACATTCCTTTTGGAAAGATGTTTGGAGAACACTTAGAGATCTAAAAATAGATCTGCCATTCAATCCTATAATTCCTCTACTAGGTATATACCCAGAAGACCAAAAATCACATTATAACAAAGATATTTGTACCAGAATGTTTATTGCAGCCCAATTCATAATTGCTAAGTCATGGAAAAAGCCCAAGTGCCCATCGATCCACGAATGGATTAATAAATTGTGGTATATGTACACCATGGAATATTATGCAGCCTTAAAGAAAGATGGAGACTTTACCTCTTCCATGTTTACATGGATGGAGCTGGAACATATTCCTCTTAGTAAAGTATCTGAAGAATGGAAGAAAAAGTATCCAATGTACTCATCCCTACTATGAAACTAATTTATGGCTTTCATATGAAAGCTATAACCCAGTTATAACCTAAGAATATGGGGATGGGGGAGAGGGAGGGGAGGGAGGGGGGAGGGATTGGTGGGATTACACCTGCAGTGCATCTTACAAGGGTACACATGAAACTTAGTGAATGTAGAATATAAATGTGTTAACACAATAAGTATGAAAATGCCAGGAAGGCTATGTTAACCAGTGTGATGTAACCAGTGTAACATAGCCAGGAAGACTATGTTAACCAAATGGTCTATAAAACCAGTGTATGGTGCCCCATGATTGCATTAATGTACACAGCTATGATTTAATAATAAAATAAAATTAAAACAAAAAAGAAAGCCTAAATTACTCCTCAGTTCATGGGTTACAGAAAGGATGTTGTATTAGTAGGCATGAAAACAACATGAATCTCCTTGTACGTCTCTATCAGAGCTCTTGGGGAGCCAGGTCAGCGTCTATGAGCAATAATATTTTGAAAGGAATTTTTTGTTTTCTGAGCAGTAGCTCTCAATAATGGCTAAAATTAATCAGTAACTCATACTATAAACAAATGTACTGTTTCCAGGCTTTGTTCTTTCATTTATAGGGCACAGGCAGAGTAGATTTAGCATAATTCTTGGGGCCCTCGGATTTTCAGAAGATAAAGGAGCATTGACTTCAACTTAAAGTCACCAGGAGTGTTAGCTCCTAACAAGACAGATAATCTGTCCCTTGATGCCTTGAAGCCAGACATTGACTTCTCCTTTTTAGCTATAAAAGTTCTAGATAGCATCTTATTCTAATAAAATGCTGTTTCATCTACATAGAACATCTGTTGTTTAGTGTAGCCACCTTCATCAATTATCTTAGCCAGACCTTCTGGATAAGTTGTTATAGCTTTTACGTCAGCTTTTGTTTCACCTTGTGCTTTTATATTATGGAGACTGCTTCATTCTCTGAACTTCACTAACTAATCTCTGTTAGCTGCAGACTCTTCTTTAGCTTCCTCACCTCTCTCAGCCTTGATACACTTGAATAGTATTAAGGCCTTATTCTAGATTAGGCTGTGGCTTAATGGAATGTTGTGGCTAGTTTTCTCTCAGGCCCCATCCTAGACTTACTGATTCAGAAACACAGAGGATAAGCCCAGCAATCTGTGTTTTAATAAGCCCTTGGGTAACCCTGATGCACGGCCACGTGTGAGAACCACTGGGCTAGAGCCTAGAGGCTTCTTACACCATACATAAAATATAACTCTAAAATACATTGTCAAACCAGAATTCTTTTTAATATTCACTGTGCAAACAAGTTCTAGCACTGTGGAAACTGGATCCTATTATTACAGAAGAAATAAAACAACACAAAGCACACATCACAAAGAAAAATACACTAAAATAGTAAGTCATCTCCCCCCCCACCCCCGCCCCGTGTTAGAATAATTGATGTTTTCTCCACTGGACTTTTCTGTCTCCAAATATTTTATAATAAACATTCATTATTTTAAATGGAAAAGAAATAGACCACAAAATAGGAAGGAAAAATTTGTAATCCATCAAGTATGAACAGTCAAGAAACTTATCAAAAATCTTCCACCATTTCAATAGTCAGGCCAAACAGTGTTAATAATAATTTGGGTGATTTTTTTCTCTTTTAGTTTCTGAGGAGTCTCAGATGCTTGGCCTTTGAACACCTTCATTTGATCGTTGTGTGAAGCAGCCATTGTTTTAATGGGTCAGTGTAGATCAGGAGAAGTTGTTTTAGAAGAGAAGCACCTTCTCCTCAAAGATGAGAGAAGCCCACCACCTGCCTGGGGCAACCAGTCTCAGCTGAGGCTCCACCAGCGCCAGAGTCACCCAAGCCATCACCTCTTCTCAAGACTCTGATAAGACCCAGACCAACAAACTCCCCAGGGTCCTACTCACACTCTAGTGACACCCTGCTCTCCCACCCGACATTTTTTTCCCAAAGCGGACAATATGGTATTGTGATTAGATATAAACCGAAAGTGTATTTTCTGCCCTTCAGTAATTACACTGCCTTATGGTAGCATTATTCAGAGTGAAGCCTTATTATGCTGCAGAATGAAATTCTGTATAATTTTCTTCTCCTCCAATGCACAAATGGAAATCATATTTTGGTCTGAGTTGGGAAGAAAGGCTCAGTTATCACTTGTGAGCGTGGTGTTATTTTCCCCAGAATTAAAAAATCCATCTGGGTGTCCGACCTCGCTCACCCTGCTGCCTCTCCATTCAGCCTTTTGTATGCAGATGAACCTTATCAATTTCCACCGCCTCAAAAGCCCGCACCCAGCTTGGTGCCTCCCCCTGGTCCGCGCAGCTTTAATGGAAATGCATGAGGTTTTTTTTTTTTCTTTGATGTCTGTGCAATATACGCATGTGGATAAAAACCTGTGCTTTTATTTAAGGGGAGGGGAAGGGGGGTTCAAATCAAAGTTAAAGTCTCTACCCTATCGCTCCTTGCTGGCGATTAGCAGAGAGGAGAAAGGAACAGCAAACCCAATACAGAAGCTGTGAAACTGGGGTTATTCAGATTATTGACTAACAAATAAAGGGGCATGGGATGTCACATTTGTATTCTGAGGGTTTTCATCCCGCCACAGGCCTCATCAACAACTTAGTGGAGTGCTACTAAATCCCCTGTGTTAACACGCGGGGTTGGGCGGGGGTGTGGGCTCTGTGTGATTAATGCATTAATTGCTGCTCCCTCAGGTCTGGCACAGGCCGTGTCAATAATTCACTTAAGGCCAGTTGTAAACAGTCTAGTGTAAACAACTCGCAAATACCGCCACTCAACCACTTACCCCAATCCAATTGCTGTTTTCCAGGCTATTAGCAACTTCCAATGAATGATTCATCCGGCGGTAATAAAGCCTCCCCGTGGGGAATTGTCTGAAACCACCAGGACTAAGGGAGTAGATCACAACAGCCTGAATTTCGCCCACCCTGAAGACTCACGTGGCCCTCTGAAATGCTGCTTTCCCAGGCAACGTCTACACAGTGCAAGTAAACGGATGTTTGAAAAAGATGCCTAGATAATTTAGGCAACGACCCTCCTATTCACCCAGGTAAATCATTCAGAAAGAAGCAGCAACCAACCAAACACCAGATTTTCTTTGACTATATAAGTATCTCACCAACTCATTACATTTGTGACAGATAAATTTGATGCTGTTTGCCGGGATTTTTATACTATGAACTGATGATGCAGTTCATGTACAAACCTGAGTTCAGAGTCACCAATCAGATCACTTTCTCCAAATTAGTGAGAACTGGCTGTGTGAACTAGTGAGTTTAACAGCTCCACTATAGTTTGCTCTCCTGAGAAACAGAAATAGTATTTGTCCTGTTTACCTAACAAAATGCTATAAGGATTCTTAAGGTAATGATAAATATGTAAGCATTTTTTAAAAAACTGGTTAGTACTAATGTAAATGAGGAATTACAGCTCTTAATGATTAGTACCCTACAAATTTGTTTTTTGCTATACTTTAAATTTCTCAGAATACTCATATATATGAGTATTTGTAGAGAAGAATTTCAGATGTACAGAGCAAGGATTAGCCTCCTTTTTAAGATCTGACTAATCAAGTTTATGAAAAAGAATCTGGAACCTGGAAGTTAAAATAGCTACACTCTGCTGGCCTTACACAACTGAATAGGAAATAACTCCTCCCAAGGGGGTTCATTTTCTCTTTGGATATCTCTAATTTGAAGAAAGTTTTTCCTAACAGTGAAACGACATCTGTCTCCTTGAATTCTCCGCTCATTATGCCTAGCTCTGATCCTTGGGATCCAGAGAATAGATCTCTTTCTCTAAATCAGCGGTTCTCAACCTGTGGGTCACAACCCCTTTTTAACAATGAAAATACATCCTGCATATCAGATCTTTACATTACTATTAATAACAATAGCAAAATTACAGTTATGAAGTATCAATGAAAATAATTTTATGGTTGAGGGTCACCACAATATGAGGAACTGTATTAAAGGGTCACAGCATTAGGATGGTTGAGAACCACTGCTCTATCGCAAGGGGACACTTGCACTCACAATGAGAGAATGAAATTCTGGAAATAAAATCCTATATCAGTGATTAATTAAAACCACCCTATTTTTCCATCTTCTGTTCTTTTAAAATTTTAAAAGTAAACACATTCTTTTTTTTTTAAGTCCAAACAGAACACAAGGTGTAAAGTGACAAATATGCCCATCTACCTTTCCCCCACCCCCTCCCCATACTATAATCCATTACCTCTTCCTGGAAATAACTGCTATTAACCCTTTCTTGAGTAGCCTTCTGGAAATTCGAATGCAATTTACAAACTTACAAATATACACAAAGTTAGGTAATATTGTTCATGTTTTTCTACAACTATTTTGCTGAATAGTATCTCAGACATCTAAACATAATAGCACATGTAAGGTACTAAGGTGTTTATTAGAAAAGTACTATTAATAGAATTTTGCATCTAAAGTCATGTATAAAATTGGTCATTAGTTTTCTTTTAATTGCACTGTAATTGTAGATTTTGTTATCAGGTTTGCTAGTCTTATAAAATAATTGAGTAGCTTCCCTCAATCTCTCTTTTTTCTTTATTATGAAACAGTTCATGTGACATGAAAATTATCTATTCTTTGAAATTTTTGTAAAACACATCCTTTTCTAATTTAGTTGAAATAGTTTTCTCATTTTTCTAGTTTCTTAGTTGGTTTGTGTTCTAATAAATGCATGTAGTGCTATGTGTTCTCCCCATCTCTCTGCCCAATACAGATTTTGGTAAGTGTTATTAACTTTGTGAATTTTCATAGTTGGTAATGACTATTTTTAACTTCATTTTCAGCTACAAAGTTATTCAGAAATAGAATTTTTAGTTTTTAAGCACAAAGTTTTCCTTTAGATGTTAAGTTATAATATATTTCTATTGCCTTGTGATCAATATGGTGCATTCTGGAACTTATAAAGATTTCTATATAATACATCACATAAACTAAAAAACAAAGACCATATGAATCTCTCAATTGGTTCAGAAAAAGCTTTTGACAATATTCAGCATCCTTTCATGATCAGAACACTTAAGAAAATAGGTATAGAAGGGACTTTTTTTAAACTGATAGAAGCCATCTACAGCAAACCCACAGCCAATATTATATTAAATGGAGTAAAATTGAAAACATTTCCACTCAGATCAGGAGCCAGGCAAGGTTGCCCACTGTCTCCACAGCTTTTTAACATTGTAATGGGAGTCTTAGCCATCTCAATCAGGCAAGCGAAGGAGATCAAGAGTATACAAATAGGATCAGAGGAGATCAAACTTTCACTCTTCCCAGATGATATGATTTTATACCTGGAAAACCCCAGGGACTCAACTACAAAACTCTTAGAAGTGATCAAGGAATACAGTAGCATCTCAGGATACAAAATCAAAATTCACAAATCAGTAGCTTTTATATATACCAATAATAATCAAGCCGGAAAAACAGTCAAGGACTCTATTCCCTTTACAGTTGTGCCAAAGAAGATGAAATGTCTGGGAATTTACCTAACAAAGGATGTGAAGGATCTCTATAAAGAGAATTATGAAACTCTGAGAAAAGAAATAGCTGAAGATGTTAACTAATGGAAAGACATACCATGCTCGTGGCTGGGAAGAATCAACATTGTTAAAATGTCCATATTACCCAAAGCAATTTACAAATTTAATGCAATCCCTATCAAAGCACCACTGTCATACATTAAAGATCCGGAAAAAATAATACTTCATTTTATATGGAACCAGAAAAAACCTCGAATAGCCAAGATATTACTCAGAAATAAAAACAAATCAGGAGGAATCATGCTATCAGACTTCAAACTATACTATAAATCTATAGTGATCAAAACAGCATGGTATTGGCACAAAAATAGAGAGGTAGATGTATGGAACAGAATTGAGAACCAAGAGATGAACCCTGACACTTATCATCATTTGATCTTTGATAAGCCTATCAAAAATATAAATTGGGGGAAAGATCCCCTATTTAACAAATGGTGCTGGGAGAATAGACTGGCGACTTGTAGAAGACTGAAACTGGACCCACACCTTTTACCATTTACAAAAATTGACTCTCACTGGATAAAAGATTCAAATTTAAGACATGAAACTATAAAGATTCTTGGAGAGAGTGCAGGAGAAACACTTGAAGAAATGGACCTGGGAAAATACTTTATGAGGAGGACCCCCCAAGCATTGAAACACCACCAAAAATACATTATTGGAATCTAATCAAACTAAAAAGCTTCTGCACAGCCAAGAACACAGTAAGTAAAGCAAGCAGACAACCCTCAGAATGGGAGAGGATATTTGTAGGTTATGCTTCTGACAAAGGTTTGATAACCAGAATCCACAGAGAACTCAAACTTATTAATAAGAAAAGAACAATTTCATTTCCCATTTCATTGTGGGCAAAGGACTTGAACAGAAGCTTCTCTGAAGAAGATAGGCACATGGCTTACAGAAACATGAAAAAATGCTCATCATCTTTAATCATCAGAGAAATGCAAACCAAAACCACTTTGAGATATCATCTAACTCCCATAAGAGTGGCTCACATAACAAAATCCCAAAACTACAGATGTTGGCATGGATGTGGAGAAAAGGAAACACTTCTGCACTGCTGGTGGAAGTGCAAGCTAATACGTTCCTTTTGGAAAGAAGTATGGAGAATACTCAGGATCTAAAAGTAGACCTGCCATTTGATCCTGCAATTCCTCTACTAGGAGTACATCCAAAAGATCAAAAATTACTTTATAACAAAGATATTTGCACCAGGTTTTTCACTCCACCTCAATTCATAATAGCCAAGTCATGGAAGAAGCCCAAATGCCCATCAACCCATGAATGGATTAATAAAGTGTGGTATATGTATACCATGTAATATATTATGCAGCCTTAAAAAGGATGGAGACTTTACCTCTTTAATGTTTACATGGATGGAACTGGAACATATCCTCTTAGTAAAGTATCTCAAGAATGGAAGAAAATATATCCAATATACTCAGTACTATTATGAAACCAATTTATAATAACTCACACTTTCATATGAAGAATATATTACAACTATGGCCCAAGATGAAGGAAGGAGGAGAGGGGTATGGGATGGAGAGGGGGAGGGGAGGTCAGATCAAGGGAGGATGAATGGTGGGATCACACCTATGGTGCATAATGCAAGGGTACATGTTGGATCTATTAGTATAGAGTATAAATATTTTAACACAATAATTAAGTAAATGAGATGAGGTATATATGAACCAGTTGATGTAAGTGTTCCTAATTCTATATGAAATCAGCACATTGTACCCCATAAATGCATTAATGTATACATGATCTATGTGTTTATGATTTAATAAAAAAATTGAAAAAAGATTTCTTCTGTAACCTAAAACATCATCAATTTTGTGAAAGATCTGTTTGTGTTTTAAAATATGTTTTCTGTTAAAGTAAGTCAAGCTTGTTAAATATGTTAGTCAACCTCTCTAAATCCTTTATATTCATTTAATTTCACCTTTTGCTGCTACAGCTAATGATTATGAGTGTAGTAAGTTAAAATTTCTCACTGTGGTTATAGATTTATTCACTGACTCCTGCATTTCTGTTTATTTTTGCTTTGTTGTGAGTAGTTAGTCTTTCTTGGGACATATCTCCCAGTTCCTTTCAGACATGCCATGTGTCTTAATTTTTCTTTCGTATTTTGCTTTCTAGGAGAATTTCTCAGATTGGTTTTTGCGCTTACTCACTTGCTCTTCACCTGTTTCCATTCTACTATTCAAACTGTCTACTGAATTTTTATTTCAAAAATAATCATTTTAATTTCTAAAATCTCTAACTGATTATTATGGATGCAGCATTCACTATGGCTCTCTAATAATATTAATTATGCTTATTCTAATGTCTTGATCTTTTTGCTTTTGACTAGCCTAATTTCTTGCTATCAGACCAAGCACTTTTTGAGTTTGATACATCTCTTTCATAGTTTTGGCTTTCTTCACATACTCAGTGACTCTTAGTTGTGTGCTAATCTTATAGCTGCAATTCCCTTTAGCCTACAGGTGAAAGCCTAGCCCCAAAAGTTGTTGGGGAGGCATGGAACAGGCACGAAGCAGTGTGAGCCAGGAGTTGGATTCCTAAATATTTGGTTCTCATGGGAGCATCAGCCTCCTGAAGCACCATCCTCCCTTACCTAAGCTTGACAGATGAGAAAGCTGAGGACTTGTTCTCTTGCCAAGTAAAGCTCCCATCCAAGTCAGCCCTTCTCTGAGCTGCCCCAGTAAGCCCACCTGCCTGAGGCTTATGGATCCCCACAGCCACACCATCCTGTGCACAATGCTCTTCTACATGCATTTCCTGCTTCTATCTGATTCCATTGGCCTTACATCTCTCTGGGATTCCCCATAGTTTTGAATACATGTGACACCTCTTATTTTCCACTCTGGTTGCAAATAGTTTCCCCCCAAGAACTATATCTCTTTTCTATCATTTCCACAGATTTGGGGAAGGAGAAGTGAGTCTGCAGTGTATGCTTTTAAATTGCTTACCAACTGTTTACCATGAAATGGGCACCTCCCCTAGACAGCAATACTTACACATCCTTGAAACAATGGTAAAATGAGGGACCTTGGAATAGATGCTGGATTAAATGTGGGGGGAATAAACCCTTGAGATTGCTGAACATGCATTTTTAGGAAAACTGGTGTTTAAAAAACAAATTAGGACATCAGGTGATTAGTGTCCACTCCTTTCCCTGGCAGCTGCTGTAGGAAGTGCCATGGAGGGCTGAGCTTCCTGGGCTCCTCTAGAAAACAGCTGTGCCTATTTGAATAAAAGAGAGGGAAGGGAGGGCCAGTCTATTTACAGGTCAACAGCAGCTCTGCTATCTGATGCCTTGTGGGACTAATTCCTAATTGGGGCACTGTTTGTCAACACTGACAGGACCCTAATACACTGTAATCACTCCAGCCACAAGCTCCGATAGAGATCTTAATCTCCACACTGTCCCCTTCACAGGCAGCAGGCCTGCTGCCCACCCCTCCTTCCTGTTCTTGGCTCTGTCTCTCTCAATCTCTCTTCCCTTCAACCCCCACCCCTCGGTGCCATTGACTTCTCTATTGCTACTTGTTTGTCTTTTACAGCCTGGTTCTTTCCTTCTTTCACTCTAGGTGGGGTCTTGGATTCTATACTCCAGCTTTCACTCTCATAAACACGCATCGACTTCAAATCCTTAAGAATTCCCAGAGAGTTTAGGCCACACGTGACTGTTTAATAATACATCAATTAAAAACTCTTAAATATTTTAGAAAGTTTAATTATACTTTGGTAAATATTCATAAATAGAAGCAGAGGGTTAAGATAAATATTTGTGGCAAATGGAAAGGACTTGACTTTTTTTTTACTGGTACCCATGTTTTGCTGATTTGGGAAAATAACTGTTGCACCTTAACAAGTGTCCTGGTTGTTGGTATTTGCAGGACAATCTGAACCAGGCCTGGGAGCAACATGTTTAAAATGCAGGGCCACACAGACAGCAGGGACCACTGAACCAGGGCAAAGCCCTCTTGTTAAATACCTGTGCTGAGAGACCACAAGGGACTGCCCCTGTTCCAAAAAGATCTGGAGACACCTGTGTAGAAAGCACTGGCCTAGTGCAACTCAAGTTGAAGGTGCTGTAAGCTGATGCAGGCTGGAAGGTGAAGGATTCTTTCCATTTCATTCCCTTTCAGCCAATTTTCAATTCTGCCTCCAAGGTGGCCTGTTGACACTTAAGTCACACTGTTGACCCTGAGTCTAAACTATCATCAATTCTCTGCATTATTGCTAGAAACTTGCACCTCTCTCTGTCCTTTGAATTCCCTCTCAGAAATGTTCTTTCTGGAAGTTGGATGTTCTCATCCTTAGGGTCTCAGCTCAAGTGTTATACCTCTTCAGAGGGATGAAATTCTGACCACCCTAACCAGAGTATTAGTACCTCTCCGCACACCAATTATTCTCTATAGCTGTATCCTATTTATTTGTGTAAACAGGATGTATGTGTATCCTGTTAAAAGTGTATCCATAGCACTTACTGTACATTATAATTACCTCATTTGTTTAATTTTTTCTGGGAGCATAAGCTCCTCAAGGATGAGATCTGTCTCTATTTCACCAAGATGTCTCCATTAAAGCACCTGGCACATAGCTTGTCTTCAATAAATATCTGCTAAAAAGAATGGCTGAATGAGGGAATGAATGACATACAGACCAAGGAATAGGAAGATCATCCTCTAATCTCTCTCTTTCCTAACATTAGTGATCATGATTTCATTGCTTTAACTTTTCTCTTCTTAAAGATTCTTAGTGATTTCTTATGTAATCACTTCTGAATTTCTCCTTTAAGGTCTCCAGAAATTTTGTTTCTTTTCTTTTTTTTTTTTTTTTTTTATTGTTGGGGATTCATTGAGGGTACAATAAGCCAGGTTACACTGATTGCATTTGTTAGGTAAAGTCCCTCTTGCAATCATGTCTTGCCCCTGAAGGTGTGGCACACACCAAGGCCCCACCCCTCTCCCTCCCTCCAGCCTTGTTGATGTATTTCTTACAACTTTCCACTTGAGAGCCCTCTGTTCTAGTCATGCTTTTTCCTACATGCCTGTGCTCAAACTTTTCCTTTCTTCCTAGGATGTCAGAATGCTGACAGCAAGCCATGCTTGACCTTTCTCTGTACCCTTCAACCCATAGCAGGCTTTCCAAAACTTCTCTTGTCTGGTTATCAGCACTATTGTTTGCTTGATACAGCTGGACAGCTGGTTCTCCAACTTCATTATCACATTCTTCAGCAAGAATGCCCTCTGCTCACCTAGAGGTGTCATGGAATTAAATTTATGACCAAATAAACCTCCCATTCAGTTCCACTGGAAACTCCTTATTCTTTAATCTGACCTCTGGGGTTTGTTGTGGCCAGGTGATGGAACAGTGCTTTATCTGAAGTGGCAGAGATAGTTAAAGAGTTAAGAAAAGTATGTGGAGAAGTATAGGATTGAGGGAGGGAAGAATGGGAATCACTGTAAAGCAAAAAAAAAAAGACATAAAGGAAATTCCAAAAGTGGAGGAGACAAAAGCACACTCCCAAAGCCTGGGGCTAGGGATGAGAACTGCTGAGTCAAGGACAAAAGCAAAAGCAGTGGAAGGCCAGCAATAGGGAGTGGGCATGAGAATTGTCTGGAGGGCCTGGGTTCATGGCCTCTGGCAAGTGCCTTGGGGTGAACAGAGGTAGGTCATGGACATGAATACTCCAATTTTTCCCTTTTCTTCCTCTCTTTGTCCACCCCCCTACCCCCACTCCCGCTTGTCTTCTCTGTCCCCTCCTCCTCCCATCCCTTCTCCTTCTCCTCCTGTCTTTCTCCTCCCACCTGTTGTTTCACACTGATGAGTCCCTTCATTCTTGCACACATGGACACCTTTCACCCTCTTCTGTGTACTCTTTTTCTCATATACTTTCTCACACACAAATGGGGCTGAAGGCACATCATCAGAGCACTGCAAACTTCTCACTTCTTTTCAAGGGTCACAGTCAATGCTCTGCTTCTGAGGTATACCCATGAGCCCCCCCAAAATAAGTCCAGCACATTCAGAAGTGTTGGACGTCACATGCATTTTGTTTTTCCTTCTCCCAGCAGCTGAAAAAATCTTTCTGCATTGGTCCCAGCCATGGATACACTTAACCTGTGATTTATTGATGATAATCGTAGGAAAGCATTTGTAATCAAACATTAAACAAAGACATTCTCTCACTGAGAGGGAGTGATAACACACCATTTAGTAATTTTTGTGCGGTTGGTAATTTGGAGAATGAATGATAATTTCTGAGCCTTGAAAAGCTACATTGACAATGCCTGGTGCTATTCACCTAGTGAATAAAGACACCTTCCTCTCCATGTCTCGTGATAAATTTCTTTTATTAGGGCCACTTACGTGGGACTTTATCTTAATGGTCTCTCATATGGGGTAGTTGTGCTTGGGCTGTTAGGTTGTTTTTCATCACGCCTTAAACACAGGGAACAGAGGAAATAAATAGCAACAGTGGTTTCAGGAAGTTCCCAGGTGGCTCAGCTGCTGCAGAAATCAGGCCCTGTAACTAAGAGGCTTCCCCAACCCCAACTGACAGAGGATGGATCCCTCTACTCCCAGGGAGGGAGAGATCCATCATTGTACCAAGAACTTTGCATTTATTATTTCATTTAACCTTCATAATATTCATGGAATGTGGGTACTATTATTATGTGCTTTTTTTTCTTTTGAAGAAAAGGATGGTGAGAACCCCCCTCCCCACCTTGCCTACCCACCATTTCTCTCCTGCTCGCCCTTCTTTCTCCTCTCTTCCCCTTCCTAAGGGACTGCCTGCTTGTCTGTTTTCTCTATAGCTTCCCATCTTTACTCCCTTTCCCCCTTATAGTCTCTAAATTGCATTTTTCCCTGTGTTAACTCTCAGTATGGAAGGAAGTGTGGTACATCCAATACCTGAATAGATATTATGTCAGCCTGTACGGGTCCTTTGCAAATTTTTCTTCCATCAGAGAGCAATCCTGGCAAGCAATCAGAGGAATCTGAGGAAGATGAGCAGCCACTCCCTCTACACCACACCTTATGACAGACATGACAATGTCCCATTGGTGATCTACTTCAGCACAAGTTATATATCTCACTGTGTTCTAAGACCCCAGTGTCAGAACCTGACAACTGCCTTGGTAGAGGGAGACTGTTTCTGAGCACTATGCTTCTGAGTACTGGTCCTCCAAGTATTGTCCCTGACAGAAACAGGTTGCCTAAGTGTTCCCTTCACAGGCTTGGGGCCTTTCTATAGGGATGAAGGCCACTCCTTCAGATGTCAAAGAATATTTATAAATCCTGTCCTTGGGTCATTTTACCTGCCCACAATCTGCCAGTCTTTAGCCTCTTCTCCAATCCCCTCATCCGGTTCCCAGTTCCAATCATGTCACAGACCCCAGAAAGGGCTATCAAGTACTCTCTGAGTCTCCAGTCCCTCTGCCAGGTATGGGAGTGGGAGAAAGGAATGGGGAGAGTCTATCTTAGCAAGCCAGTTGCACATTTAAGAAACCATAAGACATCTCAACCTGCCTTAGTGTATAAGAGAGTAACTGCCTCCTTCTCAGCCTTAGACTGAATTACAAAGCCTTTTCATTGCTTTAGCCTAGGACACACACAGCTCCAGGAGATAGGGGGAGAAATATTAATAACAGCTGGCATTTAATTCATATGTACTATATTCTAGGCATCGTACCAAGAACTTTGCATTTATTACTTAATTTAACCTTCATAACATTCATGGAATGTAGGTACTATTACTATGTGCTTTTTTTTTTCTTTTGAAGAAAAGGAAGCTGAGAAGGCCTCTGTTACTTGCCCAGAGCCACAAAACTAGTAAATTCTGTTCTGAAAATCACTGGAATTGGGCCCTAGGCTGTCACTCACTGTTGTCCTCTCTGCTGTTTTGACAATGACAATCCCATCCACACTCTGAGTCCTGGGAAAGGGGTCTGACATATACCTTGTCCCATCAGTGACAAGTGGGTAAAGAGAGATAGCACGTCTGAGTCCAAACAACACGCCATCATACACCCCTGAGATGCTGCGGGATGTCCCAGCACCCTGAGTTGAGTGTGACCCTTATTTCTCTCCCTCAAAGGATGGTTCAACTTCTACTCAGAGATAACTATCATCTGTTCCTCAATAATAATCTTTCCTCATCATAGAAGTAATGGCTATGTCCCCTAGGTTCAAAGACTACTCCTTCTGAATGTAAGGGAGAGAGTCTCCCATCCACCCAACTTAAGGAGTCGCCACTGCCTCCCTTGCCTAGCCAGTCCCATAACTGCTTTCCACCCTCTGATGCTTCCTGTTGTGTTTGGGTCCCATTTAGATGCTTACTATTAATTGTGTCTTGGGTTTCAAAGGCAATGTTCCACAAGAGGGTAAATTGTTGTGATGCATCCCTGGACTGATAACATCCGCCTCATCCAATCTCTGGTTATTGTGTAAACTGCCATGTACCCTAAACAGACTACCCACAAATAATGGATTTCTTTTTCATGTTAAGAACCTAAAAATTCCATAGTCATCTGTGGTCCATTGTTCCTGTTGCAGAACAATTATATCACACTGTCTTTTCTCTCTTACGGCATTGAGTTAAACCAACAGTGTGCCAAGCCACCTTTCAGGATATGTTACCTACCCTTACCCCTTCTGTTGCCTTTTCTGCTACCAATCAGAGGTCAGTGGGCAGCAAGGCCTTCTGCTCCAAAATCCAAGAAACAGGGACTAGGTCTGAGATGGCAATCTTAATGTAATTATGACCATAAACTCAAATCCTGTGCCTCATCCCTATGGTCTTTACTACTCTGTATGCAGAATCCCAAGTATTTTTTTATAATGTTCTGCTAAAGCTCTTGACTTATAAATCCTCTTGTGATGACAGGGAATTCCCCAAAATGAAGGAGGAATAACCTCCCACATGCCACCACTTTCAGAGATACCCATCAGCTTTCCTGTGGAAACTAATAGAAAGCTAGACAAGGACCTCCAGGCAGAGGAGAACATGCAGAATGATAAATAAAAGCAATTTTAAAATTATGGTTCCCTCACTCATTGTTAACCTCAGAATGGATTATGTCTCATAATAAAAACCCAATCAAGATGGCGATACCAGCCAATCCTTTCATATCTTGGTCAAAATGACTCAGAAGAAGATAAGAGTATGACTTCCTCACCTAAAACTGATAGATTTAAGATATCCACATTTAAACTGGGAGATAAGGAAAGAGGGGAGGAGTGAGGACCAGGGAGGAGAAAACACATTTTAAAAAGTATTGTAGATGTAGGTGTTGGTGTACAATGCCAACTGGAACAAAATAGGTAAGAAACTAAGTTTTTAAGAACTATGTACTTATTTCCCCTTTCTCAAAAATGTGCTAAAGACTCCAATCCACCTTTGGGCTTCCAATATTCTATGGGAAGAAAGGGGGCTGAAAAAGCTGGTGAAATGCTAAGGAGGAGGTACTCTCCAATGCCCACTTCAAATGTGGCCAAGAAGGAGAGAAGAGAAGAGTCTCAGAGAACAAGGGATGGGAACTTCCTCCCTGGGAGCAGAGCCAGAAACATTCCTCAACTCCCAGTAGATTAGTCCCATGTAACACCTACAGGCAGGATTTCAGGATTGTTGTAAGCCTGCATCTGCTGTGTCTCCCAAGTTCCCCCTTACTGAATGGAAGTTGTATTTTGGTTACCCTATTTGTGTTCCACCATTGTATATTGAATATAGAAGGGGATATATTGTCTTTTTAGCTCATAGGTGTCTCGATGAAGAGGCATGTTTTAAACCAATTAATAGGGTATAATCAATTATTTGGTTTTACCTTAATGTTAGAAACATCCTTGCTCTAATAGTGATTCAGTGATCACTGCATGAATGATAATTTCACTTCATTTTTTTTAGAGAAGGAAATAAAATGCTATCTCACTATGTGACTCAACAAAGTTCAATATTTATGTATTAATAATATTAATAATGTGTATTGCTTAATGCTTGAGAGTTAATCTATGGACAAAGAACAGAAGACCTGTATGTGACTGCAAGACAAAATATGAATGTTAGCAACTTCAACAATGAAAAAGAAAAAGTCAACTGATAAAAGGAAGTAAAATTGGAGGGAAAGTGTGAAAGAAAGAATTGTATTTTGCCATGTACAATGCATACTTCTTTGCCCAAATTTTTGAGGGAAAAATAAGGATGCACATTATACTTGGGAAGTATGGCTCAGGTGAAGGAGAGCCCAGAAGGCCTTCTGGGGCCTCTGGACCCTCCTGCCTGGGCCCATGGCATATACAGGATTCCAGTCTGAAATCAGGAATCCAGTGGGAGCAGCCAGAGCAGCCTCTGACAAGCACTGCAATCAGGGGAGGTGGTTGTGTTAGATCTGGTGAGGCAGGCTTTGGCCATGCTAACTGAAGGTCCAGGCCTAAGGTCCAGCTGCACAGAGGGCACAAGGAGCCCCTTGCTTACCACCAGGGACCTGTCTGGCTACCAATGGGTCAAGTAGCCTCAAAAGCTCCCCAGAGAGAGAAAATGGGCAGCCTTCTGTAGGACAGTGGTGCAATCTGCATATTTACCAGGGGGAGCATTAGCCCTTCCCAGATGTGTCTCTCCCAGTTGAGAGCTGGCCACTTTCTCAAGCAGAGTTTTCCTGAAAGTTTGGGCCAAAAATGTTGGTGCACATTAAACATGGGAGCACATTTTACACAGTAAAATATAGTATAAAGTTGCTGTTATCTTATAAAGTGGATAGTAGAGAGATACTATCCAACATTGACAGAATAAGAGATGACAGTTAAGGTATATTATTTAAAATTGTAATACAAGAACAGATAGTAATAAAAATATATGTGTAAAACATTGGCAGGAGAGATGGGGAAAATTAGGTATATGACTCAAATCTCTTATTCATAGTGAAAAATCCATATAGCGTGTCTAAAGCATATAAATCAAGAAACTAAATTGTAAACATATTATTTAGAGTTATAGCAGAAGGATTAAAAGAAGAAATTCTTTTTTAAATTAAATCTTGTGATTAATATATATATATATATTTTTTTTTTTTTTTGTAGAGACAGTCTCACTTTATGGCCCTTGGTAGAGTGTCGTGGCCTCACCCAGCTCACAGCAACCTCTGACTCCTGGGCCCAAGTGATTCTCTTGCCTCAGCCTCCCGAGTAGCTGGGACTACAGGCGCCCGCCACAACGCCCGGCTATTTTTTGGTTGCAGTTTGGCCAGGGCTGGGTTTGAACCAGCCATCCTCGGTATATGGGGCCAGCACCCTACCAACTGAGCCACAGGTGCCGCCAGTGATTAATATTTTTTAAATAAGGAGGAGCAAGACAGGAGCAAGACAAGAGACTGTCTATTTTCATTATGTTTTTCTGTCCCATTTTAATCATTACAATGTGCATATATGTATTTAATGAAAACCATTGTTTGCCATTTTTATGAGAAACATTTTAAAAACATTTTTATTGGGGTGGAGACAAGATGGCTGACTGAAGCCAGCTTTCCACAGAAGCTCCCATCCAGAAGGAAAGTTAAAGGACAGAAATTTAGCATGTAACCTGGTGGATTAGAGCTACACCAAGAGAGAAGGTTGAAGAATGCACATCAACCCCACTGAGGTGAGCTGTGACCCCAAGGATACAAAAAAAAGGTACGAAATCCATCACCAAGCAGACGGGAGTCCCCTAACCCATGAGAATGGCTTGGAGTGCCCCACAAACAAACGAGCAGAGTTCAAAGGTCCTCCCAGTACACTCCATGGAAGTGACCCTCTAAAAACTGGACCTACCTCCCCTACTAGGGTGCCACAGCATTCTCCTGCCAGGCATAAAACTATATAAAACTGTATATATTCTCCACCTGAAATTCTGAGCTCCCAGCACTCCCCTCCACTCTCACTCTGAGGTCTGGAGACTTGTCCCCCAGGAGTCCAGATTCTTGGGTGATTTCTCAAGGGGTGTGGACAGGGCCAAGACTGCAGCTGATCAGTGCTGATTCTGCGGCATGGGAGTGAAGAGAGGATGGTCAGCTGAGAGGAAACCAGACTGGAGCGGTGGTGCCCCGAGGCACAGAGCAGCACCCATTTTTTGGCAACAATAGGACTCACTCCCAGATACTCCAAAGCCACACCCCCTGTCTCCCTGGGCAACCAGAGGAGGCCGGGCATCTTCTCAGGTGGCAACCACTTTGAAACAGATCTGAGATGGAAATGCAGGCCCCGTGAGTAAAGGGTTTGCCAGAGGCGGTACTGGCCTGGGTGAAGCGCAGGGACTAGAAAACGCATGCACAGAGCCAAGAAATTCCCAGAGCAGGGCTGACCCAGAGGACCACTTTACTGAGCCTAAGATGCACTGGGCCCTCAGGGATCGTCAGCCTATGGACGAAGGAAGGCAGGAGGCTAGAACTGACAGCTAACCGAATACAACCCTGCAGGAGCAAAGATAAGTTCTGAGGTGCAGGCTCTGGAAATTCAAAACAGCTTCTCTTCTGCAGAGGAATTTAGCAGAGACAGAAACAAATTCCCACAAAGTTGTTCTGTTCTGTTCTGTCAGTAACATCAATCAGGGGCAGGGCTGGAACTGAGTAAACACCCCCCAGCCTCCATCAAGTGCCTGAGGTTGTCAGGCCTCACCTCCCCCTGTTGGATAGAGGCAGAGCGCAGCGGCCTGGCTGAGCAGATATAGATTTCGTTGTTATTCAGGCAGGTGCAAAACCCTGGAGTATCTGTTCACTACAGGCAACTGGGTCACAGCCCTGTGGGGCTATCAGTGACTGGGTGTGAAAGAGGTGCAAGGTGGGGAAGGAGGCATCAAACTTCCCAGACTAATCTATTTGCTGGGTGGGTCCTCCTGACTTCACAGAGCACCAGAGCAAGTCACATCTGAGTTGTGACCAGACCCCTGCGATCCAGATGCCAGAGACCTTTTAAACTCTCCCACCTGAGACAGGTGCTGACTGAGACAATTGATTTGGACCTTGTGAACTGAGCCAATTGCCCAAGGACTAATCAAGTGGTCCCCTGGGTGTGTGGTTGTAGGAAGGTTTGATTTTCCTTTTCCAATTGTTGCCTGTGGGGGGTGGGGTGACTGAATTGCTGGTATTTCTCCACAGCTGAGACTTCAACCCACAGTAACTGTTCCACTAGGGTCAAACAGAGACCAGCTGCAAACAAGTCAGAACCACTTAGCCCCACCACACCAAACAGGTCCCCAGTTTCTCAGGCCATAGCACTGTATGGAACCTCAACAAAGCTAAAGGGGAAAAATCAAATGGCATAAAATAATCATGGGGCGGAATCAGCGGAAAAACTCTGGTTACATGAATAACCAGAATAGATCACACACACCACCCCCCCAAGGAAAGATATGGCAGATGTAACTGAAGATCCCATTCATAAACACCTGGTCAAGATGTCAGAAATCGAATTCAGAATTTGGTTTGCAAACAAGATTAATAGAATGGAAAACATTTTGGAATTAGAAATTCGAGGAGCAATTCAAAAGTCAGAATTATAAATTCGAGGAGAAATTCAAAGGTTGTCTCAAGAATTTAACGAATTTAAAGAAAAAACCACCGAAGATTTTGATGCACTGAAGCAAGAATTTGCAGCCCTCAAATATCTGAAAAATGCAGTAGAATCCCTCAGTAACAGAGTGAAGCAAGCAGAAGAAAGGATTTCTGATACTGAAGACAAAGCCTTTGAATGCTCCCCAAATCTCATAGAGGAAGACAAATGGAGAGCAAAAATGGATCATTCTTTCAGAACACTCTGGGATAATTTGAAGAAGGCTAATATCCGCCTTATTATAATTCCTGAAAGAGACGAAGTGGCCTCGCAAGGCACAGAGGCCCTTCTCCATGAAATTATGGAAGAGAATTTTCCATACATGCCAAGAGATTCTGAAATTCAGATAGCAGACAGTTTCAGAACCCCAGCACAACTCAATCTGAATAAGACATCCCCAAGCATATCATAATTAACATCACTAAAGTTAATATGAAGGAGAAAATTCTGAAAGCAGCCAGACGCAAGAAATCCATAACCTACAAAGTGAAGAATATTAGAATGACTGCAGATCTCTCTGCTGAAATTTTTGAAGCCAGAAGAGGGTGGTCATCTACCTTTAATCTCCTAAAGCAAAATAACTTTCAACCCCGCATCCTGTATTCAGCTAAACTGAGTTTCATTTATGATGGAGAAATTAAATACTTTAACGACATTCATATGTTGAAGAAATTTGCCATAACCAAACCAGCTCTTCAGGATATTCTCAAACCAATCCTCCATAATGACCAGCCCAATCCTCTACCACAAAAGTAAACTTACTCAGAAATTTTTGATCAAACTCCAACTTCCACAGTGGCAAAAGAATTAAAAATGTCCACTGGACTTTTGAAAATTCTATACCCAAAATTTTACCAGACTTATCAATATTCTCCATTAATGTGAACAGCATAAACTGTCCTCTAAAGAGACACAGGTTAGCTGACTGGATACAAAAACTCAGGCCAGATATTTGCTGCATACAACAGTCACATCTTACCTTAAAGATAAATATAGACTCAGAGTGAAAGGATGGTCATCCATATTTCAGGCAAATGGTAATCAGAAAAAAGCAGGTGTTGCAATTCTATTTGTAGACACAATAGGCTTTAAACCAACAAAAGTAAGGTAGGAGTAGAATGGTCACTTCATATTTGTTAAGGGTAATACTCAATATGATGAGATTTCAATAATTAATATCTATGCACCAAACCAGAATGTACCTCAATTTATAAGAGAAACTCTAACAGACATGAGCAACTTGATGTCCTCCAGCTCCATTATGGTTAGAGACTTCAACTCTCCTTTGGCAGTGTTGGATAGATCCTCCATTAAGAAGCTGAGCAAAGAAATTTTAGATTTAAACCTAACCATCCAACATTTGGATTTAGCAGACATCTACAGAACATTTCATCCTAACAAAACTGAATACACATACTTCTCATCAGCCCACGGAACATACTCCAAAATCGATCACATCCTAGGTCACAAGTCTAACCTCAGTAAATTTAAAGAAATAGAAATTAGGGGCGGTGCCTGTGGCTCAGTAGGTAAGGCGCTGGCCCCATATACCGAGGGTGGTGGGTTCAAACCCGGCCCCAGCCAAACTGCAACCAAAAAATAGCTGGGCGTTGTGGCAGGCGCCTGTAGTCCCAGCTACTCGGGAGGCTGAGGCAAGAGAATCGCTTAAGCCCAGGAGTTGGAGGTTGCTGTGAGCTGTGTGAGGCCACAGCACTCTACCGAGGGCCATAAAGTGAGACTCTGTCTCTACAAAAAAAAAAAGAAATAGAAATTATTCCTTGCATCTTTTCAGACTGCAATGGAATAAAAGTTGAACTCAGTAACAACAGGAATCTGCATACTCATACAAAAACATGGAAGTTATTTAACATGGAAGTTATTTATCATTATGCTGAACGATAGCTGGGTCATAGATGAGATTAAGAAGGAAATTGCCAAATTTTTGGAAGAAAACAACAATGAAGACACAAATTATCAGAACCTGTGGGATACCGCAAAGGCAGTCCTAAGAGGGAAATTTAAAGCACTGCAAGCTTTCCTCAAGAGAACAAAAAGAGAGGAAGTTAACAACTTAATGGGACATCTCTAGCAACTGGAAAAGGAAGAATATTCCAACCCCAAACCCAGTAGAAGAAAATAAATAACCAAAATTAGAGCAGAATTAAATGAAATTGAAAACAAAAGAATTATACAACAGATCAATAAATCAAAAAGTTGGTTTTTTTAAAAGGTCAATAAAATAGATAAACCTTTGGCTAACCTAACCAGGAAAAAAAGAGTAAAATCTCTAATCTCATCAATCAGAAATGATAAAGACAAAATAACAACAGAATCCTCAGAAATTCAAAAAACCCTTAATGAATATTACAAGAAACTTTATTCTCAGAAATAGGAAAATCTGAAGGAAATTGAGCAATACTTGGAAGCACGTCATCTTCTAAGACTAAGCCAAAATCAAGTGGCAATGTTGAATAGGCCAATATGAAGTTCTGAAATAGCATCATCCACACAAAATCTCCCTAAAAAGAAAAGCCTTGGACTAGATGGTTTCACGTCAGAATTCTATCAAACCTTTAAAGAGGAATTAGTACCTATATTACTCAACCTGTTCCAAAATGTAGAAAAAGAAGGAAGACTACCCAACACATTCTATGAAGCAAACATCACCCTGATCCCCAAACCAGAAAAAGACCTAACGAGAAAAGAAAATTATAGACCAATATCACTAATGTATACAGATGTCAAAATATTCAACAAGATCCTAACAAACAGAATCCAGCTAGACATCAAACAAACTATACATCATGACCAAGTTGATTTTATCTCAGGGCTCAAGGCTGGTTCAATAAAATAAATCTATAAATATAATTCAGCACATAAAAAAATTAAAAAACAAAGACCATATGATTCTCTCAACTGATGCAGAAAAAGCTTTTGATAATATCCAGCATCACTTCATGATCAAAACACTTAAGAAAATTAGTATAGAAGGGACATTTCTTAAACTGACAGAGGCCATCTAAGCAAACACACAGCCAATATCCTATTGAATGGAGTTAAATTGAAATCATTTCCACTCAGATCAGGAACCAGACAAGGCTGCCCATTGTCTCCACTGCTCTTTAACATTGTAATGGAAGTTTTAGCCACCACAATTAGGGAAGAAAAGGTGATCAATGGTATCCATATAGGGTCAGAAGAGATCAAACTTTCGCTCTTCACAGATGATATGATTGTATATCTGGAAAACACCAGGGATTCTACTACAAAACTCTTAGAAGTGATCAAGGAATACAGCAGCATCTCAGGTTACAAAATCAACATTCATAAATCAGTAGCCTTTATATATACCAATAATAGTCAAGCCGAAAAAATAGTTAAGGACTCTATTCCATTCACAGTAGTGCCAAAGAAGATGCAATATTTGGGAGTTTATCTAACAAAGGATGTGAAAGATCTCTATAAAGAGAACTATGAAACTCTAAGAAAAGAAACAGCTGAAAATGTTAACAAATGGAATAACATACCAGGCTCATGGCTGGGAATAATCAACATTGTTAAAATGTCCATACTACCCAAAGCAATATACAATTTTAATGCAATCTCTATTAAAGTTCCACTGTCATACTTTAAAGATTTTGAAAAAACAATACTTCATTTTATATGGAATCAGAAAAAACCTTGAATAGCAAAGACATTACTCAGAAATAAAAACAAAGCAGGAGGAATCATGCTACCAGACCTCAGACTATACTACAAATCAATAGTGATCAAAACAGCAAGGTACTGGCACAAAAACAGAGAAGTAGATGTCTGGAACAGAATAGAGAACCAAGAGATGAATCCAGCTACTTACCATTATTTGGTCCTTGACAAGCCAATTAAAAACATTCAGTGGGGAAAAGATTCCCTATTTAACAAATGGTGCTGGGTGAACTGGCTGGCAACCTGTAGAAGACTGAAAGTGGACCCACACCTTTCACCATTAACTAAGATAGACTCTCACTGGATTGAAAATTTAAACTTAAGACACAAAACTATAAAAATACTAGAAGAGAGTGCAGGGAAAACGCTTGAAGAAATCAGTCTGGGTGAGTATTTTATGAGGAGGACACCCCGGGCAATTGAAGCAGCTTCAAAAATGTACTACTGGGACCTGATCAAACTAAAAAGCTTCTGAACAGACAAGAACACAGTAAGTAAAGCAAGAAAACAGCCCTCAGAACAGGAGGAGATATTTGCAGGTCATGTCTCTGACAAAGGTTTAATAACCAGAATCCACAGAGAACTCAAACGTATAAACAAGAAAAGAACAAGTGATCCTATCGCAGGCAGGGCAAGGGACTTGAGGAGAAACTTCTCTGAAGAAGACAGGTGCACGGCCTACAGACAGATGAAAACATGCTCATCATCTTTAATCATCAGAGAAATGCAAGTCAAAACTACTTTGAGATATCATCTAACTCCAGTAAGATTAGCCCATATCACAAAATCCCAAGACCAGAGATGTTGGCGTGGATGTGGAGAAAAGGGAACACTTCCACACTGCTGGTGGGAATGCAAATTAACACATTCCTTTTGAAAAGATGTTTGGAGAACACTTAGAGATCTAAAAATAGATCTGCCATTCAATCCTATAATTCCTCTACTAGGTAAATACCTGGAAGACCAAACATTCACACTATAACAAAGATATTTGTACCAGAATGTTTATTGCAGCCCAATTCATAATTGCTAAGTCATGGGAAAAAGCCAAGTGCCCATTGATCCACAAATGGATTAATAAATTGTGGTATATGTACACCATGGAATATTATGCAGCCTTAAAGAAAGATGGAGACTTTACCTCTTTCATGTTTACATGGATGGAGCTGGAACATATTCTTCTTAGTAAAGTATCTGAAGAATGGAAGAAAAAGTATCCAATGTACTCAGGCCTACTATGAAACTAATTTATGGCTTTCATATGAAAGCTATAACCCAGTTATAACCTAAGAATAGGAGGAAGGGGGAAAAGGAGGGAAGGAAGGGTGAGGGGTGAGCAGAGGGAGCCTGATTGGTGGGATTACACCTGCAGTGCATCTTACAAGGGTACATGTGAAACTTAGTAAATGTAGAATGTAAATGTCTTAACACAATAACTAAGAAAATGCCAGGAAGGCTATGTTAACCAGTGTGATGAAATGTGTCAAACAGTCTATAAAACCAGTTTATGTTGCCCCATGATCCCATTAATGTACACAGCTATGATCTAATAATTAAAAAAATAAATTAAAAAAAATAAACTGTAGTATAAGTGTATCACAGAATACTATTCAGCCATAAAAATGAAGACTTTAAATGTTTTGTGTTAACCTGGATGTATTAAAGACCATTCTTCTTAATAAAGTATTATAAGAATATAAAATAAATAATAAATAAAAACATTTTTATTGAAGTTTAACAAACACTGCAATGTTTACAAATCATAACCACATAGTTCAAGATGGAGAATATTCCCCACACCCTAAAAACTTCCCTTAGACCCCTTCCAGTTAATACCCAAAAGGTTGCCACTATTCTGACTTCCACTACTATAATTAAGTTTCACTTAATTTGAACATCATATAACTGAAATCACACAGTCTATACTGTTGGCTTGGACTTTTTTTTGTTCCATTATACCTGTCATTTTGACTATGTTGTGTGTTTAACCGTTGTCAGGTAGTATTCCACAGTATGACTATAACAAAATTTACTTTTTTGTTTTGTTGATGGATGGTAAGGGTTGTTTCTAGTTCACAGCTATTATGAATAAAGCAGCTATGACCATTCACATACCTATCTTTTGATGGACATCTGCACACATCGGTATTTACCTGAAAGTGAAATTTCTGTGTCATAAGATTGATGTGTATTAGTATATTCTCCCACACTATTTTTCAACATAGCTGTATCAATCTCACCAGTAATATAAAAGGGTTTTGGTTACTCAATATCTTCACCAACACTTACTATTGTCCGTCCTTTTCACTTTAGCCACTGACATGGCATCTCATTATGGTTTGAATTGGCACTTCTCTAGTGATTAATGAGGTTGAACATCTTTTTACGTTACTGGCATTTTGGATATTCTCTTTGTGAAGTACCGTTCAAGTCTGCCCATTAAAAAAAAATCGTTTCTCCTTTTCTTGTTTTTTATATATGTTATATTCTTTACATATGCCATGTTTATGCAAGATAGATATATAAAGACACAGCTATAGCTATATATAGCAGTTAACATGAGTGTCTTCTCCTACTTCTACTTTGTAGCTTATCTTTTCAGTCTCATTAAAATTTTTTCTAGTAGGCACTGGGCATGGTGGCTCACACCTATAATCCTAGCACTCTGGGAGGCTGAGGCTGGTGGATTGCTTGAGCTCATGAATTCAAAATCAGCCTGAATAAGAGTGAGAATGGTCTCTACTAAAAATGGAGAAACTAACCAGATGTTGTGGTGCGCACCTGTAGTCCCAGCTACTGGGGAGGCTGAGGAAAGAGGATTGCTCAAGCCCAAGAGTTTCAGGTCACTGTGAACTATGACACTATGGCACTCCACCTAGGGTGACAGAGTGAGACTCTGCCCCCCACCACCGCCAAAATTTTTTTTCTAGTGAACATATTTCTTAATTTTACTGAAGTCCAACTTATCAGTCTACTTTTATGGTAACTGCATGTTGTATCTGATTTTAGAAAACCTATCTATCCCAAGGTCATGAAGATACTTTTACAAATTGTCTTCTAAGAAAATTGTGTTGCTTTTCATATTTAGGTCTATAATACATCTAGGATTGTATCTAGCTCTTTCTTTTTTCTGCTGCATCCAAATATCCCTAATTTGGGGAGAATGCCAAGATAGGTGGGACTGTAAGGGAATCCAGGTCAGCTAATCAGATAATTCTGCCTAAGCTGAGTTGACAGTGAGTAGTGCAAAGGCAAAGGGGGTCTGGGAGCTGCCCCATGTCCAGAAACACAGTGTGAACTTCTGGGGCAGTGCTGATGGCACAAAGCTGGTTGTTAATAGCAGTGCCAGAATGGTGTTCTTTGGACACTTTACAGTGTGGCCCTGGTTACCAGTTCTTCGAGTATAATTCTCCAGCCCACGTTTAGATTTTGCAATCTACCCAGTATCCTTCCAATAAATTCCTTTTTAGTTTGCTCAAGTTAGCCCAGGTTTTATATAAGATTGGGACTCTGTCTGGTAAAAGCATTAAATTCAAAACTCCACAAAATGGCATAATCAGGAAAACTATATGCCCACTGAAAGCTATGAAGTTGTACATATTCTCATTTGACCTAGGATTAAAGGTACTTTTCAAACATTCCCTAGGGTTCTCGGTAGCTGGGGACAGCTAGAGGAAGGCCTGTCTGAGAGGTGTGTGGGAGGTGTGGGCAGTGCTGACAAATGGCCTTCAGTGTTCCAGTCCATGGGGTCCTATCCACATGAAAGACAGTGGCTAATTTGGACAGAAAACCCTCACTCTTTACCCTATCCCCAGCCATTCCCAGGGACTGCAGACATTTTGCTGTACCTATTCCCTCTGAAGAAGAAATCAGCAACATAAAATTCCTTAACACTAAAAACTTGGGGGAAATTTCAAATGTTGAGGAAATTATGCCTTAATTGGAAGGACACTTTTAAATTTCTCTTTATGATGGAATACTTTGGGGCAGTGATATCAAGCAGGAGAACTTAAAAGCCTTGTGGAGGGAACTTTCTGGAGTGGTGGCATTTTTTTTCTTTTGCTAAGAGATTCTCTGCAGCCAGGGGTATAATGGAGGCAAAACTCCATTCTTTGTAAATGTCCAAATTATTGTCCCCCTGTCTTCCATAAACCCTTACCCTAATACTGTATACGAACCTCGTAATGCCAGTGTTTTCCTGGCACCTCTTCTGGAAAGCCTCTATCCCCTCTCAGATCCATCCCCACCCCTTCAATCCTCATCTGTCTCCCCCTCTCTCTCTCTCATTTGCATTCTATCTGGGTTCACACCATCACAGCACTGATGTCACTATTCTGTAATCATTGACTTACTATATGTTCCACCCTCTAGACTGTGGACTTCTTGATTGGGGATCACATGTTATCCAGGGTTCTGGCCCCAGGGCTTGACCCAGAGGAAATACTTGCTGAGTAAGAGACACAATGAATAAGTGTCTGTTATGGAATAATTCAGCCTTCTGTACTCTAACACTGACCTTAACTAAGATGACCATATAATTCACTCTCCTAACTCTGACCCTATTGAGAGTGGAAAGGGGTGCTCATTGGACAAGACCCTGGGACAGTGTGCCTTATCCAGGGATTGTCTGAGCAATTGAGGGCAGATGGTCACCCTACAGCCAGCTTGGTTTTACCTCTCTGCCCTTGTACAGTGGGAATGAACCACTACACTATCTTACTTTGTTTCTGAAAAATGAACATTATGTCCTTACCTTTGATTTTGAGCATTATGAGTATGATAGTGAGGTGAGACCTCAGATAATGATTGGAAAATCATTCTCATTCACCTAGTTGGCACAAACAAAGCAAAGGAAAGGGTGGGATCCGAAAGGGAAGGTGTTAACTGAATGACAGAGGCTCAAGTTCAGATTCCAAGATACAGGGAAACTAGAAGGGAAGGAAAAGGGGTTGAGTAGGAGTCTCACTGTTATTTCACATAGGTTACCTCATTTAATTCTCACTCTGTGAAGCTCTGTTTGGGGGAAATTACTATTTCTACTTTAAAGATGAGCAAACTGGGATACAGAGCTGAAATGATTACTTCATAAAGTCAGAAAATGGTAGGACACAGGTTCAAAGTGAGTATGGCGGGGTGCTAAAGCTCATGATCCTACCAGGATAGCACAATGCCAACAAGAGAGAAAAAAGGTTCCAGAAGACCGGAGTATTCAATACTGTCAAATGCTCAGAGAAGTCAAGGACAATGGCACCTGGAAAAAGATCCTATCAATGCATTTCATAACTGGGAGATTAGTCATGACCTTCCAGTGGTCAAGTTATAGGAGATTAAGAGGATGAATCGATAGGGAGCAAATTGAAAAAATAATTCAATAACATAATTTCAGGGTTGTTACTTGATTAAACAATGTATTTAATATGTTTATAAACACATATTTATAAATATATATGTGTATATATGTCTATATCCATACATATACTTCCACTACATTACCTAATCTGATGGCAGGATGTGTAGAACAATTCTTAGAGACAATTTCTTTTTTTGCCATGCATCAACAAACTGGAAAACACAGTAAAAAGAAATAAACTGTAAATTAATTCTATGAAGACAAAAAGCATATCTTCTTCATCACTGTATTCTGAACTTAGCACTATAGTCTGATTTCCAATATATGATGAATTAATAAGTGAAAAATGAATAAAATGAGAAAAAGGAGTAACCAAGGTCAGGACAAGAAGAATGGCTCATGTTCATGCCTTGCTTGTTCTACCACTGCCACCTATTTACCCTTTCTGTACAGGGGAGACAATAAAGGCTTTCTGTACTTTCACTTGGGGCCCCATAACTTACAGCAATGAATACAGTTTTCCATCTTTTCCATTTTTCTCCTCAAGTCCTTTCCTTACCTACTACTCTTTCTTCTTTCTCTTAAGTTAGCCTTAATTTTTTCCATATCCTTGGATTCCAGGTTTTTACAAAATAGTAAATAGATGCCTATTTGTACATCTATTAGGGAAATATTTGCAAAATCACATTATAATAGGAAACCAAGGATCCAGGAAGATGAATTAAAGAACAGTGGTGATTTACTCCCTTTCGGATATAGAGAACACTGTACCTTTCTGTGTTAGTGACAGAAAAGGCTCAGGTGGGGTAATTATTCTATGAATTTGGTGATAGATCTCAAATAGGCCCAAAGAAATGAAAGATCTTTAATAATAGAGTCCTAGCAATAACGAGAAAGTGGAAATTGACAGAAACCAACTCTTACTAAGATAACACAAGGCCAGAATCAATAAGAGGGCAACAGGAATTAAATACCGAAGCTGATAAAGGACAGATCACCAAAGAGTCTGGGTTTTGAAAAAATCTCTAGAGAATGTCACATGTTGAAAGATACTCATTGGATCTGTTTTTCTAAGAAATAAATAATTCACTGTTTTTTGTACACAGTTCTCTATATACTACCTCTGCTGCCTTCAACAAGGTCTCATCCAACAAGATACTTTTTACTTAGTAGTTATCAGTTTGTTGTACAATGTTTCTAGATAAACACAAACATTTTTAAGAAACTAAAGGTCAGTGCTCATTCCTCTAAATGGAGAAAGATGATTTCAATGGCAAAGGCATAGGGAACTCTTGCATACATCTGCAAATTCTCTGTCCCAATTCCTCTTTTGAGACAATCAGCCTCCACTCCCTTTTAAGCTCTGTGGAAATGTATGTTTAACTTTCGTAGGAACAGATTTTTCCCACCTCCCTCCTGCCTTCCCCAACCCAATGGAGCAGATAGAAGGAAACTCCCAGAAAAAATAAGTTTCTTAAAAATACAGGCCTTTGAAGATGGATGTACTTTTACAATATTTACATTACACACAGTAAAAGCAAAATTGTGTTATTTTTCATATCATGCAGTTCTTATTGGTCAATACTTAACTGGGGGGAGTGGAATCCTGTCATTAGGGATACAACATAATGTGGTGGGGGTTCTGATTTGAATTCTCTAAGAGATTAACCTTTGTTTGAGTTACTATTTTTTAAGGTTCAGACTCTCTGTGGTTATGTGTTAACTTACAGAATTTTGTCAGTAGAGATGCAAATAATTTCTGTCTGGTAGAGAAGGTAACTCCAAAGGCTAGAGTTTTATTGCATTAGCAGACATCAACCAGTTTTGTCTCTAATTTAGCAGCTTACTATAGTATGTCTTTCCCAACTAATTACATAAATGTCTTCTCTTCAAATGCTCTTTGAACTGCCATTACCATCCTACTGGTCCCCTTGTTAATGAGTTAAATTTTGACACATATTTTACTTTATATTTATCTGAGATGTTTTTAACTGCTTCTTAAAGATACATACTTTGATCTTGGCTACGTGACTTTGGGCAAATTAAAATCTAGTTTTCATATCTATAAAATGAGAGTAATACTAATTAGTACCTACTCACAGGGTAGTTATAAAAACTAAAGCACTTCGAACCATGCTTGGAAAAAATAAATGCAATATAAGTGTTTGCTAAATAAATGTAATTAAAAGGCTTCTTTTTGAACTCAGCCTAGACCATTATTTGGGATATTTACCCCCTCCTATTCCCTTCCACTTGGGTTACTTCCAACCTAAAGTGGAAATCTAAGACATCTTAAAAAGAGCATAGAGAAGTTGCCTGTTTCCTATTTCTTTATTTTGCAAAGGGTAAATTTGATGGATATGTCTTACATTAAATCTTACTGAGGCCACCAATATCATTTTATATGAAACTTTATTTTTAAAACTTTATAAAAACAGCTAGTATTTGTGAACACCTACTAACACCAGGCATGCTAACAACTAATAGTGTTAACGACCGCTAATAATAATGGCAAACAATATAATACTTAATATGTGCTCAGCACTGTCCTGAATGGTTTTTTTTAATGCTTTTCATTTTTATTTTTTATCTGTTGAGCAAAGAAATAGAAAACTATAAAAATCCAACAACAAACAAAAATTTAGTTGTTATCTTTGCCTACTGACCACTAGGAAGTTCCCCCAATCCAGAACTTGGCGCAGAATTCTATAATCTAGTTATACTAACCTAGTTTCTTACCTTAGCAAAGTGCCCATTTCCTTCTCCCTCAGAATCTAAAAGGTATTTCTCACTCTCAAGAACTTATTCTGTTCATATCATGCCTCATGCTCTGTACTGTTTGTCTTCTGAAAAGGATTTGCATCTCACTTAGAAATTCATTTGGAATGTTACTACCTTTAAAATATTCTGTTTCATCTTTCATTTCATGGCTCTTGGTATTCCCTTCGTAGAATTTTCTGCCTACATCATCATCATCCAGTATTGTTCTTTCCTCAGCTAAGGTCCCCTGGCTGCATTTCTTCAGAGAAGCTTGCTTCTCCAACCTTCTCTTTCTGGTCTTTATCATTTTTCCTATCCAGTCAAATTTACCTCCACTCCAATTTTCTTTCCAACTTTTGTGTTGCCAGTTTTTCTCTCTCAATTTCTTCTGTGTATTTTGAGTGATTATGACACTATACACTAAATTTTCAACTATTTGTGCTATTTGTGTGTGGCTCTGTATTCCATCTGGCATCACACCCTGTAAACTTCTCCCACAGCAATATATTACTAAGTTACTAATTTTGATGGAAAATGAGTGCACTTGCTTATTTCATTAATGTTGCTCTCCTGAACAACACTGTCAGGAAAAGATTGTAGAAAGATTCTTTTCCACTGAACTGCACCTCAGGAACTAGAAAATGAGAGCTGTTTGATTCCCTTCTGAGAATTAGATTGTAGATCAGCACTTCACTAATCAAAGAAAACAGATGTGAAATTATCTGAGAAGACAGAATGACTCTCAGGCCCCTAAGGCATAAGTATACTATATGTGACCGACTGTATTAGCATCTTTAGAAAGAATGAAACTGTCCTAAATGTTTTGCATTATATGAAGCCACTTAATCCTCCCAGTAACCCCATCACTATCCCCATACAGAGATCCTCAAACTTTTTAAACAGGGGGCCAGTTCACTGTCCCTCAGACTGTTGAAAGACTGGACTATAGTTTAAAAAAAAAAAACTATGAACAAATTCCTATGCACACTGCACATATCTTATTTTGAAGTAAAAACCCAAAACAGGACGAAATAAAATCACACCGCCTCATGTGGCCCACGGGCCGTGGTTTGAGGACCCCTGAAAGGAATAGAGAGGTTAAATTGCTTACCTAAAATCACACAAATAGCAATGAACAGAGTTTGGATTCAAATCCAAGCATACTGACAGGAGAGCCTCTGATTATTACAATTATAAGAAAAATTTGTTTTCTTTTTGTACAACTTCTCTCAAACACTCTGTATTAGAACTTCCTTCCCAGACTCTGGATGACATCACAAGCAGATCCCATAAATTTCTAGTCGTTTTCACATATTAAAAATCTTATTTTCCAATACTGAAAAGTCCAGTACAAACTAGACATTGTGTGCTTCCTGATGGAAGTTTACATCCACTCCAATAAAATACTTCTTAGGAAAAGTCAAACCTGATGCAGATCAAGCCTCTAGATCTGACTGCTATTAATAGTTCTTGGAGAAATATGCTAAATGAGA
This sequence comes from Nycticebus coucang, assembly GCF_027406575.1. Taxonomy (NCBI): domain Eukaryota; kingdom Metazoa; phylum Chordata; class Mammalia; order Primates; family Lorisidae; genus Nycticebus; species Nycticebus coucang. The sequence continues at coordinate 104,670,405 of NC_069787.1, forward strand.
CTATGGGAATTCACAGGAAAATTAAGAACGTGAGAAGATCTATGGAACATATGACCCAGTCTCTTTAACAGATAAATTTCAAGGGGAGGGGGAGAAGACGAATGGGAAGCCAATAGATTAAAAACATCTTAAAAGACTGGTGTGAGTAGAAAAATTTTGTCCCCCTCTAAGAAAAGATATGTTGATATCCTAACCCCCGTTGCCTATGAATGTGACTTTATTAGTGTTTTCAGGTGCAGTCAAGTTAAAATGAAGAAGATAAGAGTGAAGATGACCATGGGAAAATGGAGGCAGAGATTAAGGTTACCCTTCCAGAAACATGAATGCCTGGGGAGGAAGTATCCTGTCTTAGAGATTTTAGAGGGAACATGGCCTTGCTAACACTTTCGACTCAGACTTCTAGCCACCAGAACTGTAAGAGCATAAATTTCTATTGTCTTAAGCTACACAGTTTATGGCACTTTGTTATGGCAGCCCTGGGAAACTAATACAAACACAATAAACCAAATGCAATATATGGACTTGGATCCTAATTCAAACAAACTTACTATGAAAATTATTATGAAACAGAAAAATGTAAACACTGGATACTTGATGATATTAAGAAATTACTGGGAAACATTTACATGTGATAATGATATTGTAGTTACATTTAAATAATGAGTCCTTAGATCTTAGAAAGACACACCTGAAATCTTTATCAAATGAAATGGTGTAATGTCTTGGAGATAGGGAGTTGTTGGGACTACAAATGAAACAAGTTTGGCCAAAAATCGATAATTATTGATGCTGATAGGTGCATGAGAATTTATTATACTCTCCACTCTACTTTTATATATGTTTGAAACTTCTATCAATTAAAAGTAAAAAAAAAAAAAAAAAAGGTAAGTCCAATTTAAATCAAATTGCTAGGGCAATTTAAATCTGTCATTTCATGTATGTCTTGTCTTCTTTCTCCCTGCCCTTACCTCTAAGTTCATGTTTAACCTTTTGCTGGAAACTTGCGGGTATTTGGGCATGACAGTTTTTCTTTTTCTTTGACTCAACCCCTTTTACCATCTAACCTTACTGGGGTTACATCAGGGGAAATGTGGACAAATACTTCTCTAATTCAGGTGGGATTGTTGGTAAATCTCCTTTGGTTGTTAAATGTCCTTGTCAGTGCAGGAATCCAAATCCTCTTTCTCCCTTTCGCAGAGTACCCAACACACAGGTAAGGACTCATACACTGTCTCATTTCCTAATAAAGAGGTTCTTTGGCTGACCACTTGCAAACACTCCAAGTTCTTACTTCAATGATACTGCCCAGGCTATTTAATCAACTCCCTTTTTAGAAAATAACTCTCTTCCACTGATTGTTCTTTTCTTTTTTTTTTTTCCTTTTATGAAGTCATATACACATAGATTGTGAATACATTTATGCATATGTGGGATGCAATGTGTTGATTTTTTTATACAATTTGGAGTGCTTACATGAAACTAATTAATATAGCTTTTGCCTCATTTGCTTGATTATTGTGTTAAGACATTTATGTTCTATACTTGATGTTGACTTGTACCCTTGCAATATGCTCCATAGGTGTGGTCCCACCATTTATCCTCCCTCTATCAAACCTCCCCTTTCCCCTCCCTTCCCACTCCATTTCTCTCCTTTATCCTTCAGCTATAGTTGTGATCTCCCTTACATAAGAATGTGTGAGTAAATATAAGTTGGTTTCGTAAAAGTACTGAGTACATTGGATACTTTTTCTTCCATTCTTTAGATACTTTACTTAGGAGAATATCTTCCAGCTCCATCCATGTAAACATAAAAGAGATAAAGTCTCCATCTTTTTTAAGGCTGCATAGTATTCCATGGTATATATATACCACACCTTATTAATCCATTTATGGGTCGATGGGCACTTGGGCTTCTTCCATGTCTTGGCAATTATGCATTGAACTGCAATGAATAATATGGTGAAAATACCTTTGTTGCAAAGTGATTTTTGGTCTTTTGGATATACACCTAGTAGAGGAATTGCAGGATCAAATGACAGGACTATTTTTAGATCCCTGAGTGTTCTCCAAACTTCTTTCCAAAAGGAACATAGTAGCTTGCATTCCCACCAGCAGTGCAGAAGTGTTCCTTTTTCTCCACATCCACTCCAACATCTGTAGTTTTTGGGATTTTGTTATGTGGGCTACTCTTACTGGAGTTAGATGATATCTCAAAGTGGTTTTGATTTGCATTTCTCTGATGATTAAACATGATGAGCACTTTTTCATGTCCCTTTAGATCATGTGCCTGTCTTCTTCAGAGAAGCTTCTATTCAAGTCTCTTGCCCACAAAGAAATGGGATCACTTGTTCTTTTGTTATTAATAAGTTTGAGTTCTCTATGGATTCTGGTTATCAGACCTTTGCCAGAAACATAACCTGCAAATATCCTCTCCCATTCTGAGGGCTGTCTACTTGCTTTACTTACTGTGTTCTTGGCAGTGCAGAAGCTCTTTAGTTTGATCAGATCCAAGTAATGTATTTTTGGTATTGCTTCAATTGCCTGGGGGATCTTCCTCATAAAGTTTCCTCCCAATTTCTTCAAGTGTTTCCCCTGACTCTCTCCAAGAATCATTATAGTTTCATGTCTTAAGTTTAAGTCTTTTATCCAGTGAGAGTCAATTTTTGTTAGAGGGCAAAGGTGTGGGCCCAGTTTCACTGTTCTACAAGACGCCAGCCAATTCTCCCAGCACCATTTGTTAAATAGGGAATATTTCCCCAAATTTATATTTTTGATAGGTTTATCGAAGGTCAAATAATGATAAATGTCTGGTTTCATCTCTTGGGAGATCAGTACATTGATTGGTCTTTTCAACATGACTCTTTTGTTTTTTATAATTCATTCTATGCGTTTTATTATTGTGCCAGAAACACAAATATTTTTCATGTGACTACGGGAGACTCTTTGATGTATATCTGGAAGAATCTTAGGTTTCATGTAAGCACTCTAAACTGTATGCCCCCTAGCTGGATTTTGATGCTTAGAAAATGCAGTTACCTTTTGCACTGATATTTGTTTATTTTTTTCTAAATAAGATATGATACATTCATTATGAGATAGGTTGATGAGTAATGAAGTTTTTAACAGCTTTATTGAGATATCATTAACATAAAAATTATACATATTTAAGGTACGCAACCTGATATTCTATTATACATATACACTGTAAAATGGTCGTCACAACTAAGTTAATTAACACATCCATTACCTCTATACAGTAGAGGTACATCGTGTGTATGCAAGTGTGTGCATTATATATATGTATATGCATACATATACATGCATATATTATTCAGCTTTTAAAAAGAAGGAAATACCAGGCACACTGGTATGCACCAACAATCCCAGCTACTGGGGAGGATAAGGTGGGAGGATCACTTGAGGCCAGGAGGTCAAGGCTATAGTATATGATGACTGCACTTGTGAATAGGCACTTCACCCCAGCCTGGGTAATATAATGAGACCCTATCTCAGAAAGAAGGAAAGAAAGAAAAAAAGAAAGAAAAGAAGGAAGGAAGGAAGGAAGGAAGGAAGGAAGGAAGGAAGGAAGGAAGAAAGGAAAGAAGGGAGAGAGAGATAGAGAGAAAGAAAGAAAGAAAAAGAAAGAGAGGAGGAATAAATCCTGACATTTTAGACAATATGGATGGAGCTGGAGAACAACACAAATATCTGTCATGTGACTGCAGGACACCTCTTTGGTGTCTGTCTAGAAGAATCTTAGGAGGACATTATGCTAAGTGAAAAAAGTAAATCACAGAAAGAGAGATACTGCATGATCTCACTTATATGTGGAATCTAAATTAGTCAAATCCATAGAAGTAGAGAATAGGGTGGTTGCCAAAGGATGGGAGGAAGGGGAAATGAGATGAGGTTGCTCAAAGGGTACAAAGTTTCAGTCGTTGAAGATGAATAAGTCTGGAGAGATATACATCATTATGATGAGAGTTAGCACGCTGCTTGCCTGGTCACCTCCTGAGATACCTGTGTGACCCTTAAAGGAAGCTCACTAACACTTAGTCACCAAGTAGAGTGAAGGTCACTCCCTCAGCTGATCCCCTTTCCAGCCAGTCTTCCTTTTCATTTCCCCAAAAGGCAGTTTCCAGGCCCCTGGAAACTCCGGGTAACATATCAGGGTAATCCAAGGACTCTCTCAAGCCACACTCTGCCAGTAGCACAGGACTGAAATGAGGGCCTCCCCTTCACTTCCATACTTCAATCTCTCCCTCATACATTTGAGTTGATCCTTATTTGGAGAAGCACACTCTTGACCCTCCCCTTTGCATGCTCTGTGCCTATAAATTCCCTTCCAGTGTTCTCCCTCAAGATACTTCCTGAAGCTCTGTTTGCTATATAGGCTTTTGAAGACAGCTAGTAGACCAGTTTGGCCACCTCTTAATAAGCCCTTCAGAGATTTCTTAAAATGTGTCAGGCATTTTCCCAGCTCTGTTGACTAAGTCAACATAAAAAGTCCCATTCAACATCCTGTCACTCTGGTACCACTTCCAGTCCTTACCACAGCCTACAAAGTGTATATTTTTCATAGTTAAGGAAAAAGATTCAGAGACTTGCCCAGGATTGCTCAGCCTGCCACTGGTGGAACTTGGATTTGAAGCTGAGGTGCCTGATCTTAAAGTCCACACCCTTTGTCCTCGAAATATATTGGCTTGCAGATTAAATCAATCAAAAGGCATTTTTTTCTTCCTTCTCAAAATAGAATATTGAACAGTCTCACAATGAGCTGCATAGGACTGCTTCAAATCCTGTTGCCAGAGAGATAATAGTTTCCAAGTCAAACTGTCAAATTGCTGGAATAAAAACAAACAAACAAAATACTATCTGCCAAGGAATACAGCAGCAGATTAAGGGCAGTCATTTCTGTTCTTTTCATAGCATCTGTATGAGCAAGATACTGAGAATATTAACCTTCATTCTGCAAACCTCCATCTGAAAAGTTGCCTCATTTTTGTCCTAGCTATCTTTCTCTGTTTCTCATGACCTGTCTGATTACATGTCAGTGGTACATATAACCCGAAATTACAGGAGCACTCACCAGGAGTCAAGGAGCCTGTGATCCCCATGTTTCTATTATGAAGTTTGGGGGTAAAGAGGGCACATCCTCTTGGTCCAAAAGAAATTGACAGATCTTTTCCCTCAAACTCTAGAAGCCTGGTAATCTTTACCTGCTGCCTCCTTTGCTCACCCATCCACCCCAGACCATTCCTGTCAGCCCCCACCTTTAGACTTCCAGGCCAAATCCAACATCTTTTACCCCCAAACTGTTCATCTGCCATCATGTCTTTTCTAAGTGAATGGCACACCAGAACTGACTATATAATTTGTGGGGCCTGATGCAAAATAAAAATATAGGGTCCCCTATTCAGAAATGATCAGGAATTTCAAAACAGCAACAGTAGAGAATTAAACTAAGTATGGGTCTCGTGTAATTTTAACCCAGGCCATTAGCTCCTCTGTACTGCAGTTTATTGTTTTCGCCCCATGATGCTGTGACCAACTTGAGAACAGAAGACGTGCTTTAATCAACTTTGTGTGCCAGTGCTAGCTCAAGCCAGCACACAGTAAGCTTGAACAAGGACTGAATAAATGAGCAAGAATATTGCTGGCCTTCCAGAGCTCCAACTGCACAATCTCCCTCTGCCTTCAGAAAGCAGAAAGAGCAGAGCTGCCCTCCTGAAGTTTTCCAGGATAGGGGCCCTCTTAGGAGTACATGAAGTTGTATCACCATCCTCCAGTCACTCAAACCAGAAACCAGGACTTCTTCTCAAGTCCTCCCACCCTGCCCACTCATTCTCACACATACAATAAACTACCATATGCTATCAGCTCTAATGCCTTAAAAGCACTCAAATCTGGCCCCTTCTTTCTGTTCTCTCTGCTACCACCTCACTTCAGGCCCGAATCATTTTTCACTTGATGTATTAGTTAGGGTAAGAGGCTGAAGGGCTGTAACAGAGAGACTCAACAATGCAGTGGCCCGAGTTTGAAACCAGATTTGTCTCACTCCAAAGCACAAGTCCTTAACCTATATTGAGGTTTTCTAAGAGTTGAAGAATTTGCTAAAAGTCAGAATAAAGGACTATGTTATTCAGGGCTCTTTTGGATGCAAGTGATAGAAATCCAACTTAAACTGAAAAAGAGAGGAGGAGGAATTTTACTGGTCACTATAGCTGAAGAGTCTAGAGGACAGCTATTTTCAGGCATAACTAGACCCAGGCATTTGAACAGTATTATCAGGGAGCCAGCTCTTGACTCTGCTGTCCTTTGTTTGCTGGCCTCTTTCTTTCCTACTGCAAATGGCTTTCTTCAAACAGCAATGGAAGATAAAACACAAGCAGAACCTGCTGACGTGATCCTGTTGGCTCCAAGGTTTGATCTTCAGCTTTGCAGACTTGGATACCTGATCTTACCAGGATCAGGAATTGATGGGATTCAGAGAAGCCAATTTATGCCAATGATGGGACCCTCACAGAGTCACTAGGATGCTGGAATATTAACTTACAGTGAAGTATTTTGGGGTTGGGACTCGTGATCTGGAGGCACATGGCTTGCAGCAAGGCATAGGCTATGTCCACTTCTCTGATTGAGCAGTGGTCCTTGAAGCTTCCCTGTGAGGCTAAGCAGTGTGTCCCTGACAGACTCCAGTCCCCAGTGGACTTCCTGGGGGAGCACCTCTGCTCCTTCCATCCTCTGAAAGCAAAGGAGTGTGCTTTATCAGAGCTCTGGAAGACCTATGACACTCTATTTTTATTTAATTCATTTAATACTTAAAGAAAACCCACTGTGTGCTGACTTGAGCTAGCACCAGGACACAAAATGGATTATGGTTCATTCTTTGCCCTCTAGTTCTGTGATTTTTCAACTGGCATGCTGTGGCACATGGGTGTGCCATGAGGGGATCTTAGATGTGTCACAAAAATTTTTAAAGATCATTAATCAAATTATTTTCAAAAGACATTCAAAGCATACCAAGTATATTCTATTTTTTTTTGATCAACATAATTTAAATGTGCCATGGAAGTTTAACTATAGATTCAAGTGTGCTGTGAGATCAAAGAAATTGAAAAATGCTGCTGTAGTTGCTCACAGCATAGCAGAGGTGATGGATGAGAAAACAATCTGAAGTGCACAGTTACTTGAAGGTCTTAGTACAGTTAAGAACAGGATGCTTTGAGAATGTCCAACCTGATGGAGTCTCCAGCTGTTCTAGATTTACCATACCAAACATATACTACATACCAATATGTTCATCTGTCTGTTCTGTTATGAGAATGCGAACTTTTAAGGGAAGATACCATGTCCTATTTCTTTCTGTATCCTTACCACTTAATATACACTATGGAAACAGTAAATGTTTGAACGAAATCAAATGGAGGTGAAAATATAAAATGGGGGAATTCTTTTCAATGTTTATTAAACACTTGCTAAGTTCAAGGCTCTGTGATGAATGTGACAGAAACACAAGGATGATTAACTTCTTGTTCTTATAGGAAGAGGGCCCATGGCAGTGGATCCTTGGGAAAGCAGCTGAGATAGACCTCCTTAGAACTGGACTATTGTACAGAAAGACCAAAAGTTCCCTCCTACTGTCCCCTGAAAGAATTGAGCCTGAGCAATAAACTCTGTACCACATTACCCTTCTCTGCTTGGCAATTGAATAGACAAATATCTCTTTAGTTAGTCATTATGCTCTAATCAAAGCAATTTCCATCCAAGAATGTGTGTGGATTGAGTTTGTTCTCCAATTGTAACATTTGTGAAATTCAACCATGATTCCACTTATTAATACTCATTAGAGGTTTATAAATAATGCACAATCCTTTAAGTACAAAACCAAGCTATGAGCTTATTTGAAATATAAACAGGCTATTCATCAATTTGCTCGTTGCAATGTCCAGCAGGGGTAAAATCAGGGAGAAGAAAGGACATTCTAGGTAGAAAAAAACTTGAAATCAACAGCTTAGAGCATAAAATTGAACATTGTAAGATATTCTACTTTTTTATATTGAGATATTTTTACATAAACATCTACATTTCTAACTTATAAAGTAAGGAGATTTGATAGCACTGAGGTCATACTCCATTCCTTCTAGCAATAATCAGCTGAGTCTACTATTTCAAAGTTTCCCACAGATATTAATCTTTAGAATTCAGGAACAAGAAATTGGAATTCCTGATAATTCTCAGAAACTCCCCCCAAATCATGTTATTCCCAAAACATTTTCAAAATTCTTCATATTCATTACTCATTACTATGGACATTTTAAATAACTTTTGTTTAAAAATAAGTTTTTAAAAATAAATATTTTCAATAAACATTTTTAGCAATATTTGCAAATAAATGTAGGCCATAGTAAACCCTGGGAAAAGCTAGGAAGAATCACTTGGTGGTACCAAATAGGTCTTCTAGGAAAGTTTATACCACATAACACTACACAGAATCACATGTTGAAAATTATTTCCAAACTTATTCTTTCTTGGAATACATTCATAGAATGTATATTAAGAGTACTTACTATTCATGTAAACTTATCAATATTTATTTATTTACAAGACTGATTCTAAGCAACAGACAGGGCCACAAACACATTTAAAACTTGGAGACAAGCTATAAGAAGGAGTGGCTGACTAGACAGTAAAAATTCATTAGCTCTTGATCACTCTTCTACGATACACTCCTGTCCTGATTGCCTGAAAAATCAACCTTGACCTGCAATTATGTATGTCAGCATTTCCTGTTCTTGTTGTCAACTTGACATCAGGAATTTCTTCAAACATTATGTCTCTATGTTGATTGCTGATCTTTAACTTTTGCAGAAGTATCGTAATACTGTCTTTTATTTTCTTGCTTTCTTGACTTATTTTTCTCAGGATTGTGTTTTGGAGAAACATACATTTTCTAAGAAATGCTGGAAAGGAAATTCTATATGGGAACACTAGCTGCATCTGAGTCACAACCGCCACCTTGGTATGGAATGCATGTTGTCTAATTCTCCAGAGTATACAGCAGCCTTTCTTTTTCTCCTCTAAACTGAGACCAAGTATTGAGTACTCTGATCATTTTCCTTTCATTTATATCATCTGCCGGGTCCCTGAAGATATTTCGGTCTTTTCTCTGGGCTTAGGAGGGTGAGAGCCAGAGACATCTGAAGAGACACTGCAAAAGAAACAGACCGTGGGAAAATATTGCTGGAGCATCATTAGCTGAGCTAAGAGATATGTCTTACCCAGTGGGAAGTCAACAAAAGTTCTAAAAAAGTATGATGCCACCAAAACCATGCTGGTCCCAAATGGAAGACAGATGGCAAGCCATGGACAGGAGCCTGGCAGTTCACAGTAGAGTCTCTTGAAGGAGGAGATATGTGCTTGAAACAAGACACAGCCAGTAGACTAGAAAGGAAGGAGCAGGCACCAGGTAGGTGCAGTGAGGGACAGTGGGCAACACTTGGCCACACAGTGGAAGGGAGTGCTGAGGGGTTATGCTTCGAGATTTTGAATCTATGGAGTCTGAGCTATCCAGCCTGCTGCAGAATAAGGATGCAGGGAAAGGAGTGCCAGAACCATAGGAGAATAAAGCCTGGTTGCCCAAGGTCCCCTCAGACGTGTTCACAAGTAGAGGGATGAGTCAGACGTCCTGCAATTCTTCCACACCTGTGCCCTGTACACACCTTACTTCCTTTGCCCCTTTATAAAACTCTCAACTTTCAATTGATACCACCTTCTCCTCTACCAGCCATAGAAAGAGAGAAAAAAATTGTTTTAAAGAAGGAATTCTTTGTGTTTTTTTGTTTTGTTTTGTTTTCCTTAATATGGTCTCTGTTCCAGCCAAGGGAAAAGACAGGATGCTCTCTCCAAAGAAAAGAGTTGCCTCATCTCCTTGTATGATTTTTTTTGTGTAAAACTTCAGCCAGTGTGTTCCCTGAAGACCACATCACCCAGGCCCACAGCACACCTGCTTCTCGCCTGGGCCACACACTACATCCATTATACCCGAAAACTCCTCGGCCCTCCCCAACCCTTCCCTGCCCCGAGTAATTCAAGTCCAAGCTGCAGCTGCCATTACCTGGGAGAGTTAATAAGAAATTCACCTTCCCTCCGCGGCACAAATGAATTCCAGTCAGTTCATTCTCACAGGAAATAAATTTTGAAATGGAAATTAAACAAAACAATTGCTAGCAAAGGTAATAACGTGTCACCCCTGAATTCTGCCTCTGAGAGGAATATATTACCACTCCCAAGATTGCAGTAGGCTCAGAGAAACCCCTCCAGGCACCAGGGCTTTGCAGTGCTAGGGCGCAGGCCTGTGGCTCCGGTGTCCTAGCACGGGTGCACCACCAGGCTGTTGAATGAGTCTCTAAACTACATATCTGCTCCTCAAAATGCACGGGCTACTTACTCACAGGTAAAGCCCTCTGCACTCATTTCTGAATTCTCTGTGGCCTAGAGTCTTGATGCCTTTGTCACTAGGACTGTTTCCAACACCAATCAAGACTTCAAGGACTATAACATAGTGATTAAGAGACAAGCTTGTAGTGGATACAGGCGCTTCCATTTACTACCTGTGTGACCTCGGGCAAATTACTTAAACTCACTAAGCTTTGGTTCCTTATCTGTTAAATAGGATAAAAAAAAAAATACCTACCTCATAGGATTACTGTGAAAGCAAGTAAATTAATGCTTGCAAAGCCCGGTGCCTCACAGATCATAAGTGCTCAATAAATGTCACCTTTTATTATTATCCTATTTTTTTAAAGGCCTCCAGGGGTGAGATAGATATTCCATGACCTAAAACAGTTCCCATGTGATTTATTATTTAGAATTGTATATTCTGTTTAAACACTCAATGTGTTTCTTTGGAAGGCATTATATCTTTAAACAAAACTTACAGAGTTAGAAATCCAAGTCAGAAATTTGGTAACAAAAATAGGTAAAGCTATTTGTTAAATAGCTTGATCCCATTGACCAGGAAAATCACAAAATTCTGAATTGAAATGTCACTACAGGTGGTCCAGGCCATGTAGTTGCCATTGTGCAGGAAGGGTGCTGCTTTTTCACTGGAGAAGAAAACTCCCAAAAAGAGATCAAGACTATAGTCAAATAACTATTGCTAGAGGTACTAAGAAGGCAGCATAACTCTTACTTTCCTACACATATAAGCAAGTAATTAAAGAATATTGAAATGCCAGAAAAATTCTTATGAGGGATTTGAATGCCAAACTTCATTCTAGACAAAGTGCCAGCCCTGTGAATGTTACTAAGGTGGGGAAATTTCATCATGAACCAGGTTGCCTTTCCCCTGGGAGATAGAATCAGTTAATTTTAGAAGAAAGATTTAAATAAAAGCTAGATAAAGTCTGCCCATCTTATGATGGAATACTACATGGCCAGTAAAAAAATGGCAGAATTGTTAGAGGGAATGTTCATACAAATTATCTGGAGGATGAGTCAACTATAAATGTGTTTATGTATATACATATATGTATAAATTTAAAATCCTTATGAATGTGTACATCTTTTGATAAAATAATTCCATCCCTTTTGCTTAATTTTAAGAAAATAAACTTGACAGGATATAAAGAGAGAAGTCAGGTTACTGAGGATGTTTATCAGTGTGCTGTTCATAGTAGTTACAAGTTATCTACAAGTTAGATAATGAACATTTAATGAACTTCTTAGTTCTGCGTAAATGAATTTATTATTTGCCTAGTTGTGTCCTACCTTTGTGTTTTATCTTGCTCAGTTCTGCCAGATGCCAAGCAAGGAGGGATTTTACCACAGTGGTTAAGAGCTCAAGCTCTAGAGCCGATAGAATCTCAAGTTTCCTATTTATGCTAAGTAGTCTGATGCATGTTCCTTAACTTCTTAATTTCTTCATCTGAAAAAATGGGCATGATAATAATACTGTATTACCCAGTAAGATTATGAAGAAGACTAAACAGGTTCATTTAACATCAATTCAATAAATCAGGGTTGAATATTTACTATGTTCTCAATAAATATTAGTTATCAATACTGCCCATATTTCTGGCATCATTACATCAAGCATATTTAGACTCTAAATCCCATGAGCTCTCACATAACCACTCATGAAATCATCAGGAACATGAGAACAGGTGGACTTGTCAGCCTTTCTATAACCCTGATGATTGTCCAGTGCTTACCCTGATATTTTAGAATTGGTGACCCTGACAGGAAATCACATGTAATACCTCACCCTGACTCCCCAATAGTCTCTTCAACACAGAACCTAATATTCAAAACAACCTCAGGCACTCCCAAGGATACGCCTTGGGAAAGACCCAAGCCCAGGGTCTACAAAACATAAACACCCAAGAGTCAGTGTGCTCAGCCTGGCCATTCCAGAAACCTTCTGCTAGACCAAATTCTGGGAATAAACATCAATACTTTAGAGCAGAGTCCCAAAGCAGTAGTCCTAGCCAGACTCCACGCTTCTCATTTAGTTCAACTTATGTTTTAAATTTTTCTAAACGGGTTATCAACAATTAGTTGGTAGGATCTCCATTAAAGTTTTAGGGTTCTGAAATATCAGAAGAGTTAACCCCATGGGGCCCACATTCCCCAAAGGCAGCAATCCCAGGAAGCTGGGCAGCAGCTGCCCCCTTCAGGCAGGGCATGGGATCTCCCATTTGCCATAGTCCCCAATCCCACTTGCTTTACTTACGTATATTTGCCTAGCCCTGAAGGTGCTTGGGTTTTTTGACCCAACTTCAAACCATGCACTTGTGTTGTGTGCATATGTATGTATGTGCAGGCCTGTCCTGGAGGGAGGCTGCTGGCTGGAGGATATTTTTCTACAAATCTCTTAGCACTTAGGAATGTTTTGAAAGATGGAGGTGGGCTTTAGCAGCACCAATGAAATGCTTTTAAGAAAGCAGAATATTTAGGGCTGCAGAGTTTCCAAACACTATTTTTTCAGGCTATGATTGTGGGGCCAGGCCATAGGCAGCCTTGTAGGGCTGATTAGAAATTACAGAATTCCTGCACTGTCCCCTGTCAGCAAAGTGCTGAGACAACAAACTTAACCTCTCTGTCCAGCATGAGCCTATCAGCCATGGTTATTAAATCCCACAAAAGGGAGAAGAGGAGAAGTGAATAGGGTTGAAAGAAAAAGCGCTTTCCCCATTTGGATAGCTGTGCAGAACAGGAGCTGCTGGAGAAAGGCAGGGAGTGTAATTGCTGGCCTGAAAAAAAAAGAAAAACTATAAAAGGAAAGAAAGAAAGGTGGGGGGGAATTGATAATGAACAATTTATCCTCAGAGCTAACAGTTAATTAATTCTGAAAATATCTGTCAGGCTAATAGAAATAGGGGGAGGGCTATGCCACATACACAATTAATAAAATAATAATAACAAAAAAGGAAAGAAAAAAGATTTTTTAAAGGTGTTACTATCTTCTTACAGGCTGGGCCCTTGGCTTCCCAATGTCATTTTCAACACAATTTTTTTCCCCTCCGTCTCTTTTCAGAAATTGTTCTCATGAATGATTTATATATGTCTAGTTATCTGGAGTGATTTCTATGGACCCCGGCGCATTGCTGCATAATTGTTAATTTTAACGCCATAATAGCTTCAGATGGAGGAAGAGATTAGGCATTTATTGCACAATTAAATGAAACATACTTGAGAATCACAAAGGGTTCCGTAATTATTTCAGACCATTAATAAAATGGGCATTAAATTATATGGGACACAAAAGGGAAAGGAAATAGATTTTCATTACAGCAATAGAAGCTGAGAGTAGTAATAGATCCTTGTTGAATTATCTTTCTCTCTCTCTCTCTGAAATTAATTGTTGCCCAGCTTATTTCAAAGCAAAATAAAGGAGGGAAAAAAGTGTTTTAAAGAACCTCTGATGAAAGGGTTTTGTTTGATAGGGACAATAGCCAGTGATACACTCCAAAAAACAAGGTAATCTTTGATTCTGGCTTCTTGCCTTTGGTTCTGAAGACTTTAAGACAGTTTGTTCAGCAGCCTGGGGTTTCCTCACCCCTACCCAACTCTCAGTGCAACATGAGGATTCGGGTGGGATAGGGAAAAGTGGGTGGTCAAGGAAGGGTGGGTCACTAGCTTCTCTTTTCAACTTCTCCTGAAAGGAGAACTCAGCTCATTACACACAATCAATCCCACACAGTCTGTTGACATTAAGACTATCCAGCTTGAACTTCATAAAAGAGTATAAAAATAGAAGGAAAGTCACTTTGTTCATTGAATAATTCATTCAACCTATACTAATCTTCACAATAATACTATGAGGTAGGTACTGGTACTATCATACCCATTTTACAGATCAGGAAACTTGGAATGGTTATGATATTCCCCGAGATCCCACACCTGCTAACCCAGCATTTTAAGACACAGAAAATAGTATCTCTGCCTTCCAAGTACTCACGTTCTAGTGGGAGGATCCAGACAAGCACACAGGAAAGTCAGACACCAGATCATTTACTGCTGGGCATATGAGCTGCTCCCAGACATCAGCACACGTCTATTGTCACAACAGCAAATGCAGTGGGAGGAAACATGCTATTTTCTTTTCCTTCCCTTTACCAAGGTTGTATCTACCCAGAAGAATTCAAGCCAATGCTCCTTCCATTTCTGTAATGTGATTTACCTTTGTCCTATGGGGGCCCTGTGAGCAGGATCCCCGCCCAACCCTTTGTAGAATTAATGACAAGATAAAAAGAGGAGACCAAGGTCCCTAGAGTGGCTGCCTCTGCTAAGGAATAATGACCATGATGAATCTAGCATGGCCACAGCTTGAAAGTAAAAGCACTAGAGCAAGGAAAAAAGCTAAAAAGCTCTAGCTTAAAAGCTAGAGGCCCTCAGGAAACCAAGAAACTCCTGGTTTGGAGATCACGTTATTACTATTACTTCAGGCTTCAGGGTATGTGTGTGGTACCCAGTCACCTCTGTTGCTATCTCTATCTGAAATCTGACAGGGCTCAACCTGAGTAAAGGATCACAGGCTGAAATTCTCTGTTCTTATTCTGCCACTCAGCTTCCTGGGGCCTTCCAAAGTCTGCCCAGAGACAATAAGCTCTTACTCCAAAAGCTTCAACTCTTGTGTCCCAGGCCAAGGACCTGGTAATACTTAACAGGAGCCATACTTTGCAGAACTCAGATCAAAGACTCCCCATGACTCTGTTAGCAAAACAGACAACTTTTCATTGGGCAACCAGGCATCAGGGAAATAAAGCATACACTCCTTTGGGAGGAACTCACCTAGAAATATCAGGGATAACACAAAAAAGAAGGTTAGAGAACTGCAGATAGCTCTGAGAACAATGCAGAAGTCAGCATCATACAGAGTGTTAAGAAGAATAAGTACAAATTTAAGTGATTTAGAGCTATATGGACATAAAACACACATGCTGTGGACTTCTCTCATTGACAAGACAAACCACTTGTAGGGTAATGCTTCATCTGACAATTCTTCTACAATTTGTGTATTAACAAAACAATCTTCTCTATTAAGAGGAATAATCTTCAAGCAGGTGGTAAGAAAAAATTAATTCCAAGAGAGATAAAGAGATATGAGAATTCTTTCAGATCCAAATGAATCATACAGACGAAGCTTAAGAGAATGGAAATGCCAAACCACAATTGGAAAATGCCAAGACCCTAATTGGACTTTTTATGGAATCGTGGAGAACAGGAAAATTGTCAAGATATTAGAAATAGACTCACATGGTCTCAATTCTTACTAAAAAGATAGTAAATCTGTGATTTTTAAATGATTTCTCCCCTAACTTTTAGCCACACAAAAATTCAAGATTGTTATTTAGCTTCAACAAAAAAACTAATAAAGAAATCATAGTGTATGTATTAAAAGGCTTACTTCCTGGCAGTTTGGCAGTCTTGATATAATAAAATGCCTTCCCTGACGGTTCAATTTAGATCCTAAATATGTTACAAGAAACATACATTTAAGTGTATAACTGAACTCAAAATAAGTAGGAGAAATTACTGCCAAAGATAAAACAAACAGCACATGTTAAAATTGAAAAAAAAATCTGTAAGCAATAACCATAAGAAAAATCTTATAAAGCCCCAAGAATAAACATCAATTCAAGAACCTAAACCTTTGGAGATTGACTACTGTGTAGGGAAGTAGAAGAATAAACCTTAGACTCAAGATGTGGGAAATATGCCCAAGATTCTCATATCACACCAACAGCCTTGAAAAAAGAAGTAACAGCAAATGGGAAAAATAAGGGGTAAAATTATCCACCTGCCAACAAAAGTAACCTACAGGGACTTTGTTCTGCTATGGTTCTGTATAGAAAATAACAGCAGCAACAATAACTTTAATGATAAGTGTTCAAGTCTCCCCAGAGAATTTGCTACCCTAGGCCCTCTTATACCCACACTTATATCTAGAGTTCAGACTTATAATACTCATAGATTAGTTGAGAAATTAAAGTAGTTTGTAGTTAATAAAACATCTGGTAAAAATAAATGTAAATACTCTCTAACTCCTCGGGATGCACACAGATTAACTTGAATCAAACATGTACTCACAACATAAAATGAAAAAAATATAAAAAGAAATGAGCCAAACCATAGGTTGAGATATTCTTCAATTCCATATATTTTGGTTATTGAAATTTTATAAAATATTTCTGTACAAAATATTTTAAAAGGAAAGAGAAACTTTAAATGACCAAACAAGAAACTATAAAAATGATTTGATAAAGAAATCAAACAAAACATTAAAATCTGAATATAAATTCACTGTCTATGAATTCATGTCTAATTTTCATTCATTTGAAAGTGATCTCTTGTTTTTCTGTTGCTGCTTTTAAAAATCTTTTCTTTATCTCTGGTGTTTTGTAATTTCACCAGGAAGTGGAGTAAAGAAGGAAAATCTCATAATTTTTTTTAAACATTGAGTGAATAAATTAATCTGTAGACAAATAAACTTAAAAAATATTGACTCTTCAAATGGTGATGATGATTAATTGGTGACATTGAGAAAAAACACAAAATGTATTTAAATATTGAACATTAATAGCCTGTAAGTGAGGAGTGGGTCATCAGAGTTATTGTTCTAAGTACCAGGAAGAGTATTTAATTTCCAAATCATTGAAGAGGAAAAGAAGGGTGAAAAACATCTTTATTGATCCAAAATAAGGCAAGGAAAAAAGGAAAGAAATAGAATGAGAAGTAGAAATGAAAAGAAACCCTAAATAATAAAACAGAAATAATCATAGATAGTGAAGAGTCTGAGAATTTACCCTACTCACAAGCTAATAGGTTAGTCTGCCACAATTTCATGGATACTGGTAGAAGACACATGACTTTTGGGTAAAAGGCAAAAGATGATTTACATAGCAGTAGCAGTAGCCAGAGTATCAGTATCAATATTTCTTTTCTTTCTTTCTTTTTTTTTTTTTTTTTTTTGCAATTTTTGGCCGGGGCTGGGTTTGAACTTACCACCTCTGGTATATGGGGCCTGCGCCCTACTCCTTTGAGCCACAGGCACCACCCCAGAGTATCAATATTTTTGTGCCTATTCTCCAAGTCACAATTCCCACATCATAACAGGAAGACAGCCAGATCATGCTTGCACATAAAGTCTGTTGTATTATAGGAAAGGAACTCTGAGCTTAGAGAACCTAACTCTTTTATAATGAATAGTAAACATTCTTGTCTTTTGCTCTGGAGAAAGACATCATCTCTCTGTTTTAAGACTGTAAAACTGCCCTTTGCTGTAGAGGAAGACACTATCTTTATAATCCAAGATTGTTTAATACACAAATATGCTTAAAAAGATATTCTGGAGGACAAGTTCATGCCCGTAATCCTACGCTGGGAGACCAAAATGGGAAGATGGCTTGAGCTCAGGCATTCAAAACCAGCCTGAGCAAGAGCAATACCCTGTTTCCATAAAAAATAGAAAAATTAGTTGAGCATGGTGTCAGGTGACTATTGTCTCAGCTACTCCAGAGGCTGAGGCAGGAAGATAACTTGAGTCTAGGAGTTTAAGGTTCAGTGAGCTATAATGATGCCACTTCACTCTAGCCAGGATGACAGAGCGAGATTCTGTCTCCAAAAAAAGTATTCAATATATCTTTTGCAAGATTTGCAAAAACAGAAGAGACTCAGGTAGAGTTGTCTCTCAACAGAAATAAGGTCCAAATATATTAGTGATGACAGTAAACACAGAGATTATTCATCAAATAGAGATTATCACATTAAATAGGAAAAAAAGTCTGCCACTGTCATTTATAAGAGAAGAAATACAATACGCCTGGCTCAAAAGGGCTTAAAAATAAAAGGAAAAGAAAGGGAAATGGGTACAGGCGAAACTTATTAAATGCAGAATACAAATGCCTGCATACAGTAACTAAGAAAATGCCATGAAGGCTACGTTGAACAGTTTGATGAGAATATTTCAGATTGAAGTAATATTTCACATTGTACCCCTTGATTGCACTAATGTACACAGCTATGATTTAACAATAAAAATAAATTAATTAAAAAAAAAAGATTCACAGCGAAAGTAAGCTGGAGTGGCTATAATATCAAACAAAACAGATTTTAAGATTAAAAACATTTACTAAGGTCATATATTCACCAAGAAGATGAACTATAACAATTCCAATCACACATACACCTAATAAAATATGCTGCAATTTTACAGATCAAAAAACTGATAGAACTATAAAAAGAAATGAACAAATATACTATTGTAGTGAAATATATTGTTATACCACTATATATCAAAGATAAGTAGATTAAAACTTCTATACATATGTAAAGGATACAAGTTATATAATATATTTGACATTAGACAAATATAAAATCTTATACCAAGCAATTAAAATACTCATTCTTTTCAGCAGCACATGGACTATTTAAATATTAATCATATTCTAGGCAATAAAATAATTCTCAACTGATTTCAAAAAATCAGTATTATTTAACCACATTTTTTACAGTTCAATTAAGTAAGAAATCAATAAGAAAAGACAATTCACAAAAATATCCTTGGAAAGTTTTTTAAATGTTGTAAATAATTCCTTGGTTAAAAAATCATAATGAGGCTCAGCACCCATAGCACAGTGGTTATGGTGCCAGCCACATACACTGAAGGTGGCGGATTTGAACCTGGCCTGGGCCAGCTAACCAACAATGACAACTGCAACAACAATAAAAATAGCCAGGCATTGTGGCAGGTGCCTGTAGTCCTAGCTACTTGGGAGGCTGAGGCAAGAGAATTGCTTGAGCCCAAGAGTTTGAGGTTGCTGTGAGCTATAACACCACGGCACTCTACCAAGGACAACATAGTGAGACTCTGTCTTAAAAAAATGATAATAATAATGAAAATATAACAATAATTATAATACCATAATATTAAAAAATACATATCAAAATTTGTGGAATAAAAACACTAACAAAAGAAAATTCTGTAATCTGAAATGTTGATATTAGAAAAGAAGAACGAAAAAGAAATCCTGGTGTTTTTATTCCTTGGGGAGCTGTGGAAGGAATCCAGTAGAGGCCACCACCTTCCCTAGGAGGGGAGACAAGATGGCGGACTGAAGCCAGCTTTCAACAGAGGCTCCCATCCAGAAGCAGAGTTAAGGGACAGGAATTTAGTAAGTATCCCGGTGGACTTGAGCCTCACCAAGAGAGAAGGTTGAAGAACGCACATCAACACCGCTGAGGCAAGTTGTGATCACAAGGACGCAAACAAAAGGTACAAAATCCACCACCAAGCGGACGGGAGTCCCCCTCCTCCATGAGACTGGCTCAAGAGCCCCACAATTGAACAAGCGGGCAGAAATTAAAGGCCCTCCCACTACACTCCAGGGAGAGACCTTCTAAAAACTGGACCTACCTTCCCTACTGGGGTGCCATGGCATTCTCCTGCCAGGCATAAAACGGAATAAAACTTTGGGAATCCTTCGCCGGCAACCCTCCCGGCGCTCCCCTCCCGCCCACTGAGGTCTGGAGGCCTGTCCCCCAGGAATTCGGATCCTTGGGTGATTTCTCAAGGGGAGTGGACAATCCCCGAGTTGCGACTGGTCAGCATTGACTCTGAGGCGCACGAGTGAGGAGAGGGCACTGGGCTGAAGGGGAGTCACGCCTTGGCGGCACTTCCCTGCGGTGCAGTGCAGCAACCCTCCCCGGGCAACATTACGGGGCAGGCACAAGACTGAATAAGACTCTAGCTTCCCCGCTGAGAGCTGAGAGCCCCTACTCTCACTCGGGGTCTGAGGGCCTATCCCCCCGGAGTTCAGATCCTTGGGTGATTTCTCAAGGGGAGTGCACAGTGCCTGAGCTGCGTCAGGTCAGCGCTGACTCTGAGACACGTGAGCGAAGAGAGGGCACTCTGCTGAGGGGAAATCAAGCCTTGGCGGCACTTCCCTGCGGTGCAGTGCAGGAACCCTCCCCGGGACGTAGTGTTGCGTAAAACTGAATGAAACTATAGCTCCCCCCCCCACTCCCAATCGGGGTCTGGGGGCCCATCCCCCAAGAGTTCTGATTCTTGGGGGATCTCTTGAGGGGTGTGGACCCAGCACAAACTGCGGCCACTCAGTGCTGACTCTGGGGCGCGGGACAGAGGAGAAAAGGGTCGCCTGAGTGCCCACACCAGAGCAGCAGATCCCTGGAGGTAGATCAACAGCTGTTTTTTCTTTAATGGCAGAATGCCCACTTCTGGATATTCTGAGGCCACACCCCCTGTCTCCCTGGGCAACCAGAGGAGGCCACCGGTGAGCGGGGGATTTCCTGACACGGCTCACAAACCCAGGAAGCTTCCAGGGCGGGGCCGACCCAGAGAGGTGTTCGAACGCAAATCTCCTCCAGCAGCAAAGACGTTTGAACTCAAAACAGCCCGTCTTCTGTAGGCGATTTCGACAGGAACAGAGACAGAACCCTGCAAAGTTGTCTGTTCTATTCTGTTCTGTTCTGTTCTGTTAGCGGCATCCATCAGGGATGGGGCTAAGCCTGAGTGAACACCTCCTTCCCATCACCTGCATCAAACACTCAAAGATGTCAGGCCCCATCTCCTCCTGCTAGATAGCGGCAGTCTGCGGGGCCTGGCAGACTTCCTTGTGATTCAGGCAGCTGCAAACCCCTGGAGTGTCTGTTCACTGCAGGCAACTGGGTTAGCCATCTGCAGAGATACCAGTGACTGGGTCCGACAGAGGGGCAAAGTGGGGAAGGAGAGGTCAACCTTCCTAGACTGCTCTGTTTGCTGGGTGGCTCCTCCTGACTCCACGCTGCACTGGGGTGAGCCGTGTCAGAGGAGTCACCAGGCCCCTGTGATCCAGTTTCCAGAGACCTCTTGAACTCTCCCACCCGAAACAAGTGCCGATTGAGACAGCTGATTTGGACCTTTTGAACTGGGCTAATAGACTGAGGACTTTTCAGGCGGTACCCTGGGTGTGCGATTGTAGGAAGGTTTGATTCTCCTTTTCCAACTGGGGCCAGAGGTGGGCAGGCGGGGTGACTTAATTGCTGATTTTTCCACACAGCTGAGACTTCAAGCCAGAGTAGAAGTTGCAATAGGATTGAACAGAAACCAGCTGAAAGCAAGACAGAACCACTTTGCTCCACCACACCAGACAGGGCCCCAGTTTCTCAGGCCACAACACTGTACGGGCCCTCGATAAAACCCCAGGGTAATAACCAAAGGGAGTAAAATAATCATGGGGCGGAATCAGCGGAAAAACTCTGGTAACATGAATAACCAGAATAGATCAACCCCCCCAAGAAAAGATACGGCAGATGTGATTGAAGATCCCATTCATAAACAACTGTCTGAGATGTCAGAAATCGAATTCAGAATTTGGATTGCAGACAAGATTAATAAAATGGAATTAGGAATTCGAGGAGAAATTCAAAAATTGTCTCAAGAATTTAACGAATTTAAAGACAAAACCACCAAAGACTTAGACACACTGAAGCAAGAACTTACAGCACTCAAAGATATGAAAAATACAGTAGAATCCCTCAGTAACAGAATGGAGCAAGCAGAAGAAAGGATTTCTGACATTGAAGATAAAGTCTTCGAACGCTCCCAGTCTCTCAAAGAGGAAGAGAAATGGAGAGCAAAAATGGATCACTCACTCAGAGAACTCTCAGATAATTCGAAAAAAAGCAACATAAGGATTATAGGAATTTCTGAGAACGATGAAGTGGCCTCCGAGGGCACAGAGGCCCTTCTGCATGAAATTATGAAAGAAAATTTTCCAGACATGCCTAGAGAATCTGAAATTCAGAGAGCAGACAGCTTCAGAACCCCAGCACGATTCAACCCCAATAAGTCATCCCCCAGACATATCATAATTAGCTTCACTAAAGTTAACATGAAAGAGAAGATTCTCAAAGCAGCCCGGTGAAAGAAAACTATAACGTACAAAGGTAAGAATATTAGAATAACTGCAGATCTCTCTGCTGAAACTTTTCAAGCCAGAAGAGGCTGGTCATCAACTTTTAATCTCCTAAAGCAAAAAAACTTTCAGCCAGGATCTTGTATCCAGCTAAACTGAGTTTCATCTATGATGGAGAAATTAAATACTTCAATGACATTCATATGTTGAAAAAATTTGCCATAAGTAAAGCAGCTCTTCAGGATGTTCTCAGACCTATCCTCCACAATGACCAACCCAATCCTATACCACAAAAGTAAACTCACTCAGAAACTTCGGATCAAACTCCAACTTCCACACTGGCGAAAGGATTAAAAATGTCCACTGGACCTTTGAAAAACTCGATACCCAAAATTCCACCAGACTGATCAATACTCTCCATCAATGTGAATGGCTTAAACTGTCCTCTAAAGAGACATAGGTTAGCTGACTGGATACAAAAACTCAAGCCAGATATTTGTTGCATACAAGAGTCACATCTCAACTTAAAAGACAAATACAGACTCAGGGTGAAAGGATGGTCATCCATATTTCAGGCAAATGGTAATCAGAAAAAAGCAGGTGTTGCAATTTTATTTGCAGATACAGTAGGCTTTAAACCATCAAAAGTAAGGAAGGACAAGAATGGTCACTTCATATTTGTTAAGGGTAATACTCAATATGATGAGATCTCAATTATTAATATTTATGCACCCAACCAGAATGCACCTAAATTTATAAGAGAAACTCTAACAGACATGAGTAACTTGATTTCCTCCAGCTCCATAATCGTCGGAGATTTCAACACTCCCTTGGCAGTGTTGGATCGATCCTCCAGAAAGAAGCTGAGCAAAGAAATCTTAGATTTAAACCTAACCATCCAATATTTAGATTTAGCAGACATCTACAGAACATTTCATCCCAACAAAACTGAATACACATACTTCTCATCAGCCCACGGAACTTACTCCAAAATTGACCACATTTTAGGTCACAAGTCTAACCTCAGTAAATTTAAAGGAATAGAAATTATTCCATGCATCTTCTCGGACCATCATGGAATAAAACCTGAATTGAGTAACAACAGGAATCTGCATACCCATACAAAAACATGAAAGTTAAATAACCTTATGCTGAATGATAGCTGGGTCAGAGATGAGAAGTTGCCAATTTTTTGGAACAAAACGACAATGAAGACACAAACTATCAGAACCTCTGGGACACTGCAAAGGCAGTTCTAAGAGGGAAATTTATAGCACTGCAAGCCTTCCGCAAGAGAACGGAAAGAGAGGAAGTTAACAACTTAATGGGACATCTCACGCAACTGAAAAAGGAAGAACATTCCAACTCCAAACCCAGTAGAAGAAAAGAAATAACCAAAATTAGAGCAGAATTAAATGAAATTGAAAACAAAAGAATAATACAACAGATCAATAAATCAAAAAGCTGGTTTTTTGAAAAGGTCAATAAAATAGATAAACCTCTGGCCAACCTAATCAGGAAAAAAAGAGTAAAATCTCTAATATCATCAATCAGAAACAACAAAGACGAAATAACCACAGACTCATCAGAAATCCAAAAAATCCTTAATGAATATTACAAGAAACTTTATTCTCAGAAATATGAAAATCTGAAGGAAATAGACCGATACTTGGAAGCATGCCACCTTCCAAGACTTAACCAGAATCAAGTGGAAATGTTGAACAGACCCATATCAAGTTCAGAAATAGCATCAACTATACAAAACCTCCCTAAAAAGAAAAGCCCAGGACCAGATGGTTTCACGTCAGAATTCTACCAAACCTTTAAAGAGGAATTAGTACCTATATTACTCAACCTGTTCCAAAATGTAGAAAAAGAAGGAAGACTACCCAACACATTCTATGAAGCAAACATCACCCTGATCCCCAAACCAGGAAAAGACCCAACAAGAAAAGAAAATTATAGACCAATATCACTAATGAGTATAGATGCAAAAATATTCAACAAGATCCTAACAAACAGAATCCAGCAACACATCAAACAAATTATACATCATGACCAAGTTGGTTTTATCCCAGGGTCTCAAGGCTGGTTCAATATACGTAAATCTATAAATGTAATTCAGCACATAAACAAATTAAAAAACAAAGACCATATGATTCTCTCAATTGATGCAGAAAAAGCTTTTGATAATATCCAGCATCCCTTCAGGATCAGAACACTCAAGAAAATTGGTCTAGAAGGGACTTCTCTTAAACTGATAGAGGCTATCTACAGCAAACCCACAGCCAATATCATATTGAATGGAGTTAAATTGGAATCATTTCCACTCAGATCAGGAACCAGACAAGGCTGCCCATTGTCTCCATTGCTTTTCAACATTGTAATGGAAGTTTTAGCCACCGCAATTAGGGAAGAAAAGGCGATCAAGGGTATCCATATAGGGTCAGAAGAGATCAAACTTTCGCTCTTCGCAGATGATATGATTGTGTATCTGGAAAACACTAGGGACTCTACTACAAAACTCCTAGAAGTGATCAAGGAATACAGCAGCATCTCAGGTTACAAAATCAACATTCATAAATCGGTAGCCTTTATATACACCAACAACAGTCAAATTGAAAAAGCAGTTAAGGACTCTATCCCATTCACAGTAGTGCCAAAGAAGATGAAATATTTGGGAATTTACCTAACAAAAGACGTGAAAGATCTCTATAAAGAGAACTATGGAACTCTAAGAAAAGAAATAGCTGAAAATGTTAACAAATGGAAAAACATACCATGCTCATGGCTGGGAAGAATCAACATTATCAAAATGTCCATACTACCCAAAGCAATATATAATTTCAACGCACTCCCTATTAAAGCTCCACTGTCATATTTTAAAGATCTTGAAAAAACATTACTTCGTTTTATATGGAATCAGAAAAAAACTCGAATAGCCAAGACATTACTCAGAAACAAAAACAAAACAGGAGGAATCACACTACCAGACCTCAGACTTTACTACAAATCGATAGTGATCAAAACAGCATGGTATTGGCACAAAAACAGAGAAGTAGATATCTGGAACAGAATAGAGAACCAAGAGATGAATCCAGCTACTTACCGCTATTTGATTTTTGACAAGCCAATTAAAAACATTCAGTGGGGAAAAGATTCCCTATTTAACAAATGGTGCTGGGTGAACTGGCTGGCAACCTGCAGAAGACTGAAATTGGACCCACACCTTTCACCATTAACTAAGATAGACTCTCATTGGATTAAAGATTTAAACTTAAGACATGAAACTATAAAAATACTAGAGGAGAATGCAGGGAAAACCCCTGAAGAAATTGGTCTGGGTGAGTTTTTCATGAGGAGAACCCCCCGGGCAATTGAAGCAGCTTCAAAAATACACTACTGGGACTTGATCAAACTAAAAAGCTTCTGCACAGCTAAGAACACAGTAAGCAGAGCAAGCAGACAGCCCTCAGAATGGGAGAAGATATTTGCAGGGTATATCTCTGAAAAAGGTTTAATAACCAGAATCCACAGAGAACTCAAACGCATCAGCAAGAAAAAAACAAGGGATCCCATCGCAGGCTGGGCAAGGGATTTGAAGAGAAACTTCTCTGAAGAAGACAGGCGCACGGCCTTCAGACATATGAAAAAATGCTCATCATCTTTAATCATCAGAGAAATGCAAATCAAAACTACTTTGAGATATCATCTAACTCCAATGAGACTAGCCTATATCACAAAATCTCAAGACCAGAGATGTTGGCGTGGATGCAGAGAAAAAGGAACACTTCTGCACTGCTGGTGGGAATGCAAATTAATACATTCCTTTTGGAAAGATATATGGAGAACACTCAGAGATCTAAAAATAGATCTGCCATTCAATCCTGTAATTCCTTTGCTGGGCATATACCCAGAAGACCAAAAATCACAACATAACAAAGATATTTGTACCAGAATGTTTATTGCAGCCCAATTCATAATAGCTAAGTCATGGAAAAAGCCCAAGTGCCCATCGATCCACGAATGGATTAATAAATTGTGGTATATGTATACCATGGAATACTATGCAGCCTTAAAGAAAGATGGAGACTTTACCTCTTTCATGTTTACATGGATGGAGCTGGAACATATTCTTCTTAGTAAAGTATCTCAAGAATGGAAGAAAAAGTACCCAATGTACACAGCCCTACTATGAAACTAATTTGGGACTCTCACATGAAAGCTATAACCCAGCTACAACTTAACAATAGGGGGAAGTGGGAAGGGGAGGGGGGTGGGTAGAGGGAGGGGGGATCGGTGGGATCACACCTGTGGTGCATCTTACAGGGGTATTTGCGAAACTTGGTAAATGTAGAATGTAAATGTTTTGGCACAGTAACTGAGATAACGCCAGAAAGGCTATGTTAACCACTGTGATAAAAATGTGTCAAATGGTTTATGAAGCGAGTGTATGATGCCCCATGATCATATCAATGTATACAGTTATGATTTAATAAAAAAAAAAAAGAAAAATAAATCCTACTTAAAAGGTCTGAGAGTAAAAACATCCAGATAAATCCATAGAGAAATATGACAGAGAAAAGAACAGAAATAATGAAAGAGAAAGCAAAAATAAAATATAATCAAAGTCGAAAATTTGTTCTTTGAAATGATTAATAAAAAACAAAATTATGGCAAGATTAATCTAGAGTGAAAAAGAGAAGGAAAGCACAGTATTCAATATTAGAAATAAAAAAGAAGACAAAAGAATCAGCAAGATTAAATACAATGAAAATATACCATTGATACTATTATGCCAATAAATTTGTAAGCTGAGCTAAAATTTACATACCTTTAAAAGCTATAACATTTCTAGAAGAACCAGAAAGTCTGACCAGACTTCGTAATACACTGTTAAAGAAATTGAATTGATAGTTTAAATCTCTTTACAAATAAAAGACCAGAACTGCTGATTTTATAGTTCACTTTTACCAGTCCCCCAAGAAACAGAACAATTATACAAATTCTTAGTTATACTATGTTCATGAATAGAAAGAGTTATTATTGTAAAGATGCCATCTTTCCCAAAATTGACCTATAAATTCAATTTAACTACAAACAAAATCCCAAGAAAGTTCATTTTGGAATTTGATGATCTCATCCTAAAATAATATGGAAGAGCAAATGACTGTGATAAACGACCAAGATATTTCTAAAAAGCAACAGGGTAAGATGAGTTGTTCTATCAGATTTCAAGAATCTAAAACTTTGAATTATTGAAAAATTATGCCCTGGTGGAGATAGAGCCAAATATGCAAGGGGAACAAAAAAGAGACCTCAAAAACAGACCAATGAATAACTGGAAACTTGGTACATGATAAAAACAGCCATGACAAGCACTAGGAAAAGGAGGAACCATTTAGTAAATCCAGCTCCTATCTATACTCTCTCTTTGTGTGTGTCTCTTAAATAACTCCAAATAAATTAAAGATGAAAATTAAAACTTCTAGAAAATTGTACAGGAAAGGTTTGACTTCTTTTCTGATGAAGGTCTGTCAAAGCCATGATTTGGCACAAATCATGTCATCTGTCTGGATATCTGTTATCTGTACTATTGTATGTCTGAAAGAAATTCATAGAGAGTAGTAAATTGATAAAGATTCCATAATTCTGTCTTCCAATCTGGCCTTAAGGACTATTTAGGGATGGGTGTGGTGGCTCATGCCTGTAATCCTAGCACTCTGGGAGGCCAAGGTGGGTGGATTGTTTAAGCTTATGGTTGGAGACCAGCCTGAGCAAGAGTGAGATCTTATCTCTAAAAATAGCCAAGCATTGTGACAGGCATCTGTAGTCCCAGCTACTTGAGAGGCTGAGGCAAGAGAATCAGCTGAGCCCAAGAGTTTGAGGTTGCTATGAGCTATGATGTCACAGCACTCTACCCAGGGTGAGAAAGTAAGACTGTCTCAAAAAAAAAAAAAATGGACTATTTAGTAGAAGGCCTTTATAGACTGCCATTTTTTCTATGGTAAAATTTGCCTTTGGTCATCATAAAAACCTAATTACTAAGAGATATGAACAGAACCTTCTCTGAAAAAGACAAATAAATGCCAAAAAAATATGAAAAATATGCCCATTGTCCCTAATCATCAGAGAAATGCAAATCAAAACCACCCTGAGATATCATCTAACCCCAGTGAGAATAGCCCACATCATAAAGTCCCAAAGGTGCAGATGATGATCAGGGTGTGGAGAAAAGGGAACACTTAAACTGTTGGTAGGATTACAAACTAAGACAGCCTCTTTGGAAAGAACTATGGAGTATCCTTAAAGAGCTCAAAATAGACCTTCCACTTTTTTTTGCAATTTCATTACTAGGCATCTACCCAGAAGAAAAATAATCATTTTATAATAAGGACGTTTGCACTAGGTTGTTTATACTAGCTGTGGTATATGTATACATACCATAGAATACTATTTAGTCATTAAAATATGACAACTTTATATCTTTTGTAATATCCTGGATGGAATTAAAATACATTCTTTGTAGTCAAGCATCACAAGAATAGAAAAGCAAGTATCCATTGTACTCAATACTAATATGAAACCAGCAAATAAACTAATACACATGCACACAAAAGAAAAACACAATTTAATTCATGTTGGGGGGCTGTGGAGAGTAGAGAGTGAAGAGTGGGGAGGAGGTAGGGGGATTGGTGTGCTCCCAACTAATGGGGACAATATAAGGGTATATGGCACATTTCCTGGAGGAGGGACACAAGTACAATAGGGACCTTACCTAACAAATGTAAACATTGTAACCTAATCATTTATACCCTCATATTAGTCTGAAATTTTAAAAAATCTAAGAAATCTGAATAAAAAATGGGTTTTAATTTAATAACTCTAATAACACCACATACAAAAGTCAACTCAAAATGAATTAGAATTATAGGTAAGAAATGAAACTATAAAACTACTAGAAGAAGACATTGGGGAAATGCTGCAAAATATGAGTCTGGGCAAAGATTGTTGCAGTAAGACCTTAAAAGCATAAGCAAAAAAAAAACAAAAATAGACAAATGAGATTACTTCAAATTTAAGAGCTTCTACACAGCAAAGGAAATAATCAACAAAGTGAAGAGATAACCTACAGAATAGAAGAAAATATCTGTAAACTATCCATCTGATCAGAGATTAATAATTAGAATATGTAAGAAACTCAAACAGCTCAATAGAGAAAAGCAAATAATACAATTTTTAAATGAGCAACAAATAGTCAAAACAATCCTATGCTTTTGACTTTCCAAAGAACAAAACTGGAAGCATAACATTACTTGACTTCAAATTATTTCACAAGGCTATAGTAACCAAAACAGCATGGTACTGGCAAAACAGTAGACACAGAGATTAATGGAACAGAATTAGAGAACCCAGAAATAAAACCTGCAGCCAACTGATTTTTAAAAAAACAGACAAAATCATACACTGGGGGAAAGACACTCTATTCAATAAATGGTTCTGGAAAAATTGGATTTCCATATGCAAAAGAAAGAAATTGGATCCCTACCTCTCACCATGTACAAAAATTAACTCATAATGAATTAATGGCTTATATGTAAGACCTGAAACCATAAAGATTCTAGAACAAAACCTAGGAAAAAAACTCTTCTGAACATTGGCCTAGCCAAATAATTTATGACTAAGATCCAGCAGTAATTGTAACAAAAATAACAATAAACAAATAGGACTTAAATAATTAACAAAGTAGACAAACTACAGAAAGGGAAAATATTTGCACATTATACATAGGACAAAGGAAAATGTCTATAATCAACATAGAACTCAAATAACAAGAAAAAATTGAATAATCCCATTAAAGTGGGCAAATGGCATGAATAAGCATTTTTCAATACACACACAGACACAATGGGCCAAGAAACATGAAGAGATGCTCAACATCACTTCATTAGAGAAAACAGGTCACTAGAGAAACACAAATTAAAAGTACAATGAGCAAATAACTGTCAAGATGAGAAGGTAATCAAGGACACAGTACCCTTCTCAGTAGCGTCAAAGAAAATGAAATGCCTAAGAATATATCTCACAAAAGAGGTGAAGGACCTCTATAAAGAAAACTACAAACCCCTAAGAAAAGAAATAGCAAAAGATATTAACAAATGGAAGAACATACCGTGCTCATGGCTGGGAAGAATCAACATTGTTAAAATGTCTATACCTCCCAAAGCAATCTACAGATTCAATGCCACACCTATTAAAATACCAACATCACACTTTCAAGACTTGGAAAAAATAATTCTTCATTTTGTATGGAACCAGAAAAAAACCTGTATAGCCAAGACAATTTTTAGTAATAAAAACAAAGCTAGGGGGCAGTGCCTGTGGCTCAGCGGGTAGGGCGCCGGTCCCATATGCTGGAGGTGGCGGGTTCAAACCCAGCCCCGGCCAAATTTAAAAAAAAAAACAAAAAAACAAAGCTAGGGGCATCAGCATACCAGACTTGACACTGTAGTACAAGGCCATAGTGGTCAAAATAGCATGGTATTGGCACAAAAAATAGAGACACAGACATCTAGAACCGAATAGAAAACCAGGAGATGGAACTAACATCTTATGGCCACCTAATCTTTGATAACCAAACAAGAACATACACTGGGGGAAAGAATCCCTATTCAATAAATGGTGCTGGGAGAACTGGATATCCACATGTAAAAGACTGAAACTGGACCTGCACTTTTCTCACTCACAAAAATTGATTCAAGATGGATAAAAGACCTAAATCGAAGGCTCAAAACAATTAAAATCCTCAAAGAAAGTGTAGGAAAAACACTAGAAGCTATTGGCCGGGGGAAGGACTTTATAAGGAAGACTTCCATGGCAATTGCAACAACAACAAAAATAAACAAATGGGACTTAATGAAACTGAAAAGCTTCTGTACAGCTAAGGAGACAACAACCAAAGCAAATAGACAACCTAGACAATGGGAAAGGATATTTGCATATTTTGAATCAGACAAAAGCTTGATAACTAGGATCTACAGAGAACTCAAATTAATCAACGTGAAAAGAGCCAACAATCCCTTACCTCACTGGGCAAGAGAGATGAATAGAACCTTCTCTAAAGAAGACAGACGAATAGATAACAAACACATGAAAAAATGCTCATTGTCCCTAATTATTAGAGAAATGCAAACCAAACCACCCTGAGATATCATCTAACCCCAGTGAGAATGGCCCACATCACAAAATCTCATAACTTCAGATGCTGGCGTGGATATGGAGAAAAGGGAACACTTTTACATTCCCTTTTAAATGTGGAATTGCTGGTGGAACTGCAAACTAATACAACACTTTTGGAAGAAAGTATGGAGAATCCTCAAAGAACAAAAACTAGACTTCCCATTTGATCCTGCAATGCCATTACTGGGCATCTACCCAGAAGAAAAAAATCCTTTTATCATAAGGACACTTGCACTAGACTGTTAATCACAGCTCAATTTATAATCCTCAAAATGTGGAAACAGTCTAAATGCCCACCAACCCAGGAATGGATTAACAAGCTGTGGTATATGTATACCATGGAATACTATTGAGTCACTAAAAAAGACAGAGACTTTATATCTTTTGAATTAACCAGGATGGAAGTGGAACACATTCTTAGTAAAGCTTCATAAAAATGAAGAAGCAAGAATCCTATGTACTCAATTCTGATATGAAGACAATTAATGACCTCTACACAGTGGGAGTTGGGGATGGGGAGAGCAGAGAAAGGGAAGGAGGGAGAGGGTAGGGGGTCACAGGGTGTGGTACACCTTTTGGGAGTGGGGCACAATTATAAGAGAGTCTTTATCTATGAAATGCAATCAATGTAACCTGGTTCTTTGTACCCTCAATGAATCCTCAACAATTAAAAAAAAAAACTACCATGAAATATGAAATACCATCTTATTCCAGTCAGAAAGGCCATTGCAAAAATGTCGAAAATATTAGATATTGGTGTAAATGTAGTTATAAGAAAACCCTTATACACCATTGGTAGGAATATAAATTATGACAACCTCTATGGAAATCAGTATGGAGATTACTCAAAGAACTAAACATAGATCTACTATTCAATCCTGTAATTGCACTACTGGGTAACTATCCCCATAGGGGGAAAAAATCATTATATCAAAAAGAAACATGCACTTGTCTGCTTATCACAACACAACTGACAATCACAAAGTCATGGAATCAACCTAAGTACCCATCAACTGGTAAGTGGATAAAGAAAGAAAAATGTGTGTGTGCACATGTGTGTGTAAACAATGGAATAATATTCAGCCATAAAAAAGAATAAAATAATGTCTTCTGAAGAAACTTGGATGGAAATAGAGATCATCACCCTAAGTGCAGTAGATCAGGAAAAGAAAACAAAATAGGTGTTATTCCTTATAAGTAGGAGCTAAGCTATGTCTACATATGCTCATGAAAACTTGTATAATAGACCTTGGAGACTCTGAAGAAGAGAAGGAGAGGACTGGAAAAGTACTTACTGGGTGCAGTATACATTATTCTGGTGATGGGTACACTAAAAGCTCAGATTTCATGACTATACAGTATCTCCTTATAACAACAAAAAATTAGGGGATGGTGAAGGAGAAGACCCAAATAGACTTTTCTCAAAAGACATACCAATGGCCAATAGCTACACAAACAATACTCAATATCACTAATTATTAGGGAAATGGAAATCAAAATCATAACAAGATATTATCTAACTCCAGTTAAAATAGCTATTATCAAAAGTCAAAAAAATAAATGCTGGAGGGAATACAAAGAAAAGGAAATATTCATACGTGGTTGGTGGGAATGTAAAGTAGTGTAGTCATTATGGAAAACTATATGGAAATTCATCAAAAAACTAAAAACAGAACTACTATATGACCCACTGCTAGATATATATATCCAAAAGAAAGGAAAATCAGTAGATTAAGGAAGGATTTGCATTCCCATACCTATTGCAACACTATTCACAATAGCCAAGGTACAATCAACCTAAGTATCCGCCAAGGGATAAAGGAAGAAAATGTGGCATATATACAAAATGGAATATTACTCAGTCATAAAAAAGAATGAAATTCTGTCATTTGAAGTATCCCAGGTGACACTAGAGGTCATTATAGTAGGTGAAATAAGCCAGCCATGGAAAGATAAATATTGCATGTTCTCATTCATGTAGGAGCTAAAAAGTAGATCTCATGGAGGTAGAGAATAGAATGGAAGTTACCAGAGGCTGAGAAAAGAAGGGGGGGTGACGAATAAAGAGAATTTGATTAAGGAATACGAAAATGCATTTAGA
This sequence comes from Nycticebus coucang, assembly GCF_027406575.1. Taxonomy (NCBI): domain Eukaryota; kingdom Metazoa; phylum Chordata; class Mammalia; order Primates; family Lorisidae; genus Nycticebus; species Nycticebus coucang. The sequence goes on from NC_069787.1 coordinate 104,704,167, forward strand.
TTAAAGGAATAAGCATTCAATAACACAGTAGAATAATTATAGCTAACAATAATTTATTATATATTACAAAATAACTAGAAGAAAATAATTGCAATATTCCCAATACACAGAAAGATAAATGTTTGAGGTGATGAATATCCTAATTAACCTGATGTGATCATTACACATTGTATTCAAGACTCAAAATATCACATGTACCTTGAAAATATGTACAACTATTACATATTAATAAAAAATAAATAAACAGTTTTTTTAAAAAATGAAGAACACTTCTCAGTCTGGTCATGAGAACTAGGCTTTCAAAGAGCCCTTTTCTGAATACATTCTGCCTGCAAAGGGCTGATGATTTCTTGAGGCAGAAGTCAGAATCAACTTGAACTTAGGTTCAAACCTACTATGGATCATATCTGTTAGTAAATTGTGCTGTCTCCTGGATAGCTCTAGCTTATGTATTTTCACATTTGCATTTATCTTTCTAAATGTCATAACTTCACCAGGGGCAATTTGGAATTGTACTGGCCATCAAATTCTTTGGAGAGATTATGCAGCATCCATGAGAGTGAACAGCTCAAATTTCCCTTTGACAGAGAACTGCTGCATGGAATGCAATTGACCTGCCCTGTTTTCAAGATCCACCACCATTATAACATTTGATCTTCCCCAGGTATCCTAGTCAATAACCCCGCACAGTAGGGGCCCTAGATCTGGGAAATTTCTGTCTGAGTTAGGACTTCCCTGATAGAAATCTTTGCTCTGGGACTCTCCTGTGGGTCTGGTTAATATTTTCTTAGAGGCTATTAATACCCAATATTTCTACCTTTCTTTTCTTCTTTCACAGATTGCTTTGTAGTATTCTTGTTTATTTTCGTTCTCCCTTTACTTTTTAAGTAATTTCCCCCAATAAATATTTTTCAGATCTAATTCAGTTTTGTTACCTGCTTCTCAGAAAACAAAAAACTAAAGGAGTGCCTTAAAACAACCAGGGAAGAAATCCTTATGAAAATTCTCTGCTTTGTCTAATTAAAAGATCACCCTTCTTTGGGGCTTTTATTCTTATGGTCCTCATGAAATTATCAAGGTATTGAGTTGTTTAAAACAGTTGTAGCTTGTCTCTCTCCAAATGTGTGTGTGTGAGAGAGAGAGAGAAAGAGAAAGATAGAGACAGAGAGAGAAAAATATTTTCCTGAATCCAGGTTTTCTTTGGAGGTTTATAGCCAGCTCCTTCTCATGTTCTCTCTCTCTCTCTTTTTTAAATCCCTTTTCTTCTCTTTCTTCTTCTCTCTTGAGAAACTTTGAAGATCAAATATCTTTGAAAATTTGTTCTATTGTGCATCTAAGAGCATCTAAATCAGATAAACCTATCTAATATTTTAAAAGGAATAAAGGTCTACAAGGTCTCTTAAAAACTAATGGGGCAAGTTCTATTTCTATTGGCTTTTAGGGCAAAAATTGATACACTAAAAACATATATAAATTTAAGAGGAAAAAAAACTCAAGAGTTTTCCAAAGGAAGAGTTTAACTCATAATGTTTTGCTTATTTACACTCTTCTGAGGGGAAAAAAAAAATCTGTTCCAACGACACCTCTGTAAAAGCATGTTTCACCTGTGAATTAAGTTAATAGCTTTGGTAACTAGGTTACAAGATAAGAAAGATATTGGAAGCTTTTAAGCATAATTTAAAGAATCTCTTCAAAAAATCTTTAAAAATTGGTTTATAAATATAAATATATTCAAATTACATTAGAAAATATTCATGTTCGTTTCCGAAGAAATATAAAAGAATAGTGTACTGTTAAAGTGATGTACATGCAAAATAATGGATGTGCTTTTGTTTATCTTAATTAAGAACTAGCCAATTGTACCAGAGTATAAAAGAAAATAAACAATTTTTAAAAATTAACTTTATTTGCCTGGGTTAAAAATATCTACAAATAAAGAGCTTTAAGGAAGAAATGAAATTATAGAAACATTCAAAAAATATGTTAAATGTGATGAATTTATACATAAAAAAGAAAGGCCTAGTACTTTTTTTATTGCAAATTGTTAGATGATTTTAATTTTCTTATGTTGAAATGAACAAGTAAGTCTGTGTCCAAATAACAGGTCTCTTTTATCATCACAATGTTAGTTAATTATCTATACTTTTGATAGATTCTTGAATCACTTCTGAAATAAGTTCCTTAATTTTGAAAAAAGTTAATTTCCTAATAATCATTACTATTTATTGCTGTTTTTCTTAAGCACATTTACAATTAAAGTTTTTAAATCTTCCTGAAGTATTAATCCTAATACCATTTTCAAGTAATACTTAATACCATTTTGTCTCCAATCTTGAGGAGGATACTCCTTGTCACAATGTCTGTTTTGTCTGATAAGAATACAACTTGAACTTTCTGGTGTTTATTGTTTGCATGGTGTACTTTCTTCCATTTTTTTTTTCTCTTAACCTATTGTGTCTTTGTATTTAAAGTGCATATTTTATAGGCAGAATATACTTGGTTTTCACTCATTTTAATCTATCCCAACTATCTCTGACTTTTTACTGGAATATTTAGCCCATTTATGCTTATTATAATTATCATTATTGTTGTATTTAGGCCTGCCATTTGGCTATTTTCTATGCATCTCATTTATTTTTTGTTTCTCTGTTTCTCTTTTTCTGTTTCCTTTTTGTGTGTGATAACCAAATATCTGTTAGAGATTCATTTATTTTTATTGGGTTTCAATATTAATTTGTATTATTTATTAGTGATTATGTCTATAACTTATCCCAATGTATTTAGAGCCAATATTGAATTGCATCCTATAATACAGAAATTTCACAGTAGTATTTTTTCATTTACCTCATACTTAGATAGAGCTCTTGTTGTCACATATAATTATATACACTATAAACATAGCAATACAATAATTTTTCTTTAAATAGTTACTTAATAATATAATATAGTACAGTCGTGCATTGCTTAATATTTTGAGACATGCATCATTAAGCAATTTCATCATTGTGCAAACCATAAAGTGTATGTACAAAAAACTTATATGGCATAGCCTACTAGACATCTAGACTATATAATGTGTAGCCTGTTGCTCCTAGACTTCAAACCAGTACAGCAAGTTACTATGCTGAATACCATAGGCACTTGTAACACAATGGTAAGCATTTGTGTATCTAAACATACTAAATACAGAAGGCACAGTAAGAAAGATAGTATGCCTGTATATAGCATCTAGCATGAATGTAGCTTGCAGTGCTAGAAATTGCTCTGCATAAGTCAGTGAGTAATAGTGAGTGAATGTTAAAGCCTAGGACATCGCTGCACACTATTGCAGACTTTCTAAACACTGTGCATTACACTACTGTAGACCTTATAAATACTGTACACTTAGGGTACATTAAATTTATTAATTTTTTTCTTTCTCCAATAATAAATTATCCTTAGGTTACTGTAATTATTTGACTTTTTTTTACTTTTTGATGCTTTTGTAATAACACTTATCTTAAAAGACAAGCACATTATAAAAGTGTACAAACATATTTTTCCTTTATCCCATTCTAAAACCTTTTTTTTTTTTTTTTTACTTTTTAAACTTTTTTGTGAGAAGTTAACACACACACATTAGCCTGGGCCTATAAGGGTTAGAATCATCACTATTACTGTCTTCCATCTCCACATCTTGTCCCCTTGGAAGGTCTTTAAAGGCAATAATGCACACAGAGCTGTCATCTCCTATGCTAAGAAGGCCTCCTGAAGGAATGCAGAAGGCTATTTTGCAGCCTTGGAGAAAGTGTGCATATTGAGAAAAACTGTGGTCCTACAACAATCCCAGGGGAGCCTGATACTTAAGAAGTGGGCTAAAAGGGGATTGACAAGAGAGAAGAGAGGACTCGATGGTAGTAGATACAGGATAGGTAGTCAGTTCTAGAGGTAGTAGCATGTAGTACAGACACCTCACCCTGCTACAATCTTCAGAAGAGCTGCCCTTAGCTATGTCTTTTGTCATACTTATCATTGGCCCCTCCAACGCTTGATCTCACCCAGACTGTGTCAGACCCTTGCCCTTAATTAATTAGAAAGTTCCTAACAGATATATTATTCCCAGAAGTGTTATTGTCTTAGTAACCACTTCTGTCAAGTTGTAAATCAACTGTACTTCTTTAAGCCTAGCAAAACAGACCCCTGGAAACTGCACCCCATCCATCAACTGTCATCATGAAGTACTGGTGATGAAGACTCGCAGAGTCTCAGGGTCAGGCTCATTAGCCAGAGCACCTTTCAGTTTAATTCTCTGCAAACCTTCCTTAACATCCTTCTCCACAGGGTCCCTAGAGCATAGCCACAAGTAAGAAAGTCCATCTTAGGGAGGATTGATCAATTGGAAATCCCTGCAGTTACCAGGAATGTGAAAGTGGAGGCATGTCCTTGCTGTAACATACATGCAGACACAAAATAGCATGAGAAGCACATTTAAAGAGGGAACAGACTGAGTGTGGATTTAGACAAATGTCTCATAAGGATACAGAATTCATTTATACCAGCAATTCTAAACTGCATGAATCTTTAAGCTGAAAAAAGTTACGTTTCCAAAAGAAAAAATAATTACTGAGTAGTAATGAAAGATTAAATGTTGAGGTATATTTTTTTCTTAAATACCAAAAGACACATTTATAACTTACAGCCAAAGAGGAAGATTTAGGTAAATGTTTGAATATTCCTGAATTGGAGACAGGAGACTAAATTTGGAAGCTGGAGCAATAGGAGTGTGTTAGAAAGAGGATGGAGGAGAGACCAGAGATGGTGATGTGGGAGAAGGAAGCAGGAACCAGATGGAATTTTAAAAAGATTTGCAGTTTTAATGAAAACTCATGATGTCTAAGGACAGAGCAGATTTTGGAGCAAAAGTTGATGAGGGAACTGAAGGTATGCTGTCATTTGCCATCATTGCCTTATGATTTAATTTAGAGATTCAAAAGCTCAGAAATGTCTTTACCCTTCCAAAGATCTGAAGCTGCATTTGGGGTATGCTGTCACTAGATGGCAACTTGTGCCTTGGCCTATAGCAGAGCAATACCAGAGGATGAGCAGCATGCATAAGCCTTAAGAAGAAAAAGAAATACAGCTCACCAAATACATTCTGGCCAAAAATGTTTAATTTTAATGAAGTTTTAAAATCTAACTTCCAGTTTATAGGAAACACAAAAAGTATGAGAATAAGCTAACCATCACCAAGATGAAACACCTGAACAAATCCAGGTAGGGCAATTTGCTAAACACTGGTCTGGGTCTCTTCGAACAATAATATCAGGAGAAAAGGAACTGCTCTAAAAATCAAGAGTCGTGAGCATCCAGAGACGATACGTGGTCCTGAGTCAGATCCTGGGGTGGACAAAGCTATTCCAAAGTAATTTTTTTTTTTGATAACTAAGGAAAACTGAATATGCATTAGATTTTATTCAGAATTATTATTTATTTGTTAAATAAAATAGTGTTATTTTGGATATATAGTAAAAAAAATTATACATGCTAACATTTTTTGGTTTGTGGTTTTTGTTTTTTCTTTGTGTGTGTGTGTGTGTGTGTGTGTGTGTGTGTGTTTTGTTTTGCAGTTTTTGGCCAGGGCTGGGTTTGAACCCGCCACCTCTGGCATATGGGGCCAGCGCCCTACTCCTTTGAGCCACAGGCACCACTTTGTGGTTTTTGTTTGTTTGAGACAGAGTTTCATTATGTTGCACTTGGTATAGTGCCATGGTGTCACAGCTCACAGCAACCTCAAACTCTTGGGCTTAAGCGATTCTCTTGCCTCAGCCTCCCAAGTAGCTGGGACTATAGGCACCCACCACAATGCCTGGCTATTTTCTTGGTTGCGGTTGTCATTGTTGTTTAGCTGGCCCTGGCCGGGTTCGAATACGCCAACCCTGGTATATGTGGCCAGTGCCCTAACTGATGAGCTATGAACACCAAGTCTCTTTTGTGTTTTTTTAAGAGATGGGTCTCACTATGTTGCCAAGGGTGGAATGAAGTAGCTATTCACAGGCATAACTATGGTGTATTATAGCCTCACACTTCTGGGCTCAAACAATCCTCCTTCCTCAGCCTCTCAAGTAGCTGGGACTACAGGGACCAGTGGGCCTAGCTAACTTTTCTTTCAATGTAACTAATGAAATAATGAAAGTGAGACAATTTCCACCTGCTATGTCCCACATACCCAGTTTCCTTCCTTGGCCCTTGGCTCATTCACAAGCTAATTTTTGTTCTCCACAATATGGTTGATGAAGTCTTCGGGTTTACAAGATGAGCTTTTATATCTGACTGTTTCTGGGTCCTCAATTTGATCCAACTTACTTACTCTCTTGGTCCTTGTCCCCCAGTGGCTGTTAGCCACCATTCCTGGATTTCTCTGTCTTGGCTGTAACAATCTACCCTTTTCCCCAGACTGATGAGCAGTATGACCAGCAGCTGTTCAGTAGCTGCCCCTGCAGAAGCCAGCGCTCTGTGTCCCAGACTGCCTGCCTACAGCTGGTTCAGTCAAGATCACCCTTAACCACTTGGGTTTGGCAGCTGCCTTTCAGAAACTGCAGCATAAAACATAACAATTGAGAGAGCCAGCCCTGGAGTTAGACTGAATAGGTCTGAATCTCACTGGTTATCATAGGACCTTGAGCAAGCTATCCAACCTCTATATGCCTCAGTCTCCTCATCTATAAGATAACCATGATGATAGTGTCTGCCCACAGGCACATTGTGAAGACAAATGGAGTGCAAAAATACATTTTTTTATTTCTTTTTTTTTTTTTTTTTGTAGAGACAGAGTTTCACTTTATGGCCCTTGGTAGAGTGCCATGGCATCATACAGCTCACAGCAACCTCCAACTCCTGGGCTTAAGCGATTCTGCTGCCTCAGCCTCCCGAGTAGCTGGGACTACAGGCGCCCACCTCAACGCCCGGCTATTTTTTGGTTGCAGTTCAGCACCTGTGGCTCAGTTGGTGAGGCGCTGGCCCCATATACCGAGGATGGAGGGTGCAAAAACACATTTTTAAAGCCCCTAGCACATCCATGCTCATTTGCTGTTAGCTGTTATTAATTGTTAAGCATTCTTGTGTAATATACTAATAATGTAGCAAGTCTGATGCATGTAACACTTTGGGGATACAAATATGGTCTTGTCCTCAGGCCTGACCTTCCTCTCACACCTCAAATCGCTGTGGCTTGTTTTCTGCTCTGCTCATTGGATCCCAGCCTCATCAGTTGTAGGCCATTTCCTAGAATACCTACTCCTTCTCCCTCCCAGGCTACCACAATGAATTCTTTTTGCTTGTGATGCTCTTCCTGACTGTTTCTCCGCCTAAATCTTATCCCCGCTCAAGTTACATAGACCCTACTATCTAAAGTGGCCTCACCCCACCCACCTATTATAGCCCTGTGTTCATTTTCTTTAAATCATTTTATTTCTTTATTTACCTTTTTGCTTAGTGTGTGTTCAGCCTATGAAGTTTATCTGTGCCTCATTAGCTTTGTCACCCCAGTGCCTGGCACGGAGCTTGTCACTTGGAAGAACTACATGAATAGGTGTTCCATGAATATGTCACAAGGACAGTCAGGTCATTCTCAGAAAGTTTTTAAAGAAAAGATGACTCACTGCTCTCAAGTTGAACAGGCAGTGGACATGGGCAACTTTTAAGTGGCATTTTCTCTTCCTTAAAAAAAAAATAGTAAAGTTTTGTTCCATCAGCCCCTCCACTACTAAGATTGAAAACAATAATAATTATAATAATAGCTAGAACGGAAGCTAGAGCTAAATAAAACAATTTGAAGGAAAGAGAAAGAAAAAAAAAAGGCCCAGGAATACAGGAGTGACAGAATGTGACATAGTGGAGAATAAAAACTTGCCAGTGAGAACTTAGAGGCCAGGAGCTTACAGCAAACTGGGGAGTCTTCACCCTGTGCTACACTGTACAAAGTAACCAGAATGTAGAATGCTCTTCACACTGGAAAGTGGGGGATGGAGACACCTATTACAATGTAATTTTGCCCAGGATGAGTCAGGAGGTATCTACAAAGCCCTGAGTCATTTAGTGTTTCTGAGTTCAGGTCTCTAAACACTAAACTGTAGGCAAATAGGCAGCATCTCACAACTATTTTCAATACTGGAGATGGTGGCCAGAAGAATGAAGACAAGCATATACTGCCTCAATTTTTTAAAAAGTAAAAAGACAGACTTAAGTTTCTATAGAACACTAACCTTGTTGTATACAGAGAAATGCTGTGGAAATATTATTCCTATAGTGTGTGCATTTTAGCATATCTCCTTTCCTCCAAACACGTTTATGTAACTTCTTCATACAGGTAGATACCAGGAAGCTTTCACCAGTTCCTATGCACAGATGAAGACACAATGAATGAAAATCGCCCCTAGCGCTTCTAGATTGGAAGCCCAGCATTCCAAACTGGAAGGATTTCTACCAGGAGGATTTAAATACCCCAACACACCATAAAGTGACCTCTTAGAAAGAAAGGGAGAAATCAATCAGAACAAGAGTTTACAAAGAATAGAGCATGCAGCACTGTCCCCATCCCTGGAGTTATTAAGATCAAGGAAAATGCTAGAAACTCTGTATCTGTCTCTTGATACCAGTAAGCATCTGATACAGCTGCCATGGTACCATTTTGAAGAAAATAATGACTGTGAACTCAGTGATATTACTGTCAGGCAAATTCAAATCATTTATCAAATACAATAGAATTCTCATGCTATTAGGCCTAGTAGTTTTTCCATTAACTAAAAAAAAATAAATAAAACAACTTGGTTAGAGTGAAGCATCATAAAAAATGATGATACATGTACCTGGAGATTTTCATGTGATGCTAAAGCATATAAATGTACAATCATCTAGCAATCTTTTGATTAAGGGCAAGGTCTATGTCTGTTTTATTTCTTGCAAAAAGCATACTTTTGATAAATCCTCTATGATCTCCAGTATTTTTTTTAAGCAAAGCAAAAATTTAAAGCCTAATGCAATTTGAGTGCAAACTCTAGGGTTTTTTTATTTTTTTAATAATTTTCACCAGTTTCTACAGTTCTCTCACCTACAACTAAAGGGGAAGGTTTCTTTTTGTTTTTCCTTTCTTTCTTTCTTTCTTTTTTTTCTTAACCTTGGAAGAAAAGGGCAAAGCCCAGAACAGTCAACCTCTGTAGAGGGTCTCAGACTCAGCCTTCCATCCTTCCTAATGATCCACCCCACCCAACCCCCAGGGCCTCAGTGGTTGCTGTCTGTGACACCTCAAAGACTGAGCTCTCTGCCTGCCTCCTCATCACCTCAGCCCTGTCCAGCATGCAGCAACTCTCCCAAAGGGTAACTTTGATCTTGTCATTTCCCTAATAAAAAGAAACCAGCACTCATTTCCTACCACGTTCTTCTCTTTTGCTATTTTTTTTTTTTTTTTTTGCAATTTCTGGCCAGGGCTGGGTTTGAACCCACCACCTCTGGCATGTGGGGGCTGGCACCCTACTCTTTTGAGCCACAGGCACCACCCTCTCTTTTGCTTTTTTAAAATCCATATCATAGTGTTCTTAGTTGAAAAGCTAAGTTCATAGTTGCATCCTCATTTATAAGTGATATATGTTAATAATTTCCCTTTATAATAATATATTTTCCCCATTTTTAATTTCAGGTGTACCCAGATCAAGTAGTATGATTTTGAAGTATTTCTTCCTTTTCTATTGTCTATAAGATTTGGCATGAACTGTTTTTCAAAATTATCTTTTACTTTTATTTATAAATATTAGTTGTCTATCTTTTGATACTTAAAAAAATAATAAGAAGAAGTTAACTGATGACTCCATACTGAATCTCAGAGTCAAAGAATTCTATAATAGACATACTCTTATTTGACAATGTGAATGTTACTTTATTTGCATTATTATTATTATTGCTTAATATTTTGATGTAGCAATTGTCTGATTCCTTTTATGAATGTATTTATGTTCATTCATTCTTTATGAGGTTTTTGTTTCTAGTCCTTATCTTAAACATTGTTATTGTTATTAAATTATAAACCTTTTTAATTTTGTGAAGGCAAAAAGATGGAAACCTAATAAACACATGTATATGTAAAAAATAAAAAAAAAATTAAAACAAGAAAAGCTAAAAATTTTTACTAGGTTTATAATGGAAAAAAACAGAATCCTCTGACCTTCTCCTGCACATGCCAAGGTCCTACCTCCCAGTTGTAATCGCTTTTATCTCATTTGGCTTCCTGTTCTGGTATTTTTCTCTATATTTTTTTTTTATTTTTTTTTATTTTTCCCTTGACCAATATAAAGTGACCATCTTTGTATTTTTCTCTATATTACTTATATGATATGATACTTAAATGATATATTTTCATTGCTTAATTTTTGGTAGAAGATACTGTTTATTGATGTGCTACTATGGAGATTAAGTTTTAACCTGCTCAAAAAGGGCCCCTACACAGAACACAATCCATTCACTTGTTTCTAATCTTTCTGATAGTAATATCACCAACTCAAGATGAACTTACTTATTATGCCTATCTTAACATCGTCCATAGTTTAAAAAATATTTTTTCTCTTGTATACAAATTGTCTCCTTTTTTTTCTTTTGCTTAGTTTTCTAGTTTTCTGCATCACTCGTTCATCTCAATAGACTCAGAGAAACCCATGACTGCAGCAGTACCTCTCCCCCTTCCGTCTCTCCTGAAGCCCTCTGGTTATTTTTTTGTAGTGGTGGTTTCTGTTATATCTACTTTGAGCTATTTGCTCTCTGTGCCTGCTACACAGACTTTATCATGGGGCAATCATCTTGAAAAGCCCTTCCACTTCCCTCCTCGGTTAGAGTCTCACTTTGCTGAATCTCATGCCTTCAGATTTCTTGATCATAACTCCCCTTTTGGAAGGGCCTATCCTCCAATGGAAAGATAAACTGGGACTTCAATGCTGAAATATATCTTTATTTTACCCTTGCACTTTTTTTTTTGGAAAAATTGACTGGATATAGGAATTTAGATTAGAAAACATTTTGCTCCACTATCTTTTAGCTTATATTGCTACTCTTGAGGAGTCTTAATTCATTCTTATTTATGATCCTTTCTGTGTGACTCATACCTTAATAGCTTTTAATATATTCCCTTTCAGAACTATGAAACCCTGAGAAAAGAAATAGAAGACATTAACAAATGGAAGAACATACCAGGCTCATGGCTGGGAAGAATCAACATTGTTAAAATGTCCATATGACCCAAAGCAATCTACAGATTTAATGAAATGCTCATCGAAGCACTGATGTCATATTTTGAAAAACTTGAAAAAATAGTACTTAGATTCATATGGAACCAGGAAAAAAACCAAATAGCCAATACTATTCTTAGAAATAGAAACAAATCTGGAGGGATCATATTACCAGACTTCAGGTCTTACTACGTCTATAGTGATCAAAACAGCATGGTACTAATATAAAAATAGAGACGTAGATCAATGGAATTGAATGGAGATGAACCCCACCACATATCATCATTTGACCTTTGATAAAGCTAACAAAAACATGCACTGGGGAAAAGAATCCCTATTTAATAAATGGTGCTGGGAGAACTTGTTATCCACATGTACAAGACTGAAACTGGACCCACATCTCTCAACATTGACAAAAATTGATTTTCACTGGATAAAATATTTAAATGTAAGACACGAAACAATAAAAATTCTAGAAAAGGGTGGTGCCTGTGGCTCAAAGGAGTAGGACACCGGCCCCATATGCCGAAGGTGGCGGATTCAAGCCCAGCCCCAGCCAAAAACAAACAAACAAAAAAATCCGGAAGAAAGTGTGGAGAAAATGCTTAAAAATATTGACCTGGGAAAAGAATTATGAGGAAGACCCCCATGGCAATTGCACCAACACCAAAAATAAATAACTGGGATTTGATCAAACTAAAGCTTCTGCACTGCTAAGAGTGCAAATAGACAATCTTCAGAATGGGAGAAGATTTTTGCATGTTAAGAGTCTGAGAAAGGCCTGATAAGTAGAATCTATAAAGAACTTGAATTAAACAGTAAGGAAAAAGCAAACAACCCCTTTTCTATGTGGACAAGACACTTGACCATAAACTTCTCTGAAGATGACAGACGAATGGCCAACAAACACATGAAAAAATGCTCATCATCTTTAATCATGAGAGAAATGCAAATCAAAACAACCCTGAGATATCATCTAACCCCAGTGAGAATGGCCCACATCACAAAATCTCAAAACTGCAGATGCTGGCGTGGATGTGGAGAGAAGGGAACACTTTGACACTGCTGGTGGGACTGCAAACTAGTACAACCTTTCTGGAAGGAAGTATGGAGAAACCTCAAAGCACTCAAGCTAGACCTCCCATTTGATCCTGCAATCCCATTACTGGGCATCTACCCAGAAGGAAAGAAATCCTTTTATCATAAGGACACTTGTACTAGACTGTTTATTGCAGCTCAATTTACAATTGCCAAAATGTGGAAACAGCCTAAATGCCCACCAACCCAGGAATGGATTAACAAGCTGTGGTATATGTATACCATGGAATACTATTCAGCCGTTAAAAAAAAAATGGAGACTTTACATCCTTCATATTAACCTGGATGGACATGGAAAACATTATTCTTAGTAAAGCATCACAAGAATGGAGAAGCATGAATCCTATGTACTCAATTTTGATATGAGGACAATTAATGACATTTACGGTTATGGGGGGGTAAACAGAATGAGGGAAGGAGGGAGATGGGTGGGGCCTTAGTGTGTGTTACACTTTATGGGGGCAAGACATGATTGCAAGAGGGACTTTACCTAACAATTGCAATCAGTGTAACCTGGCTTATTGTACCCTCAATGAATCCCCAACAATAAAAAAAAAAAAAAAATTATCCAAACCATGATCACAAGGACAAATACACAGCAAAAGGGATTCAAGCTCAGGTTCTGGATGAACCTGAAAGCCAGGGAGTTGTGAACCAAGAAGAACATTCTCAACTTATTTTAAAGGACTGTGCACTGCATCATTGCTCTTGGAGGACCGTCTAACGTGTATTTGTAAAAGAAACCCCCACTGCCCCACAAGACTTAGCAGGCGCAGCAGAAGCTTTGCTTGCACTCACAAGAGGATGTGACCTTTATCTAAAAGACCTCCAGGCTTACAGCAGTATCTCTTTAACTTGGCTCTAACAAAGTATTTTGAAAAAAAGAAAAAAAAAGAAATTCTCCTGCCCAATGGCTTGGAGGCTCTTCCTGTTCTGCCTATAAAGTGTAAAGGCTATTTATAATAAACGTGTACAACAAGAAAAAAAAATATTTAAATGTAAGACACGAAACAATAAAAATTCTAGAAAAGGGCGGTGCCTGTGGCTCAAAGGAGTAGAGCACCGGCCCCATATGCCGAAGGTGGCGGATTCAAGCCCAGCCCCAGTCAAAAACAAACAAACAAAAAAATCCGGAAGAAAGTGTGGAGAAAATGCTTAAAAATATTGACCTGCGAAAAGAATTATGAGGAAGACCCCCATGGCAATTGCACCAACACCAAAAATAAATAACTGGGATTTGATCAAACTAAAGCTTCTGCACTGCTAAGAGTGCAAATAGACAATCTTCAGAATGGGAGAAGATTTTTGCATGTTAAGAGTCTGAGAAAGGCCTGATAAGTAGAATCTATAAAGAACTTGAATTAAACAGTAAGGAAAAAGCAAACAACCCCTTTTCTATGTGGACAAGACACTTGACCATAAACTTCTCTGAAGATGACAGACGAATGGCCAACAAACACATGAAAAAATGCTCATCATCTTTAATCATGAGAGAAATGCAAATCAAAACAACCCTGAGATATCATCTAACTCCAGTAAGAATAGCACCACATCACAATATCCCAAAACTGCAGATGCCAGCATGGATGTGGAGAAAAAGGAACACTTCTACACTGATGGTGGGATTGCAAACTAATACAACCTTTATGGAAAGAAGTATGGAGAATGCTCAAAGAACTAAAAGTTGACCTTCCATTTAAAGAACAAAAATCAGTTTACCACAAAGACATTTGCACCAGAATATTTATTGCAGCTCAATTCACAATTGCCAAGTCATGGAGACAACCCAAATGCCCATCAACCCATGAATGGATTAACAAATTATGGTATATGCATACCATGGAACACTATTCAACTATAAGAAATGATGGAGACTTTACATCTTTTATGTTTACCTGAATGGAGTTGAGACACATTCTTCTTAGTAAAGTATCTCAAGAATGGAAAAACAAATCCACTGTACTCAATACTAATATGAAACCAATATATAAACAATTACATGCTCATACGAACAATAAAACATAAAAATAGTCCAGTAAGGAGGAGGGGTGAGGAGGGAGAGGGGAGGGGAGGGGGGAGGACAATTGGAGGGAGGAGGGAGGGCATTTGGTGGGTTCTTACCTAATATGCACAATGTGAAGGTATTCAGCAAACCCCTTGGGCAAAAGGCTCTTCTACAACTTGAATTTTACCTTGGAAATGAGAACGTTGTAACCTAAAAATTTGTACCCTCATATTAATTTGAAATAAAAAAATAAGATATTCTCTTTCCCCATCCCCAGTTTCGAATTTTATATAAGCTTTGTATTTTTTTCCCCACACTAAAATGGGGGAGATTTTTCTCAAATGTCAGGCGACCTTTGGCTATCTTCTCATATTCAAGAGTGAGACACTGAAAAAGTTAATAAAAAGCTCTGTGTGCACGTGGACTGTGCTTATCTAGGGCCCAAACACCCAATGCTCAATGTCTGTGGATCTTTTCTCTTAGGTAGATGGTTCCCCTTGGATCTCTGGTTGGGCACGGAAAATCCTGGCTGCCAATATTCTTGGAGTTGGTGTTGGAATCTTGGGGCCTTAGTGACTAATACACTTCTCTCCAGCTCTATCACATGCCTGAAGTTCCAACATCCAGAGCCCTGAAACCTTCCATTTTCTACCATTTGGGGCCATGAAGGGATTTCAGTTTCTCATTACTTCTTCCCATTATTCAAAACAGCTTCCCACTGGATCAAACTAGTGAAAGCTGTTTTGAACTCCAGCTGCATCCACCTTTACTACCCTAATCCTGAAGAGTTTCAGGATTCTGTAGAACAGCAGTTCTCAACCTGTGGGTCGTGACTAATGAAAATACATCCTGACTATCAGATATTTACATTACAATTCATAACAATAGCAAAATTACAGTTATAAAGTAGCAATGAAAATCATTTTGTGGTTGGGGGTCACCACAACATGAGAAACTGTAGTAAAGGGTCACGGCATTAGGATGGTTGAGAACCACTGCTATAGAAGAAATAGGGCTGTTTCTCCATTTTCATCACCACACATACCTTTTTAAAAATTTTTTTTATTAAATCATAACTGTGTACATCAATGTATTTATGAGTTATAATTTGATATACAGCATGGAATGCTTACATCCAACTGATTAACATAACCATCTCTTTGCTTACTTATTTGTTGTAGTAAAACATTCATACTCTATTCTTTAGTTTAGAAATGTATCATTGTATTATGCACATTAGGTTAGATCCCCCAGATACCCTCCCTCCTCCCGGCCTTCCCTCTCCCCTTCCGGCCTCCATCCTCCCATCCACTCTCCTTCTTCTTCCCTGCTTCTTTCTGGACTATAGTTATGTTTTACCATTCCTATAAATGTGTAGGTGATTATATACTGATTTCACAGTAGTATTGAATACATTGGATACTTTTTATAGGCTTTTACCTTTCAGCTTTGTTTGCATCACTGAGTTGGTTGGTTGCCAGTTGTAGCTTCCCATATTTGGCCAACATTTCTCTGTATCACCTTTGTCCTTGTGCCCCATGTTACCCCTTAACTGTCATTTTCTGGACATTTATTCATGGCATAACCAGAAGCCCCTCTCCCCAACCTGGTCTCCCCAGTACTTTTCCAAAATGCCTGCAACCAGCTTTCCAGGTCTTTTGCCCCCTTCTCCCCCAGCATCTGCCTTTGTTCTTTATGCTCCCTAAACCCACTTGCCCCATTTTTCAAGGCACAACTTCACTGCTGCCTTGTCAGGAAACCTTTCCTAATTCTTAAAACAGAAAGGATTTTCCATTGCACCAACACCTTCAATACAGTTTAAGGCCTCCAGAAGAGGATATAAATCAAGGAGGCAAAGATGTCTTCTTGAGGACACATTTCTAATCACAAAGGAATTGCTATCCTAGCATTTTGGCTACAGGCTCAAACATACATGCACACACATGGCAGGGAAATCAGGGAGAGGTTGTAGGAAAATACATTTTGTAAGAAAATACATTTTATTTTGTAATTCTTAAATAAACTACTCCACGGGCTGTGGGTTTCAAAGGTTTAGCAAAGGGCTTTTGAGCAATAATTAATTGTTTAGCCATTGTTTGGAGTATTTAAACTACTCTTTACCCTCGCATGCTCTGCTCTAGAGGTTGAGTAAAATGAAGCTGAGTTTGGGTTCCCAACACTGGACTCTAAATTCCATGTTTCCAGGCTTCCTCATTCTCCCTGGTGAATAACATGCACCTGACCCACGGAGCACCAAGATGCAGTGAGCTGATGGAAAGCGACTTTTAAAGAGGTTCTGTACTTGAGCAGAAGTGTTTTGCTGTGCTACATCACTGCACAGAAACAGATTGTGGTCTCAACTGTGTTCTGATGGAGCAATGAACAAAACTGTAGGTGGGCTAGAAAGCTGGTAACTTACCTGCAAGCCAAGAGTCAACTCTGGGTGACCAGTGACTGTGCAGCCTAACTTGACAGTAGGAGAGGGAGGTTGGGAAGCTCTGTTCCCAGGGCACTCATTTGAGTCATTTAGAACACAAGGACTAATTAACCCTAATTAATTCTTAAATATTGAAGCAAAACTGAAGGTTAGGCTTTGGGTTGTGGCTAATTCTATAAACCTGCTTGTTTACACATGGGTAAATAGATGTGAACCACAAAAGAATCAGAAAAAGAAAGATCAGAAAATGCCCCCAAAATATCTTTTAAAGCTAGACATAAACGTCTCACTGTAGATTATCTTAGCATAACATCGAAAAACACAGCCTACCGAATTCTCAAAATATCTGCCTCTAAAATAGAATTTCATTTTTTTTATAATCAAGCTGGTGATTTGCAATGTTCTCATTAATCTACACTTGGTGACCTTTCTGAATTTCCACTTTCCTCTGGATAAAGTTGCCCTCAGTGTGTCTGCTACTCAGCACAACAAAGGATGATTATAATGTACCAAATAACACTGAGAAAAATACCTCCTTCCAAGATTCTCTATTTTGACCTTGCTATTTTTCCTCAGCAGAGCACACGGGCAGAATTATCAGAAGAGGAAGTCCTAAGTGTTTGAAAACAGTAAAAAAAAAAAAAAAGGAAACCGTCTTTCCTTGCTATTGAGGCCATAGTGAGCAATATTTTTAAAGTGAATCTACTATATAACATGGATTTTAGAGAAAAAATGGACTTTGCAAAAAAAAAAAAATTGTGAAGTTCTCATACCAGTTTGCAAAATTCAAAGTGAGCATTGCAGATCTTCCTATCGGTCCTTAAAGATTGTTATTAACAGATTCCTTAATTTATTACATTATCATGTTATATAGATTATTGAACCAGTTGATTTCCTTAAGGATACAGTCATGGATCTTAGAGGGATCTCCAAGATAGCCCAGATTCTCCTTTTTATTATTGAGATAGATGGGTAAGTTGCTTAGGTAGAAAAGTTGATAGATAAGTAATAGTAAACCTCTCTAGTTTCAAAATGGATTTGAAGCTTTGAGGCAGATCAACTCCTTCCATACTGGCAATTATTGCCAGGTATTAACCCAGAGTTTTTACAAAGGATGGAAATGCCTTTTAGGTAGACTTCCCTTGAGTCTAACACATAACAACTTCTGGCATTTACAATACCTAACTGTCCCACGATGTCAAATGAGTTCTTCACCACCCACTTAAACTCTAAACAAGCACTGTGTAATATAACTTTTTGCCATGCTGGAAATCTTCTATGTTGTCCAATCAAATAGCTCCTAGCCACATGTTGCTATTTAAATTTCCAATGCTCAATAGCTATATATGGCCAATGGTTAGTGTATTGGACAGTGAAGGTACAGAATATTTTCTTCATCATAGAAAATTCTATTGTGCAGCTTTGGTCTAAGCCATCAAAGGCACTTTTAAAAAATCCTCAAAAGCAGAGGTTCTATGATTGCTTATCATAAATGATTTTAAATTGTCTTTGTTACAAATGCTTTTACATATTAAAATTTTTTCTCTCATACACACACACATACATACTTACACAGACGTGCATGCACACTCATTCTAACTTCTAAGGAAATATTTGAAAATAATTTTTATTTCACCAAAAGATTTCCCACCATAATATTATTTTATCCCCACAAGAACTTTAAATGAGATTAGGAATAGTCAGGATGATATGGCCTGCAGACTTGTTTTGTTTTATTTTGTTCTGTTTGGACACAGGGTCTCGTTCTGTTGCCTGGGCTACAGTGGAATGGCATCATCACAGCTCACTGCAGCCTCAAACTCCTGTTCAAGTAATCCTCCTGTCTCAGTCCCCTCTCAGCTGGGATTACAGGTATGTGTCACCAGGCTTGGCTAATTTTTTTATGATTTTTACAGACAGGGTCTAGCTGTGTTGCCCAACCTGGTTGCCTTCAGTGCCTTGAGGTTAGGAACTGCCCTCAGTGAGGTCAGTTCTAACCTCAAGGGATCCCTCAAAGCTCCCTCAAGGGAGCCTCACAGGTTGCTAAGATTATAGGAATGAGCCACTGCACCTGACTCCAAATAGATTTTACTATCCCAGTTCACAACTGAGAAAACTGAACTCCACAAAGGTTAAGTAACTTGTTCAGAGCCAGAACCAGAAGTTGGATGGGAGTTAAGATTTAAGCAGATATTCTACAAATGTGGTAATAAAGAAAAGATTTAAGCAAAGGTTTTCTATTTCCAAATACAAATTTTAGTTTAACCAGTCACAAATTTATATCATTCATTCATTTACCACAATGTATTAAGTATCCACATAAGCCAGCCACTGTGTAGGTCCTCATATACCAAGATTAATAAGACATGCTCCCACTATTAAGGAGTTCACAGTCTAGTAGACAAGACAGAGAAGTCAAATTGGCAATTACAATCTGCTGTGACACAGGCCAGAGCAGAGAAAGTGAGAGATCCTGCAGGAAGACATAGGGGGAGCACCAAGCCAGGTCTTAGGAGAGGAAGCTGGGGAGAATCAGAAGCTTCCCTGAAGAAACCACTGCTATGCTGACAGCAGAAGGAAGGACACATGAGCTTGCTGAAGATGAAGTTGCAGTGGTCTAGCAAAAAAAAAACACCATCTGATGGGGTTTAAGGGGTGGCAGTGAGTTTCTCAGCACCTTCACAGAACTCACATTACAAGTCAGATTTTTCTCACATACTTGGGCTTAATTTCTCTCCTTCATCTCATTCTTCTCTTTTATCCACAGGGCATAGGTTTGGTTTTTTTTTTTTTTTTTTTATTCCTTCCACATGCAATGGAGTTTTCTCTCTCTCCACTGTCTCTAAGTTGCCCAAATCATGATCTCTCTTGCCTCTGCAGCCTTCATTCTTCTTAATGCCTGAGTTCTTAATATTGACATAGACTTTTGGCCCTTTATTCCTCATAATCTTTGCCAACTGACCCCAAAAGCCTTCCTCAGCACATACACACACAAATACTTGTGCACATGCATGATCCATTTCCCGAGAGAGGACACAACAGTGTGCTTCTGCGTTGTGTTACTAATTCCTATCATCAGCAAATTAGCAAACGTTTAATGAGTGCCCACCAGGTTCCAGGCACTATTCAAGGCACAAAAGACAGTCCCAGCTCTGTTGAAGTATACATTCTAGTTGAGGAACATACAATAAAGAAGGAAACACATCTGCCAGTGAGTGAAGTTTATTTATACATATCTATGCATGTTTTTACATAAATGACATTATACCAAACATAAGTATGATTCTGTAACTTGCTTCTTTTTACTCTACTGTATGTTAGGGGTGTCTTTCCTTGCCAATATGTGTTGATCTATGTGATCCTCTTTAACCACCAAGGACACCACAAGCAGCATGCAGAAGCAGCTTTACCCTTCCTCTACCACCGCCCCTTTCTGACAGAAGCCTGGAGCTCCGGCTTCCACACTGCACACTGTTGCTTGGCTCCACTTTGAACCCAGATGACATCTTAAGCCACTTCTAGAGCACATAACTGTCTCTTTCCTGTCTAAGCTTTTGATTGTCCCTGGGGGATGCACTTGGCAACAGGCAATGCACCCCCAACCTTGATCCATAGCCCATAAAAATCAGCCACAACCTGGAGGACCCTAATAGCTGAAATTATCTTCTACCCACATGTAATCAAGTCCAATCAGGGAACTTAGGGTATCTAGTCTGAGCTCCAGTTCTGATTCTCTCTCCCCAGATACTTCTTCATTATTATTATTATTATTATTATTATTATTTTGCAGTTTTGGCTGGGGCCAGGCTTAAACCCACCACCTCCAGCATATGGGGCCAGTGCCCTACTCCTTGAGCCACAGACACCACCCTTTATTATTATTTATAAGGAAACTTGTTAAAATGTTACGCATGTCTACCAAAAAGCCCCTAGGAATATAATGCAGATATACAATGAGGAAGAAAGGTGAATAAAATGTAGAGTAGACAAACGGGGAAATACTATGCAGTTATAAATATCATGCTTACAAAATCAAATTGTGTTAATATTCAGATTTTTGTTTTTTAATTTTCTGTATTGCACTAATTTCTCCTTTTACTGATCACATTATTTTGTAGCAACTTCCTGAGAGAACCAAGATCTGTTTCTCCACCCTTTAAATCTGGGATTGGTCATGTGAGAAACTTTTAGAAACAAAATGCAATTTTCCCTGGGAGTTATGTGTTAATGTAAAACCCACAAATAAATTTTCCTAAATGATCAATAATTAGGGATTATAACCTAGCACCTTCCCCAGACTGAGCTTCGTATGACACATAATCCAGAAGGCAAACATTTACTTTGCAGTCAGATTGAGCAGAGTTCTCATTAAAGGCTCCACCAGCTCCCAGCTCTATGACCTCAGACAGGTTCCCCAGTGTTCACTCTCCCACATGCACTCTACCTACTGCAAACCACTGGCTCCTGAACATGCCATTCTTCCTCTCGCCCCCATTACATATTCCTAGTCCATCTATCTGAAATAATAACACAAAAACTACCACTTATTATGCACCTACTATGTGCCAATCCCTATGTCAACCACTTTATTCACATTATTTCACTCAGAAAAACTCTTGAGATGACAGACTGATTTTTCCACCTAAGAATTCTATGTTATAACATTAATTAATTTTAAGTGTGTATTCCAACAACTTTTAGTAAATATGAGCAACCATCACGATAATCCAATTTTAGAACATTTCTATCACTCTAATTAAAGATCCCCCTGTCCATTTGCAGTCATTCCCTACTCCCAACCCCAGCTCCAAGCAGTGACTAATCTATTTTCCATGTCTATAGATTTTTCTTTTCTGGAAATCTCATATAAATGGAATCATAAAATACGTGATATCTAAATGTGTGCCTTCTTCGATTTAGCATAATGTCTTTGAGGTTCACCCACACTGGGGAATGTATCACAACTCCATTCTTTATTACTGTAAGTAGGATCCCATTCTATGGATATACTACATTTTGTTTCTTTTCTGTGGTTGACAGGCACTTAAATTGTTTCCATATTTTGGCTATTGTGATTAATGCTGCATATTTGCCTTCTTATGGACATTTGATCGATTGAATTATTGTTTCCAATTCTGCATTCTTCTATAATACAATGAGATATATATTACCTGCCCTTTTCCAGGTAACCTCGCAGTGCCTCCCACTGTGGGTAGAGTATACTCTTTGCCCTAGTAATGTTAGGCTTGGCCATGTGAGCTGTTTGACCAATTGGTAGGACAGGTCCAAGATGAGGTCTTAAATGGCATGGCATGTTTCCCCTTATTCCTCCTGAACTTCAGTCCTCTGCTATGAGAAACAATTTCCCAGCTGGCTGTTGGTTCCTAAAGAAGACATGTGGAAAATACCTGAATCCAATTCACAGCCTCTAAAACTAAACTCAGCCAATCTCAGGTGAGCCCAGCATCAGCACTGACCTCACCAATTATAGACTGTGTGTGAGAAAATTATATGTTAATTGCCACTGACTTTCGGGAATGGTTTGTTAGACAGCATGACTATTGCAATAGCTGACTAATATATCTAACTCCCCTCTTAGTCCCCAATCCACATTACTTAACAGTTACCTATTACAGTTAACTATTCCTATACCATATACTACATACACACACACACAGTGGCCATAAAGTTCATGTGCAATTTAAGATAGTTTAACATAGTAAATTACACACAAATTTTATGTCCGTCCTGTATATGATTATGATGTATGAGAGGACTTCACACTGACTACCAAATAACCCTTTACTTTCACCTATATGGTCATTTTCAAGAAAAACCCAAAAATTTCAGGGGACTATCTTTTATGCTGGGATTCCTTGTACATGGTAAGCACTCAGAGGTTTATTTAATTGCTTTTGGTATATACAGCTTTTTCCTGGAACTAACAGGTTATATCTCCTGTGAATACTAAGCATTGTCAGTATCTCATGAACAAAATAAATTCTCATTTTTATATTTTCCTTTCTATCGTCTATTTTCCAGTCTACTCTTCTTTATAATTGTAATGACCTTTTTTATTTTTGTTCTCCCTGGATTCTCACAACAACTCAATTTCATTCCCATTTCATAGATCATGATGAGAGAATAAGTGATGTTATCATAAACAAGGTCACACAGCTAGGAAGGAGTAGAACTATATAAGATTCAATAGACCTAGGAGACTGATTACACACCGGTGCCTCTGACCTTTTTTCTTTAAACCTGAATCTTTATTTTGCATGTCTTTTGGCTTTGGCTTTTCTGTTCTCGAGGCAGTACATCTGTCATTGGGATTATAAATGTCTGCCCTTCCTATTTCCATTCTAATAAACTGATTTTTTCCCCACATTATTGAGCAACCAGCTTTCTGAATCATCAGCTGCCTGCCAATCAGATATTGAATGTTGACATGTTTTCCAAAACCTGATGCTCTTCTGTGTTTTATTTCTAGATGATTTTAGTATGAAATACTCTGTACAACTTCTCTGCTTGACCAAATTATTGTGTTTCCTTGGGCCTCTATAAAGACTTTTTATAACCTCATCTATTCATCCATCAATTCCTA
Organism: Nycticebus coucang; assembly: GCF_027406575.1. Lineage (NCBI taxonomy): Eukaryota > Metazoa > Chordata > Mammalia > Primates > Lorisidae > Nycticebus > Nycticebus coucang. The sequence continues at coordinate 104,727,557 of NC_069787.1, forward strand.
TTTTATGGGCATCACTCTCCTTTGGCATATTTTTGTGTATACAGTTGTGTATTTTTTTTTTCTGTAGATCTTCATCCTTTGTAATTTCCTTTCCTTTTCCCTGAAACTTCCTTTGGAAAGACTAATACTCATAACATTTTGCAGCCTTTTGTATGAATTATTTCAACAACAACAGCAAAATGCCCCTTCACTATGTATATTCTGTCTTTGGGTTATTTGTTTCAGAATCCAAACGGATTACACTCTGAAAATAAGTTTAAATTGACAAAACTGAGTCACTAGAGAGAGAATAATGAAGTAACTTTTTCCTTCCACTTAGAGGCTTCTGAATGAATTAAAATTATGTGTTGTGTGTTGAGTCAAAGAAGCCAGGAAGATGAGAAAAGATAAGAAAGAACATTCTGAACATTGCAAAAGCTGTATTAACAGGAGAAAAAATAGAAGAGGTAAATGGTTGATCTGATACTTTTAAGGCAACCATAATTATTAATTTTCAGTGACTTATCTTCAGCTTTTATTCATCTATCCATTTGACATAAATTTATTGATATCTTACTATGAATTAGCAATTAGCAAAGAATCTTGCCCACAAATTGGCATTCAAAAAATATTCAGTGAACTGAATTAAATTGCTTAAGTAACAAAGATGCAAATATAATGAAGACGGTGTGGTTTCTTGAGTTTAAAGTCTGAAATGGAGGATAAGAAGAGGCTTCATATTAGAGAATACAATAGGTACTGGAAATGTTTAACTTAATCTCTCATTTAATCCTAATCTTATATTTAGAGATAAGAAAGGTGGAGAAGTAAATTACTTAGGAATATATTGAGTGAAGTAGCAATAAACCCAATCAACATATTTAGGAATTTATTTTTCTCACTTAACAAAAAAGGTGACTTGCTGAACAATATTGAGATCTGCATTTCTTTGATCCTTTTGGCCTACCTTTCCTTCTACAACAGTGATTCTCAATCTGTGGGTCGCGACCCCTTTGGGGGTTGAATGACCCTTTCACAGGGGTCACCTAATATCAGATATTTACATTATGATTCATAATAGTAGCAAAATTACAGTTATGAAATAGCAACAAAAATAATTTTATGGTTGGGTGTCACTACAACATGAGGAACTGTATTAAAGGGTAGTGGCATTAGGAAGGTTGAGAACCACTGTTCTACAAGGAAGAAAGACCTCATGGTCATAAGATGCCTACTGCAGTACCAGATAGCACATCCACATTAAAGACAGGAATAAGGTGACAAGGAGAAGAATAGTACTAGTACTACTTTTAATAGAGAGAAAGTAGAGAGAAGCAGATTTAACGCCATAATATTTTATACACATTATCTTATTTAATTAGTTGTCTTCTCTTAGAAACACTTCTTTTAGAAGTTCTTTTGGTAAGGATCTGTAGTAGTCAAATTTCTTAGTCTTAAATGTCTGAAAATTTACTTATTAAACACGTAAGTGAATTATAATTGGGCTGGGTATAAAAATAAGTTCAACATTCGTTTTCACCAGGATTTCAAAGATATTTCTTCATGATCTTCTCCAATTCAATGTTGTTAAATATAAATCTGGTATAATTCTGAATATTGCTCCATTATAGTTAGTGTGCCTTTTTTGCTTGTTATATATGAAGTATCATGTTTTTCCTTAATGTCCTGAAGTTTAATTATAATGTATTTTTATTTACTCTGATCTGCAGTTTGTAGGTTCTATAAATCTGAAAACTTCTGATCATTTCAGACATTGGGAAATTTTTGTTTATTATCTTTTTATGTATTGCCTTTCTTCCATTTTCTTTAAATTTTTCTGTCTGTAACTCTTATTAAAATGCTTAAAGAGTTCTTTATTTCCATTTTTCAATACCTTTATCTCATATTTCTGTCAAAGAATAAACATAGGCATTCAGTTTGGTTAAAAGCACAGCTGAAATTTATCTGAATTAAGAGAATCCAACATATATAAAGTAATTGCCAGAGAATAAAGGTTAAGACCAAGTTTATAACTGAAAAAAAAACAAACACATTTTATGGAAAAGTGAGACTTACTTTTATGGCTTATGGTGATGTTCAGCTAAAACTGTGTGCCCTGGAGCAGACTAACACAATGGTCAGGAAGACAGCTCAAGTTACTTATGGATTTTCCATGAACTATTGTGATCTCTCCCATGGAATGCTTGTGGCATGCTTTCCTAAGGTTAGTGGCTACCGCTGCCCTTCTGTTGGCCTCTCCACTTCAGTTAGCTAGGATTGTACCATTTCCCTTGTTATTATTCCTCATTTTTCATTTTTTGTTCTCTTTGATTCACTCATTGATTCACTCTCCAGCTAGCACAATATGCTATTCAGAAATTGAGGGTTCTTTTTTTTTTTTTTTTTTTGATAGCAGTAAGTGGAAAGATAAGACCAAATTGTATAACTGGCAAGCTGGTGTGTGCTGTCAGCTGAGAGTTCAGCCTACTCTGGGAATGAAGGACCTCCACTTCTCTCCACCGGGGCCTCAACAATGGGGTGCTTAGGCTTCATCATGGGGTGGGATAGTTCCAAAAGAAAGTGCTCTGAGAGACCCAGGTAGAAATTATATTAGCTTTTATGACTTAGCCTTGAAAGCCCTGTAGCACCTTTTTTGCCATAGCTATAAGTCTAACCAAACGTAAGGGATGGGACTAGAGATTGCATCTCTCAGGAGGAAGAGAGTCAAAGTCACATTATAAGATATAATGTGGAATGGGAGACGTTACGGCTACTTAAGAAAATATAATCTGTCACATTATCTCTATTTTTTGACAGTGACTTTCCTAAGATCTGTGAACATTTTTGTGTATGTTACTCATTTATCCTGACCCCTAGTGGTGAGGCCGTCTCATGATAGCAGCTGCTTCAGACTCACAGAGAAGATGCTACAAATTTCAGAGCTCTTTGCAGTGGTGTGGTGGCCTCTACTTACTGATCTGGCTCCTATTTTGCTTTTCATTTCCCCATTAAGAAACATCTCCCATTTCTAGCACATAGACAATCTTCTTTGTTGTGTAAAGCTTGGCTAGGTATTTCTTTTTATTATAATTTCAGTGATGTGTTGTATGAGTGGAAGATTTTATCATTTCTTTAACCCATCATAGTGAACATAATTTACTCAGGTTGGAACTTTTATTGTTCATATTTTATAGTTAAAGAATCTGAGGCTAGAAAGGTTAAGTGACTTGTGCAAACTTGAGAAATTGAAACCAGTTTGACTCCAAAGTTACTGCACTCTACTCCCTCCCTCTTAAAAGTGCTTGTTCATGTCCAAAATATTATGACAGATAAATGGGACAGATTTCATCAACTGCCCATATAAATCAACCCCATTCCCTTGTAATCAAACCTCATATGAAGTATTTTAGTATCAGTAGATATAGCTTATGAAACTTTGATAGCTTGATTCTAGCAGCTTATTTTCCTATGATATCAAAAGATATATGTCACCATTTGAGAAAACAAATACTTTACCAGGAGAAATTATGGTTATATAAACTATAACTGGTACTTATTAGGCAGCAGAATCATAGGTAACTTTTAAAATAGTATTTAATAATAAACCTAAAATTTTGTGCTTAAGACAGGAGCAATTAACTTTGTAATCCTCTTAATAAGATTTCTGATGTTTTTCAAAATGTGTCATTTACAGGAGCTGGCTCCTTTGCTCAGCTGTGGAGCATGGATAAACCAGAACCACCCTTGGTGAGACCATAATATTTACCCTAAAACAGGCATCACAGATTTAGCCTTATTATTTATGGATAACCAACTTACCTAGAACATGCTGCTTTAATTTAAATTATATTTCAAATTTGCATTGAGAATCCTCACTGGACCCTTCTTCACTATCACATCCTCCAAGTCATTTCTATCCTTCTTTCTCTCCCATTCTCAGTATGTAGCAACCTAATGTGAAACTCTTGATCAAGCACCAGAGCAGGGGTTCCTACAAGAGGAGCAGTACAATCACAAATAAGGTAGAAGTAAAAAAGTCATACACATAAAATTTTAAACCATGGCACTAACATGAGAGTTAATAACTTTTTATTTTGCCAAGTATATTAAAACTTTTTTTGAAACCATTTCCTAACCAAGGGTATGTATATTTTCAAAGACTGGGAAAAATATAAACCTCATACTTTAAATTTTATTTTTTAATTGACAGATAATAATTATATGTATCTATTGTATATAACATGGTATTTTAAAATACCTATATATTTTGAAATAGCTAAATAGACCTAATTAATATATGCTTTATACTTTGTTTGGTGGTGCATAGTGACAACATGTAAAATCTACTCTGTTAGTGATTTTCAAGAATATAATCAACTGTTACTATGATTACTGAGTTACACAATAGATCTCTTAAACTTATTCCTCCTAATTGAAATTTATATTCTTTGACCAACATCTTTCCTCTCCCCTGCTGATGCAGCCCCTGGTAACCACTATTCTATTCTCTACTTCTATGAATTCCAACTTCTTTTTCTTTTTTTCAGTTTTTGGCCAGGGCTGGATTTGAACCCACCACCTTTGGCATAATGGGGCCAGCGCCCTACTCCTTTGAGCCACAGGTGCCTCCCTATGAATTCAACTTTTTTAGGTTCCACATAAATGTGAGATGATGTGGTATTTGTTTTTTGTGCTAGGCTTATTTCACTTAGCATAACACCCTTCAGCTTCATTCATGTTGTTGCAAATGATAGAACTATCTTATTTTTCAAAGCCAATTAGTATTTCATTGTGCATACACCACACTCTCTTTATCAATTCATTCGTTGATGAACATTAGGTTCATCCCATATCTTGGCTATTGTGAATAATGCTGCAATAAAAATAAGAATGCAGATATCTCTTTGACACACTGATTTCATCTCCTTTGGCCATATACCCAGAAGTGGGATTGCTAGATCATATGGCAGCTCTATTTTTAATTTTTTGAGAAATTTCCATACTGTTTTCCACAATGGCTTTACTAACATACATTCCCGTCAACAGTGTGCTAGTTCTTTTTTCTCCATATTCTCTCCAACACTTGCTATCTTTCGCCCTTTTTTTATTTCTGATTAACATTAGAGTACATACATCATCTTTTTGATAGTAATCATTCTAATGAGTGTGAGCTGATATTTCCTCGTGTTTTTAATTTGAATTTTCTAATGATTTAGACCTTAAATTTTAAACATGAAAAATTCACCACATAATTTTTTTTTCCTCCTTAATTCTCTCATTTCTGCACAGGAGAAAAACTGGCTTATACTTGGGAACTATGGCTCCAGATAACATGCATATTTGTTATTCCCCTTATTTTGTCCCAGTGCTATGCCAGTGTGAACATCACCCATCAGCTAGCACATCACTGTCCCTTTTCCTCTTCACAGACTATCATCTTAGAAGTTGACTTCTTAGTTAGTGGTTCTGCTGTGGATAACCTACAGGGACTGACTGTAGTACAGGTTGGCCTCAGTAACCAGGCAATGCACTCTGCACACCCCACAAAACATGGGGAAGCCAACCATGTAGGCTGTAAGCAAATGCACAGATTTCGACCTTCCTGGCATTCAATAACCCTATGTGCTTTTGTGACTTGAAAAGGTATATTATGCCTTATAAATTATGGTCTGCTTAGCCCAAAGGCCTGTTGGTGAGGTTTTGGTATCTACATTCTTCATTTGTGCTTCACCTCCACATAGGTAAAGTTTTCACTACTATACACAGAATGCCCAAAGTCTTCCCATACTTTGGAGCATAAGAATTTCTGGGAATTCAGAAAAATTGTTATATTTAACCCTCATGGGCAGAAAATAATTACTACTATTAAAAGAGAAGAGTCTGAACCTTCTTAGCAGAAGCATTTATTCCTGCTGGCTGTCAGACACTATTCTGGGGAAACCACAAATGTATTTCCAACTATAGGACACTTGGAGAGGGCACACTGGCTATACTCAAAGGGAGTGTTGACTTAAGTGTTACTGTGGGGGTAAACTGATCCCCTTGTTAGCTATTATTCCCCAAAGAGAGATGTCATTTCTAAACAGGGAACAGCATCAGAAATGTGAGAAGATGGAGTAGGTTGATCATAATTCCATTTATGTGATAATTTTACATTCTCAGCAGAGAATCTGCCATTTCCAATTGCAGGTGCTTCATTTTTATTGAATCTCATCATTGTATTTCACTAGATTAGGATGGCACTCCTCAAAGCATATTCCACTAGACCAGACCACTGAAGAAAGAATTCCTTCACTTAATAAATTTGGGGAAAGATCCATATAGAATTCTTTTCTTAAAGATTCACAATGCCCATTGGCACATTAAAGGCCATGGAAAACCTGCAATGAGGAAACATTATACCTACTTTTAACTTGGACTTCCTTTTTCAAAATCAGATTTCAGGGCCCTTATAATATTTAATACATACTTTACAGTAGAGCAAGTGTCTGCACATTTTGGGAAACCTGGGCTAAGGACTAGATCTGCCATTTATTTCATTTTCACTTGATCTGGAAATGTTCTTCTTATTATTGGTCAATCTACATGGTAACGAAAAAGCAAAATTTCCTCCAGGTAGAGATGTGAGGTCTCAACACAGTCCAAAGGACTATTAGTATTTTGCTTTTCAGATATTGCCATTTCACTCATTGATGAGACTGGAAGCATGCAGTATGTAGCATCATGTAGCATCTTTTGCAGTTACTTACTTGTACATGACTTAACTATTCTTAGACTTTGACGTGAGCTACGTATGGTGGCAGCCCAGGCAGCACCAACCATGATGCTTTGAACGCACTAGCTGCTTTGAACATACTAGCTGCTTTGAACAAATTCACTGAATCGGATCTAATTGACTTGAAGTTTCCATCATGAATTGATCACTACTAACATTTAGGACCAACTCGGCAGTAAGCAATTACAAAGGTTTCTCATTATCCTTCCCATAAGAGCCCATGAAATTCAACAGCTGGTTGCTGAGTGGCCACCAAGAGTCTAGCTCTGTTTTAAGTAGTGTCCATTCTGCCCTCCTCTAGAAAGCCATTTTCTTCCCATTGGAAAAGGTAGGCTGGCAGTTCCCTTGCTAATTCTTTCTTGTTTCTAACCCTGAATACTTGCCATGCCTTTGGAGGAGCAGAAAGGGAGAAGAGGAAAATACAAACCAAAAGAGAAAAGAGGCAATAAGTTTGAATGATGTCTTAGAATAATCATTCCCAATCCTTTGGAGAAGACAGATCCCTTTCCAACATCCAAATATTTCTTGAACCTCAGTATGACAGGGGATTTGTTTTGAATCTCTATTAACTAAGAATATGTGGAACAGAAACCTATGCTAAAATAGGTAATGATTTAAAACAGGATACTTTCCATGGCAAGATACAGAAATCCAGACACACCTAGCTTTAACAATAAGGATTTTTTTTTTCTCTCATACAACATGAAGTCCTAAAAAAGGACTTCATAGAGGGCTGATTCACCAGATCAGTGTGATCATCACAAACCAAGGTCTTCCCATTGTGCCACTCCACATCCTCAGACTAGCCAAACAGCAGTGTGGCACTCCATCTGCTGCGTCCAGACACTCCCTGGAAAGGTGAGAAAGTCTGTCTCTTCCCACAGTTCTCTTTTAAAGAAAAGAAATTGTTCCAAAAATTTTCTGAAACCTGTCCCTGGAGTTTCATTGGCCTACATAGGTTCACCTCCCCATTCCTGGACCAAGAATGAAGAAATTAAGATTAGACTGAGACAGATCAGGTTTACTCCTAGATTTGGGAGTGAGGCTGGCTTCTCCCAGGATCTTGGCTACATGAAAAAGGGGTAGATGTCTGGGGGAAAACTGAGAGGCTGTTATGAAGAAGAAGGAAGAAAAATAAATTGGCTGAGCAAACTATACTGCCCATCACATCCTTTTAAATGTATTTATAGTTCACTAACATGCATTTGAAAAATAGGAATAAATAAATGTATATGGTAATATTATATGTATATTCATTTACAACCAGTTGTGGACTATTGTGTGGTTAAAATTCTTTCAGCTTCAAGTTCCATAATATTCAACTAAAAGTGTTTTAACCAATTGTAATTTATTTTTTTTCACACGACAGAAATACCTACAGAAGATGGTTACAGGGTTGGTTCAGCAGTTCACTGATGAGCTTCTCTGTGATTCTCTAGACTTTCTCTTCATAATTACAATTTTGCTATTGCTGTTCCACATACATCATCCACACGGGACAGCAAAAAGGAAAGAGAAAAAGAGGAGAGGAGAGAAAAGAGCAGAGGGAAATAAGAGGGGAGCGTATTTTTCTTTAAAGATGCTCTCAGTCTAAGTTTTTCAGAATGAGAGCCTGAGATGAAGACTTGTATAGAGATAGTTGATTTGAGCATGTGATTCTCTAATAAAGAATACGAGTTTAGGGCTGGGCATGGTGGATCATGCCTATAATCCTAATACTTTGGGAGGCCAAGGCAAGAGGATTGACCACTTGAGGTCAGGAGTTTGAGACCAGCCTGAGCAACATAGCAAAACCCTATCTCTATAAAACTTAGAAAAAAATTTAGCTGGGTGAGATGGCATGCACCTGTAATCCCAACTACTCAGAAGGCTGAGACAGGAGGATCGTTTGAGCTCAGGAGTTTGAGGTTTCAGTGAGCTGTGATGATGTCACTGCACTCTAGCCTATGGGATCACATGAGATCCTGTCCCACACACACACACAAAAGGATAGGAGTTTAGGGAGCAAGTAACATGAGCAATGAAACAAGGACAGAAGGAAAGCCCAAAGCAGAAATACTGATGCTCAAATCTATGGGGACTTTCCAAGGAGACTTATGAAAAGCATTTCATAATTGTCCACTTAGAAGATGAGCAAGGAAAGAACTTATCATCACAGATGTCTCTGTGGTCAAGGTTTGTCTCAGAGGCACTAAGTCCCCACCCCCCACCCCCCACTGCCAGGTTCTTCTTGGTTAAGGGCAGAGAACCGGGTTCCAGTGGACTTCCAGAGCTGCAGCACCAGAGAAGCCATAGGACAGGAAGTGAGAAACACTGCCTGGGCCTTGGTGAATGCTGCCTTTCACAGAGCTAGTCTCCAAGAGGATAGTGAAGTGATGAACCTGAAGGGTCCAACATAGTTTCTTTTTTTCATGAGGGAGGAAAACTATCCTGAAGCCCTCAGCAGATATCCCCTTATGTGATGTCTCATGGTCTCATTTTCCAAGACTAAGTGTCATGCTCACCCCTAAATGCAAAGGAGTGTGTATGTATTTGCCATTTATAGCCTCTGGAGTAAGTGAGCTTTGCCAGCAAGACACAAGAAGGTAGGTGTGCATGTCCTGATCAGAATTCTCATAAATTCCATGGTAAAGTTTTGTGTCCAAGGAAAGAGGAGAAAGTCATACAGATGATTTTGCAAAGAGACCACTTGCTGATTCTTCCTCAGCATCCTCTCTTCTCTTCTTCCATAGTTACAAAATATTTGGGATAGCACATGTCTGCCCAAAACAAAGACTGCAATTCCCAGCCTCCTTTACAGCCAGGTGGGTCACATGGCTCAGGTCTAATAATGAATTTAAGCAGATATAATATGTATAACTTAGGAGTGAGAGTCAAAAGGCTCTTTGGAACCATGGTAAGGAAAAGGAATAATGAGGAAATAACACTTTATTCTGTTCCTATTTTGTTCCAAGCTGGGTCTGTTGCTTAGATGCTATTTCAATTTTGATTCTCATATCAACATATAGGAAATGCATTTTTATTTCCACTTTATGGCTGAGGAAACTAAAGTTCAAATACACATTTGAAATTAACATTGAAGACAGAGCAAGTCATGTAGAGTAGCAAGGCTATTTTGCTCAGTGACTGCCCCTCTGTTTCAGTAAATGTCCCTCTTTGCTCCTCTCTTATAGGTGCTCTGAGGGTCTTTTCCCTTCCTGTAGCCACTCCCATGGTTATCAGAGTGATTCACTCGGGGAGCAAACCTCAATGCCAAAGAAAGAAGACTGGAGTGCTTGATTGCCCAGGGAGGTTTTTCCACTACCCAAAAGGTCAGACTCACCAAAAAAAAGGGGGGGGGGGTGAGGAAGACTGGGGCAACTGAGATGCTTGAGAGAGAAATGAAAGTTCAGTTCTACTGGAGGGGAGAATTGATGGAGTCCTTGCATCTCCATGACCAGGGAGCTGGGAGCAAGCTGAACTGTGCTCATGCCACCAACATCAAGATACTTCCAGGTCCTCTGCACCCTTACTGGGTCCTACCACCTACATAAAACCCACCACCTAACAGTCTCAACATCCTGGGGTGGCAAATGGCCAGAACAGAAATGCTGTCCCCTAACCAAATGGGACTGAAGAAAACCAACTGGCTATTTATCAGGAGCCAGGAGAACAGAGGATTTCACATGGGAGAGCCATGTGGAATGCTAAGTTTGATTTTAAAATAGATATTTGACAATTGCATATAGTAGTCAAAAGCACAGGGAAGCTCTTATCAGTTCAGGCATGAAGGTACAAAAGCTAAAGATCAGAAAGAAAAAGGAGGAGTGAATGGGGGGAAATTAAGAACCACTAGACAAGGTGGTTGACAGCATATGACAGAAGAAGGAAGAAGAGTAGGGAATATTGGGGTTCCCATGGACCCCAGGGAGAATAGTGAATATGCCACTGCAGGCTAAAATAAAGAAGAAAAAGAGTGGGAAGTCAGCATAGAAGGGAAGATAACTTCTGCGTTGGACAGAAGGAATTAGAAGCAATGCCTGGATACATATCTTGAAATGGCCATAGAAATAGGCCTGGAACTTGGGAAAGACATCAGAGCAGAAAACAGATATGAATCCATTCAGCAGACATCTGTTGAGCAATTAGGTGCAAGACTGTGAAGTGTCCTAGCTACAAGGTTAACAAGACTGTTGTTGGCCAGAACACATTTGAACTCGGCTGATAGGTTTTCAGTACAATAGTGAGCTCTTCCAGGGGAAAAAAGTGAAAAGTGTGGAGTCAGAGGGCTGAGGTTAGGGCCTTATCAAAGGAAAACTTTAAGAGGATGGAGGACAGCTCCAAGGCCTGCAAACCAGTCAGGAGAGGGCAGAGCTAAGTAACTAGGGGGGCCTGGTTGACTTTGCTAGTTCACTTTTGGTAATTAGCAGGAGCAAGGAACAGAATATAGGACAGTAGAGCTGGAGGTACAAGGAAGACGGGGAGCCAAGGGCATGGCCTTTCCACTCTAGACATCTGGAGATGTACTTACTATTCCAAGATGGTTACAGGCAAAAACTCAGCACAGCTTTCTCCTATTCCTCCAGCAATGTAAAACTAGGAATATTTCATAAAGGAGAGAGGGACTATAAGATGGTACATTGAAAAGAAAGCACAGTTGACTTATCTTTTGTCCCCACAAGAAATAAGTGCTCATCTCTAGACTGAAAGCATAAAGTCTTTGCAGAAGACACATTAATATAAAGTGCCATGCCCTAGGGCAGAGAGAAGAGAGATGAATAATGTGGTAGTGGTAGAGGGAATTTTAAAGAAAAGGAGGGCACCTTTTCCTTTGAGACTGGGAGAGACAGAAAACACGGAGAAGAAACAGCCAAGTTTGGGGAGAAAAGGGGCTAAAAAAGATCAGATGAAATGGCTAAAATCGAATGGATTCCAGTGCAGCCCAACTGAAAGGAGTACAGTCAGAATGATAGAGGAGGGAAATCTGCTAAGCAGCCAGAGATAGCTGGCAGAGGATGGCAAAGCCAACACAATTGTAGGATGCAGCTTGTGGCCCCAGGAGAGGAGATGAGGAAGTATGACCCCCAATCCTATTGGAGCCAGCACCGTGTTTGCCCTGCAGCTGTAAAGGACAGCAGAGTCCACTATCCCAAGATCATTATAGGAAAAAGCTCAGCACAGCTCATTCCTATTCCTCCTGGATTGCAAAACTGAGGGATTATTTATACAGTAAGCAGATGCCAACCCAAATAAACTGGTCAGTAAAAATAATCACAATTTTACTATATTAAAGTATGTGAAAATAGAGTATAGCTGAACAGAAAATCCATAAAAAGGAGATTCAGATGTGCATACCAAAAGAGCTTTAGCTTCGACACATAAAAGCTTAGCTGTGGTTGTATAAATTTAGCTAAGTTCAATGTCAGACAAAACCAGAAGTGGGGAAGATAGGAGGATTTACTATCATATAAGAGCTTTTGGCTGCACTAACAAAAAAAACCTAACCAGGAACGACTTAACAATAAGAAAAATGAATTTTCCCACACATTAAGAAATTTCAAAGTTGGGTTCCAAAGGTAGTTAAGTAAGCAGTTCTACAGAGTCATCAAGAAACTAGATCCTCCTTCCTTTACTAATCTCCAACCTTGTCTTATTGATCTGTTCTCTTACACAGAGTTCCCCTCATTGTCTCCAGGGGGCCACCCTACTTACAGTAGCAAAGTGGTGGCACGTGAGCAACAATCTTCAAAAATAGGAAAACAGGATGATTTCCTGCTGTGCAACTCTTTTGACAAGCAAGGAAAACTTTTCCCAGAGCCCCACTCCAGGGCAGACTTCTGTCCATTGGCCAGATTGGGTCACATGCCCACTTTAACTCAGAGTCTATTATCAGCTTAATCAAACAACACTAGGAACTGGATTAAAAAAAAAAATCAAAGTCCTATTAACAAGGAAGAATAGAGGAAATGACTATTGGCTGGGCAGTCAGCATTGTCTGTCATAGATTTTGTGTTAACAAGTCAAAGAATCATGGTTCACAAATGAGCAAGAGGTTCCATCCCCTTAACTAGGACCACACAAGAATTTCAAGGTATCTAACCTAGTTACTCAGCTCAAATCCATTTTCACATATGCAAAAAACACGCTGTCCATTTCAATATCTTTAAGTATTTCAGCAGTGTAGCCTGGAAGAGAAGGATCAGACAGACCTAGCTACCTATCCCAGTCCCATGATATGCACATACATCAGTGACCTTGACCAAGCCTTTCCAAGGTAGCTTCCTTCTCTCATAATCTTATGTCTACCATGGAGATTAATAAACAAAGAATCCCAGTGTGTAATAAGTACTACGAAATACAAGGATTGTGATTATCTTCTAAATTATAATCCAAGAATTATAAATGGGCTGCCCTGATTTATAGTCTAAGCTAATCATTGCTAAAATTATTCTACTGAATTTAGCTCGTGAATATAGGTTGATAAGAGAATCAGTCCACTCTTGTATCCTAAGTACAAACTAAAAGTATTTTTAGCAAAGAACTGCCAAAAGATATATCCAGTTAAAACCATAATAACAGATCAAATAAGTCCTCATCAGCAGACCAGACATTTTGCTTTCTGGTAAAAGTTAAGAATTTAGGGGAATTTAATGAAATAAATGTCACATTAGCAGAGACATTGCAAAATGCTTACCCAGAATAAATAAGAACAGTAAATAAGTACAGAGTAACTTCTTCCTATCTCTATCCAGCTATACAACACTCTCATTATGAACTTTTTATAAAGTTCCTATTTTATTTTATTTTATTTTTGAGACAGAGTCCCTAGCGGTTGCCCTGGGTAGAGTGCTATGGCATCTTCATAGCTCACAGCAACCTCCAACTCTTGGGCTCAAGCGCTCCTCTTGTCTCAGTTTATGTTTTGTTTTGTTTTTCTATTTTTAGTAGAGATGGGGTGTCGCTCTTGCTCAGGCTGGTCTCAAACTCATGAGCTCAAGCTATCCACCAACCTCAGCCTCCCAGAGTGCTGGAATTACAGGCATGAGCCACTGTGCCTGGCCTAAAGTTCCACTTTTAATCTCACTCCTCATCTCTAAAACTGTTTTGGTTGCCTGTCTGATATGGCCAGTGCTATTCGGATCTGGTCCACCTCACCTTACACTTTTTTCCAGTTCACGTGAGTCCTTTACCCCATCATTCTATCTGCCCAATACACACACCTCCACAGCTCAACATCTTCCTTCCCTCCTAGCAGCCTATACGATCCTTCCACATTTTCATAAAGAGTGACGAGGCCTCTGCTCAGGGCAGATTTCTGTGAAGATCCAGCCCTCAAGGATCCTCACAATTCTCCGCATCCTTCCACACTTAACATTTCATCCAAGTTCACATAGGTTATTCCAAGGGCAGGCGGGATAGCAACAATGAGGGCTCTTGAGTGAGACAACACCTAAGTTCAAATCCTGGATCCACCGCTTACTAGCTCTGTGACTTTTTATACCTTGGTTCCCTCATCTTCAAAATGGGGATAATAATAGATGTCCTCCACCTAGCCTCATTGCTCATTAAACAAAATAATGCATGTAGAAAGTTCACACATAGTTCCTGGAACATGGTATGAGTAAAGAATTTAGTAACTGTCGGCTGCTAGCTGCTACCATTGCCTCTTCTCAAAGGGTAGTCTTACCTCACTGGTCCAACTGAAATCCCTACAGACAATGATCAAGAAGGAGAAAGCCCTTTCCCTGCCCAGTGCTTTCATCAAGTCCTGCTGGGGCCTCACCACCTTAGCAGAGGAGGCTTCACCAGGTTTGAATCATGACTGAACTTTTACTCGCACATGAGCTGATGTTCTCACCAGTAACCCCGACTAGAATCACAGATGTCAGTTCTGCGAGATCTCTAGGCCAGGGATCTTTCAGATGCAGCTGTTCCCTTGGATGCTCTCTAGTTCTAAGAGAGTTCTAGTGAGGGCCGAGAAGCAGCACAACTTCTGAGAGGTCAGGACTGCAACAGGACAGTGGGGGAGAAAGATACTAAGAGGTAAGACAGAAAGCGAGAGGCAGAGGATCAGACCCAAGGGGAAGAGCAAAAGTGAAGACAGAAGGGATTCCTGCAACCCAAAACACGAGGGAGGGATGAAACCTGAGAGGGGAAACCAGTACATAAAAACTTGTAGCTCTGACACTGGAGAGAACTAGAGGGAGATCCCAGGCCCCAGGCAAAGAAGCAATTGCAGATTGGAGCAGTGGGAGTCAAGAGACACAGGTTGAGAACTGCCATTGTCCTGCCCCCTCCCCAACCTGATGAAACACTGGTAGATATACTCTAAAAAACAGGGGAGTAAAATGAGAAAGGGAGAGATATGAAAAACAGAAAGTGGAAAGTCAACCCAGAAGGAAAAGGTCTACAAGAAAGAGCCTGGAACAGCATATTACCTGATACGACTGCCCGGCCTTGTAGAGAGGCTACTGGAAGGCATGCAGAGAACTGTAACAGTTACAAAGCAAATCCAGTAAGCGAAGGATGGGGTACTTATTAAAAAATAGGAAAGGAAAATAGTCATAATATACTACAGTACTCAACTATGAATATTTACATAGGTATAAAAATATAAACATTATTAATTTAACCAAATTAAAAAAATATATATCATAGAGCTACATTGGGAGAGTGGATGAGGAGAAGCAGAGAGGAGGGAGGGGTCAGAAAACCAAGTGATGTTTTCTGCACATTTCCGCCAAGGCCCAGTTGTGATGTCATGGTGTTTTGCTGCCTGCAAAGCTCCTCCCAGTCTGCTACCAGTTGGAGCTTGTGGTAGCAGCAGCCCCCCACGATGGCCCCCAGTGTTCCCTCCTGGTGGTAGCCACACCCATGTGTAGTCCCCTCCCACATGATGCCAGGCTTCTGTTTGGTACAGGATTGGTCACTTTCAGACCACTTCCACAACCAGAATCAAGCTGCCATGTTGAGATCAGTCTTTACGGACAAGGCCCAAAGGCCTATGTGGTAAAACTGAGGCCTCTTGCCAACACCCACAGGAGTGAGCTCGGAAGCAGATCCCCCAGCTCAGTCCAGCCTTCCAGGTGACCACAGCTCTAGAGAAATTATGACCTGTTTTCTCATAAGAGACCCTGTGTCAGAATCTCCTAGCTACACCCTCCTGGATTCTTAACCCTGAGAAACCAGATGAGGTGATAATTATTTGTTATTTTAAGCCACTAAGTGTTAGGGTCATTTGTTACACAGTAATAGATAACCAGTACAGGGCTGGGCAAGCAGCCAGTGTGTTATTATTATTCCCATTTTGTGGGTAAGAAAATGGAAACTAAGAGAAGTCAGTAATTTGCCCAGAGTCTTACAGAATTGACCTTAGGTCTTGAACTCCATTTTTATCATTTTTTTCTTTTTGTTCACTCAGCAAATATTTCACTGACTTTCTTATTTAAAAAAATGCTACCCCATGATTGCATTAATGTACACAGCTATGATTTAATTAAAAAAAAATAAAAAGTAAAATAAAAGTTTTATTGAGCTATTGAAAAATGCTAAATATTATTGATATTCAGGAAATGTAAGAATAATGCTTTAAAAAAACAACAGATACGAATGGATTAATAAACTATGGTATATGTACACCATGGAATATTATGCACCCTTAAAGAAAGATGGAGACTTTACCTCTTTCATGTTTACACGGATGGAGCTGGAACATATTTTTCTTAGTAAAGTATCTCAAGAATGGAAGAAAAAGTATCCAATGTACTCAGCCCTGCTATGAAACTGATTTATGGCTTTTGTATGAAAGCTATAACCCAATTATAACCTAAGAATATGGGGAAGGGGGAGAGGGAAGGGAGGGAGGAGGGAGGATGGGCAGAGGGAGGGTGATTGGTGGAATTACACCTGAGGTGCATCTTACAAGGATACATGTGAAACTTAGTAAATGTAGAATATAAATGTCTTAACACATAACTAAGAAAATGCCAGGAAGGCTTTGTCAACCGGTGTGATGAAAATGTGTCAAACTGTGTATAAAACCAATGTATGGTGCCCCATGATCGCATTAATGTACACAGCTATGATTTAATAATAAAAAAAAACAGATCCATAAAAATCAGCATGCTTAATATAGCACTTTTTGGAACTGCTAACTGCCTGAATATTTCCTGCTATTTAGGCTACAGGGGCAGGTACCACAAAAAAAAGGGGAACTGTTCTGATCCTTGACTGGGGCTTGTTGCCAGAGTTTGGTCTTATCCTCTGCAGTGAATAATTTGTGATAAAACTGGCAAGAGAATGTATGCTCTAGTAACTTGGCCGATTGCATTAAGCAAACACAGAGCCTTAGAGAGTATTGTTTATGATAAAAGCTGACCAAGGATTCTTACATTTGAAGAACGGAGGTGGAGGAGCCCTAATACCTGAACACAATAAAACTCAAGACAGAGGCATAGAATTGGACATTTCCTCTGGCTTTTATTCTTAGAAACAAAATGTGTCTTTCTTATTCTTATAACCACTGGGATTTTTTTTTTCTTTTAATCCTAAGAAACCTCATCTGCACATGTACAAATCCTCTATTTCTCAGGCTGAGATATTCAAGTTGCCTAAATGTGGACTCACTTTCTCCACAAAGAGTCAACTTGGGACGAAGTTGGGACTCTGAGCAGGAAAGTAGAAGATCTCCATTTGGTAAGAAGTTAAAAAGTCAGTCAGGAATGCAGCCGGCTGCTAATAGAGTGTAGAAGCTTACCTTTCCTAGAAGCCCAGGACCTATCATCCTTTGTTTTATTTCTTGGCTTCCTGACAGAAAGGAGACTGTAAGAGAAGTTCAAAGCATTTAGCAGAGATGCCCTTGATCTTTAAGGGATGGTCAAGAAGCTGACCCCAGAGCCAATAAAAAAAAAAAAAAAGAAATCTGTCCATCTTAAAATTTTCTGGTCCATATTTTGACCTGAGACTCTTCCACAAGTAGAGTGAGTGATTACCAATATTTCTTTGTGATTGTTAGGATGTTGTTAGGTAATTCTGGTGTATCTCAGTCCAGTGACTTCCCAGTACTTTAGAATAAAGCCTTAATCCTTATGGGGTCTGCAAGGCCCTGAATAATCTGGACACTGCGAAGATCACCCAGATTTTTCTTTATACTTTCCCCCAAGATCATGGCCAGGCTTTAGCCACAAGGGCTCTTTAAAGCCATCAGGTGCCATCAGCTGGAATAATCCTCTACCCTGTTCCTTCTTTCTTCGTAAGCCTGGCTCTTTCCTGTGTTCAAGTCTTTGACCACCAGTGTGAGTTTGAACACCCTCCTTTCCTCATCCCCAGTCTCATCACCCTGATCCACATCTTAGTACATATCCCCATTGGAATATACAACTCCTTAAGTTTAATGATAAAATTTGACCAATTGTTGAGCAGTTTCTATATTTCCAGCACTGTTCTAAGTATATTTCCTATATTAAATCATTTAGTCCTGATAACAATTCATCATACCTGTATTATAGGTTAGGAAACCAGGACACAGGCAAGTTAAATACTTTGCTTGAAGTGACACAACTATTTGAGGGCAGAGCCAGGAATTACCCTGAGGAAATTGTTTCTTATCCATCCCCAATATCAAACATCATTATTAGAGCCCAATGAGAGGATAGACAATAAACAGGAGAAGGACCATCATAGGTATTGTTTACTCCTGAATCCCGGTATCTAGCACAGGGCCACAGTGCCTGGCACATAGTGCGCGCTCAATAAAGAGCCATCAAGTTAATAAAAGAATAAGAGAATTTCACAGCTCTATTCCTGCTCCCATCCCCTCTATTTTCTGGGAGATGAGTGCAATGTTGTGCCATCCTCATTAAGCTTGCACCTGAGGGGTGAGTCACCTGATCTCTGCTACAAATAGACTCCAGTTAAACTGCTCAAGTTAAGATAGTTTGAAGCACCAAAAAGTCTCCTTCCCTGGGCATGCTTGAGGTGTTGAGAAAGAAGGGTCCTTCAGCACAGTTCGCTGGCTCTAGCAGATCCACAACTGCAAATGCATCTGTGGCAGGCACTTCAGACATCTGTCCTGGGACCAGGTTTTGTTCGGTTTCTTAGTTTCTTGGCATGAACGGGGGCCCTCCTCTACTTTCTTGCCTGCAAGGGACATGTGAATTTTATTCATGCTGGATTCTGGACAGAAGATTCCTACACAATTACCAGGAAATGTATTAATAAGGCAGAAGCCCTGGATTCTTCTGAGCACGCTAGAAGCAGGATATATGATGACTTTGAATTTTAAAATAGAAAACTAGGGAGGAGGATGAGGTGTACCACATATTACAAATTTTTAGTAATAAGAAAAATCAAAAGTTTATGATTTAGCCAAAGTGCATTATTTCCCAAGATCAATTTATCACCCCAAGGTTGGTTTCCTGGGTTGTTACCACTCAGGGGTTGTCCTGATTAACACTCCTCTCACTAAACACCTGAGTGAGCTGGCACTCACACTCCCAGCAGTGGGCTGGAGCCAGAGTTGGAGCTACATGCAAGCTCCCAGGAACAGGCACCTGCCACTTTGCTCACCTCACCATAATCCCAAGGGTTCCCAGTGAGCGGGCAGGACTCCATGCCCAGCAAGTTCCCAGCATCCCAGCCCCTATGCATAGCAGATGACTCCCCAGTCATTTCTGAAAGCCCCTGCATCACCAGGTCCCCTCTTTCTTTCTGCCCCAACCACTTTCTCCAAGTCATGTTCTTTGTACCCACCTCTCAGTACTCAGCCATTTCCCAGTCCAAGAGGCCTGGAAGCAGTGACCTTTATCCACCAGAGAGAATGGCAGGGTGGAGCACTAATGCGGGGAAGGTGGGTACAGGCCTCCTGGTTCTAGATTCTGTGTCTGGCTCTACCAAGCTGTGTCTGAGGACCTCTCACAGCAGATGCAAGACAGGTAAGCCCTGTCAGGAAAGCTAACCTGGGCCTAGGCAGAAGGAAATAGTTGAACATCTCTGCTCTTGGAGTTCTGAGGACATTTGGCACCCAAAGAAGAATATGCAGCTATCCCCAGATGAGCTTTCTAGTGGACTGCAACAGGGCTTCACGTGAAGCTGGGAAAGCAGCTTGAAATAGAGGCCTGAGAGTGACAGCTTTAAAGGGTCCTATCCCATCCCAGAAAAAAAAAGACTCTCCACAGGTGGTGGTAGCCTTGAACCAACACCTGAGGAGCTGAGTAAAAGAACCAGGGAAGTACTTCCTAAGGTGCAGCCTGGACTCTGCTAGTGGTGGAGAGAGGTAAAAGGCTGGAGAGAAGTGAATATGGTCATGATAATTGAGGCTTCTTCCTTCACATTGGTGGGAACAGCCATGTGAGGTGTTGCTAGCAGAATCCCTGGGGTTAGATAAGAGGTTTGGACACCTGGCTAAGGCCAGCACTTGGCAAGCCTCTGAGTAACTGCTCTGAATACTGAGTGTATGCATAGATTCTCTAGGCAAATGATGAAGTGGAAATAACTCATCCAAGGGACTTCTTTATCCCTGGAGAATGGACTGGTAGCCTGAGGCCCAAATTTTAGGATGCTAACAAAGCAGGAGGAGCGTTTAGGCAACCTCTGTCCTATAGCCTGTGTCAGGGGTTTTTGAAGTTGCTAATTGTCCCCAAGGGCCACCTTTTGGGGCATGCTTCCCAGTGATTAAGGCCTGTTTGGGAGACATAGTGCAGAGGGACGTGCAGAGCACCTGGGTGGAGACAGCACCAGGTTAGACCCCAAAACCTTGGGAACTCCTGAGCTCCTCCCAGGTCTGGGCAGTTCCAAATAAACCGGTGGCCACCCGGCACTGCCTATATAAGAGCCGTGCGCTCCTGCGTGGTTCACCTATGAGGCAAGTGAATGCGAGGTCTGGAGGGTGCGTTGCCCCAACCCTGCATCCCACCCAGCGCTGAGTTAGTATTTCAAGAGCAAGATGCTGCATAGATGCTGGCGCCGTACTGAGTCAGTACAGCCTGCCCAGGGAGCCTAGGGCTCTGGAACCCCTGGAAGTCAGATGTTGCCTTGACCAGAAACCACCCCCCCACTTCGTATTAATCCCCTCTAGATTGCAAATAGCTTTCGAATTGCGCCCTAAGAATGAACACCAGAGGCTTGGAGAGGAGTACTGGCTATCGGAGGAGGAAATGTGGGGAATCAAATGTGGGGAATCGAAGAAAGGCGCTTGCTTTCTGGGAACTGCCTTGGGGCAGTTATAATGGATTGGCCTGAATGCTGAGAGAACAGAAAGGGCAAAGGATCCTGTGCTAGATCCCCTCTTCCAGCAGTTTCCAACAAGATGGTTTGTATTTAACCCAAAACTCTTGGTTATGGCTATGGTGTCCCCTACTCTTGGTTGTGGATATGGTGTCCCCTGAAGATTCCAGAGTGAGAGATCAGACAGGTCCCCAGTGGACGTCGGACCGCACTGAAGATAACCAGTATTTCTTTTATTCCTTTCCAAAAGCCATCAGGATGACCCGAAAGAATTGGAATCACGTGGTCCCCGGACCTACATCCCTGGCAGGCTCTGACCATAGCGCACCGCTTATCACACCTGAGTAGAGATTGCCTGGGACACTTGGAAACCCTGCCTGTACTGGGCTGAAAAGTGCTGCTACTTTCTAAGACCCCAAGTTAAGTGAAACTTCCTGCAGAAATAACAAAGTTAGAGGCCCAGACCAAGGCTCCTGGTGGTAGACTGGACTGAGGCTGAGCAGAAATGTAAAGGTTGGGCACCTGCTGCCAACCCGTGAGAAGGTGGCACCCTTGGCTAAGCAAATCAACAGCAGGGTCAGTCTTCCAGTCCGGTTTATCTGTGTGGCAGGATTAGACGGCTCCAAAAGTTTCGGGAAGTGTTCTAAGTTTGGCTGCAGCACCATCAAATCTTCAGGCACGATACTGCATAGGGTGGGGGGGAAATAGGGTTTTTCAAATCCTGTACACCAGACATCACTACTTTCCTACCAGAGCACTTTTGACAAATCACCTTGCCTTTCTTAACCTCAGTTTCCTGATCTGTAAAATGGGAATAGCGCCCACCTCTCTAAAGAGCATGCTGAGAGTGAGAACTTGCACGTGTCTTTCTAATTGTAGGAAGGAGAAGCAAAGTCTTCTTCTCAAACCTGGTACAATACACGCTGGAGAAAGACCCTTCCTTCCTGCTTCTTGGCTCTCTGCTACTTTCCCTCATTCCAGTCCCCTCCAAGCCTACCGAGCCAGTGCCGTTTCTGGTCCATCCTCCCGAGAGAGGCTGGTGCAAAAGCCAATAAGCCTGGAACACAAGCCGGTCCCGGGGGCCTGGGACAATGGTTTCCATTTAATAAATATTTCCCTCAAGGGCATTTCACACCGGGCAGGCAATTATTCAAAGGAAACAGGCGCGCAGGTTGGCTCTGCGGGTTATTTCGTCCTCTTTACCGAAAGAATGCTCATCTGACGCAAGAAACGAGTCTCACGGCCTCACTGGATGGGAAGAGGCGCCCAGGGACAAACCGAACCTGGTTGCCGATCCATCAGAGGTGCCACTAGGAAGGCCCGACGCTTGGCCTCCAGTATGTCCTTACAGTTTTGGCAGTTGTGGAGGAAAAATTGGAGGTTTAAAAACGTTAAATAACAACGTAAATAGGAACCATAAATAGAAATCCCACCCCCAGCCCGGAAAGTGAAAACCAGGTCATGGGGCTCTTAAAGTCACAGCATCCAGGGTTCAAAATCTTTGGGATGCTGGACTCAAGGCCTTCCTGTATCAGATCAGAGGGCACTGCTCAGAGACACCCCCAGGCGTTGCAACCTGGGGCAGGGGTGAAGGCCAGGTAGCAGGGGCACCCCAGGAGAACGCTGCGCCAAAAGACCACCAAGGGTCTGGTCTGGTGCAAAAAGTTTATTTGGCTTTTTACCCTGCGTTTGATATATTCTTTTTCTCTTCCAAGGATCTTTGACAAGAGGGAAAAGCGCTGTCCTTGCATTTCGTGGTAAGGCTGTCCTATTTATCAACAGGAGCTCTTCTCTCTTTCGTTTTGCGTCCGGTCACTGGGCCTTTGTATTCGAAGCCCTGATTCTCTCTTTCACCGCTGGGTAAGGAAACAGGAGGTGCGAAGAGTTTTATTTGTTGACAGTGCGGGAGACAACTGGAATCCGAGTCCCCACTCCAGAGCCAGCAGCAGCTCTCCTCTCTGCCTCTCCTGCCTTCTGGGTCCCTCACACCTCTCCCCGCCCCATCAGTCGCGCTCCCTCTTTCCTCCACAGGCGCGCGGCAGGTGCGCCCCCTCGCCTACTCTGCCGCTGATTGGCGCCCAGGTTGGGGAGTCGCCGCCCCGCGCTTATGTCAGAGTGCTGCTGTCCCGTCCCACCTCGCCTTTGAACTTCGCCGCTTTTGGCTCTTGTTCACCAGCCTCCCCGCATTCTCAGCCAGGTGCAGCCCTAGGCTGGGCAGCTCTGGGAAAGCCACTGGAGTTGGGGGGAGCCACGACCGGAGACGCAAGAGGACAGAGGGGAACGCGAGAAGGCGAAGGTGGAGAGGGGAATAAGGAGGAGCTTCTGCCCTGGCCAGAAAATTACCTGACGACATAATTCCCGAGACTCTGAGACTTGGGCCCCAGCCTGTGTTGCCCGCAGCCCCCCCCGTTTTCCCCTCCTCCCGCAGATCTCCTCTCCCCGCCCTTCCTGTCCCCACTCGCCGCCCAGGGGCTGCCTGGGTGCTGGGACTGGCATGATCAGCTGAACTTTGCGGTGTCAACTCTTCTCTCTGGCTTCCCCTCAGCGACTCCGAGGCGAGGGGAACTCACAGCTCCAGCTCGGGACGGACAGACAGACGGCCACCCGCGCCCAGGCTTGCCTGCAGAACCCCTGCACTCCCCACCCCCGCCCGCCTCGCCACCCGGACCATGTCCAAACCTTCAGACCACATCAAGCGGCCCATGAACGCCTTCATGGTATGGTCCCGGGGCCAGCGGCGCAAGATGGCCCAGGAAAATCCCAAGATGCACAACTCAGAGATCAGCAAGCGCTTAGGTGCGGAATGGAAGCTTCTGTCCGAGGCAGAGAAGCGGCCATACATCGACGAAGCCAAGCGGCTACGCGCCCAGCACATGAAGGAGCACCCTGACTACAAGTACCGGCCCCGGCGCAAGCCCAAGAATCTGCTCAAGAAGGACAGGTATGTCTTCCCCCTGCCCTACCTGGGCGACACGGACCCGCTCAAGGCGGCCGGCCTGCCCGTGGGGGCCTCCGACGGCCTCCTGAGCGCGCCCGAGAAAGCTCGGGCCTTCTTGCCGCCAGCCTCAGCGCCCTACTCCCTGCTGGACCCCGCGCAGTTTAGCTCGAGTGCCATCCAGAAGATGGGTGAAGTGCCCCACACGTTGGCCACCAGCGCGCTGCCCTACGCGTCCACCCTGGGCTACCAGAACGGCGCCTTCGGCAGCCTCAGCTGCCCCAGCCAGCACACGCACACGCACCCGTCCCCCACCAACCCGGGCTACGTGGTGCCCTGTAACTGTACCGCCTGGTCTGCCTCCACCCTGCAGCCCCCCGTCGCCTACATCCTCTTCCCAGGCATGACCAAGACTGGCATAGACCCTTATTCGTCAGCCCACGCCACTGCCATGTAACCCCCAGCCTGGCCCACACCTGACGGGTGGCCTGGAATTGGGGTATGCACTCTGTCCTCTGCACCTAGCCCTGTCCTGCAGAAGTCTCCGGGCCAGCCCTGCTGCTGTCCCTTACACAACCCCAGACTTTTCCTCTCCCTTTCGGGGGGGGGAGGGAGGGAAGGGAGGAGCCGTTCTCCCCAACCCAAGGCGCAGACAGGTGCCAGAAACTTGTAAACGTTATGACAGCTACATAGCTGCCCCTATCCGATTCCCCCAAAACAAATCTGCGACTGTACCCCCTTTGGACAAAAAAGTAGACAGTTTTGCTTTATTTATGTCCCCTTCACTCTCCTCGGATAGGTTTTGGACTCCAAACTCCCATATCCTGATACTACATATATGCATATATATTTTTCTTTTGACCCCTGAAAAAAAAAAGCTGTGTCTCTGTGTTTTACCATCAGACACAACTAGGCGCTATTTGCTCTTCATGTGTTTGGGGTGGGGGGAAAGGCTTCAAAGTTTTAAACTACAGAAAGGGAAACATTTCTAGTTAAAACCATGCTATGATAGTATTTGCTTCTTCAAAGGGAAAACAAAAAGGACCCACATGGTTATTAACTTTGTGTAAAGCAGTGCTCCTAGAGACCTAAGTTTACTTTTAGACAGACTGTCGGGTTATGAAGTCAGGAAGTAGAAAGTAAACAAAGAATTAAAAGTATAAAAACATCCTAAATGGTCATAAATGTTTTGACAATGTCTTGAAAATGTATCTAGAAGGATTTTACCTCCTTACTCTGTTCATTTGTTGAACAAAGACATTTTGAATAAAGACAATCTGTCATTGCAAGAAAAAAAAGTAACCTTTGATGTGCGTAAAATCTATAGTCAGGAGGCCAGATCCGGGGAGCTGGGAAGTTGGGTCTCTGGGAGGACTAGAGTGCACAGAGCAGCTCTAGTAGTGGCCGCTGGCCGCTGCCCTGCTTTGGCCCAGTTTCGTGGTCTCTCGGAGGGGATAGAAGGGCTGGAGTCTGGGATCTGTTGGGATCCCACCCAGGAGACCGACCGGCTTTTTGCCTTTGGAGGTTAGACAAAGGTGTCTGTCCCTGGGACACCACTGTTTTTGCTCGTTCTTCACAAAGGGGTCAGACCACTTCCAGGGGCAAATGAACTGAGACAAAGGCCAAATCAGACCTCTGAGATCTAGAAGGGTTTACTTTTTAAAAACCAAACTCCAAAGGAATGGGGAGGAGGCTGGAAGCTCTTGAGAACCAGTTGCGTGCACAGCACTGTGTCCTGAGGTGGGTGTTTAAGTTCAAAGCATGGGGGAAGATGGGTGGAATCAGGTTTGGGTGTGTGTGTGTGTGTGTGCGTGTGTGTTTGGAAACGCTACCCCTGGCTCCTCTGGGAATTTGAGGCTCAATGCTGGTTCCTGAGGTTAGAAATAAAACTGTAAAAAATGTAGAAAAACGTGTCCTAGGTCCCCGCCCCAGACTATGGAAGACTTTTCACTAAGATACTTCAGGGAGCAAAGAGAAAAGGAAGGCGACTTTGGCATGGCTCAAACAAGGAGTTAAAAAAAATCATGAAAATTAAATAACAAACAAGGAAAAGAGTCCTTTTCTTTCCCCTTTGGGTGAACGTTTGCTTAAAGATTACTCAGTTTTTTTGTAAAGAGAAAGGACCCCCTGATGCCAGCATGCAACTCTTTGGAATTGTTCTCAAAATTGAAGGGTGCTCCCCTCCCCACCCCCGCCGTGTCTCCGAGCCTCACCCCCAAAGCCGCGCTCACGCGTGTTTGCCAGCAAGTCGCGCGCTTTTCCCCCTGGCTCCATAATGTGCTGCGTGGGGGTGGGGCAGCCTAGGGGCTTGTCGGCTTTCTGCTGCTGTTGAGGGATTTGTGCTCTTGCCTCTGCCGTTTCCAAAGGGGTCGGTGGCTCAAGGTGCAGGAGAAACGTTGTCAACAGACACCAAAGCCAAAACTCTTGGATTAGCATATTGTCCTCAAAACAATTAGAAGTGTTTGAGGTGCTATTTGGAGCCTATTCATCCCAGCCCCTTTGTCAAAGGGGGATTTTCATTATTAAAAAAAAAAAAAAGTTAGCAGTTGTCCATCTGGCTGAGCTGAATAGCAAAGTGATCCGTGTTGTATATGCTTTTCTCATTAAGAGCTCTTTTGAGACCGATGTTAGAATTAAATGGTATAACACAATTAACATACACGGGCGCTGAATAGAAGGGGACGCCTATAAATAATAGATAGATAAATAAATGAGCGATCCAGCGAAGGTAAACAAAGGCGGACGGGGAGACGTGGGGGGAGGCCGGGCGGGCAGCGCCACGCTTACTTAGCATTACAAAACCCTCTTACAAATCGAGACAATTAGGAAGTGACTTGCCTCTGGTGGCCGTCCGGTCTGGGGGCCCTGGGCGCATAGGGAACGTCTTTCCTCCCTCCCTCTAGGAAGCCCAGGAGGACTAGGGCAGAGGCTGCGGTTTCGCTGTCTGATATAACCCCAACTGACAGTCCTGTCAGCCGCTCTGAGCTCCCTCATAGCTCAGTGTCCCTTAACATCTCCTAAGATGAAGCTTACAGGGGTCTGGGTGTTCCCTGCAGAGCCCGGTGCAGGAGCGCCCCAGGCGCAGAAGGATGCCCACACGTGTGGCCCCACTAGGGCGCCCAGCCAACTCCGTTGCGGAGCTTGGCTGCAAAGGGGGATGAGGCGGGTCCGAGTGGCTAAGGCCTCAGATGGCAGCAGAAACAGGAAAACTGCAACCAGGGTTCCAGATTGCACCAGGTCTCGGGGACCCCAAGGGGAGGTCCAGGAAAGTAGGGTGCGTAGTAACGGAGAAGCACTAGGAGCCTGCGGCCAGGTGACTGAGATCTCTTTCCAGCCTGCAGAGAGCTGGAGTCTCAGTTCGAGCCCCCGGACTGGCGCAAGCCGCTTCTGCTCATCACACTTCGTTTTCTTAGCAGACAGGCTTTCTCGGGCCAGCCGCCCTCCTTACACCTGGTCCCAGCTTGGCCCCCGAGGGGCCTGCCTTGGCTTCGCCTCCCTTGCCCCGCGGGCCCCATAGCGTCCGCCGAGGTGCGGCCGCGACTAGCCCTAACAAACAGCCGAAATCCTCCTCGTCAGGCCACTAACAGGGGCCGATTACTGACTTTGAAGTCAAGCGCAGACAAAAAGAAATCCCCTGGGGGGTGTGGGGGGACGCAGTCCCTGTCAAACCTGTTTGCTCACAACTGTCTCTTTCTTTCAAGAAAATCATTAAAGCAAACCTGTAGGGAGAGGAGCGCCCCGCCCGCCCGGAGTTGAGAAGAGCTGCGTCTCCCAAGCGCGCGGGGCGCAGCAAAGAGCCCCCGGAGTTGCTCCGACTGGCTCTTGGCGTCCGGAGAACGAACTCCCGCGGTGCCCGGGGCGCCCGGGACAGCGCAGGAGAAGCCTCTGACCACCCCCTCTGCGCCAGGCACGCGTCCCGCAGCCGGGAAGCAGCGGACTTCTCCCGTTCGCAGCCTAGACCTCCCTTAAGCAGGGTTGCCAGGGAGGTCCCAGGTCTCTAGTCTGTGGGTGTCATTGCTTCCAAGGGACAAACAAAATTTCACCCAAATTTGCATGCCGCGCTCGCTCCAGCCCTTCTTTGCTGGATGTTTCCTAGTACAGCGAAGACCTCAACGGTGCGCTGCTCTCGATGGTAGGCGGTGGCGCTGGCATGGCAGGAGCAGAGTTATTTGGACTTAGCTAGGTTTCCTTTCTTAAACCTTGGCGGCTACCTGGCTCAGGGGTACCTTGGCCACGTCTTCTGAGAGACGCGGTGACATTGGCCCCCTTCCGCTTCTGGCCTCCCTTGGAGAACTTTCGCGGTCTTTTATGCACTTCCCCAGCTGTGGGTCTGACTCCACAAACCTTTGATTCCCTTCCACTTTCCCAGTTCTTCTATTTAAGTATCAGTTTCCTTAGAACCGCTAATTTTAAAGATGGAGAAGGCGAATTACCCTAGTAAATCACACTGAGGAGTGAGTGACTGACATCTGCAGTCCCCTCAACACTTGCATTTTAAAAATGAGCTAGATAACCTCCAGGAATCTCCAAGATCGAAAGCAGAGTGATATTTAAGTCAGAGTAGGGCCAAGGGACTTTGATTGCTTCGCACTTCCTAGGGAAGTATCTCCCTGGCTGTCTATGAGATCTGAGACTGCCAGGGCCCTAAACACTTGGCTGGCAGTGGTGCCAGGACTGCCCTCGAAAATTCTTCTTTCTTTCAGCTCCTCCCAGCTCAAGGCTGGTCTCCATTGTTCAAATGGACAATGAATTTCAAGTCATTTGAATTTGAATATCTCGTACTTCACAAGATTCCTGTTAAGAACTTTTCATCTCTTTATTTGCTGAGTGGGCTGTGCGTGTGTAAGTGTGAGACAGGAAGAGTGACAGAGACAGAAGGGGTTCGTTAGATTTGGGTGCAGGAGACGCCGGGGCCAGTGCCTTGAGCTTCCGCGGAGGGGGCGTACTTTCCTGGACACTAGTCCTGCCCTGGCCTCTGAGGCCCTCGCCGAACCGGCGGTGGGAGCGCTACTTGGGCTGGTTTCTTTGCTGGCGCTACGGGAATGGACATTGGCCTGCAACCAGAAGCATTGGCACTGGGCCACTGCAGAGTAATTAAGAAAATAATGGAGTTGGAAGCGAGTGAGGGCGCTAAAAATCGTGGGGCACCGACACAGAACCTGACGCTACGGTCGCCCACTCCTAACCCCGGCTCCGTGCTAAGCCCAAGTCCCAAGACTTGGGGGTTACCACGTTACACTAGGCAGAGCCCTGAAAGCAGGAGAGAGCGGACCTCACTAACCACTTCCTAGCCCAGCCCCTGCCCCTGCGTCCAGCAATGCATCGGAGAACTAGTGTCCAGCCTCTGGGGAAGTTGTGCTTTGGGGAAGCAGAAAGGGCCATGGATCTGGGTCGTCCCTGGTCTGCCTGTCCTAATTCTCTGTTCTCTTAGCTAGAATACCTGCGCTGAACATCCCTCGTGACCCCCAAAAGGCCCAAAGCATCTAGTCCTGGTAAAGGAAGGCAGTGGCACTCAGCCTGAAAAGAGGCTGAAAAGAGTCCTCAAGTTTCTTCTTGGCTGCAAAGTGGTAGAGCTGCGCTGCTCCGGCGCCAGTGGCCATTTCCAAACTTTCCCGCTTGGGTCAGTAGAGAAGCAATTCATACGCAATCCGTACATTCGAGGAAAGTATGGGAAGAAACTTCAGAAAAACCTCCAGCCGACCCGCTGAGGCCCAGTTCAGTGAGGAAGCCTAAGGTGGGACCGCCGCCGCACTCCTGGTGACCCGCCTCCCTAGGCCACCGGGGTTCCTTCTGCTTTCAGGCCTCTGCACTGCCTGCTGCTCCCCGCTGGACAGGCCAGGCTCTCCCGTGACCTTCCCACCAGGATGCACCTCTGAGCCCTCCTGGTGCTAGCGCGGCGGTGAGAACTGGGAGAGCTGGGAGAGAAGCGCAGCTGCCTAGGCGAGCTCCGCGCACCCGCCCAGACCGGCTGAGAGTCCCAAGCGCGGTAGAGCATCTCGCGACTTCCTGCAGCCAGCAGAGTCCCTGCGGGATATCCCGACACCCGGCCCCGGGACCTAGGGAGGAGGGAAAGAGTGGGAGGGAGCGGGCGGCCTGGGCGTGCGCCCCGGTCCCCTTACGCCCGGCACCCCCCGTGGCGTGGCGCGTCAATGGGATTTGCACACTCGAGGTGTAACAGCATTACTGCATTAATTACCATTTCCATTTCACGTCCAGATTGTTTACTTATCTGCGGGAAACATATGTCGGGAGAAGTTCACATTCCGGATTCTGCTCCGCTGCCCAAGGTGCAATTCCGGGGAGGCGGGGAGGGGGAGGGGAGGGCTTCAGATTTTTTATTACACCCTCTAGCCTTATCTGCCGCTGTAAATTATGAGGATCCTCCATTGAGCGGCATATGGAGATTATATACTTTTTTGAATATCGTTTCCCAAAGCCTGCAGATTTTCACTTTGAAATGAAACAATCCTCCGCCAGCTCCCCCGGGGCCAGGCGTCTCCCGCGCTACCCCGCGCTACCCCGCGTGGCTCGGGGACCCTTGTAGCCAGGATGAGCTCGCACCCACATCCCCAGTGTCGCAGCCAGAGCCCAGTGAGACCTCCTTCCCCGGTCCTAAAATAATCGCCCAGGGAAAACCCATCCATGGTCGATGTTTGAGAACCAAGCCAGCTCTGTTTGCCTGCACCTTGCCCCCGGACTTCTGTGCACTTTGCAGCTTTTTTTTCATTCTGGATACCCGCATAGACGCGAGCCCATTTCTGCCCTGTTCCTAGGCGGTGTGCCTTCAAACACGCCGCAGAGGTCGAGGTGTTCACCTGCCCACAGCTGCCTGGCTCCCGTTCAAGCATCTCAAAGCTTCTCGGGCGCATCGGTCTTGGGACAACTGACTTTGGCTTCTTTGTCTGAGGGGCAGTGGAAGTGGCGGGGAACGTGCTCCCCGCTTGAGCCTGCTTATTGTGAACCCTGTACGGAAATCCTGCTTGGAAGGCAACTGCCTCCCGCTCCCGGGTAAGCAGGACCAACCGAGTAGCGCGCTGACCGAATCCCATCTTTCTTATCTCTCCGAGACTCCTTTCAGGCTGAGATCAGAGAGAGAAGGAAAAAGAAGAGAGAATCATTGTTCTTTTTTTAATTTAATATACCAAGCCACCCGTTCAGGTCATTTATATGCTTAATTTAGTGATAAAAGTCAATAAGAAGAATTACAGGATTCTTCCTCTATTCCTTTTGACCACATTTTTCTACAGTAATTGGGAAAACAATAAAATACACACGCCCCCCTTTTCCCGTTCAATGCTTTGTCTGCCGTTATAATAGGTGTACTTTAGTAATGTAATCGTTTCCCCCCTTTTTTAAGGATATAAGGGGAAATGTGCTTTTTAAATGATTATTTTCCAGCTTGCCTAAGTTCGCAGAATTACACACATTCCTTTTATAAACACTGTCCCTCAAAAGCCAAACTCAGAAATTTCTTTGAAAAGCCCATTTTTATGATTTGGAAATATCCCGTGGGGAGCGGTATTGTAATGTTATACTAGGGACAATTAAATGGACCAAAGCAATGAAATTAAGGCAGAGAAGAAATAAGATGGGAAATGGGAAAATAAACAGATTCTTTTCCATTAAGTATTGTTTTGAGATTTCTAATTTTTTCAAGACCTCTAAGAAAATTGTGAGGTGTCACTTCTCCCTTCTGGGTCTATCTGTAATTGAATCTAGGTCACTATTCTAAAGCAAGAAAAGTCCGCTTCCCACTTTCCTACATCAGGCTGAAATTTGGGGGAGGGACAAGGGTCTTGCAATTTCATTTAAAATGTAATGGTGGATGAACTGATAAGCAAATAGGGAAAAAAGAGTCTGCTTAAAAGAAAAAAAAAGGCATGGTTTTAATATGCTGCAGATGGGGGGGGAATGATTTACATGAGAGTTTATTTCCTCTTTGCTGATATGAAAGAATTACAGATACAAAACCCACTGATCTATAGAATAAAAAAAGAAAAGAAATGTTATTTTCCTGTAAAGGTGTCAATTCATTTATATTCATTTAACCATCCATCCATCAATTCACTTTCTCACTCCTTGCACATTCTCCCTGGCTCTGTTAAACCTTCCCCTACCAATACACTTTGCTAGAATATGCAATGGAGTTTTCTTTCTTTAAAATAATATGAGATTGAGATGAAGTAGGTAAAGAGAGATGGGTTTGTTTTGTTAAATGATTATCCTGGATTATTTAACATTATGATTCATGCTTTTAGGGCAAAATTTTAACCATATTCACATTTCAGTATTGCTGCAGTTTGAGTACATGCCGTGTGTGATCAAGATTATAAGCAAAGGCTATGCAATTATTTTTCTATAAAATGTGCATCCTATAGAAAGATATTAATCAGTTACAAACTTTCCTGTAACATAGGAAATGTAGCAAAAGATGAGTCAGATGTTGGGTCAATAATGCATTGTTTCATTAAAATAGGTATTATTATGGGTATGAATACATGCACATTTCCCTGAGGATTTTCTGCTTGGTCAAGGTATGAGCAGCACCAAATCTTTAAAGTTTCCAGGACTAAATAAGTGTGTAGTAAAATTTGCATATAATATTAGGAAGGAAATGAGAGATGTTGTCATGTGGGGACTTCCAAGTGCTGGAGAACATTACATAAGAATAGGTTTTACTTTTCATGAAATACATGATGACCAGCATGACACTTTCTCCATATTCTCCCAAATAAATGGGTAATGTGGTATCACCCCCTGTTTTAGTAACATTCAAATATATGATTGGAGACCTGCAGACCTAAGTAAGGACAAAATCAACCATCAACATCTGATGATGGTTGTCACAAGTAGGAAAAATAGTTGAATTGTCTAAGGTAGCAATGCATTTACACAGAATGGAGCTTTTTCAGACTGAAGGCTAATTCTTTCATTCCTTTTTGTTCCTTCCTTAGCCCTTCTTCCTCATTTTGTTTAGTTTTCCTTGTTTACATGTAAATATTAATGATGGACGGGAAATTTCCTTTGTAGGTCTCCATAAATTTTCAGCATCATTCTTTGTCTTGTCTGTTTCTTTCTGGTCTTTCTTTCACTGGGGCAATGCATTTTCTTACCTGCCTAATTTTTAATCAAACAAAGAAAGTATGAGGCAAAAGGAGTAAGAGTTTGGTCAGAAGTTGAAATGTCTCATGTAGATTTTTTGCCTCAAACTCTATAGTTTGTTTGTTTTTGTGTTTGTTTGTTTTTTGGGGTTTTTTTTTTTTTGAGTAATGGCTTATGATATAAATCAGCGGGGTGAAAGGCCAGTTTTAAGACATTTTAGAATTGCTTCTTACTATTATCTTCTACATCCTGAGCTCATTGATATTTGTGATAATTATATCTGATCAGAAGGTTCCATTTGCTTTGCATCATCCTTGAGGACTGAATTGACAAGAAAAGAACTGAAGGCTTGAAAGCGTGTCATCTATAGAAGAGGTGAGCTGAACTTTTCTGTCTGAAAATACTTTCAATTTACAATAAGACATTGATGTATTTATGTGAATAGGGCATGCTCAGAACGAACATGAACACAAACTTGGTGCAAACACAGATGACTCTTAGTTGCTGTGGCAGGTCCACTGGCACCTGGAGTTCACACCAGTCTTGTTAGCACAGGCTTGGTGAAACTCAAAGTGTATCACACAAGTATAGCAATGTTCACGGCCAACCTATCAGATGGGAAGACTAGAATCAGGAGGTCAATCTGCTATCTAAATTAAACTACCTTAGTTCTCTGGCAGATGGCTAAAGATGTTCCAATGTTTCTTTGAAAACATATTTTATAATAAACACATGAAATGAGTGACAGTTGAGATAGGTTTAGTTTTTTATTTCAAGAAGAGACATTTCAATGGTAATTATGAATCCAGGCCTTGTGACGAGGTCTCTTTCTGTAGCAGCCTCACCCTTCTGCAAGTGGCCTCTTCTAAAGCTTTCTTGGAAGATCAAGAGCTTCTGCCTTTTGGGAAACATCTTCTTGACCTCCCATGATGACTCTTAGAGGACATTCTACAGGAACATTTTCTTTTTGTCCTTATGGAAACAGAAATTAGGTTATCTCCACTATGTGTGTAACAGATAAGATGGACATCTGAAATCATCAAACCCACTGAGGGAAGAATCTCTCTCATCTCCTTATGAGACAACCTGCAGGAAAACAGGTAAAGATCATTTGTGACGAACTGTTGCCAAAAAGTAAATTACCATTATGACTTTACTTTTCCTAAATGGGGAGGGCTCAAGAGTAAAATAAACTCAGAAGGAAAAAAAAGTCCTTTTGATTGAGACCAAAAAAGGATATGAATTAATTTCTGTCTTTTGGTCAGCCTCTCAGTTTCCACTAAAAGTCAAAAGTATTTCTTTAGTTGGTAAGGGGAAAATTGGTTGAAAAGGCCTTGACTCGTGAATGCATTTTTCAACCCCTTACGGTTCTAATTCCTTGCTTCCCTGAATGGCAGCCAGTTTTTCTGCTACCCAGAGGAACTCAGATCTGTTATGCTAAGGTTCTGCACCACTGTTGATGAAAACAGCGTGGAAAAAAGGTAAAGAAGGGATCAGCACACCACTGCCCATTAATTCTAACAATTGGCCTTTAGCCCCTTACTGATGGCATCAAGTTCACTCATATACCGTCTCTTGATAAAAGAGGGAAGAGGGCAGCATCAACAGCTCTGACTGTTGTGCTAGGAGAAATCCAGGTTTAAGGCGCAAAACCTGGAGTATGATCAGACTAGCCTGGAAGAATCCCAGAGCCCAACAGAGATAAAAATTTTGCTTGGTGCAAAAGCCAAAGGCTGAGCACCAAGCCTCAGACCATGCTTTTAATGGAGTCTCTAGTTTAGATGCAGAAAAAGAAGCCAAGAAACTTGTATTTTACTCTCATGGTCAGTGACGGCGTCTGGATTGTTGGGAAAAATAGTCCATCGGATGCAAATGGGTAAGATTTTGATTTCCTTGAAATTAATGGTGGAAAGAAAAGTCAATATTGTCAACAGTCTTTAGCTACCCCCCCCCCAGCAAATGAATTAAATGTGATTATTTTTTCTTTCGTCAAAACATGTTTTAGGGATATGCTTTAATTTGTTGTATCTCTTGCCAGGACTCTGAAGATTAGTCTCCATCTTCCTGGAGATGTACTCTGTTTGCAATAGCAGGGAGCACTGGCTTATTAGATGGGTGCTAATTGAACATGCTGTGCAAAGGAGCTTATGTCTTAGGTTCTTCATCTTGTTAAATTCTCCCCCAAAGCACTATGAGGTAGGTACTTTCACTCCAATTTTAGATATGAGGAAACAAAAACTCAGAGACATTCAAAGGACTCACCCCAAGAGCTCA
This sequence comes from Nycticebus coucang, assembly GCF_027406575.1. NCBI lineage: Eukaryota > Metazoa > Chordata > Mammalia > Primates > Lorisidae > Nycticebus > Nycticebus coucang. The sequence goes on from NC_069787.1 coordinate 104,762,824, forward strand.
TGGGCCCCACAGTGGATCTGCTATACACCCAAGCTCACTGTTTTCACATTTAATATTTATAAAATGAAGGGCTCACTAGAGGTGGGTACTCATGTAATGTACAAATGAGGAAGAAACGAATGGGGGGAAGGCAGAGTTTAGGGGTAAAGCAAAGGAACTGAAACCCCTTCCCTTTTTCAGGTTAACAGTAGACTGCAGAATCAGATCTCCTGTCACCCAGCCTTCTCACTTGTTGGACCCACACGGCTTCAGCTCTCTAGGCTGGAGTCTCACTGGCTGCTTCTAAGTCTTAAAGACATAGCCAGGGATGGGGCATCACCAGGATGGTCCTGAATCCTCACAGATTTGGAGGGCACATTCACAGACACAGATTTCCTGCAGTGCCCAGCAGATGAGCCTCAACCCCTTCCAGACCCATTTCATGATGCTTACTCCAGAGAGGCCTCTTTTGCCAGATAGCTTAGCAACTGAAGGTATAATATGTTGAGAAGGGAAAGAGGAAATATTTCTGAAAGTCTTATTTCTCATTCTTCTGCCTTTAATCGCATTTAGTAAATCTGTTACCCTGATCATCCCTTGAATTTCTCAACTAAGATTCTTTAAATCCACCCAGCCTCTGTGTCTTTGCCTTAAGAAGAGAACAATGTTGCTTGCTTGCTTCGACCACTTTAAGCTCTTGTTTATCAACCAGAATATGCCAAGTAGTTTTCACATTTCCTTGCTAATAGTCTGTATTTGATGTATCTTTCTGGAAAAATCAAAGTTTGCCATAAAAAAAAAATTACTGGTAACTATATTTCCATTTAGGGAATATCAGGACATTCCAAAGCTTGATTACTTCAGGTACAAGTTTTACAGAACTGCTCTGGAACATGCTCGTTTACTCCTTCTTCTAGTGTTAGAATCACACCTTCAATTGCAATACAGATGATTCTTAGCAAATCACACACAAAAAATGAATGTGTGAAGCCAGAGGAGCGAGTCCATGGAGAACTGAGAGCCAGAGACCTGTGAGCAAGATTTGATAATTTCATAAAAATTTTAAAAGGGTATTTAAAATGCTATATGCCTTCCTAAGACTCTTATTTGTGAACTGCAATTAATGACATGATTGTTTGTGCCAATTACAGTTTTATACCAAAGGACTGCAGAGCAGTGGTTGAAAGTGCTGGGCAGGTTTCTCACCAACACTGACAGCAAGCCCTCATCAGGATGGGAGGCATAGTAAACAGGACACCAAGTAGAGCAGCAGTGCTCGGCCTGGTTCCTGCCTTTCGATAAGGCACTGAAGGTCAGGGCTGGCCAAATTTCCTTCTTTCCAATTTTACCATGACAATTTTAATCAGAGTCATCTACAATATTATTTACTTTAGATTTTTCTTTAAGTTGACTCTTTTTTTTTTTTTTCATTTTAGCCTTAACCTAAGCAATAATGTACATGAATCGTAAGTTTATTGTGGTAGATTTTTTTGTAATATTAATTGAAATTAAAAATTTTCCCCTGTAACAGAGATAATTATCTCAAGAGACTTTGATAAACACTGATCTAAAATGCTCCTTTTACCATGGAGGAAAATGAGGAAAGATCAGAGGAGTTAAATCATTTTTCCAAAGTTGCACAGCCTGAAAATGGAAAGGCTGGTCTTTTAGGCATTAGTTTAGAACTTTTTCCTTCCCATCATTTTTCTCAGAGGCAAAAAGCAAAAACAAACAAACAAACAAAACATTAAGCAATTAGCACTATCTCTTAGGGGAAGAGGGCATGAATCTTCACCAGGTTCTCTCCTAAAGTCTAAGTTCTTTCTTGGTAGTGCTAAACTATATCTTGCTTATTGAGAATGCCTTCAGTATGTTAGTTATATTGTGTAAAACCTAACACATTTCACATTTCTATGGGAGTGGCTTGATGGGAAGGAGGGACCTGAATAGGCTTTGAGAGCCAGGGTCCAACAAGGTCATCAGGGGCGGAGATAACAGGGAGGGAAGGGAAAGACCACTATCCATGAGCAGTCCAGTCACCAGTCACAAGCCAGTCACCAGTATCAAGGAACACAGTCTCCTCAGTCAGACAGGGTTCAAGTGCTGCACGAAGCACCAACCACTTGCCTTCCCTAGATAACTGTTTTAACTTGGAGCATGTTGTGGCCTTGGAGAGCTGAATTCTTGTTCTGCGGCCTTTCAAAATCTATGATTGTTTCCAACATTACATGCCCTCATATTTGTCTCTCCCAGCAGACTCCAAAGTATTCTTCAGTCAAAGTAAAGAAAGCCAATGAAACAGTTTAGCTCCATGGAAGGGAAGAGCACCCAACAAATCAAATATTTCATTACAAACTCATACTGGTTTGGTTATTTGTTCGGTCTTCTAGACCCACAAGCTACTTCTTTTTCCTTCCACCAAATTTCTCCTTCAGAACTAATTTGCAGCTCCAAGCCTCCTGGGGTGCTCCTCCACTGAGGGGAATGTGTGTAACCCCTCCCAGCTTACACTGCTTCCAATTACCCAGTGGCAGGTGTTATTTTACAGAAGAGGCTGGAGCTGTGAGAAGTTAAATGACTCATCTACAGTCACAAAGCCAGTATGAAGAGGACCTGAAACCCAGATCTTTCCCCACTTGTTTATATTCTTGCTGTTACCCTATCAGACCTCTAGACCTGTGTCTCCTAATCTCTTTCTTTCCTCAAGTCAACACATATTTCTCTAGAGTCCTGGGATCCTTCCTAGGTCCTCACTTGGCAACAATTAATTGAAACCTTTGAATTAATTGAAACCTTTCTACTTCAAATTTGTTTTGTCTTTCAAAGGTTTTTAAGGCTAAGATTAGCATTTTGGCTAATCACTTGGGTATTAAGAGTTAGTTAGACACTCTAGGCTTGAATCCTAGATCTGCTTACTAGCTGTGCCAGCTCCAGCAAACTGCTTAACCTCTCTGTGCCTCACCTTATCAGCAACATGAAGATAGAAAAGTCCTTTTAGGTAATTACAACCCCGAAGACCTCACAGGATTGTTTTAAAGATTAAAGGACTTGTGAATATAAAGTGCCTAGTACCATGCCATACAATTAACTGATATTAGCTATAATTTTGACCACATTACATATTTTATTTCACTTTTTTTTGTTATATTGTAAGTTGAAACAAATATCAAACCAAGAGTGCTGATTCTCTAACCAGGAATCAAATCCAGGCTGCAACAGTGAAAGTTCAGAATTTGAACTACCAGACTATAGGATGGGGCAATCCACATTTTTAAAAGATCCTTTTTTGAATTCAGGATCTTTCCCCCATATATTTGCACACTGAATGGAATATCAGATTCTGTTCTGCCCATGTCTGCAAAGTGACATTATTTAAAAAAAAAAAAAAAAGTTACTTTATACTTAAAAAAAACTATACAAAGAGAGTCCTCACCCTTTCTCCCCTTTCCATGTGTCTACAATTTGCCCATCACTTTAAAAGGTTATTTCTTTTCTTCATGGCATCATTGGGGGGGGTGCATGCACAATTTAGAATTTTTTAATTGAAAAATCTTATTTCTTCCCAGTTATGCTGAAAAGAAAAAAAAAAAAAAATACTCTCCTGTTCCAGAAACATTGACCCTCTTTAGCAGTTAGGAGTTAGAAATGACAAGAGGATTTCAATGCATTTCTCAGCAGCAAGGCCAGAGAAAACATTCTCTATCTCTGCCTGTTCCCAAATTCAGCATCCCCCCATCTGGTTTTATCACAGTCTTCTAGGTAACTACAGCCCTGAAGGCCCCATCCCTCCTCCTGCGTTCCCTGGGTCTTTTTTCCCACTGCTTGGAAATTCTTAGCTTCAGCTGTCCCTCTAGGGCCCACTGCCCTAGCCCTTGTCTCCCTCTCTTTTTCACCTGCGGTCTCCCCTCCCTCTCTATTTACATTCCTACCCCAGCTTCCTTCTCTTCCACTTCTCTCTACACCTTCACTCCTTCATTCCGTAGTCACCAAGTGCTGGTCGCTTTCAGGCATGTTTTGGTGCTAAGAATTCAGAGGGGACAAGGCCAACTTTCCGTGATGGGAATGAATATAATTCTGTTCTGAAATTACCTGTGCTTTATTAACTCCATCCAGTTTTCAGCCACCTACTGCCCATGTGGCCATAAGCTCTATGTGTTGTACATCTCTCAGGGCCAGTTTACTTATCAGTGGAAAGGGGAATTAAAATGGCAATCCCCCCACCTGGCTGCAGATGTGCTAAGAAAATTAAATGAGATAACAGGCAGGGTGCCCAGGCTTGTGCCTGGCATACACAAATGTCTGTGAAATGTAATGATTGTCATATGTTATTACTAAACTCTACCTAACAGTAGAAACCAACAGAGTGAACTAATTTATTAATTCAGACATCTTTTCTCTTTTTCCTTTCCTATGATATTTAGGCAGGAAGCCCTGTATACTTTTTAGAGTCAATAATTTACTTATTATTTATACAGGGTGGCCATAAAGTTCATGTACAATTTAAAATAGTGTACAATTTAAAATCATACACAATTTTATGGACACCCTGTACAGTCTAGATTAACTTGATAATCTATTTTTGATTTGGTTTAATGTGGTTCGAGACAAGGTCTCTCTCTTTTGCCCAAGCTAGAGTTTAGTGGCATCATCATAGTTCACAGCAACCTCAAACTCTTGGGCCTACTTGATCCTCCTACCTCAGCCTCCTGAATAGCTGGGACTATAGATATGCATCACCATGTTCTTGCATAGACCTCGTGGCATATCAGAGTAATAAACCAAGAGAGAAGGCTGGGTCTACACCTTCAGGGTCAGCAAATAGTGTTTCAATCTAGATAGAATGGAGAAAGAGCTTGTAAGAACTATATTTTAAAGCTGTGGTATGTATGTATCTGGGGCTTTAGAAGTACAGAGCTGAAAGAAACTTATGAGAACTTTGTAGTCAGCCTACCATTTTTACATAAAAAGGTCAAGGACCAGGGAGAGCAGAGTGCCATTGTTAAGGTCGCAGAGAGGACCATGGCAGAGCAAAGTCTTTGGGTGCCTATCTCTATGTGAACTTACTTCACAGTACTGCCAGAACAATGGATAAGAAAATGAAAATTTTAGTTCATTGTTTGGGGCTTTTTTTGATCCAGAAGGATTTTTTTTTTATTCCTGTATATATATGAAGCCTCCAGAGGAATGGTCTGCGGGCTCTGTGATGGACAAGCAGCACTAACACTGATGGTCAGAGCCATAGCTGCCAGCAGGTTGTCTCCCTCCCCTGTGCCGGGGCTTTGTGTCCATCCTCTCATTCCACGGCTACTCCAACTCTTCAGGATAGATGTGATTCTATCCTGAGGATCCAGGAGGCTTGGTATCTTGCCCACCATCCTAACAGACCCAGGTCAATACTGAGATCTGTGTGTTCCCAAGGACATGCGCTTTTCCCTGTGCAGTGCTCAGAACTGACTTACTGAGAAAGAAGCAGGAGAGAAGGACGGAGCGTGGGAGGGCAAGGACCAGAGGAGGAAGGTGAGCGGTTTGGAAAAGGTAAGTTTGCAAAGCATGGAGGGTAAGTAGTTACGGGGGCATGACATGTAACAATAAAAACTAGTCTACAAATGGGTCTTTTTGTTGCCTCATATTTGATTTTTGTGCCCTTTTAAAGGGCTTATTGGCTTTATTTAAGACTGGCTTGTTTGCTCAGCATAATTTCTTCCATTCCTGTGACATTCTTGGAAAGGCAAAAATGCAGTGAGGAAGAACAGATGACTGGGGGCTGGTGGTGAAGGCCCGGGATGGGGACGAGGAGGAAATTACTGAGGTGCTAGAATGGTTCTGCACCCTGATTGCAGTATTGGTTGCATGAATCTATCCACATGTAAAATCTATAGCACTACACACCAAAAAACCTCAATTGTACTGTGTGTTCATTCTTTTCAAATTTATTTACCTATTTTAAATTGACATAAAATTGTATGTATTTATCATGAATAGCAATGCTTAAAATATAAATACATCTTATATATACATTTTAAAAATAAAACAAAAATGTTATAAAACAAGGCACAAAACTCATGGAAGAACACTTGGGTCGTGTTCATAGCCATACAGAAGTATCTCATTAAATCCACTACCCTTCAGGATGTCCCCTGGTGCTTCTCAGGTCTGATATCCAGCTTATAGCTGGCCTTGCCAGGGTACCAGCTGAGGGCCAAGGCTTATTCTTTGTAAGTCCAGGCTGCACTCCAACTCTTTCAAGGGCCCCTGCATTCCATCTGAGTCAGTAGGAACAGGAGTGGGGATGGATAAGGGAGGAAGTCACATTTGGGTAGAAATCATCTTACTAACAATATGTATTTTTTATAAGAGGCCTCTATCATCCTAGAGTGTGGATGGCATTTCCCCTAAACCTATTATCTTGTGAAATTAAATACAGGCAAAGAGATTCTCTAAAACAGAATGTTACTCTAAAGTAGCATTAAACCCTCTTGCAACTGTAATAGCAACTCTACCGTTTCCTGAGTGCCTACTCAAGGGATCAGGCATTTTACCTACATGCATCATCTCCATTCTTCTTCACAGTCCTCCTGCTGAGGAAACTGTCATTTCCCCATTGCTCACGTGAGGAAACAAGAGGTGAGACCACTGAGCACAGTTACAAGGCTGACCTGTAGTTGAATTGTGATTTGAATCTAGTTCTCAGATTCCAGAAGCTGATTTCCTTCCTGTCACTTCCACTGGCCACTTCAGCTGGGTTTTCCTAGTCCTACTGTGGAGGAGCCCTGCTCTACTTTCTGCTCACTTGCCACCAAAGGCAACCCTGTATCCCACTCTGCCCACTTGGTGTCCTCACAACCCAGATATGACCTTTAAAATCTGTCCCTACTCTCACCCAGGCCCTTGAGAAGTTTGTCCCTGCTTTGAATCTGTGAATTTCCAGCTCTCCCATCTTTCCCATCGATGCTCTGGGAACTATCACCAGTAACTCGGAAACAGAGAAGAAATACACAAAGTCAGACCTAGTGTCCAGAGGGTTAGCCACCCTTATCCTACAGACCTTGTTACAAATGGCAGTCAGACTGTTGGCTTCAAATCAAAGACTGTTATTCTCTCTATATATCCACAGATATAAGTCTTAGGGGGAACCTCAGCCCCTATCTCATCTAAGCTCTAGGTATTACAGTGATTTTTGTGGGTGGACCTGGGAATCTAGTCATCATATAAAGCTGTGCTCCTCACAGTGTGTACATCAACATCAACTGGAAACATGTTAGATATACAGATTTTCAGGCCCTGCCCAGACTTACTCAATCAGAAACTCTGGGGGTAGGTCCAGCCATCTGGACAAAGCCTGTGGATTATTCTGAAGCACAGGAGTTCAGAATAGTTTGAGATCTGCTAATCTACACCTCAGCTTCTCCAACCTTAATGTTCATGAAAGTCACCCAAAGAGAGGGTTATAAGATTTAGCAAATAAAAACAGGTGCACTTGTGGGATATGCTTATAAAAAAATACATTGTTTATTTGAAATTAAAATTTAATTAGATTTCCTGCATTTTATCTGTCAACTCTATCCGAGTATTCCTTTTAAAGTGCACTGTCTGACTCAGTAGATCTAATACTAATCCTGAGATTCTGTATTTTCAACAAGCTCCCAGGTGATGGGTGCCCAAACTACCAAACCACACTGATAGCAAGGATCTGGAGCTATTTGATAAACACAGATTCTTGAGCCCTCCTTCTATTTACTGTACCAGTTTTTCCAAGGGAGAAATTGATTCGTAATATTATAAACTGGGGGCCACATGTCCTGAGTCACAAACATCTCATTTGTAGACTTTGAGGAGACATCCTGTAAGTTCAGGGTCTGCACAGATGAGCCCTGGCTGGGGTGGCTTTGCTGAGAGACAGGAAGGAGAAGGAAGCTTGCTGAGATTGATGGTCATTTCACTGTGGGAGTGGAAGCCTCAGGAAATAGGAGGATTGGTGCAGTGGCAGAAAGAAGCAAAACTCAGGCTGCTGTTCCCTCAGGCCCACCTAAGACAAGGAACATATCCATGTGCAAAATGCTAGTAGGCACAGTCACTGAGCCCTTCCCGTGTTGAAAACTCTAGGTGATGTCTCATTTCAGCTTATTTTCAAATAACACTTTACGAATCTTTCCCTCTTGTTGTAGACAAAGAACCCAAGACTCAAAAAGTGCTAAATAAACTAAGGTCATCCAGTGAGCAAGACCTGAAGTCAGGACTTGAACACGGGTCTGCTCTGCAGCCTCTCTTGACCGCACTGTGTGGCTTCCTCAGTGGAGCGACAGAAGCACAGCGGTGGGTCCAGGACACATACAGATCCAATCCTGTGCAGCTGCAGCTGCAGACTCCCTGTCCTCACGGCATCTGCCTTCAACACCCTCCTGACTGGGCCTCTCCATTCCATCAGATGGTGCTCCCGAGCACAACCTGTGCAGACTCCACGTGCCCAGTGACTCACCTTTCTCTCCAGAAGGATGCTCGCTTGGTGGGAGCTGTTGGAGCCGCCCTGACCACCCACCTCATTAGGCCCATTAACCTCCGCCTTTTGCTGGGCCAGCTTAGTCACGTATTTATTCTTGATGCACTTTTTTCCCTTTGATCTTCCGGAACAGCCACTTCAATTTAGGTTTCTACCTGAACGTGATGAAATTCTAAGCATGTTCTTACCTCCATCCCAGGTTTCAAGGTGTGTTAAAGAATTCCTCTCTATCTGAGGAAATGGTATTGGTCTGAGCCAAGCCAGAGTCAGAGGTCCCAGAGGAACGGAGGGAAAGGCATGAGAATTTCAAACTCCTAATCCTATTGATTGCCAGTCCTTTTGATCTTTCCAGCACTTGTCAGAACAGTTGAGTTTGTGTAATTTAGGAGGGGGGTGCTGATTGGCTCTGGTTTTATTATGACCTGTTTGTGCCATTTAATTCATAAGAAAAACAGAAGCCAGCTACTGAATCACTTCAGGACACCCTTGCAGCTTCTGCTTTTCCAAAAGCCCAGGCAATTATTTGAGTTTCAAAAAAGTGACTAAATCACATCAGCCTAGGATGGATTTTGTTTTGCCTGTAAGCGACCTCCAATTGTGCTTTGTAGAGTCTGCAAGTGACTAGAATAACCAAGAAACACACAGCTCTTTTAAAGGACAGAAAAGGGAAAGAAAAGTAATATTTCCTGAGTGTTTAGGTTGTGCCACGCACTTAACTCACTTAATCCTCTCAATAGATTCGGGTTGTAGATCTTATTATCCCCATTTCACAGATTAGAGAGTCTAGCCTCAGAGGGTAAGAAACATGCCCCAAGTTCAAACAGCCAGAAAATGACAAGTCTAGGATAAGAACTCAAGTCTGCCTGATTTCATGGTGTTTTCACACCATGTTGGTTGAAGAAATTCTTAATGCATCCTGAAAAGTAAGAATACTTGTTTGGTTTGGTTTTGTTGTTTCTGTGCTTTTTAAGAATAAAAAACAGTGTTACTTAAAAGTACTAGGTTACCACTCAAACAGATATCAAGAAAAAAGTCACTATAAGTTCTGCTTAAAAAGTGAGAAATATAAATAGATTAGTGGAATGATATAAGAATCTGAGAAACAGCTCAGTAAAAATCAGCAGGGGAGTTAATAGATATTTAATAGATGATATTGGGGCAGCTGAATTTTTATATTAAATATAAATTTAAATGCTTATCCTACTCCATACATAAAAATAAACTCAAGATGGCTCAAGTATTTAAAACTTAAAAGAAAACAATTTTTTTTATTAAATCATAAACACATAGATCATGCATACATAAATGCATTTATGGAGTACAATGTGCTGATTTCATATAGAATTAGGAACACTTACATTCCACTAGTTAATATATACCTCATCTCGAGGAAAACTATTTTTTTAAAGTCTTTAAAACTATTAGAAAAAATATAGGAGAATACCTTTGTTATCTTAGATCAAGAAAGAAACTAAAAAATCCCAGAAATAATAATGGGAAAAATCAATAAACTTGGGTAGTACAAAATTTAAGTTTTTGTAGGAAAAAAAAGCCCAGTTCACAAAGTTAAAAGATTAGAAGTACCCTGAGAGAAGATATTGGCAAGATTTATAACAGTCAAGAATAGTATTGAGAATGTATTAAGAAACAAACCAAAAAGCTCCTACGAATCAATACCTAAAGATAGACAACCCAGTAGATAAATGGGCAAAGGTTGTAAAACAAGTAGTTCACAGAGAAGAAACCCACACCCCCAGAATAAACAAATAAAAATAGTTGTTAAACCCCAAAGGGAAATAACAAATAACACAAATGGGAAAACATAAGTAATATATCTTTTTTGTTTGTTTGTTTTTGTTTTTGTTTTTGTTTTTTTATTGTTAAATCATAGCTGTGTACATTAGTGCAATCAAGGGGTACAATGTGCTGGTTTCATATACAATCTAAAATATTCTCATCAAACTGTTCAACGTAGCCTTCATGGCATTTTCTTAGTATGAGTGAGACTCTGCGCCAATAGAAACATTCACCTGTTACTGGTATCAGTGTAAATTTGCACGGCCATGATGGAAACCATTTTTGGTAATATCAGGTTAAAATTGACAAGGTGCATAATCACTCAGGAACCCACCTCTTGACCACGTATGCCAAAGAAACTCTCATGTAGATGCAGGCCAGCTTCATGAGCACATCTAGTCTTGTAGGGCTCTGCCATAAGAAGGGCCCTGAGTTAAGTTTAATGCTCTGTTTTTACCATTTGAAATTCTTAGTAATTTTACTTTTGAACTTGTGCTTTTAGGTGATGTTTGAAGGGACAGTGGAGCATGTCGAGCAGAGGAGATAGGTACAATAAGCCTGTCCCATTACATATAATGTTCAAGATGCCCCATGAACACAGAATTCCAGTGGACCCATGACACCTGAGAGCTCAGCAGGACTCAGAGCAAGAACTGGTAAGCAAGGTGTGTCTCCAACTGAGTACATAGGGAGCTGACCTCTCCAAGAGGCCACACTTTCCCTTTAAACTGGAACTTGCTTCAAATGTGGAGAAACTGGCAAACTGAGAATCATGATGACCTTGGAACTGACTTGTACCCTAAATTACTCACGTTACTTCCTGTATTAGTCAACCACTTACACTGGACATGATGGCAGAAAATGAAAGGGAAAGATTAGGCAACCCATAGTTCCTCTTTCAGCCCTTCCTTGCTCAACAGTAAGTCAATGGTATAGAATGTTGCTGGACTGTGCATGAGTCAAGAAATGAATTAAAAACAATTGTTAGGTCCGGTGCCCATAGCACAGTGGTTACAGTGACAGCCACATACACTGAGGTTGGTGGGTTCAAATCCAGCTGGGGCCAGCTAAACAACAATTACAACTGCAATGAAAAAGAAAATAACCAGGTGTTGTGGCGGGTGCCTATAGTCCCAGCTACTTGGGAGGCTGAGGCAAGAGAATCACTTAAGCCCAAGAGTTTGAGGTTGCTGTGAGCTGTGACGCCATGGCACTCTACCAAGGGTGACAGTGAGACTCTGTTTCAAAAAAATAAATAAATAAATAAAAAGAAAAACAATTGCCATTCTAGTATTGTATAAATTAAATTACCATTTCATCTTTATATACATATATATATATATTCAGTATCTGTTTTAAATGCAAATACAAGCAATGTCCATTTAGCATCTATATAATTTTATAAAAAACCCACAAAATTCACTATTTACGGGTACATTTATACATATGGGATAGTATAGATACGTCGACCAGGCATACATCAAATTTGTGACTGTGATTTTATTTAGGGAGGGGGAGAGAGAACGGCACCAGGAAAAAGAAAATAGAGAATTTTAACTTTAATCTCTTATTTCGTAAAAATTTGCAAGAATTTATTACCTTTATTAACTTTAACAAACTGATGAGCACTGAACACATACATGGGTTTTATATGCTTTTCTTAGTGAACTCCATATTTTTTATTTAAAAACTGTCCTATTTTCTTTTTTTTTCCTACTATTTTCAATGAGGTTGACCAATCATGCCTTTCACTGTCCCTCCATTTGAGTTTCCACAAAGCAAAAAGAAAACTTGGTGAGAATGCAGAATACAGCCCACCATTCATATGTTTCTTTAAACAAGATACTAAAACATCATCCTATCTACTCATCAATATGGAAGAGATGACAGAGAAGCCCAGAGGAAGTCTCTTCCAGGTCTGTGAGTGGAGGTTATGCACAGACCTCTTGCCAATCATCTGGTTGGCACAGACAGACACATTGTGCATCCAGTTCCCAGAGTAATTTTTTTAAAATGCATGTATCTTTTTTGTCCTGAATTAACTTTTTTTCTAAATGCATGTGACTTTTACATCCTGAATTTGCTAATAAGTACAAAATTTTGTAATTCTAAAAGTTTGGAATCTTCCATTACTTTCTGGAGGACGGTTTCATTTTTGGCGCTGGGTCAGATGAGAGCACAGCGGCTACTCACTGATGCATGCAGCCCCTCAGCCCTGGCTCGCATGCAGAGCTGTAGGAACTCCTCAAACTCTGAAGGCTTGAGTTCCAATTTATTTACCATAGGCACAATACAAGATGGAAATTATTTTGGCTGAGGAGGCAAATGTAGCCCATTCATGTATAAAACCATTGCAATAAAAGGAAAAGAAAGTTAATCTAGGAAAGTGATGCCTGGTTTTGGTTTTATTTTTAATTCCCTTCCTTTCTAGATGCTGGCCTCATGACTGGGAATTTGGCTGCTGTTGGAGGATAGGCCCTCTTAGGAGCAGCAGGGTACAAATAGTCCTTGGAAAGTGACTTTCTCAAACTCAGCCCATTATCCGTCTTTCTTCTGGCTCTATCCTCCATCTCCATCCCCCACACTGCACTCCCCCATGAGCAAACCCTGCACAGGTAAGTCGAAGGGGACCTCTGTGACAGCTTTAATTGAAACGGCCCTTAATTCGCAATCTGTGCCTCTGTCACTTTTCTACTCATACGTCAAAACTTGACAAGGATTAAACATGACCAGCATTTAAAGAACAATTCAAAATTTAAGTATCTCTTATGATGAAAGTGGAAGGAGACGGACATCTCTACATAAAAGCCAGATGGCATTTAGAATTATTTTAATAACTCATCAGCAATTCGTTTTTTATCCAAAATAGTTAAAAAGACAGAATTAATCTTTTACAGATAATTTTAATACTTATTCTAATGTATGTAAGAAATAATTCACAAAATAATAAAAGTCTCTCTCACTGACATTTTCAGACAACCACAATTGACTTGAATTTCCCTCATTCTGACTATTCACCCAGTGGAGTGGTACTGGCAACAGTCGGATCTTTAGTAAATAAAGTTGTCAGAGCCATTTAGTGTCTCAAGGTGAACCTGATGTATTGGAGGGAGCTTGCTGAGTCAGGGCAACCTCCTCCAGACCTGCTGCTTTCCCTGTACTGTCACTTTGATTCTAATGGCTATGTGGTTAGGAACCTGGAATTTTGTCAGCTTATACTGTATCTGCACAAAAAATCAGTATATAATTAACTATCAATTATTTTGGACTCTTGCAGGGAAGATCTGACAAAAAAAAAAAAAAACCCTCCCACAAAACTTGTAACCCTATCCATAAATCATTAATATTTGTGTTTGGAATATATGATCAATGATTTATATTTCTACCAATTTGCCTTTCTATGTATGATTTTGACTAATATGAAAACTAATGTGCAGTTGTATATATAGCAAGGAAAGGAAGGTAAAAAGTCTGTTAAATGATGTGGGAAGGGAGGCCTGGGGAAATCAAACTTTTAACTTACATAATCCACAAAGTGGATGATCTGTAAAGTGAATACTACTTTGTAAAAGGGGTAGAGTTTATTTCCCTTTGCTGTTTATAGCATCTTATGTTCCACTAATTCAGATCAGTGCCAGGTGAAGATTGGGGACAGTAATAATTTCTTTGTTTCCGTTTTGCAGGTTGCACTCAGGAATGCAGGAGAGTTCCTAGCATGACTGAGACCAAATGGCCATTCATGTGGAAGCTGAGTCCACTGTCACGGATATCTTGACACCAAGCTCATTTCTGCAGCAAAGCAAAAGTTGCCAGACAGATGCTGATTGCAGAACTCTCTTTAGAGACATAGTTATACACTGAATCTACTTGTTGCCCCCCTGAACACCCTGTGCACCAGGCACTGTTTGGACAGGAGTTCATTGCTACAACTGGAATAGTCCTGACCCAGCAGCACAGGGACTGTGCTGCTTGTCCCTTTGCAGATCATGGGACATGCAGATCATTTTTCACTACGCCTCGTGAGATTAGCATTTTTAAAATGTTACTAAATGGTACTTATACTTACTTTTAATGCTGCTTAATGTTTTATTCAGTAGGTAGGTATACCTTAATCTAGCTAATCACCATTATATCATAATGTTTGCCATTTAATTTTTCTAATTTTTGAGAATTATAGATAATACTACAAAGAATATTTTTGCATAGTCTCTTTTCTGGTGGCAGTGGTGGTGTTGGTAGCAAATTATTTGAAGGAATGTTACAAATGAAGAACTTAGGTAAATGTTTTGGTACGTGACTCCTTTTTTCTTTCTATTGAATTATTATCTTAGCACAATTCTTATGAGTGTTTTTACCAGGTCAAAGTATAGAAACATTTTAAAGTCCTTTTAAAAGTCTTTTGCATTTTGTTTTTTTAAAAGGGTACACCAATTTACAATGTCAATAATGAATGTTGTTATTTTAAATCTTGTTTAGTCTAACTTGATGTAATATATTAAAAAAAAAATACTTTCCTCACTTTTTCCTTTGATTTCCTCAGTTCCAGCCCTGGACTTGAGGGCCTATGCTGTAAGTTACTAAAACTATCCAGCCCTGTCAAAGCAAGAGGGCTGCTGGTTTTCCCTTGTAACCTATCCCACTTAACCAAAGGGCCTAGAATTCTTCTTTCCTAAGGTAAAAGGAGGGCTCTTCTTGTGGAAAATAGAATCTCTATGGTCTGATTTATGGTTGCTGTAATTTGTCCTCTTGACAAATCCTTATGCTCTATAGGTACCCAGGAGTAGGAAGGCTGAGGATGGCCTGCAGGGAGTCTCCAAAGGCACTAAGAACTGTCTTAGCCTTTTAAAAAATAAACTTCCCAGTGTACCACAGAAGCACACACTCACAGACTTACATGCATACCCTTCTGAGGGTCAAAACATTACATCCAGATTGTATAAACCATGTGTATATTTAGACTAAGAAATTAAAAAAGAAATTACCACCATGTCTGGTGGCCCTGTAATCATCTGAAGTAGTAACAGTATAAGTAACTGATGGTTACTCTCTACTAATACTAATGCACCAAAACATTTTAAAACTTAAGAAAGTAAAAGAAAAAAAAATTTTTTGAGATATAGTCTTATGTTGTTGCCCCAGGCTAGAGTGATACGGTGTCAGCCTAGCTCACAGAACAACCTCAAACTCTGGGGTTTAAGTGATCCTCCTGCCTCAGCCTCCTGAGTAGCTGGGACTATAGGGGCCCGCCACAACTCCCAGCTAAATTTTCTTTAAAAAAAATTTTTTTTTTGTAGAGATGGGGTGTTACTCTTGCTCAGGCTGGTTTTGACCTGAGCTCAAGGGATCCTCCTGCCTTGGACTCCTAGAGTACTAGGATTACAGGCATGAGCCACCACACCCAGCCAAAGAAATCCATCTTGATAAATATTTTGTAATTTATGCATTTCTTGAAAAATTACTGTCTTCCAATGATTAAATATTTTTGTTTTAATTTTTTAAGAGACAGAGTCTCATTCTGTCACTCAGGCTGGAGTGCAGTGGTATGATAACAGTTTATTGCAGCCTGGAACTCCTGGGTTCAAGTAATCCTCCGGCCTCAGCCTCCTGAGTAACTAGGGCTACAGGTGTGTTCACTCACCATGCCTGGCTAATTTTTTTTAATTTTTGTACAGATTGTATCTCTATGCTGCCCATGCTAGTTTCAAACTTGCAGCCTCAAGTGATCCTCCCATCTCAGCCTCCCTAAGCACTGGGATTACAGATGTGAGTCACTGCACCTGTCAATTGATTACATTTTTTGTGTCAGAAAGGATGCACTGGGTTATGTGTGGGTTTATCCTGCAACTTCTTTCCTAAAAGAAATCCCTGGATAAGATAAACCATAGGAAAATGTAATTAAAAATCAAAAGGGCGTGCAAGTTTCACTTGGTTATTTCTCAAGAATGGACCAGCAACAGGATGTATAAAATTACAGTATTTCTACAAACACAATCCTGGAATTAGAAGTTGACCCAGATTTCCATTTCCCAAGCTTTGTACACTCCTTAGGCAACCCCCTTCACTCTTGCACTTGGTGACCTTTTGGCTTTTCACCGGTATTCTCAGTTCAGGCTCTGCAGCCCCCTGTCCAATACTGCCATCTTGTGGGCACATAGAATGCTGCGGGTTCTTCCCAAAGTGAAGTTGCATTTTCCCAACTACAGGCACAAACGAGTATTTTTCACTCTGCTCTTTCATTTCTAGGCTCATGGGATTCCAAGTGACTGAAGATGTTAAGAGGGCTTTGGTTAGACTATCTGTGGTGCCTGTTGGTCATGTGTCTGAGATCTTGAATAAATGTTGGGAACTTACTGGCTGAGCATTGTTGAAAAATGAAATTTATGAGCTATGTTTGTTTGTTTGTTTGTTTTGAGACAGAGTCTTGTGATGTCTCCCGGTAGAGTGTCGTGGCATCACAGCTCATAGCAACCTCAAATTCTTGGGCTTACGTGATTCTCTTGCTTCAGCCTCCCAAGTAGCTGGGACTACGGGCACCCACCACAACACCCAGCTATTTTTTTTGTTGCAGTTGTTTAGCTGGCTCAGGCCGGGTTCGAACTTACCACCCTCAGTGTATGTGGCTGGCACCGTAACCACTGTGCTACGGGTGCCGAGCCTATGAACTATGTTAATATATCAGATCTAGTATAAAATTTTTGCCAATAGGACAACAATATGACAAGACTGTACCATGTATGAGGTGGCGTGCTTTGTAAGTTGATTAACTCTTGTAAAAAGGACCCTACCGGACTTGATGTGGTCACCAGACATAATGGGCTCTGTAATTTAATTTTCTAAATATAAGAAACATTTTCACTACAGAAACAATCACTAATATTCTTTTGGATTTTGTGAGAATATACATTTCTAGTTAAAAGATGAATTTGGAATAGAAAATGCAGGGCTCCAATAATGCCAAAAATCCAAAGATATTTTTGGAATTACTTGAATCAGCCCAGAAATGATTCAGTTTCACAAATACGTTAATAATAAAACATTACTTTTCTTGTGATAAAACTATTTTCTTACAAACAGCTTATAACTTTTTCTTTGATGAATCTTCCTGTATGGGTGAGCTAAAGACCAGAAGCCTGTTAGTTAGTGTACCATAGGAAGAAGAAAACTTCATTCGTCTAAGTTGTTCTTAAGAAAGCTGTTTGCTCCATAAAGACATGCATCCTTGTGGTGCTGTCACTACCAGAAAATGATCTTTGATTCTGTCTTCTTGGTGTGGATTCTCTACTAGTAAAATTCTATTTTGAAATGCAAATTAGCCCTTCTCAGTACAAGCTTGTAAAAGTGTCAAAACATCCCAAATGTCAAAATATCTAATTGCCGTATAATTAGGTGTCGAAACTGAAATGCTGTGCTTATATTTTTAATTTTGCTTCATTGCAATAATGTGTATTCAATCATGGAGCAGGACAGAACAAGGTGACAAGTTAGGGAAGAAAGTAGCTAATAACACAAACTGGGGATGCTTCAGAACCCAGAGCCTGGCAGAAAACAGAATGGACTTCCAGGGAACCATCATGAGCCTCAGAGAAATACACACCACTTTGGAAGCCCTCTCTACTCCCTGGTTAAATCAGATTAACCAGAACCTAACAAACTGCAGTTGCAAGCCAGAATTGCTTATGGAAGAAATATGTGAAAATTTGTCTCTATAAAGAGGTTATATCTGGGGTTGACACTAAATCTGTCCAATGCCTTCAATCTTGTTAATTCCCCCCTATAGAACCGTACTTCTTGTTAATGTTTGTAATGATCACCCTGTGGCACTGTAGGATCCTGAATTATCAAAGAAAGATCAAATTATGTCCCACTGATAACACTAGACAGACAGTGCATGTGTGTGTTACAGAATGATATTTGACAAATGTGGAAATCACAAGGATTATCTGATCCATCTTCAATGAATCAGAAACTTCAATTAAGTAGAACCCCTGGCCTGATAATATTCCATTATTATTATCATTATTATTATTAAGAATTACTTTACAAATCAGGGGGAAAAAGAATTCTGGCTCTCTTCCAACCCATACTTTTATTGGGAAATCACCATGTGTTTAATGTACCTGTATTTTGGCAGGACAACTGAATACTGAAGTTACTTGGCAATGCTGTTAACCTGATCTAATGACTGCCTTTTTCAATTGGCCACTATGAAATAATTTACAAAGAAGTTATCCCTTAAAAGACCCCTTTAAATAATTTTTCAAGTTCATATTTGATGACAAGTACATTAATTTCAAGAAAATTCCTCATAAAATTTGGGGCTAGAGTGTTAATATGATCTACTAACAACATAGTAACTACCTTTTATGGACAACCTACTTAGTCACTTGCATTTTATTTGTATCGTCTCTAATTTTTAAGGCACCCCTGCAAAGTTGGCAGTATCTTCACTGTCCAGAGGATGAAACAATTTCAGAGAGTCTAAGAAGCAGAGTAAGTTCATATGACTAATAGCATAAACAAGACTCAAGGCTTACGGATCGCTTTGTGGGCTTTTAATGGAAGAACCATGTAGGTGTTTGAGTAGCAAAATCTACTCTATCTTTCTCTCGCTCCTCTCATCCCCTTCAGCCTAGAGACAAATGGTAGGAAGGGGGATCAGTCTGTGTCAGACATCAGGTGACCCCACATTTGTCACCTGTCTTTCCACCATTTTTATTTTTTCTCTCCATTATATATTGTTTCTTCCTTCAAATAGATAAAGGTCACCCCTCTATTTAAAACAACACAGAACACCCTTTATTTTCGTTTTATTTTTTGAGATAGAGTCTCACTGTCGCCCTCAGTGATGCTCACAGCAACCTCAAACTCTTGGGCTTAAGTGGTTTTCTTGCTTAAGCCTCCCAAGTAGCTAGGACTACAGGTGCCCCCCACAACACCCGGCTATTTTGTTGTTGTTGTTGTTGTTGTTGTTGTCATTGTTGTTGACGGGTCTGGGCCAGGTTTTAACCCGCCAGCACCAAGAATATGGCCACCACCCTAGCCCCTGAGCTATGAGCACCAAGCTGGAACAACCATATTTTTGCTCTCCCTTCTATTTGCTACCCTAAACCTTTCTTTTTTCTTTCTTTCTTCTTCTTTTTTTTTTTTTTTTTTTTTTTTTTTGCAGTTTTTGGCCAGGGTTTTTTTTTTGCAGTGTTTGAACCCACCATCTCCGGTATATGGGGCTGGCACCCTACCCCTTTGAGCCACACACCCTAAACCTTTCTTTTTTTATTTTCAGACAAATTTATCAGATGAAAGCCCTAATTGCCCCATTTTTGTTTTCCTTTCACGCTCATGACCAAATATTTGTCTTTATTTCCCACCACTGTAATGAAGCTGCTCTTCTCAGACTATACTCATGACATCTGCTCCAACCTCAAAGGCTCTTCCCCAGTCTTGCCTTTCTGAAATTCTCTGCAGCAACTGGCAGTTAACCACATCAACATCACCTCCAGCCAGTAAAAATATTAGTAGCTGATGAATGAGAAGCAGGGCCTTTTTTTTTTTTTTTTTTTTTTTACTGTTTTTGGCCAGGCCTGGGTTTGAACATGCTCCCTCTGGCATATGTGGCCAGCGCTCTACTCCTTTGAGACACAGGCACCACCCAGGAGCAGGGACTTTTTGCTAGGCTCTGGATTAGGCACTTTCCATGCATTATCTCATTTAATCTGCACAGCATCCCTGTGAGATTGGGATCGTAATGTGTCCCCATTTCACAGCTGAGGAAACTGAGTCTAAGGGAGGTGAAGTAATTTGTCCAAAATTACACACGCAAAAACATGGCAAATACAGAGAGTGGTGGTCAGATCCTATACTATCTACAGCTATGTTTACCCAGTCCCTTTACTACCTACTGGGCACAAAGCTAAGTTTGTTATGGGTATTATCCAATTATTTTCTGTTGTGTTTTCTCTACTATCTAACCCTGGCCTCCTGCAATGTCACGTTTGTAGTCCTATGCCTGAAATAAGCTGTTTCTCCTCTTGGCTGCTTCAAATTCTAAACTCAATATTTTAAGTTTTTACTTACATCAAATAATTATTGATTTACATGGCATGGCAGCAGGCTCTAGGCATAAGACGATGATCCAGGTAGGCCGCTGCCTACTTGGAGCTGACCATATAGTGGGGAGAGAGTGAGACGTACATGGTACAAGTCATTACGTGAACAGCCCGCTGGAAACATTCCCTTTGCCAGGCTGTGAGATTTCAAGGTAAGTGGCATATCAACTTACCCACCTACCCTCCCACCTCAGGAGCCCTTCCTGAAAACTTGGTGCTGCCTCCAAAGCCAAGTTCTCAGATAAACCCCATCACCTGCCAGGGCTGTCATTTCAGTGTTGGGCTTTGAGATGAGCACTGTAGGACCCAGGTAAACAATGGACACTGGTCTAGGTCTTAGAAAAGTAGGAGATTTCCCACCCTTCCCCGTCCTAGGCCAGCCCACAAAGTCAGAGATGCCCCCCCCACCTTCCTTGATTATGTGCCAATCAACCCAGAACAAATGCTTTCTCTACTTTCCCCTAACTGTACTGGGTGCTGGTCATTTCTGCTACAAGAATATGAGCTTCTTACCAACTAATAATGAAAAATATCTTTCTTTCAGTTCTTTCACAGTACACAGCTTTGGGCTTAGTATGTAAATATATGAATCTGATATACATGTTTGAGGAAATGTTTCCTGTGGGAGTGAATGGGGGTTTGCTCTCTTTAAAACCAACTCAAGAGACTCAGAAACCAATGAAGCTTTCCAAGAAACATGGGCTTATATTCAAAAGATGTAAGCATGAGCTTGAAGGGTTTTCTATTGGTCAAAGTTGGGACCATTTAAGCATCAAATCAATGATAACTACAAATTGAATATATAAAAATCCACGGATCTTGTAATGATACTCAAAAGAAAGAAAGAAAAAAAATCACTCATCACCATCAAAGGAGGCCATTATACCAGCTTCTTACTTTTAAAATCTATAGTTAATGGGAAAGAATTAGGCCTTATCCTGCCTTTCCAAGTAGCCCCAGGTGATTCTTCATTACAGTCAAACCCCAGCTATAACATATGGATTGACAGAATTAGAAAATCCTACTTTGCAAACCCTAATAAGAGAAATGATGCAGGTATGAATCATCTATGGACGCTTAACCTGTAAGGGGAGGGTTGTCTGGTGCCCAAACATCACCCCATAGATTAATTTCCGGTCACAAGGGGGAAAGCAAAACTCCACCAAGGCATTCTGGCTGTTGCCACTTTAACACAGTGCTGTTTCAGCACTTAATGGAACACCAGACAGCGTGAGACTTCCACGATGAGGCCGTATAAAGTAAAACACTGCTTACTTTACTTTTGATATATTCTTACCAAAACTATGTAGAATATAACTCACGAAGCCTTTAGTTTTAACTTTCAGTTTATAAGAAATACAGGGATTAGAGGAAGAAGGAAAACAATGTCACAAATGATGGAGATTCTGTCAGGTGGTATGCTCTAAAAGACCAGGGGCTGGTCTCTTTAACAAGTTATTATTAAAGAAAACAGAGGGAAGAAGGTTGTTCTACACTAAATGAAACAATGAAACTTAAGGGACATGACAATGAAACCCCAAGTGTGGCCCTTGATTGAGTCTTATTTTGAATAACAATTTGGAGAACAGTTTGGGGAATTTTTCACATGAATTGGGTAGGGCATGATGTTAAGACATGATTGTCAATTTTGTTAGCTGTGGCAATGAAATTGTAGTTATATAGGAAAACAGTCCCCAAAACCTCACCATCCTGAAATAACCATTGTTTATATAGATAAACTTCGTTTCAGACCTTATGAGTGAGAAAGAACGAGCATGAAAAATGTTTTTATAAAAATAAAACAATGCTATATACTAATTTTAAGAAAAATTTTACGTTGAAGTTTAATTGAATTGAAAAAATAAAGAGAAATCAAAATAAAATGAATAAATACCTGAACTTTAGGTAAACATAATACATTTTCGCTGTTAGAGAAACTCTAAATATAACACTAAAATTGAGAACAAAGATAAAGAAAAACTTCTAGAGGCTGCTTGAATTTTCGGCAGCACTGTTTGATTCATTAATCTAAACAATGAGAAAAGTACCTTCCTTATTTTTCTTCCTATCATCTCCTTCACCTTTTAAAAATCTACCCTTACTTGTTTTTATTGGTCAGCGTATATAACCATACAACTTGCATTTGTTGAGTCTTACTTTGGATTTAATGAATTTCATTCCCAACATCAGGTTGTTTTTTACAACCTTTATTGATTGACTGGATATTATCAAGTCATTTTTACGAGGCTCCAGAATATTTTAAAACACTTATAGTTAAAGCAAAAGAGGAGTGGAAAATGCCGTCTTCCAACTAGAAAAAAAAAAAAAATCTACAGGGTTCCATGCTAGCAAACATGCAGACTCTAAAAGGAAAGTCTTTGCAACTCCTGCCACAAAGTCTGCAAAAAATCAAAGTTAATGCTTAAAAGCAAGAGTTCCAGACTAGGGGTTTCTGGGGCTGACTTTTGACCCCAGTAAGTACTAGTTATAAGGTTTAGCAGCCAGTTATAGCTATACTCAATTTTCCTATCTGGAGAAGATAAAATTATTGAATGAATTAAAAAAGAAAAATTTGTATAAAGTGCCATAAAAGTGCCCAGCACATAGCAAGTGCCCAATAAATGCTATCAGTAATAATTGGGATTCCTAGAGGAAAACTTTGATCTTTTCTAAGTAAGTTAGAAGAAAGTGAAACTAGAGACGGAGTTGCCCTCCGAGGTTTCTAATGCAGTGCTGGCCAGAGTTCTGTAATTCTTAGTGTACCATGGACAAACACCCCATGATGTTAAGCATTTAGGGAATTAACTTGAACAGTCCTTAAAGAGAAATAAATTAGGACAAACTGATTAATAGTACTCAAGGGTCAGTAAAAATAGTACCTTTTCATAACTTGATATTTATATTTCTTCAAATCTTGCTCTAATTGAATTTTAATTTAAACTTTCATGATAAAAACCATATTTTATTATTCTAATGAAACACAGTTAAGGAAGGTGATTAAATCATTAAATACCATACCATATTTTGCCATGTATAATGCATGCCCATATTTTCGGTTCAAACTTTTAGGGAAAATTTTTTTTTATTTTTAGCATTTAATTCAAATTTGTATTTATTTACACTTAGGAATTTGGGGGGGTGTATTATAAAGGAATTTTAGCCTTTATTTTTTAACATATTATGGTACAAGAAATTTTATGTAAAATAAAGAAGATCCAAAGTGTCTCTTAGCAGCTTTTTTGTCTGTTTTAATAACTGTTAAAACTATATTTAATAACTGTTAGCTTACAGCGTATGCTGTACAAAAACCATTTCAACATTTTCCAAGGGATTTTCTAATAATTTCCGTAAAAACTATCAGGTAGGTTGCTAGCTCCCACCTAAAGTGTACAAAGAGAAACACGTTGCTCTTCATTGGCCAAAAATGCTTTCACTGGAAATTCGTCTTAAGTTCAACAAAACAGATGAGGTGTCTAATTTAATTGTCAGACCTCATGCAATGACAGCTCTGACAGCCATTCCAGAAAAAGAGTTTCAAAATTGTTTTTAAGGATGGACCAACCAGGCACTGGTATTGGTGCCTAGCTTCCCAAGGGGAGTACTTCAAAGGTGACCATAGTGATAGTCAGCGTTTTTTCTAGGATGAGTTTGGAAACATAATTGCCTGACCTCATATTTATTATTATTTCAGTCAATTACAGGGTGATGTAGTTTGAAAGAGGGCCCAGGGAAGGCATCTTTGAGGAAGTGACATCTTAGCTGAGGACTAAAAGATAAGAAAGAGTTTACTCTTGAGTGAAGTGAGGTAAGTGGGTAGAATATTTGAAAGTAAGGGAATAGGAAAGGTGAAGATTCCACAGTAGGGGAAACATGTCAATCCTAGGAAATGAAGGAAGACAAGAAGGGCTAGAGAACAGAGTGCTGGAGAGGGTGTGGCCTGAGAAGAGGAGGAGAGGTAGGCAGGAGGCTGGCCTTGGATGGCTTCATAAAGAGCAAGCTGAAGACATTGAAGACTTTAAGGTGGGGTTGGATATAGCCCCAGAAAGTTTTACTATTGGAACAGGGGCACAAGAAAGACTATTGCAATTAGTGCTGTACAGATAAGAAATGATGGCAGCTCAGGCTATAGTAGTGGTTGTAGAGATGGTAGAAACTGTTTCGATTGAAGAGATATTTACGAGATAATTTGGTATGACTCGATGATGGCTTAGCTGTGGAGGACGGGAAAAGGGGAGCCATCAAAGGTGTGTTCTTGGTTCCTGCTTGTGGAGTTGAATGATGTTGGTACCACTCACTGGGGCAGGGATACTGGAAGAAGAAAAAAGTTGGAGGAGTGGGTGATAAATCATGGGTTCGGCTTGGAGAAATGGAGTTTGAGGCCCTTTTAAACTTTCAGGAACACATCTAGAACGTGGTCCGGAAAACATAATAGGCTCTCAAAAATGTTCATTGATTGAAGGAATGAAACTATAGGGAAAAGAAAGGTGAATATGGGTCTAGATCTCAAAGGGCAGGTTTTGCTGGAGCTACATGTTGTGGGTCATTGGTTTACAGATAGTTGGGAGTTGTGGATATTGAAGAAAATACCTGGAGAGGGAATATAGAAAAAAGGGCTTTTATTCTATAAATATAATTCTAAAATTTATGGTTTGGTGTAAATGTATGGTTTCTCAGGGAGAAACCTGCCAAGGAGACAGAGAAGGAATGGACAGAAAGGTTGGATGAAGGAGATAAGTAAGGTGTCAAGGCCAGGTGAAAAGTCTGTTTCAAACAGCAATCAATAAATCAATATATATTGGCACATTAAAAAGAGGTCATTAAGGGTATCTCTCACCTCTCCTCATTGAGGAGAGGGACCCATTCCAACTTCCTTTGGAAGTGCTATAAACTTTCTCTTTGTTCTTCCAAAATAAAATCTCTTTGTTACCCTGAAAAAAAAAAAAAAGAGGTTATTAAGGAGTTTAATGAAGGGATTAAAGAGGTGAACAATGTTAATGAAAACTAACAACTGATACTGAAGTACTCCAGGCCAGCGATAGGTTAGTCTTTCCACCCAGGACATAAGGGGTAGAGAGGGTTACCTGGACCCAGGAGAGCTGTAACTGTCAGAGTGGTCTACCCAACCATTGCCAAACTGCAGCCTGGCTGGGGGAAAAAGCCAGGGAGAGTAAATACCCTGACCTTTTGCTACTCTCTTTTTCTGATGTCCTTTATGGACTTTCATTGACCAAACCTGTTACTCAGAAGGCATGGGGGCCAGGTGATATAATCTGGGGCATACAAAAGGGTGGCAAGGATGAAGGACAGATCTGAATCTGGGGTGGGTGGCAAATGGAGGCAGGTCAACACAAGTGAGCAGTGAAAGATTACTGCTGAAAGAGTAAGATAAGGACTGAACCCTGTCTCCCAGGAGGCAGAAAGGTCCTTAGAGAGAGCTATTGAGGAGAGAGGTGCTGTGGAAGACGGAACAGAGCAGGTTGAAGAGTGAATTGCAGGTGAGGAAAGGAAGAAATTTCACCAAGTTTGGCTGAGGATGGTGACAAAAGAGAGCCACAGAGGGAGAGTGATATGCAAATGAGAGAGATGGCGTGTGTAAGATTTCAGAGAGTTCCTTAACTGTTCCCTGCTCTCCCACCAGGCCCTACAATAGTGAATTACCTCCCATGTACCCTGAGAGGCTTTCCCTTATCCCAGCCAACCTAATTAAATGTGAATCACATACTGTGCCTTGGGACAAGGGGTCACTGTGAAACAACATAGACAATGGCAGCAAATTATGGCTGTTAAGCTTAAGTTTACAGGAAGTAAGACAGAAAAATTCACTGCCTACTTGCAGAACCAATTTATCCTATCCCCGATAGCTGAGATAAAAGATTTTCTAAGCTTCTCTACCCATACTGACCCCTCACATCTTGAGCTGAGTCTGACAGGCCCTCCTTTAGTTTTGAAGGATAAAATTAGGGAAGATTGCTGCCTTATGCCCAGTGAGACACAGGGAGGTGGCAAGCCTCTTTGAACAGTCCCCTATGCCATTCTGGTACAACATCTGTGGACTGGGGAGGTTTCAGGCATATTGACAGCCCACAGAACGTCATCTGGCTTCATTACGTTAGTGGTGTCATGTTAACTGGATTCCCACCAAGTGGACCTTAGAAGCATCAAGAACCCTAGATTCCTTGGTATCTTTGATTCTCAACACAGGCCTCAGGACCAGCTACAGAGCCAGGGACTGTGGAAGCTATGCTCTGTGTTAATTGATTGCTTTTCCTTCCCCTTTTCCCCACCTTCAACATTGCCACATAAGAAGAACATTGGTGCTAGCTAATAGGTTCAGTTTCTGGAGGGAATATAACCCAATTGAAATATTTCTACAATAATATGGTACCAAACAGGATTTTAAGTATTACCTACATCAGAGACATGAGCTGGGCAAAGGGGTGGATTTTGCTAGATGCCTTCCAATTTCCTCTTCCAGATCCACTTTGTATCCTCCTCTACTGTCAAAGAAGGGGAGCTCAAAGAATGCCCCCAAAGATATTCAGGTCCTAATCTCTGGAACCTATGAATGCTACCTTACATGGAAAAAGGATCTTTGAAGGTGTGATTGAGGGATATTATTCCAACAGGCCCCAAATACAATCTCACTGTCCTTGTAAGAGGGAAGCAGAGGGAGACATGGAAGAGCAGAAAGCCATGCAAAATAAGCAGAAGGAGAAATACATTCATGGCACTGAAGACAGAAGGAGGGGCCATGAGCCAAGGAATGCAAAATCATAGTTGCGGACTCTGACCCAGCAAGGAAATGCGTTCTCCCTTTGAGCCTCTGGAGAGAACATAGATCTGCTGACACCTTGATTTTAGCCTTCTAAGACTCATTTCCACAGAACTTTAAATGAATAAATTTCTGCTGTTTAAGCCACCAAGTCTGTGGTAATTCATTACACCAGCCATAGGAAACTAATACAACCCGTTCTCTGCCATGAAAGTGGCGACCTGCACAGACTACATATATCACAGCTTCTTTTGCCCTCGGATTTCTGATTTCATTTGGTTACCCTGATACAGTGTGGCACAGGGAGAAAATATTTAGTTGGGCTTATCCAGGGTTGAGATTTTGAATAGTAAGATTAGGGATGTGTAGCGCTGACTTGTAAGAGCCAATTGTGTGTGCCTCTTCTGAACTCCACGTTCTGTGGCACCCTAGTAACTGCTTGAAATAAGCCACAGCAGGAAAATTTGCACCAAGGAAATCAGCACAGGCTATAAATTAGCACTCATGTTAGTTGTTAGACATTTAAAGTACCCTACAGAATAGGTTCAGTGAAAAAGGAAAGGAAAAAGAGATTATGACATTTGGAAGAGAATTTATAAAAAAATATATTTAAGATATGGTACAAGAAAGCTGATAGATTAGAAGAATGTAGAGAAAGTAATGAACTTGATGACTTGTTAAGGTAAAAGATCAATGTCGTGAGAGCGGTGAAAAAGTCATCTTTTATGCATAGTTCAAAAGCAGGAAACACAAAGCACTATATGGCTTAAGGATACCAATGTGTGTTAAAACAATGTAGAAAGGCAAAGGATATACCTTTTCAAGTGTAGCCACCTCTAGAGATCTGTGGATGGATATGCCAGGCTCCTGAGGTACTGATGAGGTTGTATTTCTGATCTGTGGTGAGTACATGAGTACTAATTTTATGATTATTCTTTAAACTTACAGATATGTTTTACAACACTTTTTTGTAGGTATGGTGTATCTCTATTTCGAATTTCAAAAGTTGGCTACATACACAAGTGTTGTATGTGAGCGGGTATTCAAGGAATGGTTAAGAATTTAGCCTTTAGAGTCAGACTCAAGGTCCAAACACCAGCCTTCATATATTTGTTATGTGACATTGGACAAAGGATTTTTCATTTCACAAGTATTTATTGAGTATTCCAGACACTGGTCTACATACAGGGGATACAATGATTCAGAAGGCACGCCACAATCACAGACAAAGTTCTATATTGTTATGGATCTTATGCTTTTGCTTCTCTGAAGCTCAATTCTCATTGAGGACATGGAATTTGTCAATTGATGATTTAATTATGTGGCTATTCTCACAGGGCATGGTACTTGATAAATGCAGTGTCAGTAGTAGCTACTTTTACAATTATTATGTATGAGAAGCAAAACGATCATTTATATGCCAACACTGAGACATAAAATGATCCAAATAAATACATTGTTCTAGAGTTTAATCCTTCATTATTCAGGACTTTTTTAAACTGAGTATAGCATATAGTACATACAGTAAGTACACAAATCTAGAATAAACGGCTCAATAATTTTTTGTGTAAATATATACCTATGTAACCACCACCTGCATAAAGATAGAACATTTTCAGAACACCACAAAAATGCCTAGAACTTATTGATTTTATACATTTTTATAGCCAAATTTCTGAGAAGTTTGACATGCTTTCTTGTCTTCAGGAAAGGAGGACCAGAAACATAACTTAACCATGTCTTGAAGCTATTGCTAGAGGGTGATATAATTTGCTGTCTCATTTTCTCTTCTTTTTTCTCCTGTAACTCTTTTAGATACAAAAACAGAACATAAACCTTTTCTAACTATAGAAGGTTGGATAAATTTATGTTTGATTTTCAGTTGAACTTATCATCTCTTTCCTAACTAACATCAGGCCTTTTCATTAAGGTCCAAATTTTCTTTTTTTTTTTTTTTTTTGGTTCTTGGCCGGGGCTGGTTTTGAACCCACCACCTCTGGCATATGGGACCGGCGCCCTACTCCTTGAGCCACAGGCGCCACCAGGTCCAAATTTTCTTAACGTATGTTGTTTTTAATTTGTTGTAGCGCCATCTAGATATTACTGATAACTAATATGTTAAATATTACAACATGGTGGGAAGCATTAATAAAGCCAAATGAAGGACTTTTTAGTACCAAGGTCCTAGGACATCTGTTCCAAGGCTTGAGAAAGATTTTGTTTGTTTTAAACTATTTTTTTTATCTTCCATAGAAAGTTTTTTATACTTTGGGCCTGAGGTAGCATGTCCTTACATATTCATTTATTTTTCCTTGTAGCCATCCTTGCAAGACCAGTAGCAATTTGATTCCTTCCTATAGATGAAGAATAAGGTACACTGGGTGAAGACTGGCCTCACACCAGGGCAGCATTCTTCTCCAGGTCTTTTCTCCCATAGCTGGGTACTTCACATTTAGGAATATCTCTTTTCACTTCTTTAAGAACTAAGCATATTTAAGAGTTGACAATTATCTGAACAGCCAGCTAATCCCAGCAATTATTTCCTTTATAGTAGACAGTAGTCCGGTAGAGATACTCCAGATGATTACTTAATCCTGACTCACTTCCTTCTGCTCCGTCATGGGTAATTCCAGACTTCACATCACATTAGGAGATGAATTACTGGGGTAGGATGAATGTACTGGGTATGCAGCGTGGGTACCAACTGCCCATTCATAACCCCTGAGACCCTTTGTGGAGACTTGGCCCAGCAGGTTCATTTGATCCTTAAACAGATACTGAATGAGTAAAAGATTATTAAGACTAGACTTCAGGAAGCATACAAGTCTCATTTTCATCCATTCACAACTTGTTGTGTGCCAGGCCCTGTTCCGGGAGTGCATGTTCTTGACATCTGGATCATCCCTTCCTGCCACCTCTGATGAATATGTTTTCTTGGCTTGGTTTCATTTCTCTTCACTCAGAGGGCCATCATGTTCATGCAGTGTGGGCCCAGTTTAATCTTGACTTAGAAATAAGGCCATTTTTCTCCCCATTTTTGTGGGGAATTCTCCACAGGAGAGAGGCAGTGTTGCTCAGTGGGCTGTGGGGGGTGGGGGAAGATCATTGCACTGTCTGAGATGACTTTTCTCCCCTCTGCAGTTTCTGAGAGTCCCACTTGGACTCCAGAGTCCCATTGAGAGCATGACAGCAATGTTTATGTGCAATTCTAATGCTGGTTTTAGCAGCATAAGTGCTTTTTAATGCATAGCATTACAGCGAATGAGCCCTATTCTCTCAGCCTCTTAATAGCTGTCTAGAGGGGCGTAATTCCCAGCTCTGCCTCCAAGCACAGTTATTTACAAGCTCAGTTACATGTACACGTCAAGTGTGGTGAAAGCCAGGATGGAGATGGGTTGAGTTTAAGGCAATTTGGCAAGTCTTTATGCCCTGTATAATCACTCAGGTCTCTCAGCCACCCCTGACCAGAGCTTCTCTTCACATTTGTTAAAGGAAGCTCTGGGAATTTGGGGAGACAAGCTGCAGAAGTAGAATTCTTTCCTTCTGCCTCCCCCACCTCCAGATTCCCCACTGCTCCCCACCTTTAGAGCTTGACTTAAATTACAATTCCCAGCCCAAATCTGCCCAGTGGGCTCTGTCGTCACAGCCAACACCCTGTCCTGAATTCTACAAGAGTGTAAACTAAACTTCCTCTCCTATGCTTGCCTCCAGTGTCCATCCTTTGCCTTAATTCAGCCCTAGAAATCAGATTCATTTTTTATTTTTATTTATTTATTTTTTCAGATTCATTTTTTAAAGTGTAAATCAGATCCTAAAACTTCTTCAACCTCTGTTTGCTACCAAACTTAGAATGAAATATAACTCTTTACAAGCACCTGCAAGGCACAGCAGACTTTGCTTTCTGCCTACCTCGTGTACCCGTCACATGCTCACATACCCAGCCCCCACCCAGCTCAGATCTTAGTTCTTTAAAGAGGGTTTCCTGGTCATCCAGTCTGACTAATCATTCCTTCCTCACATTTATGCTCTACTCTATTATCCTGCACTTTCCTCAAAACACTAATATCATAGAAAATAATCTTACTTATTTGATGGTTCATACATTTTTCTATCAACCCTACTAGAACCTAAAATCTATGAGAGAAGGAATTGTGACCATTATGATTATGATGACCTGGCACATAGTAAGTAGATGCACAACAAATGCTATTGAATGAATGAACTTTCTCACCAAAGTATTAGCTGATGGATGATGTCATAACAACTGTTATTGCTATTTCTATCACTACAATTGTATCTGTGGCTGCTGCCTTTCGAGGGAGTGAGGCTTCATAGAAAAACTTCTACAATAAATAAAACTGTGTCAGTGATTTATTTTTCTTTCATTTTTCCCTTTACAGTTTCATTTATTTTTAATCAGATTTACCCATAGCTAAAATATGAAGCATCAACTATCTCTGTAAGGTATGCTGTTTAAAAATAAAACAGCAGGTCTCCTCCTCATCTCTTTCTTCCTCCTTCCCACAAGCAAGCTCTTTCTCCTGTTTTAGCTGATTAAGATTTACCTCTACGCATTCCCACCAGCAGTGTAGAGTGTTCCCTTTTCTCCACATCCACACCAACATCTCTGGTCTTGGGATTTTGTGATATAGGCTAGTCTTCCTGGAGTTAGATAATATCTCAAAGTAGTTTTGATTTGCATTTCTCTGATGATTAAAGATGATGAGCACTTTTTCATATGTCTGTAGGCCGTGCGCCTGTCTTCTTCAGAGAAGTTTCTCTTCAAATCCCTTGCCCAGCCTGCGATGGGATCACTTGTTTTTTTCTTGCTGATGCGTTTGAGTTCTCTGTGGATTCTGGTTATTAAACCTTTGTCGGAGACATAACCTGCAAATATCTTCTCCCATTCTGAGGGCTGTTTGCTTGCTTTACTTACTGTGTTCTTGTCTGTGCAGAAGCTTTTTAGTTTGATCAGGTCCCAGTAGTGTATTTTTGAAGCTGCTTCAATTGTCCGGGGGTCCTCCTCATAAAATACTCGCCCAGACCGATTTCTTCAAGGGTTTTCCCTGCACTCCTCTTCTAGTATTTTTATAGTTTCATGTCTTTGGAAAGATACATGGAGAACACTTAGAGATCTAAAAATGGATCTGCCATTCAATCCTATAATTCCTCTACTAGGCATATACCCAGAAGACCAAAAATCACATTATAACAAAGATATTTGTACCAGAATGTTCATTGCAGCCCTATTCATAAGTGCTAAATCATGGAAAAAGCCCAAGTGCCCATCGATCCATGAATGGATTAATAAATTGTGGTATATGTACACCATGGAATATTATGCAGCCTTAAAGAAAGATGGAGACTTTACCTCTTTCATGTTTACGTGGATGGAGCTGGAACATATTCTTCTTAGTAAAGTATCTCAAGAATGGAAGAAAAAGTATCCAATGTACTCAGCCCTACTATGAAACTAATTTATGGCTTTCACATGAAAGCTATAACCCAGTTACAACCTAAGAATAGGGGGAAGGGGGAAAGGGAGGGGAGGGAGAGGTGGGCGGAGGGAGGGTGAGTGGTGGGATTACACCTGCGGTGCATCTTACAAGGGTATATGTGAAACTTAGTAAATGTGGAATGTTAATGTCTTAGCACAATAACCAAGATAATGCCAGGAAGGCTATGTTAACCAGTGTGATGAAAATGTGTCAAACGGTCTATGAAACTAATGTATGGTGCCCCATGATCACATTAATGTACACAGCTATGATTTAATAAATAAATAAAGATTTACCTCTATGCTTCTAAGTAACATATGTGTGTTGCTAATTCATGATTGTTCCATTTAAGGCATTACTTGTTGATTTCTGTCTATCATAGATGACCATTTATTGACCTTCGGATGGGGGAATAGGTCTCTTTCCCACTCCCTGGCCAGCCATACAAATGTGCCAGGTCCCTCTGTGAGCCTCGCACTAGTGTTCATTGGAGTTTTGGCTAGATTAATATTCCATATTGACATTATTATAATCACTTACACACTATCACAGCTAAACCACGCAGTAAAATAAGAATACTTTTTCTTTCCTGCATAATCTCTGGTCACTAAGGAGGTGCCGATATATTACTGTCCAAGATCCATTTAACTTCACAGGGAGATTTACCAGGGAATTTGAGATGTCCCCTCCAACTTTAAAATTCTGATAGAGCTTGAAGAGTCCTTGTGTGAAAATCAAAACTTATAAGGTATAAGTAGAGTTTATAAGTCAGAGTCCATAAGACTTACCTTATAAGTCACTTTCTTATACCTTAATATGCAAAATCATTCAAATCACTGAAACTTGGGGAATTGGATGTGCTCTTTTGAAAATACATCCAATTGTGTGTCTCATATATTCATACTATGACACCATCACACAGCATCCATCTCTGGGGGCTCTTCTCTGGGGCAGCATGGGGCTATGGACAAACACTGGCAGCTGCTTGTCAAGAAATGTAGCTTCTAGTACACAGCTTTGTGGACAGTTCTAGGTTTGGCTAATGTATGCTCTTCAGTGAAAAGCCCTGAATACGGACCACTTAGTCATTTATTTCCCACCAGAAATAAAGAGAACTTACTGAACAACTCTTTGCCCATCCCTTGTGTTATGGTCTCAATTGTGTACCCCCAAATTCAAATATTGAAGCCCAGCCTCCCATGTGATTGTATTTGAAGAAAGAGCCTTTCAAGAGATAAGGTTAAGTGAGTTCATAAGGGTGGGGCCCTGATCCAATAAAACTGGTGTCCATAAGATGAGGAAGATACACAGAAAAGATTCATTAACAAAAAGATGACAGACATCTGCAGGGCAAGGAGAGAGACCTCAACCCTGGAGCACCTTGATGTTGGACTCTACCATCCAGAACTGTGAGAAATCAGTTTCTGTTGTGTAAGCTGCCCATCCTATGGAATTTCATTATGGCAGCTCCAGCTGACTAATACACCTTGTGATATTCATGGCCTTGGAGCCAAGAAGGGCTCACTCCAGTGGAGAGGAACATTTATTTCTGCCCAACTTACTCAGCCCCCACAATTTCTTAGCCCAATCCCCTTCTTGGGCCATACTGGGTGTACGTACATGCTGAGTAGAATTTAGAATCTCTTTCTTGCTGACCTACATGCTGCTCAGCTGCTTTTTCTACACAAGTGAAAGTATTTCACTTTTAGGATTCATCTTGATTCCTGAGGATTTACATGCTGAGTTACTTCAAGCTGAAGGAAGCTAGAATTTGTATGGACTTCATGCCT
Organism: Nycticebus coucang; assembly: GCF_027406575.1. Lineage (NCBI taxonomy): Eukaryota > Metazoa > Chordata > Mammalia > Primates > Lorisidae > Nycticebus > Nycticebus coucang. The sequence continues at coordinate 104,797,260 of NC_069787.1, forward strand.
CCACCCAGGTCAGAATTTACAGCATTATAAAGGCTTTTCATGGTCTTTGTAAAGTTTTAAAACTGTTAAATTTTAACAACTCAGTTTGTAGGTTCATAGAAACACCCTATATGTATTCTCATAATGAGCCATGAATTTTCTTCTGGAAATGGATAGAAGCTCACTTCGGCTGGGTGCAGGTTCATCTTCTTTTCTAAGGAAGCCATTTTTCATTTGTCATAAGATTTGAAATTTAAAAGAAAATCTTCTATAGTTGTATAGCACAGCTATCTTAATCACAAATAAATAGGCTTCTAAATGCCATTTGCATATCATTTTTCTCATGCCTCAGCTTGAGTTGATTTTTTATTATTTGCTTTATTTTACCAATGCAAAATATATGTTTTTAAAATTATATTTTATCAAAAAAGGGCCCTTTATCCTAGCCCTTTCCATCTCCATTCCTGTTCCCCTGACACCAGCATTTTTAACTTTTTAAGCTATTTTTTCTACTGGTTACTCTCTGTTTCCAGATAATGTGCTTCTACAACTATTTCTTGATTTATCCACTGTCAACATTATCTATCGATTATGGTGTTAAGATGAATGGATATTTAACTCTCTTAGACTGTCCCCTCCTCACCTGTCTATATCCTCCTAATATTATTTCACCATTTTTGTTAAATCAATAATCAGTAGTTTACATCATGATGACACAGTAAATGTGTCCTCTGCAAAGCAAAGGTGTGCACATAACTGCATATCATCTCTTGTATAGCATTTGGTCTGGTGTCTCTAATTGCCTTTCTCCTTTCCTGCTGTCTTTCTGTCATCAACGTACCCACAGCATGATTTTATGTCATCATAGCAGTTGTTGTGCTGAGCCCCCTGTGTCCTGAAGACCCTCTCCCCAGAGCTTCCTCCCTGGAATGTCTTCCCACTGCTCTGCTGGGTTGACTCTCCCTCCTCCTGCAAACGGTTCCTTCTCTCATCTTCTTTCACACCCAGTTTTACTCAAGCATATTTAAGATGAGAAGTTGTCTGTATTTTTGCATGTATGAAATGTCATCATTTTTCTCCTCATGTTTGGCTGGTGGTGAATGTGGAATGCTAAATTGAAAAAATTTTTTCTTTACAATTTTGAAGACGGTTCCAGTGTATTGCAGCATCCAGTGCCCCATCCAGTGCCACTCAGGTTCTCATTCCTTTGCAGACGTGCTTTCTCTTTCTACGCTGAAAGCTTTTAGGATTGTCCTTTATAGCTGGGCCTTGGAAATTTCACAATAAAAGGTATTGATATGAGTATTTTTTAAATTACTTCAGGCATTTAGTGAATTTTAAATAAAAGTCTGTACATTTATCATTCAGCTCTGGAACATTTTGCTATATATTTTAAAATAATTTTCTCCCCTCACCTCTCTCTAGGCTCCTTTTCAGAAAAACTGCTGAGCAGATGTTGGGCCTTCTGGATTAGATCCTCTATATTTCTGATTTTTGACCTCACTGTCTCCTTTCCAGGGGATTATCTCCATTTTATCTTCTAACATATATTGAAATTTTAATTCTGGCAATGCTGCTTTTCATTTTTAAGAGCTCCTTCTTATTCTCTTGGAGTTCCTTTTATTTATGACTATCTTTCCTTATTTTTTTTTTTGAGGATATCAATTAAAATACTAATTTGGACACTGATTTGGTTTAGTTTTTTTTTTTTTTAAGTTTTGGTTTTATCTTTCAATTCCCTGAGTTATACCTCCTGTTCATATTTAGTCATTTTTTTGTACACATTATTTCATCTTTTTTCCTGTTGGAAGCCTTCTTCAAATGTTTAGGGAGCCTTTATTGTCTATTCATACTTATGTGGCAATAGACGATGATTAGCAGGGCAGATCACAAGGGTAAGACTTGCTAATTGGTGAGCCCTGCTTTAAACTGAGCAGGCAGGGTTTCTGGTTTTCCCCTGAATGTCAATACACAAGGCCATCCAGAGTGAGACCTCTGATCCATGTGATGGAGTGGCCATCTGATCAGTGACATTCTGTGGACAGGGTGGTGGCTGATAGAAGACTCAGGTTGACTGGGGTGAGCTCAGATTAATCCCCTGTCTTCAGTCCCATGCTTCACCCCTCAAGTGCTACCTCCAGGTCACTCCGCAGGATTCTAAGGGCTAATTGGCTCTCTGTTTAGACCATACTTCAAGGCAAGGCTTATCTGTCTCTATTTACCTCCCAGCATCTAAAAATATATTGAAGTTTTGTGTCACTGATGTCTTCTCTACCAATCTCTTTGTCCTTGTGGGTTTATTTAATATATTGTATTTCTTTACAAATACAATATATTAAATTTTATTTGTCTTAGGAGGGAGAGCATATAATTCTCCACCTTTAACCTTCTAGCTTTAATCAAAAGACAGCTTGAGTTGTTCATGTTTAAAGCACATAGTAATTGTATGATTTCATGATTTCATTTGCCTATTGCCTATATACAGAATAGGCAAATCCATAGAGACAGAAAACAAATTAGAGTTGGCAGGGGCTAGAGAGAGGGTTGAACAGTTAGTGACTTCTCAATGGGTATGGAGATTGCTTTCAGGGTGAGGAAAATGTGGTGAGGTTGTTAAGATAAATGTACTTAATGCCACTGAACTATACACTTTAAAATTCTTAAAATGGAAGTTTTATATTATATATATTTTTCCACAATAAACTACAAGTCAAACTTTGCTCCCACAGAATCCTGGTGTTCTGTGATCAGTGGTAACAAGTTTACCGTGAAAATTAAACATCACAATCACCAAGATGTGGAATATAAAACCCTTTTATTTTCTCATTTGATTAATAACTGAGTATTTTACTTTCCAACCAAATGAAAGAGAGAAAATTTGGGGATTTCTTAGGCTCTTTGTAGAACAAAAAGAGATACTCATATTTTCAGGTTGAAATAATTCTGTATTTATATTTTACAGTAAATAAGAGAAAATATATTTTTGGGTTTGGTGACAGATAAGAGGCATTAGATGTCAGAAGTTGAAGAAGGATATGTGGGAAGAAAACTCGAAGTTGAAAATACTCTACTTTAGGTAAGTTTTTTTAAAAAGTGCCAATCAACCCATGAATAGATTAATAAACTATAGTATATGTATACCATGAAATATTATTCAGCCATAAAAAGATAGGGACTTTATATCTTTTGTATAAACCTGGATGGAGTTGAAGAACATTATTCTTAGTAAAGTATCACAAGAATGGAAAAGCAAGTATCCAGTATACGTAATACTAATATGAAACCAATAGAGAAATAACTACACACCCACACAAGAAAGAAAAACACAATTAAATTCAAGGGGGGGAGGAGGAGCAGAAAAAAGAGAGGGGAAGGAGGAAGGAGTATTGGTCAACTCTCATCTGACGGGTGCAATGAAAGGGTATACAGCACATCCCCCAGACAGGGCTCAACTACAACTTGAACCTTCATTCCTAACCATTAGGAACCAACATTCCTAACAAATGCAAAGAATGTAACCTAATCATCTGTACCTCATATTAGTTTGAAATTAAAAAGAAAATTAATAGCAGCCTTCCTTACTCATATTTTTTAAAAAATCATCTAAAGTAGAATTTTCTCAACTTTGAGTTTTCTTTCCGCGTATCCTTCTTCAACTTCTAACACCTAATGCCTCTTATCTGTCCTAAAATCCAACAAAAGGTGTCCTCTTATTTACTATAAGAATAGAAATATAGGAATAACAGCTTCCTTGCATCTGGGCACCGTGAGTCTGGGGAGATAGGACTCCAGGCATCTCTGGCTGGTGGGAACTGCCTAGCATCACTCCTATGAGGATACAGGGACTCAGCGAGAGACTTCTGGACCCCAAGAGGAGGACTAAAACAGTGGAAAACCGGCAAGTGGTCGCTTGTGTTCAATCCGTCTAAACCAGCCCACAACTGTAAGTTCAGTAGCAGCGAGACTGCAAACCAGAAAGGCCTTACCTGTGAACTGTTTTCATGTCCTTGGACTTGGCACTGAGTTGAACTGCCTTGGGGAAGGCCTGAGCGGGAGTGCGGAGAACTTTGGCCGTTGTCTAGGGCCCCAGTCTGAGCCGCTGAGCCAGACGGAGCTAATAGTGTTTGGCGGTGGGTCACACGGAACCATTGCCAGTGATCTGCCCCGGCAAGCTCCACCCTCAGGGTCTCAGAGTTAGAAACGGGTGGGAGCTTGTAACCCAGCAACCAAGTAGCCTAAGGGTGGGGTCTGAGCCGCCTTGCAGCCCTAACCCTCAGGGACAGAGTGAGACCGGTTTTGGCACACTGGGTAAGTGGATAGCCACTTCAGCAGTGATTCCAGCGAGAAAGCTGGGAAAGCTTCTGCTCAGCAAGTTTACAAGTTCAAAGTGCCTTTTAAGTGGGCTGAAGAGAGATTTAGGGTGTCTACCTGCTGGGGTTTGAGAAATCAGCAGACTCCAGTCGTATCAGAATTGTGACTACCATCTCACACCCCAGAAGACCACGTGTTGCCCAGACAATATTCAATAACATATACAAACTGCTTTGTTTTTGGTTGTGTATTTTTTTCTTTTTTTTTTTTGTTTGGTTGTTTTTTTTTTGTTTGTTTGTTTATTGTGACGTTGTTGATGTTCTTTTGTTTTTTAATTTCAATCTTTTCCATACAGATCCCTTTTTCTTTCTCAATTTTTCTAGTTTAATTATAATTTCCCATTGCTGCCTTTTTTAATAACTACAATTTCATTTTTGCTAGTGTTTCTACCCCTATCATTTGTTTTTTCACCCAATTGTATCCCCGTAAAGTTTTCTGTTTGCTTGTTTTGGTTTGATTTATAGCATTTTTGTCTTTCCTCTCTACTTGGTGGAGGTGGGGTACTGTGTCTGATCAGGTTAGCAAAGAGCTGCTGACCTCAAGGGAACCACCCAACTGGGCACCCCCAGAAGGTGGGGTTTTTTAAGGTTGTGTCAAAGTACCCTACTGTACACCTATATTGCCCTGTCTTCCTCTTTCTGTACCTCTCTTCTTTTTGTCAATATTCCTTATCCCCACCCCCTCTCCTTTCTCTTTCTTTTTTTTTCTTATCACTCGGTCCTCCTTTCTTTCATCCCTTTTTTGCTCCACAACCTTCTCACCCTTCTGGTCCTGTAACCCTTAGTCCACAGGCACAAGAACTTAAAGAGCAAGAGGAAGTGAAAGGAAAATTAGGGCAAGGAAACAGATAAAAGAAATCACTCATGAGGAAGAATCAGCAGAAAACTCCAGGCAACATGAAGAACCAGTCCAGAACAACCCCGCCAAGGGACCATGAGGTAGCTACTGCAGAGGATTCCACCTATACAGAAAGGTTAGTAATGACAGAAAGGGAATTTAGAATACACATGTTGAAAACAATGAAAGAAATGATGGAAACAATACAGGAAACTGCTAATAAAGTGGAAAATAACCAAAAGGAAATCCAAAAACAGAATCAATTCAGAGATGAACGATATGAAGAATATAAAAAGGATATAGCAGAGCTGAAGGAAATGAAACAGTCAATCAGGGAACTTAAAGATGCAATGGAAAGTATCAGCAACAGGTTAGACCATGCAGAAGAAAGAATTTCAGAGGTAGAAGACAAAGTTTTTGAGATAACTCAGATAGTAAAAGAGGCAGAAAAGAAGAGAGAGAAAGCAGAACGTTCACTGTCAGAATTATGGGACTTTATGAAGCGTTCCAACATACGAGTTATAGGAATTCCAGAAGGGGAAGAAGAATGCCCCAGAGGAATGGAAGCCATACTACAGAATAATATAAAAGAAAATTTCCCAAACATCACCAAAGATTCTGACACACTGCTTTCAGAGGGCTATCGTACCCCAGGTCGCCTCAACTCTAACCGAACTTCTCCAAGACACATTGTGATGAACCTGTCCAAAGTCAAGACAAAAGAAAAGATTCTGCAAGCTGCCAGGAGTAAGCGCCAGTTGACCTACAGGGGCAAATCCATCAGAGTGACCGCAGACTTCTCTAATGAAACTTTCCAAGCAAGAAGACAATGGTCATCTACCTTTAATCTACTTAAACAGAACAATTTCCAGCCCAGAATTCTGTACCCTGCTAAGCTAAGCTTAAAAATTGACGGAGAAATCAAATCATTTACGGATATACAAACATTGAGGAAATTCGCCACAACAAGACCAGCTCTACAGGAAATACTTCAACCTGTTCTGCACAATGACCACCACAATGGATCAGCAGCAAAGTAAGAACTCAGAAATCAAAGGACAGAACCTAACCTCCACACTGATGCAAAAGATAAAACTAAGCAATGGACTCTCACCAAATAAGACGAATAGAATACTACCACACTTATCAATTATCTCCATAAATGTTAATGGTTTGAATTCCCCACTGAAGAGACATAGATTGGCTGACTGGATTAAAAAACACAAGCCATCCATCTGCTGTCTGCAAGAAACACACCTGGCTTCAAAAGACAAATTAAAGCTCCGAGTCAAGGGTTGGAAGACAATTTTTCAGGCAAATGGAATTCAGAAGAAAAGAGGAGTTGCGATCTTATTTTCAGATACATGTGGATTTAAAGCAACTAAAGTCAAAAAAGACAAAGATGGTCACTTTATATTGGTCAAGGGAAAACTACAACAAGAAGATATTTCAATACTAAATATTTATGCACCCAATTTAAATGCTCCCAGATTCTTGAAGCAGACCTTACTCAGTCTGAGCAATATGATATCTGATAATACCATCATAACAGGGGACTTTAACACACCTCTTACAGAGCTGGACAAATCCTCTAAACAGAAATTAAACAAAGATATAAGAGATTTAAATGAGACCCTAGAACAACTATGCTTGATAGATGCATATAGAACACTCCACCCCAAAGACAAAGAATATACATTCTTCTCATCACCCCATGGAACATTCTCCAAAATTGATCATATCCTGGGACACAAAACAAATATCAACAGAATCAAAAGAATTGAAATTTTACCTTGTATCTTTTCAGAACATAAGGCACTAAAGGTGAAACTCAACTCTAACAAAAATGCTCAACCCCACCCAAAGGCATGGAAATTAAACAATCTTCTGTTGAATAACAGATGGGTGCAGGAAGAAATAAAACAGGAAATCATTAACTTCCTTGAGCATAACAATGATGAAGACACAAGCTACCAAAACCTGTGGGATACTGCAAAAGCAGTTTTGAGAGGAAAATTCATCGCTTTAGATGCCTACATTCGAAAAACAGAAAGAGAGCACATCAACAATCTCACAAGAGATCTTATGGAATTGGAAAAAGAAGAACAATCTAAGCCTAAACTCAGTAGAAGAAAAGAAATATCCAAATCAAATCAGAGATCAATGAAATTGAAAACAAAAGAATCATTCAGAAAATTAATGAAACAAGGAGTTGGTTTTTTGAAAAAATAAATAAAATAGATAAACCATTGGCCAGACTAACTAGAAATAGAAAAGTAAAATCTCTAGTAACCTCAATCAGAAACGATAAAGGGGAAATAACCACTGATCCCACAGAGATACAAGAGATCATCTCTGAATACTACCAGAAACTCTATGCCCAGAAATTTGACAATGTGAAGGAAATGGATCAATATTTGGAATCACACCCTCTCCCTAGACTTAGCCAGGAAGAAATAGAGCTCCTGAACAGACCAATTTCAAGCACTGAGATCAAAGAAACAATAAAAAAGCTTCCAACTAAAAAATGCCCTGGTCCAGATGGCTTCACTCCAGAATTCTATCAAACCTTCAAGGAAGAGCTTATTCCTGTACTGCAGAAATGATTCCAAAAAACTGAGGAAGAAGGAATCTTCCCCAACACATTCTATGAAGCAAACATCACCCTGATACCAAAGCCAGGAAAAGACCCAAACAAAAAGGAGAATTTCAGACCAATCTCACTCATGAATATAGATGGAAAAATTCTCAACAAAATCCTAGCCAATAGATTACAGCTTATCATCAAAAAAGTCATTCATCATGATCAAGTAGGCTTCATCCCAGGGATGCAAGGCTGGTTTAACATACGTAAGTCCATAAACGTTATCCACCATATTAACAGAGGCAAAAATAAAGATCACATGATCCTCTCAATAGATGCAGAAAAAGCATTTGATAAAATCCAGCATCCTTTTCTAATCAGAACACTGAAGAGTATAGGCATAGGTGGCACATTTCTAAAACTGATTGAAGCTATCTAGGACAAACCCACAGCCAATATTTTACTGAATGTAGTAAAACTGAAAGCTTTTCCTCTTAGAACTGGAACCAGACAAGGTTGTCCTCTGTCACCTTTACTATTCAACATAGTGCTGGAAGTTCTAGCCAATACAATTAGGCAAGACAAGGAAATAAAGGGAATCAAAATGGGAGCAGAGGAGGTCAAACTCTCCCTCTTTGCTGACGACATGATCTTATACTTAGAGAACCCCAAAGACTCAACCACAAGACTCCTAGAAGTCATCAAAAAATACAGTAATGTTTCAGGATATAAAATCAATGTCCACAAGTCAGTAGCCTTTGTGTACACCAATAACAGTCAAGATGAGAAGCTAATTAAGGACACAACTCCCTTCACCATAGTTTCAAAGAAAATGAAATACCTAGGAATATACCTAACGAAGGAGGTGAAGGATCTCTATAAAGAAAACTATGAACTCCTCAGAAAGGAAATAGCAGAGGATATTAACAAATGGAAGAACATACCATGCTCATGGATGGGAAGAATCAACATTGTTAAAATGTCTATACTTCCCAAAGCAATCTACCTATTCAATGCCATTCCTATCAAAGTACCTACATCGTACTTTCAAGATTTGGAAAAAATGATTCTGCGTTTTGTATGGAACTGGAAAAAAACCCGTATAGCTAAGGCAGTTCTTAGTAACAAAAATAAAGCTGGGGGCATCAGCATACCAGATTTTAGTCTGTACTACAAAGCCATAGTGCTCAAGACAGCATGGTACTGGCACAAAAACAGAGACATAGACACTTGGAATCGAATTGAACACCAAGAAATGAAACTAACATCTTACAACCACCTAATCTTCTATAAACCAAACAAGAACTTACCTTGGGGGAAAGACTCCCTATTCAATAAATGGTGTTGGGAGAACTGGATGTCTACATGTAAAAGACTGAAACTGGACCCACACCTTTCCCCACTCACAAATATTGACTCAAGATGGATAAAGGACTTAAATTTAAGGCATGAAACACTAAAAATCCTCAAAGAAAGCATAGGAAAAACACTGGAAGATATTGGCCTGGGGGAAGACTTCATGAAGAAGACTGCCATGGCAATGGCAACAACAACAAAAATAAACAAATGGGACTTCATTAAACTGAAAAGCTTCTGTACAGCTAAGGAGACAATAACCAAAGCAAAGAGACAACCCACACAATGGGAAAGGATATTTGCATATTTTCAATCAGACAAAAGCTTGATAACCAGGATCTATAGAGAACTCAAATTAATCCACATGAAAAAAGCCAACAATCCCTTATATCAATGGGCAAGAGACATGAATAGAACTTTCTCTAAAGACGACAGACGAATGGCTAACAAACACATGAAAAAATGTTCATCATCTCTATATATTAGAGAAATGCAAATCAAAACAACCCTGAGATATCATCTAACCCCAGTGAGAATGGCCCACATCACAAAATCTCAAAACTGCAGATGCTGGGGTGGATGTGGAGAGAAGGGAACACTTTTACACTGCTGGTGGGACTGCAAACTAGTACAACCCTTCTGGAAGGACGTATGGAGAAACCTCAAAGCACTCAAGCTAGACCTCCCATTCGATCCTGCAATCCCATTACTGGGCATCTACCCAGAAGGAAAAAAATCCTTTTATCATAAGGACACTTGTACTAGACTATTTATTGCAGCTCAATTTGCAATCGCCAAAATGTGGAAACAGCCTAAATGCCCACCAACCCAGGAATGGATTAACAAGCTGTGGTATATGTATACCATGGAATACTATTCAGCCATTAAAAAAAATGGAGACTTTACATCCTTCGTATTAACCTGGATGGAAGTGGAAGACATTATTCTTAGTAAAGCATCACAAGAATGGAGAAGCATGAATCCTATGTACTCAATCTTGATATGAGGACAATTAATGACAATTAAGGTTATAGGGGGGGAAGCAGTAAGAGGGATGGAGGGAGGGGGGTGGGGCCTTAGTGTGTGTCACACTTTATGGGGGCAAGACACGATTGCAAGAGGGATTTTACCTAACAATTGTAATCAGTGTAATTGGCTTATTGTACCCTCAATGAATCCCCAACAATAAAAAAAAAGAATAGAAATATAGAATTGTTTCAGTATCAATCAGTATCATCAGTATCTCTTATTGTTTCACAAAGAGCATAAGTGATTCCTAAAAATTCCCTCTCTTTCCTTTGCCTAGAAAGTAAAATACTCAGTTTTTAATCAAATAAGAAAATGAAATTGTCTTATTTGAAAAGTTATTATAAAACTATGAACTGTTTCACTAACTAAATCAGGAAATGCAAACAGAATCTTAACTATTGAATAGCTTTAAGTGTTTGGAAGAAACAGGCCCACAGAGCTGAGAAGCAATGATTCACTGAAGAAAGGTGACCAAAGTTCCCTGACCTCACCCACCAGGCATCCTGGGATGTGGACCCTCTGACTCTGACCAGAAGCCAACCCCCCTTCTGGATGCTCTCTCTGACAAGTCTGGCCAGTGTTGTTATCTTTAGGTCACCTTCACACTAACCTAAAGGCAGTTAACACTGATCAAGCACAGAGTATGCAAAGAGCTTTATATGGACCATCTTTTGAAACCTCACATTATTGTTACCATTTTACAGATGAGAAAGATGAGGCTTTCGAAGATTAAGTAACTTGTCCAAAACTTTATGAGTAGTAAGTGGCAGAGCCTGAAAGGCACCCCTGGACAACCTGGCTCTAAAGCCTACCATTGTAGACATTAGGTAATGTCTTCCTCTTTTGTAAATTAGAGGCACCTCTGGTCACTGTATAGTTTACAAATGTTAAAAAAATAACAAAAAGCATACAACTTCTGGAAGAGCAATTGTTGATGAGACTCCGATTTTCCTTGTAATGTTTCATTTATGTATGATGCCAGCCAAACAGAACTGTCAAGAGGAACAGGGAGCCCCGGTGCATCTCCCTCTGTTTTATGGGCAGGTGGCAGGGCCTCCATGGGGACAGTGGTCTGGTGATCTTCATGGCAGTCCTCTCTGGCCCAAAGACTATAGAGCTTCTACAGGTTGTGGCTATCTTCCCAGGCCTGTAGGGCTGCCCATTCAGCTCAGTTGCCCTCATGCTCCTGTGACAGGACCTGAAGGGCTCACTATTTCAGGGAACATGGAAAGGGCTGGGTTGACCAAAGTGCTTGGAATTTTCACAAAGTCTAGAGAGAAGGCCAGCCACTCCTCACAAGTACCTTCTCCTCTGCCCTTAAACATGCTGTCTGCAGGGTGCTAACTGCCCAGACCTCCCTGGGTGGTCTCAACTACCAAATGTATGCACCATTCCAGACCACTCTCCTGACCTCTCTCCAGAGTTACAGAGCCCTGATGGACACAGCAACGTAGGCACTGTCCAGAGTCATCATTTGCCTCCCAAACTACTCTTCCTTTGGGTTTCCACCCCTCAGTGGCCAGCACCCCCACGTCCACCCTACAGTCTTTCCAGCTCTATTCTACCAACCCCACTGTCCCTTCTGTTTGCTGCTCTCCAGGACATGCAGTGGCACAAGGCCTCTCCACCCCTGGCCTTACCTCCTCCAGTCAGTTCTCCTGACTGGGTCATGACATCTCCAGAGCTTCTCCAAAATAGAGAAGGTGGAAGAATCTGTTTAGGTAATGTAAGAAAATACTGAAATATTTATGTGGATTATCTCAATTATTCTATTCAGTACTTATTATTAAATATTTATTTAATTTGAGCAAATAAAATAAATTTGCTTTTGAATGTATAAGTTGACACCGGCACCTCTCACTGAGTCCACTTGTCACGTAGAGATCTCACAGTTCCCTACTGGGACAGAGTGAGTGTCACTCAACAGTGGTGTTCTCATTTACCAGACACTTCCACCAGGTGTGGTATGTGTTCACATGTGCCCAAGTAAATAGTAATATGAATTAGATCATAGTTACTAAAGGTGTGTGCAAACACATGTGAAAAGGATGGACAGCTCACCCTGGGGGTGTGACAGAACAAACTCATAGGATCTGACAACAAGCTGGCATAAAAATAAAGTTGAAATTGTGAAAAAGACTATAACATTAATTTTATACTCACTATCATTGAAAATGAACCTCACGTTAGAGAGTATAACTTCAGCTGGTATCTAATAGTAAAACTATCATATTAAAAAAAAAACTATAATGTCTTGGGCGGCGCCTGTGGCTCAGTGAGTAGGGCGCCAGCCCCATATGCCGAGGGTGGCGGGTTCGAACCCAGCCCCGGCCAAACTGCAACCAAAAAATAGCCGGGCGTTGTGGCGGGCGCCTGTGGTCCCAGCTGCTCGGGAGGCTGAGGCAAGAGAATCGCATAAGCCCAAGAGTTAAGAGGTTGCTGTGAGCCATGTGACGCCACGGCACTCTACCTGAGGGCGGTACAGTGAGACTCTGTCTCTACAAAAAAAAAAAAAAAAAAAACTATAATGTCTTGAGTAGTGTTTAATTTATGAGAGATATAATATGTGGTATTTAACAAAATTTAAGTGAAGTTAATAAGTATTTAACAGCTTTTCTTGAAGTTTCTTAATATATAACTACAGATGTACCTATTATCATTTTTTAGTAAATGAACAAACTTTTCAAGTTAGAGGTTCAAATTTATTTTTGCCAATGAAGAAAAGAGAAGTTAAAGAGAAGTTTGGAGACCTTAGTTCAACTGAATTAGGTCCTAGCTCCTTAACAAGAGGAGCTAGTCCAAATACCACACACACACTCACTCACTCTTTCACACACACACACTCTCACGCTCACACACACAAACTCACACTAGGCTCCTATTCTCTAAACATGTTACTCCCTAAACCTGAACAGCTTTGCCCTTCTGTTCATGTTCATTTCCAGCCCATTGTGCTTCCATACTTATTGTTATAAAGGTGATAGAAAAATACTTACCAAAACCTGTCTGAGATAGCACCAAAAGAAAATACAGTTACTTAACCACTGTGATAAAAATGTGTCAAATGGTTTATGAAGTGAGTGTATGATGCCCCATAATCATATCATTGTATACAGTTATGATTTAATAAAAAAATTAAAAAAAAATGACAAAAAAAAAAGAAAATACAGACTAATCATTTTATGGATGGTGATAAAGTAAATCCTAAATAAAATACTAACAAATAAAATATATTAATTCTTTAAGTGACTATCCTATGAAAAAGTAAAATTCATTCAGAAATGCATGGAGGGATAAAGATTAGACAATCTTTTCATATAATTCATTATATTAATATGTTAAATGAGAAAATATATTTATCATCTTGATATATATAAAGAAAGTATTTGTAAAATTCATTATGAATGACAATAAAAATTCTTAGTACAATGTAAACCTAACTTGATTAAAGTGCAGACATGTTTTGTGTGTCTATATGCAAATGCGTACATATATGTGCATGCTGTATAATAAACACATATTTCAAATACGTGTTTAAAATATGAAATAAACACATATTTCAAAAGCCAGCACTGTGTCTAATATCAAAGCACTCAAAGACTTCCCATTGAAACAGATATGGTATCACTACTTTTAAGTTTGATGATTATGCATGTGAAAGACCCATCAAAATCAACTAGAAAATATTAGAAACAACAGGAGAATTTAGTAAAATAAATGACTGCAAAGTTATAAAAAGTCATTTTTCTTCATTCAAATAATAACATTATAAAATACATCAAAATGAAGATATTCCAGAATTCTCTGCCTACCCCATCCCTTCAAAAAGGAAAAAACTTGGAAATAAATGTGAAATATCAAGATGAGGAAAAACATGTACTTTTTTCTGAAGAAAAACAATAAAAACTATTTAATAAACAGAAAGGAATGCCTGCTGAATGGGAAGATTAACACATGAAGTTAATTCTTCCTAAATGGATCTTTATACTCAGGGTTATCCCAATCAAAATCTATGCAGCATTTTTTTATTCAACAAAATCATATTTAAGTTTACCTATAAAATTGTTAATTAAGAATAGCCAAAATAATGCCAGGAAAGCTATGTTAATCATTGTGATGAAAATGTGTCAAATGTCTGTGAAGCGAGTGTATGATGCCCCATGATCATATCAATGTATACAGTTATGATTTAATAAAAAAAAAAAAGAATAGCCAAAAAAATCTCTGAAAAGGAAGAGTAATGAGGAGGACTAAGTTAACCAAATATTAAAAAATATAATCAAACTATAGCAATTTATACTTGCATAAGATTAGACAGGCATAGAGAAGAGAATTGGGGGGAAAAAAGACCTGATACATGTGGGAGTTTTGTACATGATAAAAGTAGCATTTGAAATCAGTAAAAAAAAAAAACAAAACAAAACAAAAAAAAAAAAGGATGGCTTTTTTAATAAATAGTGTTGGAACAACTGGTTAGCCATTTGAGAAAAAATAAAACCTGATCTCTATTTCATTCTTTACATTAACTTGGATTCCAGATAGAGCAAAGATTCAAACATTAAAAAGACAAAATCATAAATGCACCAGAAGGAGTGTTTTATAGAGAGAAGGCCTTTCCAAGCATGCCACAAAACCCATATACCATAGTGAAAAAAAAAAGATTAATAAAGTTGACCATGTATATTTTGAAGCCTCTAAATTTAGTGATAACTATTTAAATGAAAAATATCACATGCTTTGACCTAGAAATTACATTTCTAGGAATTTTCCTCTATCTATACTCAAAAACATGCACTAAAAAAATAAAAGGAAAGGAAAGGAAAAGAAAGGGAATCATATGTGTCAGGAAATTGATTACAACATTATTTACAATACCAGAAAAGCTTCACCAACCTAAATATGCATCAATAAGGGGCTTGTTAAGCAAAATATAGTAAAAGCATAGGACAAACTATGTGCAGCCATTAAAAATGAACATGGCAAACCTTTAAATACCGTAATGGAAAGCAATTTAAAATGCTATTAATTTAACAGAAGCAAGATGTAAATCACAAATGGGGTCATTATATGCACTCACTATAACATGAGCATTTGTCATTTTGCAATTTATGGACACTTTATATCCATTATCCACCAATTACATCTCCTTTCTCCCCATATCACAGTCTGTTTTTCTTCCAGCCTTCCCTCTCAGCAGGTAGAGTGTGTTCCAACGCAGCACTTTCCAGCCTTTTTTGACTGCATGGCAGTGTGAAGACCACAGTGTTTGCACAGGCATCGAGGGAACTAGAGAAGTTTGCTCATGCTGGAAGTAATATGGGAGTGAGGGAGCTCCAGGATCCCACGGTTGGGTGCGGTAAAAGGGCAGTGATCAGCATCCCTGTGCACCTATAGGTCATTACAGCATGATGGGTATAGGAGTGTTCCTCAGGAACCCAGGCAGCCAGAGCCTTGGTTGCAAAGGGGAGTCTGCCTGAGAGGAAGGAGGCAGGGTGACCTTGTCCTTGTGTATTCTGGGTCACTGGAGAAGACAGGGCAGCAATCAAAGGAGGGATTGAAGTGTGGGACCCAAGGTGGAGCAGATTCTGGACCTCAGACAGAGCTGCCAACTGCATGCCCTTGTAGGAGTCGCAGATGGGTTGATAGGCATGGGGGCTTTAGGGTTTTGTCCGAAGAAGAGCAACTTCTGCCAACATGGGGCACTGGAAAAGTGGCACACATGGAGGTGGGCAAACTGGGTGGGGCCCTTGACACTGCCATTTGATAGCTGTGTGACAAGTTACTTCGCCTCTCTAGGCAAAGTGACTTCATCTGTGAAGTCTAATTAGTACCTATCTTGCAGGATTGGGGAGAGGTGAACAAATATGTGTTTGTTTTGCATCAAACATGCCATCTCCTTTTATTTTCATAACAACCCTGCCAAGCAAAGAAGTCTGTCTTTAAGGCAACCCTTATAAGTAAGTATATCAAATATCAGCACTGTTCAAAAGGTTCCTTCATCACTCCAAATCTCTCCCCACATATCCACATGATCACTAATATCAAAAACTTTTTTAATCCATAGAAAATCTCTTTCTCCCTCCCTCTTTCTTTATTTTCCTTCTGTCTTCTTCCCCTTCTCACTCCCTCTAATTACAAGAATAAAGTATAATATACCAATGCTCAGAGGGAGAAGCAACATACTGGGCCTCATTCACCCTAAAATACAATCAGTCATTGCTCAATAAGACAAATGATAACTTTACATCATTTTCTGTTTTTCATGCGGCCAGCAAAATGTGCTAAAACCAAGAAAGCAAGACTCAAAAGAACAAAACCATTCCCTGTATGAGCCCAAGAAATGTGCCCTAAGCTTAGCTGCTGTGTCAGTAGCCAGATAACAACAAAACTCCACCAATGGAAAAAGGCAGATAGAGAAGCTATTTAGCATCCACACAGATCTCATAACTGAACTGGCCTGAACTTTCATCTGTGTTTGCCGGTGGTTCTCAGAGTGTGGTCCCCAGACAAGCTGCACCAGTATCACCTGAGGACTGACTAGAAATGCAGATTCTCAGGTTCCACTCCAGACCTCCTGAATTTAGAAACTATATGGTGGGGCCCAGAAAGCTGCATTTTAACAAGCTCTTTAGCTGATCCTTATGCACATTCAAATTGGAGAATTAGTAGCATACGAAGTAGAGAAGACACTCAGGGCTAGGCTTGAAACCTGCTGGTCCTGCCTGCCCAGAAGAGCCCATCTCTGAACCATTGGGATGATGGGAGTGGGGAAGGATGTTACATGGTGCCTGTTCCTTGAGGTTTCATTCCATTTACTTCATTTGTAGATATTTCAAAGACAATGTCCTGTTTTTTAATCCTAAATGCAAATTAGAATTAGGTGGAGCATTCTTTAACATAGCTGTGCTCAGTCCCAATGTCAGAGATTCTGATTTAATAAACCTGGGTGCTCTGGTTTGAATGTTTGTCCTATCCTAACTCATGCTAAAACTTAACATGAGTATCATGTCATCAACTGATGTTGAAACCCCAGTGTGGCAGTATTGAGAGGTAGGTCCTTTAAGAGGTGACTAATCATTCATCTATTAATTCATAAATTAATGTATAAACAAATTAAGTAATTAATACATTATCATGGGAACAGGACTGGTGGCTTTATAAGAAGAGAAACCTGAGCTGGCACACTCAGCCCCTTCACCATGTGAGGTCCTATGCTGCCTCGGGGCTCTGCAGAGTGTCCCCACCAGCAAAAAGGCTCTCATCAGACTTGGACCTAACCTTGGACTTCTCAGTCTCCATAGCTGTAAGAAATAAATTTCTTTTGTAAAAATAAATTACCAAGTTCCAGGCATTATGTAAACAAAAGAAAGCAGACTAAGACACTGGGCTAAGGACTAGGCATCACAATTTTTTAAATGCTTCCTGGTGATTCCAATGTGCAGCCAGGTTGAGGACCATTGGTTTAAACTGGAATGAAGGCCAGTAAGTGAGGATAATGCTGTTGGCATGTCCCTTTCTGGGTATCGGATCTTGTGGATTTGAACAGACAAACATACTTGGGAAATATACATTTGGGCAAAAAAGTGGAAACTTATTTAATTCCCCCTAAAGACTTTATACATGTATTCCCAAATATTCATGTTAGAGCCTCACACTAAAGATGATCCTGATACTCTCTCCCCTTGCTCCCAACTCCCCTACCCCCACCATAAAACCCAACATATACTGCTGCTTTGCATGGGGCTAGCATTCAAGTATTCTCCTATCTAGGTAGGACAAATTTCTTGAAGATGGGAAGAAACATCAAATTAATATTAATATCAAATCAACCTCTCAATAAGAATCACTCTGGTGTGACAGGTTCCATCTCCAGCCCATGCCATCTCCCAATTCAACATATTAATGTGGCACTGACCTTCCTAACCCTATCTGAGCAATCGGCTAGGTACCATGAATAATAAAAGACTTAGGACCAGTGAAGAGTAGCTTTGCTTTGCCAGGGACTAGAGTTTGGGCCAAATTCTGCTGTGGTCTGTTCCCTCCCAGCAAATTTGGTGTACTTCAGATTTTCTACTAGGTGGAAGAAGAGGCTACCAGACTTTCCAGGGAAGCAGGTACAGCATCATAATCTGATATTTTCTTGTTCTACATACACACACAGAGAGAGAGTATTCAGACAAACCCCTCAAAAGCATTAAGAGCTCCACTGAACAATAAAGAGCATTCTCCAGGGTTTTCCCATTAGTCAACTGCCAGAGAAACAGGCAAAAAATGACAAAATTTTCAGCAACTCAACCTCACTCCTTTCTCTAATACTGCCATTAAAGATAAGAATTTCTTAGAGAGTACGGCTTGACAAAGCCAGGATTTTCCCTTGCATCCCTTGTGGGAAATCAGAATCCCAAAATCTTCCTGTGTGACAGCATAAGTTCCTAACCTCTATGCATGTCAGTTTCCTCATCTGTGAAATGGGGATGATATTAGAACCTATTTTATGGGATCATCATGTGAATTAAGTGAGGAGATTTTCATAAAGTCGGCTGAAAATAGAGTAGATACTTGATGAATGGAAGTTATTACTCTTTTCAATACTTACCAATATTTATCTTGGATGTTGGCTAAAGGTTCAGAGATGTGAGTTTATTGAAGTGATAATTACCACCATGAGGCAAACTGACAAATGCCAACATCTACAGAGATCTCTTTAGCCCTCAGGGCCCAACCCAGTTTGATGTATAAGTTGTTGCTCAATGAACAGTTGTTGAATGAAAGAAGGGATGAGTAAACAGTACCAGCTATAACCTAGGGCTCAGTCTTGTGCAACCTAGTGATACACCTGAGAGGCCCACGAGCTCCCTAGGACTTTATTCCAAACTGCACCAAGATATATGAGGGGTGTGGCTTCTCTTCCTGTTAAAGTACCATGTTTCTACCACTTTCTTATAGTGCCCAACACTCAAACCCCTCTTTGTCACCCAGAAGTAGGCAGCTTTCTGGTTCTCCCAGCCCAGGCTTGGTGCAAAGTGTGGTCTCAGACCACAACTGTACCTGATTTCTGTAACAATGGGGTGAGGTGAACAGTAAGAATGATGACTATAAGACTATGGGATAGGATGGCTGTTTCTGACTTTCTTGGAGAGCTTATGAAAGAAAATGAAAAGATTAGGGCTGTAATCTGCCAGCTTAAGGTCTAGTCACAGAAACAGAGATTCTATGATGGCATTAAAGCATTATGTTATCTTTTTAGTCATAGGACTGATATAGATCCAAAATTCTATCTCACAGGCTGGAGAATTACAATGTAATTTGAATTCATAAACTCATCAGATCTTGCATATGGGAGTTTAAGGAGTGGAATCCTGAGAATTGGAATGGGGCCATCTGGATGGACTCATTCAAATCTGAGAAACTATAGATCACCTGAGTTCCCTTTCTAGTAAGAGTGGTCTCTCCTTCCCCACATGAGAAGACTAGTTAGTCTTGCCTTGGAAGAAGACCTTGTTAATAACCTCATCCAAGGCAGTTTTCCTACAAGGGGATGCTGATTCTTCTCAAAATTCACTCTCTCCACTTCTGTTGGCCTCCATATTTATATCAGAATCAAATTCCAGCAACCCTATGGGCAAAAGTTTAGAGTCTGGCCTTGAAGGACATAGCTTTATACACCTAAGTAATTGCAAGATTCTATTCATTATATTAGTAAAACCCTAAGTAATGTATATGAAAATAGGTTACAGGGTTGTTGGACCAAGGAAGATAAACAACATAATGAACTGGGCCAGCTGAGATATATAACCAACTGGATGTTATGTTTTCCCTTTAGGAAGAGAATGAAAGTATCTTTGCACAATGGATACCTGCATTGTATTAAGTGGAAGTATGCATTTGTTGATGTTATTGAAAAAAGTTTATTGGGGTAGAAGAACATATACAAGGTGCTGAGTAGCCAAAGGGATAAACTGTTCCAGATACTATCATTGGTCTCAGCCTCACATTTGTTGTTCTCTGTACTATTCTCTACACTTCTAGGGCTAGAAGCTTGAAAACTATGCTTCCCAAACTCCCTTCCTAGATAACTTCTTTTAAAGTCCACCACAAGGGAGGTTCTTGCCAGAAACTTGGAAGTCAGATGGAAGACCAAAGCTGTTTTTCTGCTTTTCAATCCAGCATTAACCTTATTAGGACAGTGGTTTCCTAAAATAATGATGATTACTACACCTGCAAAGTAGTTGGCTGCAGGTTTCTGCAATAGTGACAGTGGTTTCTATAGCTGAGGCAGTTGTGGTAGCAATAGTAGAGGCAGATCACCTGCCTGCTCCATGACAACAGTAGTGCTGGTTCTAATCATCACACAGGTGTAACAGTGGAGCTTGGTCACTTTCAGCAGTGACTACACACTGATGAGCTCTGCATAGCGTCACCTGCCTCCAGATCTTCTGACTTTTGTGACCCATTTTATTTATTAAATTTCCTCTATTTGAAATACCTAGATAGATTCTGTTTTTCTAACTGGGCGCTGACCAAAACACAAGAACAAAGAACTATTATCTTCTTCCCCATATGGTTGTGTGTGTTAAAGAATAAACATGCTCAGTACAGCATCTGACACAAAGGAGGTATTTTTAAAATAACTTTACAGCCTCATATTCATTTATTTAAACAAACGTTGTTAAAGCATTGACTTTGTGTTTGGAGTTTTTCCTGTTTTAAGTCTAGAACATCCATGATGGGCACTTAGAAGTCTTCAAGATAAAGACTGGGGATGACAGTATCTCGGCTCCCAAGACACCCTCTATACTTCATCAGCATCTGCTCTGTGATGCTGATGCTGAGACTCTAGAAACCACAACTTTTCTTTGCCAGCTGAATGAATCCTGTTAGGCTCTATCAAGAAGAGCCCCAGACAGAGACTGAAAGGTTGACGGGACTTGTTCCTTCCTACTTGCTTGCTGTCCTATCACTAAGACCCAGCAGTAGCTCTTCAATCCTGCCTCACCCACTGACTCCAGGCGTGGTTTCTGGCTTCTTTCAGCACTCCCAGGAATACTCTTACTGCATCCAGCCAGGCCCTGCTTTGCAGAAGGGAGAGTCTCAGCTTTACAGTGCTCCTCCAAGCATCTAGATTCCAATAGCTTTCACCATTCTGTTTTGTTCTCTAGCCCTTGGGCAGTGTTCTTTCTGCAGTGTTCCTTTGTTTGTCTTTAAGTTCTCCAATGGCTGTTTAACCATTCCCCTACATTAAATTCTCTTCATTAGGGTGGTGCCTGTGGCTCAAAGGAGTAGGGTGGCAGCCCCATATGCTGGAGGTGGCGGGTTCAAACCTAGCCCTGGCCAAAAATTGCAACAACAACAAAAAATTATCTTCATTAAAATGCGTAATGTGTTCTGTTTTTCTGATTCAGCCCTACTTGATACAAGGGACTAGGGATAAAAAATGTCTAGGTGGAGAACTGGAAAGTAAATATTGGCCCTGGACCATGGAGTGCCAGTAATTAGTGTTCAGGAACCACAGCTATTGGAGAAGTCAGGCCTAAAGTCTCTGTCTTTAAATGTGTCTCTCTGTGTGTGTTGGTGATTAAATGAAGGGCTCTGAACTGATTAACATCACTAGGGAACTAAGCAATAAGAAAGGAAAAGCTAAAAACTGTTTTATAAATATGATCATGTTACTTTCAGGTAATACTAAATCATCTGTATTAACATTATGTCCTTATGATAATGAATGCATTATTATAAACATCATTGTATAGGATACTTTTGCAGTATAACAAATAAACCCAAAACTTGGGGCTTAAATTATAGTTACTTAGTTCATGATTCTGTGGGTTGGCAGTTAGGCTGGGCTCAGTTGTATGATTCTTCTGGTTTCAGCTGACTCACTCATGTTTGCAGTGTCTTTCAGTCAGCTAGGCAGCACTGCTTCTAGAAATTGGCTACCAACCGGTGGAAAAGGGACGACTGAGCCACACACTTCTCATCATGAAGTAGACTGGGTTGACCTTGTTCACATGACAGCATAACAGAGATCCAAGAGGGAAAGAAGAAGCTGTGAGGTCACTTAAGATTTAGACTCAGAATCTACAATGTCACATTTGCTGCGTTCATGGCTAACACAAGTCACAGGGTGAGCCCAGATTCAAAATGTGGAAAAGTAGACTGTACCTCATAGTGGAAAAAAGCACAAAGTCACATTGCAAGGGCATGTATACAGGTAGGTGTGCAGTCTTGTAATCTACTGCAGATACTTATTTAATCAAGTATACTTCGGATTAAATTTGTTGTAAATTTTTCATAGTGTACATAATACAAACATTCCCAAATTGTTCTTCAATTTTATGTCTTTCTTTTCTGCTTCTTTTCTTTTTCTTCTTTGTGCTTATGTAAATAATCAAATAATAGTTAATATTCATAAAGTGTTTAACATTGCTGGGCCCTCATTTGATTTTTGTTTATGAAGTGCTTGATATGGTCCAGATATTTAATCCCTATAACAGTCCTTTCTTCCTAAGATTCGTAGTTACTATCTACATTCTTAACTGGGGTTTGAAATAGATTAAAAAACAAGCTAATAAGTGAATGTGATCAGACTTTTCCCTCTTCTCCCTCTCAGTCCCCCCTACTTCTTTCCCTCTCTTCTTTTCTGCACACACCACACAAAACACAACACACACACAGAGTGATTTTAATACCCATTCATTTTAATGGGAGTTGCTTGCAAATATCAAGTCTCAGTGACTTTATCAGGGAAAGAGTCAGCTGCTTTGGTTAAAATAACACTGTGCAGTAGGACAGAAAATAAGATGTCACGGCAAACTAAATATCTTCACTTCCATGACATATGAAAGAGCCACCCAAGTATAGACTTGAGCTGGCCAGAAGTTGCCAAATCCTTCAGCAGGAGCCGGGTATTGGTGAATTTCACTCACTTGTTTGCCTGAACCCTAGGGAAGCCTAAAACATGGAGTAGGGAAGAGAGGCTTCCTCCCTCTGGTCATTCCCAGGCTCCTCTCTATGCTCCAGTCAGCTTAGATATTTGTCCAGAAAGTGAAGATGTTTAGTTTGCCATGACATCTTATTTTCTGTTTCACTGCACAATTCTATTTTCACCAGGGCAACCAAACTCTCCGATAAACTTTTGAGAACATTTGAGCCAGCTTGACAGTGAAAAGACTCAGTGCACTCCAAGTTTTTATATTTATTTATTTCACTTTATGTTTAGTATGACTGAGTAACCAGTTCAATAAAAAAAAAAAAAAAGTGGCGTGGGAAACCAGTGTGAATTGTATAATAAAGCAGCCCTATTTCCTGCAAAGTATATCTGAATAGTTCCAATATTCCTTTCAAAAAATAGATTCATAACACAGATTTATTAAGTGCGATAGCAGCCAATATTTCATCCCAATTCACATTATGGCTCTGAATAGAACAAGCAAGGGTATACCTCTTCAGATAGGCAGAAGGTTCATACCTCCAAGGACTATTTTCACCAGGCAGTGCAAAAGCAATAGTAAAAGATCTCAGGAAAGACTATACTGACTGATACAAGAACAAAGGCATCAAAATCTGCACCCAGCCTCCTTTAAGTATGAGCAAAGGAGCCATCAGTATTACCATGGATGTGCCAAGATAAAGGCAAGTCAACCTCAACATTTGGTGTCCATATTTTCACCACCTGTGTGGGAAGTTCCCCTTGGCATCTCTCACTTTTCCTTCTAGTTTTCAGAGGACATCTTGTCCACTTCCTTTTTTATTTAGGAGAGATTGGATTTGAATTCTATTTTTTCTCCCCATCTTAACAATCTGGGGACTGGGTAATGTAGAATCAAGAAACCTGGTCATTGGAAGGAGTTTGAAAAGTCAGTGGGCATAAATCCCTTCCAGGGCAACAATCCCTCCTCTTAAATACATGTAATGATAATGACCTCAGTATCTTATAGTAGTATCGTATCCTATGATAATATGGAACAGCATCTTCCTTTACACATTTTTTACTTACATGATTTTATTTGTATTTTCTTTATCTTAAATATCTTAAATATCTACATGCCTGTAGATTTCCCTTTAACTCTTGTGATACTGTCTATTATTTTACAAACTCCAAAGTTAAATGACTATATTCCTCTGAAGTTTTCATACTTCTATTATAGGCTGAATTGCGTCCACTGAAAATTCATCTGCTGAAGCCCTAACCCTCAATGTCTCACAATGTGGCAACTGTATTTGGAGATAGGCCTTTAAGGGCCTTTAAATGAAACCATTATGATGAACCCTAAAGGAATCTGACTGGTGTTGGACGCAAAAAGAGACACGAAGGCATGTTCATATCAGAGGAAAGGATCATATGACAAGACAAGAAAGCAACCATCTTCAAGTCAAGGAGAGAGGTCTCCGAAGATACCAACCCTACTGGCCAGATGGCTCACGCCTGAAATCCTAGCACTCTAGGTGGATTGCTTGAGTTCAGGAGTTTGAGACCAGCCTGAGCAAGAATGAGAACCCCATCTCTACTAAAAATAGAAAAACTAGCCAGGTATTGTGACTAGTTTTTCTAGCTATTCAGAAGGGTGAGGCAAGAGGAGTTTGAGGTTGCTGTGAGCTCTGATTCCATGGCACACTCCCTAGGGTGACAGAATGAGACTCTGCCTCAAAAGAAAAAAAGATGCCAACCCTGATTACATCTTCATCTTGGACTTCTAGCCTCCAGAGTTGTGAGAAAATAAATTTCTATTGTTTAAGCCACTCAGTCTACAGTACCTTCTTATAGCAGCCCTAGCAAATTAATACAACTTCCATGTCAGATTAAATTCAGACCAAAACTTCTTGTTTTCTTTATCCTCAGAAAAGAAATCATAATTAAAACATCCATACTTCCAATATGATCAGACTTCCATTATTTTTTTTTTTTTATTTTTTGCAGTTTTTTTTGGCTGGGGCTGGGTTTGAACCTGCCACCTCCAGCATATAGGGCCAGCGTCCTACCCCTTTGAGCCACAGGTGCCGCCCCAGACTTCCATTATTAATGCTCTTTCTAATAGATGTATACAGAATAGAAGTCTCTGTCCATTCATTCATTCATTCATTCACTCAACAAACTTATTCTGCTCCTTTTATATACCAGGTCCTACACTAGGCACTGAGACCTAAGAAATGAATGTTACTGGCCTACTTTCTCTAGGAATTCACACATGTATAAAAGTAGCACCACATTTTAACAAATGTTGATCTGGAAGTAAAAAGTTTTATCGGATGGGTGAGCAGTTAACTCTTCAGGCTAGGGAGAAGAAGAACAGGGAGGTAATGGTACAGACAACTCAGAGTTTGCCAGTGTGCAATGGGGGGAAAACTTCTCAGGGGTGTGTGGCAGGAAATTACCCCAGAAAAATCACCTAGGACTAGATAAGGTAGTTTTTATAAGCTCTGCTCAGGGCTTTGGGGTTTATTCCCCAGGTAATAGCCACAGAAGGATTTTAAGTGGAGGAGTGATGTGTTTAAATTTACATTATCATGTGTTCCCATGATCTTTAAGCATCACATACATCCTTCATCAGCATAGGTAGACTGGTGATCACAATATTGCTTCTGTCTCCCCATTTTAAAAATTATTTCATAGTCATTGTAAAAAAAAAAAAACAATATGTAAAGTGTTCAACATGAAGTTGTTTTTCCCCTTCTCTCACAGCCCATTCCCTTCCAGAGACAATTTGGTAAGCTTCCTTTTTGTCCCCTTTACATATACAGATCTCCTTGACTTATGATGGGGCTATATCCTAACAAATCCCTCAGAAGTTGAAAATACTGTAACTTGAAGATCGATTTAACATCCCAATAAACTTACTGTAAAATAAAAAATCATTAAGTTGAACCATTTTAAGTCAGACATATACAGATACGTGTCTATCTACACAAGATTTTTGAATATGTAAAATAATCATACCTTTGTGGTCTGCTTTTTCACATATGGAGACCTTTCTACATAATTCTTATAGATATTACTTTTTGTCAGCAGTATAGTATTCTATACTATATATCACCGTAATTAACTTAGCCACAGCTTATAGATGGACATTCAATTTGGTACCCGGTATTTTTCTACTAAATCATAAAACAACAAATATTTTTGTTCACATTTTTTTTATTTTTCTTTTCTGATCTGAATGCCTTTTATTTATTTATTTAATTTTGGTGTAGGTAGTGGTATAACTTTAAGAGGTACAAGTGTAATTTGTTTAAATGGATATATTGTATAGTGGTGAAGTCAAGGCTCTAAGTGTATCTATAACCCAAAATAATGTACATTGTACCCATTAGTAACTTCTCATCCTCTACCCATCCCACACCCTTCTGAGTCTCTGTTGTGCATTTTTCCACACTGTACATACAATTTCTGTCCAAATTTTATCTCTACTTTACAGATGAAGAAACTGAAATTTAACAAACTTATTTAGCAAAAACACTAAACCATTTAAGTCACATAGAGCAGATGTTGTAAAACTAGTTTGGAAGTCCAGAAGCTTCATCTTTGTATCATGTTGCTTCATATGTAAACAGCTTAGACTACAGCTTTATGTTTTCATTGTATTTGGAAATTTTTTCAGCCATTATTTCTTTAATTATTTTTATGTCCTCAACTTTTTGGGGGGGATTCCATTAAATGTACACCAGGTTATTTTAGTTTTTCTCACAAATCACCATTCTGTCTTTTTTTTAATTTCAAAATATGGAGATACAAACATTTTAGGTTACATGGATGGCTCTTGTAATGCTTGAGTCCCAGCTATAAGTGTGTCCATCACCCAATAGTGTTTATTTTACTCATTATGTAGGTTTTTGCCCCTTCCCACCCCTCTGCTTGATTTCCACTGAGATTTTACTTCACTCTGCACATGTGTGCTCACCGGATCATTCCAATTTAATAGCGAGTACATGTGGTATTTATTTTTTCATTCTTGAGATACTTCATTTAGGAGAACGGTCTTCAATTGCTTTTTTGTTTTGCAGGTTTTGGCCTGGGCCGTGTTTGAGTTTGAATCCACCATCTCCAGTATATGGGGCCAGCACCCTACTTCTTGAGCCACAGACGCCACTCCAATTGCTTTTTATAAGTATTCTTTTCTGTGTGTTTCATTTTCGATACTTTTTATTGTTATGTCTTCAAGTGCACTGATCTTTTTTCTACATTGGCTATTCTGCTGTTAATCTCATAGTGTTATTTTTCATCCCAGGTATTATGTATTTTAACTCCAGAATTTAATTTGGACTTCTAAAAGTTCTTTCATCATTTTCCTAATTGTGATCTTATTTCTTCTGCCCTCTTGATCATACAGAGTACAGTCATCCCCTTGAATCAATGGTAGCTTAATTCCAGTACCTCCCCTCAGATACCAAAATTTACAGATGCTCAAATCCCTTACATAAAATGGCATAACATTTGCATATAATCTACACATATCCTCCTATATACTTTTAATAATCTTTAGATTACTTATAATACCTAACATAATATAAACGTTAAGTAAATAGTTTTTGTGCTTTAAGTTTTGTTCTTTTTTTTTTTTTTCAAGACAGTCTCACTATGTGGCCCTCAGTAAAGTGCCATGGCATCACAGCTCACAGGAACCTCAAACTCTTGGGCTCAAGCGATTCTCTTGCCTCAGCCTCCCTTGTAGCTGGGACTACAGGTGCCTGCCACAATGCCTGGCTATTTTGTTGTTGTTGTTGTTTATTTGTTTAGCGGGCCCAGGCCAGGTTCAAACCCACCAGCCATGGTGTATGTGGCCAGCACTTTAACAGCTGAGCTATGGGCACTGAGCTTATTTTAAATTTTTTGTATGTTTTTATTGTTATATGGTTGCTGTTTACTGTTTAGGGTTTTCTTAGGAACATTTTCCATGCACGGTTTGTTAAATCTGTGGCTATGGAGCTCAAGGACATGGAGGGACAACTGTATATGCATAATAGCTGTCTTCATGTCTTTACCTACTGATTCTATCATCTGTGTCATTTCTGGATCTATTATTATTGACTGGATTTTGCCCTTACGATGGATAATAATTTGCTGATTCTTTGCATGCCTGATAGTATCTTATTAAATAACAAACTTGGTAATTTTTATGTCTTAAATTGCAGAAAATATTTTGTATTCCATTATATGTTTTTGGTCTTTACTCTGGAACACACTTAAATTACTTGGAAACAATTTGATTTTTCCAAAGCTTACTTTTAAGCTTTTTTCAGTGGGCCCAGTACACCCTAATTTGGGGTAATGCGACCCCGCCACTTAGGTCAGATCCTTCAGAGGACTCTCCTTAATGCCCAATGGGTCAGGTAGGTTTTCCACTATGGCTGGTGGGACACAAACTTGGCCCTGGGTGAACTATAGAAATTGTTCTGCCTGTTCATTTCCAGTGGTTCTTCCCTGGCCTTGGACAGTTTCTTCTGCAGATCTCCAGAGCTCTCCTTTTGTGCAGTTTTCTGTTGTCTGGTATTCTACCCTGAGAATTTTTGCAATCTTGGTCTCCTTGAACTCTGAATTGTTTCCTCAACTCAAGTAGACCGTAACACTTGAGTTTTTCCTTCCTGGCATCAGAAACTTTAAGCAATAAGTGGGAGCCATTATAGGGCTTACCTCATTTGTTTCCCTTCTCTCAGAGATCGCTGCCCAAATTGAGAGATATTATACAAAATACCTGACCAATAGACACACTCTAAAAGTGTCAAGATCATGAGAAATAAGAAAATATCTAAAAGAAAGAAAGCGAAGTCTGAAGAAGCTGTCAGAGTCTAGAGCAGCCTAAGAAGACATAAAAACTAACTACAACATGCTATCCCAGATGGGATTATGGGGTAGAAAAAGGATATTAGGTAAAAATGAAGGAAATCTGAATAAAATATAGAGTTTACTAGTAATGTATCCATATTGGTTCATCAATTGTGAGTAATACATCATATTTATGTAAAACGTTGACAAACAGGAGAAATAAGTGCAGCTATATACAGGACCCCTCTGTATTAACTTTGCAGTATTTATGTAAATCTAAAACTATTCTAAGATAAAATGTTTATTTTTAAAAAGCAATAATAAAACTGATTAAACACTGGTCTGCTTTTCAGTATTGCTGTATACTTACAATTCTAAACAATGTCAGCGATCAAAATTCTCCTTCTACTGGGGACCATGACTCCTCAACCTCCCTAACCATCCTGCTCCATCCTTAACCGCCGCTTAACCTCCGTGTGCCATTTGATCTCTCGAATCAATGCTACTAGGGCAGTGCAAACAAGTTCAGGTTCTTATTACAATCAAATTTAGGCCCCCAAATTCAAATTCTCTATACTCAGTAATCCCACCTCCAGCTCACACCTGCCAGTGCCTGCAACCAGTTCATCAATGAGCACTTAATTGCTTAGTGTATGTTGCCCATTACAGTGAAAAAAATAATTCAGAGGTACTTACTTTATTATGCAACCTGGGTGGTTGTAGTGGGTAGCCAGGATTTAGAACCAGATACAGAAGGTTTTCGTACCTTCCCTTGGGGAGCCTGATCCAGGAAGCCTAGAATGGGGCCTGGAAATGTATCTGTTAAACACACACTGTAGGTATTACTTTTTCATCCAAAAAGTTTGCTTTAAAGAACCTGACATGAAACCATTCTCTGTCTCAGCCTGAGTGACCCTACCTGTAGTACTGTGTTCTCCTTCATAAATTATTGTATCTTTTTAAAATTCCTGCAAAAAAAAAAAAAATCAGAGACCTCTCAACTTGCCATATTAAAGTGGAATTGAAAGGATCTAGGGTGATCTGACTGATCACTGCTATGACCAAAGCCCCCTCCTGCATTTCCAAGCAGCCCAGGAGAGAACATTCCGTCTGGGCTGAGAGGCCCTGGGCTGACTCTTACAGTCAGCTGCAGCATCTCTACCAAGCTGACAGGACCAGAAAGTTTACTCTTTGTTCAGGCAGGCCATTAAATCTTTAGACAGCTCTAGATAATAAAAAACTAAAGTATCTAATTTTTCTTCCTTGTAGAAAATGGGAGAAATTTTAGTCTTCATACCCATTATCTCTGCTGTTCTTGTTGTTTCCAAGATGGGGTACATGATTTGGCACTTCTATGGTCTGAATGTTTGTGTCTCATCCCCCAAATTCATATGTTGCTGAAATCCTAACCCACAATGCAATGGTATTAGGAAGTGGGACATTCCGTAGCTGATTAGGTCCTGAGGGCGGAGCCTCATGGGATTAGTGCTCTTAAAAAGAAAGGAGCTGGGCATAGTGGCTCATGTTTATAATCCCTGAGACTTGGGAGGCTGAGGTGGGAGGATATCTTGAGCCCAGGAGCTTGAGAACAGCCTGAGTGGTATAGTGAGAACCTGTTTCTTAACAAAACTAAAAATGGTGGCAGGCCCCTGGTCTCCCAAACCGTCTTAGTGTGGCTGCCTCACCAGCCCCTAAGCCTATGGCAGGTCCACGAGAACCGGTGTTCAGATCTGGTTGCTGGATACAGTATGAGTCTGCCCACTCTTCCAGGCTTTCCACTCAGCACGAAGCTTCCCCCAACAACTGAGAACTCCGGAAAGGCTTCCTCCCATTCTGGACACCTTGGCGGGGGTGGGGGGGTAGGGGGGAGGGAGGCGGGAGCAGGCAGCCGATTCCAGCAGGTGCAATCACTTGCCTAATTCATCGGATTTCCACCACTCTGGATCATAGGCTGTGTCCAGCTGGCCACCTCTTTACTGTGCTACAACTCTGGTCCATGATTACTTGAACAGGAAGGGCTGCATATTTCCGAAGCTGAAAATCTTTGTGATCCAGAGTGTACATGAACTCTTACCTACTACTTTCATCTTGAAAATTTCAAAGCAATGGAATTTCTCTCCTAGAGCCCCCTGATGCATTCAAGAAATTAAAAACAAACAATATATATGCCCACGATTTAATCAGAGTCATAATCTAGAATTCTCTATTCTATGAAATAATCTGCATCTCAAATTAAAAGATTGTCAGAATCAAACAGAAATTATGTTTTAAAATAAATGCACGGGAGGTGCTTCAGGCACTCGTTAGGGGGCAGCTCTTTTAGTGCCAGGCATCACACAAGGCCGAGGCGATGGATTTGGGCAAAGACCCCAACGGACCCACCCATTCCTCAGCTGTGTTCATGAGGGAGGACGGCAGCTCCAGGTCCTCCAGGGGCTCAGCCGCAGCCCAGAGCCGGCTGTGGACGCTCATCCTGCGAGGCGGCAGTACAGTGCACAGGGTGCAGGAGCCCAGGGCATGCTGCTGAGGGGCAGTCACCTTCACCGACCTAGCGACCTGGCCATCCTGACTCACAGGAAGGAGAATGCCCGCCCTCCCAGCTGGGTCACCCACAACGCGGTATGGAAGGCGATGGAGGAAACGGCGCTCACACAGCCCTCGTGGCAGTGCTGCAAGGACCGCTACCTCAAGCCCTTGTTGGGGGACACCCCAGTGAGCCCCTCCTCCCAGAAGCCCCAGCAGCAGGCGGAGCAGGCCGTGGAGGCTGCAGACAGCAGGAACCACGGAGTAAGAGAAGTCCAGATTTGCTCGAAGAAGAATATGTGAAGGGAGAGATCAAGGAGAAGCAAGAAGCATCAAAAAGATGCTTGTGGAAGCCACCCGGAGTTTGAGGAGGTGGTGGGGGACAAGAGCCCTCATTCTGAAATACATATGCCCATGTGTGAGGATGTTCCACCACACCTGAGGAAGACTCAGAAACGCAGCCTCATGAGGAAGAAGAAGAAAAGGCTTCTCCACTTCTCCACCAGGAGTGGGAGCTGCCATTAACATCACCTGGTGGTTAATGGAGACGTTTAACTTGGATCTATCAACAGTTACATAGGCCTTCCTAAAAAAACAGGGGCGAGCTGGAGGCTACTTGCTCCTTCTCAGCATCTGATGAGAGAGCTGAGGTACACCTCATTTGGTCCCAAAAGGATGACAGAGATTTACAAAAAGATGATAAGGATACCAGGGATGCACTGATGTACACCATGGAATATTATGTAGCCTTAAAGAAAGATGGAGACTTTACCTCTTTTATGTTTACATGGATGGAGCTGGAACATATTCTTCTTAGTAAAGTATCTCAAGAATGGAAGAAAAAGTATCCAAGGTACTCAGCCCTACTATGAGTCTAATTTGTAGCTTTCATATGAAAGCTATAACCCAACTATAACCTAAGAATATGGGGAAAGGGAGGGGAGTAGAGGGGAAGGAGGAGGAAGGGAGGAGGGAGGGTAATTGGTGGGATTACACCTGCGGTGCATCTTACAAGAGTACATGTGAAACTTAATAAATGTAGAATATAAAAGTCTTAACACAATAACTAAGAAAAATCCAGGAAGGCTATGTTAACCAGTGTGATGAAAATTTGTCAAATGCGGGCGGTGCCTGTGGCTCAAGGAGTAGGGCACCGGTCCCATATGCTGGAGGTGGCAGGTTCAAACCCAGCCCCGGCCAAAAACCACAAAAAAAAAAAAAAAAAAAAAAAGAAAATTTGTCAAATGGTATATAAAACCAGTGTATGGTGAAAAAAGAAATTAAAAAAATTTTTTTTAAATGTTTTTTTAAATTTTGGTGCTCAGAATGTAGCTTGAACCCGCCACCTCTGGTATATGGGGCCAGCACCCTACTCCTTTGAGCCACAGGCACTGCCCAGGGAATTGAATTTCAAAAGAAATAATTTGCCAGATAACAAAGAAAAATAACTGTGGTAAATGAAGTGGTTTAAAAAAAAATGTGACCATTAAACTGTAGAGAGTGCTTACACTGGACCTGAGACTTCTGATCAATGTTGCCATTGCTTTGTAAGCCCTAGATTAAATAGTCTCCTATGTTTTGGCAAAAAATAAAAGAAATAAATAAAAATTAAAAATCAGAGGCCCTCAGCCTCCGTGGAGGCACTACAGATAACAGGGAGACACATTAGATGGCATACTGATACGATCACTTGGGTACCCACAAAGATCACAGTGAACACAGTGGAGAAAACAGAATTGAGGAAGGATTGCTTAGAATGTTGACCTTGGTGCTAACGCTTCCAAGGAACATCACCAACTCAGAGGAAAGAAAGCACCTTAACAAACTCGACAAACAAAAGGTAAAATACCGATTTTAACAAGCCCTGTAAATGAGGCGGATGCACACACACCTGAGGATCCTCATCTGCAATCTTGCTACTAAAGTGTGATTTGAAGAGCACCAGTGAGGTGCTGCTGGACTACACGGTGCCACTGACAGCAGCCATCGAGGGGAGCCAGAGCCTGCAGTCCCACACGGAACCTCCGTAAGAGCTGTGACCGTGCTTGGCTCCCGCCCGGACCTGCATAAGAGCTGCGCCATGACAGCCACCTGGGCCCAGACCTCCATAAGAACTGCTCCACAACCACCATCTGCGCCCACCCAGACCTCCGTAAGAGCTACCCCGACACCCCCAACCTGCACCCGCAGGGCCTCCGCACGCCCTGACCAGGAACTGCAGGAGCCTCACAACCCTCAATCCTCCCTCCGGTACCCTCCCTGTCTCCACACCAGCCGCTTGTCTGGCCAGGGACTCTAGTAGCCGCATGTCCTCTGGAGCCCTCCATGCACCTGCGTGGAGCCCTTCTCCTGGCCAGAGACTGCTGGAGCCTTGGGCTGTCTGTGCAAAAGTCACTGGGTGCCAGGCATTCCCAGGACCATGTGTGCCAACCCCCGCCCTGTTGCTGGATCCAGGTGTGTCATACTATGGAGCTGCTCCACAACCAGAACTCCCTGGCTGGGACAGCCTGAGAGCAACTAAACAGGGTCACTCCCTACAAAGATCCAGCAACAATAGAGTGATCCTGCTGGGGTCTAATCTTGGAGAGACACCCCCCCAACTCTGAGGATGGCCAGAGGCAATGGTGAAAAACAATCATGAGGCAAAATCAACAGAAAAACTCTGGCAATATGAATAATCAGAGTAGATCAACTCCCCCAAGGATCAATGGGGGCAGATACAGCACAAGATCCCATGCACAAATAGCTGAAACGTCAGAAATCGAATTCAGAATCTGGATAGCAAATAAGATCGAATTAGAATTCCAAGCAGTAACCCAAAAGATATCTCAAGAATTCAATGAATTCAAAGACCAAATGACCAAAGATTTTGACACATTGAGACAAGTTGCATCCCTCAAAGATCTGAAAAACACAGTAGAATCCTTCAGTAACAGAATGGAGCAAGCAGAAGAAAGGATTTCTGACATTGAAGACAAAGCTTTCGAACCTTCCAAACTCTCAAAGAGGAAGCTAAATGGAGGGCAAAAATAGATCACTCTCTCAGAGAGCTCTGGATAATTTGAAGAAAAGCAATATTCATCTTATGGGGATCCCCAAAAGCAACGAAGTGGCTTCACAAGGCACAGAGTTTCTTCTCCATGAGATTATGAAGGAGAACTTTCCAGACATGCCAAGAGATTCTGAAATTCAGATAGCAGACAGTTTCAGAACTCCAGCATGACTCAACCCAAATAAGACATCCCCCAGACACATCATAATCAATTTCACTAAAGTTAATATGAAGGAGAAAATTCTGAAAGCAGCCAGATGAAAGAAAACCATCACCTACAAGGGGAAGAATATTAGAATAACTGCAGATCTCTCTGCTGAAAACTTTCAAGCTAGAAGAGGATAGTCATTGACTTTTAATATCCTAAAACAAAATAACTTTCAACCCAGGATCCTGTACCCAGCTAAACAGAGTTTCATTTATGACAGAGAAATTAAATACTTTAATGACATTCACATGTTGAAGAAATTTGCCATAACTATACCAGCTCTCCAGGATATTTTCAGACCTATCCTTCAAAAAGACCAGCATAACCCTCCACCACAAAAGTAAACCCTCCCAAAAAGTTTTGATCAAATTCCAACTTCCATAGTCGCAAAAGGATTAAAAATGTCCACCTGAGTCTCGAAAGGCATATCAATATTCTCAATTAATATAAATGGTTTAAATTGTCCTCTAAAGAGGCACAGGTTGGCTGACTGGATACAAAAACTCAAGCCAGATATCTGCTGCATACAAAATTTTAATCGCATCTTACATTAAAAGACAAATATAGACTCAAGGTGAAGGGATCGTTATCTATACTCCAGGCAAATGGAAAGCAGAAAAAAGCAAGCGTTACAATCCTATTTGCAGATGCAATAGGCTTTAAACCAACCAAAATAAGGAAGGATAAGGATGGACACTTCATATTTGTTAAAGGTAATACTCAATATGATGAGATCTCCATTATTAATATTTATGCACCCAACCAGAACGCACCTCAATTTGTAAGAGAAACTCTAACAGATGTGAGAACTTGATTTCTTCCACTTCTATAGTAGTTGGAGATTTTAACACCGCTTTAGCAGTGCTAGATCGATCCTCCAAAAAGAAGCTAAGCAAAGAAATTTTAGATTTAAACTTGACCATTCAACATCTGGACTTAACAGACATCTACAGAACATTTCATCCCAACAAAACTGAATACACATTCTTCTCATCAGCCCACAGAACATACTCCAAAATCAACCATATCCTAGGCCACAAATCTAACCTCAGAAAATTTAAAAAAATAGAAATTATTCCTTGCATCTTCTCAGACCATCATGGAATAAAAGTTGAACTCAATACCAACAGGAACCTGCATACCCATACAAAAACATGGAAGCTAAACAACCTTAGCTCAAGGATAGATGTGTTATAGATGAGAATAAGAAGGAAATCACCAATTTTTTGGAATAATACAACAATCAAGACACGAGTTATCAGAACCTCTGTGATACTGCAAAGGCAGTCCTAAGAGGGAAATTTATAGCACTGCAAGCCTTCTTCAAGGAAACAGAAAGAGAGGAAGTTAATAACTTAATGGGACATCTCAAGCAACTGGAGAAGGAAGAACACTCCAACCCCAAACCCAGCAGAAGAAAAGAAATAACCAAAATCAGAGCAGAATTAAATGAAATTGAAAACAAAAGAATTACACAACAGATCAATAAATCCAAAAGTTGGTTTTTTGAAAAGATCAATAAAATAGATAAACCTTTGGCCAACCTAACCAGGAAAAAAAGAGTAAAATCTCTAATTTCATCAATCAGAAATGGTAACAATGAAATAACAACAGACCCCTCAGAAATTCAAAAAATCCTTAACGAATACTACAAGAAACTCTACTCTCAGAAATATGAAAATCTGAAAGAAATCAACCAATACCTGGAAGTACGCCACCTACCAAGACTTAGCCAGAATGAAGTGGAAATGTTGAACAGGCCTATATCAAATTCTGAAATAGCATCAACTATACAAAATCTTCCTGAAAAGAAAAGCCCAGGACCAGATGGCTTTACGTCAGAATTCTACCAAACAATTAAAGAAGAATTAGTACCTATATTACTAAACCTCTTCCAAAATATAGAAAAAGAAGGAATATTACCCAACATAGTGTACAAAGCAAACATCACCTTGATCCCCAAACCAGGGAAAGACCCATCAAAAAAAGAAAATTATAGACCAATATCACTAATGAATATTGATGCAAAAACACTCAATAAGATCCTAACAAACAGAATACAACAACACATCAAAAAAATTATACACCATGACCAAGTGGGATTTATCCCAGGGTCTCAAGGCTGGTTCAATATACGTAAATCTGAGAACTTGATTTCTTCCACTTCCATAGTAGTTGGAGATTTTAACACCGCTTTAGCAGTGCTAGATAAATGTAATTCAGCACATAAACAAACTAAAAAATAAAGACCATATGATTCTCTCAATTGACACACAAAAAGCTTTTGATAATATCCAGCATCACTTCACGATCAGAACAATGAAGAAAATTGCTACAGCAATTTCTTAAACTAATAGAGGCCATCTACAGCAAACCCACAGCCAATATCGTATTGAATGGAATTAAATTGAAATCATTTCCACTTAGATCAGGAACCAGGCAAGGTTGCCCATTGTCTCCATTGCTCTTTAACATTGTAATGGAAGTTTTAGCCATTGCAATTAGGGAAGAAAAGGCGATCAAGGGTATCCACATAGAGTCAGAAGACATCAAACTTTCACTCTTCACAGATGGCATGAATGTATATCTAGAAAACACCAGGGATTCTACTACAAAACTTTTAGAAATGATCAAGGAATACAGCAATGTCTCAGGTTACAAAATAAACACCCATAAATCTGTAGCCTTTATATATACCAACAATAACCAAGCCGAAATAATACTCAAGGACTCTATTCCTTTCACAGTAGTGCCAAAGAAGATGAAATATTTGGGAGTATACCTAACAAAGGATGTGAAAGATCTCTACAAAGAGAACTATGAAACTTTAAGAAAAGAAATAGCTGAAGATGTTAACAAATGGAAAAACATACCATGCTCATGGCTGGGAAGAATCAACATTGTTAAAATGTCTATACTCCCCAAAGCAATATATAATTTTAGTGCAAATCCTATTAAAGCTCCATTGTCATATTTTAAAGATCTTGAATAAAATAATACTTCGTTTTATATGGAATCAGAAAAAAACATCGAATAGCCAAAACATTATTCAGCAATAAAAACAAAGCAGGAGGAATCACACTACCAGAACTGAGACTGTACTATAAATCGATAGTGATCAAAACAGCATGGTACTGGCACAAAAACAGAGAAGTAGATGTCTGGAACAGAATAGAGAACCAAGAGATGAATCCAGCTACTTACCATTATTTGATCTTTGACAAGCCAATTAAAAACATTCAGTGGGGAAAAGATTCCCTATTTAACAAATGGTGCTGGGTGAACTGGCTGGCAACCTGTAGAAGACGGAAACTGGACCCACACCTTTCACCATTAACTAAGATAGACTCTCACTGGATAAAAGATTTAAACTTAAGACATGAAACTAGAAAAATACTTGAAGAAAGTGCAGGGAAAACTCTTGAAGGAATCAGCCTGGGTGAATATTTTATGAGGAGGACTCCCCAGGCATTTGAAGCAGTATCAAAAATACATTTCTGGGACCTGATCAAGCTAAAAAGCTTCTGCACAGCCAAGCACATAGTAAGTAAAGCAAGCAGACAGCCCTCAGAATGGGAGAAAATATTTGCAGGTTATACCTCCAATAAAGGTTTAATAACCAGAATCCACAGAGAACTCAAAGGTATTAGCAAGAAAAGAACAAGTGATCCCATCTCAGGGTGGGCAAGGGACTTCTCTAAAGAAGACAGACGCATGATCTACAAAAACATGAAAAAAAATTCATCATCCTTAATCATCAGAGAAATGCAAATCAAAACTACTTTGAGATATCACCTAACCCCAGTAAGAGTAGGCCATGTAACAAGATCCCAAAACCAGAGATGTTGGTGTGGATGTGGAGAAAAGGGCACACTTCCACACTGCTGGTGGGAATGTACACTAATACGTTCCTTCTGGAAGGATGTTCGGAGAATACTTAGGGACCTAAAAATAGACCCGCCATTTGATCCCATAATTCCTTTACTAGGTTTATACCCAGAAGACCAAAAATCACAATATAACAAAGACATCTGTACCAGAATGTTTATTGCAGCCCAATTCACAATTGCTAAGTCATGGGAGAAGCCCAAGTGCCCATCAACCCACAAATGGACTAGCAAATTGTGGTATATGTATACCATGGAATATTATGCAGCCTTAAAGAAAGATGGAGACTTTACCTCTTTCATGTTTACATGGATGGAGCTGGAACATATTCTTCTTCGCAAAGTATCTCAGGAATGGAACAAAAAGTATCCAATGTACTCAGCCCTACTATGAAGCTAATTTATAGCTTTCACATGAAGGCTATAACCCAACTATAGCACAAGACTATGGGGAAAGGGCCAAAGAAGGGGAAGTGAGGGGGGAGGTTAGGGTGGAGGGAGGGTAATGGATGGGGCCACACCTACAGTGCATCTTAGAATGGGTACAGGCGAAACTTACTAAATGCAGAATACAAATGTCTACATACAATAAGTAAGAAAATGCCATGAAGGCTATGTTGAACAGTTTGATGAGAATATTTCTGATTATATATAAAACCAGCACATTTTACCCCTTGATTGCACTAATGTACACAGCTATGATGTAACAATAAAAAAAAATTAAAAATCAGCAGAGCTAATTTTTTAGCTGGACATTGAGAGGTCCAGGCATGGTGATATGAACCTGTAGATACTCAGAAAGCTGAGGAGGGAGGATTACATGAGCCTAGGAGTTTGATGCCACGCAGAGCTGTGACCACACAATTGTACTTTGGCCAGGGCAATAGAACAAGACCCCAGTTCTAAAAAGAAAACAAAATACGTGTGTGTGTGTGTGTGTGTGTGTGTGTGTGTGTGTGTGTGTGTGTGTGTGTGTGGAGAGAGAGAGAGAGAGAGACCCTAAAGAGTTCTCTCACTCCTTTTACCATGTAAGGACAGCAGGAGAAGATGCCATCTATGAACCAGGAAGAAGACCCTCACCAGGTGCCAAATCTGGTGCCTTGAACTTAGATTTTCCAGCTTCTAGAAGTGTGAGAAACTTCTATTGTTTATAAGCCACTTAGTTAATGGTGTTTTATAATAGCCCAGACTGAGATGCACACTTTCATCCAAAAGTTCTCTCAGTGCTGGGCTGTACATATGTGGGGCAGGAGACCTGCACTCACTGAAAGTAACTCACTATCCTCCACTTGCTATAGGCCTAAGGGCTCTGGATATCTTTGGGGATCCCTTCTCCTTGTAGAGAAGATGGATGCATTCCATGTTTTATTTGCTACCTTTTCATTTTATCATACTCATGCCAAACCAGGTTTGTAATGTACCCTGTGGGTCCTATGGAGGCTCATCTTCAGTTTGCAACAAACAGGATAAGAAATTACTGAGGTCTCTTATTAGCCCATGGGTCCTCAATTTCCAAGCACAATGTTAGTAATCTGATTTTAGCGATCCAATTGTCTTCTATTTTTTTTTTTCAGCATTAGGTTCCCTAAACTGAGCATTTTGTGAATCAATATTTATTTTTGATGGGCTAAGATATAATTCTTCCACAAATGAATAGTTTTCTGTTTTGTTGTATTTTGATTTTGTTTTTTTGTTTGTTTGTTTTTTGCTGTTATTATCTGTTTTGCTTGGGGTTTTATATATAATTCATCCAGAAATGAGAAGAATCTTCTGTTTTATTGTATTTTTTGTTTTTTGCAGTTGGTCTCTGTTTGCTTGGGTTTTTATGGCAGTGAAAGCTTAAACACACTCATGCATTTTGTTTCATGTTGTTAGGTTGTCTTACTTATGTGTTTAGCCACAGTGATATATATTTGAGAAATCTGTAACAGTTTAGTGCTCAAACAAAACAGCAAGTCAAGGTACAAAAGTTGGGTAAACAACAATGCAGATAAGAATAAAAATTAAAGGCCTTCATGGAAATGAGGGAAACTGCTCCGGGTAACACTCAGACTGGAAGATGGTCTCTTTCCACCAAAAAGCACAGACCATCAGCAGCACAGTCCTGAGAGAAAGGTATTTCAGGGACACAGATATAGGGGCTGCATTGGAGGACAGTGATGCTCCCAGGATTCGCAAGATTTTATCCCCAACAACAAATAGGATAAGATAACACACAGAAGGACCAAGAACTCCCTGCAACGATCACATAAACTCTTAGAACCCAAGAATCTACCTGTCTTGTTAGCATTGATCATGATGAGACAGAAACACAGGATACGGGAGCAAGGTGGGACTCGAGGCACGATGAGGGCAGTGGTGGAACAGAGACAGACACAGACACTGAGGAATGGAGGAAGAGACACAGAGAGGTGAGAGGGAGGGTCATGGATAACTCAAAAGCACCTGGTAATGTTACTATTTATACACACGCTGTTGAGTGTATATGTGCTCAGGCTGATTGTATAGGAAACTGTATCTCATTTATTTCATGTTGTGCTTCAGGGCCTTTTTAAGATTTTAATAAAAATTTCTGTATCATAAGGGCCCTTCCCAGTTTTGCTGTGGGAAACCAACTGATAGAAGGTGGAGAGAGGGGATGCACTTAACTATGGCATTAAAATCCAAATCAGTATTTGGACATAAATATTTGACATGAAATCTTTTTACAGAAACAGACCAAATAAGGCTTGTTTCTGTTTGGGTAGACAGCTTTATTCAGAACCAGAGGGCAGGGTTTCAATGGCCAAAAGTCTCCCTGACCACCCGACCTCTCCCTCTCCATCTCTCTCCCTCTGCCCCCCACTTCTTCCACAAATCTGCTCATTCATGAAATTCTTATAAACACAAGCACTGGCCGACTCAGGGTGGCCACTAAATGGACTCTGGGTTCTCCAAGCTTACCGTCTGCAGACAGCCGTCTCCGTGCAGATGCTCTGCAGAGTAGGCAGCAGGAGGCTGCAGGACCAAAAGAGATAATTACCCTGCCAGGAAAGGAGAGGGGAGGGTTCCCAGACAACTTCAGAGGGCAGAAATTATATGTTCAGTCCAAAGCTGTTGGATTCAAAAGGTAAATCAGAGTTACTTGAGGTAACCCAATGCAAAGCACTCCTTGAAAGATACCTCCCACTTCTCAGATGTCAAATGATCCTATTTCAGATTTATCAAAGCAGCAGGGATTAGCAGAGCCATACACCCTTCAGTTCTGCTCCCTCCTCCTCACTGCTGCTTTGTTTGTCTAAATAGTTGTTTTAGGGAGTGAGAAGAAAGAATGGGAGGTAATTAGTGTTTCTTGTAATGTTCCATGTTTAGTTTTGTAATCCTTCTGTCAGGTTTATTTTCATGTTAAGCAAAGGAAGTCCCGCTGGAATATTATAATCTCTTCTTAGTGTTAGCAGAAAAGCCGTGGTATTTAAGTTAATAAAGAATTTTTTCAAGAAAATTAAGGCTTTCCTTGAGAGTGTCAGTTTAAAGAGCATGTCATTCTTCAGAGCTTACCTTGCCTCCGAAGTGTTTAAGGCCAGAGATAAGAACGTTTCTAAGAAGCTGGGAAGGTATTTTAGGTTTGAATTGTATGATCCACTGAAAGTGACACATGTGTCCAGCCTTACGCTCCTCCCCTGCTGCCTGCAGCCTCTGCCCCCTGGACCACTGCAACAGGCTCTTGACTTGACTCTCACCTCTTGCTCTGCCCTTTGCAACCCACCTTGTTGACCCCTCATTTACTTCAAGATCCCCAAAGCCCTCAATCCTGCCCCAGTGAATAGGTCCTAATCCAACTTTTCCCTTGATCCCCAATCTTTCCCCTCACACACTCATTCTAGGCAAACTATTGCTCTCTCCCTCATCCATCTCTCACTTTCCTACCCCTGCATCTGTCCCTCTGCCACTCTATCCCTTTAGGACCAGATCTGGCTGGTCCTTAACAGGGAGCTGCCTCCTTCAGGAAGTTCCCCCACCCGCCAGCTGGTGGTGCTGTCCATTCCCCCCATCATATGTCTTGTACACTCCATCTCTGTCTGTCTATAGCACTGACCAGTTTTCACCTTGTATTAAAGGCTTTTCATTCCTTAAATAATACAGAAATACATTCACCCTTTAAGAAACTGGAACACTACTGATAAAGCTTAAGACCCCCTCACCTCCACCTTCAATCTCTTCCCCACTCTCCAGAGGTAACCACTCTGAGTTTTGTGTATTTTCCTTTTAGGTTTATATCTATAACTATATATGTAAACATATACAAACATATATAATTTTGCCTTCAGCACAGCATTGCTTTTTTCGGATCTGTCCATGTTGATACAAGCTTTTCATTATTATTCCATGGAATTTCACCATACATTTTATTAACCACCCTTCTATTTGCTGAAATTCTGTTCCCTTACCTGGAAGATTTTCCTGCCAGCTGGTCCAGCTAAATAACATCTAGGTATCGCCTCCACTAAACAGTCTTTTCTGAGCTCCACTCTGGCCTCAGTATCCCAAGCTCCTTTGTCATCACACTTTGGTTCTTAGTTCCAGGAATGCTGGCATCCAAATTCTTCTCCACTGTCATCCAGGTCACGGATACTTCCTCACAGGCCCTGGCATCCAATGGCCATGGCTCTGGAAGTTCAGCTTCCATCCTGGATGCTATCAGTGCATACTTCCAGAACCTTGGCCATTGGAAGCCTGTGGCAGGCAAGTGCAGCTCTTCTCTCTCCCTCTCTGTCTCTCTCTCTATCTCTATTTATCTCTCTGTCACTCTCTGTCACCAAGGTGCTGATTTTTACAATAATAATACAACAGTTAATATACGTGTCTGTGTTTCCATGGAAGCTCCCTGAGGGTGCCCTTTCATTATCGTGTCTCAGGCACCCAGCACAGAGCTTGACAGTTGGTAGGGCCTCAATAAAGATATGCTGAATTAGCATGTCTTATTTCTCATATATGATTCCACATTTCTGGGGGTCAAGATAATATCTGATTCATTTGGCACCTTCTCGAACATATCCCATGGGGATTTACCTATATGTGCTAAATAAATATTGAATGACAAAATAGCAAGTTGATCAGACAAAGAACCACTCCCTTCAGAAAAATGAATGGGGAATGAAGTCTAAATTTAGTAACTTTTTGGTATAACCAAGCAAAATAATAATAATAATTCTTTCAGGGGAAGAATAAGACCAGTGTTGACCTACCCACTGTTGTGTGGTGATGTAAGGGATGCTGCCAGGAGGTTGTGCCCATCCTGGGCTCCAGATCAGTACCAGGTTTTAAACCTGAGCCTCAACATCTGCCAGTATCGGAGTCTTTCCCTGGGTGAGGCTGGGAACTCAAGGTCAACAGCATGATTTACAAAGACACTTTAAAAGAGAGTGCCTGCCCCAAGGTCTGTGGGCCTGTCCTGTGTTGGTGCAGGCATCTCACAGTGGCAGTGAGGAGCTCCTAAAGCCCTTCTCTCAGCTTTGATTTGGCCCCAGCCATCCTGCCCTGCCCCAGGGTCTGCAGTAGCCTGCCCTGGCTCTCCAGAGCACCTCTCTTAAATCTCAGGAAGCAAGCATTAGCGCTCAGAAGAGCTTTCTGAGAAAGGTCATTTCAATTTTTAGTAGCCTTATTCTACCAGGATCTTTTTTTTTTCTACCAGGATCTTAGGTACTGGGTCTCCAGAGCCATCTAGACCCAAACCTTCTCCTCACTGCACCCAGTCAGTATCCACCTATTTAAAACCTTTTGTG
The DNA here is from genome assembly GCF_027406575.1 of Nycticebus coucang. NCBI lineage: Eukaryota > Metazoa > Chordata > Mammalia > Primates > Lorisidae > Nycticebus > Nycticebus coucang. The sequence continues at coordinate 104,841,605 of NC_069787.1, forward strand.
ACTCCCTGGTGCCCCTGGGATTAAGTTCTAAGCCAAATAATTCTTGAGATGGTTTCTGCCTCATCTTGCCTCCTGATTTTCCATACTTGATCAACTCTAGACTCTCAGAACTACTTGGATGCATCATGTTCTCTCTTGCCTCAGAGCCTGTGTGCATATGGTTTCTTCTGCCTAAAACACTGTTCCTCTGCTCTTCACATGACTTTGTGCATCACTTCTCAGGTCCCAGCTTCCCTTGAACAATCTTTCGCCTCTTACCCCCAACACCCTGCAATATGAGGTCATCCTGCTATATGATCCTCTACACCCTGTAATCTGCATTGTAACTCAATGAGTATTATTACTAATTTAATTGTGTACCCTCAAATCTCCGAGGTAGAGAACACGATCACTCAGGTATCCCAAGTGCCTAGCACTGTGCCTTACCTAGCGTGAGTATTCACTAAATAGTCAATGAAGAAATAAATGAAAGAGCATCTTCTGTTCTATCTCCCCAATCCTACAGTGCCTTCAGGGCCACGTTATTCCTGAATTCTTTTGTTGAATAAGAATCCTTTGAGGGGCTCTGATTTAGAGTGCTTTCTTTGAGGATTGCACTATGTTTTAAGAAAATGCCTATTCCCAGCTTCACAGTTTAGGTACATAAAATTTGCGTATTGCAATAAATACTTGGCCTCATGAATTTCTAGCCTGTTAAATAACAGAACTTAAAATGCTAGGTAAGCATGTAAAAGAAGATAGCATCATAAATACCAGAAAATTACAGGTTGGTGGGGGTTTTTTTCCCTTTGATCTTACAACTTTTCACCACATGAAATAGCAGTAGACTCAGACAGTCTTAGGTAGAGTTTTCCCCTGCCTTGCTTGTTGTTGGTCAGTGTGGAACAAACAGGCACACACCTACTTTGGTAGACACCAGCCAGGGTTGCTGCCCACTCCATGGCAAATCTTCCTTCTCTACGATTGTCTCCAAATGAAAGGGTGAGCAATCAGAGCCTAAATCTGTGCTATTGTAAGAAGGATTGGTTGAAGAACAGACCTCTGACCCATGAAGAGCCAACTGGCCTCTCCTCTGAAATTTGAAATTTGGATAGTTTTATATTCCCAGAGGCTGGAATATTGGAGGAAAGTTAACATAAAAGTGGTCCCTAGAAAGATGGTCCATGGATCCTACTGCTAAGGTCTCCTGATGTACGTGCCCTGGCTCTGCCCTTTCTGGGATCTGAACGCATTCTTTCCTCACTCCTGGGAGTCACCCCAGGATCCTTCCAATACATTATCTTTGAGGATACACTGATATACCCATAAACTCAACTGCCTATTCCAAGCTAAAGTTAGGAATATACTGTTCAAACATTCTTTCACTTTTTAAAGAAAGCTGAGTGTCAGTCTGACCTACAGACTAGGGTGGAGCTTAGCTGGCCTGGTCAGTGGCAGTCTCTCATATAAGATTCCTAGGACCTGGACAAGATTGGGAAGTAATGGGGGCTTCAGCACTACAGAAGTCAATAGAAATCCTTGTTCTACTAAAGAAAGGACATTTGACTTGCCTTTCTGACAACTTCAATATTTCTTACTAAAGTAGAGGAAACAATGAATGTAATTGCTATTTTGAGTTTGCTAATCAGCATGAGAGAAACAAATCACCAGTGGTGAAGAAGTGGCCCATCACGTCAACCATGTGGACTAAAGCGGTGCCCTAGACTTCAAGAAATTAAACATCTGAATGTTCTGAGGAAAGATCATTATGACCATAGAGTCATGCCTTGAAAGGAAATACGTCTCAAGAGGCTTTAAAAATAAAATTCTAACCATAGAATCACAAATTACTCCAAAGAAAAAGAAAAATGAAAGATAACCAGAGAAGCAGCATGGTTTCAGAGGGAACTACCTGATAAACCCAGATTTTAAATATAAAAGAACATAGTTCCCACCTTCAAGGACATTACAATCTGGTGGAAAAGATAAAACTCTTAGCCTAATAATTCAAACCCAAAGGAGAAAGTGCTAAGAACCCTGGGAGAAGAACAAGTCACTGGCTACTGGGAGTGTCCAAAAGCCACTTCCAACTTTGGGGGATAATGTTTTATCCTGGTCATGGTATGTCTCATATGGACTAAGGTGGGCTCCTCATTCCATTGTAAGAATAGGCAAGGCCCCTGTCTTCTTAGTAAGTGCTCAGTAAGTAACCTATTGCCGAGTAACTGACATATGAACTGTCATCAGAGTGAAGACTGCTTTGTCTTCAAAGTGACAGAGTCTTAAGTAACTACCATTTCTGTGTTGCCTGCTAATTGCAAGGCACCTTGTGGACATGACCTCAAGACATTCCACTTACACTATGTCTGTGAACGAGTTGTGTTGTTTTCATTTTACAGATGAGAGAACTATTCTTTGTAAGGGATAAGATAATGTGCTCAACACCACACATCTAGTAAATGGTGAAATTATGATTCAAATCAGATTCTGAAGTCTTCCCTTTCTACTCTCTGCCTCTTGAGAGAAGTTGAGGAATATCAAGTCCAACTCGTTTTACATACAAACAGGGAAACAGGGTCCTCCAGAATGTCTGATTAATGAAGGTCCTCAGTCCACCAGGGGGACAGAGGGAGAGCTCAATGCTGAAATTGTAGCTGCCTTCTCTAAGGAAGGGGTGTTGGTGAGGTGTGGTCCTGAAAGTCCAGTCTATAGCTGGTGAGACTGAGATGGTCTTGCTTCCAGCCAGGCTCTGGTATATCCAGCTAGCTTCCCCTTCTGGTTTACCTGGCTTTCAACCTGTCCATGAAGATTGATTGTTTTTGTGACTTCATTTGTTGTCTCTAACACTATGTCATTTGTTTTCATTGGTCATCTGTGACTTAGTTGTTTTTCATTAGACTTTTAAGTTCTTGAGGTGAGTGACTATAGTAGAATAAGTGCTCAAAATACATTTGTTGAATAGGATTCCTGCGATTTTGAAAAGACTGATTCAAATGTAAGACACTTTTTTTATTTTGTACTTAGAAAGAGCTAATTTTCTAAAGCTTTATCTGAATGCTGTAAGAAACATTTAGGATCTAACTATTTGCTATAACCTCAACTTATAAGAACCTAAAACCTATTTTGTATTTAGAGTTTTACATTGTTCTTCTTGTCTAATATATTACACAAAAGCTTTTTTTCAACTTGCTATGAGAATCTTCACAGAAAGACATAAAACATAAAAATTCAAAATAAGAAGACTGCAAATTCATCATATTGTTTCATCAATTGATAAATGGTTAAATAAAATGGAGTATAGCCAGACAATGGAATATTATTTCACCATAAAAAGGAATAAAGTATTGATTCATGCTACAGCACGAATGAACCTTGAAAATGTCATGCTAAGTAAAAGAAGCTGGGCACAAAAGACCACATATTTTATGATGCCATTGATATGAAGTGTCCAGAATTGGCAAGTATACAGAGACAGAAAGCTAGTCTTGGTGGCTTGCCTTCAGTAGCTAGTGGTTGCTTTGGGTTGGGAAATGGGAGACTGGGAGTCACAACTAAAGAGTACAGGATTTATTTTTGAGATGATAAAAGTGATCTAAAATTTAGTGTAGTGATAGCTGCACAACTCTATGAAAATACTATAAACGATTGAATTGTACACTTTAAGTGGGTGAATTGTGTGGATCATCTCAATAAAGCTATTACCAAAAAAAAAAAAAAACCCAAATTTAAATCATATACTTATTTCACTAACTGAATTATTTCCCTTGTTAGCTTTGCCTCTCAGGCTGCACTTTCACAGAAAAGTTTGACAAAAACTGTGCCCTGCTCAGCTCTTCAAACCCAACTTCATTTAGGAAGTATTGCCCCTATTTTACTCTGATAATTAACACAAAGAGTTTTCTGTCTTCACCTGGAAGGATGGGTAACACAGTGGACTGGATCATTTAGGGCGTGTGAGGACCCTTAATGAAAGGCCACATTTCCACTAACCACTCAGAAGGGATTGAAAAAGGCCCCTGGTTAAACCAAGCTTGAACAGAGCAGAAAGATGAAAAGTTGAAAGATCAGATTTTCGATCCGCAGGCCTTGAGAACACCCAGTTAATCTCACTGCCATGGCATGTCTTGTTGCTCCTTTCTTTATTAAAGGAGACTTTCTTTCATGTGGTATTAACTTTAAACGCAACTAACAAAATAATTGCCACTTCTGTAGTTGTTTTTTTTGTTTTGTTTTGTTTTGTTTTGTCCGAGACTACAAAAGACAGCTGAGTTTCCTCCTCACATCATAAATCTTGGTCTTGTTATTGCTGAATTACTCCAACTATATGGATGAATTTTTTCTTTTTTTTTTTTAACTACAGCTCACATTTCACAAATTCTGTTGACTTCCTGGAAGCACTGTCAGGTGGTCATAACAGTCAAGTTAAGCCAAAGGCTTCGCTGACTGATACTTGTTGGACAACATCTTTCCAGGCAAGGAGGGCAGAGGTGGTTGGATTCAAGCAATGTGAATAATAATATTTGAAGCTGGGAGGGCAGCACGCGGAGGTGATGCATAATTCATCAGGCAAATTAATCAAGTCCCCTTTCCTATGCCCATTGCAATTACTGGGAACACGCAGAGTCATCAGCTTTCTCCCCCTCCCTCCGCCCCTTCCCTGGCACTAGCAGCTCTGGGAGAAGCCCTGGGACACCTCGATTTGAGTCGCAGGCTGGGCAGAGCAGTACCTGGGAATGCGTCCCTCTGTGCCTCCGCTTAGGTGAGGTTTTCTCCAATGGGTGGAGAACCGGGAAAAGCACAGGGTGGGCGGGGAGAGTTGGTGTGCAGTGGAGCAGAGCGTGGGGACAATTAGTTTTCTTCATGCTTGGCTGAGCCTTAGTGTAAGGACCCACCGGCTTAGAGGGTGAGGCAGATCGCAGATAATAGAAGCTTCATTTCCAACTGACCCTCGGAGCGTTCTGCCAGGCCCAGGAGGAAGGACAATGCCCACCACCTCAAGAAACGGCAGCACTGAATGCTTAGGCGACACTGCAACAAAACAGGAGCGAAAAACAAAGCACTAGACAGGGTTTGCCTTGAAGTGGTTTCTATAGTCCCTACCAAAAGAAAAAAGAAAAAGGCTCCATCTCACACAAGCAAGAAGCAGACACACACACACATACACACACACCCTTATCACATGGCCATTGTGTGGGCAAGTTTATTCTGGGCTAGGGGTATGTCTCTGAGAAAAACAAAAAAATATATATATATTTTTCAAATAGAATAGCCCTGACTACATGGCCTTCTAGTTGTGGTATGGGATGCAAAAAGGTCCCACGACATGGGTGACTTGAGATGAATTCCAGTCACCAATGAAAGAAGCAAGCAAAAAGATTTCACCCAGAGGGAGGAAAAGAGGCACTGCTATCATTCGTGATTTTGACCATCTCTTCTGTAACAAATCACTCCAAAACAGGCATCCTCAAACTTTTTAAACAGGGGGCCAATTCACTGTCCCTCAGATCATTGGAGGGCCGAACCATAGTTTTAAAAAAAAAACTATGAACAAATTCCTATGCGCACTGCACATATCTTATTTTGAAGTAAACAAACAAAACGGGAACAAATACAATCACACCGCCTCATGTGGCCCACGGGCCACAGTTTGAGGACCCCTGCTCCAAAACTTAGGAGCTTGAAACAATATCTGTTTCATTAATATTTCATGATGTTCTGAGTCAGAATTTCAGGCTTGGCTCAGCTGGATGATTCATTGGCTCCTTGTAGTATCAGTTGAAATAAGTCACTTGATGCTATTTAGCTAGTGTTTTTGCCAGTCTTCAGGATCTAATGTGTCTTTAGCTTTACTCATGTGTCTAGGAGGGGATGGCTGGAAGGGGAGGCCCACCTGGGACTATCAACTAGACCACCTTCCTGTAGCTTCTCCAGCATGGCGTCCCAGGGCTCCCAGAGAGTACATTCCCATAAGCAAAAAGTGGTATTAGCCACTTTCTTTCTCCAGGTCTGGAAACCGGCATAGCATCACCTCTACCAATGCCTTTGGTCAAGGCAGTCACAGAGCCTTCCAGGGGCCAGGGAACTCACCACTCAACAGAGAATTATTAAGAATATGCAGTTGTCTTCAATCTGTTCCATATGGGAAGCAGAAAGAGAAAATTGGATTACAGATGGGGCCAGGATAGAATGTGGCATTTGCAAATATTAAAAGAAGCAAAGAGAATCATCCACACATTTAATGCCCTGTAACCCAAGTCTCAGGTTTCTGGAAGGGCAGTTCTGGGTGAAGCTCAAAGGAGACATAGGTGTGAGGTAGATCTCCAAATCAGTTTCTCAAATCTCTAATTCAAATAGTTTTCTGCCTTTTCTGAACTTACCTTAAAATCATGGCAACCTCCTCTGGTTTTGCATTTATGATCATAAGTTTTCAGTGGCTCAAAAGTATTTATTTCCTCAGTGAATGGATAAATGAATGAATCTAGGCTTCTTGCTGGCAGAAATGTATCTTAAACTTCTTTCCATTCAAGAGCTGTGTAGTGCATGTGGAGCGCATGTGTCTCCTGTCTTTGTATTTCTTTTTCTTCATTGGTTCTGACTCCTCATCCTGGTAGAATTTATTGGAATAATAGCACTGCAAAGCAGTTTGTCTTCTCTACCCTCATTTTGTCCATTCATTCTTTCTGGGTATTTCCCTTCCTCTCTATGGGATGATTTTCTCCTCTTTCTCCATGCTTTATGCTTTAAGAAAAGAGTTCACAGGAGTTCTCCTGTTTACAAGACATGGTTTCATGGGAACCTGAAGGTTTCCTGGCCCCATTTGTTTGTAAGAGGCTGGGCAGGGACACTGAAGACATAGCCACGAAGGGAGGGCCTAACACCAAAGCTGGGAAATTCACACCTTTTGTTAGCACTTTTCATCTGTCAAATGCCAATTCAGACTTTCACCAACAGGCATATTTAAAAGGATGCATGTTAGGCAAATTTGTTATCCAAGCAATTTCAATGACAGCCAGTTCTATTAACTCCCCTGAAGCCCATGCATTATGACTGGGCTTTCAAGAGCAAGCCTTGAATAAACTTTTCAGTGATTTCACAACACTTCCATTATGGCTATTTCATTATGAAGCAGATGAACATTTCCTTGAACAATTAGACGGGGTTGTATAGAATAAAGAGTGAGGTTTGCGGGAGAGCATAGAAACCTATCTGCTTAGGTGATTCATTTTCTCCCAACAAAGCGGTCCATAATAAACTTTTCTTCTGGAGCCTTGTCTTGCTTCCCATTTCAATTAGTGACAATGAGCAGAGAATGGGAAGAATGTCTTCTTCACGTCCTTGTGCCCAAACAAGTCTGGCCAATGAAGAACAATGAGGGAGGGAAAGGGAAAGCAGAGCGGGGGTGCAGAGCAGCTGCAAGGAAACCAGCCTGCTTTCCTGGAAAGACTGCACTGCAGGGTGGGGTCTGGAGGAATCGCTGGCAGAGCAGAGATGGGGAAGGAAGGTTTCCCACTTGAGTCTAAATTCAGCAGGGGTGCAGGTCACTGAGAGAGAATGGCAGGCACAGCACGACACTGAGCCTCACTGCCTCTCTCCATGGTCCAGGCAGGGCTGATCCTCCAGCATTACCCCCTGGCATTTGGGGCACTGAACTGTTAACACTTTCTACAAGGCATTTGTACATGTGTGTTTCTCCACACAGTTCTGCCATGTTACTGCTTTGTACACAGAGCATCATCATTTTCCTGTCACCAGGAGTATCAACTGATAGTTCTTTTAGAGGTAATGTGAAGATGAGAGAAAAATCCAGTATCACAAATTCACCCATTCATTTACTCATTCTTGCACTGAATGAGTGCTTACTGGACATATACACCAGACAATGATTGATAAGCATCTCAACTACCAGCCCATGAGCTAGAGAGGAAAACCATTTACCTTCTTGTGTCTGCTGTCTCCTTCATTGCATTTGTCTTATCCCTTCTCTCAACATACATTTCATCTCTGGCAAGCATTCACAGGTCACCTTTCCATTCCAGATCCTGTCATAGGTCCTGCAATACAACAGGGACCTGAACACAGCTCCTATGTTAGTTTATAAGGACTGCTGCAAAAAAAGTACCATCAACTGGGTGGCTTAAAATGACAAAAATAAATTATTCTGGAATCCAGAAGTCTGAAATCAAGGTGTCAGCAGGGCCACGCCCTTGTGGAAGGATCTAGGATGAGAGGCAAGGAGGACCTTTTCTCTCCTCTTCCTAGATTCTGCTGTTTTCCAGCAGTCTTTGAGACATCACTCCAATCTCTGCCTCCATCATTGCAAGGTGTTCTTGTGTCTCTCCTCTCTGTGTGTCCCTCTCTTTCTCCTCATCTCCTCCCCTCTTCTTACACATATAAAGACACCAGTTATATCGGAATAACGGCCACTGTACTCCAGCAGGAACTCACCTTAACTTACTATATCTTTAATGATCCTATTTCCAAATAAGGTCATATTCTGAGGTTCCAGGAAGCACATAAATTTGGGGGGACACATTCTACCCAGCACACTGCTCTTCTAGAGCTCAGAACCTAAGAACTCAAGTAAAAAGTAATTGTAGCTTTGAGAGATAGGAGATACAAAGAAAGTCTGTGCAAGACCCTAAGGGAGATGCCAGGAAACAAGACATCACTTCTGGGCTCAGTGCCCATCGCTCAGTGGTTAGGGTGCCGGCCACATACACCAGGGCTGGCGGGTTCGAACCTGGCCCAGGCCTGCTAAACAACAATGACAACTACAACAAAAAAATGGCTGGGCATTGTGGCTGGCCCCTGTAGCTCCAGCTACTCGGGAGGCTGAGACAAGAGAATCACTTAAGCCCAAGAGTTTGAGGTTGCTGTGACAGTAAGACTCTGTCTAAAAAAAAAAAAGACATCAGTTCTGAAAGTCGATCTGGAAATTAATGTAAATATACAGGAGGGAGATAGAGGTGGTCTACCAAAGCTAAATCCTATATTAAAACTTGCACCTCAATTAATACATTCCTTTTGGAAAGATGTATGGAGAACAGTTAGATCTAAAAATAGATCTGCCATTCAATCCTATAATTCCTCTACTAAGCATATACCCAGAAGACCAAAAATCACATCATAACAAAGATGTTTGTACCAGAATGTTTATTGTATCCCTATTCATAATTGCTAAATCATGGAAAAAGCCCAAGTGCCCATCGATCCACGAATGGATTAATAAATTGTGGTATATGTACACCATGGAATATTATGCAGCCTTAAAGAAAGATGGAGACTTTACCTCTTTCATGTTTACATGGATGGAGCTGGAACATATTCTTCTTAGTAAAGTATCTCAAGAATGGAAGAAAAAGTATCCAATGTACTCAGGCCTACTATGAAACTAATTTACGGCTTTCACATGAAAGCTATAACCCAGTTACAACCTAAGAATAGGGGGAAGAGGGAAAGGGAGGGGAGGGAGTAGGGAGGTGGGCAGAGGGCGGGGGTTTGGTGGGATTACACCTGCGGTGCATCTTACAAGGGTACATGTGAAACTTAGTAAATGTGGAATGTAAATGTCTTAGCACAATAACTAAGAAAATGCCAGGAAGGCTATGTTAACCAGTGTGATGAAAATGTGTCAAATGGTCTATGAAACTAGTGTATGGTGCCCCATGTTCACATTAATGTACACAGCTATGATTTAATTAAAAAAAAAAAACTTGCACCTCACTGATGATAGGTTCTGGAATCATCCAGAGTGGTATTAAGTATGATAAAATATTCATACTTAATATTTGACGTGTAAGAAATTTGGATTCAGCCTAATCAGGTTGTAAACACATATTCAATAACATACTGAATGTGGCAAGTTAAGTCCTCAGGCTCTCTCTGCAGAGCTAAAGATGTCTTTTCCCATTCCCTTCCATTCTGGGGAAATGTTATCACACCAAGGTCCAGGGCAAGCCTGAACTAGGAACACAGGAGAAATGGACTGTAGGATCTAATCTGTATGCATATCTCTGATACATATTACTATCCAACAGAGAGTCCCAACTTGATCTTCACCTTGAATCATATTACAAAGGGCACCATCCTATTGCCTCACAGTCTAGGAAAGGGGGAAATCCCTGAATTCCCCCAGGATAAATATAATTTCTATCCTCCCCCATTTAAGAGGTAGAAAGGACTGGGATGTCTAAGCTAACCCCATTGCTAATACCATTTTAAACAGTATCTTAGCTACATGAACAATGTCCTCACCCAGAACATCATGAGTTAATTGAGCTACTTGATGGATTTCTCAGAGCCCTCTGTGATAAGCTGACACCTGCTCCACCATTATGGAAATCCAGCTCTTCTCACTTCCCACAGATGTCATTGCCCCTTCCTCAGTGATACTGTTTGTTTCCAACCTGATACAGATGCATTGTTTATATCCTTTGGGCTCAAATGCTGCTGCCTCTGGATTTAGGTTCACAAAAGGGGCTTGCTGCTTCTCCATGATGACATGGAAGGTGCCCACTCCACCTCTAGGCAGGGCCAACAATTCTTTACTCCACCCAAGGAGCAGCCAGCCCTTCTTTCTACTCATCCTCACTACCTTTGTGCTAGGGGGATGTGGGGACCCCTTTCAGTTCCATTTGGAGCACTGCCTGTTGTCCTGTGTCCTCTGCATGAGTGTCAGGGTGGTAGGACACAATGGGATGCTCCCACCAAGTCCTCATGGGCTAAGTGTTATTACATACCACTGAGACAGACACACCCCAGTTTCCGACAGCATTCTGCAAACCAGCAGGGGTCCTGAGTGCTTCACTTTAAAGGCAGAATCCCTGAGGGCTCAGCCTTCTCATCTGAAATGAGGCCTGTATCTGGCCTACATGTCTTGGAACCACATATGGGGTCTCAGGGAATTTTTTGATTATACTATGTTGAACTGAGATGTTCCAATAGCTCATCTGGAATAGCTCCTTGGAGAATATTCCTCAATTTAGCAGTCTATAAGATGGTGTTTGTGTCCCCTTGTCTATAGTAAAACATAAAACAAAGGCCCAGAGGCAGCCAGGTTCTCATCTGAAAATCTCCACTTGGTACTGAAGGGAATGATATAACTCATACTTGAAGATTCACATAGTGCCTCCATTGGATTATGTGTTTCTCTGGGATGATAGTATTTATAGACTATTTGACTTGCAGTAAGAAAAATTCTTTTCATAATGACCAAGTCTCTCCTTTGATTGGAATGAATCTAATCAGAAAAGAAATTTTCTCCTAATATCTGTGCAATGAGAGATACTTTCTCATCCTTAATAGGATATGCTTAGGATTCAAGACCAAAGGGTTTGTCATCACAAAATCTGAGGTTTTGAGTCCCAGCTTGTAGAAAAACAAAATTGATGCATATTATTTGTTCTCCTTCACTGACTAGCCTGAGTTTTCAATCAATATCTCTCTCTCTCCCTCCCATATTTGAGAGGTTGCCAGCACACATATATTGGGTAGGGTTGTCATAATTCCTCTGAATGTTCCCTGAGTCACAGGAAAGGAGCTATATTCATTTATAGTTTCTTGTGTTTCTCTTATGTCTGAAGTCATCATACCCTACTCAGTACCATCTATCTGATGGTTTTTCCAGGATAATGGTACATAAGCTTATATCCACATTCATACCTCCAATGATGCAAACTTGGATATAACATCCCTGGCAATTTCCCCACTTTTGATAAAAGGAGTAGCTGAAGTTTTTATCTCGCGTGAGAGTTGAGAAGGGACAGGTAGAAAAGAAATATCAATCCCTTGGTCACTTAAGACTTTCTTCCATGTATGTCCACTGCGCACAGTACACTACCTACCACCTTTACTTTTGTGTTTTTTATGGCAATACTGACTGCTGTGGTCTGAATATTTGTGCTTCCCCCACCCCTCAATTCACATGTTGAAACCTAATCTGTACATAATGCAATGGTATTAGGAGGTGCAGTCTTTGGGAGATGAGTAAACCACAAATGAGTGAACCCCTCATGAATGCAATTAGTTCTAAGAGGCTGAAGAGACCAGAGTCCTTTTCTTCCGAATGTGAGATTATAGTGAAAAGAAGTTCATCCATGAAGGATGTGAGGGCTTACCACACACTGAATCTGCTGGTGCCTTGATCTTAGACTTCCCAGACTTTAGAACTGTGAAAAATAAATACCTGTTGTTTAAGCTACCCAGTTTTTATGGTATTTTTGTTACAGTAGTCTGAACAGACTAAGGTATTGACTCACTGAAATATTCTGTTTTTCATTAAGTTTGCATTATTGTGATCCCCATATTTTATGAGATTGAAAAATTTAGAGCCTGCTTACTGAGTTACGGTGGAGTTTTTCTGTACTGGTTTTCATATAGTAGTTCTGCAGTGCAGATATACTGCTTCACAAATTACTGATCATTTGGGTTATTTTGCAGCAGAGTTCTTATGATTTTCCCTTCCATGGCTCTCAGCCTCTTAAAATCTTACCATTGAAATTTCTCACAAGCTTCAACCCCACCCTGGAGTTGGGTCCACAGATTGACAGTTATTTGTTTTATGGCTGGTGTGGGAGAATCTGGAAGTGGTGAAGACTGATGGACAGCCCTCTTCCCTAGCCAAACCCCAGGCTCTTGAGTTTTCCCCAGTATCCCTCCTTTGCAGCTAAGCCCTTACTGATAAAGAATACAGAAAGAACTGTCCACTAGACCTCCCATCCAACACTGCCCTGCAGCGTGCAATTTACTGCTGATAAGTGCGGTGCTGTTATCAGTCCACACTCAGAATGCTGCTCCATCCTTATACTTAAATGTATTCTTGATAGCCCACTTCAGCTCTAGAAGCTGCTGATATAAGTAGGGTATCAGGCCTCACTCGCAGAAAGAATGCAAGATGTTCTGCTTTCTGCAATTCTCCTGGCACCGGCCTTCCACTGACAACTGCCCATCAACCTTGCAAACAAGCTTGCATGTGAAGCTTGCTCGGGAAGGCTCCTGGGGTCAGTCAATGGCAGAACTAGGAGTGAGGGGCCATTCTGCACAGGTCAGCGTGCTGATCACCAAACATCTCAGAGCATTTCTCTTTCAGAGCCCAAGGCTGCCCAGTCTACCTGTGTTCAGGAAACCTCAGGTCAAGTTAGAGGAGTTTGACAAATCCTCATTATATCCATTGAACCCTCAAACTGTCCTTAGCTTTCCAGAACAGGAGATGAGTGCTGAGGTCTTAGCCACACCGTTGTGACAGGTGCTAGAACAGCATCTGTGAAAAAACAAGCAAGTCATCAGCACTGAGGAGTTGGTTCTCACACTCCCTAAAGTCCTTGCAACACAATCATGTTCTTCAGAAATGCAAATGTTTCCAATGGGTTCCTGGCCCCAACTACCATCTCCAACCTCAGTCCACTCACCCTGCTCTACCTGCACTGGGTTCTTTCCTGTCCAAGCACATCCTTCTTTCTTCCTACCTACCTTTGCACTATAATAATGTAATAATTTTAATAATTAAATAATTTTGAATAATTATTAATTTTGAATAATAATTTCAATGTCTGAATAATTTTTTCCCTGGTCTTCCCATTCACTTCTAATTTTCACCCTTATCAGTTCCATCTTTATACTTGAAGGTATCATCTTCTTCCTCTGAGCTCCTTGAGCCCTCCCGCCCAAGCACACTTTTGTGAGCATGTTTTGGGCTGTGGTTTCTCCATCAACTTCTGACTGCAACTGTTCCTTATAATTTCTCATCAACTAACATTGCCCTTTCTTATTTTCTAGAACTGTTATGAATTTTCAAAATATTTTTCTACGTACATGGATTGATTATGCCATCTTGATCCAGACCATTCTCTCCATTTTATAGATACTAAAAATGAGGCTCAGAGAAGCTAAAAGACTTTGCAGGTTCACACAAGCTGAGAAGCATGGTAGGGCTGACATGTATCATGAAGATAATGACTATTCCCTAGGATTGGCATCATAATGATGACAGCACAGAAGGGAGATGAGTTCTTATTTTATGTATTCACTATAGAGTACTCCCTCACTTCTGTCTATCAGGTCTATCTGGATTTTCAGCCTAAGGAAAATTAGTCATGCCTCTTATAGGTATAACAAGGAAATTCATGCCTCCAATATTTCTTTTATAGAATACTCAGTCTATTTCATTAAAAGTAGTTCCTCTTATAAGGATTACCCAAGTCAAAAGACCACCTTTGCCCAAATATCAGCATTGCATCCTACCTTATGAGGCAGCAAAGTATATAAAGATAACTGACATTGGAATTAAATAAACCCATGCCTTACAAGCCTCATTCAATTAAATGAGGACTTTAATTGCAGTTTTTCATGGTTAGAAGCAATACATGGTAAGCTGTCATTCATTAGTAGTTACTATAAGTATTAATGGGATGTTCTTTCAATAAAACAACATAAGACATGCACCTTTATTTTCAACAAGATTTCTGACCACCTTCAATTTTATTTTGGAAATTTGATCCAAAAGATCCCTTTGACTTCTGCACTTTTTCATCTTCAGTTAAACTTGTCCTTTGATCCATGCTCTGTTTCTGCCTCCCTCAAAATCTTCACGTCTTGCCCCTTAGAAGCCGAGAATTTTATTCAGATAAGCTAGGATAGTGGGTTTTCCCAAATTAGTTAATAAACTTTAGTTGATTGGTGCTGATTCTAAGGACATAAGAAAAAAAATCTTTTCGCCACATGAAACTCACCATAAACAAGGCTTACCTGCATTCCACACAACATGCATTATGAAGAACTGAATACATAAAGCTTCTGAAGAAAGGGAAGCTATGGAGAATGTTTTTATGAGAAGAAATGGCAAAACTTATGGGGGACATTGAGAATTCAAGTCCTTGAACTGAGACTGATTAGAAAAAAAAATTTTTGAAAAGATTGTCTGCCTAAATAATAGAGTAACTAGCGACCTTGAACACAGAAGAAGTGAATAGGAATGAAACAATGAAGTCTTCTATAGCAGAGAATAATACTCATAAGAGGCAATCTTTAAATGAAAGACAGAGTGGTCTATAATAGAAATACTGGGGGTCTGAACCACCTTTTAATTCATAGAGAGGGGAACACCAGTGGCCTTGCCTAGAAGCCTGCAGCTAAGAGAAGGGAGAGCAACTTGAAATAAGATTATTAAATTTTCTAGGAATGAGGCCAGAATGACATCCTCTTGTAAAGCCTGGCCAGATTCTTACATGATCACTTGGAACAATGAAATCTAATGAATATGCAAAAACAAAAGCCAAGCACATCTGCTTTCACCAACAAGATACAGAGTTGTTTGCTCTTTAAAACAAAAACACCCTGTTATTCTGCCTTCCATAGACTTTGTGATATTTTCCCTAATTAAAAAAGAAGTTTCCATCCAATATCAGACAAAAGCAATCGATCAGGAAACATTTTGTAGGGCTTTGAGGGTAAAAGGATAAACATTAAGTGACATCAGAGGGAAAAAATGATTTTGTAGGCTTCTTCAAATATCATTTAGAAAACTATAGTGGACTTTTATTCTTTCTGTCTACTCAGCATCCCTCCCTTCCTTTGGGGTACTCTAACCTTCTTCTGGTACTCTAACCTACTTTTCCCTTTAAGGAAAGAGTCCTGTCCATTTAGGCAGGTTCTGGTGGGATTGCTAGGCAAAAGACTCCATTCAGTTGCTCCCCACCCACCTCTCTTTTCTGAGTTGGGGGTGATGGAGTGAGTTTGTCTTTCCTTTTATTTTAATTTTTTAAATGTATTTCGTTTTGCATTATATTCTTTTTTTTAATTTCAGGTTAATGTGAGGATACAACTAGGTCATAATATTTGAATTTGTTATGTACAGTCCCTCTTGTAGTTATGCCCCAAAGCCAAGAGGTATGCCATATACCCTTACATTGTGCTCTGTTAAGTTAGAACACACCAATCTCCCCTTCACTCCTTTCTCCCATCACTCATTCTCCCTCCCCTCAACTTGAATTGAATTGAGTTTTTCTCTTGTGTGAGAATGTATTTGATCATCTACTAACTTCATCTTAGTACTGAGTACATTGGACACTTGCTTTTCCATTCTTATGATACTTTACTAAGAAGAATGTATATCAACTCCATCCAGATTAATACAAAAAATGTGAAGTCATGAACTTTTTTTATGGCTGAATGGTTTTCCATGGTATTCATGGAAATACAAATGGTATACATAGTTTGTTAATCCATTCCTGAAGTAATGAGCATTTAGAATGTTTCCACAAGTTGGTGATTGTAAATTGAGCAGCAATAAACAATCTAGTGTAAATGTCTTTATGAGAAAATGATTTTCTTTCTTCTGAGCAGATGCTAGCAGTGGGATTGTGGTATTAAATGGGAAGTCTATTTTGAGTTCTTTGAAGATTCTCCATACTTCTTTGCAAAGAGGCTGTATTAGTTTACAGTCCCACCAACAGTGTTCCCCTCTTTCCACATCCCCACCAGCAAACTTGGGATTTTGTGATGCAGGAAAATCTTACTGGGGTTAGGTGATATCTCAAGGTGGTTTTGATTTGCATTTCTCTGATGACTAGGGATGATGAGCATTTTTTTCATATATTTGTTAGCCATTTTTCTGTCTTCTTGAGAGAAGATTCTGTTCATGTCTCTTGCCAAGTGATAGATGGGAGTTTTAGCTCTTCTTTTGTTGATGAATTTGACTTCTTTATAGGTCCTAGTTATCAAGCCTTTGTCAGATTTATAACATGCAAATATCTTTTTCCATTCTGAAAGTTGTCCATTTGCTTAAATTGTAGTGTCCTTAGCTATGCAGAAGCTTTTCAGTTTAATTAAATCCCTTTTGTTTATTTTTATTGTTGTTGAGATTGCCATGGGGGTCTTCTTCATAAAATCTTTCCCCAGGCTGATATCCTCAAGAGATTTTCCCACACTTTCTTCTAGAATTTTTATTGTTTCATGTCTTATAAATATTTTATCCATCTTGAGTCAATTTTTGTCAGCGGTTAAAGGTGCAGGTCCAGTTTCAGTATTTTACATGTGGTTATCCAGGTTTTCCAAACCTACCAAAAGATAAATATCCAGGCACAGGAAAGCCAAAGGTCACAGTCAGATTTAACCCAAATAAGACTACCTTAGAGCATATAATAATCACACTCTCAAAGGTAAAATACAAAGACAGGATCCTAAAAGCAGCAAAAGAAAAGGAACAATAACATACAAGGTAGTTCCAACATAGCTAGAAGCATGTTTCTTTGCAGAAATCTTACAGGCCAGGAAGGAAAGGGATAATAATTTCAAAATGCTGATGGAGAAAAGCAGGAATAATACTGGGGACCTTCAACACCTCTCTTTCAACAATGGACAGATAATCTAGACAGAAAATCAACAAAGAAACATTAGTTAAGCTATACTCTAGACCAGCGGTTCTCAACCTGTGGGTTGCAACCCACAGGAACTGTATTAAAGGGTGTGGCATTAGGAAGATTGAGAACCACTGCTCTAGACCAAATGATTCTAACAGACATTTGCAAAATATTCAACAGCTGCAGATCCTAACACATGTGCAGAACATTCTATTCAACAGCTGCAGACTACACATTCTTCTCAACAGCATATGAAATGTTCTTCAGGATAGACCATACATTAGGTCACAAAACAAGTCATAACAAATTTTTTAAAGTTTAAGTAATACCAAGTGTCTTTTTTTTACTCCAATGGAGTAAAACTAGAAATCAATAACATTAAAAAAATGTAATAACAGAAAATAACCTATACAAATTAAATTTAATGAAAATTAAAATACATGCTCCTGGATAACAAATGGGCCAATGAAGAAATTACAGAGAAAATATTCCTTGGGACAAATAAAAATGGTAACACAATATACCAAAGCCTATGGGATAGCAAAAGTAGTTCTACGCCAGAAGTATATAGCAATAAAAGCCTGCACTGAGGTAGAAAGAACTAGAAAAACAAGAACAAGCTAAAGTCAAAATTACTAGAATAAAAGAAATAATAAAGATTCAGAGCAGAAATTTTAAAAATAGAGGGTTATAAACAATACAGGAGATCCACAAAACAAAGAGTTGGTTTTTATAAAAAGACAAAATCAATAAATCTTTAGCTAGATCAACTAACAAAGAGAGAAAACTCAAAATCAGAAATGAAGAAGACATTACAACTGATATCACAAAAATACAAAGAGTTTTAAGAGGATTACTGTAAATATCTAACAACTGGAAAATATAAAAGAAATGAATCAATTCGTAGACACATACAATCTACCAAGATTGAACTGTGAAATAGGAAACCTGAAAAGATCAATAACAAGACAGAAGCAGTAATAAAGACTACCACTAAAGAAAAGCCCAGGTCTTGATGACTTCACTGCTGATTTCTACCAAACACTTACAGAAAAATTAATACCAATTCTTCTCAAACTCTTCCAAGAAATTGAAGGATGGAATTACTTTCAAACTCACTCTATGAGGCCAGTATTATCCTGATACTGAAACTAGACATGGATATAACAAAAAGAGAAAACTATAGGCCAATATCCCTAAAAAACATAGATGCAAAATCCTCAACAAAGTACTAGCATATGGAATCAAATAACATATCTAGAAGACCATTCACCATAAAAAAATGGGATTTATCCCAGCAATGCAAGGATTATTCCATATACACAAATCAATAAGTTTGAAATACATCACGTTAACAGAATCAATGACAAAAATTATATGATTATTTAAATAGATGTGGAAAAAGCAATGGATAAAATTCAACACCCCTTCATGAAAAAAAAAATCTCAACAAACTAGATATAGAATGGACATACCTCAACACAACAAAGGCCATATATGACAAGTCCACAGCTAACATCATACTGAATGGGTAAAAGTTCAAGGCTTTTTCTCTAAGATCTGGAACAAAACAAGGATGCCCATTTTCACCACTTTTATTCAACATAGTACTGGAAGTTCTAGCCAGATAAATTAGGCAAGAGAAGGAAATAAAGGGCAGTCAAATTGAAAATGAGAAAGTCAAAGCATCTCTATTTGCAGATGACATGATCATATATGAAGAAACTTCTAATGACGTCATTAAAAATCTTTTAGAACTTATAAATGAATGTATTAAAGTTGCAGGATACAAAATCCACACATAAAAATCAGTAGCTTTTTTGTATCCCAATAGCAAATTATCTGAAAAAAAATCAAGAAAGCAACCCTATTTATAATAGCTACTAAAAATACCTAGGAACAAATTTAACCAAGGAAGTAAAATGTCTCTATAATGAAAATTATAAAACATTGATGAAAGAAAGTGAAGACAATACACATAAATGAAAACATATTCCATATTCATGGATTGAAGAATTTATATTGTTAAAATGTCCATACTACCCAGAGCAATCTATAGATTCAATTCAATCCTTATCTAAATACTAATGACATTCTTTACAGAAAATTTCTAAAAACAATTCTAAAATTGGTATGGAACCACTAAAGACCTAAAGTAGCCAAAGCAATCTTGAGCAAAAAGAGCAAAGCTAAAGACATCACACCACTTGACTTCAAAATATACTACAAAGCTAACATAACCCAAACAGCATGGTACTGGCATACAAATAGACAGAATAGAAATCCCAGAAATAATTTATATATTTACAGCCAAATAATTTTCAACAAAGGTGTCAAAAACACACATTAGAGAAAGAACACTCTCTTCAACAAATAGTATGGGGGGGGAATGGATATCTACATGTAGAAAAATGAAACTAGATCCTCATATCTCACCGTATATAAAATTCAACTCAGAGTGGATTAAAGATATAAATTTAAAACCCCAAAATATAAAACTACTAGAAGAAAATATAGAGGAAACACTACATGACATTGGTCTGGGCAAAAAAATTTTGGATAAGACCTCAAAAGCATAGGCAACTAAAGCAAAAATTGACATATGGGATTATATCCAACTTAAAAGCTTTTAGACAGCAAAGGAAATAATCAACATAGTAAAGAGAAACTCAAAATATGGTAGAAAATACTCACAAATTTTGCATCTGACCAGGGACTAGTCTCCAGAATATATAAGAAACTCAAACAACTCAATAGCAAAATTTAAAAAATAAAAAAAATAATCTGATTTAATAATAGGCATAAGATTTGAATCAACATTTCTCATTCAGCAGATATATGACAAAATGCTCAACATCATTAATCACCAGGGAACTGCAAATCAAAATCACCATATTATCTCACCCCAGTTAGAATGGCTATCCTCAAAAAGACAAAATATAGCAAATGTTGGTAAGGATACAGAGAAAGGGGAACTCTTCTACACTGTTGGCAGGAATATAAATTAGTACAGCTATTATGGAAAATAGTGTGAAGGCTTCTCAAAAAATTAAGAATAGAACTATTATATGATCCACTAATTTATCTACTGAATATATATCCAAAGTAATTGAAATCATAGAAGAGATATCTCCACTCCCATGTTTATTGAAGCAATATTCATAATAGCCAAGAGATATAATCAACCTAAATCTCCATGAAAAGACAAATGGATAAGGAAAAGGTGGTGGGTATACCCAATGAAATACTATTCTGCTATTTAAAAAAAGAATGAATGAATGAACCTGGAGGATATTATGTTAAGTGAAATAACCCAGGCACAAAAAGACAAATACTGCGTGATCTTAGTCATATGTGGAATCTAAAGAATTTTAATCAATAGGTGATTATACCACACCCCTAAAGTAAAGGCAAATTTTAAAATTTCTATCATCATAGATAATTTTATGGGATTTGCTATCACTGTGAACGGTAGAGAATGGCAAGCATTCAGGCAGGATTCCCTTTACGATTCGAGGCCCTGGAGTAGGCTAGAATTCCACAACCCACCCCTCAAGCCTGGCCACTGTTTTCACATTACCTGTAAAAAGCCCCAAATCCCCTAAGCACCATCAGACCCAAGTGCAGACTGAGCTCTAATGGTGGCCACCACCTTATGTTCAAGTTGTGCAGTTACCAAGGTCCCCTTCTTGAACATTCCCCTTGCTGCTTCTGGTGGCTTTAAAATATTCCTAGGTCTTATCAAAGACATAATTGCCAGGAGAAAATATAGAAGGTACAATACGGAGTAAAATAGACTTTAGGGATTTCACTGCTCTGTGAGATTTTGTTTGTTTGGTTGGTTGGTTTTGCCATTACTGTTGAAACATCTAAAATAAATAAACAAGTAGTCCCTCCCCTTATTTCTTTACACCTATTGTTGATATTAAAATGACTGCAAAGAAAATCCTCCGTTTTAATTAGCAAAACTCCTACCAAGTGAGACCAGGGATTGAAGCCTACAGCCAACCAACTAAGTGTGTGTGTATGTGTGTATGTATTTTGGAGGGCTGACAGTTATATTAGCAGCTCTCTCCAAACAATGTTCTAGTCCCTCTTGCTCCAAGCTTTCCATTTTCCTGGTATTCACTGGGGAAATCCATCAACTGATTTCTCCGTGGCTGGTTCTGGTATATGGACCTTATAAGTATAGATTGACTTCACTATTAGTCTTGTCAAATTTGTTTTCGATTTTTCAGAAGTTTTTCAAAGTTTTCAGTCCACACATGGTGCTCTACGCCATTTCTCAAAGCTGTAACAGACATTTTTGTTTGAGGTTTTTTTAATTTTAATATACTTTTAGGATTTTGATATGTTGATTCAATTTACCACCCTGAACCTGGAAATTTGACATGAATAAATTTCAAAAACTAAGTTAAGAGAGCCCCAAAAGTCATTGCTTCATTAGAAGCAATTAATTTGATGCATTCAGACCTTGACAGAAAATGCTTGGTCTTTTTGAACTTAGGACAGAGGATCAAATTTGATCTTGTCTGATAGGAGGAGCTAAGCAACTCATAGAAGAAGGAATAGTATCAAAGAAATTTCTCTCTCTCATACTTTTAGAACCTTTAAGAACTTTTCAAAGAAAGAAGATTTTTTTAAACCTTCATTTTCATCACCTAAAACTTACCAAAATAGGTAATTTCTTACTTTGTATCAAGTTCTATGTTGTCCTTGATTTTCACACCACAAAAGATTAAAGATAATACCACTAATTATGATATTTACAAAGAGCTCTTCCTGAGAATGATCTGCCACTGGTATTGTACTATATAAAGAGTTTGAGAAATAGCTTTAATAATTTACACTCATTAACAGGAGAATGCAGGAGATTAAAGGTAGCAAGAGTGAATAGCCTCTCATTTTTGCAAAACTTGTGCAACCTTTTATTCACCTACTAAAGCCACTATTATGTAATAATAAAAAAGGAGGTGTGCTGCATATGTGAACTCGGAGAGGGAGTAAAGACACAAGGAGCTATTTTCTCTCAAGAGAACTGTAGTGTCATAGATTAAAGGTGGAAAGGCAGCCATCATTTAAAGCAGCTCACATCTCCAAAGGATATTTATTCACAAATTGATTAGAGTTGGAAATGAAAATGATTCAGTTGGTGGAACATTACAGCAGCCCTTTAAAGTGTGATGGAAAAGATGAAAAGGAGATTCACTTATCCTTTCCTTAGCATGCAGACAGAGATCAAAAAGACCAATGTTCTATTGATAGACCTAATGATACTGTGCTTCTATTTACTTCTTCAGTTATTTCCAGGGACTTGGGAGGCATGTCCCGTCTGACAAACATGACTATCATTTTGCTGGAGACAGTATCACATTTCATAGATCTTTTTTGGTCATTTGATTTAGGTTCCCAAATTTATAGTGGAAATTAGTGATACCCAGGCAGAAGCCTTGATCCTGGGATCCCGCTCCAAAAACAGACTTATTCTCTACTGCCACCCATCCCTAAACCCTCAAAAACATCTTTCTCTTTTCACTTTTTCTCCCACCTTCCATCAAATCCACCAGCAAAGCCTGTGGCTGCATCCTAACCACTCCTCTTCCTTTCTACCTATTCACTTAAATTCAACTAATCTAATTCCATTGCTGTTAGTTGGCGTCTCAATCAGGACCTGGGAGCTCCTGACCGTTCAGTTGTCCAAGTCAAAGGGATGAAACCAGTTAATGTGGTAGTAAATTGCGAGTCAATGAGACTTTTAGCTTCTGTGTATAATTAAAAGGCATAAAAGTTCAAAAAACAGTCAATCCCAGAAAAAAAGTCAAAAATTCTTTAAAGATTGGAAGCATTAAAACATTTCATCAAAAAAACAGAAGGTTCATTGCCCCCCTACCTATTTATTCCAGATACCACAGGTTCACAGTTAAGGTAATAAAGATGTCTCATTAAATTCGCCTTCTTAATCATTATGACCCTTTGTGAGAAAGACAGAATTAGTTGGTTTACTCTCACTCTTGGAAATTCCCACATTCATGTCTATATCTTTTTTGGAATCCACAATTCCAACACATGCACCATTATTTTATGTACTATTAAGAAAGAGGGCAGTACCTATGGCTCAAAGGAATAGGGCACCGGTGTGCTATCCACTATACTGCAGGTGGCGGGTTCAAACCCGGCCCTGGCCAAAAACTACAAAAAAAAAAAGAGAGAGAGAGACGGAAAAAATGCCTACGTGGGGTATAAACCTAGGGCATGAAAGCACTGTGCCCTCAGTGCAGGAGTAAACACAAAATGTACTTGCCTTTCTCATCATGGCATCAGGTAAAAGAAGGAAGGAAAAGTTCTTTAGGAATTTGAACCATAAACAGGAACTCAAGCATATTTGTAGTCTAGGTTCTCATTATTAGTATGGTCCCCCAAAACTTCAGAGTATTTAAAATGATCTAAGATTGGCATTTCCCCAGATGAGGAGCACACTCTCTCTGGAAGTGCTCTCCTTCCTTGCAGACTAAGACATCACCTTTACCGCAGAGATACTACACTGTTTAAAGATATGTGCTTTAGAGCAAATAAGATCCTTCACCATGGGGTTGACTTCTGGCCCCACATGCCTTCTGTGTTCAGTTCCACTTTATCTGTATAATTCCACAAATTCCTTAAAAGTTCGTAATTAAAAATATGAAGATACACAAAGAAAAATTTATAATTAAGCAAAACATTAACCTTCTCAGTTCTCTCTTTATAATTCTCTCACATAAATATATAAATGGAAATGAAGATGACTGCAAAAAGTAGCTCCCCAGAATATTGAAAAGGCACCAAATAGAACTCACTTGGAAACGTCCTTTACCAGAGGTGGCAAAATACCAGGAAAAGTCTGTGGCTCAAGGAGTAGGGTGTGGGCCCCATATACCAGGGGTGGCAGGTTCAAGCCTGGTCCTGGCCAAAACTGAAAAAAAAAAAAAAAAGTCTTTTTGAAAGAACCACTCAGTTAATGCTGGCTTCATACAAGGCAAAATGAAAGCTGTTCAATGTCATAATCCTCTTATCTCTATAATCTTAAAAAGAAATGAAAGCAAAGTAAATTTGAGTTTTCTCAGAGGGTGTAGTCTTATTTTCACTCAAAATGTGTGTGCTAGGTGGTGCCTGTTGCTCAGGGAGTAGGGCGCCAGCCCCATATACCAAGGGTAGCAGGTTCGAACCCGGCCCTGGCCAAACTGTTCGCCTGAGCCCAGGAGCTGGAGGTTGCTGTGACCTGTGACACCACAACACTCTACCAAGGGCGACAAAATAAGATTCTGTCTCTTAAAAAAAAAAAAAAAGTGTGTGCTATCCACTATACAAAGTATAGTATCTAAAAAACAACTTCCTCAAATCTGGGCTTGAATGCCATCTCCTACAGGAAGCTAGCCATCACTTATCTACCACACACCACCACCCTGGCTGTACCTTCATTTCTTATCTCAGCAGAACTTGTCATTTTAATTTTTAGCAGACTATTTTATGGCTGGTAGTAGGTTGCTTTATAAATTTGTCTCAAGTCACTTACTGTGTGAATGTTCCCTTCTTTCAGTTAGACTTTAAGGAGAAAAGCTACATCTAACATTTCCTCTGCTTATTTCTATTTAATACAGCACTCCAAACTCATGAAGGAAGCTTGAAATAAATACCATAGTGCCACGTAGACAGTAAATTTAAGTTTGGAATTTTTGCATTTAATTAGCAGGTACCGTCAAATTAGCAAGTGAAAGAAGCTTCTTGAACTGGATAATGATTATACTGGGTATGATCTTCCAAAACCTGCTGACCAGATGGCATACTGTATTGTGCACAGGTAGTCCCCAAGTTACACACTTCCAACTTACATGCAACTCACACTTAACAAACGGAGACTATTCCAGTAAGTCCCTGAGTTATAAACATTCAACTGAATGATGACTTATGAACGAGGCTATTACAGGTAATAGGTAAATGTTCCTGTTCCAACTTATATACAAATTCAATTGAAGAACAAACCTACAGAACCTATCTTGTACATAAACCAGGGACTATCTGCAGTAAATTAGGACTCTCTACTTAAATGAAATCATACTATATCCATATATATGCTATATATACATAAACACCACATATGAAATACAACACTATAAACATGTACGTGTCGTATAATTTTTTTTGAAGTACACCAGCATAAAGTTTCTGGACTTTTTTTTCAATTAACAATGTTTTCTTGGAGATGTCTCCATGGGATAGCATATATTAATAGATCTGCCTCATTTTTTAATGGCTATAGATTATTTCCCTATACGGTTGTGCCATAATTTATGTAACTAGATGGTCATTTAGATTATTTCCAAATACTTGCTATCACTAACAATGCTGCAAGAACATACTTTTCATTTCATGTATATATTTAGACATTTCTAGAGGAAAAATTTCCAGTAACGGAATGTCATTGATTCAGGTATTTATTTTTTTTAAGTTTTTTTTTTTATTAAGTCTTTTGTACATAGATCATAAATACATTTATGCCATTTTCAGTGTTGTTGATTATTTGTACAAATTGGAGTGCTTACATCATACTACAAGATCTATCATGTGTAGAATACAAATGTCCTAATGATTCAGGCATTTAAAATTTTGTTTATAAACCCTGCCAAATTGCCCTTCAAAACGGATCTCCCAATTTAGATCTACCAACTAATATCAGACAGTACTTATTTCCCACTTACCAAAATGGGATACTGTAAATGCTTCCATTTTTGCCAGTCTGATAGTCAAAACTTCATTTTTGTTATAATCTAAATTTTCCTGATTCTTAGTGAGGAAGAACATCCTTTTTTTTTTTTTTTTTTTTTTTGTAGAGACAGAGTCTCACTTTATCGCCCTCAGTAGAGTGCCGTGGCATCACTCAGCTCACAGCAACCTCCAACTCCTGGGCTTAGGAGATTCTCTTGCCTCAGCCTCCTGAGTAGCTGGGACTACAGGCGCCTGCCACAACGCCCAGCTATTTGTTTTGTTGCAGTTTGGCCGGGGCCGGGTTTGAACCTACCACCCTAGGTATATGGAGCCAGCGCCCTACCCACTGAGCCACAGGCACCACCCAAGAACATCCTTTTTTAAAAACATGTTTGTCATTCATTTCTGAATTTTGAATTGCCTGTTCATAATTCTTTGTCCATTTTTCCCTGATGCTCTTCCCCTCTCTCTCTTCTCTTTCCTTTATACATCTTTATTCACCTCTAAGAGTTTATACATTTTAGATAGTAGTCATTTATATTCTATTTTATATGATGTTAACTTATAGTAAATTTTGCCATATAAAACATTTTAATTTTTATTTAGTCAAATCTATATTTTCTCTTTATAACTTCTGAGTTTCACATACTGTATTGCCATTTCTACCCCCCTCCGCCATGATAATAAAAGTTTCTTCCTATACTTACTTCAACTAATGGTACAGTTTTTAGTTTTGGTTTTGTGGTTAGATATCTGATCCAGCTAGTGTTTATTTTTGTTTCAGCTTTGAGGCATGCATCTACTTTGCTGTTTCTAGCTCTTTTTGTCTGTTTTTATGGCAATGATATGCTATTTTGATACCTCATAAAGCAAGTGCCTGTCATTTTTCCTATAAGAATATTCTGGCTATGTTTGTACATGGACTCTAGTGGACAAAATTTGGTTGGGATTCTATTTGGCTTATGTTTGATTTTTAGATTAAATGATTACCACTGACATCACCTAGTTTTTACTACTTAAGGTATCTATGGTTCAGAGAATATTAACTATAAATCTCAGACATGGAATGGATCCATTAAAGGCTATTTTTCTTTTAATAATAATCTACTCTCTGCCTGTACTGTGTCCAAGACCATGGTTGATTACTAATTCCTGTGTGCCCTGGTGTACCTAGACCATACATCTATTATTATAGTCATTACATAGATACTCATGGAAATTATTTACTTAGATAGATGTCTCCTCTACTATATTGTGAGCTTATTGGAATTATGATGCATAAGTCTTTCAACCAAATGATTATCCAATTGTCACAACACCAAGGCCATCTGACTAATTTGAGAAGTTTCACTTATCATATATCAAATATCTGGGTCCACTTCTGGACTTTCTATTACATTTCATTTGTCCGCCCATTTGTGTGCTAGTATCACACTAGCACACAATTTTAATTATTGATGTTTTGTATTATATTCTTACATCATTTTTCTCCTTTTTCAGAAATTTCTTACCTTTTTTTGCTCACTTTTAAATATAAATTTAAGAAGCAGTAATGTAGGCAAAAGATGTTCATGTCTTAATCCTCAGATTATGTTGTTGAAGATTCTTATCCCAGAGCATGATATGTCTGTTCAAATATGTTTTTGTGAGTTTCAGAATTGTTTCAAGTTTTTATTGTATGGTTTTTATATTTCTTGTTAAATTTTTTTTGCTATGTATTTCATATTTTCCAGTAATATATTTTCTGTTGTAAATATTATCTTTGCTTTCATTAATTCTTCTAATTATTTTGCATTTGTATATGCAGAGATTATAGATATCAATTTATTTATTTTATGTCCTGGCACTTTATTACATTTATTAATTATGATAGTTTTTCTAGTATATAATTATATTGTCTTTAAATGGGGATAGTTTTGCTTCTTGTTCTTCAACTCTTGTGCTTTCACTGGCTTTCTCCTAAGTGAATTAACTAGTACTTTCAACAGATATTAAACAACAGTGGGTATAGAAGGCATCCTTGTCTTCTGACTTTCACAGAAAAACATCCATCTGTAACACTGGTTATTCAAAGATAAGTGAAAGAGAATTATAGCCTATGGAAATACTTTTAGTATATAGCTGAGAATTGAAGCTTTTTGGCTTCATAAAAATTATTAGGAAGAGAGTAAGAAGAGAGAGACAGAGCTGTGGATGATGCATTTGGGATTGCAAATTTCAAGGGTAGGCAGGGGAAGGATT
This sequence comes from Nycticebus coucang, assembly GCF_027406575.1. NCBI lineage: Eukaryota > Metazoa > Chordata > Mammalia > Primates > Lorisidae > Nycticebus > Nycticebus coucang. The sequence goes on from NC_069787.1 coordinate 104,869,918, forward strand.
ATTGTTTTGACTCAAATTTTTTAGTCAGCTCAGTTATTTTGGTATCTTCTAAATGTAGTCTTAAATTGTTATAATGCACACCAATAAATTTGAGCGCTTTAGTAAACTTACCAATTACTATCTATTTACTTAAACTAATTGAGAGTAATTGGCCTATTAAATACAGTTGGTCCATCAACAGTTTCTATGTATCATATTACCTGACAGTATGCCTTACTCTGGATAGGTGGATGGATGTTAGGTGGGTGGATGGATAAAATAACTTTGCAAATAACTAACAAGATTGTGACAAAGGGTAAAGGACTTTTCAGGATAAAGAAAAAAATGATTCTTTTCAGGGAATAGACACTTTTAAACACACAAAAAAGAAAAAAGTCAACTAGTACAAATGTCTGTGGAGGACATTAGCATGTACATATTACATACTTTTAAAACTCTCTTGCCATTTCATTCAATAATTCCATTTTTGGTCATTTGTCCAGAGTATAGAAAAGATGATTGCTAGGGTCAGAAATGCTCATAAAGATATAAGCATAAAAGTGTTCATATCAGCCCTATCAAAAAAGGAGTAAAATATTATCTACAGCTTATATGTCTAGTAATAAAGATTTGGGGCTGAGTGCAATGGCTCATGCCTATATTCCTAGCACTATGGGATGCCAGGGCAGGAGGATTCCTCAAGCTCACTCAGCCTGAGCAAGAGTAAGATTCCATCTCTACTAAAAATAGAAAAATTAGCCAGGCATTGTAGTGGGCACCTGTGCTCTCAGCTACTTGGGAGCTGAGAGCAGAGGATCATTTGAACCCAGGAGTTTTAGGTTGCTGTGAGCTAGGTTGAAGACATGGCACTCTAGCCTGAAGCCAACAGAGTGAGACACTGTCTCAAAAAAATAGATATTCTGATTTATTATATGTGTATTATTAAATTATATATTTACTTGTGTATTATCTGTCTTTATCCTCAAGAACAAGAATCAAAACTTTTTTGTTCACTGGGCTATCCCCAGGAGGTATCCTGCAGGTTCTGTATTTGTCTATCTTCTTTTTTTTTATTTTTTGAATGTATGAAGTCATTTAAATTTTTTTTATATTTTTGAAAACCATGTACTTTAATGTTTTTTTTTGTTTGTTTTGTTGTTTTGTTGTTGTTGTTGTTGTTTGCATTTTTGGTCAGGGCCCGGTTTAAACTCACCACCTCCAGTATATGGGGCCGGCACCCCACTCCTTGAGCCACAGATGCCACCCTGTATTTTAATATTCTAAGATCCTTTCTCATTTAAATGTTCTTAACTGCTTTTTTATGGTATGAATGTGGCAATAGTTTAGTTCTGAATTGTCTCATTTTTCCTAGAGGCCAACAAGAGCAACAAGGAGAATGGGAGAGAAAACCCCCACAAAATGTGTTTTCAATGAAACTGGGGCACAGAGGAAATCTGAATACTCCAAATTGCATGTGAGTGTTCCCAAAACAGAGCCAGCCTGTGCTCAGAGCCTCAGCAGAGCCCCAGTGGAAAGCAACTCCATGGAGGAGGTAGAGGAGCTCGTAGATCCTTAGACATCTCCAGCAAATAATCCCTTCCCGAAGCAGAGGCTCCCACTAGGATAATCTACAAATGAACCAAGGATTTTAAAATTAAAGAATGAAACATAGATTCCTTTATAAACCTGGAGTGAGGAAGAGCTTTCTGTGATTCAAAATTCACAAGCCATAAAATAAAAGTTTAATAATTGAATAAACCAAAACAATTTTTTGAAAGCAATGTGAATAAATCCTTGATACACTGAAATGTATGTTTACAACGAAATGTATGTTTACAACTCACATTGAAGGCAGAGAGCTAATCTCACAAATACATTAAAAATTTTTAGAAAAATTAGAAGAAGCTTAAAAGAAAAGTGAACACAGAACTTGAACAGGTGGTTCACTTATATAGAAATATTGAATGGAAGAAGTTCAATCTCACTCAAATTAAAGAAATGCACTATCATGCTCACCTACCAGAGGGGTACAGAGAAAAAAGAAAGAGTTTGAGAATACACTTTGTTGTCAAGGCTGTAGGTAAACAGGTCCTCATATTTTTTACTGCAGGTTGTCCCCAATAACAATGCTTGAAGGGTGGGGAAAAGAGGTGCTTAGCAAATTTATCAAAATTCACAAATGCATTTACCTTTAACTAGGCATTCCCCTTTGTGTGACACATGCACATGGATGGAACAATATGTGAACAAAGTTATTTATTGAGACACTGCTTATAGCTACGTAATCTTGAAAAGAATCCCATTGTCCACACAAAGGTATGTATGTTCTGCAGCTGAACACAAAGTCTGGAAGAGATGTGCACAATCAGCTCTCTCAAGTCAGTGAGAACTGGCTAGAGCCCTCCACTAAATACAAAACTTACCGAAAGAAATAAAATAATTTTTTGATGGTAATAAATCAATAATGAATAAAAGGAAATTCACATCTACTCCTCAATAGAAAGTCTTAGTATCATAAAAATATTATTTAATATAACTAATTATTAAATTACTATAAAATTCAAATCTCATTGAAAATGCTATTATTTTATTAAAAAATTATTTTAAAGTTATTTTATTTTTTAACTTAATTGTCATTAAATCATAACTATACATTTGTGGGGTACAATGTGATGATTTGATATACAATATAGAATGCTTAAATCCAGCTGATTAACATAACCATCACCTCACTTATTTTTTCTGATAAGACATTTATAATATACTCTTAGTTGTTTTGAAATGTACCCTGGTATTGTTCACATTAGGTGAAATTAGGTTTGAAGATATTTTAAAGAATAACTGTAGAAAAAAGAATAACTGTGTGATAATTGTGAAGAATATTTTTTTAAAAGAAGAATGAAAGGTGCACTGGGATGTGAAGTCAAATGAGGAATTGAAAAAAGCAAAGACATGATTGCAAGAGGGACTTTACCTAACAATTGCGATCAGTGTAACCTGGCTTATTGTACCCTCAATGAATCCCCAACAATAAAAATAAATAAATAAATAAATAAATAAAAGAAAAAAGAAAAAGTTGACCAAAGGTGCACTTTTGTTAGACTTCTTGAGGTTCCATTTTATAAGTGACCCAACATTAACTACCTTTTTCTGTATGCTTTCTAAAGTATGTTTTTTTCTCTTCATGTTTAATTAAAGTATTTGCTCATAAAAAAAAAAAAAAAGAATGAAAGGTAACTAGTCCTACTGGACATTAATATTAAAAACTACTATAAAGTCACTGTAGTTAAAATATTGTGGAATTAACATAAAATGAAATAAATAGATCAGTGGAATAGAATACAAAATTTAGTAGAAAATCTAATTATATATGAGATCTTGGTTGATAAAGGTGGCATTTCAGTAGGGGAAAATATGATTTAATAAATGCTATTGACTTAATCAGCTTTGCATTTAATATTTCTTAACATTAAAATATAACACACATACAGAGCAGTACATAAAGCGTATCAGTACAGACTAAAAAATAATTACAGAGTGCATATGTGTAACCATCTCCCAGGTTATGAAACTGGATATCGCCCATCTCCCCTCCATCCCTCGTGGATTACAATCTCCTCCCATTCCCCTAGAGGTAACTCCTAACCTGAACTACATTTTAATCAATTTCTTGCTTTTTAAAAATAATTTTGCCATACAAATATGCATCTCTAATCTTTGTGAGGTAGGGATTGGTCTCTTTTTTGAAACTTGGTAAGTGAGGTCATACTCTATTTGATTTTTGCTTCTTTCACTTAAATTTTTATTTGTGAGATTGATGACATTTTGTGGCACTGCAGTTCATTCACATTACTAAAGTCAGGTTTATTGAGGTGTAATTTATATATAATAAAAATAACTTTTTTTAAAGTATATAATCATATAAGTTTTGACAAACATACAGTCATGTAGCTAACACTATAATCAAGATATACAAAAAGTATATCTAAAAGTTCCCTTTTGCCCATTTGTAAGTCCCCTTTCTTACCTTCGGACCCTGGTGACCTCTAACCTGTTCTCTGTTCTTACAGTTTTGCTTTTTCTAGAATGTCATATAAATAGAATCATAAAAAATGTAGTATTTTATGTTTGACATTTTCACTTAGCCTAACGCTTTTGGAATTCATTCATGATGTATCTCTTAGTAGTTCATCTTTTTTATTTCAAAATATTAAGGGAGTACAATATTTTTGGTTACAGGGATCACTTTTGTAATGCTTGAGTTATGGCTATAGATGTGCCTATCACCCATATAGTGTTCACTGTACCCATTAAGGTTTCTTCCCCTCCACTCATCTCCATCCCCCTCGCATGATTTCCACTGAGTTTTACCTTCCTCTGACACATGTGTGTGCCTATCAGTTAGTTCCAATTTAATTGCAAGTACATGTGGTGTTTGTTTTTCCAATCTTGCAATACTTCACTTAGGAGAATGGTCTATGATTCTATCTAAATTGTTAGAAAAGTCATTAATTCATCTTTTCTATCACTGAGTAGGACTCCATAGTATACAAATACCACATTTTATTAATCCATTTGTGAACTGATGGGCACTTGGGTTGATTGACATCTTTACAATTGTGAGTTATGCTGCAATAAACTTTTGAGTGCTGGTGTCTTTTTGCAAAAGACTTCTTTTCCTTTGGATAGATACCCAGTAGTGGAATTGCTGGATCAAATGGTAGGTCTACTTCTAATTCTTTGAGGAATCTCCATACTGTTTTCCATACAGATTGTATGAATTTTCAGTCCTACTAAGAATGTATAAGCTTTCCTTTCTCTCTGTATCCATGCTGGCATCTATTGCTTTGGGACTCCAGGAGGTGGATCATGATGGCGATGTGACAGACATGTAGCCCATCTCTCCCAAGTCATCAGGTGAGAGGAAGAGGGGTCTGGACCTTTGCCGCGCATGGATTATTGGTATGGACAGACAGCTGGAGATGCTCAGCGAATTGGCAGATTGCTGTATATGAGGGGTAATTTAAAACCACGGACTCTGTGGTAGAGATTTTTCCCTGCTTGGCCATGCTGGCCAGCAGGCCCCTCCCTTACGGAGGACAGCAGCTTGCAGATACTGGCAAAACCCAATTGACAAAAATTTATTCCTGAACTGAGGGTGGCACCCGAAAGGAGAGCCACTCAAAATCACAGGGAGCTGGGCAACCTGATGGAAAATTGAAGGGAAGGGATCCCACAAGGGAAACAGACATTTTGAACTATCCAAAATGGCGGAAGCCTTCCCCCAGAACAACAGGAGTGATTAAATAGACCGGAGCACTCCTGGTGGGGAATGTTGGAGGGGGCTGGCAGTTCAGGCTGCACGGCAAACTGGCGGGTCCCAATTCAAAAGGGAAATGCTGAACCACAAAACTGAGAATAAGGTCCCCAAGGCTCCAGCCTCGGGACCTGTTAGCAGCTGCGGGACCACCAGCAGCCACGCTAGCCACCAGCAGCTGCACGAGCCAGCAGCAGCCAACACCCTCCCCCACAGCCGATTGCAGTCGCCAGTCTGCAGTAGAACGTGGGAGCAGAGTGGAAAGATTTGTGAAGCGTGGATTCCTGCACTGAGTGAGGGGTCAGATAGGAGTTCCATCTGGAACAGAGCAGCTGAGCTTGCACAATAGTTAGGTGACAAACTTTTATAGAAACCCCAAAATGGCGATGGGTGGTTACCATGGTAACAGTATAAACTGTGAATCAAGTATAAGCCTGGGAACCACTCACAGCGCCACCTGCTGTCCAGAAAGTATATTGCATTATAAATATATTCCTATGAAAGTTGATCCCTACATCATACATATAGATGTATATTTCTACATATATACAAGAATAATATTTTTGTGGTTGGTGCCTTTTTTTCTCTCTCTTTTTTTTTTTTGTTCTGTTTTTTCCTCACAATTTTCTTGGAGGAGCTATTGTTAATTTACTATTTTTTTTATAGATACATTTTTTATTTCTATTTTTAATTTCACCTTTCTTCTTTTTTAACTTTTTTATGAACACCACTTTTTTCTTTTTTTTCAATTATTTCACAATTATCACTATTTTTATTGTAGTTGTTTTTTGTTGTTGTTGTCGTGGGTGTTGTCTGTATGTCTATGTGTCTCCGTCTGTTTGTGCATCTATGGGCTCATGTGTCTGGTAGCCTTTGTATCTGTTTATTTGCTCATTTGGTCTCAATGAGCTTGGTGTTACGACCTGCAATTCTGAGCTCCCAGCACTCCCTTCCACTCTCACTCTGAGGTCTGGAGGCCTGTCCCCCAGGAGTCCAGATTCTTGGGTGATTTCTCGAGAGGTATAGACAGGACCTTGACTGCAGCTGGACAGTGCTGATTCTGCAGCACGGGAGTGAGGTGACAACGGTCAACTAAGAGGGAATCACGCCAGAGCAGCAGTGCCCCAAAGTGCAGAGCAGCAGCCATCTTTAGCAATAACAAGGTCCACCCCCAGATATCCCAAAGCCACTCCCCCTGTCTCCCTGGGCTACCAGAGGAGGTTGGGCATCTTCTCAGATGGCAACCACTGCGGAACAGATCTGGGACTGAAACACAGGCCCCATGAGTAAAGGGTTTGCCTGAGGCAGTACTGGCCTGGGTGGAACACAGGGACTAGAAAACGCACACGCAGAGCCGGGAAACTCCCAGAGTGGGGCTGACCCAGAGGACTGCTTTACTGAGCCTAAGATGCACCTGGCCCTCAGGGGATCATCAGCCTATAGACAAAGGAGGACAGGAGGCTAGAACTGACAGCTAACCATGCTGTGAACACAAACCTGCAGGAGTAAAGACAGGGCCTGAGGCACAGGTTCTGAGAACTCAAATCAGCCCCTCTTCTGCAGAGGAATTTAGCAGGGACAGAAACAAACTCCCACAGGGTTTTTCTGTTCTTCCAGTAACATCAATCAAGGGCAGAGCTGGAACTGAATGAACACCCCCCCCCCCCAGCCTCCATCAAGCGCCCAAGGTTGACAGGCCTCACCGCCCCCTGCTGGATAGAGGCAGAGAGCAGTGGCCTGGCTGAGCAGATACAGACTTCCTTGTGATTTAGGCAGGTGCAAACCTCTGGAGTATCTGCTCACTGAAGACAACTGAATGGGTCACAGCCCTGCAGGGCTAGCAGTGACTGGGTGTGACAGAGCTGCAAGGTGGGGAAGGACACATCAACCTTCCCAGACTAATCTATTTGCTGGGTGGGTCCTCCTGACTTCACAGAGCACTGGAGCAAGTCATATTTGAATTGTCATCAGACCCCTGCATTCCAGTTGCCAGAGACCTTTTAAACTCTCCCACCTGAGACAGGTGCTGACTGAGACAATTGATTTGGACCTTGTGAACTGAGCCAATCTCCTGAGGACTATTCAAGTGGCGCCCTGGGTGTGTGGTTGTAGGAAGGTTTGATTTTCCTTTTCCAATTGTTGCCTGTGGGGGACGGGGTGACTTAATTGCTGGTATTTCTCCACAGCTGATACTTCAACCCAGAGTAACTGTTTCACTAGGGGCAAACAGAGACCAGCTGAATACAAGACAGAACCACTTAGCCCCACCACATCAAATAGGTCCCCAACATCTCAGGCTGTAGCACTGCACGGGTCCTTGACAAGGCTCCAGGGGAAAAATCAAACGGTGTAAAGTAATCATGGGGCGCAATCAGCGGAAAAACTCTGGTAACATGAATAACCAGAATAGATCAACCCCCCCAAGGAAAGATATGGCAGATGTAACTGAAGATCCCATTCATAAACAGCTGGCCAAGATGTCAGAAATCAAATTCACAATTTGGATTGCAAACAAGATTAACAGAATGGAGGAAAATTTGGAATTAGAAATCCAAAGAGCAATTCAAAAGTCAGAATTAGAAATTCGAGGAGAAATTCAAAAATTATCTCAAGAATTTAATGAATTTAAAGACAAAACCACCAAAGATTTTGATGCACTGAAGCAAGAATTTGCAGCCCTCAAAGATCTGAAAAACATAGTAGAATCCCTCAGTAACAGAGTGGAGCAGGCAGAAGAAAGGATTTCTGACATTGAAGACAAGGCATTTGAACGCTCCCAAACTCTCAAAGAAGAGAAATGGAGAGCAAAAACGAATCATTCTCTCAGAGAGCTCTGGGATAATTTGAAGAAGGTTAATATCAGCCTCATTGGAATCCCTGAAAGTGATGAAGTGGCCTTGCAAGGCACAGAGGCCCTTCTCTATGAAATTATAAAAGAAAATTTTCCAGCTATTTCAAGAGATTCTGAAATCCAGATAGCAGACAGTTTCAGAACCCCAGCATGACTCAATCTAAATAAGACATCCCCCAGGCATATCATAATTAACTTCACTAGTGTCAATATGAAGGAGAAACTTCTGAAAGCAGCTAGATGCAAGAAATCTATCACCTACAAAGGGAAGAATATCAGAATGACTACAGATCTTGCTGCTGAAACCTTTCAAGCCAGAAGAGGGTGGTCATCGACTTTTAATCTCCTAAAGCTTTGGGACTCCATAAAAAAATCAGCTTATTTATTCTGATGGTAATTCTTTGCCAATATGCTTTTGCCTTCCATCATTTATAAACAGTTGCTTCTAACAAAATTTAAATTGTTTATTTTCCCTTTGAAACTTTCTTTTTGTCTTTTTTAAGAATACCATGGGGGTACATATTATGGTTACATGAATTGTTTTTGTACAGTTTAATTTGAAGTTACAAGTGTTAATAAGGGCCATTCCAACTGGGGTATGGTAATATCTCATTAAAGTTTTAATTTGCATTTCCCTGATAATTAGTGACATTGAGATTTCCTGCTTATTGTTTGTCTATCTTCTTTTGAACAGCTTCCATTCATGTCTCTTGCTCACTTTTTAATGGGGTTGTTTTTTCTTGCTGATTTGCTTGACCACTCACAAAAATTAATTCAAGATGGATAATAGATTTAAATGTAAGGCATGAAACCATAAGATTTCTAGAGAAAAATGTAGGAAAAACTCTTATAGATATGGACCCAGGCAAACAATTTATGACTAAAACCCTAATGTCAAGCACAGCAACAACAAAAATAAATAAATGGAATTTGATTAAAGTAAAAAGCTTCTGCACAGTGGTGAGGTAAGATAGCTGACTGAAGCCAACTTTCAACAGAAGATCCCACCCAGAGGTAGCGATAAGGGCCAGAATGAACCCAATAAATCTGAAGGTTGGGAGCTGAGCTGAGAGAGAAGATTGATAAGTGCACTTTGTCCCCACTGAGGCAAGCTGAGATTCCAAGGAAGCAAATTTCAGGTGCAAAACCCACCCCAAATAGGATGAGAATCTGTCCCCACACCTAACAGAGTGACTCACTGTGTGATCTCTACAAGCGAGCAGTGAACAGAAGACCTCTTGTTTCACCCTACAGGATAGAGTTGCTGAAGGCCAAGACTCCTTCTTCAAAGAGATCCTGCTATGAGCCTGGGCATTCTCTTGCCTGGCATAAAAGTTGAACAAATATTTTTTCTGCCATTCTGAACTCCCAGTCCAACCTTCCCCCCTCGCCTGGCAGTCTGGAAGCCTACCCACTGCAGAGACTGCAGTGTCCGGTGGTTCCTTGCTAGAGCTGGGCATTGCATGGGCTGCTGTGGCACAGCTGTGCTGAAACTGTGACTCAAGTAGAAGTGGAGAGAGATGCAGAGGGGAGGGCGACTGGCACTGTGCCACAAAAGTGTCTATCAGCAATAGGCAGAGGAGCGGGAACCCACACTGCAGCATCTGCCACACATAGCAATAGTGGTGCGCTCCGACCAAGGTCAAATGTTGTAGAGACACTTCCCCAATTCTGTGGACCACTAGAGGTAGCCAAACCTTGCCCTGCAAGGGTATCAGAGGAGGAGTGTGGCTGGGGCAGATGTGAGGTCTCTGAGGGAGAACACTGCAACATTAACCCCTGGCTTGGAACAGACTCAGGTGGAACACTCCCCAGTTTCCAATGAGTGCTGGAGAGAGTCAGGCTTTAACTCCCCCTGCCTGCTGGTGGCAGAGTGCTGCGGCCTGGCCCAGGAGGTATTGACTCCCCTTTGACTCTGGCAGGTGCAAATCCCCAGTGCATTTGTTCATTGAAAGGAACTGGGCCACAGCCCTGCAGAGTTACCAGTGATGGGGTGTGGCAGAGGTGCAAGGTGGAGAAGGCAGCCACCAACTCCCCTGGACTAACTTTTGCTAGGCAGGCCTTTCTGACTCCACAGAGCACCAGAGTGAGTCACACTTGAGCTGCCAGTGGACCTCTACTGTCTATTTGCTGGGGACCTTTTGAACTCTCCCACTTGAACAGTGATTATGCTGCCTGGGACAATTGGTTTGGAACTCTTGACCTGGGCCAGCCACCCACAGACCCTCCAAGGGGTCCTGAGCCCTGGTTGTATTGTAATGGGAGGGACTGATTCTCCTCTTCCATTTGTTGCCCATGGGGGACAGGTTGTCTTACTTGCTTGTATCTCTCCACAGCTAAGATTGCAACCCAAAGCCACTGACTGAATTGGACAGAGGCTGGCTGAATACTAGACAGAGCCACCCAGCACCATCACACCAAGCAGGTCCTCAGAGTCTCAGGCTGCAGGACTGAAAGGGACCTTTGTAAAGCTGTAGGGGAAAAGCCATAGTCAGCAGTCTGACCTCTTTGGTAAAGGGCTGGTTAACTACAATTCCTGGAGCACTCAATGCAATTTCACCTTACGAGCTTCTCTAGCCAAACTGTGAAAAATAATCATGGGGTGGAAAAACCTTGGCACATGAATAATCAGAGTACTTCAACTCCCCCAAGGAATGACAAAGGAGACACAACAGAAAACGCCATTCATAAACAAATGGCTGAATTTTCAGAAATAGAATTCAGAATATGGATGGCAAATAAGATTAATAGAATGGAAGTAAAGTTGAAATTAGAAATCCAAGGAATAGTTCAAAAGTTGTCTCAAGAAATCAATGAATGCAAAGACAAAATCTCTGAGGATTTAGACACAATGAGGAAAGAAATTGCATACCTCAAAGAAATGAGAAATCCAGTAGAATTCCTCAGTAATAGAATGAAACAGGCAGAAGAAAGGATCTCTGATGTTGAAGACAAAGCTTTTGAACACTCCCAAATGTTCAAAGAGGCAGAGAAGTGGAGAGCAAAACTGGATCACTCATTGAGAGAGTTGTTGGACCACTCCAAAAGAGCAAACATTCGTCTTATAGGAATTCCTGAAGATGATCCTAAAGGCACCTATGCTCTTCTCTAAGATATAATGGAGGAGAATTTCCCAAGCATGACATGAGATTCAGAAATTCAGATAGCAGATAGTTTCAGAACCCCAGTAGGACTCAATCCAAATAAAGCATCTTCTAGACACATTGTAATTAACTTCGCCAAAGTTAATATGAAGGAGAAAATTCTTCAAGCAGCCAGATGTAAGAAAATCAAGGGGAAGAATATTAGAATGACTGAAGATGTCTCTCCTGAAACTTTTCAAACCAGAAGAGGATGGTCATCGAACTTCAATCTTCTAAAACAAAACAACTTTCATCCCAGGATCCTGTATCCAGCTAAACTGAGTTTCATTTGTGATAGGGAAATCAAATACTTTACCAACTTACACATGTTGAAGAAATTTGCCATAACTCAACCAGCTCTCCAGGATATTCTCAGATCCATTCTCCATAATGATCAGCTTAATTGTCTACCACCAAAATAAACTCACCCAGAAAGCCTTGAACAAAACCTAACATTCATAACGGTGAAAGGATTAAAAATATCCACTGGACACTTGAAAAACCTGACAACCAAAACACTACTGTGCCTATCAATACTCTCAATTAATGTAAATGGCTTAAATTGTTCTCTATAGAGGCACAGGTTGGCTGACTGGATATGAAAACTTAGGCCAGATATCTGTTGCATACAAGAATTTCATCTTACTTTAAAGGATAAAAACAGACTGAGGGTGAAGAGATGGACATCTATAATTCAGGTAAATGGAAATCAGAAAAAAAGCAGGGATTTCAATTTCATTAGCAGATGTAATAGGCTTTAAACCAACAAAGGTAAGAAAAGATAAGGATGGTCACTTCATATTTGTCAAAGGAAACACTCAACATGAAGAGATTTCAATTATTAACATTTATGCACCCAACCAGAATGCTCCTCAATTTATAAAGGAAACCCTAACAGACATGAACAATTTGATATCTTCCTGCACTATAACAGTTGGAGATTTTAAAAACCATCTGCACAGATAAGGAAATATTCAACCAAGCAAGCAGACAACATACAGAATGGGGGAAAATATTCACAAGCTATACATTCAACAAGAGCTAATATACAATTCATTCATTTTTGTTGCCACTAGTATTCACTTGTATGGATACATCCCAGTGTGTTTATCCATTTGAGTCTATCTGTTGTGTTTATACCAGTATATTTGTGCCTCTTCCAGGTTTTGCTAATTGTGAATAAAACTGTAACAAATATTTGTATATAGGTCCTTGTATGGACATATGTTTTCATTTCTCCTGGGTAAGTATATAGAAGTAGATAACGGGGTCATAAGTTAAATGTATATTGATTTTATAAGGAACTGTCAAACTGTCTTCCAGGGTGCCTGTGCCATTTTGCATTCCCACCAGGCAAATTTATGCTTGGCATACTCCCCAACATTAGGTATTGCTGGTTATTTTTTAAGTTTTAGTTTAATCATTCCAATAAGTGCCTAGTAGCTCATCATATATTTTTAAATTATTCATTCTTTTATTTACATAGAGTAAAATGCATTCTTTTTGGTGTAAAATTCTTTGAGTTTTGGAAAATCCATGTAGTTGTGTAACCACCACAATAATCAAGATAATGAAAAGTTCCATCCCCAAAAACATTTCCTTGCATGGCCCCTTTGTAGTTACCCCTTCTCTCCATCTCCAAGCCCTGATGTTTAATGTTCCTATAATTTTTCTTTTTCCAGAATTTAATGTGGATTTAATTAGTATATCCCTAATGAGTAATACCATCACTGAGCACCCTTTCTAGTACTTTTTTTTCTTTTCTGGTACTTTTATTTGTCATATGTGTGTCTTCTTTGTGAAGTAACTATTCAAATCATTTGCACACTCATTTAAAATTAATTTATTTCTTATTATCAGGTTATAAAAGTTCTTTGTATAGTATAACTCTAAATCCTTCACCAGATACGTGTTTTACAAGTATTTTTTCTGTCAGTGACTTTTCTTTTATTTTCTTAACAATGTTCTTTGAAAAGCATATGTTTTAATTTTGAAGATATCCAATTTATCAAAGTTTTCTTTTATGGTTCCTATTTTCTATGTCCCAATCTTTGCCTAGCTAAAGATCATACACAGTTATGATTTAATAAAAAATAAAATAAAATAATTTCTACTGTATTTTCTTATAGAAATTGCCATTTTTCTATATCACTTTTGGTTTAACAGTTAGGTCTATAGTCTAATTTGAGTTAAGTACTGTATATGGTGTGAAGTATGGACTGAATTTTATGTTTCCATATATGAATAGTCAATTGTGCTAGTGTTATTGGCAAGAAAACTTATCTTTTCTACATTGAATTATTTTGGCCCTTTTAATAAAAATCTACATGTTGTGCCACCTTTCCACTATGTGAGGGCACAGTAAGAAGGCAGCTAACTACAAACCAGAGAGAGGGTCCTTATGAGGAACTGAAGTGTCCAGTACCTTGATCTTGGACTTCCCACCCTCCATAATTATGAGAAATAAATGTCTATAGTCCAAGCTACCACATCTGATATTTTGTTATAGCAGCCCAAGTTGACTAAAACAAAATGTTGAGGCTGAGAAGTGAGATACTGCTGGGACAAACACCTACAGATGTGAAGGTGGCTTTGAAGCTGAATAATGGGTAGAGTTTGGAGGAGTTTTGAGGTGCATGCTAGAAATATGAAAGTTAAGGATGATTCCTGTTGAGGGCTCCAAAAGAAAAGAGGAAAGCTGAATATAAAGTTTTCTTTTTATCTTCTTAGAGAATGTACAAAAACTTATGAGCAGAATGTTGATGGACAAATGGACAGTGAAGGCTATTCCTGTGAATAAGTTAAAACTTTTAGGGATATTAGGATGGAATGAATATACTTTGCATGTGAGAAGGACATTAATGTAGAAAGGCAGGGATAGAATGCTATGGAGAGAATGTTTGTTCCTCCAATTCATGTGTTGAAGCCTTAACTCCCAATGTGATGATATTTGAAAGTGGAGCTTTGGGGAGGTAATTCAATTTAGATGAGGCCAGAGGGTTGCGCCCCCATGTTGGCATTAAAGTCTTTATAGGAAAAGGAAGATTAACCAAAGCAGCCTTTTCTCCCTCTCAATCTCCCTCTCTTTCTCTGTGTATGTCTCCCTCCACGCCCCCATCTCCTTGCACCTCTGTCCCTTTCTCCCAGGTCTTTCTCTCTCTTCCATGTGAAGACATAGTGAGAAGGTGGTTCTCTGCAAGTCAGAAAGATGAGCCTCAATCAAATCAACCAACACCTTGATCTTGACCTTCCCAGCCTCCAGAACTGGGAGAAATAATGTCTTTTGTTTAAGCCATTCAGTCCATGAATTTTATTATAGCAGCTGAAGTTGCCTAAAACAAGTATATTCTGTTCATAACCATTTTAACATTTTCAAATTGAATTAAATTTTAATTTTAAAGATATTTTCCTTTATCTAATACCTAATCAGTAGGAAAGAAAAATGTTCCTCAAAACAAGGCTTTAATGTTTTTTGTCATTAAATTTGTGATTAAATTTTGTCAAAAATTTTCTTTTAATGATATAATGAACATTAATTTATATCTTAATCTGAAATTCTTTAAAATTTATATTAATACAATATAAATTGCCTAGATAAATAATAAGGTAGATCTTTAACCTGTTTATCCCACTATCAGTAGATATAAGCAAGCACTACTACATCACAATGTTATCTAATTCAAATGATGCATGTATTAAAATGTCTTTGAAGCTCACATTCAGATTATAGTATTTGCAACATCTCACCATATTGTTAACCAACCAGATTCAATCCACTGTTTGATGTTCTGCCTAAATTAAATAACTTTTTTTTAAGCTTTAAAAACATCAGTTGTCAATATATGATGGGTGGTTCATTTATTTTTATTGCTGTATAGAAAAATATCCCATTCTGTATAGAAAATATCCCATATTGAATGATTATTTCAATTCCCTTGCATGGTCCCTTTACTCAAATCTTCACCCATGTTTTCTGTGTCTCCAAAAGTATTTGTTGACAAAGAAAAGAAATGCATTTTAGTTTGTCACCACATCGTGTTAGCTATAATGTTGTGTTGTTTTTTCTTGGCAGGAGAGTTAAATATTTTCCCAGTAGTGTTTGGCTTTTTGTATTCACTCCTGAGTAAGAAATTTACAGAGGTATCTTAACCCATTTTCATTATTAAGTTTAATTTTAAAATGTAGGGAGTGAATTGAATATTACAAAGTTCAAACATTGTTGAAAACCACTTCAGACATTTCTGGAAAAAAAATCACAGAGGTTGGTCCTCATGCTCTAATATGCAATTTTGTCTTGCTAATTTTTAGTTGTGGTTAATATCTCAAGGTCAATACATAACATGTAAAGGTGTTTTAATAATGGTAGTGGATGTAATTCACAATCTCAATAGTCTTTATAATTTGAATCTTGTATTTGCTTCTCTTCTTTGCATACTTGATTGGATCTTCATTCTTTTCCCCTCATGTGATGAACAATGAAGCATTCATTTGAGGAGCAGAAAAAGGGTGGGCTCAGCCATTTGCTTGTTCACTTATACTTCCATTGTCAGCAACATCTCCAACCAACATTTTCTCATTTAATTAAACTCATATAATATTTTTACATTTACTTAACTGGACACTTATGCTGGAGTGTGTTGCAATAACTTGAAAGTAAAGTAATGAGTAAAATTTTTCTAATTCTCACATTCTTCCCTGAGGCCACATTGCAAATTACACATGACAGGAGACAAGAGAAAGCACCGGGGCCCGTCCAACCAGGGACCATCTGCTGCATGCAGCCCACTAAGAGAGCACCATGATGAGAGGAAGGGAGAGCTCTGGAGCAGGAGCTAGTGGCCTGACTCAAAGAAGGACAGTGGATCATTAGACTATTGCCTGATAGTGTCTTGGTGTGGGATTCTGGGGATTAAGATATCCTAGAAAAATGGCATCTATATTCAAAAGAACTGAAAGCAGGGACTCAAACAGATATTTGTACATGTGTATTCACAGTAGCCACAATACAAGTGTTCATAGACAGATGAATGGATAAACAAAATGTTGGGGGGGGCACAAATTTTATATATATATAAAATATATGTTTCATGTATTTTATACAAAGTATAGTATACTTTATATTATATATATACTTTGTATAAAGTATACTATAATTTAGGTTATATATATTTTGTATACATATAATGGAATATTATTCAGTCTTTTAAAAAAATGAAATTTTAATACATGCCACAACATGGATAAAAATTAAGACATTATAACTGAAATAAGCCAGTCACAAAATAACTAATATTATATAACTCCATTATATGAGGAACCCAGCATAATCAACTTCATAAAGACAGAAAGTGGAATGGTGGTTGTCAGAGGCTGGGAACAGAGGAACAAGAAGTTATGTTTGGTGGCCACGGAGTTTCCATTAGGACAAATGAAAAATTTCTGTATCCATTGAGAGTCTATCTTAATTAATGGTGAAAGGTATGGGTCCAAAAACTTAAGACATGAAACTATAAAAATACTTGAAGAAAGTGCAGGGACAACTCTTGAAGGAATCGGCCTGGGTGAATATTTTATAAGGAGGACTCCCCAGGCAATTGAAGCAGTATCAAAAATACACTACTGGGACCTGATCAAACTAAAAAGCTTCTGCACAGTCAAGAACATAGTAAGTAAAGCAAGCAGACAGCCCTCAGAAGGGGAGAAAATATTTGCAGGTTATTTAGACAGATAAAGGTTTAATAACCAGAATCCACAGAGAACCCAAACATATTAGCAAGAAAAGAATACGTGACCCCATCTCAGGGTGGGCAAGGGACTTGAAGAGAAACTTCTCTTAAGAAGACAGATGCAAGATCTATACACACATGAAAAAAAGCTCATCATCCTTAATCATCAGAGAAATGCAAATCAAAACTACTTTGAGATATCACCTAACCCCAGTAAGAGTAGCCCACATAACAAAATCCCAAAACCAGAGATGTTGGCGTGAATGTGAAGAAAAGGGCACACTTCTACACAGCTGGTGGGAATGCCCACTAATACATTCCTTCTGGAATGATGTTTGGAGAATACTTAGAGACCTAAAATAGACCTGCCATTCGATCCTATAATTCCTTTACTAGGTTTATACCCAAAAGACCAAAAGTCACAATATAACAAAGATATTTGTACCAGAATGTTTATTGCAGCCCAATTCATAATTGCTAAGTCATGGAAGAAGTCCAAGTGCCCATCGACCCACAAATGGATTAATAAATTGTGGTATATGTACACCATGGAATATTATGCAGCCTTAAAGAAAGATGGAGACTTTACCTCTTTCATGTTTCCATGGATGGAGCTGGAACATATTCTTCTTAGCAAAGTATCTCAGGAATGGAAGAAAAAGTATCCAATGTACTCAGCTCTACTATGAAGCTAAATTATAGCTTTCACATGAAGGCTATAACCTAACTATAGCACAAGACTATGGGGAAAGGGCCAAGGAAGTGGAAGGGAGGGGGGAGGTTTTGTTGGAGGGAGGGTAATGGGTGGGGCCACATCTACAGTGCATCTTAGAATGGGTACAGGTGAAACTTACTAAAGGCAGAATACAAATGCCTACATACAGTAACTAAGAAAATGCCATGAAGTCTACATTGAACAGTTTGATGAGAATATTTCAGATTGTATATGAATCCCGCACATTGTACCCCTTAATTGCACTAACGTACACAGCTATGATTTAACAATAAAAATAAATAAATTAAAAAACAAAAATTTCTGTAGATGAATGGTAGAGATGGTTGTACTACAATGCAAATATACTTAATGCCATTGAATCATATGCTTATTAATAAGAATGGTTAATTGGTAAATTTTATGCTATATTTTTTGTACAATTAAAAATTTACAAAAAAAAAGAAGAAAGAAATCCCTGAAAGAGCAGTCAGTCATGAGCACTGAAAAGCTCAGAATGTTGGAGATTGGAAGATATTTAACAAAAGTCACAAAATTTCTTTCCTAGGAGAAGGAAAAAAACCTATATAGATATTTTAGTGCATCAAAATGACATTGCCTAGGCTGTTTCATGGAAACTTCAGGTTATTCATCCTGGATAAGTTTTTACTGTTATAACATGGCCCTGCTTTCCTGTCTCACTTTTACCTAATTTCAAACATGGAGAGGTGCAGAAATTATTTCTTGTGATTAAAATAAAAATCAAAGGTCGTAAATCCCTAAGGCGATCTATGAACATGTTATGCATAAATACTTTTATGTCCACAGCTTCTGTAGGATATGTCTTATTTAATCTTTGTGTCTCTTGGTGCTGTGTCCCTAGATGTGGCATACAGAAAATTCTTAAATGATGCTTGGGAAACCAAAAACAATTGAACAAAATTGTGCATGATAAGAAACATGGGCAAAGAGTCAGCAGAGCTAACTTGGTTCAGTTCCACAAATGCACAAGCACAATATGAACAGTTCTGCTAGGAGTTTTGACATTTTATTGTAAAAATTTTCAAACATCATGAGCACAGAGTACAGTACTGATCCCCCAGATTCAGTAAATATTTTGTCAATTTTATTTCTCTATCCCCACCCTGTATTTAATTTCCTAAAATTTTTAATAACAAATCCTAGATACTAATATTAGATAATTTCATCCATAAATATAAGTGTAGACATCTATAAAAGATAAAGATACTTTTTAAAGTTCAGCTTTTTTTTTTTTTACAAGGATGAGAAAAGATTGAGTTAAGAAAGAGATAAATTGAAAAAAAAATCTAAGGTTTTTAATCTGAAAACAGTCATAAGGTTTTGTAGCCACTGAAATCAAGCAGGCCATAGGGCTGAATGAGCCTGACAAGGGAAGGCTAGTAGGGTGGCTTCAAGTGGCTTCTTAGGGTGATGGCATCAAATTCTGGGGCATGCTCCTTAGTCCTTCATCCTCAGAAGCCTGATTCTGTCTGCATTTACAATATACACCAGTTTTTCAAAGGTAAATGCCTTAATCAAGTTCATGAGGCTCACCTATACAACCAGAATGGCAATTAATTTTCTTAGAAGGAAATAGCTATTACTCAAAATAGGAGTCTCATGTCAGGTGCATCCTCTCCTGGAAGGCGGCTCTAGTCAGAAACCCGGCAATAGTCAGAAGGCTGTTTGAGCACGCAAAATAAGGTATGTAAGTAGACCAATCAAATGTCCTCTCCCTCACCAGGAACCTAAGACCCCTCGAGTTAAACTAATAGGGGGATTCTTGTTAAGGAATTTGGTATCCCTAAGGTAGATGGTATAGCCTGGCATCCTTAACAATAAAACCAAACCCCATAAACCCTCAGGATCCCAAGCCCTGCCTCACCCCACCCTCTCTCTCTCTTTCTCTCTTTTCTTTCTTGCTCCCTCTCATCCCACCTGCTCCCAATGTCTCTACTTCTCACTTCATATCCTTTTCTCATCTTTCTCTTTCTCTGCTGACTTGTTTTTACCACTTGACATGCTCATGACTAAACACAGTCACCTCAAGGCTATTAATTTTATGTCCACATTTGAAGGGGTCAGTTAAGACTACCCAGAATCACCTTCCAAATTTGCAGGAGTCAAATATCAATTAGCTGGACTTGGATCAAAGACCCTATTTTGGTGCAATCAACTCTGGCCAAGCCCAAGCTTGTGGGTGGGTGAAACAGATTCTCAGAGAAGTATACATATTAAGATACTCTAAATGAGTCTCACAGATGTATCCTGGTGCAGCCATTTCACAATAGCAATTGTCTCTCCATCCTTTGGCTACAATGCTTCTCCAATGCATGAGACTGGAATAAGGGCATCAAATTTTGTTTCTGTGTTATTTATTTTCTTCACTTTCATAATTAATGGCCTAATTGACACATTTGATCCTCACTAATTAGTGAATGCACTAAATTACGTTGTAGTTAATTCTGCTAGCCTCAGATCCTACTCTGTATTGTTACCTAAGGTCTTTGTTTTTGTCCATCGCGTGTTAGCTCTACAGTTAAACTCTCAGTTGGTAACACCATTTCCTTCATTTCAAGTTTTGTGGAAAACCAATTACAGAACAGTCCTAAACACTTTCTTTTCCCAAATTACTTTGTTGTGCATATAAATCCTAAAGAGGGGTCAGAGATTTTTGAAGCAAGTGTGACAAAATGATTAAGAAATACAAATGCAGTTCACCTGAAAATTCAGAATAGGGTACTAGATATGTAATCCATGTTATCTTTTGAAGGGAAAAAACTGAGCAAAAAGAGAGGACTGAAAATGGAAAATTTGCTTTAAATAATCATGATAACCCATATGCTCTCTATGCTTCACATTCATGTATGTGATATATGGAAATAGATATGGAGACCATGTTGGAATTGGAGGTAGAGATGGACTCCGACATCACAGAAAACAGGCTCCCAAAAAGTAGGCACAGCCGTGCACAGGTTCCTTACAGTACCTGGACCACTCCATGCAAGGTAACTTGACAGCCTCCACAGCCAGATTTCACAGAGGAGGCATTGCCAATCCAGAAAGAGCTATGCATAAAAACCTACCACAACTCCTGCCTCGGTTTCCCATATTCCATCAGAACCAACAAACATGCCCTCATTCAAGCGCAAGAGAAAAGGTGGTTTTACCCCCCTCTTTGTCACATAATTAAAGGGTAAATAAAAGTATTTAACTCTACTTCAGACTAAAATGGAAGGAGAGGGGAGAAAAATATTTTGTCTATAGACAAACAGGAAGATGAGCAGAGACTTCAAGATTTGGGAGCATTAAAAGTGATGCAAAGCCCATATAATGGGCACCCCCAGGGCTTCCCCCCTCCAAGCACTGCAATTGATTGCCATGGGATTATGGTGCCATTAAAATTCACTCTGCCCATAAACTAATGCTGAGGAAAATGCTGACGTTTATAGCAGTTCCTACAAGGGACATATTTCAGGGTGAAAGTAACTCCTAATGTGAGAACTTTATCTCAGTAAAGCAACATCTAGGAAGGGGGGAAGGAGGAGGAGGAAAAGAGGCTGTCCAGAGGGCTGTGAGTTTTATTTCTCTCAATAATGGGTGTATGGATGCTAAATTTCAAAGACTTTTTAAAATAAATCTATTGGCCTTTGACAAAATCAATCCAAACTCCATAAACCAAGAAGTCATCCACTTGATATTAATGAGCCCACATTTGCATTTATTTGTCTCTTACACTAGACAAACCATTAATTTCGTGTTTATGCTTCCTTTGAAGTCTGAATGCTCATAGATAGATGGCCTCATCGAATCTCCTGCTGCTACATTAATATTTCGCTATAAATGATAAATTTTATCATTTTCCACAACACCCCTTTTTACTTTAAGAAAACTGTGAAAATACAAGCAATAAGTCTTAAGGTCTGAAAGCATAGCTTTTTTTGGTAAATACTCTTCAGCAGGGATCATTAAAATAGTGATGTCTTTAACATTCAGAGTACTTCTCATGGCCTCTAGGTTTTAGAAACCAACTCATTAATTAATCTTTCTTGGGTAAAAGATTGTTCACTTGGCTAGAGCTGACACACTGGTCCTCTCTTGACCAACACTCAGTACCTGAAGTTTTTTTTCAGAATTGATGTGATACTACTTTCATTTTCAATGTGAGCCTAATTCATTGGTTTTAAAAAAGAAAGTATTTTGAAAATTTTGTGGCAGAAATGTTTACCACCAGCAAGGTGTTCTCACATGGTAGGGCACAGGAATGGCAAAGTACCAGGTGGGACAGTTAAGAAGTTCTGGGTTAAGTTGAAGGTAAATAACATACGATGCATTATGCCACAGACAGGGTCACAAACAGCTCAGTTAAAATTTTGTTTGATGATGATGATGGATAGTTACTGAGAACTTCCTACAGGCTCTATTGTTCCCCTCAACCCTATCACCTAAATGTGCTTACCCTTTGCTTACATACATAAATTCTTTGCTATAATTCATATTTTGCTTTTCTATTTCATTAAAATTAATGTGTAGCTTTTTATATATCTTATAAATATGCATGCACCTCCAGTTTTTTTAGATTAATATTACATATCTCTTTTGGGGAGGATGGGCAGGAATTCTATCCTTAACCAAAATCTCCATGTTCAAACTGATTCCATTAAAAGAGACTATTTGCATTAGCTGAAAAATCATCATAATAAAACACTTATGATTTATTCTGATGCCATATATTTATAGATTTGATTTGACTTTTTCTCCACTTCTGAGCCAAATCTGTGATTAAGGACTGAAGCGAAATGTTTAATATGCAAATGTAACCTTTGTTATTAAAATAACAGATTGCTCAAAAATGAGAAAGTGACTAAATGTTAGTAAAGTGACCAAGAAATCCTGCTGTGTTTGGAAAAGTGTTCGTGGGAATCAGTGGCTCAGGTACTGGTGGATGAGAATTGTTCCTCCTGCATCATCTGTATGGGATACACAGCAAGGAAATAGAAAGGTGCTGCCAAACTTCCTGGCCACAGGGAAGGCTCCAAGAACAACTAGGTTGTTTTTGTGTGGCTGACTGGCAATTGGGGTGAAGGAAACCATCAATAGCAATAAGGAATCCCGAGCAGACTTGCTTAAGAGGTTTCTGGTGCCTATCTGACCAGCTCTCATGGCAGTCAGCAGGTATCAAGGCTTACACTAGGTGCCAGGCATTCTTTACATTTATTTACACATTTATTTACACATTTGATCCCACAACTATGCCTTACGTAAACATTATCATTATCTCTATTTTAAAGACAGTAAGATAGTTAGTGATGGTTAATTTACCTAAGGTCACATGGTTACTAAGAAATGGACCTGGGATTCGAATTCAGAAACCCTTCCCTTCACTGCAACATTAAGAATTGCTTCTTTAATGGTCACAGACTAACCCTAGAAAGAAAGCCTGTTTTGATGCACTAGATATAGTTGTTGTGATTATTTTAATAAATGATTCCCTTAAAAATAATAGATAATTAAGGGGGGAAAACATGAAAATGCTCTCAGGTAATCATGGCTACAGTCGCAGCTCATCTTTCTAGACCTGGAGACTTGAATAAAGACTCTATCATATAATTTCTCTACTTCCAAGGAAAGTGCTGAGGAGGAAGTAGCAGGCTTTTGAGTGCTGGACATGCTTTCTTAAACTTAAGAATTATACCCCAAATTACCCAGGACTGAGTAGAATTGGAACAACTTAATATTTAAAAATTGTTTGGTTTGAGCAGAGTCAGGAAAGATGGCAGCCGAGTAACAGCTTCCTTGCATCTGGGCACCATGAGTCTGGGGAGATAGGACTCCAGGCATCTCTGGCTGGTGGGATCTGCCTATCATCACCCCTGAGAGGATACAGGGAGTCAGCGAGAGACTTCTGGACCCCAAGAGGAGGACTAAAACAGTGGAAAACCGGCAAGTGGTCACATGTGTTCAATCCGTCTAAACCCGCCCGCAACTTCCACAGGCACGAGAACTTAAAGAGCAAGACGAAGTGAAAGGAAGATTAGGGCAAGGAAACAGATAAAAGAAATCACTCATGAGGAAGAATCAGCAGAAAACTCCAGGCAACATGAAGAACCACTCCAGAACAACCCCACCAAGGGACCATGAGGTAGCTACTGAGGAGGAGTCCACCTATACAGAAATGTTAGGAATGACAGAAAGGGAATTTAGAATACACATGTTGAAAACAATGAAAGAAATGATGGAAACAATACAGGAAACTGCTAATAAAGTGGAAAATAACCAAAAGGAAATCCAAAAACAGAATCAAATAAGAGATGAACGATATGAAGAATATAAAAAGGATATAGCAGAGCTGAAGGAACTGAAACAGTCAGTTAGAGAACTTAAAGATGCAATGGAAAGTATCAGCAACAGGTTAGACCAATCAGAAGAAAGAATTTCAGAGGTAGAAGACAAAGTTCTTGAGATAACTCAGATAGTAAAAGAGGCAGAAAAGAAGAGAGAGAAAGCAGAACGTTCACTGTCAGAATTATGGGACTTTATGAAGCGTTCCAACATACGAGTTATAGGAATTCCAGAAGGAGAAGAAGAATGCCCCAGAGGAATGGGCATTCCTCTATAATACTAGAGAATATTATAAAACAAAATTTCCCAAATATCACCAAAGATTCTGACACACTGGTTTCAGAGGGATATCGGAACCCAGGTCGCCTCAACTCTAACCGAGCTTCTCCAAGACACATTGTGATGAACCTGTCCAAAGTCAAGACAAAAGAAAAGATTCTGCAAGCTGCCAGGAGTAAGCGCCAGTTGACCTCCAGGGGCAAATCCATCAGAGTGACCGCAGACTTCTCTAATGAAAATTTCCAAGCAAGAAGACAACGGTCATCTACCTTTAATCTACTTAAACAGAACAATTTCCAGCCCAGAATTCTGTACCCTGCTAAGCTAAGCTTCAAAATTGACGGAGAAATCAAATCATTTACAGATATACAAACATTGAGGAAATTCGCCACAACAAGACCAGCTCTACAGGAAATTCTTCAACCTGTTCTGCACACTGACCACCACAATGGATCAGCAGCAAAGTAAGAACTCAGAAATTAAAGGACAGAACCTAACCTCCACACTGATGCAAAAGATAAAACTAAGCAATGGACTCTCACCAAATAAGACGAATAGAATACTACCACACTTATCAATTATCTCAATAAATGTTAATGGCTTGAATTCCCCACTGAAGAGACATAGATTGGCTGACTGGATTAAAAAACACAAGCCATCCATTTGCTGTCTGTAAGAAACACACCTGGCTTCAAAAGACAAATTAAAGCTCCAAGTCAAGGGTTGGAAGACAATTTTTCAGGCAAATGGAATTCAGAAGAAAAGAGGAGTTGCAATCTTATTTTCAGATACATGTGGATTTAAACTAACTAAAGTAAAAAAAGACAAAGATGGTCACTTTATATTGGTCAAGGGAAAAATACAACAAGAAGACATTTCAATTCTAAATATTTATGCACCCAATTTAAATGCTCCCAGATTCTTGAAACAGACCTTACTCAGTCTGAGCAATATGATATCTGATAATACCATAATAACAGGGGACCTTAACACTCCTCTTACAGAGCTGGACAGATCCTCTAAACAGAAATTAAACAAGGATATAAGAGATTTAAATGAGACCCTAGAACAACTGTGCTTGATAGACGCATATAGAACACACCATCCCAAAGATAAAGAATATACATTCTTCTCATCACCCCATGGAACATTCTCCAAAATTGATCATATCCTGGGACACAAAACAAATATCAACAGAATCAAAAGAATTGAAATTCTACCTTGTATCTTCTCAGACCATAAGGCACTAAAGGTAGAACTCAACTCTAACAAAAATGCTCGACCCCACCCAAAGACATGGAAATTAAACAATCTTCTGCTGAATAACAAATGGGTGCAGGAAGAAATAAAACAGGAAATCATTAACTTCCTTGAGCATAACAACAATGAAGACACAAGCTACCAAAACCTGTGGGATACTGCAAAAGCAGTTTTGAGAGGAAAATTCATCGCTTTAGATGCCTACATTCGAAAAACAGAAAGAGAGAACATCAACAATCTCACAAGAGATCCTATGGAATTGGAAAAAGAAGAACAATCAAAGCCTAAACTCAGTAGAAGAAAAGAAATATCCAAAATCAAATCAGAGATCAATGAAATTGAAAACAAAAGAATCATTCAGAAAATTAATGAAACAAGGAGTTGGTTTTTTGAAAAAATAAATAAAATAGATAAACCATTGGCCAGACTAACGAGGAATAGAAAAGTAAAATCTCTAGTAACCTCAATCAGAAATGATAAAGGGGAAATAACAACTGATCCCACAGAGATACAAGAGATCATCTCTGAATACTACCAGAAACTCTATGCCCAGAAATTTGACAATGTGAAAGAAATGGATCAATATTTGGAATCACACCCTCTCCCTAGACTCAGCCAGGAAGAAATAGAGCTCCTGAACAGACCAATTTCAAGCACGGAGATCAAAGAAACAAAAAAAAAGCTTCCAACCAAAAAATGCCCTGGTCCAGATGGCTTCACTCCAGAATTCTATCAAACCTTCAAGGAAGAGCTTATTCCTGTACTGCAGAAATTATTCCAAAAAATTGAGGAAGATGGAATCTTCCCCAACACATTCTATGAAGCAAACATCACCCTGATACCAAAACCAGGAAAAGACCCAAACAAAAAGGAGAATTTCAGACCAATCTCACTCATGAATATAGATGCAAAAATTCTCAACAAAATCCTAGCCAATAGATTACAGCTTATCATCAAAAAAGTCATTCATCATGATCAAGTAGGCTTCATCCCAGGGATGCAAGGCTGGTTTAACACACGCAAGTCCATAAACGTTATCCACCATATTAACAGAGGCAAAAATAAAGATCACATGATCCTCTCAATAGATGCAGAAATAGCATTTGATAAAATCCAGCATCCTTTTCTAATTAGAACACTGAAGAGTATAGGCATAGGTGGCACATTTCTAAAACTGATTGAAGCTATCTATGACAAACCCACAGCCAATATTTTACTGAATGGAGTAAAACTGAAAGCTTTTCCTCTTAGAACTGGAACCAGACAAGGTTGTCCTCTGTCACCTTTACTATTCAACGTAGTGCTGGAAGTTATAGCCAATACAATTAGGCAAGACAAGGAAATAAAGGGAATCCAAATGGGAGCAGAGGAGGTCAAACTCTCCCTCTTTGCTGACGACATGATCTTATACTTAGAGAACCCAAAGACTCAACCACAAGACTCCTAGAAGTCATCAAAAAATACAGTAATGTTTCAGGATATAAAATCAATGTCCACAAGTCAGTAGCCTTTGTGTACACCAATAACAGTCAAGATGAGAAGCTAATTAAGGACACAACTCCCTTCACCATAGTCTCAAAGAAAATGAAATACCTAGGAATATACCTAACGAAGGAGGTGAAAGACCTCTATAAAGAAAACTATGAAATCCTCAGAAAGGATATAGCAGAGGATATTAACAAATGGAAGAACATACCATGCTCATGCATGGGAAGAATCAACATTGTTAAAAATGTCTATACTTCCCAAAGCAATCTACCTATTCAATGCCATTCCTATCAAAATACCAACATCGTACTTTCAAGATTTGGAAAAAATGATTCTGCGTTTTGTATGGAACTGGAAAAAACCCCGTATAGCTAAGGCAGTTCTCTGTAACAAAAATAAAGCTGGGGGCATCAGCATACCAGATTTTAGTCTGTACTACAAAGCCATAGTGCTCAAGACAGCATGGTACTGGCACAAAAACAGAGACATAGACACTTGGAATCGAATTGAAAACCAAGAAATGAAACTAACATTTTACAACCACCTAATCTTTGATAAACCAAACAAGAACATACCTTGGGGGAAAGACTCCCTATTCAATAAATGGTGTTGGGAGAACTGGATGTCTACATGTAAAAGACTGAAACTGGACCCACACCTTTCCCCACTCACAAAAATTGACTCAAGATGGATAAAGGACTTAAATTTAAGGCATGAAACAATAAAAATCCTCAAAGAAAGCATAGGAAAAACACTGGAAGATATTGGCCTGGGGAAAGACTTCATGAAAAAGACTGCCATGGCAATTGCAACAACAACAAAAATAAACAAATGGGACTTCATTAAACTGAAAAGCTTCTGTACAGCTAAGGAGACAATAACCAAAGCAAAGAGACAACCTACACAATGGGAAAGGATATTTGCATATTTTCAATCAGACAAAAGCTTGGTAACTAGGATCTATCTATAGAGAACTCAAATTAATCCACATGAAAAAAGCCAACAATCCCATATATCAATGGGCAAGAGACATGAATAGAACTTTCTCTAAAGACGACAGACGAATGGCTAACAAACACATGAAAAAATGTTCATCATCTCTATATATTAGAGAAATGCAAATCAAAACAACCCTGAGATATCATCTAACCCCAGTGAGAATGGCCCCCATCACAAAATCTCAAAACTGCAGATGCTGGCGTGGATGTGGAGAGAAGGGAGCACTTTTACTGCTGGTGGGACTGCAAACTAGTACAACCTTTCTGGAAGGAAGTATGGAGAAACCTCAAAGCACTCAACCTAGACCTCCCATTTGATCCTGCAATCCCATTACTGGGCATCTACCCAGAAGGAAATAAATCCTTTTATCATAAGGACACTTGTACTAGACTGTTTATTGCAGCTCAATTTACAATCGCCAAAATGTGGAAACAGCCTAAATGCCCACCAACCCAGGAATGGATTAACAAGCTGTGGTATATATATACCATGGAATACTATTCAGCCATTTAAAAAAATGGAGACTTTACATCCTTCGTATTAACCTGGATGGAAGTGGAAGACATTATTCTTAGTAAAGCTTCACAAGAATGGAGAAGCATGAATCCTATGTACTGAATTTTGATATGAGGACAATTAATGACAATTATGGTTATGGGGGGGAATCAGAAAGAGGGAAGGGGTGAGGGGGGTGGGGCCTTGGTGTGTGTCACACTTTATGGGGGCAAGACATGATTGCAAGAGGGACTTTTCCTAACAATTGCAATCAGTATAACCTGGCTTATTGTACCCTCAATGAATCCCCAACAATAAAAAAAAAAAAAAAAAAATTGTTTGGTTTTCTCCCTGCGGAAAAAGCAGAACACTAAGAGAAATTGGCCTATTCCTGACCAGGATTAATCAGATTGGCTCTCGTTAAGTTTTGTCAATCCAAGTCTGAGGCTTTGGCAAATCTCGCTGAGGCAATAAAAAGAATTAGAAACTCTGGTACTGACTAGCCTTTATTTTAATTCCTTTTTATTACTCCTTCATTTTTTTCACTTTAGAAAAAAACTATTACTACCTTTTAACTGCCTCTAAAAATAATCCTCTAGAAGATGACAACACACCGTGGGCTGGAGAAGGTTCCTTGGAGAAGGTAACATATCAGCTAGGTCTTGACAGACAAGCAGAACAAACAGTGGCTTTATTTTTCTATTGAATTAACCCACTAAATACTTTATGGATGGTATATAAAACCATGACATCAAAGTCCAGAAAAACCATACTGTTAGTTAGACTAGTTCCTAAGTTCTTGTTGCAATGCTTGGCTCCAGAGACAATGTGTCCTTACCATACGCTATCTATATGACCGTGGATCTCTATGCCCATTCATTTCTAAAATGAGTCAACTTCTAGAAAACCACTAATTCAAAAACATAACAGGGAGGCTGCCTACCTGAACACAAACTACAAGAAAACAGATTATAAGAAAATAAAAAAATTTTAATTAACAATTACAATTCTAAATAATAAATGTAAATAAGCTCAGTGGCATTGGAATTTCCACAAATACTAACGTTTACACAGAATAAATTTGTCTCCACAGTGGTGGAATCTCTCTGGACGCAGAGAGTAAGGATTTCTGGGCTTAGGTTCTCAACAAGTAGAAGAGCAGCTCCTCTGGCTGGGTCCTGCCCTGAGCCATTAACTATTCAGTAGTGCCGATCCAAAAGCAAAGCCCTTATTGGTCCTCATTCTCTGTGAGCTCCAGGCTTGAGGTGGCCACCTTGCCTACATTTCCCCCTACCTCACTAAAAACATGATTAAAGAGATGAAGTAACCCAGAGCTTTTTTAATTTGTTACCTCCACCTGCTCTCTTCTTTTCCTACCAAACATTTCAAGTTCCCCATTGTATTTCCTGATTCTCTAACGAAGGCTGATATTCACTTTGGAGAGAATAAAAATAAGAATGGGAAAACAAAATTTAACATTTTTAAAGAAAAAATGTTAACACACAAGGCTCAGTGGATACACAGGAGACAAAGTTCCCTTTGTTCTGCAATAATCATCCTCCAGAAGCAGGTGCCATTGTATTGGGCAAGGATGCAGCACAGAGCCCATTGTGTGGAATGTGAGTGAGCGTGTCTGTGCCTCTGCTGCCAGAGCTGCCTCTATGCTCAGAAGGGCGTCCATTGTGCCCGGGTTGCTAGAAGGACTCGGGCTCACCAGTGGAAAACACTCGCTCTCACCTTCCCCCAACCTCTGCTTTGCCATCCAAATCTACAGTTATGGATTATAATGCAGACCTCTGGCATTCGAGGTCCTCCTGCCATGTACTTCTGAAACAAAAGCTATTATTCTGCACATGAAAGCATTGACACAGAGAAAAAAAAGCAGCCCAGAAGACTAGCCTAAGAGAGGGAATGTGAGCTCCATTTAAAGTTAAAAACCCAAGGAAAACAAAACAGTGTCAATTAAAAAACGGGCTTTCATGCCTTTGTGTACGCACATATGTATATGTCAGAACATTTCATCCAAATGCTCATGACAAAAGTGAGTGACCTGTCCTTGCTTTCAGAAGGCAAAAGAGGTGTAGCCAGAGAAGGAAGCAGAAAAGAAGAAATTCTAAGCTTGCTAGATAAAGCCCATTTTAACTAATGGGTTCCAACATAGTGTCGGGAAGGAGGAAAGGAGCTTTCTTACTAAGAAATGGCAGGCAGGAAATATAAAGTGTTTCATACCTCTAAACAAATGAAAGCTGCAACCCAAACATTTGTTTTTAGAGGGCCCCTTTTAGGAGAGAAGCAGAGAAAGCAGGTAGAATTTTGCTTTCACTGAGGGAAATTCAGCACTCCCTGAAAATCCTAGAGGCACCACCCACCGCCAAGCAGACGATGTGCTGGATTTGTCATCTAACTTTCTGAGAAGTTCAAGGGGTTTTATAAAAACTTAGGTGTTAGAGAGAAAATGTGTAACATATTCTTCATGTCTAGAGTGACCTTGAGAAATATTATGAGGCTTACCCTGGCTTTGGGCATCACACATTTCACACACATCTCACAGGTGGTTTGTGTCTTTTTCTTAAAGCTGTCCAGGAAAAAACATTTTACAACTTCCTCCCAGCCACCCATTCTTGTACAAATTCAGCTCTCCTGCTCTGCTCAGGATGTTCCCTCTGCCCAGAATTCCTCCCTTCCTCTCTTCGTCTAACTAGCTCTTACTCGACTCTTCTCTTTGTTTTGACCAACACCACACCCTTCAACTCCAAAATTTGGTGAGGTGCAACTTCTCCCACAGGCCTCAGCCTTAGTGTTATCAGAGAATTTATCAGGCTGCAGTGAAAGTGTTTCTTACACCTTTGGGAGCTCCTTGCCTCATCTCACCTCAGTATTAACAATATATATAATAGCTGGCGCAAAGCCTGCATTAGGTAAACATTTCACAAGTGAATGATGACTAAAGACTCTTTCTTAGTTCTAAGTCTCTTTATGCTATCACTGACAGTCAAGATAATCAACTCAATCTCTTTTTCCTCAGCACCACAGTATTCCCTGGCACAGGTTGAAGAATGTGGCACACTCTAGAGGTCTCTTTTGGTAGCCACAAACTAAGCTTGTCTATCAGAAGCAGGACACCAGTGAAAGGTCTATGAAGACACCCAGGTCCAAGGGGAGACTTTCTTTCCAATCACAAGAGCAGAGCCAGAGTGACCATTTATCCTGCTGTAGGGGGAGGGCTCATAAATCCAGAAAGAATCATTAAAATCAGGATCAACCCAAAGGAGTGCATGGTGCAAACTGAATTTAAGGCAGAGTTCAGAACTCAGGTGCCAATCTTACTGGGAGTGAGGACCAAACTTTAGCAGGCAGTAGGAGAATAGCAAGAGGCATCAAGGAGATCATAAACCTCAGCACGGCACGTTGTATCGTTTCAGTACATGAAACTCAACCCTTGGACAGAGGATAACATAAGTATAGATTTAGAGGTAGGATTAAGTAGGAATATCCACAAAGGTTAGAGAAATGTGAGACAGGTTGACCAGTATAGCATAAGCTCACTTGGTCTTCTTCTTCCCAAGATAGTCACATGCATTCAGGCTATTAAGAGTTCAAGATGACCAATTATACATCCTTCCTGACAATAGATAACACACGGAATGACACTGCCTGAAGAGGAGCAAGCACTCATTTCACTAATCAGTGCACATAATCTCTCAATGCAGAGCTTTGGGAGTTTAGGCCTTTGGCCAAAACTGAAGTGGAGACATAGCTTGAGCACGGAGACCCAGGTGTCATTCCCACTTTCAACCAAAGACCCTGATCTTGGAAGCCCCAGACCCAGACATCTCCATAGTGATATCTAGGATCCCCAGAACAGGTCATAATTTAATTTTCCCAGGCAAGTATAAGGATGCCTTTAGCATGATGCCACAGGAGCAGGACCCAAGCAAGCCAGCTGCACTTGGACAGTGGACAAGAAATCAGTAGGCCTTGTTCTTTTATGAAAATATAGTCACTCTGCCCAGACATGTTCACTGTGGCCCACTGAATGTCAGCCCCCATGAGGAGCTTAAGCAAGTAAGGAGGTACAGTCCTTCTTTAGTCAAAGCAAGACTGATTGGAGGAGCTATTGTTTCATGTTCCAGCTTTAAGGAGAAAGAATTACATGAGTCTATATTTTCTCTCTAGCTTCTTGATGTAAATAAAGTATCCACATCCAACAGAGTCAAACCATTAAGCCTGCACCAGAGCCAGAAATAAAGGCAGTTTAGGTGTGGAAGGTGAGAATACACATAATAAATAGGTGTAAGTTACAGGGAAAGATTGGTTCAAACCAATCCAGAATGCTTCAAAGTGGAGGTATTGTGTTTAGGAGCTTTTAAAATAATGTCAAAGCATGCCCTCTTTGGAGAAGAAGAGTTGAGATAGAGCACTTTTGCCACAAAAGTGCCTAAGCATGACAACTCAATGAAACAAGAAACTTTCATCTAAAAACAACTTTAGCAAATGTAGTAGATTGTCTTCAAAATTAAGAATTAAAAATGTTTTATGTAAGTAGAGCCCAAGTACAATTCTTTCTGCACATTCCAGAAATAACTCATCTTCCTCCCGACTGTTCCCCATCTTGGATTCCTAATGGTAATGGTACCACCATTCAAGAGAAACCTAGGAAATTGCTCTCTCACCTTCATAGCCAACCTACAGTCCAAGCCCTGTGGATTTCATCTTCTACACACCTTGGGCACTTATTCTCTTGCCTTTATCTACATTGGCAATTCATGACTCCAGGCCTTCACCTTCTCCCTTTGTCTCTTCCTGCCTCCAAGATCTGTCCCTCACTCTTACTCTCAACTTTTCTCCTTTATTCACCTTAAGTGAACTTTATTAAATGCAATAATTTCATTGCTTATGTTGCATTTTGTTCGTTTGTTGTGTTTCCCCACTGCCTGTAGTAATGGTTTAAGCAGAAGTCCATATCAGAATCAAGTAAGGAGATTTTACAGACCTAGTGAATACAAATTTCCAAGGGTCATAAGGAGACAGTTCATGATAGAGAAATGGATGGTTTACTATGAGGAGCAGAAGAAGGGCAGACTGATGGTACATAGAAGGATTGCTAAGAAGCCTGAGATGGAAGACAGTACTGTCTACAGAGTTATAAAAACTCCAGTGAGGCTCAGAGTTCCGTTTTTGGAGTAGGGATAGTAACACATCATATGAACTTGCATACTATATCAAAGTAACCTCCAATTATAGCACCAATTGTGCTATCCTGTGGTTCACCCTCTGCCCTCCCCATTCAGGGCCTTATACAATTCAGGACCTCATCCTGCCTTTCCAGCTTTATCTCCTATACCAAACCACCCAAATGGCTGGACTCTTTCCAGCTTCCTGTAAAATCCCTGAGCTTTCATTCATACCTTTTCTCACTACCTGAAAATGCCCCCCTGCCACTCACATCACACCTGAAGTCCCCAGAACTGCCCAAAGTCTCCCCTCTGTTTTCCTTCTTGCCAAGGTGATCATAGAATATTGTTTGTGATTACTGTTATGCTAGGAGATAAAAAGAACAATGTTTTATTTATGTGAGCTGCTTGTCATGAACAGGAAATAAAAGTAGAGAGCTTATCCTGGGCTTCAAATACCCAAGAATATTTTAGTTTCAGTGTTTGACCAAATTTACTGTTAATAGAAAAGGTAAAGCAGTAGAGCCAATAAGATTTAGACCCCTGCTTCTATTCAGGAGGCTGTAGGTATAAGTTGGCCAATGAGAAATGAGCACCAGCTTCTGGAATAACTATCCTAGGAAGAAAAACACTGTAAATAAATGAGTCTTGATTCCAAAGTAGTATCTCTTCGATCTGCATCCTGCTTTATCAGAAGATGGGGTGATGTCTCCAAAGGTGGGGGCTCCAGCAGCTGTCTAAACTCCATCTGAGAGTTCATCGCCATCACGTCTCCCACACCCCTGTTTAAGAAGGGGGTGTGGGAGACGTGTCTTCTTAAACAAGACCCAGAAAGATTAGGGATAGTGAAGATCAGCATCTTTACCACTTTCTTTGTTTGTTGCACCAACAAAGAAGCATTTTGTTTTGATTGCATTTTGTTTAAAATTTCTGTTGTTAAGAGTAATTGATTAGACTGAGCCATGTAGGCGGGTAAGGGAGGACTGGGGTAACAGATTTCCTTCAATACTTAACTCCTCTAGACAAACCCTAGCCAATAGCAAATGGCTTCATTGGCCCTATCTCTTGTTCCTTCTACAAGATGTCAGAGCTACAAACACCCTAATTCATGCCCTTTGAATCTCCCTTTTTACAATCTGGCTTCTTCATAGGATAAGACATATTTGAAAACACACTTGAAGAATGATGTTTTCCAGTTAAGGATATAGAATGGCATGTACATCCCACCTGATTGCCCAGAATTATGGAGGCTCAGCGAGTCC
Organism: Nycticebus coucang; assembly: GCF_027406575.1. NCBI lineage: Eukaryota > Metazoa > Chordata > Mammalia > Primates > Lorisidae > Nycticebus > Nycticebus coucang. The sequence goes on from NC_069787.1 coordinate 104,904,966, forward strand.
ATCATGATCTGCACATGGTCTGCTGCTGCTCACAAGGCAGCAGCAATGGAGAAATATGGGGCTGCATGGGCAGTTGAGAATGCAGTTATTATGTTACTATAGGCAGTGACAGAGGAAAGCACTTGAATAGAGGAGGACAGGGTAGACTTCCCCAAAGAGGAGCTGCTCCAGCTGAAACATGAAGGGGAGTGTACATCTCCTGGAGAGATGCCTGATACACACAGGCAAGAAATAGCTAGGTGTACTTTTCAGAATCACCTTCAAGTCCTCAGTGTAAATTCCTGCTGTCCACAACAAATTCTTTAATAAATTAGGACACATACTGATTCTATGACTTAGAATTGGCACAGATGGGTGGTTCTGTACCTTGATAAAGAAATACTAGTTTATGTGCTGGGCATGGTGGCTCACGCCTATAAACCCAGAACTCTGGGAGGCCAAGGTGGGGGGATTGCCTGAGTTCAAGAGTTGCCTCATTGAGAGTGAGACTCCAACTCCTAAAAAAAAGAAAAACCCAGCCGGTGCCACAGCAAGCACCTGTAATCCCAGCAGCTTCTGGAGGCTGAGGCAGTGGGATGCCCACAGCCCATGTCTGAGGTTGCAGTCAACTATGATGCCATTACATAAGGTGGGACTCTGTCTCAACGACAACAACAACAACAACAAAAGCAAAGAAATAAAAAATAAGCAAGGAAATTAAAAAAAAAAAAAAAGAGTTCAAGACCAGCCTGAGCAAGAGTGAGACCACTGTCTCTACTAAAAATAGAGGCTGGGTTCAGTGGTTCATGCCTGTAATCCCAGCACTCTGGGAGGATGAGGCAGGGGGATTGCCTGAGCTCAGGATTCAAGACCAGCCTGAGCAAGAACAAGATCCTGTCTCTAAAAAAAAAAAAAAAAAAAATAGCTGGGCATTGTGGCAGGCACCTGTAGTCACAGCTACCAGGGAAGCTGAGGCAAGAGGATCACTTAAGCTGATGAGTTTGAGGTTGCTGTGAGCTATGATCCTACAGCACTCTAGCCTAAGCAAGAGAGTGAGACTGTGTCTCAAAAAAATGAAAGAAAAGAAAAATATTAACTTATGTCATAATTAATTCCACTCACTATTTGAATGTCCTTCTAAATACTGTTTTCCTGACATCAATTTTCTGCTCAAAAATTTACCAGGTTCTGGCTTATTATACCCTCAATAAATCCCCAATAATAAAAAGTTAAAAAAAAATTTACCAGGTTCCCTATATCCCTTCAAGACTAAGCTAACCCAACTCACAATACCCCAAACATCTCCCAATCTCGTCTTTTGTTTCAGTCAAGCCTGTTATCCTGACCAGTCTCATCCACAAATGCTTCTTTCTTCATCTTTACCTTTTAGTAGATTATCCCCATCATTCAGACAGGGAAGCAGGATGTAGGTGGGAGGATGGAAGGAAGAAGAGAGGGAGAAAGAGAACAAGGTGGTAGAGAGGGAGAAAATACGGAAGGAGGAAAGACATCAGGAATAAGATGTTTGCCCTGAGCTACCTGATTCGCTTGACTCCCCAGCCTGCATTTTGTGCTTTTCCTCCCCACAGCCCTTTTCAAGGCAGCAGATCAATTGTTTGGCACACTTCAAGTAAGTACTGAAGTGTTTTTCCCCAAGGTATTATTCTGCTTTGTGCTTTCTAAAGTCAGCTCTACCCTGCAGAAAATTACATAAAAAGAAGACAAGTTAATTTTTAGCCACAGTGGCAGGGAGCAGGATGGGTGCTCTTGTAGAGGCCTGGTCCTCATAGCCAATCCTTTACACATCAATGTTTCATTTTGCTCATTCCTGACCCTCAGGGTAACCATGTATGTTAATCTGAGTTATAAACTGAAGCAGAGATGCAATATACTTGATTTTAACAGAGTTCTCTCCAAGGCAGTCATTTTTAAAGTAAGTGAAAAACTAACTCTATATCCAAGGCCCTTTACTTTCCCTTCTTAGCCTCAGCACTCCCACCAAAGCCTCTGAAACCACCTCACATGTCTACACATGGTGGCAAAGCACCAAATGAAACCAGAAATAATTCAGTCCAAAACCAAAGCCGATTCTGAGTGATTAGTCTCAACAGAATCAACTGAAATATTTAAATGCTCTGATGTTCTACAACCACAATTGTACTTCATAATTTGTTGCTTGGAGTCACTTGGAGACAGAAGTGCTAAATTGTACTATTTTTATGATCACTAGGTTTTATCCATTAAGACCACGTTGATTTCTCAACATGGAAAGGCATATTTTTGTTTAGAATAATATCAGTAATAAAACCAGAGAGTAAGTGAGTAATGTGTTCAAATGGCTGCTATCAAACAGCTATGAGGGGACACCTTAGCTCATCTTACACACAATCTGTGTCATCCCATTACTAGAAATATACCCAAAAGAAAAAGTCATTTTACCATAAATACATTTGCATTCAAATGTTTATAGAGCTCAATTCACAATCAAAAAGATGTGGAAATAATCCAAGTCCCCATCAACCCATGAATGGATTAATAAACTGTGGTATATGTATACCATGGAATACTATTCAGCCATAAAAAGATGGGAATGTGTATCCTTCATGTTTACCTGGAAGTATTTAAAGAACATTATTCTCAGTAAAATATCACAATAATAGAAAAGCAAGCATCCCATGTACTCAATACTAAGTTGAAACTCCTCAAAGCACTCAAGCTAGACCTCCCATTTGACCCAGCAATCCCATTACTGGGCATCTACCCAGAAGGGAAAAAATCCTTTTATCATAAGGACACTTGTGCTAGACTGTTTATTGCAGCTCGATTTACAATCACCAAAGTGTGGAAACAGCCTAAATGCCCACCAACCCAGGAATGGATTAACAAGCTGTGGTATATGTATACCATGGAATACTATTCAGCTATTTTAAAAAAATGGAGACTTTACATCCCTCATATTAACCTGGATGGAAGTGGAAGACAATATTCTTAGAAACTAGTAAATTAACAACTACAGGCCCACATGATAGAAAAATTCAATTAAATTCAAGAAGCAGAGAGAGGGGTTGGTAAGTTCCCACTAAATGGGTATATGGCACACCTCCTGCGTGAAGTACATAACTAAAACTCACGCTTTACCTTATAAATGCAAACAATGTAATAGTTAACCTCATTAATCAGAAATTTTTTAAGTGCAATTTATGTCAAATGCATTATTGGTGGACGTGATGAGTATTTGATTTCTTTGACTTTGTGGACAAACAGTGTCATTTCTTAAGGATTTAGATGTATGTTTGTGACCAGGCAAAATCAATAAGCGGGCTCATTCACCTGGAGGCTCATTTATGGGGTCTTGATGCACTCCTGGAAAAGATAGGTTTCACTGTGGAAATCTCTGGGGGGGGCTTCCTGCTCCAGATCATAAAAAGGCCATTGAGCATGTGTGTTTTGAGGACCTCTCTTCATCCTCAGTTTTGCCTGACCATGTGGACAGCAACTGAACAGTTCCTAGAATGGTCCAAGCCAACTCTTTTGGGTAGATGGTTTGACCTCACTCTGTCTATAAGGCAGGTAGGACTATGGTGGGGTGGTCCTGCTGTGAAGGGCACCTTAGCTGACTGAGCAAGAGGGTTGTTTCAGAGAATCATTCTGTTGCAGACTGAGAAATGGCCTGTGTGCTGGCCCAGTACTGACCAAGATCCATCCATTTCTCAGCAAAGGATTCAGAATGGCAGACTCATTTGTAGGCAATGCCAATAACGATGGGAATGGATTGAAAACTAATCAAGATAAATATTCAGTGCATTTATCCAGGTGTTGTGACAGGAGCCTGTAGTCCCAGCTACTTGGGAGGCTGAGGCAGGAGAATCACTTAAACTCAAGAGTTTGAGGTTGCTGTGAGTTGTGACACCACAGCACTCTACTGAGGGCGACATAGTGAGACTCTGTCTCAAAAAAAAAAAAAAAATTCAGTGTGCCAAGATTTCTGAGGGACTGGCTGATTCTACTTTAATGATACATTATTTTGCAAAAACTAACACTAACCAGATGTATTTGCACATAAGCAAGGAGTGAGGAATATAAAATATTGAATAAATCTACATCATTCATGGTTTCTTCTAATTTAAAGAAACAAGTTTTTAGATCTCATCTACTCTTTTGGTTTTTTTCCATTGGTGATCTTGAGTATGAATGCCTAGTTAATTCTAGAACATTACACTGTGATAGAATTTATATTATTAATATTTCTATTGTTAAATATTATTTAGCTCTGAACAGTAAAGAGTCTGTGCCAATAAAATTACTGAAAATAAGATTAAAATAATAATATGGCTTTAAAAGTGATTTAAAAATATACTGTCAAGGAATCAATCATTCAAATGTTACTATACCGACATTTGTAAGAAACTGGGAGAGATTAGCAATCAGTATAGTGTTCTTCCCTATTTCCCCCGAAAATTGGAAAAATTAAGCCAATATCTGATAGGGTAGCAGCCAGCAGCCACAGAGTATGGAATATATACAAATGATTAGAGCAGGTGCGTCCAGCTATTTTTTTTTTTTCTCTGCTGCATATTGGAAGAATGAGTTGTCTGGGGCCACACATTGAATACACAAACGCTAAAAAAACTGATTAGAAAACAAAAGGCCTGTGCACACGTGCATGTTCTGCATGATATCTAAAACCAGAGATAAGCAAAAGAGGTCCTCACAAAATCAGCATGTGACCTGATGGCACAGGTTGGACACCCCTGGTTTAGAAGGAGGAAAGAATGCTGGTGCTGGAGAGCCTCAGAATATGCTACAAACCATCAAATCTCAGGTTTGAAAAATGGTTCTTGTTGATTAGCTATGTTATGACTGAGAAATATCATTACTTTTTTAAAATGTAGAGTTCGATGTGATGAGCAAACATGTATGCACTCAGAAGGCAGAAGGAAATATGGAAATGCTCAGTATACTACTAAAGCTGATTTGATTACCCTGGTTCTTCTTGATATTTTTGAGGTAACATGGTCCAAACCCAGGGTGAAGTTAGCTTTTCTGCTATCTGGAATAAAATGGTTTAAAAGGCAAATTAACAATGCAGAGATAAAATCTCTCCTGATGGAAGTTTTACATTGAAATAGTTGTTTTCAAATATCTGTCAAACAGTCATTTACATAAAAGGAATAATCAGTTAATTACATTTGCATGTCACTTCTCTGAAGGTTAAACTCCCCCAAACAAGCACATATGTAGCCAAGAATTCAGAAGCAAACATGACCACATTCTTCCCATCAGTCAGCACTCAGGTCAAGCCCCAGCTCCTCCAAGAAGCCCATACCTTATTCTCAGGGAGTTGCTTGTTCATGCTGACACCATAGTGGGCACACATTTGGAGATGACATGTCTATTTTCCTGAATCTCCCACCCTTACCCCCATGGACTGGAAGCACCCTAAGAGCAGGGACTCTGCCTTTTATCTCTTTATCAGAGCATGTTCTCCTGACATGAAGAAGGAGTCAATAATTGCGAGAAGAGAAGAGGGAGGAGGAAGAGGAAGAAGAAAAGAGCAGGAGATGGGAGAAGAGAAGGAGAAGATGAAGAAAAATAAGTGAGAACAAAAAACGTCCATGAAAAGGAAATGTAGAACCACATCAAGTTATCAATTTTTATGTGAAAACAAAAATACCACAAATGGAAAACTATGTTCTAGTGTAAGGAAAGATAGACTCTTCAGAGACAGCCAACAAGACCTCTATGAAGCATGTGCTTTCTTCTCTGTGCTCCGGTAATTCAACACAGCAACCCAGAGCCACGAGAGGCAAGCAACCCACACAGGGATAAGACTAAGTAGTTGCTGGAAATAAGACACAGTGCCAGGTGGGGGCTTGGTCAGAAATGAAAAGCATGGGAACCTAGTTACAAAGATCTGATGTCCAAAGACTTGCTTAGGGAGCTTTGGGGCAAGAATCTCAACTGAGGCCAAGTGAATGGCACCAGATGACAGGCTTAGAGAAGGGCAGAAGCAACAAGACAGGACAGTCATTATACTTTTACTTTCTATTAATCTTTAATTATTTCAATATTTGCTCACTAATCTTTCTTGAAATGTTGAGAAGACCCAGATTGTAATACAGCTAGTATATTTGGAGACGGGAGGCCAAATATCACCAGTTGGGTTCTCCAGAAGCAGACAACTGAAGTGGAGTTTGAGGTGCACGTGCTTATTGGAATTCCAAGGGAGGAAATGAGATTGGCCAGAGGAAGTCAAACTACAATACATCCTTGACAAAACCTGACCCTACCTGGTAGGGCAGTCTGGAAGTATTGCTGGTCATAATTGTCCATGCCAGGTTAAATCACCCAAGCCTTTATACTCCTTGCTCTGTCACCAGATGCAGCTGTCTCATAAGGTTATGACCTCAAACAACATGGCTGTCCATGGAGAAAGCCAACCTTTAAGGAGTTTTTCCAGCTGAAAGCTTTACGCTAACCAAACTCCCCACAACTAAAAGGGGAGAGTGGTGCATCTCTCTCTTTCACAGTCTACCCCTTGCATGGCTCAAATCCACTCCTCATATACATTTAGGGAGTAGTTACTCAAAAATTCCATTGGATCTCTCTTCTTGAGAAGAACTCCTAAGAAGGTATTACAGGCTAAATTCTATCCACCTCAAATTCATATGTTTAAATTCTAACCCTTAGTACCTCAGAATGAATTGTATTTCTAGATAAAGTCTTTAGAGGTAATTAAGTTAAAATTAGGGAGTTAGAGATAACCTAATCCAGTATGAGCTGGGTTTTCATAAGAAAGGGAAATTTGGACACTGACATGTATGCTCACTGGAGAAAGATGATATGATGCATAGTAAAAAGACAGCCATCTGCCAGCCAAGGAGTAAGGCCTCAGAAGAAACTAAACTTCCTGGCAACTTAATCTTTGATTGCTAGCCTACAGTACTATAAGAAAATGAATTTCTGTTGTTTAAGCACCTGATTAAACAGTCAGCCTTCTGTACCCATGGGTTCCACATCTGTAGATTCCACATCTAAGGATTGATTCAACCAACTATAAATTGAAGAGTTTGGGACTAAATCATAAAACATAGTACAACAATAAAAAATACAAATAGAAAACAACATAGCAACTGTTTTCATAGCCTTTACATTGTATTAGGTATCAAGTAATCTAGAAATTATTTAAAGTATATAGAAGGATGTTGCATACATTATATGCAAACACTACACCATTTTATACAAAGAGCTTAAGCACTCATGGATTTTGGTATCCTTGAGAGGTACTGAGACCAATCCCCTATGATACCAAGGGGTGATTATATTTTGTTATGGTAACCCAAACCACTGTAGAGGGATATGTAAGATGAACTGCATCCCCCACCACTGCAATTGATCTCAGTGCCACAAAGAATCATTGTCTCCCTCCTCCACTTTACATTCTAGATTTTTCTCACCCTTAGCTCATTTCTCTTCAGGCTCCAGTGGCTTACCCTGGGGGACTGACCAAGTGTTAAGTCTCCCAAGCCCCTGGTTACCATACTCTTCTCATACTGGGTGACTACACCTGCTCATTTTTTATCTCAATTGGTCAAGGGAGTACCAAGAGGAACCAAAGCGAACACTTGAATTCCATGTAATTTGCTCTCTGGCCACATTACATAACAGGCTACCTCCTCTTGATAATCAGGTCACCCCACCAAGACTGTGATCCCTTTTCTTTACTGCTGGTCCCTAGACACAAGGATACCAAAGTTCCCAAGAAACAGCCATAGCATAGCAGCTATGTACCCATTATAATTAAAACTTTAAAGGCTTTCAGTGAAAGTCTTGCTAAACCCTCCAGTGAAAGGGGATCTTTTGGTGACTAGGACTTCTATCTTAAGGAGCCCAGAGTTTCAAGGGCATGGATCACAATGTCCCTTGGTGGGTCCTTGTGTGTGATGGCAAGTGGGGCCTTTTCTGCTTCTACTTCTTTGCTCTAGACCTATTGGAGACATAGCAACCTATATAAAAAAGTCTTTGATTCAAAGCACACACTGCATCTTGAAGGATAAGCAACCCATCTTCACAAGGTACTGCCTTTGAGCTGGAGCTTCAGTGATGCCTTTAACAGGCTCTTAAGATGTTACATCAGGCTAGCAGCACCAGGATGGCACAATGTGGAATATGATCAGTGTACCCACAGTCATGGACCCATTCCTGAACCTATTTTGCTATAAAATGGGTCCCCCATAAAATTTCCCCCCCCAATATTATGTGGGGCTCATCAGTGGATTGAAATCCATAACCTCTCAGGTACAGGTGCAGCTTAAAGCCCTACAGACAACAAAGGCTAATCTATGCAGAGTGTTTATTCTGTGAAAATCAGCCTCTGACTTGTCTAGAAGGAAGAAACTCAACGTACTCAATTTGCCTTCAAATGGCTGGTTGGCCTCCTCAAGGGGTGGTGCCATGTCAGGAGCTCAGGATTAGCATCTGTGGGTAGCAGGTTGACATTATGTCGTGCAGTAACTAGATCAGCCTTTGTAATGGAGTCCCTGCTGTTGGGCCAATGGGTAGTCTTCACCTTGGCCACTAGGGCCACTCTACTTATGTGCTCATCATGCAGTTGCAATGACAGAAGATGGCTGTCAATGGGCTGAGTAATTTTGTCTACCTGTGTTGTTTAGTGCCTCCTCTCTCGTGGGTGATAATTGTGATACAAAATCTTCCCATGCCTCTGCTCCAGTTGTCCTTGTTCTCAGCCTTCTAATATTTTCCTTCCAGTCTCTTGACCTGCTGGTCTAGCCATTCAAAGTATAGGATACAGATGGACCCTGGTTAAGCATTTACCAGGTATAGGCTGTTCATAGAAAACAGTTGTCCATTTGGGAGAAGACTCAGCCATATTATACAAAAACTACATTAAATCTCTAGCTAAGATGATATTGCCTTAATGTCAGATGCTCATCATAGTACTCAGATTTTCAAGGCCTTGACTAGGGCATTAATTCAGACCTCATTTGAACATCCATTGATGCCTGTCTGGGATATAGGTGTGAATTCCTTTATCCTTGATCATTGTAGGCCTGTGATGACCTTTGAATACCAAGATTCTTAGTTCCCTACCTGATCTTGCCTCCAGAATCTGCCTGTCCCTTACAATTCCCTGGCTTTCAGATGTGGCTCTGTTAAGTGTTAAGATTTCCTTCACCAGTGGTGGAAGTCCCAGGATTTTCTTTTGGGGTACATGTGAGGATAGGCAAAACATTTCTTCTTCTCTTACTCTCTTTCTTTCCTTGTGACCTGGTGCAAAGAAAGTGCAAATTCTTTACGTTCTAATGCCTAAATAGCTTTGATTGTCTGCATTACAGTGGCATTTGTACTTAGTGACCTTAAACCAGGAATCACATTACAGGCCCAAACCTACTACTCATCCTTTATGTGACCTTAAGAAAACAATTTCCCCTTTCTGAGACTCAGTTTTCTCATCTGTTAAGAGAGGAATAGTTTTAGCAGATCATCTCCAAAGTTCCTCTCTTGAGGAAGGAGGGATGTTTGCCCTATTGCATCGCGAGTTGCTACTGCCCCCTAGTGGTCACAACACCCTTTGCTGTCCTCCAAGAAAGCATTGCCTGTGTGTGGCCTGATTGCCTCCTGAAGACAAGGAAATGCAGGTCTCCCAATCATGTAACAGGAGAGCTTTATTGTCACGTCTTGTTAGGATGCCACAAGGAAGGGCAAACTAAGACAAGTGGAAACATTAGGTAAAATGAGGGACAAATGTGTGGCTCATTTAAAACAGAGAATAAACAAATCTCACAACTGCTATCAAAAGCTTGACAATACCTTAAATGTGCTAGTGACATAAAATAAGCCAAACTGGTGGATAAGACACTGTGTTCCTTGTAAGATTTCAGAAACCTCTGTGGTACATCATATCATGAGTCAAGATTTGGAATCATAATTAAAACAGCTTCCAACTTGTCCTTACTTTACAGTGGCAACTGTGTTGTCCATTTCCATAATTCTAACCACCTTGCACGTGGCATAATATTTAGGAGGCACTCAGTCAAGTTTATGGAAAGGGAAAATAAATTCACACCATTGCTTTTGTCAAATTCTTCTTCCTGGAGAGATAACATTAACAGCTGATAGTTAATAAGCACTTAACTGTGTGCCAGGCATTAATAGGAATTAATTAAGCATTAATAGGAATTTACTCATTCATCATAACACCCCTATGAAATAAATTTAATCATTATCATCACTTCTTTATAGATTAGGGAGCCTGCCCAAACCTCATACTGATTGTACCTACTCCCCCCTTAAGGTCAGGAATGACTATCCTATTTCCCTGAAAATAAGACAGTGTCTTATTTTAAGGTGTGCTCCCAAAGATGCACTAGGTCTTATTTTTAGGGGACGTCTTATCTTTCCTGTAAGTAGGTCTTATTTTTGGGGGAACGGGAACGTCTTATCTTTCCTGTAAGTAGGTCTTATTTTCGGAGGATGTCTTATTTTGGGGTCACTCACACCTCCTTGAGTGGACCAAGGAGGTGTGAGTGACCATGACCTTGGTTCAAGCCTCCATAATAGCATTTTAAAGCTATATGACCTTGAGCACATTCCTTGACTTTTATGCACCTCAATTTCTAGCTGTGTAATTTGGAGCAGTTTACTTAATCTCTCTGTGCTTCTTTTTCTTCACCTGTAAACTGAGAGTAATAAGCACTGCCTCACCTAATTTGTGAGGCCCAAATGAGAAAGTCCTGAAGCTGGCAAGTGTAATCAGTCAATATATAATATATATATAATAATTATGTCTTTATAAAATTCAGAATCTTTATATTAGAAATATTTTTAAAGTTATTTAAAGGCAAAAGAAGGGATTTCCCCAAGACAGTGTATGTATTTAATTTGAAACAATCATGCTCTTGTTTGGCATGCTTTTCCAAATTTGACAGGATTCTTGGTGGCAGCTCAGCAACACACTTGGAAACCGGAGGGCATCAGCTTGGTTTACAGGATGCTCACTGGACTCTGCTGACTTATATATCACCTTTTCCAAGGCAGCATCTACTCTGAACCTTGCACTAGCTTCCAACAACAAGCTTGAGAAGCAATATCCTCATTCCAGAGGAGACATGAGCATTTGAAGAAGGCATAGCTGATAGAGTAGAGACAGAGGTAGAGAATCAGGTGAGCTTTGATGAAGAGCAGTACTTCTTGGAACGTTCCAACCTAACAGGCTTCCACACCTGGGAAGACTGAAAGGAATTCCTGGGCTGGCTTCCCACTGTCACTCCACCCAAAGTTGAGACCATTCTGAGGAGACGGGAAACAAAGACAGGAGAGACTGGCAGCACTAACCCCTAGCAGCCTGCAGAGCTGTGGCATCTGCCAAAGCTACCACACTGTGGGCATTCCCACCATTAGGCACATCTCTATCCATTCCTGACACCTTAGGGACAATGTCATGAAGAAGCAGCTCCACCCTGTCTGGTACAGCCCAGACCAGCAGGTTCACAAATATGTAGCTTAAAGTCACTGACTTGTAATCCCTCTTGACCTTAAGACTTGTGTTTCACTCTGTACCTATCAGCCCTGGAGAAGTGCCTCACTGCTATCCAAAGACAGGAAGAACCAACTAGCAACAGGATTCACTGTTAGAGCAAGCATCTTGGACCCTCTTACATGCAGCTGAGCTGCCATCCTCACTTCACATAAGGTTATTAAGGACCTCACATTGGACACCTTACACCCAAGAGTCCACTGATGGCAAAGTCTATTTAGATCAACCTCCTGCTATGAAACTAAGATGGCAATGGCCACTTGCAGCCTAGGTGATGAGGAACCCAACAACATATTTGTCCCTATGAAGGAGATGGACCAGAGGCTGTTCCCCTGCTCTCTAGTGGATTTGTTGATGAAGTGCCCCAAGACTCAGCTTAGGGCCTGATCTGGACTTGACCCCCAGAAAGTGTTCCTGGAAGTGATGCTAATAATTATACCTTCTACTTAAAATTACTATGCTAGGTACTTTATATTGCTTCACTTAATTCTCCAGAATTAACATCTTCATCTCCAGATGAAGGTTCTGAAAGCTTAGGTAATTTGTTCAAAAATCAAACAACTAGTAAGTAGTAAAGTATTAATAATTGCAAACTTATGTTCTCAACCACAGTATCTGAGATTAGGCCTGTGCTGAAAATTCCAGTTTATGGTTATGGGTCCAGTTAAAAACTGTCTTTATCCAGTCCCCTACTGGGAAGCACTGAAAGTCTCTAAGAACACCCTATACCTTGCAAAATGCAAACAGATCATTTTTCTGCAAAGAAGTCTGGAAAATGAGTAACTAGAAGCTTGTGGAAACTCTTCTTTCCAGCTTCATGGCTGGGGGCTCTAAATGGGTCTCAGGATTAGTGGCTGTAGTACTACCCTGTTTCCCGAAAATAAGACATCCTCCGAAAATAGGACCTACTTACAGGAAAGATAAGACATCCCCTGAAAATAAGACCTAGCACATCTTTGGGAGCACACCTTAAGACACTGTCTTATTTTCGGGGAAACAGGGTAGTAATAGTAGTAGAACCTAGCACTCTGGGCTTATTTATATGCCAGACATTCTTCTAAATGCTTTACATGTACTAACTATTGAATCATGTCTACAATTCTATGAAGATAGTGCTATTATGTGTATTACCCTTATTTTACAGATGAAGAAACTGAGGTGCAGACTGTTTGATAACATACCCAGATCACACCACCATGCTGCAATTTAAGCCCTGGTGTTCTGGTTGTGGAACCTGTAAACATAGCTGCTGTACTACAGTGATGTGGAATAGTAGGAATCCACTATCCATCAGTTGAGTTTGGTGATTGAAAGAAAAAATAATTTACTCCCACACATTAAGATTTGCCACTTCTCCTTTTCCATAGCAGAATAAACAGATTTGTTCCTTTTTTTTAAAGAAATTTTTAAGCATTGGCAAGTACTTATGATTACATGAGTGTATAGAACATCCTAAATCACACCTTGTAAATCTTTCATCATGACTTAATTCACCAGATTTTTCTTGAAGTAATTTGCCTATCTACAGCTTCTTCAGATGGTAAACACCACCAAAATAAGATAGTAGAATTAACTCCATTAAATCAAGAATAACAATAATTGTAAAAAGATTACATCTACCAATAAAATTACAGGGATCATAATATTTTTTGAAAGAGTCTGGGTCTCACTCTGTAGCTCAGGCTAGAGTACAGTTGCATCATCATAGCTTACTGCAACCTTAAACTTCTAGACTCAAGTAATACTCCTGCCTCCACTTTCTGAGTAGCTGGGACCACAAGTGGGTACCACCAAACCCATCTAATTTACTTTTTTTTGTAATGACAATGCCTCGCTATTCTTCAGGCTGGTCTCCAATTCCTTGCTTCAAGCAATCATCCTGGCTGAGCCTCTCAAAGTGCTAGGACTACGGGCATGAACAACTGAGGTTGGCCTATAAGAATTTTATAAAAGACCTATCTAAAATAAAACTATAATAAAGATGGAAAATAAAGACTCAAAAAATATACATCATGAAAATATTACCAAAAAGAGGGATATATTAACCAGTACGATGTAAGCATTCCAAATTGTATATGAAATCAGCACTTTGTACCCATAAATACATTAATGTATACATGATCTACCTCTTTGTGATTTAATAAAAAAAAAAGAAAGAAAATTTTTTAAAAAGACAAGTAGGTAATCAATATTAATTGCATCAAAAAAGATTTTAAGAAAAGGTGGAGAAAGATGGCAGCCGAGTAACAGCTTCCCTGCAACTGGGCACAGTGAGTCTGGGGAGATAAGACTCCAGGAATCTCTGCCTGGTGGGATCTGCCTCTAATCATCCCTTTGAGGATACAGGGAGTCAGCAAGGGACTTCTGGACCCCAAGAGGAGGACAAAAACAGTGGAAAACTGGCAAGTGGTTCCGTGTGTTCAATCAACCTAATCCCGCCGGCAGCTGTAAGTATAAGCAGCAGTGAGACTGCAAACCAGAAAGGCCGTACCTGTGAACTGGTTTGGTGTTTTTGGACTTGGCACTCAGTTGAACTGCCTTGGGGAGAGCTTGAGCAGGACTGAGGAGAACTTTGGGCATTGTCTAGGGCCCGAGACTGAGCCGCTGAGCCAGATGGAGCTAATAGTGTTTGGCTGCGGGCCACAGGGAGCGATTGTGAGAGAACTGCTCCAGCAAGCTCCACTCTCAGGGTCACAGAACAAGGAGCAGGAGCTAGTAACCTAGTACTGAGCAGCCTAAATGAGGGGACTGAGCTACCTTACAGCCTTAACCCTCAGGGGTAGACCGGTTTTGGCACACTGGAGCCTCGGGCTGGTTGCCCTAGGTAGAGTGCCACGGTGTCACAGCTCATAGAAACCTCAAACTCCTGGGTTTGGTGCCACCCGGACCTCCATAAGAGCTGTGCTGTGACCCCTGACATGTCACCCGCACCCGCAGAGCCTCCGCATGTCCTGACCAGGAACTGTGGGAGCCACGCAACCCTGCGTCCTCCCTCCTGTACCCTTCCTGCCTCCATACTGGCCCATTCATCTGGCCAGGGACTCTGGTAACCATGTGCCCTCCAGAGCCCTCCCTGCCTCTGCACAGAGCCCTTCTCCTGGCCAGAAACTGCTGGAGCCTTGGGTTCTCTGGGCAAAAGTCACTGGGCGCCAGACACTCCCAGAACCGTGCGCAATACCTCCTGCCCTGTTGCTGGATCCCAGTGTGTCACACTCCAAAGCTGGTTCCACAAGCAGAACTCTCTGGCTAGGGCAGCCCCAGAGGAACTACACAGGCTCACTCCCTACAAAGATCCACCAATAATAGAGTGATCCCGCTGGGGTCTAATCATGGAGAGGCACCTCCCCAACTCTGAAGACAGCCAGAGACAACAGTGAAAAACAATCATGAGGCAAAATCAACAGAAAAACTCTGGCAATATGAACAGTCAGAGTAGATCAACTCCCCCAAGGATTGATGGGGCAGACACAGCACAAGATCCCATGCACAAACAAATAGCTGAGATGTCAGAAATCGAATTCAGAATCTGGATAGCAAATAAGATCGAATTAGAATTCCAAGCAGTAACCCAAAAGATATCTCAAGAATTCAACAAATTCAAAGACCAAATGACCAAAGATTTTGACACATTGAAACAAGAAGTTGCAGCCCTCAAAGATCTGAGAAACGCAGTAGAATCCCTCAGTAACAGAATGGAGCAAGCAGAATAAAGAATTTCTGACGCTGAAGACAAAGCTTTCGAACCTCCCAAACTCTCAAAGAGGAAGAGAAATGGAGGGCAAAAACAGATCACTAAGAGAGCTCTGGGATAATTCGAAGAAAATCAATAGTTGTTTTATAGGGATCTCCAAATAAAGTGGCTTCACAAGGCAGAGAGTCTCTTCTCCATGAGATTATGAAGGAGAACTTTTAGACATACCAACAGATTCTGAAATTCAGATAGCAGACAGTTTCAGAACTCCAGCACGACTCAACCCAAATAAGACATCCCCCAGACACATCATAATCAATTTAACTAAAGTTAATATGAAGGAGTAAATTCTGAAAGCAGCCAGATGAAAGAAAACCATCACCTACAAGGGCAAGAATATTAGAATAACTGCAGATCTCTCTGCTAAAACCTTTCAAGCTAGAATACGATGGTCATCGACCTTTAATCTCCTAAAACAAAATAACTTCAACCCAGGATCCTGTACCCAACAAAACTGAGTTTCATTTGTGACTGAGAAATTAAATACTTCAATGACATTCACATGTTGAAGAAATTTGCTATAACTAAACCAGTTCTCCAGGATAGTCTCAGACCTATCCTCCATAAAGACAAGCATAATCCTCTACCACAAAAGTAAACCCTCCCAGAAAATTTTGATCAAATTCAACTTCCACGGTCATAAAAGGATTAAAAATGTCCACCGGACTCTCAAAAGCCTTATCAATATTCTCAATTAATGTGAATGGTTTAAATTGTCCTCTAAAGAGGCACAGGTTGGTGGACTGGATACAAACACTCAAGCCAGATATGTGCTGCATACAAGAATCACATCTTACATTAAAAGACAAATATAGACTCAAGGTCAAGGGATGGTCATCTATACTCCAGGCAAAGGGAAAGCAGAAAAAAGCAGGCATTGCAATCCGATTTGCAGGTACAATAGGCTTTAAACCAACTGAAATAAGGAAGGATAAGGATGGATACTTCATATTTGTTAAAGGTAATACTCAATATGATGAGATTTCAATTATTAATATTTATGCACCCAACCAGAATGCACCTCAATTTATAAGAGAAACTCTAACAGACATGAGCAACATGATTTCCTCCACTTCCATAGTAGTTGGAGATTTTAACACTCCTTTAGCAGTACTGGATAGATCCTCCAAAAAGAAGCTAACAAAAGAAATTTTAGATTTAAACTTAACCATTCAACATCTGGACTTAACAGACATCTACAGAACATTTCATCCCAACAACACTGAATGCACATTCTTCTCATCAGCCCACAGAACATACTCCAAAATCGACCACATCCTAGGCCACAAATCTAACCTCAGCAAATTTTAAAAAATTGAAATTATTCCTTGCATCTTCTCAGACCATCATGGGATAAAAGTTGAACTCAATACCAACAGGAACCTGCATACCTATACAAAAACATGGAAGCTAAACAACCTTATGCTGAAAGATAGATGGGTTATAGACAAGATTAATAAGGAAATCACCAAATTTTTGGAACAAAACAACAATCAAGACACAAATTACCAGAACCTTTGGGATACTGCAAAGGCAGTCCGAAGAGGAAAATTTATAGCACTGCAAGAAGTTAATAACTTAATGGGACATCTCAAACAACTGGAGAAGGAAGAACACTCCAACCCCAAACCCAGCAGAAGAAAAGAAATAACCAAAATCAGAGCAGAATTAAATGAAATGGAAAACAAAAGAATTATACAACAGATCAATAAATCCAAAAGTTGGTTTTTTGAAAAGATCAATAAAATAGATAAACCTTTGGCCAACCTAACCAAGAAAAAAAAAGAGTAAAATCTCTAATTTCATCAATCAGAAATGGTAATGATGAAACAACAACAGATCCCTCAGAAATTCAAAAATTCCTTAACAAATACTACAAGAAACTCTATTCTCAGAAATATGAAAATCTGAAAGAAATCAACCAATACCTGGAAGTATGCCACCTACCAAGACTTAGCCAGAACAAAGTGGAAATGTTGAACAGGCCTATACCAAGTTCTGAAATACCATCAACTATACAAAATCTGCTTAAAAAGAAAAGCCCAGGACCAGATGGCTTTACGTCAGAATTCTACCAAACTTTTAAAGAAGAACTAGTACCTATATTACTAAACCTCTTTCAAAATATAGAAAAAGAAGGAATATTACCCAACACATTCTATGAAGCAAACATCACCTTGATCCCCAAACCAGGAAAAGACCCAACAAGAAAAGAAAATTATAGACCAATATCACTAATGAATATTGATGCTAAAATAGTCAGTAAGATCCTAATTTAATAAAAGAAATATATCACATTAATGTACACAGCTATGATTTAAAAAAAAAAAAAAGGGGCGGCACCTGTGGCTCAGCGGGTAGGGCGCTGGCCCCATATGCCAAGGGTGGCAGGTTCAAACCCAGACCCGGCCAAACTGCAACAAAAAAAAAGATCCTAACAAACAGAATCCAACAACACATCAAAAAAATTATACACCATGACCAAGTGGGATTTATCAGGGTTTCAAGGCTGGTTCAATATACATAAATCTATAAATGTAATTCAGCACATAAACAAAATAATAAATAAGGACCATATGATTCTTTCAATTGATGCAGAAAAAGCTTTTGATAATATCCAGCATTCCTTCATGATCAGAACACTTAAGAAAATTGGTATAGAAGGGACATTTCTTAAACAAATAGAGGCCATCTACAGCAAACCCACAGCCAATATCGTATTGAATGGAGTTAAATTGAAATCATTTCCACTTAGATCAGGAACCAGGCAAGGTTGCCCATTGTCTCCATTGCTCTTTAACATTGTAATGGAAGTTTTAGCCATTGCAATTAGGGAAGAAAAGGCAATCAAGGGTATACACATAGGGTCAGAAGAGATCAAACTTTCACTATTCACAGATGATATGATTGTATATCTGGAAAACACGAGGGATTCTACTACAAAACTTTTAGAAGTGATCAAGGAATACAGCAATGTCTCAGGGTACAAAATCAATACCCATAAATCTGTACCCTTTATATATACCAACAATAACCAAGCTGAAATAATACTCAAGGACTCTATTCCTTTTACAGTAGTGCCAAAGAAGATGAAATATTTGGGAGTATACCTAACAAAGGACGTGAAAGATCTCTACAAAGAGAACTATGACACTTTAAGAAAAGAAATAGCTAAAGATGTTAACAAATGGAAAAACATACCATGCTCATGGCTGGGAAGAATCAACATTGTTAAAATGTCTATACTACCCAAAGCAATATATAATTTTAATGCAAAGCTCCATTGTCATATTTTAAAGATCTTGAAAAAATAATACTTCATTTTATATGGAATCAGAAAAAAACCTCAAATAACCAAAACATTACTCAGCAATAAAAACATAGCAGGAGAATCACGCTACCAGACTGAGACTGACTATAAATCAATAGTGATCAAAACAGCATAGTATTGGCACAAAAACAGAGAAGTAGATGTCTGGAACAGAATAGAGAACCAAGAGATGGATCCAGCTACTTACTGTTATTTGATCTTTGACAAGCCAATTAAAAACATCCAGTGGGGAAAAGATTCCCTATTTAACAAATGGTGCTGGGTGAACTGGCTGGCAACCTTTAGAAGATTGAAACTGGACCCACACCTTTCACCATTAACTAAGATAGACTCTCACTGGATAAAAGATTTAAACTTAAGACATGAAACTATAAAAATACTTGAAGAAAATGCTGGGAAAACTCTTGAAGGAATCAGCCTGGGTGAATATTTTATGAGGAAAACTCCCTAAACAATTGAAGCAGTATCAAAAATACACTACTGGGACCTGATCAAACTAAAAAGCTTCTGCACAGCCAAGAACACAGTAAGTAAAGCAAGCAGACAGCCCTCAGAATGGGAGAAAATATTTGCAGATTATACCTCTGATAAAGGTCTAATAACCAGAATCCACAGAGAACTCAAACGTATTAGCAAGAAAAGAACATGTGATCCCATCTCAGGGTGGGCAAGGGACTTGAAGAGAAACTTCTCTTAAGAAGACAGACGCACGATCTACAAACACATGAAAAAAAGCTCATCATCCTTAATCGTCAGAGAAATGCAAATCAAAACTACTTTGAGATATCACCTAACCCTAGTAAGAGTAGCCCACATAACAAAATCCCAAAACCAGAGATGTTGGCATGGATGTGGAGAAAAGGGCACACTTTTACACTGCTGGTGGGAATGCACACTAATATGTTCCTTCTGGAAGGATGTTTGGAGAATTCTTAGAGACCTACAAATAGACCTGCCATTCGATCCTATAATTCCTTTTCTAGGTTTATACCCAGGAGACCAAAAATCACAATATAACAAAGACATCTGTAGCAGAATGTTTATTGCAGCCCAATTCATAATTGCTAAGTCATGGAAGAAGCCCAAGTGCCCATCAACCCACGAATGGACTAGCAAATTGTGGTACATGTATACCATGGAATATTATGCAGCCTCAAAGAAAGATGGAGACTTTACCTCTTTCATGTTTCCATGGATGGAGCTGGAACATATTCTTCTTAGCAAAGTATCTCAGGAATGGAAGAAAAAGTACCCAATGTACTCAGCCCTACTATGAAGCTAAATTATAGCTTTCACATGAAGGCTATAACCTAACTATAGCACAAGACTATGAGGAAAGGGCCAAGGAAGGGGAAGGGAGGGGGGAGGTTAGGGTGGAGGGAGGGTACTGGGTGGGGCCACACCTATGGTGCATCTTAGAATGGGTACAGGCGAAACTTACTAAAGGCAGAATACAAATGTCTACATACAATAACTAAGAAAATGCCGTGAAGGCTATGTTGAACAGTTTGATGAGAATATTTCAGATTGTATATGAAACCAGCACATTGTACCCCTTGATTGCACTAATGTACACAGCTATGATTTAACAATAAAAAAGAAACTTAAAAAGATTTTAAGATTAATAATAAAGAAGAACACAACATAATAGTAAAAGGAATATTCTAACAAAATATATAATAATAATAATAATAAAGAATGCAAATATGTACCTAACATGGGTGCTGAGGCAGATTGCTTTTTCCAAATATGGCTGGGAAACCCTCTCCCATCTAATCCCACAATCTCTTCTCCAATGTAACCCTACACCAGCTAGAAGTAAAGTCTAATTTCTTTCCTGTTGAATCTGAGTTGTCTTTAATCACTCAGTTGAAACCAGTAAGATGCAGCAGCTGTGATACTAGGAGACTTCCAAGGGGCAAGGTCAGAAGAATCCTTGCAGCCTCCATTTCAGTCTCCTGGAATGCTTTCTCTCCAGGCATGCCCTCTGGGCTCCCTCAGAACCCAGCTGCTGTGCTCTGAGAAGTCCACACCTATAGCAGAGCCACGTAGAGATGCCCCAAACATCACCCAGCTCTGGCCCATGCAAGTGAAGAAGTCTCCATGTGATACCAGAGCCCAGCCACTGGGGAAACCCCCAGCCAATTGCATCTTATTTGAGGCCCCACATGTGGTACAGCAGACAGACTAGTGATCCCTGCTGTTCTTTGCTCAAATTCCTGGCTCAGAATCTGTGAGCATATTATAAACATAGTGTTTGTGTTGTGCCTTGTAGATATGCTATAAGAGAACCAGAAAAGGCTTTAAAGATAGAGTAAAAATTAACTACATAGGCTCAGTAAGCATTAACTTAAAAGTTATAAAATTCCAAATAAAATGTAAAAACCTATAATCATACCAGGAAATGTTAATGTAGCCCTGTCAATAACTAATAGATCAAGCAAATAAAAATATTATAAGAATAAAGAACAACACAGTTAGTAAAGGTGATTATAGATATAAGGAGAATTTTGAGCTCACAAAGTAAATAAAACCCATTTTTTATAAATTCAAATGCAACATTTTTAAAAAAAAAATTGTGTTGACCTTATATTAGATCACAAAAGAAGTCTCTAATAATTTCAAAGAATAAAATCAATAGAATATAGAGAATATTTCTTGACATGTGCATATAACACAAATCAGACATGAACAAAAGTTAATAACATAAAATATGTAACCTTAAAGTATATAGAGTGTGTATGCATACAAAGGCATCACTAAATTCATTTTCAAAGAGGAAATCACAATGGAAATGAAAAACTGTTCAGCACTGAACAATGAAAGTGCCTCCTGGAAAACTTGCAGAATAAAGCTGAATTACTACCAAGAGGTTAATTTAAAACATTAGGTGTATTCCGTTTAATTACAATGAAGTCCAAATATATACAAAAGTAGAGAGGAGAATACAATGAACCTCTATGTATCCATTATCCAGCTTCAACCATTATCAGCATTTAACCACCCTGGATTATTTTCAAGCAAAATAGAGCATATATTTCATCCATAAATACTTCACTGTGCATCTCTAAAAAACAGGCATCTCTCCTTTTTAACCAATGACCATTCTATCATCAAAATTAAAACTAATAATAATTTCTTAAAAAAAATTTTTTTTTTACAGAGCCCTTGTAATATTTTAATGTTTGGTTATTCATTCAACAAGCATTTCTTTATTACTTTACACCTGCCAGACAGAGATAGAGATTCCCTAGACTAGGAAGTGCTGTTATAAAGACCAATAAATATAGTAATTATTATATTTCATTTAGCCTAAGAAGCATATTTTCCCCATTTTAACATCTCCAACATTTGGATTCGTTATATAATCAATGCTGTCTGTTAGTTAAACTTGGTAGCATTTTTTTCCTTAATGGTACATAGTACATAAATGGTACATGGTACGTAAAGTGTCTTACAATTGATGACATCTCAGATTTAATAAAATACAGTACATTTCTAAACAATCATTAAATTTTAATATCTTGAGGCCACATGTAATTCATCTTGGCATCTCCCTAATACCTAGCATAGAATCACATTTATTGCATTTTTTCCTAATCAGTAAGGAAGTATTTCTCTCAAAATCTTAAGTCTTTGCATTATGTTAATGTAGTGTTTTTACAAAATTAACATATAAAATGTTATGGCAGTATAGTCACTATTCTTTCTTCCATTAAATAGTTTAAGCCTATTAACATTTTAAATACTCCTTTTTTTAGTTGATTACTTATCTCCAGTACTACTTGTATATCTAACAATTAGGAATTAGAAGATTAAATTTTCATTTCTGATTTGGAGATGGCTGGAGTATGTGCTTGACTGATTTTGGATTTACAGGATTTGGTTTAAGAATTTCTTAAAAATTTTTAATACAGTTTGTTTCAATCAGGATTACAAACAGGGTATGTTTATTGTATTTGGTTTATATATCTTTTAAGTTTCTTTTAATCCATAGATTCTATTCCCTCTTTTTCTCCTTGATAATTATTTGTTGAAAAGCCCTACATTTTTCTAGTAAAATTCCCCACAGTCTGGATTTCATTGATTTCCTCCCCATGAGGTCTTTTAACATGTTCCTTGTACTTCCTATTAAGTATTAGTTAGATGATAAGGTCTAATTTGATCAAGCTTCAAATCTGAGGCAAGAATACTTCATAGGTGATGGCATGTATTCCCCAATGTATCAAATCAGGAGGCTCTAATAGCCTTTGTGGATCATTGTCTACCTTCATACATTCACCAAGGACTGCCAAGTACTGATATCGTAAGTATATGTTTTTTATTTATTAACTAAAAGTAGTCTTACAAGAGTTTTCCTTCATCTTCTGTTTAATTACCTTGAAATAGTTTATATAGGAAAAGCAGGATATAAATACTGACACTCCGCCTTTTTAAAGGGTTTTCAGAATAATGAGTTAACAACCCAACATCAAAAATCATAAAGGATATTTTTAGTATTAAGGACTCATGGATTTTAATATACATGTACATGGTGCACTTTAGTCCTCTACAGATATTATTCTTTTTGATGATCATATTGTCTCATATTGTCAAAAAATCTTTGGCCAGTGAGACCAAACCCCTTTAATTATGCTTCAGGGTCCTATTGTTATGACCCTAGTAGTCTTTGATAGTTTCTTTTGTTATCTATTGTGACAGATGTTCCAGGATCATTTTGTATATTTTCTCCCCCAGATCTGGACTCAGCCATTCTTCAAGATGTCTTAGCTCCTTTCAGTAGGAATAATAATTAGAGAGATGCACTTTTTGATGCAAAGATTGGAAATAAATTAGTTATGTGGTCATCTCGAGACACTAAAAAGAGAAATTTTTTACAAAATAAGGGAAAGCAAATAGTAACGTTAAGGGCGGAAATTAAGAACTAAAAGATAGTTCCTCACAAAAACTAATAAAATTAGTTTAATAATAATAAAACAGAAATCTTTAACTAGACTGAGCAAGTGAAAAGGCAGAAATAAGTAATGTTATGGAGGGGGAAGAAAGAAGGCAAAGCTACATCTACAGTAGAGATTTTTTGAAATCATAATTTAACTGCAAATATTTTTGTAATTAAATATAAGTATAATCAAATTATTTATAAATTACAAATAACTTTATCTCAATATATTGGTAAGATACATATTGGAAAATTTTCTAAGAAAAATATGAAAAACAAATTGAAGAAAAATAGCAAGCCTGAATAAACCAAAATCCATGAAAGAAAGTAGATAGGGAGGGTGGAGCAAGATGGCAGCCGAGTAACAGCTTCCTTGCATCTGGGCACCGTGAGTCTGGGGAGATAGGACTCCAGGCATCTCTGGCTGGTGGGAACTGCCTAGCATCACTCCTATGAGGATACAGGGACTCAGCGAGAGACTTCTGGACCCCAAGAGGAGGACTAAAACAGTGGAAAACCGGCAAGTGGTCACATGTGTTCAATCCGTCTAAACCTGCCCACAACTGTAAGTTCAGTAGCAGCCAGACTGCAAACCAGAAAGGCCTTACCTGTGAACTGTTTTGATGTCCTTGGACTTAGCACTGAGTTGAACTGCCCTGGGGAAGGCCTGAGCGGGAGTGCGGAGAACTTTGGCCGTTGTCTAGGGCCCCAGTCTGAGCCGCTGAGCCAGACGGAGCTAATAGTGTTTGGCGGTGGGTCACACGGAACCATTGCCAGTGATCTGCTCCGGCAATCTCCGCCCTCAGGGTCGCAGAGCTAGAAACGGGTGGGAGCTGGTAACCCAGCAACCAAGTAGCCAAAGGGTGGGGCCTGAGCCGCCTTGCAGCCTTAACCCTCAGGAGCAGAGTGAGACCGGTTTTGGCACACTGGGTAAGTGGATAGCCACTTCAGCAGTGATTCCAGCGAGAAAGCTGGGAAAGCTTCTGCTCAGCAAGTTTACAAGTTCAAAGTGCCTTTTAAGTGGGCTGAAGAGAGATTTAGGGTGTCTACCTGCTGGGGTTTGAGAAATCAGCAGCCTCCAGTCGTATCAGAACTGTAACTAACATCTCATACCCCAGAAGACCACGTGTTGCCCACACAATATTCAATAACATATACAAACTGCTTTGTTTTTGCTTGTGTATTTTTTCCTTTTTTTTTTTTTGTTTGGTTGTTTTTTTTTGTTTGTTTGTTTGTTTATTGTGACGTTGTTGATGTTCTTTTGTTCTTTAATTTCAATTTTTTTCCATACAGATCCCTTTTTCTTTCTCAATTTTCTAGTTTAATTATAATTTCCCATTGCTGCCTTTTTTAATAACTACAACTTCATTGTTGCTAGTGTTTCTACCCCCATCATTTGTTTTTTCACACAATTGTATCCCCGTAAAGTTTTCTGTTTCCTTGTTTTGGTTTGATTTATACAATTTTTGTCTTTCCTCTCTACTTGGTGGAGGTGGGGTACTGTGTCTGATCAGGTTAGCAAAGAGCTGCTGACCACAAGGGAACCACCCAACTGGGCACCCCCAGAAGGTGGGGTTTTTTAACCCTACTGTACACCTATATTGCCCTGTCTCCCTCTTTCTGTACCTCTCTTCTTTTTGTCAATATTCCTTATCCCCACCCCCTCTCCTTTCTCTATCTTTCTTTTTTTTTCTTATCACTCAGTCCTCCTTTCTTTCATCCCTTTTTTGCTCCTCAACCTTCTCACCCTTCTGGTCCTGTAACCCTTAGTCCACAGGCACAAGAACTTAAAGAGCAAGAGGAAGTGAAAGGAAAATTAGGGCAAGGAAACAGATAAAAGAAATCACTCATGAGGAAGAATCAGCAGAAAACTCCAGGCAACATGAAAAACCAGTCCAGAACAACCCCGCCAAGGGACCATGAGGTAGCTACTGCAGAGGATTCAACCTATACAGAAATGTTAGGAATGACAGAAAGGGAATTTAGAATACACATGTTGAAAACAATGAAAGAAATGATGGAAACAATACAGGAAACTGCTAATAAAGTGGAAAATAACCAAAAGGAAATCCAAAAACAGAATCAAATCAGAGATGAACGATATGAAGAATATAAAAAGGATATAGCAGAGCTGAAGGAAATAAAACAGTCAATCAGGGAACTTAAAGATGCAATGGAAAGTATCAGCAACAGGTTAGACCATGCAGAAGAAAGAATTTCAGAGGTGGAAGACAAAGTTTTTGAGATAACTCAGATAGTAAAAGAGGCAGAAAAGAAGAGAGAGAAAGCAGAACGTTCACTGTCAGAATTATGGGACTTTATGAAGCGTTCCAACATACGAGTTATAGGAATTACAGAAGGGGAAGAAGAATGTCCCAGAGGAATGGAAGCCATACTAGAGAATATTATAAAAGAAAATTTCGCAAACATCACCAAAGATTCTGACACACTGGTTTCAGAGGGATATCGGACCCCAGGTCACCTCAACTCTAACTGAGCTTCTCCAAGACACATTGTGATGAACCTGTCCAAAGTCAAGACAAAAGAAAAGATTCTGCAAGCTGCCAGGAGTAAGCGCCAGTTGACCTACAGGGGCAAATCCATCAGAGTGACCACAGACTTCTCTAATGAAACTTTCCAAGCAAGAAGACAATGGTCATCTACCTTTAATCTACTTAAACAGAACAATTTTCAGCCCAGAATTCTGTACCCTGCTAAGCTAAGCTTCAAAATTGACAGAGAAATCAAATCATTTATGGATATACAAACATTGAGGAAATTCACCACAACAAGACCGGCTCTACAGGAAATACTTCAACCTGTTCTGCACACTGACCACCACAATGGATCAGCAGCAAAGTAAGAACTCAGAAATCAAAGGACAGAACCTAACCTCCACACTGATGCAAAAGATAAAACTAAGCAATGGACTCTCACCAAATAAGACGAATAGAATACTACCACACTTATCAATTATCTCCATAAATGTTAATGGCTTGAATTCCCCACTGAAGAGACATAGATTGGCTGACTGGATTAAAAAACACAAGCCATCCATTTGCTGTCTGCAAGAAACACACCTGGCTTCAAAAGACAAATTAAAGCTCCAAGTCAAGGGTTGGAAGACAATTTTTCAGGCAAATGGAATTCAGAAGAAAAGAGGAGTTGCAATCTTATTTTCAGATACATGTGGATTTAAAGCAACTAAAGTCAAAAAAGGCAAAGATGGTTACTTTATATTGGTCAAGGGAAAACTACAACAAGAAGATATTTCAATTCTAAATATTTATGCACCCAATTTAAATGCTCCCAGATTCTTGAAGCAGACCTTACTCAGTCTGAGCAATATGATATCTGATAATACCATAATAACAGGGGACTTTAACACACCTCTTACAGAGCTGGACAGATCCTCTAAACAGACATTAAACAAAGATATAAGAGATTTAAATGAGACCCTAGAACAACTATGCTTGATAGACGCATATAGAACACTCCACCCCAAAGATAAAGAATATACATTCTTCTCATCACCCCATGGAACATTCTCCAAAATTGATCATATCCTGGGACACAAAACAAATATCAACACAATCAAAAAATTGAAATTTTACCTTGTATCTTTTCAGACCATAAGGCAATAAAGGTGGAACTCAACTCTAACACAAATGCTCGACCCCACCCAAAGGCATGGAAATTAAACAATCTTCTGTTGACTAACAGATGGGTGCAGGAAGAAATAAAACAGGAAATCATTAACTTCCTTGAGCATAACAACAATGAAGACACAAGCTACCAAAACCTGTGGGATACTGCAAAAGCAGTTTTGAGAGGAAAATTCATCGCTTTAGATGCCTACATTCGAAAAACAGAAAGAGAGCACATCAACAATCTCACAAGAGATCTTATGGAATTGGAAAAAGAAGAAAAATCTAAGCCTAAACTCAGTAGAAGAAAAGAAATATCCAAAATCAAATCAGAGATCAATGAAATTGAAAACAAAAGAATCATTCAGAAAATTAATGAAACAAGGAGTTGGTTTTTTGAAAAAATAAATAAAATAGATAAACCATTGGCCAGACTAACTAGAAATAGAAAAGTAAAATCTCTAGTAACCTCAATCAGAAACGATAAAGGGGAAATAACAACTGATCCCACAGAAATACAAGAGATCATCTCTGAATACTACCAGAAACTCTATGCCCAGAAATTTGACAATGTGAAGGAAATGGATCAATATTTGGAATCACACCCTCTCCCTAGACTTAGCCAGGAAGAAATAG
The DNA here is from genome assembly GCF_027406575.1 of Nycticebus coucang. Classification (NCBI taxonomy): domain Eukaryota; kingdom Metazoa; phylum Chordata; class Mammalia; order Primates; family Lorisidae; genus Nycticebus; species Nycticebus coucang. The sequence goes on from NC_069787.1 coordinate 104,932,806, forward strand.
AGCTCCTGAACAGACCAATTTCAAGCACTGAGATCAAAGAGACAATAAAAAAGCTTCCAACTAAAAAATGCCCTGGTCCAGATGGCTTCACTCCAGAATTCTATCAAACCTTCAAGGAAGAGCTTATTCCTGTACTGCAGAAATGATTCCAAAAAACTGAGGAAGAAGGAATCTTCCCCAACACATTCTATGAAGCAAACATCACCCTGATACCAAAACCAGGAAAAGACCCAAACAAAAAGGAGAATTTCAGACCAATCTCACTCATGAATATAGATGCAAAAATTCTCAACAAAATCCTAGCCAATAGATTACAGCTTATCATCAAAAAAGTCATTCATCATGATCAAGTAGATTTCATCCCAGGGATGCAAGGCTGGTTTAACATACGCAAGTCCATAAACGTTATCCACCATATTAACAGAGGCAAAAATAAAGATCACATGATCCTCTCAATAGATGCAGAAAAAGCATTTGATAAAATCCAGCATCCTTTTCTAATTAGAACGCTGAAGAGTATAGACATAGGTGGCACATTTCTAAAACTGATTGAAGCTATCTATGACAAACCCACAGCCAATATTTTACTGAATGGAGTAAAACTGAAAGCTTTTCCTCTTAGAACTGGAACCAGACAAGGTTGTCCTCTGTCACCTTTACTATTCAACATAGTGCTGGAAGTTCTAGCCAATACAATTAGGCAAGACAAGGAAATAAAGGGAATCCAAATGGGAGCAGAGGAGGTCAAACACACCCTCTTTGCTGACGACATGATCTTATACTTAGAGAACCCCAAAGACTCAACCACAAGACTCCTAGAAGTCATCAAAAAATACAGTAATGTTTCAGGATATAAAATCAATGTCCACAAGTCAGTAGCCTTTGTATACACCAATAACAGTCAAGATGAGAAGCTAATTAAGGACACAACTCCCTTCACCATAGTTTCAAAGAAAATGAAATACCTAGGAATATACCTAACGAAGGAGGTGAAGGACCTCTATAAAGAAAACTATGAACTCCTCAGAAAGGAAATAGCAGAGGATATTAACAAATGGAAGAACATACCATGCTCATGGATGGGAAGAATCAACATTGTTAAAATGTCTATACTTCCCAAAGCAATCTACTTATTCAATGCCATTCCTATCAAAGTACCTACATCGTACTTTCAAGATTTGGAAAAAATGATTCTGCATTTTGTATGGAACCAGAAAAAAACCCGTATAGCTAAGGCAGTTCTCTGTAACAAAAATAAAGCTGGGGGCATCAGCATACCAGATTTTAGTCTATACTACAAAGCCATAGTGCTCAAGACAGCATGGTACTGGCACAAAAACAGAGACATAGACACTTGGAATCGAATTGAAAACCAAGAAATGAAACTAACATCTTACAACCACCTAATCTTTGATAAACCAAACAAGAACTTACCTTGGGGGAAAGACTCCCTATTCAATAAATGGTGTTGGGAGAACTGGATGTCTATATGTAAAAGACTGAAACTGGACCCACACCTTTCCCCACTCACAAAAATTGACTCAAGATGGATAAAGGACTTAAATTTAAGGCATGAAACAATAAAAATCCTCAAAGAAAGCATAGGAAAAACACTGGAAAATATTGGCCTCGGGAAAGACTTCATGAAGAAGACTGCCATGGCAATGGCAACAACAACAAAAATAAACAAATGGGACTTCATTAAACTGAAAAGCTTCTGTACAGCTAAGGAGACAATAACCAAAGCAAAGAGACAACCCACACAATGGGAAAGGATATTTGCATATTTTCAATCAGACAAAAGCTTGATAACCAGGATCTACAGAGAACTCAAATTAATCCACATGAAAAAAGCCAACAATCCCTTATATCAATGGGCAAGAGACATGAATAGAACTTTCTCTAAAGACGACAGACGAATGGCTAACAAACACATGAAAAAATGTTCATCATCTCTATATATTAGAGAAATGCAAATCAAAACAACCCTGAGATATCATCTAACCCCAGTGAGAATGGCCCACATCACAAAATCTCAAACCTGCAGATGCTGGCGTGGATGTGGAGAGAAGGGAACACTTTTACACTGCTGGTGGGACTGCAAACTAGTACAACCCTTCTGGAAGGAAGTATGGAGAAACCTCAAAGCACTCAACCTAGACCTCCCATTCGATCCTGCAATCCCATTACTGGGCATCTACCCAGAAGGAAAAAAATCCTTTTATCATAAGGACACTTGTACTAGACTGTTTATTGCAGCTCAATTTACAATCGCCAAAATGTGGAAAGAGCCTAAATGCCCACCAACCCAGGAATGGATTAACAAGCTGTGGTATATGTATACCATGGAATACTATTCAGCCATTAAAAAAAATGGAGACTTTACATCCTTCGTATTAACCTGGATGGAAGTGGAAGACATTATTCTTAGTAAAGCATCACAAGAATGGAGAAGCATGAATCCTATGTAGTCAATCTTGATATGAGGACAATTAATGACAATTAAGGTTATGGGGGGGGAAGCAGAAAGAGGGATGGAGGGAGGGGGTGGGGCCTTAGTGTGTGTCACACTTTATGGGGGCAAGACACGATTGCAAGAGGGACTTTACCTAACAATTGTAATCAGTGTAACTGGCTTATTGTACCCTCAATGAATCCCCACCAATAAAAAAAATAAATAAATAAATAAATAAAGAAAGAAAGAAAGAAAGAAAGTAGATAGGAATCAAAAAATTCTTTCCCACTTTCAAAGTTCCAGGAGTTCCAGAAGCACTTTGTCAAAATGCTAAGAGGCAAAGTATGATAGCTCATGCCTCTAATCCCAGAGATTTGGGAGGCTCAGATACAAGGATCATTTGAGGCCAGGAGTTCAAGAGCAGCCTGAGCAACACAGTAAGGACTATGTAAGGTGGGACTTTTGTTTATTCATTACTATATCCCCAGTGGCTAGAAGAGAGCCTGGCACAGAGTGAGCACTCAATACGTATATGCTAAATAAACATTCTTAATCGCACATAAACTGTTTTAAAGAATGAAAAAAAAAAAATGGTAAGGGCGGCGCCTGTGGCTCAAGGAGTAGGGCGCTGGTCCCATATGCCGGAGGTGGCAGGTTCAAACCCAGCCCCGGCCAAAAGAAAAAAAAATGGTAAGATAAAAATTAACTCATGGAGGAGTAAGTATACTCTCAGTTTTAAAGCAAGATAAAGAAGGAAAGACCGGATGGCGGAAGGCAGGAAAAGAGAGGAGGAGGACACTACAGATCCATCTCACTTATGAAACTAGATGGGAGGATCTCAGGTAAAATAGCACCAAGTTGAATTCAACAGCATATCATCACAACGTAGGGCATATCCTAGGAATGCAAGGAAAGTAATATAGCATACCTCAATACTAGATTAAATAGTAGAAACTATGGAATCATCTCAGTAAATAAAGAAAAAGATCTGATGAAGGTCGATCTGTTCAGGATTAAAAAGAACTTCTAGAAAACTAGAAACAGAAAATAATTTCTTTAACCTGAGACAGGGCCTAAACAAACCTAAAACAAATTATATACTTATTAATGAAACATTAAAATAAGAACAAGACAAAAATGCCCCCCATCATTGCTTCTATTCATCGTCGTATTGAATGCAAGCAATTCAATTCTAATACACATATGAGAATGGAAAAGAGGAAACAAAACTGTCTTTGAGAATAAAATATTTAGCAAGCTCACTAGAGAAAAAATTTATATACAAAAATCCATTGAAATTCTATACAACAGTAATAATCAATTTTGAAAGATAATAGGAAAAACTCCCATTTGCAACACAAATATAAAAATCAGTGAGGAGCCTTGGAATAAATACATGTGCTTTGGGAAAAAAAAGTCATAAAATATTATTAAAATACAGGAAAGGAGATCTGAACAGAGATATTCCATATTCATAGACGAAATCTTAATCCATCTTAATTTTAATCTTATAAAGATGTCAAGTCTTCCCAAAGTAACCTATAAATTTAATGTTATTCCAGTCCACATCCAATCAATATCAACAGGCGTCTTATTTATGGAAAGTGACAAGCTCATCCTTAAGTTCACAAGGATGAATAAAAGGCCAAGAAAATCAATGAAGAGGAACAAGTGTGTGGGTAGGACGCAGGTGGGACTGTGGGAGTGTGGCAAGGAAGGAAGGTCTTTGTCCTACCAGCTCTCAGACTTTCACTAAAGGCATTGTAATTAAGAAAGAATGACATTGGTACTGAGACAGACAAGTAAATCCAGCTCTGCTGCTTATTAGCTACGTAACCAGAGGCAAAATTCCTAACCTCTCCGAACAGTTTCTATAATCCTATCTGGAAATACTAGTTTTGAAAGCATCTCCATTATCATAGATCTGCTATACATATTATGTAAAATAATTGATGTAAAGAGGCCACTTCTATAGGAAACCGTAGGGACATAGAAAAGGGGTTGAAAGTTATCTAAAAACCAAAAATAGTAATCAAGTTATAACAAACTTTATTAAAAATATTGAGAAAATTTTACTTCCAAATATTTCAGCCTTTCCTGATCTCAGGGCCCTCTTAGCTCTGCTGCCAACCCTGCATGTCCTATATTAAAAAAGAAAAAATCCATAGACTCTTGATTGGCTCTTTGATTGCTACTAGGTCTTGACTACCATCACCACCAAATTCAGAGGTTCTTGTAGGTTTCTTTGCCCTGGGTACTTGCTACCTACCCAAACATTTAGAGATCATCCTTTCTAGAACCCTGGCTACAGCCCACACAGGAAGGAGAATGCACAGCCCATCTGCCCTGGGGCTGTGCGATGATCAGATACTCTGGGTACCTAACTTTAATTAGAAATAACTTTTTAATACTTGAAGGTGTTGCATGAAATCTTTAATAGTTATTATGAGTAATTTGATTTGATTTCATTTTTTTGGCTTAGGTTTATTTCCCAAATGTTCTATTCTACAATTAACATATTTTATAAGCATAAAAATTAAGGGTACTTGGCAAGTATAAACAGTAACAGATGACATATTTAATTTTTTAAAAGGGGAGAAATAGGCTAGGCTGATGTTTCATACCTGTAATCCTAGCATGCTGGGAGGCAGAGGCAGGTTGATTGCTTGCACTCAGGAGTTTGAGATCAACCTGAGCAAGAGTGAGACCCCATCTCAAAATAGAAAAACTAGCCAGATGTTGTGGTGAGCACATGTAGTCCCAGCTACACCAGAGACTGAGGCAAAAAGATCATTTGAGCTCAAGAGATTAAGGTTGCTGTGAGCTATGACACCACTGCACTCAACCCCAGGGTGACTGAGACTCTGTCTCAAAAAATACAAAAAAAGGGGGGGGGGGGGGGGAATATATTGCAGCAGTGTATCTTTTCCTTGTAGGAAGGTGCCGTAAGTCTTGTCTAAGTTTCTAGGGCAGGGTCTGGTCCATAGTACAGACTTCAAATTTCATTATCTCCACTGCCTTCCATTTATTCAGACACAATGTTCCTCATAAGGTCAGAGAAAGCAGGACATTGTTACTAAGGAACAAGAATTATAAATGATTTCTTTTCATTGTGTGATTTTAAAACTTATAAATCACATTAACTCCAGTCCTTACTAAAGTTGGTGAGCTGGGCTCTGTAAAACAATTCTGATTAAAACCTCTAGACCTCAGAGGTTCCCAGCCCTTTACTTCACCAACATACCCACAACCATGATGTCCCCATGATGTCCCCATGTCATACTCCCAAGAATCTGCTCCATGTATGGGCAGCACCAAGATAAAACAGGTCATGGCTTCTGCATAGTGCCTAACAATTCCTTTCTCTCCTCCTCAAGAAAGCACCATAAAGGAAAATAAGATGGGTTTAAGGGGAAAACCCTGAAACTGCTCTAGTTTTTAAACAAATTAAATTGCTCAAAATGTCACACCTTTGTTATAGTAACTCATAACTGTCCCAAGACCACAGCTGAGGGTGCTGCTATGAATAGTGAACCACAGGCTTTTCTAGTGACACTTCTCATCCCAGTAGTTATGAATTCCTCTGTCCTCCTTCCAGGAAAAGTCTGGAATCATTTCTTTCTTCAACATTCATGATGGTGGTGATGGTAGTTGTCACTTCGAGAAGGCACTGCAAATTTTATCATTGTTAACTTTCATCACAATGTCTAAATTTAATGGAACTAATTCTAAAGACAGGAAGTCAAAATCCTATCTGAGCTGAGTTTAGGGCTTCCTAGTAAAAAAGGCAACAGGAATCTTTTGGTTCAGCGGCACTTTTAAAAAGAAGTTTAATTGAAGTCTGAAATGTTGCATAAATGGAAGATATAAGTTTTAATTGAAAAATAATTATAACCACTTAATCATTTTTAAATGAGGGCTGTAATTGCAGTCAGCGCACAATAGCCACATACAGACACTGAGATTTCTGCAATAAAGCAGGGATGGTACAGCTTGATTTGCTAATAGCACTTCCACTTCTCCTCCCTTTGTCTCAAAGATTAATTCAGGCAAGGGCTATTAGTGCTGTTAATTGGTTCTGCAATTTAGACCTTGTGCCTGTGAATGAATGACTGATGCAGTCGCTCAGCCAATAAATGGGAGCACTTCGTCAAGGCTCCTCATTGTCCAGCAGGGCATCATCCCGGACACTCAGGCTTCCTCCCCCCAGGCCCTTGGGGACAAAAGACCCCATGCATCTTCTAAGTCATAGCTTCAGCAGGACCCACGATAGGTCAATAAGATGCCTTTGAAATGAGGCTAACATATTAAATCCAATGGGCATTGAACTAGCACTCTTCCCTTTTCACCAGAAGCAAAAGAAAAATTTTTGAACCCTCCTCTCACTCTGTTATGAGGCTATGAAGGAATAGGAGGCCAAGTCGTGTGAGGCTTGGCAAAAGGAAGCACCAACTGTAACATCAGCTTGAAGATAAATATACCCTAGAGCTCAGGGAGAAAACCTTCTTTAATTGCTGCAGGGCCTTCTTGGCATGGGCACCACACCCCAGGGAGGCTTCAGAGAGTTATCAGGCCCAATGGGGTCTATACCAGTTGTGCCTTCCCCTGAGGACTTTGGAGATAATTTCATGCTGAAACACCACCAATAAGGCATTCTGATTGGAAACTCATACTCACCAGCAGTCATCTACAAAGCCACATTGGATTTCACTATTCAGAAAAATTTCCATTACTCCATGAGAGAGCACCTCCTCTACAACTGCAGGCTTCTTACTCTGCCACAGATACTCAGATCAAAGCTTTTCATAACTAGGATATTTATAATCAATGGCCTACCTGCCATTTTAGCCCCCTGAAGCAGACTTAGAACTATGAAATTCTGAAGATGAAGGTGTGAAATGCCCCCAAAGAAGGGGATCGTGGGGAGAATGATAAGGGCCGCTGTGACCCGGTTGATATTGAACATGGACATCCCCCAAATTCTGTGCAAACAGTGTCCTGGGGTTTCAACATTCATGCTTCTGCCCAGGGTATATCCAAGTTCAGTTTGGATTCCATTCATGAAATGATTCTTCTGTCCAAAAATGAGAGTGTAAAATCTTTTTCTATCCCTGCAAAACAACTGTACAATATATAAGAAGACCCAGTGCTCATTCCACACCAAGATGCAATTTCTAGAATAACAAGTTACTGAGTATAAACCTCCAGCTACAAACTCAGTTGTTTAAGAAAATAACTTTGTTCATTCTTTAGTAAGTGAAAATTATTTTCACCTCCACTTCACTCAATGTCGGAAACTGGGCCTTCTCCCCATGTTTTCCTGAAGGTTGAATACAGGGTCAAGAGCGTATATGGTACCCAGGCATTAGGAATGCCTCATCTGTAGATAATCTAAAAGCAATAATCAATTCATTTAAAGTTGGTCTTCTTTTTATTATCATTATGCAGCACTTCTATATATAGTCAATGATAAATGCACCCTTAAAAATGCTTTTGTTGCTTTAACATCTAAATAATCACTGTGGTTACTCTTGAGTATTAATAAATATGTAAGTTTCAGATAAGCACATTTTTACTACTTCCATTTTAATAAACATTTTTGATATAGAGGTTGATTCAGAAAGTTTTCAGCTATCCAGTTGTCCCCAATGCACTTAGCTGCACACATTCATTTCCAGAGTAAGTTCTTGAGAGCTGGGAATCATTTGTGTTTGCTTTAGGCACAATTATCCCCAGCTCTGTAATACTACGTGTACCTGCATTTAATCAGAAAATGTTCATGAAATGAACACAGTCATTGTAAAGACAAAGAAGATGTATTACTTTAACTCTGTCATTCTGTAAGAGGACTTGGAATTTTTCTAGAGTTTGAAATTTAAAACAGAGTGCAAACTCCAGTGGCACTTTCCTTTTTAAAAAATCCTAATATAAGTAGAAAGTATGAATTCATTACTTTTCTCCATTTCTGTATTGTAATATTTGTTTTTATCTTTTTATTTACTGGCATGATTATATATATAAGTTTGATGAAAGAAAAATTTTGTTGTCTACCTTTCTCCCTTGGCATTATTATTTGTTCCTTTTCATGATTATTACTGAAGATAATTTGATCCTATAGAAGGAATGTTAATAAATGGTCCTCAGGGGGGTGTCAAAAATACTTAGGTATACCATTGTTAGAGTGGATCTATTGATTACTGAAGTATGGCTGGTTTTTGTCACTGTGACTTATGGACCTTTTACTATCTAAGAATGATCAGGAAAGCTATGGGATCTGTGTGGCAGCATCAGCCACAAGCAGGGAAAAAGCTATTCCAAGACTGGGTTTGTATGACCCCGGGGAGAGGATAGTTGTCTTGGGCTTGCACCCTATGGATTTAGTTCCTTCACTGCATTTTGCAAAATATATGAGAGGGAAGGAAAAAACCTGATCCTTAATCTCAAGATTACTCTGGGCCCCTAACCTGAACTGAAAGTATTAGGAGGAAAGTGGGAAATATCTGCTAACAGCAAATGGTAAGCCTAGCATGAGGATGTACTGCTGGGACACATAGAGAGGGTCCTCAGAAACCTGGCTCCTCCAAATGGGCCAGAAACGGCAGTTCTAATCTCATCCTGGTGAAATCCATCACAGAACCCACATATATACATAGGCTTGATCAGATGTATATGTTTATATGTGAGTTAACTGTATAGTAAAAGAATGAGTTCAATCTCCTTAACAAACCCCTTTGCAGTCTTTATGAACATCCCCAAAGACTGTTAGTGATAGAGCAGGACTGCCTGACTTTGAGAACGAGTGAGTGGGTTCCCCCAGAGAAGCAGCTAGGTAAGCAGCACCCTCCCCCACTAACAGCCATGTGAACAAGCTTATTTCTGTCTAAGCGAGTTTCATGCTGCACTCGCATTCTTATAAAAAAAAAAACAGAAACACTACAAAACCTTGAATAACACAGACGATAAGAATCTGAAAAGTACTCTAATCTAAAACGGTAATTGGAGGCATTAATTTTATATATAATTGGGGGGTAGAGACCTCTGCCCACCAATTTGACATTAATTTCCCTAAAAGAAGATATTAAAACACAACTTTGTAATGGAATTATTAATCTGATTAAAATTTTACTCACCAAAAAGACTGAGCAAATCAAAAGAGAAAAAATTAAAAAAAATGCCCACAAATGTAGCAAACGGTGTTCATGGGTGGACAATAATCAAAGGACTGCAGGTTTAAATGAGACTTACTCCCACCCATTCTTTCTTGAAAATAAAAAAAAAAAATCAATAAGCCTTAGTTTTCAAGGATATGGAAATTGTCTTTAAACAGTTTGTTACCAAAAGTGTAAGCTGATCTAACTTTTTGAAAGAACAACATGATCAAAATTTTAAATGTAACTTTTTTTTAATGTTCATACCAGATATTTCACTTCAGGGAGTTATTCCTAATAATGAAAGAAATAGAGAAAGATTAAGGTTTTAAAATTTTGATATTCTTATTCTTTATAGTAAAAAGCACTGGAAACTAAACATACATTAATATGAAATCGATTAAATAAATTAGAATAAAGTCATATGAAGGAATTCTATGAAGTCTTTTGAAAGACTGAAGTAAATCCTTCAATAAAAAATATTTTCAATGCTATATTAAGTAAAAAATAAAAAGGTTACAGAATGCTGGATGTGAGCAGTACATTAAATAGAAGCTACTGATGACAAATTAAAAGCAGTTTTTAAAATTAAAAGTTTTCATTCGGGCCTTTTACTCTTATTTCAAATTTGATCAGTGGGGATAAATTTCCTCTGCAACTAGATACAAACTCCAGCAGTCCCATGATTTTTCTGCTCACTCTTGGTTAACAATCTACAGTTATTTTAAGTTACAATCACTGTCTCAATTCAAAAATCAGAATGGTTGGTTCAGGACATTAATCTAAACTCCAAATGTGATTTAATACTACTTCTATACATAGATGAGACTTGTTAAGATTAGGCCAGTTTGTTTCCCTTTGCCAGCTTTATTTTTGATGTGTTCAGCTATCTAGCCCACCTGTTTCAAGCCAGAAGCTTGCAGTTGAAAAGGAGGGTAGAGTTGTCTTCTTTGCTCTTCTCCACCCAGAACTTCTGCTTATCCTCTTCCCTAGGCGTTATACAAGGGAGTGGAATGGAGAAACGCCAGCACACTGAATCCAAATTAAGCAAGGGCCCTTTATTGATCCACCGGGCAGAGAGCAGGCTCACGCCTCAAAGTCTCTCCACCCCTAGAAGCAGGGGTGGAAAACTTTAATAAGGAGCTTTCAGTAGGGGGTGGAGGGGAATCCTTAATGCAAGCTGAATTTCACAAGAGCCAACACCTGGTAAGGGGAGTCCTTACAAGGGGAAACTGGGGTTTTGCAGTTACTACTAAACTCTTTCAGCTGAGCTTCCTGTCTTAAAGGGGGAGTGTTGAAAGCCCTTAGCAAGATGGAGTTGGGGCATAACATAGGGACTCCATCCTCACCTTCAAAAACCAGCCTGCTAAGCCTGACTCCTGAGGTGGGGCGGTAAGCAGGAGGTGGGCAGGGTGGGAGGAGTGATGAGGGAATAGGAAAAGCCTTATACGAACTGGCCCAACAGCAAACTCCTTGCTGAGTCAAAAAAAGACTGAATCAGAAACCACAAGAGGAGCAGCAGGATACCAAAGACAAAATCGAATCCAAAACCAAAGGGAAGGAAGCAGGTGGTTTAGCATCCCAATTCTGACAGAGGGGAGAGAAAGAAAGAGAGATCATCCCAGGGGTGCAGGAACCCGGGAGTAGGCAGAGACACAGGGAAGAGCATGGCGCCCAACCCTACTTGCGTAGAGACCCCCTTCTGGTTTCTTAGTCCCCTTTAATAAATGTGATAACCAAGTCTCAGAAAGTTAAGTAAACAGCCAAGTGAGAAGGGAAACCTAACACCCTGGATTCCAAATCCCCTGTTCCTTCCACTTGCCAGTCTTCCCAAACAACCGACAAAGTCACTACCAAACTGGGCGCTCAGAATCATCTACGGAACTTTTTTAAAATTCATAGTCCATAATCCCTGACCTCCTCCCAGTCCCACTGAATCAGAATCTCTGGGAGAGAGGCAAGAAGCAGGATTTATTCAAAAGCTCCTGAGGCGATCCCTCGGCGAGTTGAGAACTGATCGCGGTATCGTGTCATCGACACACTTGTAGGGCAGCGAGAAGGCGCACGCTTGTTTGCTGGGCACTTTGCTTTTCTCCACCACAAGCACCTCCCGGACACTGCCCTAAGTATATTATTATCACAGTCGCCCTTCCTCGACGTGGCTGTGGGATTGGCGTCAATTCCACGCTAGTGAGAAGCTGAGGACGGTTGTGCTATGACCTTGGCGAGTAAGGAGCAGATCTGGGTGGGGCTTTGACTCCAGTTAGCAGGACTGGGCTTCCTAGTCTTTGGGTCATGCTTGGTACGCGCTATGCTTTTCCACTCCGCTCCTGGTGGAAAGACCTTACGATGCGGGAGGAGGGGGAAGGGATGATTACCGAGCAACTTGACAGGGAGACCCACAGCAGTGGCCTGGACCGTGGGAAATGCTGGCTGGGAAAACGAGTGTGACGCAGCTGAGGAACCCCGCCAGGCTCCCAGCCTGTGGATTCGCCCTGCGTTTCCTACGCCCTGTCTGGTGAGGCGACTTGGAAAAGGAGCCTTTATTCCGAGGGACTGGCTCCCTCTCCCGGCGGCCGCCGCTTCTGGTTCCGTGCTCTGTGACCTGGCTGCCCTGCCCAGCGCTGGGGGCGACCTGCCGCACCTGGGAGTTTTTCAAAGGTGACCCGGCCACAGGCCGGGGAAATCTGAAGATCTGTGCAGTCCAAAGCAGTAACCACTAGCCACACTCAGCCACTGGGCACTTAACTTGTGGCTGCTTTGAAATGAGATGTGATGGAAGGGCAAAGTAGTCTTGGGTTCCAATGACTTAGTGCAGAGAATGTAAGCTATTTCATTAATAATTTTTATATTAATTATATGTGGAGATGGTATTTTCAATATGCATGGTTAAATGAATTATATTATTTAAATTAACTTACCTGTTTTTTACTTTTTAAAATATAGCTACTAGAAAATTTATAATTACATTCATGGCTCAGATCATATGCAAGATTGCCAGATTTAGCAAATAAAAATACTGAATGTCCAGTTAACTGTGAATTCAGGATAAGCACAAATAATTTTGTAGTATATTTAGTAAATGTTTAGTATAAATGTGTCCAGTGCAATCTTTGGAATATGCTTATTCTAAAAATTGATTGTTTATCTGAAATTCACATTTTAACTATATTTTATCTTCTGGCCTATTACCCTATTATCTCTATTGCATAGCACCAATTAAATTCTTGCTACTCAGATTGTTATCTGAGAACTAGCAGCACAGGTCTTATTATAGGTGCAGAACGTCAGGCCTCACCCATAGTCACTAAGCCAGAATCTGCAGTTTAGCAATAACCCAGTTGATTCATGTACAGATAACATTTGAGAAGTCATGTACACAGAACCATGCATATTGAAAATACCATCTCCCCATATAATTAATATAAAAAGTGTTAACGAAATAGCTTACATTCTCTGTACTAAGCTTGAAAGGCACCAGCTAAGTGGAGGTGTAGAAGAAGGAAGATGGGGCTTACAAAGTGCCCTTGGACAAGGCCAATAGTCCTGAGTTCCAAACCTTGAACCTACCCACCTCTCTCCTCATCCTCACAATGCCCAATACATAAAAGTTGGTTGAGTAAACAGATTGTGTGTGAACGTGTGATTAAATGAACAGATAAATAAGTAAATGAGTGTTTGAGAAAGTGAATTAATTCGAGAACAAATAGGATGATTGAATGGAGAAATTCACTAAGAACTCTGGACTACATAAAGCCCAGCAGAAGGAGGCAGATGGATCAGAAAGAAAAGTGACCTAAAGAGCTGTCCTTTCTCTGACTCAGGACAAACTCATGAAAAGAGGTCCTCTCTTCCTGGCCCAAGATCCACTGTCCATAGCCTGGGGACGGCTGGGTAGGAAGGAGCCTCTTTCCCTACCCAATTCAGGTGACTTGTGATCTGAATACAGACAGCCAGCCTCCCACCCTGTGCTCCCCAGCTCTGGTCTGTTCTGCCCCTTGGTCCAACTTACCACCAAATTATTCCCCCTCAAAGCACATCCCAAATTGCATAAAATGCTTTGGATTTCCTTTCCTTATATAAAATGTTTAAGGTTTTGGTCAATTATTTCTTCTTCCAAATGATCATTTCTCTCTTGATTTTTCTTTTGCATTATAAATGTAATACATAGTTATGTAGAAGACCAAAACTGAAACCCCCATTATAATCCTTCTGGATATTTTATGCATTTATCTACAATACATATCTTTACCTAAATGAAATAATGCCAAATATATTACTTTATGGCCTCCTTATTCACTGAACCATGTCAACCAAAGATACAAATCTACCTAATTCTTATAAATGGTGGTGCATTATTTCCTCATATGGATGCACCATAATTTATTGGAAAAAACTATTTTTAGACATTTTGGATTATTTCTTCAGTTAAACAATGCTGTTTTCTTCTAACAACCCACCCCCCCCCATTGACTAATAAATTTCTACTCATCTTTCACATTCCAGCTCAATTTTTGCTGTCTCAGAGAAGTTTTCCTGAATTGTTTACACTAGCATAAGCCCGCTGTTATAGGTTCAGACAGCAATGAACCTTTCCTTTGTGCCTCTTATCACTGTATAATTTCAGTTTATAATTGTGATATGATTGATGTCTCTTTCCCTTTTATTCTTCCAGATCAATGAAGACAGATTCTAAGAGTTTTGTTCAACATTGTATTCCCTGAATCTAGCACAATGTCTGGCTCGAAGCAAGTTCTCAACAAATACATGATGAGAAAAAGGAAAGAAAGACAGAAGAAGGAGAGGAGGGAGATGAGGGAAAAAGGGGGACAGAGTTAGAAAAGAAGGGAGAGAAAGAGGATAAATTTGAGATCAAATAGAAGGATAACTAAACAGAGAAATTTATAGTAAGTTCTGAACTCTTCAACAGCTGAAGAAAGCAGATTGCTCTGGAAAAAGTAACTCAAATGAATAAAATGGAATTGTATTCATGAATGTCGTATTTGCCTAAACTCTGGCTTAACACCTTCTATCTTCTCACCCAGGCTAGAACCCATTGGTGTCATCATAGCTTACTGTAACCTCAAACTCCTAGGCTTAGCCTCTAGAGTAGCTACAAATCCAGGCATGCATCACCATGCCCACCTAAGTTTTTTTCTTTTTTTTGTAGAGTCAGAGTCTTGATATGTTGCTTAGGCTGTTCTTGAACTCCTGGCCTCAAGTGATCCTCCTTCCTTAGTTTTCCCAAAGTGCTGGGACTATCAGTGTGAACCACTGTGCCCAGCCTCATCTCTGAATACTTCTCTTTCCCCCTCCTGGTTTCCCATCAGTATTTATACTCTCTAGCCATGTCTTCTTGCTCCCCATCTCTAATCATTCTTCACCCATGTACCTTTCTAGCTATTATCCTATTTCTCATCTCTCCTTTCATGAGCAAACTTATGGAAAGGAACATCCACTATAATTCTCTTCCCTTCCCCACATCTGTGCACTCCTCCACTTCCTATATTCTGGTTCCCTTCCTTACCACTCTACTAAAATTATCCTCTGAAGAGGTACCAGTGACTCCTTTATCAATTAATTCACTGGACACCCCTCCATCCTCCAGCTGCTCAGCCTCTAGCAACATTTATTACGCCACACTCCCTCTTCCTCCAAACAATTTTCTCTTGCCTTCCATGACCTTAAATCCTCAACCTCCTTCCACCTCTCTGTCTCTTTGCTGATACCTCTTCCTCTGTCTTTCCTCTATGTTTTGGTAGTATTCCTAAATGCTCTGCCCTTGACTCTTCATGCTATAGGTTCTACACTCCCTTCCTATGTGACCTCATTCCTCTAATGACCATCTCATCTCTCTCATCACGTGCCATCCATATGTTGATGACTCAGAAACCTATACCTCCAGATCCCTACATCTAACTGTTTATGGGACATCTCTATATACACAGCCCCAAGATACCTCTACCTCCCACCTCCAAATGAGCCAAATTTCTCCTTCTACCAAGTTTATAATTTCAATAAAATCTACCTCAGTCCCCTCAGATATCTGTCCTAGCACCCTCTTCTCCCTCCCCTATTCAATATCTTTTATAAAAACCTATTGACTCTGCCACTTCTGGGACAGGTACTGCAGATTGGCTCACTCAACACCATTCTAGTTACTTTCTAGCATATCGTCCTATACAAAAGTTGTACATTCCTCTTGCTTCCTTAGCACTGGGACACTTTATATGATTACAGTTGTTCTAATTATATGAACCTGAGTAAGACTTTGATCAGAGCTAAGTTATGTAAGAAAAGAGTCACAGCATGGGGCATCCATGTTGGTGCAGACAGCAGAGGCAGTATGGTTCTGGGTTTGCTAGTGACAACGGGAGATTTCTGAACACAACAAAGAAATTTCCCTACCATCTCTTCTAGAGTTATTCCCCTAGGTCAGCCTACAGTCTATTCCATGACCTCTCCTAAATGGTCTATGAGCTACCTAATATCCTATAATAAATCTCTTCCTGAAAAAGTCACCTGGAATAGATTTTGGTTTTGTAACTGAGACTGCTAACCAATACATCTTTCTAAGTAAATATAAAGTCCTTCTACTTCTCTCCATTGGTGTTGAGTCTTGAGTCCAGGCTACCATGAGCTCTTGCCTGGTGCAATCAAAACCTCGTGGGTTTCCTGCCATTTGCCATTTCCTACTACTCCATTCCATTCTCCATATGCAACCAAAGTAACTTTCTAAGATGTAGATGTGATCATGTTCCTGCCCTGTCCAAACACTTCATTGGCTTGCCATTACCCTTGGGAAGGAGTCTAAAATCTTTAACAGACCTACATGACCCTCCATGGCCTACAAGACCTGAATATCCTGGATTTTCCCCAACATTTTGGCCCTCTCTCACCACTCATGCCACCTCACTTTGTGCTGCACCTGTTCCAAATTCCTTCAGCACACGGTCCTCATCATACTCGCTCTTCATGCCCAGGCTTTGCACACACTGCTCTCTACCTGGAACACTCTTGACCTTGTTCCTCTCCCATTTTCTGGCTCACTTTCAATCATCCCTCAGGTCTTCATTAAGTGTCACTTAATTCAGGAAGTTTCCACAACTACAAAACTAAAATTTTTTGGAGTATCACTCTGTACTATACCCAGTTCATGTTTTTGATAATTGCTTAATTGTCTGTTACACTGACTCTCAGCTGTGAGCTCCCTAAGGGTCAACTCCACATCTATGTCTTTCACCATTGAATCCCCAATACATTGCAGAATTATTACAAAGCGTATCAATTTTTAAATAAGTGAATATTTTAGTAAACATATGTGTGCATAAATTGCACCTAATCTCTCAGTTCCTCAGTTTCTTCAACTGTAAAGTTTGGAATATTTTAGAATGCATATCTCATAAGGTTGTTATGAAGATTCAATTGGGCAATACCTCTAAAGTTCTTAAATAATATCTGCTACAGTGTAAGTACTCAATAAATGTTAGTGATTAATAAATAATAAGTATTATTTCTCCATATTAAGATGCTCTGTGTAAATTTGTATTGTGGAAGTGAAGGAAGAGGCTGGAGTTGAGATCTTCATATACATGTCATGGAACAGAAATAAATTCAGGGATGCACGGTCAATGAGGCAAAAGTGATGAAAATATAAGCCCCCTAGGAACTTGCAAAAATCTCAGGCAGGACTTTGGAGATCCGTGAGCTGCAGAATGATTAATATAACCCATCTTATCTAGATCTCAAGTGCGTGACTACTCTGGGTAACCAGGCATTTAAACAGACATGCATATTCACATTCAGGAGAACAACCCTCTAGACACAGAGAAGTTCCTCTTCAAACCAAGATAAAAAAAAAAAATTGTATTCCACTAACTTCTTTTTACTAAACAAATAAATTCTGGAGAGACACAATTCTGACACAAGCATGCATCCAAAATAATGTTCCTTATCCTCTAGGGTTGTGGTCCTGAATCCCTGGGCTGTAGACTGGTACCAGTCCCTGGCCTGTTAGGAGCCAGTTTGCAAAGCAGAAGGTGAGTGGTAAGCAAGCAAGCAAGTGAAAATTTGGTTCCTCATAGCTCAAATCACCACCTGACCTCTGCCTCTTGTCATATCAGCAGTGGCATTAGATTCTCATAGCAGTGCAAACCCTACTACAAAACCCTACTGTAAACTGCACATGCAGAGGGACCCGCACATGCGTGCTCCCTGTAAGAATCTAACCCACCCCACGCCCCAGTCTATGGAAAAGTTCTCTTCCATGAAATTGATCCCTAGTGACAAAAAAGCTAGGGACTGCTGCTTTAGGACACTTGGATCCCCAGTCTACAAACATCGACATTATGCTTAGTGATAACATCACATTTTCTCCCCAAAATGGCAGGCAAGTGTTAGTTTACATTTGTGTAATTACAGTGGTAATTCCAGTGGTGCCCAGAAAAATGTACAACTTGTCTCAGAGGAGTATTATAGCATCCATCTCTAGTGAAATGAAAAACTGGACTTTGGAGATATGTGAGCTGTAGAATGATTAATATAACCATCTTATATTATGTTTCCTGCAATTGTTGAATATACACTGGCACATGATTATCACAGAGTTCATAGCTTACAGTAGGGTTTGCTATTAGTGTTACACATTCTATGTGTTTGGATGAATCAATGTACTTGATACTAATTTGATACTAATATGAAACCAATATATAAACTACACTCCCGTGGCGGGGAAAAAACACACAAGTGTAGTCTGGGTGGAGAAAGGAAGGAAGGAGCGTGGGGGGGGGGGTGAGAGAGCGATTGGCAGGTTCTCCCCTAATTTTGCAGAATGTGAGGGTGTTGAGCACGCTCCCTGGATGAAGGGCTCAATTACAACTTCAACTTTACTTAGAAATGAAAACAACGTAACCTAAACATTTGTACCCTTATATTAGTTGGAAATTTCTTTAAAAATTTGTTTTTCATGTAAACTAATCAAAAGTTAGAAGGAAACCCCTCCTTAGTTCATGTGCACATGTTTGTGTACATCTTTGGGTTTTAAAAATCTGGGGGTTCTGTTTTTTTCAAAAACCATATTATGCATAATAAAAATAAACACTGAAAATAACCTACCTATCCAAAAGTGGAGAAAAGGTTAAACAAATGTGGGACATCCACATGATAGCATATTAAAACTTATGCTTGCAATGAGTTTGTAATGAACTTAGAAAATATTTTTGATAATAATAGTTAAACACTAACCTGGCTTATTGTACTCTCAATGAATCCCCAACAATAAAAAAAAAATAATAATAGTTAAACGCAATGAAGTATGATAGAAATTATATGTGCTATCTAATTCCAATTACATATAAAAATACATATTCAAGGAGAAAAGACTACAGGCATATAAAGACAAAATGTTAACAATGGTAACTCTTATAAGTGGAATCACAGTTTATTGTCCCTGCTTTTTGGGGTTTGGGAAATTTTTTATTTTTCTTTTATTTATTCTTGTCATTAGACTTTATTTTTTAGAGCAGCTTTAAATTCACAGTAAAATTCAGAGAAAGGTACAGAGATTTCCCATATATACCATGCTTCTGTACTCCACATGTGTGGAGCCTCCACCATTACCAATGTCCCCCATAAAATGGGACATTTCCTGCAATTGGTGAATCTACATTGTCACATCATTATTACAGAGTTCATAGCTTAGAGTAGGGTTTGCTATTAGTGTTACACATTCTATGTGTTTGGATGAATGTGTCTGACCTGTATGCACCATTGTAGTATCATACATCATGGTTTTACTGCGCTAAAATACCTCTGTGCTCCACCTATTCATCTCCTGGATTACTTAAAAAATGTTATTTTTCACTTTTCTATCACTTTATATTTTTATAAGAAAAAAACATTATCACTTAAAGAAAACTTTTGTGAAAGAAAATGAAAGTTGGAGCCTTAATTTTCCTCATGACTCAGAGACTCTGTAAATTTTTACCTTCCCTGAATAATAGCACCTAAAAGTAGACATCCAGTTGGTATGCTGAATACTGGGAGGTGGCAGGAAGCCAAGCAGGTCTACAGCTAGACAAACAGAAACCAGCCCTCCCTACCTTGTTTGCTCTCTTGCCTCATTCTCCTCCTGATTCCTGAGAGCAGGAAACACAGACTCTTGGTGCTTCCTCGTGCTCTGTGCCAGCTCATTTGCTGGTGGGCAAATGAAAATTTCTACAGCCATCATCCCAGCCACTGCACACACGGGATTTCCTCTCCTCTTATGGTTATCACATAAGAGAGGAAATTGTGTGATAATTAATTAACTAAAGGTAATTTAATTTTACATTTTAAAAATTTGTTTTGTAATAATTTTACCACAAGGACGTTTGAACTAGAATGTTTATTGCAGCCCAATTCATAATTGCCAAATTGTGGAAGCAACCCAAGTGCCCATCAACCCATGAATGGATTAACAAACTACGGTACATGCATACCATGGAGTACCATTGAGCCATAAGAAAAGATAGAGACTTTACATCTTTTGTGTTTACCTGGATAAAGTTGAAACACATTCTTCTTAGTAAAGTATAATAAGAATGGAAAAACAAGTATCCATTCTTATTAGATACTTATTATTAGATTCTTATTAGTATCTATATCCATTAGTACTTGATACAAATATGAAACCAATACATAAACTACACTCCCATAGGAAAAACAAACACAAGTATAGTCTAGCAAGGGGGAGAGGAAGGAGGAAGCAGGGAGGGGTGAGGTGAGAGTAATTTTGCAGAATGTGAAGGTGTTGAGCACACTCCCTGGATGAAGGACTCAATTATAACTTAAACTTTACCTTAGAAATGAAAACATATTATGGAATACTATGCAGCCTTAAAAAAGATGGAGACTTTACCTTTTTTATGTTTACATAGAGGGACATGGAAAATACTCTCCTGAGTAAAGTATCTCAATAATGGAGGAAAAAGTATCCAATGTACTCAGTATTTCTATGAAAACAATTTATATTTACTCACACTTTTTTATGAAAGATAGAACACAACTATAGCCCAGAAAAAAGGAGAGAAATAGAGTGTGAAGGGAGGGGAGGGGGATGGTTTGATAGAGGGAGGCCAAACGGCGGGACCACACCTATGGGGCATATTGCAAGGGTACAAGTCAAATCTATCAAGTGTAGAACATAAATGTCTTAACACAATAATCAAGTAAATGAGGTGAAAGCTATATTAATTAGTTTGATGTAAGCATGTCAAATTGTATTAAAAAATCAACATATTGTACCCCACATATGCATAAATGTGATCATGATCCATGTGTATATGACTTCACAAAAAATAAATAAATAAACACATCTCCAGAGATGATCCAAGATGGTGGGCGAGTAACAGCCTCCCTGCAACAGGGCACAGCGAGTCTGGGGAGATAAGACTCCAGGCATCTCTTGCTGGTGGGATTTGCCTATAATCATCCCTTTGTGGATACAGGGAGTCAGTAAGGGACTTCTGGACCCCAAGAGGAGGACAAAAACAGTGGAAAACTGGCAAGTGGTTCTGTGTGTTCAATCAACCTAATCCCACAAGCAGCAGTAAGTACAAGCAGCAGTGAGACTGTAAACTGGACAGGCCTTACCTGTGAACTGTTTCAGTGTTTTTGGACTTGGCACTCAGTTGAACTGCCTTTGGGGAGAGTTTGAGCAGGAGTACGGAGAACTTTGGGCATTGTCTAGGGCCCCAGACTGAGCGCTGAGCTGGATGGAGCTAATAGTGTTCGGCTGTGGGCCACAGGGAGCCATTGTGAGAGAACTGCCCTGGCAAGCTCCGCCCTCAGGGCTGCAGAGCAAGGATCTGGTGGGAGCTAGTAACCTAGTGACTGAGCAGCCTAAAGGCGGGGACTGAGCTGCCTTACAGCCTTAACCCTCAGGAGCAGAGTGAGACCGGATTTGGCACACTGGAGCCTCAGGCTATTGCCCTGGGTAGAGTGCCGTGGTGTCACAGCTCATAGCAACCTCAAACTCCTGGGTTTGGCACCGCCCACACTTCCATAAGAGCTGCGCTGCGACACACCAACCTGCGACCCACACCTGCCGGGCCTCCGCATGCCCTGACCAGGAACTGTGGGAGCTGCACAACCCTGTATCCTCCCTCCTGTATCTTCCCTGCCTCCACACCGGCCCGCTCGTCTGGCCAGGGACTCTGGTAGCCATGTGCCCTCCAAAGCACTCCCTGCCTGCGTGCAGAGCCCTTCTCCTGGCCAGAGACTTCTGGAGCCTTGGGCTCTCTGTGCCAAAGTCACTGGGCACCAGGCACTCCCAGAACCACACGCACCACCTCCTGCCCTGTTGCTGGATCCAGGTGTGTCACATTCAGAGCTGCTTTGACAACCAGAACTCCCTGACTAGGGCAGCCCCAGAGGAACTACACAGGCTCACTCCCTACAAAGATCCAGCAACAATAGAGTGATCCCGCTGGGGTCTAATCTTGGAGAAACACCTCCCCAACTTTGAGGACGGCCAAAGTCAATGGTGAAAAACAATCATGAGGTGAAATCAACAGAAAAATTCTGGCAATATGAATAGTCAGAGTAGCCCTTTCGCTGATGCAAGAACCTAGTGCGGTGGTGGGAGAGGTATCGGCAGGATCCGTGCTGCTGCCAGGGCTTGGAGCTGACCTGTCCGAGTTCTCGTCCATGCCGAGCCCACTCGAACCTCAGCCATGTCCGGGGATGAGATGATTTTCGATCCTACTATGAGCAAGAAGAAAAAGAAGAAGAAGAAGCCCTTTATGTTAGATGAGGAAGGAGATGCCCAAACAGAAGAAACCCAGCCCTCAGAAACAAAAGAAGTGGAGTCAGAGCTGACTGAGGACAAAGATACGGAAGCTGATGAAGAGGACAGTAGGAAAAAAGATGCTTCTGATGATCTAGATGACTTGAACTTCTTTAATCAAAAGAAAAAGAAGAAAAAAACAAAAAAGATATTTGATATTGATGAAGCTGAAGAAGGTGTAAAGGATCTTAAGATTGAAAGTGATGTTCAAGAACCAGCTGAACCAGAGGATGACCTTGACATTATGATTGGCAATAAAAAGAAGAAAAAGAAGAACGTTAAGTTCCCAGATGAGGATGAAATACTAGAGAAAGATGAAGCTCTAGAAGATGAAGACAGCAAAAAAGATGATGGTATCTTATTCAGTAACCATACAGGCCCTGCTTGGGCAGGCTCAGAAAGAGACTATACATATGAAGAGTTACTGAATCGAGTGTTCAACATCATGAGGGAAAAGAATCCAGATATGGTTGCTGGAGAGAAAAGGAAATTCATCATGAAACCTCCACAGGTCGTCTGAGTAGGAATCAAGAAAACTTTTGTTAACTTCACAGATATCTGTAAACTATTACATCGTCAGCCAAAACATCTCCTTGCATTTTTATTGGCTGAATTGCGTACAAGTGGCTCTATAGATGGTAATAATCAGCTTGTAATCAAAGGAAGATTCCAACAGAAACAGATAGAAAATGTCTTGAGAAGATACATCAAGGAGTATGTCACTTGTCACACATGCCGGTCACCAGACACAATCCTGCAGAAAGACACCCGACTTTATTTCTTACAGTGCAAAACTTGTCATTCTCAATGCTCTGTCGCCAGTATCAAAACTGGCTTCCAGGCTGTCACGGGCAAGCGAGCACAGCTCCGTGCCAAAGCTAACTAATTTGCTAATCACAACCAGTTTTGCAAATGTGATGTGGAGATTTGGCTGGACGGTTTGCCATCAGAGTGGATATACCATTGTATTAAAAACAAGATAAAAAAGCTGCCAAGTTCTTTGGCGAGTGGCTGATTGGTCTGAAATCTTTGCAAGATGCTGATGCTCAGACATACTCATTACCCACTTTAACACCTGTCAGAGAAATGTGATATGTGGTAAGGAGGCTTTTTTAAAATCGTTCATAGACTTCTGTAAAATGCAAGATAAATTAAAGTTATTATAACAGTGATTTTTTCAAAAAAAAAGAATAGTCAGAGTAGATCAACTCCCCCAAGGATCAATGGGGCTGACACAGCACAAGATCCCATGCACAAACAAATAGCTGAGATGTCAGAAATCGAATTCAGAATCTGGATAGCAAATAAGATGGAATTAGAATTCCAAGCAGTAACCCAAAAGATATCTCAAGATTTCAATGAATTCAAAGACCAAATTAAAAAAGATTTTGACACATCAAGACAAAAAGTTGCAGCCCTCAAAGATCTGAGAAACACAGTAGAATCCCTCAGTAACAGAATGGAGCAAGCAGAATAAAGGATTTCTGACATTGAAGGCAAAGTTTTCAAATGCTCCCAAACTCTCAAAGAGGAAGAGAAATGGAGGGCAAAAACAGATCACTCTCTCAGAGAGCTCTGGGATAATTCAAACAAAACTAATATTCATCTTATAGGGATCCCTGAAAGTGACAAAGTGGCTTCACAAGGCACAGAGTCTCTTCTCCATGAGATTATTAAGGTGAACTTTACAGACATGCCAAGAGATTCTGAAATTCAGATAGCAGACGGTTTCAGAACTCCAGCATGACTCAACCCAAATAAGACATCCCCTGGACACATCATAATCAACTTCACTAAAGTTAATATGAAGGAGAAAATTGTGAAAGCAGCCAGAAAAAAGAAAACCATTACCAACAAGGGGAAGAATATTAGAATAACTGCAGATCTCTCTGCTGAAACTTTTCAAGCTATAAAAGGATGGTCATCAACATTTAATCTCCTAAAACTAAATGACTTTCAATCCAGGATCATATACCCAGCTAAACTGAGTTTCATTTATGATGGAGAAATTAAATACTTCAATGACATTCACATGGTGAAGAAATTTGCCATAACTAAACCAGTTCTCCAGGATATTCTCAGACCAATCCTCCATAAAGACCAGCATAATCCTCCACCACAAAAGTAAACCCACCCAGAAAATTTTGATCAAATTACAACTTCCACAGTCACAAAAGGCTTAAAAATGTCCACCGGACTCTCAAAACCCTTATCAATATTCTCAATTAATGTGAATGGTTTAAATTGTCCGCTAAAGAGGCATTGTTTGGTGGACTGGATACAAAATCTCAAGCCAGATATCTGCTGCATACAAGAATCACATCTTACATTAAAAGACAAATTTATACTCAAGGTGAAGGGATGGTCATCTATACTCTAGGCAAAGGGAAAGCAGAAAAAAGCAGGTGTTGCAATCCAATTTGCAGATACAATAGGCTTTAAACCAACCGAAATAAGGAAGGATAAGGATGGACACTTCATATTTGTTAAAGGTAATACTCAATATGATGAGATTTCAATTATTAATATTTATGCACCCAACAAGAACACACCTCAATTTATAAGAGAAACTCTAACAGACATGAGCAACTTGATTTCTTCCAGTTCCATAGAAGTTGGAGATTTTAACACCCCTTTAGCAGTGCTAGATAGATCCTCCAAAAAGACGCTAAGCAAAGAAATTTAAGACTTAAGCTTAACCATTCAACATCTGGACATAACAGACATCTACAGAACATTTCATCCCTACAAAACTGAATACACATTCTTCTCATCAGCCCACAGAACATACTCCAAAATTCACCACATCCTAGGCCACAAATCTAACCTCAGCAAATTTAAAAATATATAAATTATTCCTTGCATCTTCTCAGATCTACATGGAATAAAAGTTGAACTCAATAACAACAGAAACCTGCAAACCCATACAAAAACATGGAAGCTAAACAACCTTATACTGAAGGATAGATGAATTATAGATGAGATAAAGAAGGAAATCACCAATTTTTTGGAACAAAACAACAATCAAGACACGAATTACCAGAACCTCTGGGATACGGCAAAGGCAGTCCTAAGAGGGTAATTTATAGCACTGCAAGCCTTCCTCAAGAAAACAGAAAGAGAGAAAGTTAATAACTTAATGGGACATCTCAAGCAACTGGAGAAGGAAGAACAATCCAACCCCAAACCCAGCAGAAGAGAAGAAATAACCAAAATCAGAGCAGAATTAAATGAAATTGAAAACAAAAAAATTATACAACAGATCAATAAACCCAAAAGTTGGTTTTTTGAAAAGGTCAATAAAATAGATAAACCTTTGGCGAATGTAACCAGGAAAAAAAAAAAGAGTAAAATCTCTAATTTCATCGATCAGAAATGGTAATGATGAAATAACAACAGACCCCTCAGAAATTCAAAAAATCCTTAACAAATACTACAAGAAACTCTACTCTCAGAAATATAAAAATCTGAAGGAAATTGACCAATATCTGGAAGTACGCCACCTACCAAGACTTAGCCAGAACAAAGTGGAAATTTTGAACAGGCCTATATCAAGTTCTGAAATAGCATCAACTATACAAAATCTTCCTGAAAAGAAAAGCCCAGGACCAGATGGCTTTACGTCAGAATTCTAACAAACCTTTAAAGAAGAACTAGTACCTATATTACTAAACCTCTTCCAAATTATAGAAAAAGAAGGAATATTACCCAACACATTCTATGAAGCAAACATCACCTTGATCCCCAAACCAGGGAAAGACCCAACAAGAAAAGAAAGTTATAGACCAATATCACTAATAAATATTGATGCTAAAATACTCAATAAGATCCTAACAAACAGAATCCAACAACACATCAAAAAAATTATACACCACGACCAAGTGGGATTTATCCCAGGGTCTCAAGGCTGGTTCAATATACATAAATCTATAAATGTAATGCAGCACATAAACAAACTAAAAAATAAGGACCATATGATTCTTTCAATTGATGCAGAAAAACCTTTTGATAATATCCCTTCATGATCAGAACACTTAAGAATATTGGTATAGAAGGGACATTTCTTTTTTTTTTTTTTTTTTTTTTGTAGAGACAGAGTCTCACTTTATGGCCCTCAGTAGAGTGCCATGGCATCACACAGCTCACAGCAACCTCCAACTCCTGGGCTTAAGCTATTCTCTTGCCTCAGCCTCCCAAGTAGCTGGGACTACAGGCGCCCATCACAACGCCCAGCTATTTTTTTGGTTGCAGTTCGGCCAGGGCCGGGTTTGAACCCGCCACCCTCGGTATATGGGGCCGGCGCCTTACCAACTGAGCCACAGGCGCCACCCTAGAAGGGACATTTCTTAAACTAATAGAGGCCATCTACAGCAAACCCACAGCTACTATCATATTGAATGGAGTTAAATTGAAATCATTTCCTCTTTGATCAAGAACCAGGCAAGGTTGCCCATTGTCTCCATTGCTCTTTAACATTGTAATGGAAGTTTTAGCAATTAGGGAAGAAAAGGCGATCAAGGGTATCCACATAGGGTCAGAAGAGATCAAACTTTCACTCTTCGCAGATGACATGATTGTATATCTGGGAAACACTAGGGATTCTACTAGAAAACTTTTAGAAGTGATCAAGGAATACAGCAATGTCTGAGAATATCCTGAAGAGCTGGTTTGGTTATGGCAAATCTCTTCAACATATGAATGTCATTAAAGTATTTAATTTCTCCATCATAAATGAAACTCAGTGTAGCTGGATCCAGGATCAGGGGTTGAAAGTTGTTTTTTTTAGGAGATTAAAAGTCAATGACCACCCTCTTCTGGCTTGAAAAGTTTCGGCAGAGAGATCTGCAGTCATTCTAATATTCTTCCCTTTGTAGGTAATGGTTTTCTTTTATCTGGCTGCTTTCAGAATTTTCTTCTTCATATTAACTTTAGTGAAGTTAATTATGATGTGCCTGGGGGATGTCTCATTCAGATTGAGTGGTGCTGGGGTTCTGAAACTGTCTGCTATCTGAATTTCAGAATCTCTTGGCATGTGTGGAAAATTCTCTTTCATAATTTCATGGAGAAGGGCCTCTGTGCCTTGCGAAGCCACTTCTTCACTTTCAGGGATTCCAATGAGGTGGATGTTAGCCTTCTTCAAATTATCACAGAGCTCTCTGAGAGAATGATCTGTTTTTGCTCTCCATTTCTCTTCCTCTTTGAGAGTTTGGGAGTGTTCAAAAGCTTTGTCTTCAATTTCAGAAATCCTTTGTTCTGCTTGTTCCACTCTGTTACTGAGGGATTCTACTGTTTTTTTCAGATCGTTGAGGACTACAAATTCTTGCTTCAATGTGTCTAAATCTTTGGTGGTTTTGTCTTTAAATGCGTTGAATTCTTGACTCAACTTTTGAATTTCTCCTCGAATTTCTAATTCCAAATTTTCCTCCATTCTATTAATCCTGTTTGCAATCCAAATTCTGAATTTGATTTCTGACATCTCAGCCATCTGTTTATGAATGGGATCTTCAGTTACATCTGCCATATCTTTCCTTGTGGGGGGTTTATCTACTCTGGTTATTCATGTTACCAGAGTTTTTCCGCTGATTCCACCCAGTTTTTATTTTATACCATTTGACTTTTCCCCTGGAGCTTTGCCGAGGACTATACAGTGCCATGGCCTGAGAAACTGGGGACCTGTTTGGTGTGGTGGGACTGAGTGGCTCTGTCTTGTTTTCAGCTGGTCTCTGTCTGACCCTAGCGAAACAGTTACTCTGGGTTGAAGTCTCAGCTGTGGAGAAATACCAGCAATTATGTCACCTCACCCCCCACAGGCACCAGTTGGAAAAAGAAAATCAAAGCTTCCTACAACCACACACCCAGGGCACCACTTGGATAGTCCTTGGCGATTGGCTCAGTTCAAAAGGTCCAAATCAATTGTTTCAGTCACGACCTGTCTCAGTGGAAAAGTTTAAAATGTCTGTGGCAACTAGATCACAGGAGTCTGCTGACAACTCAAATATGACTTGCTCCAGTGCTCCGTGAAGTCAGGAGGACCAACCCAGCAAATAGATTAGTCTGGGAAGTTTGATGCCTCCTTCACCACCTTGCACCTCTGTCACACCCAGTCACTGATAACCCCACAGGGCTGTGACCCAGTTGCCTCCAATGTGCAGATACTCCACGGGTTTGCACCTGCCTGAATCACAAGGAGATCTATGTCTATTCAGCCAGGCTGCTGCTCCCTGCCACTATCTGGCAGAGGGATGTGAGGTCTGACAACCTCAGGAGGCTGGCACTGTTCACTCTGTTCCAGCCCCAACCCTGATTGATGTTACTGACAGAGCAGAACGCTTTGTGGGAATTTGTTTCTGTCCCTTCTAAATTCCCCTGCAGAAGAGAAGCTGTTTTGAGTTCCAAAAACCTGTGCCTCAGGCCCTGTCTTTGCTGCTGTAGTTTGCATTCACAGCATGGTTACCTGTCAGTTCCAGCCTCTGCCTGCCCTCCTTTGTCTAGGCTGATGATCCCCTGGGGGCCAGATGCATCTTAGGCTCAGTAAAGCGGTCCTCTGGGTCAGCCCCTCCCTGGGAGTCAGCAAGCACTGCACGTGTGTTTTCTAGTCCCCACGCTCCACCCAGGCTGGTACCACCTCAGGCAAACCCTTTACTCACATGTCCGGCATTTCCATCCCAGATCTGTTCCCTCAGGTGCTTGCCACCTGAGAAGATGCCCACCCTCCTCTGGTTGCCCAGAGAGACAGGGGGTATGACTCCAGAATATACAGGGGTGAGCCCTATTGTTGCCAAAAATGGCTGCTGTTCTGCGCCTTGGGGCACTGCCACTCCAGCATGGTTCCCTCTCAGCTGACCATCCTCTCCTTACTCCCATGCTGCAGAATCAGCACTGACCAGTAGCAGCTCAGGCACTGTCCCCACCTCTCAAGAAAACACCCAAGAATCTGGACTCCTGAGAGTGGAGGGGAGTGCTGGGAGCTCAGAATTGCAGGTAGAGAATATATACAGTTTTACACAGTTTTATGCCTGGCAGGAGAGTGCCATGGCATCCTAGTAGGGGAAGTAGGTCCAGTTTTTAGAGGGTCTCTCCCATGGAGCATAATGGGAGGACTTTTGAACTCTGCTCCTTTGTTTATGGGGTACTCTGAGCCATTCTCTTGGGGGAGGGGACTCCCATCTGCTTGGTGATGGATTTTGTACCTTTTATTTGCATCCTTGGGGTCACAGCTTGCCTCGGCATGGTTGATGCGTGCTCCTCAACTTTCTCTTTTGGTGAAGCTCCAATCCACCAGGTTACTTGCTAAATTTCTGTCCTTTAACACTTTTTCTGGATGGAAGCCTCTGTGGAAAGCTGGATTCAGTCAGCCATCTTGTCCCGGAGTCTTCTTTTGGGGGAGATTTCGTATAGTTGATTCTATTTCAGTACTTGATATAAGTCTGATTCTTTCTGATTAACTCCAGGAAGTTGGTGTGCTTCCAAGTATTGGTCAATTTCTTTCAGATTTTCATATTTCTGAGAATAAAGTTTTTGTAGTATTCATTAAGGATTTTTTGAATTTCTGAGGTGTCTGATGTTATTTTGTCTTTGTCCTTTCTAATTGATGATATTATGGACTTTAATTTTCTATTTTTGGTTGGGTTGACCAAAGGTTTATCAATTTTGTTGAATGTTTCAAAAAACCAACTTTTTGATTCATTAATCTTTTGAATAATTCTTTTGCTTTCAATTTCATTTAATTCTGCTCCAATTTTAGTTATTTCTTTTCTTCTGCTGGGTTTGGGGTTGGAATGTTCTTCCTTTTTCAGTTGCTTAAGATGTCCCCTTAAGTTATTGACTTCCTCTCTTTCTGTTCTCTTGAGGAAGACTTGCACAGCTATAAATTTCCCTCTTAAGACTGCCTTTGTAGTATCCCACAGGTTCTGATAATTCATGTCCTCATTATTGCTTTGTTGCAAAAATTTGGCAATTTCCTTCTTAATCTCATCTATGACCCAGCTATCATTCACCATACAGTTATTTAGTTTCCATGTCTTTTTATGAGTACGTAGATACCTGTTATTGGTGAGTTCAACTTTTATTGCATGATGATCTGAAAAAATACAAGCAATGATTTCTATACTTTTAAATTTACTGAGGTTAGACTTGTGAACTAAGATGTGATCAATTTTGGAGGATGTCCCATGGGCTAATGAGAAGAATGTGTATTCAGTTTTGTTAGGATAAAATGTTCTGTAGATGTCTGTTAAATTCAATTGTTGTATGGTAAAGTTTAAGACCAAAATTTCTTTGCTTAGTCTTTTATTGGAGGATCTATCCAATACTGACAAAGGGGTGTTAAAATCTCCAACTATTATGGTGCTAGAAGATATTAAATTGCTTATGTCTGTTAGGGTCTCCCTTATAAATGGTGGAGCATTCTGGTTGGATGCATAAATGTTAATAATTGGTATCTCATCATATTGAGTGTTTTCCTTGACAAATATGAAGTGACCATCCTTATCTTTCTTTACTTTTGTTGGTTTAAAGCACAGGGTATCTGCAAATAAAATTGCCACCCATGATTTTTTCTAATTTCCGTTGGCCTGGATTACAGATGCCCATCCCTTTACCCTGAGTCTATATTTATCCTTTAAGGTAAGATGTGATTCGTGTATGCAGCAGATATCTGGCCTGAGTTTTCGTTTCCAGTCAGCCAACCTGTGCCTCTTAAGAGGACAGTTTAAGCTGTTCCTATTAATTGAGAGTATTGATAAGCCTGGTAGTATTTTGGGTGTCAGGTTTTTTGAAAGTCCAGTGGACATTTTTAATCTTTTCACCACTGTGCAAATTGGATTTTGGTCAAGATTTTCAGAGTAAGTTTACTGTGGTGGTAGAGCATTGTGGTGGTCATTATGGAGGATGAGTCTGAGGATATCCTGAAAAGCTAGATACGGCAAATTTCTTCAACGTGTGTATGTAATTATAGTATTTAACTTCTCTGTCATCAATGAAGCTCAATTTAGCTGGGTACAGGACCTGGGCTGAAAGTTATTTTGTTTTAGGAGATTGAAGGTCAATAACCATCCTCTTCTGGCTTGAAAAGTTTTAGCAGAGAGATCTGCAGTGCTTCTAATATTCTTCCCCTTGTAGGTTATGATTTTCTTACATCTGGCTGCTTGCAGGATTTTCTCCTTCATGTTAACTTTGGTGAAGTGAATTATAATGTGTCTAGAAGATGCTTCATCTGGGTTGAGTCATGCTGAATTTCAGTATCTCTTGCCATGCTTGGGAAGTTCTCCTCAATTATCTCTTGGAGTAGAGTATCTGTGCCTTTCAGACCATCCTCTTCTCCTTCAGGGATTCCTATGTGGTGAATGTTTGCTCTTTTGGAATGGTCCCACAATTCTCTCAGAGAATGATCCATTTTTGCTCTCCATTTCTCTTCCTCTTTGAGCATTTGGGAGCATTCAAAAGCTTTGTCTTCAATGTCAGAATTCCTTTCTTCTGCCTGTTCCATTCTGCTACTGAGGGATTCTACTGTATTTCTCAGATCTTTGAGGGCTGCAAGTTCTTGCCTCAATGTGTCAAAAGCTTTGGTGATTTGTCTTTGAATTCATTGAATTCTTTTTTTTTCCTTTTTTTTATTTATTAAATCATAGCTATGTACATTAATGCAATCATGGGGTACAATGTGCTGGTTTTATATACAATTTGAAATATTTTCATCAAACTGGTTAACATAGCATTCACTGCATTTCCTTAGTTATTGTGTTAAGACATTTATATTCTACATTTAGTAAATTTCACATGTACCCTGTGAATTCATTGAATTCTTGAGACAACTTTTGAACTGCTCCTTGAATTTCTAATTCCATCTTTACCTCCATTGTAGCAGCCCATATAGCCTATGGCTAGGAGGAGTGAGAGTTATAAGAAATACCTGTATAGCTCAATAATGGAGCACCTTGGTGAAAAGGGCATGGAGAGGGATTTGGCTCTCCTAACAAGCATGAGAGAGCTCGTGAGATGAGAGCATTGGTGAATTGGCAGTCTCTATGCCTGTGGTGTTGAGAGGCACGAGATCAGCCTTATATTAGACTGGAGGAGAAGGTAGTCAGGAGCATGCACATTCTACCATAGACCCGCTCACTCTGACTCTGTCACTTCTCCTGCCTGCAGAATGCCGGCATGGTGTCTCTCTGCTGAAGATCACTAAGCTCTACTAAAGACTAAGATCTATCTTTCTAAGAAGACTGCTTTACTCTCTCAAAGACTATCTTTCTCTCTGTGTCTCCCTTCTGCTAAGGTAAATAGCTATCAGGCACCTAAGAGCAATTGTTCCTGAGCAAGATAATAGCATAGCATCTGTGTCCGGAACACAGCTAAATAGACTGGGGCCAGAGACCAACCAGTCCCGGGCCCTGATAAGTGCCATTCATGAAGGGACCCCAACACTTCATTCTGTTAACCTTATTTGCGATTCAAATTCTGAATTCAATTCATCTCAGCCATTTGTTTATTAATGGGATCTTCTGTTGTGTCTCCTTTGTCATTCCTTGGGGGAGTTGATCTACTCTGATTATTCATGTTGCCAGAGTCTTTCCACTGATTCTGCCCCATGATTATTTTTCACCATTTGGCTAGAGAACCTGGCAAGGTGAAATTGAATTGAGGGCTCCTGGAGTTGTAATTAACCATCCCTTTACCAAAGAACTTGGACTGCTGAATGCAGTTTTTCCCTTAGAGCTTTACAAAGGTCCCATTCAGAACTACAGCCTACAAGTCTGGGGACCTGCTTGGTGTGATGGGGCTAGATGGTGCTGACCAGTTCAGCTAGTCTCTGTCCAATTCTAGTGAATCAGTGGCTTTGGGCTGAAATCACAGCTGTGGAGATATATAAGCGACTAAGACCCCCACACACACAGGCAACAACTAGAAGGGGAGAATCCCACTCTCCCACAACACAACCAGGGTACAACCTTGTTTGGTCCTCAGGTGAACGGCCTGGATCAAGAGTTCCAAACCAATTGTCTCGATCAACACAAACGCCAATCATGTGGGAGAGTTCCAAAGGTCTTCAGGCATCTAGGCAGCTTAATTTAACCCCAGTGGGAGGGACCGTGGAGCCACCACCACTATCAGGGGTGGCTGTTGCCACTGTCAGGGGTGGTGCCGTCAGTCTGGGGCTGTGTGCAGGTTGCAGGAGCTGGGGAGCTGGAGGGCATTGCCACCAGCCACAAGGGTCACAGGAGCCAGACAGGGAACTGGAGAGCAGAGCCACTGACCCCTGGCCTTAGGCCTCAGGAGCCAGGCAGGGAACTGAAGGGTGGAGTTGCCAGCAGTGGGTGGCATGGGTCACAGGAGCCAGGAAAGAGTCACTAGCCGGTGGGCCACAGGTTGCAGAAGTTGGACAGGAGTCACAGCCACGGCCTCCTCCTCCTAGCCACAGGAGCCCAGAGGGGAGTCTAGCCACCCACCACAGCCTGTTGAGCAGGGGGGCCAGTGGGCCAGGTCCCTAGTGGCTGGTAGCATGAGTCCCGAGCTATGCTTTTTCCAACATGGGCAACTCTCTCTCCCCTTGTGACTCCCTGCCTCTGTTTAAGTTATAGTTTCAGTGCAATTGCCCCACAGCTCATGAGGTGCCCTCCCCTAGCAAAAATCTGCCAAATGCTCCAGATTTTGCAGGAGATAGTCTTCCAGACAGGGGTGGGGGTGAGGTGGATTGGGAGTTCATGAAGGTAGGGAGAATATTAGATCCCTACCTACCAAGAGACTGCCTTGGCTTGCAGTGGTATCTCTCCATGGAGGGAGTCCTGGCCCTCAGTCATTCTCTCCCCTTTGGTGAAGCAAAAGGTCCTCTGTTCTCTATTGACTTCAAGCCACTCTCCTGAGGCAGAGAGGGGAAGGATTCCCCTCCTCTTTGGGATGGGTTTTGTATGTGGAAATCTGTTTCCTTGGAGTCCCAGCTTGTTGCAGCAGGGGTGATGGGAACCTATCGATCCTCTCTCTCAGCTCAGCTCCCGGTCTTCTGCTTTATTGGGTTATTTATGGCCATTATTTCTCCCTCTGGATGGAAGCCTCTGCTGAAAGCTGGCCTCAGTTGGCCATCTTGCCTCCTCCCCATAGAATTATTTTCATAATGTCATTTTAAGATTTTCATTGTGAGAATACATAAATTCAATTTATTTTGTATATTGACCTTGCATCCTAAAACCTCTTTCAACTCATTTATTAACTCTATTAAGTTTAAAGTTGATTCCTTAGATTTTTGTTATATAAGGATATAAGAATAAAGATCTTATTATAAGATTATATTATCTGCAAATACAGATAATTTTTCTTCTTTCTTTACAATCTGAATGTCTTTTATTTTCTTGCCTAATTGGCAAGAAATGTTGAGCAGACATTATTGTCTTATCCCTAGTCATAGGGGGAAAGCATTCAGTCTTTTACCATCAGGTATGATTTAGTTGTGGGATTTTCACAGATGCCTTTTATAAGATTTAGGAAGTTTGTAGTCATTTTTTCTGTCTAAAATATTCCTTTAGAATTTGTTACAGATTTGCTATTAGAGAACTCACTCAGTTTTTGTTCAAAAAAAATTTCCTTTCCATTCTTGAAAGATATGTTTGCCAAATATAAAATTCTAGGTTGACAGCTATCTTCTTACAGCACCTTAAAGATAATCATTTCACTGTCTTTTATCTTCCACTATTCCTGACAGTCCAACTATTGCTTCTTGAAGGAAATCTCCTTTTTTATATGCTGCTATTAAAAACACTCCTTCTCTTTAATTTTCTTCAATGTCATAATATGTCTAGCAGTATATTTCTTTTTTATTTATCTTGCCTGGGATTTTGAGACTTCTTGGAACTGTGCATCAATGTCTTTCATCAGCCCTGAAAAATTCTTAGAATTTTTTTCTCAAATTGTACTAACCCAAGCCAGCCAGTTAACAGATGTTTAATGTTTATATCATAGGGAATTGAATGTACAAAACTGAGTCATGCATCTCATAGTGCCATTTATTTAGATCTACCTTTTAAATTTTAAACTCTTTAATAAGTCTATCAAGGAGATACCTGCTCCAAAAAATCATAAAACTATAGGGAAGAATAAGAACTACAAAAAAGTGAGAAACATTTTATAGGATATTTTTAAGATAGCAAATTATTAATAAAAATTAGTTTTTCTTGCCGCTTCTAAATAAATGTTGAACAAATGGCTTGCTTTTCTTTTGATGACTTTTGTTTGAACAGAGAGCTCTGAATTATTAGTCTGCCTGTTCTTGATTTCTCCTTCTCCTAGCTTAGTTGCTCCACAAAAGACACTCACAACGTAATTTAGAAGACAGTTTGTCAATATTTTACTGTTAACCACTCTAGGCAAGGGAACAAATAAAGTAATAAATACAAAGAAGTAACAAAAATCTGGAATTTTCAAAATCTCCTACATCAGTGGTCCTGCATTACTATTTCTTATTACTTGCTATAATAATATCCAAGTCCCATTGGAAATAAGTTCACCACTTTTGTTCCCAACCATTAAACTCCATGCAACTATCTCTCTCCATGCAATTATCTCTTTTACCTTACTTGGGTGAGGTCTGGTAGCTACTACTTATAACTCCTCTCACCAAGTATCAAAATACAGAATGAACAATATCTTCTGCCAATAGTATATCTCCTTATCTCCATTTGATCACCACATGCTATTTTTGTGAGCACTTTATCACTAAAAGTAAGAAAAACTCAATCCAAGCTGGCTTGAGGCAAAGGTAGGATGAGATGGGAAGGATAAAGAAAGATATTTTGGCTCTTATAACTGAAAACATTTAAGAGTAAAGCTCTCTTCAGCCATGGTCTGGATATCATTGAGAACTAGTATTTCTCTCCATCTCTCCTTTCTACTTCTCTCTATACTGTCTTTATTCAAGATTCCAAAGCATCTCAACGCATTCATCAGACTCACGGCCAATGGTCCCTGGGAAAACATCCATTTTCTTTCATAGTACTCCCCAGAAAATGTCCCGAATTGAATTCCTTTGCCCTGGTTTGTATCATGTGCCCATCTATTATCCAAACACTGTGAGAAGGAGATGAAGATGCTTACTGGCCAGGCCTCAGTCTATACAGGAAACCCTTTACTGGAACCTAGTGGACTGTTAGGGATAAGAGGTTGTTCCTCAAAAGAACAAGGAAGTTGCTAGAATTGAGAATAACTAACTATCCCAGTTTACCTA
Source organism: Nycticebus coucang (assembly GCF_027406575.1). Classification (NCBI taxonomy): domain Eukaryota; kingdom Metazoa; phylum Chordata; class Mammalia; order Primates; family Lorisidae; genus Nycticebus; species Nycticebus coucang. The sequence goes on from NC_069787.1 coordinate 104,969,447, forward strand.
AAGCTATGGAATTTCTCAGGAACTAAAACTTTTGATGATATAACCAGGACAGTCCTGAGTAAACCAGGATGGCTAGTCACCCTTTTGCTGTTATCAAATGATTCGAAAAGCTAATACTAAGCCACAATATCCTATGACCTACATGCCTATCAGAATCAGTACAAGATTCTCCTTTGAGATTTATGGCTCTCCTCACTTTCCAGTTTCAAGTTAGCCCTTCCTACTCTGTCTTCTATAGTTGAACACAACTGTCAGTCATCATTGTATGACAGCTGGGTGTATCTCACACAGAGAATATGTAAATCACAGTCTCAGCCTCATGCTGCTCACTTAGCCGGGTCCAAATAAGAGAAATCCACTCCAACCAGAACTTCTAGCTCCCTCTCTGTCAGTAAACTCCATCTTGGGGGACACTTACCAGTTTCTTAATCATCCTACTTATTCTCCCAGCCCCAGACTACACATCCTTTCTTTCTTCTCTTCTTTTTGCTTCATTTCAATTCAGTGCATTCTTTTTTCCTCTCTTCTCATTAGTCCCAAAGAAAGGGGCCACTCTCTCTCTGAGCCTCATGTCTTTTCCTCAGCCTCATAGTAAAACTCCTCTCCCCAAAGCCATCCCAGCACTGCTACTAGCCAGTCTCTTTCTCAATTTGCTCACAACTGATTTGGCCAATAATCTCCAAACAGGGAGTGTACCAGCCCAGGATAGACAAAATAATCAAACAGGGTATAGAACAATAATTTCCAAACTCCTATTTATAATCATTTTTATTATCCTCATTTAATTTTCATGTAAAGGTACATAATACAGAAATACATTAGCACATGTACAGTCACACATCACTTTGTGACAGGAATGCATTCCGAGAAATGCATCATTAAGCTATTTTGTCATGCAAACATCATAGGGTTCTCACACAAATGTAGATGAGATAGCCTACTACATACATGTAGTATAATCTATTATTCCTGGGCTACAAACCTGGACAGCTTATTACTGTACTGAATACCATGGGCAATTGTAACATATTGTAATATATATCTAAACATAGAAAAGTAGGGCAAAAATGTGGCATAAAAGAGAACTGTTTTATATATATAGGGCACTTAACATGAATAGAGCTTAGAAGATTAGAAGTTGTTCTGGGAAAGTCAGTGAATAAGTGGTGAGTGAATTCAGTACCTCTCCTCAGAATCACCTTCAGCTCAAAAGTCACATTTCTGGCCCCACTATGCTGGTATCATTCCTCCTAACCTTAGTAATGAGCATGTCACTGGCTCCCAGTTCTCTAGTTCAAGACTTCTGCATTTGGTTCATGGACTATCATGGTCTATGATGGTTTATCCATCTGAAAAGGAGATAAACAATGGAGGTAATGTAGACCATAAATACACACACGTGTGTATGCACACATATATACATGTATGTGTGTATATATATATGTATATCTTCTGGATGTCAAACATGGTCCTTTATTCTGACATTGACATTATCTATCATTTTCATATTAAAATATTCTTTCCCTATACCTCATGTGATTATGGTAATTATTGTCCTCACTTGACGAAATAATGATTTGGTAGGTCTCTTTGGGTCCTGGAATCCTTTAAATAAAATTTATTCATTCATAAAACCCAAAAGTCTGGGGATAACAAAACCATCAACAGCAGAAAATGTTCTGTTTGATTTTTTTTTTTTTTTGCAGTTTTTGGCCGGGGCTTGGTTTGAACCCACCACCTCCACCTCTGGCATATGGGGCTGGCACCCTACTCCTTTGAGCCACAGGAACCACCCTGTCTGATTTGTTTTTAAGGTTGAGAGAGAAGTTGATTCCTAGGGTAAAATAGAAATAGTCCAGAAGAGGTTACAAACTAAGACTTCCCAATTAATTATCATTCTTTAGCATGTTTATTTCCTAATAGCAGATTTTGGAGATGCTAAGAAGATAATGAGCCCAGGGCAATGAGCACCAATAAGGGGAGACTGAGGACCATCAGTACCATTATCACACCCTGTCAAGGGCTGTTTCTATCCTAGAACTTTTGCCCTAAAAAGGCTTCCTATATCTCAGAGAAGACCTTAATATAGGTATGCCCTGGTAACAGGAAAAACATGGTATCATGGAAGGCCTACTGCCCTTCCCCAGATTTTATACCCAGGAATTTTACATTTTCACAGCTACCACTGAATCAAATTCCCTGCCCCTACTGAAGCCTGATAGAATGACATAAGATTTTGTCCATGTTCCTAATGCATTTTACTTTAACACCAGTGGAAGCAAGGTTTGAGTTTCCCAACTGAATCCCTACTGGGCAAACAAATACACATCTACTTCTTGTCTAGCCTGAGAAGATAGATATTTAGGTGGGGTTTTCTTTAATTGAAAATCCATATGCTATTAGTCATTCCAACTGAGGCTTAAAAACATAGCCAGAAATAAAAAGTCAGTGAATGAATTCTGGGCAATGTTTTAGTTAGTCATGCTTTCTAGCTTTAGAATTGAATCTTGAGACTGCAAATGAGATAGAGTGCTTGAGCTATTTCTTCCTCTTGTCTAGTCAGGGGAATATTATCTTGTTACTCCCATAATCCAAACCAAGTGGAAATGAGTCACTACTTAGCTGAATCCTGCCATGAAACGCCCACATTAGGCTGAAACTCGGTTTTCAATGGTCATTTTTCTGAGTCATATTTGACCCAGCAGCATGAGCTCATGACAAGAACATACCGAGTGTGACCTTCAGAATCTGGAATGGGCATTTCACCTGGGAAGAGTAGGTGGGGCCTCCCACTTCTAGGAACTTGAATTTTCCTTTTCTGAACCCACGCTTATTGACGACAACCTCCGAACATAGTAATATTCAGCCTATTATTTTTCAATATGTTTCTATGCTGTAGATAAGAAATATTGTTTACTTCTTTGGAAATCAGAGACTCGGCTTGGTGAAATGATGTAAGTAAAATCCCACAATACTGTTAGAGTTTGGTCATGAAGGTGTTCACATGTGATTATATATACTGAGATTGCTTTACTCCCCGTTCTCAGATTTGGAGAAAAAAAAATCCTGCAAGTTTCTAAACATCCTTGCCCACTGACAATCAAGACAGAGGTTAGATTTAGGGAGTATCCTCTTGGCCACAGAGCTAAGGTATACATCTGGAGGGTCATCTGGGACCCTAACAGCCAGAGGGGAAGAGCTACAAAGAGCCAACCTCCCGGCCACTGAGAGGTCTTTTGAGTCCGAATTCTTTGTTCCCAGTTCAGACCCCAGTAGTGTCCCATTATTAGGAGTCTCAACATGTGCACTGACTTTGGTCCTCTTCAAAACACAGACCTTCACCAAGATACGATCCCTGTTCCTTTGGCCTTTCATGTAACTTTAATTCTCCCCCACCCCAACCCCATCCCCTGGGTTCCACTGTCCCTGGAGACATAAGTGAGATTGGTTTAAGCCTTCATTCCACACCCTGGGAAAGCCTACTGCCCTTCCCCAGATTTTATACCCAGAAATTTTACATTTTCACAGCTACCACTGAATCAAATTCCCTGCCCCTACTGAAGCCTGATAGAATGACATAAGATTTTGAGCGTTTTTTCATATGCTTATTTTCCTTTTTTATATCTTTTTGTCTGTTCAGCTCTTTTGCTCATTTTTTCTTCTTTTTATTTTTTTATTTTATTTTTTTCTTTAAGCATATTATTTTTTTTCTTTTTTTATTAAATCATAGCTGTGTACATTAGTATGATCATGGGGCACCATACACTTGGTTCATAGACCGTTTGACACATTTTCATCACACTAGTTAACATAGCCTTCCTGGTATTTTCTTAGTTATTTTGCTAAGACCTTTACATTCCACCTTTACTAAGATTCATATATACCCTTGTAAGATGCACCACAGGTGTAGTCCCATTAATCCCCCTCTCTCCCCTCCCTTTCCCCCTTCTCCCTATTCTTAGGTTGTAACTGGGTTATAGCTTTCATGTGAAAGTCCTAGATTAGTTTCATAATAAGGGTGAGTACATTGCATAAAAACAGAGAAGTAGATGTCTGGAACAGAATAGAGAACTAAGAGATGAATCCAGCTACTTACCATTATTTAATCTTTGACAAGCCAATTAAAAACATTCAATGGGGAAAAGATTCCCTATTTAACAAATGGTGCTGGGTGAACTGGCTGGCAACCTGTAGAAGACTGAAACTGGACCCACACCTTTCACCATTAACAAAGATAGACTCTCACTGGATTAAAGATTTAAACCTAAGACATGAAACTATAAAAATACTTGAAGAGAGTGCAGGGAAAACCCTTGAAGAAATTGGGTTGGGCGAGTTTTTTATGAGAAGGACCCCCCGTGCAATTGAAGCTGCTTCAAAAATACACTATTGAGACCTGATCAAACTAAAAAGCTTCTGCGCAGACAAGAACACAGTAAGTAAAGCAAGCAAACAGCCCTCAGAATGGGAGAAGATATTTGCAGGTTATGTCTCCGACAAAGGTTTAATAACCAGAATCCACAGAGAACTCAAATGCATTAGCAAGAAAAGAACAAGGGATCCCATCGCAGGCTGGGCAAGGGACTTGAAGAGAAACTTCTCTGAAGAAGACAGGCGCGTGGCCTTCAGACATATGAAAAAATGCTCATCTTTAATCATCAGAGAAATGCAAATCAAAACTACTTTGAGATATCATCTAACTCCAGTGAGACTAGCCTATACCACCAAATCCCAAGACCAGAGATGTTGGCGTGGATGTGGAGAAAAGGGAACACTTCTGCACTGCTGGTGGAATTGCAAATTAATACATTCCTTTTGGAAAGATATATGGAGAACACTTAGAGATCTAAAAATAGACCTACCATTCAATCCTGTAATTCCTCTACTGGGCATATACCCAGAAGACCAAAAATCAAATCATAATAAAGATATTTGTACCAGAATGTTTATTGCAGTCCTATTCATAATTGCTAAGGCATGGAATAAGCCCAAATGCCCATCGATCCACGAATGGATCAATAAATTGTCGTATATGTACACCATGGAATACTATGCAGCCTTAAAGAAAGATGGAGACCTTACCTCTTTCATGTTTACATGGATGGAGCTGGAACATATTCTTCTTAGTAAAGTGTCTCAAGAATGAAAGAAAAAGTACCCAATTTTTCTTCTTTTTAAATAAAAACTATATACTTAAGGCATGCAATATGATGCTTTGATACACACATACATAATAAAATGATTACTGTAGGCTGAGCACATTGGCTCATGCCTATAATCCTAGCACTTTGGGAGGCAGAGGTGGGAGGATGGCTTGAGTTCAGGAGTTTGAAACCAGCCTGAGCAAGGGTGAGACCCCATCTCTATAAAAATAAAAAAACTATCCAGATGTAGTGGCGCATGCCTGTAGTCCTTGGGAGGCTGAGGCAAGAGGATTGCTCAAGCCCAAGAGTTTGAGGTTGCTGTGAGCTAGGACACCACAGCACTCTACCCAGAGCAATACAGGGAGACTCTATCTCAAAAAAAAAAAAAATGATTACTACAGTCAAACAAATTAACATATCCATCTCCACATACAGTTACTTTTTAAGGTAAGAGCACCCCATTTGTAGATTTCTACAATTTTTTATCCATTCTTCCATCAGTGGACACTTAGGTTGTTTCCATAGCTCAGCTATTGTGAATAATGTTACAATGAACATGACAGCACAGACATCTCTTCAAGGTACTAATTTCATTTCCTTTGGATATATACCCAGAAGAGGAATTGCTGGACTATATGGTGGTTCTACTTTTAATTATTTGAGGAAACTCCATACTGTTTTACATAATGGCTGTACCAATTTGCATTCCCACCAACAGTGTACAAAGGTTTCCTTTTCTCCATATCCTCATTACACTTGTTATTTTTTTTTTTTATCATAGCCATCTAATTGATGTGAGGGGACAATTCATGGTAACTTTGACCTGAATTCGCCCGATGATTAGTGATGTTAGGTATTTTTTCATGTCCCTGTTGGCCATTTGTGTATTTTCTTTGGAAAAATGGCTATTCAGGTCTCTTGTTCATTTATTAATCAAGTTATTTGCTATTGAGTTGTGTGAGTTCCTTTTATATTTTTTATATTAACCCTGTATCAGATATATGTCCTGCAAATATTTTCTCCCAATCTATAAGTTGCCTTTTCATTTTGTTGATTATTTTCTTTGCTGTACAGCTGTTTTTAGTTTGTGTAGTCCCTTGTTGATTTATTATTGTTGCCTCAGCTTTTGGTGTAAACACCAAAAATCATTGTCAGCACTAATATCAAGACACTTTATGTTTTCTTCTAGAAATTTTATGGTTTGGGGTCTTATGTTTAAGTCTTTCATCCATTTTGAGTTGATTTATGTGTATGGAATGAGAATCCAATTTTACTCTTTTGCATGTGGATATCTAGTCTTCCCAACACCATTTACTAGCCTTTCCTCTTTGTCAAAAATTAGTTCACTGTATATGCTCAGGGCTATTTCTGCGCTCTATGTTCTGTTCCACTGGTCTATGTGTCTGTTTTTATGCCAGCATGATTTGATTATTATGGTTTTGTACTATAATTTGAAATCAGGAAGTGTGATCCCTCCAGCTTTGTTCTTCATCAAGTTTGCTTTGGCTACTCAGGATCTTTTGTAGTTCTGTATAAAGTTTAGAATCACTCTTTCTATTTCAGTGAAAAATGCCACTGACATTTTGATAGGGATTATGTTGAACCTGTATATCAGTTTGGGTGGTCTAAACATTTAAACAATATTAATTCTTCCAATCCATGAACACTAGATATCTTTCCATTTACTTTTGTCTCCTTCAGTCTCTTTCAGTGATGTTTTATAGTTGTCAGTGTACAGATCATTCACCTCCTTAGTTAAATTTATTCCTAATACTTTATTCTTTTTGATGCTATTGTAAATACTATCATTTTCTTGATTTCCTTTCTGGATAGACCATAACTGGTATAAAAAAAATAAGTGATTTTTATTTTTTTTTATTGTTTGGGATTCATTGAAGGTACAAATAATTAGGGTACACTGATTTCATTTGATAAAGTCTCTCTTATACTTTTGTCTCACCCCTAAAATGTGTGCCATACGCTGTGACCTCCCTCTCCACAAGTGATTTCTGTATGTTTATTTTGTATCTTGCAAGATTTCTGAATCTGTTTATTAGTTCTAACAGTTTGGGGTATTTTTTGTGTAGTCTTTAGGGTTTTCTACATATAGGATCACCTCATTTGTAAACAGAGATGATTTTATCTCTGTCTTTCCAATTTGGATTTCTTTTCCTTATTTGGCTCTTGCTATCATTTCCATTGTTTTAAATCAGGTTGCTCATTTTTTTTTTTTTTTTTGGCCAGGGCTGGGTTTGAACCCACCACCTCTGGCATATGGGACCAGTGCCCTACTCCTTGAGCCACAGGCGCCGCCCAGGTTGCTCATTTTTTATTGTTGAGTTTTAATAGTTCTTAGTGTATTTTAGATAAGAATCTTTTATCAGATGTCTTGTAATATTTTGTCTAAGTCTATGGTTGGTCTTCCCAATACACATATTTTGAGTTAATATTTATTTCTATTCTCAGTCTTTAAAAATAGAATTATATCATCTTCTGTATTTAACAGTATCTGTAATTACAGACAATGTCTGGAATTAATTCCTTTCTTTCAGGTTTTGTGATGATTTCCCTCTTTGACTTTGGTATTTTTCAATACTTCAACACATCCGGGTATGTATTTATTTTTATTTACCTTTCTTGGAATTTACCTGTGCAAGTTTAATATGATGCATATGCCTCTCATCAGTTCTAGAAAATCCTTAGCCAATAATTTATTAAATATTATTTTTCTCTTACTCTATTTGCTCTCTTCTTCTGGTATTCCTCTTAGATGTATACTGGAACCTCTCATTCTTTCCTCCAGTCCTCTGACCACTGTTTCATGCTTTCCATTTCTTTAAGTCTTGATCTACATTTTCCATAATTTCTCATTTCTATGTTTTAACTTATAAATGCTACCTCCAGCTGTGTCTAATCTGCTAATACCTGTTGGTGGTTTTCTATTGCTGCCATAGCAAATTTCCAGAAACTTAGCAACTTCAAAAAATACGAATTTATTATCTCACAGTTTCTATAGATCAGATATATGGCATGATAAAGTTGGATCCTCTACATAAAATCTCACCAGGCTTCAATTTAGCTATATGAAATGCCTATGGTTTTCGTATAAGGCTTGGGCTCCTCTTCCAAGCTCATCATTGGTTGGAAGAATTCATTTCTTAGCGGTAACAGGACTGAGGTTCCTGTTTCCTTAACATATGACCTCTTTCATCTTCAAGTTAGCAATAGTGCATGAAATTCTTTTTATTCTTCAAATTTCTGTGACCTTTTTGATGCATCACTCTTGCCTTCTGCTTCTTTGGGGGGTTCATAGGATTTTATTGGGCCTTTTTGAATAATCTAGAATAATCTGTTTAGCATCTGGTTAGCAGCTTTAACAGCTGACCTTAACCACCTGCAAAATCGTTTTTGCCATGTAATATGTTACAGCCATGAGAGTAACACAAGAGCCAGAGATCATGAGTGGGGTGAGAAGGCGCAAAATTACGCCTACTACACCATCCATTGAGTTTTTGTTTCATTATCTTTTTTTTGTTTTTTATGGTAACTTTTACTTGCTTATAGTTTTAGTTCCTTCCTTTATATCTTTAACTAAATATTATCTGATGGAGCTTCATTACAACCGTTTGTTAAATCTTGTGATGTTGTTTATAACCAAGTGATGTGCTGGAGTCAGCTTGCAAGAAATAATTCTGCCCATCTCTTTCCACCTTTGCATTCAGTGGCTTTACATTCATATTGGTAGCTTAAAATCAGCCATGGCATAGTGACTCCATGAAAATTGGCAACTTTGACTACATTTGGCGTGTTTTTCTTTTTTTCTTCTAAGAGTTAGAACCAATGTACCACCATTTGTAACGTATGTTAAGTTTAGGGTTTTGAGCTAAAGTTTGACAAGACTTTAAATGTAGAAATCCTGTGCAACACTCATTGAGGATTTGGCAGTTACCTCTGAGAGTCATTCCAGATGCATTATCAGCCTGAAATCACCTATTATTTTCTTCTCTCTTGTTTTTAACTCTAATTCTGTGATAGATTATGGAATTGCCTTTTAAAGCTACTTTCTTAGTGTGAGAATTACAGGACCATGAAGTGCATGGTGTAAATTTAAACATCAGTTACATAAGAGATAGAAGGTCATCGTAATGCAGTCTCAAAAGATGTTTTTCTTCTTTTCCACACATGGACCATCTCAGGCAAAGCCTAACAAGTTTCCTTGCTTTCTCCCTAGGAGAGTGGGCTCATTGTTCTAGTCTGTTTCTTCATTATATAAATCATTAAATAGATCACTAAATAAATCTTGTCCAGTGGTTCTCGAGTTACATTCCCTGGAGCCCTGTGAGATTCTAATAAATGACCCTGAGTGAGAATAAGAACAAAGTTTCCTCCCTCCATGCTACAATCCACAGCAGCACCCTGTGGGTGAAAGCTACAGTAGGCTAGAGTCACTGAGGACTTGCGCAGGTTATAGCCCTGAGCCTCAGCTCCTCCATTGCTACGCATGCCTAAGGTGGCAAAGGGGGTTGGAAGGTTCCCCAGAATAGATGAGAAACCAGTCTGGGAAATGTCTAGATAGAGATCAGCAGCTTAGAGACGGGATATAAATAAAGCTAGAAAGCAATGATAAGTACCCTTCAGCTGCAGCTATCTAACCTGTGGGCTGTAATTTTCCCTCATTAAATCCTACCTAAAGTATCCTTTGATTTGTAGTTTAGTGCTCCTCTGTCCTTCAGCCTGATAGCTTTCTTCCTTGGACAAAAGACTGACTGTTTAATTGAAGCATGAAACTATTACCATCTCACTTTTTGCTTTGTATATGTACATCCCCAAATCCCTAATAAAAGCCCTTGAATATTCTGCTCAAGGCAACATCCGTTAGCCTTCCTAGGGGCTGATATGGTGTCATCTCTCACAGTCAGAAAACTGTGTGTGTGTGTGTGTGTGTGTGTGTGTGTGTGTGTAAATTTTGCACACACACACTCTTCCTTTGTCTCCCAGACTCCAGGTAAAGTCTCTGCATAGAGGAACTCCCAGTTGGTTCCCAGGTTGCAACAGCATTATCTTCCTCCTGCCCTCCCACTGCCACACAAGAATACACATCCAAACACACACATAAACACACACACACACACTTTTTATGTACACAACATATTTGTCTTTCTAAAAATATTACCATCATAAAAAGGTTTCCCCATTTTTAAAATTAGGAAATGTCTAAGATATTCTAAACTCTTAAGAAGCAACTGAGGCACAGAGGTGTTACCCAACCGTCAGTGAAAAAAAGGTTGAGACTGGAATCCAGATTAAAAATAGAAAGGAATGATATTGGACAAAAAAAAATTAAGCCTTTTGTAACTAGAGATATTTTGTGTGAGAATCCTGCAATTTAACTCCTGACCAATGTGAAAAACACAAAGTGAGAATGGACATTAAATCAAAGCTTTTAGTTATATTATTGTTCATCTGCCCTACTAATATTAGCTGGTATTCTCAGAGTCCAGAGCTCCACATGTAATGCTCAGCATTTTGTATTTATCCCCCTCCCCCATTTAATCTATAAAACACTCCAGGAACTCTCCTCCTTGGTGCCATCTCCTATTTGGCATCATGGCCCCTCTTCGACCCCTTGAAGCCCAAGATAATCAAAAAGAGGACAAAGAAGTTTGTCTGGCACCAGACTGATATATCAAAATTAAGCATAACTGGCAAAAACCAGAGGCATTGACAACAGGGTCCATAGCAGATTCACGGGCAAGATCTTGATGCTCACATTGGTTATGGGATCAATAAGAAAACAAAGTACATGCTGCCCAGTAGTTTCCAGAAGTTCCTCATCCTCCTCACCTACAACATAAAGGAACTAAAAGTGCTGTTGATGTGCAACAAATTGTACTGAACAGAGATTTCTCACATTTCCTCTAAGAACTCAAAGCCATTGTGGACAGAGCAGCCCAGTTGGCCATCAGAGTCACCAATCCCAATGCCAGGCTGCACATCAAAGAAATGAACAGACAGCTCATGTGCACATTTTATTTGTGTTTAAATAAAACCATAAAAACTAAGAAACAAAATCCAGGGAAATAAGCACTATTATCTCATTGCACAGATGAAGACTCCTCCATGATTTCTCCACTGTTTAAGGCAGAGTCAATCCACAGTAGCTACAGTTTAACCACATAGTTCCATCAAATCTCTGCTAGCATCCATTCTCATTAATCATGTGTATCATGTTTGTGAACTTGCCTACTTACTAAAATTTATATTAACTCCAAAATCAATATTTGTAGCACTTCCACAGTTACAGTTGAACACGTACAGAGGGCAAAAATGTTGAGTTGCCCAAGTTGCATGTTCCCAGATGAGATGCAACAGGTTGAAGCATTACCTTTTTTCAGCTCTCACACTGTAAACAAGTATCATTTCTGAAGTATGTTTACTGCCACATTATTCACGCTTTTGTGCTTTTTGTTCATTTCATTTTATAATATGGCCCCTGAGCATAGTGCTGAAGTGCTGCCTACTGTTTGTAAGCAAAAGCAGGCTTTGATGTCCTTTATGGAGAAAATAGGTGTGTTAGATGAACTTTCAGTGGGCATGAATTTTAGTGCTGTTGGCTGTGAGTTCAATGCTAATGACCCAGCAGTTTATGTTAAATAAGGTCTTTAAACAGAAATACACAGAAAATGGGTGTGGTGGTACATGCCTGTAATCCCAGCTGCTCAGGATGCTGAGGTGGAAGGCTCACTGGAACCCAGGAGTTTGAAACCAACCTGAGCAACATAATGAGGCCCTGTCTCAAGAGGGAACAAAAAACACACAAGAAAGAAAAAATACAAAGTAAGGTTGTCTGTTGGTAAAAATGTGACCAGAGGCTTGCAGGCACCTCTAATGGGCAAGGATTCAGCATTCACTAATCCAACTTTCTTTGTGCTTTTATGGAATACAGTATGTGATTAATGGGAAGCAACTGTGTCTCATTGTGCCTCATAAACAGCCTCAGCCAAGTATTTTTGAATTAAGGTGACAACATGAACCTCAGCACGCACTTACCCTGTTTCCCCAAAAATAAGACATCCTCCGAAAATAAGACCTACTTACAGGAAAGATAAGACGTCCCCTGAAATAAGACTTAGCGCATCTTTGGGAGCACACCTTGACACTGTCTTATTTTCGGAGAAACAGGGTAGGAGGGCCAGGTAGATAAGGCCCTCGCATCTCCACATATTTAGTGGCTTAGCTATTCGAAACTCTACCTGGCAAACTTCAGCGCCTTTCAGGCAGCTGCCTCTGTACTTGTTTTACCCTCTACAGAGGGGAACCTGGTTAATCAGGAAAGAACCTCCCTGAAAAGGTAAACAGTGAGTAGAGTGTACATATGGTGGAAAACAAATGGCTCTTGGTACCATGTTGTGGAAATTATCTCTCGCAGATAAAGGAGCAGGGCAAGCCCAGGTGGCATTGGTGAGTAACCTCCTCCATCACAGGACCCATTCCTGACGTGTGCACTGAGAGAAAACTCCAGCCCCACACTCAGCACTCTCAGAACTGTGCTGTCCATTTGTCGTGTGGCACTCTGTGTCGACATCACACACCACCATGGCTGTGACCGCCTGCCAGGGATTGGGGTTTGTGGTCTCATTGATTGGGACTGCAGGTATCATTGCTGCCACCTGCATGGACCAGTGGAGCACCCAAGACTTGTACAACAACCCAGTGACAGCTGTATTCAACTACCAGGGCCTGTGGCGCTCCTGTGTCCGAGAGAGCTCCGGCTTCACAGAGTGCCGGGGCTACTTCACCATGCTGGGGCTGCCAGGTAAGGAGGTCCAGGTGCCTGGCTGGCTGGGGAGCAAGGGGGATGGTGATTGCAGTTGGAGAGGGGACTGCAGCCTCTGCATGGACACCACAAGCGGTGTCCATGGAGGAAGCAACTGCAATTCGTTTTGACTAGACCACCAGCCACTGCCACCATAGGAATCTTAGGGAGAGCAATTTTCTGGAGCTGTTGGAGCTTCCAGTTCTCTTAACTGGATGTGCTCAATTCTCCCCAAGAAGTTTTTTTTTTTTTAATAACTCCTATGTAAGCAATGGCATAGTTTCAATTATCCACAGAGAGAGGAGTCAGAAAGCCCAGACTTAGCTATTTTCTTCCTTTATCCCTGAGAGTGCCCCTCACTAAGTTGGGGACTGCCTATCACTTTGACAGAGTTCCATCTTCAGGCTCCCTTGTGCCTTGCCTCAGCCAGGTCAAGACACAAAGAAATAATAACAAGTGAAGACTTTATTCATATAGTGATTTTGTTATTTTATATATTCAACACTTATTTGTGGAGTGATCCTTACAACCTCTGGATTCTGTGGCCTTACCACCCCCTAAAATATGAAAGTATGCACCAGGCTGCGTATGATGAGGTGCCAAGTAAGGAGGAGCCGGTGCTGCAGGGGACAAGACGAGGGTGAAACTGCTGAGGGAAGACTTCCTCAAGGTGGAAAAACAAGTGACCCTCAAAAGGTAGTTAGAGTTTGGAGGGGACAGCAGTACAGCAAAGCCATGAGGGTGCTACCACTCAAGTCTTCCTCGGGGGCAAATGAGAGAACGACCTGGGCTAGAGGAGAGGGTTTAAGAGGGGACAATTATGGAAAGCAATGAATGCCAAGCTAAGGGGTTGGAAAGCCTGCAAGAGTTTTATTTTTTCTTTTAGAATTATGGTATTTTAAGAATATTAATCTGACAAGAGCATACAAAAGAGATTGAAGCAGGAGGACAGTCGAAGGCAAAGGCAGTAGAACCAGGGGGAGGGGAGGGACTGGCTATGCCAGGAGAACATGAGCTAGATGGGAAGGTGACCAGCAGCTAGTCAGTGGGGGCTCCCCAACTGGGGCTGCAGGGAAGATGAACCACTTACATGCCCCTATGTCTTGCTGACCCCTGCTTAGCTCTGGGTCTAACACGGGCTTCTCCTTAACCTCAGATGGAAAGTACCCATATCCTGCCTACAGGGTACGGCAGAGCTAAGGTCATAGTAGAGAGAATCAGTCTGCAGTGCTGACATCTGAAGGTTTCAGATGTTCTTCACAAAGGAGAAGTAACAATGGTAAATCATATACTGGTACTTGAGTAAGCAACTGCCTTGCAATTTTCATGACCTCTTCAGCCACCTTGTAAGCGTGGTGCTATCACTATCACCCTTTGAGACAAGAAAATTGAGTCTGAGTAACTTGCCCAAGGTCACATACAGCTGTAACCAGGACTCAAACCCTGTCCTGTCTATGCCAAAGCCCTGGTTTGTAACCCTAATAGGGAGTCACAAAGCACAAAGCAGAAATCTCTCCTGACCGAAAGTGGAGCCCCACAGCGCAGAGATACCTCCCTGTCCTCATTTCTTGACTAAGCCTAGCGCTGCAGCCTCTCAGAGCTGCCAACATCTCTCATACTTACATTTAAATGACAGCACAGAATTTTAAAATTTCCTTTGAGATATGTGCTCTCAAGAATGCAAGCACAGACTCTCTCAGGCTCAGCAGGAAGAAGATACAACTGAGTCTTCCAGGGAACTCCTAGGCATAAAACTGACGGTCACTTTCCTCAATAAAGTCATTTCATGAGGCCTATAACCAATAGCACAGTTGTTCTAGGCTGACCAAATTTAAACAAGGTCCCTTCTTGAAGGGCACAGGAAAGGAAAAGCAGAAAGTCTTTGGTCCTCTCACATACACAGAAATAATAAAGAAATAAACAATACATAGTAATTGTGGAGTTAAAAAATGTCTATTCATCTAACAAACATTTGTTGAGCACTGACTATGTCCCAAGCTGTCTACACATGGGGAATATGCACAGGGTGCCAAAAAAATATATACACACTTTAAGAGATGTCATCTACGTAGTTCTTTCCAAAGATGAATTGAAGGTACCATTACTGGTCAACTGTACCTAGACATGAGTATCCAATGTACCTATGCTTTTTGGGAATGGTCGATTTTACCTTCAAAAAGATCACTTAAAATGTGTATATACTTTCTTGGTACCCCAGGTAGATATCAAAAGGTTCATAAATTTAAAAAGAAAGATATACAGTAAACAGATCATTGCAAAGCAAAGTTTCTCAACCTCAGTACAACTGACATTTGTTGCCATGTAAGTCTTTCATGTAGGCAGCACTGCAGGACATTCAGCAGCATCTCTGGCCTCTACCGACTAGACAGGAGTAGCATCCCCACCCCACCCATTTAACAAGCAAAAATATCTCCTGACATTTCCAAACATCCCCTGGGGGGCAAAAACATCTCGGTAGAGAACCACGGCAATTAAGTGTAGCAAGTGCCATATACGGAACAGTGTACACACTGTGAAGAAAGAGAAGACTTCCAAGAGCAATGACGCTGAACTGAATTAACCTTATACTAACAAATAAGTTACCCAAGAAGGCAAACAGGCGAAGGATTTCTCAGAAAGAGAGACCATCATCTTGGAAAAGACACAGTGGCATGAGAGAGGATAGTGTGTTAAGAGAATTAAAAGAACTTACTTCTGTTTGTGTATGATAATAGATAGGGAAGGGGGGACACAGTACAATAATATATGTTAAATACTTAAGAATAATATGTTTGGGGGGAGTTTGGGGGTTTTTTCTGATTAATATGAGGATACAGATGATTAGGTTACAAGAAAAATGTTTAAATATTTGGCAAGAATTAAATTTTTTTTAAAGCTTTACTATGAAATTGTTTTAAAGACTTAAATGCAAATATTTACTTTTTAAAGACTTATGTGGAAATATATACTATAGGTTCCTAGATGGGAATATTCTAAGAATGTGAATTTTCCTCTAATTCATATATAATAATATTTATAATGGAATTGATTGAGACCTTGCTCTGTGCCAGGCATTGTTTTAAGAAATTAACAAATACCTGTATTAACATGTCTAATTTATATGATTATATAAATTTAAATAAATTACCTATATACACTTTAATCCTTGCAACAACCTTATGAGGTAAGCACTAGAATAATCTCCATTTGATAATAGAGGAAATTGAGGCACAGAGTTTAAGAATTTCCCTAATGGTGCTGTAGTAATAAATGGCAGACTTTCTCCAGAGTCTGAGCTCTTCCCCATTGCAAGAATTCTTATCAAAATACATGTAAGCAATTCCTGATAGGAACATGACAAACTGTATATTTATAAGAAAAGTGGGTGAGAAATTTTTTAAGGTTTTTTTTAAGAGTAATAAAAAATATTCAATCAAATTTTAAAGGTCTCATAATTAAAAGTGAGTTTTTGCATAAGGATGGACAAACAGATTAATGGAACAAAATCTAAATTTAGACATATGTGTGAATTTAATGAAAGATAGAGGATGTTTTACAAAGCACTGAGGAAAAGGGAAGGTTGTTCACTAAAGCCTACAGAAATTTTTGACTGGATTTTTCAGAAGGAAAAGGGAATTACAGTATACACTTACCAAAATAAAGCCCAGATTAATTAAATGTAAGAAAAATACATAAAACACTTTTAAATATTTCAAAACTATAAAATAATTCTAAATTTTTTTTGTCTCTTAAATGGAAAATCATTTTCTAAGCATTGAAACGAGGGAGGAAAACACGAAAGAAAAATAAGTTCATTTGACTACATCATTCAGCAAATATTTATTCAACACATTTTTTCTTCGGTCCCCATCCTCCCAGTTGATTATTCACCACATCTTATGCACCAGGCACCGGGAAGCCCATAAAATGAAACACATTGTGGTTTTTTTTTCCAAAACTATGAATGAAATTAAAAAAAGAAATAACCAATGGGAAAAGATGTCTTTAGCAATTACAGCAATGTATCAATATCTTTAGCAAATAAGTAGTTGATATAAATTTACAGAAGAAGTGCTAAAATCCCAGTAAATGAAGGAGTACAAACTGACAATTCAAGAAAAGGAAAACAATGTTTCATAAATATTTGGGTTTTTTTTAAATATTTGGTTTTTTTTAAAGGTTCAAAGTCAATAACTAAAGAGCTGCAAATTAAAACAAGTGATCACGTATAACTTACCAAATTCATAACGCAGGTAATAAATACAATCTTTCAAATACTTCTGTTTGAATGAAATTCATAGAAAGCAATATGTAAAACAGATTTTTTTAAAACTTTACACTTTTTGATCATTTAATTCTACTCCTAGGAATCTATTCTAAAAGAGTACTCAGAAATGTTACATGTAAGATGTTCATCATAATATTGCCTTTTATACAAAAACAATTGGGGAAAGATACAATCTAGCTATAAAAGAATAGATGCTGTTTAGGTGAATAATTGCACTTCTATGTACAGAATACTGATACACTCACATTAAGCAAAGTCTACAAGAGCTGTGATGACATTAATACATTTACAGTTTTGGGCCAGGTTTTTTCGGTTTGAACCCGCCGCCTCCGGCATATGGGGCTGGTGCTGCCCCGACATTAATACATTTAAATGAAAAGAGCAAAACATTAAAGAACATAATCCTGTGTTCATGTGAAAAATATATACACAGAATTGATAAAAAGGAAGTATGCCAAATATTTTTTCTAGATTTGTTCATAACTTCTCTTGATTTTCTATTATGAACACCAAAAGGTGGAATCAGAAATTAGGAAATACATTATAACATTTTAAAAGAAAAAAATTAATAGATATGTCAAGTATTTTTCTTGCTACTATATTTATATTGCTATTTGTGCCACCATTTTACCTAATTACTATACATGGTATTATAAAAAGCGGTAGAAATATTTTCTCCAATGTTGGTAAAATAATAGAAGTTCCTGAAAACTTACTTTCTAGCTTAAAATGATACTGCTAGAGCCATATTTAACTCTGAACACAGGGATGATGTCCCCAAGGAAGTCAGCAAAAAAAAATGCACCGTTTTAAGGACAATTACACAAAGTTGTTCCACTCCTATTGTTGTTAAACAGAATCAAACCAGGACTTAAACCCTAGAGATATACTTGATACGTTTCAACAAAGCTTGTTACCATGTTGTTCAGCAGATTTTACTCTGAGGACCCCATTCATTCTTTGGCAGATATAGCCAAAGTAGTGGGCCACTCAGCACACAAAAAACTCACCAAGAAGTGAAAAATCTCATTTTCCAGGTGTTTTAAAACATGTCAATATGTATTTTACATAGAAGTTTGTAGACTTACAATTTCTCTCTTCTCATTAAGTATTCTGCCTATGTGGAGATAGTTTTAGTCTATCCTTTAAAATTAACTTTTTTTCATCAAAAAAAAGAAAAAAGTCATTGCCACCATTTCAACCAAAAAAGAAAGCTCAATTCTTTATTACCTGAGTAACTTTTGTTTTATTTTGAAATTTTGCATAAAAACATTTTCATAAGGAAATTGACAGAGAAACTGCCATAAGTGAGAACAGATAACTTGTAATGAACTATTTTTTTATTCTTTATTATTTTGGTGGTATTATAGCCAATATATGGATGGGAGAGTGTCAGACAAATTTCATAAACTAAACAACTAGAAACTAAACTGTTAATGCTCTTAAGAATAAAACCTGCTTCTTGGTTGAAATAAGAGTAAGATGGACTATCCATGGCAACAGTAGCAGAATCATTCCCAAATTATTCCAACAGCATTTTCCAATCTAATTGGTCAATCCATGTCCATCAGCAAAGACCAGTGTTCCTCGTCCTACTTGTTCCCTCTCTGCTTTTTAGACCTAGCCTTGTAGCTCAGTTCCAGGGCTATACAGCCATCAATGCTTACTCACTGAAAGTCATACCACTGTTGTCTGCCCTCTTATTTTAGGTTTTCTAGCTCATGCTTTATTGTCTAGAAACACTAATCACAAATCCTAAAGTAAGGGGAGGCACCTGTGGCTCAGTGAGTAGGGCACTGGTAGGGCACTGGTCCCATATACCAAGGGTGGCAGGTTCAAACTCAGCCCTGGCCAAACTGTAACAAAAAGTAGCCAGGCATTGTGGCGGGCACCTGTAGTCTCAGCTACTTTGGAGGCTGAGGCAAGAGAACTGCCTAAGCCCAAAAGCTGGAGGTTGCTGTGAGCTATGATGCCATGGCATTCTACCAAGGGCGACAAAGTGAGACTCTGTCTCAAATAAATAAATAAATAATAAAAATTTTAAAAACCTAAAGTAAGATGTGACGTTAAGGGGGGTATCACTTCCATTCAAATTAGGAGGAGACTTTCATATTTGCTTTCTGTGTTTGCTGGGAATAAAGGTGTGGGATCTGTGGCTGGGTGCACCCAAGATAACACTGAAATGTCCAGACACTTGGGCTCATTTCCTGGAGAACCTATAAAGGTTAGAGACTAAAGGAAGAAACACAGAATGTGTTTTAGGGCCTTAAATTAAGATTTGGGAAGGTCTCATAAAATAACTCTGAATTCAAAGCCCAGACATGACATACATGATCCTCAGGAAGCAGCAATCAATCCTCTAATAAAACTGAGTTGTATAGACAAAACCTAATACCTGATATCTTTAGCCATGTCTCTCAACTGTGGTTATACAATTCCTGTTTTGACCAATTGTGATGAAAAATTTTATGCAAAATGTAGAAGATAGTATATGAGATCTGAAAGGGCTCTGAAGGATTCTAGTTTAGACCCTGCCCATTACAGATGAAGAAACTTGACCTACAAGGGCTTAGGAGTTTGCTCCCACATCACCCAGTGCAAGCTACAACATCAGAAGACCTTAAGACTTTCAGTGACCAGGCAGGAAAGGTGAGTCAAGTGAAGTAGAGATTAAGTTTGGCCCAGCAAGCCCTGGTCCCTCCTTTGGCCTTCGTGGGAAACTTCTATGTCTGCTATGGAGTCTTCACATGGTTCTGGGGAAAGAGTGAAAGCATGAGTTGGAAGTGAACAGCTCTTGGCTGCTTCTCAACCCACTTGCTATATCTCTGGACCTAGAGCATATCTCTAGGACTGGATCACCTGTTCTCAAAAATGGGGACAACATTACCTGCCCTGGCTGCAAGAGGAGGTGTGCAGGACTAGAAGTTGAGGTGGAAGCCCCACCCTCATGCTTTTAGAGTATCTGTGGTTCAAAGCAGTTGGACAAGGTCCTTAACTTATGTCTACTTCACTTGACTCACCTAAAAAAAAAAAAAAAAGAAAAACCACGTAAATAATAATCCCTGCCTTACCCATTTCTGTAAAATGGAAAGATATAAGTGAAAAGGAGTGTGAAAAGAGAATGTGAAAAGTCTGGTTTAGGATGGAGCATGGCAAGTCATCCTCAGCCATTTTAGTTTAAGTGAGGTCAACCAAAGTGGTCCCCAGTCATGTTCCCAGTGCTGGACACTTCACACCTCAGCCTCTTCCCCAGGCGCATCAGGGTGGGGCCAGGGCTGAGACAGGGACAGCTGGCACGGCCTGGAGGAAGGGGTCCTCCTGTGCCCTCAGCTCTGTGCTGGAACTACCTGGGTCTCCCAGCTCTGTAGGACAAGTGCCTCTTGGGGCCGCTTCTCTAACAAATGAAAAAATAATGCCCTTGACCCAGGAGCGAAACTGAACTATCTAAGGAAAACACTGTGAGCAAACACCGGGAGCAGAGGGAAACCATCTGATTAGAGCAGCTCCTGTCGAGTGCGCTGTAGGCACACACCTTGCAGCCGGAGGGCGGCAGCTTCTCTGAGGCGGCAGCCACAGGGCCAGTGGGCTTGGACCATGTCCACCACCACATGCCAAGTCGTAGGATTCCTCCTGTCCATCCTGGGCTTGGCGGGGTGCATCGCCGCCACAGGGATGGACATGTGGAGCACCCAGGACCTGTATGACAACCCCGTCACCTCCGTGTTCCAGTACGAAGGGCTCTGGAGGAGTTGCGTGAGGCAGAGCTCGGGGTTCACTGAGTGCCGGCCCTACTTCACCATCCTGGGCCTTCCAGGTAGGCATGGTGCGCCCCTGGGGAAGGACCTGGGGGGCGCAGGAAGAGATCTCAGTTCACACTGAGCCACGTTCCCGCCTCTGGGTGTGATCCTGGCAGCTCTGGCTCAGGATAAAAGCTATGAATAAGAGAAATTGGCTCTATGTCACATAGGGCAATGGTCATCAAGAAGAAAATGGGGGAATTCATATCCAAGACAAAGGAATTGCTAGTAAGGAGGCAGGCCATCAGAAGAATGGGTCTATTGTAAGAGCATGCTCCTGATACCTAGATGTTGCTCAAGGAGAAAGTAAATTACATGCATATATGAGCACGTCACTTGCTCCTTCTTGCACACACATGAGACTAGGGGAGTAAGATGGTGAGTGTTTTGTTATAGGAAAAGTCTATGGAGAGCTCATTTAACTTTATTCTCAATTCTATTAAATACTTCTCTTGAAAAATTGGAATCTCTGTAGGTGTCAAAAAAATGCCATTAAATTATAAATGTCCCCTTTTTTTCATTTATATTGAGAATATCTGATATACTCTTCTAAAAATCAATGTATATCAAAATATAATAATAGAGTTATATTATAATAAAGTAGGATATAAATATAATTACAAAGGGGACATCCTAGGGCCATTTTAGTTTAAGTGAGGTCAGCCAAAGTGGTCACTGGTCATGTTCCCAGTGGCAAACACGTCAGCTTTTATCCCAGGTGCTGGGGAAATAAGTTAAACTACTACTTTAATAGAGATAATTATTTCAAATAAGGATCAAAGCAACTTCGGATTCTAGATAATATGGGAGCTCTGTCTATATTTTTTTTAAGAAGTAAGCAAGAAAATAAGAGGCCAAGCTAATCAGTGACTTTAAGGGGTGGCCAAGATGTGACTGTGGTGGGGAAAGGAAAACGCTGTTAGGTTTTGCCTCTCTGAGACAAATACTTTGTAAACAAGTGCATGGAAATAAATTTTCCAGAAATTTTCAAGAAGCTATGGAGCCCTTGAAAATGAATTATGAAAAGCAATTCAATTAACTCATCTTCATTCTCTAAAAGAAATGGAAGATGGGTTTCAGAGTAGATTTGGATTATTCATTCCATTTTTGGGACACCATTCATTGCAGCTACAACAGGATCACTGACTCTGTGCAAAGACTTGCTTAGGGAAGCTTGGGAAGTAGAGCTCAGCCAGGGCAAAGAAAACCAGACTGAGGAGGTCTGGTACACTATAGTGGGAGGGGACAGGTCAGAGGAATGAAATGCAATACAGGGAACGTTGAGTTGCTAGCTACTAATTTTAACTATTACATGAAGAAGAAAATATTTTCCTTACATTCAAAATTAAGGCATGACTTCATGCTCAGAACCTCTTCCCAGAGCCCCAAGACATATCATCAATCTCTTGCTTACTCTGTATCACAGTTTCCACAAGTAAGGCTCCCAAATATTCCCACTCTCCTAAATGAGCTAATCCCATTTCTGCCACCCTAACTTGTCATTCCTATTCTACCAAAGGATCTTATCCTCCCTGACCCATCTCAGAATGTCTCCTCCTCTTCCCCCTTGCAAGTTTTAGTCTGGGCTGCAGCACATCCCCACTTTCTCCATGGGCTCTGAAGGCTTTGTGCCATCCCACCTGAGCTGTGCCCTGTTGATCAGCCCCTCTACTTCTGCCTCTTGCATCTCTTCTCCTGACTTATGACCTCCTTTCCTGGGAAATCTTGTTTTGATCCTGATCATGGTCAAGTTCTGTCTCTCCTGGGTCACTGACAACCAAACCAAAAGACTGCATTTTCCTACCAGCCCTTACCCTGTACCTTTATCAGTCTGGTTTCTATCCTTCATCTCTTTAGAGATGATGTTGACTATAGCAGAGGATCAGAGGAGTCTTCTCATCACTAGCTTCCAATTCTCAGTTGTCACCTCCCTAGACAATTCAAAACCCCAACACCTAAATCATGGTTCCCCATTTCCAGCTTAGCTAGATGTAGACACAACAGCCTGACACCAAGCCTTCCTACACCTCTCACCTACTTCCCTGACCTGTCGCTTCCCAGTCCTCCTCCCCCATCCTATCTTCTCCCTGTCCTTCTACTATACTCTAGACTTGATCCTGGACCCTCATTGGCCCCACACTCTTGAATATCCCTCTCTACCCCCCTAACTACCCTTTCCACAAATCTACCTTGAAGCCTCCTCAAGTCCCCAAATTGAATAGGATTTCATAGATCTCTGTACCAAACCCAGAGCATTTTCATGGCATTGAGCATATTAACCCTACATGACACTTCTCACCAATCTGAGAACCATTCATGGGGTAAGTACAAAGAGTACTCTACATAAACTGGCCTTCCTGGCACATGTAAACCTCAGGGGAGGTGACAGGCATATGTGTAAATATCAAATAGATGTCATGGGGGGGGGTTTACACCTGTTTTTGGAACATCATGAGAAAAGCAATTATTCAGTGGCAAGGATCAGGAGGGGAGGGAATCAGGATGGTTTCACTAACAGGTTCTGTTTGAGTCTGAACCGTAGCTTTTAACTTGGTTATTTATATATTTGTGTCATTCAGCTCCTGTGTTACAGGTCCCTTCAGCTAGGTCAGAATTATGCCCCTAGTTCCTAGGGCCTACTAAGGAGTGAGCATTCAGCAAATGGTTGATAAACAAGTTGAAATGAATAGGAAGAATAGTTTAAGTGTTCATGCAAGCCATATGAACTAAAAACAGGTCTAGGATTTCCCAAGAAAAGACAGGAGATTGCCTACGCACTACAACTTTTTGCTGTTTTTCTTCCATATGTAATAAAAGACTTGGCCCTCCTTGCCTGAAACAGATTCATTAGTTCATGAAATCACGTATTCGGTAAATAGCCTTTGCATGTCCAGGGACTCTGCTAATCAGAGTCGTTAATGTCATCTCTAGCAATAAACAAACCTAAATAGCTCAGGGGCTTAACAAAACCAAAGTTTACTCCCTGCTCACTAAAGTCCACGTTGGAAGAGTAGCCTCCTTGCAGTTACACTATTCAAAGTTGCTGAGGCAAGAGAAGAAAGGTTCAAAGGAGGCACAGCCACTCTTAATTGCCTCAGCCTGAAAGAACATTGGCCAGAGGTAGCCACAAGGCCCTGGGAGCTGGGAGACATCAGAGCTACAGCTAATTAGTGAGCACCTACTGTCTCTGCGACAGGAACCGTTTGAATAGTAACTGCCTGGGCTGCAACATAGCAACTATACTGATTTCAGTTCTGCTAAAGAGGCAATTCTAGCCCAAACCAGTGAGCATGCAAAGGATATACCATTGATTTATATTTATTTTTCATACAAATATTGAATTCCTCTATGTGTAAAATATTATCTGATATAAGATAGTAATAATATACTGTATAGCATGTGGCTTCAGAAGCCAGACATTTTTGTACGGTTGGCCTGCAATCAAGAAGGAGGTGGAGTTTGAGATGAGTTTCTACATTATAAAATTTCCCTGGCACTTAATGTCAGAGGAATGTAAATATAGCCATGAAAAAAAACAGCATAATTTTTCTAAAATGTAAGAGAAAGAAAGGAGAGGTGGGAGAGGGAGGGAGGGAGATCTGGTAATGCTAGGCACTTCTATTCCGTGTCAGGCCAGACATCACTCTGAGAGAGGAAACTCGGTTGCCACCTGTTGGAGGCCTGAGGTGTTTCAAACCCATGAAGGGAGAAGTCTTGGGCTCTCTGAGGAGGGTTTTAGGGTACAGTGGGCTTGGAGGAAGGGCTTCCTTAGATCACATCTGCAGGACCGCAGATGTGAATGTCAGGTCATGCCGCAATGTCCTCAGGACTCCTGGGAACTGGTAGTCTTTCCTCTGCCAGCAAGCTGTGGCCAGAGGGTCCCAATGTGCCCGTCTTGCATCTCCCATCCAGCATGGCCCACAGTGGCCATGGATGGTTGGGGGAGGGGAGTGGGTGCTGCTTTCTGTCCAATCTCAGTTGTGCTATGAAAAGTCAAGCTGGGGCGGCGCCTGTGGCTCAGTCGGTAAGGCGCCGGCCCCATATACCGAGGGTGGCGGGTTCAAACCCGGCCCCAGCCAAACTGCAACCAAAAAATAGCCGGGCGTTGTGGCGGGCGCCTGTAGTCCCAGCTACTCGGGAGGCTGAGGCAAGAGAATCGCTTAAGCCCAGGAGTTGGAGGTTGCTGTGAGCTGTGTGAGGCCACGGCACTCTACCGAGGGCCATAAAGTGAGACTGTCTCTACAAAAAAAAAAAAAGAAAAGTCAAGCTGGGCTGAACCAGTGTGGTAACTGGGGGCAGTTTCCAGCAGCCACCACAGAGGTGCACCCCAGTCCTACCTGTCTGGGTCAAGGGAACAGGACTCCACAAGAAACCAGGAAAAGCATTTCTTCAGATTGAGACTGCAGAAAAGGAAATATTTGAAATCACTGATAATCTGTGGCCTTGGAGAGCAGTGTGGATTTAAGAGCAGCCAGTCCTCATGGAGCAAGAATGGCTGCACTATAAATTGGCATCCCCAGATACGAATATTTGTTTGATGACTTAGATTTGGCCAACTAAAGGAATGGGCAGGAAGACTACCAGGAAGCAAAGGCTCAAAACAAACTCAAAAGCTGAAGGCAGCAATGTAAGGAGATGCAGCAGCCGAGAGGGAGCTTAGGGTGGCTGTGAACCCTGGTGAGGAGTAACATTAACTGGCCAGGACCTAACCTTTAACTTGCCATCAGAAACGATTGCTTTCTCTCGAGTATGGCAAGAGATTTAGGGAAGAGAGATCTGAGGCAGAGGAGCTGGAAAAAGTGCAGAGCAGGTAGACATGGAAGGTTGCAGAGAGTTTAATTTTGACCTAGAATTCAGGAAAGTACCACTCTCTAGCAGAGAAGTAAGCCTTTAAGTGTTTACAGAAAAGTACCAGGCACATACCTATGCCACTTTAGTTAATAATCATAAAACTCACTACCAGTTATTAAATTCTTCCTAAGTACAAGCTCTTTTATTGAAAGATCTCACTTAAGTTTTCATTCATCGGACAAAAATGTATTATGTCTATTTGGAACTTACAGCCATAGAATAATTTAATTCAGTTTAACAAGCTACATTAAGCAACCTACAATATGTTAATAATGTGGTACATGATGGTGGTAGCAGGACTGCTTACCTGTAGCCCTACCAGCTCTGTATAACTGATAGCCCAAGATTCCCTCTCGTATTCTACCCAGTCAGTGCATCATACAGTGCTCTGAGGAGAGTAGAAATACAGATAAATATCATTTACTAGACTGCACATCGAGTCTTTAATCTTCAAGGAAATAAGTATTAGCTTTATTTTTACAAAGATGGAAACTGAGGCTCAGAGGAAAAGGCAAAGTAACCTGCCCCAGGTCCCATGGAGAGAAGATACCAGAAGCAGTGTTTAAATACAAGCCTGAAAGACTTCCAAGCCTGTGCCCTCTTCCTCTACCTCATGCCCAGACCCTGTCTCTACATTCCCACTAGGAATGGGTTGCATTAGAATCAAAGAGATTGGTTTGGGCTCAAGCGCAATAAGAGCAGAGGGTATATAGGCACCTTGACCCATTGAAAGCAATATCGTTAGTGATGCACAGTTAGGAGTATCAAGTTTAAAGCACAGTCGACTTGCACTTGGTTCCTATTTCCCCTCTTGTTAGACAGTGGTAGGGAAGAACAAGGGACAGTCTATAAGCAGGGGGAGAAGGGGCAGAGACCTGGCAAACTCATGTCCCTAGCTCCATCATGTCCCTGGCTTGGCATTATAGTCAAGAAATGTTTTTTCTAATGTGTTTGCGAACATCTGGACTGAATTTGGTGCGGTTGGCAGGCCCTACAATGACAGGCAGGTGAGTTGGCATCAAGGGCACAGCTTGGTCACCTACATCTGTTTCCTCATCTGTGATGAGCCTCACAGTAAAGCATTTGTGTGAACATGCTCCTGGCCTGGCATCACTAAATCATCACTGCTATGTCGACACCACTCACAGCTCTCTAATAGGAAGGACATCTTATGTCTCAGATGTTTTTTCTTCTCCCTAATCAACTATCTTTTATGAATCCAAATATCTAAAGTAAAGATAATTGGGGGTCTTTTGTTTCCTTTCCTTGCCCTCATCCCACCTGTGAGACAGGCACATCACCATTTCTCAGCCCCTTTGCAGGCATGAGGTTCTTGATTTTTTAAAAATATTATTGGCTACATTTCCCCCTTTCTACCCCAATATGTAAAAAATAACAGCCACTGGAGAGTTAGGGAGTTTCCCAACAAACTATAAATCATATTTTCACACACAAGAATGGAGGTTTTATAACCAAACTGCATGTAACACAGAGAACAATTTCACAAAATCTAAAGCAAAAAACCAAAGGGGGAAATAATGCAAGACTGCTCATAAGTATTTTTTTTCTAAAGGAGCTGCCCTGTTTATTACTTCTTGCTATCGTCTGAATGATTTCACCGGTTGTGAAACTTATTTGTCTTTCTCCAATTTTTGGTGGAAAAAACTGGCCCTAGAAATAGTGTGATGATAAGTGAGTTATAATGTTGCAATGAGATCTCAGAGAGTCTCTTGACTGAGTCTCTTTCAGTTAAGCTGCTTTACCTCTCTTAAAAATGGAAAACTATCAGTATAACCTGGCTTAGTGTACCCTCAATGAATCCCCAACAAAAAAAAAAAAAGGAAAACTATTTCAGTGCAAGCATGTCTTTTTAAATATGTGGGCAAACATCTAAACATGTACACTTTGTTGTACATGTGAAGGAAGCACCATAAGGAACTGAGACTGCATCTATAAAGCCCAAGAGAACCTGTAACTGAGGTATAAAATGAGGATGCTGGAAGGGCGGCGCCTCTGGCTCAAAGGAGTAGGGCACCGGCACCACATGCCGGAGGTGGTGGGTTCAAACCCAGCCCCAGCCAAAAACTGCAAAAAAAAAAAAAAAAATGAGGCTGCTGGTGCCCTGATTACTTAATGAGCAAAGCTAAGACAAAGGAATCAGAATGTTCAACTCATGTCTCTGGTCTTTAATGGCAGGGGAAGCCACACAAAGCATCATACCCTCGGATGGCCTAGTCAGGGATACAGCAGCATTTATTGGTAGGGAGAAGCATCATCAGAATTATGTGGCTGGATTTTACCTTAGAGGTTATCTTAGTCTATTACTGCTATTATAACAAAAATACCTTAGACTGGATGATTTATAAACAATAGATATTTCTTTCTGACAGTTCTAGATGCTGGGAAGTTCAAGATCAAGACACTGGCAGATTCAGTGTCTAATGAGGGCCTGCTCTCCTCAAAGATGGCAAGAGGGCACCTCCTAAAGATCCACCTCCTAATACTATTGCATTGGGGATTAAATTTCAACATATGAATTTTGGAAGGACACATAACATTCCAACTGTAGCAAAGTTGAAAAGGGAGAGCAGTGAGGATGGGAACCCACCTGCACTGCCTCTCTCATCAGCGAGCTCCCCTGACACTATACCCATTTTTCCTGATCTCCCTCCTACGTGGTGCTGCTATGTATAAGCCTTTCTCTTCCTCCTCTTCTCAAACTTTCTTCCACTCTTGCCCATAGCAATCCCACACATAAGGCTGTTTCAAATCTTCACACCTACTTCATCACCATGTCAGAGGATTCAAGTTTGCATACAGTCAATACAAGCCAGGGCCATGTTAGGTTGGCAAAGGATAGGTTCTTTTTAGGGAAGGGGAGGAAACTGATAGTTACTGAGTCTGGTTTAGTTTTATGCTGGTGCCAAGTACCATCTGATCCTCATAACCTCTCTATGTAAAAGATGCCTTTCTCCCACCCCAGAACTAAGGAAACTCGTTTTCTTTGAGGTTAAATGGCTTGCCTGACAACACTCACCTAGCATTACATTGTTCTATAGTATTTCACAAGATACAAAGGACCTCCATGTTGGTTCCCTAGGATCTCTGGAGAATCTAGGCTCTTCCACCTTGTTATTAAGACCCTTTCTTTGGGGGTGTGGCCTCAGACTATGCCTCTTCTGCGACCCCCTCCTTTGGACTCCTCCACCAGCCCCTCCTGCCTCCAGGCTGAGGCCAAGCTCTGCCTGAAGGTGAGAATCCTTCCATCTTCCTGACTGACCCCCATGGCCCCAGCCCAGCCCTGTGGCTCCTGGTGAATTGCTGCCTCATCAGCCTGCCCTCGCTTCTCTGCCGGCTCCCAGGAGCTCTCTTTCCTCTCAGTTCCCCACTCTGAGTGCCTCCTCCTGAACTCTACTCCAGGGCTATTTTCCCACATTATTTCGTGAAATTTTATTATTAAGTAATTATATGAAAACCACTGGGGGTGAACCAAACATTATTACTTCTTTAAAAGCTCCCCCAGGAAATGCTCAGGTGTAGCCAAGGTTAAGAACCACACCTGAGGGCACCTCATCTTCAGTCCATAGCTACTTGGAGAAATAAGATATTTTGCAACAGCGAGGGAACACTGAGTTCCCCTTCTTCTGTTTGCTTCTTTCAGCCCTGAATCCTGCCACCCTTCAAGTCTGATAACACTTCATTATTCACTGGGAGGAATGCTGTAGTCACACCTTTGGTTCAGGGAATCAGGCTAGAAAGCCCTTTGGCTTACCTGTTATCAGCTGATAAGTCTCTTGACCAGAATATCAAATAAGTATAGCTAAAAAGAGAAAACTGCCTGCTTTGGGGGTGGAGAGTCCTCTGTTTATCTATCTATGGAGAAAGATTAGGATGCCAAATGGGAGGATCATCCAGCTGGAAGGGAAGTTCCCCACCATGTATCCCCTGGTCGGTCCTAGGAGGGGGTTCCAGCAATGAGTGGTGAATCGCATTTCCTCCTACTTCCGGGCACCTATCACAGTTGATAGCAGGAGCAAGATTGATGGTGGTTGCTTGTAGAATTCTCTTCCCAGCAGGGAAGCAAAGTTAAAATCAAAAGTTTCTTTAGAGAGGAGATAATCAGAACTGAGTGAGTGGCAATCATGGGGGTAGATCTAGAGTCACTGGACACTGTCATCTCTCCTTTAAGGAGACACCTGGTAAGAAGGCTCGCCCTCCATTCCTCAGACATTGGCAGAAGGCTCTTTAACAAGTTCTGCATGATCTAACTCTCCTTTTTCAATATTTCTGATTGATTGCCAATTCTTCCAGAATGACAAATTGCTTTACGATATACACCTTAGAGTGAATAAGCTGGCAGCTCCACCGACGGTGGCTGTTATTTGAGATGGAAAGCTTCCCACAGACATTGGCGAGCACTCCCTCCCAAGACTCCTGGAGGAGACAGGAATGCCCTTGTCTTGAAAGTCACAATTATAAATGATCTTCTAGGGCAGGTTGTTTCCTGAGATGATTTTGGGAAACTGTTCCTTTACATATTCTTAGCATCCATTTCAGAGGATGACATTTCATTGCTGAGTCTCTGGATTTGTAGGACATGGTTTCTTAGGAGCCTACAGAGCCCATATCTTGACAGCAACAAGATTCCACCTGTTTTGCAGAATAAGGTACCTCAAAGCAATGTGCTGTGATGGGAAAGTAAGGATTTTGTACAGTTCTGGATTGGACCCCCAGCTCTGCCTTTCCCTTGTTGTGTGTCCTTAGGGAAGTTACTTCACCTCTGAGTCTCCACTATAGTTTCCTCCACTATAAAATGGAGATAATACTATTGCAGCATTTTTGGAGATAGTTCTATGGTGCAGCATTTTTTGCATGGATTAAATTTTTTAATGTCTGAAAATCTCTTAATAGTTTTCAACCAAAAGTAGCAACCAGCTATGACAGAGCAGGATGGAGCTTTCTGTTTTGTTTTCAGCTTCATGAGCCTTTTGCCCACTGCAGTGTAAGCAGATCCCTCAGTATCTCCTTAAAGCAGAAAAAAAAAACTGAGTATTGCTCCTGTTTCTTTTCTATCCCCAAATTTGAATAATTTTGGACATTACTAACTGGCCTTGATGAGGGTAAGAATGGCGCCTCTTTTGAGTGCATCCCACACCTTCTTATTACTTAAAACTCAGCACAGTCTTCAACCATGTGAGTTACAGTGTGACCTTCATTAAAGTTTTGTTTCTCCTTTTTAAAAATTGCCTTCCTGGAAAATTACCCACCATGATGCTAAATGTGGGTATGTCCAAGAGTTGGGATAACAGGTTATTGGAGTTTTTTTTCCATGTTTACAGTTTTCTATAAGTTCTGAAATTTTTGTAACAAGCATTTATTGCTCATAGAACTAGAAAAAAAAACTCAGCTGTTTCAAACAAAAATGATGCCCTCTGCCACTTCTCTGACAAACAGACTATAGGATCTGACGTCTTTGTGGCTGTAAGGCTTGGCATGAGAGGTCCCTCGCATCTGCAAGGGGGAATGCCTGAGGGGCAGAAATTCTCCATCAACAATAAAACTTTATAGGTTAGCATTTCCAGATACTGGTTAAACCATCTTGTACAAGTTAAAACCACTTGATTAAAAATAACAGAACCCTGAATTAACTTGAACAGACAAGGGGATTTTTATTTTCTAATAATGGTGCTGGAATAGCTCCAGGAATCCAAGACTGTGTCTGGACCTCAGGAATATCTGGAGTCGGGATCTCAAACTCTATCAGGACTCTCTACCACCCTCTTGGGTTTGTCCACTTGTCATTGTACAGCACCTTACCAGCTCTCTTGATGTGATGACAACCCCAGATTCCCAGGATTCATGTCTTGTACTTTGTACTTATAGTGATGTTCTCTGTGTCCAGAGGATAAACATTGTGCAAAAGGATTTCATCTGCCTAGTTTGAGTTGGATGCCTATTCTGGGTTCATTAGCTGGGTCAAGGTGCCAGGTATTAGGTCACAGCCTGAAAGATCAGGGTCAGTAGTGCTACCCAAAGTGTGTCCTGCCTACCAAGCAGGCCCACAAACTATTACCCATCTAAACAGTTCTGGTACCAAAACTGAGAATAAACATTTCTAAACTTTTATAACAATTTGACATTTCTGTGATACTCAAGCATGTGATTTTGTATTTTTCCAGGCCATTAATTTGTGTCAAATTGGATATTTTAAACTTTAAATACCTACAATTTGAAAAGCACTGATGTAAGACATGGCAACTCTTTTCAGGAATAATATGCTTAAAAGAGGTAGGAGAGCATAGTGGAAGGATAAAACAGTTGGTGTCCAGCACATAGCTCTCTAGTGTTCACACAACTCTGCAGTTCAGCTCTGCCAGAACAACCCACAGTAGGGGTCTTGGCCACTGGAAGACACCAAGAACTAATCTGTCTCCCATGTAAAGTTCATTATGTTTGTAATGGACTTAATGACTGTCTTTCCCCACTTTGGCATGAGCTCCATGAGAACAGAGACCATATCTGACCTGTTAGCAACTGTCATCCTGTGCCTAGTCATGGGAGCCGAGTAAACAATTGTGGTGATGAGTCACTGCACTTTAAGGAGGTACTAGAGACAGCTTTAGATATATCTGGAAGCATGGTCACTGCAGGAA
The DNA here is from genome assembly GCF_027406575.1 of Nycticebus coucang. Classification (NCBI taxonomy): domain Eukaryota; kingdom Metazoa; phylum Chordata; class Mammalia; order Primates; family Lorisidae; genus Nycticebus; species Nycticebus coucang. The sequence continues at coordinate 105,001,996 of NC_069787.1, forward strand.
AGTCCCTGTATTGATTCCCAGAAAGGAGACTGCTAATAACCCGTGGTCATGTCGGAAAGCTGGATATTGATGTAGTGACCATTTTGCATACATCTGAAACCTAGAGCTCACCATGGCCCCAGTAGTTCCTTGTGGAAAGGGACAAAAATGGGATGCCCTTGATGCCTTCTTAGTGGCCCTGGCTTCATCATATGCTACAAATGAACACTAGCTTTTTAAAGTGGACACAACTATATAAAGCTTTGAGCTCATGTGCAAAGACAGGAGAAGAAAGATACTTGAGTTAGAAGTCATAGCTACATGGTTTTTCTATAAGGCTCATCAATAATTTGTAACATTACTTTAGACAAACCATTTTCCCTTTCTGGATCCCAGATTATCAAGCTTTAAAATGAGGAAACTGAAATAGATACATTCCAAGGGCCCTCTCAGCTCCAACCGTTCATAATTCTCACTCTGTAGACATCTATAGAGTCTATGCGTGTCCTTCATCAGTCAGATGATGCCAGGGTTCACAGTTTGTGGGCTTGATGTTTCTCAGAGGTTTGGTGCTGGTTAGTGGTGACAGCTTTGTGGTCTTTCCCAGAGTCTCATTAGTTGTGTTGAAAGGGTCTTATTTGTCTACTTGTGTTCTGCCCCTTGTCCCACAGCCATGTTGCAGGCGGTGAGGGCCCTGATGATTGTGGGCATTGTCCTGGGGGCCATAAGCCTGCTGGTGTCCATCTTTGCCCTGAAATGCATCCGCATTGGCAGCATGGAGGACTCCGCCAAAGCCAACATGACGCTGACCTCTGGGATCATGTTCATTGTCTCAGGTAAACACAGAGCCTGCAGTTCCCACTCCTGGGAATGTCGGAGTTACATCATTCTGGTAGAGGAAACATGACTCTTCCACAGTGTTGAACATGGTTCACACTGGGATTCAAGATCTGAGTTTGGAGGCCCAATTATAGTCTACAGAATCATCATGAGTGCTAAGGTCCCTCTTAGCTGCCTCCCCAATCCCAATATAAGCCAGGATATATGCTACTTTACCACAACCCTAAAGTAGCCATGTGATTCAATCCCTAAAAGACATTTTCTAATCTAGAAAATGATTTTAAGGGAAGAGCTTTTGACATCACCAAAGAATCAGACCCAAGGCATTTGGACTACTGACCCTAGGTCCCAAGATATGTGGGAAATCTTTTTCTGCACACACACAAATCCTTCCACAATAAGTGAGATAAGACATGCTGAGTGTCTATCACAATGGCTAGCATATAGTAGAAATTCAACAATCAATGCCTTTATTAATCATTCTGACTCTGGGGCTTTCTTGTTCTTTGCTTACAGGTCTTTGTGCAATTGCTGGAGTGTCTGTATTTGCCAACATGCTGGTTACTAACTTCTGGATGTCCACAGCTAACATGTACACCGGCATGGGTGGGATGGTGCAGACTGTTCAGACCAGGTAACCACCTAAATCTAGGTCTTGGCATTCCATGGTGAATATTGTTGTAAGAATCTGATTAAACACATGTGCCTAATGTGACTGTCAGTGGCTGAAATAGCAAAAATTTATCACAGGCAACCATGCCATATAGTAAATCAACAATCACCTGTAAATTCATAAACTTCATTTCAGTGAAATGTTCTTGGTGATATGACTTGAGGCTGATCTGACATTTGCATTGAAATACAGTGACAGTTCACAGTATTTATCTAACGCTCTTATACAAGCTCCATTGTGGTGGCAATGAAACTGACACTATTAACCCAGACATGTAAATGAACATCAACTTACCTCTACAGTCCATAATGGGAATCTAGCTAGAAACAGGGAAAAGTTTGAATAGAAATGAGCAAGGAGAAGGGTGGGTGAGAAGAGTGATGTTTCTTCCTTCTACAACTGCTGGTTCTTCCCTGCCCTTGTACCACACACAGCCTGCAAGGTGTTTCATATGAGCCTACATGTTTCATTTTATAATCTGAGCTGATCACCAGTCTTTTAAAATCAGAAGTGTTATGAATTGAGTTCCTTAGAAACAGATCGTGAAAAGATGAACCCTGTGTGAGTGTTCATGAAGGAAGGGAAGGCTGGTCAGGGAGTGAGGGAAGCAGGGCTGGAAAGGTGACTGAGCCAAACAAGGGTGTGATTCCAAGTGAAGCCCTGGACTCTGCCTGACCTGAGGGGAGTCCATACCTCAATGCCAGACATCTCTGTGGGCAAAGTGGCTCTAGTGGCTGAACCAAAGACAGAATCCCAGGGACAGTCACAGGGCCATAAGGTAAAAGAAAAGAACACACAAACTGGGGGAAGAAGCACACAGAAATGGTAAGGGGCAGAGCACCACTGGTACCTACCACAAGATTTTACATCTCTCTCTCTCTCGTTCTCTTTCTCTCTCTCCCTCACTCCCTCTCTTTCTCCCCAGCTTTGTATAAAAACATAAATCAGAAGATCTGGCAGCACCAGACCCTCATTCTCATATGGCAGCCGTCTCTGCAGCTGAGAGGCAGCTGTCAGCTGGACTCACTGTCCAGTCTTCCACAGTCCCCAATGCTCCCAGATGGCCCAACTCTAAGGCCATTTTTCAGTGTGCCTGTGGGGATCTCCCCATAAATTAGAGTGAGAAACTGCAATGTGTTCTTATATCTAGTTCACTCTACTCATTTATGTTTCTTTCCTACCCCAGGTAAGTATTTAGTCTTGCTAACCTTGACCCAGGGTGTCTACACTGAGGAAGACACCACGTTCCCCACGCATAGAAGATAGTATAGCTTAACAATTCACAAGGAGGAGGCTCAGCACCCGTAGCTCAGTGGTTAAGGCGCCGGCCACATACAATGAGGCAGGCGGGTTCAAACACAGCCTGAGCCTGCTAAACAAACAAATAAAAAATAACCGGCATTGTGGCAGGCACCTGTAGTCCCAGCTACTCAGGAGGCTGAGGCAAGAGAATCACTTGAGCCCAAAAGTTTTAGGTTGCTGTGAGCTATGGTGCCATGGCACTCCACCGAGAGGGCAACATAATGACACTCTATCTCAAAAAAATAAATAAATAAACGAACAAAAAAAAAAACAATAATTTACAAGCAGGGCCCTGAAGGCAGAGTTACATGAATTTGAATCCTCATGCCATGTCCTTGCTGGGTATTTAAAGAAATTACTTAACCTCTCTGATCCTCAGTCTCCTCTTCTGTGAAAAGGGAGTGATAAGTCCTATCACTGGGTTAATATACCCCCAGAGTGTTTTCAAGGGCTGAGCTCAGTCAACTAGTTTTGTCCTATATACACACTTGGTCATGAGGTTTATGCTACTTATTTTACTTCTGCTAAAATGTGTGTGCTTTGTAAGCACATCTAAAATATGGTGCTTTCCTAAGTAGCAGAGGATTGCACACACATTGCTGTCTTCCTATTGCTAGTGTAATGGCCTTAACTTGTGTAGTAGATTTTAAACATATCAGCTATAATTGGTGTTCCTCAAACAGTCTTCATCCTCTTTGAGGAACACAGAGAGAAACCAAACCTCCAAGGGAAGGCACCACTGTGCTGAGCTCTCCTTTTCTGTTCTTGGAGATGGAGGTCAGTACCAGCTAGCATCAAAATACTGACATCCTAACAGTTTGAAGTCACTGAGGGTTTGGGATACCTATCTCCACCATCCAAAAATGTCCATTTAGAATCACAATTATTTTATTGCTGGGAAAGTTTGTTCTCACTCCTGTTCTGAAATTTAGTACCCCTGGATTGTACAGGGGAAGGGTACCTGCTTTGGACTCAGACCACTGCAGGTGAGAATTCCAGTGTGGTCTGCAACTGAAGCACCATGAGACCAGGGTCTCTGTCTATGATGTGTACACCTGTGTCCCAGTGCCAGGGCAGTGCCAGGCACAGAGTAGGACCTCAGTTAATACTTGTTAACAGATGAGTACATGAACGGAAGAAGGAATGGCCACTCCAGTTTAGTTCTTTCTGAAGATAAGATTCCTACCTCTGTGAGTGGAGAGGGTTGTTTGAGATAAGATGAATGTTTCTTGGGCCACAGTGAGCACTTAAGAAACAAAGATTTCTCCAGAAATAATAACTTAAGACTGCTTCCATATCCCTCAAATTTCTCTTGTCAAACCTTCAAGATACTTCTCTTTGCCATAAAGAGAGGGGGATTTCCCGGGATGTTTCTCAGAGATCAGGTTTATAATTTTATGCCTGAGTGATGCTCAAGTCCAAACAATGGTATTTTTGAAATTAGCATCAATTCCAATCCTACTCTCCAGGGTACCTGATCAGTTGGCTGTGACCCAAAAAGTGTGTGTTCAGGGGCCATGGGCAGGGATAGATGTGAAATCCAACAGTACAGAGAGAAACAAGCATGGCCAGGGCAGAGGGCAAAGTCTGGGGAGTTGAGTCAGCCACAGTCACAGCCCCATCTCCCACACAGGTACACCTTTGGTGCAGCTCTGTTCGTAGGCTGGGTCGCTGGAGGCCTCACGCTGATTGGGGGTGTGATGATGTGCATCGCCTGCCGGGGGCTGGTACCTGAGGAAACCAAGTGAGTCTTCCCATCCCATGCAGTCAGAGATTTCATTTGTTCAGAGTCCATTTTAATGTATAATTTGCAGACAGAATGATTTTTCTGTGTATATGGAAGAAATTTATTGACTGAAGGATAATTGAACCTTCTTTTGTATGGGGAACCTACAAAACAGAACAGGAATGTTTCAGTCTGGGAAAACCCCATTCATCTAGGTTCCTTTGAGCTGCTATGCTCTAACTCAGTGGCTCTTTCAGCTGGGAGCAATTTTCTCCCACTCAGGGGATGTTTGGCAACATCTGAAAACATTTTTAACTGCTACAGATTTGGGAGAGTGGAGGGAAGTGATACTGTCATCTAGTGGGTAGACTCCAGGGCTGCTGAGCACTCTGCAATGCACAGGACAGTTCCATGACAAAGGCATCTGTTCCAAAATGTCAACAGTACTGCTGTTGAGAAACCCTGTTGTAACTCCAGAAATCCGGGTTGGAGAACTGGATTCCAGCGTGGATCTATTGCTGACCAGCCCTGTGACCTCCAGCAGGTCACTTGCTCTCTGAGCCTCCATATAATGAGCAGATTAGAGAAGGACCATACACAGGTATCTTCCAGCTCACAAATTCTATGATTGTTTGGCTTAACAGTGTTTCTCTGAACATTGTTTCTGGTTCAGCTTTACTTTTATTGACTAACAGAGGGAACTCGCTAGTCACCGACTACCAGCTTGGCAAAGTTCTAATACAACGTAGGAAATTCTACTCCACTGCAGAGGCAGAAAACCAGTACCATGAAAACTAGGGTGAACAACTGTCCTGGTTTGCCCAGGATGGATGGGTTTCCAGAAATACTGAACTTTGAGAGCTGAAACTGAGATACTTTAAATGAAAGGTTAGTCCTCCTACCAAAGACATATGTGGTCATGGAATGTTTCTTTTTCCTTCAGCTACAAAGCCGTGTCTTACCATGCCTCAGGCCACAATGTTGCCTACAAGCCTGGAGGCTTCAAGGCCAGCACTGGCTTTGGGTCCAACACCAAAACCAAGAAGATATACGATGAGGGTGCCCACACCGAAGAAGAAGTACAATCTCGTCCTTCCAAGTATGACTATGTGTAATGCTCCACGACCCTTTGGCATGAGCAGAAAAAACTCTCAAAGAGAGCCCACCCCCAAAACAAGGAGATTCCATCTTGATTCCTATTACTTTTGACTCACAGCTGGAAGTTAGAAAAGCCTTGATTTCATCTTTGGTGAGGCCAGATAGTCTTCACCACATGTCTCTGTCTCTAAATAGTCCATCACAAAACAGCTCACTTATTTATGAATTAGAGGCAATGGTTCGTGTTTTCAATCCTGTATTTCTTTTTCTAAATATAACCTTTCTAATCTGATGATAGAATGCAGTTAGAATTCCTGTCTGATTTGATGATTAGAGTTTGGACAAACTCCTCCCCTCCCCATTTTAGTCAACAAACCCATTGATGATCTATTTCCCAACTTGTCCCCAAGAAAAATGTTTGAAGGAAAAAAAGGACATTAGTCCAAAAGACATTACTTTCTGCTGTTTGATTTTTGTGTCCCCCAACCCCAACTTGGCTACTAATAAACCCTAATTGAAGAAGAGTTGATAGAGCAGCAGTTCTCATTCTGTGGGTCACAACCCACATGAACTGTGTTAAAGGGTCGCAGCATTAGGAAGGTTGAGAACCATTGTGATAGAGGAAAGATATTTGTAATCTCTCCAGCCCATTATCTGAGTTTTCTGATGCCATGATCTTAAAAGTTATCAGATCAAAGGGATTTTTCAATTTGAGGCAACCAAGCCTAATTCTAGCAAGAAGATCCCAGAGGTTTTCTGAGCTCTCCACTGGAATTCTGTTTCTATCACAGGTCAGGAAATGGTCCTTAGAAAAATGAGAAAAGGATTTTTATGTTTGTAATCTAAGTCCTAAACATAGTTACAATAAACAATGTGCTAATAAAATGATATACATTATCCTTCTGAATTAGCCTCACCCCTGAACATAGATAGAAAAAAATGAAAAAAATAATTGCTTTAATATTGTCTGTATTATACTTTTTCAAGTCACACTTCAGTTCAAATTTCATGAAAGCTCATTGATCCTAATTCTTCCCTTTTGAGGTCTCCATAACTCCGATAACTCATAATAAGTGTCACTCATATAAAAAGTAAATAATGAAACACAGCAAATCCCAGGAAGTTAAAACTAGTTCCAGTTCTTTAAAACAAAAAAATGAGCCTAAATATAATGTCATGTTTCCAAGTGACCCATGTCTACACTTGCATGGCTACAAGCCACTGCCAGTTGACAGTCACACTTATTTGGCACTGTGGTCTGTTTTCTTACTCTGAAAGCTGTTTCCTTCACTAAATTCACCAAGTGCGGTTGGGCCATTGACTATTCAGGCAGAACTGAAAGCTCTTTGAGGCACACACCTTCCCTGTCCCTTCCCCTTTGAGCAGAATGCCCAAAACTCCTTCTTCCAAGACACCAGAATCCCATTCCAGAACCAAAGCCACAATAGGCCTCCCGGGCAACCCAGGTAAGGGTAGTCTCTACAACCTACCAAACAGGGAGCAGCATTGGCCATTGGGTTATTATTTGGGGGAAAAAGTCCTTACATCAATAGTGCATATAAAAAGCACACATTCAAAGGCTTTAGTGAATGCCCAAAAGCTTCTTCAGGCTGAATAAATTATGTCTAGAGAAAGACCAGGTCATGTCCCATTAAATAATAAGGCATCATCATGGTCACCAAGAGCCAGACCAGTAAACTCAGAGACCCTTCTTATTGGAACAGCAATAGTTGAGGGCCAAATTGGAGAGGACACTCATGTAACTCATTGCCTGAGACAGGGTAAAAAACAGACAACCAATTGAAGGAGGAAGAAAAAGAAGCAGAGGTGATGAGCAATCTAAGATATGGAGATTGTTAAGAGTCCTGGACATTTGAGCTAAAAGTCATCCATTTGAGTTGAAGGCCATGGGGCATATGAATTCTGCTTCCTACCGCTAGAAAGTCCCTGGTCAGGTCTGAAGCAGTAAGGTGTGGTTCAGCTGGGTTTTTAATTAGGACATTCTCTATCCAATACCAAATTGTTTGAAAGCCTCCAGATAGTTATAATTGTGCTTTGTAATTTTGTTGTTATTCCTCTTATTGTATTTGCATTGAGTATTGACCTGCATGTTTTGTTACTTAAATATTAAAAACATGGTTATCTTACATTTGAATAGCTTCTGTTCTTTTTTCCTAAATTTTAGGAAATGGAGGTGGGAAGCTGAATGCATTTTCCTGGGAGTATTTCTGCTTTCAGAATCTGTCTGCTGAGCAGCAGCCTATCTACCTGGAGGCCAGCTGGGTACAGTGGTTTCTGCAAGTTGGGAACCCTTAATAAAGGGAGTTTCGATAGCAACCAGGGATGCAGTATGGGGTCCAAGGACCAAGTTTAGCCTATCTGACCCTGAGTGCACCAGCCTGATGTCTAATTTCATTAGGCAATCGACGGGCCAGAAAAACAAGAGAGCCAATGCCTGCCCTCTTGATGCTTCCAATGGTTGGGTTGATCCCGTCAATAAGCTGTACTAATGAAGGCTGTATCAGGCTATGGAAACAGCATAATTTGTAGAGTAACAACAGCCCAACTTCAAATCCAGGTCACACCACTTCCCAGCTATGTTATCTTGAGTAAAGCCCTTGCTCTTTCTTATTTTCTGATGTATAAAATAGAGATAATAAGGATAATGGAATAATGCAAGAATAATGCAAGTAAAAAATACCCACTTGCACAACTTTAAGACAAACAGGGCTTCTGGCTTATGTAATTGGATGTCTGAGGCCAGGGGAGGCTTCAGGTTCAGCTGAATCAAGGGATATGATTAAGACCTTTTTCTGCCCATATCTCAGTTCTTTTCCCTCCATTGGTTTGTTTCTTAAAAAGATTGTTCTACATTTGCTCCTTCTACGTGGGCCAAGAAAAAAAAAATTTTTTTAAAGATTGTTCCACAGGATAACAGTGATAGCTGCTCATATTTCCAAGCGTAAAGCCATGTTTCAACTAGGGAACCTAGCCAAAAGGAGGCATCTCTTTCCTAAAACCCATAGGAGAAAAATATCCTGATAAAATTCACTGGACTATATGCGTCACATAGCCATCCCTAAACCTCTTCCCATAGCCAGAGAAGTGGTATCTAGCGTGGTGAAGACTGAGTCCAGTCAAAACATGGAGATTTGTCATATGCCACGAAGACCCAGAGTCCTTAAAAATCAGGAAAACTCATTGTATTGCCTCACTTTTTCTCCTTTGGTTGAACATGAACTCTAACAAAAGCTTCAATGGTATATAACTTCTGAGCCTCCCTGACCAGTTGCCAAACAGCACAACAGTAAAGAAAAGGAGACTCTGAGAGATTACTCTCATTCTCTGAGCCACAGGTGCCGCCCTACTCTCATTCTCAAAAAAAAAAAAACCTGATAATTAAAACTCTCACAATATCCAGAAATAACCACTTTGCATTCAGTTTTAAACAAGTGAGATTATGAAAGTGATTAATAGAAAACTGTCCTCTGTATTATAATTTTGAACTTTTCAAATTTAGATTTTCTAAAACTTAGGGGCTTTTTGAAGATTCCCTATGCAAAGACAAAAATGGACAAATCAAGCCACGAGTATATGCTCAAAATATGACTCACTATGGTCACCCACAAACATCTCTGGAGTCCTGAGTGCTGACTACTGAGTGTTTTATTATCGTTAACCTTAAGATCCAAAAGCAAGGGGTTTAATCAATCTTTCTATAGTATTCTCAATTCTTTCACCTTTTTCCTGAGTAATATCTAGTTCCCTCCTCCCTCCACAGGGCATTGTATACACAGGGCTGATCACTGGAATGTTCAAACGGTCGATTTTTGCCAAAATGCCTGGTATCCTGAAGCAACATGGTTGGAGATACAATGAAAGCTTTCCTCTTTATTTATACTTTCCAAGTTTTCTTCAATGAAAATATCTTTATTTTATATCTAGGGGGAAAAAATAAAACTAAAAACTGAAGGGAAAATCACAGAATAGTAAATAACACCCAGACACGAAGTCCACAGGGCAGGTATAATCTGTTACCATCTCAGGCAGCTTGGAGGGAGGAGCCATCAAGTCACAGCTGAGTAGAGCTCTCTGTTTATTCTGAATCAATAGAATAAAATGGTCATAAGCCCAAACAAGTGACCTTACACTATGTTGTTTTAGATTTCCTTCCCCTTTAGAGATCCTTTGGCAATGATTTCTTCATTTGACCACCTCTACTCACCTCTAAAGATGAGAGAGCAGATCCCCACACCCTTATTACAGACAAAACCCAGAAAGGAGAAAGGACAAGCTCAGGACCCTTGCTCGGGCATGTGAGGGGAACCAGAACAAGAACTAACTATACCCAGGGTAGCCTCTCGCTTGCTCCACAAGGCCAAACATCACTCCATCTTTTCACTTCCACTGGCCTTCCCAGCTCCCAACTCCTTTCCATGGCCAGAAGGGCCAACAGAAAGAGCAAGGGCAGGTTTGCTTCAGGATGGGTAGCCTAATGCTGACAGGTGAAGTGATCCGAGCCAAGCAGACCCATCTGTGTGAACAAAGATCCAGGACAGACCCTCGGTCCCCAAACATTCATCACATGGAACTTGTGAGACCTGTGTCTGATAAAGAAGGGACTTGGTATGAGCTACGCATGGAATATTGTATACCTAAAGAAGACTTTGGGGGCATCTGTGAGTTTCTTATGGTTTCTAGAAGATCATTTCAGTCTCGTTGGTGTGTTACCACTGAACTCTAGTCAGAGATGTTAGGCATCAGGCAATATTCAGGAGCTTTCTTTTATATTGGAAATAGCAAAACTTCAGAAACCTAATGTTTAGTCTGTGTTCTGTTACTAGTAACAGAATAGCCAAAACTGCTTAAAGTTTCTTACAAAGAAATGAAATTTATTCTTTATAGCCCTGAAGGCTAGGAAGGCCAATGGGGCATAGGTGGTGTGGGTCTTCTGGCTGGTGGAGACTCTCTGCAGAGTCCTGAGGCAGTGCAGTGCGTCACATGGTGAGGAGACTGTTCCAGCTCAGGTCTCTGTCCCACTTCTTATAAAGCCACCAGTTCCACTCCTGTGATAACCCATTCCTCCTTTAACCACTAATCCATTAATCCATTCATGATGCTGGAGCCCTCATGACTCAATCACCTCTTAAATGTCCCACCTCTCCTTATTGACACATTGGGGATTGAGTTTCAACACTAGTTTTGGAGGGGACACACATGCAAACCATGGCACTCAGGCTGAAATAAAAATGAAGAAAACAAAATAAACCCTCTTTCAACAGACATTAGAAATTAAGAGAAAAGCATTGATGACAGAAATGGATGATGACGAAAAGTCACTCTTGGACTTTAAAAACCACAGACAGTTATTAATGTTACTATCACGGTCATCCTTTGAGAACCTACAAGGTCCCAGACATAGTTCCAGGCCCTTTTTGTGCACTATCTCCAAACCTCCATATGACCTCCATGAGCACAGTATTATTATCCCCATTTCAAAGGGGAAGAAACCAAGTCTCAAAGGCGTTAAGGATATTGCCCAAGTAAGGTGACCAACCATCCCAATTTGTCCAGAACTGTTCTAGTTTAGCACTGAGAGTCTTATGTTGAAAAAAAACTTCTCAGCTCTGAACAATCCAGGCCAGCTATGCCCAAGCTACAAATCTATTAAACAGGAAAGTGTGGATTCCAACCAGTATTTGTCTGGCTTCACCCCAAACTTTCTTTCCACTATGCAGGAGGGAATCCCATAAAATGGGCAAAATAAATTCATACATACTTAATATGTATTCATACATACATAAATTCATTCATTCATTCTTTTCTCTATAAAAAGAATAGAAGAAAGGAAAAGAGGGAGGAAGGCAGAGAAGGAATTAAAAAACAAAAGGAAGAAGAAACTCATGTAAATCTACTCTAAAGAAAAAAAAATTGCCAGTGAAGCCAATGAAACAATTTACTACAAAATCTCAATTTATCAATGCTCAAATTTTAAAAATTGCTGAATGAGAGTGTGTCTGTTATAAATAGTGCATGGACAGATAGTGAGGATGGGGTGGACATAGGGCTCCCTGGTCTCCCCTGAGCTGACACATTGATCCTCTGCAAAGCCCTCAGGGTGCTCTGTGATAACTACACACTCTCAAGGGCTTCCAGACCAAAGAGCACTGTGGTGTAATGCCACCCGGAGGGGCAGAGAAAGCCCTAGAACCCCCAAAGTGCACTGTCTGTAGAGAAATACCTGTTTCCTCCAGTGGTGGCAGCCAAAAGCTACCCATGTATTACTGAGGTTGGGTCTGGGCCCAGCTCATTTCCTCCCAGAGAGGCTTAGCCTTCACCTTAGGCTAGTGCTTCCCCAGTAACATCTGGCATCTCAATCAGTTTCCATCAGCACCGAGAGGTTTCCATTCCTTTCTTGTCTCAAGTGGACCTGCTAGCTCTGGTTTCAGGTTTCCCCTGTTATCAAAGCTGCCACCCTTAGCACTTGTTGACAATAAAAAGCCTATTTATTTTATTCAACAGGCCAACTTGAATTTCCCCAAAGAATTTTTTTGAAAGGTAAAATATCAAACATATTAAGAATGTAGGACTTTGTCACCCATACTTACCAAAGGAGAGAGGTTGCCATGGCAATGCCTCTAGTAAAGAGGATGGAGTCCACCTGAAGGGTAAATAAAATACCACAATGAGACACAGGCTGCCTCAGCAGCCAGCAAGGCCCTTATGATACTGGAAGTGCTTGCCCAAGTCTTAGAAGTTAAGTCTTAATTAAATGAGAGTGAGAGGAACAAAAATGTTGAAACTGCAAAAATACATTTTGGGGGTAGGGCTAGGGGCTAGTTAGTTAGGTGGAGAAAATTTGAAAGTCAGTAGTGAATGGATATGACTGTGTCTTCTTATGAGGTATGGCAGAACCCTCCCACCGGTAGCTTTTGTGCAGAGAGACCAGTCCCCACCCGTCTGCAGAGGGGCACTTCTGAAGGAGCAGAGAGAGCCCAACAAAGAGTTCATAAAGAGCTGGCATCAGGGTGGCGCCTGTGGTTCAGTGAGTAGGGCACCAGCCCCATATACCAAGGGTGGTGGCTTCAAACCCGGCCCTGGCCAAACTGCAACAAAAAACAGTCAGGTGTTGTGGTGGGCACCTGTGGTCCCAGCTACTCGGGAGGCTGAGGCAAGAGAATCGCCTAAGCCCCAAATCTGGAGGTTGCTGTGAGTTGTGATGCCATAGCACTCTACCAAGGGCGACAAAGTGAGACTCTATCTCTAAAAAAAGAAGAAGAAGAAAAGAGCTGGCATCAAATAAACACATGACCCCTTTGCTGACACACACCAAGACTCCACTTGTCCATACTCTGTGAGCCAGTAGCCCCTTATCTTAGGAACCTGCCAAGGAAAATCACCTTCTCTCCAAAAAAAATGGGCTGTAGGCACAAATAACTTCAATGCATGGTTATTTTTAATTCTGTAGAACTAGAAAAAGTTCTGTAAACTTAATTCTAACAGCAGGGAGAAGTTAAACTATGTTAGAGTTAACCTAGAAATATGCAGAAAATAAAATTGAAGCTCAAGAAATTTTCACAATAGATGGATAAATTCTCATTCTTTTTACATGAAAAGGTAAAAATCATCATTATAAATACCACATGGTCTGAATCATGGGGAAAACAGAAAAGAAACTGGAAAGAAATACATCAAACTGTTAAAAGTTCTTGTCTCTGTAAGTCCTGAGACTTGGGTGAGTTTATTTTCTTCTATTCTGTTTTTCTAAATATTCTATAAAGGATATACAATTTATATGTTTGAAATAACAATGAACTTTCTGAAAGACCCAGTATGTGTTGTCCCACCCCATACCCATTCCCAATACTCTTTGCTCTTGCCTGCTTCTACTGTAGAGGCTAAAAAAATTCAAAGTCACTTTTCCTGCCACTTTTGCACCTAGAGAAGCCACATGATGCAATAACCCCAACCAATAAGATACATGTGGAATTCCAACCCCTTTCCTTTCCCCACTCTGCCCAGGATGCAGACATAGTGACTGGGACTGCATCTGGGTATCAAGCTGAGAAGGGCAAGAGAATCACAGAGATGCTGATCTTGACACTGTCACTCAGAACCAACAGCAGTAGCTGACACTTAAGACCTTGACAAAATGTATTGGAAGGATGAATTAATGCCTTTTGCAAAGATTTGGATAGAACTGGAGACCATTTTCCTAAGTACCTAAAGAATGGAAAAACAAACACCACATGTACTTGCTGTTAAATTGGAACTAACCAATGAGCACACACGTGCACAGAGGGAAGGAAAACTCAGTGGAAATCAAGCAGGGGGAGGGGGAGAAGGGGAAGAGCAAAAATCTGCCTAATTGGTACAGTGAACACTATTTGGGTGATGGGCACACCTAAAGCCGTGACTCGAGCATTGCTAAAGCAATCCATGTAACCAAAAACATTTGTACCCCCTTAATATTTTGAAATTTAAAAAATACAATATGCTATACAATTTTTATCAGTGCTTCTATGCTAATGTAATTTAACCTGGAGAGATTTGGATTTCCTGAATACCAGTATGATTTATTTTTTTAGAGCTTTTGTTTTACTTTATTTTGGACTATTTTCTACCATAGTATGCATATGGGGATTTAAAAATACATTGTGTTAATGAAATTGTCCTTTTAAAACTGAAAACAGCTGGTAAAATGTCTTTCAGATGGTGTGCTTGAAGCTGGACAGATACAAATAAAGATAACCATGTTGGGTTTTATTTTGTTTTTTAATGTATTGGAGAAAGCAGCACCACAGGCCAAGGGGCAGGGGTTCTCCACCACCAGATTCAGTGGGGAGATTTTATAAAAACTGATGCCCAGGTCCTAACCCTGAAGACTGATTTAAATGGTGTGGGATGTGGTCTGGGCATCAGGATTTTTTTTTTTATTCTCCCTAGGTGATTCACCTATGGTTGAAAACTCAGGCTGAGAACTGTAGGATCTTGCTATGTAAACTATAGGCCATGACCCAGCAGCCTTAATATTACATGGGAGACTATTAGAAATGCAGAATCCTAGGGATGCAAGGCTGGTTTAACATACACAAGTCCATAAACGTGATCCACCATATTAACAGAGGCAAAAATAAAGATCACATGATCCTCTCGATAGATGCAGAAAAAGCATTTGATAAAATCCAGCATCCTTTTCTAATTAGAACACTGAAGAGTATAGGCATAGGTGGCACATTTCTAAAACTGATTGAAGCTATGTATGACAAACCCACACCTAGTATTTTACTGAATGGAGTAAAACTGAAAGCTTTTCCTCTTAGAACTGGAACCAGACAAGGTTGTCCTCTGTCACCTTTACTATTCAACATGGTGCTGGAAGTTCTAGCCAATACAATTAGGCAAGACAAGGAAATAAAGGGGATCCAAAAGGGAGCAGAGGAGGTCAAACTCTCCCTCTTTGCTGATGACATGATCTTATACTTAGAGAACCCCAAAGACTCAACCACAAGACTCCTAGAAGTCATCAAAAAATACAGTAATGTTTCAGGATATAAAATCAATGTCCACAAGTCAGTAGCCTTTGTGTACACCAATAACAGTCAAGATGAGAAGCTAATTAAGGACACAACTCCCTTCACCATAGTTTCAAAGAAAATGAAATACCTAGGAATATACCTAACGAAGGAGGTGAAGGACCTCTATAAAGAAAATTATGAGAGGGGAGACAAGATGGCGGACTGAAGCCAGCTTTCAACAAAGGCTCCCGTCCAGAAGGAGAGTTAAGGGACAGGAATTTAGTAAGTATCCTGGTGGACTTGAGCCTCACCAAGAGAGAAGGCTGAAGAACGCACATCAACACCGCTGAGGCAAGTTGTGATCACAAGGACGCAAACAAAAGGTACAAAATCCACCACCAAGCGGACGGGAGTCCCCCTCCCCCATGAGACCGGCTCTGTAGCCCCACAATTGAACAAGTGGGCAAAAATTAAAGCCCCTCCCACTACACTCCACGGGAGAGACCTTCTAAAAACTGGACCTACCTCCCCTACTGGGGTGCCGTGGCGTTCTCCTGCCGGACATAGGGCTGAATAAAACTTTGGGAATCCTTTGCCGGCAACCCTGAATCCCCGGCGCTCCCCTCCCGCCCACTGAGGTCCGGAGGCCTGTCCCCCAGGACTTCGGATCCTTGGGTGATTTCTCAAGGGGAGTGGACAGTCCCCGAGTGGCGACTGGTCAGCATTGACTCTGAGGCGCGCCGAATGAGGAGAGGACACCGGGCTGAGGGGGAGTCACGCCTCGCGGCACTTCCCTGCGGTGCAGTGCACCAACCCTCCCCGGGCATACGGGGCCCAAGACTGAATAAGACTCTGGCCTCCCCGCTGAGAGCTGAGAACCCCTACTCTCACTCGGGGTCTGAGGGCCTATCCCCCAGGAGTTCGGCTCCTTGGGTGATTTCTCGAGGGGAGTGCACAGTGCCTGAGCTGCGTCAGGTCAGCGCTGACTCTGGGATACGTGAGCAAGGAGAGGGCACTCCGCTGAGGGGAAATCAAGCCTTGGCGGCACTTCCCTGCGGTGCAGTGCAGGAGCCCTCCCCGGGCACAAGACTGAATAAGACTCTGGCCTCCCCGCTGAGAGCTGAGAGCCCCTACTCTCACTCGGGGTCTGAGGGCCTATCCCTCCGGAGTTCGGCTCCTTGGGTGATTTCTCGAGGGGAGTGCACAGTGCCTGAGCTGCGTCAGGTCAGCGCTGACTCTGGGATACGTGAGCGAGGAGAGGGCACTCTGCTGAGGGAAAATCAAGCCTTGGCGGCACTTCCCTGCGGTGCAGTGCAGGAGCCCTCCCCGGACCGTAGTATTGCGTGAAACTGAATGAAACTCTAGCTTCGCCCCGCCCCACTCCCAATCGGGGTCTGGGGGCCCATCCCCCAAGAGTTCTGATTCTTGGGGGATCTCTTAAGGGGTGTGGACCCAGCACAAACTGCGGCCGCTCAGTGCTGACTCTGGGGCGCGGGACAGAGGAGAAAAGGGTCGCCTGAGTGCCCACACCAGAGCAGCAGTTCCCTGGAGGTAGATCAACAGCCGTTTTTTCTTTAACGGCAGAACGCTCACTTCTGGATATTCTGAGGCCACACCCCCTGTCTCCCTGGGCAACCAGAGGAGGCCACCGGTGTCACGGCTCACAAACCCAGAAGCCTCCAGGGCGGGGCCGACCCAGAGAGGTGTTCAGACGCAATTCTCCAGCAGCAAAGACGTTTGAACTCAAAACAGCCCGTCTCCTGTAGGCGACGACAGGAGCAGAGACAGAACCTCACAAAGTTGTCTGTTCTGTTCTGTTCTGTTAGCAGCATCCATCAGGGACGGGGCTAAGCCTGAGTGAACACCTCCTTCCCATCACCTGCATCAAACACTCAAAGATGTCAGGCCCCATCTCCTCCTGCTAGATAGCGGCAGTCTGCGGGGGCCTGGCAGACTTCCTCGCGATTCAGGCAGGTGCAAACCCCTGGAGTGTCTGTTCACTGCAGGCAACTGGGTTAGCCATCTGCAGAGATACCAGTGACTGGGTCCGACGGAGGGGCAAAGTGGGGAAGGAGACGTCAACCTTCCCAGACTGCTCTGTTTGCGGGGTGGCTCCTCCTGACTCCACGCTGCACTGGGGTGAGCTGTCTCAGAGGAGTCACCAGGCCCCTGTGATCCAGTTCCCAGAGACCTCTTGAACCCTTCCACCTGAGACAAGTGCCGATTGAGACAGTTGATTCGGACCTTTTGAACTGGGCTAATAGACTGAGGACTTTTCAGGTGGTGCCCTGGGTGTGCGATTGTAGGAAGGTTTGATTCTCCTTTTCCAACTGGGGCCAGAGGTGGGCAGGCGGGGTGACTTAATTGCTGATTTTTCCACACAGCTGAGACTTCAAGCCAGAGTAGAAGTTGCAATAGGATAGAACAGAAACCAGCTGAAAACAAGACAGAACCACTTTGCTCCACCACACCAGACAGGGCCCCAGTTTCTCAGGCCACAACACTGTACGGGCCCTCGATAAAACCCCAGGGGAAAAACCAAAGGGAGTAAACCATGGGGCGGAATCAGCGGAAAAACTCTGGTAACATGAATAACCAGAATAGATCAACCCCCCCAAGAAAAGATACGGCAGATGTGATTGAAGATCCCATTCATAAACAACTGGCTGAGATGTCAGAAGTCGAATTCAGAATTTGGTTTGCAGACAAGATTAATAAAATGGAATTAGGAATTCGAGGAGAAATTCAAAAACTGTCTCAAGAATTTAACGAATTTAAAGACAAAACCACCAAAGACTTAGACACACTGAAACAAGAACTTACAGCCCTCAAAGATATGAAAAATACAGTAGAATCCCTCAGTAACAGAATGGAGCAAGCAGAAGAAAGGATTTCTGACATTGAAGATAAAATCTTCGAACGCTCCCAATCTCTCAAAGAGGAAGAGAAATGGAGAGCAAAAACGGATCACTCACTCAGAGAGCTCTCAGATAATTCGAAAAAAAATAACATAAGGGTTATAGGAATTTCGGAGGCTGATGACGTGGCAGCCAAGGGCACAGAGGCCCTTCTACATGAAATTATGAAAGAAAATTTTCCAGACATGCCTAGAGAATCTGAAATCCAGATAGCAGACAGCTTCAGAACCCCAGCACGATTCAACCCCAAAAAGCCATCTCCCAGACATATCATAATTAGCTTCACTAAAGTTAACATGAAAGAGAAGATTCTCAAAGCAGCCCGGCGAAAGAAAACTATAACGTACAAAGGTAAGAATATTAGAATAACTGCAGATCTCTCTGCTGAAACTTTTCAAGCAAGAAGAGGCTGGTCATCAACTTTTAATCTCCTAAAGCAAAAAAACTTTCAACCCAGGATCTTGTATCCAGCTAAACTGAGTTTCATCTATGATGGAGAAATTAAATACTTCAATGACATTCATATGTTGAAAAAATTTGCCATAAGTAAACCAGCTCTTCAGGATGTTCTCAGACCTATCCTCCACAATGACCAACCCAATCCTATACCACAAAAGTAAACTCACTCAGAAACTTCGGATCAAACTCCAACTTCCACACTGGCGAAAGGATTAAAAATGTCCACTGGACCTTTGAAAAACTCGATACCCAAAATTCCACCAGACTTATCCTTACTCTCCATCAATGTGAATGGCTTAAACTGTCCTCTAAAGAGGCATAGGTTAGCTGACTGGATACAAAAACTTAAGCCAGATATTTGTTGCATACAAGAGTCACATCTCAACTTAAAAGACAAATACAGACTCAGGGTGAAAGGATGGTCATCCATATTTCAGGCAAATGGTAATCAGAAAAAAGCAGGTGTTGCAATTTTATTTGCAGATACAGTAGGCTTTAAACCATCAAAAGTAAGGAAGGACAAGAATGGTCACTTCATATTTGTTAAGGGTAATACTCAATATGACGAGATCTCAATTATTAATATCTATGCACCCAACCAGAATGCACCTCAATTTATAAGAGAAACTCTAACAGACATGAGTAACTTGATTTCCTCCAGCTCCATAATTGTTGGAGATTTCAACACTCCCTTGGCAGTGTTGGATCGATCCTCCAGAAAGAAGCTGAGCAAAGAAATCTTAGATTTAAACCTAACCATCCAGTATTTAGATTTAGCAGACATCTACAGAACATTTCATCCCAACAAAACTGAATACACATACTTCTCATCAGCCCACGGAACTTACTCCAAAATTGATCACATTTTAGGTCACAAGTCTAACCTCAGTCAATTTAAAGGAATAGAAATTATTCCATGCATCTTCTCGGACCATCATGGAATAAAACTTGAATTGAGTAACAACAGGAATCTGCATACCCATACAAAAACATGGAAGTTAAATAACCTTATGCTGAATGATAGCTGGGTCAGAGATGAGATTAAGAAAGAAATCACCAATTTTTTGGAACAAAATGACAATGAAGACACAAGCTATCAGAACCTCTGGGACACTGCAAAGGCAGTTCTAAGAGGGAAATTTATAGCACTGCAAGCCTTCCTCAAGAGAACGGAAAGAGAGGAAGTTAACAACTTAATGGGACATCTCACGCAACTGGAAAAGGAAGAACATTCCAACCCCAAACCCAGTAGAAGAAAAGAAATAACCAAAATTAGAGCAGAATTAAATGAAATTGAAAACAAAAGAATAATACAACAGATCAATAAATCAAAAAGCTGGTTTTTTGAAAAGGTCAATAAAATAGATAAGCCTCTGGCCAACCTAATCAGGAAAAAAAGAGTAAAATCTCTAATATCATCAATCAGAAACAACAAAGACAAAATAACCACAGACTCATCAGAAATCCAAAAAATCCTTAATGAATATTACAAGAAACTTTATTCTCAGAAATATGAAAATCTGAAGGAAATAGACCGATACTTGGAAGCACGCCACCTTCCAAGACTTAACCAGAATCAAGTGGAAATGTTGAACAGACCCATATCAAGTTCAGAAATAGCATCAACTATACAAAACCTCCCTAAAAAGAAAAGCCCGGGACCAGATGGTTTCACGTCAGAATTCTACCAAACCTTTAAAGAGGAATTAGTACCTATATTACTCAACCTGTTCCAAAATGTAGAAAAAGAAGGAAGACTACCCAACACGTTCTATGAAGCAAATATCACCCTGATCCCCAAACCAGGAAAAGACCCAACAAGAAAAGAAAATTATAGACCAATATCACTAATGAATATAGATGCAAAAATATTCAACAAGATCCTAACAAACAGAATCCAGCAACACATCAAACAAATTATACATCATGACCAAGTTGGTTTTATCCCAGGGTCTCAAGGCTGGTTCAATATACGTAAATCTATAAATGTAATTCAGCACATAAACAAATTAAAAAACAAAGACCATATGATTCTCTCAATTGATGCAGAAAAAGCTTTTGATAATATCCAGCATCCCTTCATGATCAGAACACTCAAAAAAATTGGTCTAGAAGGGACTTTTCTTAAACTGATAGAGGCTATCTACAGCAAACCCACAGCCAATATCATATTGAATGGAGTTAAATTGGAATCATTTCCACTCAGATCAGGAACCAGACAAGGCTGCCCATTGTCTCCATTGCTTTTCAACATTGTAATGGAAGTTTTAGCCACCGCAATTAGGGAAGAAAAGGCGATCAAGGGTATCCATATAGGGTCAGAAGAGATCAAACTCTCGCTCTTCGCAGATGATATGATTGTGTATCTGGAAAACACTAGGGACTCTACTACAAAACTCCTAGAAGTGATCAAGGAATACAGCAGCGTCTCAGGTTACAAAATCAACATTCATAAATCGGTAGCCTTTATATACACCAACAACAGTCAAATTGAAAAAGCAGTTAAGGACTCTATCCCATTCACAGTAGGGCCAAAGAAGATGAAATATTTGGGAATTTACCTAACAAAAGACGTGAAAGATCTCTATAAAGAGAACTATGAAACTCTAAGAAAAGAAATAGCTGAAAATGTTAACAAATGGAAAAACATACCATGCTCATGGCTAGGAAGAATCAACATTATCAAAATGTCCATACTACCCAAAGCAATATATACTTTCAACGCACTCCCTATTAAAGCTCCACTGTCATATTTTAAAGATCTTGAAAAAACATTACTTCGTTTTATATGGAATCAGAAAAAACCTCGAATAGCCAAGACATTACTCAGAAATAAAAACAAAACAGGAGGAATCACACTACCAGACCTCAGACTTTACTACAAATCGATAGTGATCAAAACAGCATGGTATTGGCACAAAAACAGAGAAGTAGATATCTGGAATAGAATAGAGAACCAAGAGATGAATCCAGCTACTTACCGCTATTTGATTTTTGACAAGCCAATTAAAAACATTCAGTGGGGAAAAGATTCCCTATTTAACAAATGGTGCTGGGTGAACTGGCTGGCAACCTGCAGAAGACTGAAATTAGACCCACACCTTTCACCATTAACTAAGATAGACTCTCATTGGATTAAAGATTTAAACTTAAGACATGAAACTATAAAAATACTAGAGGAGAATGCAGGGAAAACCCTTGAAGAAATTGGTCTGGGTGAGTATTTCATGAGGAGAACCCCCCGGACAATTGAAGCAGCTTCAAAAATACACTACTGGGACTTGATCAAACTAAAAAGCTTCTGCACAGCTAAGAACACAGTAAGCAGAGCAAGCAGACAGCCCTCAGAATGGGAGAAGATATTTGCAGGGTATAACTCTGACAAAGGTTTAATAACCAGAATCCACAGAGAACTCAAACGCATCAGCAAGAAAAAAACAAGGGATCCCATCGCAGGCTGGGCAAGGGATTTGAAGAGAAACTTCTCTGAAGAAGACAGGCGCACGGCCTTCAGACATATGAAAAAATGCTCATCATCTTTAATCATCAGAGAAATGCAAATCAAAACTACTTTGAGATATCATCTAACTCCAATGAGACTAGCCTATATCACAAAATCTCAAGACCAGAGATGTTGGCGTGGATGCGGAGAAAAGGGAACACTTCTGCACTGCTGGTGGGAATGCAAATTAATACATTCCTTTTGGAGGGATATATGGAGAACACTCAGAGATCTAAAAATAGATCTGCCATTCAATCCTGTAATTCCTCTGCTGGGCATATACCCAGAAGACCAAAAATCACAACATAACAAAGATATTTGTACCAGAATGTTTATTGCAGCCCAATTCATAATTGCTAAGTCATGGAAAAAGCCGAAGTGCCCATCGATCCACGAATGGATTAATAAATTGTGGTATATGTATACCATGGAATACTATGCAGCCTTAAAGAAAGATGGAGACTTTACCTCTTTCATGTTTACATGGATGGAGCTGGAACATATTCTTCTTAGTAAAGTATCCCAAGAATGGAAGAAAAAATATCCAATGTACACAGCCCTACTATGAAACTAATTTGGGACTCTCACATGAAAGCTATAACCCAGCTACAACTTAACAATAGGGGGAAGTGGGAAAGGGGGGGGTGGGTAGAGGGAGGGGAATCGGTGGGATCACACCTGTGGTGCATATTACAGGGGTATTTGCGAAACTTGGTAAATGTAGAATATAAATGTTTTGGCACAGTAACTGAGATAACGCCGGAAAGGCTATGTTAACCACTGGGATAAAAATGTGTCAAATGGTTTATGAAGTGAGTGTATGATGCCCCATAATCATATCATTGTATACACTTATGATTTAATAAAAAAAATTAAAAAAAAAAAAAAAGAAAATTATGAAATCCTCAGAAAGGAAATAGCAGAGGATATTAACAAATGGAAGAACATACCATACTCATGGATGGGAAGAATCAACATTGTTAAAATGTCTATACTTCCCAAAGCAATCTACCTATTCAATGCCATTCCTATCAAAATACCAACATCGTACTTTCAAGATTTGGAGAAAATGATTCTGCGTTTTGTATGGAACCAGAAAAAACCCCGTATAGCTAAGGCAGTTCTTAGTAATAAAAATAAAGCTGGGGGCATCAGCATACCAGATTTTAGTCTGTACTACAAAGCCATAGTGGTCAAGACAGCATGCTACTGGCACAAAAACACAGACATAGACACTTGGAATCGAATTGAAAACCAAGAAATGAAACTAACATCTTACAACCACCTAATCTTCGATAAACCAAACAAGAACATACCTTGGGGGAAAGACTCCCTATTCAATAAATGGTGTTGGGAGAACTGGATATCCACATGTAAAAGACTGAAACTGGACCCACACCTTTCCCCACTCACAAAAATTGATTCAAAATGGATAAAGGACTTAAATTTAAGGCATGAAACAATAAAAATCCTCAAAGAAAGCATAGGAAAAACACTGGAAGAGATTAGCCTTGGGAAAGACTTCATGAAGAAGACTCCCATGGCAATTGAAACAACAACAAAAATAAACAAATGGGACTTCATTAAACTGAAAAGCTTCTGTACAGCTAAGGACACAATAACCAAAGCAAAAAGACAACCTATACAATGGGAAAGGATATTTGCATATTTTGAATCAGACAAAAGCTTGATAACTAGGATCTATAGAGAACTCAAATTAATCCACATGAAAAAAGCCAATAATCCCATATATCAATGGGCAAGAGACATGAATAGAACCTTCTCTAAAGATGACAGACGAATGGCTAACAAACACATGAAAAAATGTTCATCATCTCTATATATTAGAGAAATGCAAATCAAAACTACCCTGAGATATCATCTAACCCCAGTGAGAATGGCCCACATCACAAAATCTCAAAACTGCAGATGCTGGCGTGGATGTGGATGTGGAGAGAAGGGAACACTTTTACACTGCTGGTGGGACTGCAAACTAGTACAACCTTTCTGGAAGGAAGTATGGAGAAACCTCAAAGCACTCAAGCTAGACCTCCCATTTGATCCTGCAATCCCATTACTGGGCATCTACCCAGAAGGAAAAATATCTTTTTATCATAAGGACACTTGTACTAGACTGTTTATTGTAGCTCAATTTACAATCGCCAAAATGTGGAAACAGCCTAAATGCCCACCAACCCAGGAATGGATTAACAAACTGTGGTATATGTATACCATGGAATACTATTCAGCTATTAAAAAAGATGGAGACTTTACATCCTTCGTATTAACCTGGATGGACGTGGAAGACATTATTCTTAGTAAAGCATCACAAGAATGGAGAAGCATGAATCCTATGTACTCAATTTTGATATGAGGACAATTAATGACAATTAAGGTTATGGGGGGGAGGAAAAGCAGAAAGAGGGATGGAGGGAGGGGGGTGGGGCTTTGGTGTGTGTCACACTTTATGGGGGCAAGACATGATTGCAAGAGGGACATTGCCTAACAATTGCAATCAATGTAACCTGGCTTATTGTACCCTCAATGAATCCCCAACAATAAAAATAATAATAAAAAAAAAAGAAATGCAGAATCCTGAGACCCATCCTAGACGTAATGAATCAGAATCTGCATTTTAACAAAGTCTCCAGATAATTTTCATGCTCCTTGAAATCTGAGAAGTGCTGCTGTAAAGAAATAACCTGAGCTGGGCCTCCTCACACCCACCCTGGCCAGGGTTGCCGCTGGCAACCGAGCGCCCCACACCCCGTGCTCACCAGGCCTCCACCCACACTGGCCAGGAACACCAGGAGCAATACAACCCACGTCCTCCCACCCATACCCTCCCTGCCTCCACACTGGCCCCACCTGTCTGGCCAGGGACTCTGTAAGCCTCGCCACATGTGCACTCCCTCTGGAGCCCTCCCTGCCTCTGCACGGAGCCCTCCTCTTGGCCAGAGGCTGCTGGAGCACCGGGCTCTCTGTGCCAAAGTCACAGGGCACCAGGTACTCCCATAACCATGTGCACCATCCCCCACCCTGTTGCTGGATCCGGGTGTGCCACACTCCAGAGGTCCTCCCACAGCCAGAACTCCCTGGCTGGGGTAGTCCCAGAGGAGTTACACAGGGTCACTCCCTACAAAGATCCAGCAAGAATAGAGTGATCCCTCTGGGGTCTAATCTGGAGAGACACCTCCCCAAATCTGAGGACAGCTAGAGGCAATGGTGAAAAACAATAATGGGGTGGAATCAATGGAAAAAACGCCGGCAATATAAATAATCAGATTAGATCAACTCTCCCAAGGAACAACAAAGCAGACACACCACAAGATCCCATTCATAAACAAATGGCTGAGACATCATAAATCGAATGCAGAATCTGGATAGCAAATAATTAGAATGTCAAGCAGCAATTCAAAAGATATCTCAAGAATTCAATGAATTCAAAGATAAAATGACCAAAGATTTTGACACATTGAGACAAGAAGTTGCAGCCCTCAAAGATCTAAGAAATACAGTAGAATCCCTCAGCAACAGAATGGAGCAAGCAGAAGAAAGGATTTCTGACATTGAAGACAAAGCTTTCGAATGCTCTCAAACTTTAAAAGAGGAAGAGAAATGGAGGGCAAAAACTGATCATTCTCTCAGAGAACTCTGGGATAATTTGAAGAAAACCAATAGTGGTCTTATAGAGATCCCCAAAGTGACAAAGTGGCTTCACAAGGCACAGAGTCTCTTCTTCATGAGATTATGAAAGAGAACTTTCCATACATGCCAAGAGATTCTGAAATTCGGATAGCAGACAGTTTCAGAACTCCAGCATGACCCAACCCGAATGAGATATCCCCCAGACACATTGTAATCAATTTCACTAAAGTTAACATGAAGGATAAAATTCTGAAAGCAGCCAGACGTAAGAAAACCATACCCTGGGAGTAGGGCGCTGGTCCCATATGCCGGAGGTGGTGGGTTCAAACCCAGCCCCGGCCAAAAAAAAAAAAAAAAAAAAAAAAATGGGTGGCGCCTGTGGCTCAAGAAAACCATACCCTGGGCAGCGCCTGTGGCTCAGTGAGTAGGGCGCCGGCCCCATATGCCGAGGGTGGCCAGTTCAAACCCAGCCCCAGCCAAACTGCAACAAAAAAATAGCCAGGCATTGTGGTGGGTGCCTGTAGTCCCAGCTGCTCGGGAGGCTGAAGCAAGAGAATCGCGTAAGCCCAAGAGTTAGAGGTTGCTGTGAGCTGTGTGACACCACGGCACTCTACCCGAGGGCAGTACAGTGAGACTCTGTCTCTACAAAAAAAAAAAAAGAAAACCATACCCTACAAGGGGGAGAATGTTAGAATAACTACAGATCCCTCTGCTGAAACCTTTCAACCTAGAAGAGGATGGTCATCGACTTTTAATCTCCTAAAACAAAATAACCTTCAACCCAGGATCCTGTATCCAGCTAAACTGAGTTTCATTTATGATGGAGAAATTAAATACTTCAATGACATTCACATGTTGAAGAAATTTGCCATAATTAAACCAGTGCTCCAGGATATTCTCAGGACTATCTTCCATAATGACCAGCGCAATCCTCCACCACAAAAGTAAACTCACCCAGAAACCTTTGATCAAATTTCAACTTCCACAGTAGCCAAAGGATTAAAAATGTCCACCAGACTTTTAAAAGACTTATCAATATTCTCAATTAATGTGAATGATTTAAATTGTCCTCGAAAGAGGCACAGGTTGGCTAACTGGATACAAAAACTCAGCCCAGATATCTGCTGCATAAAAGAATTTCATCTTACCTTAAAAGATAAATATAGACTCAAGGTGAAGAAATGGTAATCTATATTCCAGGCAAATGGAAAGTGAAAAAAAGCAGGTATTGCCAACCTATTTGCAGATACAATAGGTTTTAAGCCAACCAAAATAAGGAAAGATAAGGATGGACACTTCATATTTGTTAAAGGTAATACTCAATATGATGAGATTTCAATTATTAATATTTATGCACCCAACCAGAATGTGCCTCAATTTATAAGAAAAACTCTAATAGATATGAGCAACTTGATTTTCTCCAGTTCCATTGTAGTTGGAGATTTTAACACTCCTTTAGCAATGCTGGATAGATCCTCCAAAAAGAAGCTAAGCAAAAAAATTTTAGACTTAAGCTTAACCATTCAACATCTGGACTTAATAGACATCTACAGAACATTTCATACCAACAAAACTGAATACACATTCTTCTCATCAGCCCACAGAACATACTCCAAAATCGACCACATCTTAGGCCACAAATCTAACCTCAGCAAATTTAAAAAAATAGAAATTATTCCTTGCATCTTCTCAGACCATCATGGAATAAAAGTTGAACTCAATAACAACAGAAACCTGCATACCCATACAAAAACATGGAAGCTTTATGCTGAAGGATAGATGGATTATAGATGAGATAAAGAAGGAAATCACCAAATTTTTGGAACAAAACAACAATCAAGACACGAATTACCAGAACCTCTGGGATACTGCAAAAGCAGTCCTATGAGGGAAATTTATAGCACTGCAAGTCTTCCTCAAGAAAACGGAAAGAGAGGAAGTTAATAACTTAATGGGACATCTCAAGCAACAGGAGAAGGAAGAACACTCCAACCCCAAATTCAGCAGAAGAAAAGAAATAACCAAAATCAGAGCAGAATTAAATAAAATTGAACACAAAAGAATTGTACAACAGATCAATAAACCCAAAAGTTGGTTTTTTTTAAAGATCAATAAAATATATAAACCTTTGGCCAACCTAACCAGGAAAAAAAGAGTAAAATCTCTAATTTCATCAATCAGAAATGGTAAAGACGAAATAACAACAGATCCCCCCAGAAATTCAAAAAATCCTTAACGAATATTACAAGAAACTTTACTCTCAGAAATATGAAAATCTGAAGGAAATTGACCAATACTTGGAAGCACGTCACCTACCAAGACTTAGCCAGAATCAAGTGGAAATGTTGAAGAGGCCTATATCAAGTTCTGAAATAGCATCAACTGTACAAAATCTCCCTAAAAAGAAAAGCCGGGGACCAGATGCCTTCATGTCAGAATTCTATCAAACCTTTAAAGAAGAACTAGTGCCTATATTACTAAACCTATTCCAAAATATAGAAAAAGAAGGAATACTACTGAACACATTTTATGAAGCAAACATCACCTTGATCACTAAACCAACAAGGGAAAGACTCAACAAGAAAAGAAAATTATAGACCAATATCACTAAGAAATATTGATGAAAAAATATTCAATAAGATCCTAACAAACAGAATCCAACAACACATTAAAAAAATTATACACCCTGACCAAGTGGGATTTATCCCAGGCTCTCAAGGCTGGTTCAATATACATAAATCTATAAATGTAATTCAGTACCTAAACAAACTAAAAAATAAAGACCATATGATTCTCTCAATTGATGCAGAAAAAGCTTTTGATAATATCCAGGATCCCTTCATGATCAGAACACTTAAGAAAATTGGTATAGAAGGGACATTTCTTAAACTAATAGAGGCCCATCTATAGCAAACCCATAGCCAATATCATATTGAATGGAGTTACATTGAAATCATTTCCACTTAAATCAGAAAAAAGTCACGGTTGCCAATTAACTCCATTGCTCTTTAACATTGTAATGGAAGTTTTAGCCACCTCAATTAGGGAAGAAAAGGCGATCACGGGTACCCATATAGGGTCAGAAGAGATCAAACGTTCACTCTTCACAGCTGATATGATTGTCTATCTGGAAAACACCAGGGATTCTACAACAAAACTTTTAGAAGTGATCAAGGAATACAGCAGCATCTCAGGTTACAAAATCAACACTCATAAATCTGTAGCCATTATATATACAAACAATACTCAGCTGAAAAAACAGTCAAGGACTCTATTCCTTTCACAGTAGTCCCAAAGAAGATGAAATATTTGGGATTTTACCTAACAAAGGATGTGAAAGATCTCTATAAACAGAACTATGAAACTTTAAGAAAAGAAATAGCTGAAGATGCTAACAAATGGGAAAACAAACCATGCTCATGGCTGGGAAGAATCAACATTGTTAAAATGTCTATACTACCCAAAGCAATATATAATTTTAATGCAATTCCTATTAAAGCTCCATTGTCATATTTTAAAGATCTCAAAAAAATAATACTTCATTTTATATGGAATCAGAAAAAACCTTGAATAGCCAAGACATTACTCAGAAATAAAAACAACGCAGGAGGAATCACGCTACCAGACCTGAGACTGTACTATAAATTGATAGTGATCAAAACAGCATGGTACTGGCACAAAAACAGAGAAGTAGATGTCTGGAACAGAATAGAGAACCAAGAGATGAATCCAGCTACTTACCGTTATTTGATCTTTGACAAGTCAATTAAAAACATTCAGTGGGGAAAAGACTCCCTATTTAACAAATGGTGCTGGGTGAACTGGCTGGACTGAAGACTGAAACTGGACCCACACCTTTCACCATTAACTAAGATAGACTCTCACTGGATTAAAGATTTAAACTTAAGACATGAAACTATAAAAATACTGGAAGAGAGTGCAGGGAAAAACCCTTGAAGAAATCGGTCTGGCGAGTATTTTATGAGGAGGACCCCCCCCACCCCCACCAGGCAATTGAAGCCATTTCATAAATATACTACTGGGACCTGATCAAACTAAAAAGCTTTTGCACAGCCAAGAACACAGTAAAGTAAAGCAAGCAAACCGCCCTCAAAACGGGAGAAGATATTTGCAGGTTATGTCTCCGACAAAGGTTTAATAACCAGAATCTACAGAGAACTCAAACGTATAAGCAAGAAAAGAATAAGTGATCTCATCACAGGCTGGGCAAGGGATTTGAAGAGAAACTTCTCTGAAGAAGACAGGGGCACGGCCTACAGACATATGAAAAAATGCTCATCATCTTTAATCATCAGAGAAATGCAAATCAAAACTACTTTGAGATATCATCTAACTCCAGTAAGATTAGCCCATATCACAAAATCCCAAGACCAGAGATGTTGGCGTGGATGTGGAGAAAAGGGAACACTTCTAGTGGGAATGCAAGTTAATACATTCCTTTTGAAAAGATGTTTGGAGAACACTTAGAGATCTAAAAATAGATCTGCCATTCAATCCTATAATTCCTCTACTAGGTATATACCCAGAAGACAAAAAATCACATTATAACAAAGATATTTGTACCAGAATGTTTATTGCAGCCCAATTCATAATTGCTAAGTCATGGAAAAATCCCAAGTGCCCATCGATCCACGAATGGATTAATAAATTGTGGTATATGTACACCATGGAATATTATGCAGCCTTAAAGAAAGATGGAGACTTTACCTCTTTCATGTTTATATGGATGGAACTAGAACATATTCTTCTTAGTAAAGTATCTCAAGAATGGAAGAAAAAGTATCCAATGTAGTCAGCCCTACTATGAAACTAATTTATGGCTTTCGCATGAAAGCTATGACCCAGTTATAACCTAAGAATAGGGGGAAGGGGGAGAAGGAGGGGAGGAAGGGGGAAGGATGGGTAGAGAGAGGGTGATTGGTGGGATTACACCTGCGGTGCATCTTACAAGGGTACATGTGAAACTTAGTAAATGTAGAGTGTAAATGTCTTAACACAATAACTAAGAAAATGCCAGGAAGGCTATGTTAACCAGTGTGATGAAAATGTGTCAAATGGTCTATAAAACCGGTGTATGGTGCCCCATGATTGCATTAAAGCACACAGGTATGATTTAATAATAATAATAAAAAAGAATGTGCTAAGGAATGGGAGGCTTCTGAACTCCTGGAAGAATAACAAGAAAAATGTAATTTTATGCCTAACACATTGAGTTGATTGATTGAAGATATCCGCTAAGATAATTTGTTTACACTAGGGTGGTGATGGGAGAATTGCGTGTATACATGAAACTTGTAGGGAGATAAGTTTTAAAAATAAATGAAACAAACTCCACTCTGTTTTTAAAAATCACCTAAAAACTGGGCAGTGCCTGTGGCTCAGTGAGTAGGGCGCCAGCCTCATGTGCCGAGGGTGGCGGGTTCAAACCCAGCCCCGGCGAACTGCAACGAAAAAATAGCCGGGCGTTGTGGCGGGCGCCTGTAGTCCCAGCTGCTCGGGAGGCTGAGGCAAGAGAATCGCGTAAGCCCAAGAGTTAGAAGTTGCTGTGAGCCGTGTGACGCCACCGCACTCTACCCGAGGGCGGTACAGTGAGACTCTGTCTCTACAAAAAAAAAAAAAAAAAAAAAATCACCTAAAAACTATTTTACAAAAGGATTATAGAGCAACAATTAGTCTTCATCACTGATAGCAAATGGTTCAACTCTTCCCTTGTTTTAGGCATAATTTCCCTCCAGGATATGGAAGAAAATGCTTTTTTGAAGCAGTGGTCTTTAAGCCAGATTCCCTTGAGGGAATTATCATGGCCCCTGCAAAGGACAGTTTAACCCTGGAGCAGCTACTGGGGGGCGGGGGAGGGAGTATGGTTTGCAGAGTAGGACGAGATAGACAAAGCATGTGAAGATCCTCTGTGAGACCTTGCAGTGGGCTGCCCTCTGGTTCTTCTGCTCAGCCTGACTCACGTTTCTACATAGCAGAAACTCCAAAACGAGGCAACTGAACATGGATGGCCTCCACTGATGTGCAGCCCCTTCACATTCTTTTTTCTGAAAGGAAACTAGGCTCTTCATTCTGAACAAAATTGGCACTTCATTTATTGTTCTTGAAATTAGCTTTCATGCACTTAATATATATATTTTCAAGGTTCAGTTGTAGTTCATTAATCATGTATTCAATGTCTATTTTACATCAAGATGAAACTTTGCTATTAAATTATAGTATTTATGAACCAGGTAGACAAATAGTCTTTAAGAAATCATCAAAGAAAGATAGCTGGGCATGTGAAAGGCCTGTTGTTCCAGGTATTCAGGAGGCTGAGGGAGGCAGATCACTTGAGTCTGGAAGTTTTGAGGTTTCTATGAGTTATGATGACACCAGTACGCTCTAGCCCAGGCAACAGAGTGAGATTCTGTCAAGAAGGAAGGAAAGGGGCGGCGCCTGTGGCTCAGTCAGTAAGGCGCCGGCCCCGTATACCGAGGGTGGCGGGTTCAAACCCACCCCCGGCCAAACTGCAACCAAAAAATAGCCGGGCGTTGTGGCGGGCGCCTGTAGTCCCAGCTGCTCGGGAGGCTGAGGCAGGAGAATCGCTTAAGCCCAGGAGTTGGAGGTTGCTGTGAGCTGTGTGAGGCCACGGCACTCTACAGAGGGCCATAAAGTGAGACTCTGTCTCTACAAAAAAAAAAAAAAAAAAAAGAAGGAAGGAAAGAAGCAAGGTAGTGAAGGAGAGCGAGGGAGGGACGGAGGAAGAAAAGGTGGGTCTGAAACAGGTGAAACGGCTGAGTCCCATAGTAAGCACTCCATTCGGATGTAGTCACATCCCAAGGCATACACAAGTTTCCGTACAAAAACAGTATCAAAAATCAGAGAGCAGGCTGAGGAGACAAATCATCATGTGAAAGTAACCAGATGTAATAACCAAGAGAAACCACATGTCAGGATATATAGCTAATAGAAACATCTAAAAGGGACTAAAAAAAAACTATATTTTAAATATTCCAAAAATAAGCAACAGGGTGAGGGAAACAGGTAGGACTTTAAAATGGAGCAAATAAAGACACTGGAAATTTAAAATATAGTCATTGATATAAAAAACTTAGATAAGTTAAATAATGGACTAGACACAGCAATGGTGACTTAAAAAAAAAAAGAGCAAGTAAAGGAAATGACCCACACAAGGAGAGAGATGTAATGACTGAGAAGATTTTAGAGACACAATACATAGGATGGGAAGCTTCAACATGCATTTAATTCATATGCCAAGAAAGGAGGAGGCATAAAATAAGGACAGAAAATGTCTCTAGAACTGAAGACATATGTTTTAGTCTCTGCCTCCTGAGCAGGATTCAGCCATACTTTGCTACATTGTAGTGAAAATGCAAAATACCAGCAATAAAAAGAACATCTTGAAATAAAAAATATATATATTTGTTACAAATTCCTGGGGATGAGGCTGACATTAGTACTAACAAATGGCAGAAGATTTTGCAATCATTCTTTAAGGTTGAAAAGGAATACACCACCAGCTAAGCCAGCGGTTCTCAACTTGTGGGTCGTGACCCACGGGAATTATATTCAAGGGCCGCAGCATTAGGAAGGTTGAGAACCACTGAGCTAAGCTATCAATCCTAAAGTGAGGGGAAATTAAGTAGCAACCACAACTGCAATCGAGGCCTTCATGGACCTGCACGGAAGACACTGGCCATTCTGGTGTCATTGCTCTCAGGAGACTGTAAGCCACCCAGGATTCTTCTAAGGAAAACAGGGCAGGTCTGAGGAACTAGAGAACCCGTTGACCCCATTAGGTGGGTACTCCCAGGCAAATGCCACTGAAGATTTTATCCAGAAACTCAAGAGCAGGTGGGCCTTGAAAATCTAGCATCATCCTAGTTTCAGTGTTCTTTGCCCATCCGAAATTATTTCATAAGTTTGAGAACTGCAAAGATATATACATTAGGTCTGCAGAAGACCCAGGTTAAACTTAAGCAGTGCTCAGCTTAACATGCAAACATATATAAATGCCCTGGTCACGTTGTTTATGTGGGAGGAACCAAACACTACTCAATGATTCTGGTTCTCCTCATCCCTCCACCTCCACCACAGCTACTCATCAACTAACAATGATTGCCCCATCCAGACCTAATACTGC
Source organism: Nycticebus coucang (assembly GCF_027406575.1). Classification (NCBI taxonomy): domain Eukaryota; kingdom Metazoa; phylum Chordata; class Mammalia; order Primates; family Lorisidae; genus Nycticebus; species Nycticebus coucang. The sequence continues at coordinate 105,035,823 of NC_069787.1, forward strand.
ATGAACTTTTGGTTAAAGTATCTATTACTACCTAAGCAGAATCAGTTTCCCTTAGTTTAAATGGTCTTCAAGAGAGAAAATCGAACTGATCATTAACCAATGAAAGATTTGTCACCCCTCTGTGAAGTGTCCACCTCTAATCCAATCAATCCTGTCCCTGTGTAGCAGGAACTGTTGGCTTGCTTATTCAATGTCCATTCCACCAACACTATTGTTTCTTTCTTTTCTAAGAAAAGAAAAGAAATGAAAAGAAGGGTGGCGCCTGTGGCTCAAAGGAGTAGGGCGCTGGCCCCATATACTGGAGGTGGCAGGTTCAAACCCAGCCCCAGCCAAAAACTGAAAAAGAAAAGAAAAGAAAAGAAAATCAACTGTCCCTTCTACAGCCCTATCCCCAGCTCAAGATGTATATTCTGACTTGAAGTCACAGTGGCCCAATTCCCCTTACCACTGATTTGTTTAGGGGATAGAGCACATTACCCAACTTCCTTTGATTTTGTATTTTTAAGGATTTTTAGGGCAGTTTTAAGTTCATAGCAAAATTGAAAGAAGGTAAAGAGAATTCCCATATACCCACACATGTGTAGGCTCCCCTGCTACCAATGTCCACCACAGAGTAATACATTTGTTGTAATTGATGAACCTACATTGACACATCATTATCACTCCAAATCCATAGTTTACATCAGGATTCACTCTTGGTGTTGAACAAATACATGATGACATATATATTCACGTTTATAGTATCATACTGAGTATTTTCACTGCCCTGCAAGTCCTCTGTGCTCTACATTTTCATCCCTCCTCCCCCCGACCCCCTGGCAACCTGATCATTTTACTGTCTCCATAGTTTTGTTTTGTTTTTTTTATTGTTAAATCATAGCTGTGTATATTAGTGCAATCAAGGGGTACAATGTGCTGGTTTCATATACAATCTGAAATATTCTCATCAAACTGTTCAACATAGCCTTCATGGCATTTTCTTAGTTATTGTATGTAGACATTTGTATTCTGCCTTTAGTAAGTTTCGCCTGTACCCATTCTAAGATGCACCATAGGTGTGGCCCCACCCATTACCCTCCCTCTACCCTAACCTCCCCCGTCCCTTCCCCTTCCTTGGCTCTTTCCCCATAGTCTTGTGCTATAGTTGGGTTATAGTCTTCATGTGAAAGCTATAATTTAGCTTCATAGTAGGGCTGAGTACATTGGATACTTTTTCTTCCGTTCCTGAGATACTTTGTTAAGAAGAATATGTTCCAGCTCCATCCATGTAAACATGAAAGAGGTAAAGTCTCCATCTTTCTTTAAGGCTGCATAATATTCCATGGTATACATGTACCACAATTTGCTAGTCCATTCGTGGGTCAATGGGCACTTGGGCTTCTTCCATGACTTAGCAATTATGAATTGGGCTGCAATAAACATTCTGGTACAGATGTCTTTGTTATATTGTGATTTTTGGTCTTCTGGGTATAAACCTAGTAAAGAAATTATAGGATCGAATGGCAGGTCTATTTTTAGATCTCTCAGTATTCTCCAAACGTCCTTCCAGAAGGAATGTATTAGTGTGCATTCCCACCAGCAGTGTAGAAGTGTGCCCTTTTCTCCACATCCACACTAACGTCTCTGGTTTTGGGATTTTGTTATGTGGGCTACTCTTACTGGGGTTAGGTGATATCTCAAAGTAGTTTTGATTTGCATTTCTCTGATGATTAAGGATGATGAGCTTTTTTTCACGTGTTTGTTGATCGTGCATCTGTCTTCTTTAGAGAAGTTTCTCTTCAAGTCCCTTGCCCACCCTGAGATGGGATCACGTGTTCTTTTCTTGCTAATACGTTTGAGTTCTCTGTGGATTCTGGTTATTAGACCTTTATCAGAGGTATAATCTGCAAATATTTTCTCCCATTCTGAGGGCTGTCTGCTTGCTTTACTTACTATGTTCTTGGCTGTGCAGAAGCTTTTTAGTTTGATCAGGTCCCAGTAGTGTATTTTTGATACTGCTTCAATGGCCTGGGGAGTCCTCCTCATAAAATACTCACCCAGGCCAATTCCTTCAAGAGTTTTCCCTGCACTTTCTTCAAGTATTTTTATAGTTTCATGTCTTAAGTTTAAATCTTTTATCCAGTGAGAGTCTATCCTAGTTAATGGTGAAAGATGTGGGTCCAGTTTCAATCTTCTACAGGTTGCCAGCCAGTTTACCCAGCACATTTGTTAAATAGGGAATCTTTTCCCCCACTGAATGTTTTTAATTGGCTTGTCAAAGATCAAATAACAGTAAGAAGCTGGATTCATCTCTTGGTTCTCTATTCTGTTCCAGACATCTACTTCTCTGTTTTTGTGCCAATACCATGCTGTTTTGATCACTATCGATTTATAGTACAATCTCAAGTCTGGTAGTGTGATTCCTCCTGCTGTGTTTTTATTGCTGAGTAATGTTTTGGCTATTCGCGGTTTTTTCTGATTCCATATAAAACGAAGTATTATTTAAAATACGACAGTGGAGCTTTAATAGGAATTGCATTAAAATTATATATTGCTTTGGGTAGTATGGACATTTTAACAATGTTAATTCTTCCCAGCCATGAGCCACCTCCATAGTTTTGCCTTTTCCAGAATGTCATGTTGTTGGATCCACATGTTGTGTAGCCTTTTCAGATTAGCTAGTAAGATGCATGTAAGTTTCCTCCTTGTCTCTTCATGGCTTGATAACTCATTTCTTCTTAACACTGAGTAATAGGCCAATGCCTGGATCTGCCATGGTTTATTTATCCATTAACTGAAGAAATGTCTACTGATAGACATCTTAGTTGCTTCCAAGTTTTAGCAATTAAAAACAAATCTGCTATAAACATCCATGCACAATTTTTTTGTGTGTGGATGCAGCTTTTTTCAATTCCTTTGGGTAGATACAAAAAATCCCAATGGCTAGATAATACAGTAAGAGTATGGTGAGTTTTCTAAAGACACATGGCCCAGTTTTGAATAGTGGTTCATGAAGAAAAGTCTGTTGGAGAATACCATACCTTTTTCACTGAAGGGGAGATTTATTCATACCTAATGAGAAGAAAGCAAAAGACGGCCTAATCCTTGTAAACACACACACACACACACACACACACACACCCCTCTTCTTCTCAGTATTATTATGATTAGATGTGATGACTCAAGGTACTACAGCCAGTTTGCAACCAGCCTAAGCTTGAGCTTGTTCTAGAACAAGCACATTGTAAGAAGAAGTAAAAAACATTAATGGCTCCTTCCCTAAAATCTCCATACTAAAAGGTGTTAGCAGCTTTGGTGCCATCACCTGTTCATGTCAGGAGACTAACTGAAACTTCCCGGAGAAGAATGGGTCTTTGAATCTTGGTTACTAAATGGACACAAAAGTGACCCCTTCTTGAGCCAGGGACAACAAATGGCTGGAATGCCGACTCAGACTGATTCCAACTCAGACTGTGCTGAGGACTCAGGCGTGAAAGACTGTCATGATCAACTAGCAATGTGCGTCATGGACCTTGCTGGGGACCAGCAGGACAAAGCCACACATCTGCCCTCCTGAATCCTTCCTGAGATGGACCTCAGCCCATCACTCCCTGCATCACGGTCAGGATGTGCTCCCTCTAACACCCCACGTTACATATTCAAAAATCTTAACATTTTATTTTTTCTCCACTCTTAAACAAAGATACACTTACAAAAGTGTACTGTCTCTAACCAATCTAATTTTTATTAAGCAATCCACTAAACCCAGGAGCTGTTCTTCTCACATTTACTGTCCCTTGTGATTCAGGGTACTTGACAATCCTCAACTACTGCTGCTTCTTGAAGAGCAACAGCACTCTACCTAGTAAATTTTACTTTAGAACTATTGTTATTTTTAGCAGTATTCTTGTCTTCTTGCTTTATCCTAAGGATTGTAGCCATGAGTAGTTTTGACATGCTTCAAAACATCTTTTGTTCCTCCAGGGAGCTTTTGGAGAGGGTCCGACTTCATAAAGTCCCTGTGAAACAAAGCTGTGGAGAATCCTTTGAATTTACTTCCACAAATATTTCTTGAGTACCCACTTTGCTCCAGGTGCCGCAACAAATACAAAAATGAATAAAGAAGAAAGGAGAAGTATTTTCTGTTGACATTCTGGTATGCTATGGAATGAGCCAAAACCAACCCAGAGACTTTAAAGTGTTCAGCTCACTCTATTCCCATAACAACTTCCCAAAGCATCATTACTACAAGTATAGCTGGGGAAAAACTGAGGCTCAGGGATATTACATGACTTGCACAGTCATTCATCTACTGATTAGTGGAGCTGAGATCTGATTGTGTCTGTCTGACTGAAATGTTTCAACTTACGATGATGTGAGACCAAATGAGAAGTATGGTTCACAGGAAATGGGGGTGGGAATAGTTCTTGGTAAATTTGGAGTCAGAGCACTTCCTAGCAAGCTGTAGGAAAGTGGGCCGGTTACTAAGCTCTCTTAGTCTCAGCAGCCAGTCAACACTGGCTAATATTTACCCTGCAAGGTTATTGTTAAGATGAAAGATAATATGTATAAAGCACCTGCCACGTGATATATGGTCTATGAGAAACAGCCATTGCTCCTCAGAGGTATATACATCATAATTTCTCAAAGAGACAGTAGTTATTGTCCTGTACATTGAGTTCTCAGAACCTGCAATGGATGTGAATTATGAAATTTTTAAGATCTAGGCTGATAATGTCTTGCTATCTGGCTTTGAGAAGATGACAAGGGACACTTAGAAGGGGCTTCAGGGAGGATGGGAGGAAAGCCTGGAGTGCTGAACAAGGAGGTGTGGAGGGCCCACGGGAACATTTACCACATAGCAACTCTCACCAAAAAAAGGGAAAGAATGTGGATACGAGGTGACCTAGGTAACCAATGACCAATAGAAAAGATAATAATCAATGACTAGTAGAAAGGCAATAATGCCTGGTGGCACAGAGAGGCCCATGAAAGACTTGCAACCAATTTCAAATGGAGAGAAGAGGGTATTTGCACCTCTGCAGGCCTTCGCATCTCCGTCTCTCCATCATGACAGGGACCCACTTCCAGCTCCCTTTGGAAGTGCTCTAAACTTTCCTTTGTTCTTAAATAAAATTTCTCTTTGTTACACTAAAACTTGTGTGGATTACTTTTTCTCTCTTTTCACACTGCCTGTGCCACTGCACTTTTATTTTCTGTTTCCATTCATTCCAAATCCCCATCTGGAGGCTTTCAATAATCACTGTGCTTTGGTTGAACTTTTTAGCTCAGCCAAGTAATCAAACCAGGTCAATTGGGCTTGGGGAACCAGGACCCAGGACCCCCAGGACCTGACAGAAGGTATATGGGTTTTCTCAAAAATGTTGGAAGAATCTGCAAGAAAAGAAAATCTCAAAGCAGAGGCAAGTTCAGAGACTTTGCTTCCCTGCTCCCAAATCTTCATTTGACTGAGCTACTAGCCTGGAATGACAAGAAGACTCAACATTGTTTGAGCTTGCTCATAAATTTGCATGAAAAGTGATTTAAAAACTAAACAACAACAACCACCAAAAATCTGACCCCCTGGAATAGCCAAGGTATCTGCAATGAGAGGAAGGCCATTATCTAAACAACCTGGAGTCCCACCACAAATCTTTACAGAAAACCACAAACTCACATTGGATCAGGCTTTTGCTGGTCTCCAGGGAATGCTGACTTTGTTTGTTCATGCCACAATACACATGTGTCTGAATAAGCGAACAGAGAGGACACCTGTCTCTGCTCTGAAAACTGATTAAAAGTAAGTCCAGCCCTTTCTATTCTCTCAGGAGTCTTCACAGTTTCTAAGCTGCTGTATACTGTGTGATTTAGTAGTTTTTATGGCAGGAAGACTCCATCCTTGTTTCTTCTGGTGATAATCCACATGGCACAGCCTGAATTCTCAAGTGCTCACACAGAGCAATGGGCTGCCGCCCAGGCAGAAAGGAGAGCTGCCAAAGTGGCAGGGCTTGACAGGCCCTGAAAACATAGCCCTGTGACACCCACCCACACACCCCCAATAAAAGGTGCTCCCTTCCTCTTGTCACTGATGCAAATCCCCATCTGGAGGCAGAGTGGGAAAGGCAGTCAGCTCTTCCCAAACTGTTCCATGAAAGGACCCCTTAAAAACAGGGAAAGAGTGAAGATTGCACAACATTGTGAGTTTACTGGAAACCACTGAATTGTACACTTTAGAGTGCTAAAGCTAGGTTATATGAACTCTATCTTAATAATACTAATAAAACACTAAAAACAAATGCAGGGGAAATAGCCTGTGTCTTTGGGAGGCCTGCAGGACACAGACTTGAGTGGACAACTCTCAGTTGAGCTCTTGTGCATGTTGCTTTCTGCTGCATAGTATATCTGTATTTGTTGCAATTTTTAAAGGTTGAGGTTATTTACTAGTTAAAATATTTAGCTTTGTCCCATCAGATACTCAGATAAAACTGACATCCCAAAAAGGATGTAACTTTGTTTCTTGAGGATTTGGAGAATGCTGAGGCAGCACACCACTCACTTGTAGGCCTGCAAAACGTGAAGGGGAGGTGTAGGCTTACAGGGTGTGGACCCCAGGGTTTGGGTTCCATGTGGTGGGGCCTGGGGCAGGCCCAGGATGTGGATATCCAAGGGTGGGATCCCAGACCCCCCCCAAATGGTGCCAATGTTCTGATTCGAGGTAACTCTCACCCCTATCTTTCACAGAATAAGTTCAGGGCTCTGGGCTACCAAAGGTTCACCACCACGTATGGGGGACTCATGCCTCAACTCTCACCCTCCCATGTGCTGTTCACAGTGCTACCTCCCGTCTACAACATCCGATGGCAGCAGGCATCACTCTCCCTGTAGGTCCCCACTCCTGTACCCAGAACAGCCTCCAAACCCCTCACAGGCTCCATGCCTCCACATGCTGCGTATGTGCCAGTGCTCACCTCCATCCTCTGAGGGCTTTCAAGACTGTTGCTGTACCAAGGGACCCTCCCAACCTGTGTCCTTGCTTGCCTCCAGCCAATGTGGTGACATCATGCTCCCCCACGTCAGTTCTCAGCCATCATGGAGAATGTATGGATGCAGCTGGCTATTCTTGCTCCACCCACAGGCCCCTCGCCCATCCACCCTGCAGGTGGCTATGTGTGGAGAGCAGGGGAGCATCAACCCTGAGGGAGAGCATAGTCTAGAAATGCAGTAATTACAGCCCAAAGAGTTCAAGAGAAAACATGGTTGGTAGGTCTGTCATTCTACACTTACATTATAAAATTCAAAATGGTAAATTTAATAAGGCAGAAAATTACCATTCATATATTCCTATATACTCTGGGTAAGATTTATATTTGTGCTCAGCAACCACAAAGTATGGCAGCATTTAAGAGAGCCAGTGTTCAACAGCTGGCCTAACACAAAATTCATCATCATAGGTAAAGGACCTGTCACCAACATTATGAAGGAAATCCAAAGACACCCAGATCTACACATTTGTGGGTCCTAGGTGAGGCCATGACCCTCCTGCAGTGCCCAGAGTAACCCACATATAAACACAGCTGCCACCTGCACCTTCTGCTCTCAGCCTCCCTGGGCTCTGTAGCCGCTGCACCCTGCTGGCCTCACTGGACACTCCTCATTCCCCCCTGGGGTCCAGACTGCCATATCCTGGCTTTTCATGGCCAGAAACACCATCTACACTGCTGCAGATCTGCCACACACCCTACCCTGACCTTAGTCGCTCCTTTCTACATCTCCCTGGCATGGGGCTGCCCATTTCTTCTAAAACCCAGTTCTGCCACAGAGCCATGTGGGCCCCTCATGATAGCACCGTGAACCTCAGAATTCCTAAAGGGCTTTTTCAAAAGTCATTCTGTTTCTGCTATACATTAACCACAAAAGAACTAACTTCTAAAGCAAAAAAAAAAAAAAAAAGACAATTATGTGAAAAATGGCTCAGAACCATGAAATAGATGCTGATTATAAATATAGGCTTCAGGCATTATGAAATGAGGCAGCTCTAAATTTTCCAAGAACAAAGAAAAAGCAAGAGGATTTTTTAAATATCAAAAAGACTCTCAGGTATAATTAGTAAATTGACTAACCTTTTTAAAGGTAAAAGTGAGTTTGTAAAGCCTACGGCATTCATGGAATTGTGTAATACTGTAAGTCTAGGAGACCAGTTCCACCAACCTCCTCTCTTCACGGATGAGAAAACAAAAGCTTTCATGAGTTTCTCAAGGTCATAAAACAAGTTAGTGGCTGCCAGGATTCCAGTCAGGGCTCCTGACTCTCTTCCTCAGGTTCTTTCCACTCATTCTGCAATAGAATCTGCTTTCACGAGTGTGCAACAATTCTCAGATTGTTTGGTTACATTTATGGTGGGACTGTTTGCAGAGGTGGTGGCAATGATGATAATAGTGGTGGTGGGGAGGTGGTATTGATGATGGCGGTGGACACAGAAGTGGTAGTAATGATGGTAGTGGCAGTTGTGGTAGAGGTGTGCTGGTAATGAAGGTGATGAAGGTTGGAGTGGTGATGGTGGCAATGGCAATAGGGATGGAGGTGAAGGTGGTGGTTGTGATGGTGGTAGTAGAGGTGGCAGTGATAGTGGATGTGAAAATGGTACTAATGAGGATGGTGGCAGCTGTAGCAAAGGTGGTGCTCACAGTGGAGGTGGCAGTTGGAGATGATAATGGAAATAGTATGTGTTTGTTGAAAAGTTGAGGAATAAGGAGCAGTTCAAGGGGAGCTCAAGGTCATATCAGCCAAAGCTGAGATTCAGTTAGCACTGGATATATCTCAGAAATTAGTGGAATGAGAAAAGGATGCAGCAGGTATAGCTAACCAATTAGATACATCTGTAAACAGAATGAGAGAAATCCCATAGCAACTGAGGAAGCAACAGCATCACAAGGATCTTTCAGTGAGAGATTGCCATGCATGCTGGATATTTCCAGGCCAGGGAAGAACTCCTAACAGTGAGGCTTCAGCGCAGGCACTTGAGCACAGGTACACGTTGTGAAACCCATCAATGTTTGTTGATTGCTTTTTCTGCCCAAGGACCTCAGCTAGGACTTGGCAACACAAGGGCAAAAAGGAAAGCATGACACACCATGCCCATGGCCTGCTCTGTCCCTGTCTTTAAAGGTTTGGAGTTTTTGCTTTTTTTTTATTTTTTTTTGCATTTGCTTTGTTTTTTAATCATAGGAGAGTTGCTTGATTAGAGAAGACAATTTGCCAAATCCTGGCAAACTGCACATGGTGGTGCAGACTGCAAGAACCCAGCATATCTCCTGCTGGGACATCAACTTATTATCAGAAAGAGCTGGTGTTGCCATCCACTTTCTAGCCCACAGTGCCACCGTGTGGAAGGCATCTGTTAGCTAGACCTGCACAAAATAAAACTGAAGCAGTGGTAGCTTTTAAACCAATCTTAGCAAAATAACTAAGAAAATGCCAGGAAAACTATGTTAACTAGTGTGATGAAAATGTGTCAAACGGTCTATGCACCAAGTGTATGGTGCCCCATGATCATACTAATGTACACAGCTATGATTTAATAAAAAAATAAAAATAAATAAAATTAAATTAAAAAATAAACCAATCTATCATGTTAATCAGGGAACCCAAAGCACTTCCCATATGTGACTATTGTGCTCAACTGATGCAAAGAGAAGGCTATTGAATCTTAGGGCTAAATGGACCCTCGGCGATCAGGCCCCAGTTCTCATGATCTCGTCTGGAAGATCTCTGACTCCAGTCAAAATCATAGAACCAATGGGCAGTTCTCCTTCGGACCATTCAGTCCATTCCACTGTTGGACTCTATTGAGTATAAAAAGCAGCTTCATCTTTCACAAATACCTAACAATAATCAGCTACTTCCAACAGCAGAAGGATTCCATTCATCATGTCCTTTCTGGATCAGATCCTCCAATTCACCAACCTGTGACCTTTATTTGAGGTCCTTTCTATCCCTTTGAAATATTTTTCTTTCTGGCCCCTGTTTGGGTTAGTTCTTCCATCTTGTCTTGTCATTAAGTAGAACAATGCATTAAGAAACTCCTGGCACAACTACTTTCTAGGGATTGCCCTGATTCAGCTTAGCGGATGGGGAGTGTCTGCTCTGAGCAGACGTGAGTAATACAAAGACCAGAGACACCTGCTCCTCCCTAAAGAACTTAATAAGTATTGATGCCTCAGCTGTCAGCCTCATGTCATGTTCATTATCCTAAATGTTAAGCATGCACTTTTAACTCCAGCAGGGAGTTAACCTGTAGCAGCCACAGGCATGAAAACAGATGTAAATCAGACCACACAGGTGAAGAGCAATTCCTTCCACACCCTTTCCACCTGAGTCTACAAAGAACCTAACAGATCTTTTCAACTGCCCTCAGAAACTGGAGGTAAGGGATACAGGGAAGAGAAAAAGGATGTAGAATCACACTGAATATTCTGTTGACCTTGGAGCTTTCTTTACTCAGATTCTCTATACATTTAGAATTTTATTTTAGGATATGAATCAACTTATAAGATGTAATTCTACTTTGTGGTTTCCAAAGCTGAAAGTGGTCTTAATCTTAATGTCAGTTACACACCACGACCAGGGCAGCTTTGACACCAAAGTATCTTCTACTTCCTAAATTATGGGTTTAAGTTTTTAGGCAATAAAAAACCCTTTTCACATTATAACAATAAACCTATTATAAATGTCCAATAATGTGATCCCTATGTATAAGTTAAGGAAACTGTTGGAGTTACCTTAGAAGATACAGCTAATTAAATTTTCTCTTTTCTTATTGAATCATGCGGTCATGGGATGTAAGAGCTGGTGTGGTTCACAGACACAAACCAGTGTGGTGGTTTCCAAGTGGTAGGCTGTGGAGCAGCCCTGATCCATAACCAGGTTTTCATTTGTCTAACACAAAATGAGGAAAATGAGAGGTGTGTGTCATTGTGAGGAGCTGATTGTCTATTCTTAGGGAGTTCTATTGTCTATTCTTAGGGAGTTCTTTCATTTTAAGATTAACCCCATCCTATTCTTCTGGTATTCAAACATCCTTTGGTCAGGCAAAATGGCTCACATCTGTAATCCCAGGACACTGAGAGGCCACGGAGGGAGGATCACTTAAGGCCAGGAGTGGTATTATCAGCCTAGACACACAGCTAGACCTGTCCTATAAAGGAAACCAAGGTTCTCTGGATAAATCAGGCATTTTAGGTGTGGGGTAATAAATGTATGAGATGAGCTTGGAAGGAGGCTATCAGGCTATAAGGTCATGTCAAAGGGACTCAGGAACCAACTTAAAGAGGCACCATTGGCCACAGATAAGACAATCTCAGCATCAATAGCTACAATGGATATAGCCAAATCAAATAAATCTGAATATGATATATAAGGTTATATGGTACCTATGATAATACTGGGAAACCAACTTATTATTTTGGAAGGGGAAAGAATCAAACCCTTGGCTGCTTTACCTATACCTTAAGAAAACCAGACAGTTTGATATAGAGAATGTCTCTTTACAGAAGTTTTCTAGCTAGTAAATGTCAAAGAATGATAGATTTAGACTATCACAAATTTAGAAATTCCTAATCAATAGATAGATTTAGGCAATGATCATCAATGTCACCATGAACACCATAAAAAGAGAAAACCAGGCGTTCTGTGCCTCCTAACACAAGTACGTAATGCCCCCTATAAAGAGTCTTGCCAAAACAAAAAACAAAGGTTAATCCGATCAAATAATTAGATTTAACTACAAATTTACAGGTAGTTCAAAAGAAAGAGGAATGCATTAAACACCACCATAGCTACTAGGGAAATTCTATTTTAAAAAAAAAAAAAACTGCTTTCTTTAGCAACATCAAAAATAATAGAAATCCCTGAGCAGAAAAAGGGGGAAAGAGGGAAAATGGAAGATAAATCTGTAGATTAAAAGAAATAAACCTGTACGATAAAAGAAAGCAATTGTGGATACTAAATAGACATTTGACAATATTTAGAAAATATGATTAATTTTTGTTGTAGTATGATTTTGGCATAATGATTATTCTTAAAAGGATAGCATCTTTTACAGACGCATACAGAAATATTTGCAGGTACAATTATATTATTTGGGAGAGGGTTAGTGAGAGCTGTATAGGAAACAAGATGTCCTGCATGTTGATAATGTTGAAACGGAATAATAGGGATATCAAGGTCATTATATAATTCTACTTTTTATATATGCTTGAAATTTTCCATAATAAAAAGATAAAGTTGCAACAAAGAAAAGTTAAATGTATCAACTAAAATATTTTTTAACTTAGAATATGAACAGGCAATTCACAACAGAAAAAAAAAAGAAGAAATAGCAATGACCAAAGTGAAAGGGAATTTAAAAAAAAAATTTAGAAGAAATATTTAAAATGCAATTTTTTAAAAAGGTGAGGTTTCATTTTTCTCATATCATATTGCCAAAATATTGAAAGATAAATGATAACCCCAGTGGCAAAGGAATGCAAACATGAGCTTTCTTGTGTTTAAATACTAGGCTAATTAGCTCAAGTTTCGTGGAGCACATTTGGCGACATATAACAAAAGTACTTAGGATAGGGGATAGGAGACCAGCCTGAGCAAGAACAATGTCTTGTCTCTACTAAAAATAGAAAATTTGCCAGATGTCACGGTGCCCTCCCAGCTATTGAAAAGGCAGGAGGATCTCTTGAGCCCAGAAGTTTGAGGTTGCAGTGAGCTATGATGATGCTACTGTGCTATAGCCAGGATGACAAAGTAAGACTCTGTCTCAAAAAAAAAAAAAAGTACACGGGGTTAGGAGCTGGTGCTCCAGGGCCAGCCTGCCCAGGTCAATAACACCAGTTACTGGTGACGGGACCCAGTGCAAAATTCCACTGTTTCTCAATTCCTAGTCAGTAAAATGTATGTACATAACAGTGGTATCCACCTTAAGAGATGCTGTGAAGTTAAATCATAATATTCATAAGAAACTTGGACAAGTGCCTGGCATATAGGGCTGGCTTTCATTATTATGTTGGCCCAGCAACCTCGCTTCCAAGAATTTATTCTAGAAAATCTTAATTCAAGTGCACAAAGATGTATGTACACATTTTTTAATCACTTTGGGATTTATGAAATGCAAAAGTCAAAATGCCTGGTTAACTTCTGGGTATGGGACACAACTACACAGGGACACTACCTAAAAAATGCAAACAGTTTAACCTAATTGTACCCTCAGATCAATCTTAAGTTTTAAAAAAGAAAGCCTGACTAAAAAAATGTTGCAATCTTCATCTTGGAATACAATGTGGCCATCAAATATAATCATGTTGATACATATGTGTTGATGTAAGGACATCTGAAATCTACTTTCAAGGAAGAAAATCAAGCTAGAGAAGAATAAATATAGCTGAACCCTAGGAATGAGATTTTTTTCATTAATGCATGTACATCTAGATCAGTGGTTCTCAACCTTCCTAATGCTGTGAACCTTTAATACAGCCCAAAGCAGTTGCAACCCACAGGTTGAGAACCGCTGATCTAGAGATGTTAACAACAATTGACTCTGAATTGGGTGGTTATTCTAATTTCTTTTTCTTTTTGATTATCTGTAATTTCTAATTTTTCCATATCAATCTTATGATCTAATTTTTAAATAACCTGTTCATACATTCCACAGCTCTTATAAATCTTGCTGTGATGGTTAATTTTAGATGTCAATTTGATGGGAATACCCAAATAGCTAGTAAAATAATATTTCTCAGTATGGCTGCAAAGTTATTTCCAGAAGATACAAGCATTTGACTCAGTAAATTGAGAAAAATTGCCTCACCCTTTGTGGGTGGGCACCATTGACCTGCTGAGGGCCTGGATAGAACAACAAAGCGAAGGAAAGGCAAATTCATTCTCTCTCTCTCTCTCTCTCCCTCTCTCTGGAGCAAGGGTGCCTATCTTCTGCCCTTGGACATCTGAATTCCAGGTTCTCTAGGCTTTGGATTTCAGGACTTATACCAGGGGTACCCCAGGTTTCAGACCTTCGGTCTTAGACTGAGCTGCTCTACCAGGTTTCCTGGTCCTCCAGTTTTCAGATGACCAGTCCATTGTGGGACTTCCCAGCCTCCATAATCTCATGAGCCAAGGACTCCCCTTTCATATGAGAGGAAGTTATTAGGGGAATTGTCTAACAGATATCTATAAATACCTATATCTAGATATATCCTACTGATTCTGTACATACCTTGACTGATACACTTGCCAAAAGAATCTTGAAATGTACCTGAAAATGGGGAGGGAAGAACAGCATAAAAATAACAAAGTAATATGTTATAAAGTTTCCAAAATAGTTATAAAAACCCATTTGGAAATATACAATGTAATAATGAATATTCAAGAACAGAACCATTCTCATTGGTAATTATCACCAGCACGCATGCACATACACAGAGCCAGAGACAGGACTTGGGTACAGGTTAATTTATCTCAGAGGTGCTCACAAAAGGAAGAAGTAAGTAACTGAGAAAAATGAAATCAAAGAGAGGAATGCCAGAAAATATGCCCTAATGAGTAGGAAGTGCTGTGGGAACCAGCACTCAATCCCACTAGGGACTCTGCGAAGCAGTACAGAGCAAATTCCAGAGTTGTCCTACAGCAGCATGGGAAGGCTGGAGCAGTTACCCACCAACTCTCATCCTACGTGGCTGTGGGCTCCCCTGGTAGCATCAGATCTCCTGCACTTCCAGGCTGCACTTGCAGGTAAACTGGCATCCTTCCATGGGGTCAGGGATAGCCCTGAGACTGAAAAGCAGAGCGCCCCAGGGCTCATGCAAGATGTGGGAGGCTGCCAATGGAAGCGTGCTCAAGCTGGCAAAATCAGGATGTGGTGGGAGAAAATAGGATGTGGCGCACAAGCACCTTCTATACTTTTCCCTTGCCCAAACTCAGTGAATGGGAAACATGACTATGTTGGCAGAATCCTAAGAGGCGGATGAACCCCCACCACCTCTCCTCACCCGCTTCTAGGAAAGGTCTGAGGTACACAAAGGGAATTACCTGCCCTAGCCCCAGCCCCATGAGGCTCTGACCCACTGAGCAGCTTCTTCATACCATCCAGCACTGCCCTCCCACCAGGTCCCCTCAGCTCACTGCAATGGCTCTCCACCATCACCTTCCTACAAGAACAGCAGGACCCAGCGCAGGTGACAGCACCACCCAGAGGTCAAAACAAGCTCTCTGGAGGGGAGGAGGGTAATAAAAGACACAGAACTGGGTGTGAGTTGAGTTGATAATGTTTGAAACCCAGTGATAAGAATATGGGCTTATCACACTGTTCCCTCTAGCATGTTGTATATTATGTTTGAAATTTTCTACAACAAAAAGTTCAAAATCAATCTTGCTGTGGCAGATGCCAAGGTTCATGGCTGAGTTTCCCTTTAAGAAAAGAATTACCAGCCTTTTCTTTGTCTCCACAATGGGGCCTTCACTGTCTATGGAGAATGTGTCTTGCTCTTTCACTGAATCCTAAAAGCAATCAGAAAGGCACAGCTATGAGGAAGTTGAGGATCAGGGAAAATTAACTTGGATAGCGGACCATGTCAGGATCCCAGGTGTGGGCCCTGGACCTGCAGCATCAACACCACCTGGAAGCCTATGAGAAATTCAGAATCTCCAGGAGTTTGAAACCAACCTAAGCAATGGTGAGACCCATTTCTACTATAAATATAAAAATTAGATGGACACAGTGGCAGGCAGCTGGAGCTACCTGGGAAGCTGGGGCAGGAGGATCTCTTCAACCCAGAAGTTTGAGGTTACTGCGAGCTAGGCTGATGCCATGGCACTCTAGCCTGTGCAACAGAGTGAGGCGCTATATCAATTTAAAAGAAATTTAGACTCTCAGATGCTGCCTCAGAACTACCTAATCAGAATCTGCAGTTTAACAAGATGCTCGGGGGTGAGGGGGGAGTGCACGTGAAAGCTGGAGATGTTTTGTTCTTGTCAATCTTAGCGTCCATAAGACACTTAATTCAGGGACATGTATTCTCTGTAAACCTCATTCCCCAACACAGCTTATTCCAATTACAAATAGTTCTGTCTATGAGAAAGTTTTTCTTAGATGGAGCTAAATTTTGCCATCCAATATACAGTTTTCTGATTCTACCTCTTGGGCCCATATAAGAAATGTCAAATTTTCTGCCTCGGGGCAGGCAGCAGGGGAGAAAGAAAGAGCTGACAGTAGCATCAGGAGCCCTACCAGGGAAAAGCAGCTCCTCTTTTTGAGCAGGTTTTAGGTCACAGGCTAATTTAAGGACAGCAATATAGTTCAGAGAGATGTGTGTGTAAACCAGACACCAACAAACCAGCGGGATGTCCTGCTCTGAACTCCACTTTATTCTGCTATCTCTTAGGTCATGTATAACACCTCTTACTGATGGGCACTCCTAGAGACATTGCCCCCAAGCTGGTAAGGTAGCCACAAGCCAGCTGGCAGACTGTGTTGAGACTATAATGCTTTTCAGCCTGTCTTTGATTTTTTTTAGATTATGTGCATCTCTCTCTCCAATGAGACCACAGACTCTTCGAAGGTAAGGGATAGTTGTTCTTCACACAAAGATGTTCAATAAATGTGGACTGAATTAATGTAAATTGAAATAAGGCAATTACCAAGAATTCAGACTATTTTCTAATAGTAGGCTAGAAATAATTAAGGTTTTTCTAATGTGGAAGATTTTCCGATTCTCAAAGTTAACCCATTCATTCAATAAACCTTTGCCATGTGCCAGACACTTGTAATCGCTAAAGTGAAAGACAAATGAGATTATCTCTTCAGAAGCCCACAGTCTAGTTTGTAAAGGAAAACACAAAGAAAATCCTTAATACATGTGTATGTGCAATTGTTGGAATGCATGAAAAATTCTATGAGTTCTTAGAACAGCTGGCTCTTTCTAGAAGTGTATAAAACAAGTAATATTTAGCATAATAAAAAATTGCCATTCAACTAGGAGAAATGAAGTGGGCTTTCAGGGTTCACTGAACCTTTCAAGTCAAGGTCTCATTCATCCTGGATGCCCCAACCAGCAGCCATAGTAGGGCATGGCCATTCCTGCCCAATGGGGGCTTCCTAGAGGGGCAGCTCAGCTCCCCTCACTAGGTTGGTGAGATCTTGTAAACCCACATTGCAGTCTGGGGCCTTCCTGCTCCTTTTGGGTTCCCTCTCATCCACATGGTCCTATGGTCAGATGTGCATTACACCCTATAGCCTACCCTGTCCAATCCTGCTCCTCCACCACCACCCTTCCCAGGCATGGCTCCTCAGTAACTCAATTGGCAACAGCATCCCAGAGGTCAAGACTGACCCAACAGGGGTGCAGGTTGCATACTTCCCTCCACATCCACCTCAAAACTCCAAAAATAATGACATACACACCAGAGAGTTAAAAACATCATGCTATATTTAAACATCTGCATATAATAAATCAATTTTCTTTGTACTAAAAAAAAAAAAAACAATGGCCATGTATGTAACCTGATTTTGGAAATAGTATCAAAAATTAAATGTGCGGTCCTTTGGGAATATGAGGTCTCAGACAAGTGGTCCTCCTTCCTTTCCACTCATGAACAGACCTGCCAGATATCACAACTCTTGGAAACTCTCCAGGATCACCCCAGGATGGGTTGGGTTTCTTCATGTCTGTTCCTGTAACATCCTAACCTCTGCGTCTAGATTACTACCCTGGATTGGCACTAGCTGTAGACGTTCAGCCCCATGCACCTCTGCCTGCGCCCCAACTCAGTAGTGAGAAGCTGAGGGACCCAGCACAGAGTAGGCATTCAGCATTGACTTTGGATCAACCACTGAATGATTGACTGATTGACCGCAAAAGCCCCACATACAACCCATCTCCATAGTGTTCTTGCAGGTTTAGAAAATGCTGGGGAAGAGAGTCTGAGGAACTCTCTCTGGAGTGGACATGGAGGTGAAGGAAGGAAACTACTCAGGGATCATGTCATAACCCCTCTCAAGTCATGGGATCCAAGGGCACCTGGCCAGGCATGGAGGGCCCTCTATAGGGCCCCTCGTAGTAGGGAGGGGAGAGATCATATCTACTCCTTGCCCTGCTTCTCTCCAAGGAGAAACCTTGGTTGCTGGTGAAGACAAGAGACCATGAAGCCTCTTCTGTTGGGACCTGAGCTGGCCCCAGCCAGGTGACAAGGCTGACCCTCTGGCCAGCCAGGCTCTGAGCTGGGATTACCAGCCGGGAACCCTGGGTCAGCCAGAACTCCAAGGATCAGTGCCAAACTTCTCTGGGAGCTTCGAGCGAGACAAGGGCTTGGGTTTCTCTCTTTAGTCCAGGTCCTGGGAAAGATCTTCTAAGGAAGAGATTTCAAGGTCACTCTCATCTTCAGAAAGCTGCAGGGAAAGAAGAGAAGAAAATATATTTTGACCAGGGAGGAGGGTGGCAGAGAACTCAGCCCAGTGCAGGATGGAAGTGAGACAGATGCAGATTTGGAAGCAACAGGGAGATCCTGCCTCTCCTGCCTTCCCTCCTGCCAAGTCTCCTCCCTCTGCAAACTGCTTCAGAGACCTGGGGTCAGAGCAATGTCAAATATCCTGGAAATTCTACTAAGCAAACGAAGGAAAGTGCCTTGGAAATGTCTCTGTGCAGACCAGGTTGGTCTCGTTTTCATTTTAACTTTGGGAAGATTATAACTTTTCACATCCTTGACCCTTCCAAGTTCTCCAGCTCAACACACCATGAGCTACAGTACCCACTGTCCCCAGACTGGCTCTTCCAGACCTGATAAATGCGCTGGTAGAGGGAAGCTGAGGGAACCCCAGGAGCCTCAGGAATCCCTCAGCCTGGCAGGAGACTGCTCGGCCAGGGGCCCAAGACACCCCAGGCCATAGTCACCTACATAGCAGCTCAGGCCTCCTTCCCTGGAGCTCCCAGTGCCCCTACTGGCCACCTGGGCTTTTAAGCCATTCCGGGCACTTTCTCCTGGAATAGAGGCAGGTCAGAAACCACACAGGGCAGAGCAGTGAGCTTGCTCTGAGCAGCAGCCCCATCTGTGCGGGCTGTGGTCTTTCACGCTTTTGGGGAAAGGGACAGGTGTGTTTTCTAATCATTTGAAACTATTACTTCACATAAAATATGTGAAGTGTATGATATACCTAACACACGAGGAAAAGGGAGGGAAATGCTAGCAAAACCCCAAAACGACTGGCCTCTACTTCTGAATTTTAGGGCAATAGCAATGATCACTCCAAGATGCACCTTTTTTGACTGAGAAAGATGAGAAAGGAATGTAAAGAAAGCTCAAAAGTTTTCTGCCTAAGAAAATAACAAGAGCATGGATGCCACTCCTTCTGGGGAGCAGGGAGAAGGACCATGAGGAGGGGCTGCTGGTGGTGGGGCAGGTCCAATAGCCGGGCTATAAACCTGAGGATCTGATGGCTGCAACAGCCTAGGGTGAAGCCATGGAGACATTATTAGTGATGAAAAATGGCCTTCAATATTTAAAATAAAGGTGTCTAAATATTCCCATGTTACCAACTCTGATATGCCATGCAGGGCCTCTCCAATCCCCTCCGTGGGGAGTTTGCTCCACACATGACCCAGCAGTAGCAGAGCTAGAAGAAAACAGCTACTGCAGGGAGCCAGAAAGAGTCATCCCAAGCAAGGCTCTCTCAGAGGCAGAAAATGGGAAGAACTGAACTTACTGAGCAGTTGCTTATATAATGAACCAGTCTTTTTACTGTCAACATGGACACAACAAGTCCCAAACTGGCCATGTCTCCATGTGCACAGTGACAATGAGGTCACTTACAGTGTTGCACCAGGGCTAAGGATGACAATTACTGGACCCCCCACCCATGACCCTTACCCCAGGCCCCCCAAACTCAGAGCTGGCTCTGTAAGGAATTATAGGGAACCTCCAAGTGACCTACATCCTACCTGAGGCTTCTTTCCTAGCGTGGCAGCCTTTTGTGGCCCAGCATTGGGCATTAAAAACAGACTGACCCCTCCAGCAGGCTTCTTTGCCGGGGCTTCAAGCTGCTTCTCCAAGTTTTTGACCATCGACCGCACAAGCGTTCCTGGAGGGGGGAACAAGTGGCTGTGTCCATAAGAAAAGCCTAGAGAATGAAAGTTTCATTCTTGTGGGTCAGGTCCAGGCTCCAGTGTAGACAGAGGGAATGTACGGAAGGGTCAGGAGAGAAGAGGTTCGCAACCACAAAGAAGAGTAGCCGGGAAAGAGAGAAGGACTGTGCAATGGGTGTCCTGTGAAAGGAGGTCTAGAATAGTCTGCACGTGTAACGGTGCACACTCAACACGCAGAGCCCCTGGCAGTGTGGGGCATGAACTGCACCACTAACATGCAGCTACGCCCTCCTTCACCATCATCACAGAGACCAGAAATGTCACAAATGTAAACCAGAACAGGAGGGCTGCAGGTGGGAGCGACTTTCTGTGCACTGCTGGGCAGCAGACCCTTGCTGCCTGGTAAGCCATGGTGAGGTCTAGACCTCAGAAATGACCAAGAAGCAGGGAAAAAAACTACACTACCACCTTCTGGGATTCGAATGTCTGGGGCCTGAGCAGACTTTTGGAGTTACAGTAGCCCTGGCTCACTGATTCATTCAATAAATGTTTGTGGAGCACCTACTATGTACCAGGCACTGTGCTCCTCACACTCTCATTAATCATATTATCCAAATACCTCATTTTACAATAAAAGAACAAAAACAGAAATGTTCCCAAAGATTCCCAACTCCCAGTCCCCAAATCTTGCCACCCCATCACTCTTGCCCGGCATGGTGTCAATACTGCCCCACAGATCTGGTTGGGGCTCACCGGAAGGAGGGTCGCTGTGCTAGAGGCAATTCTGGCTCTTTCTCTGACCTCTTCCTGTACCAGGCTTTGGGGCTTGGCCCAAATGGTGCCCATGCTGCTTGTTTAAGATCCTACCCACTGACTGCAAACTAATACAGCCTTTCTGGAAAGAAGTATGAAGAATCCTCAAAAAACTCAAAACAGACCTTCCATTTGATCCCACAATCCCATTACTAGGCATCTACCCAGAAGAAAAAGAAGTCATTTTATCATTTTATCATGGGACATCTGCACTAGATTGTTTATCCCAGCTCAATTTACAATCATCAAGATGTGGAAACAACTTAAGTGCCCATCAACCCATGAATATATTAATAAACTGTAGTATATGTATACCATGGAATATTATTCAGCCATAAAAAAGATAAAGTCTTTACAACTTTTGTATTAATCTGGATGGAGTTGAAATACATTCTTCTTAGGCAAGTATCACAAGAATGGAAGAGCAAGTATGCAATATACTCAATACTAATATGAAGCCAGTTGACTAACTAATACATGCCCACACAAGAGAAAAACTCAACTCAATTCAAGTTGGGGGGAGGGGAGGAAAAGAGGAAGGGGAGGGGAGCGGAGCAGGGATTGTTGGCTCCCACCTGACGGGCACACTGTAAGGGCATATGGCACACCTCTGGGGTGCAAGACACAATTACAACAGGGACTTCACCTAACAAATGCAAACATTGTAACCTAATTGTTTGTATCCTCATATTAATCCAAATTTTTTTTTTTTAAGTAGAAAAAGAAAGATCCTTCCCAACCAGGGTCTTTGCCCACCTATCCCTGTGCACAAAAAAGTCTGGATCTAGATTTGGGGAGGCTGGAGGGCCCCATTTCCCTGGGCCCTGTCACTAAATAGAGTGAGGTGTCTCCACATGATTGACCAGAGTATTATTTTCACCTGGAGAGAATCTGGACGAGAAAAGGAATGAGTGCCCCCCCAAACTCCATCTCTAACAGCTAAACAATTCTATGCAAGACAAGGGCCAAAATAAACCTTGCTCAGACTCCAGATTTCTCTTACTATCCTGTTATCCCAGAAAAACTTATCTGAGGGGAAGGAGGACCATCCTCTCCAAGTCGAATACAGAAAGAGATACCAAGTCAGAAAGCCCCAAAAAGAATGAAGGATGTTGGCTCAGCACCTGTGACTCAGTGGCTAGGATGCCAGCCACATACACCAGGGCTGGTGGGTTCAAACCTAGCCCAGCCTGGGCCTGCCAACAACAATGACAACTACAACAACAAAGAAAAAAACAGCTGGGCATTGTGGTGGGTGTCTGTAGTCCCAGCTACTGGGAGGTTGAAGCAAGAGAATCGCTTAAGTCCAAGAGTTTGAGGTTGCTAATTTGAGGTTGCTGTGAGCTGTGACACTACAGCACTCTCTGTCTCAAAAAAAAAAAAAAAAAAAAAAGAAGGATGTTTGTAGGGCCTAGAGAAATCTAGGGGAGAGGGATACCCCAGCAGCCCAGCAGTCCCGGCCCACTCACTGGAAGAAGCCAACCCGCCTGAGCCCTGGTCAGGGGGCGGGGCGTTCTCCGAGGTCTCCGTGTCAGACCAGGCCCAGTCATCCTCCAGCGGGGCCACCACCCTGGAAGGAACTTGTGGGGGCTGACGAGCCATGTGCTGCACGGAGCCTCCCTCGGAGTCCTCAGAGCTGAATGGGGATGTGCTGCTGCATGGAGAAGAAATGAGTGATGTGCAGACAGGCAGAAAACTGTCAGAAGCCAAATGTGACCACATTGTGAACTTGTTTGGTTTGCCCAGAACCAGCCCTGCTCCCTCCCTCAGAAGATGGGACTCAAAGACAGGTAGGCCTGCCTGCCTGAGGACCCAGCGTGCCAAGGTGGCAACTAGGCTTGGGGCCAGAGCCAGGTAAGGAGGATTTGTCCCACTCAGAGCAAAGGTTCCCCAGGCTCTTCTTTGGAGCTCAGGTTGGACCCCACCTTAGATACCTCCTGTTCATGTCTCTCTGCCCCTCACCTGTGTGTGTGGGTCTGGAGAACCCTGATCAGGGCTGAAGCCAGAGGCACCACCACTGGCCCAGTGAGAGTGCAGAGTCTGGGGCTCACCTCCTCCCAGGCCCTGGAGAAGCAGAAGTGTTGGAGGGTCCACGCACTCTGGGGCGTGGGGTTGGGGTGGACACCTGGGTCAGGCCAGGGCCACGGGTGCCACTGCTACCACGGCTCTGAAGAGTTGGTATGGGTGGCTCTGCTGACTTGGATGGCAATGCCACCTGCAGGGTCCTGCTCTTTGGCTGAGCCTCTCTGGTGACCAGTGTGCTCCACAGGCTTTTGACTAGAAACACAGAAAAGAATGACTTTCAGAGTATACCCATGCTGGGCCCTCAAGCCTGAAAGAAAGGATAAAGAGGATCTAACACGCTGAAAATGGACAAGTCACTCCATCCATTGAAAAGCTGACCCCACCCCAGGGGCTCCACTGCTGGCCAGATGGCTCCATGCTTTTATCAGGTAAGCATCCAGGCGTTCCAGGGTCATGTTGTTATTCCAGAAGACCAGGAGGAGTCAGCAGGTCTGAATAAGGTCTTAGCATGTCTGCAGCTCACCCCAAACACTGTCAAGGTCTCCTCCCTCTCCACTCACCCACACTGCAGCCACCAGGGTAGATGGCCCTGCAGGGAGGCCCTACTGCCACCAGAGGTCGCTGCAGGACTGCATGAGCCATTGAGATTGCACTCTCCTCCCAAGCCCAGCCTGTGGCAAGGTAGGCAATTAGATACAGAAGTTTAAACTAAATAGCACAGTTTCCAAGGTCATCAACAGAATTTTTATCATATTCTCATACCAGCCGTTCTGCTGTCTATTGAACATTTTATACAAAACGACAGCACCTTTAAACATAAAATACCTGCTTTATACTTGTCTGAGTAATAATTCTCATGAACTGATAGGATTACCATGTTAGCAGTATTTCCTTCTAATTCACATGAAGAAAAATAAAGATTACATTTTAAAATGATTGGTACATGTATAACAACTAAAATCATCTGTCATATTCCCAGAAATATGTGGACCACACTTTGCAAAATTTCTTTGTGTGAAGAGCTCAGATTGGGTCTGCTGGATGTGAGGAGATGTTGATTTGGTCTCCTGCTGGCCACACGTCCGTGACAGAGGCGATGTGGAAGGAACAGGGCAGCACCCTGAATGAGTTGACCCAGGCCCTCTGCCCGGGGCCTGCAGTCACAACAGCCCAGTAGGTCTGGGAATATTCTAGAAATGGAGGGCTCTCCAATCTAGGAATACAAATTCTTTTGCTCCATAAGGTCTTTGTCTATGGAATTTAGTCCTACACCAGAACCACAGGCCTTCCCTTGTCGTGACCTCAGAGATAGGGACAAGGCGCAAAGCAGTGGCTATAACCTGGCCCAGGTAGCCAAACCTCATCTCTATAGATTTGTCCACATGCAAAACTGGCCCTGCCTCTCATGGCCTCCCACTGCTCAGAGCAGGGAATATCTGAGCTCTGAGGAAGTTTTCATTTGATTGTTATTTGCATCTGTCTGCCGCCTCAAGGCTTCCAGGCCTTTGGTCTGTCTCCCAGTCCTGGTGTGTGGAGCTATGACAAAATAGGCTGCTCTCAGCTGGATGAAGCTGCTAGCGGAGGCAGCATGTCTCAGCAGGGACAATGCAAGCTGACCACAAGCTCTAGCTCTGGCTCTCTGCCAGCTTCCTGATGACACTGGACAAGTACCACCACCACCACCCTGGACTCCATTTCCCCAGTAGAGGACATCTGGGCTCAGTCACCTGTGAGGAACCCACCAGCTCAGCCCTTCAGAGCAATAACCCTAATGGCAGGCAGGAGTCATACCTTCCTGGTGTGGACACAAGCCTTAGCAAGAACAGGACCCTCCCAGGTCAAGCCCCTGAGCAAGCCCCAGTGTACCTGAAGACTGGCCGTCTCGCTGGGACACTGCAGCCCTATTCTGTTTCTCCTTCAATCTGCTGGTAGTTTCCTGGATGAGTTTTTCCCTCAGACTCAGAAATTCGGAAAAACTTCGGGCCTTCTGCTCCCGCTGGGCTCTCAGCAGGGACTCCAGGTGTCTGAGAGTCTGAACCGAGATTCCCTTTGCACCCTAGAGGAGACAGAAGTTCACCTTCACAGAGGCTACCCTTTTTTTCCTTCCCTAAGCCTCTCACCCCTGCCGCTGCCAACCTGGGAATCCGCGATCAGCACCTGATGCTTTTCTTGCAGGAGTGCAGGGGTGGTGGAAGCATGAAATAAGAATCAGAGTAAGGTGGAGTAGCTTCACAAATAGCCAATAACACAATGGTTCAGGGTTTGGGACCCCCTTGAAATGTACATAGAGGGTAACACAAAGGACTGCATCACAAGTCTACCCTCATCATAGCTTAGGGATTTAGATGGAACACGCCTCAGATGTCCCACCTACTGAACCCTAGGATGAGAGACCATGGATAGTTCATTTTTGTTCCCCAAGCACTATCATTATGCCAGACACATTGTCCCTGGCTAACAATGTTTGAAAAACTGAACTGCAGTAAACAAGAACCATGTACCCTTCCAAAATGTACTGCAAGTTGCTTGGGCTTTTGGCATCCACCAGAGCCCCGGGGGAGGGCCTTGGGAGGCTTGTGAATCTAAGATGAGTATTCGTGCAAGGTTAGAAAGAAGTGTGCTAACCAAGTGTGAACACGGGGCCAAAGTAAGATTAAGCAGTAGTTGAAAATGGTCCAAGATTAGTGAGCATCCTTACTAAATTAAGCCTAGGTGTCTATTATTTTCCTAACTTACTCTATACAAATAGTTATTTTCAGTGATGGAGTGCTAGGCTACTTTAATAACAAGGTGTGTTTTTATTTAATAATAGATTTAACTGGTGCCTCTAATGATAACATGCATGCTCTGGTTAAATACAATGGCATTCAAATACTGGTGCCAGAGATAGCTTCCTGAGCCTGCCCACCAAGGCCAACTGCTGAGCGGGCAAGGCCACGTGTGCCACAGACGATAAACTTGGAGATGAACACTTCCCAGTGGGGACTGTCCATAGGCCCAACTGAGCTAATTAAATTCCCTCTGGCAGAAAATTTAGAGACACAGAAGGATGCAGCCAATGAGTGTGTTAAGAGGTCAGGACTCGGGTGGCATCACCAACCACACAGGGTCAATCTCGGGAAGCCACTGGAAGAAACAGAAGAGACGACACTGCTGCTGGAGTTGAGGGGAAAAATATGTGGGTTTCCCTTCACAGACACCAAAGGAGCCCAGGTGGGAACAAATGAGACAAACGAGTTTACAATGTAAAGAACAACTGATCATGTCTCAGTTTCACAACTGTGTCCAAATTGTAGGTATGGGCCCTTAAACAATGGCCCTGGAACTTACCTTCTTTATCCCCAGGCTTTGCAGCTTCTCTTCCAGGGTGTCCTCCAGGATGGGCTTGAATTGCTTCAGCAAGGTTGGGTCACTCCTCAGGGCTGCCAGCACCTCCTGCTGCTCGTCTCGGGAGTCCTCCAGCTCTGCAACACAGGACACCACCTGGTTCAGCCTGGGCACCTGAGACCTCCATTCCCAAAGCCCCACTGCTCCTGCCAAGCTCTCATGCTGCCAGTGATCCTGCTCTCTGGCCTGTGAGCCAAGGGCCACCAACCCCTTCTGAGTGGACATCCTTGGATTAGAAGCTAGAGTGTTTCAGCTCCTAGGTACCACTGCCTTGGACCCTCCACTCACCTTCAGCATTCTCATCCCCTACCAGTCGAGACCTCCAAGATAATGAAGCAGCTCTATAGAAAGGGATATGAAGTGATTTCCCAAGTAAGTTGTTAACAGTTTAGCTAACTACAAAACAAGGTGCATAGTGTGTTCCCATTCAGGGAAAAAGGAGAATAATGGTATACTTATGTGATTGTATCTGCACAGAGAGTCTCTGGAAGGATGCATGAGGAACCATTAAGAGTGGAACTTCGGGAGTGGAAACTGGAGAGCTGGCAGGAGGGAGCCCTACTTCTCACTGTATACCCTTTACACTATTTCTTTTTCTTTCTTTCTTTCTTTTTTTTTTTTTGGCCAAGTCCACAGATTAGATGACCATCTCAGAAATAAAGAAAAACATTATAATAAAAAATAGAATACCCCACGATGAGCTCTTCAATGACACAAGTAAAACCCTTTCCTGGGTGTGTCTTTGGAGTAACGTTGGCATCATCCTCTCGCAGCCTTGCTCGGGCAGGCAGGGTCTGGTCAGTATGTTGCCCAGTGAGCACTTTATCTTTCCTGGGAGCTTCTTCTCCCTAACTATTCTGGCAGATACTTGCAGTCAGGGAGTATATTTATTTCTTACACTTTTCTTTTGTATCCCTTGGCTACAAGGTTGAGAGCTCTGCAAATCAGAATCAGTCACTGAGTAGAATGAATAAAACGGCCAGCACCTGGTAGCCTGACAAGCGAGCCAAGGTAGGTTCCTGCACATTAGTTAGGCCTGTGGGATCTGTCTGCAGCACATTCACTCTGCAGGATAAAACAGCAAAGGCCAGGGCAGGTGCAGTGGCTCACACCTGTAATCCTAACACTCTGGGAGGCCGAGGTAGGAGAATCCTTTGAGCTCAGGAGTTAGAGACATGCCTGAGCAAGAGCGAGACCCCATCTCTACAAAAAAAAAGGAAAAATTAGGAAGGCATTGTGGCAGGTGCCTATAGTCGCAGCTGCCTGGGAGGCTGAGTCAAGAGGATCATTTGAACCCAGGAGTCTGAGGTTTCTGTAAGGTAAGCTGATGCCATGGCACTCTAGCCTAGGCAACAGAGTGAGACTCTGTCTCCAAACAAATAAATAAAAAATAAAACCAGCAAAGGCCATTTTTAAGCCAACTCAGTGAGTTCTCTTCCACTACTCTGGATAGTACCAGGTGAGAGGCAGTGGGCTGGGCTGTGAATCAGACATCACTCCAAATCCTGGCTCAATTACCAGCTAGTTTTTTGACTCTGGGCAAGTTACTGACCCTCTTGGAGCCTAAGTTTCCCCATCACTGAACCAGCAGATTGCATATTAGTACCTGGCACATGTAAGGTGCTTAAGAAATGTTCTTTCATGGCCTTAGTCTCAGGCACCCCAGCTTCAGGTGTCTATATATAATCAAGGAGAGACAAACTAAATAATGAAGAGGGCAGCCGATCTGTTTTCTATGCTGAACACCCAGAAATAAAATGAGGCCCACCTTCAGGAGAATCCTCCTCTGTGTCTGCAGCCTTTGGTGCTTCGTAGACCCCTGAAGGAGCAAGAACAGTCAGTGGCTCCAGTGCCCTGGATCTCATCCCCAACTTAGAGAAAAGTGCTAGACCCCAGCAGAGTACCAGCCAGAAACAGCAAGCCCTCCCATCAGTTCATTTTTACTGGAGTAGGCGGGATGGAGCCGTGGTCTCATCCACAGACACTGGAGACAAAGATCAGAGTTCACATGCCAGCTCTGCCCCTCGTTAGCTGTGCACGAGATGGCAAGTCCTTAAACCACTCTAGGCCTCTGTTTCCTCATCTAAGAAAAGAGGGTAATAATACCCACCCCAATTCACTCATGGGGTCAATGATACTGAAGCACTTGGCCAAGAGCATAGCTCACAGCTGCTACTAACGTACCATTCTCCTGCAAGCCTTCAGAAAACTCAGGGCCATGAGAGTAGCCCCTCTCTGAACTGGCTGCAAGGTTGGGAAAGATATGGCTAGTCCCAAGGCAGGGCATGGGAGGAGATGTGAGTTTGCATGAAAACGAAGAAACAGAGCTGAAGGCGTAGGACAGGGGAGCTGGAAGTGGAGTATGAAGGGCCAGGCTTCCCAGGGTGGACCAGGGCCCTCCCAGCAGCAGCAGTCTCTGTGGGCTTCTGTCTTCCCTTTAGACGTTAGCACCCACACTGCATTACACACAGGTACACACGCACATACCTCCACACCAGAGTCCCCAAGAGGAGGACAGTGTGTGTGCCTACAGGCCACATCCACATGGGTTTAGAGTCAACTTCCAACATGCTGGGAAGAAGGGGAAGGATACGGCCAAGGCTGAGGCCTTGCCTCAGGCACGGTGACCTAGAAGTCTGCTCATGAACCCCACCCCATCAATCACCAGCCCCCCAGATTCTCACACACCCCCCAACACCCCATCCCTCTGCAAAGAAAAACAGGCCAGGCAGACAGTCCTTTCAGTTCTAGAATCATCCTCCCTCACCCAGCTGGACAGCCTAACCCCACATGTCCCATGAGCTGCTGTCACCAACTCTCTACCTATAAACTGATTATGGGGAGAAAAGTCCAAGACAATAGCCAAGACCGATACAAACCACTCCATGCAGACTTACCCTCCACCTTCCTGAAGGACAAGGTCTGGATCTGCAAAGAGGTGAACAGACCAGGTTAAACTATCAGGGAACATTGTGGGAGCTCTGCTCCAAGCAGTGTGCCTGCCTAGCACAGTGAATAAGGGACAGACACTGTTTCCATGCCACGCCCTGGGAATGGGAAGGAGCTCAGATGCCCGGCCTCAGCCCCCCAACACCTCTTCTGGGTCCACATGGGAGAGGGTTAACAGCACACTCTATTTTCCAGAGTTGGGGAGTTAAGAATGTTCCCCCCTTCAAAGAGAGATCATGGGTCAGGGGCAGGAGCCCCCTAGAAGCAGAGTAATACAGGCACACAGTCAGTACTATTGGTATAACTCATGAAAAACATCCAGGGTGGCCATGGTACTCTACAGAGGGCCATAAAGTGAGACTCTGTCTCTACAAAAAAAAAAAAAGAAAGAAAAGAAAAACATCCAGGGTAAGATAGAGGCTCATCTCCCACCATGTGGACATCTCATCTCAGATATGATCCCTGCCAGGAGGCGTGATGTGCACTGTCTGCTCAACCCCTCTTTCCAAAAAGTGCCTCTTTCCCTCCCTCCACATGGTTGCAGGTGGGGCAGCCACATGTGAGCGATGTGACCTCACACCACAGCCACAGATACCATCCAGGTTTGGGCAGAGAGTTCTGGACTAGTCATAAGTAAAGTCAAGAGCAGCCAGCTGTTTTTAGTTTTCTTAGTTTATTTGTTTATCAAAATCAACCAGTCTTGCAGTCAACTGTTTTTGGTTTTCTTAGTTTATCTGTTTATTTCTTTGTTTTTAGGGCCACATGGAACAGATAACAAACAAAAGCTGATCTTCAGAGTAAAAGCAAAAATTGAAGCAATTATAGAGAAAGGACAGAGATATATACAAGAGGAAAACTTCAGACCGTATTCATGTCTGATTCCAGTTTATCCCGACTCAGCTGCTTCCCCCAGCCTTGAGCTCTGTGAGATGCTCTATCTACTTTCATGACAAATTCCCTCTGCTGCGTGAGCCTGAGATGCTTTTCATTCCCTGCGATGGTACAAACTAACCCATGTCTCACCCAGTATCCATTCCCAATTGTCTCCTCCTTTGCCCAGCTCTACAACGGAGACTGTAAAACTAAGTATTCGCTTCCTTGCAGCTGCAGTTGCCCATAGGACACAGTTCTGACCAATAATATAATAAGCAGAAGTTTTTTTACCAACTGCTTCTGCCATATATGGTTGGATGGTTGGGGCCATGGCAGGCAGCTCACAACTGTTGAGTCAAGCAGGGAGCAAAAGTCATCACACTGAAGATGGCAAAAAGAAAAGCAGTCTGGATTCCCAGTGGCATAATTTTGCTGCTAACCAAGGCCACCAACTCTCACCTCTATTAACCTATTCTATTATCTTTAGTAGATGGGTTCCTAACTGAATCCTTTGCAAACAAGAGTTCTGAAGAACAAGGAGTAAACCTCCACTAGGACTTGAGGCCGCAGCAGTGAAGAGCTAGGACAGCATGGGGGGAAGCGGGAAGACAGTGAAAAGAGAGATACAATGGCCGGCCGCAGTGTGGCTGGGAATGCAGAAAAGCGCAGACAGCAAGGGGTGTGGAAACAGGAAGTGAGGACGGCAGAGTGACGGTGGGTCCTCGGCCCAGTCAGCTGTGTACAGGCTGGCAGACTGGTCCATGACAGAGGTTGGGACAGAACCATGACAAGGACCTAAGGCCACAGGAGGGCCCCAGAGGGGAAAGATATGGCTTTCCCACAGACTCGGGGCCCAGGAGGAACAGCTGAGCCTGAGTAGAGCAGAGAATTATCAGCAATAGGTGATGAGTCACAGGGACCAGATAGAAGCGAAGTGCCCAGCAAGTGCCTTTTCATCCTGCCGGTTTATCTGGCAACCTCAGCAAGGGCTACTCATTTATGCAAAGGGCACTGGTTAAGAAATGATGGCTGAGAACACGGTGTAAAGAACACAAGCTCTCGCCTGTAGTCCCAACTACTCGGGAGGCTGAGGCAAGAGAATCGTTTAAGCCCAGGAGTTGAAGGTTGCTGTGAGCTGTGTGAGGCCACAGCACTCTGCCGAGGGCCATAAAGTGAGACTCTGTCTCTACAAAAAAAAAAAAAAAAAAAAGAACAGAAGCTCTGCGTCCCACCTCCCTGGCTAGTGCTGAATCTCACCCCTGTGGCTTACAGAGTACCCCATGTAGACTTGAGCGAGGCCTTGACTTCTCCAGCAGGTTTCATCTCTGTCAAGTGAGAAGGGGGTGCCTACCTTGAAGGGCAGCAGTGAAGCTTAAATGAAGTAATAAGCAAAGTATGAATGAGGTCCTGGGCATTTTGTATGGTTTCTGCTGTTAGCGTGACCCTATCTGCCAGCAATCCTTAATGAAGATGGCACATCATTAGCCTGGAAAGAGGCGGCAGCACCCTCATCACTTTTTGCCCCTCGTGTCAGAGGACACTTGTCTGTCTTTAAGGAGCCTAAGTAACAAGACTAGCACCAAGGAGCCCAGAAGAATCCACGGAGATGCTTTTAGGGAGGAGGTATAGGAACACCAAGGCCTGGCCAAAAGGAGGAACCGACCTACCGTCTCCTCCTGGGAGGCGATGAGCCTGGCTTGTTCCTGCAGCCGGGTGCGGAGGGCACGGATTTGACGCTGGGCCTGGGCAGCTGCCTTCCTCTGATCCTGAGACAGAGAGGCCTGGAGCCTCTCGTTCTCCTCCTGCAGCTGGTGGACACAGTAGGGGCAGTCAGTCAAACATCTGCAGGGACCTCTGAGTACCCAGAGTCTGCAGGGCCAGCAAATGCTAGGTGAGGGTTCCACTTGAAGCAAGTGGATTTCTAGACCTAGACAGGTGGCTTTTCCAAGACTAACTGCCTTCCAGTTTGGAAACATTTATGAGCTGTGCCTGAGAAGAAGTGAGAATGGAAGGCAGGACAGAAAGGGCTGTCAGATGTGGCCACCCACTGAGGGACTGCCAAGTACACTGAGACCATTAAAAAGACATCAAGGGTATGTTTTTAAGTAAAAACAAGAGGTGAAAAGAATGCATTAACCTGCTACTTCTGATGTAAGAGCAGAGACAAATTGAGACAATCTATTAATATCTGCACAAGAAAGCAATAAAAGTCATCACTGTGGGGTGGGTGTTGGGGATAGATAGATGTGAATGAGTAGGTGTAAGACTTTTTTTTTTAATTTTTTTATTTTTTTGGCCGCGGCTGGGTTTGAACCCGCCACCTCTAGCATATGGGGCTGGCACCTTACTCCTTTGAGCCACAGGCACCGCCCAGAAGGTGTAAGACTTTTACTCAGGGTAGTTTAGTATATTTTCCATGAATTGGGAGCAATTTTGAATGCATTTCTCATTTTAAAGTATTTCAAATAAAATAAAACCATCCCATGTGAATTATGGTGCTTCCCTATACTGCAGTGGGAGCCAGACTCTGACCTCAGCCTTTTCAACTTCTGAGCTTCCTACAGGCAGGACCTGGGATGCTTGTTAACCAACTTCCTCCTTGACTTGCCTCCTCCCAGGGCATCTTTACACAAGCTGTTCTCACTGCCCTGAGGCCTGCTGCTCCCTGTTCACTGGTATTTGAGTTCTTCCATCTGGACTGCCCGTGAACTATCACTGAGGTCCACAGCCACCTAGTTCTCTCCTACAGTAAAGCAATTTCAAAAAAAGTCCAAACACAAAATGACCAGGTGATCCATCTGAGCATTCCAGAACAACCCTCCTTGGTGGGCCTAAAGGGGTCACTGCAAACAGGACCACAGAATAAAGGATGTATTACGTTCAGAAGAGAAGGCCTGGAGGCCCCTGCTCCTGGCTGGGGAAGACGCTGACCAGGCAGCGGACCCCTTCTGTGCACTGATGAGAGTCAGCACCCCAGAACTACATCAGCAACAAAATACCTGCTGATGGAGAGAGAGAAGGTTGCTGAATTAGGAAAAGAGGTCACAGGAAACGAAGATTCTCCCAGATGACCCAATAAGAGCTACCTCTCTCCTCTCAGCCACATGCTCTTCATGCAGTTCCTTCATTTTTCTCTTCCACTCTGTTTTCTGAAAAAGATTAAAATGAGCCTCTCTAGGTATTAAAAACATAAGCCAGTGACTCAAACCTGAAATCCTCACACTCTGAGAGGCCAAGACAGAAGGGTCACTTGAGCTCCGAAGTTCAAGGCCAACCTTGAACTAAGGAAGGAGACCTTGTCTCCATAAAAAAGTTCAACACCAACCTTGAACTAAGGAAGGCAACCTTGTCTCCATAAAAAATAGAAAAATTAGCCAGCCATCATGGTATGTGCCTGTAGTCCCAGCTTCTTGAGACACTGAGGCAGGAGAATTGCTTGAGCTCATGAGTTTGAGGTTCCACTGAGCTACGATGATGCCACTGTACTTAACCCAGGGTGACTCTACCCTCCTTGGAGGAGTTAAGGATAAAGATGACCACAGAATAAAGGGGACCACAAAAAAAATTATACAATTAAAAAGTGATTAGGCAGACAGAAAAATGGAACAGAATACAAAGCCCTGACAAAGATAGAAAAAAATGAAAACTTAATCACTGGGAGTAGGGAAAAATGGCTTATTGACTAAAGTTGTTTGAACATTGCTAGCTGAAAAAACATATGAACTTGGATCTATATTTAGTATCTTAAACCAAAATAAATTCTAAGTGGGTCAAAGAATTAAACATAAAAATTAAGACCATAAAAATTCCTAAAAGAAAATACAGGAATATTTTCTTTTTAAATCTCAGAGTAGGGAAGGCCATAAGGAAAAGATTGATGATTTGATAATTTTGACCATATAAACACTATTTACTTTTGCATGGCCAAACCATGATAAAAATAAATTGAGGAACCAATAGAAAACTGGGGAAAACAGCCACAGCTCGAAGAACAAAGAGCTGAGTTAATTTCCATACATTACACAACTCACAAGTTGATAAGGAAAACATCAATAATAGAAAAACAGGCAAAGAATATTAACAGAGTTCACAGAAAAAGATAGCTGTTTTATAATGTGAAACTTGTGAAAAATCAATCAGTGGAAATACTTTACTGCTGACAAGAGATGTTAAGTTCTTTCTCAACAATCTTGGAGAGCAGAAACAGAAGCACAACATGACTTAGTGACTGTGCCCACGCACAGAGGGAAGTACATGCATATTGCCTCATTCAGTCCTTAAGACATTGGGCTTTGTTGCCACCCCCATTCAGGATTTCTTTAGGAATCACTTCTTCCTGACCTATGGGCAGGCTGGCAGTGTGTCTTGCTGACCTCTGTTGGTTTGTTCAGAGTCAGGCCCCTGAGCCTGGGGGGCTTATGCAGTCCCTTCCCAGGAATTTTGTATATGGGAATGAAAGAGATCAGCATGTCAATGGTTGAGAGTGACCATTTTTTGTCTAGAATTGTCAGTGATACAGACCATTGTATAGTAATAACTTGACCGTAGTGAGATTCACCCAGTGGTGGCCAGAGCCACTTGCTACCAGCCTCTGAGCGAAGATCACGTACACATCTTCCCAACTCCATCCAGGGACCTCACACTGACAGCATTAAATAAGCCACGGTGGGAGTAATCACACCACAGAAATTGGCCAATGCTACAAATCAAAGGGCCTTTCATCCAGAGAGCTGGTTGCTAAACATTTACCATCAAACCACTGATTAGATCCTAAATATCTTCAAATCCAGCAAACTATAATACTTTCTAAGAGTTGGTGTCAACTAGGTTAAAATCAAAATGGGAACAAAGATGTCAACAGAAACAGAGCCATACATGTTTTTGAAAAAGATCCCAGGCAAATCTTATCCTGCACACCCCCGAGAACCCTATGCTGTGCTTTCATGCACAAGGTCTGAAAATACAGAAATGGGACAGGTTTCAACTTCCCTAAATTCATACAGCAAAAGCGAGAGGACTTGTGGGAGACAACATGGCTCTTGGCTTGCTCTGGGAAGAAAGGCCTGGGGCTTCAGCTCACCTGGCTTTCCATCTTCTCTCTCAGGGCCTGGAGCTCCTGTGACTGCCGGAGTCGCTCCTCCGGCTCCTCATCCCGCAGAGACCCGAGGTTGGACTCCATCACAGTGTGGGGCTGCAGTGCCCGCAGTTTCTGAAATGATAAGGGCATAGTTTTATTCCGATAAAGATCTAACTGTGACTTTATCTTATATACCTGAACAGCATCAGAAGGGCACACCTTACCCCAATCATTAACCCCCAAGTCATCCTCCCTAGATGCCTACACCACAAACATTCACACAAATCAGTATGCCCCTTAACAAGGGCTCTCTTGGGGGCTCAGGAGAAAAGCAAGTTCCATGGGAACACAGTGCAATTTCGATTTCAATTAAATTCTGTGCTTTACAGAGCTTGGCAGACTGCTGCTGCGTTTATTGCTCGGTCTGGAATTACCTGAAGAGAACCAGACTCTGAGAGCCTGGGAGGATCTCAAACACCTCCGGCCACTTTCTGAGGACTCCTGCCCTTCTCCCCACAAAAATTCCTGGCTGTCACCAGAAGGGGCAAGTTTGCACAGCTGAGAGCCAGTCACTAATACCTGCTCACTAATACCTGCGGTATTCCTGAGCTAGCAAGCATGTGACCAGAAGGAACAGGCAAGGAAAACTGAATCAAAGAGAGGATACCTTCCACCCATCTATAGTTATTTTGTAAAATATATCACAGTTACAGCAACAAAAGTAACATATTTTCATCTGGATTACTGTATAAAAGCTTTAAGGTACTGCAAGTTTAACTTGATGTCATTCTTGCTAACTCTTTCCAACTATGGCTTAAGCAATACTGGGTTCAAATGTCAACCATCTCTAAACTCCTTGAATGTCTGCAGAGAGCCGAATGCTTTATCAGATGTATACGCAACTCTGGGTTTCTAAGGTCTCAATTCTGATCTCCATACTGCTGCTACTGACTCTCTTGGCATTACAAATCTTCCTGGTATTTTCCTTTCAATTAGAGACTCCTCTGGTATCTCAATTTACCCAATATCTAAAGTTCTCTCTTTGGTCAGGTAATTTAGCAAAAGTAAGCTCTCAGACTTCTGTTCCAGGGGAAATATTTTGAGGAGAAACATTTTCAAAATATATGTACCTCTCATTGGCTCTCCTCACATCAAGGAGAATCTTTTCTTGTGTTTTGAAAATGGACTGCCTTACAAAGGTGTCTTTCATAAGCATTCTAAATGGAATCTTACTTGATTTTCCCCCTAGAATTTTAAAAATAAATTAACAAAATAATTATCCAATTACACTGAGAATTTTCTATCCACTTTGGTTCTATACTTTAATGAAAGTAATAAAATATGGAGAGAAGACAGGGATGAGACCCACAAACACAAAAGTACATCATAAAAAATCCTATGCCGGAAAGACCTTCCCTCCCCCCAAAAAAGGACAGGCTATTCCAGTTTATAGGAATATAATCCAAGTGAAAAAAAGGAAAACATGGATGGTAATGATTATGTCCTCAGTTACCAAAACTCAGAATTTCCTAACCAAAAGTAATCCTTTAACCCTTTCTGAACAACTAGATATTCAAAGTGGTATCTATGTATCAAATGTCTAGTCAACTAGCACCATGTCAGGATGTATGAGGGTCAATTCATTTTCGAAAACAAGATTAAGGAGAACCGATGAGAGGTAAGTACATTTTAGAAATAATTTTTCTCAAAACTTTTTCCTTGAAACAGGTTTACTCATAGAGGTTTATATAGGAAATTACAGCCCAGGGATAACTGTAGTAAGGTTTTCCTACATAAATTTGATTATCTATCCAGTAGAAGAACAGGGGCTTTAGAGTTTGAAGAGCTAGGTTCAAATCCCAGCTCCATCTCTTACTAGCTGAAAGATCTTGAACAAGTTATGACATCAGTTTCTTCACCTGTCAAGAAGAAATGATAATAGCATTTTTTATTAAAAAGAACTTTAAAAAAGAAATTAATAAATGAATGACGTGCCTACTTTGAGAATGTCATGAATGTTTGTTTGTTATGGGGTTTAAAAGTTAATGTATATTTGGGCGGCACCTGTGGCTCAGTCGGTAAGGCGCCGGCCCCATATACCGAGGGTGGCGGGTTCAAACCCGGCCTCGACTGAACTGCAACCAAAAAATAGCTGGGCGTTGTGGTGGGCGCTTGTAGTCCCAGCTACTCGGGAGGCTGAGGCAAGAGAATCGCTTAAGCCCAGGAGTTGGAGGTTGCTGTGAGCTGTGTGATGCCATGGCACTCTACCGAGGGCCATAAAGTGAAACTCTGTCTCTACAGAAAAATAAAAAAAAAAGTTAATGTATATTAAATGCATGGCACAAAGGCTATAAAATAATAAATACAGGCCAGTAAATGCTAGCATGTAGCCAGCACTCAGAATATTTTTAGAGAAAAGAATGCATTCATTTAAATTTTGCCTCATTTCTTGTCTAGTGATAAAAGCCCTTTGCAAAAATATGCATAATATATAGAATGATATTGTCTGAGCCCGTGATGCTGTGTCTCCGGCCCCAACCCCAGGGCCTTGATGGAGCCAGACACTAGGTCTCCACCCAGGCCCACTCGACTGTCTGGACACGGGCTGCAGCAACAGCTTACCCCAGGTAGGTCTTGTTCAGGCTCAGATGCCGAAGCACCTTAGAAGTCACAGTCAGTATTAGTAGGAGCAAGCATCTCAGCAGTAGTCTTAGTAGAGGAGCGCCGATCAGGCATCCTCTGAGCAAGAAGCAGAGCCAAAGGAGAGCCTCTGCCAACTTCTCCCGAAGCTATTTACAGAAGTAGTCCTGTGGCCACCTACACCACAGATGTGGAGACCGCTAACCTATGATGTATATGCTCTCATGCTCTCGTGCTCTTTAACGAGAGACCAATGATATTAAATGGTGTTAAATGATGTTAAATGATGTTAAGGCCCTTCCCCAATCCCTTATCGCCAAAGTATTTCTCACAGGTGCCTCCTACATATTCCCCCCTTTTCGTGTACTAACCAGGGGATCATACCACTGTTCTTCTAACTAAAATTGTCACGATTCTTATTTCCGTCCTTTTTTTCAAAGATCTTACTGCTTTCACTGCCTTTTGCTACTTCTGCCTTTAGTCTACATTCTCCCACACTCTTTACAATTCCCAACACACACACCAAGGGGAACCTAGCCCCTGCATACAACCACACACTTTTTACTTCTTATCTCAAACCTCTTATACTTTCTGCATCTCATCTATTGTAAATTGTGTTAACAGGTAAACAAAGGTCCCGCTTTCCTCGTGGAGTGTTCCCTTTGCTATATGAATTGTAATGGGAAGACAAAGATCCCACTTTTCTTGCAGCCCTTGCTAGAAAGATCTTACTGCTTTCCTGTGGAAGGCTAACACCACAGCATCTATTTTGTAGGCCAAGTGCTATTTCCAGTATTAACAGACTTAAGTTTCTATTTCCCTGCAAACGCCAGGCCTCTTCTCGTAAATCACGTGAGCGAAACTTGGAAGCTTGCCGTTTGGAACTTATCTCCACCAAGGCCAGGTTGCTTGGATACCTGGTGATGTAAACCTCCTCCTTCACCTACCCTTATATACCCTGGAAGAACTTTGCAATAAACGAGACTTGATCAGACTCCTGTCTTGTCTCCATTCTTCGCGCCCCTTGCCCCTTTTTCATTCTCGCCCCCTCCTCCAGGTATCCCTGTCAACTGACCCGCGGGCCGGGTCACTTTCCCCACCTTTTACCGTGGCCGCCTACACCACAGGTGTGGAGACGGCTAAAAATGATGTACATTCTCTTGTGCTTTTTCTCTTGTGCTCTTTAACAAGAGACCAATGGTGTTAAATGATAAGTTCCTTCCCTAATCCCTTATCACCAAAGTATTTCTCACACATGATATTATGGGTATTCTACTATAATATTAAATACTACATTTGTGTCAATTTAGCACTTTCAGCAACCTATCTTACAGAAAAGAAACTGAGGCACGGGTAGGTTAACTAACTCACCCAAGGTCACATAGCCAGTATGTGACAGAGCAGTGACTCAAGCCCAGTTACTGGCTTCTGATGGCCTCTCAGGGTATTAGCCCCAACAGCAGATGAAATAAAACTAGTAAAAGCTAAGAAATGACTTCTGAAAACAAATAAGCAGATTTTCAGCAAAAGACCTTTGAACTCCTTTTAAGCCTCCTACCTCTTCTAGCGTAGAGTTCTGGTTGGCAACACTTTTAAATTCATCCCAAAATAACTTTTTTAGCTTTTCTATTTCCCCGTAAAGCTTGCTCTGCTCTTTTTCTTTCCATTCATCAAATTCTTTCTTAGCTTCTACCTTCCTCTGATGAGTAATCTCTGCTTCCTACAAGAAAAGCAAAAACAATATAACCATTAATTCCACATCACAGCAAGCATTTGCTGAGAACCTGCTAGGTCTCCTTATCCATGCAAGTCACTGTGAAGACCCAGACAATATTTATCCCACAGTCCCATTGTTTGGGCTTGGAGTGGTCCAGTATAAGCTAATTTATCTGAATTGTAAAGTCCCTTGAGACTAGGAACTTGTTATCTCTTTCTTTACAGGCATACCTTGGATATATTGTGAGTTATGTTCCAGACCACCATGGTAAAGTAAATATATACAATAAAGCAATTATCACAATTAAGAAAGTCACACAAATTTTGTTTTCCGGTGCATATATGGTATGTTTATACTATACTGTAGTCTATTAAGTGTGCAATAGCATATCTACATTAAAAAATACTTTATTGCCAAGATGGATAAAGGACTTAAATTTAAGGCATGAAACAATAAAAATCCTCAAAGAAAGCATAGGAAAAACACTGGAAGATATTGGCCTGGGGGAAGACTTCATGAAGAAGACTGCCATGGCAATTGCAACAACATCAAAAATAAACAAATGGGACTTCATTAAACTGAAAAGCTTCTGTACAGCTAAGGACACAATAACCAAAGCAAAGAGACAACCTACACAATGGGAAAGGATATTTGCATATTTTCAATCAGACAAAAGCTTGATAACCAGGATCTATAGAGAACTCAAATTAATCCACATGAAAAAAGCCAACAATCCCTTATATCAATGGGCAAGAGACATGAATAGAACTTTCTCTAAAGATGACAGACGAATGGCTAACAAACATATGAAAAAATGTTCATCATCTCTATATATTAGAGAAATGCAAATCAAAACAACCCTCAGATATCATCTAACCCCAGTGAGAATGGCCCACATCACAAAATCTCAAAACTGCAGATGCTGGCGTGGATGTGGAGAGAAGGGAACACTTTTACACTGCTGGTGGGACTGCAAACTAGTACAACCTTTCTGGAAGGAAGTATGGAGAAACCTCAAAGCACTCAACCTAGACCTCCCATTCGATCCTGCAATCCCATTACTGGGCATCTACCCAGAAGGAAAAAAATCCTTTTATCATAAGGACACTTGTACTAGACTGTTTATGGCAGCTCAATTTACCATTGCCAAAATGTGGAAACAGCCTAAATGCCCACCAACCCAGGAATGGATTAACAAGCTGTGGTATATGTATACCATGGAATACTATTCAGCTATTAAAAAAAATGGAGACTTTACATCCTTCGTATTAACCTGGATGGAAGTGGAAGACATTATTCTTAGTAAAGCATCACAAGAATGGAGAAGCATGAATCCTATGTACTCAATCTTGATATGAGGACAATTAATGACAATTAAGTTTATGGGGGGGGGAAGCAGAAAGAGGGATGGAGGGAGGAGGGTGGGGCCTTAGTGTGTGTCACACTTTATGGGGGCAAGACATGATTGCAAGAGGGACTATACCTAACAATTGCAATCAGTGTAACTGACTTATTGTACCCTCAATGAATCCCCAACAATAAAAAAAAAAAAAAAAAAAAAAAATACTTTATTGCTAAAAAATGCTAATGATCATCTGAGCCTCAGCAAATCATAATCTTTTTTCCTGGTGGAGGGTCTTGCCTCAGCTGCTAACTGATCAGGGTGGTGGTTGCTGAAGGCTGGGTGGCTGTGGCAATTGCTTCAGATAAGATAACAATGAAGTTTGTCACATTAATTGAGTCTTCCTTTTGTGAAAGATGTCTCCATAACATGCGATGCTATTCCAAAGTACTTTAGCCATAATAGACTGTCTTTCAAAACTGGAGTCAGGTTAGGTGCAGTGATTCACGCCTATAATCCTGGCACTTTAGGAGGCTAAGGCAGGAGCATCACTTGAGGCCAAGAGTTCAAGACCAGCCTGGGCAACACAAAATTTTATAATTTTATAAAAAATTAGCCAGTTGTGGTGGCACCTACCTATAGTACCAACTACTCAGGAGACTGAGTAGGAGGACCTGTTAAGCCTGGGAGCTTGAGGTTGCACTGAGTTATGATGAAGCCACTGCACTCTAGCCAGGGCAACAGACCAAGACCCTGTCTCCAAGACAAAACAAAAAATTTGGAGTCAGTCCTCTCAAGCCCTGCTCCTGCTTCATCAACTAAGTTTGTGTAATATTTAAATCCTTCTATGTCATTTCAACAATGTTCACAGCACCTACACTAGGAGTAGATTCCATCTCAAGGAACCATCATCTTTGCTTAACCAAAGAAACTTAATTGGTTGCTCCTTAACCATTAAAATTTGATGATGAGACTAAAGCAATTCAATCACTTTTTCAGGCTATACAAATAACTATTCCTATTTCCACTACATCTCCCATAACTTCCTCTAATGAAGTCTTGAACCCCTCAAAGTCATCCATGAGAGTTGGAGTCAATTTCTTCCAAACTCCTGTTAATGTTGATATTTGGACCTCTGCCCAAGAATCACTAATGTTCTTAATGGCAGCCAGTACAGTGAATTCTTTTCAGAAGGTTTCCAATATACTTTTCCCAGATCCAAGTGCTGCCTGTAGCTCAGTAGGTAGGGCACTGGGCACATACACTGAGGCTGGCAGGTTCAAGCCTGGCCTGGGCCAGCTAAAACAACAATAACCAAAAAAAAAAAAAAAAATAGCCAGGCATTGTGGTGGGTACCTGTAGTCCCAGCTACTTGGGAGGCTGAGGCAAGAGAATTGCTTAAGCCCAAGAGTTTGAGGTTCCTATGAGCTGTGATGCCACAGCACTCTACCAAGGGCGACATAGTGAGACTTTGTCTCAAAAAATATACTTTTCCCAGATCCATCAGAGGAATCACTACATGTGGCAGCCTTTTAAAATGTGTTTCTTAAATAATAAGATTTGAAAATCAAAATGACTCCTTAACTCATGGGCTACAGAATGGATATTGTGTTGGCAGGCATAAAAACATGATCTCCTTGTATATCAGTGCTCTAGGTACATTGAGCGCAATGAGCAATTATATTTTAAAAGGCTTTTTTTTTTTGAGGAGTAGGTCTCAACAGTGGGCTTAAAATATTTAGTAAACTATGGTGTAAACAGATATGCTTTCATCCTAACTTTGTTGTTCCTTTCACAGAGCACAAGCAGAGTAGAGTTAGCATAATTCTTTTTTTTTTTTTTTAGATATGCTGTGAGCTGTTCCAATGAGAGATGTAATTAAGAGTTAGCATAATTCTGGGATTTTCAGAATGGTGAATGAGCATTGGCTTCAACTCAGAAACTGCCCTCATAAGCCTTTAACAAAAAGTCAACCTGTCCTTTGAGGCCTTGAACCCAGGCATTGACTTCTCTCTAGCTATAAATTCCTAGATGGTATCTTCTTCCAATAGAAGGCTATTTCATCTATATTTAAAATGTTTTTTGATAGGAGCAATCTGCCCTGTTTGGGGGAGGGACATGTTGGCAGGTAACTGGGATGCCTTTAAGGGCTGAGAATGACCCCCTCTTGACAGCCAGCTGGAAAGCAGGAGCTTGGTCCCACAACTGCAAGGAACTCAATTCTGCTAGTAACCACTGAGCTTAGAAAAGGAAACTGAGACTTAGATGAGAGTGTAGCCCCACCATTACCTTAATTTCAACCTTGTGTGACTCAGAGCAGAGAACAAGCAGTATCATACCGGACTTCTAAACTACAGTTTAGGGAAATAATAAATGGGTGTTGTATGGTGGCAGACCAGAGGACCATTCAGCTGAGCTCTCCTAGAATGACTGGGGAAAAAGAGAGAACCCAGCCAAACCTGGTACAGGGACCTTACCCAGAGTCATAGCCAAAGGAGCACAGTGAGGAGGTGGTGAGCTAGATACAGAGTATGATCCTGAGTAGTGCAAATCTGATGAATTAGGCAAGTGATTGCAATCAGCTGGGATAAGCTGGTCCCCCACAGAGGTCCAAGATGGGAGGAAGCCTTTCGGGAGTTTTCAGTTGGAGGTGGAAGCTACACACTAAGTGGAAAGCTTGGAAGAGTGAGCAGACTTAAACAGGATACAGCAACCAGATTTGAATGCTGGTTGGAGTGGAATTGCCATAGGTTTGGTGGCTGGCGAGGCAGCCATACTGAGAAGGTCCCCGCAGCCAGAGGACTGCCATTATAGGAAGGTCGTGAGAAAGTTTTAGCAGGGACCTAAAGCACAGCCATCTTAATTTCACCTGCCAGGATCAGAACTCTACTCTTGGGATAGGCTGCAGGACTCCCACACCCCAGGGGAACTAGAGTCAAGGGGCACTGTGAGACCTGCCTCTGAAGAATTCTTTTGAGCTTTAAGATCCCAACCCAGCAGGGTCTGAATGCTGAGGAAATAATCAGGCAATCACTGAAGGCAATTAGGTCTGGAATAAGGACCATAGATTTTGCTGGCTGTGCTCTCTTTCTCCTAAAAACACCAAAGTGCCACTTGGTGTCCTGATAACATATTGCAACATATTGTCATCAAGAGCAAGGACTTCTGTTTATTTGGCCATGTGGAAGAATTTGGCTTTGCCCAAGCTGAGGCCACTTCAAGACCTAAGCTCTGAGACAAGGTAATTTGAAGCAAAGGAGGCAGTGAGAAGGAAAAAGAAGCACAAGGAGGTGAATGAGAAGAAAGCACACATGAGGAGGAACCAACAGAAAAATTCAGGCAACAGGAAAAACCAAAACAGAGGAACTACCCCCAAAGGACCATGAGGTAGCTACTACAGAAGACTCCACCTATGAAAAATTAATAGACTTGACAGAAAGGGAATTTAAAATATGGATGATAATGATAACAAAAGGAATAGATGAGAAAATGGAAAGACAGAACCTGAAGTCGAATGAAAGATATGTAGGATATAGAAAGGATATGGCAGAACTTAAGAAAATGAAGGAGACAAGGAAGAAATGTAAAGATGCAGTAGAAAGTATCAAAAATAAGTTAGACCATGGAGAAGAAAGAACTTCAGAGTTAGAGGATAAAGTTTTCAAGTTAACCCAGGTAGTTAAAAAAGCAGAAAAGAAGAGAGAGAAACCAGAACAGGTGCTTACAGAACTATGTGATTCCATTTAGCATTCAAATATATGAATAATAGAGATTCCTGAAGGGGAAGAAGATTGTCCCAAAGGAATGGAAGCCCTACTGGAGACTATCAAGAAGGAAAACTTTCCCATTTTTACTAAAGACCCTGACACACTCCTTTCAGATGGATATCATACCCCAGGTCATC
This sequence comes from Nycticebus coucang, assembly GCF_027406575.1. Lineage (NCBI taxonomy): Eukaryota > Metazoa > Chordata > Mammalia > Primates > Lorisidae > Nycticebus > Nycticebus coucang. The sequence goes on from NC_069787.1 coordinate 105,080,643, forward strand.
TCAACTCAAACAGAGCCTCTCCAAGACACATTGAATGAACCTGTCCAACTTAATATGAAAGAAAAAATTCTGGAAGCAGCCAGGAGTAAGCACCAACTGACCTACAGAGGCTGAGCCATTAGAATGACAGCAGACTTTTGAACTGAAACCTTCCAAACTAAAAAAGCATAGTCATCCACCTTCAACAATCTAAACAAAACAACTTATAGCCTAGAATTCTGTATCCTGCTACACTAAGCTTCCAAATTGATGAAGAAATCAAATCTTTTTCAGATATACAAGCACTGAGGAAATTTGCCACAATAAGACAAGCTCTCCAGGAAATACTTAGACACAGTCTCAACACTGATCATCACAATGGACCACCAGCAAAGAAAACACCCAGAAACCAAAGACCAAAAATTAGCTTCTACAATGACACAAAGAATAAAACTACACAACAAATTCTCACAAAATAAGATGAATAGAATTCCACCACACTTATCAATTCTCTCAATAAATGTCAATGGACTAAATTCACCACTAAAGAGGCACAGGCTGGCTAATTGGATAAGAAAAACCACAAGCCATTCATATGCTGTCTCCAGGAGACACATCTAGCCCTGAAGGAAAAATCAAGACTCATGGTTAAGGGATGGAAAACAGTATTTCAAGCAAATGAAAATCAAAATAAAGGAGGGATTGCGATCTTATTTTTGGATATAAGCAGATTTAAAGCAACTAAAGTTAAGAAAGACAAATATAGACACTTTATACTGGTCAAGGGAACAATACAACAAGAAGACATTTAAATTTAAAATAGTGATGCCCCCAACTTAAATGTTCCCAGATTTATGAAATAGATCTTGATGGGTCTAAGCAATATGATATCCCATAACCCCATAATAGCAGGGGACTTTAACGTCCCTCTAACAGAATTGGACAGATCCTCTAAACAGAAAATAAACAAAGATACATAAAACTTAAATTTAACCCTAGAACAAACAGGATTAATAGACATATAAAGAACACACCATCCCAAAGCTAAGAAATATACATTTTTTTCATCAGCCTGTGGTACATACTTCAAAATTGACCACATCCTAGGATACATCCTTCCTTGACTTAATCAAGAAGAAATAGATCTCTTAAATAGACCAATTTAAAAGAATAGAAATTATAACTTGGGGCAGCACCTGTGGCTCAGTCGGTAGGGCGCCGGCCCCATATACCGAGGGTGGCTGGTTCAAACCCGGCCCCAGCCAAAACTGCAACCAAAAAATAGTCGGGTGTTGTAGCCTGTAGCGGGTGCCTGTAGTCCCAGCTACTCGGGAGGCTGAGGCAAGAGAATCGCCTGGGCCCAGGAGTTGGAGGTTGCTGTGAGCTGGGTGAGGCCACGGCACTCTACCGAGGGCCATAAAGTGAGACTCTGTCTCTACAAAAAAAAAAAAAAAAAGAAAAGAAAAAGAAATTATAACTTGTATTTTCTCAGACCACAAAGCAATAAAGGTGGAACTCACCTCCAACAAAAATGTTCATCCCCAAATAAAGACTTGGAAATTAAACAACCTTATGCTGAATAATAGTTGGGTTCAGAAGAGATAAAAGAGAAAATCATTAAATTCCTCAAACATAATAACAATGAAGATACAAGTTACCAAAACCTGTGGGATACAGGAAAAGCAGTCTTAAGAGGGAAATTCATTGTATTAGATGCCTACATCAAAAAACAGAAAGAGAGCACATCAACAAAATCACAAACCATCTTATGGAACTGGAAAAAGAATAATCTAATCTCAAACCCAGCAGAAGAAAAAAAAAAAACAAAATCAAATCAGACATGAATGAAATTGAAAACAAAAAAATCATTCAGAAAATTAACAAAACAAAAAGTTGGTTTTTCAAAAAAATAAATAAAATTGATAAATCTTTGACCAGATTAACTAGAAACAGAAAAGTAAAATCTCTAATAACCTCAATCAGAAACAATAAAGGGAAATAACAACAGATGCCACAAGAGATCACTCTGAGTACTACAAGAAACTCTATCCCAGAAATTTGACAATGTGGAAGAAATGGATCAATACCTGGAATCACATCCTCTTCCTTGACTTAATCAAGAAGAAATAGATCTCTTAAATAGACCAATTTCAAGAACTGAGATTGAAGAAACAAACAAACAAAAATCTCCCAACAAAAAAATTCCCTGGTCCAGATGGCTTCACACAAGAATTCTATCAAACCTTCAAAGAACAGCTTACGCCCATACTACAGAAATTATTCCCAAAAATTAAGAAGGAAGGAATCTTCCCCAACATATTCTACAAAGCAAATGTCATCCTGATACCAAAACCAAGAAAAAAAACAACTGAAAAGGAGAATTTCAGATGAATTTCACTAATGAATATAGATGCAAAAATTCTCAATAAATTCCTTGCCAATAGATTACAGTTACACATTAAAAAAATCATTCATCACGATCAGTAGGTTTCATCACAGGGATGCAAGGTTGGTTTAACATACTCAAGTCCATAAACATAATCCACCATATCAACAGAAGCAATAAAAAAAAGACCATATGATCCTCTCAATAGATGCAGAAAAAGCATGTGATAAAATTTTTTGTAATTAAAATCCTTAAGAATATAGGCATAGGTGGCACATTTCTTTATCTGATCAAAGCCATCTACGACAAACCCACAGCTAATATTATACTGAATAGAGTAAAACTGAAAGCTTTTCCACTTAGAACTAGAACCAGACAAAGCTGTCCTCTTTTGCCATTATTATTCCACAAAATGCTGGAAGTTCTAGCCAATACATTCAGGCAAGAGAAGGAAATAAAGAGCATTCAAAAGGGAGCCGAGGAGGTGAAACTCACTCTCTGCCAATGATATGATCTTAGAGAACCCCCAAAGACTCAACTACAAGACTCCTGGAAGTGAACAAAAAAATACAGCAATGTCTCAGGATATAAAATCAATGTCCACAAATCAGTAGCCTTTGTACATGCCAACAACAGCCAAGATGAAAAGCTAAACAAGGACATAATTCCCTTCACAGTAGCTTCAAGAAAAATTAAATACCTAGGAATATACCTACCAAAAGAGGTGAAGGGCCTCTATAAAGAAAATTATGAAACCCTAAGAGAAGAAATAGAAGAATACACTAACAAATGGAAAAACATACCATGTTCATGGCTAGGAAGAATAAATATTGTGAAAATTTCTATACTATCCAAAGCAATCTACAGGTTCCATGCAATCCCCATTAAAATACCATCATCATGCTTTCAAGATTTGGAAAAAAATAATTCTTCATTTTTTATATGGAACCAGAAGAAACCCCATATAGCCAAGGCAAATCTTAGTAATAAAAACAAACCCAGGGGTATCACCCTACCAGACTTTTGACTATACTACAAGGCCATAGTGATCAAAACAGCATAGTATTGGCACAAAAATAGAGACACTGACATTTGGAACAGAATAGAAAACCATGAGATGAAACTAACATCTTACAGCCACATGATCTTTGATAAACCAAATAAGAACATCCACAGGGAGAAAGAATCCCTATTCAATAAATGGTGTTGGTAGAACTGGAAAACCACATGTAAAAGATTGAAATTGGACCTGCACTTCTCACCACTTACAAAAATTGATTCCAGATGGATAAAAGATTTAAATCCAATCTTTTATGAAGATTGCATGAAACAATACAAATCCTCAAAGAAAGTGTGGGGAAAACACTTGAAGATGTCAGCCCAGGGAAAGATTTTATAAAGTAGACTTCCATAGCAATTGCAACAACAAAAATTAACAAATGGGAGTTAATTAAACTGAAAAGCTTCTGTACAGCTAAGGAAACAACAACCAAAACAGACAACCTTCAGAATGGGAAAAGATATTTGCATATTATGAATCAGACAAAAGCTTGATAACTAGGATCTATAGAGAACTTGAATTAATCAACACAAAAGACCCAACAATCCCATATGTTAGTAGGCAAGAGAGATGAATAGAACCTTCTCTAAAGAAGACAGATGAATGGCTAACAAACATATGAAAAGATGCTCATCATCCCTAATTATCAGAGAAATGCAAATCAAAACTACCCTGAGATATCACCTAATCCCAGTAAGAATGGCCCACATCACAAAGTCTTAAAGTTGCAGATGCTGGCATGAATGTGGAGAGAAGAGAACACTTTAACACTGCTGGTGGGACTGCAAACTAATACGATCTTTTTGGAAGGAAGTATGGAGAACCCTCAAAGAACTCAAATTAGACCTCCCATTTGATCCTGCAATCCCATTAACTAGGTATCTACCCAGAAGAAAATAAAAATTCTTTTATCGTAAGGACATTTGCACTAGACTGTTTATCGCAGCTCAATTTACAATCGCCAAAATGTGGAAACAACCTAAATGCCCCAACTCAGGAATGCATTAACAAGCTGCGACAGCACCTATGGCTCAGTGGCTAGGGAGCCGGCCCCATATACTGAGAGTGGCAGGTTTGAACCCAGCCCTGGCCAAATCGCAACAAAATAATAGCCGGGCATTGTGGTGGGCACCTGTAGCCCCAGCTACTTGGGAGGCTGAGACAAGATAATCGCCTAAACCCAAGAGTTGGAGGTTGCTGTGAGCTGTGACACCACAGCACCCAACAGCTATTATAAGGTTATTAGGCCCCATTTCAATACTACTGTGTCTTAGAGAATAGGTAGGCCCAAGGAGAGGCTGAGAGATTCAGGAATGTCAGAACAGTCAGAACACACACGACATTTATCAATTAAGTTTGCCATCTTAGATGGGGATGGCTTGTGGTCCCCCAAAACAATTACAATAGTAACATCAAAGATCACTGATCACAGATCACCATAACAGATATAATAATGAAAATGTTTGAAATATTGAGAAAATTACCAAAATGTGACACAGAGATATAAAGTGAACTCATCCTGTTGGGCAAATGGAGCTACTAAACTTGCAGGATGTGGGGTTGCCACAGACTTTCAATTCATACACACATTATTTGCAAAGAACAGTAATAGAAGGCATGCCTATATTCCTCACGATGCCTGACACAGCTGGGGCAAAATAAATGCATGCTGATAGATGAATAAATGAAGGAATGAATGGGATGAGTTTATATATTTCTATTCTACAAATATATACTGAGCACATCCTCTGGGCTGGGTTTTGAAGCTCTCAGAATTAGACCCAGTCTTTGTCCTCAAAAAGCTAACTAACGGAATAGTTTAAAAAGTTAAAATTCAGGACCAAATGTCCTCAGAGGGTACTGCCTAATGCAGGAAGCTGCATCTCTAGCTCTAGCTTTGTCCACACAAGTCTCGCAAAACAATTTTCCTTTTTAGGCTTCCTAGAATTATTTGCCATGTCCAAGAAGGCACTATCCCAGCTCAGACCCCCAGCTCTGGAAAATCAGCCAGAATTTTGGTCCCTTGGGATTGATACTCATCCTGGTTCTCCTGGGTAGTTCATGACCCGAGTCTTCCTGACATTTCCTCCCCATGCCCACCTGGAGCTGCCGCTGCCTCTCAGCCTCCCTCTGGGCTTCCAGCTGCCCCTGGGTCCACTTTAGCTTGGCCCGTAGCTCTTCTAACACCTCTTCCACTGGCTGATCCTGCTTCTTCTGTTTTCCTGTGGGGTCCATGCAAAGACAGGTGACCAGTTTAAATCAAAAAATCAAGAGAATAGTTTTTCACTTTTGTGATCAGTCACACCTTTGCGTTCGCGATCAGTCACTTAGTACACTGACCTTGAAGGGACATAAGCTCCCTGACCCTCTGTTTCCCCAAATAGCAAAATGGAGATGATAATAATAGCACCTAACTCAGAGAGTTATTATGAGGATAAAATGTGATAATACCAAGTGTTTAGCATAGTGTCAGGCACAACAGCTGGGTCAATGTGAACTATTATTGTATTGTCACTTAAAATAAATATTTTGACAGTATTGAAAACATGGAAATAAAAATGAAAAATTACTGGGCAGCGCCTGTGGCTCAGTCGGTAAGGCACCGGCCCCATATACCGAGGGTGGCGGGTTCAAACCCGGCCCCGGCCAAACTGCAACCAAAAACTAGCTGGGCGTTGTGGTGGGCGCCTGTAGTCCCAGCTACTCGGGAGGCTGAGGCAAGAGAATCGCTTAAGCCCAGGAGTTGGAGGTTGCTGTGAGCTGTGTGAGGCCACGGCACTCTACCAAGGGCCATAAAGTGAGACTCTGTCTCTAAAAAAAAAAAAAATGCAAAATTACTATAGTAACAGAACCAGGATACCCAATAGTATATACACAAAAATTATTAATAATAGAGCATATCTGTGTATCCTGACAGCAGAGAGGAATTGAAAGTAATGAAAATAATTGTAGTTTTTTTTTAACTTTTTTTAATAATATAGCATGATTTAAATACAGTTTTAAATTTTAAATGAAAAAAAGGCACCATGCATTATGAAGGAATATTTTAACCAAGGTTAATATAAGTGTATGCTTTAAATTTTTTAAGTTAAAAAAAAGATTCCAAATGAATTATAAAAGAACATTCTAACTAAACCACATACTGGTAAAATAGGAAGAATTAATGAAGTCATCCATAGTACTTGAACATTTTTTACCTTTTAAATATACTTAGTGATTACTAGATAGAGGTACTGTTAATAAAACTCCAAGGCTTTTCTTTGAAAAGAGATCTGTCTTTTCTTTTCTTTTTTTTTTTTTGTAGAGACAGAATCTCACTTTATTGCCCTTGGTAGAGTGTTGTGGCATCACAGCTCACAGCAACCTCCAGCTCCTGGGCTTAAGCGATTCTCTTGCCTCAGCCTCCCCAGTAGCTGGGACTACAGGCACCGGCCACAACGCCTGGCTATTTTTTGTTGCAGTTTGGCTGGGGCCAAGGTTTGAACCTGCCGGACATTTTGGAAACAAGTAATTTTCAGATGCAGAAGGATTAATTTGGTTTAATTAATGCCTGAGAATGAAAAGATCATGAATATTAAGGCAGTGGCCTTAAGAACACATTTTCTCTCTTCTTATGGCACTTTACATTAAGAAAGTAATAAAAGATATGCCCACAAAAGAAATATGCACAAAGATTGATAATAGAAAAAAATTTTGAGTAAGCCATTTATTTAATAGGAAGAAATTTTGAAATAAATTACGATAGCCACTGGTAGAATATTATTCAGCCATTAAAAATCATGCTTTCAGGCTCAGTGCCTATAGCTCAGTGGTTAAAGTGCCAGCCACATACACGGGGGCTGGTGGGTTTGAATACTGCCTGGGCCTGCTAAGCAACAATGACAACTATAACAAACAAAATAGACAGACGTTGTGGCAAGCGCCTGTAGTCCCAGCTACTTGGGAGGCTGAGGCAAGAGAATCGCATAAGCTCAAGAGTTTGAAGTTGCTGCAGCTATGAAACCATGGCAGTCTACCGAGGGCAACATAGTGAGACTCTGTCTCAAAAAAAAAAAGAAAAAAAATCATGCTTTCAAAAATAATTTAATAACATCAGCAAATATGATCATTGAGGGTACAAGAAACCAGGTTACACTGATTGCATTTCTTAGGTAAAGTCCCTCTTACAATCGTGTTTTTTCCCCAAAAGGTGTGGCACACACCAAGGCCCCGCCCCACCCCCCGCTCCTTCCCTCTCTCTGCTCTTCCTTTCCTCACCCCTCCCTCCTTTTTTCTCTCTCTGCTCTCCCCTTCCCCCACCCCCACCGTGTCATTAATTGTCATTAATTATCCTCATATCAAAATTGAGTACATAAATATGATATTTTCTTAAGTGAAAATAAGCAACGGTCAAAGTGTATACTACATGATATTTGTCTACAAACAAAATGACAGAGAAAATATCAAAATATTAACTGCTAGTGATATTGTCCATGGTTTCTCTTTTCTTGTATTTAAATTTTCCATACCAAAGACATATTTTTCTCAGAAAAAATATTTTTAAGACATGGAAAGTATGTTTTCCCTAGCAGCCTTCCATGCAGAACCAAGAAGAATTAGAAAGATAATAAATCTATAGTAACCAGGTAGAAGTTACTATTTTAAAAGTCTAAATCTATTCTTTGAAAAGGGAATTAAAATGATGGAAAACAGGAGAAAAGTTTAATTAGCAGGATTTTTTACATGTATATTTATTTTATGTTTTAATAGCTATTTCTTATTGAACTTCAACAAATGGATATAAAGTACACAAATCTCTTTACAGAGAAAATGTACAGCCTTGATACACATTTTGATTAAGTCATGATAAGCTCAGGTACAAAGAAAAGTCAAAGAACTGGTCTGACTACCCATTTGCCCCATTTAAGCTCCTTATTAGCTAGTCTCACAGAATTGCAGATTCATAGAAGGTAAGAGCCCTTCAAAGTCATTCCATCTGACTGCCCCATCTGCAGTGTAGGCCGCCACCCAGACACAGATGGAATCTACCTGTCCAACTCCCATACACATGATCAGAAACCCTTCCAACCCAAATGAGATCATTCCATCCTCAACTGGATCATGACGGTCTGAGAGCAGGTCTGGGTGGTATATGTGCCCCTTAACCACTGAACACTAGCCCCAGGCCCTTCCACAGTTTCAGGAGGACCCCAGGCTGCTGTCTGGACTCACCACCTTCTGCCACGCCTGCATGCCTGCGCTGGATGTGGCCCCGAAGAAAGGTGGCATTCATGAACGTCTTGTCACACAAGTGGCACTACACGGAGGGGAAGCAATGGGGAGTGTAGGATTAGATCACCTGAGTCAGCCTAGGATTTTCCCTGTATCAAAACTTCCATTCCCTTGGGACCCCTGGGCTGCCTCAGAAATGAAGAATTTGATTTACTGAGTGACACCAACCCAACCTACCCATTAGAACTCCTGGGGAGCTTTAAAATACCAAGTCAGACAAGTAAGTTCGAGAATTCGTTCTAGAAACAGTGCCACATACATCATTGCTAAATATCACTACACAGTCACCAGATGGTCAAAGGGAGTGCTTTAAAGGTGACTAGTATACTCAGCAATGAAGACTGTAGCACCTTTTCTAGGATGAATTTGCAAACTTAATTGTCCACCCTCACACAACCCATGCCCTGGGAAACTGTGAATACTGACTGGATATTTGACGATACTAAAGAACTTCTGTTGGTTTTTCAGATTTTTGTGATGATGGTGCTGTGATGCTTAGAAGTGGGAGTCCTTGACTTTTAGAGATACCTACTGAAATATTATAAATAAAATCGTGAGTAATATGCTTCAAAATAATGCAGGAGTGTGGGAAAGTAGCCAGGGGAACAAACCCAACAACATTGGCCTTGAGTCAGTAACTGTTGATGAAGGTTCATTATAATAGTCTTTCTACTTTTGCATGTGTTTGAAATTTTCCATAATTAAAATTTTAAAAATTATATAATAAAATGTATGTCTCATACTAGGGTTGAGAGCCACCAGCAGCAAAGGTCAACGAATAAATAGCATCTGTAATTCCACATCCCTCTCCTAAAGCATCTCAAACACTGAGAATCTATCATACCATCTTTCCACTGTAAAACTTCAGAATTCTCAACATCGCTTTGGAGGCTGCCACTGCTGGTTAATCAGAGTTATAGGGCAGATTATTTGCTAACTTAGCAGATAGGCAAATGCTACAGAAATTGTTAGTTGTCCCTCAATACCCATTTTCCCCTTTATTCTTTGACAATAGAAACTCTGATTTTTAGCTGGTGCTGAGACCAGTGAGAATAAACAGTGCATGTTCAGCCTCCTTGCAACCAAGTATGACCATGTGAATTACTACTGAAAGGGTTCTGACCCTTAATCACAATGTCAGATCAATCATATCAATTACCATTTTATTAATTAATACTCTATCTTTCCCACTGTGATGTTGTAATACAATAAGAATATATATTTGATCTTCATCCCTGGCATAGAACTACTAAAACATTTATAATTTCCTGAATGATAGGGGTGATAAAAGCATCTTTTGTAACAATATTTGGAATTAGTCTCCAGCTTGTGACACAAGGGCTTCTGAGATCCTTGGAATCTCCAGAGTGATAAGAGCATCTTTTGTATGCTAATGGAATGACTGGTGGCTGGGGGCCCCTGGATGACTTCAGGATGGGAGATGGGGTCCTGAAAGACAAAGCCATGATTAGAAGATTGAAACTTTTAGCCCTATCATCCAATCTGAAGGGAAGGGGCTGGATATTGACTTAATAACAAATGGTCAGTGATTTAATCAATCATGCCTACATGGAAGGGCCTACATAAAAACTCTAAATGGTAGGATTTAGAAAGCTGCCAGATTGGTGAACGTATTGAAGGTGATGGGAGGGTGGCACACCCAGAAAGGGTGGGGAGCTCTGAGCCTCTTCTCCCATCCCTTGCTCTATGCCTCTCTTCCATTTGATTATTCTGGAGTTTTATCTTTTATAATAAACCAGTGATAAAATATCTTCCTGAGTTCTATGAGCCATTCTACCAAATCTTTAAACCAGAGGAAAGGGTTGTGGGAACCTCTAATTTATAGCAGTTAGTCAGAAGTTCAGGAGGCCTGGGACTTGCGATTGGCATCCAAAACAGGTCCAGTCTTGTGGGACTGATCCCTTATCATGTGGAATCTGATGCTAACTCCAAGTAGATAAGTGTCAGAATTGAATTAAAGGACATTCAGCTGGTGTTGAAGAACTGGTTGGTATGGAGGGAAAGCCCCACATATTTGGTGCTAGGAGTATTGTGAATAGAAACAAGTCACCCACAAACTACGAATTTCTTGAAAATTAGAACGAGCATAACTTGTGCCTGCATCTCAGAGCCTGGCACAGGCCTAGACACCATAACAACTTATTATAGGGCAAATATCCCCAATCCACACTTTCCATGGAGATAGATTCAAATGCTCAAATGCTGCTCTGGATAATGAACTTAGTTGAATAATAGAGTCACTTTTCCAAAATGGGCCTGGGTCCACCAATCCCTTGTCACACTGATTATACACATATATTACAAACCCCTCTCACATTCCTTGACATAACAACTCTACATACACACACACTCACACCCGCCATAAGTACACACATTCTCTCTCTCACACACACACAAATCTTTATGTACACACTTCAGAGTTATATACTTTATAATAAACCAGTAGATGCACACATTATACATCACACAGTCTACATACACACAGATACTATACACAGAGGTATCCTCCAAGCATTCATACACACACATTAAATACACACACATTCACATCATCCACAAACATGCACACCCTCTATACATTCATGCATACACACACAGGACACATACCCTGTCCACAAATGCCTGCAAGCTCCACAGGCACACTTCCCACATGCATACAGTCCCCTCCACACACACATACACACCCTGCAGAAACTAATGAGACATGCTCAGGCTCTCTGGCCCTGAGCAGAATCTCTAAAATCTGCTCTTAACGGGGGAGCCTGGCCCACAGTGATGTGGCCAGTACAGCACCCTCCCACTCGCCCCGCTGGTGGAGATTCCTCACCATGTGGTAGCTGTGGGCACCTGTTTGCATCAGCAGCTGCTGCAGGGTGCTAATCATCTTGCGACGCCGGCGGCTCTCCTCCCGCACACCCTTGAGCTCATCGGCCTGGCGTCCCAGCTCCTGCTGCCCACGCTGCTGCTGGCCCAGGCTGGCCTGCAGCCGCGCCTCCAGCTGGGCAACGCTGGCGCTCAGGCACTCCTGGCAGTGCAGCAGATACTCGATGATGAGCTGTGCCAGGCGCAGCACCTTGAGCAGTGCCGGGTCCACGGGCTGCCCACAGCGACTGCACACCTCTCGGTCCAAGTTACAGAAGGTAACACCAGTGATATTCTCCTGCAGAGTGGCCACGTCCAGCTCCCGGACCACACGGTCCACGTCCAGGGCACTAATGCGCCTCCAGTCCATGCTCTCATGGTGGCGGGGCTGAAACTTGAAGATGGGGAATGTGTAGGGCCCAAAGAGGGGGCTGTTGAGGCCCTCAGCAGTGACAGCTGGGGACTGCATGGGCGGGGGAAGACCTGAGCTGACCACCAGAGAAGGATGCCACCAAGGCCACGGCAGCAGGCCAAAGAGCTGAGAGAAGGCCTGGAAAACAAGAAGAGAATTCAGCTTAGGTAAGGTGTGCAGCCGCATGTACTCACAGCTGGCCAGCAAGAGCCTAAGCAGGGGGAGGTGAGCTGCCTGCACAGCAGCTGCAGTATGCACGGGGTGCTCTGCGTGGCCAGAGCTGCGTGGAAGGGTGCTCTGCAATCGTGCAGACTTGGGTTCTAATCCTCTGCCTTGGGAAAGTCCCTCCACATCTTTAAGCTTCCTGTCTATATGGAGGGTTGTGGGGCCCACTTTGCAGGCTTGTGGTTAGGAAAGAAGCAGCTGAAGCATCCAGCCTAGTACCTGGCCCCTAGCTGATCCTCAGGAAACCCCCATCCCACCTCCACTGCAGGAGCGCCTGGCACAGGTCTTTGTCAGTGGGGAGCTGTAAAATTTAGGAGAGAGTCCTTCTGCAACCCAGTATTTACCTCAGGATAAAGCCCAACCTGCTAAGGTAATTATAGGATTTCAGTGAAACACGGGTGGACTACATTTCCCAGTTTCCACAGCAGTAAGGTGTGATCATATGGCTCAGTTCTGTCCCCTGGAAGGAGAGTGAAATGGTATACATGGCAGCCAAGAGGGCTGAAGAGAGCCACTGTGTCTCTGCTTAATGTACAGGGATAGGTGAAATCATACCTAACGGGTACCACACACACTGAGTGATAGCACATTTATAACTTGGATTTAAGCAGTATGAAAGCAATCCATGTAACCAAAACATTTGCGTCTCCATAAAATTCTGAACTAAATAAATAAATGTTTAAAATCTAACAGTTAGGAAAAGAGCTGTACTCTCCACACTCTTCATAGGAAATTGTTCTCTTTGAAGAGTAATTTGATTATATCAAGGGAATTTAAAGTACACATTCCACCACTAAAAATTACAATTTACCCTTCTAGACAAACTCATATATGCAAAGCTACTTGTGAAAAAAAAGTCATCGTCATATCATTTGTAAAAGCAAAGCACAAGAAAACAAAGTACAATAAGGGACACAAATGTTATCTCTATATAATGAAATATGCAGCTATTGATAGATAAAAGGCAGCTTTACATGTATTAATATGAAATAATCTCCTATATATGTACACATACAAACAAAAATACACACATATACTTCTACTTCTGTTTTAATGATACATATGTTTGTTTCCAGTTTCTCTTTATTAGAATTAATGTTTCATTGAAAACTGCAATGAGAATCCCCACAATCACCATTCACTGAGCACTCACTGGGACAAGCGGTCTACATTCCACGTTTGTCTCATCCTTACAACCCAACAAAGCCGATGCTGTTGTGGTTTGTTTCATTTTCTTTTACTAAATTATGAAAATAAAATGTGTCCCTGTAAAACCAATTCAAGTGGAACTAAGGGGATTGAATGGAAAAGGCCGAACATTTCCTTCCTTTACCCTCCAGTCTCACCAATGCAACTCTCCAGTGACAATACCTGGTATATTATTAATGATATATTATTAATACAATGACATTTAAAAAGAACTCACAAAATAAAAGACACATACCACAGTAGAATGGTTATCTGTGAGAAGAGGGATGAAAAAAATGAGAATCTTAAATGAGGATAAATAAATAGAATAGATGGATAGTGTGTGAGTGGGAGACAGTCAGGCTTTACACAGACTGATGATGACAGACACCTCCCCACAGCAGATAGCAAAATCCACAGATGCTCAAGTCCCTTTATAAAAGGGGGTAGCATTTGCACATAACCTATGCACATCTTGCCGTATACTTTAAATCATCTCTAGATTACCTGTAATACCTAAGACGATACAAATGCTATGCAAATAGTTCTTATGCTGTATTGTTTAGGGAATAATAAGAAAAAAGTCTATGCATGTTCAGTACAGACATAACCATCCCTTTTTTCTCCAAATATTTTTAATCTGTTGTTTGTTGACTTAACCCGTGCAAAACCCGTGGATACCACACACACACATAAATTAATTTGTATTTGTTATAATTTGTTTCATAAGAGATGAAATATACTCATTTATGATTGATATATGATTCATTTCATAAGCATAAACTATTTCTAGAACAATAGATAAGAAGCTGTTAGCAAGGGCTACATTTGGGAAGTGGGAATGGAGATTAGAGAGCTTTCATTTTTCACTTTCCATCTCTCTATACTATTCAAAGTTCTTCTCATCATTGTCTATTAATTTTATCATTTTTTTAAAAAAAACAACACAATTTCAGCTCCTAAGGAACTGAGAATCTGACTAAGGCAGATGTACATTTTACCCTAGTAAATCAAGTCCCTTCTAGATTATTATGATGCAGACTTTTTTTTTTTTTGTAGAGACAGAGTCTCACTTTATGGCCCTCGGTAGAGTGCCGTGGCATCACACAGCTCACAGCAACCTCCAACTCCTGGGCTTAAGCAATTCTCTTGCCTCAGCCTCCCGAGTAGCTGGGACTACAGGCGCCCGCCACAACGCCCGGCTATTATGATGCAGACTTTTAAGTGCAATAGAAAGTTAGAGAAGAAAGGTCATTGGCCCCAAGGAAGAGAAAATAGTAGGACTGGACTGGCAAAGAGGGCAAGAGCCTCCAGGAAAGGCCCCTGACCCCACTGAATCTGTCTTCATCTGTGAAAGGCTGTGACAGGCCAACCTCGCCTGCCTCACAAGGTACTGTGACAAGTGGAGGGGATGCAAAGGGAAGGCACTCAGTAACAGTGGTCGTCACACCAGGAGTGGCAGCCTGTGTGTATAAACTCTAAATACAAACTTCTAAACAGGACTTACTATTCCCATTTTACAAACAAGGAAACTTGTGTCTGCAGCGGGTAAGTGGTTTGCCCTAGGTCAGCGGTTCTGAACCTGTGGGTCACGACCCACAGGAACTGTATTAAAGGGCTGCGGCATTAGGAAGGTTGAGAACCACTGCCCTAGGCGGAGAGGTGCTATGGTTTGAATGTGTCCCCAACGCTCATGTGTTGGAAACAATCCCCAAGGCAGCAGTGTTGAGGGTGGGACCTTTAAGAAGTGGTTAAGTCCTGAGTACTCTGGCCTCATGAACAGATGAATGTCATTATCACAGGAGGAGACTGGTTATTGTGGGAGTGGGTTCCTGATGAAAGAATGAGGCCAGGCCCTTTCCTTCTCACTCTCTGGTTCTCTTGTCCTTCCACCTGCCATCGCACCAGATGCCAGCACCTTGATATTGGACCTCCTAGTCCACGACTATGAAAAATAAATTTTAGAAGCCTAAAACTCTTAGCCTGGTCTTGAAACTGTCTACAGGAAGCCACTCACCCATTTTTCCAGTTTCACCTACATGTTTCCCTTCCTCAGCAACTTCCTCAACACATACTCCAAAACCAAAACTCCCACTAATGAGAAGACCACCACATATTACTTAAGATGCCAGGTTATAAAGAAAAAAAAAAGAGCTGGGTGACATGATACTCACCATGCTTAGCTCCAAGTGCAACTGTGCTTGCCAGAGCCTCAGAGACAACTGTTCACAACAAGCTGTGCCTCAGAGCAACAGCAGGTTACCAGGCATGCTGAGGGCAAGGGTAACAAGACACCTGGTTCTTGTCATTCCACAGATGGTGAGCTCACCTGAGAATTTCATTATTTAACTATTTACACTTTGGCCTCAGATGTTTGCCAACAGTCCTCTCTCTAATGATAAGGTCAAGAATCCTCCATCAGAGACTCTCTTGGCTCTTCTCTACCTCTTTGAATACTCCTTCCAGCCTCTTCCTTGAACAGTGGCTATGCTTTCACCTTTCCTTTATGGCAGGGTGCACCAGTGCCCCCTTGATATTCTACTGTCCATCCACAGCCCATTTCTCCCTACATGCTGTTCCAGAGAATGAGTTCACACAAACCCACAGCTTCAGCTGACATAAGCCTGCTCTAGGCTGAGCCTCAGCCACTCTCAAATCTCTGCCTCTGGCCTATCTCTTAATACCTTTAAATCCAGCCCCTCCATAGCAATCATGCCTAAATTGCAAGCCCATGTTCCACAAGGGCCAGGAAAGTAATATTAAATGCATGTAATGTGCCAGGTATGAAAGAAATCACAGTACAAACTTGATGATAAGTGGCAACTGACTCCCCATCTTGGAGTCCAACATACAATAAGGCAGTGGTTCTCTAAGTATGGTACCTGGACCAGCAGCATCACCTGGGAGCTTGTTAGGGATGCAACCCTCAGACTTACTGACTCAGAATCACTATATTAGGAAATGTTGGGATAGGGAGTGTTAGGGATAGTGGCAAACTGGGGAGGGCAGGCCCTGTTTAAAATGGGCAGCCACCACCAAGCCTCAGCCATATTGGAATGGATGCTATGTGTTCCTCATTAGCTTAATGAATTCCAAATTCATTAAGAATGGCATTCAGGACCAGGCGAAGTGGCTCATGCCTGTAATCCTAGCACTCTGGGAGACCGATGCAGGTGGACTGCTTGAGCTCAGGAGTTCAAGACCTGCCTGAGCAACAGCAGGACCCTGTCTCTACGAAAAATACAAAAATTACCCAAGTGTCATGGCAAGCACCTGTAATCCCAGCTACTTGGGAGGCTGGGATTGAGGAAGCAGGGGGTTGAGGTTGCTGTGAACGAACCTGTTGCCACTGCACTCTAGACTGGGCTGAACAGAGTGAGACTTTGTCTCAAAGACAAAATGCCATTCAAAGACTTCTATGAACTACATCCAAATTATCTTTCTAGCTGCAGCTTCCATTTACCATATCACTTGCCTCCCACACTGTTTGTTTTATATAGGTACTGTTTTTATGTACTTTAACTTAAATAATCACTCATATAATCCTCAGAACAACCCCTCAAGGAGGTACCATTATCTTCTAAGACACGGAGAAGAAAGGAAGGTTGGCCAAGGTCCAGAAGCAGGACTCAAACCCAGGCAGCCTGGCTCCCGCCCAGCCTCTTAGCCACTATTCCACACTGCCTCTTGGTATAGAGGGCCCTTTGCCACTTCCTTCTGCTCCTACTAAAGGTCAGTGCAGGCTTCAAGGCCCTACTCATAGATGATTACCACCATAATCATAAAGCCCTTCTAGGCCCACAGTCAAAATTCCCTGCCCCTCCCTTGGGCTTTCTGAACACAGGGCCTGCCCTCTGGTCTGTGTCAGACTGGCTGTGCAACATTTATTTCTCATCCCATCAACAAATGACATTCCTGACCCAAACTAAGTGCCAGGCACCACGGACTGGTGACCCAGGCAATAGTCCCTGCCATTGTTAATATAAATAGTTGCCATTTCAAAAATTCTACTATGCTCCACACACAGTGCTAAGGTTTTATATGTTATTATCCCATTTAATTCTCACCACACCCATTACATACATGAAGAAACTGAGAGATTTAAAAAAGAGGGGAAATCGCTTCCCCATAGTCACACAACTACTCAGTGATGGGGTACAGCTCCATAGTTTGTTCTTTAGAAAAATGGACAAATATCCCAGAATATTTGTCTAAAAATTCCACCTTCTTGGGGTTGTAAAGATATGGACCACCAAGAATTAGGATAAAAAGTAAAGCTGGAATTAGCAGCCATTCATTTGGACTCAGTGGAGAGAAATACCACTCAGACTCAGTAAAATGCTTGATTTGTTGACCATTTGTGTCCACAGACTAATCCCATGGCACCTAACAAAATCTCGAAGGGCAGGAGGCCTTGCAGGTGGGCCCCAGCACATCAGTGAGAAGTCTTAGTTCACACAACAACCTCAGTGTTACAGCTTCCTTCTCCAGCAGCCCTCAAACCTTTGCATTTACACTCTGAGTTCACCATCATTTATCAAACATCTATGTGTCAGGCACTGTACCAGCCTTTAAAACCATTAATTCTATCCCTCATATAGGCTTGTAAATAGCTATGATTTGCCTCATCTGACAGACATAGAAACTGAGACTCAGAGAAGCTAAGGGACCTGCTGCAAGTCACTCAGCTAATAAGTAATGAAACCAACACTCAAACCAAGTTCTCTCTAGCTTCAAAGCTCTCGGATTATGCCAACCAACCTCCAAATAATAATAGTGATGATGATGATATGCAAATTGTTTCTAATTATGGGAATTACAATACCTGAGATTTCCTGACTAAAGTGCAAGGGCTGATAGGGTTTACCGCAAATATCAGGACAGGGACAGTGCTGGAGACTCTAAATGCTCCCTGTACCTCAGCAGCACTGGCTGAACCTGCCTCAGCTCCACAGCTCGCATCCTGGTTAAGATAGGCAGAACACAAAGCCAAATGAGAGTGTTGCAGGTTACCTGGAAACCATACACCCTAGAGACAAGGACATTGTGCTTTCTCCAGACTGAACTGTCAATAGATTGCTTTTCCCACAACTGGGAATAGAAACAGATGTAGAAGTGACTTAGTCATTAGGAAATCTGGAGCTGTGTTAATAAACTCTAAACATTTTGGTGTGGTCTTAGGAAACTTCCCAATCCTAGACCAAAACCACAGATTAGTGACCCAAAAGAATGGTATTTGTGCTAGCACTCTAAACTTGCTTCATTGTTGAAGGGTTGGTGTCTGCCTGGGGTAATCCCACACCCAATATGGAAAATCCATCTACCACTCTTCCTTTGCACACTCCAGTAACACAATATTTACTACCTCCTAAGGCAGCCAGCCTACCATGAAAAATTCCTGGAGACTTGTTCTTCTGAAATCTGCCCACCTATAATCTGTTAAAAATAACTTCACAAACTTAGCCAAACACATAATTTTTAAACATAAATTGACAGCTAGACACCACCAACACCACCTTACTGTCTCTTCCACCTCCTCAAAAATGCAGCCAAGAGGAGAACTTGGGGGGGGCCACGCTTCCAAGGTGGCTGCCAGGCAATCATTTACAAACCTGCCCTGGCCTCCAAGCTAACTTCAGTGGTGCCTGCCCAGGGAGCTCAGGCATGTCATTAGTGCTAATTGTTCTGGCTGCCAAGGAAACCCTCACACAGTTTGCAAACAGGATAGGCACACAGAGTTTGCCTGGAGACCTCAGTGGAGAGGAGAAGCACCCAGGGACTCTCCTGGAGGACTACTCTTACAGACCTTAGACTTGCTCTCAGCTTATGTCATTTTTTAAAGAAAGAGGTCCCCTTTCCACTCCTTTCTGACGCTCATGGGAGCTGTGGCCACTCACAGAAACTTCAAGCAGCAAGAGCGATCCACTCTACCAGGCATAGACCTCTTCCTCACAGTCAGCCTCGCACTCGCAGCAACTTGAAGGAGATATTTGTGTCTCCTTTTTATCAAAAGCCTCCTGTAAGTTTTTGCCATGAAAGGATTTCCTTTACAATAAAAATAGGGTAAGGGCCAGGCCCAGTGGCTCACACCTGTAATCCTAGCACTCTGGGAGGCTGAGGCAGGTGAACTGCCTGAGCCAGAGCAAGACCCCATCTCTAGAAATAGCCGGGCATTGTGGTGAGTGCCTGTAGTCCCAGCTACTTGAGAGGCTGAGGCAAGAGAATCGCTTAAGCCCAGGAATTTGAGGTTGCTGTGAGGAGTGACACCATGGCACTCTACCGAGGGTGACAAAGTGAGATTGTCTCAAAAAAAAAAAAAAATACATATTGGTAAGGATTTGACTTATGTTCCTGGGCAGTTTCAGAGAAAAGAAGTAAGTACTAATAAAGCCTGTCTTCCCAAATGCAGAATTATCTGGGAAGACTGTTTATTAGCCACTTGACTGAAGGACCAGACTTCTATCTATCTCTAGGTAGGGTTCTCACTGGCCAATCTCCACCCAGGAGGAGTACTAGAGGGTTAGAGAGTGTGACTGAGAAAGGAGACCACCCACCAGCACTGTAGATGAGGTATTCAGGAAGCCACAATCAAGAACACCACACACTCTAAGTCCTGTTGGAAATCAATTTCCAGAAGACCAGGTAGGGGCAGCTTGGCCTGGGCCCCTAACTAATGCTGGGCCCCAGGCCCTCTCATGCCCTGTCCTCTACCCCAGCCTCATGGACCCTTGTCTTGTACTAAGCAAATCTTCTGTGGACTTTTATCCGCAGCCATCTAGTAATGAAAATACCATTGTTGCCTCTTGCTAAACTGCAGCCCAGGAGTGATGCCAATGTATTTGTTTTTAAATAACCTCTGTCTCTTTTTTGTCCTGCAACTTCAAACTCTTGAGCTCAAATGATCCTCCTGCCTCGCCCTCCCAAGTAGCTGGGACTACAGGCCCGTGCCACACACAGGGAATTTTTTCGTACAGAGGAGGATTTCGCTCTTGCTCCGGCTTGTCTTGAACTCTTGGCCTCAAGCAGTCCTCCCGCCTCTGTCTCGCGGAGTGCTGGGATTACAGGCATGAGCCGCGGCCCTCACCTGAATGATCTCATTACTACAGAGATCAGATCTCAGATCCTCAAGCTCTCCAAATTACTTCACACTTTACTTTTTTCAAACAGTGAAAACCCAAAGTCGCCCTCCCAAAGAAGTCGCGTCCCGGGGCATCAGTCACCCCTGCTCCCCGCCTCCATCCGCCTCACCCCACACCTCCGCGCGAGTCCTTCCCTCCCTTTCCCCCCAGGGGTACCACGGTCCAGAGCAGGCCCGGGAGACCGGCGAGGAGGACCCAGCCGGCGGGCGCAGGAAGCGACGTGTCCGGAGCCTGAGCCAGACGAGCCGCTCGGGCGCCCATCTGGACCCCCTGCAGGGCGCGGGCAGCTAATGTTTAACCTCCTGCGGCCCGTGGCCCGGGTCGCTACCCGCCCACACCCCTCCCGGGATGAATTCCTGGCATAGTTTCCCCCGCAGCCCGGCTCACCGTGGGGTCGCCCAGAGCCGAGAGCAGCGGGAAGAGGTCTGGAGGTGCCGGCTCCCCTCCTCGCCCGGCCCAGCCTCCCGACTGGCTCCACCCCCAGACACGCGGGGGCAGCTCCCGGAATCCTCGCTGTCCGCCGCCGGGGATGCTTCCCAGCCACCGTTAACCCGCCACCCGGGCGTTCTCTGCGGCCGAGGACAGCGCCCTCCGGGCTCACACCAAGACTCCGGGCCTGCAGGGGCCAGACCGAGGGCGCCTCTGTGCGCCGCCGGCCGCGCGTGGCCTGGGGTCCTCGCGCCCGTAGCGCGCGGACAGCCGCCCCACCCATGCCAAGAAGAGGCGGAGCCTCTTTCCAGCTCCTCTGGGATGAGCTATTTTTAGAGATGTGGCGGTTGGGGGAAAGAGGGAACGCCGCGTTTAACCCGTGAGTAAAATCAGGATGCAGTGAACGGCTTCCCGGCCTTGCTGAGGAGCTGGACCCAGCGGAGCCCGGGGAGGCTGGACTGGCCCCAGGTCCCCACGCACTGCCTCCGGTGTAATCGCTGGCCTGCAGCGCAGCCTGGGGGGCAGGGCCCTGCGTACCCACCCTAAACTAAAAGGAACGCCTGATTTCTCCCAGACTGAGCCCCACGCTAGTTCTTTAGGTGTGTCCAGGACGGATGGCAACCAGCTTTCCCCCACCCCCTTAACCGTCTGTCTTACGCTGGGGGTTCTGGATGGGAAACCCAAGCTTAAAAAACTTTTCTTTCCTGATATCTGTCCCTAATCCTTTCCCATAGCCAGTAGTTGTTTTACAGAGACTGAGATTTCTGGGAATTTCTCTCCCACCCCCATTGTTAAGTCCTTTCTCCCACCACAGCCTCCATCTGCCAAGCTCTGCATCTTGGAGCACCAAAGCAAAAGTGTACGGGACCAAGTGTTGGCAAGGATGTACAGAGAAATTGGAACCCCTGTGTGTTGCTGCTGGGAATGTAAAATGGTACAGCCACTGTGGAAACAAAATGACAGTTCCTCAAGAAATTAAGCAAAAACAAAAAAATTATCATAATCCAGCAATTCCACCTCTGGGTACCCAGAAGAATTGAAAGAGGAACTCAAACAGGTATTTGTACACTCATGATTGATAATAGCATTATTCACAGTAGCCCAAAAGGAGGGGGGGAAATGAAGTGTCCGTTGACAGATGAATGAATAAACAAAATAAATGTATACAAAATGAAATATTAGCCTTAAAAAGGAAAGAAATTCCGACATAGGCTAGAATGTGAATGAACCTTGAAAACTACCTTAGTCTATTCAGGCTGCTGTAACAAAATACCGTAGACTAGTTCATAAACAACAGAATTTTTTTTTTCTCACAGCTCTGGAGTCTGAGAAGTTCAAGATCAAGGCCAGAAGATTCCATTCCTGGTGAGGGTCTGTTTCCTGGTTTTGATAGGCTGTCATCTTCTTGCTGTGTCCTCATGGAGTAGAAGAGGGATAGTAAATTCTCTGAGGTCTCTTTTATAAGGGCACTAATCCCAATCATGAGGGCCCCACCTTGTAACCTAATCACCTTCCAAAGGCTCCACCTGGTGGGGGTGAGGGGAGAGTCATGATTTCAATGCTATTTAGTGGGGGATGCAAACATTCAGAACAAAGCAAAACATATGCTAAGTGAAATAAGCCAGACAAAAAAGGATAAATATTTTGTGATTCCATTTATACAATATACCCTAGAGTAGTGAAATTTACAGAGACAGAAAGTAGAATACCTAGCAGGGGCTGGGGGACAGAGCATGGGAGGTTATTGTGTAATGGGTACAGAGTTTCCATTTAGGAATTATGAAAAAGTTGCAAAGATGGATGGTGGTGGTGATCATACAAGAATGTGAATGTATTTAATGCCACTGAATTATGCACTTGAAAGTGATTAAGTAGCAAATTTTATGTTATGTATATTTTACCACAATTTTTGAAGTGTTTTTTTTTTTTTTTAAACAAAGTGGATGGAGCAGGACCCAGGACCAAGTAGAGATGTCTATGAGCCATCTACTCTGATGGGGAATCTTGCTTCTTACCTCTTTTCCTAGTAAGCACTTTTTTCACTCTCTGAGTTTCACCTCATAGGAGAACAAAGAAGAATGCAGGCTTTTGGAGTCTAAAACATCTACATTCCACCTCTCAAGCTACGTAACCCTGGGAAAGTCACTTAACCTCCCCTACCTTCAGTTTTCTCACCTGTAAAATAGGAAAAATAAATTCTGCCTGGCAAGGCTGTTCTGAAAACCAAATTAGCTGAAGCATCTCTAGGCTCAGCCTGGGCTTGACAGTCAGGTTTGTGTCCCCTTGAGTTCATGCTGTGAAATCACTTAGAATATTTACTTCTCAGCTTTCTTCCCACTGTGTCCCTGAAGTTTGCAGAAAGTGGCTGTGGGAGTACATATGTGTTTTTGTGCATGTTACTTCTCCCAACCTCAATTTCTCCATGTGCAAATAGGGTGCCCTTTTTGTAGGGCTGTTGTGAGAAGGTGGATGTGACACACACCCATGTCCACCTTGGCCATGAACCAAAGCCTGCACCTTGAGCACCCATGGAGCTCTCATACCCTTCCCGTAGTGAGCCTTGGTTCAATACTCAATATAGGGAAGAGATATTGAGTGCCTATTCTACATATGAGCCAAGATCTGTTCTCCATCCCAAAGCTACCAAGAAACAAATTCAGAGCCTATGAAGAACTAGATCACTTAGCACTGGGAAGCTGTCACCCTCTGCTGCATCTTTGCTACAGCACACACAAGATTTGGCAGCACCACTGGGACCTGTCACCCAGAGAAGCTGGGCAGTAGCTATTAGGTGGAGGGGCAGGGAGGGTGGATTTTCCATATCCCTAGTTTCCATCTTACTGTAGTCCCTGAGCCCCTTCTCAGATCAGTGCTGGACAGCTCCCCAGCTCAGAACCTGTCAAAGGAGGTCCCCTTCCTATACCTCAGGATGTGTCTAGAAATTAGGACCCAGCCAAGGAAGCCCACATCTGCTGGCATCACATCTCAGAAGCCACCTCCAGATCTTACTCTCCTGAAATGAAGTTCAGGGCATCTGAAGTGTGTGGGAAGGTCCAACCTTGGGATGCCAGCCGCTAATAATCCATGGGTTTTAGAGTTGATGTATAATGCAGTCAGAGGGAGATTTTACATCAAAATCTGTTTTGGTTTGGTTTTTTTGGGGGGGTTCTCTTGAAAAATCTGAGAATCTGTCAAGAAAAAGGCTTATACTCTCACATTTGTAGAATTGGCTGGAGCTGAGGGGAATGTCTTCCTTAGGCAGACTCTCACCCAGTGTTTGTCAGCTTTGTTTATCTCACGGCACACTTGAACCTATAATTAAACTTTTGCAGCACACTTAAGTTATGTTGATCAAAAAAGAGCAAAAAAGAGAATATACTGACTGTGCTTCAAACTTCTTTAGAAAAAAATTTAATTAATGGTCTTCAAAAATTTTTGTAGCATGCCTAAGATCCTCTCATGGCACACCAGTCCATGGATACACTTCTCTAGTCCATTCCCTGAAAAGATCACTTAAGGAAATCTGAACACTTGTAGAAGATACCTCCTTCCTTGAAAGAAAGTTCTCTTCTGCAAAAATGAAAATGCAGGGCCAGAATAAGCCTAAGCAGGACATGCTTCATGAGTTTAGAAACAAACATAAGGTATGACTGGCTGGCTGTGATCTGGCCACTCATTTTCTGGCAGTGATGGGTAGCTCCTTCCACATCCCAGTCCATGGGGTCCTGCAACTTCCTGCCTCGGTCCTTGCCTTTCATGAGTGGGATTACCCGTTGGCCATTGAACGCTCAGAATGTTCTCTTGCTCTTTGCTGATGACATGATCTTGTACTTAGAAAATCCCAGAGACTCAACCACAAGACTTCTGGAAGTGATCAAGAAATACAGTAACTGTAGTGGGGTATAAAAATCAATGTCCACAAATCTGTAGCCTTTGTATATGCCAATAACAATGAAGTAGAGAAGCAAATCAAGGACACAATACCCTTCACAATAGCTCAAAGAAAATGAAATACCTAGGAATATACCTAACAAAGGAGGTGAAGGATCTCTACAGAGAGAACTATGAAACCCTGAGGAAAAAGAAATAACAGAAAACACTAACAAATGGAAGAGCATACCAAGCTCTTGGCTGGGAAGAATCAACGTTGTAAAGATGTCTATACTACCCAAAGCATTCTACAGATTTAATGCAATTCCCATTAAAATACCAATGGCATACTTTGAAAAACTCTA
Source organism: Nycticebus coucang (assembly GCF_027406575.1). NCBI lineage: Eukaryota > Metazoa > Chordata > Mammalia > Primates > Lorisidae > Nycticebus > Nycticebus coucang. Next base: position 105,105,850 of record NC_069787.1, read on the forward strand.
AAAAATAGTTCTATTTTGTTTGGAACCAGAAAAAAACCTTGTGTGGCCAAGGCAATCCTTTAATAAAAACAAAGCTGAAGGCATCACTCTGCCAGACTTCAGGTTATACTACATGTCTGCAGTGATCAAAATAACATGGTATTGGCACAAAAAATAGAGACATAGATTGATGGAACATAATTGAAAACCCAGAGATGAAACCTGCCTCTTACTGTCATCTGATCTTTGATAAACCAAACAAAAATATACTGGGGAAAAAGTCCCTGTTCAATAAATGGTGCTGGGAGAACTGGTTAACCACATCCAAAAGACTGAAACTGGACCTGCACCTCATACCACTTATAAAAATTGACTCACAATGAATCAATTTAATCATTTTAATCAATAAATAAAAGATTTAAATCTAAGACATGAGATGATAAAAATTCTAGAGGCAAGCATGGAAAAAACTAGATGATACCAGCCTGGGGAAAGATTTTATGAAGAAGAAGGCATCAGCAACGGTGGCAACATCAACAAAAATAAATAATGGGACTTAATTAAGCTCAAAAGCTTCTGCACAGCTAAGAACACAACACTCAAAGCAAACAGACAAACTTTCAGAATGGGAAAAGATATTTGCATGTTACAAATCTGACAAAGGATTGATAACTATTATAAGATAATTCATATATTTTTGAAATATTGAAAATATTTCTAATCCCCTCAAAACTATAGTGGTTGGGAATGTTAGTTGAAAAACCATTTGTCAGGCATTCTCTAGATGGGGAGTGAGAGCCTATGTGTGTGACTGTACTAGCTCCTGAGACATCTAGCTCTAGGAATCCTCACCCAGAGACTGTCAAGAGAGCCAAAACCAGCAGGAGTTCACAACCCAGGAGACAGCCATGGATGGGTGGTAGCAGGCCTCAGAGCCTGACCATGGTATCAGAAATCTAAGAGTCCATAACAAGTAGCTAGGAATAAATAAAGCCGGGGGGGGAGACATGACTTGTGGGTATTATTTAATAAGACTCAAAGCAGTGATTCTCATAGGGGGAAATATTACATTGAAAGGGGATGGATGGATATAGTTTGAAAGGGCATTATAATTTTTTTATTTAGAGTAAAATGTAAACTTTGTTTTTCTCATAAAGCAAGCTACCAAAAGGAAGGTTAGAAAAAATTCTAGCTGATGAGTATTTGCAGAAAAAATATTAATTCTCATACTTCCTGAAAGGAACAGATAAATTTTTTAATTGACAAGTTAAAATTGTATATATTTATGATGTACAGCATGAGGTTTTGAAATGGAAGAGGTAAATTTTTATGTGAATCTAAGGCATCAGTTTTAAATAGTTTGAGTTTGTAATTTATTTTATGAGCCATTTGAGGTAGGGTAAATACGTAAAATAGAAAAGGGTAGGGTAAGGAATAGCAGTTACCCTGGGGAGGATGGTCGTGTCCCAGGGTCATGAAGGCCAAGGATTAGGATGTAAGTTTAGGACCTTATCTGCTTAATCCAGCTGTATCTTCAGCCCCTAAATTGGCTTCATTAATATTTATTGACTGAATGCATAAATGAATGACAAAACCAGGACTAGAAATCAAGTCTCTTTTTTCCCCCAGACAATGCTCCAGAACTAAAGAGTATTAAGCAGAACATGCAGCAAAACTGTTAGCTGCCTATCCATTTTCTCTTCCTCCTTAAATTTCCCAACCTCTCTTGGAGCTACATTCTGGCCAGTGAGATATAATGGGAAGTGTTATGTGGTATTTGAAGGTATTCCACAAAACAAAGGGGTGCACCATTCCTCCTTTCTTCACCCTGCTGCCTAAAATGCAAACCTGGTGTGCTGGAGCATGGGCCACGAGCTATGCACACTAGGGATGACAAGCAGCAAGGTACAAGAAGCCTAGATCCCTGATAAATGCCATTATCACACCCACTCTGAATTACCAGCCTTCAGGCTTCTTTTGCATGAGAGAAAACGAGGCATCTATGTTTTATAGCCACTATTTGGGGGAGGGGGTTGTTCTATGATAGAGAAATCTAATCCTAACTGATACCTGAGTAAGCCTCCAGTGCCCTGGACAGAGTGGGAGTCAGGTGAAAGCGTAGCACTCCAGGAAGCTCCAGTTCCGTGATGTAGCAGCAGCACCCCAGCATTGACTCTATTTGCTACCTGCACCCAGCTCCCCAGTCACTGATGCCTCTGACCCTTGAATCAAGTCCCTGTAGGTCCTGGGACAGTGCTTGCGGTAGAGATTTTCTGCTAGTGTATTGCTTCCTCTAACCACAGCCCTCCCCTCCTGGTTCATGTAGTTCCACAAATGAAGGGCATAAGAGTCATTGAAACTCGGGTCCGTATCCCAGACGTCATAGTAGCGCCTCCACTCTGGATAGGAGATGGGATAAAACCTTTGCGGGTGTAGGAAGGACAAGTTGAGACACCTGAGGTCACTCAGTTCCTGGAAGTCTCCGAGTTTGCACCATACCCTTAACATCCTCGTCATCAAATTGGGGCCTTGGTTGCCCCAAATGTCTGAATTGTAGTGTTCAATGAAGTTCTCCATGCATGCCCACAGAAAGGGGTGGCGGGGGAGGAACCCGAACACCCCATTACTAGAGTATTGAGAGGCCTGTGCAGCCAAAAAGTTCTCTTCAGGGATGGGCTTGATGGAGATGACGTCTGTGTCCATGTAGACGCCACCGTATTTCCAGATGATGGCCAGGCGGGAAGCGTCGGAGCTGACGTGTAGCCAGTTTCTCTCTGTGCTGGCGTTGATCTGCAGGAGCAGGCGCAAGTCAGCCCATCCTCCTCACCCACACCCACCCCTCAACCCCACCCCACCCCCGCAGCCAGGAAGGGGCAGGGGACCACAGCCTGAGACCCCACCCAAAGCAGCCAGGAAGGATGAAGCAAGCCCCCTTCCAAAAACCCTTTTGCCACAAGCTCAGTTTTGCAAATTTTCCAAACTTACCTCCACTTCAAAATTTTTCCTTTAAGTAGAAAAATTATCAACAGGAAGATTTTAGCAGCTTTTAAAGATTTCATGAAATCATTTCTTTTTAATTAAAGCAGTGGAAAAGATAAAGAAGAAATCCAAAAAGATTACACAATAGGAGTATGAGTCATTCTGTGATGTGGGTGTACATTAGCCACAAATATGAACCTGTGAAGGAAGAATCAAATCAAGTCCTAATAATTCTAAAAACTGATAAAAAAAAAATTAACTGTGAAACTAGAAAAATTCAATATGTCTGCTATTTGAAAAGTTGGCAAAAGAGTTTTAAAATGCATACCTTTGGAAACGTATTAATTCCTTTAATAATATTCGTTGAGGGCCTACTTATGGTGTGCCAAGCCCATTAAAGCTGATAAGGATACAACAGTAAACAAACATACAAATTCCTCCTGGGAGGAGACCAACAACAAACAAGTAGATGTATACTGCGCTGGGTATGGATAAAGACTCCAGAGGGTGAGGGAGCTGTGAAAGGGGCAGGGTAGAACACTGTGTTATATCAGTTCCAGAAGAAACTTGAAGGAAGTGGGTGGGTGAAGCAGGCCCAAATCTAGGAGGCCAGGGTTCTAGGTAGAGGGAACAGCAAGTGCAAGGGTTGGGCCTGTGGCAGGAGCACACTCACCTTGTGCGGGAACAGGAAGGAACAGGAAGGGGGGTGAGTTGCTGAAACGAAGCAGAGAAGAGGGGAAGGTAGGAGTGGGAAGGGAGGGCAGATCAGGTAGGCTGAAGCCAAGACTTGGAAATTATTTGGAAGATTTGGAAGAAAGGAGCGATGTAATCTAAATTGGTCTTAAAAGGGTCACTCTGGCTACTGTGTGGAAAACAGTCTGGGAGGTTGGGAGGTGGCAAGAGTAGAAGCACAGAGACAGTTAGGAGACCGGTAAAATAACTCAGGCAAAGACGAAGGTGGTAGCAGAGGGAGTAAGGTAAGTGGTCAGGCTCTGCGTCCACGTCCACGCTGAAGATAAAGCGAATCAGTATTGCTGATAGACTGGATGGGGCAGGGGAGGGAGCTCATTACAGTGATTGCAAAGGCTAAAATATGAGCAAACGCAAAATACAATAATAAAAATAATTCAGTATAACTGGCATTTCTCATAAGGAATGCTAAGATTTTTGAATACAGAAAGCAAAATATATTGTTTTGAGTTAAAATATGTTGGTTAAAAGATTAAACAGTTGGCTCTTAACAAAATAAATATTATTTTAAAATTCTACTATAGGGCAGTGCCTGTGGCTCAGTGGGTAGGGCGCTGACCCCATATACCGAGGGTGGCGGGTTCCAACTCAGCCACGGCCAAATTGCAACAAAAAAAGTAGCCAGGCGTTGTGGTGGGCGCCTGTAGTCCCAGCTTCTCTGGAGGCTGAGGCAAGAGAATCGCCTAAGCCCAGGAGTTGGAGGTTGCTGTGAGCTGTGACACCACAGTACTCTACCAAGGGTGATAAAGTGAGACTTTGTCTCAAAAAAAAAAAAAAAAATTCTACTATAGGCTCGGCGCTTATAGCTCAGCAGCTAGGGTGCCAGCCACATATGTCAGAGCTGGCAGGTTGGAACCCAGCCCGGACCTGCCAAACAATAATGACAACTACAACCAAAAAGTAGCCAAGAGTTGTGGCCGTTGCCTGTAGTCCCAGCTCCTTGGGAGGCTGAGGCAAGAGAATCACTTAAGCCCAGAGTTTGAGGTTGCTGTGAGCTGTGATGGCACAGCACACTACTGAGGGCAACATAGTGAGACTCTGTCTCAAAAAAATAATAAAAATAAAATGAAATAAAATTCTGCTATAATGTGAAATGAAAGCAATTAACAAAAACTTTACAGAAATCTAGAAACTAAAACTTGGCTTGGTGCCTGTAGCTCAGTGGCTAGGCGCCAGCGACATACACAGAAGCTGGAGGGTTTAGAAACTAAAACTTTCTAGAAATCTAGAAATTCACTCCTAATCCAATCATCACATTGTATACAACTGCCAAAAATCTCATAAATAATTATAGCTAACAGTCATCAATAATTGTTCCAAGGTCTTTATAATCTACACAAATACTCAAAAATAGGGACTATGATCATTCTTATTTTTCAAATTAAAAATTAGGACCAAGAAATTTAGTCATTTGTCCAGTGTAAGAGGCAGAGATTGGGTTTGAACCCAAACCTCTGGCTCCAGATATCCACTCATTCAAAAGATAACAAGGTTTGGGTTAAAATAAGTAAATATGATTATTTGATAAATTGGCTGTGCATCCTTGGACCCATCTTGGGCTCCGCACCCCAGGACTCATCTTGCTTCTAAAATCCAACATGGTAACAGTAAAGTGCAGCTCAGAGCAACCCACACTGTGTTCCATGGAATACTAATTTCAAAAGATTATGTGTCACACTGAAAGAGGTGTCTATGCTCAAATAAGTTTGGGAAGTGATGCGTTCAATCAAACTAAATTTCTTTAGTTCAGAATTATAAAGAGGCTTTAATATCCTCATGTGCATGACTCATCTGTGAGAAAAGGATACAGTATGCAGCCTCTCCCAAAATAATTTGGGTAGAGATTTCTTTTTTTTAAGGAGCAAAATACAATTAGGTTGTATTAGTCTCTAGCCCAGGTATTGGAAATGTGTACAGTCCTGCAGCACTAACTCTAGCGGGTTAGCACTGACTGAACACTGCAGGGACCAAGCTGGCGTGTCTCTTGTGCTCCTAGCAACTGCCTCCCTAGACCACTGCCCAGGGAACCCTGCTGTTTGCAACTGCCTGGATCTGTAGAAGGTTGCTCCACCTCCATCTGGCAGGTCTCAATCTGAGACTTTGAGGCACTTTGGAAGGAGAAATGGACACCTTAGCATCTAGAAGCCACTGGGGCCAACAATAAAACTGAGCTTAGTGACTTCCCCCAGCCCCATCCCTTACCTTCCTGGCCCATCAGGGCCCTCCCCCTCAGGCCTTGTCACTTAGCCAGAAAATGTTTCCAGCTGCCAGCCCACCTCTCGGGACAGTCCACCCAGGCCCCAGGCGAACAAGGCAGGCAGAATAGGAGTTTTCTCTCTTTTTAGACAAATACTGTAGTATACTAAATAATGGCCACCCAAAGATATCAGGTCCTAACTCCTGAAACCTGTGAATGCTACCTCATATGGGAAAAGTATCTCTACAGATGTCATTAAGTGATGGATGTTGAGATGGGGAGATTATCCTGATGGATAATCCCAATGGGCAATGCAATCACAAGTGTCTTGTAATGGAGAGATAGAGGGAGATTTTACACACAGAGAGGAAAAGGGAAATTGAAGATGGAAGCAGAGGTCAGAGTGATGGGCTGCAGGCAGGAACGCCACAGCCACCAGAAGCTGGTCAGAGGCCAGGATGATTCTCCTGGAACTCTGAAGGGAATGCAAGCCTGCCAGTAGTTTGGTATTGGCCTGGTGAAAATAAATTTGGGACTTCTGGCCTCCAACAGAACTGTTAGAGAAGAAATTTTTGTTGTTTCAAGTCACTAAGTTTTGGTAACCTGTTACAACAGCCATAGGAAACTAACACAGGTACCTTCATAACATCCTCAATTCTGCCACCTGGCCTACGAAACCTAAAATGTTAATTCACTGATTCTTTATCAAAAAAAGGTTTGCTGATATTTAATATGGCCTATGATTAGAATTTGGGTAGGACTTTATATGGAAAGCAAATGGTATTATTTTTGTCTTGTTTGAGCTGATGGTTTCACTATGTTGCCCAGGCTGGCCTCGAACTCCTGGGCTCAAGGGATCCTCCCACCTCAGCCTCTGGAGTAGCTGGGACAACAGGCCCACACCACTATGCCAGGCACAAATAGAATTATTTTGATTTCAATTTTTTAATTACATTTTCTTGTTAAAAGAATTTTATTTATAAAATCAAAGCATTCGCGTCATTAAATTTATTCCTAATCCAATCATTCTAAAACATCTGCTGTTAATGTGTATTACATAGTTTCTTCATGTCTTTTTTTCCCAGTAGATGTGTGTGGCTTTTTGCATAACTGAAATCATTATAATTACTATAATTACATTATGACATGGGGGGTTTAATTCTATGTTGTGTATAGTCTTCGTATCATTTTCAAAAAATATTAGCATTAAAGCCTGCATAATGGAATCACTGAATGGTTGTACTATAATTTCCTTAAGCATTACCTGACTTCTTATCCTCTGTAAAAAACATATTACACTGAAATATAATTTCCTTATTATGCTGTACTACTAAGATGAGGATTATAAATTTCCTACGAGCTCCAGAAGTTTCTCAAAAATCATATATTAATACAGCCCAATTTCATATAACAGTTCTCCACTGATCCTTCATGGAGAATTTTCTACTTAAATCATTTTTGTGCTAAATATTGCTCAGCTTCTACCTGAGGTACAGGAAAACAAAGTTTAACATAGATAGGTTTAAAACTGTAGTGAAAAATAAGTGTTCTATACACCTAGAAAATATATAAAAACTCATTCAGTTAAGGATAATCTCAAAAGTAACCTAGGTCCTAAAAGAAATAAGGCTAGGAGAAAAAGACACTGCGCTGAAGATAAGCCCAGATTAAGTCTCTCCTGTTTACTTCTATCGGAACTCTGCAGTAGAAAGAGGGCCACGTGAGAGTCAACCCAAAGATGGGTTTTAGTTCTATCTCTGACCCTAAGTCCTTACCACAGAATACTCATCTACACAACCATTGACATTCTCAGTTTCCATGAACACTTACATGAGTATACCATGAAAACAATGGCGTGTCTTCAAATAGCCTTTTCATATCCAAAGGGAAGAGGAAAACGTTGTCTATGGCCGAGAGGAGGGATAAAGCTGGGTATGTGGAGTTTAAGGGCAGCTGCATGGAGTTGTTGAGCCCCTTCATAAAGAACACCACAGGCTGCTTCGGATAAATCTTGGCTGCAGACTCCACAGCACAGGAGACCAATGGGGGTGGCTCCATTCTCTCCGAGGTCTCTAGAAACACAATGCTGTGCCCATGGCTCAGGACGGCTTCTAGCCCCTGCTGGGACTTGAAGAGAGGAAGGCAGGAGAAGAGGCAACCGGACTTCAGAGTAAAGTGGTAGAGGAAGCCACAGGCCAGCAGCAGGATGACAGACAGGGAGAGCTGGAGCTCCTTCAGCATGGCCCCTTCTCTCTCCTGGCTGCTCCTTTAAATCAACACAATGAATTAAAGATTCCATTCATAAAACCTGATAAAGATAGGTGAAAACACTTCTAAACTTAAATGAAAAAAAAATCACAAGTGAAACAGAACTAAGTCAACTTCAACAATATTAAAAAGAAAAATGTATCATAGCCCATAAGGGTTTATCTTAAGATTTAAAAGTGATTCAGCATAAAAAAAATTAGTTAATAGGAAAACTATTAATGAAATGCATTATCTTAACAGACTAAAGAAGAAAAGCTATATGATCATTTTGGCTTGATAGATGCCAAGAATGTGATAAAATTTGATTTTTTTTTAATTTGACCTTTCATGACTTATAAAAAGTACAAGTAAATTGTCTTAAGCTGATAAACAATGTCTACCAAAACATATAGCAGTTATCCCACTTAATATGAAACATTTGAAATATCCAGTTACAGTCAGGAATATGATGTAGATGTCCATTTTTACTGTTACTGTTCAATAGTAATCTGATAATTATAAGCAATACAATAAAACAAGAGAAAGGAATTTGTACTATGAATATTAGAAGAGGCAAAAATATCACTAGCTTCAAGAAAATATGACTTTCTACCTAGAAAATCCAAGATAATTTAGTAAAAAACTAATAGATCTAAGAAGAAAATTAACCAAGGAAGCATACTAAAGGTTAAAGAGTTAAATCAACTGCCAAGATCACACAGGTAACAAGTAGCAGAGCCATGACTCTAACTTGGATTTACCTGCCATCAAATCCCAGGCTCTGAACCATGACTTACAGGGCCTCCCTCTCCATAAATGTTAGCACCGACTCTAGCGAACTCAAGAGAATAGGGGTCTCCATTCCTGGGAGGTCCATTTTTCACATTCTATGTAACTCATTTAGAAAAGACAAAACCAGTAAATCAGAGCTTACCTTATAGCCAGAAACTTACAGTTAGCCAGTATTTGAAGTCTCTGAAATGACAAGTCTTTCCTGCTAACACTTTCTGATAAATCACCACCCAGTCTTCCAATTCAACAATACAGGGGTAGGTAAATCATTGGCAGAAGATGAAGGCTAAACACAGAGAGTTCCTAGGAAGCTCCTCCCTTTACTAAGTTCCCCCAGACATAGACAATTGGGGACAACGGGGGGTTCACAGGATTTTTCAGGTAACCCACACACTAATCCTTCCTGTTTATGGCTCTATTATGAAGACTAAGTGGGCGTCATTTCACCTGGCAAAAACTGTATCATAGCATAAACCTGGAGCCAACAGATCCTGTGTTTGATCAGTTTAGCTTGATCAAAACCAAGGACAGAGACTTGGAAAAGTTTCACCAAACAATCCTGTAAGTTGGTTCAAACTCCTCCTTTGAAAAACAAGATTTGATTAAAAGAAAAGAAAGCCCATTACTACAAATAAGCAATGGACTTCATAGTCCAAAGGCCCAGTAGTCTAGCATGGAATTGACTCCCCAGTTCCTGTCTGCAGGAAAGCCCCTTTTGCCCCGAGGTCCCCTTCGTGGGGTATGAAGTCAGTTTTCTCATTCTTGATGTTCCAATCCCTACATCTCCCAGTGTACTTTCACTCATGTGTGGTCTATTCTCCTGCCCTTAAAATGAGCATTTAGTAATAAATCCTCTTGGAGCCATCCTCTGCTCAGAGTCAACTGTCTTCAGCCCAGAGCCTGCTCTTGGCCATGAACAGGTATCCACAGTTCCTTCCAGATGTTTTGGTATGCGCAGGCATGCCCCTGCCTAAGCAGACTTTGGATTCTGACATAGCAGGTGCTTCATCGAAGGTGTTAGCACTGTCCCATTCATCAATGGCTTCTGGTTTTCTATGTGCCAAAGGATCGCCCCAAACAGCTTTTAGGTTTCCACACACTTCTTCCCTTTGGAGCTGAATTTCTCCTCTGGACCTCATCAATTCTGGGCTCAGGGTACCTTCACATCTTTCTAAAGTTCTCTAGCATTGGATAGATTGGTTATTCTTTTCTGCAAAAGGAAGTAAAATTAATGTTCCTGCTCCTGTTCAGGAGTAACTGGAGAGCTCCATTGGTGGGAGTGACCCATTCCCAGGACCTTAGTCTTGTGTCTTAGTGCCTGCCAACTGCTAGCCCCATAGTCAAAATTATTGAACAATTAGTCAAGGCAGAGAGCAGTTAAGTAGTTAATGGCCTTTGTCAGGTAAAGATGGATGTGGGCATCAGAGATACAGCGAAATCCTAAGCACAAAAAGTAGGACCTGTCTAATCATGAATCAAGCAGTGAGTGTGATGGAAATAGCACTGTAACTCTGGCCACCACACGCTGAGGGCACCAGAGAAGTTACTAACCTACCCAGAGGCTCTACCTTGTAAAGTGTTGTAAAGCACAGAAAATGACTGTGCTCAGGTTTATAGTGAGGATTAAAGGGCTCTGTAAATCAAAAGCAACTCTCACTGTCTATCAAGGAAAAGCAGAGAAAAATAAAATACTATCAATTTGGATGTCATTTGGACTCCCCGATGATGAACATGAAGTTGTTTTGTTTTGTTCTTTCAGATGAATGAAATCTGTTTCCCAGTGAACTTTTAAGAAGGAGACCCTCCACCCTATAAGAGAGTTAATCAGGTATGTGCAGAAGCCTCATCACAGGGATCACAGCCTGATGTCCTTCCCAAGTCTTTCTGAGGCCCCCTGTTACCTGGGCCACTCTACCTGGAACTTTCCCAAGCCCCCAGATTCACCCTCTGGCATTCCCTCCAGTATGAGAAGCAGAACTACCTCCCCTTCATTCCACGCCCCTTCCTTCCCCTACCAGTGTCTCACTAACTTTCTGTCTGCTCAGGCAGGCACCGTGCTAGAAGCTTTTAACCTGAACTCCACAGAGCCCTAGTGGCTCCGAGGATAGGCTTCAAGGAACCCTGAACCCTGAGGCCATACGCTGCATCAGTACTTCAATCCTGGATGGCTTTTAGACATAGCTTCCCCCACATAACACCTTCCCTAAGGAATGTCCTTGCTCTTTGAGTCTCCATGACACCAACTCTCTTCAAAATTCCTCCAAATTTCTTCACTATACAATCTCAAGACTTCTCCAACCAGTCCAGAAACCCCTACGAATCCCAGTATAGCTACCTGAGCAAAGATGTACAAGGAACTATTTGTCTTTGAGCAACACATGGGTCTGAATCCACTGGTGCAGTCATATGGGCATTCAGGTGTTATCTACTTTCCTAGGATTCCTGCCTTTGTGAGAGAGCTCTTGCTCCCTCCATTATAATGTAAGTCAACTTGGGCATTCCAGCGGACTACAGAGTCTTGGGTGGGGGTTGCTGACTGATGAGACCTTAGGAAATGTGGATTAGTGTAGCCCCAAATAAATGAATAGGATAGGACAAAACCTCTGAATCTATTTTACAATGCTGTTCCTTGGAGCTAGTGTAAAGAAAAGGCAAACAAAGGAGGGAAACCACAGAACCGGAGGAGAGATTTCCCCAGCTCTTCAGCCCTCTGGATAACCTTTGATAACCTCAGTTGGTAATAGTTCAGTGTTTGGGGCCAAACTCTCTCCTCCATAAAGGACCCACTGTATTAACAAGGGAAAGTTGAAGGAATTTTTAACAATAAATATTTGTTGAATTGAATTGCACATGAAAAGCGTGACTGTTAATTCTGTAGCTTCTTGGAACTCAGATTTATTGTAAGCATGGAATGTTCACACCAGCAATACTTGTCCTATTTATTTTGGAGCATTCGGAACCACAGTTCCGGTTTTTAACATATTTGTTAAGCCAGTGGGACTGATAAACTTGTTAAAGCATTAAGCTATTAGCAGGGAAAAAACAATACACAAAATGATACCTTATCAACATTGCCTATTCCTTTCACCACTGCTCTGAAGCTGGAACAAAGACTGGAGTGCTGGCTTTACGTGAATGGAGAGATGGCTGGACAGAGGCGTTTCACCGCACAGCAAGAACAACTCATAGCGTAACACTAGGGAGTCCACAGAGAAATAATACAATAATTGATGCACATTAAGGAGTGACATCATCAACATTATATCCTGGAAAAAAAATAATTTTTTACTATAATTGCCAGAGTAAAACTCTTTTTCCCATATCAATATTTTAAGCTGTTCTGCATTTCCAAGAAAATGGTTCTAGCTTTGCGTTTCTGGCGATAATGCTTTTTGCCCTCCACTTATGATAGATTTACCACTCAAACATAACCTAGCTATCAGGAAAAGATTTCGGGGTTTGTCCTGGAAATGATTATATCCACACATGTACTTTTCCGCCTTTAAAAAAATTTATTTGCCGATAAAAGAGGAGGTAAAGGATAAGGGCAGGGAGATTAAGGGAAAAGAATTGTTTTCAGGGAACTAGTTGTGCCCCAGATACCTCTCTCTAAGTCTGAAGCACAGGGTTTGTAAGAAGCCTGAAGAAAACAGAGGCACCTTTCTAAGAGTAGAGGGCTGTTCGAAGGGACTTTACTGTTAAGTTCTATGAGCCAGTCTTTAGTTCTTTCTTCCTGTAAGGAACTGGTAACATCTTAGGTCTACTTATGCTGAGTGTCCACATGGCCCAGGACTTTTATAAAGAGGGAGTGTCTCTGAGAAAGAAACTCTTAAGGATTGATTAAATGTTTGCATCCCTTAAAATCCATGCATAGCCTCACCCCCAATGTGATGGTGTTTGGAGGTGGGACCTTTGAGAGGCAATTAGGTTTAGATTAGCTCCCTTAGAAGAAGAGGAAGACAGAGAGATCTCTTTCTCTATGTGTTTGCACCAAGAGAAGGCCACATAAGCAACACAGTGAGAAAGTGGAGGAGCCAGGAGCAGAGCCCTACTAGATTCTGAAATATTCTGGCTCCTTGATCTTGGACTTCAAGCTTCCAAAAATGTAAGAAATAAATGTCTGTTGTTTAAACCACCTGATCTGTAGTATTTTGTCACAGCAGCCAGCACTGACTTATACAGAAACCCTACAGCAAGCTTCTCTCTGCTCCCTTTACACATTTTCATGAGAATCTGTTTTTGAGCCACAGGTAAGATTAGAGCTGCTCTTAAGAGTTGGAGAATCAGGAGCAGGCCTCAGTGGGAAAGGGGTAACTTCATCTGCAACAGAAACCCCTAGGAGGTGGAACTACCTTCCTTGCCTAAGGCTTCTCTGCCTTTCCTTCTTTTTGTCCTTCTACACACACCTCCACTCTGTCCTCTTGTTATGCCTTTTCTTTTTAAACAGAGATCCCTGGGCCTCTCTTACGTCAGTGTCTGGCAATCACCACACACCTGGTTGCCTGAGGAAGAAACCAGAGAATCAATCTTAATTCTTCTCTCTCTTTACCCCACATGTACAGCTGTATAAGTAAGTTCAGGTCTTCCAAGAAGCATACACTGAGATGAGATTAACTTGTGCAAGGATTTTATTAGGGGAAATGCCTATGTGAGAAAAAATAGGACAAGAGATACACAAGGCTGAGTCAGCTTGTCAGATTGCAATGCAAATCTAAGAGAAGCTCCAGGAGTAGGTGGCATCCTGGGATGTCTCATCTAAGGCTGCTTGTCTAAGGAAGGTTCAGCAGAGTCATCTGGGAGTCAGAGTTAATTTCTTCTACCAGTGTAACTGCTCTTTTTACTTGCTGGTCCCAGAGCACAAGAAGTCCAAGGTGCCCTGCAATCGTTTGAAATACAGAGGGAATCTTGCATATCACTTGGCAAGAATCTTCGCTATTTGGGACCAGAACCTCCAACACTAACAACAAACAAGAAACACAAAACTCCTAATAGGTCATCAAGAGGATGGTCAGTGGAGCTGCTCTTACTTACACCCCTTTGATTCCTGTATCTTTCCTGTGAGGAACAGAGTATCATATAAAGTCTCTGAATTGACATATTGTGTCCTGAAGGATAGCACCCACTATTTCAGAGTGTTTCCTCTAAGCTAGCACTTTAGCTGCACCGTTAGAAGGCCATTCCAGAAAGCTGTCTCTGGATAGTGATATGTGATACAACCAGTGGAACCCATGGTCATGAGCCCACTCTTGCACCTCCATCAATGCTGCACTATGTGAAATTCTATGCCTGTGGATCAGACATTCCATAACCCCCAGATAAGGCTTTAGCTGAGGTTTTCCAGGCATGAGAAAAAAAAGCTTATACCTGTAATTTTCATTCTTGTGGGGATACACAATGTCTCTTTCAATATGTGATGGATAATATTATGTGGCTATTTTAACTTGACTGGGCTAACAGATGTCCAGATGGCTGCGTATGTTTATGAGAGTGTCTCCAGATGAAATTAACATTTTAATCAGTCGACTATGAAAAGAAAATTGACCTGAGGATAGATCCAATGTGGGTGGGCATAATCCCTGTTGAGACCCTAACTGAAACAAAAAGTCAGTCTCTCTCTCTCTCTCTCGATCTCCATCTCTCTCTCCTTGAACTGAGACATCCATCTTCTCCTACCCTCAGACATCGAAGCTCCTGGATCTCCTGAATCTGGGGCCTTCAGACCCCAGAACTCACTCCAGCATTCCCCCTACCTGCTCCCCATGGTTCTGAGGCTTTTGGACTTTGACAGAATTATACCACTGGATTTCCTGGTCTCCAGCTCACAGATGGCAGATTGAAGAACTTCTTGGCCTCCATAATTGTGTATATACATATACACAATGCTATGTAATATATATAAGTGTATATATATATGCACAAGGCCTTATGCATATATATAGATATATGCAACTGGTTCTGTTATAGTCAACTAATTTGGCATCAATTACCCAATTGGTCTCCTCAAGAAACAGTGCCACATCAAGGACTTAGTATTGATTCTGTTGCTGACAAATTGGACATACAGAGGCAGCAGTAGTTAGTTTGGACTTGGTCAGTGGGAGTCTATGCTGTTGGGCCAATACATGGCCTCTATCTTTGCTATGAAAACTATTCCATTCATGTGCCCATCACGTAAGTGCTGGGGTAGTGACCAAGTGCTAGATTGTTAGCAGTGCACCAATGTTCCTTTACAGTGTCTCACTATTGTTTTAATTTGCATTTCTCTAATAAACATCTCTTTAAATATAAGTTAGCTGTTTCTTCTATAAATTGCTTTTTCATGACTTCATTCATCTTTCAGTTGAGTTCTCAGCCTTTTTATTGTAAATCTAAAACTTCCTTACAGAATCTAGATATTAGTTTCATGTTGATTTTCTATCTTTTCCCAAGATGTCATCAATTTTCTCTGATGTCCTCTATTTAGCAGATGTATTCTTATTTTTATGTAATAAATACAAGAGTTGTTTCATTAAATTAACTGCGCCTTGGGGACCTTTATGAAAAAGACCTTCCTCACTCCTACAACACAAAGACATTTTCCTATATTTTTTCTTTTTTCTGTATAATTTCATGGTTCACATTAAGTGTATTCATTTATCTGGAGTCTAGGTTTGTACATGACATGAAGATTAATCTTTACTTTTCTCCCTATAGTGAAACAGTTTTCACAAAACAGTTTGTGCTTTCTCCATTGTGATGTCAGTGCTATCCCAGAGCACGCCTCAGCATGGATATCCCCGTGTATATGCATCTGTCTTTGAGTTTTCTCTTTTGTTCTATTGGTCTGTTGTCCTGTTCCTATACCTGTACTTTTAAAATTCCACTAGCTTCTTTGGCATGTCTTAATCTGTGGTAGGTATTAAAGAGACACATCTTTTTTTTTTTTATTTCCCCATATGCCTTTGGAGCAGCTGTACAAGAGGGCTGCAGAAGGCCAAAGCAATGGTGGAACACCTGTTCTGGGAATAAATTGATATAAATGAATGAAAAGGGAAAAAAAAAAAGTAAAAAAAATTGTGACTGAATAAAATCTACTCATGGAAGAAGTAAAGAAAAAGGAGGTGGGGGAGAAAGCAGGTGGAGAGAAAGATGAAAAGATAAGAAAGACAAAAAGAAACAATGTAACAGCAACAACAACAGTACTTGGGGGAAAGAATTTCAGATTAGGTATCTGAATTTGAAATATACACATTCTTCGTGAAAATGATAGTCCAAATTAAGTGCATGATGCATTTACGACCATACATTTTATCTGGACAGATAGCAGAATTTTTGGAAGGTACAACAGCATAATTTTTTAATTCTCTAAATCCCCACAGAAAAACAGACCAGACAACTAAATTGTTAAATCAGAAGCCTACAGGCAACATGTTCAACAAAACTAGGTGACAAGGTACAGCCCATAAATCCCAAAATACAAATAGATGAGGACAAACCACCCATAGCCCCAAGAATTCAATGGTATCAGCTCTGTGCTAGAAAAAGCAGAGAGAAAGAATCAGACCTGACAGCAGGAGAAACTCAAAGTATCCAACAGATACCCATCGGAAAGGGTAGGAAGGTAATATGGGGACAGCACTGAAACCGGGAGGAATTCTGTCCAGTGTAATAGTGGATGAAGGCAAGGGGCACGTAGGAAATCCAAAGGGGCTGGAATAGCCTGAACCTGTGTGAGTGAACTTGGCAAATCAAGCAACCAGCCTCCTCTCTCTCCAACACAGGAAAAACTGATAGGAACAGAATCAAATATGAACAAGATAGTTCCACTTTCAGGAAGATAAAGTAGTGGGACCTGGTTTACCCTCTCACCTAAAACAAAAAACAGACAAAATATATGAAACACTAATTTTTAAGACAGTAACCATAGGCCACAAAGGACAGTAATCCCTGACAGAAGGTGAGCCCTTCAATTGTGCTAGTTTACTGCCTCATAACAATTTCTAGGCCACAGTACAGAGAGGGGAAACCCAGGCAGAGCCCAGGGACTCCTTGTATTAAAAAGACAGAGCAGGGCAGTGCCTGCGGCTCAGTGAATAGGGCGCCAGCCCCATATACTGAGGGTGGCGGGTTCATATCCGGCCGGGGCTAAACTGCAACAAGAAAAATAGCCAGGCATTGTGGCGGGCGCCTGTAGTCCCAGCTACTTGGGAGGCTGAGGCAAGAGAATCGCCTAAGCCCAAGAGCTGGAGGTTGCTTTGAGCTGTGACGCTACGACACCTTACTGAGGGTGACAAAGTGACTCTGTCTCTAAAAAAAAAAAAAAGAGAAAGAGTTAATGCTGCTGGAAAATGCTGACCACCTCTTAAAGAGAAAACAAATTTGAAGAAAAAGACAGAGCAGCGCAAATACAGTGGTTCTCAACCTTCCTAATGCTACTAGCAATGAAAATAATTTTATGATTGTGAGTCACCACAACATGAGGAACTGTATTAAAGGGTTGCAGGATTAAGAAAGTTGAGAACCAATGAATTCTGGGAGGATGCAGAATACTGGAGAGCAGGGGGGAGAGCTTTACACCAGTGAAAACTTGGGAGATCTACAGAGCATTGCCCTTAGAATTCAAAATGGTAAACACCAAAGCATGTGTACAAAGAAATGGTCTGTGGCTGAGAAAGAACCAGCACAAGGAATTAGAAAGGAGAGTACCTGGCACTCACACAGGCCTAAGAATAGTGCCCATTCCCACTGTTGATGCTGAAAAAGCTCATCATCCATAGGATATCAGGTAGAGAACTCAGAAAGGTCCTATCACAGTACTGGGCAAAAATTAGCCTTACACTAAACACAGTTTTAATACTGCCTGACAAATCTTAAAAGCAAGGCCTGAAAAGGTTAAGTACTTCAAAATGGGTCCCAGAACAAAGCTCAAGAATATTTTTAGGAAAAAAGAAATCTAGTATACAACTAAGTACAATTCACCATGTCTCAAATTTGGTCAAAAATTGCCAAGCATGCAAAGAAGCAGGAAAAATACAACATCTAGGGTGGCGCCTGTGGCTCAGTGAGTAGTGCGCCAACCTCATATCCCAGGGGTGGTGGGTTCAAACCCAGCCCCAGCCAAACGGCAACAAAAAAATAGTCGGGTGTTGTAGCAGGAGCCTATAGTCCCAGCTACTTGGGAGGCTGAGGCAAGAGGCCTAAGCCCAAGAGCTGGAGGTTGCTGTGAGCTGTGATGCCACCGTACTCTATCGAGGGTGACAGAATGAGATTCTGTCTCTAAAAAAAAAAGAAAAGAAAAGAAAATCTAACATCTATAAAGAAGAGAAAACTCAATCAATTGAAACCAACTGAGTGGAGTTTGCGTTCTGAGGTAACACGCGGGTCAGTGTGGTCTTTATGAGATTCCACCATGGCATACCGTGGCCAGGGCCAGAAAGTGCAAAAGGGAATTATGCATCAACCTCATCTTTGGAGACTCACAAAATAGATCCCGAATCAGGACTGGCTCTACAAGCAAGTGAATATGAGAATAGGGAGCTGCATCATTAATTTTGATGAGTTTATGAACCCTGTTTTAGATGATGCAGAAGATTCATTCTAAAAGTCAAGATAACAGCTGGGTCAGCTGGGTCAGATCATGCTAAAAGAAAATACTATTCTGCTATAAAGTGTCTCCAACTAGAAATGATCAATAAAGTGAGAAATTGAGACACAATACAGTTCTTTTAGGTGTACTTTGTTGGGAGTATGGCTCTAAAACATTAGCTTATGTTGTTTTGATTACCCTTATGTTATTTCGAAAAGACAATAAATGTTATCAGATTGTTTTATTAAAAAAAAAAAAAAAAGACTGACACATACATTAGAAGTAGCAAAGACAGGCTGGGTGTGGTGGCTCACTCTCGCCCAGGCTAGAGTGCCATGGCATCAGCCTAGCTCACAGGAACTTCAAACTCCTGGGTTCAAGTGATCTTCCTGCCTCAGCTTACAAGTAGCTGTGATTACAGGCAAATGCCACAACGCCGGGCCAATTTTTCTACTTTTAGCTCAAACTAGTCTCAAAATCCGGAGCTCAAGGGATCCTCTGGCTTCAGCCTCCCAGAATGCTAGGATTATAGACATGAGCCCCTGAGCCCAGCCTGAAGTTCGGCACCTTTTTGATCAGTTAATTTTCAGAAATATTATCATTTTTGTTGCTGCTGTGTTGATCTCCAGCAATTTCCCTTGCTAGTTATTGCTGTTGTGGAAAAATGTCACTGATTTTTAAGATTCTCTTCATGTCCATAAGATGTGTTGACCTTGTTTATTTGGAAGGATCTTCGTTTTGCTATTGTCCTTTCTATACAGCTCATCTAGACAGATAGCGTGCAAGTAGTGATATTTCCTTTCAAACCCGTATCTCTTATTTCTGTTTCTTTTTTGTATCTTTGACCAAAACCTCCAATCAGTATGATATTAAACAATACTTGTCACTCAAATGTCCATTTGAGCTCCTCTCAAGGTTGAAATTTCACAATTATTGGTATGATTATTTTATTAATATTAATTTCTCTCATTGTACAATAAGCTCCACGAAGGAGTAGTTATGCCTTAGTTAAATTTGGTTTTTCTCATTGTATCTCTGGCATAGTGCCTGGGACATATTTATTTCAATGAATATTTTTTCTTTTTCTGTTTTCTTTTTTTGGTTGTTTTTTTTTTTTTGAGGTGGGGTCTTGCTATATTGTCCAGGCTGGTCTTGAACTCCTGGACTCAACCAATCCTTCCACCTCAGCCTCTCTGGGAGTACAGGTATGAGCCACTCACCTAACTATTTCTTTCTCTTCTTTCTTTTTTTTTTTTTTTTTCAGTTTTGGCTGGGGCCAGGCTTGAACCCGCCACCCCTGGTATATGGACCCAGCGCCCTACTCCTTGAGCCACAGGCGCCACTCCTCACCCAGCTATTTCAATAAATATTTCTTGGCCGGGCATAGAGGCTCCTGCCTGTAAACCTAGCACTCTGGGAGGCTGAGGTGGGTGGACTGCCTGAGCTCACGGGTTCGAGACCAGCCTGAGCCAGAGCAAGACCCTGTCTCTAAAAATAGCTGAGCCTTGTGGCAGGCACCTATAGTCCCAGCTGCTTGGGAGGCTGAGGCAAAAGAATCGCTTGAGCCGAGGAGTTTGAGGTTGCTATGAGCTATGACACCATGGTACTGTACCAAGGGTGACAAAGTGAGACTGTCTCAAAAATGAATAAATATTTCTTGAATAAATGAGTGGCCTAGTTTGATAAGGAGGAATTAAAGTCTTATTTATCTTACCTTGCTTTTTTGCCCATCCTATGCCACCTATGCCTCCTCATTAGCATTCAGGAGTATATGTATCAGTCATGGTATTTTGGGTGAAAACACAAAAACTCAGGCTGTCTAAATAAAACAGGTGAGGAATTTGCCAGAAGGAGATAAAGAAATAGGGGGTTGGGGATTTGAAAATGAAAGGAAGGCTGGAAAACGAGGCTGAGAAAAGAGCAATTCTGAGGATATAGAAAAGATGATAGAAACCACTCCAGGGTTTTGCCAGGGTACTGCCACTGGAACTAATGAGCACCAATCATTTTCATCTTTTTATCTCTCTGATAGATTCATACTCCAGGAAAGGAGCATCCAGCTGGTATGACTTAAGTAACATGACTGCCCATGGACAGGTAAGGGCTGGACACCAGTGCATTAGAGGTGATTTCCAAAACTATAGGTCCAATGCTATGACCAGAAAGAGGAATGGAGGCTTGCAGTGTAAAAATCAATAACTTTCACAGCTTACAAGTTTTAGATTCCCACCACTTTAAAGGTTCACCTCAGATACTACCAATTCATATACTAGGATAAACCAGAAACTAATGAAAAGAGAAGAGAGGAGAAAATAGGATGATGGGGTTTAAAATGGGAGCAGGACATCCCTGAGTATACCTTTTTACATAGTTTTGACTTTGGAAACATGCAAATGCCTTACAGATTCAAAACTAAAAGAAAAAAGCATAAGAGATTAACTTTATTCTTACACAGAAAGTATACACTGCTCTGCACCTTGCTTTTTCACTTAATACCTTGGAACTCACTCCACATCATTTATGAGAATCTCTCATTCTTTAAAAATGTACAATTGAGGGCAGTGCCTGTGGTTCAGTGAGTAGGGTGCTGGCCCCATATATTGAGGGTAACAGGTTCAAACCGGGGCCCTGCCAAACTGCAACAAAAAGTAGTGGGGCGTTGTGGCGGGCTCCTGTAGTCGCAGCTACTCAGGAGGCTGAGACAAGAGAATTGTCTAAGCCCAAGAGCTGGACGTTGCTCTGAGCTGTGATGCCACAGCATTCTACTGAGGGTGACAAAGTGAGCCTCTGTCTCTTTAAAAAAAAAAAGTACAATTGAATGGTTTTTAATATTGTGTAACTATCACCATAATGGTAGAACATTTGTATCACCTAAAAAGAAACTCTGTATTCATTAGCAGTCATTCCTCATTATCCCCCAGTCCCTCCTCTCAGCTCTAGGCAACCAACATACTTCCTGTCTCAATGGTTTGCCCTATTTTAAACATTTCATATAAAAAGTATCATTCGTGTGGATTCTTGTGTCTGGCTCCTTCCACTTAACAAGTTTTCAAAGTTCACCCATGCAGCATGTGTTAGCACTTCATTCCTTTTTACTGCTGAATAATAGTTCATTGTATGGACATACCCCCATTTATTTATCATCAGCTGATGGACATTTGGGTTTTTCTACTGATTGGCTGTCATGAACAGCATGTTATGAATGTTCATGTATACAATTTGTGTCCTGCATTTCTTAAGGCTTCGTATTACACCACTGGATATTTGCTCCACCAATCCTCTCTGGTGAACATTTAGATTTCTAATCTTTTGCTCTTGCAAGTAATGCTACAGCGAAAAATCTTGTGTTTATGCTTTACTTGTCAAGAGGTACCTTTAGAACCGATTCCTAGAAGTAGGATACTATGTTTACATATTTATGTTTTGTGAAGATGAACCCTTTGTTGGTGATATGAGTTGCAAATACATTTTCCAATTTGTCATCGAACTTTGTTTATGGTGTATTTTGTTTATTATGTAAATTACCTATTTTATATATACTTAAAATGTATTTGTTATTTAACTGTTTACATTTTGACATATAGTTACAAAGACTTTCCTCAATTACAAGTTATAAGGAAATTTACTTTTTTTTCCTTTTGGTCTGGTATTTATAGAGTTTCATTCTTCACATTTAGATCTCTGATCTTTTTGGAGTTTATTACGGTATATAAAGTATAAACCCAAGTTTCTTTCTTTCCAAATAAGTATCCAGATGTCCAACCTTATTTAAAACATCCTCTTTTTTCCTCAGTAATTTGAAATGCCACTTAAATCATAACTACCATTTTATACATGTTTGGGCCTATTTCTGGTCTTTCTAGTCCATTTATCCATCCATTCATGCACCAGTATTACATTATTTTAATTTTACAGGCTTTATGGCATAGTTTAATATCTGAGATGGCCAGTATACCTCCATGATTTGGGGGAGATTTTCCTGTCTGTACTGATTTCTCCATATGAACTTTATTATTCTGAGATAGTCTCACTCTTTCACTCAGGCTACAGTATCATAGCTCATAGCCACCTCAAACTGTAGGGCTCAAATGACCCTTTTGCCCCAGCCTTCTGAGTAGCTAGGACTATTGCCACCATCATGTTTTTTTCTTTCCAGTAGAGACTGGTCTTGCTGTTACTCAGGCTGCTGGCAAATCCTGAGCTAAAGCAATCCTCCCACCCCAGCCTCCCAGAGTTATAGGATTACAGGTGAGCCACCGCACCAAACCTACCTCCATATGAACTTTTTAAGTTGATTTTCTAGCTTTAGAAGAGCAAAAAAAAAAAAAAAAAGAAAGAAAGAAAGAATTGATATTTTGGTCAGGATCATGTTAAATTTATATGTTAACTTGAGAAGAATTTATATCTTTGAAATTATCTATCCAAGAATAAAAGATGTTTCTCCATAAAATTTACTTTTGTATTTTCAGCTGTATCTTAAGGTTTTCTTCATTATTGTTTTTTTAAATATTTCTTTCTTTTAGTGTTGCTTTAGGTTACTGGTAGCTGTGTGAAAATTGTTGATTTGTGTGTTAATTTTATCTTACTACTTTACTGAGGTATTCGTTTTAGTTTAGATTTTCTTTTGTTGTCTACCAAAACTATCAGGTCACCAGTACATAGATGCCTCTTCCTTAGAGATTCTGATTCCCCTCATCGTGATTATCTATTTGTTTGGCTATTCTCAATACAATGTTAAAATGTAATGAAGGTAGTGGGTATCCTTGTCTTGTTTCATGGCTTTGATGGGAATATGCAGTGTTTTCCCATTAAGCTAGATTGTTTTATTTTGTAAAATCAGAAATGGGCATTCAGTTTTGTTAAAGGCCTTTTCATTATCCATAGAAATATTTATCTTTAGATATATTAACATGTGAATTTTATGAACAGACTTAATATTTAACCAAACTTTGTCCCAAACTGTACCATCTTAAAATGTGCTATAGATTGCTTGCTAATGTTTTATTTAGAATTCTTGCATCAATATTCTTATGTGAGATTAATTTGGGTTTTTTTGTGTGTAAATATTTTTCAGATTTAGATATCAGTGTGACTTGCTTCATAAAAAGAAACGAAATTTTTCTCATTTTCTGTATTTTGGAACAGCTTATATAACAGTAGAAATTGTGTGGCCTTGAAAAAATTTGGTAGTTTCCTCCTAAAACCATCTGGACCAGATGTTTTGTGTGGGGCAGGAGATACTTTTTTTTTTAATATTTGTGCTTTCTTTCTTAATTAGGTAATCCAGAGGATTATCCTTTTTTCCATTTATTAACTCTAATATTTGTTTTATATCTAGCTACCTTCTGCTTTTATCTTTAAAATGTCTGGAGAAAAACCATTGAATGTAAGAATTTATGGATTTCAACTAAATCAACAATTGGGGAAATTCATAGCCTTACATTCTTTATGTAAATAATGATAATTTTTTTAAAGTGGATTAAATATTCAACTCAAAAAAGAAAATAAATTAAAAATTAGAAAGAAAGAAAAGCTCCAGAGTCCTAGCCAGGGGTGTCCAATCTGCATCTGGGACCCAGGGGCTGCATGCTGATTTTGTGAGGACATTTTTTGCTTATCTATGGTGTTAGCTACCATGAAAAGTATGCACGGTCCTTTTTTTTTTTTTTGGCTAATCAAGTTTCTTTAGTGTTTGCATATTTACTGTGTGGCCCAAGATAACTTTCTTTCTTCTAATGTGCAACAAAAAAGAAAAAGGCTGGACACCCCTATCAGACCTTTAAGTCAAATGCAGACTTGCTAGAAGCCAAATGCTGATTGACTCTTGGATTTGGACTGCAGTGGGATGATGAGATTCTGAGACAATCTCTGGATTCCATGGCTCCTGATTACAAAGGACAGAGCACCAATCTCCTCAGGAAGTCCAGGCATTTTAACCAGAGACAGCACAGAGGTGTAATTTTTCTACATGGATCTTCAAAAATACTTTATTACTAGTAATCCATCATGCAGCATGAGGAGCAGCTTTTGTGCAACTTGATTCCTGCAAGTAATTAATACTAAGGTGAACTATGCCAAAACTGACCTGTCCACAGTTACTATAGTTACACAAAAATTAGAGATAAATTTAAAATATACTATGCAACAGTAACTTGATACTAATCTCAGCAATTAAGTGTAAGATTTTATGTCTACCAATATTTAATATTTATGGATAATTTATTTCCTATTATCTGCTATCTTCAATTTCAATTTTTATTTGACAGACATAAAAAGCTGACTAGGGAAAACAAGTATAATAATTGAAAAGAATGCATACATAATTATATATACAATAATGACTTCAATTTGTAAAACAAAATATAATATTTTAAACACAAAAATGTTTACAGTAATATCTCCTTGGAGGCAAAAATCCCTCCTACTCATCTTTATAGTCGCATATTACAGAAGAGTGCTTGGCACAAAGTCAGTGTTCAGTAAGTATTTGCTGAACAAATGAAAGGGAATAATGTGTATCTTCCCTAAAAAGGTATCTAGTCAAGTAAATATATAAAAATTTAATATGTATCTGAAATATACAAAGGCCTAAAGATAGTCAATTTCTAACTAAAATTCTCTTATATAACTTCATTATTATAAAATTAAGCCTTTAGTCAAAAATCCAACTCTAAAAATATGCTTTCACAAATCATGTATCTACATATAATACTAAGGCAAGTACAGTGTCTTAAGCTGCATAGTCATCATCATCATCTACTGCAGCATAGATGGCCTGATTCCTCCTCTTGATTTTCTTTCTTTGTTCAGGTTCATGTTCATCACTCAGCCTCTTCAATGGCACCTTGGTTAAGTCCTCCCCATCCCCTGACTCCACAGCCTCATCACATTTTCCCTCTGTAACAATTGGGGAACCCAATGTATCATCAGAAGATACCATCATGGAACTTGGCAAGATCCTGACATCAGAAAAGCTTGTAGAAAAGTCAGAAGCTTGATCAGACGGTTCTACAGATGGCGTATTCATGTCACTATGCGTACTTATAATACTATCTTCATCTTCCTCCTCTTCATCTAACATTATTTCATCTGGATTAATAGAAGACAGAGCAGATGTGTCTGTGATGTACTCACTCCTGTCTTCTCCAGAATCATTACTCTCCAAACCATCCTGCTCTTCATATTCACCACAAAAATGATGTTCTTCCTTGGCCTTCTGAAGCCTAACATTGAGGTCTGTGATGCCAAGTTGAGCACAAAATTCAGTAGTCTGAGGATTGAGCCTATGAACCAGCTGCATTTGTGTCTGTGGTTTGCTAGGGTCATAACAAGCAGCTGTTACACTGAAGTTACAAGGAACTTTGAGGTCATGATTCAATTTTTCCAAAACTTCCTTCATAGCTTCTTCTGTTGCACTATAATCCCACCTATCAAAATTCAAAACAACAGCTTTTTACATTTTTCAGCTTGAAACAATAAATGATAAAACTCTAACTTAGACCTCAGGTACAAGGATAAAAAATAAGCCATCTATCAAAATTCCATTTAGTAAAATTATAGTTAATTTAGCAAAGAACCATTTAGAAATAAAAATAATTCTCAGAAAAAGCCATCTTTAATGTATACCCCCAAACAAGTATAAATTATTTTACTGTGTGAAGTAAATCTTCACCATATTACAATTTTAGGCGTACCTTTTCACTTATAAACTTATTTGAGTTAATGTTCGAGTCTATCTTCTTGTCTCTCTCTACAAGATAGAAAACTTGCAGTTTTCTAGACTTATACCAGTCAGTAAATCTTGAATTGTATTCTGACATTCACTCAACAATTCCCTTGCTTAAAGACAATAATGGGAAAGATAAAAATTATGCATGTGATGAAGAAGGCATGTCCTAAATGAGGTCAGATTTACCTTGCATGCAGGCCATTATTTTCAGGCATATTCCATAGGTGCCCAGTCACATTAATAAGATCGTCAGTAGCCCTGAGAATAGTGAGCCATTCAATATCATACTCCAAGTAATCAGAAGCACTGGTGTCATGTTTTATTTCTAACACCTACAGGCAGAAAGCAACTATTTTAAGAAATACATCTATATTTTTAACAGTCTAAGATTTTTAATATAACTCAATAAAAATAAAAAAGAGCTTAAATAATCTAACTAAAACATGCCCGAAGAATTGTCAAAATACATAAATTACAAAGAACACAAATACATTCTGAAAGGAAAATTAATAATTTCTTTAATCACTGGAAGAGTAAAGCTATATTACAAAATTACTTAATTCATTTTACCTGAAGAAAGTCTCTATGTGGTAAGCATTTGTCCAAGGCTAAAAATTTGGTTGCTTTGGCTGTCTGTTCTTTATCCTTTGCCTAGACAACATGAACCATAATTTAAGAAAGAATGTCAAAATATTATAGGTAATTTATATACTGAATTATACAAAAATAATCTTTGTTACACAAACCCCTAAGTTGTGTGTCAAAGGAATAAGTATTACCTTCCAAAACAAATCGGTTAGATCTATACCCACTTGTGCCATGTTAGGAAAGACACATAACCTCTCCAGGCTTCAACCTCCTTACAAAATTCACAGCAAAAACTGATATTGATGATAATAAGGTTAAATCAAAGCATATAACACAAGGATTAAAGATAACAAAAAAGCTTAAATGTAAACTGGCAGAAATAAAACTATGCAATTTTACAAGAAAACATAGGAGGCTGGACGCAGTAGCTCTTGCCTGTAATCCCAGCACTCTGGGAGGCTGAGGCAGGTGGATCACCTGAGCTGACGAGTTCAAGACCAACCTGAGCCAGAGGAAACCCTGTCTCTAAAAATAGCTGGGCATTGTGGTTGCCTATAGTCCCAGCTATTTGGGAGGCTGAGGCAAGAGAATTACCTGAGCCCAAGAGTCTGAGGTAGCTGTGAGCTATGACACCATGGTACTCTATTGAGGGCGACAAAGTGAGACTCTGTCTCAGAAAAAAGAAAGAAAGAAAAGAAAAAGAAAACAGGAGAAAGTCTCTGTAACCTTGGGTTAGGCCAAGATTTCTTTTTTTTTTTTTTTTGCAGTTTTTGGCCGGGGCTGGGTTTGAACCTGCCACCTCCAGCATATGAGGTCGGTGCCCTACTCCTTTGAGCCACAGGCGCCACCCTGGGGCCAAGATTTCTAATGTACAATACCAAAAGCACATGTCATATGGCCATGGAATACGATACTTATACATGCTACAACATAAGTGAGTCAAGTAAGTTTGGAAAGTACGAACCATGACATTCCACTCTTGAGAAAGGCAATGCCTGCTACTGTATTAAGGACTCACAGAAATTCTACACGAGTCCAAGAAATCTCTAACTCTGTTGATAATCCAGCATTTTCTAAACACTTTCACTATGTAAATACTTTATGGGAAAGTCAGAGTTCAGCCAGAGTCAGAGGCGAAAGGAAGAAATGCATACTTCCATAAAAGCCTGATTGTAAGCACATATTTACTCTCTACTGTCCATCAAGCACCATCATCCATGTAGTTACTCATAGAAAACTCTGGACATCGTTTTAGACTCCCTCCTCCCTCAGACACCAAATCCTGTCAATCTGCTCCCAACATCTCTCTAAAACCTGCTTCATTCTCTGTATTCTCTCTTTACCTTTAGTGAGAACCTCCTCTTTTGCTCTGATCTCCATTTTATAACACTCCAATCCATACATGAAACTCCTGCCAAACTAATCTTTCTAAAATGAAAATTTTATTTTATCACTCCCCAACTTCCCTCATTGTGTCTGGTTAAAACCCAAACTCTAGAGCATGGTCCAGAAAGCAGTTATGACCTTGTTCCAGTTTCATCTGTCCCTATGCCTTAGCCACAGGAACTCTTTAGAAGCACCACACTCTGGCGGGGTCACACCTACAGTGCATCTTACAAGGGTACATGTGAAACTTACTAAATGTAGAATATAAATAACTTAAAAGGCTATGTTAACCAATGTGATGAAAATATGTCAAATGCTATAAAACCTATAAAACCAGTGTATGGTGCCCCATGATTGCATTAATGTACACAGCTATGATTTAATAATAAAAATGAAAATAAAAAAAATAATAAAAGCACCACGCTCTCAAACCTCCAGGTCTTGCACATTGGTTCTGTTAACTAAAATGACCTTATAATCTGTTTCTTAGTGGCACTTCGAGACTCAGCTCAGCCATCAATTCCTTTCAAAAACCTCTATCTTCATCTTCCCTCTCCCACCCCATCCTACCACAGTCTGATGTAGGTAGTCCCACAACATCTTAGCACTTCTCTGTTATTATATATTTTTAGACACAGGGGCTTGTTCTGTTTCCGTATTCTCAGCTGGAATATAGAGGGACTCAAACTCCTGGACTCACAATCCTCAAACCTTAGCCTCCTGCCCAGCTAGGACTATAGGCGCACTACATCAGACCCAATTAATACTGTTTTAGTTTTTGTAGAGATGGGCTCTTGCCATGTTGCCCAGGCTGGTCTTGAACTCCTGGGCTCAAACGAGTCTCCTGACTTGAATTTCCTAAGTGCTGGGATTACAGCCGTTAACCTTCCCACGGAGTCCCCACTTTTTCCATCAAACTTATTAATACTATTTTATAATTGTTTGCTTCTCTCTTTCCCCTCTTTGGATATTTACCTACTCACAAGAAGTAAGTTATCTTTTATTTCTTTCTCTAACTTTACAACTGTGCCAACAGTGCCTAAGCTATAGATGTTCAGTGTTTGTTAAATGAAACAATATCATGCTTTCTACCTGATGCTGCATCAAGGCTGCAAACTTCACATGAAGGTGTGCAGAAAACCAGTAAGTAGGTTTTAGGTGCTCTAAAAGCTCTGACGCAGCAGGACTTCCTAATGTGTTATTTTCCACTTCTTGTCGGAAAAAAGATTTAGTCTTAAGAAGTTGCTTCTTATTTCCATAATGATATATACTTCTTGGCCAATCATGAGATAAGAATATATCTATAGGCTGCTTCAGCTTTAAAAACAGAAAGAAAGAAAACTCTTAAAAACAGATTAATAAAAACAATCCCCTCCATTCTCCCCATCACCACATAACCATTCAACCCACCCAGGACTCTAGATTTCTATGTAATTCATTCTAACGACACTTTATTTAAGGGAGTCATAAAAATACTACTCTACGCACTCATGTAGGCAAACAGAAGCAGCTTTTCTGTGCCTCATAAATTACTCTATTTTCTGAAGCAAGACAAGGCAACAGAGATACATTTTGATCAAATTGCCCATCAGCCATGGTCTTTAGCACTGAATTTCTACAATACACAATACCAACAGTTCTTTTCCCTTTTGATTAAAGAAAAAAATTACTCTCTTGAAGATCAAAGGACACAAGACTTCGTGAGACCTCTGACAAAATTAATACAGTAACCCAAAGATATATCAGGAAAAAAAAAGTTTTTTCATAATAAGCTCATAAAGTACACATCAAAAAATTGTTTACTACATAAATTTCTATGTAATTAAAGGACACAAAATACATTCCACACTTTACTTATCTCCAGCACCTTCAAATAATTTAAAACAAATACTTGGAAAACTAAATTAAATCAACTTAAATAGCTATTCAATACAATACAAAATATAAGATAGATAGGACTAACTACTGGTGTGGACAGTAGGTGCAATGAAAATTCAGAGAAGGGCAATGACTCTAAACTTGAAAAGTCATGGTTGAGAAGTGGTAGCCAAGCTGGGTCTTGAAGGACTAGTAGGATTTAGATAGGAGAAAGGGAAAAGCCAAGGCAACTGTATGACCAGGGTATAAAGGAAATGCCTCCAAGCATCCTTATGTTCCTACAGAGGCTCTGAGGATGGAAGAGGGGTATGAATGCAGCCAGGTAGGCTCTACCACTAAACTACTTGGGAAGTCCTGGGCAGGTTACTTACCTGAGCCTTGGCTTCTTATCCTTAAAGCAATAAAGTTAGAGTAAAACTTCCCTCACAGAATTTGAGTAAAGATTATATGAAACACCAAGTATGAAATCTGGCTAGCCCAGTGTCAGCCATGTAATGAGTTCTCAGACAAAACCTAGTTTCACCTACTTTGCAGTTAAGCAGTGTTTTGATAACACCTTCACAATATCCTCTGTCTTCTTTACTATTACTTATTTTCTATTTACCACTACTTAATTACTATTACATAAAATTAAATACTTATTTTAATCTTTTCTTGAAAATAACACTTTATTTCAATATCTATTCTTTAGCCTTACCCCAGGTAATATTTAAACTCATGAAATGTTTTATTATTACTCACCAAAATAAATTCGTAACTATTAAAGTAAAAAGAAATGTTCATGGGTGAACTTCCCCCAAATAACTCAAGATTCAACTTGTAGAAATACTAAAGTGTTCTTCTTATAAGTAGTATACTAATGTGATGAAAATACATTTTGGTACAGTATTACTTTAAAAATTTTTCAAGTCTGCTATATTACATACCTGTTTTAACTTATAGACTTCAATGTTTCTCACATGATATATACTCCTTATTGTAGAAGAATTATAAGGGGGGCACTCAAAATGACCTTAGGTTGAAGAAGAAAAATAAGCTATATTCAATTCCCTTAAATACTGCAAATACAAACATAGACACACACTTCTCCAAAATTGATGTTTGTTATCAGTGCTTTTGGCTCTTAAGAATTTATTTAAAACACTGCTCTTAATATGCTGGTACTTTCTACTAATAATGGATCACAAATCATAAATCGAAATAATTAGGGGGCTTGTGACTTTCAAAGATAAATTATGTTTAATTATGAAATATACTATATATACATAGTTGAAAATTGAAAAGATACCACTAGAAAGGTAGAGTAAAAAGTATCCCTTAAAACAATAAAAAGTGACAGTAAATCAATGGTTGCCTAGAGCTGGGATAGGAGTGGAGATTAACTGAAAATAGGCACAAAACTTTTTAGGGTGATAGAACTGTTCTAAATTTGAGGCTAGGGGCAGTGGCTCACATCTGTAATTCTAGTACTTTGGGAGGCCAAGACAGGAGGATTGCTGAGGCAGAAAGTTTGAGACCAGCCTGAGCAATATAGTGAGACCCTCATCTCTACAAAAAATACAAAACTTGGGTGGTGCCTGTGGCTCAAGGATTAAGGTGCCAGTCCCATATGCCGGAGGTGGTGGGTTCAAACCCAGCCCCAGCCAAAAAACCACAAAAAAAAAAAATTTAGCAAGGTGTTGTGGCATGTACCCCTAGTCCCAGTTACTTGAAAGGCTGAAACAGAAGATCATTTGAGCCCAGGTACTTGAGACCGCACTTAGGAGTCTGAACTCTTTCACTCAAGAACACTTGAGTGAAACCCTATCTCAAAAAGAAAAAAAAAAATTGTTCTAAATCTAGGTGGTGGTAGTGGTTCAACAGTATATAAATTTTAGCTCAACAAAACTGCTTTAAGGCCAAAAAAAAAAAAAAGCTCTCTCTCATTCCTATACCCCTCTGCCATCAGTAACCTTACCTAGAGGCAACAAATGTTAATCAGATTTTGTATTTTATTCCAGGGATATCACCTGTGTATTTAATACACATATTTCTTTTTTGGCTTGAAACAATAATTTATTATTTTGCTATCCAAGATAAGTGAAAGAAACAAGGCACAGAACATGTATTAAAGTGTACTACAGTTGTAGAATATGGGAGATGATGGATATGTTGGTTTGCTTGACTATAGCAATTGTTTCACTATGTATATGAATATCACGTAAATAATGCATATGATTTTTAAAAATGAGGGATATTAAAAAAAAAAAAAGATGGTGGGCTTGCAGTCTCATATGAAGGCTTAACTATGCAACAATTTGCTTCTAAGTTCCTGTACATAGTTGTTGGAAGCTTTAGCTTTAGTTCTTCTAAATGTCTGACCTCGTAGGGCTATTGCTCCTTTTTAAAAAATTACTTCATAAACGTATGTCATAAAGTTATATCATGATGTACTTAACTAGTTCCTACCTTTTGTTATTACAAACAAGGCTAAAATAAGAGACTGTACATAAACAACATTTTGTACTTGTTGAATATATCTTATAGAGAAATACCCAGAAATGGAACTGCTGGTTCAGAGTACTTTTATAATTTCCACACACATTATATATTACCAACTGTCATCCTGAGAGTGGATCCAATTGGTTCCCACCCTTGTATATCCATGCCAACAGCTTCGAATAACGGAGAACAGAGTGGCAGGGAACAGACTTGTTATTTAACAGTAACATTGAAAATGTAAGGTTTAGCTGTCAATTTAATTAATGAAATTTGTGTAATTAATGTGAACCCAAGATATTCCTTCAACTTTAAAATCAAGCTATAGTTCATTCAGACACAACTGAATGAATAAGTATATTGTGATATACTTATACAATGAAATATTATTCACAAGTAAACAGATTAGAATACATGTATCAACATGGATTTCAGAAACACGTTAAACAAAGAAGCAAGTTGCAGAAAGATACAAGCAGTAAGATGTATTTATATGAAGTTTAAAACATGCTATATAGTATATTGTTTAAAGCTCTTACATAGGTATGTGATGCGAAATAATCAAGTAAATGATAAACAGCAAATTCAGAAGAGCAACCCCTGGTGAGGAGAATGGGACTGAGGACAAGTAAACAATGAACTTCAATTGTATCTGTATTGTTTTCTTTCTTTCTTCTTCTTCTTCTTTTTTTTTTTTTAATTTTAGGCATCTCCTCAGAAGTATTGTTTTATTTCTTAAAAATCAAAATAAAAAGTGTCCAAAGACTTAAACAGTGGATGCACAAGATGTATGTTACAGTGTTATCTATATTTTTATATGTATAAAGTATTTTACAATAAAAAATTAATAATTCTCAAAACAATAATACCTTTTCGATAGTCATGGGATTTAAAGATACCAGAGATTCCACCAATTCTTACACCCCGGTATTTTACCACACCAGCCAAACCTGAAAAATTATGAAGTTAAATAAAATTACTATAGGCAAAAGCAATTTCTTTACATTAATTTAATAAACCATTTAGAGGCCTAGAATTCCATACAGTTGTAAAATTATTTGCAAATTAAGTACTATGATGAAGTCACTCTTTTTACACAAAAATATACCAACAATATATATAAGGTAGACTAAGGAGTGGCCTAGAAGCAGATCAGCCAAGAGATTAAGTGGATTCTGAAAAGGACAAAAGAGATATAGTGTTGAGAGGGAAAGAGACATAATTTGGCACCTAACTGAAAATAGGGGCTAGATGGTGGGAGTGGGGAGATAGGGGAAAATGTCGTATGCTGTATTTACATGTTATAAATCTAAAAGTTAACAGGTATAAGGTATAAAGAACCTGAAATTTCTACATTATACTTCTGATTGATCATCTTCAGACAATTTCATCTTTTCACAACACTAAAGCTGTCAAAAGATGATCAATCAGTAATACAGAAACTAAAGAGTTCTAAAGTTATAACTTTGTTATTGGAAAAACCTATAAATAATTCTAGAAAAAATACATTTAAATAAAGGGATGAAAGGATTCTATATTTATTCAAAAAGACTAAAACTGAAACTGAATCTAATGAGATCTATCAATCTAAATGCAGAAAATAAAAGGAACATTTTAAAAATACCAGGAATCTGGCTCAGTGCCCATAGGACAGTGGTTACAGCGCCAGCCACGTACTCCAAGTGTAGTGGGTTCAAACCTGCTCTGGGACAGCTAAACAACAATAACAACTGCAACAGAAAAATAGCTGGGAGTTGTGGCGGACACCTGTCCTAGCTACTTGGGAGGCTGAGGAAAAAGAAATACTTAATCTCATAAGTTTGAGGTTGCTGTAAGTTGTGATGCCACAGCACCCTACTGAGGGCCACAAAGTGAAACTCTGTCTCAAACAAACAAACGAACAAACAAAAAACCCCAGGAATCTAATAAGCTAAATCCTGAATGCAAGAAATTCTGCACAACAAATTTCCCATTTTCTTCAAGAAATAAATCACATGAAAAAGAGAGAGAGGGAGAGAGATGGATCATTATAGCCTAATAGAGTTCAGAATCATGACAACCAAATAAAATGTGCAGCCTTGTTTAGACCTTATTTAAACAAATCAACTGTAGAGCAAACATCTTTCACAATAGTAGGGAAATCTAACCATGAACTAACAACAGAGAATAAGGAATTACTGTTACTTTAGTTAAGTATAATTACAGTACTGTAGTTATAATATTTTTAAAATTCCTTATCACTTAGAAATATATACTGAAATATGTATAAGCAAAATAAATCTAATGGCAGGAGTTTCCTTTAAAACATTCCAATCATTTCCTCCCACAAAAATGTTTAGGGGGATGTAAGGTGAAAATAAAGACTGTGAGGGCAGCACCTGTGGCTCAAAGGAGTAGGGCGCCGGTCCCATATGCCGGAGGTGGTGGGTTCAAATCCAGCCCCAGCCAAAAACTGCAACAACAAAAAAAAAGAAAGAAAGAAAACAAAGACTGTGGAATAATAACAGTTGTTGAAGATGGTTAACAGGTAAAAAGACTCATACTCTGGTGTATCCTTAACAATTTCCATTAAAAGTTTAAGAATTTTCTGGCTCGGCGCCTGTGGCTCAAGCGGCTAAGGCGCCAGCCACATACACCTGAGCTGGTGGGTTCAAATCCAGCCTGATCCGCCAAACAACAATGATGGCTGCAACCAAAAAACAGCCAGGCGTTGTGGCGGGTGCCTGTAGTCCCAGCTACTTGGGAGGCGGAGACAGGAGACTCGCTTGAGCCCAGGAGTTTGAGGTTGCTGTGAGCTATGATACCATAGCACTCTAACCAGGGCGACAGCTTGAGGCTCTGTCTCAAAAAAAGAAAAAAAAAAAGTTTAAGAATTTTCTAATCCAATAAAAAGTAAAAAATAAAGGGACTACAAATAGTGTGAGCCTATATAGTTATAGTAACTATTGCTTAAAACATTAAATGAAGCATGATTTATTTTCATGATTAATCGTTTAATAATTAACTATTTTAATTAAATTTTCATGATTATTTAAATTCATGACATTCCCCAAATACTATATATCTCAAGATTCTTCCCAACTGACACAAATCCTGACTAGGCTCTTCCATCCCATCAATCCAAAAAATTACCTATGAACACATACCTAAATAATAAATGTTTGGTGCCACCCAGCCACCATAGGGCAACTCTTGCAAATGATTTGAGGCTTCATGGTTTCCCCCAATGAATATTGTGAGAACTGGGGCCTTTTTCTCTCCAGAGTAATACCTACAACATAAGAATAAAGTTGTCAGTTACATAACAGCAGAAAAGCAAAATAAGGTCCAAAGGAAAAACTTGAGCTCATTATAAAAAGTTAAAAAGCTCTTTCTGGGCCGCACCTGTGGCTCAGTGAGTAGGGCGCTGGCCCCAAATACCGAGGGTGGTGGGTTCAAACCCAGCCCCGGCCAAACTGCAACAAAAAAATATTCAGGCGTTGTGGCGGGCACCTGTAGTCCAGCTACCAGGGGGGCTGAGGCAAGAGAATCGCCTAAACCCAGGAGTTGGAGGTTGCTGTGAGCTGTGTGATAGCACTCTACGGGGGGTGATAAAGTGAGACTCTGTCTCAAAAAAAAAAAAAAGTCAAAAAGTTCTTTCTAAAGAAATTGCCCAATATCCATCCTGTCCTTATGAATGAAGATTTGCCTCCCTGGGTTTCATTGCTAGTGCATGTTCAAATGAGATCAAGAACTTCGTCGAGTTCATTGCCATAACCTCATCTTCTAGAACGGGGGCAAACCAATGGCGGGCGTCTAGTGAAAACTCCTGGATCATTAAATGAACAGATCCCAGAGTCCCATCAAGTACAAGCTAGAAGCTAAACTTGTCAGCTTCGTCCCCCACTTTGTCCCTTTGAGCTCCTGTGAAGCAGGTACATGGAAAGAAGGTATACGAAAAGAAGGTATATGGAAAGAGAAAATGACATTTCTTAAGAGCCAGGTCCTACAGACATAGGGTGAACAAAGACGGGATCTATAGTAAACAGGTAATTAGAGGCAGAAAGGGCTTCGAACCCATTCCCGGGTCTCTGTCCACAGCTGGATTGCCCACCTCGCACCGGCGGGTTCCAGGGCCAGGCCACGCCCCTCACCTGTAGAAGGTCTGCATGTGGCGGTACTTCGGCGGCACGGCCATGCAGCGCAGGTCGGCCTCGTTGCGCACTGCCTGGAAGTCGCCGCAGCACAACAGTAGGTCCACGCGCCCCGGGCCGCGCCGCTCCGCCAGCGCCAGCGTCTCATAGATCTTGTCCAGCTCGCCGTGGCAGCAGCCAGCCACAGCCACCCGCATCCTGCCGGCCCGAGACGGTGAGGGTTCCACGCAACTCCCTAGACCACGGTCAGTCCAAGACAGACTGCGCGGAAGACCAGACGGCACGCTCACCTCCCGCCGGCATGAACACGGCCGCCGCCTTTTTGGACGCCTGCAAAATAACTCACTTCCGTTTCCCAAATCTCGCGAGAGAGGGAATGGCTCCGGCGCGGCTGACACCGGGATTCCGGGAGCCGTCAAATTAGCTCCTGGGCTTTGTCTGGCTTTGCAGGACTTTGAGTCGTATGTAAAATGTTAGGAAGTAGGAATTTAGTTTGATAAAATTAAACCAACTTAAATGAGTGAGCAGGCGCCATGGCGAATTCCCTTAGGACGAACGTCTCAATGATAAAGACAGTTGCCTAAAGATTTTTTCAAAGACACCCCGAAGTAAGTATAATTTTAAAATAAAACTTAAAAACTCACTGAGGGTTTTTAAAAACTATCCCTCCTAAGAGTTTCTAAAATTACCACTTTTTTTTTAAAGGGGGCAGGAGACTTTTAATTTTCCTACCAAATAATTTTCCTAACTAGAATGCAAGTTCAATGACAGCAGATGAATGCCTCGAAAACTTCTGGAAGGAAAAAGAACCAAACTAATAAAAGTGACCAAGACAGAAACAGGCAAGCGGTGGGGGGAAATTCAATCAGGAAAAAGTAATCAGGTTGGGCATGGAGGCTCACCCTATAATCCTAGCACTCTGGGAGGCCGGAAGAGTGGATTGCTTGACCTCAGGAGTTAGAGACCAGCCTGAGCAAGAGTGGCCTGTCTCTACTGAAAACAGAAAACGAGCTGAGCGTTGTGGCGGGCGCCTGTAGTTCTAGGCACCGGGAGTCTGCGGCAAGAGGATCGCTTAAGCCCAGGAGTTTGAGGTTACTGTGAGCTATGATGCTAAGGCCCTCTACCCAGAGCGATTGAGTGAGACTTTGTCTGGGGGTGGTGGGAAGGTAATCTAATCAAGGGATTACAGCGAATGATAAATCCATCTCTCCATATATTCTCACAAGACTTTCAGAATCAAGTGATTCCTGGCCAAAAAACAAACGCAAAATTGTTTCATTCTCCAGTGGATTTGGATAAAAACTAATAATAAAATCAGTTACAACTCCAAGAGGAGAACTTGCAGAAGAACCACCCTGGGTCTGTAAGGAATTGCACATGAAATGACACCTTTATGCTGTGTTGGGGTCACTGTCAGATTACTGTATCAAGCTGAAGATGTTACCACTGCCTGAGCAGGCACATTTCAATGGGAAAATGCTTTTTCTCTTTATGTGCTCTGCACTAATAAGCTGGTTCAGTAATAAATATGTGAGACCTTTTGTTTGAAAAATAACAATAATAAGATACTTAGACTTGATTCTGTTTTCCTGTCTGATGTACCAGCCAAGATGTCATTCATGTAAAAGGCAACAAGCATGGAAACACAATCAAGGAAAGAACTCCAGAGAAACAATTCTAGTGGGCCCTTCTTGAAAAAATATTATTTGACAATTAAATACAGTCAAATAAGAATTAACTGAAAATTGAAGACTCAGGAAAGAAGAGCTGTCTCTGAAAGATAGATAATTAAAAGCAGAGCAGAGTAAGGGATGGGTAATATTGTAGAGTACTTAACTAATATAAGGTGGCTCAGGTAGGCCTTGCTGTTAGGATGGCATATTGAGCACAAACCTTCATAAAGAAAGGGAGGGTCCTATGTGGATGTCTAGGCAATGAGTTTTCAAGTCAGTTTATAAAGTGTTAACAAACATCAGAAAAAAACATTTGTCCTTAGTATCTGTATCTTTTAAGTGAATGATGTGATTATGGCACATACTACCACCTGATAGCAGCATACTCTACAGGAAAACTACAGAGGGTTTTATTTTTATACATATATACATATATCACTTTTTTTTTTTTTTTTAGAGACAGAGTCTCACTTTATGGCCCTCTGTAGAGTGCCGTGGCCTCACACAGCTCACAGCAACCTCCAACTCCTGGGCTTAAGCGATTCTCTTGCCTCAGCCTCCTGAGTAGCTGGGACTACAGGCACCCGCCACAACGCCCGGCTATTTTTTGGTTGCAGTTTGGTTTACCGACTGAGCCACAGGCGCCGCCCCATATATCACATTTTTAAAAAGGAAGAAACTATTAAAAATAGTACTCAAGTTATGTCTGACTTCTGTCATTACAAGCAATACAAGATACAATATACAAGACAAAAATGTTAATACATATTGAGTGTTACAATTTTAATACAGTTTTTTCTTTTCTTAAAATGTCAATGTAGTTTTTAGCACCCTCTGTATTTAAGGAG
This sequence comes from Nycticebus coucang, assembly GCF_027406575.1. Taxonomy (NCBI): domain Eukaryota; kingdom Metazoa; phylum Chordata; class Mammalia; order Primates; family Lorisidae; genus Nycticebus; species Nycticebus coucang. The sequence goes on from NC_069787.1 coordinate 105,145,072, forward strand.
GGAACATGCCTGTGGTGCTGAAACTGTAAGGTGAAGGTGTAAAGACAGGCCAAATTTTAAACTTGTCATTTTGCTGGACTTTCTGATTTCAGAAGAAGAAAAAAACAAGGAATATCTGTTGTTTACAGATTTTATGACTTCCAAAGTCTTTTCCTGTATTGTAAATGGTGAAAAGATCAGATTCACTTTGCCTCTCCATTTTGAAATACATTTGCCGGACATGGTCATTCTTACTTAAAGGAGATGGGGGACTCTGTGACATAGGCAATCTGGAAAATCATATAGCCTTCTAAAGACAGGCTGATTCTCCCATACATATAAGAAGCTTTTGTCCTACCTGGGGTTTTGGAGGATCTTCCAATGTTTCTACATCTAATTCCAAAGAAATAGTATCTTAATTGTTCGATTAGACAAATGTTTATTGGCAAGCCAGACTCTGCGAGGAGTAGCAGGCAGGGCTGTGCCTGATTTGTTCCTGTTTGTATAAGACTTCAGGTCAGAGCTTGGGTGCTCACTTCACCTTAAGGACTTCCTATGACTTCAGCCCTGGTGTGGCTTCCCTCCTCTGTGTTCCCCTGGCTCCAAACCCTCACACTTAAGGCCCTACACCCTCTCACTTATCAACCAGTGATCTAATGACTTGTTCACTTGTCTCCACTTCTTGCCTGAAACTCTGTTAGAACGGGGAATATATCTATCTTATTCATAATTGTATTCCCAGTCCTGGGCAAAGTGCCTGGCACATATAGGTACCCAATATGTGTGTGTTCACATGAATTAATTTCCAGGATTCTTGGCTAGGACCTCTTACTTTTATTTCAATGCGTTCCTTTTTCATTATTAAAGGAAAAATAATTGCTTAATCCACAGTAACTCAATTTGTTTACACTTAAATTCTTCACAGTATATTTCTTTCTTTCTTTCTTTCTTTTTTTTAGACAGAGTCTCACTTTATTGCCCTCGGTAGAGTGCTGTGACATCACAGCTCACAGCAACCTCCAACTCCTGGGCTTAGGCAATTCTCTTGCTTCAGCCTCTGAGTAGTTGGGACTAGAGGCACCCGCCATAACGCCAGGCAATTTTTTTATTGCAGTTTGTCTGGACTGGGCTCCAACCCACCACCCTGGGTATATGGGGCCAGCGCCCTACCCACTGAGCCACAGGCGTCACCCACACAGTATATTTCATAAGAACAAGGACATTCTCTTCATGACAATAGTACAATTATCAAAATCAAGACAATAATAATATACCTCATTTGCAGACTTTATTCAAATTTTTCCATTTTTCCTACTGATGTCCTTTCTTTTTTTCCAAGAGAAAAAAAAATTGTTTTTCCTTTTCCAAGACTCAATCGTAGATCACAAATTGTAATTAGTTGCTATATCACTTCAGTCTCCTTTATGGAAAGTATGTGTGTTACTTTGTAGAATGTCCCTCAATTAGGATTTATGTAGTGTTTTGTGATGATTACACACATCTATTTTTGGCAGAAATACCAGAGAAATGATGTTGTATCCTTTCCGGTGAATCATATCATGGTGTTTGTTTATCCCATTACTGGTGATACAAATTATAATTTGAATAAAGTGATGTTACCAAGTTTCTCCACTATCATTAGTGTCTTATGGAGAGATACTTTGAGACTGTGTAAAGACTTTGTGTCTCATACCTTTACCAATTAGTTTAACTTATGATTCTTGCCTGAGATAATTATAACTCATAAGGTTGTCAAGTGGTGATCATTTCTTCAGCATTTGTAAGTTTCAATTTTACTTTAGCAGTAATACAATTTTAAAAACAGGGGTTTTTTTTGAACAGTGGTTTCTAATAAAAGACTTTTAAAATAACTCACTATTTTTACTTTATGCATATACGTATTTCACACCCTCTGTGGACTTGATGAATTGCTGATACATTATTTCCTCTTGCAAAAACCTTTACAGACTTTTTGAAATCAGCTGGTTACTTAAGTGAATGCTTAGCAGTCTCCCCAGGGAGAGTCATCTCAGGTTCCAGAGGACTGTGGGAGCTCTGGAAAGAACTTTGAAATGACAGAAAACTGTGCCTAAATTAATTCAGCCTCTTATTTCCCAAGCAAGCTTAACCGTAAATTATTGAACCTCTCACAGTCTCACTAGTATTCCTGTCTGATGAGGATAGGAACCATGTCTTTATTTCACTTTGAAATCCTACTTCAGTGCTTGCACAAGTGAAGCTTTGACCTGTACTGTACCTCCTGGATACCACTGTTAATCCATTTTCTGTATTTATTTATTTGCATTACCTCCTCTGTTTCCAAATCTTCTTAAAGATCCTTCTATAATTTCCTTTGGGGACTATTAAGTTTTTGGTTCATATCTATCTTGGTATACTTTAAGAGTTCCTATTTTTGTATGTATATTTTTCTTTTTCTTTTTTTTTTAATTGTTGGGGATTCATTAAGGGTACAATAAGCCAGGTTAACGCTGATTGCATTTCTTAGGTAAAGTCCCTCTTGCAATCATGTCTTGCCCCCAGAAGGTGTGGCACACACCAAGGCCCCACCCCTCTACCTCCATCCCTCTCTGCTTTTCCTTCCCCCCACCATGATCTTAATTGTCATTAATTGTCCTCATACCAAAATTGAGTACATGGGATTCATGCTTCTCCATTCTTGTGATGCTTTACTAAGAATAATGTCTTCCACTTCCATCCAGGTTAACATGAAGGATGTAATGTCTCCATTTTTTTTAATAGCTGAATAGTATTCCATGGTATACATATACTACAGCTTGTTAATCCAATCCTGGGTTGGTGGGCATTTAAGCTGTTTCCACATTTTGGCGATTATAAATTGAGCTGCAATAAACAGTCTAGTACAAGTGTCCTTATGATAAAAGGATTTTTTTCCTTCTGGGTAGATGCCCAGTAATGGGATTGCAAGATCAAATGGGAGGTCTAGCTTGTGTGCTTTGAGGTTTCTCGATACTTCCTTCCAGAAAGGTTGTACTAGTTTGCAGTCCCACCAGCAGTGTCAAAGTGTTCCCTTCTCTCCACATCCACGCCAGCATCTGCAGTTTTGAGATTTTGTGATGTGGGCCATTCTCACTGGGGTTAGATGGTATCTCAGGGTGGTTTTGATTTGCATTTCTCTAATATATAGGGATGAGGAACATTTTTTCATATGTTTGTTAGCCATTCATTTGTCTTCTTTAGAGAAAGTTCTATTCATGTCTCTTGCCCATTGATATATGGGATTGTTGGCTTTTTTCATGTGGGTTAATTTGAATTCTCTATAGATCCTAGTTATCAAGCTTTTTTCTGATTCAAAATATGCAAATATCCTTTCCCATTGTGTAGGTTGTCTCTTTGCTTTGGTTGTTGTCTCCTTGGCTGTACAGAAGCTTTTCAGTTTAATGGAGTCCCATTTGTTTAATCTTTGTTGTTGTTGCCATTGCCACGGCAGTCTTCTTCATGAAGTCTTTCCCCAGGCCAATATCTTCCAGTGTTTTTCCTATGCTTTCTTTGAGGATTTTTATTGTTTCGTGCCTTAAATTTAAGTCCTTAATCCATCTTGAATCAATTTTTGTGAGTGGGGAAAAGCGTGGGTGCAGTTTCAGTCTTTTACATGTGAATATCCAGTTCTCCCAACACCATTTATTGAATAGGGAGTCTTTCCCCCAAGGTATGTTCTTGTTTGGTTTATCGAAGATTAGGTGGTTGTAAGATGTTAGTTTCATTTCTTGGTTTTCTATTCGATTCCAAGTGTCTATGTCTCTATTTTTGTGCCAGTACCATGCCGTCTTGACCACTATGGCTTTGTAGTACAGACTAAAATCTGGTATGCTGATTTTTTATTACTAAGAACTGCCTTAACTATACGGGGTTTTTTCTGGTTCCATACAAAACGCAGAATCATTTTCTCCAAATCTTGAAAGTACGATGTTGGTATTTTGATAGGAATGGCATTGAATAGGTAGATTGCTTTGGGAAGTATAGACATTTTAACAATGTTGATTCTGCCCATCCATGAGCATGGTGTGTTCTTCCATTTGTTAAAATCCTCTGCTATTTCCTTTCTGAGGATTTCATAATTTTCTTTATAGAGGTCCTTTACCTCCTTCATTTTCTTTGAAACTATGGTGAAGGGAGTTGTGTCCTTAATTAGCTTCTCATCTTGACTGTTATTGGCGTATACAAAGGCTACTGACTTGTGGACATTGATTTTATATCCTGAAACATTACTGTATTTTTTGATGACTTCTAGGAGTCTTGTGGTTGAGTCTTCGGGATTCTCTAAGTATAAGATCATGTCATCAGCAAAGAGGGAGAGTTTGACCTCCTCTGCTCCCATTTGGATTCCCTTTATTTCCTTGTCTTGCCTAATTGTATTGGCTCGAACTTCCAGCACTATGTTGAATAGTAAAGGTGACAGAGGACAACCTTGTCTGGTTCCAGTTCTAAGAGGAAAAGCTTTCAGTTTTACTCCATTCAGTAAAATATTGGCTGTGGGTTTGTCATAGATAGCTTCAATCAGTTTTAGAAATGTGCCACCTATGCCTATACTCTTCAGTGTTCTAATTAGAAAAGGATGCTGGATTTTATCAAATGCTTTTTCTGCATCTATTGAGAGGATCATATGATCTTTATTTTTGCCTCTCTTAATATGGTGGATCACGTTTATGAGAATTTTTGCATCTATATTCATGAGTAAGATTGGTCTGAAATTCTCCTTTTTGGTTGGGTCTTTTCCTGGTTTTGGTTTCAGGGTGATGTTTGCTTCATAGAATGTGTTGGGGAAGATTCCTTCTTCCTCAATTTCTTGGAATAATTTCTGTAGTACAGGAATAAGCACTTCCTTGAAGGTTTGATAGAATTCTGGAGTGAAGCCATCTGGACAAGGGCATTTTTTGGTTGGAAGATTTTTTATTGTTTCTTTAATCTCAGTGCTTGAAATTGGTTTGTTCAAGAGCTCTATTTCTTCCTGGCTAAGTCTAGGGAGAGGGTGTGATTCCAAATATTGATCCATTTCCTTCACATTGTCAAATTTCTGGGCACAGAGTTTCTGGTAGTATTCAGAGATGATCTCTTGTATCTCTGTGGGATCAGTTGTTATTTCCCCTTTATCATTTCTGATTGAGGTTACTAGAGATTTTACTTTTCTATTCCTTGTTAGTCTGGCCAATGGTTTATCTATTTTATTATTTTTTTCAAAAAAACCAACTCCCTGTTTCATTAATTTTCTGAGTAATTCTGTTGTTTTCAATTTCATTGATTTCTGATTTGATTTTGGAGATTTCTTTTCTTCTACTGATATTAGGCTTAGATTGTTCTTCTTTTCTCAACTCCATAAGATGGCTTGTGAGTTTGTTGATGTGCTCTCTCTCTGTTTTTCGAATGTAGGCATCTAAAGTGATACATTTTCCTCTCAAAACTGCTTTTGCAGTATCCCACAGGTTTTGGTAGCTTGTGTCTTCATTGTTGTTATGCTCGAGGAAGTTAATAATTTCCTGTTTTATTTCTTCCTGCACCCATCTGTTATTCAACAGAAGATTGTTTAATTTCCATGTCTTTGTGTGGGGTTGAACATTTTTGTTAGAGTTGAGTTCCACCCTTAGTGTCTTATGGTCTGAGAAGATACAAGGTAAAATTTCAATTCTTTTGATTCTGTTGATATTTGTTTTGTGTCCCAGGATATGATCAATTTTGGAGAATGTTCCAAGGGGTGATAAGAAGAATGCATATTCTTTATCTTTGGGATGGAGTGTTCTATATGCGTATATCAAGCACAGTTGTTCTAGGGTCTCATTTAAATCTCTTATATCTTTGTTTAATTTCTGTTTAGAGGATCTGTCCAGCTCTGTAAGAGAAGTGTTAAAGTCCCCTGTTATTATGGTATTATTGGATATCATATTGCTCAGACTGAGTAAGGTCTGTTTCAAGAATCTGGGAGCATTTAAATTGGGTGCATAAATATTTAGAATTGAAACATCTTCTTGTTGTATTTTTCCCTTGACCAATATAAAGTGACCATCTTTGTCTTTTTTGACTTTAGTTGCTTTAAATCCACATGTATCTGAAAATAAGATCGCAACTCCTCTTTTCTTCTGAATTCCATTTGCCTGAAAAATTGTCTTCCAACCCTTGACTCGGAGCTTTAATTTGTCTTTTGAAACCAGGTGTGTTTCTTGCAGACAGCAAATGGATGGCTTGTGTTTTTTAATCCAGTCAGCCAATCTATGTCTCTTCAGTGGGGAATTCAAGCCATTAACATTTATTGAGATAATTGATAAGTGTGGTAGTGTTCTATTCATCTTATTTAGTGAGAGTCCATTGCTTAGTTTTATCTTTTGCATCAGTGTGGAGGTTAGGTTCTGTCCTTTAATTTCTGAGTTCTTACTTTGCTGCTGATCCATTTTGATGGTCTGTGTGTAGAACAGGTTGAAGAATTTCCTGTATAGCTGGTCTTATTGTGCCAAATTTCCTCAATGTTTGTATATCCATAAATGATTTGATTTCTCCGTCAATTTTAAAGGTTAGCTTAGCAGTGTACAAAATTCTGGGTTGGAAATTGTTCTGTTTAAGTAGGTTAAAGGTAAATGATCATTGTCTTCTTGCTTGGAAAGTTTCATTAGAGAAGTCTGCAGTCACTCTGATGGATTTGCCCCTGTAGGTCAACTGGCGCTTATTTCTGGCAGCTTGCAGAATGTTTTCTTTTGTCTTGACTTTGGTCAGGTTCATCACAATGTGTCTTGGAGAAGCTCGATTAGAGTTGAGGCGACCTGGGGTCCAATAGCCCTCTGAAAGCAGTGTGTCAGAATCTTTGGTGATATTTGGGAAATTTTCATTGATAATATTCTCTAGTATGGCTTCCATTCCTCTGGGGTATTCTTCTTCCCCTTCTGGGATTCCTATAACTCATATGTTGGAACGCTTCATAAGGTCCCATAATTCTGACAGTGAACGTTCTGCTTTCTCTCTCTTCTTTTCTGTCTCTTTTTTTACTATCTGAGTTATTTCAAGAACTTTGTCTTGTACCTCTGAAATTCTTTCTTCTGCCTGGTCTAACCTGTTGCTGATACTTTCCATTGCATCTTTAAGTTTCCTAATTGACTGCTTTAGTTCCTTCAGCTCTGCTATGTCCTTTCTATATTCTTCATATCGTTCATCTCTTATTTGATTCTGTTTTTGGATTTCCTTTTGGTTATTTTCCACTTTATTAGCAGTTTCCTTCATTGTTTCCATCATTTCCTTCATTGTTTTCATCATGTGTATTCTAAATTCCCTTTCTGTCATTCCTAACATTTCTTTATTGGTGGAATCCTCTGCAGTAGCTACCTCATGGTCCCTTGGAGGGGTTGTTCTGGACTGGTTCTTCATGTTGCCTGGAGTTTTGTGCTGATTCTTCCTCATAAGTGTTTTCTTTTATCTGTTTCCTTGCCCTAATTTTCCTTTCACTTCCTCTTGCTCTTTGAGTTCCTGTGCCTGTGGACTAAGGTTTCGATGAGTCCTTTTGGTATAGGACCAGAAGGATGAGAAGGTTGAAAAGCAAGAAGGGATGGAAGAAAGAATGAAGGAACGAAAAGGAAATAGAGAAAGGAGAGGGGGTGGGTAAAAGGAATATTGACAAGAAGAAGAGAGGCACAGAAAGAGGGAGACAGAGCAATATAGGTGTACAGTAGGGTACATTGATACAACCTTAAAAAACCCCAACCTCTGGCGGTGCGTGGTTGGGTGGTTCCCTTGAGGTCAGCAACTCTTTGCTAACCTGATCAGACAGTACCCCACCTCCACCAAGTAGAGAGGAAAGACAAAAATGCTATAAATCAAACCAAAACAAGCAAACAGAAAACTTTACAGGATAAAATTGGGTGAAAAACCAAATAATAAGGGTAGAAACACTAGCAAAAATGAAGTTCTAGTTATTGAAAAGGCAGCAATGGGAAATTGTATTTATACTCGAAAACTGGAGAAAGAAAAGAAAATATCTGTATGGAAAAGTTTGAAATTAAAAAACAAAACAACAATAACAACATCAAAATCAACAAGAAACAAACAAACAAAACAAAACAAAACAACCCAAAACAAAGCAGTCTATATATCTTGCTGTATATTGTCTGGGCAACAGGTGGTCTTCTGGGGTATGAGGTGTTAATTACAATGCTGATACGACTGGAGGCCTCTGCTGATTTCTCAAACCCCACAGGGTAGACACCCTAAGTCTCTCTTCAGCCCTCTTAAAAGGCACTTTAAGCTTCTAAACTTGCTAAGCAGAAACTTTCCCAGGAAAGTGCTTCTCGCTGGAATCACTGGTGAAGTGGCTATCCACTTACCTAGTGTGCCAAAACTGGTCTCACTCTGCCCCTGAGGGTTAGGGCTATAAGGCGGCTCAGACCCCGCCTTTAGGCTGCTCAGTCACTAGGTTACTAGGTCCCGCCCGATCCTTGCTCTGCAACCCCTAGGGCGGACCTTGTTGGGGCAGTTGTCTCACCATGGCTCCCTGCAGCCCACAGCCAAACACTATTAGCGCCATCCGTCCGGCTCAGCGGCTCAATCTGGAGTCCCAGACAACGCCCAAAGTTCTCCGCACTCCTGCTCAAGCTCTCCCCAAGGCAGTTCAACTGAGTGCCAAGTCCAAAAACACCAAAACAGTTCACAGGTAAGGCCTTTCCAGTTTGCAGTCTCACTGCTACTGCACTTACAGCTGTTGGCAGGATTAGACCTATCGAACACACGCGATTACTTGACAGTTTTCCACTGTTTTTGTCCTCCTCTTGGGGTCCAGAAGTCTCTCGCTGTATCCTCAAAGGGATGATTATAGGCAGATCCCACCAGCCAGAGATGCCTAGAGTCTTATCTCCCCAGACTCACCATGCCCAGATGCAAGAAAGCTGTTACTCAGCTGCCATCTTGCTCTCCACCCGCCTGTATGTATATTTTTCTATTGTAAAAAATCGACTTTCTTTCTCATCCTGGGCAGTTCCACATAGATATTTATAACTGTTTTTTAGATTTTTTTTCTGGCTACTTCCTGTTTTGCATTTCTATTTTTCTTTATTAAACTCACACTTTGTTTTAATTACTTTTCCAGAAATTAATACTGCTCTAAGAGCCATGGGAGGATGAGGAGAAATATTATTCCTGTTTTCAGGGATATTTCCCTAATCAACACAGCATCATAGTTAACTAGTCTGTTGTTACAGGAAAGCTGAATCAAAATTTCCTCTTAGCCCCTGGTTTCTATTCATTGTTTTGATTTGAAAAGAGTATCTAAAGCAGCGGTTCTCAACCTGTGGGTTGTGACCCCTTTGGGAATCGAATGACCCTTTCACAGGGGTCACCTAAGACCACCGGAAAACATTTCTGATGGTCTTAGGAAGTTAGACACTGCTCCTCTGTCCGTCTCCAGACAGGTCCGCCCACATGCAGATATGCCCCATATGAGTACCTGACATCAGGACCCTCACCTCATCACATACACCCAGTACAGATACAGGTGTATGTGACAGGGTTGGTGCCATAATGTATTTATGCAGACCAGTCACATATGTGTAGAGAGCAGCTACTGTGTATAAAGTAGCTGCTGTGTTGAAAGCAGCAGTATTGGAGGTAAAATGACACTTTAATAATTAACTGGGTAAATGTAAAATCATGTACTGTAAAATCATTAACTACTGCAAAAAAAAAAAAAAAAAATCTGTACCAAGGGAACTTAATCTGGATGCTGATTGGTCTTTTTATATTCTGTTGTGGTTGATGTGAATACTGCCCCCTTGTGATAGTAACAGGTATGTAAAAAAAACAGAATGGTAAATCATAGGAAACTTTAATGAACTGTATTGACTGAACCATGTATCATTTTTTGCATTATTAAAGCTATTGTTATATATTATTTTCATTAGAGTACCACAAACAAAATGTAACAACTGTTGAAGCTTCATATTTGGTGGCACTCAGAATATGAAACCTCTCACCATTGCTGAGTATTTACTGTTGCCAGCGGCCAAAGACATTGTACAAGTTATGATCAGAGACAAATTTGTTATGAATTTGAGTGCAATTTCCTTATCTAATCACACTCTCCACAGAAGAATAGATGACATGTCTGCTGATATTCTTGATCAGGTAATCCAGGAAATTGAATCTGCTCCACTTCAAATTTTTAGTATCCAGCTTGATGAATCTACAGATGTTGCAAACTGTTCAGTTACTGGTTTAAATGAGGTACATTAATGACAACTTTAAAGATGAGTTTCTTTTTTGCAAACCTCTTGAAACGACAACTCCCAATGTGATATATTTGACACAGTTGGTTCATTTCTGAAAGAGCATAGATCTCTTGGGAAATGATGGTGTTTGCATAGATGGTTCTCCAGCTATGCTAGGATGTTGAGCTGGATTTCAATGTTTGGTACTGAATGAGTCATCAAAAGTCATCGGAATTCACTGTATGATCCATCAGCAAATATTAGCAACGAAGATGCTGCCACAAAAGTTACAAGAAGTAATGAAAAGTGTCATAAGTTCTGTCAACTTTGTGAAGGCAAGCACTTTACACAGCTGAGTGTTTTCACAACTGTGCAATGAGTTGGATATGCCAAATGATGCTCTGCTATTTCACTGAAGTGAGATGGTTGTAGAGAGAAAAAGTTTTTGAATGTGTTTTTGAGCTTTATGATGAACTCAAAACATTTTTAAATCAGAAAGCAAGACCGCAGTTTGAAGCACTTTTCAGCGATAAAAGTGAACTGCAGAAAATAGCTTACTTGGTTGACATCTTTGCCACCTTGAATGAGTTAAATTTATCACTGCAAGGACCAAATGCAACATGCCTTAATTTGTCTGAAAAGATCCTATCATTCCAAATGAAACTTCAGCTTTGGCAAAAAAAAAAAATTGGATGAAAATAAAATTTACATGTTGCCTATCTTATTTGCTTTCTTTGAGGAACATGACATTGAACCAGACAAAAAGATTAGGATCATAATTTCTGTGAAAGAATACTTGCACATGCTTACAGATGAAATTTCATCGTACTTTCCAAATCTACCTGACACCCCATTTGCACTTGCCAGAAGCCCATTCACATTCAAAGTTGAAGATGTTCCCGAGACAGCACAAGAGGAGTTCATCGAAATTATTAACCACGATGCAGCGAGAACTGATTTCTGTATAATGCCAGTTACAAAATTCTGGATCAAGTGTTTGCAGTCATATCCTGTTCTGTCTGAGACTGTGTTGCGCCTTCTTCTTCCCTTTCCAACAACATATCTTTGTGAAATAGGGTTTTCTAGCTTGTTGGTTATCAAGTCTAAATACAGAAGTAGACTTGTTGTGGAAGATGATCTTTGTTGTGCTCTTAGAAAGACTGCCCCAAGAATTTCTGATCTGGTGAGAAAGAAGCAATCTCAACCTTTGCACTGATGTTGGCTTTTTACACATACTGTTGCAAAATGTAGCAATGTAGTTTACTGTTGTTATATTAAGACTGTTACCCATGCTACACCATGCTTCAAGACAAAATTTCATTTATTTGTAATTAGAAATAAATATTTCACAATATATAATTACATAGTTTTTGTGATTAATCACTATGCTTTAATTATGTTCAATTTCTAACAATGAAGATACATCCTGCATATCAGATATTTACATTACGATTCATGACAGTAGCAAAATTATAGTTATGAAGTAGCAATGAAAATAATTTTATGGTTGCGGGGTCACCACAACACGAGGAACTGTATTAAAGGGTCACGGCATTAGGAAGGTTGAGAACCACAGATCTAAAGTTATTTAGCAGCAAATTTGAACAGGAAGCAAGATTCCTGATCTCCTAGCTTAGGGAGAATAGCTTGGCTATTGAATACTTCTTTCCTGTAAAATTCCATGTCAGTCTCCTGGAAATAAAACATGAAAGCCTGGGTAGATGTTGGCTGTCTAGAGGTACATTCCCTCTTTTCTCTCTGCTCTGATTTCAGCCATAACTGTAGTGAAAGTTCTGTGCAAGCTCAGATTTATGTTACCTATATCCCACTGCAAGAGGAAACTCTGCTTTTCTACATCAAGTTAAGGAATCCCTCTCTATTCTGTGCACAAGTAAAACCTAGGAGGGCAGGGAATTAACAGCCTTTAGGAAAACTTCAACTAATATAGAATGGGAATGGTGGACAATTGCTCTAGCTTCAAGATGTATAATTTAGCAAGGCATTCTGTATCTTTCTTAGAGGTTCTTGAGGAATAAACAGTGACCTCGATAATAGATACTTATATTGACTTTTTCTTCTTTCTTTTCTTACTCTCCCCAAACAATCAATTCTTTTCTACAGGAAGCACTTCCCAAGTAAACTACCTGCATTATAAATCTTTGTCCTAGGCTTAAACTAACTCAAAATTTCATTCAACAAACATTTACTAAATGACTATGCTAGGCACTGAGATTAAAGACCTAGGATATACAATTCCTTGGGTCTGCCCTAACGTATATAATGAGGGGACAAACAAGGAAATAATTACCCAAAACACCTACAATTACAATATAATTTTTCAGGTAATATATAAGTGGCAAGAACAAAGTGATGCATGAACACATAGGGAAAGGGGTCACCTAATCCATACTTGGGGGGAGGGATTTACTGGAGGATATATTTCTTGAGCTAATGAATGGAATGTGGATCAAATACAGCTATGACTCTTTATTATACAAATGTCAATATGTAGGTCAGTTGAAACCTAAGAATACTGTGAGTAAGGGTTATAATCTTCCCCTTTGTAGTATACAGTACTTGATGTGATTTTAGGTGGTACATGAATAAACATTTAAACTTTTTGTAGTTATGTATGTTAACATGTACTATGTAGAATAAAAATAAGAAGCACAACAAACTTGATTTCGCAAAATATTATGGTTTAGGATGAGGCTAAATTTTTTATTTGTTTATTTATTTAGAAACAGGGTCTTACTCTGTCACCCAGGCTGGAGTGCAGTGACCAGACCATAGTTCTTTGTAGCCTCAAACTCCTGGGTTCAAGTGATCCTCCTGCCTCAGTCTTGTGAGTAGCTGGAACTGCAGGTGTGCACTGCCACATCCAGATAATTTTTAAAATTTTTTTTGTAGAAATGAGATCTCACTATGTACCTAGTCTGGTCTTGAACTTCTCATCCTCCTGCCTTGGCCTCCCAAAGTACAAGGCTAAAATTTTTTAATGATTTGAAATTGTCTTTAAAGGACATATTGAATCAATAATTCCTGGGGACAGATTGGCAAAGATTGTGTAGGTGGTATGAACATTACTGAAATTTGGGAACTAGTGTTATAGGAGAAGTAATGTCTAGAAAGTCCTGCCTTCCAAGAGCTCTATAGTTTGTCAAGGAGGATGGATCCATAAGCAAGGGTGATAAATGCTACAATAAATTTGGAAACCAAGTACTGGAGAAGACAGGAAAACAGTGAAGACAGGGCGGCTCCTGTGGCTCAGTGAGTAGGGCGCTGGTCCCATATACCGAGGGTGGTGGGCTCGAACCCGGCCCCGGCGAACTGCAACAAAAAATAGCCGGGCGTCGTGGCGGGCGTCTGTAGTCACAGCTACTGGGGAGGCTGAGGCAAGAGAATCGCCTAAACCCAAAAGCTAGAGGTAGCTGCGAGCTGTGACGCTACAGCACTCTACCGAGGGCGACAAAGTGAGTGAAGGGAAGGGAACGGAGGGGAGGAGAGGGGAGGGAAGGGAAGGGAAAAGAAACAGTGAGGAGCAAAATGAAGGAGAGGCTATCAGCTACGTGCAAGACCAGGTGGAAGGCTATTGCTGTAGTCCACGGAAGAGGGTATACCAGGCAGAATTAGGAAGTGGAAGGAATTAGAAATGGAAGGGAGACAAGTGTTAACGTAACAGGCTCATTGCAACCACACTGTGGAAACCTTATTGGTTTCGAGCAATACGAAGGTGAAACCTGTCAACCAAGTCAAAGGCAGGCTTTTTCTGAGCGTTTGGCTTGTACTGACTCCTCTGTCCTCTTTAACCCTTATTGTACACACAAAGAAACAAACAGATGGAGGCTAAGTAACTTGCCTGTGGTAATGCACCTGATAATACGAAGTACTAAGGTTTATTAAACCCTGGCGTTCAGGTTCTGGAGTACCTATTCTTAACACAACACCAGAAAAATAGGTCGGGCACGCAACGCTAAAGCAGGTCACACTTCTGCTTTGGATGGTGAAACAGTTACTCGTATTGGTGGCAGGAGATCTGGTTCTGAGATCACCTTTTTTCCACTTATTAAATAGCGATAATGGAGTTTGGCGCAAAGACACAGTGAGGTAATGAATGTGGAAGTGAACTTCAAACTATGTACGTGGCTCCAAGTACTAGTTTTTCAGAATGTGAACGCGCTAACCGTAAACTGAAATTTATCACTCCGTACAGTTTACAGCGTCAGAGCGAGACTCCGCCTCCGAGGCCCCGCCCACTGCGAGCGGCAGGTGGGGCCGGCAGATTTTTCTTTGCGCATGCGGAAATCGCTGCCTGCTCCCACCTCTAACCCAGGCTGCCAGTAGCTGCTGTTTCTGAGAGGACGATTCGTAAGTCGGCCTCTGGCGCGATTCTCCTTTGCTCTCCCTTTTGCGGGTCTTTTCTGTACTTGAGTGGCGTTCAGAGAGTGGACAGTTCTAGTCTGCCTGGCTGAATCTTTGTAGAGGTGCCCGCGTTGTCCCAATAGTTGGCTGTCGAAAGTGCCGGACCCCGCGCCGGCGCCGGCAGCCGCCGGGTGGGAAGGCTCAAGATGGCGTGCCTGTTGGAGACCCCAATCCGCATGAGCGTCCTCTCGGTGAGTGACCCGCGGCGGCCGCCCTTCCGCCCGCCTGGGAGCCGCAGCCGGTCCACAACGTTCCCCCAAGCGCCGTGTTCTTCCTGGGCACCACCCCCTGTGGTGGCCTCCGGCTCAGTTTTGAGCCAGGTAGTGAGGGAGGGTGGACGGGTGAGATAGACGGGACCCCAGCCGAGGAAGAGCTGTCTCCAACTCCGGGAGCTCCCACCGGTGCTGGTTCCCAGGATAGCGTTTGGCAGGTGGGATGGTTGTCGTACCGGCTGCTAAGCCTGGCAGCATGGCTTGGGTTTTCCTGAGCATTTCTCTGAGTCTCCGTCTTACTGGTGCCACTTCTTCGGGGCCGAGCGTGCCCCTGGCCTGGGTGGTCACTCAGCTCCCTGGAGCTTTGGCAAGAAGAGGTGCAAGCTCCTTGCTCCCCCTTCCTCAGAGCTGCCAGGTATGTGCGACTTCTGTCGCGTTCCAGCAGCCGGGCACAGGCGGGAGCTTCTTGGCAAACGGGATTTCATATCAGCTGCAACTCTTCTAGTGTGTGTGATTATTTAAGCCCCCTTTCTTCGCTCTGATCAAGAGGACGCAGCTCTGAGTCTAAAGGAACTGTATACTCTCTGTGCCTGATGTTTTTTTCTTCAAGGGGTGTCCAACATTGAAGGGGGCAAAGGGGTGAGATTTCTCCGTTGTTGAAAGAAGGGAACGTATTGATGTGCCAGGTAGTAATAAGTTTTTAACAAGTTAAAAAAAAAAAAAAGGCGATTGGGAGATAACTTCAAAGAATTTTACAACAAACTCGAGCTGTCCGACTCTGAGAATGAACAGTTTACTCATGGTTTATTTGCTGTTGTGGGAAACTGGCAGGCAAAGACTGACCATCTTTTTAACTTGTGGAAGGTGAGAAGGTAGTTGGATTTTCGATGACTTGTCGGTTTCCTAGAGTCTTGTAACTGCATCCCGTTTGTTTTCTCTTACCTTATTTCTACCACAAACATTCACCTATCTGAAAGCACTTAAAGCATTTGCCTATGATTCACCATTAGACTTATGTGGCCGACTGCAACCTTGAAAAGGCTTAAGTTGACACCTCAATAATAATTTAATTTTGGGAAGCTGTCAGCTTGTCTCCTGATTCATGTTAGCAGACCTTTTTCCTCTTAGATTGCAACTGGGGAAATACTGTTCACCTAACTATTGAATCAGATTAGCCCATTACTCACTCCTGACTGTAATACCCAGAAATGTTTTGTGGGAGGGCTGGCCCATGACTTTAAAATGTAGAATGTAAATGTCTTAACACAATAACTAAGAAAATGCCAGGAAGACTATGTTAACCAGTGTGATGAAAATGTGTCAGACTGTCTATAAAACCAGTGTATGGTGCGCCATAATCACATTAATGTACACAGCTATGATTAAATTAAAAAAAAAGTAGATGTCTTAATTGTTCTCAATTCCTCTTTACTTACATCATTTAGATTTCAGTTATTCTAAAGTTCACCTGAAACTTCTTAAATTTTGTACATTATCAATTTGTAGAGTTCATGTGCTTGAAATTTTTCATGTATTTTACTTAGTAAATGTTTTCAGTTTATTTTATTCAAAAACTTCTTGAAGAGTATTGCCTAGTTCTAGTTAGGATTTGCTTTAGCCCTACTGTCATTGAGGGCTTACTTTTTAAAGGTTTTCACAGTCCCAAAGTTTAATCTGTCAAATCTTCAGTTCTAGAGACTTGGGAAAATCATTGCTTTGGATAAGTCATTGAAGCTGTTTAAATTCACTGATTTTTTACTAATTTAAAGTGAAGCCCGTACTTCTCAAAGTACTACCCAGTGCACCACTTTTTACAGAAAATATTAATCAGAAATTATCTTAAGTGGTTGATTGCTTTAGTAAATTACTTACTATGGAACAGTTATGTACTAAACCCTGTGTTGTGCTCTTTAAGGAATGCAAGGATGAAATCAGAAATGCCTTCAAGGCACTCATAGTCTGGATGACTTATATCTTGCTAAAATAATTTGAGCAAGGAGAAATTCAAATTGTTTTAAAAAGATCTACATTTAAGGCCTTTTATTCCTTCTCTGAGAGATCTCATTCACTTTCCTAACCTTAATCGATCAATTCACACCTCTGCATTGCCGGCCTTGATTTTTCTTCTACATCTAGTCTCCTATCTGTAAATTGTATGGCTGTCACCCATAACCTCCAACAAAGCACATTCCTTCTCCTCAGAGGATTTAATCATGACATCCCAATTTCTGTTAATAGTATTTATCTTTCACTGATCACTCACTGTTAAGCCTGCTAAATCATCTTCTACTTCTTTCATACCCCTTTCTATCTAATGAGCTGTTAAGATCTGCTGCTTCTTAACTCTTAGTGTTTCTTAGATCTTTCTGTTCTCATGGCCACTTTCATTCAGGACATTATTGTTTTGTGCCTGTACTATACTACAGAGTCCTTTTGATTATTTTTACCGCCTCTAGTGTCTTACCCTTTCATTTCAATGCGTTTTTACATTAATTTTCCTAAAGAACACTTTGGATACTGCTGTCCTGTTTCAGTTCTTTTTTTTTTTTTTTGAGACAGAGTCTCACTGTGTCACCCTCAGTAGAGTGCTGTGCTGGGCTTAAGCAATTCTCTTGCCTCAGCCTCCCAAGTAGCTGGGACTACAGGCACCCGCCACAACACCCGGCTATTTCCTTCTTGCAGTTGTCTTTGTGCAGTTGCCTCGGTGCATGTGGCTGGTACTGTAACCACTGTGCTACGGGGGCCAAGCCTGTTTTTAGTTCTTTAGTGGGCTCCTGTTACCAAAGGCTCAGGTTCATATTCAGCTTTGGATTTCAGATTATTTATCTTCTGCATGAACCTTCTATTCCATATAAACTGACTTTCTCAGGATGAAGTGGTATTGGGTTCTTTCAAACTCTGATAAATCTTGTTTGTACATATGAATTATAGCGTTGTATGTATATATTCCATATATTTTGAACTTCTGTCATTTGCCAGTCATGGAATTGGGTTTGGGAAGACAGTGGTAAACTATACAGACCTACCTTTGTCCTTTTGGAGATTTTAGCCTAATGGGGAAAATAGATACCAAATAACCACACAGTTGTTTGTGCATGGTGATTAGTATTATGAACAAAAATATATAGGATGCTGTTCAAACATGTAATAGAGAAAAATAATCTAATATAGAGGGCAATGAATGAGAACAGGTAAGGAGTGTTTCCCTGAAAAAGTGACATTGAGCTCAAAGTTCAAGGATGAGTAAGAACTAACCAGAAAAAGTGCTGGTAGAAGAGCATTCCAGGCAAAAAGAACTGCTTTTTCAGAGACCCTGAATCCTTTAATAATAATTCTGTCTTATCTTCTTAAGGAGTAAATTAATTCATAAGTAAATGCTTGACTTTTTAATTATTATTTTTTAGAGACAGGATCTCACAAGTTGCTTTGGATGGTCTTGAACTCTTGGCATGAAGTGATCCTCCCACCTCAGCCTCCCAAGTAGCTAGGATTTCAGGCATGAGCCACCAGGCCAGCTCCTTTTTTTCTTTTCTTTTGCTCTGTTATTTAGTAACACTATACATGTATCTTGTAAATACTAGGTATTCAATAAATACTTGATTGAACCATCTATTTTGGGGCTTTGGAAAAACGCTGAACCATCTATTTTGGGGCTTTGGAAAAATGCTGGCTCCCTTTCTACACTGCACCATGACCTTTGGTTTGCATTTAGTGTTACAATCTCACCTTTTTAAAAAAATTTATACATTTTCTCCCACATTTTTCATACTCGTGGATTATTCTACATTGATTTGATTAATTTTTTTTTTTATTTTTAAGTATTTGCAGATTCACAAGAAGTTGCAAAGGTAGTACAGAACAGTCCCTGCACCCAGTTTCCCCTATTGGTTACATTTTACAGAATTTTAATACAATAGCAAAACCAGGAGATTGATATTTGTATAAGTGTGTGTGTATTTCTGTATCATTTTATCATGTGTATATTTGTGTAACCACCACCACTGTCAAGATACTATTCCATTACTTCAAAGATCTCCCTCAAGATTTTTTTTTTTTTTTGGAGACAGAGTCTCACTCTGTTGCCCTGGATAGAGTGCCATAGCGTCATAGCTCACAGCAACCTCAGACTCCTGGGCTTGAGCAATCTTCTTGCCTCAGCCTCTCCAGGAGCTAGAACTATAGGCATCCACCACAATGCCCAGCTAGTTTTTTATTTTTAGTAGACAGGGTCTCTCTCTTGCTTGTTTCTAACTCGTGAGCTCAAGCAGTTCACTCACTTCAGCCTCCCAGAGTGGTAGGATTACAGGTGTGAGCCCAGGCGCCCAACCTCCCTCAAGCTATCTCTTTATAGTCATATTATTACATGTACCTCTCCAGTGCCCCTTCCCACTATACCTAACCTCTGGCAACCGTCTCTTAATTTTAACATTTTTTATAATACGGTGTTGCATATGTGTTATACACAAAGTATACATATATGTATACAAAGTATACTCAAAGTCATACAGTGATTTTGAGATTTTTTTTTATTATCCATTTTAATGTTTTGTGATCCATCCAAGTTGTTGCATGTATTGATAGTTTATACCTTTGTATTGCTAAGTAGTATTTCATGATGTGGATGTACCACAGTTTAGCCATTTAACTCTTGGGAATTTTGGTTGTTTTCTGTTTTGGGCTATTATAATCTACCGTGAACAGTCAAGTACAAGTTTGTGTGGATATAACTTTTCACAATCACTGAACTAACCACCCAAGAGTACAATTGCTGGGTCATAAAAGAAAATGACAAAGTTTTCTAAAGTGGCTGTACTACACCTTTTACATTCCTACCAGTAATGTGTGAGAGGCCTGATTGTTCTGTGTCTTCAGCAGCATTTGACATGGTTATTATTTATTTTAGTGCTGTTGTAATAGGTGTGAGCAACATCTCCTCATGTTCTTAAGTTGCACTTCCCTAATGATTGTAATGTTGAAAATCTTTTCATTGCTTATTTGCCATCTGTATATCATCCTTGGTGAAATATTTCATTTCCTTTTGCCCACTTTCTAATTGACCTGTTTGCTTTTTGACTATTATGGTTTGAAGGCTGTTGATATGTCTTAGATATGAGTCCTTTGTCTGATAGGTGTTTGCAAATATTTTCCTGCAATCTGTAACTTGTCTTTTTAGCACATTATTGAGAGGTTTAAAATGAACCTTAATTCCAGCCTCACACCTTATTCAAAAAGTAACTCAAGATGAATCATAGATTTTGTAAAATATAAAGTAAAACTTTTAGAATATTACAGGAGAAAATTTTTGTAACTTTTGAGTTTGTTGGAGCGTTCTTAGACATAACACCGAAAGCATGACCTTAAATCAATAAATTGAACATTATCAAAATGGAAATTTATGGTCTGTGGAAGACTGTTCAGAGGATGATTGCATTTCATTATAGTCACTTTGTAATGGTTTAAAAGAGGCAAGGTCGTAATTTTTTTTTTCTTTCTTAGACAGAGTCTTACTCTGTCACCCCTGGTAGAGTGCCCTGGCATAATAACTCCCAGCAACCTCAAACTCCTGGGATCAAAGGATCCTCCTGCCTCAGCCTCCCCAGTAGCTGGGATTATAAGTACCCACCACATCTCTAGGCTAGTTTTTTGTTTTTGTTTTTGTTTTTTTGGTAGAGACAGGGTCTTGCTCTTGCTCAGGCTGGTGGTCTGGAACTCATGGGCTTAAGCTATCCACCTGCCTTGGTTTTCCAAAGTGCTAGAATTATAGACGTGAGCCACCTCGCTCAGCCTAAAATACTTTTGAATCATTTTGTAGGCCAGTATATATAGCCAAGTTATTTGTTAAACTTTAATTGCCTTCTTTACAATCTTTTCTCAATGTCATGAGTTTTGGCAGGGGATTGGTGGGGGCACAGCAATTGTTAGAACTGTGTAGGATATTTCAACTTTGGATATTCCTTGATTTTGTCCTGTTTTGACAATTGTAAACATTTTGTTGGCCTTTCCTATAGCTGCTTATTGATTCTCTGTCTTACATGAACAATTGACAGTAATTAGAAAAAAGTTTCTGTGCACTTAAACTATCCTATAACTATAAATTTGGCCTCCCTTGGTTTTAGTTATAAATGCAAAATAAAATCTACATAGCATATTTTAAAGTTTTCCATTTCTTTACAAAGCCCCCCAAAGCCCAGGGTATGTCAGTAGATTGTCCTAAAAGAAACTAGTCCATATGAACTTTCTAATCTTTAGTGGCAATGTGTGCCTCTACATTAGGCACACTACACTCATAGAATTTTAAATACTTAGTGCCAGGGGCTGGAAATGTCAATAATTCTGACTTGTATGTTTTTAATTTCTGATTTGGCAATTGTTTTGTGGTATCATCTGTCATGTTGACTTCTAGGGTAAAGATATGGTATTATTTGACAAAACAATATTTCTGTTGCCTTCTGGAAATTGGATAGCAACTGCCTTCACTGAACAGTTGTGCTGTGATCCCTGGGATTATTTCGATAGAAACAAAGATATTCCCAAGTAAGGGCAGTTTTGCAGAAACAGCACTCCTCACTTGTCATTTTGATGAAGGAAAATCATTTTGACTCATTCCATAATATCAGAAGAATAAAGACTTAACATCCCCTGGCATATTTACAATACAAGTATTTTCAGAGGAGGAATGATTGAGACAGTGCTATGCTTTATATTAGAAATAAAAAGATGTGGTCTAGTGGAAAGAATTTCCAGCCCATAAGATCTATTAATATTTGGAGGTCTTTATAACCTGGAAAATTATTATGGAACACGTGCTTCTTTTGCTTCAGAGGTGTTTTTAAGAATTTATTAGGTTTTCAGAAAGTTCTGCATGGTGACTGATGGGATGATGGAACCAAGCAAAAGGGAAAAGTCATGACCATCATGATCAAGTATGACTCACAAGGTTTGTATCTTTTTGTCCAGGTAGGATCATCTACTGCAGTGGTGATAGTTAGGACAGGGATATGTTAGAAAGGTAGAAAGAAAAATAAATTTCATTTTGGACATGCTGAGTTTGAGGTATTTTCCAGACACCCACTCAGAAATGTCCAATAGACAGGTAGATATAAAAGTTCGTGCTTGAATCTGGGGTAATGATCATTATTTGGGAGTCGCATATTGATCTTTGGTTCTTAATCTTTTAAGGATAAGAGTTTCAACATCCTCTTTTCTGAAAAACAAGTGTATGCCTACAGAGTCCATAATTTCAAGGGGTTAATGGATTCCCGGAGTCAGTCCTAAGTTAACTCTGTAGCTTGTCAAAAAACATATGGCAAAATTTAAAACTCGTTTTAAATCATTTTGGAATGGTGAAGATAATAACAATAAGATTTTAAAATTCATTTAGGGTATTGTGTGTGGGACCTGAAGAGCTATGATTTTTTGCCTAGAGTATGCCTGTGATCTCCCACAGCATGTTCTGTGTCCATGTAAAGGGCTTTGCATAGCAGCTGTTACAGCAGGCCTGGGATGCAGGCCTGGGTTAGCTAGAAATCCAGTCTAGATCAAAGTAATGCAGTTGTGGGTCAGTGCACAAGACGAGTGGAAAGAGTTAACATTTCGTTTTCCAGCACATTCATAATGTAGGTATTGACCATGATATTGCTGCGATTGTTACAGGCAGCAATGTAGATGACTAGTCAGACTGATCTGGAGTGGTATTATAGTAGGAAAGCTAATGCACAAACTGCTCAAAGTGATGGCCTGAGTCAAGCACCATGGATAGCTCCAAGGCAAGGGTATACTGTCTATAAGAATCTGAAACAAGTACTGCCTTTTTTATCTGGAAGGCAGCTGGCCTGTCTGGATATCATTTCTAAATAGTAAGTATCCAGGCTCTCTAAGTCATTACACAACTACAGTCTTTAATAACAATTTAAACTATTTTGATGGTCCAGGACTACACCACACCTACATCTGAGTAACCTCACTTTGTTATTTTGTCAGGATTGGAAAGTAAAAATTTGAATGTATCTTAGTGGATTTCCTAGGCCATCTTTTCATCTTCAGAAACATCTAAATGAACCTTAACCAGTCCAGAGAATATGTCAGTCTTTGTAAAACTCCTCACAACCCTTGCCACTTTGTACATACTCCCCCCAAGGAATTGTTCTTGTTCCCTTTGACTTCAGATTATGATAATTTTGCACCATGAGTTCTTAGATCTTTTACTCTCTGGAGGGTTCTCTTTCTGCCCCTCAGTTGAGGTATTCTCTTCTACAATAAAGAGTTTTTTGGGTGTTTTTGCTTGGTTTGTTTTTGTTCTGTTTTTTTTTTTTTTTTTCATGAGACAGCATCTTGCTCTGTTGCCTGGACTAGATGGCAGTGGTGTCATTGTAGTTCACTGCAACCTCAAAATCCTGGGCTCAAATGGTTTTCCTGCCTGAGCCTCTGGAGTAGCTGGGATTGCAGGCATGCACCACCATGCCAGGCTGATTTTTCTACTTTTTGTAGAGACAGGGTCTCACTATGTTGTTCAAGTTGATCTTGAATTCCTGGCCTCAAGCAGTCCTCCCACTTTAGTTCACCTACCACAGTGCTAGAATTACAGGCATCAGCTGCTGCACCTGGCCAAAAAATAAATGAATAGAATTTTATAGTGAGAAGAAATGTTAAAGATCATCTCTAGACCCAAGTAGGTCTTTGTGATTTGCACCACACTTAAGAAGAATTAACATCATAATACTTGACTAGAAGTATGAATACTAGATTATTTTCAGTTCTTAGGTCCGCCAAAACATACTTATACCAATTGTTAATAATTTATAGGGATAATAACAATATCCTCACAGCAAAAACTCAACTACAGAGCTGGGTGCAGTGGTTCATGCCTATAGTCTCAGCTGTTCCAGAGGCTGAGGTGGGAGGATTGCCTTTGAGTTTGAGGCCAGCCTGGATAGCATAGTGAGACTCCACCTCTAACAAAAAAATGCAAAGTACTTCAGAAAAAGCAATGCTCTTCATATTCCTTTTAATCTAACTGTGCTCTGACTTTTCTGTTGTGAGAAGAAAAAAAAAAAAACTTTGAGTGTAAAATTATGGAATTTTTGCCTGGAAGAAACCTGCAGATAATCTTTTTGGTTTTGTTTTTGAGACAGAGTCTCACTCTGTAGCACAGACTATAGTCCAATGACACCATCATAAGTCACTGCCACCTCAAACTCCTAGACACAAGCAGTCCTCCTCCTCAGCCTCCTGAGTACCTGGGAGACTACAAGTGCATACTATTGCACCTGGCTAATTTTTCTATTTTTAGTAGAGATGGGGCTTTACTGTTGCTCAGGCTGGGATAATCTTTAGTTCATTCTTGTCATTTTTTTAATGGAGAAAACTGGGAACTGGAGAGGCTCACTTGCTTGCTGTCATATAAAGTGTCAGTCAGCTTGCCAAATCCCCACTTTCTAAAAACAAAATTGTGTACATGCCCCTATATTTTAGAATTCTATTTTCAAATTTTATAAGCACTGATTAATTTACTATTTATTTTTAATAAATTCTCTAGACATATAAAGTGTAGTTTTCAGTCTTTTTTTGTTTTGTTGTTTTTATTTTTACTTTTTTTTTTTATAGAGACGTCACCCTCGGTAGAGTGCTAGGCGTCACAGCTCACAGCAGCCTCCAGCTCTTGAGCTTAGGTGATTCTTTTTACTGAAAGGTTAGGCTTGCCTCTTATATAGTACAAGTAGATTAAATTTTTACATATTTTAGTATTTTAATGTTTGTGTTTCTGAAATTAAAGCAGATTACATCCTAGAACTTTAATGGCCATAAGTATATTATATTCTACGCTGATAGAGCCCAGCTGAACATTTTAGAAATTCTCCAAAATTACTAGAGGCTACAGTAAAGAAGAGTTTGAATTAATCTAGGAGAGAGGGTGCTGTGGGACTTGAGAAATACCAAAGAATGTATCCCACAGAAAAAAATTTAAGGATTAAAAATAGTTGCAAAAATACTATGTGAGAAATCTAAAAGGAGTTGAATGTTTGAATATTTAAGTCTGAGCAAGTCCTAATAGGGCCAGAAGTTTACTAGAATACAAAAAGCAAAACGAAAAACAAAACAACCAAACCAACACCAACATCTTGGATTTTGAACTGTACTTGGGTGTTGTCTTCTAATTTTTTCTTCTTTTCAAGGCAAGTAAGAATTTTGGAATACATTTGGAAGGGCATGATAGCTTTCTGCAAAGATCTGTTTTTGTTGATGGAGGCAGATTTTTTTCCCCATCTAAATTAGGAAAGAATTATCTAGCAGTTACTTTGTCTAACAGTGAGATTGACTCTGGCAGAGAAACATTGTATGATATCCATCACCAGAATTCTTCAGGTAGCAGTGAAGGAGTATTCAAGGCTTTATGTCTTTTGTTATTTCATGAAAACACAACCAGAACAAAGAGGAAGGCATGTGATTTGAAATTAAGGCACAGTTTAGTAATGTGCTGCTTTCAAAGTATTGTTGTCTGATATCCTGGATTACAGCAGTTCTAGGGACAAGAACTAATACTGTATGTTGAATGTCCCTAGGATTTAACATAAATAAATAAATTCCCTAGGGAATTTGTGACTCATTTGGGCAATTGGCATTTTAGTAAATTGTTACAGCGGTAAAAGGACATATCTTTTGGACTGAGGATTTTGGAGATAAAGGAAAAGCAAATTTAGGTTTCACATTGCGGGATAGGAAAGAAGTTCTGGGGCTCCTTGTTGGAACATTGAGAGTTGTTTCAGTTAGTGATTACCAACTCTTAGCAGACTCACACACTCTTATAAAAGATATTTTGTGGCATGTCCTTGACTGTCCTGAAATGAAATTCATAGATAAGTTAACTGTCCTCACATGTAATGTTTTTATTTAAAAGTTGGCATAATGCACTAGTTATTATAAGGGAGAAAGAGTAAATTAGTTTATGTCATTTAAGTGTGAACTTAGAAGTAATAAAGCAGTGATATGTTTGTAAATGTACGTAGTTTGTTAATGTGACAACTATACTGCAGACTGATAAAGGTAACATAATGGTTACTTAAATATAATAATTGGTATTTTTATGCAATATTCTATAATTAAAAACTTTCAGTAAAGCCCTAATAAGACAAAATACAGCCTTTTCTTCTTTCATATGGGAGTTGCATTCTTGGAAAATTGATTACTTTTTAAAATGGTATAAAGCATTTTGTTTTTATATGTAAAGTGGAGTTAGAGTCTAGGCCTGGGTAATTATTATATGAAGGGGTTTTTCTGTGTGCATGACCGGATAATGGAAGGTTGTGGGACTTGTGTCCATTGTCCCAGTTCATTTAGCATCTTTATTTTAGTCCTTGCCCACTAGATTTCAGTAGCACCTGTTGTCACTGAGACAGCCAAAGTCACTTCCCAGATTTATACAGTGTACCCTAAGGAGTGGTTCTGACCTGTTTAGAACTGCTGAGAGCAAGGTGCTTTCTGAATGATGTGTGTCTCTTAGTGTGCCCTCCTGCTGTCTTCTCCCAGCATAAAACAACATATAGAATCAAGACTTGAAAATAAAATGTGGTATTAAATATTTCCTTGTATTGTGTATAACCCTCTCATATACTGTATTGTTCGTTTATTATGTAAATCCTGCAAGGGTAGGCTTTTTGTTTAATTCATTGCCTAGAATATTGCCTGCCTAACTGTTTAAGTATTTGTTGACAAAGAATACAACTTAAGTATTAATTTGCGTTCTCCCCTATATACTATTTCATCGTAATGCTAAATTGCATTTTATTTTATTTTATTTATTTATTTTTTGTAGAGACAGAGTCTCACTTTTATGGCCCCCTATGGCCCATGGCATCAAACAGCTCACAGCAACCTCCAACTCCTGGGCTTAAGCGATTCTCTTGCCTCAGCCTCCCAAGTAGCTGGGACTATAGGCGCCCGCCACAATGCCCAGCTATTTTTTTTGTTGCAGTTCAGCTGGGGCCGTGTTTGAACCCGCCACCCTCGGTATATGGGGCCGGCGCCTTACTGACTGAGCCACAGGCGCCGCCCAATTGCATTTTCTTTTTTAGACACACCTGTTACCTTGGAGCTCTTTTGCGTATGTTGTGTTTCTCCCTAAAGTCCTTATTTTTTTCCTCTCCCTTTTCATCTGGCAAATCAATACTAGTCTTTTCAGAGTAATCATCCTCACTATTTAGACATTACTTTCCATCCTACTTCTAACTTCAGCTAATTGTGTCTTTAACTTTCTTTTTACTTTGTGTTCACTTAATCACTTGTTACAAGTTACACTTATAATTTATTTGGTTACAGGTGTTTCCTTTCTCTGCTGCAAACCCTTGAGGGTAAGGGCCTTTATTTCTAACAGCTAGTGTAATACCTGGTAAATTAATGATACAAATTGAATGTTAGCCTGAAATAAACTTAAAACTTAATAGAGTTCAAACAGTACTGTTTTTGTGTGCATTTTTATCTCTCCCTGACTCAAGATTTTCTCTGAAAATGCTGAATTTGTGAACAATTTTATCTTGAAATTCCCATTGGTTTGTGTACTAATTGACATATTAAATTCCGTTTGGCAATTACTGGTTTAAACACTTTTTCCTACAGGGTGGGGGGTGAGGATCAGAATACCCAATTAGGAATTGTAATACTATTTTAACTTTTAAAGAGCCCATGAATTAAGTGAGAAAGAGGATATGAAAATGCTTTGTAAACTGTAATAACCTAAATAAGTGTAGCTGTTTCTTGCTAAGTATTTAGCTTGGTCTGAGAGTAAACTGCTATCCGGTGAGGACAGTTAGCTTTGAATAATTAGGTTTTAATCATGAATATGAATAACTGAGAGGTTATTCATATAGTATACTTGTTAAGGTAGTTAGCTTCTTTTGTATAAAAACAGAATTCTCCTGAAATCATTACTTGTGGGGTACTTTTATAGTTAATAAAGGTTTTTTCCGTGTATTATCTCATTTGAGCACAGTCTGAGCTATTGTGATAACATTTATAATTTATATTATCACAATAATATTGTGATAACCATATTATAATTGAGGAAACAATCTCAATTTTATGTATTTTTGTCCAAAGTTACATAGCTAGTAAGTAATAAGACCAAGACTCAAATCGAAGTCTTCAAATGCCAAATCCTTTTCTCTTTTTGCTACACAATGTTTGAGCATGTTAGAAATAAAGAACATTATATGTTAATGAAATATACACATAGTGAGGCTTTATTGGAGTAAAGTAAGTTTAATATTTTCTTTTTTTCAAGATTCATCCATGTTTTTATAAGACTTGAAGTACATTACTTTTTTTTTTCTCCCCCCCCCCCCGGAAGATAAATGTGCAGGCACTGGAAACAAATTAAATTTCTTTTTTTTTTTTTGCAGTTTTTGGCTGGGGCTGGGTTTGAACCCACCACCTCTGCCATATGGGGCCCGTGCCCTACTCCTTTGAGCCACAGGCACCACCCACAAATTAAATTTCAATACCAGCTCCCCTACCTAAGTAAGCTTAGAGTCTGTGTGCTCAGTTTCCCCATGTACAAAATAGAATTTTTTTAATATATATTTTTTATCGTTGGGGATTCATTGAGGTACAAGATGTGACACACACTGAGACCTCACCCCCCTCCCTCCTTTCCTCTCTCTGCTCTTCCTTTCCCCACCCTCTCCCTCCTTCTTTCTCTCTCTGTTCTCCCCTTTCCCCATACCCCACTGTGTCATTAATTGACATTAAAGCCACTAAAGCCAAAAATTGATTCAAGATGGATAAAGGACTGAAATTTAAGGCATGAAATGATAAAAATCCTCAAAGAAAGCATAGGAAAAACACTGGAAGCTATCAGCCTGGGGAAAGACTTCATGAAGAAGACTGCCATGGCAATTGCAGTAACAATGAAAATAAACAAATGGGACTTAATTAAACTGAAAAGCTTCTGTACAGCCAAGGAGACAACACCAAAGTAAATAGACAACCTGCACCATGGGAAAGGATATTTGCATATTTTGAAACAGATGAAAGCTTAATAACTAGGATCTATAGAGAACTCAAATTAATCCACATGAAAAAAGCCAACAATCCCATAGATAAATGGGGAAGAGAGATGAATAGAATCTTTTCTCAAGAAGACAGACGAATGGCTAGCAAACATATGAAAAAATGCTCATCATCTTTAATTACAAGAGAAATACAAATCAAAACCACCCTGAGATATCATCTAACCCCAGCAAGGATGGCCCACATCACAAAATCTCAAAACTGCACATACTGGCATGGATGTGGAGAAAAAGGAACACTTTCACACTGCTAGTGGGACTGAAAACTAATACAACCTTTTTGGAAAGAAGTATGGAGAAACCTCAAAGAACTCAAGCTAGACATCCCATTTGATCCTGCAATCCCATTACTGGGTATCTATCCAGAAGGGAAAAAAAGGGCGACGCCTGTGGCTCAAAGGAGTAGGGCGCTGGCCCCATATACTGGAGGTGGCAGTTTCAAACCTGGCCCCAGCCCAAAAAAAAAAAAAAAACTGCAGAAGGAAAAAAAAACCCTTTTATCATAAGGACACTTGCACTAGACTGTTTATCGCAGCTCCATTTACAATCGCCAAAATGTGGAAGCAGCCTAAATGCCCCCAATGCAGGAATGGATTAACAAACTGTGGTACATGTATATCATGGAATACTATTCAGCCATTAAAAAAGATGAAGACTTTACAGCATTTATATTAACCTGAATGGAAGTGGAACACATTATTCTTAGTAAAGTATCACAAGAATGGAGAAGCATGAATCCTATGTATTCAATTTTGATATGAGGACAAGTTTAATATTTTCTTATTAGGCCTTAAGCCAGTGGTTCTCAACCTGTGGGTCGTGACCCCTTTGGGGGTGGAACAACCCTTTCATAGGGGTTGCCTAAGACTATCCTGAATATCAGATATTTACATTGTGATTCATAACAGTAGCAAAATTATAGTTATAAAGTAGCAATGAAAATAATTTTATGGTTGGGGGACACCACAACATGAGGAACTGTATTAAAGGGTTGTAGCATTAGGAAGGTTGAGAACCACTGCTTTAAACTTTAATTCTTTGTCTAGTATCTTATAGTTTCACTCTAAAACTTGAGTGAAACACTTATTTCGGCTAATTTTTGAGTTAAGTCCTATTCACAACAAGTTTGGGATTTAGCAGTTTGGCATCCAAAATCCTACCTGAAGTAGTTCTTTTCAAAAGACAGTGGCTTAAATTTACCCTGGTCATGGGTAGTTTATTCAGAAGAAAGACTAAAACTTTTCTAGTTTGCCTTTTCAGGCTATCTGACCCATTTGTATTCTGAGCTGTCTATAAGTTTTTCCTCTTTTCTTTTGCACTATTAAAAATGAATACAAGGTAGGGTGATTATACAATGCAATTTGTCCCCAACACTTTTGGTGTAGGTATATTATTCTGTGACAATTATTCATAGTATTCTCTTTCACTCTTAAACTTATCCTGGTTTGTATGATAAATTTAAAGGCCTATAAATTTTCTATTGCTATGTAACAAATTGCCCCCAAATTTAGCTGCTTAAAACCACAATTTATTAATCCCATAGTTTCTATAGATCAGGAATACAGGTGTAGGTTAGTGGTACCTCTGGCCCAAGGTCTCTTATAAGGTTGCAGCCGGCATGTCAGCAGGAGCCACAGTCTGATCTGAAGGGTCAGTTCTGGGCAAATCTAATTCCAAACTCATTCATGTAGCGGTTGGCAAGATTTAGGCCCATGCCATGTGGGCCTCTCCATAGGGAAACTTACAGCCTGGCAAATAGTTTCTGTCAGAGGGAAAGGAACAGTTTGTGGGGCTAACATTAAAATTTCTGAAATGGCATCTCATTACCTGTGCTGTTATTCCATTTGCTAAAACCAAGCCCAGTCCTCACTCATGGAGAGGCGATTGATTGTACATGAGTGTGAATGTAAGGAGGAATGGGGACCATTGAGGGTCATCTTAGTGGCTGCCTGTCACAGATGGTCATCTTAATAAAAGGAAAATTGCTTCCACATAATAATTGTCCACAGTAGAATGCAATTCATTACTTACTACTGTTTTTGTTATCCTGAAAAAAGAAATTTATTTATTTTGCAGCACAGTCTCATTCTGTCACCTTGGGTAGAGTGCAGTGGTGTCATTATAGCTCACTGCAATCTCAAACTCTTGGGCTCAAGTGATCCTCAGCCTCCCACATAGCTGTGGGTACAGGCATGTGCCACTATGCTGAACTAATTTTTTTTTTCTTTTTTATTTTTGGTAGAGACAGGGTCTTGCTGTTTACTCAGGCTGATCTTTTTCTTTTTTTTTCCTGGTTTTAGCAACTGTTTATGAAGTACTTATTATGTTCCAGGAACTTACATGTGTTTTTTTGTTTGTTTTTTATTAAATCATAGCTGTGTACATTAATGCAATCATGGGGTACAATCTGCTGGTTTTATATACAATTTGAAATATTTTCATCGAACTGGTTAACATAGCCTTCATGGCATTTTCTTAGTTATTGTGTTCAGACATTTATATTCTGCATTTAATAAGTTTCACCTGTACCCTTCTAAGATGTACCATAGGTGTAGTCCCACCAATTACACTCCCTCCACTCATCCTCTCCCCTCCCCTCCCTCCCTTTGCCCCTCTCCCCATATTCTGGTGCTACAATTGGGTTATAGCTTTCATATAAAAGCTATAAATTAGCTTCATAGTAGGTCTGAGTACATTGGATACTTTTTCTTCCATTCTTGAGATACTTTGCTAAGAAGAATATGTTCTGGCTCCATCCATGTAAACATGAAAGAGGTAAATGGATTAATAAATTGTGGTATATGTACACCATGGAATGTTATGCAGCCTTGAAGAAAGATGGAGACTTTACCTCTTTCAGGCTGATCTTGAACTCCTGAACCTCAAGTGATCCTGCTGCCTTGGCCTCCCAGAATGCTACGATTATAGGCCTGAGCGACCACGTCTAGTCTGAGAGAAAGAATTGGCTTCAGACTTCTTCTCTTCCCCTCTTTTTCCTTTTTTTTTTTTTTAAACCGTCAGTACCTGTTTAGCACACATAGTAGAATCAACTTGGAATTAGCTCTAAGTCACAAATTTGATGTCTACAAATTTTGTGCAAAAGTGGGGGATCCATGTACATTTTCACAGATGAGATTGGGCACTTTCAGAGTGGTATGGCTGTAGACCCATGTACATTTTCTTTCTTTCTTTTTTTTTTTTTTTTTTCAGACAGAGTCTCACTATGTCAAGGGCTGTGGTGTCACACCTCACAGCAACCTCAAACTCCTGGGCTTAGAGATTCTCTTGCCTCAGCCTCCCAAGTAGC
Source organism: Nycticebus coucang (assembly GCF_027406575.1). Classification (NCBI taxonomy): domain Eukaryota; kingdom Metazoa; phylum Chordata; class Mammalia; order Primates; family Lorisidae; genus Nycticebus; species Nycticebus coucang. Next base: position 105,177,263 of record NC_069787.1, read on the forward strand.
TGGGACTACAGACGACTGACACAACTCCTGTCTATTTTTTTGTTGCAGTTGTCATTGTTATTTAGCTGGCCTGCACTAGGTTTGAACCTACCAGCCTTGGTGTATGTGGCCAGCGCCGTAACCACTGTGCTACAGGCATTAAACCACATGTACATTTTCAAATAAAAAATAAATGCATTTTTAGTATATATATTTGTAGTGGCTTTATTGCAATTTTGAATATGTAAAATGAGTTCAGAGATCAATTTTGAGAGCTTACAAGCTCATTTGTTTGAAGCCTTGTACCAAACAGCGAAGTTCGTAAGTCTGAGTCTGGCCAACTTTACTCTCCATGGACACAGAACCTGGAGTTTTAGTTATCTGCTTGACACATTGCTTCTGTTGGTTGGGAAGATGGAGGAATCTCTGTGTTATACAAATCCTTCCAGCTACTAGAAAATTAACTGAAAAGGGCATTGGTGTTTTGAAATGAGAATGAAGCCACATTTTGAAAGGACAGAACATCCAAAATTCTTCCAACCTCATTACCTCCATTTGCAGAATGGAAAAAAGAACCCCACCCAGTGTTTCTCATATACAAAAAGCTCCCAGACTAAAAAAAAAAAAAAAAATGTGCCCAGAAGCTGTCCTGAGCCTTTACACTGTCACTGTCAAAAATGAGGGAGGATCCTAAAATTCACTCACCTCCCCCTAATACTCACAGCCTTATTTCTGCTCTTTGCCTTGGGGTCATCAGGATTAAGTTCTTTATCTCTATTTATATTAACTACAAGAAGCCTGGGACCCTAGGGTCATTCCTCACACCCACATAGCTGTCTGTTTACTTTTCTCCCCAGATCTCTTGTCTGTTTTCTGTCTCTTTCTTGGATTTCCCTTATCCTCTTCTCTGAGTATGTCCTCTGTCTTTTTGTTTAGAATGAATCTGGGCTTTTCACCTGACCCCAGCTTTCACCTGTGGTCTTCTCAGCTAGTGGCTGTTTTTCCTCTCACATCTCTCATATTGTTTGGCCTAAAGGTGAGAATAGAGGTCCTTATTAGTGTTTTCAGACCCTCTTCTCTTAAAAACTCCAGCTTTGAATCTCATCAGACTCTATCTTGTTGTAATCATCAATAGAATTCTGTGATCAGTCCCTCATTTTTAAAATATTTTTAGATCCTGGTTCATGATCATCGTTTCTAGTACTACTACTGTGATAATTATCTATGTTCCATTATTTACATGAAGTTTTCTAAAAGGTCATGTCCTTCATCCTGCCTTGAGGCACCTGCTCCCATGATGGTCATGTCTCCATCCTGCCTGGAGGCACCAGCTCCCATGATCATTTCCTAGGCCTTGACCTTGCTAATGCTAAAATCCCTTCATAATTACAATTTGAAGCATCCTTTCTATCCCCTCAATCCACTTCTGTTACCCCAGTGCCAGTAATCCTTCAATCCCTCTGTTACCTGGACTCTATTAATTTTGCTACTTTTTCACTGGCTTTTATTGTAATCATACCCTTGCATATACCTTCAACTCAGCGGGCCCCTTCATCTAGCTTTGTCATCATTGCCTGGTAAAATTTTAACCCTAGCTGTCTTACTCATGCCTACCTGTTTCTCTGCATTTAAATGGAGCTGGAGAAGAACACTGCCATGCTGACTGGTTTCACTTTAAATTTATAATCATTAACCTCAAGAAGACCCTTTGTGCTCCCTAGCAATCCTGGTACATTTTCCTGGCCACTCATGTCTTATTCCTTCTCTTTCTTCAAACCACTCACATTTCTTTCCCCATTTGGACTTTCAAAAAACAGAAGTAATCTGAAGAGAACTTTCATAAGCTCTTAACCATCATATCCACTTAATCAGTTTCCTTTGTTTACTGTACTTTCCATGCACTATTTGGTCAATAAATCCCATTTGTCTCAATTGCTTTTGAACATTGTTTCAGAAGTTCTTCCCCTCCTCTTGCAGCATCATTTTTCCTTTCTATTAAAAAATTCTATAAGTTAATAAGCATGCTCTAATTTATTCCATCTTAAGAAATAGAATCTCTCCCAACTCCTTCTCCGTCTAACTACTACATTTCTTCACTCCTCACTACCATGAAACTCTTGAAAGAGTTGTCTATACTTTCTCTATTTCCTCTATTCTCTTTCTCTCTTAACCTCCCCATCCCAAGCAGGCTTTGATCCCACTATTCACTGTTGTTAAGGTCACCGGTGACATCCCTGTCTATAAATCCAATGGTCAGATCTTAGTCATTATTTTATGCTACAAACCATGGATTTGACATAGTTGATTACTCCTTTTATGAAATATTCTCTGATTTGACTTCTCAGATTTCTTCCCACCCAACGGCTGCTTGTTTGAGTGCCATAGAGCATAGTCTTCAGGTCTTGCTCTATCCATGGTCACCTTAGTGAACTTATCCCACTTTTATGCCAACAATACCCCGATTTGCACCTCAGCCCACAGCTTTTTCCTACACTCCAGACTTACATATCCACTGCCAGCTTGACATCCTCATTCGGACGTCTGATAGGATTGTCAATAACTTAACATGTCCAAAACTGAACTTTTTTTTTTTTCTTTTAATGAGACAGGGTCTTACTCTATTGCCTGGGCTAGAGTGTGGGAGTGTCATCATAGCTCACTGCAACCTCCAACTCCTAGGCTTAATTAATTCTCCTGACTCAGCCTCCCATGTAGCTGGGACTACAGGCTTGTGCTACCATGCCGGGCTTATTTTTTACCATTTTTTGTAGAGATGGAGTCTTGCTATGTTGTTCAGGCACGTCTCAAGTTCCTGTCCTCAAGTGATCGTCCTGCCTTGGCCTCCTTTTGAACTTCCCACTCAAACCTGCAACTCCTGCAGTCTTCCTCTTCTCATTAGTGGACAACTTTCTAGGTGCTCAAGTAAAAACCTTAAGTTCCTTTCTTCTTTCATACCCTATATCTAGTCTAATAATATGTCCAGTTTGACAGTCATTTCTAATTTCAACATTTATCTGGAAACTGAGTGAATCTTATCTCCACAATATTTGCACTACTCCAGGCTACTGTCATCTTTGAAATAGTAACATTTCTGATGATTCAAATAACCTCCTACCCAGTCTCCCTGCTTTTGTCCTGTAGCTACTTTCCCTTCTTTACACATTGTATTCCTAAATTACAACCTGAATAGTCCTTTAAAAACATAAGTCAGATCATGCCTTTATTTTCCCAAAACCCTCTGGCTTCCTAACTCAGACCATAAAGATCCAGAACCTACAATGACCAACAAGGCTCTATACCAGTACTGTCCAGTGGAAAAATGATACAAGCCATATAATGTAATTTAGAATTTTCTACCAGCCAAGCTATCAAAAATAAAAAGAAAATATTGTTAATTTTGATGTTATTTAAACCAGCATAGCAAAATGTTATTTTAACAGGTAATCTGTAATAAGAAATTAATGAAATTATTTTACTTTAATATCGTCTTCAAAATCTGATGTGTACATGATATAATTTAGATGCTAAATTTTTATTGTAAATAATTGATTCATAAAATTTAAATCAATTATAAAATTGATTTATAATCAGTCTTAAAATTTATAGTTGGAAAAGTTGACTAACATATCCAAGTCGTTTCAAGCCATTCTTAAAAATTTTTAAGTGACTAAATCCAGTATTGGCTTCTTAATTTTAATTAATTAAAGTTAAATAAAATTCAGTTTCAAGCCACATTCCAAATTTCAAATGTCATACGAGGTTTTTGGCTATCGTGTTAGACAGTGCAGCTCTTACCATCTGGCTCCTGTTCTCTGACCTCATCTCCTGCTGCTTTTTCCTTTGCTCATTCTGCTCCAGCCATCAGAGCCTCCTGTTCTTTGATCATGGCAGAGAATTCCTATTACAAAGTCACTGCATTTGCTGTTTTCTTTACCTAAAAAGCTCTGCCCCAAATAGACGCGTAACTTATTTCTTCACTTTCTTCAGGTCTTTGCTCAAATATCACCTTTTTAGAGCGCTTTCCCTGACCAACCTGTTTAATATCTATACTAATTGATTGCTCTCTCTCCCTAGTTCTTAAATTTTCAAGCTGGCTTCTGAAAGGAGAAAGCTGGGAGGGGAAAGGTGACCTGATCTACAATGGAAAGCAGTGAAATATGAGAATTGTCCCATACAGACAGACAAATGAATATGTCAGCCAAAAGTACAGAGTAAAATAAAATTGAGTAAGTGGCTATATCCCCTGAGCATGCTTGCTTCCTAGGTAGCTTAGGTGATCATTTCTTATCTACGTGACAACTTATTACAGATCATAAGCTTCTTGAGTTCAAGGTTCTGCCTCAGTGTCTTCTTATGTATTCTTTGACACCTAACATAGAACTTTGATCAAAAGGCAGTCTGAAATCTCCAAGTATGGGCCACCTATTGGTTGGCCTTCTGTGTTTTACTTTCTGTGGCTGCCTCTCTAACCTCTGTTCTTTTTCAGTGCCAGCAAATGGTATACTTGCTGATGATTTACATGTGTTGGTTCGTATGCCCTAAGGCTGTGATTGTGATACTGACTCCCTTGTCCATTTTGACATACTTTTATTCATTTTCCAAAACCAACTCCTCTGGGAGGCCACCTCTGATTTCTCCAGTTCATTAGCTCTCGCCTCAGTGCTGCCTTTTATGATTTTGTATTATAGTAGGGAACACAATCATGTAAACAGAATTATAAGAGGGTGGGAATTCTTGAGGGCAGGGACTGTCCTTACTAAATTTTTCTTTAGTAAAGATAAATTTATCTTTAATACTTTACTCAATTCCTTGCTATAGGTTCTCAGTACATGTTGTTTTGAATGAACCAGGCACAGAGCAGCCAAGAGAGTTGCTATTAATGAGGAAAATTTACATGTTGTTAAGGTACATGTCTTAAACCCAGGTATCTTTAAAAAAAATCAAGAGATGAGATGTAGAGCCATGGGGAGTAAAGGTGGAGAGGATGCAAAATCAAAGATCAATTCCTTGATAGGTTGGAGGCTTAGGGTCTGATTTGCTCAAAAGAACTTAGTTAGAAAGCTAGGAAGACATATGAGAAGGTACTCAAATGGAGTGGCAAAACTTAACTTGTTTGTATTACAGAGATGCTTTTTTCAGTTTTACTCTTAACTTTTGCTCTTGATATATTGTTTCTTGATGTATTGTACAGTTATTTGTGTCCTTACTTAACATTTGATTATCTGACAAACGGATAAAGATCATAGGAAGGGATTGGACAGATAATTACTGAGTCCTCCTAACTGCGATTTTTGTTATTTGGGGGGAAATAGACCCCAGGAGCAGGTGCTTTAATGGTATTCTAATGAGCATAAGAGTTTTCATCATTTTTGCTTGTTTGTTCCCACTGTTTGTTCTTTATAAAAAGGGCAGATAATATAGGCAGGTCTTTGAGTTGTCTATGAGGATACTTTTCAAGTTCAAAATATGAAAACATGCTTTGAATTTGGTTAACTATTATCAGAAAACTATAATTTGTGTTGTTCTTCATAGTTATTTTTGATAACTCAGAAATTTAAGCTGGTATTGTATCTTGGCAATTCTAACTGATTTGGGATTCTAAGTAAACTGAGAAAGTTATTTATTTCTTTTTTCCTATAATTTATTGTCAAAGGGTGATAGTAAATAAGGATATTTCAATAGGGGACAAAACTCCTTTTTCTCTGGTTCTTAAATATATGCTCTTTATTTCTAATAATGTTAAGTATTGAAAATTAAATATTGAAAATATTATTCCCAAATATGTGTTATAAGAAATTACATAATAGGGCAAATTCCACAATACAAATAAAAAGAGGTAAGTGTCTGCCTTTGCTTTTTATACCCTCTCTGCTTTATCTGTCCTTGTCTAATTCAGATTACAGCTCTGTTGGGCCTGTAAATTACCCTAATCCTTAATTGTGTTCCTTCACAGAAAGTATGGCACCTCTTTTGTTTAGTTTTTATTTTTTACTTATTTCTGCTCTTTAGCAGTTAAGCTTCTAAGTTAGTCTAAAGGCCTTCCTCTTATACCTAAACTACTTCTTATAGACTGTTCCATGAAGTTCCCACCCCTTTCTTTGATTGAGACTCAGATTTTCTCCCCTTTAGTGTGTACTAAACAGAAGAAACATTCATATGTGTGTGGCATCCAGCAGCAGTTAATGAAGAAACTTAGTTTGCTTTTGACACATATACCCAGTTCTGTTGGTAAAGCTTGATGGGCTCACTACAAAGGTCCTACTGACTAGTAGCTAAGTTGTTAATGAGACTTGGATATTGTCTTATTTTTATTTTTATTTTTTTTGAGATAGAATCTTACTCTGTCACCCTCGGTAGAGTGCTTGGCGTCTTAGCTCATGGCAACTTCAAACTCATGGGCTCAAACAATCCTCTTGCCTCAGCCTCCCAAGTAGCTATAGGCTTCTGCCACAATGCTTGACTATTTTCAGAGACAGGGTCTGACTGTTGCTCAGGCTGATCTTGAACTGAACTCAAGCTATCCACTTGCCTCAGCCTCCCACAATGCTAGGATTACTGGCATGAGCCACCACACCCAGCCTTGTTTATCTTCTTGTCACAATCTTTTCTCAGACTGATTTAATATTTACAAAAATATATTCTGACTTTTAAATGAAGTTATCATATGTTTTGTAGTTATGTTGTATTCCAAATTCTTCTGCCAGTTTCAAGGCATTACAAAATTTGTAGTATTCATGGACTTTGTTATTTTGAAAATTGGATGTTCTTAGAAAAATACTGATGTTTAGACATCTTGAAATGAGAATTACAGTTTCTAATTATTTTGATACTTGAAAGAGAAAAATCACCAATTAAGCATCCCATATCATAAAGAGGCAGAGATAGGTATTTTATAGAAATTTAAATGCATTTACCTTAAGTTAGATTATGTAGCTTTTTGATGTTATAGGTGATACTGTGAATTTGTGATTTGCATGGCTTCAGATGTCATAATTTTTCCCCCCACTTTCTAGGAAGTAACAGCTAGCAGTCGCCACTATGTTGACAGGCTATTTGACCCTGATCCCCAGAAAGTTCTACAAGGTGTCATGTAAGTAGTATGCCTTTAAGAGTGTATCAAAAAGTCTTACTTGTTTTCATGCTGTAATCTGCCAAATATTATACACATAATTGTGAAAATGCAGGGTTGTAACTTTTTTCTTTTCATTTGGCTGCTTTTTGGAAAGACTGCTTGACATTCATGACTTTTAATATTTTATTGTAAAGAATTGTCTTTTGGATAGTTGTTATCTCACATGGTTAGCTTCACTTTTTGATAGAATACTTGTACATTTTTAGAAAATTTTCCTTTGGCGAATACTTCTGCTATCACAATATCCACAAAAGCAAGAGAATAAAATTAATGGTCTTTTTAAAAAAGTGCAAAGCAGTTTTGTTTTGTTTTGTTTTGTTCTGTTTTGGGTTAACTCATTAGTTGTCGCCGAGGTTTGAGTCTCCTGTTAATGTTTTTAAGTATCAGAATTTAGAAAGCAGTCATCAAAAAATTTAAATAAACTCTTCATTATCTAAGAGTCCTTCTTTTCTCTAAAATTTCCTTGTTTTTAATGAAAAGAAATGTGAGAGGAAGCACAAACTGATTATGCTTTTTAAAAATTAAGCAGGACAAATGGAGTAAGATTTCAAGCGACTGAAAGATGAATTTCCTTTCCTTTTGAGTTTTAGATTATCATGCTGTTAGTATGTTGTAAGGAAGAAGTTTTAGCCTGAATCTCTTTAAATCCAACCTGGGATCCACTGCTGTAAAGGACACACAAAAGGGTCAAGATAAGATATATTTGGTGTAATGATGAGGGCCCAAATAAGTGAGTCTCTTTCTTCTCCTATCCCATTAATACTACCTTAATTCTTGCTCAACCCTGGTAAGGCTAGGATACATTGTTTTTTGTTTGTTTGTTTTTGTTTTTTTTTTTTCTTTAGATAGTCTCACTCTTTTGCTTGGGCTGGAGCACCATCAGAGTACCATCGCATCAGGCTAGCTCACAGCAACCTCCATCTCCTAGGTTCCAGCAATTCTCTTGCCTCAGCCTTCTGAGTAACTGGGACTACATTGTGTCCACCACAACGCCCAACTGGTTTTTCTGTTTTTAGTAGAGATGGAACCTTTTACTCAGGCTAGTCTTGAACTTCTGAGCTCAAGTGATCCTTAGGCCTTGGCCTCCCAGAGTGCCAAGATTACAGGCATGAGCCGCATGTTTGGTCCAGGATGCGTTGTTGATACATTTCTTCAGACACCACCTCCCCCTGGGCATTGTAGGAGGGATGTCTTGCAGATGTGAATTTATAAAGGGAATGGAGATAAAAATGATTAAAACTGCTTGGCTATTCAGTTGAGGTGGAAGACAAAGTGAGGACCTGGTTGAGACCCACGGGAGATACTTGGTACTTACCTTCATATCATCTCAGTTTACAGAAATAACAAGATATGATGTTTCTTATTTCTTAACTAGAGATTTTATAATGATTTAATCAGCTTTTAGACTAGTTTGATTATTACCAGGAAAAGTGGTACCAAAATCTATCTTTTTTTTTTTTTTGCAGTTTTTGGCCGGGGCTGGGTTTGAACCCACCACCTCTGGCATATGGGGCCAGCGCCCTACTCCTTTGAGCTACAAATCAATTTGAAAAAAAACTTCCTCGTCAAACTGTGTAAAAATAAGGGGTTGCTCCATAAAATAAGTAAATCAGTTTGAGTTGTGTCAGACACACACAATTTAGTTGAGTGTTAGGTTTTAATTTAACACTCTTTCTCAACAACCAGGTATTCCTTACACACAGCCAGGTAGTTTTATATAAGGATATCTAATTATCACTTAATATTGCTCAATAAATAATTTGTTGAAAATATTAGATCTTTAATGTTCAAGAAGTGATATTAGAAAATGATGTTGTCATTATAAGTGCTACTATGGTTATTTAGGAGAAAGCTAAATTTATTAACCTAGGATTCTGTGTGATAAACTTGTATCTTGAATTGTATCTGATATGAGGAGCTAATTCAAGTGTCACTTGTCACTTTGAGAAATTTTTTATTTACTGAAGAATACCTTAGCTACTCAAATGTTGGTAGAATATCAAGAAATAAGAGAACTTGGGGATGACTGAATTATAACAAAGCAGCTAAGGTGTAGTTTGGTAGCCTTAGGTATTCTTGATAAATATTAAGTCTCAGACTTAATTAGCTATTGGCTAGACAGGCAAAGTTTGTTTATGTGAAGGGATAGTGGAGTACAAAGAGCACAGGCTTTGAAATTGGACAATAGTGGGTTGGAATTCCTGGTTCTGACATTTTCTAGTGGGGTCCCTTCCTAGTTGTGTGTTTGGACAAGTTACCTAATTTCCTTGAGTTACAATGCTACCCATCTTGCCAGTTTATTGCGAAAATTAAGTCAGAATTATAAAATTCAATGCCTGATATGTTATAGATACTCATCAACTGGCATTTAAGTGGTTAGGGATTATAGGCCTCAAAACAATTTCAAAAATAAGATGATTCTCTTTAAAGAAGAAAAAGGAAAACTTCAATTAAAGAAGTAAACAGTTAAAAAAGTTTAAAGTGAAGTAGAAGAGGAAGAGGGAATAGAATTCTTAACTCAAGCAAGAGAATGCAAATGATACCTCCTTCCAGCAAATATTATTACTACTTACAATACTCAAATTTGTTTATACTTTGAAAGGATCAGATCATCCAATATTTTTTCCACTTTATATGTTAGAGTAGAGCTGATCTTATGGAAATATATAGGTTATCCATAAAGTTCGTGTGTAATTTAAAATTTATATATTTTTTTAAATTTATATTTGTATTTAAATTGCACATGAACTTTATAGATACCCTGTACATAGTATGATTTGATAAAGCTTCCTTTTCTCCAGATAGAAGTATTTTTTTGACTTATTTCTTTCTTGAACTTTATCACTGTCTAAAAATTAATTGTACATGGCCAAGAGAATGGAAAGTGAATTTACTTTTAACATTTCATCTATTTTTAAGTAATTCTGTTTAACACAATATTGATAGACAAAAAAGGGAACCCAAATTATATTTAGGAAAAGAGAGTTGGCCAATTATTTCCTTTTCACACATATTACATAGTCACCATTGTGTCACACAGACCATTACTAAACCAAAATAGGTAGGTAGAAAGAAGGTGGCCATAGAGTATAAACAACCAATAGTAGCCTACTAATTTTAGGGAAGGAAAAGACAGAAGCTAAAATAGCTTTAGACACAAAATATTTAATTGGATGAACATAAAAGATTCGAAAAGAATTACAGCTTTGACTACAGGCTAACCAGAATTTTATCATTTTTCTAGCTACATTAAATTTGATTTTTCTCAATAAAAATTGTGATCATATGCCACATCTAGTCTGACCAGCTTAGGAAGCTGAGGCAGAAGGATTGCTTGGGGCCAGAAGTTTGAGTTCAGCCTGGACAACATAGCAAGACCCCCATCTCTAATAGGCAGAGATAGATAGATAGATAGATAGATAGATAACATATATAACACAGTAGCAGGGAAAGTCAGTGAAATAGAATTTTTCATCATAGTTTATAACTAGTCTGCTCAGCTGGGTTAGAGCTATAGCTCTACCCCTAAGATTACGGAACTTTGCAGATAAACGCACATCGCAAAAGACCATTTTACCTAGTCACTGAGTATGCCCCTGTTCAAAAATGTTAAGCATCAGAGCTGCTGAATTTCAGTTCTTGAAGAATGAGGAATTATATAGGGATAACTTTTTCACTTTAAAGAAACTTCTAATTTCTTTGATTTTTTTTTCCCTCTAGTGTGTTATATATGTTAGTGTGTTAAATATTGTTAGTAGTACAATATTTAGCATAAACTTGAATGATCCTATTGTAGAAGAGGTTTGGACACAAAATCAAATCTTTTTCTCCAAAAGAGCAAAATTTTATATGTATAACTGAATAGGAGATCATTAGTTAACAGAGTAAGATATGAGCGGAAAGAGGGGTGGGATGGGTTCCTATGTAGGTCATAAATTAGCCTTTGCAACTACAGAAAGTCACAAACTACCCTGTATTTCAAATTCAGAGCTTCCTCTATTGTGGAGATCTGAATGTAACTTAAAAATCAATTGCTGGACTTTTTCGTGTGAAGTTATTATGGCATTGGTTCAGTCATGTTAAATCTCCTAGTTGAAGAATAACTTCAACTGTTTTTGTAGGTCATGAATCGAAACTACTTCAACATTGTATGTGTGTTTTTCTTAACATATCTAAATTGATCTGGTTTTTACAGTATTGATCCTCAATGAAAAGATCAGCAGATAACCTTATGAGGTTCTGTGTTGATATTATCTGTTGAAAGGAAAAAGATGATACAAATAAATGTGGCTGGCTTTATAGTTTCAAAGTTGAATAGAATTGGAAAGCTAGACTAGCCTTCTGGTGAATTTGGTCAGGCATTTGTGGATGCTATAGAATTCTGCAGTTTTCACTTTAGAATTCATTTCTAAAGTATCTTTTGAGGTATTTTAATGTAGTAATAGCATGAGTTTGATAGCAATTATTTAATTTCCTGTTTTCAGGAAATTGTGTCTTGATTTCAGTAGCATATAGATAGGTCTCATTTTCTTGTATGCGCTAAAGATAGGATTTCTCATAAAATGAAGTCTTAGGTTTTTGAGCAGTTTTATTTTGTTAAAGGGTTAAGTTTTAGGAAATTCAAAATATCCTGAAAAAGAAGTATCTTTTTAAAATATTGTCTTCCGAATCTGTTTAATCAGTTATTTTTTAAAGTGTTATGGAAAACATATACAAAGATGACTTTAATACCAAATACGATGTGTGATCTCTTACTTAAAACTATGTATTCCAAAACAGAATTTAGAGAATTATGGTTAAAAGGGAAGGTGGAATTATCCAGAACTTATTAAATCAAACTGACTTAGTGTTTGCCCATGGACACAAACTGTTTATATTTAAGATATGTATGTGATACTAACTTTGAACATCAAAAATACCTGTCTATTTGTATGCATACGTGTATGTAGGTCTTTTCATATTTATAAATCACCTACATATATCCTGTCATATCGTTCCATAATATTCTAACATTTTTATGTTCTTTGGGATGATTACATATACAAAATTAGCATGCTACAAAAGTGTTTTGGTATTTATTATTGAGGCAGTTATTACATTCCACTCTGTCATTTTTGGAGAATGTAAGGTGATTTGTAATCATATATTGATAAAACAAAGATTTAAATACAATAAATTTCTAATTTCTGAGCCAGTGTTTAATTTTCAAAATTATACACTTGTCATTAGGAACCATAAGATGCTGTGAAAAGAAAATTAAATATTTATACTGAAATTTTCGTGATTTTATGCAAATCAGAACTGTATGTTTTAAAAATCTACATCACAAGAGTAATTATTTGCTTATGTGACTAGACTAAACTACTATGAAGTCTGTTCTTTGCAGTTTATACATGTAGTTGATATCTAGTAAATGTCTAAGTTTACTTGAGCTGAAGTTCGCTATCCATTTCTCAAGAGTGTCCTGAGTCAAAGCATTGCTAAAAATAACTTTAATTTGAATAATAGATCATCATTATTTAATTCTTTTAAAACTGGCAATTCACAATTGTGACTTTAATTTGGAATATGAATATTCTTCATTCCCTAATCATACTTGATAACCTTAAAAGCTTCTTTTGTTTGAATATTTGGATACATTACATTCTCCAAAAACAGCATTATAGTAACTATTATTTTAGGGACAGAGCAGTGAGTATACTTGTAATTTTCAAAGTCCAAATAATTTCATAAGTGGTTTACCATGTTGTTTATTCTAGCTACCTGCAAATATGTGATTTTTCCTTTATTTTACAGATGAATATCTTTTTTCTTTTTTTTTTTTTTTTTGTAGAGACAGAGTTTTACTTTATGGCCCTCGGTAGAGTGCCGTGGCATCACACAGCTCACAGCAACCTCCAACTCCTGGGCTTAAGCAATTCTCTTGCCTCAGCCTCCCGAGTAGCTGGGACTACAGGCGCCGGCCACAACACCCGGCTATTTTTTTTGTTTGCAGTTTGGCCAGGGCCGGGTTTGAACCCGCCACCCTCGGCATATGGGGCCAGCGCCTTACCAACTGAGCCACAGGTGCTGCCCCTTTACAGATGAATATCTTACAAACAGTGAATTTTCATAAGTAGGTCATACTTTATAGTCAGATTTTAGTTTTCAGTATCCATTGTACTTTTTGGCTACTTCACACTAATTAGGCCGAAAATGAACATAGAGCATTCCAAACAAGAGCTGCCTTAGGTAAATGATAAGTCATACTGGTTCAAAATGAAAAATGATACACAGTCACGTGCTGCATAGTAGTGTTTCAGTCCAAGACAGACCGCATATACCACAGTGGTCCCTTAAGATTACAATACCATGTTTTTAGTGTACCTTTTCTGTGTTTAAATACACAGATGCTTACCATTCTGTTGTAATTGCCTACAGTATTCAGTACAATACCATGCTGTTTGGGTTTGTAGCCTGGGAGCAGTAAGCTAGACCACATAACCTCTGTGTAATGGTGGGCTAGAAACATTCTGTGATGATCGCACCTTAAAATCACCTACCGATGCATTTCTCAGAACATGTCCTTGTCATTAAGTGAAGTGTATCTATAATTGATCTTTAGCTTAAGGCTCTGGCCTTTAATACTTTTAAAGATAATATTTTTAGATGATATTAGGTTTTCAGTTAAAATTCTGCTATTTTTGACTATTTAGGAATAACTATGCTCATACTTTATGTTAACAGAAATGTTCAGTGTTTACTTTCTTGGTTTTTATTACTCTAATAATGTTCTAATTTAGACATGTTGTAATAGGCACTGTAAGTGTTTTAATGTTCAAGCCCTTTTTATCTACCACGCTAAAATTGATCTTTTTCAGAGCAAAAAAAGTAAGTGAGATAGAAAGTTTAACCTCCATGTAAAAATTGGTACTTCTTAAGAAGTCCATTGCTTAGTGTGCACATTTGAGATTTTTAGCTGGATTTTAGCTGAAAGTGTTCTTGGACAAATGCATGTTTGTAACATCGTAATATTGACTTCCTCTGTCCCAGAGAATGGGATATCCCCAAGGCTTACTTTTTAGGCTTATTTCACCTCAGAGATAATTCGTTATATCTAAAGTCAAGATAGATCCTTGCCTTGCTAAGGGATTTCTCCTCCAAGCTTCCTAGTGCTTTCTGTACCTAGGTGCCCAGACATGAAGTAGTTAGTTACTCAGGACATGTCACATATCTCATATCCTATACCTTTTAATCATCCTGTTTACTGCTTCCTCAAAATGTCCTTCGTGTTAATGATTCCTGTGGCTTCTACCCTGTTCAGTCTTACATAACCAGATACCTAGGAGGATTAATTCCTTCAACAAACATAAAATGAGTGCCTGCCTAGTACCAGGCATTATCCTAGTGTGGGGGTATGTATATAAGGATGAATAATGTCATTGCTTGGGAGGATCCAACAATCTAATAAAGAAGTCAGATAACCAGATTGAAAATCTACTATAATTTGATTGGTAGTACTGTGATAATATAAGCATAGGGGCCTTTTTTTTTTTGCAGTTTTTGGCCGGGGCCGGGTTTGAACCCACCACCTCCGGCATATGAGGCTGGCACCCTACCCCTTTGAGCCACAGGCGCCACCCTGCCCTTCTTAATTCTGTTATTAGCAGCTTCCCAATCCATTCCACATTCAGTATTATCTTTCTTAGTAACTGCTTCCTTTGTGTTCCTTCTATGATCAAAACCGTAATTGCTCCTTTATCCACCCCCCTTTAGTTTATCTCTTCTCATGATCATTTTTCTAACTTTGTATTCCAGACTATCCCAAAGTGTACCTTTTTACAATCAAGGCTTCGTATATTAACCCAGAAACATGGCTGTATTTATTTCCGGTATGGTCTTCTATGAGTAGCTTTTCCTTTTGCCCTCCCCATCCACATATCCAAGTCTGACCATTTTCTAAGATTTATCTTAGTTCCTTCCTATCATTGCCTCAAAACCTGTTGAGCTTATTTAGCACCAACTTTTCTTAGCCTTATAAACATTCAATTTATAATATAGCACTGCCTTACACTGTTAGTGTTATCTTTGTCTCTCCAAAGGTGTTGTGACTTCTTAGGCGTCTCACTGAGTGATGTTTTGTATTTTTCATAGAGCCTGGCACAGTGCTGAGCTCAAAACCTAATTGTTAGATTTCAGCAAAATATAAGCAGGTCATTTCCACTCATCCTCCAACATTTAAAGTTAGTAAGCATGAAATTATATTCTTTTGATCTACTGGGAAAAAGGTATTTGACTAAAAATTAGAAATACTTTTATTTTGTATAAAAATATGAAATTGAAACACAGGAGGAAAAAGAAAATGAATTGACCAAATTCATTTGTCTTTTCCATTAGTTGTAAATGCCTGGATGTGCTGGAGGTAATGCAAAAGACAACTTGGCCCTAAAGACATGGGTTGAGAAGGGCTCTGTCATTTAATTTGGGCTGTTGGAAAAGAACAAGCTTGTAGCTTCCTCATTTGGGAAATGGGGTTAATACGGCCTGACGTTGGGAAGAAGATGACATGAGTCAGTAGGTATGAAATGCTTTGCACACTTTAAGCTGACATGTAAATCTTGCATAGTTTGTTGTGCTCCTATCTTGGATGATAGTTGTGAGTTTACATTTTACAAAAATATGAATTTCTGTGTGGTACATTGTCTAGAATCACTATCGTGAATGATCTATTGATAATAACTTTTCTGATATTACCAGAAGATTGGATTTCTTGCCTCTCAAAGAGGCGACAGATTTTTATTCTAACAAAGCGATGCATGTTTTATGATGGAGACACCCAGAAGGGGCACATAACTCAGACCTGGTGGTATCAGGGCATGCTTCCTAGAGGAAGTGACATTGACAGCTAAGCTCAGAACTGAAGAATGAGTAAAGTTAGCCAGAGGAAGGTATGAAGGAGGAGATAAGATGAGGAAGTAAGGCTGGGCGCCCATACTCAGTGGTTAGGGTGCCGGCCACACACTTTGGGGCTCATGGGGGGGTTCGAACCCAGCCAGGGCCTGCTAAACAAACAAACAAAAAAAGAGGAAGGCATTGTGGCAGATGCCTGTAGTCTAGCTACTTGGGAGGCTGAAGCAAGAGAATCGTTTGAGCCCAAGAGTTTGAGGTCCCTGTGAGCTGTGATACCACAATACTCTACCAAGGGTGACAAAGTAAGATTCTGTCTCAATTGAAAAAATAAATAAAAAGAAGAAGAAGATGAGGGGATGGATGGAAAAGAGAGCGAGAGAAAGAATAACTATACTCTGGGAACTGAAAGAAGTTTCATTGGTTTGGTTAAATGTTGAGTCCTCCTGCCTCCAAAATTGATTCCTTAATTTGGCCTATACTGTACTTGGCTCTGCCAAAGATGGAAATACGTGATGATTACCATCTCTTTCAATTTTAACTCTTCAGAGACATGATAAACTAGCATTCCTTTATAGTAACAATGAATAGTATTTATTAACATCTTTTTTCCTTTTATAGCATAGGCATATTCACTTATTAAAATTAGCAAGAATCTTTTTCTTTAAACATTGTCCATTTTATTAATTGTGTTCTCTTTAGTCTGTGTTTACCCTAGCTATAGGCTGCCTTCTTCATGTCCTTTTTGTAAAATATTAAGAGAACTAGAAAACTGGTTTGGAGGGCCTTTTGTTTGCTTTTGTTTATAAAAACATTTACTTTGGTATGGTTTCAGATGTTTGGAATAGGTTCTGTGGTAATGTAGGGACATCATTTCTGCATTTTAGGAAAAATGGAGAGAAAACTAAAAAATATTAGGGTTGGGAGTTCCAGAATAGAATATCCAGAATGAATGGTACCTGGTATAAAATAGATACCAAATAAATAGCTGCTGGACAGATGAATGTGCTGCATTAGTAGAGGCAGAACGTGTAGAGAGTAGGGAAGATGATGATAGTAAATGACAATATGAAACAAGGGGCTTGCAGAAGGAGAGAGGGAAGGAAGGAAGAAAAGGAAGAAAGAAAATGACAGGCTACTAGGTTGGGTCTATAAGCTGATAATTGGGAACTAAGCCTCTAAGAAGAAAATAGAGGGCAGGCTTTCATAAGGAGGTAGGAACTTAGATGTACAGTCTCTTACTAATTCTCCTTTGTTAATTGGAGCTTTGATATCATAATAGTTTGGGTGGTTTTTTGTTTGTTTTTTGAGACAGCATCTTGATCTATCACCCACATTGGAGTACAGTGCTCACTGCAGCCTAAAACTCTTTGGCTCAAGTGATCCTTCTGCCTTGGTCTCCTAAGTAGCTGGAAATACAGGTGCCCACCACCAAGCCTGGCTAATTTTTAATTTTTTTCATAGAGACAGGGTCTTGCTGTGTTGTGCAGGCTAGTCTCGAACTCCTTCTTGGCTTACAGTCTATAGGCGAAAAGCCTATAAGTAAACTTTTAAATGATTCCATTTTGTGAAGGCAAGTTTAAACTCTTTTGTGAGTTAGAAAGGAAAAAATCCTGGATAGAACTCCATATGTGGCTTAGAACCTAATCATGTAAAAGTGATTTAGGGTGGAGCTTCGTGGAGGCAGGGCTGCAAGCAGTCATCTGTATATCTCAGGATTTTCCAAACTACTCCCTCAAGTTGATTAATAGCCTCCAGATGGTCAAGCATTCAAACAGCTTAATTCCTCAGAATCTTGTTTTGTGGTTTTGTTTTTGATTACTTAAGAATAACTTTAGTGAAGTAGTTATCAGTTAAACCGTTAAACCTTAGCCCATAAGGATAGCTTTAAATAATGTTAGTAAAATGTTGTCAGTTAATCTGATTTGTACATAGGTCTGTAAGTACCAGGCAGTAAAAGGCCTGGGGCCAAGGTTTTTAAATCATGTGTTTATTGATTAAGTTATATGCCTATATAAGCTTTGGTGGAAGAAATAAAGATTGCCACTTGCAGGACTCATTTCTCTGCGTCACTGGTCAATTAGGAGACATTCACGCAACATAGTCCTCCCAAGTCAGCCTACCAAAATGCTGGAATTACAGGCATGACCCATTGTGCCTGGTTGGTAGTTTTATAGTCATGTGTCAGAATTTGGTGAACACCTTAGTAAACTTCATTCAGTTTAGTCCAATAAACAAACAAGCAGACATTGCCTGGTAAACCGTTTAGAACTGAGGGCTGGTTTATAGGGAGGAATAGATCAGGCCTTAAAAAAAAGACCTACACTCAGACATTGAGGCTAATGGAAGAAAAGACTGGGCAGTTTCAGTGTTTGGCTCAAGACTTGTAAAAATGCATTCAAAAACTTGTGGTAGAGAATCTGCTTAGCACATCACGAACCATTAAGGTATTTTCTGCAATAACCAAGGAAGGTAATTAAATAAAAGGGTTAATTATTACCAAGTTTTTAAATGGCAGTGAATATGGTTGGTATTGGAAATATGCTGACTTTAACATTTATTTTGTTGATTTTTTTTTAAATAACTTTTCTCTTTTTTTCTACAAGATTATCTTTTTACAACTGTATAGCTTTTTCAGGATTGTAACTTCCAAGATTAGCAAGAAATTTCTATATATTACAGAGCTCTGCTCTCTAAAAGATGGAACGTCAAAAGAGATGCTAGATGAGTATTTAGTGGAGCCTATTTTGGGATATGAAACAAATGGGTACGCTAAGAACTTCAAGGCTGTGTCACAATGGTCTTTTTTTTTTGGAGACAGAGTCTCAGTATGTCGCCCTCAGTAGAGTGCTGTGGCATCACAGCTCACAGCAACCTCAAACTTATGGGCTCAAGCAATTCTCTTGCCTCAGCCTCCCAAATAGCTGGAACTACAGGCGCCTGCCACAACGCCCAGATATTTTTTTGTTGTAGTTGTCATTGTCGTTTGGCAGGCCCTGGGCCAGGTTTGAGCCCTCCAGCCCTGGTGTATGTGACTGGTGCCCTAGCCACTGAGCTATAGGTGCTGATCCATGTCACGATGGTCTTAATAACATCACACCTAACTTTCCCTTACTATAAATATTTTGTAATGTCCCTCGAACTATTTTGAAATTAAATTCATAATAACTATAATCTATTCATGTACATAATTCCAAAAGTAATATGCTTTCCCCACTTATAATGTAAAAGATAAATAAAAGAGAAGGTACTTTATAATGTTTCAGTATGTAGATGCTTAGGCCTAACTATGCAAGAAAATTTGATGTAGTAGTGTGAGTACAAAAGCCGCAAATGTAGATTAATAAAGATAAGTGTCATTGACAACTGATATACTCTGAGTACCACTGCTGATGATGTGATTGTCCAAAATTAATAGCTTTTTTGACAAAAAGTGTCTCCCCCTTTTATTTACATGGTAGGTATAGTACTGAAAAATTGTTTAACAAAATGTGTGCGAAGTTTTTTGTCTGTCTACAAAACTGTGGCTAGAAATTTCCAGACACTCTTACAAACTTCTGAAATACTCCTCTGGGGCTGTAACACCTCCTTTCTGCTTTGAGAATCATTGCTGTATGGAACCATATAATGTTCTTGTGTTCTGTTTTAAGTCAGCAGTACTGACCAATTAAGGGAACTATTTTTTAAAACATAGTAATACTGGGTTTTGTTTTTTTTTTTTTTTTTTTCTCCACATATCCTTTGGAACTAACCATGAATTGGTGGAATAGATTTTTGCTCCTGGTGAAGTGTAGAACTCTATAGCTAGAATGAAAAATACTGGTGAACATCTGAGAAAATATAAAAGATTTTTTGGCTTTTTAAAAAATCTTCTTAAAAGATAATTAACTGCTTAAGCAAAAATAGTAACAATATATTATGCTGTTTCTAACCAATTTAAAAATAAAATGTATGACAAACACAAAGAATGGGTGGGAGAAAAGAAATATACAGTTGTTAAGCTCCTAAAAATATATGTGAAAGGGGATAATATCACTAGAAGATTGACTGTGGTAAGTTTAAAAAGTTACACTGCAAATTCTAAAGCAACTTTTTATTTTTTTTTTTGAGACTGAACCTCACTTTGTCATCTCGGTATAGTGCCATGACATCATAGCTCATAGCAGCCTCAAACTCTTGGGCTCAAGCGATTCTCATCTCAGCCTCCCAAGTAGCTGGGACTATAGGCACTATTTTTTAGAGATGGGGTTTCGCTCTGACTCAGGCTGTTCTCAAACCTGTGAGCTCAGGTGATCCACCCACCTTGGCCTCTCGGAGTTCTAGGATTACAGTGTGAGCCACTGCACGCAGCCCCTAAAGCAGCTTTTAAAAAAAGATAGCAAAACCCAAAGAGGTACACTTGGTAAGACAATAAAGATGATAAAATAGAATCTTAAGAAACAGTCTAAAACAAGTCAGAAAAAGAGGGGGAAAGTAAACAAAGTAATCCCTAAAACAATTTTATTGTTTGACTTCCTACTCCCAGAGCTAAGAGTGCAAAGGTGTCCTATATTTTGAAGGGTTATATTATAGATAATCATTTTTGGAACTCAACTCTTTTGAAAGTCTTTTGCTAGTACTCAGGATATCTTCCACTTTCTGCTCTACTCTGCTGTTTTATAGACCTTGTGTTCACTCATACATTCTAAGTACTTATCTCTTAAACATGCCAGGTGAAAAAAAAAGTCAGGGCTTTGACTTTGTCACTAACCTCTGTACTTGCAAATCTGAGACGTTGTATAATAAAATGGAATGAATTGATCTTTGGTTGTTTTGGGGTTTTTTGTTTTTTTTTTTTTTGGTGTCTCAATATATTTAACTTTTTCTTCCCTGAATTCAGAGACATGAAAAATGCTGTAATTGGAAACAACAAGCAGAAAGCCAATCTCATTGTTTTAGGAGCTGTTCCAAGGTATGTCTGTTATCTCACTCCTTTTTCTGCCATTCGTACTAAGTTTTTAATCTATTTCTCACTCTCAATCATAAGACCCATTTTTTCTTTTATTATCCTATTTTTAATATAATAATTTTTTTTTTTTTTTTGTAGAGACAGAGTCTCACTTTATGGCCCTCAGTAGAGTGCCGTGGCATCACACAGCTCACAGCAACCTCCAACTCCTGGGCTTAAGCGATTCTCTTGCCTCAGCCTCCTGAGTAGCTGGGACTACAGGCGCCCACCACAACGCCCAGCTATTTTTTAGTTGCAGTTCAGCCGGGGCTGTGTTTGAACCCGCCACCCTTGGTATATGGGGCCGGCGCCTTACCGACTGAGCCACAGGCACCGCCTATAATAAATGTTTTTGAGCAGTGCCTGTGCCTCAAAGGAGTAGGGCACCGGCCCCATATGCCGGAGGTGGCAGGTTCAAACCCAGCCCCGGCCAAAAACTGCAAAAAAAAAAATAATAATAAATGTTTTGAAGAATATGAACCATCTCTAAGGAAAAAATTTATAAAAAAACCAGAATGAAATAAGGAGTGAATGTATAATACTTTTTAGAAATTCAGGAAAATCCTTGGCCTATCAATGAAAGGTTTTGGTGGGGTACATAAGCAGTGTATACCATCCTGATACTTTCTTATCTCCGTAGAGTCCTGGCAGTTTTTGTGTGAGTGGATATTTTAATTGTGTCTCAAGGCCTTTTTGAATTTATAGGGAAAAAACACCCTGCTTGGTTTTAATCCTGACTTTCTTTTTCCAGCTTCTAATTTTTACAATTTGCTATGTCTTAAGTTAATATAGGGAGTTTGATTTCTTCTTCTCATGACCTAAAAAGCTTCCTTTGGACAGGTAGTGATAGTCTAGTGAATTCTTCTAGGCCTGTGTTACTCAGAACTAAGTTTTATGTGCAATTGCTGTAAGTTTTTCCTTCAGAGTCTTTAAATATTTTGACTTTTTTCTCTTCTTTCCTATTTTCTGTCTTTTGATATGGGGTGAATGGTTTTAATGTCTTTTATGTTACTGATCTCCAGTATATACTTTAGTGAACAGAAAGGTCTTAGAAGTCTTTCTTAGGGGATTTGTGTTAAGTGTATATAAACAGAACTTCAGGATCCTGGGGGTCTTACTTTAGAACATTAGGGAGATGTCCTACATGATAGAGGGTTGGAGTTGGCAAGTAGTTATTTGCTAAGCTGTTCTGCAGTGGAAATTAGAAGATCTCCTTATTCCCTGAGTAGGAGAATTGGAGAAGAAAGCAAGCTTCCTTGGCTTGGAGAGCTGTATAGGGTCTCTAAATACTCTTTCTCGGCTGGACCTCTGCATTCTCTGAACTACTGTTCTGGCTTCAGGGTCCATTCTAGTTTGAATTTAAGATCTGGTAGTACTTGGCATTGTCTTTGTATTCTAAAGAAACCCATCAAGAAGCAGTAGGTGACATGGTCTGTGGTGCTGCTGTTCCTATAGAGACCACTTGTGGACAACTTTCTACAGTTTTGATAAAATGAGATTATATAATAGTTCTTTTGTTCAAAATGAAGAAAATCTCTCTAGATGTTTTCTCAAATGTTTCTTTATTGAATTAGCAAATAGAAACAAATGTCTGTTTCCAGTGGGATTTGATAAGTTCAACCACCTATATTTTTAGGAATGTATGTATGTAGAATGTATAGCCCTTTTTGTCACATTAATTTCTTTTAAGTTTTTTAGTCTCTTTGTTTATCAAGTTCCTTCTTTTTAGATTGTTGTACTTGCTTCAGCAAGAAACTTCAAGCACAGAGCTGAAAACTGAATGTGCAGTGGTGTTGGGAAGTCTTGCTATGGGTACTGAAAACAATGTCAAGTCTCTGCTGGACTGCCATATTATCCCTGCCTTACTGCAAGGTACGTAGGGAAGCCATTTTTGTACTAGTAAAGATTAGAATCAGTTTGCAGTGTTGCCAGTTGAAAGGATGAGTCACAAATCTAGTTTCCATTAAATAGGACTGTTGTCCCCAGACCTGAAGTTCATTGAGGCTTGCCTCCGATGCCTGCGTACCATCTTCACCAGTCCCGTCACTCCAGAAGAGCTACTATATACAGTGAGTTTTAAATGTTGAGTCATTAGTTATATTTCACTAGCAGCCTACTCCTCATTTGCTTAGCATTTCCAAACTCATCATAAACGTGTTATATAGAAAAGTGTCAAGGAATATTTGAGTTCTTATTTGCAAATAGCAGATGTTCTCAGCTTTGTGAAGGAGTGAAAAACTTTGGATTTAAAAGGTCTCAAACTTTGAGGAATTTACAAACAGTTTTAAAAAAAAAGACCATTGCTATCTGTTTATATGTAGTGAAGCTGGAATTTGACTTGTGTCTTAAATAATGGATAAGATTTATAGAAATAGAAAGAGACCAGTCTAGAAAGGATCTGTATAAGAGAGACTATGCAAGTACGCTGGGCAGGATAGCCTAATGTGGGGAGAGCATCAGAGGATACGCGTGATCCAAAGATATTTGGAGTCAGTTAATGGTTTCAGAAGCCTCAGGAATTATGAGGGTATCTCTTTATTTGTTGATTATATAGGACTTTCTTAATGAAAATTAGGCCAATATTTTGAAACCCTTTTATCCATAATTTACAGTGAGAATAGATTTTTCATTGTGCAGCATACAGATGTGTGAATCTGTGTGTGTATTTGTATCTTGAGACAAGGTTTGTGACACAATTCTACAAATGTGATACCCTCTGGTTTCTATTCTGTCATTTTTCATTTTTTTTTTTTTAATTCTTTGAGCTAACACAAAGAATTAGGTTGTTAAACTGCATATACATAATCAGAGGTCTTATCCAAAATCAGGCTTTGTGACTACTTCAAGAATATGTAATCAGTAATCAAGGGCCATAGGCAAAGTAGCTATGGAGAAGGGACATGTCATATGGTTCTGTAGGCAGTCCTTCCTACATAAAACACACATTCTTCTCTATATCTTTTCTTCCAAAGAAAACCTCAAGTCTTACTCATCCCAAGAAGGATTTTTTTTAAGTTTCCTTCCTTGCCCTCTGTTGGCTTTGATGAGGATTCTCAAAGTGTCAGCTGTGGAACCATGGTGTTGCTTCACTTAGGAGCAAGTTAAAATGCAGACTTTTAGGTCCTACCCCAAACCTTCAGAATCTGGATCTGTACATTAAGAACATCCCCTGGGATTTGCATGCACATTGGCATTTGAGAAGCATAGCTCTAGGACTTGTGACAGCATTGACTAGGAAGGTTTAGCTAAGTCTTTTCTCCTTTTCCATTTGTGGTTCTGGCAAAATCCCCTTTTGACTTTTAACTCCTTTTGCATTCTAAATAAAAGGAAATTCTTAGAAAACCCTGCAACAGTATGAGTTGATTTTCTTTTTTTTCCCCCTATGCTACAAGGGAGATTGTTAAATATTAGCACTAGACAGAGAGTGGCTGTACATGAGAAGTTGCTAATCATATAAATTGTCTTGTCTTATGCAGTCTTTACGACAGACTGTTAGTAGTTATTGATGCTTGCCATAATACCATCTTGGAGATCAAAATTGTCAAGTTTTATTTTAATGCAGTAATTCATTCTTATGAACAATTGTTATTGTTTGTCTTAACAGTTACCTCATATTTTGGTTTTAGAACTGATTTGTCGAGTCTTATTGAAATGATTTTGTTTTATTGTGAGGATGTATGCTGTTTATGGGATAGATACTCAGAATTTCCTGTTTTCACATTTTGTTATCAAGGATGAATATTTTGAAGTCCCTTTCTTGTCCTTTGCCAACAATCAAAACTATCTAGGCAATTGGCAGCGCCTGTGGATCAGTGAGTAGGGCGCCGGCCCCATATGCCGAGGGTGGTGAGTTCAAACCTAGCCCCTGCCAAACTGCAACAAAAAAATAGCCGGGCGTTGTGGCGGGTGCCTGTAGTCCTAGCTGCTTGGGAGGCTGAGGCAAGAGAATCGCGTAAGCCCGAGAGTTAGAGGTTGCTGTGAGCCGTGTGACTCCATAGCACTCTACCCGAGGGCGGTACAGTGAGACTCTATGTCTCTACAAAAAAAAAAAAAAGAAAAGAAAAGAAAACTATCTAGGCAAAGGACAAGAAAGGGACTTCAAAATATTCATCCTTGATAATTTCTTTTGCTCTTTTCTTTAAAAAGACTTGATTTACTGTCATTCAGATAAGAGCCTTGACTATCTACTTGCTTATAGAAATGTTTTGTCAAATGAACTCATGGTGCCTAAGTTCCTTGTTGCTGTACTCTCTTTCCTTTTGACTCCAGGATGCCACAGTGATACCACACCTCATGGCACTGCTTAGCAGGTCCCGTTATACCCAGGAGTACATCTGTCAGATCTTCTCACATTGCTGTAAAGTAAGCTGTAAATACATGTTCTCTATAATGTAAAAATCTTATCATGCCCTTTAGAGAAGTGCCTTCTTTGTATATCCTCCCAGAGATAATCTATACATATGTAAATAGACCTATGACCTATGTATATATTTCTTACTTTTTAAAAAACTACAGCTAGCAGCATACCATACATACTATTGTGTACCTTGAAATTTTCACTTAAGTTGAAGGCTATTCCATGTCAGTACATAAGGAGCTTCCTCATGACATTTTACTCTATGCATATGTAATTGTTTAGCCAGGCCTCTGGTGTTGGATGGTTAGTTTGTTTCCAGTCTCATGCTGTAACAAAGTAACACCGCAATAAATACCTTGTGTTTAAGGAATTTTATAAGAAATGGGATTTCTGAGTTAAAGAATATATATGTTGTCTTTTATAGAGGTTGTGCCATTTTATGCCACCAGCAACATATGACCATGACTTTTCCCTCACATCCTCAGTTCTTCTGTTTTGCATGTAGGCTCAAAATCAATAAAAATCTTAATTGAATTTTAAGACTCACTCACAGGACCTCACTTAGCTAAAATTAAATGGCACAAGACTTTTTAAATTACTAATTAGCATAGACTGTTATCAGTATTAAATAAATTTGCATACTTTGGGGAAAGGAAAAAGGGGAGCGATTACTAAAGCATTTGTATTATAAGCTAATCATAATTATATCTATGAAATTCTCTGATTTATTAGGAGCATAAAAAGATTCACAGTAATGTTTATTGGAACTCTAACTTCTAAATTGTTCCCACTTCTTAAGCAATTATTTAGATTTCTGAAACCTGACTTTTGGAGTTTAAAATCATGAGAGTTTATGTGCTTCCAACCCAGGGAATGCTGTCTTACTAACCACCAGGTTCATGCAAGTTGAAGAAAAATGAAAGAGACACCTGATAAGAATCAAATGATAATGCCTCCTCTCTGATTATTTCAGCTACTAATTCCTTCCTTGCAATTGGTTTTACACAGTCTTATGTATGACCTGAGAGGATGAAGAGCTTTTTTGTAACAAATATTTGCTGCCATTTTTGAGACAACGAATTTGAGGGATTAAAAAGTAAGGTATCTTGTCAGCAGCAGGGTACAATTATGTACAGAGAGAATTGCAGTGTGCTTGATATTTTTGCTGTCATTTGTAAGTATAAATCCGTGGGAGAAGATATTCCATAAGTGATTCAGTTATTAGAAAAAAAAGATAAATGCACATGGGCATAGAATTGAAGTAATGCTTGTAAGAGTAAAAGACTGAAGATAATCTACATTTCTTAATATACAGTGTACGAGTTAAAGTAACATGAAAAAACTATGTAGTGATACGAATGGTATCTGAGATAAATTGTAAAGAAAATAAAAGGTTTATAGTAGTATTTATTGGATTCTACCATTTGTATTAAAATGGGAGAAAGAATGTACTTAGTATTTGTTTGTATATGTATTTAATGGCTTGAATATAAAATAATCTATTAGTATTAAGTCACCTCAAAGCAGGAAAACAGATTGGCTGCAGACAGAAGTGGAACAACAATGAGGTACAAGAGACTGAGGCAGTACCTGCCTACTTAGCCATTTTGCTAAGCTCTGCTAATGTTTAAATTGGGATGTCAAAATTAATAAGGAAGGCAAAAAACCTTAATATGTGGACATATAAGCTGAGGCCAATTTAGCTCATCTTCACAATCTGTTCTAGTAACGTGATAAGAAATAATGGGTCAGATTCTTAGAATATTATTATTTTCTTTGGCTCCTCCATTACAGTCTCCACCACTGTCTTTATAATGAATAAGTTAAGGATTCCTTTGTTTCAAACAAGACAATGAGTAGAGTGTTTAGAGCAGTGCTCAGTGCATTGTAGGTACCCAGTAACTAGTACCTATAATTATTACTATCAGTGCATGGATTATGTGGGAGGAAAGAAAAAACTTCTACAATCTATGCCCTAAGATGTCAGTATTTTCATTCATTACAAAAACAGGTTTGTAACATTCTGGATGAATATGTAATGATAAATATATCAAACCATGTACTCTGGGAATTTATGCTCATAACCTAAGGATCTGCACTGGTGTGCAGCTGTAGTAACAACATACTGTTTATGGAAGTAAGACATTAGAAAGTACCTAAAATAGGGCAGCACCTGTGGCTCAGTGGGTAGGGTGTTGGCCCCATATACCGAGAGTAGTGAGTTCAAACCCGGCCCCAGCCAAACTGCAACAAAAAAATAGCCAGGCGTTGTGGCAAGTGCCTGTAGTCCCAGCTACTCGGGAGGCTGAGACAAGAGAATCACCTAAGCCTACGATTTGGAGGTTGCTGTGAGCTGTGTGACACCACGGCACTCTACCGAGGGTGACAAAGTGAGACTCTGTCTCTAAAAAAAAAAAAAAAAGTACCCAAAATATACAGTGGGGGAGTTGCATGAGTAAACTGTGGGATACTGTATAGTGTTTGAAAATAAGGAATTAGAAGTTTGAAAATGTTTTTATAGAGAAATTGCTGACTTTTTTTAAGGATGCTTTAGTATTATGTAAAATGTTTGAGGATTGTTACCTGTAAAATAGCATATGACTGTTGTGTTATTCAGAAGCCTGAATGCTAATCTCCCCACTTCAAATGATAGATGTTTTGACCCAAGAGAAAATGAGCATCTGCAAGATAGCTGTTACTTGGCTAAATAATAGGTTAGAGAAATTGATTTGAGAGCTCTTTTGCTTCCTCTGGTGAACCCAGACAGATAGCCTACCTTTTGGTGATATGTTTTTCTCTGCTGAGTAATGTTAAGTGTGAAATACCATCCCTGACTTGGCTTTAATTGACTTTTTATTTATTGATTGGATGAGGTAGGACAAGAATGAATGAGAATTGCGGTAAATTTAAAGCTTTTCATTACCTTTAGCTTCTCTCACTTTGAAGATCTTCAGTACATTGATGAGTAGAAAACAGAGGTGATGAAAAATAAAATGCCTTCATTTGCTTATCTCTTTACCTTTCAACTCTTAAGAAGTGATAATTTTAAAAAGAGAAATGAGATAGAACTATGGAAACCAAAGCAAATTCACTTCTCTGTATAGAATGTTATCTTTCCCACTAATAGCATTACTCATACCTCACTGATGTGTTGAATGAGGTAGGGTAGGTCATGGTCTAGTTCCTCTTGCAATTAGTTTTGGAGTTCCCTACTACCATCCCCCACCCCCAGCTCCAGCTCCTCAGTCCTAAGTTGTAAGAATTTCTATGCCACTGTCTCCTGTGGGCATAGGGCAAGGGTACGCACATAAAATGTAGAATTTATAGTGGCTCTGTTGCTATGGTGGTATTCTATTTAATAATTGCAAAGGGCCTGTACTAGAATAGCTTCTGTTTCCCCTTGCTTATTTTTCTGAGAGGTAAGGAGGCAGCAATTCTAGAACTAGGATGAAGGGAGTGGGATATGGCAGCCCCTTGCAAGATTACAAACTGTCTATCCTGGTTTATTGGGTTGAGTTTATACAGACAAAGGGTAACTGAGAATTCTACACTGTAGTGAATGTGGTTTTCTACATTTAAGTAAATGTGGTTGTATTGTAATGCATCATTCTTCTTAATGTATTATTCTCTTTTCTTACAGGGGCCAGATCATCAAACAATTTTATTTAACCATGGTGCAGTTCAGAATATTGCTCACCTACTAACCTCACTGTCCTACAAAGTAAGATATTAAAAATTATGTCAGATTTTTATAGCTTTGGTTTCTAGAAAGAGGCCCACATATTTTATTGCTTCTTTGATAGGTGTTACAACTGAAAGTGGTAAATTTTCTTCTTTTGAGACAGAGTCTCCCCCTGCTACCCAGGCTAGAATGCAGTAGCATCATCGTAGTTCCCTATAGCCTCCAGTCCTGGGTTCAAGCAGTCCTCCTGGCTCAGCCTCCCTATTAGCTGAGACTAGAGATGTGTGCTACCAGACCCAGCTAACTTTTTTATTTTTTGTAGAAATGGGGTCTTGCTATTGTTCAGGCTGGTTTCAAACTCCTGGACTTCAGGAATCCTCCCACCTCAACCTCCCAAAGTGCTAGGATTATAGGCTTGAGCCACTACCTGGCTTCCAAAGTATTATTTTATCAGTAAAATTTTCAGGCATTATTTTACCTATAGAATGCTCTTTTAAAAATGAAAAAAAGAAAGACTCCTCTTGCATCTCTCTTTTTGGGGAGATATGGGTATGCCATGAGTTCCTATTGATTGCAATAGGAATCAATGCAAATAAATAGTATTTCAAGTCTTTTCTGTTTAAGTACCAATGCCAAGTCTGCAGCTTGGAGTGATGCCTGTAAAGTATATAGAATCATTGGCTTGCTATATCAGGGAGGACTTCAGATTTTATATTTGAGACCTTTATTTAGCCACAATGACTCCGACTTATAGCTTATTACCCACATATACATCAGCCTTTAAAGTGTGTTCTGTTTTGTATTTTGAGTTAAAAAGTCAGGAGTTTTCAGGCTCATTAATTAAATTTTCTTTTTTTCTTTTATTGTTGGGGATTCATTGATAATTAAATTTTCTTTACTGTCTTTTATATATAGGTAAGCAGCTTCATAATATGTTATCAAGCATTAAGTTAAAACTTCGGCCATTCATTTTTGTCTGTCTGCCAAACTTTGCTACCAAGTTATAGCAAATACTGGAACATTACCCTTATTGTGTCATTGGAGCTGGATGTGGCAGGAGATTTCTGCAGAGTAGGGAAGCAGTCGTTTTTGTCTTCTGTCCACTTGGACTGACCCCAATCTGCCCTTTTGGTCTTTAGCTTTATTTCAGCTTCACTGCTAATATATGTGTTTTCCTTATCTCAGACATCTAAAATTTGGCTTGGTGAAGAACTCACAAGAATAGGAATGGGGAGTGGAACCAGCTTCAAAGTAGCCGGGGTGGGTGGGGGGTGGTGGAAGGAAATATATACTGAGAGCTACTTTCTCTACCCTGTGCCATGCAGAGGCCACAAACAGCCCGTGGCAAATGAAGAAACTGTTGTTGGGGTGGCTATTATCCCTTTACTTCATCTCCTTTAGCATCATTAATTTCCCCTGCTTTTCTTCTGTTTATGTTTTCTGCACCAGACTTCCTTATCTGCTATAACAAATATAAAAGCCTTCACTGTGTGAAAGAGGAAAAGTGCCTGGTAATATTATTCTTTTGCCAAGGTTCACTCCGTAGAGTGTCATTAACATATTCTAGGTTCCTCCTGTGAGTTCATGTTAATGTTGCACGGTGTTACCCAGGTTAGGGACGGCTTTTTCATACCCCAGCTACCTATCATGTGAGCGCTTGCCAACTTCACATTTAATGTAAAAACATGTATAGACTCAGGCCTAGAGTTATTATAGAAGTGAGGATGATGTTGGTGAAAACTGGGCAGAAAGAATGAAAAATGAACAGCTCTCATAAGAGCTCTACAAATTGTAAAACATACTGTATGTGGTCAAAAGATTGGGTGCTTGGTATTAACCCAGACCAGTAACCTAGTTTTAAGGAATAATAACATAGTTCATAGGCATTTTTTAGAAAAGTTACTTAGTCCTTAAATTTTTATTCTAACATCATTTCCCCTCCTTCTGTTCTCCTTGCCCCTCGTCTCTATCCCATGTACATCTACAAAAGTCCCCTGACCCTTTTTTTAATGATGTCCCTTCTCTTCAGTTCTCTGGTTTGTAATTAGGGAAGAAGAGACATCCCACTTGAAAGGCACTTGGTAATTAATTGTTATTAAGTTCCTTTCTCTTACCAATATTGTAATTGTACAGTATTCTTTTAAATTCAGTTCTATCTAGTTCAATTTAATTGCCTCTTCTTCCTGTTTTTATTTTTCTACTAATTCAAAATTAATTTTAACTTTACTCTTTAAACATGGATGTTATTTAAGTCCTTTTAAGATTTTAAGCAGATTTACATAGTTTTTTTTTTTTTTTCAGAAAAGGAGTTTAAATTTTGAGATATTAGAATTCATATTTACAAAAGTAAATGCATTGTTTGTTCATTATTTTTACAGGTTCGAATGCAAGCACTGAAATGCTTCTCAGTTTTAGCTTTTGAAAACCCCCAGGTATCAATGACGCTGGTAAATGGTAGGCTGGAACTTTCAGTGGCACCTACACAATTTAATTTATGAAATTTGTAGATTTAAAGAATTTCCTTAATCATTGTTGTTTATTTTATTTCTAGTTTTGGTTGATGGAGAATTGTTACCACAGATTTTTGTGAAGATGTTACAGAGGGATAAGCCTATTGAGATGCAGCTCACATCAGCAAAATGGTAAAATTCAAGACAATGTGGGAAGAAAGACAGTGTTTTGTCAATATCTTAGAGTATTTTTGGACAGCCTAACTTGCTTCCAATCCCCATCTTGTTTTGAGATTTTGAGGTTTGTAAGTTTTAAGGCTGTCTCACATTTTCTTAAATGGATGTGGGTTCTTTATACTTAGTTATTTCTAGTAGTATGCAAAAAAGGAACTCCCATATAACATGTAAGACTATCTACAGAAAATTATGACATCCTCTGCTCTCCTTGCATATTAGTTGAAATAATACCCCATAAGATAAGATTTAACCAACACTATATCATTGCTTAGTATTAAGCCAAGAGAATGTAAAAGTATAAAAATTGAATCAAGAATTAGTTGAAGGCAGTAACCAAGGGATGCTCAGAGAATGTGGCTTCCTCATTTT
The DNA here is from genome assembly GCF_027406575.1 of Nycticebus coucang. NCBI lineage: Eukaryota > Metazoa > Chordata > Mammalia > Primates > Lorisidae > Nycticebus > Nycticebus coucang. Next base: position 105,209,342 of record NC_069787.1, read on the forward strand.
TCCAGAAAAAAGACAAAGCAAAGTCCTCATAGAGATATGATAGTTTAAAAGATAGTTATGTAAAGTTCTTCTTAGCACAATTTCTGGCTCATATAAGCATTCGGTGCATGTTAAATCTGTAATTATCAACACATTAACAGATTCGTTAAGTATTGTGTAGGGTTTTAAGTTAAGTGAATTCTTTACTTTTAGTATTTAAGATGCTGTGGCTCTCCAAAACTTTGGTGAGAATTAGAAATTTTCAGTGAATTATTCATGCATCATGAGTTGTTTGGGTTTTGTTTATTTGTATTTTGTTTGTTTGTTTACTTTTCTGTCTTAAAAGCTAAGCATTTGCCATTTTGTTAGTAAGGTAATGTTCCCATGCAAATGGTTTCAGAATAAATGTGGTAACAAGCTTCAAAATAATAACAGCGACAAAGATTTCCACTCTCTAACATATGTAAAAGAATTTTACTGATCTGTTTAAAGCTTTCTGTGGATCCCAGACAGGTGGTATTTTATCCCATCTTTCCAAGGGAATCTGATCAAAAAGGAAATTCCTTAATTTAAATTTCTGAAGTGCTTAATGTTCCGTGCCTGCCTTAGGAGTACAAATTAAACTTATTCTTACTCAAACCCAGATATAATTATGAAGGTAAATTATTTTTAATATTTTTCATTAAAGTCAAATTAATAACTAATCCTTCAAAGCCACTGCTGTTCACCTAGGAATAATTTCTTTTTTTTTTTTTATTGTTGGGGATTCATTGAAGGTACAATAAGCCAGGTTACACTGATTGCAATTGTTAGGTAAAGTCCCTCTTGCAATCATGTCTTGCCCCCATAAAGTGTGAAGGAATAATTTCTAATGAATAGCTGTAAGTGTTATAAATTAAATAAATGCCTCTTCTGTGATACTTCTGCTTTTGGAGGGAGAATATATCAACTTAATTTTATTTAAACTGATATACTTTATTCACCTTGTATTTTATTTTTAACTTTCTCCTCTTTTTAGTATGGAAAATTTTAAACAAAGTATACAAAAATAACTGGCCTATCTCCTACACCTAGCTTCAAAATGTATCTACTCATTAAGTTATTTATTTTAAAACTATTTTATTATGTTGGTTTTTCTTTTTTTAGTATTAGCTTACTGTCTGTCTGTCTTTCTCTCTACATATAAATGTATTTCATTTAGTTTTCTTTGACTATTAAATTGATTGCTCCTCTGAGAAGGGAATGTCTAAAATATTCTCTCAAGACAAATGATAGTACTTGGATTTGGGTTTTGGTATTTTTCCTCAAATCTTAAAGGCAGGTAATTTTTCTTTAAACTTCAAGCAGAAACTTACTTTCTGCCATCTTATTCCAGTTTAACTTACATGTGTAGAGCTGGAGCAATTCGGACAGATGATAACTGTATTGTACTAAAGGTAAGCTAACTAATTTTCTTAAAAACATGAACATTATCCAGTCATAGTAGTGTTGAATGTAAATATTGGTATTTCCATTTTTTTTACACATTTATCAATATGGTATATGCACTTGGCATAGAATAATTTTAAAATATCAGGTTTTCTTTTGAATGGATGCCATATAATTTGTAAAAATTGATATTAGATGTGTTTTGAAAAAAGTGATTAATTCTTTCCTCATCACAGCTCTTATATTTTATGGTAATTAGGAGGATGTGGAAATTGTAAAAGTGTGTAAAATTCAGGTGAAATAGAAAATATATTTTATTTTTTGGTTTTTATTAAATTTGTAGTGCAGTTTTGTAGGCAACAAGTTTGCTACTTTGCAGATCAAGACTTTTTTTTTTTTTTTTTTTTTTTGAGGCAGAGTCTCAGCTGTCACCCTGGGTAGGTGCTGTGGCATCACAGCTCACAGCAACCTCAAACTCTTGGGCTCAAGCAATTCTCTTGCCCAAGTAGCTGGGACTATAGGTACCCACCACAATGCCCGGCTACAGATCAAGACTTCATAGCACTCTCATAGCCAATAATCAAAAGCATTAATGACATGAAAACAGTCATCATCATTGTGATATGTCAATTGTAACCTGAACTTAGAAAAACCTGGAGAAGAGACCAACCCTGAAAATCCTGATACTTGGATTCTGGTTTTGGCATTCCCACCACTAACTGGTTTAACATCCTTCATTCTTTATTTGCCTCAGACTCTTGATAATGAAAATAGAGGCACTAGGGCGGTGCCTGTGGCTCAAGGAGTAGGGCGCTGGTCCCATATGCCAGAGGTGGCGGGTTCAAACCCAGCCCTGGCCAAAAACCACAAAAAAAAAAAGAAAATAGAGGCACTAATTCCTGTTCGCCTATTCCATAAGGTTATTGAGAGGATAACAGTATATTAAGTACATTAAAATGTCTTATTAGATATAAGGAATAAAACAAATAAATGGATCATGTGTTATTTTATGAATATGAAATCTCTCACTTATCATTATTCAGAAGGTGAACTCAAGGATAAAAGAACATTAAGAAGATTAAACTTTGCTGTAGTCTTTGATGAAATATTGGAGGACCATTTCCTTCTCCCCAGCAAAAACTCTGCATAGAGGGCTAAGAATTTCTATATAAATGATTTTTGATTTTTACTTCTCTAACCTTCCTTTTCTTATTGGTAAAATAGGTTAGGATTATCTTCATCCTGAAGTTTTTGTGAGCATTAAATTCAGTAATCTAAGAATTTATGGCATCAATGAATATTAGTAAGTCGTAATGTTAGGAAGAAAAAAGTAGGACTTTCCCCTTGGAAGGTTAGGGTTGAGTTGTAAATGTGAATTAGCCTAATAGAAAATCAATAGTGAACACTAAAGTGCTACATTGTGGTAAAGCTATAAAAGGAACATAGAAAAGAGCAAAGCACAGCTGATTGTGGTATTTGAGGAAGGCTTCCTGTAAGTGGATTCATTAGTCTTAGAAATAGTAAATACATGGGATATTTTTATTGAGAGCCTAATGTAGATAAATTACCTAGACCAGTGCCAAGGTTTTTGAAGGACTTCTGAAGCAAAATTGATACTACACTCATTTCAGCAAGTTTTTGGGAAAATTGATGCATTCTGTTCACATTATAGGAGAACTGATGGAATCTGCGTAATGGTATTTTGTTTTGACAACTTTAGATATATCAATTCCTGAATCAAAAAATAAAAGTTATCCCAACTATATTACTCAGTAAAGAAAAGAGAGCCTGCTTTTTCTAAAGCAAAATCATTGCTAATTAAACTGCTGGATCTCTTTTAGGTAAATAACTACATAGATGGGACAGAGCCATCAGACATGATTTGTTAGAAATTCCTGAATGTCCTTTATAAAGTTGAACAATTAAACTTCATCTTACTTATCACAAAAGCCTAATTCCAGTTTGTATTAATATACTTTAATTCCAGTTTGTATTAATATACTTTATGTGTAATTAGAGTTTAATGTGCCAGCAGAAATAATTAACCTACACTGAATTTTGTTTTTGCATTAAAAAAAAAAAAAAACCTTTTATTCCCTTAAAGTCAATAAAGGAAATATTTGATCACAAACATGATTCCCAATAAAACAAAAAAAAAAAAACCATTGACTTGGGCTCAGCACTGGTAGTTCAGGGAGGAGGGCACCAGGCACATACACCAAGGCTGGTGAGTTCGAGCCCAGCCTGGGCCAGCTAAACAACAATGACAACTGCAACCAAACAAAAAGAAAAATAGATGGACGTTGCCGCAGGCGCCTGTAGTTCCAGCTGCTCAGGAGGCTGAGGCAAGAGAATAGCTTAAGCCCAAGAGTTTGAGGTTTCTGTGAGCTGTGTGATGCCACGGCACTCTACCGAGGGCGACATAGTAAGACCCTGCCTCAGGAAAAAGAAAAAAACCATTGAGTTGATTCAGTCACTGTATGCTCTTCATCAAGCTTTTGCCTTTAAAAAAGCAAATAATTAATCTCACTACCTTTCAGACTTTGCCTTGTTTGGTTCGAATGTGCAGTAAGGAGAGATTACTAGAGGAGAGAGTTGAAGGAGCTGAGACACTTGCCTATCTGATTGAACCAGATGTTGAACTGCAGAGAATCGCTAGCATAACTGATCACCTCATTGCCATGCTTGCTGATTATTTCAAGTATCCCAGCTCAGTGAGTGCCATCACTGATATTAAAAGGGTATGTTCTTTTTTCTTTTATAGCAAGTCAAGACGAGGATTTTAAAAAAGTTTTTCTTACTACTTACAACTTTGAACCTACTGATAATTACAGCTCAACACCCTTTTAAATAAAGGATCTCTGTATTTGGTAGCATAGATGATGTTGCTTAGATGAGTCTTTTTGTATCTGATTTGTTTAGTGTTTATTGTCAGAAATTTTTTACTAAGCAGATGGGCAAGAAAGAAGAAAATTGCATCCCTAACTCCCAACTAAACTCCCCAAACAGTGGGATCTTTAAGTTTGAGTATTGATATATCTATGTCGTCTAATCTTATTCAGGTCACAAAATCATCCCTGTTTCTGTATTCTTTATGTCAAGGGTAATCTTTTGTAACAGGTGACTAAGTTGCCTCATTCTATGGTCTTTATTTTTTGTTTCCTTTTCTCCATCTTCTCTTTCTTTTTTTCATGCTGCATTTTAAGCCTGCTAGTGACAGCTAAAGCACTGTTTAACTTCTAGTTTGAGTCCATCAGGGGCCAAATTGTGCTTTTTCTGAAATTTAAGTTCCTTAGAATTGATAGATATTTTTTTTGTCTTGTTTCTTCTCGGCCTGTTTACAAAATTCATTCATTAAGTACTCTGTAAGAGAAAGTTTGTTAAGAGAGCATTGCCTCTTAATTAGTAGCCAATACTGTTTTATGATCATGACTGTATTTTTCATGCCAGTGGTCCCAATAGTAACTGTTCTCTCGACCTCTTCCCTCATGCTTCTGAGTTCCAAAAGACCTCATCTGGCAGGCAACTATTCATTTGGCATTTGACGTTGAAAATAAAACAAACTATTAAGGGTATGTCTTCTCTTTGTCTTTGGAAGGGCCTAAAGTAACCTTCATTGATACTTACATTAGTATTTAAACTGTCCTCTGTGTATTGAAGTTATATGGCTGCTCTTCTTCAGTAATGTTACTTTTCAAAACAAAGGTTGTGGGTTGCCTTCTGTTTTCCCTCTGGCCATTTGCTCAAACTGACTTAAGTGACTCACCAAGTAAAAGATATGTGGGGAAGCCCTAACTATGGCCTCATGAATACCCTGAGTCAACCACCTCAGCAAGGCAAATAAAATGCTTTGATGGGCATGAGAGTAAGGAAACATTATTTAAGAACTTTTAGGTTGTGCATTTATAAATTGTTTAATTGGTACATAGAAGATTATCCCTTTTGTTAGAATTTCTCTGTTTGATTTCCATCAGAGAAAATTGCAATAATAACATTTTTTTAATGACCTCCTAATGGCCGAACTTGAGCAATAATTGGTTTTATCATCTTTAATTTTGATGATGGATTATCCAAAGGTTTCTAACCACAAAAGTATAGATACTAGACCCATAGAGAAAGATCTTCATGTGTTAATAAATGTTTGGTTTTCACGGTATATTAGTCCAAGTCAGTTTTTTAGTATCTTATTTTATGACTAGAACATGTAGACTTTTTAAAAGTGGTTACTTTAGAACTTATCAAAATGAGTATTGTACATTGAGACAGTCCTTCCATAATCCATAAGTGCCTGCTTTGATCAAAACATTATTGGAACTATTCTTCACTCCCAGTCCTGACATCTTCCAGACAGGGAGTGAAACCACCCTAAATGAGTATTTATTTTTTACTGTGCTTCTGTTTGTTTTTGTGAAGTTATTTGTTTTCCAACCCAGCTGGATTTCTTCACACACCATAATCAGTGATAATTAACTTAAAATTCTCATAGTTGGTAAAGCTATGCCACTTTCAGGGGTTTCTAGCTAATATGCCAGTTAGCTCTTCGGAAAGTTTCAAAAGTGGGTCTCTGAATGTTACAAGCAGTACCTATATCATTGCATAAGAGTGAACCTTTCTAAGGTGACTCCCTTTCAAAAAGTGGTACTCATTTGGATGATTAAGTTATGGCTGTTATAAAATTATTTGTGTTATTGATATGCCTTGTATAGTCATTAGTTCATGGTCATTAAAGGTATCCTGAGAATATGCTTCTATTTTAATTTTATGGTAGTTTGATGATAAATCCGACTTGCTGATAAGTTAGAAAGCCAATTTTTATTGCTTTATACCAAAATACAATTTTAATAATTTTCTTTTCAAAAAAGCCACATTCTGAACACAAATCTAAGATAACTGTAATAGATAGTAATGGTTACCCTGGTATATTGCTTATTAAGCATTTTTCACAGGGTGGCTCCTGCGGCTCAGTGGGTAGGGCGCTGACCCCATATACCAAGGGTGGCGGGTTTGAACCTGGCCACAGCAAAACTGAAACAAAAAAATAGCCAGGTGTTGTGGCGGGTACCTATAGTCCCAGCTACTTGGGAGGTTGAGGCAAGAGAATTGCCTAAGCCTAGGAGTTGGAGGTTGCTGTGAGCTGTGATGCCACAGCACTCTACCAAGGGTGATAAAGTGAGACTGTCTCTAAAAAAAAAAAAAGGTTTCACAAAGGGTTCCTGTTTTCTTAAACTTTTTAAATGTTGACATTAGGCCAGCACTACTCTTCATGTTTAAGAAAACTAGGGAAACCTGAAGACACTGTTGCAGTAGCACTGAAATTACCAGCTGTAGTCTGAAGCCAGGAAGGCCTTAGGCCTGCATTCTTTGGAGGACTGCATCTCAAAGCGTCAGTGCCACAAGGTGATTTTCTGGGAACACTGAATTTTTAGGGGTCAAAAGATTCCAATAGTTCTTCATAAATCAATGTCAAATGTTATAATGTTCACTTTTAGAAAAGCTGAAAGAGAAGGTGGTGCCTGTGGCTCAGTGAGTAGGGTGCTGGCCCCATATACTGAGGGTGGCAGGTTCAAACCCAACCCTGGCCAAACTGCAACAAAAAATAGCCAGGCATTGTGGCAGGCGCCTGTAGTCCCAGAGGTTGCTGTGAACTGTGACACCACGGCACTCTACTGAGGGCGACACAGTGAGACTCTGTCCCAAAAAAAGAAAAAAAGAAAGAAAAGCTGAAAGAGGCTGTATACATTTCAGATCTTGAAGACACAAATATAGCACAGTCTCAGTCATACATGAACAGAACCCAAAAATAACTGGGCAGTTCAGTGAATGAGTGGGAAATTCACTAATATGTTACAGTTAATGATTTTTTTTTCTTCAACTTTACTCAATTTTATTGAGAATATAATTTATGGACTGAATTGGAACATATCTTTTTTCCCCTCACATAGCTCGATCATGACTTAAAACATGCTCATGAACTCCGCCAGGCTGCATTCAAGCTCTATGCCTCTCTTGGAGCAAATGATGAAGACATCCGGAAGAAGGTGAGTCTGGGAGAGGGGCGTCCCCCAGTCCTGACAGCCAGCAGGCAGGGAGTGACATCAACCTGAAAGTCGTGGTGAAGAGCACTAACAGTGACTGTTTGAATATAATAAAGCAGAGTGACTAAAGGCATAAATGAAGAATGAATGGGACCCAGATTTGTGGGGTTGTTTGTTTGTTTTTAGAACATAGAGTGGCATGACCGTGCTGGAATGATAAATAACTGGTGTGCTTTTTTTGTGTCTTTAATATGAATAATTATGTTGCACATTTTTGCATGTGTTCTGATAAAAAGTTTAGCACTGTGAAGCTTCAGACACCTTGAAAGACCTAACATTAGAATTGTAAATGTTATTTATGGAAATACCTTCCAATGCCATTGAGAAATTCAAATCTTTATTGTATATTGTTCTTTGATATGTGGCTTAGTTTTATGTTTTGATTTTTTTTGCTACTGTGCAAGTTTAATGTGAATAAAAGCTTTGTGGAATGATGATTTTATGTTTAGTGAGTGGTCATCTGAATTCTCCAGCTCCCCCAAAAGTGTATCACTGGTATAGCACACTTGTGTTACTAAAGCCTAGTTAACACTGAACTCATGTTCCTTATGAGAATAGTTCTAGATGAGGAGTAAAAAATTGTAGTTGTAACCTCTGACCTGGCTCCCTCCCCAAACCAAAAGGCTGTAGCTTACCACTCAAAAACAAATATAATATAATAAATTCTATACAAGGCTTTTAGGACCATCAGTGAGCAAAACCACATGTTCTGTGCTGAGAAGCTATAGCATAAAGAGTAAGTTGGGCATTATTTACTGAACATCACAATCTACTAAATCTCTACATCTGTATTGATATTTTGAGGAACACAGTGATAGAAATCCCAAAGTATTGGAGTTTACCATGATTCAGAGAAGTACTTCAGGCCTGCAAAAAGAGAAGCATGAAACAACCTTAAATTTGTTGAAATAAATAGAAAATAAATTATACTTTAAGAAATTAAAGTGTAGTTGCAAAAGATTAGATGTATGAGCAGCTTTAATTTAAAATTGGTGCAGAAAGCACAATAAACTGAATGTTATCTATGTACCTCCGTCTAGTTCAGTTAATAAGATGTTTGACCTGAAGTGTTTTTAGTAAAAGCCTATGAATATTATTTTGACACCCTAAGCTTTCACTTGTAAACTATTACTTTAGGGCAAACATACTAGTGATATGATAATTCCTCATGTGTAAACATGATTTATGGATGTTAATGCTGATATATTTGGTTCAGTTTAGGTATATGGTATATTGCAAGGGAAGAGGCTTTTATGGTAGCTCATATAGATAAAGCATTTTTAAAAATTGGCATGGACTGTATAACTTAAATACATAAATTGTTTGGTTTGGGGTGGTTATGAGGGTCCATTGGAAACAGAAGTATTTTACCCATTCTTAATAGCTCCAAAGGCCATGTCTTGAACTGAAAGGGAGTTAGATAGATAGACCATACTGGGAAAAAAATAGTTTGTCCATTTGTACTTCTTTGTACTTTTTTGTTAATAAACTATTGTTCTGGAATTAATTTGTGGTATCGTGTTCTAGAAATACTCGCAACAATCTAATCAGTAGTCTATTAAAACTTGTATTCATAATGTGTATAATTTCCTGGTAAGGCTAACTCCTGATCATTTCTGTAGAAAGATGATATTAATAAAGAATAAGTTATTATTATTTAATAGTTTTTTGTGTGGTAAAAAAAAGATAATGTGATATTCTTATGTAATGGGGATTACATAGCATTTTTAGGAAGATATTTCAATTTGGGGAAATTAAGTGTTTAAATAATTTATAGTTCATAGTAACTACCGAAGAGAAAAATTGTAAAATGTAAAATATAAAGTAATTTTGTGATTTGAAGACTGATCTAGGAATGGAAAATTCTTATTTTTGGTGTATAAACAATGATAAATGATAACTTTTGAATGCATTTATTTCTATTCTATTTTTGTTGAAATAATTATTTGGATAGATTTTAATTTAATTCATGAAACACTTCTCTTGCATTTACTCCATGAACTTTGATTGTATTCCCTTTTTTGTGTAGATTTCTTAAAGTATAGTGTTTATTATTGGTTTTTTAATGCAATATTTATGTTTGTGAAGATGAAATTTTAGTTAACTGAATTAATGAGTAGAAAATCTCTGAAAGTTTTCAAGGGCTGTAGACCTTTTCTCTTCCACTCTTACCTGCTCCTCCCCCCCCAAAAAAAAACAACAAAAAGGGTTTTTTATTTCTTATAGGAGAAAAACATGAAATGTTCAGTTGGTCTGCCATTTAAATCAGAAGCAGGAATATAATCCAATAAATACTATAAATAATATGTACTCCAGTGCTCTATCCCAGCTGTTTAAGGAAAGGAGGCAGAATGAAGATAAAACATGAACAAAGGAGTATAGACCATGAGAGCAGTTAAAGGAGGACACTGGCCCTCTCTCTTCATAAAGTTATGACTCTCTCTTACCATTTTTAAAGGCTGCTAAAAGCCTGCTGGGTTATCATTTTTTTGATGGCCACCTTTTTTGGGCCAGACAAAATAAAACTGAAGACTGAATATGATGTAGGTCAGAGATTTGCCACCCCTGCTGTGGAGCAGTGTTGGTGCTTCTTTCTATTAAAAGAAGTTGTGTAACAGTCCCTGGAACCTACTAAGCACTCAAATATTTGTTGAATATAGAAATGAAAATGCAGAAATCATACACAGTGTGACATTTCCTTTAATATGTCTGGATCTTTCTGGGTCCTTCTGTGTGGAATGAAGTTGATATTCTAATTCCTAGCTTTGCATCCTTTATTACTCTGTGACATACTTGAAATTTTCCTTCTTTCTGGTGGTGTCCTGTCAGCTTGGGTGAAGGAAGGTGGTACTGGTGGAAGGAGTTTTGCAGGTGAGAGTGAAAAACATTACCATTGGCTGTGACATGAAGCAGGAGAAGAAGCCCAAAGAAAGATGGAGGATCACTGAGCTTGGCAAAAGTTATGGTCTGGTCTTGGGAAACATAGGAGAATTCAAATTTCCTGTGATAATTGACCCTGACTCTGAATAGATTGGGTTAGAGAGAGTTCAGGATGTAGACAGGAATTGACTCTGTGGAAAGAGGGGTCTAGAGCACATGAGTGGTAATTATACTGGCAGCAGTGCCAAGTAAAAATTAGCTCGCACCTCTGCCAAGGGGAAAGTCTAGTTTCTTAGTTGTTTTTTTTTTTTTTTTTTGGGGGGGGGTGGAGTTGTAGTTGTTTTTTTGTTTAGTTGGGTGGGTTGTTTGTTTTTAGCAAGTGGGGGATCTCACTGTGTTGTCCAGGCTGGTCTCAAACTCCTGGCCTCTAGTGATCTTCCCACCTCAGTCTCCCAAAGTACTGGGATTACAGGGAGAGCCGCTATGCCTGGTTGGAAAGTCTAGTTTCTAATGATAGCCTTTATTACATACTAATGCTGACCAGGAAGCAGAAGTCCAGTTAATGGGACAGTAAAAAGGAAAGAAGTTAGGATACTGAGCAAATACAACATACTATTTTAAATACTGGCATTCCCGGTCAATAGTGAAGTCATGCATAGGCAGCAGTGGCAAACAATCCAGTAATTTTGAAGTTGATTCTTTTATAAAGAATTGCTATTGTGAAAACCATTATTTGATTAACACCTATTGATTATCCGTTAGGTTGGAAGTTGAAAAAGGATTGTCTCTCTTTTATTCTCTTCAAGGAACTGGTAGAATTTATCTAGAAATATTAGTGTAAATTGAGGAAAATTACAGGTAGTAAAGTATAAATTAAAATCCAAGGAAATTAATAAACCAGCATGTTGGTTTTATTTTTGACAAAAATAAACATATTACAAATATTAAATGATGTACTTATTGTAGCCTTTGTTTCTGTGGGGCAGCTGTTTAGGGAACTTTTCAAAAAGCTTTTCTCTGAGGTTTTAATACACTTAACGTTTTAGCTGGAGATTCCATTGAGGAACTAGAATGTAAGCTCCATGAGGGCAGGGATTTTTTTATTGTTTTGTTTCTTACTGTATTCCCAGCATCTGTACCACTGTCTCTGCATAATTGACACTTAATAAATATTTGAAGAATGAATGAAAAAAGAATGATCAAATTAATGGATCAGCCATATTGCAAAATTGAATTATTAAGTACTTATTGAATTACATATGGTCCTCTCTGCATTAGGAACTTTCCTGACATCACTTGCAATTCTGTATGTAATAAGAGGAAATTTACAATGGGCGTACATATGTATCTGGTCATATAGTCAAGGGATTTCCCTATTATACTTAGTATAGAGAAAATGCAGGAAATTCCCATTTTTCAATAGGCAGGCAATCCTGAGAGGATGTCTTCTACTCACTTGGATACAAATCAAAACATGTTTTCTAGTATGGCATTTGCTTCATTTCAAAATAATTTTGACCATTTCTTAGAAAATATGGGGTTCTTTTTTCTTTTGAAATGTATGATTAAAAAAAATTGGCTTTCATAAATGTGAATTTTGGATCAGGTTTTCTAGGGTTAAAAGTATGATTTGATTTATAGAAATTAATAAAAAATCAACCTGTTCTATAAGATGTACAACTATATAAAATATTAATGAATATCTGATGTTAAATGTCAGTAATTCAATTGTACATAGACTGATCGAACTACTTTATGTATATATTGTTAAGTGGGTGAGGGGAGGAAGGCAATCAGGAAGGGAGGGTAAGGAGCAATAAAACATAGCCTTAGAACCTCAGTAAGCTGAAGAAAAGTAAGGAATGAATGAGCAGTAAGAACAAACTTAGGACTCAAGGAATTATTTGGAACCAATAAAAATGGTGGCTCATGCCTGTAATCCTAACATTCTAGGAAGCCAAGGTGGGTGGATTGCTTGAGCTCAGGAGTTTGAGACCAGCCTGAGCAAAAGTGAGACCCCCATCTCTACTAAAAATAGGAAAACTAGCTGGGCGTTGTGGCAGGCGCCTGTAGTCCCAGATACTCAAGAGGCTGAGGCAAGAGGATCGCTTAAACCCCAGAATTTGAGGTTGGTCTGAGCACCCACTGCACTCTGCTCAGGGTAACAGAGGGAGACTCTGTCTTAAAAAAAAACAAAAAACAATGAATTCCCAACAATAAAAAAAAGAAAGAAAGAAAGAAAATGGACGTAATTATCTATGGAGCTATCTTTGAATCAATTTGGAATTCAGCTTAATTATTTGGTCATTTTTAATGCTTTCTAAATGCTTTTTATTTTACTTTTTCAAGAATTAAAAGCATGAAATCTTAAGTTTTTGTTTCTTAAAAGTAAAATAGTCATCTGATCACAATGACTTCACATGATATATGTGAAGAAGGTAGCCAAGGATAGGATGTATTTTCTTTTTAAACTGAACCAGTATTTTTCTTTTTTTATTTTTAGAAGTAAGGCAGAATAAAATAAAAGGAAAACAAAGATCAAGAACTTATAACTATAAAATCATTATAAAGATGAGATATATTGTGTTTAAATAGCATAGTGTCTTCCACATAATAGGTAATCAACAAATAGAAGCATTTATTAGAATATCTTACATGACTCATTGGAAGATTAAAAATGTATATTGTTTAAAAAATTTTTTTTATTGTTTGGGATTCATTGAGGGTACAAAAAATTAGGTTATGGTGATTGCATTTGTTAAAGTCCCTTTTATACTTTTGAAAACTGTATATTTTTAAAGTGTATTGGAAAAGGTAACCAACATTGAAACCATAAACAAGAAAGATTTGCAATGAAGAAAGTGATTTTATGCTATAAATTTCCAAAATTGTTAGTTATTTAATCCAATAAAAGAATGCTTATATTTTAGAAACATAAGTTCTTTCTATAGAGTATTAATAGTTACCAAGTGTCTTCTGGTCTTATAATTTTAATATATATAAAATACTGATTTTTTAAAACTTTTTATCATAGCATGCCCTTCAAAGCACCAAATATAATTTCATTTGTTTTTCTTGGTGTTAAATAGAATATATAATACAAATCAATATAATTGGTTAAAATCATAGATAATAGATGTCTGGAGAAAATTCTGTCTGATTACTTAAGAATTACTGTTCATGGCTGTCATGAATGTCCTTTCTCCAAAGGGTCCTTGTTCATATGAAACCATATCCCAAATATATATGTTCACATTCTGAATAAATGTACATTTTTAATGTTTTCCAATCAATGCTATAAGGTTTTTAAGTATATTTCTAAATTTAAGTCACTTTTTTAAATGTTAATCTTTCTGCTATCCCAAAAGTTTGCTAAGCATTCACTTTGAACATTTTTGCCACTCGTTGTAGCTTGATTTTACTATTAGTTGATCTTCTGGGTGACAGTATAAATAAACCAGGAATTTATATTTTTAAATATTTGCAAAGTTTAAATAATTCTAAATGGTCATTTAAAAGGCACAGCATCAGATTTCTGTATTTCTCTCTACTATGAAATCAGGCAGATGCAAAAAGTTATTTCTAAGCTTTAGCCTGCGTATTGAAACAAAACACCCTGAACATTTTTGAGGGTTTTCCATCACAGAAGTAGCACTCTTCAGGACTTGGCTGTACCACTGAATAGCAGGAAATTTATTCAGGGTTCATAATTCCTTGACTTGAACTGTGGTTAAATGGTTAGTTATCTTCTTAAAGCTAATCTACCAAAGAATTTTAAATGCATCTTGCAACATTCATTCATGATGGTAAGTATTTTTAAAAAGATAACCACAACAGAACCAGGTTTTGCCACTTGCGCACAGTATTGAGACCCTTGGCCATCAGCATACTGAAAGAAGCAAACCTGGGAGTGATAATGCCATTCACATAATAGAGGTATTTATAAAATAAAGTAACAAATTTTTGTTTCAGAGTTTCATTAAATGGAGATAATTGTAAAATTGAGTGTTGTGCTATTGTGGTATGTAATTGCTTAAACCATTGAATTACAGTTCTTATTCTTAAAATATAAAGTAAAGGTTGGTTGTTTTAATTAGTTGTTTATAATCTAAGTAAAAGACACAGATGTCTTATAAACCAAGAAATGGGCTAAAATATTTACTTTATTAGATCTGTCAAGCTAAAATTAGTGGCTTAGTTGAATGTCCATCTGAAAATGAATGAAATGTTTGGGATAAATATTTATAGAGTAGTAGAACTTGAAACCATTGAGTTTTTGATGAGGAATCAGGGATTGTTTCTGTACTCCATCGTATGATTAAAATGTCAGCACGGGGGTTGGCAAACTACATCTTATGGGTATACCTTCTACCTACATGATAATTCTCAAAGTAAGAATGGTTTTTGCATTTTTATTTTTATTTATTTATTTTTTTAGAGACAGAGTCTTTGTCACCCTCGGTAGAGTGGTGTGGCATCACAGCTCACAGCAACCTCCAACTTGTGGGTTTAGGCGATTCTCTTGCCTCAGCCTCCTGAATAGCTGGACTACAGGCACCTGCCACAACGCCTGGCTATTTTTTTGTTGCAGTTTGGCCGGGGCTGGGTTTGAACCTACTACCCTCGGTATATGGGGCCAGCGCCCTACTTACTGAGCCACAGGCGCCGCCCGGTTTTTGCATTTTTAAAAGGTTGGGGAAAAATCAAAAGATGAATAATATTTCCTTACTAGCATGTGAAAAGGAAACTAAATTCAAATTTGTCTCCATAAAATTTTATTGGAATACAGCCATATTGGTTTATGTGTTGCCCTTGGCTGTTTTACCCTACATGGCAAGTTGAGCAGCTCAACAGACTCTTCATGGTCCACTAGGCCTAAAATATTTATTGCCTGGCTCTTACAGAAAATGTTTGTCCACCCTCTGCTAATATTGCACAGCTAAATAGAAGCTATCAAAAACCAGTTTAGTGGAAAACTACCCCTTATGTATGCCCCTAAGTACTGGACTACAGATGGAAATAGAGCCCTGACCAGAAGAGGGAAGAGCCAGTTGCCTTTCCAAAGGAAGGCATTATCAAATGTTGACAGTAAGGCACTGTCATTGGATACTTTTCTATGTACTGATACCCTTGTTTGAATGATGTTGGCATGTGACAGGCCCTAGATAAATCAGATAAAAACTGTGACTTTTGATTATAATAAATGTTATTGGATTCTGTGCATCTGGTTAGCAGAATTGCCTGAATAAGATTTTTCACAGTGCTCAAAAGAAAAATAAAGATCTAGCTTACTTAATCGAATATAGTATATTAAGCTTTTGCTAAATCTAAGATATTGTGTTAGATAGTATGGAAACATGCAAAAATTATATAATTGAGATAGACCAAAAGATAACCTGTTTGGGAAACTGAATTCAACATAAATATAACTACTACCACTTGTTGAGCACTCACTTTTGCTAAGCATTAGCACATTATCTCCCATGAACCTCATACCACCTTGTGAGATAGATTTTGCATATTAGGAAATGAGCAGTTTGACCAAGGCCACCCAGCTAGTAAATGGGAGAGTCTACATTTTATCCCAGTTCCTCTAACTCCAAAGCCTATGCACCTAACCATTGTGTTACTTTATTCATTCTAAGTTAAATACCATTATTAGAGCCAAAACATGACATAGAATGATAAGAAATTCATAAGAGAGTATATGATTAGTCTGAAATGGGTGAAAAAGAAAATAATATGAATTGAGAGAATGTCATATATGGCATAATAGTTTGTGTTAGCTGGTTGCAAAGCAGAAAACTTGGAAAACATGCCATTTCTCTCACATGGTTTTTGACATTAAGTGGGTATGAGATGGTTTGATCCATTTGTCCATTCATCCTGTGACATTAGTTATGTACCTCCTGTGTGCCCAGGAATGAAACAGAAGGCAGATGTGTATTTTGTGAGTGCTTAAAATTTAAAGTAGTTAGGGAGGTAAGACACTAAATTGCTATGTAGTAATTGCAGAGCCTCATGTGTATATAAAAAGTTCTTTCCATGTTGAAAGCTAGTCTGCCATGAATGACATACCCAGGTACAATTAAGATATGACTATAATTGAAATAATCTATTTTGAGTGAATCTGGAAAAGTCCATCTCTTATAAAGTTTATTTGAAAGCTTTCTCGCCTTCTTCCAGACCTAAAACACTAAAATGATTGTTTCAAGTTTTGACCCACCCAATGAGGGATCTCCATTATCTGTGTTCCTTCTGCATCAATTTTAAATGTTTTTCTGAGAGCACTCTAAATGTAATTATGTTGTAAGCTTTTGTTCTAAAGAGGAAGTGTGCAGAACCAATGATGTCATAGAGGTAAAATTTCAAAATTTTATTCTGTAATCAGCTTTCTTATGGAATGTATTTAAACTCAAGGCAACTTTTGAAATCCTTGGATCTTTAATAGTTGTCAAGGTCCAAAATTTGTCACTAGAATGTAAGCTACATAAAAATAGTACCTGGTATGTTGTAGGTGTTATACTTGTATCTATTGAGTAAATTGTGTAGGTCAGAACTTGAAAATTTAACCAGCTAACCTATAGGGTAATGAAGACTGTGAGCTACATGGCTATGTACATAAAAGAATGAGGGCTTGAAGAGGGCATTGTGTTGCACAATTTCTGGGGCAGTGCATCTTTCATGTCCCCATTTTCCTCATGGCAAATAGGAGGAAATGGAGAGAAGTTTCTAATTCATTATTTGAATTATAATGTATAATGGTTTTATTTCTGTGTTAAAATAAAAGAATGTAATTGAGTGACTGTTGGATTCTATCCTACCATTAAGCTTTCATGATTGAACTTTAAAAATTGAACTCTTACGTGTAGAGATTTTTTTTTGATAGACGTAAGTATTTTTGACATGTGTTTATACTTTTGGTTTTGGAAAAAGAAGTTGATCTCAGAGAAAACTCCCACTAGCCCCCAAAGTATAGAAAAGTTTAGAACTTTCTTCTGTTGTTGCTTCTGAATATTTTAACATAAACCTGTTTCCCAGCTATTAAGAAAATAAAAAGGTACTGAGGTAGAAATTTTAAAATAGCAATTAAAGAGGATTAGAAGGAAAAATGAAATATAGAAACTTAAGAGTGGGCCACCATGAGAACCCCTCTTCTTTATTCTCCACCCCTGAAGTGAAGTAATGCTGTCCCCGGCTCCCAGCCATGCCCACAGGAGAAACAAGATGTTGATTAAATTCAGCTCCTTCAAGAAAGAGGACCAAAAGGAGGCACTGCAGATCATCTCTTAGATGATATGGTTTATTTTTTTTTTAAAAAGTTCTCTGGCTAACAGAAGGTACATTATTTCCTCCTACCCTGTGTGTCCTAAACATTGCTCTGTTGACCTAAGATCATAGAGAAATTTAGTATGAGTGTAGGAATGGATAGCAATGAAAGAATGAAAGGAAAGAAGAAATACTTTGTAAAATGTTTACAAAGATTTCAGAATATGATATATTGATCAGTATTCTAAACAGCCTTTGGTGAAAACTGCTTTATTTTTAAAATATTTGTAAGCCTACAGTTCTTTTCCAGAACAGATGGTCTGGGAACAGTAGAATGTTAGTTCCATTTGGTTGCTATCTACTGAAGCTAGGTCCTGATTCTAGAATAGATCAGATCCTAACGGAATTGAATTGAGATGTCAGTGGAACTCGGTTTTGTGGCTTCTTCACGGTTTCTTCTTGGCTTATCTTTTTTCTCCATTGGCTTGCATCCTCTGACCTTTGTTTACCTGTACTCCCAACCAAAGATAAATTGTTGATTTGTCATTTTCTCTCTTGGAGGCCCAGTAAAGTATGTCTCTTTTCCTCCCTTGTTCAGTTTATTAACGATGACCTCTCTTGCCTAGTAAAGTATACTAATCTTTATTGGCCTAAGATGTCTACTATATAGTCTATGGTTTCTACAGCAATGATATAACCTTTTACAGTTATCTTCTCTTTCCCTGTTTTCAAAGTCAGGTTCAATTTAGTTATTAAGGCTAAGCAAAAAATCTCACCCTTACAGGACAGTAAGTAGAAAGGTCCTCACTCTGGAAATAAGAAAATTCAGGGGAGCTCTAGCTCTGCCCAGATTTGCCTAAAGAACTTGGATCAGTGACTTAATCTTTCTGAACTTCTGAGACTATTTCTGAGACCTGTTTAGATTTTAACATTACTCACCTCAAAAATGAACAGGCAAAACTGTTTTTAGTTGTAACAGTTATATCTGCTGCCATTAATGCCATGCAGAAGAATGCAGTAAGAGAACTGGTTTCCCAAATGAATCTGTTTAGGAGCAAAGACTGATTGCTCTTGATTCATGGAAGATCGTGTATGACTGGAGGTTCTTGTTTGCTTTGTTTGTTTTAATAAAGGGGAAATGGCATAAGGATGTGCTCAGGAATTATAAATATTAGGTGCTCAAGCATTTCTGTGATATATATGGCATCATACCCTTTAGTTAAGTGTTCTGTGGTCATCTTATAAAATCACGTTGTCACTTCCTAGACTCTAGAAAAAGATTGGTTTTCCATTTGGGGGACTGGATCTCTCTCCAGACCGCTGCTGATTCTACTCATTCTACTGAGATAAGCTGATTATACATGCTTATTTCTTTTTTTTTTTTTATTGTTGGGGATTCATTAAGGGTACATGCTTATTTCAATCTAGTGTCTACTCTGTTACCTCATAACCCTTCTTTTTCCTCCCCAGCCTCTGCCCCATTTTCAAGACCAGAGTCTTGACTGCACTGACATCAGACCTTGTGTTCATAGTGCTCATCTCATGAAAAAAAAAAAAAAAGACAAGATTAATACACTATACTAAGCTAGATCTTAAATAAGTGATTCTGCTAGGAAAGACCCAAGCATGCACCCTGGAACTCATCTGAATTCACACTTATGAGTCTAAAGCATTACTATCCAACCAGAAGGTCCAGCTTCCATTATATAATCCTTTCACCTTACCAGACCTACTCCTCCTTCCCGACCTGCTTGTACCATACCCTGCTTGGCTGCTTATTCCCTCCTGCTTTAACTAGACTTTCTATTTGATATCTTATCTGCTTAGATCTTATATGGCTGCTTCTTCTGACTTCCATTTTGACTCCAGGTCTTACCTATTTCTGGCCAGTTCTGTCTTGGTTTACTCATACTCCATTAGAACTTTTTCTGGAACCTTTTATAGAAGCCCATTTGGAATTAGGTTGTATTGGCCTGGCTGTTGTGAACATTAGCATAAATGATTGAAATTAAGAGAATGCCCACTTCACCATCAATGCCCTTGACTCCAGACCCACCCACTTTGAATTATCTGAGAAATTTGCTGACACCACTAAAAATCTATCTTATTTCAGTTTCCACATATTTTGTTAGACTGGGTTTGAACACAGTTCAAAGTCCAAGCTGAAGTTTTACTGGTACCTGGAGAGTGCTTCATGCTGGGCCATCCTGGAAGAGGAATAATTGGGCCTAGATTTTTTGTGTTTTGTTTGTTTGTTTGTTTGTTTTTTTGATGATTATTTCTTTGACTTTTCTAGTTTTTCATATGATTTAAGGAAAATAATGGTTTATGTCCCAGCCACAACTAAGTTTTAGGTACTCTAGAGGTCATAGAGGTCTGGGAAATTCCCTTGTGACCGAAGGTCCATCTTTAAATTGTTAACATTCCCACATAGATCATAAACTACCACCTTAGTACACATTATCTGGGTTCTGCATTTTTCCCTTGATCCTCTCAGGTGACTGCTCCTCTATCCCAGAGGTCATAGGAGTCTTGTACCAATGACAGGAGGCTCAGATTCTGTTCTCACAGATCCATAGCCACTCCTGCAAGAGCTGCAATGCCAAAAACAAAAGGCTTAACAAAAACACATGGTCATAAAGACTAAAGACTCCTGCAGGCAGATGCATAACACCTGGTGCATTGACCTACAACTCCATCAGTTTAGCACATAGCATTTCTTATGTGATTTAATTCTATAGTTAAACTTAGAAGAGCAGAGAAAGAGGTGGCATCTTCCACTCTGACTATTCAATCTAGCACCAGTACCCCTTCTGGCCAGGCACAGTGTCTGTGTAACAGAGGGCACTGTCTCTTTTTCTTTTTTAGCAGATCCAACCAGCTATGCTACAGGGTATATTTGCTGAGCTATGGCTGAGGAATCTCCAACAAGAACCATGAGGCAGAACAACTTTCCGCTGCACTTGGCATTGCTCTTACATCCTGGAAGAACCTAAGAAGCCTTTGGAGGGTGCTAGGATTTGGCACCATCCACCATATCAAGGCTTTGGAGCACGGTACTGGGGTCGTTAAAAGGCACCATGGAGAACATGTTTCATTCCTCTCGGCTTTCCAACCCCATGTTTGAAAAGCTGTCTGGTGCTCTGTTAAACTTTCATATGGGTCAAGGGCTGTGATAGCAGCCACTATCAGGTCCTTCCTTGTTGACCTGAAAATATTTTCTCAGGACTTGATTCCAAGCCTTTCCCTATCTTGTAATCTCATTTTTATTCTCATTTTGGTCAGTTTGTTCCCTGTGATGCTCTTGCAGATGGTCCCAATGCCCTCAAGGCTGTAAACCCTTGGTTTGATCATGTTGTTCATTTATATGGCCTCTCAGGATACCCTTTTATACCCTTACAGATTGGAATCCTAGGTTTACATTCTTTTATTTTTACCTTCCCACTCCCAGACTGACATGATGGAAAGGTTAGTAGATCAGAGACTTAAGTACTATGGTTTTTAGAACCCTAGCGGGATTACCAAAGTCCTTCCATAATAAACATAGTTAGGTGTCCTACTGTAGACATTCTGATAGGCTATGGTC
The DNA here is from genome assembly GCF_027406575.1 of Nycticebus coucang. Lineage (NCBI taxonomy): Eukaryota > Metazoa > Chordata > Mammalia > Primates > Lorisidae > Nycticebus > Nycticebus coucang. The sequence continues at coordinate 105,230,579 of NC_069787.1, forward strand.
TAAAGGTTAATTGTGCCAGAAGGGAAGATACCTCCAGATTCTCCTGTTTTATATCTTGCCATGGATGTACCAGCCACCTTATAGCTATACTCCATTCACAAAGTATGAGGCACTGGACACCGCTAGAAAATTTGAAGAAAAACACAAAGCTCCACTCTGATGTTCATGATTGGGCACTAACATTTCAATCCCCTACCCTGAGCCTGAGTGTTCTCTGAGAAGGTCGTTAATGACTATTTCTAAATTGTAGATGCTTGCTTCACTCTCTTGGCTTTAAGCCCATAGCCCTGTCATTTCTGTGGTGCTCTTGTTGCCATAGAATCAAACACCAAAGCACTTCAAAGGCAATTGTACTTGCTTATTCAACATTATGAGTTGGTGGGAATAAGGACTTTCTCTCCCTCACTACTGTGTCTTTCAAGTTTTAAAACTGTATGTGGTACTCAATGGGCTCTCATATTTGCTAAGTAAATAAAGCCAGGAATGCATATAAGAGCTTTGCTCTTTTTGCCCTTCCTTGCTTTCTCCCTGATTTTGATACTAACTAGACCTGCACCATTACTAGTCTTTTCTCACCTTCCTTGTTTCACATATTGCTGTGAACAACATGATAGTTTTGCCCAGACTGACTAATATGATCTTTGTTCATCTGCTGATTGCAAAGGATTGGAGGTAAAATAATCATTGCTAGATCCTCTCATTTTACCGAAGGCCCAGAGAGGTAAAGTGAGTTGCTCAGGATTATGCAGCAACTTTACTTGTAACATCCCTGCTTCACCAACAAGGTTGGCTACCCACTCACTTTTTTCTGGTTGCTACCTTATTCCCTCTCCCCAGGTTCTTAGATGTTGCCTTACTAACTTTGGGGAGGGACCATAGTCAAGACTTCAGCCCAAAATAAACTTATGGAATCTTCTGTCCTATCTCTTGTGTAAAATCAGGATTTTTCACAGTGTTAACCAATTTCAGGGATTTGTGAACAATGACTATAATGAAATATACTTTATTAAATGTCTATCTGTTTGGTATACTGGTCCTTCCCTTTGTTAGATTTGTATCTTTGGTTGAATGTGGCCAGGAAACATTATCTAGAGCCCTCTTCCAAGTCTTACTCATGACCAGGGCAAGCACCTAAAGCCAGTGCTAATGGTGTTTCTCAGTTCTTCCTGGAGGGTAGTCACGTCTTCTGTCCGTCCACACGCCTCCCACAACCACCTTGTTCTCTGATAATGTAATTAAATCCATACAGCCAACTCTTTCTCCCAAGTTATCCCTCCTCATTGCTAAGTAAAAATAATTGCCCAAGCTACCAGGAGCTTTCAGGCAAAGTCTCCAGTGCCTGAGACTTTTGCCCTGGGTTTTAGTTTCCTTCTCATGCTAAAAGTTCTGACTTGGCGTTGATGACTAGGGCTTGATTAAAGTAACTTATCAGCCAGCCAGTCTGTGCTATAGCCCAAAAGATTAGGTATTTGGAGAAATACATTACTATTACCCTCAAGGAAGTAGTAATAAGGTCCTAACTAGTTTAATGGCATGAGAGTGGTGATGGAATGAATATAAGGTATAGTGCAAAAGAAATTACTTGGATTTTTTGTTGTTAAGGGAGGAAGAACTGGAGTCAGAATTAGTACAGATTTAGTGCCTTGGTGAACTGGAAAAATGGTCAGAAAAAGACAGAAAGACAGAGAACAAGCAGGTTTAGCTGGGTCACCAGGGTGGGTGTGGTGAGGGGTAAACATAGTATGAGACATAATCCAATTTCAGTTGAAAGTACCACTGAACTTCCTGGTAAGATTGTGTATATTAGGCAGTCAGAAATATGGAGCTAGAAGTCAGGAGAGAACTCTAGGTTAGAATTTTGGATTAGGAAATTACTCATAGTGAGCTAGTTTTGAAGTCATAGCATTGTATGTGTAGAGTAAGATGTAGACACAGCCTTTAATGGTCACATGCCCATTTAAGGATGGTAAAGAGAGAGGACTATAGTTTCAATAGGTTAAAGTTTGGGCACTCGTCTTTTAATAGGAGTGGGAAGTGGGAGGTAAGGCAGGTTGAGGGGAAGAATCCAGTGGGGTAGAGCAAAGCAAAGGTGCAGGAAAGGTCTGTAGAGGTAGTTTGGGGATGAAGGAAGAAGCGCTTTGAGCTTGAAGTACCCAACCTCAGCATAACAAGAGTGAAGTAAATAGTGAAAGTATGGAGACATTTCAGTAAGAAATGGGAAGTTGAGGCAACTTGTATCCCAGAAAGCAAGCAAGGTCCCTACAAAGATAAGGTGCGCTTGGAGGAGCGTAAGATGTGAGGAAGATAGGAAGAATTTGAAGAAGGAAATAGCTAGTGTGAGGAATATGAGCATTTCCTGTAGGTGGGTACCAGGCTCTAGACTAGTAGTGAGAGTCCTGCTGAGGAGGGATAGTTTATACTGAGAGGCCAGTCAGCCACCTTTGGTGGTTTCCTTACTGTAACATTAGCAGTCTGTAAACTGGAGCAGGAATCGTAAGTGGTAAGAGGGCAGTGAGAAAAGGGACTCTGTTTACTAAGAGGAGAATCTGAGCAGGACATCCTTGTCAGGGGAAAAGGGTATAGAAGAGGTAAAAAGAGTAGGAAGTCTGGGAAGGGAGGGGTTTGACAAAGAGGGCAGAAAGGGGTGTGCATAAAAGTAAGAAAAATTAGGTTTGGTCTAGGACAGTGGTTCTCAAACTTCCTAATGCCGCAATGTATTTTCATTGTTACAAAGAGGTTGCAACCTACAGGTTGAGAACCGCTGGTCTAGGATGAGGAATAGATCAATGAATATATAAATCTTCTTTGGCCACATTGGGAAACTGTAAACCCTATATAAAAATTACCATTCCTAACCTACAGCAAAAAATGTAGTTCCCTGTTAATAGTTGATATTATTCTCTCTGATCACTGTTCATTTCGACTAAATCTTTTCCTGTTTGGCTGGAACATTCTGAGATTTCTTACCTTCCTGTTCTGGGGCCAGCCTTCTGAATCTTCTCCTTTTAGTCTAGGTCAGTGCTCTTCAACCTTGGCTTCACACTGGCTTTATCTGAGGAACTTCTTTTAAAAGTACAGGTGCCTGGACCCCACACTGGAGAATCTAATTTAATTGGTTTGCTGTGTGACCTGGACATGAGGATTTTTTTAAAAAGCTCCCCAGTTCATGAGGCCAGTATTGAGATCCACTGGGCTAAGGTGTTCTCCCGGGTGGAAGTGATAACTCTCATTAATGAGTGGGAACTACTGATGAGTACGCTGCGGAACTACTGCTTTAACCAGAGCTGTGATACAAATACGGCTAAGCATGTGGACTCTGGAGTCCAGTACCTGAGTTCTAGTCACAGCTCTGTGATTCCAGTATTCCAGAATACTGCCTACAAAAGAGTGAGGGTTATATCAGATAATGTAATATGCTTAGCACAATGCCTGGCACGTAGATGAACTCAACAAATATTGTTTTTGCTAACATTTATATTGTGATTACATGAGTATTTTATTCTAATATAAAAAGGCTATTTTTCCATAGGCCCATACAGATCAAACTTAATTTCCTTAACACTGTCTGTATCTAGACATTGCTTAATGAAGGGAAATTACAGGCCATCTTATTTTAAAGTTACAGCAATAAAACTTCATGATCATAGTTTTTACATGTTGCAGACCTTGATTCTATAGTGAAAGATGGGTTACTTTTCTAAATATTTAACTTAGGTTTAATTCCTTGGTAAAGACATAGCCATGGGATGGCTCTGTCAGAAACCCACAGGTTTCATTTGATGAGGGCTGAGTGTCAACTGTGATTTCTTTAGAATTTCACTCTGGCAGAAACCTGCCCAATGAGTGTTCGTTTATCTCTTTTACTTTTTCTCATGATTGTTTATTCAACACTTCTGCAATACTTATACCATTTAATTTTTATTTTAAATGTCTTTAAAAATAAAGAAACATAACTTGCCCCTTACACCTGTCATTCAGCCTGGCAGGTTCCTTAGTGGGCTAGACCTACCTTTCTGATGAGCTGCCTGCCCCCACTGCAGATGATTGTTTGAGAGGTAAAAACTGTTGCCAAAAACAGCATTCAACTTTCAGTGGTTGTTAACATATTTGCATTTACGAGCAGTGAAGTTTGTCACCTTCGTGTTGTTATTTATGCAGCATTAACCTTTTTCTCCAGATCATTGAGACTGAAAATATGATGGACCGAATTGTGACTGGCTTGTCTGAGTCTAGTGTCAAGGTGCGGTTAGCTGCTGTCAGGTATGAGCTTTACATGGTCTGAATAAAAATCCTTTGCTGTGTGTTTAATCTGTTTCCTTACCGGTCCTTCACTGAGTAAGCACAGAATCCAAAAGTTACTCAAAGTTATGTTCGAGTGTATTCATACAGTGTGTAACATTATCTGACAGAGAGCCTGGCCTCCATGAAATGGTCTGATGTAATTGGCTTAACAGTGTCTGTAAATATACTTGAAGTGTACATTGGTAATTATGAAATGCCATGCAATTTGTTTGAAAGGTGAGAGTTTTGGCTTCTTGAGAAGCTAATTTTGATTATTCTTTGTAGATGTTTGCACAGTTTATCCAGATCTGTGCAGCAGCTTCGAACCAGTTTCCAGGATCATGCTGTATGGAAACCTTTAATGAAGGTAAGAAGAAAGGATGAGCAAGTGACAGCCAGACCCACAGAGTTTAGTAAGCTGAGCAAGCGGACAGCACTCCTTGGGTTGAGAGTATGTCTAATTTTTGTGTAGAGCATTTTGAACATTCATCTCCTCAAATCTGATGGTCTAAGATGTAGAAATCTACAGACCGTTTCTGAGGTACCTTGTGTGAAAGAAAACTGCAGGCCTCATCTTCTCTTATTAACTAAAGCTTTTACTCATTGAGCTCCCTGTATGTTTAATATTACACTTTAACTTTATATCTAGAGTTAGCTTTGTAATTTTTAATTATAAAAAGGAAAGACAGCATTTTATTTTGTTTATAGTCTTTTGGCAGTCCCTGGATATTTTTAAGCATAACATTTTTGCCGATTGGTCTTCTCTTGAGTGTCCCCCAACCTCCAAAAAAAAAAAAAAAAGTTCAGGGCGAGTGAATCTGAATCAAGACTTAAGAGTATATATTAAGGTTGTTGCTAATAATGCTAGCCCCTGTTATATTACAAAATTATAGGTCTTATTTTTTCCCTAAGTGATCGTATACCTTGCATTTAGTCAACAAAATTTTTTGTTTATTTAGGGTTTTTTGGTTTTGTTTTGAGTACCTACTATGTGCTAGGCAAAGCCTCCAGGCACAGTGAGCTACCCCAAAATTTTTACTGCAGAGCTCTTGCCCTGGGCTAAAAGCTTCAGGTTAGAGTAGAGGCATCAGTGTGGCAGAAATAGTCAGGAGAGGCTTCAGGCAGGAAGAATATAAAGCGGGCTTTGAAGACAAAAGGAAGACAGATTTTCCAGAGAAAGGAATAGCATGAGATAAAACATTACATATTACATGTGCAGGGAATGGCAGGGATACCTTTATTACCACAGTAGAGAGGTGTAAGATGTAACGAGCCATACGAGACAGGCTAAGGACCAGATGGAAGAGTTACACTAGTACCATAGACCTTGGGAATTGACATGCTGAGTGGTTCATCTCATAGGAGGGTTCACTTCATGGCAGAGTGCGTGATTTGTGTGTTGAAATCTTGAAATAAGGCAGTTGCTAGGAAAGATGATATAAACTCTGGAGATAATTCAGTGAAGGGAATGATGGGTTTGGGTATATGATTCAGGAGCTGTCAGGGGTACACCAAGAAGTTTCTAGTCTAAATGTCATGATAAGACCTGTGAGGCTTATTAGGACAGTATCTGTTTCTTTGATTTCTCCTTTCCAGTGGACCTACCTAACCAGCATGTGACATTTAACTTTACCCATTTATATTCATTGGCACAGTTTTTTTTCTTTTCTTCTGTTTTTTTTGTTGTTGTTGTTGTTGTTGGTTTTTTTTTAAGCAGAGTCTGACTCTGTTGCCCTGAGTGGAGTGCTATGGCATCATAGCTCGTAGCAACCTCAAATTCTTGGGCTTAAGGGATCCTCTTGCCTCAGCCTCCCAAGTAGCTAGGACTGTAGGCACCTGCCACAACACTCAGCTAGTTTTTCTACTTTTAGTAGAGACAGGTTCTTGTTTTTTGCTCAGGTGGCTCTGGAACACCTGAGCTAAAGCAACCTACCTGCCTCGGCCTCCCAGAGTGCTAGGATTATAGGTGTGAGCCACCACACATGGCCCATTGGCAGACTCTTGATTTTCACCCTATTGGATATAAGTCAGCTCTTTTCGGTATTCCTAATTCCCTGATATCATTTTGTTTTCTGAACCTCATTAAGAGTCCCAAGTTTCAGCATGGTTATTTATCCCACTCCCCAACTACCATATCAGTGCTTTTCCACACTTAGGAGGCAGTAGCTTATGGAGTGTGCCAACTCCCACCAAAAAAAGTTTGATTGAGGTCCATAATCCCTTATCTAAAACTACTAGGGCTGGATTTTTTTTTTTTTTTTTTGGTTTTTGGCCGGGGCTAGGTTTGAACCCGCCACCTGGGGCATATGGGACCGGCGCCCTACTCCTTGAGCCACAGGCGCCGCCCAAGGGCTGGATTTTTTTAAGACTCTCTTTGGTTAAGTGTGGTTTCTTTTACTGTTCTCACCTTTCTCATAGCAACACAATCCTGGGTGGTCTTCTACTTCCAAAATAACTCCCTTTTTATCCAGAGTCATTTTCCTTTATTGCTCAGCTCAGTATCCCTCTGTCATACAAATCAGAAATGGAGCAACATGTGGTTTCTATCTAGTTCTTCCTGGGGAAAGTTCTGGAAGGTTTTGTGTACTTGGATACATGTGGGTAAATTACTCTCAACTATGATGTTGCTGCACATTTGAAGTATAGTAGTAAAAGCTTGAAGTAAACTGACGAGTTATTTCACATACTTTTTGGTTTCAAGTTCATAAGTTCATTGTTTTTTTTCCCCCTTTTACTTTTCCATGTTTTTAACTGTTGGTTAGCAAACTGCAGGAGAGTAATTATTTGATTTTAATTAAAAATTTTATTTATCATTATTTTTTGTTCCTATCTTGGTGAATTTCTGTCTGGTCAGTTTGTAGATATCAACTTCTGGATTTCATATATCATATCCTACTTTGTTAATTCATGCTTTTAAGAACTTTACAGGTTTTCTTCTCTTATAATTTATCATTAGCTATTATCTAATATGAAAATAAAATTTGATAAAAACAAATTAATCTCTATAAACAATAAATATTTTAAAAAATGAATTATATCAACCAAAGCAACTTTTTAAAGACTTAGTAGGTATTCACTTACTTCAACCAATGATTCTAATATGATTTTGGAAAATGATTATTTCTTCTACAAATGTTGATTGCGCACCTATTTTGTGCAGTACCATTGGGTTGTTACAGATCAGCATGAATTCCGTAGGCATGGAATATGTCTTCAAGAATCTTAACTCTGTTGATAAAAGGAGAGCTTGGCATAACTGCATAAATAATTTCAATAGGTGACAGTCACAGGGATCCTAAGAGAGGTCACAGAGTCGAAGCTCAGAGGAGCATAGGATGACTTCTGGCTGGAAGGGCTGGGGTAATTCAAACCTCGTGTGGAGGTGTACCTAAAAGATGATGTGGAAAGGGTAAGCAAAGCAAGGGAAGGGTGAACAGAGGAGTTTCCGGCAGCATGGAGATCAGCATGCATAGTATATGAGATTTGATCTTTATCCACAAACTAACAATTCACAGGAGAGTCAAAACATAACATTTTAGAAGAGCTGCTTCTACTTTATAATTTTTGCTTATTCTTAACTTGGTTTAGCTGAGAAAAGCTAAATTCTCTGGAATTTTTTCTGACTGAACTCTGAATTTTTTTTCTGATTATCCATTTCCAGTTTGCATGACTGAAGCTCCTAGGACTCCTTTTGGGGGCATAAGCCCAAATCTGATCTGATCTGAATGCATAGGATTTACTTGAAGTGATTATTACATATAAGTAATGGTGTTTATATTCTTAGAATCTAGAAAGGACAGGTTCTGGTAATAGCTATTTACCATCATGCTGTCTTGCCTTCTGAGTTCAATGAAAGTCCACTACAGTTTATTTACTTTATACTTATTATGTGCCTAGTATTGTGCTTGATAACAATAGCAGTTATGGCCATAAGTAATCTTTTTTAAAACCTTATACAGCAATTACTCTATGCCAGTTACTATTGTAAAGTCTTTCTATATATTAGTTCTCACATCAATTCTGTGAAGCATTTTATAGCTAAGGAATTCATATTTACCTATTTAGTTGTTGAGCTGAAATTTGCATCCAGTCTTCAGTTTTTCATTTCACTGCCATGGTACTTCCCTTATTATTCACTAAAACACATTTAATCCCAGATAGTTCCACCAAGGAGGTGTAATTTTCCTTGATTTATAGATTAAGAAATGCGGGGTCAGAGAAGTTAAGAAATATGCTTAGGTTCACACATCTAATTAGTAGAATCAGGTCTGTGTGATTCCAGTCCTGAGAATCAGTCTTCCACATTGCCCTGCTTATGCAGTAGTAATTTGATCTATCAGTCCTCCTGGTTAAATAAGCCCCTGCAAAGGCACATCAAGAAGTCAAGGTCAGGCTGGGCTTCCATAGCTCAGTGGTTAGGGCACCAGCCACATGCACTAGGGCTGGTGGGTTCAAACTCAGCCTAGGCCTGCCAAAAAAAAAAAAAAGAAGAAGAAGAAGAAGTAGTCAAGGTCAAGGGATTCTGTGGATTCCTAAGTAGCCTGATTTGATAGAGTAGAATAAGCTAGCTTGCCTCAAAGCAGTCCCACAGTCTATAGGCTTTTTGCATAGACTCCCTTTCTCTGACTTACATCTGTCTTCTTTCTGCAACAACTCCCAGTGAGGTTGCAGCTTCTCCAAGTAGGATAGATATGAAGACCTTTGTCAGTCTTAATTATAGTACTGGGTAAAGTCTGACACAGTATCAAGGTGATCTTTCCTAACCATCTCTCCAATATGAGAAAGCAGGTTGAAAGATAATTATTTTGTCTTTATTTAGTCATCTTACGATCTCATTTTCATGATTTCAAACTATAACTAGTATTTCCTTTCTAATTCCATAGGTTTTACAAAATGCACCCGATGAAATCCTAGTGGTAGCATCTTCCATGCTATGTAATCTTCTTCTTGAATTTTCTCCAAGCAAAGAGGTTCGTATTGATTTTCTCTTCTTATATATTGCCCAGTCCAGCTAGAGCTTAGCTAAAAACTTTTTACAGTGGTTGATACTGAAATTTGTGGATTAGGTTTAAAAAACACTTCTGAATTGTTTGATTTGGTTGAAGTGAGGTGGAGGAAACTTTTTTTTTTTTTTTTTTCTGAGACAGAATCTTACTATATTGCCCAGGCTAATGTGCCATGATGCCAGCCTAGCTCACAGCAACCTCAAACTCCTGGGTTCCAAGTGATCCTCCTGCCTCAGCCTCCCAAGTGGCTGGGACTACAGGCGCCCTCTACAACACCAAGATAGTTTTTCTATTTTTGGTAGAGATGGGATCTTGCTCTTGCTCAGGCTGGTCTCCAACTCCTGAACTCAAGGAATCTTCTTGCCTCAATTTCCCAGAGTGCTAGGATTACAGGTGTGAACCACCAGGCCCCGCCTAAATCATTCATTTCAAATATGGTTATCAGGCTTGGTGCCTATAGCTCAAACGGCTTGGGCACCAGCCATATACACCAGAGCTGGCGGGTTCAAATCCAACCTGGGCCTGCCAAACACCAATGACAACTACAACCAAAAAATAGCCGGGCATTGTGGTGGGCGCCTGTAGTCCTAGCTACTTGGGAGGCTGAGGCAAGAAAATCGCTTGGGCCCAGGAGTTAGAGGTTGCTGTGAGCTATGGCGCCACAGTACTCTACCCAGGGTGACATAGTGAGACACTGTCTCAAAAAAGAAAAAAATAGTGTCAAATATGGTTTTCATTTTCCATTCTTTTTATTCTACCTAGCATATTCAGCTGTTTAAGAGATATTAAAGAGCGGCGCCTATGGCTCAGTCGGTAAGGCACCGGCCCCGTATACCGAGGGTGACGGGTTCAAACCCGGCCCCGGCCAAACTGCAACCAAAAAATAGCCGGGCGTTGTGGCAGGCGCCTGTAGTCCCAGCTACTCGGGAGGCTGAGGCAGGAGAATCGCTTGGGCCCAGGAGTTGGAGGTTGCTGTGAGCTGTGTGAGGCCATGGCACTCTACCGAGGGTAATAAAGTGAGACTCTGTCTCTACAAAAAAAAAAGATATTAAAGCTTAAAGTCAGTCTAAACTGCCTAAAATATAGACTGTTTTGAAACTATATTTTTACTAAAGAATAAATTAAGACTAAATTTTGTAAATGAGGATTATAAATTTTTTCAAGGAGATAAATACTGTTACTGGAAAATACTTTTAGTGTTTAATGTTAATGGTAGTTATTTGGGGAGAGATTAAATGTGGGGATTCCCCCCCCTTTTCTGTATGTATTATTATTATTTTTTTTAAATATGTCCATGTAACAAAAAGAGCATATATTGTTTTTGTTTTTTTATTAAATCATAGTTGTGTACATTAATGCGATCATGGGGTACAATATGCTGGTTTTATATACAATTTGAAATATTTTCATCAAACTGGTTAACATGGCCTTCCTGGCATTTTCTTAGTTACTGTGTTGAGACATATATATTCTACATTTCATAAATTTCACATGTACCCTTGTAGAATGCATTGTAGGTGTGGTCCCACCCATTACCCTCTCTCCATCAATCCTCCCCCCTCCCCTCTCCTCCCTTTCCCCTTTCCCTATAGCTATAATTGGGTTATAGCTTTCATATGAAAGCTATAAATTAGTTTCATAATAGGGCAGAGTACATTGATACTTCCATTCTTCTGATACTTTGCTAAGAAGAATATGTTGCAGCTCCATGTATTGTTTTTTAATGGGAAAAGGAAAATAAATTTCAATGAAGGAAGAGAAACTTTTTTAAATTAGTTTTTCTGTGTTATATCTCTGATCTGCCCATTCACAAACTCAAGTTTATTGTGCATGTAGTAGTCTCATTTTTGTTGAATTTATTTTCAGCATTATAACACCTGTAGTCTTGACTGTAATTAGGAAGGTAGTATTAGCAAGGCAGAAATCTGTGAACCAGTGGGAGAAACTGATAGTTACTTTGAAAGAAGAGAAAGGTGAGGTAATATGTCAGAGCTTCCATCTGTTCTCTTCTGCCCTGAGTGGGGTCCTGGCCTGGTGATTATCTGGCTACAGCCAATGCACTGTGGTCAGTCATCCTAAACAGCTCTTACATTGCATTAGATTCTACCTTCAGAACATTTAGGATCTCGTTAGGAAATTGATTATTAATATGGTTGGTTTTTTTAACATTAAAAATAAACTGAATTCTGAACTGGTTTTTTAACATTAAAAATAAACTGGAAATGCTATAAGAACATTTTTGGACCAAATGACAAAATGGGACTATGGACTATAGATTTGATAAAAGTATTGTTTTAATTAATGTTAACTTTTCTAAATTTGGAACTGTACTATGATTATCTAAGAGAATATCCATATTCTTAGAAAATATACATTGACATGTTAAGGGTAAAGGCATAATATATGCACTTTCAAATGCTTCATAAAAGATAAATAACGTGGATATAGAATGAGAGATGATAATACAGGTATGGCAAAATGATAAAAATTGGTGGATCTGAGAAAAGAATATATGAGAATTCCTTGTATTCTTGCCACTTTAGAAGATTAAACTTACTTCAAAATATAAAGTTTAATAAAATACAATTTGTACAAGTAGAGAAATGCATAGCTCTTTTCAAAAATACTGTCTTGAAAAGCACTACCCTTTTTCTAGGTAGATAGATCTGAATGGCTTATCATATTTCTAGAACCCACTTGGCGGATTGCCTTTAAGCATTCATTGGTGGTAGTAAATCTTAATCCTCAAAAGTTTGAATTGTTTTTAGAAATTGCCAAAACCCATTTTCAGTCATGTATCATAAATAACCTAAGTGTAACGTACAATATTTTTAGGTGTAAAATGTGGCATGACTGTAAAAGTACAAGACTATCTTGCTTGTATGATTGACAAGTAATCCTGAATATAGTCCTAAAAGATAAATTTTGCCATACATTTGCAATAGGTAATTTGACAGTTTGGAAGGAGGTAATTTGTTTATCTAAGTTCCTTTATACAGTAGAACCTTCATAGTTCACCACCTCCCTACACTGACCACCTCCTTAAGTTGACCTTGATTTTCATAGACCAGACATGCACAATATGTATGGATCAGTTCAGCAGGCCTAGTTCCCTTATGTTGATTACCTCTGTATGTTGACCAGTTTGTTACAGTCCTTTGAGTGGTCAACTTACAGAGGTTGTACTGTATTTCATTCCTAAACCAACCATATTGCTTCATAGTCACAGTTTGTGAGCAGCATACAAGATAAGTGCATACACAAGGCAGGGAGTGGTAGTCTCGGAGGATGGTGAGAACGAGAGTGGGGAGTCAGGTAATAGGATCATAAGGGTATGTGTGAAAGGAAATGGCAGAGTTTGTTGCTTTATGGGGGTGGGGAGTGCTATATATGTGTGTGTAAGAGAGAATAATTGTCCTTGCTCTTTTGATTTTTACAGCAGTTTCATTCCTTGCTTTGTGAAAGTTGCTTAGAATTGGATATAAGTGAAGAAGAAATCTTAGGCACGGTGTCCCAGGGTATATGCACATTTTCTTAGTAAACCTGACTTTAAAACTGTGTTGTTTTCTTTTCCAATGGCAGCCTATTTTAGAATCAGGAGCTGTAGAGCTACTTTGTGGATTAACCCAAAGTGAAAATCCTGCTTTACGAGTGAATGGAATTTGGGCTTTAATGGTACGTTTTATTGTTCTATGTATGTCATAATTTATAAAGATAACAGAGCTTTTTCAAAGTTAGAAATATGACTTGAAATAGCTGGAATTTTTTTTTTTTTTTAAATACTGCTATTTTGGCCAAGTTTTCTAATGACCCAGGACCTAGAAGAGTTAGTATTCAGCTTTCAGATTCAACTATAGGCAAGTTTCCTGGCCACTATATGCCTCAGTTCTCCTAGTTATTATTAAGAGAAATGAACAGGTGTTGAAATTTGATATATCTAATTTGGGAAAAACATATTTTCCTCATCATGAACATACTAGTATTTTTATATAGAGTTCCCTACCTTACAAAGCAATTTCATATCTCCTTTGCTTATTAGAACAACTCTGTAAAATAAGCTAGGGACTCTTTATCATACTTTACAGATGAGTAAACTAAGGCACAGAATGATTATTTTATTTTTTATTGACAAATAAAAATTGTATATATTTATGGTGTACAACATCATTTGAAATATGTATATGCTGTAGAATGGCTAAATCAAGTTCATTAATATATATTACCTCACACATTACCTCATTTTTTGCAGAATAATTAGATAACTTGACCATTGTAATAGAATTGATACATAAATGCTTAATAATTTCTTAAGAGTTTCTAGTAAATAATTTGTAATAATCTATATTCTAAAACTTTATAACTGTGTAATCAGAAAACCATTTTCCCTTAAGATTTATTAACATTCGGGCAGCACCTGTGGCTCAAGGAGTAGGGCGCCGGCCCCATATACCGGGGATAGCAGGTTCAAACCCGGCCCCAGCCAAAAACTGCAAAAAAAAAGATTTATTAAAATTGGAAATGGAGTAATTCTTAATGGATTTTTTAAAACATAATTATAATATTTACAATGTAAATTAGTATTTGTGTACCAAACACTAAGCTAGATGTTTTATATTTGTTACCTTTAATTCTTATTTTAAGTTACGTTGCTACATATCTACCTTACAATTGGAAAACTGGCACTCAGTGAGGGCAAATGACTGGTGAGGGTGAAGACCTCACAGCTAGTAATGGCATAGTAATGGGAATGGGTTCTAAACTTGTCAAACCTGTACTCTTCCCCTGTTCCATGCTGTCTCTGCTGTGTTTTTGTACAGACTTTGGAGTAGAAGTAATCATCTTCTGAGAAAGCACCAAATCCAGTAGTTTTATAGTTATTTTTCTCCTTAACTTTGCATGGCTTTTAGCACTTCTTTTTCTTGAAACTTTCTCAGGTCTTAATTTTTTTTTTTTTTTTTAACCTACTTTCTACCTAGGTTTCTTTCAACCTCTTTCTCAGAGGGCATTTCCTCAAGTTTCAGTTGCCAATTTCCAGTTCCTTTATACTTCGGTTTCAGGGACTTCATCTACTGTCAGGGTTCCAACTCCCTCTCACGGAAGAGGTTACTTTGAAATCTGCATATCCAGATGTTAATTGTTACCTGTTCCCCAGATTATGTCACTTAAATGGCCTTTGAGACTTCATTTGCGAGCTCCCTGACATGAACAGCTTTAGTGTTGGAAATTGAATTTATTCAACTTCTCAAATCTGTATAAAATACCTTATTCTTATCAGTCTCTATATTACCACTTGCTATGTTCTCTGTCCACAAAATATAAAAACCTTGGAATCATCTTTGACCTAGGTCTTTTGATACCCAGCGAATATTCTTTTTGCTCTGCCATGCTGTCTTATGTTATTAGATAACTTGCTCCTTAATTAAAATATGTTTCTGAAGAGCAATATTATAATGAATCAGTCTCTAGGATCTGGGATTGCAGGTAGCTCAGACATACCTCCTAACCCCTGGAAAGCTTCTTGTAGGATATGGCCCAGCCATACCAAGGCCTACTTCAGTATTGTAAGCACAATAGATGTTTTCATGGCAGAAAAGTTAACAAAACCCACTTTATTTTCATCCATAATAACTGAGTAGTTTCAAATCATTTTTAAAAGGCATGGCAGAAAATAGTCATTAATAGTCATTTTCTCATTAAAGTACACAGAAGGCAACTAGATAGCCTTAAAGATATTCTCAAAAGTAATAAATGGATTTTGTATTTATTTGTGTAATGTTAAGACGTCCTAATACTAAAACCAATTATATTCCTCATATAAAAGTATGTCTGGAAATGACAGTTACCTTTCTCTTGACAGGAGTATAGGTAATTAACAGGAATCAGAAAAACAGTACAACTTATGGATTTTGTGCAGATTCTGTTTGTACTTTGAAAATTATCAGAATACTATTAGAATATAATTTAATAAAGTAAATGTAGACATGATTCTTGAAACTTCTTTAATCCTTTCAGAATATGGCATTTCAGGCTGAACAAAAAATAAAAGCAGATATTTTACGAAGCTTGAGTACTGAACAGCTATTCCGGTTATTATCAGATTCAGATTTGAATGTGCTGATGAAGACATTGGGACTTCTTAGAAATCTCCTCTCTACTCGGCCTGTAAGTAGAATCTCCCAGGCTTCCTAATTAGCTAGCCCCGCATAAGCATTGCAAGACATTGCTATCTTTCTCTGCTTTCATCAACATCTGCCCATGAATGTGATTCAAGCACTGCCCTTTCCCAGAGAAGCAAGGCATTGATGTCCAGACCTGTCACCTGAATAGGTATTCTGAGAGCTGCTTCACCCTGTAACCCCTGTCCTCCACTCCTGTACTGCCTGTCTGTCTCCCTCTCCTCCTTCGGTGCTGGATATGTGCCTGCCTCTATTTGTTACTTTATTCTTACCTGGTTTGCTGGCCAGAATGAATTTCTCAACCTAAAGCACTTATCTCTGGGACCTCTGCTTCTTCTCCTTTCAAGAATTCTCGGAGCCATCCCATAGACCATCCCCCTGCTCACATTGAGAGGGTTGGTCTCTGAAGATGTTGCTATAGAGAGCAGTAGGTACACATCAGAGTAAGAAAGGCTGGGCCTTGCGGTGGGGTCCCTCTTCATATTGTTTCTCTAGTGTTCCCTGAGCAAAAGTGTTAGTGGCCTTCAGATAGGTAAGGAAACATAAATGGTTCCCTTCTCTATGCCTCACTAGTCTTTTGAGTGATCTTTATGCATTTCTGCCCCAAGACAGTATTAGTAAATCTATGCCATATTTACCATGTCTCTGGCTTCCCTGCCACCCCACCCTATCCATTTTTTGTGCTTCCTTTTCCTTTAATATGTCTTTTGGCTTGAGGACACTCCTATTACTGTAATTTGTAGTCTGTAAGGATAACTTTATGCTTTCTATGTAAAATACATGTATTTGAAGGCAGACTGCAGCTTCAAAATATAATAAACACCGTTCTTTGGCATCTAGTTCCATATGCTATGGTGTTCTGCTTGGTGCAGTTGTGAATTATATTGTTTAACTTTTAGAAGCCTTCTTTTCTTTCCTGTGGTCTTTTTCTTTGTTTCTTAGATGATAATTATGGATTTCTCATTGTTTTACAGCATATAGATAAAATAATGAGTACTCATGGAAAGCAAATTATGCAAGCTGTCACCCTTATTCTGGAAGGGGAGCATAACATTGAGGTTAAAGAGCAGGTATGTGTTCCTTTTTCTTGGGAAATATTTTCTGAATGTGAACACAAAGAAAGTTCTTAGTTAGGACTTTCTTGCAATATTTGAATCTGCAGAAGACGAGGTCCTGAGATGGGACATGCTTTAGAGACAAGAAGAAAGATCTTCATCATCCTTTAAACTCTCTTCAAGAATTCTTCTTCCTGGAATAGAGGAAAACATGACTAGAGTCTGAGAATTTCCCCTCTGTGTTAGGCACTGGACACCTGTCCTTGCTCTACAGGAGCATCACTTTTCTTAATCCTGAAATGAATCCTTTTTCCGGGATTCACTATTTTTAGCCCTCTCTACCGGTGTGTTCTGAACTCAAATTCCTGCGAATTCCTTATCCTGGTGACAGTTTTGGTCTGTTTACTCTTAGGCATCTTACTTTCCATTTCAGACCCCTATTTTCATTCTGTTTCAGTAAGGCAAGTTTAGGAGAGTCACTGTAGTACAGAGGCTGTGCATTTATCAGGGGATAGTTTGGGGATTACTTTTCTATATTTTTCTGGGATGTGTCATAGAAGTTTTAATGTACATATTTTATTTTACCATAAAGTCACCTGCAAACTTTAGATTTTATTTAATTAGGATCTGAAGTACTGAGTTTAATTTTCTGACATAGGTCTTGGCTACATGGGTATGTTCATTTTTAAAATTCATTAAGCTATAAATGTATATCTCTATTTATGAAAAAGAAAAATTGCCCAAGGTCATGAGAGTTGAACCTGGAGAGTCTCATTCCAGGGCTCAGGCTCATCCTCAGTGTCCCTGAGTCAGAGTAATTCCA
Source organism: Nycticebus coucang (assembly GCF_027406575.1). NCBI lineage: Eukaryota > Metazoa > Chordata > Mammalia > Primates > Lorisidae > Nycticebus > Nycticebus coucang. The sequence goes on from NC_069787.1 coordinate 105,247,920, forward strand.
GTTTGGGAAGAGCAGTCCAGGAAGTAAGCATGGTAGGACTTAGGAACTTGATTGAATTTGTGAAAAAAAAATGGTGGTAGATATGACAAAGTGGTTATATGGTGGATATCTTAGGTGATTTCTGTTAAATAATAAGTACTATGTTTTGATGTATAAAAATTTAACACAGAAAAAGTATATCTTATAAGTATCACTGAAATTAGATGAAATGAGAACCATTACTAAACCCAATGATGAAAAAATACATTGTTCAAAAGAAACCATTCTTTCGAGAATACAGGAATGAATTCAGTCTATAAAGACAGCTCACCTGGATAGAATTCCACTAACTTGAAAAGTAAAAGAAAGGTAAGGCAAGATTTAGATGAGATCAGAAGAAAAGACCAACAACAAAGGATGCAAATAACTTTCTCACACATATTTTAGAGATGATCCAGAAGTAGGCAAGTATGGGAGCCTAAACTATCTGTTAGCTGGAAGTATAATGCTTCTCAAAAGCATCTGATAAATTATTTTTTTAATTGGGGTATAATTGACATATAATAAGCTATGTACATTTAAAGTATACAGTATGATAAATTTTGACATGTACGTACACCTATAAAACTATCACCACAATCAAGACAGGGGAATATAGCTATAACTGTCCTTAAATCAGAAACAAGACAAGTCTATCTGTTCGTACCACTCCTGTTCAACATTGTACCTGAATGCCTACCAAATTCAATAAGGCAAGACAGAGAAATAAAAGGCATACAGATTGGAAAGGAAGAAATAAAACTGTTTCTAGACAACATGAATGTCTATGTAGAAAATGCCATGGACTCATTTTGAAAACCTAGAACAAATAAATGAGTTAAGCATGGTCACAAAATAGAAAAATCAATTATATTTTTATGTACTAGCAGTGAACAACTGAAAGTTGAAATTTTTTTTAAACAATACTATTTTTAGTAGCTCAGAAAAAAATGAAAGGATCTATATACTGAAAATTATTCTGTACAACACTGATAAACCCAAAACCTAAATAAATGGAGAGATAGACCATGTTAAAATGTCAGTTCTCTCCAGTCAATTTATAGATTAAACACAATTTCAATCAAAATCCCAGGATAATTTTTTAGAAATATTACTATAGATATAAATACCTAAAATCTTTACCATTAGATACAGATTTTAAAATACAATCTTTTTTTTTTTTTAAGACAAACTCTCACTGTCGCCCTCAGTAGAGTTCTGTGGCGTCACAGCTCACAGCAACCTCAAACTCTTGTGCTTAAGTGATTCTCTTGCCTCAGCTTCCCAGGACCACAGGCACCCGCCATAATGCTCAGCTATTTTCTGTTGCAGTTGTCATTGTTGTTTATCTGGCCTGGACTGATTCAAACCTGCCACCCTCGGTGTATGTGGCTGGTGCCATATCCACTGTGCTACCGGCACCGAGCCTTAAAATACAATCTTAATATTTTAAAATCTTACATGGAAAGGCAAAGGAGCTATAATAGCCAAAAAAAGAACAAAATTGGAGGATTCACAGTACTTAATTTGAACACTTAACTATAATGCTGTTAGCAAAAAGATAGCACATGTTTCAATGGGATAGTTGAAGAATGTACCAGTTGAAGCCATCTGAATGTGGTGCCTCTTACATGGAAAGATGTTTAACTGAAAATTTAATTTTTTAAGTAGAAATAGAACTATTTGGGTTATCTGTTTTGTCTTGAGTGAGGTTTGGTATTACACGTCTTCCAAGGAATTTGTTCATTTCATTTACTAACCTGTACTTGGTCACAATATTCTCATTTTTTAAAAGTCTGTGGCATACATTTGCAATGGCCCCTCTCTTGTTCTTTTCTTCTTTTTTTTCTCTTTTTGTTTTTTGGGGTTTTTTTGAGATAAGAGACTTGCTCTGTTGCCCCAGATATAGTCCAGTGGCATCATTATAGCTCACTACCACCTCAAAATCCTGGGCTCAAGAGATCCTCTTGCCTCAGCCTCCTGAGTAGCTACAACTACAGGCACACCCCACCAGTCTTGGCTAATTTTTCTGTTTTTTTTTTTTTTTTTTGTAGAGACAGAGTCTCACTTTATGGCCCTCGGTAGAGTGCCGTGGCCTCACACAGCTCACAGCAACCTCCAACTCCTGGGCTTAAGTGATTCTCTTGCCTCAGCCCTCCCGAGTAGCTGGGACTACAGGCGCCCGCCACAATGCCCGGCTATTTTTGGTTGCAGTTTGGCCGGGGCCGGGTTTGAACCCGCCACCCTCGGTATATGGGGCCGGCACCTTACCAACTGAGCCACAGGCGCCGCTCATAATTTTTCTGTTTTTTGTAGAGACAGGGTCTCGCTCTGGCCCCCTCTCGTTCTTTATATTGGCAATTCCTTTTTTCCTGATCATTCTAACTAGAGCTTTAACATTTTTACTGATCTCAAAGAATAAGCTTTTAGTTTCATTTTTTTCCCCTTCTTTATTTTTCTATTTTCTATTTTCTATTTTAGAATTTGGCAATCTGTTTCAATTAAGGGCAAGATTGATATTTTAATTTTTACAGGCTCTAGTCTCTAGCAACTATTTATGTTGTTCTAGCATGAAAGCAACTATAGACTATATGTAAGCAAGTAGACATGGTTGTCTGCTAATAAAACTTTGTTTACTAAGACAGTGGGTAGGATTTGGCTCACAGACCATAGTTGGCCAGTGCTCTATTTCATTATTTCCTGCTGTTCATATTAGTGTATATACTGATATGTATACACCAATGGGGTTTGTATAGTTTTTATCTGCTTCTTAACTCATATATTGAATTAACTTGGCCCAGTAACTGATACCTTTAATATATAGTTTCTAGTTTCCACAGGAATATTTACAGTAGGGTCGTATGAGCTTCAAAGGCAGAACTGTAGCTCCTCTATGTGGCTATTCCAGCCTCAGAATACATGAGTAGACTCTAACACCACCAAAAGGGAAATCACCTCTCTTGCTGACCCAGTTTATTTTGAGCATCTTCCCTGAAATTCCTCCTTTATATTCTGGCTTAAGTAGGTAGGTAAGAGTGAGATAGCTCTTCCTTAGGTGAGTCTAAAGATGTTTATCATTTCCTTGTCTCCCCATGAATACTTTGGTTTTGAAGCCTTATTAAAATTATTATTCATGGTTAAAATTATTTCCATTATTTCCTTTTAAGCTGTTCTGGCCAATTCACAGGACTGAGTCTTCCTAGTAAGAAATGAGATGGTGGTAGGGGGAAGATGGAGAACAAGAGAGAAAATCTGTGATTCTTCTGTGCGTCGCCCCTTCCCACCTCCCTGCCAGGTTTTACTTTTATTCCCATTAAGTGGCCTCACTCTGAATTTGGTTTTTATCTTAAGAAAACCTGGTAGAACCTAACTGGGAAGGATTAGATCCCTACCACCAATGAATATCATCCTGCTGGACTGCTCTTAGAAGGTGGGGTTATTAGGCTTGCTAAGTCTGCCCATAATCGTATGAAGGAATTCAAGCAGAACTAGAAGGAAAGTGGTATTTCCTCACATAATTTAATTTTTGCCTGTGTTAGTGAGTCTGATTTTGCCACATATGGATTATAAGAATGTCAAGATACATTGGGATGTCTTGTCTGGGTCACATTGTATTCAATAACCCTAACTCAGATGGAGCTAGAATGTCACTGAAGTGACCATCCCTCATGTCTTTCTGATGCCATCTTGAACTTGGTCTCCTTAAAAACAGTAGACTAATTACTCCTGTTAATTATATTTGTCAAGTTCATGTCTTTCCCTTCAAAGGATCTTTCCTGCAAGGGACTGACCAAAAAAGAGTGCAGACTTGTGACAGGTTCACTGTGTACCAGTGCTTATTTGCCAGATCATTTGGAAATCTGACATCTTCTCTGGATTATTTCTGTCCCTCTTGGGCATATTAGGTTTCCTCATTGTGATCAAACTGCTCTGGAATAAACAGTCCCCCGTTACCTATTTAGCCTTCAAGTTATAAATTTCATTTTCCATATCTACTGTACCCCAGAGGTACCGTTTCTAGTTAATATCTCAGGATTCACACCCTAATAATTTAGTTACTGTAGTATATTAATCTCAGAGAACACCCTTTAGGATATTTGAGACTTTGGGCCATTTTAAGGAACCAGACTTTTTAATTAATTTAAGTCTTGCAAAGGGTTGAAGTTGGAGAGAAGTATGAAATTTGAATCTCCTCCTTCCCTCTCATGTCTTTCTTTGAGTGTGCTTCGGACTGACTGTTACTTCCTCCAAGAAGCTCTCCCCCCACCCTTGTAGTATGCAACGAGTGCGTTTACTTTGTGCATTCTCAGTTCTCAGTTTTCACTCTAGTCACAGTGAGACATAAGTGTGTGAAAGCTTCAAAGTCAGGGAATGTGTTTTATCCCTGTCCTACCCTAAAGCCTGTGCATCTGGTCAGTGCTTACTAAATGTTTGTTGAATTGCTGAGTCTGTCTCTGGCTTGGTTTCCCTACTACAATCCTTTCATCTTTCCTTAATCCTTGCCTCCTATTGGTCTAGATGTGGAAATGGAGCCATCTCTCCCTCTTGAGAATGAAATTGTCCTTTAGAAGTCCTTCCCTGCTCCCTGACACAGGCTCCCTTCAATTTCCACATCAGGACTAAGTTCCTTCACACATTTTGCTTCCTTTTCTGTTCCCTTAACAGGTTCCAAAAAGCAAGAAGTCCTAAATGCACATGGCCAGTATGGCTAGTGGACAGGGTCTAGGTCTTTACCTAGAAGATCAGGAGCTTAGAAGCAAGTAGTAAGTAGAGGCCTAGGGAAGAGAAGGGTGTTGCAATACCTACAAAACTTTCACCAAAGAGAAACCATGGGGTAGTCACAAGAGCTTCTCTGAGAAATGAAGTTTTCCAGAAAAAAAGTAATGAATTATGTTTTCCCTTTAATTTGTTTGATAGTATGACCTATACAACATGGCTGCCCAGAAACTGCCAGAGTGTATGAGTTCTCTTTTCCCTAAGGTAGACTTCGTTGAGTTACCGTTGTTGGTAATGATGTCAGGAGATGAGCTGTCATTGAGAGTGGAACCTGTAAAGAACCCATGTACCTTCAGATGACAAACTGAGAGAGCTTGACTCTGGGGCTTCAGAGCTTTCCTGATCCTTGGCCCTTTGTTCTTTTCCAGACACTGTGCATCTTAGCCAACATAGCAGATGGGACAACAGCAAAAGAACTTATTATGACCAATGATGATATCCTGCAGAAAATCAAGTATTACATGGTGAGCCCTTGTCCCCTTTCACTGCAGAATTAGAAGGCATAGACTGTAGTACTGTTAGCTCAAATCTCTGGGCAGAGATTTGTAAAAGGAGGAGAAAGATAGACTACTCTGTGACAGATTTAAGGCATTCTGTTCCATACTAAGAAAGGAAAACAATCCAGCTCCCTAAAGCTTGTACCATTTGATAATATTATCACCTGCCACCCCACTCCCCACTTTTGTTATATGCTGATTGCCTCCCTCTTATCAGTAAATATGGGGGCCTTTGGTTTTCTCACAGTTTTCCCCTCCACTGTCCACCCCTCCCCACCTCCAAACCCCCACCCCCATCACTATCTTTTCTCTCTCAAGGCTTCAGTCCCAGGGTGGATGAAGTCTCTAGCCCCTGACGCCATAGTTCCTTGACTTGCTTGTTTTCAAACACAATATGCTACCAACTGCCATGGCTATACCCTGCATCTTATGAAACTGCCCCTTGCCAAAATCTGGATATTATTCTTTTCGTTCTGTCCTTGTCTCCTAACAAAATTCTAATCATGGAGGAATGCTTTCCTCCTCCACTTCCGACACCAATCTGTGTTCTCTTGGCCTGTCATATCAAAGTTAACAGCTGCAGAGAAAGCTACAGGACCAAGCAGAGTGGCTCACATTTATAAAACCCAAATGGGCACTCAGCCCTGCCTGGTATCCTTCAGTGATTCTCTAGTAAGCTGACACTTTCATCATCTGCATTCTTTAGACCTCACCTCTCCCCTCCTCCATCACCCTTAGCTTTTGTTTCATTAAGAAAATAGGAGTTAAAATCCTTTGGTGGTTCCCTGTTACCCCTTAAATTAAGTTCATACCCCCTTATGGTGGCCTATCAAGTCCTACATGCCTAACACATCTATATCCCATTCTTCTCTTCCCTTTGTCACTACAATGGCCTATTTCAATTCTTCAAAAAGGCTGTACTCTTTTCCTACCTCAGGATCTTCACACATGCTGGCTTGTCTGCCTTGGAAGACTTCTCCCCACTCCTTGTCACACTTCAGATCTCTACTGAACAGACACTTCCTCACAGGGTCTTTGCTGTGGAGGTTATTTGTTATTGTTGCGTTCTGTTCCCTCCTTTAGGGCACTTAGCTCAGTTACAGTGATACATATTTGCTTTCATGCCTACTGGGTGTCTCCTGTACTAAAGCTCCATGAGGGCAAAGACCTTGTCACTTGTGTACACTTGTGTACTCTGCACTTTTCCAGTGCCTGGCCCTTAGCATGTGCTCAATAAATATTAGTTAAATAAAAACTTTACTGTTTCAACCAGAAATTCTCTTTATCTTTCCAACACTAGAGCCACATAATACCTGTAATCTTCTAAAAGTTTTTGTTAATTTCTCAAGGTATACCTATTTCTCTGTTGTTCATCAAAGCCAAACTTCTTAAAAGAATCTTTTTTTCTATTTCTGCATATAGTCCAGGGGTCCTCAAACTGCAGCCTGCGGACCACATGAGGCGGTGTCATTGCATTTGTTCCCGTTTTGTTTTTTTACTTCAAAATAAGATATGTGCAGTGTGCATAGGAATTTGCTCAGAGTTTTTTTTTAAACTATAGTCCAGCCCTCCAACAGTCCGAGGGACAGTGAACTGGCCCCCTGTTTAAAAAGTTTGAGGACCCCTGAAAAATTAACTCTTTAATCTGCTTCATCTGGCGTCTACCTCCATCACACAACTGAATCTATTCTAGTCAGGCTCACCAATTACTGCCATGATGCCAAATGCAAAGGATAATTTTCTCCCCTCATCTTACTCTACTTAAACAGCTGACTTCAACACAGCTGAATGTTTCCTCCTTCTCGAAACGTCCTTTTCTCTTGGCTTCCGTGACACCATACCTTCTCACTTATCCCTACATGCTATTCTGAGATCAGTGGTTTGCAAGCTTGGTCACACAGTAGGACTTCCTAGGGCCTTGTCAGAGGCTACTGCTTTGTCTTCTCCCTCTCAAGATTTTGATTTAATAGTCCTGGGATTTAGCCTAGGTATCAAAATTTTTTTTAAGTTCCCTAGGTGTTTCTTATGTACAGACAGTTGAGAACCACTGGTTTAGGGGAATCTCATCCACCCCCATGCTGTGTGTGCTGTCACATCTATGCCGGTGACTTACAAATGTGTACCCCCAGCCTCCACTGCTCTCCTAAACTCCAGGCTCATGGCCTGCTGCCTACTCCACATCTTCATGTGGCTGTCTGATAGCCTCTTGAAGTTGGCGTTTAAAAATGAATTCTTAAATATCTCCCCTAAACCTAATTTCTCCTCTCTTGGTTATTCCTGTTTAGTGCAGTCTAGCTCTGCCAGCTACCCCTTTGCTCAAACCTGGGAGTCTATCTTCATTTCTCCTGCTTCGTCCCCTCTTTCTTCCAGTTTATCAGCAAGTCCTGTGAGCTCTTCTTCCAAAACTGATCTTGAATCTGTTACTGTTTCTGTCACCACTGCAAATTATGAAACTGCCCCTTGCCAAAATCCACTTTAGCCAAGGCTGCAGCGTCCTAAGTACTTCTGCACTGTCAGTCCAATCTCTTCAGCCTGAGTGACCTTCTAAAAGTGTAAATCAAATCTTATCCCTCTACTGTTTAAATCCTTTAGGGCCTTTCTCCTAATTCTGATGCAATCCAGGGTCCTTGCCCTGGCCTGCCAGGGCCTGTAGTTTGGCAGTGCCTACTTCACTAACATATAGCCCCTCTTACCTCAGACCTTTCCAGAAACTTTCCTCCTTGGAATTCCTTGCTCTTTGCACATGTGGCACCTTCCAGGTCTGTAAGTTTATATTTAAATGTTGCCTCTTCAAAGAGATTTTTTTCTGTGTATTCCCCCTAAATTAAGTTCCCACCTCTCCATTCTCTAGTTTTCTCTATCATAGCAGTTTGTTTCCTAAAAACATATTTATTGAATGAATGATGAATAAACTTACAATCAACGCTTCCAATTTCATTTATTCAACAAATATTCCTTGATTATCTGAGGCTGGGAACGGAAGGTAAGTTTTATTCTGTTTTGTCTTAGTGGAGTCCAAACTGGATATTTCTTTTAAAATGTTGTCAGGTTGGCTCGGCGCCTGTGGCTCAAGCAGCTAAGGTGCCAGCCACATACACCTGAGCTGGCAGGTTCGAATCCAGCCTGGGCCCGCCAAACAACAGTGATGGCTGCAACCAAAAAATAGCCGGATGTTGTGGCGGGCATCTATAGTCCCAGCTACTTGGGAGGTGGAGGCAGGAGACTCACTTGAGCCCAGGAGTTGGAGGTTGCTGTGAGCTGTGATTCTACGGCACTCTACCCAGGGTGACAGCTTGAGGCTCCGTCTCAAAAGAAAAAATAAAATAATGTTGTCAGGTAAAAATAGAACCATTAACCCGAGAATTCTAACGGACAAATCCACATCTATTTCTTTGTCTTTGCTTAGCTGAGGTATAGTCCTACATGAGAAGATAAGCCTGCCTTAGCATTAAAGAAATCATTGAGCATATTTTGCCATTGATACTCCCTCAGATGTACACAAATTATTTAAATGTACTGGGAATTTTTTTAATTAACCTATTTTTCTATTAAATCATTAATTTAATTTAGGGGAGAACAGTCTAGATGGATAAATGATCCAAGTTAGGCAAAAATGGTTGTACTTTCAGAACACAAAGAAAAGTAAACAAGAATTGTGTTTAGAAGAATAGTATGCTTCTTGGCCATAATAGAGACATTTGATCAATCAACTAGACATTTGACCAAGTTTGGGGGTTATTCCAATAGAAATAGTAGTAATTTAATTATTTCAGAAGCTGAATGTTTTAAATAATGATTCTTGTTTTCAGCAGGTGGTGTCAGAGGAGTAACCATGTATAAATTGTGTGTAAAAGTCTAGCTGTTGCAGAACTTCCTGCCCATATCTTCACTTTCACTGTCCATATCCTTCACAAAGGAATTATTTGGTCATTTGAATAAGATAATCAATAGCTTAAGAGATAAATACCAAATGCACATCCACCCAATTTATTGGCGACTAGTGACCAAAAACATAGCCTGTCAAAAGCATAGAATTGTTATATGCTAATGTTTCTGCGTGCATAAGTTGAATTATGAATTGCATACTATACCTATGGCCCTGGAGATGTTTTATTTGGCCAGCCAGATAGTTTTTAAAATTTGAATTACAATGTCTTTTCTGTGTCAGTTTGCTCTATTCCCCATCATTCCTCATTGTCTTTAGCCCAACACTTTCACTAATTAGTGGTGACTTTATGACTTCTCAAGTCATTTGCATTGAAGGCCTCTGCCTCAGACTTTTAAGCTATTGAACTCTCCTTTGATGGGTCACCAAAAAATGATCTAAAATAAGATTACCTTGAATTTTTTTTTTCCTTTCTGCATCAATAGGGTCATTCACATGTCAAACTGCAGCTTGCCGCTATGTTTTGTATATCAAACCTCATATGGAATGAAGAGGAAGGTAAGAGATTGGTGAGGTTTGCTTTGAAGAAAATTACTGGAAGAAAGTCACACAGGGAATGCAGCACGTACCCCTAAACTCATTGGCAGAACTCTCCTCACTGGACTACTGGCCCAACACCCTCTGGAATGGCCCTGCTATGAGAATCAGTGGGGCTAGCTTGAGATTCACTGGGCCCCTGCCTTGGAACCAACATAGTATCAGATTACAGGGAGAGAGAGTGAGAAGAGAGTGACAGTCCCTGCCCTTGAGAGAGCTGATGAGGAGGATGAGATGCACTTGAAATAAGTGGCAAGAGAGAGTGAGGTGGGGGGGGGTCATGGGCCTTTCATCATGAGCAGAGGAAGCATATATGAGGACTATAGGCAGATAAGCATGATGGAGAAGTGGACATTGGTGAGAAATGAGAAACATGGTATGACTGATCAAATGGCCATTTGGAGACCTCTAGGGATCAGAGGTTCTCCACTTTGCCTGCATGTGAGAATCACTTGGGGATTTTTATACCAGGCCAATTAGAATCTCTGGAGTTGGGCTCCAACCCAGGCATAAGTGTTTCTTTTTCTTTTTCTTTTTTTTGCAGTTTTTGGCCGGGGCTGGGTTTGAACTCACCACCTCCAGCATATGGGGCCAGCGCCTTATCCCTTTGAGCCACATGTGCCGCCCAGCATAAGTGTTTCTTAAAGCTCCCCATGTGATTCAGAGTACAGCCAAGGTTGCAAACAAATGTAGGAGAGCAGCGGGTCTCAGTGCTGGGTTGGTCACATTAGAATCACCAGGGAAACTTTTTTAAAATGCGGGTTTCTGGGCTCCATCCTTAGAGATTCTGGTTCACTGGTTCTAGAGAGGGCTAATGCATGAGTGAGTCACTGTAGGCTCTTCAGTGGGGAAGACTCCAAGGGATTACTTTGCTCAGCAGCATGTCCTGAACAAGTGCAAGAAGGAAAAACTGTATTCAACCCACAGACCTAGATGCCAAGTACCATCTGGTTATGATGGTACCATCCTCATGGAGGTCTTAGTCTAGTTGGAAGATAGAACACTATAAAATTGGAACTGCGGATTATGCAAACTGAGAGATAACAAAAAGTACTAGGAAGACAAAGGAGAGAAGATGACAAAAGAAGGCTGAAAATAAGGCCTATTTGGAATAAGAAGAGCCTGGCCAGGCCAGGGCTATGGGTATGTCCTAAAAGAAGTGACATGAAGTTGGGAGTCAGAAGGCCTTGTGCCAGGCTAAAGAATCTGACCGTGACCCTATAGTCTATGGAGACCTTAGTGCAGCAGCAAAACTCAAGATGGGCTGCAAGTAGGTAGAAAGCTTCCAGAGAGTTCAAGCATGAGGGGATCCAGCTGCACAGGGGCAGGATGGGGAGAGAAGGGCACTGGTAAGGCTCTGTATTGTTGGTTGTGTATCAGAGAGCAGCTGCCTGGGTTGTATTCCCAATAACATGCTAGCTTTAATCTTTTAGGTTCACAAGAGCGTCAGGATAAATTACGAGACATGGGCATTGTAGATATTCTCCACAAACTGAGTCAGTCACCAGATTCAAACCTTTGTGACAAGTGAGTATCAATGTGAAATAAGTCTTGTTTGGGCTGTTGGGATCTTTTATGGAAGTGTTTGAGTTGCTTAGTAATCATATGGCCAAACTTAAAATCTTTAGATTCTAGGATTTCCTTTCTAATTTTCTGCGACCTAACATTTGTGTGAGATATAAATTAATAATTACCAAGTTATTAAAGACATTCACCTTACTCTGAATTAATGCAAGTCTGGACTGTCTTAGTAGATAGGATTCGGAGGACACTCCCTTACATTCCCTTAATCATTAGAATAGAAACACTATAGCCTTTTGGAAAGCAGAAAAACCCATAATGGGAAGACTGATAACCTCAAAATCTCCCTGAGTACCTACCTTGTGCCAGCCTGGCCTCTGCTGGGGATACAGCAGTGACCACTAAGGAGTCCCTGTCCTCAAAGAGCTCACCATTTCCTAGGAAAGGCAAGAGTTATAATTAAAGTCCCAACTAACCTCAGATATCCAAAAATGTTCTTTCTAGCTGTATATCCTTCTTGTGACAGCCTCCCCTTTCAGCTCCCTTATCTAACAAAGCAGGGAACATCAGCTCTTTCGTTATCCAGACTCTTGAGCATGGCTCAGAAGCCCTTCCACATCCATGGTTTGGTTCTACCTTTGTTACTCCTACCTCCATGGGCCCACACTGTATGCCAGCCATATGTGCATATGTACAGTGGGCATTTACACATTCTGTTCCATCTGATTTCCTATCCCAATCCCCTCTGAGTCTCCATTCATTCAATATATATTTATTTTTAATACCTACCTTCTACCATGCATTATTTTAGACACTGGAGAGATAATGGTGAATAAAATTGATGAAGTCCTTGCCTTCATGGAATTTATATTCTAATACAAGAGATAGATAATAAGCATGAATATGTAACACAATATCAGGTAATGAGAGGTACCGTGGAGAAAAATAAAGCAAAGTAAGAGAATGGAGAATAAAGAAAGATTCTTCTCATGTAAGTTAATCAATAAAGATCTCTCTGAGGATGTAACATGTAATCAGAGACCTGGATGAAATGAGGGAGATTTCATCTAGGCAAACATTTAAAGGAAGATTATTCTAGTCGGAGGTGACAGTGGGTTCAAAGTTCTCAGGTAAGAGTGAACTTGGCATGTTGAAGGAACAGCAAGACCAGTGTGGCTGGAGAAAAATAATGAGGGGGGGGAGTGATAATTGGTGGGAAGAACCAGATCATGAAGAGCCTTGTAGGCTGTAGTCACGACTTTGGCTTTTATTCAGAGTATAATGGAAAGTCATTAAAGAGTTTTGAGCAGAGGAAACATCTGATTTGAATTTTTATTTATTTATTTATTTATTTTTTTAAATCTGACTTCAGATTCCAGGAGATTTTTTTGGCCAGGGTTGTGTTTGAACCCACCACCTCCAGTATATGGGGCCAGCGCCCTCCTCCTTTTTATTTATTTTATTTATTTTTTTTAGAGACATAGTCTCACTTTGTCACCCTCAGTAGAGTGCATCACAGCTCACAGCAACTCTAACTCTTAGGCTTAGGTGATTCTCTTGCTCAGCCTCCCAAGTAGCTGGGACTACAGGCGCCCGCCACAACAGTTTGTTGCAGTTTGGCTGGGGCTGGTTTTGAACCCTCCACCCTCAGTATATGGGGCCAGTGCCCTACTCACTGAGCCACAGGCGCCACCCTGATTTGAATTTTTAAAAGATCATTCTGGTGGCTCTATAGAGAATCATCTGTGGTAGGGCAAGAATAGAGGCAGGGAGGCCAGTTAAAAGGCTACTGCAGAAACAACAGTAGAGTATTAGGAGGATGGCAGTGGTCTAAGTATGGAGAAGTAGTCAGATTCTGAATTTAATTTGAAGTTAGAGACAATGGACTTGGTCATAGATTCAGTATAGGGTGTTAAAGAGCAGAAAGGAAAATGCCTGGGGGTTTAGCCTGAGCACCTAGATAGAGGGTGTTGCCATTTGACAAGATGGTGAGGAATATAAGAAATGCAGACTGAGGTAGGGAGAATCAGGAGTTCTCATTATGCCAACGAGATGTCATAATGAGACAACTTATGCCAACTTTAGGATGTGTATTTGATATCCAAGGGACTCAAGGGAGAGTAGAGTTGGGGATGTAAATTTGGATGTTGTTTAAAGCACTGGAGCTGTATGAAGTCACCTAAGGTGAGTAAAGAGTGAGAGGAAGGATAAGGACCAAGATCTGGGACCCTGCAACATTTAAGGAATAATAAGAAAGATCTAGCAAAGGAACAGAAGAAAATAGTGAGATAGGCAGAGACCAGGCACAAAAGGTGTCCTAAAGCAAGGGAATAGAGTGCCTGGACAGTGGCCATTCATCCTTCAAAACTCCTACCACGTTGTCACCTCTTCTGAAATGACCCCTTCTACACTCCCCACCCCCAACCCCAGGCTTTGCTCCCACAGCAGCTATAGAACATGCATGTCACACTGTATTTTGGCTGTCAGATTCTCTGGCTTCTCCACTAAAGGGAGAAGCATTTAGTCCCAGACTCTGTGGACCCACCAAACAGGTTGGGCCTCTGCCCCCCTGAAGCTTACCATCCTGTAGGTTAAATACACATGCCTGAATAAACCAGCCCAAGGATGTCAAATGAGTATAACACCAAAGTCTCTGCTAAAACTTCTGGCTTAAATGATGGATTCTGTCTGCCCATCTCTTCTGGGTGGGAGCCAACTTGTTCACTGGGATTTTCTCTCATATTTGTTCAGAAATGAAAACAGTTCTACTTAAAATTATCCCTGGTGGCTGGGCACGGTGGCTCACCCTGTAATCCTAGCACTCTAGGAGGCCAAGACAGAGGATTGCTTGAACTCAAGACTTTGAGACCAGCCTGAATAAGAGCAAGACTCCATATCCACTACAAATAGAAAAATTAGCTGGGCATTGTGGTGGGTGCCTGTAGACCCTGCTACTCAGGAGGCTGAAACAGGTAGATCACTTGAACCCAGGAGTTTGAGGTCACTGTGAGCGAGGCTGATGCCGTGGCACTCCAGCCTGGACAACAGAATGAGACTCTATCTCCAAAAAAACAAAAGCCTTCATGTGAACATTCTCATGGTGGCACAGTAAAGTCTTATCACCTAAAGAAGACATTTCTAGGGTTGCTTCTATCCTTAAGGCTTTATGAGCCTTAGACTTTTAAACACTTACACATGGGGAGCTATTGCTAACCACCCCAGGCTTAGAATGCCTCAGGATTCCAGGGGCCTGCGGCTCCCACCTCCATCAGAGCTCCTCTTTTCAGCCTCTTTATGGGTTTGGTCTGTGTCATCATTCATAAACTTCTTTCTGAAAATGTCCTTGTAGAACCCAGCAGTCTGTCTAGAGGTTTCCTTTCTCCTGGATTGTACTGTTGACAACCATCCTCTTTAGAGAGTCTTACATAATTGCAAGAATATTCCTCAGTATACTACTTTAAAAACTATAGAAGACATCTGTTACTCCACTATAGAAACTGCACTTCAGTCCAGCTTATTGCATGCCTAGTCTACGTGGTCTTACTTTTAGCAGCTAATAGTACCTGAAAATTTTAGCATTTTCTTTTTACATCTCAGAAGGGGAGACCATTGGTAAAACCTGACTTCTTAACTCTCACAAATGAAGCCTGTTTAGAAATTTTACCAAGCTCATGATGGGAATAGTAAAGGAGGCTTCTTAGGGCCCAGCCCACAGGAGGTCTCTTTTACAAGGATCAGCGTAGGTTCGGTCACTGTTCACATTCCCTTTTCCTCTCCACCTGGCCACCTTCTTCCTTAATCACCATAACAGTCCACACCTCACATCCAGCTATCTCATAGCACACTTGAACCTATAGTTAAACTTCCACGGCACACATAAATTATGTTAATCCCAAAAAAGAATATACTTTACTTTGAACTTCTTTCGAAAATAATTAGTGATCTTTAAAAATTTTTGTGGCACACCTAAGATCCTTTCATGGCAAACTGGTTGAAAATCACTGAGCTATGGTGTCATCAGGTGTGATGAAAAGAACATGATGAGACTGTAACTTTCCACAGTTCGGATGCATTTGAACCATGCACCATCTCAACAATTTTTTCCTGTCAGTTTTCCTCTTAGCTTCCTAGAATCCTGCGTGCCCTCCCTTACTGTTGTGCATCACTACATAAAATCCGCGTGGCAGTAAAAGAAAGTAAAGGATTCCAGATCCTTTACAACCATATGCCAGTGACAAAGGAAACTATAGAATGTCAGCACTTAAAAGGGAAATGTGGAATGTCACTGAGCCCCAGCAACTTTAAGAGCAAGAACAGCCCTCTGAGAGAACCATAGGAAGGGCACAGCCAGGGTGGGTTTGAGGTATTTGCTCACCACAGATCTCTGGTCCTTAGGGTGGGTGCCCAGCTGGGCTCACTCCACTTCCCTCTTGGGAAGGGAATCTACTTTTTTAGACTTCCCCAACTGCCATCATTTAACCTCAGATTTTTTTTCCCTCAATTAAAATTCTGAGATGATGGCTAACAGCAGGTGTCCTCAAACTGCGGCCCACAGGCCACATGAGGCAGTGTGAATTGTATTTGTTCCCGTTTTATTTTTTACTTCAAAATAAGATATGTGCATAGGAATTTGTTCATAGTTTTGTTTTTTTTTAAAACTGTAGTCCGGCCCTCCAACCATCTGAGGGACAGTGAATTGGCCCCCCGTTCAAAAAGTTTGAGGACGCCTGGCTAACAGGAACTTTGTGATTTCAGGGCAAAGACAGCACTGCAGCAATACCTGGCATGATGGGAGCGCCCCTGCGCACCTGTGAGCATCCCGCATCCTTGTTTAAGGACGGACAGGAACTAGCCTCATTTGATTCCTTCTATTTGCACAAGTCACCTTGGACTGCAGGGAGCTGTTTTGCAAAAGCAATTTAGTAGGCTTAGACCTCAACTTCATCTTGAGAACATTTTTTTGAGGTAGTAATTTCCTCAGAGGACTATTGTGTTTTGTTTTGGGTTTTTTCCTGAGCTACCTGGACTCTTTATTAGAACAATCAAATCATTTTTCTTTTGGACCTACAATTTTTTGCCTATGCTGCAGCCACTTTGTGAGTGAAAATGAACATGTCTGTGTGAACACACAGGTGTGTGTGTGTGTGTATGCGTGCACATGGGCCAGAATGAATGGATGTGTGTGTGTGTGGGGATACCTCAGATTTTTCTTTTCTTATTTTGTGTGAAAATCTCTTTTCTACAGATTTTCCAGGGTTTAAGCATTGCTTGCTGTATAAAAAAAAACTTAACTGAATTATATACAGTTTGAATGAAATGTTATTTTAAAAACAAAACAATTGTTAAGTGTTCCATAAAGGTTATGTTGAATTTTGGTCAGATGAATATTTGTAAGTATAAAATATATGCATTTCTGAACCTCAACTTACATAGATTTTCTTTATAAAAAAAAAAAAAGAAAAAGAAAAAGTTGGCTATAGTTGGCCTGAATAACAGGCACTATACATGGTGCTGTGCAAATAGTAAGCTATCATCTTACTGCCATCAATGTTAGCAAGTACAGAGCCTTTTTTCAGCCTAATTCAATAAATTCTCAGGCTT
Source organism: Nycticebus coucang (assembly GCF_027406575.1). Classification (NCBI taxonomy): domain Eukaryota; kingdom Metazoa; phylum Chordata; class Mammalia; order Primates; family Lorisidae; genus Nycticebus; species Nycticebus coucang. The sequence goes on from NC_069787.1 coordinate 105,264,816, forward strand.
CCAAGTCAGATGTACAGGGAAAAGTATAGTGAGGTTAACAGATTCACCATAGGTTCTTTGGACCATCAAAGGGAAATATAACTACTGATAGCAGAAGTCCAGCCATAACCCTGGTAGGCTACCCTTGACAGGAACTGGGAACTGAGAGCCTCCCAACTGCCCTAAATCCTGTCATTAGCATTATCTGGCAGGATTTAGAACCAGTCATGGAACCTTATGCTCAGACTAAAAGTAGGTCATGACTTCCTGGAAACATCACCTTGTGCTTCCTGAAACAGCATATATCACTGTGAAAATAAAGAATGTTCTACAGACACATCTGTAGAAAGAAGTAAAGAACAGCATAGTTTGGAAAACTGTCTCTTCCTATACTCAGCAAAATGCATACTAGCTTGCTCAAGATTGTTAGTTGGTTTGCTTCTATAAAATGAGATCAAAACTTTAGTAAGATCTTTTCCTGCATGAAGCTGAAAGCACCCAAGTTGAGAGAGGGGAAAGGAATCTCCTCAGAGAGACTGAAGATGACTTCATTTTACAGTGAGTGCTGTTAGCCCTTCTGTATCCTTTAGCTTTGGCACCAGCTCCAACTTCTGGGTCAGCTGCAAGGTGAACTCAACAAAGGTTGCTCTTGACTGTTTGGAGGTAGAACCAGCCTTCCTTTTCTCTTTGCTAAAAGGAGGTCAGAAGCATCATGTCCAGGATATGAGGCCTGCAGTCTGGAAGTTTGCGGTGTATGCCAGTGAAGGGGCCCCAAGCCCGCCCACCAGCCACTCCTGATGGTGTTGCTCACATCACAACCACCCTATCACCAACCTGTACCTTCCTTGGAAGATTAAATATGTTTGATTGCAAATGAATGTTTTAAAAATGTATTTAATGCAGTTTACCTGTACTCAACATGACCACCCAAGATTCAAACACAGATTTCCAAGTTGTTATTTTTTTAGAACATCACTTATTTTAAAATCTGTCAAAACAGGACTTTGGTTTTCTGCAAAGAACAGACTGCTACTATGAGAAAAACAATTTAATGGGAATTTAGTTTATTGGGAATAAATATTTAGGCCCATTCATTGTTGTTTCTAGTACTATGAAAATATCCGTGGTTGGCATTTGTAACACTACAGTGTTGGTTTTAAAAAGTACCCAGTGAATATAAAGAAACCAATAATGAATTGCTGAGACAATCTTGAACCCAAATACCATTAGAAAGTTGAAGGCCCAATGAAATAACACTTTCTCACTTAAACTCTGTGGATAAATCTTACCTGTGGGTATAAACAGATGGTCAAATAAAAAATGCTTTACTATAATTAACCTTTTCTGATTTGAATGAAGGGAAATGTATTTATTAAAACAAAGCTGTTTGCTGCTTTATGCAGGTGCAGTGTTCAGACAGCAAGGAAGTGGGAAGAATGGGACATGCTCTTATGTCTGTCTACACCCAAGTTCTTAACTAAGCTTCTCGCTTTCTCTAATACTGCATTCTGTTTCTCCTTTTGTGCCCTGATTGTAACCCAAAATGAACTAGAAAAGAATGTCCAGTTTAATAAGTTGCATTTTTTTTCCTTAAGCACTTTATTCAGAACAATACATGTTCTTCTGGTAGTGTTTGAATAATATGATTTTAACACATGTTAATAAAAGCCAAGAAAAATCATGGCAACTTCTAAAAAGGAGTCTATTTTCCAAATGTCTAAAACATTAGAAGATAATGTGTACTGGCTTTTGGAAATGGTGATTCTTGGTGAATGAAGGGCTGGGAAGTGGCTTTGCATTTCAGGGTGGGGGCTGGTGCCTTCAGGTAACTATGGCTCCCCAGGCATTTGCAGCAGTCTGGGGACGCCTCTCATTTTGGCCTCCTGAAGGCCCGCAGACCCTTTACAAGTGGCCACTCCCAGCCACCAAGATTTCCTCTCCCCAATGTTGTGCCCACCCCCTCCACCCTCCACCTCCCCTTAACTATGCCACACTCCACTGTCACTACCTGCTGGACTCAGACCAGGGTTTGGCAGATGACCAGTTGCACGGTGCACAAGTAGCCACTGTCCCTCTGCAAGGACACACAGGTGCTCTTCACTTAACTGTGTGCTGCCTTCTTGTCCCCGTCTCTAAAATGTAGACAACATGTCCTGTCTCAGGACCTCACTTGAAACACCTGCCCCCATCGCATGGGTGGAGAACGGTGAGGTGGCTAGCGTGGGGATTCTAGTGGAGGGAATCTCAGAGGACTGAAGTGAGGCTAGGAAAGCAGGAACAAGACCCGGCAGGCCCTCCCTTTCCCACAGGGAAAACTTGGAAGTGAGGCCTAAGAAAGGAGAGGAATGGGGGAAGCCCTACCCCAGGTCCAGATGGAGGGCCCACCCTGGCCACCCGAGAGGGGCTGCTGCTGCCCCTTCCTGCTGCTTTGCACTACCTTTGCCTGGTTAATGGGCAGAGAGGCTCACACTTATTTCTAATATGAGGGAAGTTTTGGTCTAGGATCGGCCTTCAAGGAAAGCTAAGGGAGCCTCCTAAGGGTCATAGACTACTGAGCCACCTTTACTCCTTCCGTCTTCATAGTCTCTGACTCCTAGCTGTGGCTTTAGCAGCAGCCAGTCCTCTCACTGAGTGGCAGGCCAGAGCAAGTCTTTAGAAGGGAACCACACTCCTTGAGTTCATGGGGCTAAGCCTGCTCTCCTACTTGTCAGGCCCTCAGGAACTGAGCGACTTCAAAGCCAAATCCTGCAGCCCCTAGTTTGCTTCTGTTATGGGAAAACAGGCCCAGGGTCTCTGCTGCGGCATTCCATTCTCTGAAAGTGACCAGACATTTGGGCTACTCTCAAGAACCCCCTTCCTTCCCTGCATTTCCTATGCCATGAATCTTCTATCCTGGACCACCAATAAAGAAAGGAAGGGGCATGTCACCACCCCTCTGACTATGGTCCTATCGTCTAGCGCCCATCCTGCCCTTCACCTGCCCTACCCTTACCTTCCCAGCTGCTCCCTGGGAAAGTTAAAGATCCATCACCGACAAACAGCTTCCTCAGGCTGACCTTCCCCACCCAATTTTTCCCTTCTGTCCTGCATTCTGAGGCCCTAATGGCTCCATCTATCACCAGCAACAAAGATCTGTGACCCCTGGATTCTAGGGAAATCAGCTGTCAGCTAGGTGATTGTGCTTCTCCAAGATGTTTGCCAGCTCTGAGGGAGGCATAGACCAAATGTATGCCCCTCTTGGGCCACTTACAAAAGTGAGAACACAGCTCCATGGTGGGCTGTGTGTCTGGGGGTCTGGAACAGTGGATCCAGCCTTCCTGACAGATCCTGCCAGTGAGGGCTCTGTTGAACACGTTTCTCATGGAGGGCCCAGTATAAATCCTAGTGAGTGCTGTGGGCATGTGTGTTTCCATCCAAAGGTGACCCAACATCATAGGAAATGGTAACCTTCAACAGCAGGCCCCACCCACTGTTGTGGGCCTTGATTCCCACCTTCGAGTACTAACTCATCCTTCTGAACCCAGGACCAGCAAGGCCCTAGCACACAGTGCCTTATGCCAGGCTGGCAGAAAATGAAAGCTAAAAGCAACCTGGTCCCACTAGGAGCTCTCAGGTTGTAAAATTAGACTTCAGCCAAAATCTGAAACCAAAAAATGGGGGAGGGATGCATCAAGAAAATTAGATGAACCCTAGTTCCAAATGTAACTTCCAAGCATTATGTGTGAACATGCCCTGATTCATGGCAGAGTGCAGAGGGGCAAGTCTGGCAGCATTAAAGACTTACATGAGTTGGGCAGGCAGCATGAGGAGGGACTCAAAGCTGATTTGTGTCTGTTGCCACACAGTCTGCCTGGAAGTGTCACAGTCATGATGCACTGTTTTCCAGGTCTTAGTTACTAAATTCAGCAGTAAAGGCTGGGCAAATGGCTCACAGCTACTTGATAAGCTGAGGCAAAAGATTGCTTGAGCCCAGGAGTTTGAGATTGCTGCGAGCTATAACGCCAAGGCCCTCTAGCCTGGGGCAACAGTGAGATGCTGTCTCAAAAATAAAATAAAAATAATAAAAAATACATAAATTCAGCAATACAATTATTTGATCCATATAGTAGATGTATTGTTGGGGAAACACTGTCCCGTGTAACTCAGTATCCTCTGAGATGACGCCTTATCAACCAGCAGAGTATAACTCATGCCCATTTATTTTGTAAAATCCTAGAGACAGGGAAAAAAAAAGCGTGTGTTCTATATACTGTTTAATAAGGCAGGAGTTCATTGTCCATGAAAGATAATTAAACCAAAAAAGTACTGTTGTTCCAATTGGGGAGGTCCCTTCTGTGCAGCAGACCTGAGTGCACTGCCCTTTCACCCTGGTCACATGCTCCAGGAGAAGCAGCCCAGCCAGCTCAATCCTCATCCTCAGGGATGCCAAGCCCTTCAGTGGGGCCCGCCGCTCCTTCATCCTCACCGCCTGTGGGACAACAGATGCTCTGTAGGACGCTCTGTCCCAGTCCGGCCCCACCCACATCCGCAAACAGGAAAAGTGAGGTCTACCTGCACCACTGAACATGAAGTTAGGGGTCAAGGTGGGAGGGACAGCAAAAGGGAGCCTAAGGCATGTGTTAGGGGCTAGGGATTGATTAGAGTGAGTAGCATTCATTGAGCCACCAATGTATCTGGCCAAGAGGTTTACATCCTATCTCACTGCAGCTGCACGGCAGCTCTACAGGAAGATTACTATTACAAAGTTGTTAGCTTAGGGTTATAATGATAGCTCTACATTACGTCCATTTCACAGATGAGGAAATGGAGGTCAGAAAAGGTAAGAAACTTTCCAGAGGCTCTTCAGCTGGGGAGTAGTGGAATCCTCCCCCCAGTGCCTTTTCAGGGCCTTTTTTAAGCTTAGCAGGAAAAGTGCTGGGTACTTTGAAAGTACCCCCCCCAAACTGAGAAGTAGTGACACATCAAAACAAGTGGGCAGAACATAACCCCAAAAAGGCTACTTCAAAGTAGCATCCATGGGAGGCTGTACACCTATTCCCAGGATGTGACCTAGGCACAGACCCTACTGGAATCATCCCCTTTGCTCATTATCACCTGAGGCCAAAAAGTCAGGCATAGAGTCTCACCCCACAGGCCCAATAAGTATTTCCCAACAGTGTCACCTACCTCCACTATAGACTTGACCATTTGCTTCTAATGGCCCCTAAAGGATGAAGATGTCCCATGACCCTGGACACAACAAAATGCATCATGGGCTCTCCCTGAGGGCAGGTCCTGGAGGATAGCTGCCCTATAGGGCTGCCCTTCCAGAATGAGAGGATCCACATAGAGCCACACTTCCCAGGATTTCCTGACTCCCACACTCTGTGGCACCCTCAGCTTGTTCCTCTGAGGGCAGTGACAAGGATTCAGCAGGAGCCAGCACAAGTCAGCTCCCACCTCACCTTACTGTGCCCTGTCCTCCTGACTTGCCTGGATTTCAGATCTTGAGACATGAGCATATCAAACATTTGGGCAAATACTGGTTAAAACTCAAAACATTAGGACACATATAGCTTATTACCATTTCAGAGCTGCCTATAGCCTTCTCCCAAGAATCTGACCCTCACATTCTTTGTTTTTTCCCAGGATATTCATCCCCAACCCCTTCTGCCTCACTGCAGGCCCAGACCAGAAAATGGAGCCCAGTAACATAAACAGCGCCAGGCCAGGTCCAGTTCTCCCACTGGGTGTGAAACGGGCTGAGTCTCATGGGCTCTGGACCACTTAGGGTTCTCACCTGGATTTGGAGGTGGTGATAACCCAGCACACCTTTCCCAGAGGCTGTCTGTGAATGCTCCCCTTGAAGGGGGAGGTTCTAAACCAGGCGTCCTCAAACTGCGGCCCGCGGGCCACATGAAGCAGGGTGAATTGTATTTGTTCCCGTTTTGTTTTTTACTTCAAAATAAGATATGTGCAGTGTGCATAGGAATTTGTTCATAGTTTGTTCATAGTTTGTTCATTGTTCATAGTTTTTTTTAAACTATAGTCCGGCTCTCCAATGGTCTGAGGGACAGTGAATTGGTCCTCTGTTTAAAAAGTTTGAGGACACCTGTCCTAAGCTATCCTCTCACGTTCAAATGTGAAGCTGAAGCAGCCTGAGCAAGAGGGAGACCCCATCTCTACTGAAAATAGAAAAATTAGCTGGGCATTGGGGCTGGCACTATAGTCCCAGCTACTTGGGAGGTTGGGGGAGGAGGATCTCTTGAACCCAGGAGTTTGAGGTTGCTGTGAGCTACGATGCCATGGCACTCTACCCAGGGTGACAGAGTGAGACTCTGTCTCAAAAACAATAATAATAAAAATAAAACAAATGTGAAGCTGAAGGATGTGAGGGTCACAGCAGGCTCTAGGTAGAGGGCCCCTCTGTGCAGCTCCTGCTTTTCAGCGAGCCCCTGGGACTTGGCTTGGGATGTGTGGAGCACAGAGCAAGTGAGGGAGCCACATCTGGCCTCTGACTGGCTTTGAAGTAAGCTTCCAGAAAGTTAATAAAATTTTCCCAGTGGTTTCAACGGGGAAATGCAAACAAAGTTCTTTGCAATGAATATATGATTCCAAAATATGAAGCATCAAAAAATTTAATGCCGCATTTAAAAGTAACATTGTTATTCTGCGAAAACACAAAACAGTTTAGTATTGATACTCAAATTATATAATGACCATATTTTCAGAAAAGGACTTTATTAGATTGAATACTTATTGGCCAAAGTAATTATTACCAGTCCCCCCACCACACTCAAACATATAGTCACAAATTCCTTTTCACCTCAGATTTAATAAACACCAAATCTGCCTTGATGACTTACCCTGAGGGGCTTCTTTGTCTAAAAACTTCAAATTGGGGAAGAGCAATGCCAGTTCCCTGTGGGCGGCTTCTCCGTCCTGGCTTCCATGGACAGCATTAAAGGGCATTTCTGTGCCGTACTGAGCACGGAGACTGGGAACATTGGCAAAATGTAAAAGAAACGTTTGTTTCATTTGAAAAGAAATGTTTTGCTTTCTGGCAACATGATCACCAACTACCAATCAGCATTCTGCATTCCTCTGACATTGCTTTCTCTTTGCAGGAAATACCAAGAACAGCAGCAATGATAATAGTAGCTGACATTTATTTGGTCATGGCAGTGTTCTGGGCACATGGCCGGCGCTTTATGTATACCATCTCATTGCATTTTCTCCACAGCCCTGTGAGGGAGACTGCTATTAGCTCCATTTTAAAGATACATGAGTTAATGGTGTAAGCACAGGAGCTGCCATTTTGTTTATACTATTACCAAGGCTAGCACCATGCCAAGTGCCTCATATAGCATTGTAGAATCAATCTTTGCAATAACTACCCAAGATAATACTAATATTGCCACACCTCCTCTGTGTCAAATGCTACCATATCCTCTAATGATAGTGGCTTATATCCCCACTGTACAGATGAAGGAACTGAGGCTGAGAAGGCACTTGCCTGAGTATGCCGTCTCAGATTGGCACCTTGAGCTATCTTTTGCTAGCCCAGGCTACCTCATATGTGAATGCTCCTGGCCCCCTACAATACAGTGGGCAACTGCAGTTCCTTGGTCTTTTGCAAATTTCCTTCCTGTTATCTCGGTCTCTCAGCTTCAAAGGCCAAGATACAGCAGATTTGGCATCATTAGCACCAGCTAAATACTCCCAGGGCCAAGAAGCATCTGAAGCCAGCCCAGTGCAAGGTGCAGAACAGGGTGCTCCAACTCTAAATGGCCTCAGGATTCCCTGGGTGGGGAGCACGGGTGGATGGGGATCCTGATTCTCAGGCCTTGCCCCCACTGCCTCTGACTTGACAGGCTTGACTTGGGCCCTGGAATCTGGATTTTCCTCAGAGCACACTATAGGATCTGGAGAGAGAATGGTGACTGAGGACCAAATCCAGCAGCAGTCTTCTGGAAGAGGCCAGGGAAGGGAGATGTCAGCAAGGAGGCAGCTCACAGGAGGATGCAACAAGGAGCTGGGGCCTGAACCACAGCGGGTGGATGTCAGGCTCTCCCCAAATATATAACAAAGAAGGGGGCTGCTGGCTGCCATAGAACCTTCTGTGTTACCCATGATTCTGGTCTAAACACAAAGTGGAGCTCTCAGCTTCCTGGGGTGCAGGTTTTGAGGTGAATGCAAGGACCACAGCTGATAATATCACCTTTCAGGCTGCTCCCTTCTGGCCACACTGGGGTCACAAGGCCCCATGAGAGTTTGCCAGGCAGTGACCACGTCCTCGGCGCCCTCAGTCCTAGTGAGGATCAGGAGGTGGCTTGGTCCACTGCACATGTGATGAACCAGCTTCTCAAATGCCTCCTAGGTACAAGGAAGGAAGACAGTGACCTAGGGCAGGAGCCGCTTGGACCTGCAGAGGGTCAGTGATCCTGTACCACCCACAGGATGGGAGGGATCCAGTGAGCAGCCTTGGGCCCACACAGCATGCCTGTGCACACTCAGCCACTGCAACTCCCCTGCCTGGCCACCTTGGCCTGCCACAGACAGCGTCAGGGAGGTGTGGTAGTAATGACCAACTATGCCCAGAGAACCCACAAAGAAAAGACTGTAAGTTTTGGGTTGAAAATGAGATGATTATAATAAGGTTAAGGAGGTATTTGAATAAGAGGCATTTTTTTTTGCTTGTACAAAAGGTTTTTATTGGTAAGAGAGGGATGCTGCAGGAAGCACCAAGGAAGAGAGAAAAGATGAGAGAGGGGGGAGAAAAGAGAGAGAAAGGAAAGGGGGGAGAAGGGGAGAGAGAGAGGAGAGACCAAGAAGGAAGAGGAGGGAAGAGGGGAGAGAGAGTAAATAAGAGGCATTTTTAAAACTGTAAATATGGATTTCAAAAGAAGAGAGATGAGTGAACGTTGGATAACCAAAGGATAGAATACAGTTGAGACTTTTTTGGTTTGCGTGCAATGCTTTGAAATCCTTCTTCCCCATTTCATTAGGCTGTAGTGTGACTAACAGCTATCATGCCATTCCTCCCACACAAACACACCCCTAACAAGAGAGGTGGGGCTATGACCCAAGCTAGGTCAACCCAACTCCAAGTATGTGAGTCATAAGCAGAAACCAGTGGGAACTGATTGGGTCTGAGTTATCCAATGGTACTGTCTAAAGTGATATGCATACAGCTGGCCTAGCTTTGTCTTGGTTCCTTCTGACCTAAGCCCTTCCCGTTAAACTCTTCCTTCAATTCTTTTTCTTCAATTTTGTAGGTTACAGAATATCTTTCTAATATATTCCTTATTTTCATCACTTAGAGTCAAAATCTTTTCTTTGCAACCAAAGAATTTTACCTGGCACAGCCTATAATTATTCTCAGAACAAATGTATGACCCAGTTGCTGTTCATATTCTTGTTTATTATATTCTGTTTTCTCCCAAACCAATATCATTCTATGTAAACATACAGATGGAGGAAGCAAAAGAAATGAGTATTTTAAACGTATGAAAGCAGGTAAGCCAACCTCTCCAGCTCTGTGTTGGTAGAAAAGTCTCATTTCTGCCTCTGTCATAGTTCTCTCTTCACTTGTTAAAATGTCAAACCCAGCTTCCTGGATCTGTAGAATATACACAGATATTCTGAAAGGGTGAATCAAGCTGAAATTCACATTTTACTTAGTTAAAAGGTAAAAAACAAAGAGAGGGGCAACATGAAATGCTATGAAGACCCTCATGCCCACAGTTTCTGTCCCAATCAGACTTAACGTTTCAATTGCCTTGAATGGACTTTGAGTTACTCCTTCTGAAGTCTTCTCCCAGCACCGGGATGTCACTGCCCAGTGCTCCTCCCTGTTTATTCACCACAGAGGACACGAGGATGCTGTGCAGGTTCAGTGTTGTCTCTCTTACCTTCATGATAATCTCATCGGTCTTTCCATGGGCCACTGCGTCGGGTTTAACGATTGCCACAGTACACGGCTTCTCTGAGGAAACTAAGTAAGCCACAGGATGGTGCTGTTAGATGCTGAGTCTGGGGTTCTCAGCAGGCCATCCGCAGCAACAGTGCCAGGCACAGGTGTGGGACCCCAGGATCCCCTCCTTTTGGCCTCTTAGCTATGTCCCTACAAACCTGAACACTGGTGGACATGCTGGCCCCAGACCTTATCCTCAACCTGGCTGTGAGAGACTCAAAGACTGGCTCAATGAACCTGGGAGCTTCAGGGAGGGACAGAAGCCCAGAAGGGACTGAATGAGTTGGGCAGAGGGGAAGGGAGGGTGGGTGAGGCATTGGGAGGAGAGGCTGAAATGGAAGCGACACAGCCCTAGCCCCTCTGACCTTCTCACTCCCTCCCATGATGCTGTTCGCCTTTCACTTACTGCTCCATGGCCTCTGCTGCTTTTTACCTTTCCTGCCATGTGACCATAATGGCTGCCCCAGGCCCTAAGTCTACATGACTTTTCATGACTTTTTACCTCCAGAACATACTACCAGCTTCAGTCCTCTGTCTCAGTTTGAATTCTCCTGAGAGAAGCCAGATTAGCCAGCTCATGGCTTGAGCCGAGGCATTATGGATTAACCACCCTTGGGTCTGTGTCCACCAGGCCAATCAGTTTTTGCAATGAGGGAGGGGACACAGGATCAGAGTCTCCTGGTTGGCTGTGGGGAGATCTATGTCTAGTCCAGGAGCCCATCTCCACTTTCCTCCTGCTTATAGGAACTTGGCCTTAGTAACTTACCTACGCTTGCCACCGAATCAGCATTCTCCCATCACCTATTTTCTGCTTCTTGACTTTTACACTGGTTGTGTTGCAATGAAACAAGACAATAACTATATTTAAGGAAGCGTTCTACTCTGAAAATCTCAGAAACATGTAGTGCAAAGGTATAAATCATTTTAAGCAACAAATCTGTTAGTTTTTTTCTGTGACTATTTCTAACATTATGAATACTTAGACCTTAAGAGATTCTTACAACAAATTCCATTTATAAGTTGACTGATTAATTAAATCATCTAGGGATATATAGAGTGAGAACAGACCAAAGCAGGGGCCTGGGGAGCTCCAGCTTAAACAGGAGCAAAAGAAAAGAGGTGATGAAGAAAGACTGAGGAGAGGCCAGAAGTATAGAAGGAACCCAGGAATGGTCAGGACATCTCAGTAAACAGGAAAGAAGAAGACACTTTGGAGTGTCTTTGGAGAAGACATTGTGAACACTATTCCCTTTTGCAGAAAGAGCCATAAGATGTTAACTGGAAACTGCCATTGCGTTTGACACCAAGAGAGTCACAGATCTTGCTGGTGGGCTCCATTTCAGGGAGCAGTGAGCACAGAGGCCAGTTTGTAGTCAGATGGGGCAGGAGTGGAAGGTGAGGGTGGCCCAGAGTGTAGACAAGGTTCAGGAGGCCTAGTATGAAGGAGAGGAGGGGTGAGAGCAAGTGCAGGGCTCTGTGTGGTCTTCTAGGTGGGAGAGCCTTGAGTTGGAAGAAAATAAGGGAGAAGGGAAGAAAGAGGAGACAATGCCAAAAGAGGCCACACGTTTCTGCAGAAGCCAAATCACTGCTTTTCTTTTCGTACTCAAACTTTCCTTGTTCTCCTAAACCATGCCTCCTTTCTTGTTAGAATCTAATTCTAACAGTCCTTGTAATCCACACACAAAGAAAACCACCTTCCTACTTCATGCAATAGTAAAAGAAACCTTCCTCCCACTGTCAACAGGGTTCCTGAACTTCATGCTCGTTTCCCCTGGTGTCTCAGCTACTACTGAGCTACACCATCCAGGCAAACAGCCTTACTAACTCCTGGCTTTCCTTCCCACTGTCAGGCCAACTTGTCCTCATATGAAAAGTTCAAGAAGAGCTGTAATGTCCAAGAGTGTAAAATCTGTGAGTTGATACTTGGGATTAGGAAAAGAGGGTGTAGGGCTGTGGGGAAGGAAGATATTTCTAATGTTTCAGGAAAAGTTGAAAAAAGAAGCTTGTACTTTTTAGCTCAAATAAAGACCAAGGAAATATTAGCATCATTGCTTTAAATTATTAGTATTGCTATCCTCCATTTTGTTAAATTGAGCTTTTCACGATGTCTGGTATTTGCCATGAAAGTCACACTTGCAAAAAGAAAACATTTATAGGTATAAAACCCACGGGTAAAATCGAGTACACAGACAAACCCAGAACACTCCAAAAGTATAATTGATAATTGTAGTGTGTAACCCACTCATAACTCTAGTTTGGAGCTTGAAAGACAAATCTAAATACACACACACACACACATATACATAGCAACCTATTAGGGGATAGGCAACATAAAAATGTGTAAATTTTTTTTTTTACAGAGAAAGTAAAAATGTGGGGGGATGGAATTGAAATGTCGTCGTCTTCTTCTTCTCCTCCTCCTCCTCCTCCTCCTTCTTCTGTTTTTTTCCTGTTTCCATTCTTTTTGTGATCTAAGCTGTAATCTCTTTAAAATGACCTATTATGGCTGGACATACTGGTTCATGCCTGTAATCCTGGTACTCTGGGAGGCAGGAGGACTGCTTGAGCTCAGGAGTTTGGGACCAGCCTGAGCAAAAGCGAGACCCCATCTCTACTAAAAATAGAAAAAACTAGCCAAGTATCATAGAGGGCACCAATAGTCTCAGCTACTCGGGAAGCCGAGGCAAGAGGATCACTTAAGCCCAAGAGTTTGAGGTTGCTGTGAGCTATGATGACGCCACGGCACTCTACCTAGGGTGACAGAGTGAGACTGTCTCAAAAACAAACAAAACAAAACGAAAAACCTTATTATATCTATAAGATGCTTTGTGTAAGCCTCATGGTAACCATCAGGCAAAAGACCTATACCTGACACACTAAAAATAAAAAGCAATGAATTAAAACATAGCACCAGAGACAATCACTTGAGCACAAAGGCAGGCAGGAAGAAAGGAAAGGCAGATTTAAAACACAACCAGAAAATAACAACAAAGTGGCAGTAGTAAGTCTTTACTCTTCACTAATAACACTGAATATAAATGGACTCAATTCTCTAATCAAAAGGCACAGAGTGGCTGAACGAATAAGAAATAAGACCCAATTATATGTCGCCTCACCTATTAAGATTGAAAATGAAAGGATGGAAAAATATTCCGTGCAAGCAGAAACCAAAAAAAGAACAGGAGTGCTATACTGATATCAGGTAGAATAGACTACAGCCAAAGACTGTAAAAAGACCAAGATGGTCACTATGTAATAACAAAGGGGTCAATTCAGCAAGAGGATGTAACAATTATAAATATTCACCCAACACCAGAGCACCTGAGTATGTAAAGCAAATATGAATAGATTTAAAGGGAAGGATAGACTGCAAGACAGTAATAGCAGTGAACTTCAACACCCCACTGTCAGTAATGACAGATTGTCTGGACACAAATCAACAGAGAAATGTCAGATTTAAACCAAATAGGCCTGACAGTCATAGAACATCTCACCTAACTGTTACAGAATACACATTCTTTTCATCAGCACATGAAACATCCTCCAGAACAGACTCTATCTGGGGCAAAATAAGTCACAAAATAAGTCACAAAATAAGTCACAAAAAATTCAAAAAAGTAGAAACCATATCAAGTACTTTTCTGACCAAAATGGAATAAAACTAGAAATGGATGATGAAAAGAACCTTGGAAACTACTCAAATACATGTAAATTAAACAATATTCTTCTGAATAAAGTCAATGAAGAAATTAGGGAGGAAATGTAAAAATCCTCGAAAGAAATAAAAATGGAAATACAACATATCAAAATCTATGGGATATAGTAAAAACAGTATGAAGAGAGAAGTTTCTAGCAAAAAATGCCTATATCAAATGAAGAACCTAACAACACAACTCCAGGAAACATAAAAGAAATATAAACCAAACTCAAAATTAGTAAAAGGAAAAATATAATAAAGATGAGAGCAAAAATAAATGAAATTGAGATTAAAAATAATATAGAAGATCAACAAAATGAAAAGTTGGCTTTCTGAAAAGATAAACAAAATTGACAAATCTTTAGTGAGGCTAATTTTTTTTTTTTTTTAAAGAGAGAGAGAGAAGACCCAAATAAAATCAGGAACAAGAAAGGGAATATAACAATTGAGACCACAAAAATAAAAGAATCATTACAGACTATTATGAACAACTATACACCAACAAACCTAGAAGAAATGGGTAAATTCCTGGACACAAACAACCTATTAAGATTGAACCGTGAAGAATAGAAAACCTCAACAAACCAATAACAAATAATGAGATTGAGGTGGCGCCCTGTGGCTCAAAGGGGTAGGGCGCTGGTCCCGTATGCCAGAGGTGGTGGGTTCAAACCCAGCCCTGGCCAAAAACCACCACTAATAATAATAATAATAATAATAATAATAATAATAATAATGAGATCAAAGCTGTAATAAAGTCTCTCATCAAAGGAAAGCCCAGAACCTGATGGCTTTGTTCCTAAATTCTACCGAACATTTAAAGAAGAACTAATACTAATTCTACTCAAGCTCCTCAGTAAAACTGAAGAGGAAAGAATATTTCCAAACTCATTCTCTGAGGCCAGAATTACTTTGATACCAAAACTGGACAAGTACACAACAACAACAACAAAAAGAAAACTACAGGCCAATATCATTGATTAACATAGATTCAAAAAATCCTGGAAAAAATGCTAGCAAACTGAATTCAGCAGTACACTGAAAACATAATGATCAAGTGGGACTCATCAAAGGGATGTAAGGCTGATTCAATATATACAAATCTATAAAGGTGATACATTGCATTAACACAATCAAGAACAAAAACCGTATGTCCAATAGATACTGAAAAAGCATATGATAAAATTCAACATCCCTTTATGATAAAAAAAACTCAACAAACTAGGTGAAGAAAGAAAATACGTCAAAACAATAAAAAGCCTCACACCTGTAATCCCTGCTCTCTGGGAGGCCAAGGCGGGTGGATTGCCTGAGCTCACCAGGTAGGGACCAGCCTGAGCAAGAAGGAGACCCTGTCTCAAAAATAGCCAGGCATTATGGCAGGCACCTGTAGTCCCAGCTACTACCCTGTTTCCCGAAAATAAGACATCCTCCGAAAATAAGACCTACTCACAGGAAAGATAAGACATCCCCTGAAAAGACCTAGCGCATCTTTGGGAGCACACCTTAATAAGACATTGTCTTATTTTCGGGGAAACAGGATAGGAAGGCTGAGGCAACAGAATCACTTTGAGCCCAAGTTTGAAGTTGCTGTGAACTAGGATGCCACAGCACTCTCCCTAGGGGAATAAAGTAAGACTCTGTCTCAAAAAACCAACCAAACAAACAAAAAAAACGATAAAAAGCCATGTATGACAAATCCACGCTAACACTGAAAACCATCCTTCTAAGAACTGGAACAAGACAAGGATGCACCCTTTAATCACTTGCATTCAACATAATACTGGAAGTCCTAAGAACAGCAGTAAGGCAAGAGAAAAAAATAAAGGGTGTCCAAATCAGAAAGGAAGAAGTCAAATAAGCCTTATTCGCAGATGACACGACCTTATATTTAGAAAAACCTAATGACTATTAAAAAACTGAACTGATAAATTAGTTCAGTAAAGTTGTAGGATACAAAATCCTCACATAAAAATCAGTAGCATTTATATTTACCCACCGTGAACAATCTGAAAAAGAAAATATGAAATAAATCTTATTTACATTAGCTACAAAACATATGAAATACAGAGGAATCAACTTAACTAAAGATGTGGAAGATCTATATAAGGAAAACTATAGAACACTGATGAGAGAAATTGAAGAGGACACCAAAAAAAGGGGGGGGGAGTGGGTAAAATGACAATACTACCCAAAGCAATTTACAGAATCAATGAAATCCCTATCAAAATACCCTAAAATATCCTAAAATTTATATGAAACCACAAAAGATCCCAAATAGCCAAAGCAATCCTGAGCAAAAAGAACAAAGCTGAGGGCATCACACTACCTTACTTCAAAATATACTACAAAGCTATTGTAAACAAATCAGCAAAGTAATGGCATAAAAACGGATACATAAACCAATGGAATAAAATAGATAATGTAGGTATAAATCCATGCATTTATAGCCAACTCACTTTCAACAAAGAAGCCAAGAAAATATAATGGGGAAAGGATATTCTCTTTAATAAACGGTATAGGGGAAACTAGATATCCATATGCAGAAGAATAAAACTAAACCCCCATCTCTAACCATATATAAAAATCAAATCAGAATGGATTAAAGGTTTAAATCTAAGACCTGAAACTATGAAACTGGTGGAAGGAAATATTGGGGAAACATTACAGGACATTGGTTTGAGCAAAGATTTTTGTGTAAGACCTCAGAAACATTGGCAGCAAAAGCAAAATAGACAAATGGGATTATATCAAGCTAAAAAGCCTCTGCATAGCAAAGGAAACAATCAACAAAGTGAAGAGAAACCCCACAGAATGTGAGAATATATTTGCAAACTATCCATCGGAATATATAAAGAATCCAATCAAACAAGTCAATAGCAAAAAAATAAAAACTGATTTAAGAATGGGCAAAGGTTCTGAATAAACATTTCTCGAAAGAAAACATGGCCAGCATGTGTAGGAATAAATGGTCAATATCACCAATCATCCAAATGCAAATTGAAACAACAGTGAGATATTATCTCACCCCAGTTAGAATGGCTTTTATCACAAAGACAGAGAATAAAAGATGGTGGTGAGGATATGGAGAAAGGGAACTCCTTAGATACTGTTGGTGGGAACGCAAATTGGTATACCCATTATGGAAAACAGTGTGGCAGTTCCTCAAAAAACAAGAAATAGAACTATTACATGGCCCAGCAATTTCACCACTGGCTATATACCCAAAAGAAAGGAAATCAACGTATCAAACAGACACCTGTACTGCCATGTTTACTGCAGCACTACTCACAATAGCCAAGATTTAGAACCAACCCAGCACCCATCAGTGAAAGAACTGATAAAGAAAATTGGTACACATGCACAATGAAATATTATTTAGCCATACAAAAGAACAAAATCCTATCATTTGCAGCAACATAGATGGGACTAGAGGTCTTATTATGTTAAGTGAAATATGCCAAGCACAGAAAGACAAATTCATAAGTGAGAACTAAAAAGTGGATCTCGCCTGTGGCTCAAGGGGGTAGGGCACCGGCCCCATATGCCCAGCCCCGGCCAAAAACTGCAAAAAAAAAAAGTGGATCTCATGAAGACAGAGAGCAGACTGGTGGCTACCAGAGGCTGGGAAGGGGAGGCCGGAGGAGGAGATGAAGAGAGTTGATGAATGTGCGCAAATATACCAACAGAAGAAATAAGGCCTGGTGTTTAATAGATCAGTAGGGTGACTACAGTTCACATTAATCTCTTGTACATTTCAATATAGCTAGAAGAAAGTAATTCAAATGTTCCAGGCATAAAGATAAATATTTAAGGAGATTGATATTCCAATTACCTTGATTTCATTATTTGAATGTTTCAAATTATCTTACATACCCCTCCAAACGTACTATTATGTAATCAATAAAATGAAAACAAAAGGATTATGAACCATTAAAAACCTTCCCAGAGTTTGAATTGCTAAGAAAACCCTGATTATTCATATACTTAAAACACATATGAAATCTGAGTCTCCTTTGCCTTTTTGCTTGCTGGTGCTGCACTCACCCACATCCTCATCTTCAACAATGTCCTTTCCCCGGGAAACATTTTCATCTTCATCAGAAAGAGCCTCATCTTTAATCTAGTACAAATTGGTCATAAACAGAAAGTAGTTAGCTAGTTAAAATCACCACAAAGACCTTGAAAAACCTGCAGAAACCAAAAAAATACAGGTTCAAAAATACACAGCCAAAACAAAACAAGGCAGGGAAGGAGGTTAAAATGATCAGTCTTGGAAATTCTATAATTAGTAGTTGGGGGACAGTGAAGCATGGCAAAATCCATGACTATCTTAAGTTGTAGATTCTGCCTCTTTTCACAAGCACTAAGTAGAGTTGACAAAGCAAAGAAGGATTTGAAATCCAAGAAAATGTCCAAAGATTGGCTACACAGCTACACAGTGCAGAGAAGTGGTAAAGAAAGATCTTCCCCTTCTGAAAATAAAGATGAGGCACGTAAAAATGTAAGTGTTTGCAATTTTCTTTCTTGGGGGAACACTGCCCATTTTCTTGGGAAAAAAATATACTTTGATCCTAATCCATTGTATATAAATGAGGCTTTGCCATTTGAATGGAGTATGAAAACTTGAAGGAACACTGGAGAAGGTTAAAGCAAGATTGACTGATGCTCAAAGCACCAGGAAATAACCTCTCTACCTAAGGTGCGTGGATTTCAAAGACAGCAATTATTCATGAAGAACTTGCAGTCTGTGTTATCAGGGAAATAATTTATTAAAATCAAAAGCTATGCTGATTCTACTTCTCATTATAAAGTCAGAGCTTAATTTCTAGATGAGATTAAATTTTTTTTTTTTTTTTTGCCTGGGGCTGGGTTTGAACCCACCACCTCTGGCATATGGGGTCAGCGCCCTATCCCTTTGAGTTACAGGTGCCGCCCAGAGCTTAATTTCTAAATTAAAAAAAAAAAAAAGAACCCTCTGGATTCACAAGTTAAACCTTCAGGAATGTGAGGGACTGGGTTACTGGGAGAGATTTCGCTCTTAGGCTTAGGGGAGCCTGGGTAGCTGACTTCTACACACCACACAATTCTGTAACTTTATTTTTGCTTCTGAATTCATTGTCTGTTAAGACTGAAGTGGGAGATGAACAGGAAATGCATAAAATAAGGCTAAAGAGTTTGGGATAAAAGGGGTGACTTTTAAAAGGTGACTTCAAAATGCACACAGTATCACAGCAACCATTGTATGCTCCCTGAGACCCCCATGAGTGACAGACCCAGGTGGGACTTTTATAAAACTGTCCGCTAACAGCTCCAGGAAATCAGATAAGGGGTGGAAAACGCTGGTCTTGCCCTGTGACCACACTTGTGAGTTTGCTGTTTTTAAAAGTGACTTCTGGTTACCACTTTCCGCTCTCTGCCTTCAGCCAGCACCTTCTTTTCAGCCTCCAGCTGGTCTAGGATGATTTTCTGCAGGAGTGGGGCGTTTGCTCCTCTAACCACAGCCACCAGTTCTCCTCCCTAGAATACATTACAAATCACAGGAAATCCTCTTTGCAGATACAAGTCCCTTTTAAGAGACAGCAGGAGGTTTAGGAATGTTCCCAAGGTCAAGCCACACAGCCCCATCATCCACTTTCAGTACAGGGTTGGGGGTGGGGGGGATGCTCACCTCTGCTGCCCTCCTTAGCAAGACACCCTCGGGTCTGCTCCCAGTCCTACAATGATTTCTTTTTCTGATCTCTACTATCCACCTACTCCGTGCCCCCTCCTTGCAAAGCAAAGAGCAGTTAGTTAAGGGAGACACAGTACACTATAAGTTGAGTAACTGCACGTGGCTTACTCATGGCTTATTCCCCAACAAATATTTACTGAGCATTTATGATGCCAAGCACCAAGGGAGAGGCAAAGAATAGAAACACAAAACACAAAAAGACACAGATGCAGCCCTGAGGGAGGGGCAGTGAAGTGAGAAGAGAGGTATTCGGGCCAAAGAAACAATTAAAAGATAATTGCTTTAACAGGGGAGCTTATAAGGTGTTTGGAACTTGGAGCACGAATTCCCAGCACCAACTAGGATTGCCAGGGAAGACTTCACAGTAGAGGTGGTGTTTATGCTGAACCTGAGTTTTCTGGCTTTAACTTCCAAAAGTCTCTACCTATATTGCCCATAAAGAAGTGTACCTGGAGAGGGAGAAGTTCACGTAGAGTGGCTCCTCCTCCCACTCCTATCCTATCCCTCGGTGGACCACCATGGGGCTAGCGATTGTGGCCCGTGTTCCCCCATGGCAGATGATGATAAATACCTTAATTGCTACAGGCTCAAGCAATCAAACCATCGTGGTAAGGATCCCATTTGTGCAGTGGAGCTCTGATGTCAAGTTTGTTGGCGGGGCGGGGTGGGACGGGCCATGCTCATCTCTGAGCTCCTTTCTCTCTCCCTTCCCCTCCCCAACCCTGTATATAACTTCAGTCTCCCCACTAAAATTTGAAGCTCAGATAATGTTTTATCATAAGCTTCCAACTTAGAATACTCGCAATGTTGAAGCCCGGAAGCTGAGGTTTCCCAAACTAAGCAACACTGCCCTGACCATCAGGAGAACTGGGTGAGTGGAACACAGTTTCCCTGACTGTAGAGTGAGGGGGCTGGTCTGGGTCAGGAGTAGTCAGTTGTCATCAGAGCCTGGCAGTGACCTAAACCTAGGAAGCCAGGTGTGAAACAGTGGTTCCTAGAGGCATGGCGCCATACCATGGGCATGACACCAAAAAACATCAAATTACATATTTTCAAAACACTGTATCAGTTGGCCTTCCTCAGTAGTCCCTAACATTTCTGACTCTCTATAAACACATCTTTTTTTTGCAGTTTTTGGCTGGGGCTGGGTTTGAACCCACCACCTCTGGCATATGGGGCCAGCATCCTACTCCTGAGAGCCATAGGTGCCACCCTATAAACATATCTTTAGATTTTATGATTAAATAAAAGTGAATGCAGGGCATGTCTGCCCCAAAAAGTAGTATTCATTTTTGCTAAAAGTTTCCCTTATGGAACAGAGGATAGAAATCTAGAAATCTGTGCTCTGAGAGAGAGACCTTATGGTAGAGTGCTGTGGCAGTCACAGCTCACAGCAACCTCAAACTCTTGGGCTCAAATGATTCTCTTGCCTCAGCCTCCCAAGTGGCTGGACTACAGGCACCTGCCACAATGCCCAGCTATGTTTTTGTTGCAGTTGTCATTGTTGTTTAGCAGGCCCGGGCTGGGCTCGAACCTGCCAGCCCCAGTGCATGTGGCTGGCATTATAACCACTGAGCAACAGTGCCAAGGCAACACATGCAGATTATTTGAGGACTGTTTTGCTTATCTGTGGTGTCAGATATCATGAAAAATATGCACGGACTTTGCCTTTTTGCTCATCAGCTTTTGTTAGTGATTGTGTATTTAATGTGTGGCCCAAGATAACTCTTATTCCTCCAATAAGCTGGAGAAGAAAAGGTTAAGTGTACATTAGCCAAGAAGGAGCATGGGCATTTGAGTGACTCACATTCTTTCCCTGTGAATGACCGGTCAGGAAGGCTGGCCCAGCCAACAGTGACAACTGGCAAGCTGTGTCACCTGCCTGCTGGAGAGCAGGGCCCTTGGGCCACTAGTCAGGGCTCTGCTTTCCCACTCAGACTTGGGGTCTATATGTAGTCACCATAATACACACAGTCTGCAGGAAGCATCTCTTCTTTGGATCAGTGAGAGAATTAATGCCAGTGAGACACATCTATTTGAACTCTAATGATGTGCAACCATCGAAGAGTTTTGGTTCTAAAAATGTACTTACTGCATAAAATAGAAAGGTTGGCTCACATCTCCCTCTGTATTTTTCAAGGACATCAAGACAATCTGCCTCTGCCTAAAGAAAACAAGCGATCAGCAGATGGCCGGCGTGCAGGGGAAGATCCTCAGGGGGGGAACCACATGCCCCATGAGACCCTTCGGCAAGTGAAGCCCCAGCTTGTTCCCATGCCTCTCCTCCTAAGCAGGGCTGACCTGCCCACACGTTGGGGAACCCTTGTGGATAGCACACTACCTTGAAGAATCAAAGGAGGAGGAAGCAAGAGTTTCTCCTGCCCCGCACCCAGCTACTCCACCAGTCCGAGGGAGCTGCATTGTCTAATGCCCTTCTGCAGCCACCACTGACATCAACGAAGGTGAAGGTCCCCAGATGTTGCCTTCTGTCTGATAAGCCCACTGTGCAGGGACATAATGGATCCCCCACACTCTCTCTGCAGAAGTCCCAAACTGACTCCCAAGGGGGGAACTGCAAAGTCCTTGAAGCCCAAATTCTTGAGATTAGTGTAAGGTATCTTTTCTCCCATCCTTGCTGTCTATGAACCTATGTGGTGTACCAACAGTGGCTCTTGCAAACTTCTCTGGAATTTATTCCCAATTACATACTTTAACTCCAAGTAAATGTTGTTAAAAGTTCCCCTTTATGGAGCAAAGGATGGAAATCTTGAAACCCCGGGCTCTGAGAGTGCCATTTCAAGTCAACAGTCTTCACAACATAAGGAGAATATCTAGCTCGGCCTTTTCTTTTCTTTCTTTTTTTTTTTTTTATTGTTGGGGATTCATTGAGGGTACAATAAGCCAGGTTATACTGATTGCAATTGTTAGGCAAAGTCCCTCTTGCAATCATGTCTTGCCCCATAAAGTGTGACACACACCAAGGTAGCTCGGCCTTTTCAATGATCAGAAGCAGGCCTTTCACACTTCCTGTTCCTTGGTGTTTTAAAATTCAAAAGAATTTTTTTTCCAGTGTCATATGACTTTTTGCTGAGAGAATCTTACTAATGCAAAATGCAGAAGGTCCAATCCAACCTCGATCCTCATCTTCTGGAAGAGGCTCACCATGGGCTTGCAGGGGCCACACCAGCCTTGATGGACATCAACAACTGTGTGGAACCAAGAAGCAGGAATGTTCAGCGGGCACAGTGCCCACCGTGTCAGGCAAAATTTATACCTGATAGTCTAATGCCCCTCAATGGACATCTGCTTGCAGAGATATTTAATAGTTTAAAGGGATTTATTGTCCATCAGGTTATGAGAAAGCAGGGAAACACAGCTGTCTCTCATTCTTATGAACTCAGTATTCTGAATTCTAAATATAATGAAATAACTACAGAAGAAAATTATTTTCTAAACATGACTTCTTTATGTTGAGGGATTTTTAGGGTCAGGCCTGACACAAAGTGGTCGTCAACCAATATTGGAATTGGACTGAACCTATTCTAAAAGGAAGAGGTCATTGTCATGTCCTAGCGGCAGACAACTGACTCTTATCTACCTGGGTAATAAGTACAGCTTTCACCTTTTCCCCTCATGAATTAAAAGCCACTTGCTTTGGTAAGCAGAGTTTTATTTACTTTATAAAATCAAACATGTTTCTCCTGGAAAGTGAACTTGATACCTAAATGGAAACTTCAATGCCTTTTCTCCTTTGGTCCCAATCTATAGTGTATGTCAGGGCTGGGTGTGAGGGAACCATGAGACTTGGAGGGAAGCCATATAGCCACACAGGTGGGCATTCTCTTCAACGGCTGGGGTTGCAGTCACAGGGAGATAGCATAGAAATTGTCTGTAATTGATTAGGCCTGCCAGTTTCAGTAATGTGCAGTTTGTCGCTTTACTCTGTGCAGATTCATATTTCAAAATTTTTACATCAAGTGGAAATATCAGTGTAACACAATGTACATCAGAACTGGTGGCTCTGTCTTAACACTGTTCTGTACTAAGCAGAGAAGGAAGGCTTCCCAATGGAGGGGAGACTTGCACTGGGCATTGTGGAAGGGTCAGTCTTGGATGGGAAGAAGGGGAAGCGGTGGGGCAAAGCCTGGATAGCCAGGCAGGGGCTGGGGGGCCTGCTGGACCAGACCTGTCTGGGGGCTGCGCAGGGGGAAGGGGTGGCTGGGGTCACTGGTGGAGTCTAGAGTTTGGGTTTAAGGAGCTCCACCCTGATTTTCTAGGCAATGAGGATCAATAGTAAGTTCAAAAGAGGAGAGGGAGCTATCATAATGTTTCTTGAGGTGCAAGAGGGCACCTGCACTTTGCTTTTTACTCAGAAAGCTCAGGGAGATGAGTATCCTTATTCTACAATAGAGATGAGGAAGCTAAAGTTCAAAGAGGCGAAGTAAAAAAAAAAAAAAAGAGGCAAAGTAACTGACCTAAGATAAACAAATTCTCAAGCAGAATGACTCAGTCTATTTACACTGCTATAACAAGATACCACAGACTGGGTTATTCATAAAGAACAAAAATTCACTTCTCACAGTTGTGGAGGCTGGGAAGTCCAAGATGAGGGACTCACTGATCAGGGTGGACCTGATCACTGATCAGGGACCAGTCTGACCAGGTTATCTGGTGAGAACTGCATCCTCACGTGAGGGAAGAAGAAGGTCAAGAAGGATGAACTCCCTCCATCAAGCCCTTTCATAAGGCCACCTAATGCTATTCAGTAGGGGAGGAGCCCCCTGACCTAATCACCACCTAAAAGCTCCACCTCTTAAAACTATCACATTAGCCATTAAGTTTCAACACGTGAATTCTGGAGGGGCCACATTTAAACTACTGTGCAGTAGAACCAGGTTGTCTGATGCCAGAGCCCATGCTCTTTCGACTACTCCAGGAAAGAGGCAAGATGCAGAAATTCAGGAATGTTGGTTGCTTCAGCCAAGTAGCATAATTTTTCAGAATGTGAGAACCAAGCTGTGTATAGGAGGAATGAGGAAGCCAGACAGGGAGTGGCGGTGTGGGTAGAGGGGAAAGAAAAGAGTAATCCATGATGTCTTGGAAAGAAAGCAGAAATGCACTGGGGATGAAAAATCAAGTAGGTGTGAAAAGGACTTCACCGTGGAGCCTGGCAGAGAAAATGGCCTGGGTAGGGGTGGGGAGAGAGTGCTGCAGGAAGAAAGGAAGGCACACTTGAGTCTAGGCAGGCTGGGTCCCAACCAGTACCACTACCAAGCATAAAACCTAAGACAAGTGATCACAAGGACAGCCAGACCCCTAGAAGGAGAGTAGGGGCAGGAGAGAGGGATTTGGGTCCCCTCCACATCCAGGCAGAGCATAGAGCTCTGGACTTCCCTAAGGACAAGAGTTTCACAATTAACAGACACTTGGATTTTAACATATGACAGTCATGTGGGTGGAGGCCAAGAAAGGCATTTGGGTCAATCCAGGAAAAATCCCTAAAAATTTAGAAGGGCCTGTATGCAGGCCCATTAAGAAGGGCAGGTTCCAACTCCAAAAGAAAGAAGTCAGGGCTTAGTTTAAAATCTGAGTTTATATTGATAGCTCGCCTATCATGCCTAGCAGCTGCTCAACACCTCTTGTGTTTCCTGTGCAGAGTGGTGGAAACAAAGACACACATCACAGGTTATGGAGGGGCTGGAGAGTAAGTGAAGAGTTTAACTGTGAAAGAGAGGAAGCTAAGCAAAAAAGATACCTGGAAGGATGGTAGAGACAATGGTGTGTGTGTGTGTGTGTGTGTGTAAAAACCCAAATAGACTTTTGCTTATTTGAAGGCAGATGAAAATGAGCCAGAAGGCAAGAGTTCCAAGATGGTGGTTGACTTCGGAATCAAATTTCTGCTGGATTTAGAGAGAGAGAAGGGCATATGTATGTACACACATGTGCACTCCGTACCTATGTGCTCTGCAGGAATATATATCCCTCTTGACTGCCTGGTGAGAAGGAGCAGAGAGGAGTGCACCTGCCATCTTCAGTCAGCAAAGGCCCTTGAACCACAGAGCAGCCTTGGCAGAGGCTCATGCTCAGTGAGTATTAGCCGTTCTCACACAGAGTGCTTAGCAGGGTGACTGGAACACAACAAATTTTCAAAAATTTATAGAATAGTGGTTTTAGTACTGTTAAAGAAACGGAAGTGATGGTTTGTTTCACCCTGTGTTCTAGTTGCCTAGACAAGACACATGGACAAAATAGTTAAGCTTAGCACCATCAAAAAGCTTTATACTCCCTCAAACTGTGGGAATACTCACACCCATGCAACTGAATCAGTGTGTATTTAGCACCCACTCGGCCCCAGACCTGGGCATGTCTACTACAGATTCAAGATGAAAAATCCAATGTTGGGGCGGCGCCTGTGGCTCAGTGAGCAGGGCGCCGGCCCCATATACTGAGGGTGGCGGGTTCAAACCCGGCCCTGGCCAAACTGCAACAACAACAACAAAAAAATAGCCGGGTGTTGTGGCAGGCGCCTGTACTCCCAGCTACTCGGGAGGCTGAGGCAGGAGAATCGCCTAAGCCCAGGAGCTGGAGGTTGCTGTGAGCTGTGTGACGCCACAGCACTCTACCGAGGGCGATAAAGTGAAACTCTGTCTCTACAAAAATAAAAAACAAAAATCCAATGTCATGTGCTTAGAGTCTAGACTAGCAGGAAAACCACAGTGGACTTTCCCCATCGAGGTCACACCAAGGTGGGTGCGTGCTAGGGAGGTTGAGATGGTCTTACTTCAAGTGTCCCAGGGGTTCCCAGGAAGAAGTGATCATACAGAGGTTCAGGAAAGATTCCACCCAGAAAAGCTACTTTTGAGCTAGGCCTAGGAATAAGAAATATTTCAACAGATGGTGCTGGGGCCATGATACTCCACGTAGTAGGAATGACTTGGATAAAGTGAAGAAGTGGAAAACTTGTGGCATGTTCAGGAAAAATGTTAGAGCTTAGTACACACCTCAGGAAACAGTAAGTAAAGGGACTGGAAAGATAGATTGAATCATGAGAAAGGGAGATGGGGCTTGAATGCTGAAGTTATTGGTGGAGGTAGAAATGGGGAGGGATGAGAGTGGTTATAAGCAGACTGAGCAGGTGCATCTGTAGAGAGAGGAATTGAGCCCAGAATTATCAAGAGTAAATGAGAAAGAGAAAGGAATAGTGGGGGAGAAGGGGTGGTAGGTAGCCTCTAAGATGGCTCCAGTGATCCCTGCCTCCTGGTACTCATGCCCCTGTGTAATCCCCTGCCCTTGAGTATAGCCTAGACCAAGTGACCAGTTTCTAATGAGTAGAATATGGCAAAAGCAACAGGATGTCACTTTCAAGATTAGGTTAATGAAAGGTATGACTTCCATCTTGCATTCTTTCTCCAAGCCCTGCTCTGGAAGAAGCAAGTTACAAAGCTATGAGTAAACTGATGGAGAAACTGAGGGTAAGAAATTGAAGTCTCTGGTCAATAACCAGTGAGAACTTTAACCCTGCCAACAGTCTCACGAGTGAACTTGGACGTGGGTCTTCTAAGGTCTGCCAGCGGCCATATAAATGAGCTTGGAAGCAAATCTACTCCTAGTTGAGCCTTGAGATTCCCTGTCTGACCCCTTAACTGTATCTTGGTGACAGACCCTGAGCCAGAGGCAGCCAGCTAAGCTTCACCTGGATTTGTGACCCACAGAAATTAGGATAATAAGTGATTGTTGTTTTAAACCACTAAGTTTTGGGATAAATTGGTATGCAACAATAGATGACTGATACAAGGAGGATAGGGACAAGGAGGCCCGTGGAAGTGGCTGTGCAGTTTCCTAATGACTACGGTCCCAGGTTTCAAGCTCCTATGATGCCTGGCTCTCCTTCAATTCTTTGAGTTCTAAGAGATTCCCATATCCCTTCTAATACATTCCCCTTATGAGCTTCAGGTAATTAGAAGAGGTCCTGTTCCTTAACACCAAACAACCCTGAGTATGCAATCAATTCCAGAACAGTACTGAGTTATTTCCTGAACTGAATTTACTGAAGTTCAAGCACACACACACACATACACAGAGAGAGAGAAATAGATCAGGTTGTTTATGAGGCTCAAGATAATAGGAAAATGGTGCTCACTGCAGCCCTTCTCTTCATAGTTTAGCACGTCATTTAACAATCTTGCAAAGAATAGATCTAAAAAGTTATTTTATTTTAAATTACCAGTTAGTCCTTTGGTACTGAGCATTTCCTCCCAAAGTTCCTGGGTGCTGATGTTGACCTGAAGCCAAAGAGGACCAAAGGCTATGTTACTGAGGGCACAGATGGGGACACAATTTAATGCATTTGCTCTAGATCAGTGGTTCTCAACCTTCCTAATGCCGTGGCCCTTTAATACAGTTCCTGTGGGTCGAGACCCACAGGTTGAGAACCGCTGCTCTAGATTTCTCCCCTCTTCTCTGAAATCCTTACAAATACAGTTCAAGTTGTCCCCTCTCTCCAGTCCTCCCTTCTCCTTCCCTGTCTTCCTGCTTCCCTCCCCATGAAAAACCACTATCTTAGGAATGATGTGTACTATTCTCAGGCAGCTAAAAAATAATTTTACATATTATGTGTCCACAAACAACTTTTTGTGTTCTTTATGTACATAAACAGTATTATATTTTCACTCAATATCAGAAATAGTTGAGTTGAATTTATTGCCATTCTTTTCATTTGTTTCCTTATCTACAAAGAGTTCTGGTTTCATTAGATATGAAATATAAGGAGAAATACATATTAGCTGTCTCCATTAACAGTATATATTTTTGCTTTTTTTTACTTTGAAATAATTTCAAACTTACAGAAAATATGCAAGCACAGTATAAAGAACATTTGAGAGTTTTTCTTCTTTCTTAGTTATTTGAAAATAAATTACCAACCTCATATCTCATCACCCCTGAATACAGTATTCTACGTAACCACAATACAATCATCAAAATCAGGGGGGAAGAAACACTGATAATATTATTACCATTTAATCCTTAGACACCACTCAAGTTTTACCAATTGTCCCAATAATGCCCTGAACAGCAAAGAAGCTAATCATAATCAGGTGCTAGATTTATTTGCCAAGGCTCTTTGTGAATATCTTTAGTCCAGAATAGTTCTTCAATCTTTCTTTTATTTTTATAGCCTTAACACTTTTAAAGACCACATGTTGAGCACTTTGTAAAATGTCCCTCAGTCCCTCGGCAGGGGTGTTCCTGATGTTTCCTCCTAATTAGATTCAGATTATGCATCTTTAGATTGGCGAAATTGGTTGGAATGTTACATTCCAGCAAGTGATACGCAATGTCCACCTACCCATTCACTACCCATATTATGATAATGATGTTCACTTTGATAAATGAATGGATTAATCGAGCTCCTCCACTTTTCCTCTGTAATTTTTAGTGGGAAGCTACTTTGAAACTATGTAAATTAAAAGACTATGAAAAACATCACTTGTTCTTTTTTTTTTTTTCTTTTTTGAGAGAGTCTCACTCTGTTGCCCTGGGTAGAGTGCCTTGCCATCATAGCTCACCGCAACCTCAAACTCTTGAGCTCAAGTGATTCTCTTACCTCAGCCTCCCAAATAGATGGGATTACAAGTATCTGCCCCAATGCACAGCTGGTTTTTCTATGTTTAGTGGAAACAGGGTCTCACTTTTGTTCAGGCTGGTCTCGAACTCCTGAGCTCAAGCACTCTGCCCATCTCAACCTCCAAGAGTGCCAGGATTACAGGCATGAGCCACAAACCTGGCCACGCCATTTGTTCTTAATACAGGTATTCTAAGGTCTATGTCCCTTTAAAAAGGCAGGCTACATTATCTGCAATAAAGGCAGGAAACACATAACATCTGCAAAAACTCTATTAAAGGCCCCACTTTTTAAGGAAGTATACTCCTTTCTTTTTTGTTTCTATAAAAAGAAGAAGCAGGAGGAAAAGGGGGGTGGGGGAGAAGAAGAAATAAGAAGGAGGGAGAAGGAGAAAAAGAAAAAGAAGAAAAAGGAAAGAAAAAATAAAACCAAGAAAAGTCTTGGAACTTTAAATGAGGTTAGAGAGTTGGACTGATACCATCCTGGGCCCACAAGTACAGTGCTGAGGAAAAGTGATCAAAGAGTTCAGAAGAGACCCACCAGTCCCCAGAGGCCCAGCTGTAAATCACTAGCAACTCTCTGCCACCAAACCCTGTCAGGCAGGGCATGAACTCTAGGGTCACGACTCTCTTGGTAGTTGAAGAATCTCACCCCTAGAAGCAGGGCAGGAGCAGAAACATATGGGAAATATTCAGACTTCACTAAGCCCTACATTTGGTAGGGAATGAATGAAGAATGTGTGGCACCTTTAAATCAGATTGTCTCCTAATGTTCCATGATTTCTTTCTGTCTCAGTCACAAAAGGAACCCCAAATAACCTTGCTTAGAAAGCAAACAGGGTTCCTGGGTTGGCAGATCCTAGGTACCTTACAGAAGGGTGACATGCAGATGCCTTAGTGTTAGCAGAGAAAGGAAGCCGCTATCCCTGAGCAAAAGGGGGCGTTTACTTTGAGTACTTACTGCATTGTACTCAGAGATCTGAGGAATACAAACAAAAAAATATTGCTAACAGATCTTATTATCCCCATAGGGGATATACAGCATACACACATGAAATGTTCATCACACGAAGCAGTAATATTAGAGGCACTGCAGACCACATTCAGACCAGCCAGGAGGTATCCAAGAGAGCCTCATCACCACAACTCTGCAAGTTATGTACTATCACTTTTTTTTTTTTTTTTTTGGAGACAGAGTCTCAGAGTGCTGTGGCATCACAGCTCACAGCAACCTCAAACTCTTGGGCTTAAGCGATTCTCTTGCCTCAGCCTCCCAAGTAGTTTGGATTACAGGCACCTGGCACAATGCTCAGCTGTTTTTTGTTGTTGTTGTAGTTGTCATTGTTGTTTAGCAGGCCTGGGCCGGGTTCAAACCCTCCAGCCCCATGTATGTGGCCGGTGCCCTACCCACTGAGATACCAACACCCAGTCCTACTATCCCTCTTGTTTACATAAAGGCCCAGAGAGGTTGCAGAAATGATTCACACAGCAGTAGTGGTAGCATCAGGAACATGGGATTTACTACACATAGAATATTCACATAGGAAATATTTCCCAACTCTATGGTCCTAGAAGATCAAGGCTGGAAGGCCCTTAGGGATAATCCACACAATAGCCTCATTCCAGAGGGGCAAGCTGTAGCCCAGAGAGGTTATATCACGTATTCAAAGTCATAGAGCTGGCTATGAGAAGATGCAAGAACTAATCCAGGTCTTCTCACTTCCAAGCCAAAGCCCTCCCTCACCCAGCACGGGCTACCCTTAGAATGCTGCTTAACCCGTTCCTCCTTTTAAAATCACCGGCTTTTGAAATTCATTTGCTGGTTCCACTGAGAACTGTAAGACTGAAATCAGATGTCTCAAAATCTCTGAACCTCTCTACTCTCTGTGTGTGTAGCCTGAGCATGTATACTATGGGGTCCAGTTGAATATAAAACATGTTCTGAAATGTTCTTGTATTGCCCACCATGCAGATGATCTCAGTATGACAAAGCACTCTCTCCCCATTCTAGGGCCCATGCCTGCAGCTTTTTACCATCCCTTTTGAATCAACCACTTCTCATTGTTGGGGACCAAGAAGAAAAGAGCAGAAGCTCATGGATTCACTTGTCCCAGGTGCAGATGAGTAAGGCATTCCATTAAAATATCACAAATCCTCGTCATATATCTCAAGACATATTTAACAAGTGAGTGTTTGAACAGCGGTGGGAAAAGTGCATCTCCACAGAGCACACAATTACAGACGCATCTCCAAACTCAAAAGAACCTACTATTGTATGCTTTGAGCAAGATACAACGGCGTTTCAACAAAAA
The DNA here is from genome assembly GCF_027406575.1 of Nycticebus coucang. Classification (NCBI taxonomy): domain Eukaryota; kingdom Metazoa; phylum Chordata; class Mammalia; order Primates; family Lorisidae; genus Nycticebus; species Nycticebus coucang. The sequence goes on from NC_069787.1 coordinate 105,296,114, forward strand.
ACGTAACAGCCACGTCGAATTATGTTAATTCTTTTCTTGATTTTGTAGCTTTATTTATTGAATGTTTGGGTTTTATGGTGGTATGGTTGTATAAACACTGTAAGTATAAAGAACTTCTACTCATTTTTGAGTGTATATACGGTATTTAAGAGCACATACACACAAAAAAATCTGTCATCAGTGGGGACCTAAGTTTTTTCCCTTTAAGAAGGAAGGGTACAACATTCAAATTTGAGAACACTGTCACATCCTGCTAGCAAACAGAATGACACTTTTGTACTGCACGCCCCCCCCCGCTCCCCCCCCCCCCCCCCCACACACACACCAACCTCCTCGCCCTCCAACCCCAATCAAGTGCTGGAAGCTAGCGCCCCTTGAGGCTTACCTGCAGGGCAATTTCCTTCTTCTTGCTGCCCATGGCTCTGCAAGGAAGACGAAGCCCTGTTACCTCGGGCTTGGGCAGTTGCCCAGCAGCCTTGCGACAAACCGTGGCGCGGATCAGCAAGCCCAGAGCCTCCTTCAAGCAGAGTTCTCCCACCCCGTCCCTTTTGAAAGTGCCTGTAAGTGGCAGCAAGTCAAGACACTGATACAAAATGAACACCCCCCCGGGAGGAGCGAAGCCTTTCTGGGGATCTGCAAAGCCCCTTCCCCACCCCGGAGCCGGCCAGGGGGCGCGCTCACAGGCCCGAGTCAGCTAGCGGCGCAGCGCAGCCTGCCAGGCGTCCGGGCGAAAAAAGGACAAGAAACTGTTATCCCTACTGCTCCCAGGTATTACTGGGAAACTGAGCCACCACGGACGATCTCCCGACAGGTACACGGCCTTCCACGCACCGGAGTCGCCAACCCAGTCTGCGCGACCCAGCCACAGTCGTCATGGCAACCCAGCACCCCGCCAGGCCTGCCTGGAAAGGCGGACGCGTAAGCCACGCCCACTCCGGGCCCGACGCAGTCTCTCCGCGGGGACTCAGAAGCCCGAGACTGGCAGGAGGGAGTCCCGCCCCTTGCCGGCTGGATCGGTGTGTGGAAACGTTCTCATTGGCTGGAGAGTTTGTCATTGTCTGGAGGCTTTGAACCCACCAGGCGAAGACCCGACGCATCTGTGCGTGGTACAGTTGCATCCTTACATCTCAGTATACTTCCTACCGCGTCTGCCACCCTTACATGCCCGCATGATGAGTGCCAGGTGGGGTACCTCCAGGTTTTGAAGGGTCTGTAAGGGTTCTCTTTAAAAAAAAAAAAAGAAGAAGAAGAATACAGGCTGGACTTGGTGGCTCGCGCCCCGTTATCCAAGCGTTTTGGGAAGACGAGGCGGGAGGATTACTTGAAGTCAGGAATAGGAGACCAGCCCAAGCATGAGCGAGATCCCGTCTCTACAAAAAAATGGAAAAGTTAGCCAGCAGCTGTGGCGCGCCCCGCTAGTCCCAGCTGCTTGAGAGGTTGAGGTGGGAGGATTGCTTGAGTCCAGGAGTGTGAGGTTACCGTGAGCTATGAGGACTCCACTGTACTCAACCCCAGGCAGTAAAGCAAGACCCTGTCCCAAAAACCAAAAACAAAAAAAGGTGGGAAAGTCAAGACATACAAAATACAAAACATGGCCGGCGCGGTCCTAGCGTCTGGGAGATCGAGGCCGGTGGATCGTTAGCTCACACTTTCAAGACGAGCCTGAGCAAGAGTGAGACCCTGTCTCTACTAAAAATGAAAAACTGAGGCAGGAAGATCACTTGAGCCCAAGAGTTTGAGGTTGCTGTGAGCTGTGACGCCACAGCACTCTACTAAGGTGACAAAGTAAGACAGGTGACAAAAAAAAGCAAAACATGATATCAACAATCACTTTAATCTGACCAATTGCAAGACAGAAAGTGTCAGAGTAGGTTTTTAAAAAACTAAGCCCAGTGGTGTGTTGTCTAAAAGAAACAGATTAAGTTAAAAGTAAAGGGACAGAGAAAGTTATGTCATCCTGACATTAATCAGAAGAAAGCTGAAGTACCTTTGTTAATTTAAGGAAAAGCAGACTTCAGAACAAGGAAATATATCAGGGATAAACAGGGCATTACATAACGTTAAAGAGGTCAATTCTCTGGGAAGATAAAACAATACTTCACATTTATGCACTTAACAACAGAGAACTAATAAATGAGGCAAAAAATCATGCAACTGCAAAGAAAAATAGGTAAATCTAGTATTATCATTGAAGTTTTTTTTTTTTAAGAGACAGAGTTTCACTTTATTGCCCTTGGTAGAATGCTGTGACGTCACAGCTCACAGCAACCGCCAGTTCCTGGGCTTAGGCGATTCTCTTGCCTCAGCCTCTCAAGTAGCTGGGACTACAGGTGCCTGCCACAACGCCCAGCTATTTTTGTTGCAGTTTGGCTGGGGCCAGATTTGAACTTGCCACCCTCACTATATGGGGCCTGCGCCTACCCACTGAGCCACAGGTGCCGCCCATCATTGAAGATTTTAACACCATTTTAAAAGTAATTATTAGATTAAGCATGCAGAAATGAACAAGGGTGTAGTTGAACTGAAAGCATCAAAAATTGACATTTTTCAATATTTCATTCAACAAAAGCAAAATATAGATTCTTCTCAAGCTCACGTGGAACATTCACCAAGTTAAACCATATTCAGGCTGTAAAACATACCTTAACAAATTTAAAATAATAGAAATCATACAAAATATGTTCTCAGACCACAATGGAATCGAGCTAGAAATCAGTAACAGCTGATGAAAGAAATCTAGAAGATTTAAAGAAATGGAGAAATATTCCATGTTCATGGATAGAAACAATATTGTTAAGATATCAATTCTTCCCCCATATGATCTATAGATTAAACATAATTTGACTCAAAATCTCAGAAAGCAAGCTATTTTGTGGCCATGAATAAACTGACTCTGGAGTGTAAAGGAAAAAGGGACCCAGAATACTTAGCAGAAAGAAGAAAGAGCAGAGTAAAGGAACTGACACCACCTAAATTCAAAACTGACTATAAAGCTACAATGATCAAAACAGCTTGAGGTCAGTGAAAAAACAGATACATAGGTAAATGAAATGGTGCTGGAATAAGTGGATATCCATTTGCAAAGAAAGAATAGACACAGAACTTACAACTTTTGTAAAAATTAACTTGGAATAGGTCATAGTCCTAAATGTAAAATGCAAAACTATAAAACTTTCAGAAGAAAACGCAGGATAAAAATCAAGGACATCTTGGGTTTGGTAATAACTTTTTAGATACAACACCAAAAATATGATCCATGAAAAAAAAATCGATCAGCTGGAATCTGTTAAAATTTTAAAAAAAGTGCAAAATACTATTAAGAGAATGAAAAGACAAGTCATAGGCTTGGATAAAATGTTTGCAAAACATATATCTGATAAAGGACTTGTATCCAAAATATACAAAATCCAACAATAAGAAAACATATATCCCAATTTAAAACTGGGAAAAAGATCTGAACAGACTCCTCATCAGAGAAGACACACAGATGGAAAATAACCATCTGAACAAGGTGCTAAGCCTCATTTGTCAATCGGGACTTACTAATTAAAACAGTAGTGACTCTTTCTCCAAAAATGGAGTCCTGACCAACACTGCACCAGTTACTTGGAAAAGAAAATGAGATAGAAAGGTAGTGATGAATGTAGATAATGAGGTTAATCTCTTAGTGGAGGAAACTTATCATTTGAGTCCAAAACATACTAATATAAAGTTAGGTGTGAAATGTACCAGCCCCTTTGAAGTGCTGGTAGGAACACTCAAAGTTGCAATACATGGGAAGATTGTTATGTAACCAGGAAAGCTCCTTTTGCTAGGTGTTTCTGATGATGTTGACATTATATTACTGCAAGATTTATGTGCTTTGCATATCTTTATGTATTGCTACTATTTGTTTCCGGTCAACTGGAATATAAGTCAAAGGACAAACAGTAGAGCATACTTAATGTACTTTTACAGAACTTCATAAACAAAAGGAGTCTTGTATTTTAAAAGTCTGTCCTTTTTTATATCCTGAAAGAAAATTTATGCCTTACACTTTAAAATAAACAGGTCATATTATTTTTCTCAGTAATCTGATTGGAAAATGTAGGCAAGATGCCCTTTTTTTGGTAGGGATAGGACACTGTTTCCTAAATCGTTCTTAGACGATTTCTGCAGCTGTTTGACATTCTGCGAGAACAAGAAGCAAACTGAAGACCAACTCTTACAAGAAATACTACAATGTGTATATAATAGACATGTAACTGTCTTTAAAAACAATACTTTTATACACCTATTAATTAAAATGGCTAAAATTTAAAAACTGACAGTTTCAAATACTAGTGAATATACAGTGCAACAGGAACTTTCATTTATTGCTTAGTGGGAACTCAAAATGGTACCACCACTTTGGAAGACAGTTTGGCAGTTTCTTGTAAAGCTAAACATAATCTTCCGTATGATCCAGCAATTGTGATCCTAGATAGTCACCAAATTGATTTGAAAACTTATGTCTACACAAAAACCCACATGTGCCTGTGTATAACATCTTTACTCACAATCATCAAAAAAATTGAAACAACAAACATGTCTTTCATTAGGTGAATGAATCAAACTATGACATGTCCATACAATGGAATATTATTCAGCAATTTTTAAATGAGCTATCAAGCCACAATAAGACATGAAAGAATGTTAAATGCTTATTGCTAAGTGAACGAATTGTACTCATTTGTGTATGTGTGTGGGCTGAAGGTCTATGAAATTTTGTTAGCTACGCGAGTTAGTGCAGTGTTTTTAACCTTTCTTATCTCACAACACACTTGAACCTATAGTTAAACTTTCATGGCACACTTAAATTATGCTGATTTTTTAAAGAGTAAATTAAAAGAATATACTTACTGTGCTTTGAACTTGTTTTGAAAATAATTTAATTAATTATCTTTTAAAAATTTCATGGCACAGCAGTTGAAAATCACCGGGTTAGTGTAGCCACTGCCATAGTCAAGATTCATGACTTGAAACATGGCTCCAATGATGTGACATTATGAAAAAGGCAAAACTCAAAAGACCCTTTGTCTATTTTGAAACAAATTTTGTGTGATCCCTGCCCTTTTGCGTTATGTTGTGTAATACCAATTTAAGGAAATAAACTTTTGGAATTGTTTTAAAAAAAGGCAAAACTATAAAACGACATAGTAAAAAGATCAGTGGTTTCTAGGGGACGGGGGGTTAGGAGAAAAATTATAGGTGAAGAATGGGAGATTTTTAGGATGGTGAAATAATTCCATATGATACTTTAATGGTGAATATATGGCATTATGCATTTGTCAAAACCCATAGGACTTAATTATACAAAAAATGAACTTTAATGTATGTACATTTTAAAGAGTCATGTAGGAAGTTTGAGGATCCCAGGAAGAAAGGCAAAATGTGACAAGAGACTCTATATTAAGACTGTTTGAAACAGGTTAACTGAAGGTGGAAGGAGGGAAGGTGCAGACCTATAACTTTGGAGATGAGTAGAGTCTATAAGACTAAAGGCAAAATGAACTAAACCCCAAAGCACTATACAAGAGCTGATAAAACTGTTTTCTATGGAGGTATAGATTAACAATTCTGATACTGCTATCTGTGTATACTAGAATCGCACGATTTAGTAAATGAGTAGTGGATGATGTGAGCCAGGAAAACATTAAAAAATGGGGGAGAAGAGACACATCTCTTATGCATAAGAATTTCAAATAGCTTACATAAATACTCTGCCCTAAAGGAGGCAAACCTTTATTTGCTGCTCTTTAAAGTATGGACTGTAGTGACTTCCTTCCAAAGAGTACAGTATAGAAAGGGTCAGTGAAGAGCAATTTTGTGATGGAAAAACCTGACAAACACTTCTCAGCTAGGTGATCAAGGCCAACTGCAGTGATGTCATGTTGATAATATGAAACTTGATAGGATGCTATGAAAATGGCACTTCATTTGTGTGCTCTTTCTCCCCCAACACCATAACCCCAGCCCAGTTATGAGAAGAATATCGGACAAATTCCTTTGTAAGGCTATTCTACAGAATACCACCTGAAGAACACTCCTCAAAACAATCTTGTCCGCAAAAAACAAGGAAAGTCTGAAACATTATCACAGCCAAGAGACCCTTAAGGAGATATGATGACTAAATGTAATGTGGTAACCTTGGTGAGATTCAGGAACAGAAAAAGCACACTGAATAAAAACTGAATCAACTATGGATTCGAACGCATAGTAATGTATCCATATTAATTCATTAATTGTAACAAATATCATACTAATATAAGATGTTAGTAATAGGGGATCCTCCTGCCAGCACACTGAAAGTGAATTTTATTCTTTCTGAGAGGGTTAAATTTCTTACCACATGGTCACAATTATATGACAAAGCATATTTACATCTTTACCAGGTTGAACCTTAGAAACAAATTTAGGATAACACCTAAACTTTATACCTGTTGTCCTGTATAATGATTACTAGTAATCCCTTTAACTTTCAAAAGTCTACAGTTTGGACAATGTGGAACTTCATCAGTTTTTCCTCAAATGAATTATGTTGGGACATCCCTGCTTTTTAGACCTTGATTTAATAAAATTTCCATCTTTTACATGTTTTATGATATGAGTAAGTGATTTGATTTGCTGAAAAGTCAAATGTTTTTAATTAGACTTGGTCTAATGGAAGTACTTTTTGTTTGTTTTCTTTTAATGCAAAAACTTCTAACTTTAAGGGTTACTGAGTTGTTTTGGAGTCTGGAAGATTAAACATTCTTTTTCCTGCAACTCATGTGTTTGGCCACAAGGTGGAGGTTTACTCAAAGAAAACCTTTCTGAGACCCCAGTTGGACAGGAGCATTTTCTTCATCAAAACACCTCAGGACTGATGTGACTGTGTAAAACAAGAATGAACCTACTCACTTTAAGAGCAAATCATAAAACAAAGCAGGCTGTCTTTCCCTGGATAATCTACTGTTTTTCATCTTAGATGATAAGCATGTTCACAGACATCTTTGCCTAGCCTGACTCCTCTCTGCTTGCAGATAGAATGTGTTCTTTTCTCCCCAAGTAAGGCAATGCCCCTCCTGTGCCCTCCTCGAGGAAGACTGCCAAGAGTAGTAGAGATGGAAGCTTTAGTGTCAGAAAGACTTGAGCCTGGTACCTTTGGAAGCTTGGATAAATTACCACAACTTCCTCAGTCTCAGTTTCTTTGTTTTGTTTTGTTTTGTTAAGGGGCTTGCTATGTTGCCCAGGCTGGACTTGAACTCTTGGGCTTAAGGGATCCTCCCACCTCAGCCTCCTGAGGAGTTTGGACTATACCATCATGCCCAGCTCATTTCCTCATCTTTTAATGGGACAATATTAATAAAAACTACCTTTCCGGGACATTGTAGAGAGAGATAATGTCTTTCAAAGTTTCTTGACATAAAAGCCAGTATTATTACTGTTATTGTTATGAAGGTGTCAGCTCCTTTTCACAGAGTGGAATCATGCTGGGTAACAGCTGATTAGTGGGGATCACATGCCCTCCCCCCCCCCCCCCCGCCAACCCTGCACCCCTTGCATCCAGATGGAGCCTACTGGTTAGTTTTCTTTAGTCAGGGTGGAAGTGATGAGTGATACTTCTGGGCACAAGTGGTTAAGTATCACATGTGGAATCTCCACACTCCATCCCCGTGTGCCAGCTTGAGATGACCAGAGTGACTTTAATGGCCATAAATTTTGAAATTTTGATAAAGGTTAATTTATCAATTTTTTATTCTCTGTTTTTATCCTAAGAAATCTTTGACTATTCTCAGGTCTTGAAGATATTTCCCTATTTCCTTCTAAGAATTATAAAAAGTTATAAATCTGGGAATTATTAAAAAATTATAATGAAAGGAATTATTAAAAAGTTACTGTTTACATTTAGGCCTATGAGCCATCTCAAATTCATTTTTATTTGACACTTTGTCGAGGTAACTATAGACTCATACAGTTGTAAGAAAAAACACAGAAGACACTTTCATACACCTGGCTCAGTTTCTCCCACTGGGAACATTTTAGTCAAAATGATAGCACAATAGCACAACAAGCTATTGACCTTGGCACAATCCACCCATTTTAGTCAGATTTCCCTATATTTAGTTGTACTCATTTGTGTGTGTGTAGGGGCTGAAGGTCTATGAAATTTTGTTACCTGCACAAGTTAGTGGAGTGTTTTTAACCTTTCTTATCTCACAGCACACTTGAACCTATAGTTAAACTTCCATGGCACACTTAAATTATGCTAATTTTTTTAAGTGTAAATTAAAAATATATACTTACTGTGCTTTGAATTTCTTTTGAAAATAATTTAATTAATTATCTTTAAATTTTTTCATGTCACACGTAGGATCCTCTCATGGCACAGCAGTTGAAAATCACTGGGTTGGTGTATCCACTGCCATAGTCAAGATTCTGAACACAAGGACCCTTTATAACTATACCCACCTCCCTCCATGGCTGTCTCTTGACCCCATCCCTAAATTCTGGCAATTGCTATTTTATCTGACATTTCTGAGATTTTGTCACTTAAAAATGTTGTGTAAAAAAAGTTTCAATCAGTCCTCGAGGCAGAGAACTTGTCAAAAAAAAATGTTGTGTAAATGATATTATATACTATGTGGCCTTTCGGGACTGGCTTTTTTTGACTGGAATAATTCCCTTCGAATTCATAATTCTCCTGGAGATTCATCCAAGTTGTAGTGTGTATCAATATTTTTACTTTATTTTTATTACTTCACACTCCATGGTCTCAGTATACCACAGTTTGTATCAAATTAATATGTGTGTCAGATGTGAGGAAGGGGTCCAGGTTCATTTTTTATCCCCATGTGGGTTTAATCCCCATGTTGACTTCCCTTTACTTCACTGAATTGCTTTTGTGCCTTTGCCAAAAACCAATAGGCCATGTATGAGGTGGGACAATTAAGTTCATTTTACATAGGGAGACATCAGAGAACAGAGATACCTACAATTAAGTTATTGAACACCACATCACATTTATTCATTCTTTAATTTCAGCAATGTTTTGTAGTCGTTGAACTAATCTCTCAAGTCATTTGTATTTTGTGTTTATTAATGGTATTGTTAATAGAAATTATTTTTTTACTTCATTTGTAATTATGTGCTGCCAGTGCATAGAAATATAGCCAATTTTGTTTTGTTCGTTTGGGGTTCACTAAGGGTACAAAGAATTAGGTTAGACTGATCGCCTTTGTTAGGTAAAGTCCCTCTTATAATTGTGTCCCTACTCCAAGAGATGTGCCGTACACTATAACCCCCATCCTTCTCCCACCCCCCTCTCCTCACTCCCTCATTCCCCTGCCCTCCACCTTGAATTGATTTGAGTTTTTCTCTTACCAGAGTATGTATTAGAACATCTACTGACAGCCAGTTTTTTGTATATTGACTTTGTATTCTTAGATTTTGCTAAACTCACTTATTAATGCTGGTAGATTTTTTGTTGATTATAAGGAGGACTTTGAAAATACACGATAGTGTGCCATAAAATGGAAGCAGCCTGTCTCTCAGAGCCTACCAACCCGCACAGGACTGTACTACATTTTCTTCATTCTGTATAAGTCAGTGGAAGTTACCATCAAAATTCTGTTCTGTATTGTGAGTTCCAGCCACTTCCTAGTGATTCTTTTATCACAAAGCCAATCATGACCAGAACTAATGAGCCCTGTGCTGCCTTACCATTCAGCTTACTGAAAAGTTAGAGCAGATGTCAAAGAGACATGCTGTGTGTTATACAGTAGTCTGATCATAGGCCCTTCTCTTGGCAGACATTTCTCCATGGGTTTCTCATCTTTCTGCACATTTTGCAAGCAGAGGCTTTATTTTTAGCCATCTTTTCAGGAGTGTTTATATAGTGAACAGCTTTAAAAAATACAGAGGTATCTCCTTCTAAAGCATTGGTTCTCAACCTTCCTAATGCCACGATGTATTTTCATTGTTACAAAGGGATCGCGACCCACAGGTTGAGAACCGCTGGCTTACAGCTTTGGAAGGTAGAGCATCTCCCTACATAGAGAGCAAATTTAGGGTGGGCATGGTGGCTCATGTCTGTAATCTCTACACTTTGGGAAGCTGAGAGCTGGGAGGATTGCTCAAGATCTGCTAGGCAATGTACAGAGACCTTCATCTCTACAAAAAAAATTTTTTTTAATTAGCTGGGCATGGTGGCACATGCCTGTCATTGTAGGTACATGGGAGGCTGAGCCGGAAGAAACTCTTGAGCCCAGGAGTTCGAGGTTATAATGAGTGTGATTGCACCACCACATTCCCACCTGGACGACAGAGTGAGACCCTGTCTCAACCCCCTGCCCTCCCAGAAACAGAAACAACTTACTCTCATGTATAAAAGCTTTGGTTTCTCAACTATAGTCACATGTGCAGGTGTTCCCTGGCCATGTGTGGAAATTGGGAAACTCCCTGTACAAAAATGCTAATACTCTGGCTACTGCTAGTGCTTTGAGTAATAAATTATCCTTCATCTCTGACCCAGGAGTTTCATGTATTCTGCCAATGTCTATGAAACTATGGAATGATAACTTTTCAGCTTGCAAATAGGGTAAAGTCTCAGACTTCGGCTGACAGCTTTTGACACCTCTGGAGAGGTAATGAACTTTTCCCCTTAATTATTTAGGCTCCTCTGGGAGTCTAGAGCACTGATTCTCTAACCTTCCATTAAAACACATTGCTCATCTATTTGGGATGACAAAAGAAGCTTTTGAGGCCAACTGGAACTCAATCAAGCCCCCAAGACCTCATTACCAAGGACTATCGTTGGTAAGATTTGTAGTTCTCTTCATCCAACTACCCAAGATTTGGGAAATAATAAATAGTGACATTATTTTAGTTCAGAAAGCAACAACTTTGTCATCCAAAGAGCTAGCTGCCCTGCCTCCGCCCCCTAACCAGGCAGAGCACTAGTCATATGGGCCACAGACCTAAGCAGTAACCCATTCTCTGGCGGTCACCCTCACTACCACAGTGTCTGTCCACTTGATCATGTCTATAGCACCAATACCAGTAAGTGCTCAAGGAACTCCAGAATATCATATTTTTACATCACTCACTGAATGTTAACTCTGGGATTTCATGAAAAAAAAAAAAACATGAGAATGATTGAGAGGAAAGCAGGAGGCTCTTGATCTGGTTTACATCTGCATATAACAAAACCATTGACAAGATTGAAATTTCAAAACTTTATTCTTTCAAGACATTGGGTAAATACAGTGCTACAGGAAAATGAACCAAGTAATAGCCTGTGATTGGGCCCCTAAGGCTCACACAGGCGCTGTACCTGGGTGTGAGAATCACAGACTGGGGAGGTCGGCCTGGTAGGAACAAGTAGCTTCCATAGCTGCTGCCCCCTCCTCCAGGTCATTTAGCTAACAGGAAAAAAATGACTTATTAACCTTCTAGGAGTCACAGTTAAAATGTGTGTTCACCCTACTGGCTGGGACTGGGTCCTGTTCCCTTTCAGCTCTATTTCCTGCTATGGAGGGAGAAGTTATACAATCTGAGAAAAGGCTTGCTCCTAAGAAGAGATGGAGGGAGAAAAATGAAGTCCCAGTCCTGGGTAGGACCTGGACAAAGATGTGTAAGGACTGGGACCTCAGCCCACGTGCAGACTTAGCCTATCACTTCAAGGGAATGAACACACCAGGCTGGAAGTCTGCCCTGATCATTCTGTGACCTTGGGCAGAATTATATAGAAAATCTGTGCAAAAGCATTATATCAGACCCAGTTTATTGGGCCCACCTGCTCCTCAGGCTCTCAGCCACTTACACAATTGAGAGCCCAGCTGCCACCACCACCGCCTCCTCTCCTAACACCACCAGCTCTCCCAGCTTTTGCCTGGTATGAGCCAAGCCCTGGCAGGGCCCCCACTGCACTTGCTGCAGCAGGAGCCACAGCAGTTCCGGCCGGCAGCCTTGGCTGACCAGACCCACGAATCTCTGGCTGTTCCCACCACCTCCTCAGGCAGGTAAAGCATGGGGTCTGGTTCCCTCAGGGGCTCCAAGAGAAGCTGGATGATCCAACCTGGAAGAGTAGTGAGTGCATCCCAAGGAGAACTTGGACCCAAGAGAGACAGAAGACAGGAAGAAGATAAACTCCTTCCTCTTCTCTCTAATGAAATCACTCCCGGGCTCAGGGCTTCCAGATGTCCTGCGTGACAGACGAAAAGGACATATTTCCTTCCGACGCTGTGGTCAGCCTCGTTAGTGCTCCACCTTCTATGTGCTTCCCCACCTTCCCTGCCTCACTTCTCTTTCCCTCTTACTTTTGCTGCTCTGGGGAAAGCAGCAAGTGTCAGGACAGATGCAAATATAGTGTCAGGCCCTATTTTCTAGGGAACCCCCGTCCTCGACAATCTCTTTTCCTACACCCCCATAGAAAAACATTCTAATGTATCAAATACAGATCTCTTTGTATATCTATTTGCAAAATATTTTTTGCTGCATGTGCATGTATTTTTGAATTATATAAGTGTTGTGTTATATGCTTTATTCCTCATCCTAACTTTTTCAGCCATCTCTGATTTTAAGATCCATCATGTTGCTGTATGAACATCTGGTCCAAGTGTTGCTTTGGTACTCGTGGAAAGCACTCACCATATCTTCCCTACCCACTGCCCAGGGATAGACGTTAAGATTGCTTCCAAATCACCCACCTCAAACAACATTACTAAGCTTTAATTTTCATTTGAAACTTTCATTCCACCTGATGTCAGAAAGTGAGTCTTGGCTAGTTCCATTTCATACCACTAATTCCAGGATTTTCTCAGTTAATTGGTATTTCTTTCTCTATTCACTCCCAACACATATCCTTTTGTTGGAGTTAGTTACCTTGCAGTTATGGGGACTTACCTAATGTTAGTGCACAGTGGCAGGTCCATTAGGTACTGATCTCTCTACTGGCATCTGCAGGGACCTACACATCTGGTAGTACCAGGTTGTTAGCCCACGTGGGTGGATGGCTACTTGAATCCTTCTTATGCTAACAGCAAGGTCTGCAGGGCCCCCTGTTTTTTTTAAGCCCTTTTTGTTTTTTAGAGCAGATTTAAGTTCACAACAAAATTGAGAGGAAGGTATAGGCATTTTCTATTTAACCCCCATCCAATCACATGCACAGCCTCCCAATTATCAGCATTCTCTACCAGAGTGTTATATCTGTTACAGTTATAATCACGCCACATTCATAGTTTACATTAAGACTTACTCTGGGTGTTGTAGGGTTCTATGTAAGGCACAACTTTTGCTCTTGGGTCCCTCATCCCTACTGGGTTTCTCTCATTTCCTCTGTCCCGTAGATTTCAGTTTCATTCTTTATTGACCCTTCACATGTCCTTACCTTCCTTCGTTTTTTCCATGTTTCTGTCTGGAATCATGTATTTCATTAACAAATTTATAATGACATGTATTCACCTTTATAGCATCACACAGAGTATTTTCACTGCCCCTCCATATCCTCTGTGCTCCATCTGCTCATTACTTCTCTTCATCCCCCACCTCCCGGCAACCATTGATCTTTTTGCTATCTCCATGGTTTTGCCTTTTCCAGAATGTCATATTGTTGGAATTGTGCAGTATGCAGCCTTCTTAGATTTTCTTCCACTTAGTAGTGTGCATCTAAGATCCCTTCATGTCTTTTTATGGTTTGATAGCTCATTTCTTCTCAGTACTGAATCACATTCCATTGTCTGGATGTACCACAGTTTATTTATCCATTTGCCTACTGAAAGGCATGTTGGTTGCTTCCAAGTTTTTGCAATAATGAATAAAACTGATATAAACATTCACATGGTTTTTGTGTGAGCAGAAGTCTTCGACTTCTTTGGGCAGGGGTATGTTAAGTTTTGTAAGACACTACTGAATTGTCTTCCAAAGTGGCTGCGCCATTTTGCATTTCTACCAGCAAGCAATGAGAGTTTCTGTTGCTCCATACCCTTGCCACCCATTTGGTTATGTCAGTGTTCTGGATTTTCGCCACTCTAATAGGTGTGTAGTAGCATCTCCTTGTTTTTTTCCTTTGCATTTCCCCAATGGCAGATGATATGGAGCATCCCTCTGGCTTTTGAGGCACCTCGGTGATGCTCTTGGTGTAGACATGGCCTGTTCCTTGTCTCACTGAGAATACCATGAGGTTCCTCAGCCCATCTGCTGAGACTCTCTTGCAACTGTCTGTTTCTCCTGTCTCCCTGCTCTGCGAGCTGAAATCTCTAGGAGACCTCCAAAACTCCACAAGAAAGGCACAACTTCTGCTCTTGGGTCCCTCAACCCTACTAGGTTTCTCTCATTTCCTCTGTCCCATAGATTTCAGTTTCATTCTTTATTGACCCTTCACATGTCCTTACCTTCCTTTGTTTTTTCCATGTTTCTGTCTGGAATCATGTATTTCTGGCTGGGAGCCATTTCTTTTACTGCCTGTTGGTGATACATTTTCCCAGTTTTTGACTATCTGGAAATTTATTTTACCTACATTATTGAAGGATACTGTCACTAGCTGTAGAATTCAAAGATGACAGTCTTTCTGAACTTTAAATAAATCATTCCATTGTTTCTGGATTCCATCATTTTTGTTCATCTGTCAGTTTTAAAGTTATAGGCTTGGCACCCATAGCCCAGGTGCCAAGGGTTAGGGTTAGGCAGATGGGGGTGAAGAATGATTATATCAATCCAGTGAAGGATTGACCTGAGTTGGGACTGGGTTTTGGGTTTGGGAATCTATGTACCTCAAGTCTATCTCTGATTTACCCCTATTCCTAGCATGTAGCTTTTGATGGAGACCCTTGCAGGTCTCCGTATGCTCAGTCAAGAAAAACTGGAGATTCAGCTCTGCTCTTCAGAGGTTTCCAGTCTAGCTGTCCCAATTCTGTCCCCATGGAGCTTTAAAATCTGGCCATAGGGCCGGGCACAGTGGCTCATGCCTATAATCCTAGCATTCTGGGAGGGCAAGATGGGTGGATCCCTTGAGCTCAGGAGTTTGAGATCAGCCTGAGCAAGAGTGGAACCGTATCTGTACTAAAAACAGAAAAGTTAGCTAGGCGAGTTTGAGGTTGCTGTGAGAGATGACACCAATCTAGCTAATGTCTTGTGGTGGGGGCTGGCCTTGTATTTGAGGTAGCCCCTTTCTCCTTGGGAAATCTGTTTTCTAAGCACTGTGGGACTGAGGAAGATTTTCTTCTGCTTTTATTTTTTTGTTGTTTCAAATTCAGAATAATTTAATAACTCTTCGTTATTTCATATGTATCTGGAAATGGGACAGACACGTGTCCTGATCCCGTCACAAGAGGTAGAATTCCAGCATTTGGTACAACATTCCAAGATAGGGTCAAAGTGACATTCCTGTTTCCCTTGAGACCATTTCCATCATCAAAGAAAAAATACTTTGTCTTCATATCTTTCAGCAGCAGTTTCAGATTATCACCTCTCAGAACAATCTTGTCCCGTAGGACAACCTGATTCAGAGCATTATTTTTTGTTGAATATTCTGCTGATAAATAAAGAAACAACTGCTTAACATTCCAATCAAATATGTTCTCTAGATCAGCAGTTACATCAAATGTAATGAATCCCAGATCACTTCTTTCTTTAGGTCCAGTGAAGTCTTCTACATTTTTCAGCATGATCCATGAGATGTGAGCTGCACTGGGACACTCCTGTCTTTGAAGGCTGTGGCGATGAAGCAACCCAAGGTGAGGGCTGCCATCACGCTCAGTGAGAAGGCGAACAGCGAATTCGCCCACGACAGCACCGTGTTCATCGCGACCGTGTCCGCCCGGCCCCGACCCCACACGCCTTCTTCTGCTTTTAGAAGCATTTCTAGACCTAGTGCCCAGCATATGTCATGTGCAGAAAATTGAGTGCATGTCTAAAGCCCCCTTGTTCTAATTTGTCATTTTAGAACTGTGTGGCCACCAAAAGCTTAGTTGGTTTCTCAGAGAAGTCCTATTTCTTGGCAAAGCTTGATCATTAGCTAGGGCCCCAAATTGACAAATGTCTCAGGTAAGGGGGTAGGGGCTGGGTGAATCAACAACTGGAGAGCCTCATCTCATTTTATCACAGTAAGAACATTAGCCTGCCACAACTTACTAAAGCCCACCTAGAAGACGAAGTCTAGGCTTTTGAAACTCAAAACCTTTCTTTCTAAACTATTGTTTTCTCTGGTGTGTGTTTCAATGTCTTGGAGTTGATTTTTCTTCTTGGCAAATCCCTGCTGCAATGTCACTATCCTTGAGGCTCTTGATGTCAAAATATTGTTGAATGTGTTTCAAACTGTAGGTCACAATCCATTAGTTGGCTATGAAATTGATTTAGTAGGTCTTGCCAGTATTTTAAAATAAAAAGAGTAGAACAGAACAGAATAGATCAGAGTGAGTCACACATAGTAAAGACAAGTATTGTTTCATAAAAGGTGCGTGCGTGCATGTGTGTGTGTGTGTTCTGGTTTGCAATGTAAAACATACTTCTTCCAGTGAGCTGTAGTCCAAAATACTTAAAAGCCTCTGGACTTTAGTTTAAATGGAGAAATGGCCAAATTATCAGCAAAACAAATCATCACAAACACATCATCTCCAATAGCTTTTTGGAGAAGTTTGACTAAAAATGAGATATAGATTGATGAGAAGCTGCT
This sequence comes from Nycticebus coucang, assembly GCF_027406575.1. Classification (NCBI taxonomy): domain Eukaryota; kingdom Metazoa; phylum Chordata; class Mammalia; order Primates; family Lorisidae; genus Nycticebus; species Nycticebus coucang. The sequence goes on from NC_069787.1 coordinate 105,312,786, forward strand.
CTTCTGGCCCCAAAGAACACGAAGGAGCTCACATGAAGGACGGGGTGTAAGCATCCTAGAAGAAAACCTCATTCCTAATGAGGCTGGAGGAGGTGGTGGGTGCAAAGGGGTATGTCTTGGTTTGTTTCCTGCTGCTATCACAGAATACCACAGACTAGATAATTTATAAAGAAAAGAAATGTATTGGGTTCATGGTCTTGGAGAATAGGAACTCCAAAAGCATGGTGCTGACATCTGGTGAGAGCCAACCCATGACAGAAAAACAGAAGGCAGAAGCTAGTGGGAGGCAAGAGAGAAATTGGGCTGAACTCATCCTTTTTATCATGAACCCACTCCTAAAATAACTCACTCACTCCCACAATAACAGCATTAATCTATTCATGAGTGTGGAGCCCCCATGACCTAGTTGCTTCTTAAAGGCCTCAACTCCCACAACTAACTTTAAACATGAGTTTTGGAGGGGACATTCTAACCACAGCAGGGTAGCAGGGAGAGCTAAAGATGAGAAGGAACCAAACCTGGATTGGTAAAGGCCATGAAAACTGTGAGAGCAGACTGTGTTCTTAATGTTATATCATCTGCACCCCACGGTTAGAAGAAAGGTCAGCTGAAGGATGAATAAGCACCAGGGTGGGGAAGGTTCTTTGCTAGTCTATGGATGGTGCATCAGAGTCACCAAAGGATCTAGTTCTAGGCACAGGCCTGAAGAGGCTATGACTGGAGTGAGTGCTAGTCACCTATTTACCTTTTCCCTTGCTTCTCCAACACCAAACACACACAACTGACCTGCCCATTGAGGCCACCTGGCATAGAGAAAAGAGGGCAGGGTTTGTGGTCAGAGCCTGACTCTCAGTCCACCAGCTGTGTGGGATTGGGCTCACAGTCCCTTATGTTTAAGATAGGGCTGATAAGACCTTCAGGGTCATTGGGAACTTTGCAGACCCATCACTGCATCTAGGATCTGGCACGTTGTGTGTGCTCAGCAACTCAGAGCTACTTTTACCTGCAGGGACTATGCTGAGGCTGAGAGTTCTAGAGGAAGGTTGGGCCACAAATGATGTGGCTGACTCCAGTCCCAAAGTCCCAGGCCCCCATGTTTGCCCACTGAACTGCTAGACACCAGGTTGAGTCTGCTCTGAGGCATGGCACTCAGCAAGCCTGGGGACAGAGAGGCAAGACAGGACACACTGCAGCAGATAAAGCACATTTGATTTGTCAATAACTGGGGTGGGGGTGGAGGTAGGAAACTACCTCCTACTCTGGGTCAGCCCAGTGGCTCCGACCTTAGCCCTCTTCCAATAATCGACTCCCAGGCCTTTGGCTGTCCTTGGACCTCCAGGCACGAAATTTTGGCCTGAGCCCTGTCTGGGTTCTTGGCAAGAAGCCTGGTCTTCTACCATGTCACAAGCCCACTTAATTAGCCAGGTAGAGCTGCTGCAGTTTTTGGAAAGACTTCAGCTCAATCATAAACCTATATATAAGATTTTTCTCTTGGCTCAGTGCCTAAAGCACAGTGTTTACTGCATACACCAAAGCTGGCAGGTTCCAATCCAGCCCGGGCCCGCCAAACAACAATGGTAACTGCAACAAAAAAAAAACAGTTGGGTATTGTGGCAGGCGTCCATAGTCTCAGCTACTTGGGAGGCTGAGGCAAAAGAATCACTTAAGCCCAAGAGTTGGAGGTTGCTGTGAGCTGTGACGCCACGGCACTCTACCAAGGGCAGCATAGTGAGACTCTATCTCAAAGAAAAAAAGATTTTCTCTTTCCTTTCTCAGCCTAACTAATTGCTATTTGTCCTTCCAGACAATCATCATCTCTCACAGAAGTCCTGCCCTGGGCACTTGCTCCCTGCTCACTTGGGTCAGTGCCCTTCCTTTGGACTCCCATCACCCTGTACTTTTTTCTTCCACACTACTTACACCTCAGTTGGCACTCAGTGTGCTTGAAGTGGGGTCTCTGCCCTGGTGCCTGGCGCTCAGTGGATCCTCTGGCCATGTTTACTGGATGAATGAACTATCAAAGTCAAGCCTTGTTTTTCTGCTCTGCCTGTGATTCTGTTCATTAAAGCCCCCATTTGCCAGCAACTGAGCCACACCTTTATTTCAGGGTTCAAAGAGCAGAGGAAGCAGTCCAAATGGGACAGCCCATCCCCACTCACAACCTGCATGGTTTAATTTCACCATCAGAGAATCCAAGTGGCTGGATATGACTACTGGCTATTTAAATTCCATTTCTGAGAAACACATTATTAAAGATATGTATAGGAGCCAGAGTGAGTCCCCGTTTCTAAAAGATAGCCGGCACTGTGGTGAGCGCCTGTAGTCCCAGCAACTTGGGGGATTGAGGCAAGAGGATCACTTGAACCCAATAATTTGAGGTTGCTGTGAGCTAAGATGCCAGGGCCCTCTATCCAGGGTGACCAAATGAGACTCTTGTCTCAAAAAAAAAAAAAAAAAGATATGTGTAGGAAAGCGGTATAATGATAACTCTTCAACTTTTGCATAGACATTGTTGCCTCAGGCAACATTAAGCTTCTGTGCCAGTCAGGGCCCAGAAGAGGACAGCTCTTGACAGAAGGCCTGACAACCCAGGATGCACAGACCCCTGCTCACCTCCCCAAGGCCCATAGTAAACGAAAAGGGGAGGAAAAGGCAGATTCTAGGGCAAGACGCAGCCAGTCAAGGTAAACAAACTACCCTTCTCAGCCAGTTCTTTTACTCTTTTTTGCCAAGGTGAGATACTCTTGCTGGCACCCAACCAGCTCTCCCCTGCCCTGGGGTTTCTTGGGGTCTTTAAGGTCTTCAGAGCAGCAGGCAGGAGTGAGGGCACAGAGGGTGCACAACAGCTCTTCACCAAATGGCTGCTTGGGTGGCAGAGATGCCAATGGAAGCCTGCATGAGATTGAGAACCTTAACTTGGCAGGCAAGACTCAGCAAGGCCCTGAGGTCCGCTTAGGGCTGGGGTGAAAATAGGAAGGAAGTGGGTTCCCTGAATGTGTAAAATTAATTCCAAGTCATAGAGGTCCACCCACAAAAAGAATGTCCTTAGAAATGATCATCGAACCCACAATGAGCTACCACTTCACCCCCAATAGGATGCTTATCATAAAAAAAAAAAAAAACAATAAGAGGAGTTTTGGAGGATGTGGAGACACTGGAATCCTTATACATTATTGGTGGGAATGTAAAATAGGGTAGATTGGAAAAGAGTTTGGCAGTTCCCCCAAAAGTTAAATATAGAGGCTGGGTATGGTGGCTCACACCTCTCTTAATCCCCGTACTTTGGGAGGCTGAGGCAAAAGGATCCCTTCAGGCCCCAAGAGTCTGACACCAGCATGGGTGACAGAGAGACCTCATTTCTACAAAAAATTAGAAAAATTAGCTCGGTGTGGTGGTACATGCCTGTAGTCCCAGCTACTCAGAAGGTTGAGGCAGGAGGATCGCCTGAGCCCAGGAGTTTGAGGTTGCTGTGAGCTATGATCACTACCACTGCACTCCAGCCTGGGTGGCAGAGTGAGACTATGTTTCTAGGGAAACACACCCACCCCCACCCCACGCCACTCAGGTAAACATAAAGGTAACACGTGACCCAGCAGTTCTACTTCTAGGTGTACACCCAAGAGAAATGAAAACAGGTGTTTATATAAAGATCTGTGTACAAACATTCAGAGCAGCTTTAGTCCTAATAGCTCAAAAATGAAAACCTAAATATCCATCAACTGATGAACAGATAAAAGGTGGTACGTGCATGTACATAGAATGAAATATTATTCAGTCATGAACCGGAATGAAGTACGCTACAGTGCTGCACCATGTATAGACCATGAGAATATTATGCTAACTGAGAAGAAGCAAGCCTTAAAAGACCACGTGTTGTATTATTCCATTTATAGGGAATGTCCTGAATATGCAAATCCATAGAGACTAAAAGTAGAGCAGTGGCTTCCAGAGGCTGGGGAAGGCAGAATAGGTACAGTGGGTTTTTTTGTTTTATTTATTATTTATTTGTTTTGGTGGAAGTGATGAAAATATTCCGGAATCAGATCATGGCGATGGTTCCACAACTTTGTGAATATACTAACCACCACTTAAGTGTGCACTTTAAGAGATAGAGTTTTGTGGTAAGTGGATTATATCTCAATTTTTTTAAAGGAGGGGAAAGTGACGCTGATGGAGAAGAATTGGGGTAACTGAAACAATGAAATGGTATCGCCTGTCCTCGCCGCATTCACCTGAACCAAATTTGGGCCCAAGAACAGTGCACCTAGAAAGCCTGTGGGGAAGCGATGCTGGGGGCAGGATCTGGGAAGAAAGCCATCTCAGGATTCGAAAGGAATGCGGTTTAAGGTGGCGGCCGAGGACCGCCTAGCACGAGGGAGGCGTCCATAAGCTCAGAAGTTGGCCCGGCCAGAGGAGATTTAAAGGTTGGAGCGCAGAGACCCTTAAAGAGGCCCGGGCCAATTCCCATTCAGCGTCCACCTTAAAGCCAGCTCCCCAGCTCGGACCCGGGTAAACTTGGGGCAGCGGGGGAGGTAGTGACGCCGGCCCTGATCAGTGGCCCGGCTCGCGCGCCCAGCCGGGCCCCGGGGACTCGGCGTTGGTGGGATGTGCTTCGCAGGGTTCGCGTCCCAGGGGACTGGGTGCACGCTAGGCCGCAGGGTCCAGGCGCCGGGGCCGGGCCCCCCAGCTCGCGCCGCAGAGCTCTATTTTTAGCAGGCGCTGTGGCAATATAAGGAATGTGCGGCGCGCGCGGGCTGCGCGGTCGCTTTAAGGAGGCGCCGGGGCGGGGAGCGGCCAGAGCAGCCGGCGGCCGGCTGGCTGGGAGCCGTCTGTCCCGCTGTCCTGGGCCCCGGCGGGCGCGGCGCAGCCTCCTCACCGGCGCGAACATGGAGGAGGCGACCTGAGGTCCGGAGCCGAGCTGGGGCAGGAGCGCGCGGTGAGTGGTCCAGCAGCCTTGGATAGGGGGAGCCCGGCGCCTTCCTCCGCCCCGGCCGGTGCTTTGTTCCGGGCGGGAGGTGTGGCCGCACCTCCACCCGCCCGGCGCTCGGCCGCGCTCTCCTAGCGCGTGGTGCGCCCTGCGGCTGGCTGTGCGTGGCCTTTTGCCCCCATCGCGGGCGCCCGAGTAACGGTGTGAGAGAGGGAAATCGGCCACAACCGAGACCCCGGTGGGGGTTGGGGGGGCTGCATAAAAGACCCTTTCATAGCTATCATTCTTGGGTTCCTTGGCTTCCCTGGAGAGGACCTGGCGAGGGGATGGGCGGCAGGACAGGGGTGGGGGTGGAGTGAGTTGGGAGTAGAGGGGGTCTTTTTTCCCTCTCTTTAAGATGGCGTTAACGAGGACAGAGATCCGCCAGGGAGTTGTACGATTTATCTGAATAATAAAAAGCAGTCTGATTCATAAACAGTCTTTTGCTGCACCCCAGGGTTTGGGGACCTGGGGTTCTCACAGCCTGGACTCAAGCACTGAACTGTGTGTCGGTCACGGTGCCAGTTCTGCCCGGCGGGGAAGTGAGTGACAAACACAAACTGAGTGACAACTCACCGTGGTCTGTGCTGACATGGGGAATCTCAAGGGTTGTGGGGGCCCCACTGTGGACCCAATTAGACTCTGTGGCTGGAGCTGAGGTCTGTGCTGGCCTGGGGCACAGTGGAGTCCGGAGAGATGGACAAAGACCACTTCACTGTGGCCTTGATGTAGAGCTCTGAGATTGGCCCTCTTTACCTCTGGGCCCCTGCTGGTAGGGGTCTTCCTTAGGCTAGAGTGATTCTTCTCCAGGACTCACTGTGTCCTGTGCCTGACTAGAGAGGGTGACTGACAAGGCTCAGAACTGTGGCCTCCTAGGGTTTGTCTGACAGCAGGAGTGAGAAAAAAATGTGTTTTAACAGCAGCCAACAGGGTTTACAGAAACCACAGTGCTTGAAATAGATTTGTCCATCGTTTGACAGGACACCTCCAGGAAGGTTTTGTTATTATAAAAGTTGGGAGAACTGGGACAAGAAAGGGTCAACCAGTGCTTTTGGCCATGTGGCTGTCCTGGCTCCTGTTGTGAGGGTCTGGCTGTCCTGGGCTTGAGAGCTCTGGTGCAGCCTTTATTAATACTGCATTTGCTATAGACATTCGCTGGTGGGTTCAAGTGTGAGGTTGTGAGCTGTGGTTATTAATAACTGACTGGTGTCAGGGGCTTAACAGTGAACAAAACACTTTCCTGTAGATAGTTCTTAGATTTTCTCCTGCTTCTTTTCCCAGAGAAAGAAACTTGAGCTGCTAACATTTTGTAAACCTCCTAATTTCCTGTAAATCTCATGTCTGCTGACTGGGACTGAAAATATTTTGGGCAATGGTTTTCACCCTTGGGTCTGTTCACACTGCCCAGCAGCCAGTTATCTTCTCAGTCTGTGGTTTATTGTTGTAGTTAGTCCTTTCTCTGCCAGGGTGGGAGGCATAGAGCTTGGATACTCTGGGGATTTTGAGGTCTGCCAGTCTCCTTAGGGTGGCATGTTGAGCCAACCTGATGCTCTAGTGGAGACTGCTCCCCCAGATGTGACCTTGACATTTCCTTATAGAGGGACAATCAAGACTCTCTGGTAAAGCAAGTTATTATCTTTCAGGGTTGTTATCTATGCTCCTGCATAAGGCAGTTTATATTTTCTACTTAAATTTTCATGGAATAAAGATTTTTTGTGACAAGTTTAACTTCTGTGTTATTATTAGCTCTAGCCACAGATACTTCATACCTTTAGTTGATCTGAGCTACGTATAAAGTGACTTATAAAGCTACTTATAAAGTCATCCCTGGGTTAGTTCCTGAGCTTGAGTAGTCACCTGGAACCAGGAAGGACTGCTGGGCTCTGGGAAATTAAACTCCTGGGGTGACTAGTCCTAATGTCAGTCAGATTCACATATTGACCAGCCTTCTGGATCTAGTGTGTTCTTAGGGAAATAATGGCCTTCATTTTAAATTTTACATCTGATGTAATCATTGTAATTTGTTCTACCAATGAAATGCCCCCAAACTGTTTCTCCCGGCAAGTGATTGACATTTGCTCATGAGCGTTTTGTAGTTTGTAGGAGCCATGCTCATGTAAACTAAGTGGGGTCTTCTCAAGTGTCCAGAGGGTATACACTGAATTCCAGAGGCTCTCTCCCTGCCCTTCAGCAGCTGTAAGGTTCAGTCGCTCTTGTCTGGGGATGGGAAAAAAGAAAAATCAGGGGGAGTTCCTTGTGATCTGGGGTATCTGGGAGGTACCCATTGTCTATTGACTGAGCTTTGAGAGGAATTTTGTTTTTGGACTCTGAGGCCCTCATTATCTGTTTCTGGACTCTGCACCCTTACCATCTTGGTAACAAAACCCAAGTAACAGTAAGGTTAAGCAGAGCTCAGATCCCCAAAGCTGTACTCACTCTTGTGAGATCTCTGTACACGGGAATGGGAGATTAGTGTCACTTCCAGCAAGTTCCTGCATGCGACAGGTAGCCAAGAAGGCTGCATTACTGGAGTTCAGAGTAATGGTTTTTACCTTCTTGTGTCACAACCTCTTTAATCTGCCAGTGAGAAGCCCAGAAAAAAATGTTTGATACACAAAGTTGGGCTTAGAACTCAGGGGATTCATGGAGCTCTGGATCCAAGGTTAGCCTCCTCTGGTCTAAAGGTATGAGACTTCCCTGAGGCTCTCTGTGGCCTTGTCCAGCCAAGCCAGCATGCCACTCCATGGCTGCCTGAGAGGACAGAGGTCAAGGGTCCAAACAGAGTGGGACAGTAAGTCATTGCTCAGTCTCTGAAGTCAGCCTGCAGGTCTGTCCCATGAAGCAGTGACAAAGGACAGTGCTGTCACCTCCTGCTTCAGTTAGCACTGGGTGGGGCCTGCTGATGTCCAGATGGTCAAATGATGATGTAGATCACCAGCAGTTGCTGAGATGCCATTCTGGGTCTCAAAAGGGCATATATTTGGTATCAGGCTACCTTGGTGGATAAAACAGTATGATTTTGTTGCTAGTAAGGTTTTGTGCTAAACAGCTTGTGGTAAGGCCCCAGACTCCATCTGCAACTTCTCTGCCCAGCCCTGAGGGTTGTCATGAGGATTAGATGAAATACACAGATGAAAATGTGCTTAGGAGACTAAAAAGTGTTGTAAGAATGAAGAGCATTATCAGTATTCAGGCAACCTTCAGATAACAGAATCCTAGACCCAGAAGGGGCCCTTCAACTGTATTCAGCCTAAACACACACCCAGTAGAGCATACTTCTCAGGGTTGTGAGAGAGATAATTTTAGGTGGGACGTGGCCTCCTTCATTTTAATAGATACATACTGGTTTGTATGTATTACAAAAAACATGGAGATCACATCAAACCAGGTTTTTTTAAATGAATATTTTTTTCTGATTAAGGCTAACGAAAGATTTTAAGTTAAAAAGTATGGTAATTTTCATATTAAGTTAGTATTAGTACAGCAGTAGACAAATATGGCCAAAATGGGAAAGTGATTCCTTGAGTAAAGGTTCAAGGAGAAACTTGTAATGTGGAGATGCACACTTGCTGCTCTTCCATTTGGGGATTCTTTAATCCTTGTGAGGTTCTTCCTTTTCTCCCCTTACCCTGTCTTGTAGATCCATCCCACACAAGCTTTGACAGTTGTGCTCCTCTCTAGCTTTGCTCTCATTAACTGCTTCTCAAAGGTCATGGTTTAAAGACAGCCGTTCTGTATGTCCTTCCTTCCCTTCCTCCTGTCCACCCACCCATCTACTCACCCATTCATCCCATCCATCCATCTTTCCTTCAGTGAAGACTCGTGAGCCGGCCCTGTACCATACACTTTGTATTTGCTGTCTCAGCTCTCAACAGTTTTGTTAGATGCTGTTAGCTTTTTACAGATGTGGGAACCGCAGCTCAGGGACGTTAAGTGGGTCACATGCCGTCATAACCTGAGAGAAGCAGAGCCAGGAAGAAGTCTGACCCGGGTCTGTCTGTTCCTGCTGCCCAGGTTCCTCTGTTACCTTGTGCTGTCTGTAGAACTAAATGACCAAAAGGGCATGATTCCTTCTCTTCTGGTGCTTATAGGCCATATCTCACGGGGGTATGGCTGTACGTAATCAGCACTGTGGAACCACAGATGTGCAGAAGTGGCTGGTTGGCAAGGAGGCAGAGTGTGCCTGGATGGCAGGTAGACTTCCCTGACAGTCATTAAACTTACAGTCAACTATGAACCCCTGAATTATTTGTGTACTTTATTGTTTTAATTTTGAAAAAGAAATAAATATATAAAGGATCATATAACAAACACCATGTACCCATTACCCAAAGTGGACAGATGTGACCCATTTTTTTCTGTTTCTTGATCCTTTCCTTGGTAGACTGGACTTAAAAATGGATCCCTTGTTATTTGGCCTGGCTAGTGTGGGCCCATCCTCAGCCTGGGCTGGGCTCCAGAGTTTCCATGTATCTGCTCTCTCTTTGGGCTTCATGTCCCCAGCTAATTCAGTGAAGATGCCAACTGGGCTATCGATTGAAGATCCTTTTTCTGCTTCTGAGCATGCTGGGGAGAGACCACAGGGGAGTGTGCAATTTTGGCTTCGACTTTTCTCAGAGAAGTTCATCCACCCTCACAAACACCCGCCTTGACCACTGTGGGTTTAGGCCAGGCTGCAGAGCATGGTTTAGTCATAGCTCCCAAACTGGACTGTAATTTAAATGGTAGATTTGTATACTTGGGAGACAGAGAAGACATGGTTCTCTTTGTAATAGATGGCAATGATTTGTTAGGCAGCTCATCTGAAACAATCTTGAACAAAATACATGCTATATTCCAAAGTGTAGACCTACTATAATGGAAGGAGGCAAGCAGGACAGAGTATTCCCTAATCCCTAGCTTCACCTGCTCCAGCTTTCCCTTTCCGTAGCTTTTACAGGAAGACCCAGGTGCCTGGTCCTGTGTCCTCCTCTCCACCAAGCAGGAGTGAGGAGGGAAAGCCAGCTCTGCAGCTGCAGAGGCTGAAATCTCTTTCCATGATGACAGGACCCAATTTCTCACCCAACTGTGCACAGCCTTCTCCTCTCCACCTACTGATTGACTCCAGAGCTGGAGCCTGGTGCAATCCCACTTGCACAGAGCTTGGCTTGAGTGAGCAAAGTACTGCTTTTTAAAGCTGTGCAGCAAAGATTCAAAAACTTCTGGAAAAGCCTTCCCTACCCAGACAGATCCCATTTTCAGTGAATCACGATTGCAGATCAGGATTTGAACTAGTTTCATAATCGAACATGAGAACCTGAGAGGATCCCAAGTCCTCTTCCTGAAGTGGAGAGAAGGAACCGAAATGTTTTCCGTTCCTGAGATGACAGCAAAGAATACACTGCCGGGTCCTCTTCCCTCATTTGGATGGAGATGCTGCAAAACCAGCAAGAGCTGGGAGCCCAGAGCCCGCAGAAGGACCTGCTTTGTTGAGGCTTGTCTCATAACAGAGGCTGTGCCAACAAATACAGCTAAACATGTGATAAAACCAATTCCTGCTTGATTATACAGAAATGTACATGTGTCATGTTTACAGGCCTACTTTCAAAAGGCCAATCTGGGTTTAAAAACAACCTACTGGGCGGCGCCTGTGGCTCAAGGAGTAGGGCGCCGGTCCCATATGCCAGAGGTGGCGGGTTCAAACCCAGCCCTGGCCAAAAAAAACAAACAAACAAAAAAAAAAAAAAAAACCTACTATATGTATAATGTATTAGCTGTCCCGATTATGCCAAGTGTATAGATTAAAAGTATTTGTAGGCGTGTGGAGATTGCTGGAGTGTGATGGACTCAGGTGGCCCACCCACCCCTTCAGGAACTGACCATTTTGGAGGGACTGGGGCAGGTTCTTACCCCCTAAAAGCTTTATACACTCAATTCACAATTAGTTTTAGTTCAGCTTAGCATTTTTTTTCTTTTTATCCTTTAGAATTTCAGCATACTTCCTTCAAAATTCCCCCATTTTAGATAACCGACAAATTTACCTCTTTATATTTTAACTCCACTGGAAATGTTGGCCCAGGGAGGAGGCAGAGACATCTTTCTTGAGCAGTCCCCTTCTGGGTAGCCTCTATCACTGTCTTCTTTCAATGCCTGCCTTATTATAATCGGAGATGATGGAAAAAGGGTGAAGCCACTGTCCCAAAGCCTTGGGGGCATATATTAAAAAAGACTTGTAAGAGATATGTCTCCGCAGCCTTCCTTCCACAGCCACATTCCTCAGGTTGAGATTTCTTGGGCAGAGGGCTAGAAGGCCTTAGTGGTCTCATGCCCAAGCCCTTTTTTCCCCACTAAGGAGATCTGGCCCAGGAGAGGGCAGATGCCTTTTTGGCCCTCCCAGGCAGCTGAAGCCAGCAGGCATCACAGCCTTCCCTCCATCCCCACTCATGGCCCCCACCCCACCCACAGTGGACAGCTGCCTGAGTCCACTTATCTGGGGCTGGGTGGGTGTTTCCTGCATGTTTGAGATTTTAGGAGGAAATGAAAATAGAGAAACAAAGCCTTTGTTTTATTTCTGGACTCCAACTGGGGATGGCTGGAGGGTAGGAATGGGGAGCAGGAGGAGGGGTCATTTGGCACTTCAACAAAATAACCATTCTGCAAGAGCATTTGAGAGAGACTTTTTCTATTTAGGGTTGTATGGATGAATAGAAAGATGTGTAGGGTCCAGGGAGAGCCTCTTAGTATGGAAGCAGAGGGTGGGACAGCCCTTGCCCCAAGCAGGGCCTGTGGTAGCACCTGGTGTTCAGGCAGGACCCCAGGTGTTCTGGGGTCCCTTTCTGGGGGGACCCCTGCTCTAGGTCCTGCCTCACTACCTGTTTGTGTGACTGTGAGTGAGTTCCCACCTCTTTGAGCCTCACCTTTCTTAACCATTATGGACATGTCCCAGCCACCCCCTGTGCTCCTTCCTTCTCTAGCCCAGTTAGGCTCCGTCAAGCCCTCGTCCCACATATGTGGAAATGGGTGGCGCATCCCCCACCTTTCTTAACTCTTCTCAGAGGATTTTCTCTCTGTTTGAGTTCTCTGAGATTATCATTTATTTTCTTTAAATATTGCCCAAGTGTTGGTTTAGACCCTCCCTATCTGCAGTATTTGTCAGGATTTGGGGGTGAGGGCCATGCCCCCTGGCCATGTAGCCTCCAGGGTCAGCAGTCCCTTTGCCCCATGTATGTACAGTAGGCGTGGTGCCTTCATTCCCTAAGCCCCACTAAGCTGCTGCTCTTGTATGTAATAGGCTTTCACCTAGTGCTCAAAACAGAGTGGAGTTAACACTGAATGGCAGACATCCTCCCCTTGCTTGGTCATACCCTTGGGGAATTTCTCTGTGGTTGTCTCCTCAAACCTAGTTTATTGCCATTTTCCAGGGACCAGTTTTCCAGGACACCACCTTCCCTTCCAAACCCCCAAATTTCCATTACTTTTGATTGCAGAACAATGATGACTTCTATGCTAGTGGGCTACCCTTTCACATCTGAAAAGGACCATTAAAGAGCTTGTCTAAACAAGAATGAAGAACCCTAGGCCTTACCTGCAGTAAGAACCAGCAAAGCTATGGAATTATTAAAATACCATTATTACTAGCTAGATCAAATGCCTGCCTTCCTTCCTTCCTTCTTTTTAGACAGAATCTTGCTCTGTCACCTTAAGTAGAGTGCAGTGGCATCATCACTGCTCGCTGCAACCTCAAACTTATGGGCTCAAGGAATCCTCAGCCTCCCAAGTAGTTGGGACTACAGGTGCACAACACCACGCCTGGCTAATTTTTCTATTTTTGGTAGAGATTGGGGGGAGAGGGGAGGGTCTCGCTCTTGCTCAGGCTGGTCCCAAACTCCTGACCTCAAGTGATCCTCCCACCTTGGCCCTAGAATGCTAGAATTACAGTGTGAGCACCATACTTGGCCTTGATCAAATTCTTAAGTCAGGCCTTCTCTCCTAATGACCAGAAAAAACCCAGGTGTTAATTTTTTCCTTTCCTGTTAGAACATTTGCAGAGTAACTGTGAGGATTAGAGATGATAGAGGCTGACAGATATTTAGTGAGCAACTTCTCTGCACCAGGCACCAGATACCGTGGAGAATCAAGCAGAGAGGACAGGTCTGTCCTCATGGAGCCAACAAGTCCAGTGGGTGAAGGTACATTACATCATAAACAACTAAGCAAAATAGCTGGGCACTTTGGAAGACCATAACAATAATCTCAACTAATCTGGGGTGCAGTGGGAGTTGATGAATTATATAAGGTGCTTAGCATGTGCTCGGGACTTAATAAACAGGCATTGTAAACAACCCGGACTACAGGGCCCAGCATGGTTCCACCTCCAGCTGGTTGCTGCTGTTAGGGTGGAGAGCTAGTGCATGTGGGCTGAGAAAGATTTCTCTAGACAGAGATTAGGATATACAAATGCAAACTTTATTTTATCTTCTTAGAAGGAGGGAGGGAGTGTGAGAGTGGGAAAAGTAGGGAGAGAGAACAGAGAGACAATGTGGCATCCCAAAGAAAGAGTGGAGAAGTGCAGGCAGTGAGCGCAAGTGGCTAGTTGTGTTTAGGGGACAGAGAGAAAGGAAAGTAGTGACGGTAGCCAGATGAACAGGGTGCCGGGAGACTGCTCCATCTGCTCCTTCTGCCTCAGCGGCTGGATGGTAAGCAGCTGTCTTGTTGTCAGAGTCAGACTTATCACAGATGGTTTTGATCCTCTTGGTCTCTTGGTGATTCTGCCCTTGAGATGTGGCTGAGGCCTGAAACTCACACCCTGCTGCATCCTATTGCTCCTCCCTGGAGCCTCAGGAACTTCTCAAGGCTGTAAAACAGATTAAAAGTCAGCTGAGCTGGAGAAAGTGAAGAGAGAGATTTTTCCTTTGTGTCAGCTCTGTTTAGATGTTGTGAAAAGGGAACTCCACAGGTGCCTGTCAGCTAGAGGGAGAGAAAGGAGCAGAGAAAACGGAGAGCAGAAAGCCCAGGTGACTGATTTCAGCCCTTACTGAAAAACTGTGAGTTCACAATTTTTCTGTTATTTTGATATTAAGACCCACCATCCTTTCAGCTGCTACCACCTGTCAAGGGAAAAGAAGCCAAACTCAGTAAAATAAAGCCAAGTTGTAGGACCATGGCCCAGAGCCATGCCCAAGAAGGCTTGAGCAAGGAGACACATTGTGATTGGGTTATACTTTGGTTTTATACATTTCAGGGGGACAGGAATTACATGTAAAATTGTAAATCTGTACCTGGAAGGCATACATTGGTTTGGCTCAAAAAGATGGGACATTTCAAAGAGATGTGGTTAAAGAAATCAAGCTTTGTCTAAAAGCATGGAACGTTTTAAGTTAACCAGAGAGTAGCCACCAGCCTTATACCCAGACATAAGGGCTTTGTTATGTAAACTGAGGACCTGCAAATGCGGGTTTAAGCTTCATCTTGCACAGTTAATGAGTTACTAAGGACATCTCCAAGAAGGGATGTGAGATGAGGCATGTCTGACCTCCCTTCTGAAGGCCAGTTTTAGAGTATCCCCTTGGTTAAGAGGGATCCATTTAGTCAGCTAGGGGAGAGTTTACAATTTTATTTCAGTTCACACACCCACCAGCAATAGTTTTACATAGAGGGGTTTTTAATTTGCCCAAGGTTCTATAGCTAGAAGAGGCACAAATGCTTTGATTCATTACTTTTTAAAAAAATTTTTTGAGACAGAGTCTCACTCTGTCACCCTGGGGAGAGTGCCATGGCATTATAGCTCACAGCAACCCTTAAACTCCTGGGTTCAAACCATCCTCTTGTCTCAGCCTCTCAAACAGCTGGACTACAGGCTTCTGTGCCACAATGCCTGGCTAATTTTTCATTTCTTTTTTTGTTTTTTGTTTTTAGTAAAGATGGGGTCTCGCTCTTGCTCAGGCTGGTCTCGAACTCATGATTTCAAGCAGTCTGCCTGCCTCTGCCTCCCATAGTGCTGGGATTACAGGCGTGAGCCACCACACCCTGCCATATTCACGACTTTTTATAAAAGTGCTGTGTGTAGGGAGTAGAGGGGTGGCTGGCTGGCTCCCCAGCCAATCCCAGCCTTTGGATGGGTCCTGGCCCAGGAAAGGAGCAGTCTCCAGCTCTGCCTTTCCTGCTCCCTATGGTCACACAGCTGTCTGGCCTGGCCAGACTCATTAAGCAGGCAGGAAAAAATGCAAAAGCCCTTTAGGGCCTGGAGAAAGATGTGAAAAGTGGCCTCCTGCCTTTCCAGCTGAGTGGGCTTATATCCTGGGTTTGGAAGGGTCCCTGAGAAGTCACCCCACCCCGCCCCAGCCCAGGTGGCCAGGCCTCCTCCCTCCAGCGTCTGCCTCATAGGCCTTCACAGGAAAATGCCACTCTCATTGCCATGCCCGCCTCATTTTCAGGAAGTTTCTCTTTTATTTGGCTCCAGTTCGTCTCTGCGGTCTGGTCACTCTTTGAAAGTGAAGATTAGATCGCCTCTCTTCCCTCAGAGAAGAGCCTAGACCCTGTTTCCTCCTCATTTTTGGTCAGGCATAAACATTTCCACATTCTTCATTAATGGTGTTTACATCTTGAGTGTAAATGATGAAAACAAATCGAAGCAATTGTCCTTTCTGAATGTGCCTTTTTGTCCCCCACCTCCACTTCTGGAGTGGACTGTGCTGTGTCCTGCAGGCAGAGTGACCCCTGCTGCTGCCCTCCTCAGTGTCCTTTCCACTTTGAGATGGTCCTTCCTGCCGCCAAAGCCACATCTGCCTTGGAGTGAGTGCCACACTTCTTGGGTGTGTGTGTGCTCGGGAAGGCCAGGGCTGGGGCTGGAAGGCTGATAAGTCTGGTTTATACAATGTGTAAAACTTTTAAACTGGTGGCCAGTATATAAAAGTCAGGAGTCTTCACATTAAAAACTCAGACTTCTTGGGCTATAATTGGGTTATAGCTTTCATAAGAAAGCTATAAATTGGTTTCATAGTAAGACTGAGTACATTGAGGGGAGAGGTGGAGGGGAGAGGAGAGGATGGGTGGAGGGAGAGTAATTGGTGGGACCACACCTACAGTGCATCTTACAAGGGTACATGTGAAATTTACTAGGTGTAGAATATAAATGTCTTAACACAATAACTAAGAAAATGCCGTGAAGGCTATGTTCACCAGTTTGATGGAAACATTTCAAATTGTATATAAAACCAGCACATTGTACCCCATGATTGCATCAATGTACACAGCTATGATTTAATTAAAAAAAAAAGATTGATAATGTGCACACAAAAAATAAAAATAAAAAAAAACTCAGACTTCTCTGGCTGCTGTTTAAAAATTGAGACTAGCTGGCAGCCCTGTTGAGGTATTCTCTGGCTGGTCCAGGGTGACAGTAGCTTCCCATTTGCCCTAGGCCCCACTGCTCCCTGTTGCCTGTACCTGCCCTCCAGTCTCATTTCTCGACCCAGCCTCTGCCAGCACCTGAGTCTGGGATGTTCTTGAGTCCCTCTTTCTGCTTCTGGAGGAAGAAGCATCCATCTAACAGGCAGGGGGCTGTGACCAGAGGACTGCCTTCCCTTCCCTCTCCATGGCTACCCCTACCCTTTTCCTGGGCCGCTTACCAAAGGGGTCTAGAGGAAGGCCGTGAATTCCACAAAGTGGGTAGCTCTGGGCTGGAGCGACCGAGGGGACAGCCAGTGGAGCTGTGCCCAGCTAGCTCCACCTAGACCTGCCCACGAGAAAGACAGTGTGAGAGGCACTTGCCTTGTAGTGTGTGGGGGTGGGGGTGGTCAGGGAGCCGGGCTGTCTATTCTGGTGGGGGTTGGTGCCCTAAGAATGTGGGCAGCAAGGAAGGACTCCTCATTGTCACCACTCCTCCTGCTGGGCTGGTGCCCATGTGTGTCCAGTGGGGTCTCCCTAGGAGCACTGCCACTGCACTGTGTAGCCCATGGCAGAGTGCCCACACTACCTCTGCCCTAGCGTCTGCCCGAGCCAGACTCCCAACTCACCTGGTGTCATGCCTGTGTTGTGGAAGTGCAGACAGCAATCATCTCTGAACACAAGGCTATGTCAGGGCTGTGGGTGCCCAGAGTTAGAGAAGATGAGGCCTCGCCCTCCTCCTGTGTCCCACTCTAGCAGAGGAATGTGACAGCAAAGAAATAACCAGGTCCTCACTTTGAGAGGAGATGGAGAGGGACACACTGAGCTTTGTGGTCAGACGTGCAGATGGACATGCATGTCCTTGGACCAACCACAGAACCCCTCTTGATGATTTTCACGGTTCTCAAAGGGGCTGAACAATGTCTTCTTCATAAGGTCCTGAGTCCTCAAATGGAATAGCAGCTGCAAAGCACTCTGGCTGCCATTCTGTAGATAGCCCAGTGGAAGGGGACCTCAGGGAGAGGGCCCAGGAGGAATGAATCACTGCTGGAGGCTGGGCTTAATTAAGAAGGACTTCCTAGGGAAAACAGGGAGGCTGTTCCTTAGAGAAAGGGGCTGTCCTCATAGGCAGAGGACAAGTGAGAAGCAGTTCAGGCTGCAAGAACACTCCTGGGCAGACTCTATGCCTGTGGGCACCAGGCATCCTGCCAGGTACCATCCCTGTCCTCAAGAACATGAGGCTAGGAAGCAGTGGAGCATAGGCTGTAGGAGGGTAAAGGGTGCAGGGGTGGCTTAGGGAGGGACTGGAGTGCCATTGTCAGTGGGGGAAGCTTCAGGCACCCATGAGTGATTTTTCAGGTGAATGGATATACTCAGGGTGAGCTGAGGAGCAATCTCACTGGAGCAGGGGCTGGGGGACAGGCAAGCTGTGGAGGTGCACGAGCCACATGGCAGAGGGGCTAGGCCTGGGCCTTGGATTTGAGGTAAACGGAGGCTGGAGCTGCTGGGGGAGAAAGAGTAGAGAGTTAAGGTCAGAAAGATGGGAAAGGGGCCTGGGCTGGTATGGGCAGGCGCTGGCTGAATCCTGTGTGTGCAGGTTGAGCCTGGGTAGCCAGGGAGGAGCAGTGAGGGCTCTTGTGAGCAGAGGGCTCAGCAGAGGCAGAATGGGGAGCAGACAGGACAGCAGCCTGCCAGGCTAGGGTGTGGCTGAGGGCCCTCAGTGGGGGGTGTCCCAGAGTACCCAGAGACCAGCCCTCCCACTGGGGTGGCCACCAGTGTGACCGTAGTGGGCAGATTCCTCTAGAAAGCTGCAGGTGAGACTGCCCCAGCACTAGGAAAATATTAACATACCGCCAGGGATTGAGAACAGGATTTAAAAATAAAGCCACTGCCTCCTCTCTTCCCTCAGCTGCCACTCAAGGAAGCTGATGGCAGCCCTGCCCTTGCCTCGCCCACACCCTTCCCCACACTCCTGGGTTGAGTTCCTGCCAGCCTTGTCTGTAGGGACTGGGGGGGTCCCTGGATGCCAGGGGGCCAGGTGAGTGGGGAGTCTGTGTGGATCCTTAGACACCGAGGCCCTAACATCTCAGTTCTAAGAACCACTTAGACCCACAGGCTGGGCGGACTTGCTGGGTGGTGAGTGGGGTGATTTTAGTTTTGCAGCTTGTCAGGTCTCAGTGCCAAATCTCAGCTTCTCCCTTTACAAACCTGTGCCTTGGAGATCTCTGCCTCTGTCTACCCATTGGTAAAATTGGGATAATACCCTCCCAGAGGTTCCACCTCAGGCCTTCGTGGCCCTGCTGGCCTTCTCCTGGGCCACTTGTCCCTCCCAGACCCTCTACTCCTTTTCTGCCCCCTCCCGTCTCCTCGGAGCTTTTGGAGTTTGTACCATGCAGTTTATCCAGTCCCTGCTGGGGGGTTTCCTGCTGGTTAACTTCAGCGTGGTCAGTGACAAAGAGTCAAGGGGGTGCTGTCTGAGTGTGTGGCCATCCAGCACTATGCTCCCAAGTGGGCTTGTGCTGGGTAGGTCAGGATTCAAGAGGGATGTTCTGGAGGGAACCAAAAAGGTAGAGTGATAGATCTGGGATGGAAAACAGGTTTTTTCTTTTTTTCTTTCTGAATCAGTCACCTTGTTCTGGCTGTCAAGAATGCTGTCATGAGGCTCAGTGCCTGTAGCTCAAGCGGCTAAGGCGCCAGCCACATACGCCAGAGCTGGTGGGTTCAAATCCAGCCCGGGCCTGCCAAACAATAAAGACCACTACAACCAAAAAATAGCCAGGCATTGTGGTGGGTGCCTGAAGTCCCTGCTTCTTGGGAGGTTGAGGCAAGAGAATCGCTTAAGTCCAGGAGTTGGAGGTTGCTGTGAGCTGTGATGCCACAGCACTCTACCCAGGGCAACAGCTTGAGGCTCTGTCTCAAAAAAGAATGCTGTCTTGAAAAGGATTCTAAGACTGAGTGAGGAAGGGGACCGTGTTAGACCGTGATGTCTGCTGTGGCTCTGGGAATGGGAGGAGTAGCACCCATGCCACGTACTTGCCATCCGAACATACATGGTCAGGTGGTTAAGTCTTGATCCTGGAGTCATCCATCAGTCAAAGCACTGGTGGCTTCTTAGAGAAGTTGAGTGGCTCAGTGACAGTGCTGGGCTTGGGTTAGCAAAGGTATGAGACAAAGGGCTGGAGCAAAGTCTTGGGGAGGGGAAAGTAAAGCCATAAGGGATGCCAAGTGCCCCTGGCCCCTACTGGGGTCACACAACGTTTGTGCACAGCTGGCAGGTCAGCACCTCTGGGGAGGCTGCCCATTTCTGGGAATTGTGCAGAAGGGAAGGGCAGCTCCTGGAATGCAGAGCTGTTTCCTCCACGTGGGTTCGGTCACTCCCCCCAGCGTGTCCTCATCCCCCTGAGTTGGGCACACCCAGACATCATAAAGATGAGATAGCTTCCCAGGACTGATTCAGCTCAATGTGAAGGAGAGTCCATTCACTCTTCCAAGAGCTCCATTAATAATGAATGTGCCCTTTTCCAGCCTCATTTATGTAGAAAACTTGCCATTTGATTAATGGGGTGAGGGGGAATCTTTAAAATAATTAGAATTAGAAAAACAAAAAGCAGTGGATGCCAAACCTTCAATAAAGTCAGCAGCATCTTTGGGAGAGGCTCTGGGTTGGCTACAGCTGCAGCCTCTGACAATCTGTGGTCCTCTATCAGGGCCAGGGGAAGCAGCAACAAGGATGCAGAGTGCCCTGTGGGGTAATGAATCACAATGCCAGTCAAAAGCCAGGTGGTGCTGCAAGACTAATTGACAGAAGAATTGGAAGCAGTGCGGCATGACAGTACTAAGCATGACCTTTGGCATCTGACCAATCCACAGCAGATGTCCACTAAATGGAGGGGTTGTTACTGCTGTGCACCCCTTCTGGGCACCATTTTTTTTCTGGCTAGGACAAATGACACTGCTTTGGAAGTGGTACAGGATGGGAGTAGGGAGGGGGTGCATGGAGAGATCAGGGAGCCCATGGACCTCTCGACAGTGTCTGTAGCCAAAGCTGTTTTTTTCATATGTGTAGTTCACTTAGGACAATGGGCATGGTCTTTTGGTTTATTGCTTGTAAATAGGCTCTGTAGAAGCCCTAGAATCTGGGACCTTGGGGAGAAGGAGATGGATTTGGTAAGGAAAATAACCACTGGGTACTGCTGTTTGGGGGGACTGCTGGGGCCCATTGCTGTCCTAGGCATTCATATCCGTCACTTCATTGGGTCCTCTCTCAGTCCTGTGAACTGTGGGTGCTCTTAGCTAGGGCTGGGGCAGGGAAGTGAAGTCACTGAATTCACCAGGTTTGTATACGGATGCAAATAAGCCCTTGCTCAGGGACCCTCCAGGTTTTTTTCTTCACTGGGGCCTTATACATTCTTGGGGGCTATTTTCTCCTGTTTTATAGATGGGGAAACTGAAGAAGTTAAGAAACCAGCCCTAGGTCACATAGAGGATCCATATAAGAAACATGAGTGGAATTCAGGGGCTGCCTGGCTGCAAAGTTGTGGCTGTTACTAACTCTTTAGGCTGCCCCACTGAGACTCACTGGGGCTTTGTACAAAGCTATTCCCAGGAGGTCTCAGAGCTGCCCACTAAACTTTGAAAATTGCCACCCAGCCACCCATTTCCTAGGATTATGAGCCAGCCCCTGTCAGAGAGAGGGACAGGTATCACCCGGCTGCTTCTTAGCACAGGGGAGGGATCGGAGGGTGGAAGGCTGCACTAGGACGGTGTCAGGTAGTCAGGCAATGAGTAGGCACCACACCTCTCATGTGTTGGGCCCTGGCCCCATGAGAGGCAAAGGAATAAAAGGATGTGACTCTTGTCCTTCTGGAGCTTATATTCAGTTTGGGGAGGTGAATCTAGCACTCAGGAAACAACTTCAAAGCATGTGAGATGGTGCTGCTAACCGTGGGAGAAAAAAGGGAACAAAAGTCAGACAATAACCAAAAAACCCTCTATCTTAGTTTAAAGATGCCCGAGGTTTTTGCATACATGTTATTACAATTGATGAGGGAGGGTTATGGTTTCCAGTATGAGCAACGGTTTGGGTCACCATGCAGCCTGTGGACTGGGCGGGGCTCTGAGAGCCGTGGTTGCCATGGGAACCGGTTCAGCTGCCTCCACTGCCAAGTGGCTGCTGTTCCAAAAGTTGGTTTCTGCATGGAAAGGGCTGTCTGGAACCTCAGAGCCATTTGCCATGGAAACAGTGCTCCAAATGATGGGTGACGTTCCCACACAGGCCTCCTTCATCTGGCCGCAGCGGAGCTGAGATGGCAGTGGGGCTTCTGATGGGGGACAGGAGGCTGGGAATAGTGGAGCCTCAGAGCAGAGGAACCCCGAGCTCCCTGTCCTCCAGGAACAAAGTAAACAAGGAGAGAGTGAACACGTGGGCACCTTCTCTGACCTGGGCATATCTCATATATTTTTCTTTCATGCTGTAGCTATACTGCAAAGTACGACTCTACCAACCCCATTGCACACATCAGATCCTGAGGCCCTGAGTGGTAATTTGCTCACAGTCACTGAACTAGTCAGTAAGAATGTGTCCAGCACAGAAAAACAGTGGGAACCTTTAAGGAGAACCCCAAGTCTGCCTTATACCCCAAGGGGGCCCTAGAGTCATCTCTAAAGTGCCTTTTAGTTGGGAAGGCTAGAGGGGCGGGCGAGGGTGTTGTGAATATGAGCACTTGGCTCCTTAACTTCCAGCTAAGCAACTTTTTATCCTGTGGTGACTTTCCTCATAGTCTGTGAGTGGTTTTTGTTAAAATCTTTCTCTGTACCACATGAGACCAGCTTATTTTGCGGGAGTGTGGCACATGCTTTTTTTGGCATCTTGACTAACTTGCCAGTTTACAAGGACATCATTTGGTCAGGAGGGTTTTGGAGCAGAAAAACACAACCATCAGAAGATCTGGCCTCTAGCCTTTATGAATTGGAAGGTTCTCTGGACTCGGTCTCCTGCCCTGGCAACCTTGTTTCTAGAAGGTCCTGTCTGTACAGTGGCTCTGACTTCCTGGTAGGAGGAGGGACGTAGTCCCCACTCTGGTTAAGAGCAGCCCCTAGAAGACTGCGTGTTAAGGCCAGCTCTGTGGCTCAGAGTTTGACCCTGTTGAGAAATGCCAGCGTTGAGCCTCTGGTTCACTCAGCAAGCGTCTACTCTGTGCCTGAGCTGGGCCAGGATCTGGGGGCAGAGAGGAATAGATGCAGTCCCTGACCTTTGTGCACAGTAAATATGTAGAAAATTCCAAACATGATGGTGACCCTGTGTCAGGAACCTCAGGGCTCAAAGTACAGATGGTGGCAGTGTCTCCCTTGGGAGGCGACTCTGGGGCCTCATCCTTACCCACAAAGAGCTATGTGCTCTCCCAGGGGCCCTGGGTGTGTGTGGAGGATATAGCGCGGCCACAGGAAGCACCAGGAGAGTAGAGCATGAGGGGCTGCAGCTTGGGTATGGCGGGCAAGTCAGCAATGGCAGCTTTTGATAGGCCCCTAATGTCCAGTGAAGGAGCCTGGACTTGACTCATCGGCTGTGAGCAGCACTGAAAGATTTTTCAGCGCAAGGGACCCATTCTGTTGTCTCTGTTAACCATATAGTCTAACCCTGTTCAGCTTCTGAGTGCAGGACACTGATAAAAGGAGGGGCCCTCAACTGGCCATTTCCTACCAGCTGCCTTGGCAAGCAGAGGGCATTTTTAAACCAGTCCCCAGGTGACTGTGCTGTGTGTGGTCTGAGCACAGACTCATGTCCTCCACCGTGTTTACCAGCATATTTCTTATCTTATTTTCTTTTGAGAAGAAAATCAAGAGAAACAGTTTTTCTTCCTAATTCCTTCTCACTTACTTAGTATTTTTTATTCATGTTACTACCAGCAGAGAATGGAAGTTTAAAAACAGCCTCTCTCACCAGCAAACACATTTTGCCCTGCCCCACCCCAGGATAAGACAGCAGTTGATGAGGGGCTATGAGGGGCTGACCTCCTGCTCTGCTGCCCTGAAAGGCAGAGGAAAGAGGGAGCCAGCCCCGCAACTCCTCCTGGCCCTCCTGGATTTGGCCATGGCAGAGCTCACTTATCCAGAGATGCCGGAACCAGATTCTCGGGCTGTAGCTGCCACCTGGTCATATTCTACTCCAAAGGAGCTTAATTCTCCACTCGAATGAGGGGGAATCAAACTTTTTCAAGTGGCTTGAACATTTTAATTTGTTTGGAACATTTTATTTTATTTATTATTAAATCATAGCTGTGTACATTAATGCGATCATGGGGCACCATACACTGGTTTTATAGACCATTTGACACATTTTCATCACACTGGTTAACATAGCCTTCCTGGCGTTTTCTTAGTTACTGTGTTAACACATTTATATTCTGCATTTACTAAGTTTCACATGTACCCTTGTAAGATGCACCACAGGTAGAACATTTTAATATTAATAAACTTTTCCAGTACACAAATAGAATACATGCTCACATTAGTAAATCAAAATATTAAGAAAATGAAAATGCCCTGAAATTTGCCTCAGAGACAACCACCTGCTGAACTTCTTGTTACCTGAATCCACACACCTAGAGATGGGTTCCTTCGTGGAAGTGGAAAGTTTTGCCTGGTTTGTTTTTTTTTAATTATTTATTTATTTATTTTTGGAGACAGTCTCAATCTGTTGCCTAGCTTGGAGTGCACAACTCCTGAGGTCCAACAATCCTCCTGCTTTAGCCTCTGGAGCAGCTAGGATTACAGGCTTAGCTAATTTTTGTATTTTTTTTGTAGAGGTGGGGATCTCACTTTTTGCCCAAGTTGGTCTCAAACTCCTGGCCTCAGGCAATCCTCCTGCCTTGGCTTCCCAAAGTACTGGGATTATGGCAGGTGCAGTGGTTCATGCCTGTAATCCTAGCACACTGGGAGGCTGATGTGGGAGGATCCCCTGAGCTCAGGAGTTTGAGACCATTTGAGACCAGCCTGCATAAGAGCGAGACCTCGTCTCTACTGAGGTGAGTAGAAAAAGTAGAAAAATTAGCCAGGCATTGAGGCAGGCACCTGTAGTCGCTGCTACTTGGGAGGCTGAGACAGGAGGATCACTTGAACCCAGGAGTTTGAGGTTGTCGTGAGCTAGGCTGATGCCACAGTACTCTAGCCTGGGCAATAGATTGAGACTACTCTATCTAAAAAAAAAAATTGAAATCAAGGGACTGGGATTATAAGCATAAGCCACTGCACCTGGCCAGCCTAGCAGTTTTTTGTTTGTTTATACATAATATAAACTTTTTCTAGGTTAGTGACTAGAAACAGCCATCCTTTAAAATGACTGCATAGTATTTTATTACATGGACAAGTTTTAACTGTTGTCCCTCAATATTCATTTCCATTTTTCCCCATTCTTAACATCTTTGTGGACTGATTATCTCCTTCGACTTTTAAATTCTTACATGTGGTAGAGCTGCAGGAGAGGACATGTCCATTTTCAACTTCAAATATTTATGTGAATGCATTCTCAGTCCAGCCTAGGCAGATTTCCACTCTCACCTCAGTGTATAAAAAGCTTGTGCTTCCCCCACGCTCCGGGGAAGTCCTCGATGTCAACATCAGGCTTCAGGAACTGCAAAGGATTCTGCAGCGATCTTGTCTGTGGCCATGAAAATCAGCGTGACCACATAACCACATTTGTGTCTAAAATGCCTTCTGTCAAAATGTAGAATTGAAGCCTCTCTTAGAGCTTAAAATAACTATAAAAGTCATCAAATCCAGACCTCTGACAGATAAGGGCTCTGTGGCTCCAAGAGGTCAGTGTCCTTTCCAGGTATTGGCAGAGCATGTATGGTACCCAGTTCTTGTGCTCCTGGCCACACTGCCCCTCCAGGACACCTTAAGTTTCCCTGTCACACAAACACCATTCCTTTCCCTCTCCCCACTTGCACAAGGTTCTTTTCTTCTACAGGACAGTAGGATCACACTTTCCGTCCCTCGGTTCCTGGTCAGTTTTTATGCTACCCAGGAACGTGGTTGGTGTTGCTTCTCCTTGGCAGGCTCCATGGCTAGCAGGTTAGGTTCCTGGCAATAACCTCCAGATTGTTGTTTAGGTGACTTCCACTCCCTACCAGTGTGTAACACTTAGTGCTGTCCCCCTCCTCCTTCTGGAAACTATGGCCTCCATTATTGCAACATCCTGGTTCCCTCCTTTCTCTCAGTGCTCCTGCCATGCTCCCTACTTGCCTCTCCTTTTTGTCACTTTGTGACACCGTTTTCAAAGGTCACTCTTCAGTTTTCTTCCGTCACCTCTTCACAAACAGTCCTGACTGGTTGTGGCCCTGTTTACCCTGTTAAGACCCATTTACTCTTTAGAATCCTGGTCCTACATTTCCTCCGAGTCTCTGTAGCTTGGGGTTCCTCAGCCTTGGCACTGTTGATGCTTTAGGATGGATAATTCTTTATTGGGCGGGAGGGACTTCCCTATTCCTTGTAGGTCCTGGCTTCTGCTGACTAGATGGTAAGCACCCACTCAGTTCTGACAAGCTGAAGTATCTCCAGACCTTGCAAGCATCTGCGTGACAGAATCGCCACTGCCTTAGCTAGACTCAACATCATCAAAACAAAACTTCTGCCTGCTGCTCCCCAACTAAAATGGGATTAGCCAGATGCCCTAAGATTCCAGGATGACTTCAAGAAAGGACAAGGAGACAGAGGGAGAGGAGGAAGGGTCACAGAATTCTGAGAGTCAGAGGAGTCGCGGGGTCCTTTTGGGTTCAGGTGTCCTGAGCTAGCACGGCCTCCTTTCCCTGTAAGCTTAGACACATTCTTGCATGCTTCTTAGCATAGGATGTCAACTGGTGATGTGAAAGGTGAACCTTCATCCCATCCCTGCTCAGACCAATACCTTCATGTTTACTTGAACAGGTCTAGGGCAGAAGTGTCAAAAATCGTCTTTGCCATAGCTTTCGGCTGTATAAACAAGACCACTGGTATTGCCTCCCCAAGACCAAGCCTGGCACAGGGTTGGTGTTTAGTAAGTAATGGTTGGATGACTCATTTTAACATTGATTGTCCCAGGTGGTGGGACCAGGTGTAATACTTTTATTTTCTTTTGCGTTTTTTTCATTTTTACGCCTTTCTTTATTGAGAATATTTATAACTTTGTAAGCATGGAGGAAAATGCATGAATACTTTCTCATAAGTCAGAAAAACGGACTGGACCTCATTCCACATGTCTTGCCTCCCCAGGTCTGACCTACGAGAAACATGGCAACCAGCGCTGTTCCCAGTGACAACCTTCCCACGTACAAGCTTGTGGTGGTGGGAGATGGGGGTGTGGGCAAGAGTGCCCTCACCATCCAGTTTTTCCAGAAGATCTTTGTGCCTGACTACGACCCCACCATCGAGGACTCCTACCTGAAACATACAGAGATTGACAATCAGTGGGCTATCCTGGACGGTGAGACCTGAATGGCCGCCCTGCACGGGGGGACGTTCGGTGGGAGTATAAGGCAGAGTGGACAGGCTTCAGTGTGGCAAGATTGTTTTCTTCATTTGGTGTTACAGGATGGATAGTAGAAGGCTGTGCATAGTTTCCAGGGTGAACTCTGAACAGGGAAGGCCTCAGAGGACTTGAAAAGCTTTATGGAAACCAAAATGTGCATTCAACAAAGAGGCGAGGCTAGAATCCTGCCAACTCAGTGATGTCATACTTGTTATTACTTGCTGATCAGAATCTCTGATTAACAGTTAGGAATGTCTCTAATTAATGAAAAATGGAAAAACACATTATTTCTAAATGAACACAGGTTAGTTGGTAATTGTCCTTTGGAGGGAGAAATCTTGCATCTGACATTGTATCTCTGGTTGAGTGTGAGTTATTCTAGTACTCAGCGTGGTAGCCAGGCAACTGCAGCAGCATCTCCAAGGAACTTACTAGAAATTCTAATTCTTGGGCCCATTCTGACTCAGAAATTCTGAGGCTGGGGCCTGACAACCTGTGTCTTAACACATCCTCCACTGAATGCTAAGGTTAGAGAACCACTGCTCTGTTTTTTTATTGATTATTGCTTTTATTGTCCGAGTCTTCCTCTTAAAAAAAGATCCATTAATCATAATGTCAGTCTAGGAGGAGAGCTTGGAAAATCAGTAGGATACAAGTCCTCTGTCAGATATGTGATTCGCAAATATTTTCTCCCAGTACATGGCTTTTCATTCTAACAGTTTGTTGCTGAGACCAAAGTTTTTAATTTTGATATAATCCAGTTTATCATTTTGTCCTTGTATATATTATGCTCTTGATGTTGTGTCTAGAAATGCCTAATGTGCCTAATCTAAGACCATAAAGGGATTTTCCTGTATTTTCTTCTAAAAGTTTAACGGATTTAGCTTTTACATTTAGGCTTATGATTTACCCTGAATTAATTTTATAAATACTGTGGATATGAATCAAAGTTCATTTTTCTGTATATGGATATGTAGTTATTCCAGGAATGATTGTTGAAAGACTTGTCCTTTTCCCACTGAATTGCATTTATACCTTTAGTGAAAATTAGTTGTCCATATATTTTCTTACCATATGTATCTTAACATTAGTACCATACGGACTTGATAACTGTTGCTATATAATAAATCAGATAGTATTAAGGCTCCAACTTTTCAAAGTTGTTTTGACTAGTCCAGGTCCTGGTTATTTCTATATTTTTATATGAATTTTAAAACCAGTTACATTCTAAAATTCAATGTTTCAATTGTGATTGTGTTGAATCTGTAGATCAGTTTGAGAATTGACACTTTAACAATGTTGAACTTTCCTACCTATGAACACAACATCTCTTCTTATTTATGTAAGTCTTTAACTTCTCTCATCAATTGTTCGGTAGTACTTAAAGTACATAGGTCTTTTACATATTTTATCAGATTTATACCTACGTATGTATTGATGCTATTGTAAATTTTTTTTTTTTTGAGATTCTGTGGCCCCAGCTAGAGTGCAGTGGCATGATTACATCTTACTGTAACCTCAAACTTCCAGGCTCAAGCAATCCTCCTGGTTCAGCCTCCAAAGTAGCTGAGATTACAGGCATGCACCACCTTGCTTGGATAATTTTTTCTATTCTCTTATTGTCTTTTTAATATTTGTAGAATCTGTAATGATAGCACATCTCTCATACCTGCTATTTATTGGTAGCTTGTGTCTTCTCTCTCTTTTTTTTTTTTTGAGAGACAGAGTCTTGTTGGGTTGCTCAGGCTGAATCACATCTCTCTGTAATCTCAAAATTCCTGGGCTCAAGTGATCCTCCCACCTCAGCCTCCCCAGTAGCTATGAATACAGGTACATGCTACCACACCCAGCTAATATTTTTATTTATTTATAGAGACTTAGTCATATTATGGTGCACAAGCTGGTCTGCTACTCCTGGGCTCATGTGATCTTACCACCTCAGCCTCCCAAAGTGCTGGGACTATAGACATGAGCCACTGTGCCCAGCCTGTATCTTCTGTTTTTTTTTTTTTCTCCTGATTAGGTTGGCTAGTGATATATCAATATTATGATTTTCTCAAAGAACTGGCTAGGTCCATTGATTTTTTTTTTTCTCATTTGCTTCGATTGATTTTCAGTTTTTATTATTTCCTTTTACCTTCTTACTTTGAATTTAATTTTTTCTTTTTTTAATTTTTTCAAGGGGAAACTGATATCATTTCCTGATCTGAGATATTTCTTCTCTAAGAAATCCATTTGGTGCTCTAAATTCCCCCTAACTGCTCCTTTAGCTGCACCCCACAAGTTTTAATATGTTGTGCTTTCATTTTCATTCAGTTCAGAATACTTTCTCTTAGTAACTTCCCTTTTAATTTCTTCTTAACTCATACGTTTTTTAGAAGCATTTTCAAGTATTTCGGCATTTTCCTGAGATATTTCTGTTCTTGATCTGTATTTTAATTTCATTGTGTCAGAAAACATACAGTGTATTATTTGAATTTGGTTTTTTTTTTTTTTGAGACAGAATCTCACTTTGTCACCCTCAGTAGAGTGCTGTGGCATCAGAGCTCACAGCAACCTCAAACTCCTGGGCTCAAGTGATTCTCTTGCCTCAGCCTCCCAAGTAGCTGGGACTACAGGTGCCCGCCACAATGCCTGGCTGTTTTTAGAGATGAAGTCTCTGCTCTGGCTCTGGCTGGTCTCCAACCTGTGAGCTCAGGCAATCTACCCACCTTGGTCTCCCAGAGTGCTAGGATTACAAGTGTGAGCCACCACACCCAGCTATTATTTGAATTTTTAAAAACCCATTGAGTCAGCTCAAAATAATCTTTATAAAAAAATAAAAATAAAAACTATTGAGGCTTGTTTTATTGCTCAGAATATGGTCCATCTTGTTCCGTGTGAATATGAAAAGAGCATGTATCCTGCTGCTGTTGGGTGGAGTGTTCTATGAACATTAATTCGATCAAGTTGGTTGATAGCATTGTATAAATCTTTTGTCTCCTTGTTTATTTTTCACCTACTTTTTCTGTCAATTATTGAGAGAATAATTGAATTTCAAAGTATAATTGTAGAGTTGCCTAAGTTCCCTTTTAGTTTTGTCAACTTTTGCTACAGGTATTATAACATTCTCTTGTTAAGTGTATAGATGTTTAGAACTGATATATCCTCCTGAGAAATCAGCCCTTTGAATGTTATGAAATGACTTTCTTCATCCCTGGGTTTTTCCTCCCTGCCCTGCAGCCTGGAAATTCTCTCAAGGCAATACACTATATATTTATAGACACTCTCACCTCTTTTGTGTCCCATCTCTCAAGGATCACTGTTGTTTATTGCCTGGTGTCTTGAAAACTGTTGTTTCACATATATATATATTTTTTTATTGTTGGGGATTCATTGAGGGTACAATAAGCCAGGTTACACTGATTGCAATTGTTAGGTAAAGTCCCTCTTGCAATCATGTCTTGCCCCCATAAAGTGTGACACACACCAATGCCCCACCCCCGTCCCTCTGTCCCTCTTTCTGCTTCCCCCCCATAACCTTAATTGTCATTAATTGTCCTCATATCAAAATTGAGTACATAGGGTTCATGTTTC
Source organism: Nycticebus coucang (assembly GCF_027406575.1). Classification (NCBI taxonomy): domain Eukaryota; kingdom Metazoa; phylum Chordata; class Mammalia; order Primates; family Lorisidae; genus Nycticebus; species Nycticebus coucang. The sequence goes on from NC_069787.1 coordinate 105,343,196, forward strand.
ACATATTTTGTCTTCTTTTTGGTTGTTTCAGGTGAGAAGGTAAATCTGGTCCCTGTTATTCCATCTTGGTCAGAAGTCGAAGTAAATCATCACTTAAAGAAAACAAAACTAAAAGAAACTACAAAAAATAAAATAAAACTGTGACTATACTAAAAAAATACTGTATTATTAACAGGGTGGCCATAAAGTTTGTGTAAGGGTATATATTATGGCATATGAATTATTTCTCAATTTTATAAAAACACCATTTTTTAGAGGCTTGTTTGCAGCCTGGGGACTTTAAACAGTCCTACCAGATATCAAACACATTTCAGCCTCAGGGACATGGCATTTTGTCTTTGTCTAGAATTTTCTGTAGAAATAACTCTCTTCATGTCGATCGCTTTGTCTAAGAGGTCTTCTCTGACCAAACCCTCTACACTAGTATCTACTCCCACTTCTGGTCCTTTCAATCCCCTTGTCCAACTCTCTTTTTCTTTATTCTACCTTTTACTGTTGAACATATTATATGCTTGTTTGTTTGTTTGCCTTTTTGTAACTGTATGAGAACAGTGACTTTATTTTATTTACTGTAATATCTCTAGCATCTAGAACACTGCTCAAGTCACAGCAGGTCCTCAGTAAACATTTGTGAAGTGCCTCCTCAAGAGGCCAAGATGGGAGGATCACTTGAACTCAGGAGTTTGAGGCTGCAGCAAGCCTGGGCCACAGAGTGAAACCCCATATCTTTAAAAAAGAAAATTGGGGCGGCGCCTGTGGCTCAGTTGGTAAGGCGCTGGCCCCATATACCGAGGGTGGCGGGTTCAAACCCGGCCCCGGCCAAACTGCAACCAAAAAAAAAAAATAAATAAAAAAATAAAATTGCAGAATGAATAAATGAATGAGTAAATCCTGAACAGTGCATGTTCAGTTGCAGATTTGATAAGCTAGCTATATGTTTTCTCGTTTTTTTCCCTATAATTTCTATTTTAATGGTTATAAAGTATAAGGATATATATATATACCAGAAAAACATGAGCTAAAGGCAGAATGAAAAATATTTGGGCAGTGACTTCACGTAACAGAAAAAAGCATTTCTCCTTATGCTCAGTTCCAAAACAACTAGCATCTCCTGACACTTGCCTCCTTCTGAGTTTTCATTTACTGGATGATTAATGGACCCTCAGCTTGAAGTCTAAGGGTGGTTTGGCTTCCTGGGAGAGGCTGGAAAGGCAGCAGGAGCCTTGTGTGTTACAGTTTGCCACTCCCGTGGCTGGCCATGGGAAATGCTGTGATTGGCAGCGCCTCTTGGGAAGCAGATTCAACCCAGGGTGATTGCATTGCTGATACTGTGTGTTGTTGAAGCAACTGGAGTCCCCTGATCATGAATAGTGCTGTTTTCTTTGCTACTCTGAATCGCTGTCTATCCCCTGTAGTCCTCTCACTGCAAGCATACCTATTTTGCCTCCAGATGCTGTGTGATGCCACGGCACTCTACCCAGGGCCATAAAGTGAAACTCTGTCTCTACAAAAAAGAAAAAAAAAAAAAAGAATATCATATTCTCACCAAAATATCTATGCTTTTCTGGTCCACGATGTCTAGTTCTGGTTCAACAAATGGTTTAAGTTCTTCTTCATGTCCTGCGTTGAGCTGGCTGCCCATGATTTCCTCCAGAGTGCCACATTTAACTAGATTTAGCACCAAGAAACATTTGAGAAGTTTTTTACAGTCTGTAGAAAGGGATTGTATATTTCCCTCTTAATATGCTTGCTTCCCCGTTCCTTCAGGTTTTGCCCAAGAAAGGAAAGTGAGCCAGTGATCAGAAGATACAGGATGACCCCGAATCTCTCCACACATTGACCTTGGGCCTGTCACGTTTCTTGCCTTGGAAGAACTCAGGGGCTGAGTATTGAGGAGTGCCACAAAATGTTTCTAGTTTATTTCCAAAAGTAAATTTATTGCTAAAACCAAAATCTGCTATTTTGATGTTCATTTTGGGCATCTATAATAGATTTTCAGCCTTAAGGTCTCTGTGAACCATCCATTTTTGATGGCAATATTCCACTGCAGGCACACTGTCTGAGTTTAACTCTTGCTACTTCTTCCTCTGTTATTCCATGTTCAATGAAATAATCAAATACTTCACCTCTACTTGCATATTCCATGATTGTGTAGAGTGTTTTTCCAGTTTCAGTGACTTTGAATAACTTCACTATATTTGGATAATTTAAACTCATCATTATTCTGACTTCTCTGAAGAGCCTTCGTAGACTTGTTGGATTAAATTATGTTTTGTCAAGTACTTTTATTGCAGTTTCTCTGCCCGTAAGGATATGTCTTGCCAGCTTCACTTTTGAAAATTCTCCTTGCTGATTATTTTCAATAGTCTGTAGTTTCCTTTGATGGCTCTTCATCTGCATAGGAAGCTCCAGAGTGGCCGGTGTGAGAGGTAACTTGTTGATGCCCATCTCTATGGGCAGAGAGTCCCCAGAGTCATTATCCCCCTGATGACTCCTGGATCCTTGCCTTCCTCAAGCATTTGTTTATTCAGGCTACACACAGTCTCAGCTTGCCTGCCACCTTCAGGCTGTACTCCACGTCCCAGGCCACTGCAGCATCCTTACAGTCCAAGTCAACAACCTCTCCACGCCATGCACTGCAGGTGACAGTGGCTCCCTCAGTGACAAGTCTCTGGCCCACACAGCCTGCCATTCCACAGCTTCCCAAAGGTGCCCATGTGGAAAGCACGTGTGTTTAGCTTGGGAAGCAGCTCATACTTGGGAAGGTTGCAGCTGCCAGAGCTGGGGACTGGGTCCTTCCTCCCATGTGCTCTGTAGTATGTTGGCCTAAATGGCTGCCTTCAGCCATGTTCCTGTTTTCTTTTTTTCTAATGCACATTAAAATAAATGTGTATAGCCATTAAAATAAAAAACTTACATTTATGCACTTTCTAAAATCACTTTATTACCCATTAGAATATATACCATCACCTGCTACTTTCCTGTCTATATGAATTTGACTCCATACCTCACAGAAGTGCTATGCTAAGTGAAATCATGTAGTGTTTGTCGTTTTGTGACTGGCTTATTTTAATTCATGTAATGCATTTAAAGTTCATCTATGTTGCAGTATGTGTCTGAATTTTCTTCCTTTTTAAAGCTGAGTGATATTCCACTGTTTGTATGTGCCATGTTATTATCTATTCATCTGTCAACAGACACTTTGGTAACTTCCACCTTTTGGCTATTGTGAATAATGCTGCTATGAACAAGGTGTACTAATATCTGCTTAAGACCCTGCTTTCCTTCTTTTGTCATAGAATTCTTGTGTGCCTGTTTTTTCTGTTGTGTTAGGGCTGGAAGGCTGCTAAGCTGTCTGTGGTGTCAGCCTGTCACTGTCCACTTGTGGAGACCAAGGTGCAGGTAGAGAGCAACTGGCCTGGGGTCCAGCCTCGCTAGCAGGATAGCCAGGCCATGGGCCTTTTGACTGTGCCATGCGTGTCCTTCACCTTGTCCTGCTGCTACCTACTTTGGCCCAAGCCTCAGGCCTCTAAAGGTGGGATGCTGGCCAGATCCTTTGCTCACGTACAACAGGGACATGTGTTTGTGGGGTTTTCTACCCAGATGGCTCCCAGCCCTACCCTTGACTTAGCCCGTCTCTAGGACTGTGGATCCTTCTTCCTTTCAGTGGAGAACAGCCGTGGGCTCTGAGTCTCAGACACCCCTTCCTATCTTGGCACTCTTTGGCCCAGCTCTGCAGCCTCTCTGTCCTCCATCTTTCCAGAAAGGGCTTAGCCTTTGCAAAGAGCAAATGCCTGGCTCTTCTCCTGCACCCTCAGAAGTGGGACATTTCCACCCTGGCTTCTACCCAAATCTCACACACAAGTGCTGTTGTCTTCTCAGAGGGGCCTGAACCTGGCTATTCCCCGAACACTTGAATCTACTTTCTTCTGGGTGCCAAGAGAACAGTGGAAGGGCAGGGATTTTTTCTGAGCTGGCTTTACCCAGTAGGCTTCTATGCTCAGCAGCCCTTAAGCCAGCTGTAGAGTGGGCACTACCCATGGGCCCCGACCAAGAATGGGGTGCAGGCAGAGCTGGCCTATCTTCCAACCATCCTCCCCTTCCCCTTCTGGCACTGATGTGGATGGAATTTCCCTCTTTCCTTTTGTGAGGGAGCATGGCTGCTGGCCTGGGATTATGAAACCCAGCCTGCCCCTTTGTCCTGGTTGCCTGGGCTTCACTGATCTTCCAGTGCCTGGGGCAGTGCTTGCTGGTAGAAAGCTCCTCCTCACACTGAGGCAATTCTCTCACATCCTCTCCTGCTGTTACTCCTTCTGCCCTCAGCAGTGACAGCTGTTCCTAAGGACCAAGGCTCTTCTTGAAGGCCCTATGCTAAATGCTTTTACAAGGATTGCTTTATTCCATCTTTGTAACATTTTGCTGAATCAAGATTAGTGAGACGAATTGAGATGAGTGTCATGAGATTAGATCACTTCACAGGTGAGCACAGCTGCTCTGCAGCCAGTATTCTTCAGTACTGCTATGCTAGTTGGTGAAATAGTGGAATACTCTGTACCATGGGAAAGTTGCTGCAGCCCTGTGTCCCAGGGGAGGGCCCCTGGGGTCCCCAGGCCTCCTGTTGCAGCCCCTGTCAAGCGGCTCTCTGACTGGTCCTGCCCCTGCAGGCAAAGGACCTGAGGCTCAGAGAGCGGAAGGGAATCAGTTGTGGGTCACATACCTGATGAGAGCCCCCTTCCTTCTGACCTCAAAGTCAGGGATCTTAATCTTGCTCTATGCTCATCACAGCCCCACTGGCCAATGTGGGAGCTGAAGGACCCACTGCTAGCCACAGACCTAGAGTCAGCTCGGGGAGGCTTGAGCTCTATGACGAATTGTCAGTGGAGTTCTCATAGTAAGTCTCAGCACAGCCTGGGCAGACTCCAAACATGTCAGTACCCCAAACTCCAGATGTGTTCCTCTTTCATTGTTGGCAATCAGAGCATATACTCTTGCAGTTAATGCAAAGTTTTGACCAAAAATCAGAACTCCACATTGATCTCCATTAGAATTTATGTGACCAGTTTAGACTAAGCATACCAGCCTGACCCTGCCCGTGGGTCTACGATCTCTCTTGTCTGCCCTTGTATGGGGTGGTGCGACCTGCTTCAGACCCTGGTGCCACCTCTGTCAGCTTGTGTTCTGCGCTCACCCCAGGTCTGATGGCTGGAGGTTACTGTTCCCTTTTGGCAGAGACAGTCTCTGAACAAAGACCTTTTACTGTCATTGGTGAGATCTGTATCCAAACAGGATAGAAACAGGTTATGAATGAGATAGGTTCTATAACCTATCTGATAACAGGACCAGTTTATGAATGAGATAGGTTCTATAGATTTGGTCTAAAGTTGAATTTGTATGTAAGTTGAAACAGGTGCATTTACCTGTTACCTGTAATAGCCTCTATTTGTAAGTGTGAGTTGTACGTAAGTCAGATGTTTGTAACTCAAGGACTGCCTGTTTATCCTCACAGTTGTTGCAAAGAGCATATGAAAAAAATTCAGGTTATAAGCTCCTAGAAGAGGGGGACTGTGTCCTTCACCCCTCACTGTATCTCTCTGAAGGCAGCCTGGATCTGGCATCTATTAGGTGCTTAATTGTCATTTATTGAGGGAAGGAGGAAGGGAACTAGGCACCTCACAAAGGGCTTGCACATAATAAACTTCAATAGATGCTATTGTTATGATTACTTTAGTGTGATTTATATTATTATCTATGAGGATGGCTTAGTACGTTCATGAATAGGCCCCATCACCTGTATGGATAGGGACCACTGACCCATGCCCCTCTGTCTGGGGAGGCCTAGGAGTGGGGCTCAAGCCCCTGACTTAGGGATACCACCTTTTCCCCCAGTAGTGAATTGGACCCTGAGTCTTGTGTACCTGGGTATGTTCACTAATCCATTCAGCAAATACTTCTGAGCACCTGCTGTGTACTTGACTTTCTTTGGGGCTCTGAAGATATAGCAATTGGCAAATCAAAGCCTCTGCTCTCATAAAGCTTATGTTTTGTGGGGGAGGGAGGACAGACCATAAACAAATACATGTGGTGTCAGGTGTTGTTAAATACCACCAAGGAGGAAAGACAAACTGAAGGAAAGGGAAGCAGACAATGAGAAAGGGCATTACTATCTCATGTGGACTGGCCAAGGAGGCCTTTCTGGTAAGGTGATGCTGGAGCAGAAAGGAGAAAACTATGCCTACCTCTGGGAAAGGGACTCTCAGGCCGTGAGTGTCAGGTACATAGGCCCTGAGGCAGGGGTGTGCCTGGCCTGTTTGGGGAATAGCTAGAAAGCCAGGATACACAGCAGATGAGGGGGAGGCTGCCTGGAGAGGTCAGAGAGGCAGCTGGAGGGGACTGATCTCATAGGGCCTTGAAGGTGAATAAGAAGCCTTTGGGGGGTTTCCAGCAGAGGAGGGACATGATCTGACATATGTCTTAAAAGGTTCTCTGTGGCTTCAGTGTGGAGAGCAGACTATGGGGGAACCAAGACAGCATTAGGGAGACCAGTTAAGAGGCTCCTGGTCGTGGATCAGGGCACTGGCAGAGGAGGGGGAAAAGAGGTGGGTTCTGGAAACATTTTGAAGGAAGAAACAACAGGATTTGTTGATAGAATATATGAAGGGTAAAGGTTAGAGAGGGAAGACTGTTTGGCCTGTACAACTGGTAGAGTGCGGTTATGTTTGTCAAGGTTAGGAAGACTGGTAAAATGCAAGTTCTAACGGGAATTCGAGTCTAATTTTGGACATGTTAAGTTTGAGATGCCTTTTACACATACATGTGGTAGCCAGAACAGCAGCTGGATGTCTCAGCCTAAAGGAGAGACACGTGGGCTGGAGATGGAAAGCTGTAAATTGAGATGAAAATCTGCAAGTCATCGTGTAAAACCATGAAATGACAGATCACCAAGGAGTGAACGTGGTTAGAGAAGGACTCACTAATGTGTAGAGGCTAGGAAGGGAAAGAGAGGACCAGGCCCTGCAGTTGGAGAAGACCCAAGTGAGAGTCTCCAGGCAAGTGAAAAAGGTACTTGTCAATGGAAAGAGCCATCAACCACATCGGATGCTGGCAAGGAGCCCAGTGGGAATGAAGACTAAGAAGTAAACATTGGATTTAGTGACATGGAGGTCATTGGGGACTTGAGTAGATCTGTTTTGGTGGAGTAGTTGGGAATGAAATTCTGATTGGAGTGAGCACAAGAAAGAGTGGGGGAGAGAATGAGCAGATGTGGAGACTAGTCAAGTCAAAAGAATACAGCTATAGAGAGGAACAGAGAAATGGACAGCAGCTGGAGGAAGAGATAAGGCTGGGGTGGGGTTTTTGTTTGTAATTTTTACATTAACCTTGATTTTTTTTTTTATTATTAAATCATAACTGTATACAATGATATGATTATGGGGCATCATACACTGACTTCATAAACCATTTGACACATTTTTATCACAGTGGTTAGCATAGCCTTTCCGGCGTTATCTCAGTTACTGTGCCAAAACATTTACATTCTACATTTACCAAGTTTCGCAAATACCCCTGTAATATGCACCACAGATGTGATCCCACCGATTCCCCTCCCTCTACCCACCCCCCCCTTTCCCACTTCCCCTATTGTTAAGCTGTAGCTGGGTTATAGCTTTCATGTGAGAGTCCCAAATTAGTTTCATAGTAGGGCTGTGTACATTGGGTATTTTTTCTTCCATTCTTGGGATACTTTACTACCTTGATTTTTTAAGATGAGAGAAATTACAGCATGTTTATACACTGATGGAAATAAACTGTAAGAGAACACGATGGTGCAGGAAGAGGAACGACAGCAGCAGTGATGTCCTCACGTGGGAGTTGAGGGATAGGAGCCAGTGCCCAGCCTGAGGGGATGGGCTTAGACAAGAGCAAGGCTAGTCAGCAAGAGGGCAGGTGAAGAAGGTATTTCAGAGAAATGGAGATAGGATGGGTTTTTTCTATATCAATTTTTTTATTGAGAAATAATTCATATGTAAAATTCACATGTAGTTCAGTGGTTTTTATTATATCCACAAAGTTGCACAAGCACAAATTGCTGATTCACAAATCATAATCATTGGAATCATCACTATCTAATTCCTGAATGTTTTTATCACCCTCCCCCTAATACCCCATACTCATGAGGAATCACTCCTTATTCTTCCTTCTCCTCAGTCCCTGAAACCATTAATCTGTTTTCTGCCATCCTGGATTTGCCTGTTTGGGACATTTCATATAAATGGCATCATACAACACATAGTCTTTTGTGGCTGGCCTGTTTCATTTAGCACAGTATTTTCAAGGTTCATCACCCTGTAGTATCACCAGAATTTCACTTCTTTTTATGCATGGATGATAGTCTAGTATGTGGATATACTACCCTTTGGTTATTTCTTCACCAAATTAGGGGACATTTGAGTTGTTGATACTTTCTGGCTATTTGGAATAATGTTGCTCTGAACATTCATGCATAGTTTTCTGTGTGGACTTATGTTTTAAACACCGTTGGGTTTATACTTAGAGATGGAATTGCTGGACTGTGTGGTAGCTCTACATTTACCATTTTGAGGACCAAACTGTTTTCCAGAGTGGCTGTGCCATCATATGTGTAGAAGGTGCCAGCAGTGTAGAAGGGAGCTGCCACCTCTGAGGGGGATTCATTTGCAGAGATATGCAGGGCTTATCTCCTGATGGATCTGTTCCAGTTTCTCAACTGAGAATGGAAGCTGGACAAGAGGGGAGGTGACGGGCAATGGTTGCCCAGAGAACAGGAGAATGCCCAGAGAAGGATGGGTGGTGGGGGCTTAGAAGGCCCTGGAAGTTGGTTCTCAGGACTTTAAAGAGAGCCAAGCCAGCGAGCAGCCACGGGTTTCTCCTCTCAGCCACACCTGGCTGCCAGGTATAGGTGTGGAGTAGGTGGAGAGTTTGGTGTAAGCAGGTGGTAGAATGTAGGAAGCAAGGCCTTTGTCTTCCTTGTCTTCCTCACTGCTCCTATTCACAGGCCTTGGGGACACTGCTGTTTGCTCCCTGCTTAAAGGCAGGCCAAGGAGCAGAGCAAGGCTTGGACCCAGGCAGGCTTCAGTTCAAGTCCCACCTCAACTGCTCTCTAGCAGCATGAACCTGACCAGGTCACTGGCCTTGCTCTGCCTCAGCGTCTTGCAGTTTGCACATCAACTCGGGATGGACCAAGTGAGTGAAAACTTTTCCAGCACCATCTTACTCCATCCCCACAGCTACACTAGCCTCCAGAAGCAGCATCCCCTGGGGCTGGCAACCAGCGCTTCTTCCCAATGCTGTCCTGAAATCAGTGCTGAGGAGGTTGGGGCTACTGGCAAAGGGAGTTTTCCCCATGGCCTACTGCAGAGCTTTAGCTCCCTCCCCTTTTGAGAGTCCCAAGGGGCCCAGCTGTCCACGCCCCAGTGGCATTTTGGAGAAGTTGCAGAAAGCAACTTTTTCTGGGAACGATGCATCTAGCCCTTCTGCCCAGCATCCAACCCTACTCCATATATACCCTTTACCCAGAAAGGAGAGAACAAATTAAAATGGTAAAGAGCACGTATGACTATATATATGCTCAACTAAGAAAGGGCACAGGCTTCCCCACCTAACTCTTCTGTAAAATGGACATAATCATTCCTGCTTTCTACAGTGGGTCTGTGGATTAGAGATTGGTAGACAACTCTAGGCAGGGTCCTTGGAGGCATATTATCTCTAAAAATGATTATCTTTGTTGGGTATCCCAGTGCCCTTGTTTCATCCTGAAGGGGGCATCATAAAAGTTAAAATGTTAGGGCGGTGTCTGTGGCCCAGTGGGTAGGGTGCGGCCCCATATACCAAGGGTGGCGGGTTCGAACCTGGCCCCAGCCAAACTGCAACAAAAAAATAGCCGGGCGTTGTGGCGGATGCCTGTAGTCCCAGCTACTCGGGAGGCTGAGGCAAGAGAATCGCCTAAGCCCAAGAGCTGGAGGTTGCTGTGAGCTGTGATGCCATAGCACTCTACTGAGGGCAATAAAGTGAAACTCTGTCTCAAAAAGAAAAAAAAAGTTAAAATGTTAGTTTTTAGAGATTTCCCTTAAAGCAGGAGTGGGCCATTTTAATACGGTTGGGGCATTTCCGGTAGCATGCATGTGATTTGTCTAGTCATTCTGCAGGCATTTGGGGGGCCCTCGCTGGGTTCTGAAGCTTTTGGACAGTGCAGAGAAATGAAAGTCAGGCTCCTGCCCTCTGGGGCCCCCCACACACGTGAGGAGCTGGGCCAGGCCCGGAGGCACGAATTTAGAGGAACAGATGACACACACAGTAGGAAGGGTTCAAAGATCTGGGTCAGACCTGGGCCTCTTCTGAGGAGGAGGGGAACTGGACTGCATCCCAAGGCAGCAGGGACAGCTGGTGGGGAGCAGGGAAGGGCATTCTAGGTGGAGGTCATGACCTGGGCAAGGGCTTGCCTAAGATAGAGCCATAGCTTGGCTAGTCCTAGGATGGCCAGGGAGTGGTGGTTCTGGTTGAAGAAAAAGGACTAGCCAGGCAGGGGCACTTGGGCCTTGGGGAAATCAGAGGGCTTCTTCCCAGCGCATGGCCTTGAGAACATCCTTTCAACTCCCCGACCCTCAGTGACCCCATCTGTACTGAGGGGCAGTAGTACCTTTCTTCCAGGGCTGTGAAGAGGACTGAGAGGGTGAGAGGGAATAAACCCCTGGCACAGTGCTTGCCTGGCACAGTGGATGGGACTACTTTCACCCAAGGGCTCTGAACCCTGGGCCACAGGCACTGTCAGAGCTGCCAGACCCCTACTGGGGTTTACCTCCCTCTGGCAGGGCAGGGGAGAGGAGGAGGAGAGAGAGAAAGATGGGCCAAGAAGGGAGAGGAGAGGGGAAGAAAGGGAAAGGAAGTGGGTGGAGGAGGAGGTGATCTTGATGGCCACATGGGACACAGACTGGTGTCCCTCCACGCTGGCTGCCTGCCTGCCTGCTTGGGACCCGCATGCCGTGCCAGCATGGAAGGCTTGGCTTCTGAAAGCCACAAGATCCAAGGGGTGGTCTCTACTCAGGTCCCCTTCTGCAGCACTGCTGCCCCCTCTACCCCCAGGTCGGTAGCCTGGGGCAGGGCAGATGAACACACACAGCACAGACCCTCTCAGTCTCTAGAATCTGTTTCTCTTTTTCCTTCCTCCTGCCCCAGTCTGGCTCCCCCACCCCCGGCAGAACACCTCTCTGCACAGTGACTAATACTTTCTGTCTCTGGAGTCCTCCTACTTTCATGACAGCAGGCATGGGGAATGCAGACAGAATCATAATTTCTTAAAAGCGCAGCTGCCGATTATCTTGAGCCTCCCCCAGGAAGTCTGGGAGGCAGAACTGCTGACAGGGAGCCTATAACCAGGTGTATCCAGACATGAGTGTGTATGGAGGGGAGTGCTGGACGAGGCACGGACCCCCACACCAGACTGGGCCCAGCCGAGAAGCCCCCTCCTCTTCCCTGTCCTCCTAGGCCAAAGAATAGCTTTGTGCTGTTCCTGGGTGGATTTTGTCTCTTCAGTTTTATCTGCAATTATTGACATATTCAGGCCATGTATATTGTCTTGAGACAATTTTCATTTATGTTTTCTTAATCATACATTTCATCAAGAATTGAAAATTTATTGCTATAAACTGTGCATTATTTTTTATGATGAAATTTATAGTTGCACCCATCGTCATATGCCTTTTCTCATCCCAAATGCTTATTTGTTTTTTCTTTTTTTTCTCTGATAAGAATTGCTAAAGGGTTTGGTTTTTTTAAAACTGGTCCTTTGAAAGAATCAGATGCCTGTTTTTTAGGCATCAACTACTTTCTCCCTCCTCCCACTTTGGTAATTTCTACTTTTATTGATGATTTCTTCTTTCTTTGGTTTTATTTTATTTTTCCTTGTCTAGCCCCTTGATTTAAATGCTTAGTTAATTTTCAGTTTTGTTTTCTGAAATGCATTTAAAGCTGTAATTTTCCTCTAAGTACCACTTTGGCCTCAAACCAGAGGTTTTTTTGCTGTTCATTGTCCTTCAACTCTAAATTGTTTGTAATTTCTGCTTTGCTTTTCTCTTTAACTAGACAATATAGCTTTTTAAATTTTCAAGTGGATAGATTCTTTCATACTCTTGTTTCTGTTAATTTCTCTTCTGATCTTATTATTTTACAAATTGAGCAAACCTTATCTAAAAATCTGAAATCTGAAGTGCTCCAAAATCCAAAACTTTTTGAAGACTTTTATGATGCCACAGTAGGAAATTAACACAAACTTTATTTTGTATGCAGAATTATTAAAAATAATGTATGAAATTATCTTCAAGCTATGTATTAAGGTATATATGAAACACAAATGAATTTCTTGTTTTGATTTGGGTTCCCTCCTCGTATGGTTCATTACATACATGTATATGATAATATTCCAAAGTCAGAAAAAAATTCAAAATCTAAAACATATCTGGTCCCAAGCACTTTGAATAAGGAGTAATCAACCTGTATAGGAAAAACATAACCTATATGATGAGTTCTACCTTTTGGAATTTGTTGAAATGTTTATTTATGGTCTAAAATATGGCCAATTTTATTACTATTTCATGTTCTTAAGAGTACTTACTCATTTGTTTAAATGTAAAGTTTTCTCTATCTCTAAGGTTAACTTTTTCTTTTTTTTTTTGTTGGGGATTCATTGAGGGTACAATAAGCCAGGTTACACTGATTGCAATTGTTAGGTAAAGTCCCTCTTGCAATCATGTCTTGCCCCCATAAAGTGTGACACACACCAAGGCCCCACCCACCTCCCTCCATCCCTGTTTCTGTTTTCCCTCCGCTAAGGTTAACTTTTTAAATTTTATTGTTCATTGACAAATGAGTCCTTTTAGGGAGCCATTTGGTTTGAGACAAGTCTCCAGTGATATTATAGGATCTGTTGGTTCCTACTGTTTTTAAAAACAGGGAGTTTTATACATATTCATTCATTTATTAAGAGACAAGGTCTCACTCTGTTGCCCAGGCTGACCTCAAGCTCCTGGGCTCAAACGATCCTCCTTCCTCAGCCTACCAGGTAGTTGGGACTGCACACATGCCCGGCTTACATGTGTATATATATATTTTAAGCAATGTTCTTAGATGTTTATGATTCATGACTTTGGTACTTCTTGAGGCTTGTACCTTTCCCCACTGTAAATACCCTACCTTTGTCCTATTTAATGATTTGGCCTTGAATTCTGTTTTGTGGACATACTTCTTGTCTTTTGCTTAGCATGTAAGCGGATGTATTCTTTTTTATGCTTCCATTTTTCACACTCTTTCTGTATCGTTTTGCTTTATAATGTGTCTTTTGTAGGTAGTAAACAAATGAATTTTGTATTAAGTATCTGCTTTTAATAAGTCCACATAGCTCATTTGCATTTACTATAATTAGTCGCAGTTAGGCTTATTTCTGCCAGATTATTTCATGTCTACTTTTCATTATACTTGCCTATTTTTGTTAAGTTTATGTTTGCCTTTTGTGGGATTGGCTCCATTGACTTGCTCTGTTTTTCTTTCTCCTATCGATTAGGAAGTTGAGTCTGTTTCTGTTTTTCTGGTAGTTGTGCTGTGCATGTACATGTGTGTGTGCTCATACTTTCTGTCAGCATCTGGATGTAATCGAGATCTGTAGCCTCTTCCCAAATAAAGCAGGAACTTTAGCAGTAACTTACTTTTTTCCTCCTCACTCAGGGATCACCATAGAGTTTAGTTCTAAATTATCATTCATTCTCTTCAAATTATGCAACAACATTTATCTAAACTTAACTGTTAACTTTTTCTGTTTTCTCCACTTACCCCTGTAATACCACTGGTCTTTTTCGCTGATTTGTTTTTTACTTTGCTGGAGTACAGCCTCCAAGAATTCTTTTAGAAAGCATGGGTAATATGACTTCTAAAGCCTTCAGTACTTGAGATAATTATTTTCTTTTCTACAAGGCCCATTTTTATTTTCAACTCCTTATTGAGTTGTAAAATTTTTCTGAATGATCATCTTTTTAAATATCCTAGATCTCTAGTTTTTGTTTTGGGTAATATATACCTTTAAAATATGCTAATGACAATATTGCCTTAATGTTGTCTGTTCAGTTCTTTCCATCCCCACTTCAGCCAAATTCATAACATTTCCATCTGTTTTATTGATGGCAATTCTAGGCAGATTTTTTTTGAAAACAGGTTATGTTCCCTCTGTTTGAAGGTTCACCCCTGAAAAATATTGGAGAAACTGCCTCCATCTTCCCATAGTCCTTACCTGGTCCCATCTTCTTAGCCCCTTCGCTTTACACTGCAGGATGTCAGAGTTACCTGCCCATCCTAGAGCCCAGCCTCTCATTACCACATGAGACTCAGGCCCAGGGAATATGCAAGAATAGCTCTGGGAGCTGTGGACATCCCTTACATCAGGGGCACATCTTGGGCCCTTGTGTCCATCAGCTGTGCCTCTGAAGTGCTGGATGACTGACAAGCTATGGGATGGGCCATTTTCTCGGGCACTGTCTGAGGTCCCTGCCTAGGGAGATTTCCAGGTATCCTTCTGTGGCTTTCCTTGCCCTCTACATACCTTGACAACTCCCACATCTGTACCTCCTGCCCGCTCTCCTCTGTGTCTGACGTTAAGTCTCCAGATGTCTGTTCAAAGTCCCTCATGCACGTGTGATAGGATCCAAGGTTCATGTCAGCAACTGAGCCCTCCAGACCCTATTTCTCTCTGAGCCTTCCCTACCTGGGTATATGGCACCACCTAGGTGCTCAGGCCAGACACAGGCATTGTTCTCAAAGCCACTCTCCCTCATCCCACCCCACACTTTGCTCCCTTTCCTGTTACCTCTATCATAGGAAGTGGCCTGGATCTGGTCACTTCCTTCGGCACCCTTGGTGTGGCCTCTAACATGCCATGCCTGTTGGAGCATGGACCAGCCTTCTCACCAGTCCCCTGCCTCACTCTTAGTCTGTTGTCCCCAGCAAGCAGAATGAGCTTTTCAGGATGTCCTGTGTAGTGTGTCTTTCTTTTGCCCCTGTCTTGCTTACATAGGGGGCCAGGCCCCATGACCTGCTCCTGTCACCAGCACCCCCAATCTCCTCTCCTCCTCCCCTTCAGCCCTTGAGGCCTGCCCTCGCATGTTCTGCTCTACCTCCGAGCCGTGGGTGTGTGGTGTTCTCTCTGCCTGTAGTGCCCTTCCCCTGCGTCACGTGGCTGCTCAGATGCCACCTCCTGAGAGAGGCCCTCCTTCCCTATTCAAAAGGACACCAACTTCTCCTAGGGACCCTCCAACCAGCTAGGCTGTGCCAAAAAGGGTCATTAGGGGTGAGAGAGTCCTTGGGGCTCTGGCAGCAGAATGTTGACCAGAATGAGTTCACCAAGGCTGGGGGAGAGGGGAAGGAGGAGCAGTTGGAGGAAGGAGTCACAGGCTGAGAAAGTAGCCTGAGTGGGAGAGAAGACCCTGGGTGAGGATGGCAAGGTCCCAGCAGACCCTCCTGTAGAACTTCTTGGTGCCAGACGCAGCTCTAGGCACATTACCTTTAACAACTGAGAACCACCTTGGCATCCCCATGTTAGGGAACATAGTCATGGAGAGGTGAGTGTGCCCAGGGTCACAACCTAAGAGTGAGGAGCCACCCTGAGGCTGGTGGTCTGGCTCCAGAATCTGCAACCACTCACTCCACTGCCTCCAGGGAGAAGGAAATTGTGGGTGTGGTCGGAGAGTAGAGGGCTCTGGAGGATGGAGAGGAGCCTTCATGTGAGCAGGGGCAGAGGGGAGGCTGCGGGCTCAGGCTTCATGAGAGCAGGGGCAGGGGGGAGGCTGCGGGGCTCAGCCTTTATGCCCCAGAGGGTGGGGGGGGGTCAGGCCTGTGCAGCTGTGGCTGTGAGCAGAGGGTGAGCACTTTCCCTCAGGAGGAAGGAAGCTGAAGGCTGGTGAGCAGCAGGAGTCAGTAACTGAGTGGGATGGGGAAGAGCCTCTACTGAGGTCCTCCCCCTTCTCCCCAGCACCCTGCTTCCTGCCCCACCCCCACAACAGCCCTCTACTGGAGGTGAGTGCCCTCTGCTGCTGCAGGGCCACCCCTTCCCCAAGGCCTACTTGGTGTCTGTCCTGCAGGGCCCCAGGAGCCCCAGATGGCCTCTTCTATGCTCCCCACAAGGCACATCACAAGCAAGCTCTCCTTCCCCAGGGGCTGCAAGGTAGAGACACTGATTTTATAGAGGAGGAAATGGAGGCTCAGAATCAGGTAACTTCCCAGGGAATCACAGTTTGTAAGGCCTGCAGCAGGGATCCACACCCAGGTCTGAGGACTCCTAGAGGGGTTTTGTTGCAGAGTTAGATCGCTGACTTCCTGAGGCTTGTCTGTAGGCTGTGAGTGGAAGTGGAGAGTTTAGGCCAAGTGAGCGCTGTGGGTTGAAATCAGGGAAGGGTTTGGTGGGTCCACAGTGAGTCAGCAGGAGCCTCGCACTGAAGCAGCCTTCAGGTGGCTGAAGCCCCCCTTGGGCCCTCACAGTGCCAGGGAGCTTGTGTGGCCTATCATGGAGCACTTGCAACTGAGCCACAGTGGGGACAGCAGTGCAGGGTCAGCAGTCTTGGGGGCTCCAAGGTGGGCAGGGACAACCCCTGAGTGGCCTCATCCCGCTCTAGTTCTGGACACGGCTGGGCAGGAGGAGTTCAGCGCCATGAGGGAGCAGTACATGCGCACGGGGGACGGCTTCCTCATCGTCTACTCCGTCACTGACAAGGCCAGCTTCGAGCACGTGGACCGCTTCCACCAGCTCATCCTGCGTGTCAAGGACAGGTGAGGGCCTGGGGCAGGGCGTCCCTGCTCCTGGTCAGAGGGGCTCTGGACTCTATCTGTCTTCCTCTCTCTTCCTCTTTTACTCTCCTTCTCAGCTATTCAGGGGCAGGCAGGGAAACAGACAGGCAGCCCTGAATTCTCTCCCTGTTAGTTCCTCTGACACCTACCCTGGTTTTTTGTGGGTGCCCAAACTGCTTCCAAGGCTTCAAGGGGTCAGCTCCCTCCTGTCTCTCACAGACTGCCTCTTCAATCAAGGGATCATCACTAACATCTTTGTTTTTCAACTCCAATTTAACCAAATTATATTTATGTTCAAAGAAAAAGTACATTTTCTCTCCAGTATACATTGTAATTGGCTAAATCTCATTTGACTGTGAAACTGTAAGTCCCTAATTAAAGGCTTGGTTTTTTTTGTTTTTTTTAGTATTATGTAGAGTAGAGCCTGTTTTAAATGCAACTGGTCTTGTCAGTTAATTGGATCTCAAAGAGGCAATGTCAAGAAAATGAAAGGATAAACTACTAAGAAAACAGCAAGCTTTGAACAAATCCCAGTAAAGACAGGAAAATCCAGCTAATACCTGTTCTAAAGGAAAGTGTTTATAACTTTGCCAGGTCAAGAGACACACACACATATACTAGTATACACGCAAGGCTCCAGTAGGTTAATGGGTTAAGCCCCCGAATATACGAATCTCTAAAGAGAAAGCACCAGTGCCTCAGATGTTAGAAAATATTCAACTTTCTTGCTAATCAAAGAAGAGTAAGGAAAAGAATAAAGTATCATTTTTTATCCATCAAATTATAATTGTTTTAATGAAGATAATCCAGTGCAGACAGATGCTGTGAGATCCTTGTTTCATTCACTTTTGGAGAGCAGTTTGGCCACGGATATTAACAAGAATCTTTAAGATGGACAGGCCTCTTGATCCCACCCTTCCTCTTCTGGGAGCTGTTCTACTTGTGCAGCTGCCATGTGTCAGGTGCCCACTGTGAGGCAGACCCTATCCCAGTGCTCTTCCCAAGTCGTCACTGAGGGCCACAGCAGCCCCTTATGGTTGGTACATCTGAGTGGCTTAAAGAAGGGAACCGGGTCTGGGCAGCCAGTCCCTGGCCACCAGCCCTGCAAGACTTCATTGCTGACCTTGGGACAGGCCCAAGGCTTTAAGCTAGGACAGCCAGCAGCCCCTAGGCCCTGTCCCCCAAGTCTTTCTCTCTTTGGCAAAGAGGACACAAGCGACTTCGGCCCAGGCTGACTGGGGAGGGCGAGGGGCTGAGTATGCCTGAGGTGTGGCTGCCCCTCCTTAGCCAGGTGTGTGGGGGGTGAAACCTCGCAGATCTGCTGTTCTTTATTTCCCAGGGAGTCGTTCCCGATGATCCTTGTGGCCAACAAGGTCGATCTGATGCACTTGAGGAAAATCACCAGGGAGCAAGGAAAAGAAATGGCAGCCAAACACAATGTAGGTGTGTGTGTGTGTTTGTGTATGTGTGTTGGGGTCACGGTGTAGGGAGTGTGTGTGTTAGGGTCACAATATAGGTGTGTATGTGTTGGGGTTGCAATATAGGTGTGTGCATGTGTTGGGGGGTCACAATGTAGGGGTGTATGTGTTGGTGGTCACAATGTAGGGGTGTGTATTGGGGGTCATAATGTGGGGGGGTATTGGGGGTCACAATGTAGGTATGTGTGTGTTAGGGTCATAATATAGGTATATACATGTGTTGGGGTCACAATATAGGTGTGTGCATGTGTTGGGGGTCACAATGTAGGGGTGTCTGTGTTGGTGATCACAATGTAGGGGTGTGTATTGGAGGTCATAATGTGGGGGGTGTTGGGGGTCACAATGTAAGGGTGTGGGTGTGTTAGGGTCATAATGTAGGTGTACACGTGTTGGGGTCACAATATAGGTGTGTGTGTGTGTTGGGGGTCACAATGTAGATGTGTGTATGTGTATTGGGGGTCAGGGGATGTATAAAAGTTGATATCTGACCACCCTTGCAGTCCTGGTCTTCAGAAATGGACTAGGGTCTCCTAGATAGCCAGTGGGGCTCCACAGAGTGGCCACAGAGGGCATATGTGATGGGGGATATAGGAAACAAGGTAATGGACCAGAGAGAAAGCCCCTTCTGTCAGTCATTAAAGGCTCGATGTGGAGTCCAGGTGCCTTCAAGGTGGCCAGGGCCGCTCAGCCGTGGCTTCCTCCCGGGCTGTGTGGAGGGCGTGGCTTCCATGCTCCCCGTACCCCCAGTGGGCTGCCTGACTGCCCAGAACTGTCAGGGTCAACTACTGCTCTCCAGGCCCTGCTCTGTGGCCCTGCTCTGTGTCAGGTGGCATCCTAGAGGAGCAGGTGTACAATGTCATCTGCTCCAGCCACACCTGGGGTAGGCATCGTTGTCCCCGTTTGACAAGTGATCAATCCATGGTGCTACCTAGGCCCCATGGCACAGCAGCAGACATCTTTGTTTTCCAGTTCATTGTGATGCTCCTTTGCCCTCTGGAAGATGCTAGGTGGGGTCTCTGGGCTTCCTCCGGCTCCCCAGCATTGGCACAGCTGTGGCCCTGGCCTCCTGGGGTCAGTTATGCACATATTGCCTCTGCTGCCAGGCCTTGTGGGTAGAGGAGGGGCACTGGGTGTGAGTCCCCACCTGTACACACCTTCTGTGCTCCCTCACTTCTTCATTTTGTAGTTCAAGCCCTGGAAAGAGTATTCCCTGCCTCATGGTGCTCTCTTCCAGTGACAGGAAAGGGACAGTAAACAAAGCAGACTGGAGCGTATCCAAGGGCGAGCGCCATGGAAACAAGCAAGCCAGGGCAGGGGCTGGATAGCGAGGTGCAGGGGGACTTTTCCCCGCAGGCGGCCAGGGCAGGCCTTGCTGGGAAAGGTCTGTGTCAGCAAAGACTTCCAGGAGGTAAGAGAATAAGCTGTGCAGATATCTGGAGAAAGAACATTCCAGCAGACAGAGCAGGAAGAGAGGGCAGGGGTGGTGAGTGAGAAGGGAGAGCACTGCAGGGCGTGGAGTGCAGAGTGACCAGCTCTGACATGCAGTGGGCCGGCTTCTCTCTGGTGGCCGTGTGGAGAGTAGACTATGGGGAGCAGGGGTAAGAGCGTGGAGACCACTCCCAGGCTGCCACGGTGACCTAGGTGCAGGCTGATGGGGCCAGTGTGATGCTCATGAGCGTGGTAAGAGGGGGTGGCAGGCAGCTGTGTTTTTAAGAGAACCAATAGGATTTGGGGTGAGAGAAAAAAGAAGAATGGAGGAGTAATCCAAGGTTCTGGGTATCAGCAACCTTCAGGAGAGTGGAGCTCCAGTAAGTGAGCTGGGAAAGACTGTGGGAGTGTGAGGAGAGACTAGGAGCTGGGTGTGGTCCCCCGAGTCTGGTGGATAATGGCATGGAGCAGTTAGGATGCCAGTCACACATACCTGGCTGCAGGAAAACATGGGGAACGCTCAGCAGGTAGGTGGAATTTAAAGTGATGAGACCCAAGGGAGCACCTGTAGGCAGGCAAGCGGTCCCCTTCCTCGTCATGGGTGTGGGCAGATGAAGAGGAATTACAAGAGAGATAAGCTGAGAGGTCAGTGAGGTATGAGACCCAAGTGGGGTGTCTTGGGAGCCAAGTCAAGAAGATGCCTCCAGAAGAAGTGGTCGACCAAGTCAGGGGCTGCTTGGAAGTCTCCAGACAAGGCCCAGGAACTGACTGCCTGGTTTAGTGTGAGAAACAGGCCTTGTGGAGAGTGTGCTGGGGTGCCTGACATCCTGAGCAGAGATGGGCCATGGGACCTGGAGCTGTTTTGTTTCATAGTCTTGGGCTCCATAGTCCCCAAATCTGGGGAGGGTTTGCTGAGGGCTTTCACACATAGTTTCTCAGGGCCCCACCCTCAGCAGCCCTGGGGGGCAAGGGTGCTATACAGGCAGCAGCAGTTTCATTTTATAAATAAAAGGAATGAGACACAGGAGGTTAAGTGACTTTGGGGGGCTCACAGCCTATGATAGTGCCCCCTCACTAGTGCCTGGGTCAATAGCCTCTCAGCTATTTCTCCTACAGCTAATGCTGCTGCCAAATGACTTGATCAAGTGACTTTGTCAGGTACCATCAGTGACACCCTGATTTTACAGTTCTTAAGGAAAGTTCCCCTTTACCTAAGGCGGGTTGCACCCACCCAGTGCAGGAATGTGGCATTTCCTAGTCATTTGGTGGAGTTTAATGATACTAGTTTATTGCAGGGTTTCCCTTAGTTTAAGTTTCGTTACTACTGAATTCTAAGAATCCAGACAAGGCACAGGAGTGTTTCTTCAGTGGTAGAGGCAGGACTCCTAGAAAGAAGGTGGAAGATGTCTGGGACCCCAGAAGGTAACACAACTCAGCAATGCCGTGGGACCACAGGCAATAGTGGTCTGAGACCCCTGGACCTGGGGACTTTTATAGCTGGTAGGAGTATAGGATGTGAAGGGGCCCCAGGTAGGTCCAAGCTCCAGCTGCAGTTCCCTTCCTGCCTCCCTTTCAGATGTTCACAGGGCAGCACGTTGTCCTGACCTACGGGAGCCTCATGGGGCTCTACCAGCTACTTATTAGGGCCACCTTCCACACCCAGAATGGTGTCTAGCCTGAAGAGGCTTCCAAGTTGACCTCAGCACCTCCCACCTGTCCACAGAGGCCAGGAGGGGAAGTGGAGAGTGTACCTTGTCTAAACCCTGATTCTCTGCTGGCTGCTATTGACCTTGGGCAAGTACGTCACTCTGAGCTCAGTCTCCCAGCTGCAGAATGGAAAGTCTGAAGGTTAATGTGAGGATTAAATGAGGTCAGGGATATTGAGACCTGAGGCTCCAAACAGCCCACATGGAGGGCAGTTTCTATTTGGTGTCATCAGAGGCTCACATATTTCGAATGAATATATGGAAGGTCTGAGCTGTGCCTTTGTGCTCTGCCCTTGTGTGTCTGTTGGCTCCAGTGAGACCTCTGTGAAGCCACAGGAAGGTGTGAGCACCTGACTGCGATAGAGGATGGGAAGATACGTCCAGTGACTCACTGTACACTCTTCTAAAACAACTTCCTCTGTCCCCTTTCCCCGTGCATTTAACGTGTCAGTCATTTTTATTTTCTTCACTGTGCTTTGCTTTCCCAAATGTATTATAATGAAAGGGGTTAATTTTGTCATCAGAAAAATGTTGTGAAAAATAATGCAGTTCTTCGGTCTGATCACAGTCAGCTTACTTGCATCTCTTCAGGGGAGGCCTGTGCTTGTTTTCCCAAACCCCCCACATGTGGGGGATGAACACTTCCTGCCTTCATGTGGTCCTTGCTGTAGGAGAAGATGAACGCTGGGGAGTGTGTCCTGGCCCCATGGAGCCTTTGTTCTCCTCCCTATGCCAGCCCGTGACTTGGTGTGTAGCCATGGCCCTGGAAACTCATCCTGGGGTCCCTTCGGTCACATCTCCCCACGCACTGGTCCCTTTCAGCCAGTGATGATTCCTCAGCATGAACTGTGCTGACAAAAACTTCATATAAACATGGCCGAGCACCCAGGCTCGTAGATACAGACCAAACAAGAGCTGGGCCAGGCAGGCCTGGTGGGGGTGGTGGCCAGCACAGATTGGCCAGGCTCACCCAGGACCAGAGGGCACTGTGCAGGGACCCAGGAGGAGGGACAAAAGTCACCACAAGGTAGAGAAACAGGCTTCAGAAAGAAAACTGAATAGAATCAGAATGTATTTTAGTTTGATTAGTGAAACAGTCTTGTCTTCAATTATATAAAAAGATTTTTTATTCTATTTTTAGGAAACTATTAAATATCTCTGTGACAAGAGAACAATAGGGAATTAGAAAAGTCATTAGTAAAACTTTCTAACCTTAAAGACTGAGACGCCACCAAAGGAGGCGTGAGGCTGTTGGGGGCCAGTGGTTCTGTGGGGGGCTTTGAAAGCACCCAGGCTCCTCAGAACCTCTGAAATTTTTAAGGGTGGTACAGGGCTTTAGAAATCTCAGTGTCACTTTGACGAAGTGAGCTTTGCCTTCCAGATTCCATACATAGAAACCAGTGCCAAGGACCCACCTCTCAATGTCGACAAAGCCTTCCATGACCTCGTGAGAGTCATCAGGTGAGCACCGCCCCCTCCTTGGAAACAGGCTTGTGCAGCCTGGGAGGGCACCTGGCTGCAGGGGGCGGGCTTGAAGGCTACAAGTCTCCTTCTGAGGCCATGGGCAATTCTGGGCCTGGTTTTGGATTTCTCAGACCTCCCTCATTTCTTTCCCTCACTCTCTCCACCCACCTCTGTCCAACCACAAACAGTTCTGTGGTGAAGTTTGCACAGACTGCTAACTGGAAATGCCTTCCTGCTGCGGCAGCTGCTCAGGCTCCCTGGAAGGCAGCTCCCTCCCGCCACCTTCAGTGTTTTCCCCCTACCAGAGCTTTCAGTGCCATACCAAGGGGACCCCTCTCCCCTTCCCTGCCTTTTGACTTTTTCCCTGAACTACCAAAGTTTTGATTGCAGGGCTCAAATTTCAGAGCCCTCAAATTTCAAATTTTGTTGCACATGTGTCCTTTCCTGACCCCAGGCCCTGTCAGTGTCCAAGCATTGTCAGCAGTTTTAATCAATGGTCTATGATATGGTCCTTTGCATGGTCAGGGGCCACCCTGGTCACCTCATGCTCTCATGAGCGAAATAGCCTCCTGACCATGTCCCTCACCACCTACCCATCCTGTTTCCCAGTCTTGCACACAGAAAGGAGGCAACCAGTGTTGTCCAACACCACATTTCAGCTCTTAGAGTCGCCAGCCTCATGCTGTGAGATGTGAAATCAGACCTGGGCCTCTGACAGATTCCTTCCCTATTTGCCAACCCCCTTCTCCAAGACACTCAGCAAGCTTGTTTTCTCACCAGCCCCCAGCATCATGGGGACTATTAGTCTTCACTTTATGACTTTGTAGTTTTGCACCCTTGAGATGATTCTCCCTGGGGCATTTTGCCTCCACTTAGGATAAGCTGCTGTTAGATAGCCTGTGCTCTTGTCTTCGTTATAGACCTCTAAGTCCAAGGGCAGGTTTTACACATAGGAGAAAACATGTAAAAGGCTTCAGCACTCAGCTGACCTGTTATTTTATTCAAAACATGAAACATAGAAACAGAGGCCAAAACTCTGTAAAACATAAAGTTGTGTATGGTTTACAGCACAGCCGTGGCATAATGTCAGCGATCCCCATCAGTAGGGGTTTAAGTTTCTCCCTCCTCTCCCTTCCTCGTTTCATTGCTCAAGAAACCCTCT
The DNA here is from genome assembly GCF_027406575.1 of Nycticebus coucang. Classification (NCBI taxonomy): domain Eukaryota; kingdom Metazoa; phylum Chordata; class Mammalia; order Primates; family Lorisidae; genus Nycticebus; species Nycticebus coucang. The sequence continues at coordinate 105,367,288 of NC_069787.1, forward strand.
CAGCCAGGCCCTCCTCCGGCCAGAACTGCAGCACCTCTTCATCCTCTACCCCTGCCAAAACAAGCCTCCTCTGCCTCAGATCCAGGGCTGAGGGAGGAAAAGGGCAGAGCAGAAGAAAACACATTCTGACCTTGCTTTCTGTCCTTTTGTTTCAAAAGGCAACAGATTCCGGAAAAAAGCCAGAAGAAGAAGAAGAAAACCAAGTGGCGGGGAGACCGGGCCACTGGCACCCACAAACTGCAGTGCGCGATCTTGTGACAGGCCCAGAGTCCAGGCCTGGGGCCCAGTAACGGTGGCCTGGCCAGCCCTGGGGACCCTTCACTGCCCAACTGCACTGAAACCATTTCTAACCACGACCCTTGGGCCAAGGACTTGGCACAGGAAGGGAGAAGGGGAGGGTGGGCAGGGAACAGATAGGGCATAGGCTTTCCCATCTCTCACAAGGGACAAGGAAGCCACCTGTCAACAGAAGCAGCATTTCCAGGCCCCCCGTGTGTCAGTTCAGCAGTTCCTCCCCGTCTTTGGTCAGCGTGTTGTTTCTTTTAACTTCATAGTATTGGCTTGACGTGGAAGTGTTTACCCACATATAAAGTACAAAGCTAGCCATGAATAAGCCTCCTTCCCTTTCCCCCCAGTCCACAGTGTCTGGAGCTTGGGTAGATTTTTAAATTATTTTAGTGATTATTATTTTATGAAAGGGGTCTGGGCCCACTCCCTGGTGAAGATTCAGGTTTTCAGCAGACCTCTCTGGTGACATGTCTGGATTATTTTTTTTTTAACTAAATTGTCCCAGCAGTGACAAAACTCAACTCAGTGTGAAAGCAGAGTGACAGAGGGGGCAGAAGTTAATGGGAATGGTAGCTGAGGGAAACAGACCCTCCTAATGGCCTAGAAACTGGAGAGAAGAGAGATGTGCTACCCTGAAGCTTTTGCTGTGATAGAAGATGCAGATATTAAAAAACAGAATTTTATTTTGCTAAGGGGAGTGGTTGGCACAAGCATGTCAGTTCAAAGAGGGGTTTTCATGATTCTAGAAATGTATAAAGTGAGCTGATTATGCAAAAGTGTTTATTTTTTAGACAGTGTGGGTTAAGTTCTGTGTTCTTCCCCGACATCTGAGAGGGGTTCTCAAATCTGTCTCTGATTTCTCACATTACCGTGCTGCTTGGTGCCTCTCTGATATAAACACATCAAGGTACTCTTACGTGGACACCATCCAGAGAACTCTAATTCATGCTGAATCCTACTCAAACAAGATTCAGTACTGTTATCACTGGAACAGCACCAACACCTGAAGCCATTTTCCCTTGGAGTCAAGTGACCGCCCCCTCCGTAAGCCCTATAAATGAGCAAACCCCTTCCTTTATTTGCAGACTTAGTGCTAGGTGGCCTTTTTGGCCATTTTTATTAACCTGATGGGTCTTGACTAAAACATGATCAACATGATCAGAGGAGAAAGGAGGGTTGGGCTGATGACGTGGCTTCCATACACCTTTTGAGAGGGGACAGTCCTCCAACTCCCTGACGAGGCCCACTCCACTCTCAGGTGCTGCTGTTGTGAGCCAGAGACTGGGATTTTTTCCAGCTAGGGTGGGAGTAGATGGGCAGCAGGAACAACAGTGTACCCCGAGAGAAAGTCAAAAGATGAAGTGGCACAGCTAGTGACCTTATTTTCCAGGTTTTACAAGTCAGGTCACCATGCAAATCCCCAGCAGGTGGCCTGGCCACTCTGGAAAAAGGATGTCAAGGAAAGTGAGCGTCCAACTGGATGTCAAGGAAAGTGAGCGTCCAACTGGATGTCAAGATTCTTTTGTGGTTCTGAAGGTGTGTTGAGTTCCTAGCTCGGCAAGATCACTAGCACCGAGGGGCCAGCCACAGAGTGATTCTGCTGCAGAAGGAAACATTTGGGACTTTTACTAGTTGGAAGTCAAACTCATTTGTTTAAGTGGCCCCTTTTTCTATTCCTAAAAGAAAGAATAGGAGAAAACATTCCAGACGAGGTGCTTCAGAGCTTCCCAAGGCCTTATAATACTGGTCGGCATTTTAAACACTGAAAGGATGAGGCTCTACCCAGCCCTTAAGTCCCCCTACGCTAGGACTGCAACAGGCACGTGTACAGTTCTACAGCAGCTGCGAATCAGAGGGAGGTGGAGGAAAAACAGGTGGGAAGAAGTGAGGATGGAGGTGCTTGGAGTCGAGAACGTGGTGGAGTAGGACAGAAAGCCCTGCACGTGTGTCCACTGCTGGAAAACTTCGTGGCACCTTCCCGGCCAGCACACCCCCTGCTCGCCATGGAGCTGCATCTCCCTGCCAGGCTGAGTGGGGGCGCCTCACTGGAAGCAGCTCAGGCAACATTTAGCCATATAGGTAACCTAGGGGTCCCGACCACTCCTGGCCCTACCCGCAGAAGGGATTCTGTACCTGTGCATCCATCCTGCCTTGCCCACAGCTCAACTCCACAGTGCCCAGGGGAGAGGCTCGTGTAAGGTTGGCCTCCTGCAGCTGTTGGGCTGATGGTAAGCTTTCATCTCCCAGGACTTCATTTTCCCCATAGGTGAGATGGCTAAATAACACTATTTATAGAAATGGGCCTTCGTGACAGAGGCAGCTTCCACATAGGCCAGAGTAGAGTGTACCCTGGGGCGTCTTCTCCATGGTCACTTAGCAGGGTCAGTCTGGAGAACCTGTTTGGCCAGGCAACACCATGACCAAGGAGCCCATGGGACTTGTGGCTGTGTTAACATTCTCACACTCCCACTGCTTTTCCGGAGAGTAGTGCTACCTTCCTATCCTCTGGAGCGCTCTCCTCCTGAAATCCCCTCACCCTAGGCCTTTGCCAGCATATGCCCAGATTTCCTTCACTGTTCTGAAACCCTCCTGAGTGGGCTGCTTTTCTTTCCAGAAGTCATCCTGCCATCCTCCCCGCCCCCACAGCCTGGGGCTGTGGCCACTTGCTTCCCATGCACCTTGCTACACAGGGGACACTTGGAGGGTTTCTCTTAGCACTTTGCCCACCACCTCCTCGTGGTGCTTGCTGCAGAGAGTGCCTGGTTGGCCTAGTGGGGCCTATCTCACTTTTCCAGGAGATGTGACCTACTAACATGTGACAATTCTAACCCAAAAGCCCCTTAGACGTGTTACAGCAAATCTGGAGCCATAAACAGGTTTCCTCCCTTGGCAGCCCATTGGGTTTGAAATTCCATGTTGAGTTTACTTAGAATGAAAGATACTTGAATTGTTGAGTGCCTGTGAGCGCCCAACTTCTGTTTCACAGTATTAACAGGTGGCCATTGTCGTGAAACGAGAGTGATCCCTGAAGATCTCAATGATGCTTGAGCCTTTTATGTAACTTTTTATTAAGTCTTTGTGTATCTTGACTCATTAATAAAGAAACACTTGTCTGTCTTATTCCTCTTATTTAAATATTACCAAAGTTATGCTGAGAGCATAGTAGTCAGTGTTTTGCTCAGAACACCCACCTCTTCTGGAGCATAACTTTGGTCCTAGCCAAACCTAAAGTAAGGCGGAGCCCACTGGTGGCCATGAGAGGTGTTTTCTTCCTGCACAGAGCCCGAGGACAAAGGCGGGTTAGCACAGCACTTTAAAAGAATTGTATTTCTTTTTTTTTTTCGTTAAAGATGGGGTCTCTGTTGACCAGGCTGGACTCAACCTCCTGGGCTCAAGTAGTCCTCCCTCTTGAGCCTCCCGAGTAGCTGGAAATACAGGTGCATGCTGCCGCACCCAGGTCTAGCACAGCATTTGGGGGCATGGCCTCTTGTTGCTAGGCAGACACGGATTCCAAGTCTGCCACTGATCTTTACATGCCTTTGAGCAGAAGCCTGCTTTAGTCTTCAGCTCTCCTACCTGTGAATAGGACAATAGAACACACCTCCTTCAGTTTCACGGATTCCAAGTCTGCCACTGATCTTTACATGCCTTTGAGCAGAAGCCTGCTTTAGTCTTCAGCTCCCCTACCTGTGAATAGGACAATAGAACACACCACCTTCAGTTTCACAGAAACTGCCCCCTGCCTCCATCCTTGGGGTAGTCTTTTATAAAATGTGGTTTCATTTCTTGATTAATGTAATCCAATTGGTACCTAACTAAACTGAGCTTTTCAGGATATCTTTAGGAAAGAGAAGGCAAATTCCTCTCTTAGTACCTTTCTGGGGAACTCTTATCTGGAATATGTAAACTTGGGGGCTAGAGAATGCTTCTTGTGCCTTCTAGGCTGGGAGCACAGCCAGGACTGCAGACTGGAGGGGAAAGGGGCGATATGGGGGATGGCCCAGGCATGGCTGCCTGCCCACTCACTCCTTCCTTCACTCCACAAACATGTATTGGACCTTGCTGTATGCCTGGCACTGGGCTGGGTGCTAGCTATATGATGGTAAACCACCATACACTCCCTCTTTCTTACTGAACTTCTCATACTCTGTTTTTTTATTTCTAGTCCTGTGTTAGTTTCCTGTGATTGTTGTAGCAAATTACCACAAACTTGGTGACTAAAAGCAGAAATGCACTCTCTCCTAGAACTAGAGACCAGTGTCCAAACCCAATCTCACCAGGCTGACATCCAGGTGTCAATGGGGCTCCAGGGGAGAAACTGCTCCTTGCCTCTGCCAGCTTCTGGTAGCTGCCGGCATTCTTTGGCTTGTGGCCCCATCACTCCCATCTTTGAAGCCAGGGTCTTCAAGTCTCTAAATTTTCCATCCTCATGTTGCCTTCTCCACGTGTGTCAAATCTCTCTCCCTCTCAGTTGACACGTCACTGAGAAAGTTGAACCCAGCTGAGCAGGATTTCCAGGCTCTGCCCTCCACCTTCACCCACTCTCCGCATCTGCAGCCACCTACTCCTTCACCCACTCTCTGCATCTGCAGCCACCTACTCGCCTTGGATGTGACAGAGGAACCCTGCACACTCCTGGCTAAGCCAGGCCCTTTCCCAGGGTCCCAGAACATGCTAGGACGGTACTCTGGCCTTTTGCCCCTTTTCTGAACATCCATTTTTCCCTCTACTGGATCTTTTTAATTTTAAACCAAAACAAAACCCTTTTTGACCCACTTCCTCTGCAGATACCACTTGCTCTTCTGGTGTCTTTTGTAGGCAAAGGTCTAATCTATATTCACTGTGATGAATGAATTCCTCATTCCTTTCTCTTTAAACTGATCCAAATGAGCGTTCACTTACCACTCTGCCACCACTGCAACTCCTAAGGTCACTGTTGGCCTCCATCTGGCTAAGTTCAGCATCTGGTTCCCAGTCCTCTGGCACTCGACCTCCCTGCAGCATTGACAGGTCACCCCCTCCCTCTTCCTTGCCGAACCTTCTTCCATTAGCTTCATGGATGCTGCCGATCTTGGTTTTCCTCTTTCACTGGTCACTCTTTCTTAGTCTCTCTTGCTGGTTCCTCCTCTAACACCTAACCTGTGAGCTCCAGAGCACCTGAGAGCTCTTTTCTACCTAAACACTTTCTGGATAATCTCATCCAACCTCGAGACACCTGCCTTTCAGGTACTGATGGCTCCCAGTCAGATGAGCCTCCTGCTTGAAACTCTATCCCAAACTCCCCTCGTACGTCGAACCGCCAACTCAGTGCCTCCACTTGGATGTCTCAGGATAGTGTCTAAAGTTAACATGTCCCAATTCCTGACTTACTCTGCTTGCTGGCCCTGCCCACAGCCTTGCCCAGCTCAGTGAAAGGCAGTGCCTTGCTCCCTAAGCCAAAAGCCTTGTCTTTCACGGCTCTTCCTCTTGCGTCTCACATGCAATCTGTCAGCAAATCTCCACCTGCTAAGGATGGTCAGCCTGCCGTGTCTCCCCACCTCCACTGCTCACATTCAAGCTGTCTTCATTCCTCTCTGCTTCACTCTTATCTCCCTGCAATTCATTCTCAACACAGAAATCAGAAGTTTTGGTAAAATGAAAGTCAAATTGTCTGTGCTCACACCCCTCACCCCAGTGGCTCCCTTCTATCATCTTTTTATTTTTTGAGACAGTCTTACTATGTCACCCTCAAGCACCACGGCATCACAGCTCACAGCAACCTCAAACTCTTGGGGCTTTTAAGTGATTCTCTTGCCTCAGCCTCCCGAGTAGCTGGGACTACAGGTGCCTGCCACAACGCCTGGCTATTTTTTTGGTTGCAGTTGTTATTGTTTAGCAGGCCCGCTGGGCACGAACCCACCAGTCTTGGTGTATGTGGCTGGTACCCTACTCACTAAGCTGTGAGCACCGAGCCCCTCCTATCATCTTTAAGACGTGTGAGACATGTGAGAGTGGACTGAACACCTAGTGACGGGCTGATACTCATTAGCCACAAGAGAAGTGCCGTCAGATACAGTATGTCTGTTTATTCAAGCAATACTCACTGAGCTCTGAGCCCCACATCAGGGCTATAGAGAACATTAAAACTCAGTCACTGTGTCTCAGAGGTTCCCAGGCTAACTGGGGATGAGGGGCTGCAGCGAACTGTACATTAAGAGAAAACCCTTGACCTAGGGGGTCTAAAATGGGGGAGAGGAACTCTCGTAAATCTCAGTCTCATAAACCTTGTACTCAGTAGATGAGAAGGTTGTTTATTGACTAAACATTTAGTCAAATTTTGGGCTCTCTTTTGCACAACTTTTGAAGATTAAAGGTTTCACTTTCTAATGTATGCCAAGGTTATTAGGTCCATACCAGGACTATTTTCAATAAAGTCCACCTCTACATCTGCACACCGTTAAAAGGCCACGGGTAATAGTTCCCAGGTGTTAGAGATGTGAGCATTGTCATTTACCTGGATTTTGTTGGAAATGCAGAATCTTGGGCCCTGTTCTTCTTGCCAAGTGGAAAGGGGTTCATCTACCTGTCATTGTAGCCAACACCGAGGGGAAGGGTCCAAGCAAGCTTTCATGACAGAAAAGCCAGCAAATCTGGACAGCAGTGAGAGCTGTCTTGCAAATCTGTTCTGTTCTTTCATTTCCAAAACCACAGTTTTATACGTAAAAGTTTAAAGCAAAAACTATATTAACCTTTTTCTTAATAATGCACAGTAATCAGCATGACCCATGACCTATTACAACATTTCCAATTCAAAAGTTAATCTCTGAAATCAATTGTCCTGTATCACTCAAAATACAAATCAATGGAAACTATGAGGTGAAGGTCTGTAGGACCTAAACCGACCAGACCAGCTGTGTCCTGTTGGCCTAGCCTGACTGACTCCTTAGTCTTACTACAAATGCTTTCATTCTGACCTTCTGTATCAGAATCTTCATTTCAACAAGATCCTTGGTGACTCACATGCACCTAAGTAGCCACTGCCCAACATCAAGCTTCACATGGAAATGAAACTCAGTCCTGAACTCCCTGTGGCTCAGGACCCAGTTCAACTTCATCTAACTAGAGGAAGCCTCATCTGGATTCATTTGACAATTGGAGTTCCATCCTCCGCCTTCATCAGCTGCAAGACTCCACCCAGGGAGGAGCAGGTGAGCTCCAGAGTATCCTCCCACGGTTGGCACAGCGCTTCCTTTAATTATGGGAAGTTTTTACACAGGGCCGAGTGAGCTCCCAATTTGCTTCTCAGACACTGGCATTTTTCTTAAAATGTGCACGTGTGTTAAATGTAAAGCGCAAGAGAAATCTAAGGATCTGAGCTGAGAACTCCCAGAGGCTCTGTGTCAAGCACGCAGTCTAAAGCATTCTGTGTAAGCAGGAGACCCGCTCATTCCCGAGGACTTTCACTTTGCCTGCAGCTGGGCTCCCACGTTGTGCCAAATAGCTCATTACCATGCGGATGTGAAAATTTCAACATTAAAAAGGAAAGCTGAGTTTAAGCAAAGAACTGAGGGATGCTTCCCCCTCTCCCCGAAAATGTACATCCTGGCAATTATGTAGTAAACCATTAACTCTGATTCAAATCCAGCCTTCTAGTCAGTCATGAGACCTGCACCTGGGCTGATGTTGCAAGGAAAAAATTCCCCCCATGAGTGGTTGTCAAAGTGTGGCCCCCAGACCGGCAGCTTCTGTATCCCTGGGGAATTTGTTAGACATGCAGGCTATCTGGCTCCACCACAGACCTACTGAATTGGAAATCCTGAGAGAAGGCCCAGGAATCTGTGTTGATTAAACGCTCCATGAGCTTCTGATGCTCCCTAAAGGATGAGAACTACCATATTAGATAAATAAAGGTAAAAATAAAACTTCCTACCCCAAGAAGGTAAATAGCAGGTCTGCTTATTCTTATCGGCACGATAGCTGCTGGCTCTCTGGGCAAAGTCACCCAGGTCCTTCCTGCATCTAATTAATGAGGTTGGGCTTTCCAACTTGGGCCTGGCAGAATGGCTCCCACAGAGAAGGGTGGAGAGAAGAAAAGGGCCAGTCTGTCATCAGCGAGGTGGCGACTAGAGAATACACCATCAACATTCAGACGTGCATCCATGGAGTGGGCTTCAAGAAGCCTGCCCCTCATGCACTCAGAAAGATCTGGAAATTTGCCATGAAAGAGATGGGGACTCCAGATGTGCGCATTGATACCAGGCTTAACAAAGCTGTCTGGGCCAAACGCATAAGGAATGTCCCACCTGTATCCATGTGCAGTGTTCCAGAAAACACAATGAAGATGAGGATTCACCAAACAAGCTCTATACTGTGGTTACCTATGTACCTGTTCCCACTTTCAAAAATCTACAGTTAACATGGATGAGAACTGGTGATTCCAGACACATCAAATAAAGTTATAAAACCAAAAAAAAAAAAAAAAATTGTTAATGAGGTTGGGACCAGGCACTTCAGTACAGGGGTTGTTAACTTGGGCCCCATGGTATTACAGGTAGAGTGGCTGACACCCCTGGAACATATGCAAAATTATGGATATACATCCATTCTCCTGGGGAGAAAAATCACATTTTATCAGATTTTCACTGTACCACTGTGTTACCTAGCATAAAAATGAACCAGCCTCTTTAACTATTTTTTATTTCAGGCCCTTCTGGTAGTTTCACAGCCACAGAGAGTGGAAAGAGGAAAAAAGGAGCAAAAACCTATATATTCCTAAGACTTTTAAAGAAATTCTAGGGCGGCGCCTGTGGCTCAGCGGGTAGGGCGCCGGTCCCATATGCCGGAGGTGGCGGGTTCAAACCCAGCCCCGCCAAATTAAAAAAATAAATAAAAAATAAAAATAGTGATCCACTTCCACTTAAAAAAAAAAAAAAACAAAAAACTTTAAAAAAAAAAAAAAGAAATTCTAAATTGTTCACTTGGTGGACACATCCCTGATCTTGCTTGCAGGACACCCCAAGGGAAGGGAGGTGGCCGGGCTGCCCTCTTCTCCTAGTTCCCCCCACATGACCAAGTGTGTGGCCCACGTATGACTCACCCACCTCCTCCCACACTGTGGTTAACACCACTTGCCTTTTTGGCTCCTAACATCCTGCCTGGTTCAATATTGATAGTGGAATAGAGAAAAGTTGGGGTGCCATGACAGCTCCAGGACTAATTGGCCACCCATCACTGGGGTGGGATCCCACCCAGAAAATGGGAGCAGAGGAAAGACGTAAGGAATGTAGAAAAAGCACTTGATTTCAAATGCCATCAACTTGAATTCAAATTCATAACTTCCTAGACCAGTGTTTCCAAGCCCAGGTTATGTATTAGAACCACTGCAGGGATTTGGACAATTATCTGGCTGCTGAGAGGACGCCTTCAGAATCTGATGTGATTGGCCTGGGTTGGGACCCAGGGATTAAGACTTTGGAAAGCTCCCCCAGGTGATTTGACTGTGCAGCCAGAGCTGAGAACACCAGCAAAGTTGAATTCTCATCCTTTAAATCATAGGCTTTTCAGTAACCATTGGTTAATTAAAAAATAGCTGCCTGGAATAGCCAGTGTCTGAAGTTCTTCTAGGAACACAGTTTCCCAGCCCTTCGTGTGTAAATGAACATTGACCATAGGTGATGCTTTTCATTAAAGCAGATCCCCTCAAGAGACTGGCTTGACTAGTTTATTTATCCAGTCATAATCTTCTGATATCTCATTTGTCCACATCTCTTCCATTTTTATATCCTAGCCCTAGGAAATGGTGTGGTGGTACAAATGCTTAATGTTTATTAAATGACTTAACAATTACTACAGATATCAGCAGGGGCCTCCATGCCTTGAAACCTAAATCAGATTGGTTCAAACAACCCTTCTCTACCTGCAATCCCACGGCCCACTGTAGACTTCAAACAGTTTCAAAAGAAAAACAGTTTCATTGTCAGGTTCTCCCAGTGACCACCAATTCCACCTATTTCCCTCTGAAGTCCAGCCCCTACCAAGCCCTCAACTTTTACAAAGAAAACCCACTCTCAGTAATGATTTCTGAACTTTGCCAGGGACCCAGGGGTCCCAGGCTGATCCCTGTGTTGTCAGGGGCCTCTGAATTGGCTTTCTCCCTATGCTACACCAGACCCTTCTCCACCCCAGCTTCTCCCCCGGTATTAGTCCCCCAGTGAGCTGAACACCCATCCCTTGGATTCTCTCAACTTCATTTACTTTCTTTAGCCATAATCCCATAATCTCTTCCTAGGGTGAAATCTGATTTTAATGATTAAAAGGATGACCAAAGCCTCCAGTTTCCTCAGGGCTGAGGAGTTTCCTAGGATGCTAGTTTTCATTGCTAAATCTAGAACAGTCCTCAGCAAACCAGGACCATTACTCACCCTGCTGGTAAGAATAAAATTTTCACTGTGTTCTGTAATAATAGTACTAACAACTATTAAATTCAAATTAGCTGGTGGTCCCCGATCATTAGCAACCATCATAATCACCTGGGAAGCCAGTTAAAACGTAGGCTTTTATGATTCAGCAGGTCTGGAGATTGGCCCGAGAATTTGCATTTCTAATAAGTTTCCAGGTGGTGTGATATTGTTGGTCTGGGACCACATTTTGAGAGCCCTGAATTAGCTAATGCACATTACACATTCAGCAGAAGGCTTGGCACAGAGTAAATGCACAAGAAATGCTAGTTATCAGCTCTGAGCACTTCCTATGAGCCAGACGCTATGCCAATTCTACATATTATCCCATTTCATCCTCATGACTAGCCTGCGAGGTTGATGGTATGATGCTTGTTTTACAGAAAGGGAAACTGAGCCAGGACGTGCACCCAATTCTGACTCTGAAGCCTGTGCTCCATTCACCCCCTCCCTCCACCCCTACCACTCAGAGGACTGAGCTAGTCCCAGCTAGCCGCCCTACCCTTTTAAAATTCTAGCCTTAGTTGAGGAAAATCTTTCAATGAATCTTCCATGTCTCTGCCTTCTCCCAAGTGAGTTGCCTGCAGATCAACTTCCCCTGGATGACTCAGCAGCAGCATTTGGAACTTCTGTGACAGTCATTTTCCAGTGACTCTTCCCTGGCCCCCTCCAGGGGCAGCCCTCGCTGTGACCTTGGACACCACTTCCAGTTCTGTCACCACTGCTGCCTTTCCCCAGCGTCCATCTGAGAAAGGCCAGGCCAGGCCAGCAGGTAGCAGGGCAGAGGAGACCCAGGAATTGAGCATGGGAACGTGAATGTGAGCACTGCCCAGGGGCCTCTGGCCTGCTGCCCAGGGGGCACCCGCAGTCCTGGGCTGTGGCCCCAGCCCTGCTCCCTTGGAGGGAGCCTGGAGGCTGAGGCTGCTGCAGAAGGATCCTTGATGTGAGCACTGCAACTGTTTTTCTTGTTACTATAGTAATTCCTCCCCTTCCCTGCCCCAAATAGATCCAAACTTTTGGTTCCTTCTTTGTGGTTGACACTGCTGAGGTATCTGGTTTTGCTGGTGCACAGAGGCTGTGGGGGGTGAGTTAAGTTCACAGGCTGCCTAAGGCTCCCCCAGCTTTGCTGCTGGCGGATGACCCCATGCAGGTTGTCCAAGCCCTCCATGCCTTGATTTCCTCATTTGTCGAATTGGCTGATGATTATAGTACTTACATATTTCTCAGCACATATATCCATTGCTAAGCTATGCGTGTCCATATATGCCTTCAGAATAGTGTCTGGCACATAGAAACTCTATTTAGCCAGGATCCCAGAATCAAATATATAAACACTTCTGGAGTGCCTACAAGTAACAACAGCCTCCGTTTATTGAAACTTAGCTTGTACTAGTCATTGTGCTTTGTGTGGGTCACCTCCTTTAAGGCTTGCAGGAGCAAGCTGATTTGATCAAGCACATCCCCCTTAGTAAGAGGGGTGCTTGGCTCCTCGTCCCCATCCTCTTGCATGGGGCAAGTCCTGGGCTGGGCATTTGGCAAGAAGTCTTGGCCTACCCTGCATCCTCTAACCACAGTCCCTGCCTACCCTCCCATTTCTCCTCTGCCTGCCTCCCCTGCCTCTCCCCAGAAGCTTCTTACCCCCAAAACAGCTTCCTGTTGCCCACGCCTCCCCCATGGCTCAGGGCTACTCTGAGCTGTTTTAGCCCAGCTCCCCTTGTCAGTCAAAACAGATACAGATTTCATTGTAGGCAATATGGCATTCAGTATCAAGAGGCTTACTATCTATCATCCTGGGCTGGGTGTGATGGCTCATGCCTCTAATGTTAGGACTTTGGGAGGCTGAAGCAAGAAGATCACTGAGGTGCAAATCTGTAGTCCCAGCTCCTCAGGAGGCTCACGTGAGCCTAGGAGTTTAAGGTTCATGATTGTGACACTGTACTTCAGCCTGGGTGACAGAGCAAGATCCTGTCTCTAAAACAAAACAATAAAAACAAACAAACAAAAAACTCAAATGCAGTCCAGCGCGGCAGCTCACACCTATAATCCTAACATTCTGGGAGGCAGAGGCAGGCAGATTGCTTAAGGTCAGAAGCTCCAAGACCAGCCAGAGCAAGAGCGAGACCCCATCTCTACTAAAAATAAAAATTAACTGGGTGTTGTAGCAGGTGCCTATAGTCCCAGTTATTCAGGAGGCTGAAGCAAGAGGATTTCTTTTTTGCGTTGTTTTATTTTCCTTAAATAAGTAGTTCTTTTTTCCCACCACCTCCGGCATATGGGACCGGCGCCCTACTCCTTGAGCCACAGGTGCCGCCCGCAAGAGGATTTCTTGATTGTGGGAGTTCAAGGTTGCAATGAGCTAAGATGACACCACAGCACTCTACCCAGGGCAACAGAATGAGACTCTCAAAACAACAAAATAACCCTCCCCCCCATAAGGCCCTCAAACACAGCAGCAACAACAAAACCAATCCTCTGTCCTAAAAATGTCACTCCTAGGATCCTCTGCTAAAGAAATAATCAAAGATGCAACAAATGATAAATAAAGATGATTTTTACTTCATAAGATGCAAAATTGTAAATGAACAATAATTGGGAAATGATTAAATAATGCTGTCCCCACAGAATGGAGGATCATGAAGAGCTAACACGTGACAGCAGAAGAAATGTTTGTTTTTGGCACTTTCACCATCCCTGAGTGTTAGCATCTTTTTTGAAATCTTGGCTTAGTGAAAACCTGAAAAAAATGTCATCCGGTTTCCATTTTATTTTCATTTCTTTGATGCCCAGTAGGATTGGACTTTTTAAGCCTTTTCTATTTTTATTCCTTATAAATTGCTTAGTTATGCCCTTTCTTCAATTTTCTATTGAGGACTTTATTTTTCTTATTGGTTGTTTTTTAGGTGTTCAGTTTATTGAACACTTACATGCCACATTTATTGCAAAATTTCCCCTAGAATATAATTGTTTTCATTATATTAATGATTTATTTTTATACTATAGACATTTTACATTTTAAATGTTAAAAGCTATCATTTTTTCCTGTGGTTTTGTGTTTGGTACAATGCTAACAGTGTGCTTTCTCATCCAAATATTATTATTTTTGAAATCCATTTATAGTTACATCTCTTTTACAGGTGATTTCCTACCCATAAAATAATGAAATTTTCCATACCTCATACCATTATTTTTGAAGGTTGAATGAACTAATTGATGGAAAGCTTTAGAAACAATAACTGACACATAGTAGGCTCTCTGTTGTTAGCAATTATTACTTTAAACTCTAATTCATTGCAAATTTCTTCTGGAGTTGAGTGTAAAGTAGCTTTGTGTTACACCATTTGTCCCAACATCATTTATTCAATAACACATCCTGTCTTGTAGCTGGAAGTGATCCCATAGCTCAGTGATTCCCCAACCTTTTTGGCACAAGGGACTGGTTTCCTGGAAGACAACTTTTCCATGGATGGAGGTGGGGGATTAGAGTATCATAAAGAGTGAATCCCTTGAATGTGAAATTTATAGTGGGGTTCTCACTCCTATGAGAATCTAATGCCATCACTGATGTGACAGGCGGTGGAGCTCGGGTGGTGATGCCAGTGGTGGGAAGTGGCTGTAAATGCAGACGAAGCTTCATTGGTTCTTGCCCACTGCTCACCTCTTGCTGTGCAACTGGTTTCCTAACAGGTCATGGACCCAATACCAGTCCACTGCCCATGGGAGAGGAACACAGTTTTAACGGAGCCCACGCCTTGGGGGGAATTCCCTTTACAGAGCCATGAGCTGAGCATGAGGCTGTTCTGAAATTCCTTGCTCGTCCTCTCGCCAGTACTTCTCCTGTGCCAAGTTCACCATGGGCTTCCTAAGGATGGGATGGGGACCCAAGACACGCTCAGGCTGACTGCTCTCTCCTTTCACAGCCCAGATTCATGGTGTCAAAGTCAACATAAAAATATGGAGATGCATCTCTAAATTTAACGTTTTATTTGGGAAACAGAAATTGCAATTTGGGGGTGTGTGTGTGTATTTATTTGTGTCCAAAGAACAAAGGAAGTTTGGGAGTTTTATAAAAACGAGAAATGTTATGTTGTTCTTCAAGAAAGTTAATTGGCACTAGGAGGGTCTTGGGGAGCTGGCAAGTTCTGATTGGTGAGTGAGGGCAATAAAACTAGTCTTAGAGTCAAAGCAGGTTGTTTCAGCAGCCATTAGATAAAACTGGTGTCAGGTTACAACAAACAGGCAGTTTCAGCAGCTAGATTTGCAGAGGATTCCACTCTTGAAGCAATGTCCTATGCCTTGAGTGCTTTCCTCCTCCACACCGCCTTACTCTGATTTAGGTGGGTAAGACAGGAATGACCCAATTAGTATCATCAATTTTCACAAGGGTTTTACAATCTCAGCCCTTCTACAAACTCTCCCCCTTTTCCCCTCACGTTGCTCCCTGGGGCTAGTGAGATCCCTTTTCCTCTAATCTTCCCCACAGCCTGCTGGTCTGCTCTGCCATGGTCATCAATGGCTCCCCACCCAACCCGGCATGCCAAGTAGGAGCCAAGGGGACAACAGGCCCTCTATCCAGCATTGGGTGGTGGCGAGGGAATGAGGACACTTCCCTCCCTTGGGGGGACACTCAGCTGGGCTTTCTGTCCACTGGTGGTTCCTGGGCCCACGGCCAGGGCCAAATTTCCTTGGTCTGAAGCTCAAACTGTTAATTCCTTTCTCTTCTTGACATACGCCTCTGCACGGAGTTCTTCGCAAGTAACACATACTTTTTCTGGGGGCATGGTATCAAAGGTTAGGGCAAAAAACTGAAATGCCACTTTTCTAGATCTTACTCTGTGTTGGGCAGGACTTGGGGCTGCACTGCCCTGGGGGCTCTATTGACAGGGCATTTATGTGAATAGTGCCCACTGGTCTTCCTGGCCACCAAAACATGTGCTGAGAACTTTTACCAGACTGGTTCTCACTGCATTCGATGAGGATAGCAAACTCTGAGACAAGAAATTGAGCTTCTAAGAGGTAAATACTTGTCCCAAGATCTCACAGGCCTGAGAAGCAAAGCCAGGACTCGGACTTAAGTGTGTCTGACTCCATCCCATGCCAACCACAACGAGGGTCAAAGGACACTTCCTCATTAATTTTGTGGCTTTGGGCAAGTTATTCCAACATTATGGGCCAGATTTTTCTCTTCTGAAAAACAGAAATCATATAAATACTTAGGTATATGGTTGTTGAGAAGATTAAATGAATTAATGCATTCTAAGAACTTAGAATAGTAGCCGGCATACACATAGGAAGCTCTCAGTAATTCATAGTTGCTATTTTTAGCATTTCCAGGATTATTATTGCAGTAGCAGCAACCGCAGTTGATATGCTCCCGGTTTGAGCCCCAGAACGCCGGGGAAACTGGACAATGCCTCTCTTTACCACTAGGTGGCACCATCGCAGAGCAGATGGGTCCTTTCCAGCTGTTTTCAGGGCAGCCCTCCAGCTCCCACAGAGGTCTGGGAGAGAAACAGTGCCTCCTCCAGAAGGGGGATGTCAAAGGTTAGACGCCTCCACCTGCCTGCTCCTGTATCATTACTGCCCGTTAGGACTTCCTGCCCTCTAGAGCCATTTGTACCCAGATATCTGTAGACCTTAGGGACCCAGTGTCTGGACCGTAACAAGTTCACCATTTGTATTTGCCAGATGCTTTGCACAGAGCTGGGCCAAGGAACCTTCTCAGGAACTGTCTGATGAACACTCTGGGTCTAAAGTTCCCTAGCCAAGGCCAGCCTGCCTCATTCTGGACACTTCCAGGTTGAAAGCCAAGCCCAACTCCTGATGGCTAAACTCCAATTCCTTCTACGGACTGATTGCTCTATCTGCTTCAAGTTTTCCAGAGAGATGCAAGGAATGTAGGGTGCCTAAGAAGCAGTTTGAGAAAGCCTGGCTTGGCTCTATTCTCACGGGGAATGAGAATGCACAGACCATCTCTACCCTGGGAGACAACAAGGCCCTGACTCCTGGCCTGTTCACTCTGTACCCAGCATGTCACAGTATTGTGTGAGTTCCACCTCCCTCAGATCACAGAGAGAGCTTATTAAAAGGGCTCCTTGCACCTTGGGCAAATGGTCCTCAGAGTATTCTCTCAGGACAAGGGCAATACATTTCCTGGGGATTCGTAAGCAATGCAAATTCTCCCCACTCCGGACTCACTGAGTCAGAAAGTCTGGGGGTGGGGAGAGAGCATGAAGCTGTGTTGAGAAGCCCTCTAGGTGCTGCCTGCACTCTCCCCTCTTCTGAGGTTGCAGGGTCATCACCAGGGGTGGTACAAAATCTCTCCCCACAGCACTGGAGCCAGGCTGGAATTCAGAATTGCTGGGTCAGGCATGGTAGCTCATGCCTGTACACAGCATCATCCTTGGGGATGATGTGGCTGGTGGATGGCAGAGTGCACCACTGGACACAGTCACAGTGCAGATTATCCCATAGGGCCGTGTTCAAAGCCATTGGGGTTTTAGGGTTTGGGGTTTTTGTTGTTGTTTGTTTTTTAAGAGACAGGATCTTGCTCCAGGCTGGAGTGCAGGGGCATGATCACAGCTCACTGCAACCTCAAACTCCCAGGCTCAAGCTATCCTCCTGCCTCAGCCTCCCAAGTAGCTAAGACTATAAGGGCCCTCCATACTCAGCTACTTTTTCTATTTTTTTTTTTTTTTTTTAGAGATGGGATCTCTCTATGTTGGCCAGGCTGATCTCAAACCCTGGCCTCAAGTGATCCTCCCACCTTAGCTTCCCAAGTGCTGGAATGACAGGCATGAGCCATTGTACTCACCCTGGTTTTAGTGTTTAATTCCGATGAAAATATGTAATGTTTTCATTATAGTTGCATGTAAATACAATCCTGCCTGTGACAGCCAATTCCACAAATGATCAGATTACATGCTCTATCTCATTTCCCACCGCTGGCATTTTAGAGGAGGCTACTCTGAGACACCGAGGAGTTCCATCACGTTGGGAAGGGAGGGGCTGCAGGCCTCTGTTCATTCCTTCCCTCTACACACACACACACACACACACACACACACACACACACACACACACACACACACACACAGTATCAATGAGAGCCATTACTCTGGGGAGGGACCAGCCCAGGATGGGAACAGCCAAGCTACCTGGAGAAATAAGAGGTCCAGACCCATTCTTTAGGAAGCTTACAATCTCAAGGAGACAAACACGCTGTGAGTAAAAATTGTGAACAGTTAGTTCCCTTCCCTGCCAGTCACTTCCAAGAAAAGAGTTTCATAGAACTCAGAATTGCTGGGTCAGGCACGGTGGCTCATGCCTATAATCCCAGCACTCTGGAAGGCCAAGGCAGGTGGATGGTTTGAGCTCAGGAGACCAGACTGAGAAGAGCAAGACCGCATCTCTAAAAATAGCTGGGTGTTGTGGCAGGCACCCTTAGTCCTAGCTACTTGGGAGGCTGAGGCAAGAGGATCACTTGAGCCGAAGAGTTTGAGGTTGCTATGAGCTATGAGGCCACAGCACACTACCCAGAGTGACAGAGTAAGACTGTCTAAAAAAAAAATTTATATATATATTATATATATAATTTTTTAGACATATATATACATATACATACAAAAGAATTGCCATCCAAATCTCTCCTATAAGTGTAGTAAGAGGGAAAAAGGGAAAAGACAGACTTGTGCCTTGTGGAAATGGATCTGGTGGCATCATATAAACAAGGCTTTTTAATGCTAGAAACTGCTGGAAAATAAACATTTTTGTTTTTCATTAATGATAGATGCATGTGTTTCACAGAAACCCTCACCCTAATTGTCATGCTTCTACAATTAGACGTGTAGTGGGTTGAATAGTAGCCCCAAGAAGATATGCTGAAGTCCTAACCTCCAGTAGCTGTGAATATGACCTTATTTGGAACCAGGGCCTTTGCAGATATAATTAGTTAAGGATCTTGAGAGGAGATCATTCTGGATTTATGGTGGGCTCCAAATCCACTGACTGGTATCCTTATAAGAGAAACAAGAGGGAGATTGGAGACACACAGGGTGGGATGTCCTGTGCAGACAAAGGCGGGTATTGCAGTGGCGTATCCGCATGCAAAGGAACACCAACGATCACCAGAGCCACCAGAAGCCAGGGGAGAGACCTGAGACAGACTCCTCGCTGCCTCCAGAGTGATCCACTCCTGGCAACACCTTAGTTTTGGGCACTTGGCCTCCAGAACAGAGAAGAAATTCCTGTTCTTTTAAGCCACCTAGTGTGTGGCAATTTGTTATAAGTCCTAGGAAATTAACACAAAAACATTATGTGGTACTTTATGATAATAAATTTAAAAGTCTACAAAGAAAAAGGATGATTTTCTGACAGTATTTATAACATATTGCCAAATATGACCCAGAAAGAGATAGAAAACTTCAACTGTTCAGCAACAATAGAAAAACCTAGAAAATTTGTCAAAGAGTTATCACTATATAAAGCACCATGCTGAGATTGTTTTATAGCCAAGTTTTACTTAACTTCTCAAAATAAACAATTCCCTGGTTCAAACCATAAAGACTAGAGAGAAAAGTCCCTAAGTCATTTCATAAAGCTAGAAATGCCTTAGTATCAAAATCTGCCAAGCAATCAGAAAAAATAAATAAATTCACTTATGAAAATGAATGTAAATGTTCAAATATAATCCTAATAAACCTGATAGCATGTAAGAAAAATCTGCTATGATCGGGAGGATTTATTCCAGTGTAAAGGATATTAAAACCACCTCTTCCTCTTATCTAAGTTTTGGAAGAAGCCTGTGACAAAAGACAAGACAGCTCCGAGGTGTGGGGGATGCCAAATTTATCAGGCCCAGAGAGACAGAGGCATGGGACTTCACCCATGCACCACCCACACCTATGGGCAATTGTTAAAGGAACCACTGATAGCCAATAAATAGCTTATGTTATTGTCATATAAATTCTTGGTAAACTTAGGACCTGCCTCTTTTTCATTAGAAACCCACTAGTAGCTGCTGCTATTCAGAGTATGTATTTGGGGCAGCTTGAATCTATGCTCTCAGGTTGCAGTCCTCAAACTGGGACCAAATAAGCTCCCTACTTATATTAAATTTGCCTCAATTTTTCTTCCTTTAGATTGATGCCTCAAAGGCCAAGACCAATAGCTGACTTGTTAAGCACCTCCCATTTTCAAAAGCAACGCCCACCACCCTTGAGACCAGCCCCACAGACCATGAGGTTTCCTTCAGAGGTTGAAGAGTGGGAGAGAGGAGGTTTGGGGATAGTGGTCTCAGTGAGCACACCTGCCACTTGGACTTCCAGATCACCTCCCATCTGAAGTCAAAGAAGGGGCTCCTGAGACTCCAGAGACACAGGAACCAATAGAGACTCGAGGTGAAGGTTGTGGTGAGTCTGGTAGCAGATTGGTCTGGTAGCAGATTGCAGCTAAACCTTAGTGTCCTATATTTCCAGCCTTCAAAAGGCAACAGCATGTGCATATTTCCTGTGGTCCAGAACCCCATGGGAGGGAGTGGTACTTAGTGGGGATCCCCATACTTGATAAAACGACAGCCAGGAGGCTGAGGGAGAAAGAAGTCTACCCTGCCAACTCAAGGAGGGTTGCCTGAATCAAAGGCTCTGAAGGAGAGAGAGCCTCAGCGCTGGGGAGCAAGCCCCTTAGTTTCTGTAAGTGCACCGTCCCGTGCAGCACCAGGGAATGATGCACCAAACCACCATGACCATTCTGCCTCTCATCTCTGCTCTCCCAGAAAGCCCCCATGATGGACAGTTCCATGTGTCAACTTGGTTAGATGCTGAAAGGTGGAAAGGTGCCACAGTGAACCAGGCTGGGTGAAGTTATAGCAGAGATTTACTAAGAGCATCTGCAAGCAGTGAGCTGCCACCGAAAATGGAAAATGGTGACAGCACGGAGTTAGGGTAAGGAAGGGGCTTCTTTAAAGCAGTTCACAGTGTGGTGTAAATGCAGCTCAAGAGTTGTCCAGGCATGCTGTGACAGATCAAAGGTCATCTGCTGAAGGCCTAGGAAAAGGTGGGGGCCTTCTGCTGAAAAAGCAAGGATTCTGTATTCTTTTTTAGTCAATGTCCAGACCCACTGGAGCCAGAGAAAGACTAAGAAATCCTGTCTGCTTAAGAATGGTTAAGCCCATTGGAGAAAGAGAAGGACTAAGTCCTATTCTTTACTTAATGAACGTTTAAACCCGACGGAGGTAGAGGCTTAATGAATGTTTATAAACTCCCAGAGGTAGGGAAAGACTAACAAACTTAATTGGGTCACGGTGTCCAGATATTTGGTTGAACAGTATTTTGGGGTGTGTCTGTGGGGGTGGGGGGTTGGGGCGGAGGCTAGCATGTGAATTGGTGGACTGTATACAGCAAAGACTCTTCCAGCATGGGTGGACACTCTACTGAGGTCCTGAATAGAACAAAAAGCAGAGGAAGGGAGCATTCGCCCTCTCTGCCTGACTCCTGGGACACTTGTCTTCTCCTCCCTAGGACTAGGATTTACAGCACCAGCTGCCCAGGTTCTCAGGCCTCCAAACTCAGACTGAACTCAAGGAGCTGGCTTTCCTGAGTCTCCAGCTTGCAGATGGCAGCCTCTGTGATCACTTGAGCCAAATCTTTATTATAAATTCCTGTGTGTGTGAATATGTCTCCTATTGGTTCTGTGTCTCTGGAAACTAATAACAGCCCCCCAAATAGCACTTAGGAGAGAAGGGAAGATGCTGCTCCTATTGTAGATTTCCAAGCTAAAGGCAGAGCTAAGGGAGAGGAGAGATTTAAGTTAGATAAAGGATTGGAGTTTTTAATATTGGATTGGATAGGATATTTTTATTACTAAAGTGAAACTTTTCTTTTTTTTTTTTTTTGTAGAGGCAGAGTTTCACTGTACCGCCCTCGGTAGAGTGCTGTGGCGTCACACGGCTCACAGCAACCTCCAACTCCTGGGCCTAGGCGATTCTCTTGCCTCAGCCTCCCAAGTAGCAGGGACTACAGGCACCCACCACAACACCCAGCTATTTTTTTGTTGCAGTTTGGCCGGGGCTGGGTTTGAATCTGCCATCCTCAGTATAGGGGGCCGGCGCCCTGCTCACTGAGCCACAGGCGCAGCCCTAAAGTGAAACTTTTCATAGACCAAAAATGACTGGAAAATCGATGGCAGCGGCCCATGGTTTTATCCAGGGTAGGAAGAGCATACCCTGCGATGGGCTTGGGAGGCAGTGGGGAAAGTCGCTTTCTGCTTGGACCTTATTGAGTAGATGTCACTGCAGAAAACTGGTTACACCAGGAATGCAAGTGTGTCTCAGTATTAGGATAATTTTAGTCTGTGATCAAATCTATAGATGTCACAAAGATAGTTGATAAAATTCAACACACAGTCCTAATAGAAAACACAGGTAAAAAACAGGAATCAAAAGAACCATCTGAAATTGTAAAGACTGCATACCTATAATAAAACCAACAACTTGTATCTATTTTTGATTTGAAATGAAGAAAAGTACAAAGAAAAAAACTTTCATATTCCCATCACCTAGACTTATTAGCTCTTATTAGTTGACATATTTACTTACTGCTTTTTTTTTTTTGCAGTTTTTGGCCAGGGCCAGGTTTGAATCTGCCACCTCCAATATATGGGGCCGGCGCCCTACTCCTTTGAGCCACAGGTGCCACCCTTTCTTTTTCATAGTGAGAGTCTCACTATGTCACCCTGGGTTGAGTGCTGTGGCTCACAGCAACCTCAAACTCTTGGGCTTAAGTGATTCTCTTGCCTCAGCCTCCCAAGTAGCTGAGACTACAGGTGCCCACCACAACGCCCGGCTATTTTTTTAAAAAATTTTTGTTGTAGTTGTCATTGTTGTTTAGCAGGCCCCAGTGTATGTGGCTTAAGCTATAACCACTGAGCTGTGGGCATCAAGCCACACTCACTGTTTTTTTTTAAGAAAAATTATTCTGCTGGACAATACATATTTGTTAAAAAGAATTCAAACAATGGGTAAAAACGAAGTTTTTTTTTTTATTACCAACCAGAAATAGACATCATTAATATTAGGTTAACATCATTTCAGGTATCTGCCGATGCATATTTACAAACACAAGGATAGAGATATATACATTTCATTTTAGTTAAATTTGTGTCTGTGTTTATGAGGAATATTGGTCTGTAGTTCTCTTTTCCTGTAATGTCCTCATCTGGTTTTGGTATTAAGGCAATACTGGACTCACAACATGAATTGAGAAGTGTTCTATATATCCCTATTTTTTTCTTTTTAAAATGTTTCATAGAATCCATGAATACATCCTATTGGGGCTGGGGCTTTTCCTGTGGAAAGTTTTAAATTACAAATTCAATTTTTGAAAATAATATAGAGATATTTAAATTTTCTATTTCTTCCTGGACCTGTTCTGATAGTTTGTGACTTTGAAGAAAATTTCCATTTCATTCAGATTGTCCAACTTTGGAGTTAAAGTTGTTCATAATAATTGTATTCTCTTAACTTTTTCTTTTTAATATAGACAGAGTCGCACTCTGCCACCTGGCCTGCAGTACAGTGGCTTAATCCTGGCTCACTGTAACCCTGAACTCTTAAACTCAAGCAATGCTCCTGCCTCAGCTTTCCAAGTAAAGAACTCAGCCATACCACTACACCCAGCTAACTTTTAATTTTTTTGCAGAGACCCTGTCTCTACAAAAGAGAGACCCTGTCTCTGCTATGCTGCCCAGGCTGGTCTTTAACTGGCCTCAAGTAATCCTCCCACTTCAACCTTCCGAAGTTCTAGGATCACATTGTGCCCAGCCTGTTCTCTTATCCTTTTGATATCTGTCCTCTCTTTCAGTCTTGATATTAGTATTTTATGTCCTCTCTTTGTTCTTTGGTTAGTTTGTTTAAAAACTTATCAATTTTATTGATATTTTCAAAGAACTAGCTTTTGATTTCATTGATTTTATCTATTGCTGATCTGTTTTACATAATCAATTACTATACTTGTATTTATGATTTTCTTCTTTCCACTTACCTTTGGTTTAATTTGTCTTCTTTTCCTTTCTTGAGGTATGGATATAGATCACTGGTTTTAGATTTTTCTCCTTTCTAATATAAACATTTAAAGCTATGAATTGTTTTCTTAGCACTGATTTAGCTGCATCGTATAAGATTTGATATGTTGTATTTTCTTTATCATTGGATTAAAATATTTTGCAATTTTCCTTGTAATTTCTTCTTTGATCCATGGATTATTTAGATGTATATTATTTAATTTCCAAGCATTTTTAGTTTTTCTAATTATCTTATTTTTAGTGAGGTCTAATTTAACTCCATTGTAATCAGAGAATATATTCTATATCATTTTGGTCATTTTAATTTTATGGCCTAGTATAAAGCATATCAAATACACTTGAAAAGAATCTAATCGGCCATTTTGTGGTGTAGTGCCCGACAAATTTCAATTAAGCTGAGGTTGATAGTACTTTTCAGATCTTCTATACCTTTGCTAATTTTTGGCTAGGTACATCACCTGCTGAAGAAGTGATATTAAAACTTTCAATTATAATCGATGAATTATCACTTCTCCCTTCACTTGATTGTTTGATAATAGAAAAGGAAGAAAAGGGAATAAATACCAGATAGAGCTTAGAGAGAACAAAGAGCAATTGAGTACATTGAAACCCAAAGACATCAGTTATTCCAGTAAATATAAAGGATCTTAACACTACAATTTCAGACAGAAGTTGTCTATTTTTTTGACCCAGGTTTATGTATAGAAAACGCACATTTTAAATATAATACAGACAGGATGAATAGAGATTTATCAAACATTGAACACAAGAAAGCTGGTGTGGATATATTCATACCAGGCAAATAGACTTCCAGATAAGAACTACCAAAGATAAGCAAGGACATTTTATGATAAGGAAGTGATGAATTCATTAGGAGGACATAATTATAAATATGCATATGCCTAATAGCAGAGCTTCAAAATACACAAAACAATATTTGATAGAACCTAAAGAAGAGACAAATCAGCACAATTTCTCTCAGTAACTTATAGAAGCATCAGATAAAAAATTAGTAAGGATGTGAAGTTGATACTATCAATCTTTTAATCTAAATGACATGTATAAAATATTATCCCCAGTGACTGCAGAATATGCCTTTCAAGCACACTTACAACCAAGAAAGATTGTATGCTGGGCCATAAAAGAAGACTCAACACATTTCTGCGGTTTCAAATCATATAAAGCATGCTTTCTAACCACAATGGAATTAAATAAAAAGTTAATTCCAAACAAACTGGAAAATCACCAACCATTTAAAAATTTAAAAATGGACTTTGAAATAAATAACCAATAAATCAAAGAGAAAATGACGATGGAAAATAGAGCATTTTTCCACAGAACAAATATGGATACTATAGATCTCACCTGTTGAACCTAAACCTGACATAGAACAATGTCTGAATAGTCATATGTGTCAATAAAATTAAATCAATAATTAAGAACCTTCCCACAAAGAACACTCTAGGCTCAGATGGTTTCACTGGTAAATTCTACAAAACATTGAAGGAAGAAATAATACCAACCATATGCAAATTCTTTCAAATCATAGAGAAAAAAGAAAACTTCTCAACTTACCAGCATAATCCTGACTTCACACACTGACAAGGAAGGAGAATCACAAGAACAGAAAATTTCAGCCAATATCCCCCCTGAACATAGATACAAATATTCTCAATAAAATATTAGCAAATAAGATCCACTAACAAAAGGATAAAACCTAATGACCACCTGAGTTTTATTTTCTGTGTGTGTGTGTGTGTTTATGTGTGTGGTTCCTCCCTCCTTCAACAGAGTTTTATCCTAAGCATGTAGCATTAATTATTCCATAGATCAATCACCATAATTTTACATTAACAGAATAATGAGGGGGCGGCGCCTGTGGCTCAGTGAGTAGGGCGCCGGCCCCATATGCCGAGGGTGGCGGGTTCGGGCCCAGCCCCGGCCAAACTGCAACAAAACAATAGCCGGGCGTTGTGGCGGGCGCCTGTAGTCCCAGCTGCTTGGGAGGCTGAGGCAAGAGAATCGCTTAAGCCCAAGAGTTAGAGGTTGCTGTGAGCCGTGTGACGCCACGGCACTCTACCCGAGGGCAGTACAGTGAGACTCTGTCTCTACAAAAAAAAACAAAACAGAATAATGAGGAAAAATATGATCATCTTCACAGATTCAGAAAAAGCATTTAGTCAAGTTCAACATCAAATTCAGTAAGCTAATATAAGAGGGAAAATTCCTTAATCTGATAAAGGATATCTTTTTAAAAATTACTGCTAAATCATGCATAATGATAAAATACTAAACCCTTTCCTTCTAAGATCAGTGTAATGGAAGACTTAGCCATCTCAAAAGGCAATGAAAAAAGGCAAAAGATAAAAAGATTAAAAAGGAAGAAGTACAAAATGTGCTTATAGGCAGATAACATAACTTTTTGCAATATGATATCTAAAAGAAT
This sequence comes from Nycticebus coucang, assembly GCF_027406575.1. Classification (NCBI taxonomy): domain Eukaryota; kingdom Metazoa; phylum Chordata; class Mammalia; order Primates; family Lorisidae; genus Nycticebus; species Nycticebus coucang. Next base: position 105,393,532 of record NC_069787.1, read on the forward strand.
CTATAAGCAAACTAGCAAGTTAATTTAGTGAGGTTGCTGAATACAAAGTTGAACAATATAAAAATTAACAATATTTCTATATATAGTATACTAGCCACAAACTACTAGAGAATGAAATTTAAAAATCAATACCACTTACAATAGCATCAAAACTATTAAAAACCTAGGAATAACTCTTTTTTTTTTTTTTTTTAGGAATAACTCTTTAAAAAGTTATCCAAATCTGGCGGCGCCTGTGGCTCAAGGAGTAGGGCGCTGGTCCCATATGCCAGAGGTGGCGGGTTCAAACCCAGCCCTGGCCAAAAACCACACACACACACACAAAAAATAAATAAAAATAAAGTTATCCAAATCTTTATTCTGAAAGCTACAAACATTGTACAAACTATAGAATCCTAAAAAAAATGGTGGGAGATAATGTGTTCATAGATTCAAAAACTCAATTTTGTTAAGATCTTGTAGTGGTCTGCAATCCTAGCACTCTGGAGGCTGAGGTGGCTGGACTGTTTGAGCTCAGAAGTTCAAAACCAGCCTGAGCAAGAGTGAGACACCCCCTTCTCTACTAAAAATAGAAAAACTGGGGCAAGACTATAGCTTGAGCCCAAGGGCTTGAGGTTGCTGTGGGCTATGATGCCAAGGCACTCTACTCAGGGTGCCAGAGTGAGATTTCCATCACAAAAAAAAAAAAAAAGATGTGGTAGTGGGCAGAATTCTAAGGTGGATGTCTGCCCTCTAGTGTTAAATTCTGTATAATCTCCCTAGAGCATGGGCAACACCTGTGTGATGCTTCTAACCAATGAATAGCACACGACAAAGGTGATGGGGTGTCACTCCTGTGATTTATGTTAAGCTATATATACGTATGGACAGTCCTCACTTTGCATGGTAGTGTGGGACAAGCTGAAACTGCTCTAAGTGATGTTAATAATCTTAATAATCAATAGGGAAGGCCAGCCACCGAGGCTCACACCTGTAATCCTAGCCCTCTGGGAGGCGGAGGGGGGTGAATACCTTGAGCTCAGGAGTTGGAGACCAGTCTGAGCAAGACCCCATCTCTCCTAAAAATCGAAAGACCCCATCTCTACTAAAAATAGAAAAACAAGCCATGCATTATGGCACAGAGCTGCAGCTCTGTTCGGGAGGCTGAGGCAAGGGGATCACTTGAGCCCAAGAGTTTGAAGTTACTGTGAGTGATGACTCCACAGTACTCTACTGAGGGCAGTAGAGGGAGACCTGTCTCAAAAGCAAACAAAAAAAAAAACAGCAACAACAAACAGGGAAAATTATGATTGTTCCCTAACTTTAAAAACGTTTGACGAAACATTAAAAACTCTCTTACTGTCAGTTATAAATGTATAGGGAAATGGGAAAGATAGTGAAAGTATTATTTATTTAATACCCTGCAATTTAAAACATTTAGAAACATTGGCAGTAGCTACTAAAACTAAATGTTCATATATCCTATGATCAAGCAACTCCACACAAGACCAAGAGAGCTATTTTCACCTATAAATATGTACAGGAATTTTCATAGCAGTTTTATTCATAATAAAATAGCCAAAAATAATAGTAGCCAATAACTAAAATAATCTAAATTTTCACATTCAAGAGAATAGATCAGCAAACAGTAACATATCCATATGATGAAATATTATTTAGCAATTTAAAAAACCCAATTCCCATACATGCAAAAACATAGATGAATATAAAAAACATTAAGTTGAGCAAAAAAGCCAGATAAAAAGTGTTCATACTGTTGGATTACTGTTGAATTTGATTTATATGAAGTTCAAGAACAGGCACATCTAATCGATGGTTATTAAAGTCAGAAGTGTAATTACCTCTGAACATAGGCTTTAACTGAAAAGAAGCATGAGAAAACTTTCCGGGGTAATAAAGATATTCCGTATCTGGATTTAGTGATTATATAGATGTATAATTGGTAAAAATTAAGTGAGAAGTACTTTTAAGATTTGATATTTTACTATATGCATATTACATTTAATAAAAATAAATATGTAAATAGAGTGCTTGCAAAGCCTTTAATACAATGCCTTTCACACAGTATGATCATAAATGTTAGCAATTTTTTATTTTAAACACTTACAGGATGCAGTTATAGTTGTGCACCCAGGGAAATTTCTAGCTCTAAGTACATATATCATGAAAGAAAAAAGGTTGAAAAATAATTATCTTAATCTCTAGCTGAGAAAGCTAACTAACAGAAAAAAGAAAAAAATAACTTTGGTAAACACAAATAACATAGAAGAAAGGAAATAAGATCAGAGCAGAATCAGTGAAATAACATGCAGACATACACCAGCAAAAAATTTAAAACCAAAATTTGCTTATTCGAAAAGATTAAATGAAATTGATAAGCTCCTAACAACATTGATGAAGGGAACAAAAGAAAAAAACACAAAGTCTCTATAACAGGTGTTTAAAACAAACATCATACAGATTCCACAGACATTTATTTTTTAAAAAATAAGAACATTATATGGCTCGGTGCCTATAGTGCAGTGGCTAGGGTGCCAGCCACCTACACTGGTGCTGGTGGGTTCGAACCCGGCCTGGGCCTGCTAAACAACAATGACAACTACAACAAAAAATAGCTGGGCATTGTGGTGGGCTCCTCAGCTACTTGGGAGGCTGAGGCAAGAGATTTGCTTGAGCATAGGAGTTTGAGGTTGCTGTGAGCTGTGACGCCATAGCACTCTACCGAGGGTGACATACTGAGACTCTGTCTCAAAAAAGAACATTATAAACACCTCTTCTAATACATTTTAAAATGTAGGAAAAATTGAAAAATTCTCTGAAAACAACTTCACAATTAGTTTTGAAATACAACTGATTTTTCAAAGAGAAAATCTTAAAGTCCTATAATCATTTAATGTAATTAAATATGAAATCCAGAATCACTGGTTGGAGCTCAGGGGTTGGGGTGTCAGTGTGGAGAACTGCAATTGGGTAGCCTGCAGTGAGGGCAGAGAGGATGGCCCATCTCTCAGCTGGTCCTTGCCCTGCAGAGTCGGGTTTGCACCTTGGCCAACATTGGCATTCATATTCACTGGTGATTGTGGTGGCTGTGATGGACCTCCAGGTGGGGACATGCTGTGGTACCAATGTGGATTAGGAGACTGGTGACCTTTCACAATGACTCCTGTATCTGCGAGACACAAGAGGATCCCAGGTATCAGCCAGAGAAGAAAATGAGGAGCAATCATCAGCTGGGTGACGGAACTATAATCAACAAAAGGGCCCAAACCAAAGAAACCCAAACTGCATATGAAACAGAACAATCAGTTCCCCATCACTAGGGTGTGAGAAAACCCCAGATATTCTTTGCTGATAACTAAGGACTATTCTCTGAGCTCTAAAGAGAGTTTGCCTGCTTCTATCCACAGGAGAAGCAGCTCAAAAGTTAAGGCCCTAAAAGTTTCTAGGCCCTAAAAAGTAGAGTGGAAGAAGTTATGAAAAATGTATATATATATTAGCTAGCCAACTAAGCCAGAAAACCAAAACTAGAACATAAACTTTCCAGGGCCAGGATGTTGTCTGTTTTACTCATTGCTGTAGCTCCAGTGTTTTAAACAGTGTCTGGGACACAGAAGGCTTTCAATGAATACTTTTTGAAAGAATGAATTAAATAGCTAAAAAAAAAAAAGATCGCAAATATTGATCCACCTTTATAGGGGAGAATGAAACACCAGATTAGAGGAGAACCTCTTATTGGAAAATGAGAGAAATCAGTTTTTCCACAGTTTATAAGCTAAAGGAAAGGATATTATGCAAAAGTCCAATAAAAATATATCAAAACTTTCAGATCATGTTTTCACACTAAAAAAATCTACTAATTGAGTATAGATGTGTACAGACAGACCTGGAATTTGTTATAGATATTAAACAATTATCTACCACAACAGGTATAAAAACCCAACTGTAAGTCCACACAATCTACTCTTTCTAAGTAAGAAATGATGGTTACAGTTTTCCTTCCTAATAGTATGGCCTGAGAGAAAATTATCAACCCATTTAAGGCAGATCGAATTATAAATAGATGGATGAACTTTTGGAAAGACAGAATTCTCTTTATAATCAAAGTGATTGCTTATCCTACAGATGACAATGTTCACTCGGGATTTGTTTCAGCGAACTGTGGCTAGCAGGTAGAAATGGGAGACAAGGGTGAATGGAGTGAGGTGGGGCTGGGAGTGTGTCGTAGAGACTCTTCCCAGAGAAGCGGAGAGGCTGTCCACACAGCGGGCTGGATACTGGTGGATTCAAACAAGAAATCAAGTAGGTCTCACAGCAGTGGTCACTCTGCCATTCTTCTGCTCAGAGTAAGACCTATTCTTAACTCTTCCTGAACCATGAATAGGTGAGATTTCACTTCACAATTTGAATGACAGAGTTCATATTTACTTTTATGAAAAAAAAGAAACACTTCAACTTCTGTTCTCTACTGGCCTTGCTTAAAATTCATTTACCATCTGCAAAGTAACATGTGAATGATGAATGACCTGGAAGACTATTCTGGGTTATGACTTTTTTTCCTGTTGTTTTCCTATTTATTTGTTTCTTACCCCACCCTCATAGTTCTACCACTTTAAGGAGCAGGTGAATGTTACTTTGTTATATTTTACTTATTTATTTATTTATTTATTTATTGAGACAAGTCTCACTATGTCATCCTCAGTAGAGTGCTATGGTGCCACTGCTCACAGCAACCTCAAACTCTTAGGCTTAAGTGATTCTCTTGCCTCAGCTTCCCAAGTAGCTGGGACTACAGGAACCCGCCACAATGCCCAGCTATTTTTTTTGTTGTTGTTGCCATTGTTGTTTAACAGGCCCGGGCAGGCTGGGTTTGAAGCTACCAGCCCTAGTGTATGTGGCCGGTGCCCTAACTGCTGAGCTATGGCTACCGAGCCTATTTTGATATATTTTAATAGCCAACTACAGTCAGGCCTTCGTATCCACAGGTTCAGCATCCTTGAATTCAACCAATCACAGATGGAAAATATTCAGAAAATAAAACAATAACAAATAACAATATGACAATATAAAAATAGAAGTAAAAAACTAATACAGCAAAACAACTATTCACATAGCATTTACATTGTATTAGGTATAAGTAATCTAGGGATGATTTAAACTACACTGGAGGATGCATGGGTTATTTGCAAATACCATGTTATTTTATATAAAGGACTTGAGAATATTCAGATTCTGGTACCTGTAGTGGTTCTAAAATCAGTCCCCCGATAATACTAAAGGACAACTGTATAAAATAATTTCAGCAAAATACATACCTCAGGAGACTTCATAACAAGTGATATTGGAGTGATTTTGCATTATTATTATTCCCTTTTTAAACATGGAAAGAAAGAAAATGGAAAATCAAAACTAAAGCTACCTCTGCATGTATATCTTTGTGCAGAGAGAGAGGCAAAGAAGGGGTTAACCTGAATGGATATCATTAATTAACATAGGGTGTGTGATTATAAAAATTTTCTTCATATACTTTTGTATCATTTGTTAAAACAAACATGAATGACTTTTGTAATTTCATGAATTTAAATTTAAAAAACAAATGAGAAACAGTATGGTGTTTCCTCAAAAATTAAACATAGAATTACCATATGATCCAGCAATTTAGCTTCTGTTGAAAACAGGGACACAGCAGCATTATTTCTAAGAGCCAAAATATCAAAACAGCATGAATGTCCCTCAGTGGATGAATGCACAAACTAAAAGGAAGGAAATTCTGACACACGCTATCACATGAATGAACTTTGAAGACATTATACTCAATGAAATAAGCCAGACATAAAAGGACAGCTATCCTGTCCATATGAGGTACCTGGAGTGGCGCAACTCATAGGGACAGAAAGTAGAATGGGTATAAGTAGGTATTGTTTAATGGATACAGAGTTTCAGTTTGGGATATGAAAAAATGGATGATGGTGATGGTTGCAGAACAATCTGAATATACTTATTACCACTGAACCGTACACCTAAAAATGGTTAAAATGGTTTTATGTCATGTATATTTTACCATAATAATAAAAAAAGACATCTTTGACCTCATTTACTTTTGGTAAATAAAGTACTAGATTTTGAGTGTCAAGAATTCCAGGAGTGGAGGCCAGACCCAAAGAGAGAGAAGAGGGGTGGGACAGGAGGAGCTCTGAAGGAAGGGTGGGATAGGATTCCCCAAACTGCAGCATCCAGGCCTGGTCTGAGTGGTTCTGAAACCATCCCTATAGTCATGTGGAAATTGAAGGTGGGTGTGTGTGGGGGGGAATGTGAGGTCACAGATCTTGCCTGTGATCTTTGAGGGAGGACTGGCTGAAGTCTTAACAAGTGGTTTTCCCCTGGCCTCCATCCCACTCCATGTTAGGGAAGGAGAAGCAATCAGAGCCTGACTCTCCAAGGCAGCAGCAATTCCACCTTTACACAGAACACTGCATCCCCATCGGGCCTCCTAGTTCACACTTAGGGTGTAGTGGGGTTGAAGAAAGACAAAGGCGCAGGCTGGATCCAAGAAGGTGATCGTGGGGTGGTGGGCTGGGACACTGTAGTGCAGTGGTTCTCAACCTGTGGGTCGCGACCCCTTTGAGGGTCGAATGACCCTTTCACAGGGGTCACCTAAATACATCCTGCATATCAGATATTTACATTACGATTCATAACAGTAGCAAAATTACAGTTATGAAGTAGCAACAAAAATAATTCTATGGTTGGGGGTCAGCACAACATGAGGAACTGTATTAAAGGGTTGCAGCATTAGGAAGGTTGAGAACCACTGTTGTAGAGACATGCTTCCCCTCCCACCCTCATGTCTTCCTGCTGCCCACTGCCTTTGCCACCCCACCCCACCACCATGTTTTTGGAAGTTAAAGACTTCCTAGGTACAATCTCTGCACCTGTCCCTACACAGTGCTTTAAATGTTGTCACATGTCATTGGCTGTTGTATCACTTTCAGGCCCAGCCTGAAAAGATTACAGGTGAACAGTCTAAGAGGCTCTGGCTCCCCCTCTAGCTTTTTCTCAGATATGTGACTAAGGACTGTGCTGTTTTTGGCTCAAACACATTCAACGTGTGTGTTTCTTCACAAACATTAAGCACCTACCGCATTCCAGACACTCTGGGAGCTGCTAAGCTTGATAACCCAGTAAATGATCAAGACACAATCAGAGAATTGAAATCCCTTAGCAGGATAATACCTCACAGATATTTTACTTAAAGAACTCATTTGACCCAGCAGGTTGCTAAAGTCCCCAGTGGAAGTGGAAATTGTCCAATGTCATATTAAATCATTGTTTTTGTGTTTTTAAATGAGATGCTATATAAATGGCCAAAACACATGAAAAGATCCTCAACATCACTAATCATCAGAGAACTACAGATCAAAACCACCATGAGATATCACCTCCTACCCATTATGAGGGCTACTATCAAAAAACCAGAAAGTAACAAGTGTTGGCAAGGATGTGGAGAAATCAAAAACTTGTGTGCACTGTTGATGGGAATGTAAAAGGGTACAGCTGCTGTGGAAAGCAGTATGACAATTCTTCAAAATTTAAGCAGAATTACCATATTCCACCTCTCAGCATATACCGCAAAAGGATTGGAAGCAGGGTCTCAGAGAAACTTGTATACCCATATTCTTAACAGCATTATTCATAACAGAGGTGGAAGAAAGCCAAGTGTTCATTGACAGATGAATCAACAAACAAAATGGAGTGTGTACATACACTGAGATACTAGCCTTGAAAGAAAGGAAATTCTGACGTTGCTACGTGAACCTTCAGGACATTTGTGCTAAGTAAAATAATCCAGTATAAAAAAGACAAACACTCCTGTAGTCCCAGCTGCTTGGGAGGCTGAGGCAAGAGAATCGCTTAAGCCCAGGAGTTGGAGGTTGCTGTGAGCTGTGTGAGGCCACGGCACTCTACAGAGGGCCATAAAGTGAGACTCTGTCTCTACAAAAAAAAAAAAAAAAAAAAGACAAACACTGTATCATTCCATTTATATGAAGTCCTTAGAGTTGTCAAAATCATAGAGACAAAAATAGAATGATGGTTTCCAGGAGTAGAAGGGACGGGAAAAGCAGTTATTGGTTAGTGGATATAAGGTTTCTGTTTTGCAAAATGAAAGAATTCTTGAGATGGTAGTGATGGTTGCACGATGGTATGAGTGTGAGACCAACTCACAACTCAAGTTGTTGGTATGACAACTTGAGACCACAGAGTTGTCCACTTAAAAATGGTTAGGATTGGGTGGCACCTGTGGCTCAGTAAGTAGGGCGCTAGCCCCATATACCAGAGGTGGTGGGTTCAAACCCGGCCCTGGCCAAAAACTACCAAAAAAAAAAAAATTAAAAATGGTTAGGATGCTAAATATTACGTGATATGTATGTTGCAGCAATAAAATTGTTTACATTTTATTTAACAATTACTATCTATTGTGTAATAGATAATGCACAAATACATTCTTGTTCTAAAAAGTCAAACAATATAGATAAAACTAAGTTTTTCCTCAACAACTTCCCCATATGGTCACACAACTTTACACATATTGTGTGTCACTCAATACTCACAACCACCCTATGATTCAAGTATTCTGATTTCCATTTTACAAATGAGGAAATGGAACTGTAGAGAACCAAGGATCTCTGCAGAATCCCAGAGTCAGTAAGTGCAGAGTCTAGAATCTAGCCTCTAGATCAGCGGTTCTCAACCTGTGGGCCGTGACCCCTTTGTAACAATGAAAATACATCCTGTAGATCAGATATTTACATTACAATTCATAACAGTAGCAAAATTACAGTTATGAAGTAGCAATGAAAATAATTTTATGGTTGGGGGTCACCACAACATGAGGAACTGTATTAAAGGGTGGCAGCATTAGGAGGTGCTAGGAAGGTTGAGAACCCCTGCTCTAGATTGAAACCCAGGATCACATGGCTTGAGAGAGAAGCAATAAAAAATTTTTTAAAAGTAGATTGAAATCCAGGCAAATGAATGACAAAGACTGTGTTCTTACCCGGGGCTCTCTAGCCTTCTCCTATAGGCCTAGCTCAGATGTAGGCACGAAGATGGCAGACACAGCTGCCTTCCTCAAAGACTAGACACATAGAAAATTGGCAGCCAGCTCCCTGTGCAAATGTGAAATTTATAACATCTACATGGTGGAGAATACTGATATTTTTATTCCTGAGAAGAGATGATTTTATGAGAAACCACATTTTAAAGAAGATAAAATTGTATGTACACTTTCTTTAGTTTTGACTCAAATTTCCAAATCAACCTGGTTAAAACAGCCCTCTGCCCAACACCAGTGACCCTCTTTCATCCCACTTGCTGCACTATCTTCCTTACCTCTGATTTTCTGTTCTTTATTTAAATGTTTGTTGTCTGTCTTCACCACTAGAATGTCAGCTGTGGGAGAGCAAGGACCTGGTCTGTTCTGTTTACCTGGAGTCTCTTGTGCCCACAACAGTGCCTGGCACTCAGGAGGCCATATTTATTTCAAGGGCAGCTGTAAGAAAGTGACACACCCTGGCTTATTGTACCCTCAATGAATCCCCAACAATAAAAAAAAAAATGTACAAGTAAAAAAAAATAAATAAATAAATAAAAAAAAAAAAGTGACACACCTGGAACAGCAATTTGTTCTCTCACAGTTATGGAGCTTAGCAGTCTGAAATCAAGATGCTGCCCAGGCCACGTTCTCTTTGAAGCCTCTATGGCAGTGCTTTTCAACCTTTTTTTAATCTCAGGACACACTTGAATCTATAGTTAAACTTCTGCAACACACTTAAATTATGCTGATTAAAAAAAAAAAAAGAGTAAAAGGTGGCTGATGCCTGTAATCCTAGCACTTTGGGAGGCTGAGATAGGTGGATTGCTTGAGCTCAGGAGTTTGAAAACCAACCCTGAGCAAAAGCAAGAACCCATCTCTACTAAAAAAAAAAAAAAAAAAAGCTTAGCTGGTGGTAGTGGTGCATGCCTATAGTCACAGCTACTTGGGAGGCAAGAGGATTGCTCAAGCCCAAGAATTTGAGGTTGCAGTGAGGTATGATGCTAGGGCACTCTACCCCGGACAACAGAGTGAGACTTTGTTTCACAAAAAAAAAAAAAGAACATACTTACTGTGTTTTGAACGTCTTTTAAAAATAATTTAATTAGTGGTGTTTAAACATTTTTGAGGCACATGTAAGATCCTCTCAAGGAAGGCACACCAAATCACTGCTCTAGTGAATAATCCTCCCTTGATTCTTCCTAGCATCTGGTGGTTGCAACAATCCCTGGTATTCTTTGTAGCTGTGTCCCTTCAGTTTCTGCTGTTTTTGCATGGCCTTCTTCCCTTTCTGTATCTCCTCTGTGTCTCTAACTCCAAATCTCTCTGTTTTTATAGGGACACCAGTCATTGGATTTAAAGTTCACTCTAATCCATTATGATTTCATTTTAACTTGATTACATCTGCAAAAACCCTATTTCCAAATAAGATCACTTTCATAGACACCAGGGTCAGGAATTCAAGATAGCTTTTGGGAGGACACAATTTAACCCACAACAATGGCCAATAAATATTTGAGCTACTGTTCTCTGAAAAGCTGGTATGTAATCTGGATATGTCAGATGAGTTCAGGCAAAGGCTCTGGGAGGCTTCATTCTTCCCCGTACATTAAATGTTCTTGCTGGCTGGATGTAGAGAGTCCACATCCAGGGAAATAAAGCTCTCCAGTGTTCTAGGTACAAATTCAATCTCAGGTAGAGTGGGAAGTTTTAGATGCCATATTTTCCATGTTCTTATACATTTAATTTATAAGAGTAATTTAATGGCATTATAAGTAAGGATTAGAAAAGGGAAAAAAAGAAAATCAAATCATAATCCCACCACCCTAATGCACTTTGGAGAAAATGTAGAGGAGGAACATTTCAGGTATAAAAGACAGCGAGTTCAAGACAATTGAGCTTGATGTGTTCAAGGAACAGAAAAAGCAATGCAGCTGGTGAGTAGCAATGTTCTACACGATCTCAACAGGTCTCGTGCTGGGCATCAGTATTTGTGGGTCTCCGTCCACCTCATAAACCAACAATCTTCCTTTCTCTGGTAATTCTCCCAAACATACTAACCTAGGCAGGGGATGAGGTGTGGACCTGGTGATATGGAGAGGGAAGGGGATGATAGAAACAAGGGGTCCTCTCTCCAAGGCATTTGGAATTGGGACAAAGGAGGGGTTAAGGTAGTAACCCTGGTTTGGGGAGACCTGTGCCCTGCAATCCTAGACGCTGGGGAGGGGGGAGGTGCTGTGTTCTGCACCCAGCCAGAAAGGCCAAAGAAGCAGGTCATCAGCCAGAGAAACAAGGACCAGGGGCAGAGTTCTGACAGTTAACTTCCTGGTCTGTGCATCCTGAGAACCAGCCATGTTCTGCTTCAGGTTCAGGGACACTTCCCTGTGTCCTTATCATAAATTTTCATTTCTTTAGTTTCAGCTTTCCTGGCTAGAGAAGTGTTTTGAAGAAAGAGTTCTGTGGTGAAATTATTTGGGAAACACTGGGTTTAAAAAAATTTTAATAGCCTTTTATCTAGAGAACTATTCAGAGCCCTTAACAGGACTGGGTACATGTGACTATCCAAAAAGGAACTCCAGTGAGTATCATTCCTTATGTTGCTTTCCCAGGCTACACTGGGGAATGCCAGGGGTAGCAGGATGTTAAGCTGGGTGGGGTGGGGTGGTCAACCCATGTTTTGGCTGAGTCCTGAAAGCCAAGAACAATAGAGGAGGGTTCCAGTATTTTGATCACCAGGAACTTACCCATTGTTGAAAAAAACTCATTGCAGCAAGTAATTTTACCCAGAAGAGGAGGAGAAGGAGGAAGGGGGTGGGGAAGAGAGAGAGATGAAGGGACAGAGAGAAAAAAATACAAATAGCTTTCGAGTGCTGTCGGTCTGGTCCAGCTTTTCAATAAAACTATTGAAAAGGTATAGAATTATTGCAAATCATCCCAGTACACTTGTCAGCTCCAAAATCACATCCCGGTAATTGACGTGAGCCCTCCCGCGCGGCGTCCTAAAATACATGCCATCCATGTGATGGCAGAGATTCAGATCTCAGTGAAGGGCTCCACCACTTACTCCCAAGTACCTCAGGGCTTGCTCTCCATTTCTCTTTTCATTCACCGGTTACTTGCCCTTGCTAGGCACCCCATAGATGAACAGGTAGCCCCCTCCCCCTAGCTCCTGGTCTCATGAGAGAATGAAGAACAGAACTGACACGCGCAGAGAGGGTGGGGAGAGTGAGGCAGAGGGTTTGGTGGGGGCACGTGGGCAAGGCCCGGGCTAGGTCTGAGTTTTAAAAATGCCAGAGAAGGGGGCAGCGTTCAGGCTTAAGGGGCCAGTTGGAGGTCCCCAAAGAAGGGTCCGGGGCTGGAGCGTCCCGGCTGAGCCGGTCGGTGGAGGACGTCCAATGCCCAGCTGAGACTAGACTACACTGCATACTGCAGGCTGGGTGTAGGAAACAGGTTTTAGGTGATGTTTATCCAGGATACGCCACTTGTACACATGCCTCGGTTAATCATAAACTGCCGGTGGCAGCACTTGGTCCACCCGAGCGGCGATCGCGCCACACTCACTGACGCCTGCGCCAGGCGCTGGTGTCCAAGTTAGCTTTCCGCCTTTGGAGCCCCGGGTGGCAGAGCCGGCAGCCTGGCCCCGCCTCCTGCACCTGGGCCCGCCCCTGGGGGCGGAGACTTCCGGAGCGCCGGCTCCGCCTGGTGTTCTATGCTGGGGCCAAGCCCAGCAGCTCGGTGCGCGCCCAGACGCCGCGCTCCGAGAGCTCCCTGAGCTTGGAGGGCTGAGACCGAGCCGGCGAGTCCCAGCAGGGCAGGGTGGCTCAGGGACCGGTCCTTGCGCTTGGAAGACAGATGTGCCTGGGCGTAGAAGTGCGTGGACCCGAGTTCGGGTGAAGCTCTTGGGAAGGGCAAGAGATGCAAGCTGGGGAGCCCCGCGCCCCTGGTGCCCCCGGCGCTCAGGGAACCCGGCGCGTGCCGGGCCCCGAGTTGCGGCTGGCCAGCCAGTTGCTGCCCGAGCTCTATACCTTCGTGGCGCGCGTGCTATTCTACCTGGGGCCTGTCTACCTAGCCGGCTATCTTGGGCTCAGCATAACCTGGCTGCTGATCGGCGCCTTACTGTGGATGTGGTGGCGCAGGAACCGCCGCGGGAAGCTCGGACGCCTGGAGGCCGCTTTCGAATTTCTGGACAACGAACGCCAGTTCATCAGCCGCGAACTGCGGGGCCTGCACCTGCCTGCCTGGGTGAGCTGAGCTGGGCGGGGGTCGAAGGTGGAGTAGATGCCTTTCGAGGTTTGGAAGGAACCTGTAGGTAGCCTGGGATCTGGGGCGCGCACGCCCAGTTTCCCAGCGGGACGGCACACAGACCCTGCGGGCGGCGGCGGTGCCATCGCCGCGGGGTCCTTCACCGCATCCGCACCTCTGGTCCGGCTGCGGTGGGCGCGGGGAACTTGAGCTTCAGGGAAGTGCTCAGAGCCTGAGCGAAAAGTCACGGGTGGGCCACACCCAGGAAAATCAGAAGGGCAAAGTTATTCACGAGGGAAACAGAAGACATTTCTTCCATACGCATGTTGTTTAAAAGAACGAACGCGGGGCACAAAATGTAGATGGATGAGATCAGGGAGGACCCCAGCAGCCTCCAGCTGAGGCAGGGACCGCGGGAGTGGGGCGGGGCTGCAGGTGGGAGGCCAGCAGCCCAGGCCTCTCCGCACGCATGCTATAGCTACACGCCCATCTCCTGGTGTGGAATGGCCTGGACTGCGGTTTCTCAAATGCTTATGGTCCTGAGAATCGCCTGGCTCAGTTAACAAAACAGAATTCAGAGCCCCATGGTACAACTCCCAGTGTGGGGCCAAGGCAGCTGAGGCAATGATTAGGTGAGTATGGGAAACTGGGGCTAGAGAGGTGTTCAGCCCAAAGGTTGGTTCTTACTGTCCCTCTGGAACTGGGGGGTCTGACTTCTCAGATTTCTTCCAGATCCACTCAGGCCCACGAGGGGAGGGGTGTCCAGATTTTCTCTAGCCTGCGGCCTGTGCTTTAAAATACAGCAGGGCCATAAGTTCCTTACGACAGGGTGTGAGAAGAAAATGTTAGAAAGGCCCATTTATTTTAACAAAAGTGAAGTTAAGCCTTACTATATCAGCCTGCTCAGGCTGCCATAACCAAGTATGACAGGCCGAGTGGCCAAAATAACATTGTTCCCTCTCACTTCTGGGGTCCAGAGGTCCAAGATCCAAGTGTTGGCAGGGTTGGATAAAGATGGCCCTCTCCTCCCTGTCTTTTTTTTTTTTTTTTTTTTTGAGACAGAGTCTCAAGCTGTCACCCTGGGTAGAGTGCTCTGGCATCGTAGCTCACAGTAACCTTCAACTCTCGGGCTTAAGTGATTCTCTTGCCTCAGCCTCCCCAGTAGCTGGGACTACAGGTGCCCACCACAATGCCTGGCTATTTTTTTGTTGCAGTTATCATTGTTGTTTTAGCAGGCCTGGGCTGGGTTTGGACCTGCCAGCCTTGGTGTATGTGGCCAGTGCCCTACCCACTGTGCTGTGGGTGCCGCTCTCCTCCCTGTCTTCACATGGTCTTCCTTCTCTGAGTGTGTCTGCATCCTAATTTCATCAGATAAGCACACCAGTCATGGAGGATTACAGCCCAGCCACAATGACCTTAATTACGTTTTTAAAGACCCTCATTCTGAGATACTGAGGATTAGCACTTCAGTATATGAATTGGGAGTGGGCACACAGTTCAGCCCATTACACTTACTAATATTAAATATACAGTAAGGCTTAAAAGTAATGCCTTATAAGTAGGTTTAGATGTATTGAGGATGAGGGGGCCAAAGACTTATCCATAGGGTAGAATAAAAAACCATAGTGACCAGTTTCCTACGATAGCAGCCATAGGGATAGCAGATGGGTCCTGACTCCCCCAGACCTTCCCATCCTGGTTGCTCCATGAGGGCTTGTCATTCTGAAAGGTGTGGACCCACAGAACATGCCTGACCTACCACACCCCTGTTCACTGTTGAGGGAGCCTAGGTTGCCTGTCAGACCTCTGTTGTGACCCCCATGGTGACCAAACCTCATCCTCTTTTTCTTCCCCCTCCTTGTATTAGGGAAGCTTCTAGTCAGTTATCTACACATAAAGGCAGTGTTTCTGAGATTGGGTCAAGAATCAGTTCCTGTAGGGGCATAGAAACCCTGCCCCCCAACCGTAGAAACAGTTTTATGTTCTTTGGGGAAAGGGACCCCAGAAGCAAAATGGACCTAGCTAACAGGGAGCTCAGCCTGAACACAAGAAGTCATCTTCTGGGTTTTCACCCCATAACCTGTACCCCATGCCTGACTCAGCTTGGTGAAGGATACACAGAGGAAGGTGATGCTGTCTCTCCTACCAAGAGGGCAGTCTTAGGTGGAAGGCAGAGGATGACAGGTAATTGCCATAGAGGTCCTGGGGAAGTTGGAGATAGGAGTCTGAACAGGGTCTACTCAGCTTGAAGGCCTGGAGTAAAGGATATCCTACCTGGTGTCCATATCAGAGTTCCCAAACCACAGCCTCTTGCCTCCTTGGCAGGGTCCTGTGAAGGGCATTGGCCTCAGCCTGCATTCTCCAGACTCCCCTGGCTGACCTGGATGACCAGTTAGATTGAGGCACTGGTGGTGCAAAGGGCATTTTCAGTCTGAGGGAGGCTTGTGGGCACAGTGGGGAGGCATGGCATGGCCCCTGTGTGAGTGAGCACTGACAGGCCCAAGCCAAAACAGGCTTGATGGAGGTTGGCCCCGATTCTGAAGACTTCAAGGAACCTGTGCAAGGTTTTGAAAGGCCCTTTAGAAAGCAGCATGGAGGGACAAGGCTGGAAGAGAAAGATCAGCGGGGGAAATGATTTGGGCCAAGACTCAGATCTGGCAGGGGCATTGACATGGGGTGGTGGTGGTGAAAGATGTGTGGGACTGGAAAGGACTCTAGATGCCTGGTGGCCTCCAGAGTGGGAGTGCAGGAGGGACCCAGGGACCTGGATGCCACACCATTGATCTAATTGGGATTCCAGAATGAGAGGCAGGTCTGGGGGATTTGGTTACCTGTGTGAACACCTGTGAATAGCATATAACTAGATGCAAGTGTGGGCTTTTTAACTCACCTCATGAAAGTTACCAAGCCCAGGGATGGTGTGGAAAACCTGAAGCCTACTTGATCAAACACTTGTCCCCTTCCTCTCTGCCTCCCTGGGAACATGCTGTTCATGAAGGCAAAGAAACCAAAGACAAAAGGCAGCACGACCCTTGCCCAAGATTTTGGAGCATGGATGAATGGATGTCTTCATCATTACCTGCTGGTCTTTTAGCCTGCCGTCCCTCCTTTGAGAACTGAATTTTTTTTTACATGGAAGAAGGGGCTTGTGATATCCTTTGGTATTAAGAAATATTTTTTAAGTTAACAGAGAGCAGACCAATAATGGGGAAATGAAGAAAAGTCAAGCATTTGAGGGCCTCCTATGCGGCTGCCATATCCTGGCCTGCCTTGCACAGTTGTGCACGTTGTCCCCGTGCACGAGCCCCTAGTGAGTGGGGATGACTGTCCAGGCCACCTGCTGCTTGTCCAGCTGTGTGCTGGTGGGAAGGGCACCTTTTTCTAATTTGCTCCAAGTTCGCTTGAAGGGATGGAGGCCAAGGCTAGGTAGAGCTGGAGTGGAGGTGCCATCACTGTCCCCTGCCAGGCCATGGCTGTTGTAATCAGTCCTCATTCGTGCATGTCTGTCTGTCCTGATCTTAAACTCCTCAACACATGGCTGCAAGCTGCTGCCTCCTGGTGAATAGAAATTGCTGTCCCTCGCTGAACCTTGGTTTTCCAACCTGTAAAAAGAGGTTGTGATGAATGGCCTTTTAAAGCCATCTCTGCGCTGATGTCTGATTTCTAGTCCAACTGCGGGCAGCCCTGCCCCTCCTCTAGGTTCCCTTTAATGGGTGACATAACTTGAAGGACAAATTCTTAGGCTTAAAAGTGTCCATTAAGACCAAAGCAGTGGATCCCCTTTATCTTGCCCAGAGGTCCTCAAACTGCAGCCCGCAGGCCACATGCGGGTGTGTGATTGTATTTGTTCCTGTTTTGTTTTTTTACTTCAAAATAAGATATGTGCAGTGTGCATAGGAATTCGTTCATAGTTTTGTTTTTTTTTAAACTATAGTCCGGCCCTCCAACAGTCTGAGGGACAGTGAACTGGCCCCCTGTTTAAAAAGTTTGAGGACCCCTGGCCAATGTGGCCTGACCACATGGAGGAGGCGGTGGTCCCTGCCTGGAACAGAGGAGCAGCTGCACACTTGTGTCAGGATGGCCTCCGACACGGTGTTCAGATGTAGCTTTGGAGGAATTAAGAGCCGCCTCAATCAGCTGCCCTTTTCAGGGGCAGGGACTATGGTGCAGCGCAGTGACAAGCAGGAAGCCTATGACATCACTCATTTAGCTGTAGGCCCAGGTATACCACTAAGGCCCATCTCTATAGCTGGTTGTGATGAGTTGAATGTTTGCGAACCTGCTCGTATAGAGACAGACACAAGTAAACACTCATTGGGGGCTGTCACTTCATGCTCCTCAGATGTCCAGGCCTCTAACTCTAATTAATGCGACACTGACGACTCGGGGTCCAGTGTCTTTCTGGGTGCTGAACGGTTGCGGAGAAGCAGTGTGAGCAGGAGGGGTGCACAGAGCACTTCAGCAAACCTCCACCCTGGGGCTGGCTCCCGGGGCCCTCAGAATCCCAGCTGCAGTGTGTACTAGAACTTCCAGTCTCCAGAGCCCACCCTTTGCTGTGCTCTGAGCTCCTGAAAGCCCTTCTTGAGGTGAGCTTTGCTGCTTCTCTCCCCTGACCACCTCCCATGGCATGGGCCCCTGTTTGAAGCTCAGCAGCCTCCACCCCTGGACCAGCCCTTCACTGATCAATGCAGTTTCCAGTTACTGAGTTGTCAGTGCACCAGTTGGATGACTGGTTTATCAGATAGTTATTTCCCCCCTGCCATGACTGGGCTAGTGCGAAGAGGGAAATGTGGTGAAAGCGTCACCTGGCTCCAGGTCAGGTTGGATGTGCTCAGGAGGATGAGAGCCAGTGGTAGTAGAAAAATGGCCTGAGGCAGGGGAGAGAGGAGAAAGGCATCAGGAGACTTGGCATTCTGCCTGTCTGTGGTGTCTAGCCAGGCTTGCTTTCCCACCAGCTGGCAGCGTTGTTAGGGACAATTAACCCTGTGTGTCTTCTGGGGAGGGGTCTGATGTGATGCAGGGGAGAGGGGAGGTATGGGCTTGCAGTCTGAGACTTATTCACCATGGGATCTTGGGAAGATTTCCTTCCCTCTCTCAATCTCTGATTTTTCTCTGAAAATAAAGTTTTGGGAGTTGCTGTAGGTCTTTTTAGTGGTAGGAGCCTGCCATCATTAGCCAGCCCCAAGTGAGCTCTTCTCTGGGGCTACACACCCAGAACACCCCATTCTCCAGCCTTTCCTGCTTGCCCTCTTTTAACTGGGTGTGCTCTGGGGATGTCATGGAGGTGAGCACCAAGGACAGGTGAACCATTCCCATAGAGCGATGGGCACCCTGAAGCTTGCAGTGGCAGCCCTGGGACTTGTCCCCTCCAGACCTCACCACCAGCCATTCAGGAGACAACCAGGGGCTGAGTGCTGTGTGTTCCTGGTGCTGAAATTTGATGTTCTTTCTGTGGGTGCAGCAGCAACTACTGTAGGACCCAGACACTCTATGGTCTGTCCTATACTGATAGGTCTGTTAATTCGAGGAAGTAAATGCAGTGACAGCTCTGAACTGGCCTGGCATTCTCAGATGATATCATAAAGCTTAATCCTTGGAGCTAGTGCCATGGAGCCAAGTTTTAAACATTAGGTTGGGGGCTACTCGGAATTTGGGGGACTTCTTACCCCTGAGGTCCTTGTGACCCTATAAATTTATTCAGATGGGCTTGGAATCAGGCCTTGTCCTCAGGGAGAAAGAGGCAGACAGGTTTTAGTCATGCCCCTTGGGCTTCTGCCCCACGTCTTGATGGTGGTTCATGAACTTATTATCCCCAACAGCTAGGATTGGGCAATACGAATGACAAAATATGGCCTTCTTTCCTCCAAGCCCAATGCAGGTATGTTAGGCATCTCTGCATTCACTTCTGTACACAGTCAGTAAACATTTATCAAGGGCTTGCAGTGTGACAGGCCCAGTGCTGCAGGAAGGGCCACAAATGTGACACATGGCCCCTGCCCTTGAGGAACCCATGAGCTACATGGGGATTCAGACCCACAAAAACAGCCTTTTCTGATATGATGTGATCAGTCCTGTGAGGGGCCTTCCAACGTGCTGAGGAAACATGGGAGAGGGGCTCTCACCAGGCAGGAAGCGGTCCAGGAAGCCTTCATGGAGGAGGCACTGCAGTGCTGCAGGCTGTGGTGGTGGATGAGAGCGCTTGGCCTGCAGTGTTCCACAGGTTTGGTCAGTTGAGTTCATCACCTCATCAGAGGGTGATTAGATCTTGGGACCGCAAGTATGTGAGCTAAACATGAGATTGCCCATTGCTCCACTTACAAAGGGCTGAATCTTCCTTGGACAGGAGTGTCTAGGGCAAGCTTTTCTTTTTTTTTTTTTTTTTGTGGTTTTTGGCCGGGGCTGGGTTTGAACCTGCCACCTCCGGCATATGGGACCGGAGCCCTACTCACTGAGCCACAGGCGCCGCCTGAGGGCAAGCTTTTCTGCAAGCCAGGTACCTGAGTAATTAGGGGGTCACATGTGGGAGAGGATTGGGGCCAAGCGTGGGGACAGTCCTGGCATCCTCAGCTGTAGCCCTCTCTCTGGCTATTCACTGGCTTCTGTCCCATGGCCCTGAGCCTTGGTAGCAGGCACAGGTAGCACTTCCGTGGGAGTGTCCCCAGTGAGTTGGGGGGAACCTCTGAGAGGTATAAACTGCCCCCCAAGGACCTGTGAGGGCCAGCCCAGCTTCATAGGAGAGTGGGGCCTTGAACCTGGCCAGGCTTCCTCCTCCTCCCTCTCTCCCTCCTCTGTTGAGAGTCCTCCTCCCAGCAGAGTTCAGGGATTTCTAAATCTCTGGGAGCTAGAGCTTGCAGGACACAAGTGCTCAGGTATGCTTGATGCCAGTGACTTCCTTTTTCCTCCTCTTCCTTTTCTGCAAAGACTGAAGAGGGATTTAAGCTGTTTTTCTGCCTCATTGGGATCTATTAAAGGGTCAAAGCAAATTTTTTTTTTTTTTTTGCAACACACTCCAGATGTTTCAAAATCCTGGAATCATCCAGTCCATTCTTTGCCAATTGTGTATTTACTTTTTTTAAAAACATAACTACTTATAAACTGGTGACAAATCTGGTTTTTCTGGTTATAAAAGTAAATGTATTCCCACTGTAGAAAGGCCTAAATGTTAAAATTTGAATAAGCATTTATAATGCCTCCACCTGGAGATGCATTGTTATACATATTTGGGTGTACTTTCTTTATATAGAATGTAAATGAAAACAATTTCTAGAAACTTATTCCTTCCTCCCCCTTTTACTTCTTATTTTTCATGTCCTTAACATTGTATTACAAACATTCTCCAAAAACGTGTTTAAGGACTATGGCATCCTTAATATGAATATACCTAAGTTGCATAACCATTTCTCTAACATTTATTATTTCATTTATTTCCAAGTTCTATTAGTGTGGCTAGCTGAGGGGAGTGGTATTTCCTATATCTATCTGGGATTTCCCCTCTAATCTGCTGGTCAGATCTGGTGACTCATCCTTCAAGTCCAAGCTTAGGCGCTCCCCCACAACCTCCTCCTTCACCCTTCTCCTCAGGTTCCCACAGAACCCTCAGCCTCCAGGGTTTTTTCTTTTTTTATGGACTGCACTGTGGTTTGGAAGCACCTACTTATTTTGTCTGTCTTCCAGACTGAATGTTCTTTGAAGGTAAAGCCCCTTTTTTGTACATCTGGGTACCCTTAGTTCCTAGCCCAGTGCCTAGTACATAGTAAATACTCAATAAAAATCTGTTTAATGAACATTACAATGAATGTCTGCTATATAAATCTAAGTCTCCCATTTCTCAATTTCCTTAGTATACTATTGCTAGATAGTTAAACCGATATATCAAAGCTCATGGACATTTTAAAGACACTTTTGCCCACTTAACTGTGGCCTTATCAATATTATCTTTTTTTTTGAGACAAAGTCTCACTCCGTCACCCAGAGTAGAGTGCTGTAGCATCATAGCTCACAGCAACCTTAAACTCTTGGGCTCGAGAGATCCTCTTGCCTCAGCCTCTCAAGTAGTTGGGACTACAGGTGCTTGTCACAACGCCTGGCTAGTTTTCTATTTTTAGGAGAGATCAGGATCTCACTCTTGCTCAGGCTGCTCTCCAACTCCTGAGCTCAAGCAATCCACTAGCCTCAGCCTCCCAGAGTGCTAGGATTCCAGGCACTAACCTTTATTAGTTTGCTAAGCAAGAGGATAAGGTTTTTAACTTCAGCCCTTACCAGGCCTAACTAGATTAAGGAACTCTCCTGCACCTTACCACTTAGGTCCCCTCTGTGGACAACGCAGGGCCATCCCCTCTGCTCTGAGCCCTTTTCCCTCAGCAGAGGCTGTCAGACTTCTGGGCACCCGGGCTCTGGTCACTGATGACTGCTGAGGAGTTTGATCTGTTCAGTTCTGCTGGGCGCAGCTGATTCCGGCCTGTCTGCCAACTAGGTGTGTTGCTAAGGAGCCTGTGCACTGCAGGCTGGTGTTAGAATTTCATTTTGGCCAAGCAATTATTCCCCTTATAGCACTTTTAGCAGGGTAATTTAAAGCAGAAGAGTGGGCACATTTAAAAGCAGTTTTCATGGTTAAATGTTTGCCTCCCGGGAAGAGAGGAGGAAAAGGGACAAAATGCCGTGCACCAGGAGAAAAGTGAATGACACTGAGAGACCATTTTCCTAGAAAAGTGGAAACCACTGACTGGGCCCCCACAGAGCAGTGGCTGGTCTCAGGAAGGCAGGACCCCAGTCCGCTGGCCTCCTGTAGGGCAGTTCGGTAGGACTCCCAGAGTGAGTGGGTCTCCTCTCCTGTCTGAGCACGGGGCATGGTGAAGTGGTTGTGGGGGCTGTGTATGTATTAAGGATGTCCTTTGGGGCAGGGAAGAGCCACAGGCTTTTTTAGGAAAGAGTGTGTGTTCGTATGTGTGACTCTGTGGATGTGTCTGTATGGTTCTGAGTGTGTGTATGTCTGTGTGAGTGTGTGTCTGGGTCTGTTTCCCCATGTCTGTATCCATGCGTGTCTCTGCGTCTCTGTGTCTGGCCTGGGCTGCTCCCATGACAGGAGCAGTAGCGAGAGGGAGTTGGCAGAAGTCACCTTATGACAGGGAGCTCCTTCAAGTGAAGCCTCCTATTCCCCAGCCTCCTGAGAGGGGCCAAAAGCTCCTTCCAGGGCCTCTTACCCCAACCCCAGACCAATCTGTGTGGGCCCCACCAAGGCCTTGGCCCTGATGGAGGCAGCCATTACTCTGGCTCCATTTCCTCACTACTTGGAATCATGTTCCTAAAAGATTTAAGAAATAAAGCACAGATGTCACCACCTAAAGATGGAGTATTGCTGTGAGCCTCTTTGGTGGACTTTGCTAGCTTGGGATTCTGACTTAGACTTGAGTTGGCTTTGTGCATCACCCCTCTAAACTCTCATTACCACCACTCCCTTGACAATGTCGAAAAACACTGTCATTAAAATATTAGCTCATTTTGCCTGGAAGGCTCTGGCTGGAGCACCCTCAGCATCAGAAGGCATGTTAGTTCAGGGAGACATGGGGTGGGGGTCATGTACTACTGAGACTTCTCTGAGGGTTGTGCCGGGAAAACAGCAGAGATCTGAGATCCTGGCCACTTGATCACGTGCCTGGGTGTTTTGTCAATGTTCTGGGCCTGCCCACGGAAATATTCCTGCCTACAATATATCAGTCGGGACAGTGTACCTGTTTCTATGAGGATGAAGATGGCGAGAACACTGAATTTGTGTCCCACATTAAACCATTTAGAAATAGGTTCATGTCCATTGTCCTGTTTGATTGTGAGTCTGCGCAGAACAGGAATGAACAGCCTCTCTTACTAATCAGTGAATCTGTGAGAAACCTGAGGCTAAAGAGAGTTAGGACCAGAACCCTGCTCTTCTGAGGTCCTGGCTACAGGGGAGCTCGGCTTTTAGGGGAAGAGAAGTTCCCAGAGCAAGGGAAAAACTATGCTAATTGCTTTTTGCCCTCTAGCTCTTGCCTCCTCTCTTCTTTGTGGAAGAGTTCCCTTGTGAAGGAATTCAGGTCCATAGGCTGCTGTTGAGAATTTGGTGACCCAGCAGTATTCTCCCAAGAGGACAGCTGGAGACTGCTGCTGTGATTTTGAGGCATAGTCAGGAATGCCTGGGGACGGAAGATCCACCTTTTTCTAGGGCCTGAGCAGGCCCTCCAGGCTCGGGGGCTCTGTCTGTTCTTCTGTGCCCTCCACCAAGCTCAGAACCACCTAGGAGCTTGGTGAAGGTGCAGGTGCCCAGTCCCCTGCCCCAGTCCTCCTGAATCAAATTCTCCATGGGCCCTGACTGCATTTTCTTGGACAGAATCTCATTCTGTCACCTGGGCTAAAGTGGTGTTATCATAGTTCACTGCAGCCTCAAACTCCTGCCTCAGCCTCCCTAGTAGCTAGGACTATGGGCAGGCACACATCACCATGCCTGGCTAAGTCTTCTATTTTTAGTAGAGGCAGGGTCTCACTCTTGCTCAGGCTGGTCTTGAACTCCTGACCTCAAGCTATCCTCCTTCCTCAGCCTCCCAGAGTGCTAGGATTATAGGCATAAGCCACGGTGCCAAGCTAAGAATCTTCATTTTTAACAAGCTCCCCACGTGGCATTTTTGTGCACAAAGTCCAAGAATCCCTGCAGAGTCTGTCTCTTTACATTTCCGGGTGGTGTGGGGTGTCACCTCCTAGTTCATCCCAGAGCCTCCCGGTCTCACAGGGAATTGAGAGAAAAGTGCAGGGGAGTTAGGACTCAGTCTGATGGTGAGCTACTCATCTTATTTTTTAGCTTTCTTATTTCCTTGGTAAAGGGGCAGGTGCTCAGTCCCCTGCCCCAGTCCTCCTGAATCAAAATCTCCATGGGCTCTGAACAAGACTGCATGGGGTCCCTTTGCCAGGGTTCACTATGGAACAGTGAGCCCAGGCAAAGTTTCACCTGGGCAGGCACTGGGCCCAGCCTCCCTGTGGCTGTCTTTGTCTGGGTCACAGATCCTTTGGCCAGTCAGCAGAAGCTATGAAACCACTGTCCTCCTTCCACCTCAACCACTTCCGCTTTGTTCTCTCCTTTCCCCATTCTCGCTCCTCCACTCTCAGTGGTGTCTCTCAAAGTGCAGACTCTGGCTCTATAAAGCTCAGAATTTGCTGGGCTTTGGGTCAGGCAGAACTGGACACACACCTAAGTGACATTGTCCTTGCAGGGACCTGAGGTCAAAGTGGTCAGACTGTGTACCCCATGTACCACCCCCCGCCCCGGTCTGCACAACTTTCAGCAGCACTTACTTCTGGAGCACAGACTCTGAGCCAGGGCACCGAGTATGTTGCACACATTTAGTTTTCTCAGAAACTGTGAAATTGGCAGTATTGTATGAGAAAACTGAGGCTTATACCAGTGGTTCTCAACCTTCCTAATGCCGCGATGTATTTTCATTGTTACAAAGGGGTTGCGACCCACAGGTTGAGAACCGCTGGCTTAGAGCAATGGGATTTTAAATGCACAAGGAGTAGGTTAGAAAAACACTAAGAAATGGACTTCAAATGCTGACATTTCAGGGGGAGGAAGGCGGGGATATTGATGAGAGAAAGATTGGATGGTTGAGCTCAAATCACATACAGGTGAGAAGATCTGGGTTCTGGTCACCTGGGTAATCTGGGCAAGTTTTAACTAGTCTCTGAGCCTCTTCTCATTTGTATAATGAGTATAATTATATCTTTGCTGTGCCCTTTATAGGGTATTAGGAGTATCAGATGAAAGTGGTTATGGAATGCCCTTTGTAAGCTGTGAAGCATGACCTGCCAATGACAGCAGAAACTCCACAAGGGCAGTCTTCTGCCAGGCCAGACTTTCTATAAAAGAGGGAAATAGAAGGACACATAAGGTTTTCTTAAGAGGAGTGAATGGGGCAGAGTGAGAAAAGCACTGACTATGGGAAGACAGACCTGGGTCTGGGTCTCAGTTCTAACAATCCACAGCTGGTGATTATAAGCCATGTACCCCCCCCCCGAGCCTTAGTTTCCTCACCTGTGAAATGGGCACATAAGGAATCAGGTATTAAATGACAGGAGGTATATGAACTTAAAAAGGTTGAAAATAGGATGGAAAAAGATACAACAGGGCAATTTTGAACCAAGAAAACAGGAGTAGAAATTTGCAATAGAATATAATTCAAATGTATGATAAAGACAAAGAAGGAGGCAATAAAATATGCTTGCAAAGGGCAATAATTAGGATATAATAGCCATGGACATATACGAGTTTAGATAATTAAGTGTGAATTCATCCTAGAAAAAGTGCTACATACCTCATTGGTGAGTATCACTATGGTCACTTTCAAAGTACTCCCCTTGGGAAGCTATGCACGGACACCAGCTCCTAATCCATCCTCCAAAGCAGTTTTGGTTTTTCTGGCATGACCATCAGAGCTGTCATTGTTCAGCACAGAAAAATACAACAAGAATAGTGAACACCACTCAGCAAGACACTGCCACATGTCCACGTGAACATAGCTATGAGCCATTATTTATACCGAGGTTATGAAACCTTATCAAGTTGTTTGTACAGGGCTGCCAACATAAGCACACAGAGGGGCAAGTTCCAGAACTTAGATTGTCAGACCTCATATCATATATACTGTATAATATAAACTTGAAATGTAAGTCAACAGCTGACATGAGGAAGTAGGTAAACCAACAGTTGGGCCTGGAAATTTTTTTTTTTTTTTTTTTGTAGAGACAGAGTCTCACTTTATGGCCCTCGGTAGAGTGCCGTGGCCTCACACAGCTCACAGCAACCTCCAACTCCTGGGCTTAAGCGATTCTCTTGCCTCAGCCTCCCGAGTAGCTGGGACTACAGGCGCCCGCCACAACGCCCGGCTATTTTTTTTGTTGCAGTTTGGCCGGGGCTGGGCTCGAACCCGCCACCCTCGGCACATGGGGCCGGCGCCCCACCGACTGAGCCACAGGCGCCGCCCGGGCTTGGAAATTTTTAATACATCCCTTTCTGGAAGCAATAAATCAAACAGAGTAAGCAAGGATAAAGTATATTAGCAGGACATGATTAATAACTCGATCACATATGGAATAGTCAAGGAGATTAATCATGTAGGAGGCCAAAAGGGAATTATCAATATATTCCAATGAACTGACATCCAGCAAACTGTTCAGACCACAACAAAATGAAATTGTTATGAGAAAATAATAATAAATATATAGCTATCAAAATCTTATGTCTAGGTATTTTAAAACATTACTATTTTAAAAACTCATTTAAGAGGAAGTCATAATGGGAATAGAAAAAAACAGAGCAGAATAACAAAGAAAACATTCTCTTACAAACTTGGGAATGTATAGCTTTGCATTTATCATAAAATAAGAGGCTCGGCCTCTGTGGTTCAAGCGGCTAAGGCACCAGCCACATACACCTGAGCTGGCAGGTTTGAATCCAGCCTGAGCCCACCAAACAACAATGATGGCTGCAACCAAAAAACAGCAGGGCATTGTGGCAAGTGCCTGTAGTCCCAGCTACTTGGGAGGTGGAGGCAGGAGAATCGCTGAGCCCAGGAGTTGGAGGTTGCTGTGAGCTGTGATGCCATGGCTACATCACAAAAAAAAAAAGAAAAGAAAAGAAACATTGATAAATGACACAACTCTAAGACTCATGAAATTCATCTCTTAAAAACATAAAAAAAGACAACCAATTTAGATTAAAGAAATGAAGGAGGAAATAATAAATATAAAGATGAAAATGAGCAGTATTTTTAAAATAAAGGAAAAGGGGATATAGAATGATTAATATCAACAACCAAAGTTAGTCCTCTGAAAAGGCAAAATCTTTGGTAGGATTGATCATTTAAAAATAGAAAAAATTAAAATACATAATGAAGAGGAAATAACTATAACAGATTAAAAGTAATAAAATGTAAAGAACTATGTATCAATGAATTTGAAAACCTAGATGAGGTGGATACATTCCTAGAGAAGTATAAATGCCAAAATTGCCATAATAAGTGATAAGTAGACCTTGAATACACCATTAACCACTAATACTAATTAGTGATTAAGGGGTAATTCACTACCCAACAAGCCTTAGACCTGGATGGTTTTATAGGCAAACTGTACGAAACTTCATGGATCACATAGTCCTACATTTACCAGGTGTTTTGGAAAACAGGAAGACAGGGAAAGCTGTTCCGGTCATTTTACAATGTATTGTAAAATCTTTATACCTAAACCATGAATCGTACAAATACAGAAATCATGGATATCACTTTGAATCATAGGTGTGTAAAATCTAAGTATCAGGCTGACTATATTATATCAAAAGAGTTTTATCCCAGAAACTAGACAGAGTGTTCTGTGGAAAGAACAATCACTACTTAAATACCACAAATGGACTAAGGGAGGAGGAGGAACATGATTAACTCAACAGATTTATGGAAGTATTGAATCTAGCTCATTGCCTATTTATAATGAAAGCTCTTGGAAAGTCAGGAATTGAAAAGAACTTCCTCAATTTCATAGGCACGGTCCTCCAAAAATCTACAGTAAAAATATGTTTAATGGAAAAATTTCAGGGACTTCCTTTTAAAATCAGGAACAAGATAGAGATTCTGGTTAACACCCCTGCTGCTTAACATAGTACAAGAGGTCCTGGCCAATGAAGTAAAATAAGAAAGATAAGGATGGGGGAGCAAAAAAGACAAAAAGTATTATTTGGACATTTGGGAACCTGTGTCCCCATCCCGGCCTAGGGCTATTAACAAATGACAGCAAAGTTGCTCAGAAAATGGAATACCACAGAATAATCTAACAAAAAATGTACAGGACTTTTATTTTTTAAAGTTTATGATCTTAAGCATGAATATAATAAAAAGTGAATGAATAACTGGAAATATTTTGTTCATGGATGCAAAACTTAATATTGTAAAGATGCTAGGTCTCCCACAAATTACAACTTCAAAAATATAACAGTCAAAATCCCAGGAAGATTTTTTTCTGAAGATCTATACACTGATTCTAAAATTCATTGGGAAGAATAAATACCTATTAATTTATCTAAATCAGTTTGAAAAAGGAAAGCAACAGGGGAATCACCCTTCCCCAGATCATTTGGGAAAAACATGGTGATTAAACTAGTGTGATACTGACACAGGACAGGAAAACAGACCGATGGAGTTGAAGGCCAAGTCCAGTGGTACGAGAAGCTGTTTTTAGAGCAAAGTAGCTGTGTTTTGAGCAAAGTAGCTTCACAAGTCAAGGGAAAGATATTTGTCTTTTTGTTTGTTTGTTTTTATTTTAGTGGAAACTTGCTTTAGTGAAAGGGGTGGGGAGAGAAATAAAATTGCATCCCTATTTTACCCTCTATAAAAATATTTCCACAGAGATTGAAGACGTAAATGTGAAAAACAATAGATAAAAAACATAGGATAATTTTGAGAATTTGGGGTGGTGAAAGATTTCTTCAAGTTCCATAAAAGACCAGTTATAATGGAAAAATATCTCTCTATGTCAAATGGGAAAGCATCAAGTAGTGGCTCCCTAAGTATCAGACTCTGTGACTTCATCCCCTGCTCCAGATTTCCTCAGGGGCAGCCAAGAAGGATGAGACTGAAGGCAGGTGCCGAGATTCCTGCTGAGAGAGGGCCTTCAGGTTCTTGTGCAGAATAGGGGAACTTGAAGGTCTTTTATTTCTTGAAGAGAATTGCTGCTATTGGCCAGGTGCAGTGGCTCATGCCTATAATTCAAGCACTCTGGGAGGCCAAGGCAGGTAGATTGATTTATCTCAGGAATTTGAGACCAGCCTGAGCAAGAGTAAAACCCCGTCTCTACTAAAAAGAAAAAAACTAGCCAGGCATTGTGGTGGGCACTTGTAGTCCCAGGTACTTGGGAGGCTGAGACAAGAGGATCTCTTGAGCCCAAGAATTGGAGGTTGCTGTGAGGTATGATGCCGTGGCACTCTAGCCAGGGTGACAGAGTGAGACTATCTCAAAAAAAAAATAAAAATAAAAATAAAAATGAAAGAATTGCTGCTGTTTCCAGAGCATTCAGACTCATCGGAGGAGGATTCTCAAAGTGAAGAGCCTCAAACACAGGTGAGATAGCCAGGAGACAGGTGACAACTTAATGAGTGTGGGCCTTGCTCAGTCTGTTGCTGCTCATGCTTTCAGGGTGGGTGTGGGTCACCCTAACGCAAAAGAAGTGGGCTGGTCATTGACACTAATCCTGAGTGAACTCCAAAATCAGGCCAGGAGCTTGTTACAAATAAGTCGGAAGGCCCCACCCTGACACATTCTGATTCAGTAGGTGTGAGGCAGCTCAGGAATCTTTGTCTGACCAGCTCCCGAAGGTGGCCAGGGTTGTACTTGCTGAGCTGGATCACCTCTCCAGGATCCAGAGAGCAGGACTACTCAGCTCCCAAGGATGTGGAAGCACCTGGGCTGGGATGTGGAAGGGGTGTGCACATGAGATGTGCTGGGGTGGGATGGGCAGTGTAGTGATTGGGCCACAAGGAGGACAGCAGCACAGCTAGCAGCCTCCCTGCCTCCGTACCGATCCTTGACCAGAATGGTCTGTCAGTTGCCTGCCTCCTTCGCAGCCTAGGAGCTCCTGGAGGGCAGGAACCTTCATCATTCATACATTCATTCATTCCGCAGATACTTACTAAGATGTTCATAGGTTAGGGACAGGCTCTAACAGGGACAAGGCCCAGTCAGCTTGTCTAGAGCTTCCGATGGAGTCGGGGTGGGGCAGGCAGTAAGACCAGGCAGCTCTAATATGTATCGAGTGCTGCTGTGGACGCCAGAGCCACCTAACAGGGACATCTGTCCCCTCCTGGGAGACCTGGAGAGGCTTCCTGGAGAAGTGAAGTCTGAGATCGCGATGAATGAAGCAATCAAAGGGGGGTAAGGAAGACTACTTCTGACACCAGGGAGGGCACGTGCAGGCCTTTGCTAGGAACAGAAAAGGTGAAGGTGGTTGGGCTGCAAGACCCCACGGAGACTGGTGAATGGGGCACGATGTGGCTGGGGGCCCCTCCAGGCCCATGCACAGGAGATTTTACTGTAGTGCCACATAGTATAAGGGACTCTTCCTCCACCCATCTGATTCATAACTTGGGACGTGACCCACGGTGACTGCAGAGACTATGACAGGCTGCATCTGCCAACTGGACAGGGTGGGCTAATCCAAGCTCCTGCACACTCCCCTGAGGTTTCTTCCCCTGTCCTTCCCCTCTGTGGGCTGGACCAGCTCTACCTCTGGAAACCAGGCAGTATTTTTCTTTCAGCACCTAGGAATATTAACTTCTCTGAGTTTGTATAGGCCATTCCTGGAGTTGGGGAAACTGAGGCAGGGAGAGATGCACTAGATGTCTCTGACCTCCCAAAGGTGTTAAAAGAATGTTCTCCTCTAGGAGAACTAAAGTGTTCCTCCTTTCTGGGAGGTGGGTAGACTGCCTGGGCTCACAGGCTTGAGACCAGCCTGAGCAAGAGTGAGACTGTCTCTAAAAGTAGCTGGCCATTGGGGCGGGTGCCCGTAGTCTCAGCTACTTGGGAGGCTAAGGCAAGAAGATCTCTTGTGTCCAGGACTTTGAGGTTGCTGTGTGCTATGATGCCATATCACTCTACCGAGGGTGACAAAGTGAGACTCTGTCTCAAAAAAAAAAAAAAAATGCTTCTCCCTTGGGGACGGTTTTGTGAGTGAGAGTCTTCGGGGCAGCTGCAAGGCTAGCTTGGGCCTGGCACTTGGTGGGTGTGCAGCAGTGTGTGAACTGCATGACACATCTACTCAGTCCCTGGAGAATGAGCTCTCTGAGGCCCCAGATGGGGAGGGCAGCCCTTTCTCCACCTGGGCTGGTCTCAGGAGGGCCTCATACTTAGGGGACTTGGGACATAGTGACAGTGGTGCCATTTTAGTGATCCACGTTTTGTGTGCCAGGCACCCTGTACATATATATTCTTACACCTCTGTCCTTCTCAGAAAATGGGGGGTGATGCTGGTGAGAGGGAGGAATGAGGAGCTCAGGAAACAGATACAAAGACCAAAACTCCAGTGAGGAGGGGGTTAATCACTCTCAGAACCTGTCCTGCAAAGGTCAGCCAACAGGATTACCACTCAACCTAGTCCCACTGCCCCCTACCCCTACACTGTAGCTCACCTAAGATTCACCTAGCAGGTGGAGTGCTGGGGGTTGTGACCCTCAGTTGGAAGCTGTGTGACTATAGGACAGGGACTGAGGGCCCTCCCTGCTGGGGAAGAGGTGAGACTTGAGACAGGCTCCTCGGAGCCAAGGTGGGCAAGGTAGGAGGAGTCCTCCATGGCACCCCACCCTACCAGTTGCCAATGAAAACATCAGCTGGTTGGGCACTTATCACTGGATGGCAGAATTATCTAATAAAATATTTTTTCTTTTTGCTTTGCTAACCCTTGGGTATTCTAACTTTTATACACAGATTGTATTGCTTAGGGTCATTAAAACAAATAGAGTGGAATTTGTAAGGAGCAATTTTGAGTGTTACCTAGGGGGTGTCCAGGATAGAGGGTCCTTTGTTTCTGCAGGGAGGGGGCAAGGTAGGGGTGAGGCTTATTTGCATATGCAAACAAGCATCTTCCATCCCCTCTTTTCCCTGCCTCCGCCTCCTCTCACAGGCTGGGCGTAGAGAGGATGTGTAAAACTATGGGGAGTCTTCCCCTGCTCAGGGACCGCCAAGGACAGCCTCCACCCCCATCAATGCCCACTTGCTGACGCCCCCTCTTTCTCTGCTGCCTGCCCCACCAAACAATGTGCTCCTGGAGGACAGGGTCAGCTCTGGGAGTGGGGCTGGAATGGGAAACCTGCAAGGCAGGCTCACTTGCATGGCTCCAGGGGTCATGCAGATTTGAGTCTAACTTCCCCTCCGGGCTTCTGTTTCCTAGATCCACTTCCCTGACGTGGAGCGAGTTGAGTGGGCCAACAAGGTAAGGCCACTGGTGGGGCTGGATGCACTCCAGGCCTTGTCCTCCCTCCTCCAGCCTGTAGGACCAGCAGCAGTGCTGATGATGACAGCAGGCACATGCTTAAAGGCACCAGGTCCAGGAGGGGGAGGGATGACTCTTCTGTGGCTGGGATGGCAGCTTTCCTACCTTCATTCACTAGAATGTCTGTCTTCTTTTTAAAAACACTTTTTTAATTAATACCTGGCCACAGCAGAAAAGCTAGGAAGTATGGAGAAGTATAGGGAAAAGTACAGCCCTCATTCACCTACCAGGCCAAGATCTGTGCTTTCCTAGGAAGAGGAAGACACTAGTCAGCAGCATCTGGATTCCACCTAGGTTCTAGCCTAGACCTGACACTGGCTATGTGACCTTGGGCAGATTGCCTAACATCTCTGAACTGGTTTCCTTATCCGTAAAGTGGGAATACTTTATTTTTTTATTTTTATTTTTTATTAATTTTAAATCATAGCTGTGTACATTAATGCGATCATGGGGCACCATACATTGGTTTTATAAACAGTTTGACACATTTTCATCACACTGGTCAAGATGGCCTTCCTGGCATTTTCTTAGTTACTGTGTTAAGACTTTAAACTAGGCTTCCTGCCCCTGCTTAGATCCACTGACATCATTGTGATAGCTGTTAGGTCATCCAGGGAACTCCCTTTGGGCTCTGCTGCCAGATGCCCTGAGGAGGGCCCCTGCTGGGTGACTCTTTGTCAGGGGCTCCCCCAGGAATCCTGGCTTTACAGATAAGCAACCAGAGTCCCAACCCCACCTGATCTGCCCAGACTCTTCCCTAAATGTGCAGCTTCTGTTGCAGCCCCCACCTCAACTCTCCCAGCATGGAACTTTTTTTAATGCAAACTTTGTTTCTGTTCTGGGAGGAGGCTTAGCCTGATAGCAGGAATGACTTAGGTTAGGTATAAGAAAGGACTTCCTGAGAGTTACTGATCTAAGGTTGGTATTTTCACATCACTCGGAATGTCATTGCCAAGTGCATCAAGAAGCACTCAGCAGCCCCTAGAACAGTGGTTCTCAACCTTCCTAATGCCTCAACCCTTTAATACAGTTCCTGGGGGTCGCGGTCCACGGGTTGAGAATTGATGCCAGAGAAAGCAGAGCCTGGAGTTGGGAGAGACCCCTGAAAGAAATGGGAACAATGAGCCCTGAAATCTCTTCCCATTCTCTTAGAATGGGTGTGTGGAAGAAGCAGGTCCACTTTACACTGCACCCCGTATCCACAGGAAAGAAAAGAAGCTTCTGCCCCAAATGGAACATTCCTGCTTGCTAGCCGTCCATACCTGTCTGATCACTGCCCTCATGTACTGTCTCTGCCCGCTTCTGTTTCCTTGGTCCTGACCAGCTCCCAGACCAGTGTAGTGAGTCAGTGTGCTGCAGAAGTCAGCCAAGGGCTGCCTTTTCTGATTGTTAGAAAGCTAAATCCACAGGAAACAATTTAGCTTTCTCATCTGTGATTTTTTTCCCGAAACTTCTAGCATCTGCTACTTTTTCTTTATACTGTACAATGAGATTATGTTTTAGCTGAGAATTAAAGAGCTTCATCATTTTGAGTCCAGTGAATGAATATTTCATGGTGCTCTGCAAAATGGCACCAAATTGAGGGGTCCTGCTACCTGCAGGAGAGTGGGACCCACTGTGTAGTTATCAGATGTTTGATGGAGAGACAGTAGGGTAGGTGAATGGGGACGGGCAGGCAGCATAGGGACTCCCACTCCCCGGGCTGCAGAGCACTGGGACCTTGTCCTACTCAGCTGTGGGACTGCCAGGGGTCACAGACCTGACCGGCAAAGGCCTCTTCCCATTGTCATAGGTCATCTCGCAGATCTGGCCCTACCTAAGCATTATCATGGAAAACAAGTTCCGGGAGAAACTTGAGCCCAAGATCCGGGAGAAGAGCATGCACCTGAGGACCTTCACCTTCACCAAGCTCTACTTTGGACAGAAGGTGAGTGCTGTCTCAGGACGGTCAGTCTGGCCTTACTGTGCAGTCATGTGCCCTCCCTTCCCATCAACCCCCAGCCCAGATCAGTCACCTGACTGCAAAGATCCACTGGACCCCTCATCCCCATGCCACCATGTCTCCAAGTTCCAAGAAAGCCTGCCCAGCTCAGAGGAAACAGGAAAGAGGGGTTTGAAATAGTTTCACTTTCTTAAGCAAAATTTTGGAAACGCCACGGTTGTAGCCAGACAGATACAAAGGTGAACAAATTGTAGTTGCTAACCTTGGGTATCAGCTGGGGCAAACACACCTTCATGGCCGGAGATAGTCAGTGCCACAAAGAGGTTTATAATTTTTTACTGATTGGGTGGTTCTGGCAATCAGTGTTACAAGTCCACACTAGCTGTGAAGATCAGTAGATGTCCCAGGATAGAATGGTCCGTGGCCAAAGAAGTTTGTGTTGGCATACCTCCCGTCAGGGGCCCTATTCTAGACTGGTTTTCTGTTTCACCCTCTCTGCCCCCCTCTTCCTGTCCCAATGTGCCTGATTGATGTGAGTCTGAATTTGATCATCCAAAGGGTGTCCTCCAGGCAGAGAGCTGCTGTGACGTCCACCACCGAGTAAATCAAAGCTGTTGGTATCTAGTCTGTTCTGAAAAGGGCAGGTGTCAGAGTGCGGGCCAGCCTGCTGAGTGCTGTCTGCCACTCTGCCCGGCTAGCCCCCAGGATCAGGGATGGGTTAGGCCTGCCTGAGACCTGGAGATTCTGGTTTCTACCACTCAGACTCTGCCAGGACAGGCTTGTGCCAGCATGTGTGGCTTCATGTGCTCACTCCTTATTTCATCACCTGTGACGGAGCACGTGCTGTGCACTCGGCACCACAGACAGAGGTGGGTGTGGCCACACCCCTATCTGTGGGAGGCAGATGCATAAGCTGGCGGATGACACCACGGCAGTGTACGCACGCAGGCTGACGCCACGGCAGTGTACGCACGCAGGCTGACGCCACGGCAGTGTACGCACGCAGGCTGACGCCACGGCAGTGTACGCACGCAGGCTGTCGCCACGGCAGTATATATACTCAGGTGGAGAGGAATGTGTGCGTTCACAAGTGGAGGGGTGAAGAGGGGTGTGGTAGCGGGGACGACTTCTAGAAGGTGGCAATATCTGAGTTAGGTTTTGAAAAATTCAACAGGCTGAGAGCCAGGAAGCCTGCAGACTGCTGTGTTTCCAGCACGGGCTGCCCCACCAGCTCCTCGGGCCAGGGTGTCTCTGGTCTTTGGGATGTGGTACTGCTGGCCGGCCATCCTCAGGAATGATTTTAACCATGTCAGGAGAACCTGGAGGGGGAAGCTGCAGGCTGACCAGATGACCTAGGCCTGCAGGGGAAACACCAGACTCCTGATCTTGTCATTCAAACCCTCCACCTCCCCTCTTCTCTCCCATTCCCTGTATTTCCCCTCCTCTCCATCCTGGGGTCACAGAGGACTCCTCAGCAACCCTCCTGGGCTTGGCCAGGACTCAGTGCACTCACCACCCCTGCTTCCTTCACACCCACTCTCTCCAATTCCCATCTGTGTCCAGCTCCCCTCTGTGCTGTCGGGACCTTGGGGCAGTGGCTTAACTTCTCTGAGCTCCAGTGTCCTCATGAGTTAAAGGAAAGGACCACTTCTAAAGGTTATTGTGAGGCATTAACAGCAGGCCTGGCCTCAGGGCCCCTCTGTGCAGCTGTGTGGATAGTGCCACTGTGCATTCTCTGCCCCTAGCAGAGAGGGCCACTGTGCTAAGGGCCAGTAAAGGCCGAGTTCTAGCCTGGAGCCCTTTACCTGACGGGGCCCTAGGCCAGGGTCACCCTGTCTGGTACAGAGCTGGTGGTTACCCTCCTCACTGAGACAGTGACCTCTGGGCAGGGAGCCTTCCCCAGGACCTGTCTGCATGTGAGGGTGTCTGGCTGGCTGAGCTTTCCTAGGTGTTGGCAAACACCTCCTCTCCTCTAGGAGCAGCCCTGGGCTATGGCAGGTAGTCCCAGTACCCCTTCTTTCAACCTGGGCTTCCACTGAGTCCAGAAGACCCTCTTAAAGCAAAAGAATATGAAATTAAGAACACGAAATTAGAAAAAAATGAATATTAAATGAGAGAAAGAAAATAAATCAGAACAAGTTATACATTTTAATAAGCTGACATATCACACACATCACAAACTCTGGAAAAACTACCTGATAAATTATCAGCTCGACATGTCCCTGTACCACCCTCCCCTGCAGGTTGGGCTCCATCCTCTGAGAATCATTTTGTGTGACAGAGCATTTGTACTTAGCACTTTCTATGGAGAGAATCCAAAGATAAAGGAATCTTTTCTCTAATGGGATTATTGAATTTTTCCCCAACATTTTATTTTGAAAAATTCCAAACATAGAAAAGAGTTAAAAAAATTATTTACTGACCCTCACATACATACGTCTGTCGTACAAGTGTTAACCTTTTGCTGTATGTGCGTTGTTGCACATCCTTGCACATCTATCTCTCCATCCTTTTTTGTTTGTTTGTTTTGAGACAGAGTCTCACTCTGTCACCCTGGGTAGAGTGCCATGGTGTCATCATAGCTCACAGCAACCTCAAACTCCTGGGTTCAAGTGATTGATCCTCTTGCCTCGGCCTCCCAACTAGCTGGGTCTGCAGGTGCTCACCACGACCTGCCATGTCACCCGGCTAAGTTTTTGAGCTCAGGCTGGTCTCAAACTCCTGAGCTCAAGGGATCCTCCAGCCTCAGCCTTTCAGAGTGCTGGGATAACAGGTGTGAGCTACCTTGTCTGATTTTCTATTCATTTTAAAAAATTGATTTCAAACTAAATAGCAGACATCAGTGAACTTCATTCCTAACCACTTCAGCGTATATATCATTAACTCAAATTCAAATAAAATTTGTTTTTTCTTGATAATAACCAGACCTCACTCCAATGCCACCTGATAGAAGAGTCTGAACTGAGGTAGAAGCTGATAACACAAGAAAAAATTCCTAAGATGGCCCTGGGTTAGGGCACTTTAATTCCAAGGGTCACAACCCTGACCAGGGAGCCTGGCCTCTTGCCTTGCCCTGCTGGGGCAACTCCTACTCACCTGCAGACTGAGTTTAAATGCTTGCTCCTCCAGGAAGCCTTCAGTAATGACCCTTATCCCTAAGCTGGGCTGGGAGATATTGCTTCGATCCCGAGGTGTCCATGTGACAGCCCCCTCCCCATTTGTTTTCATTGTGGCCCCCACCCCACTTGTCTCCTGTGCTTGCTGTGAGCCCATCAGGGCAGTCTCAGCCGCCTTGCCCCTGGCCTTCCCCTTGTCTGGTGCCCGTCACAGAATGAGTGCTCAGTAAATATCTGCATGGGATATTTACTGATATTTA
This sequence comes from Nycticebus coucang, assembly GCF_027406575.1. Taxonomy (NCBI): domain Eukaryota; kingdom Metazoa; phylum Chordata; class Mammalia; order Primates; family Lorisidae; genus Nycticebus; species Nycticebus coucang. Next base: position 105,431,227 of record NC_069787.1, read on the forward strand.
TTAAGTAAATATCAGGAGGGGGCACATTCCAGGGAGGGAAATCTCAGGGGCTATGGGATAGATTTTTGTGTTTGTGCCTCATCCTGGGAGTGCAGTGGTCACATGTGTTGTGGTTGACAAGAACCAGGGCCAGGAGATGGGCTGGCAGCTGCGCCCTGCAGCAAGAACCCTCTGACTAGCCTTCTGGCATCTCTCCCAGTGCCCCAGGGTCAACGGTGTCAAGACATACACCAATAAGTGCAACCGAAGACAGGTGGTCCTGGACCTGCAGATATGGTGAGCCCTGTTGCCTGTGGGGCCAGGTGTGGGCTGCAGGGGCTGCGGGAGACTGTGGGAACAGCCAGTGTAAGACTGAGAGGCACATATACACTCTGACTTGGGGTGTCAAAACCCTCACAGGACCCTCCCCTGGTGCTGGGGCACAAGGTCCTTCCTGAGGAAGGGGAAGAATGTCACGTGAATGAAATAGAGGAATGACTGGTTCCAGGAGAATCACCTCTGACCCCTGGGCACAGGCCTGGCTTCTCCCATCTCATGGCGTACTCTGGGTACCGAAACCCAGACAGCAGAGATTCCTTGGAAACCAAGGCCAGGTCACTGGAGGGTCAGACCACCTGCCTCAGAGAGGATGTGGCTAGAGGGAGCAAGCGTGACAGGAAGATGTGGGGAATGACGGTGAGGCCTAGGGAGCTCCAAGTGCAGGCTGAGAGAGGCCAGCTGGAGAGCTGGGCTTTGTGGCTCCTCAGGAAAACAAGAGGATACAAAGACACATCAGTGACTAATTCAGGGGATTGGGCAAGGGCACCTCCTTTAAATGAGGTTCATAATGGGCTTGAGTCAGGAAGAAGGGAGATGCAATCTAGGAAGTCTTCCTGGAGGTGGTGTGTTTTGAATTGTGCTTTAAAAGGCAAAGGATCAACTCCTGAAGTTCCAGAGTGTTGCCATTCCTTTCCAATGTTTCATATTTCCTGTCCTTAGCCCAGAGGCTGGCACTGAGAGCACACTGGGAAGACAGGAGCCACTTTTGGGATTATCCACCTCCATTTGGGGGCCAGTTTCAAGTGTGTAGGGATGGTGGTGGTCTATCCAGCGCTGCTGGTGCCTGGGGCTCTGCCACAAGATCCCTGTATGAATAACTTTGCCAGTCTGAGGTCATCTGGCTCACTCAGTGCCCCCGGCAGCTCCCCGGGTCCCTGTCTGCCGGATCCTTCCCTGGGGGCAGTGTCCTTCAAGACCTGTGGTAATGGTGGCAATCAACTGGGAAAAATGAAAGTAAAAGCGGCAAGAGATAAAGGGACAGAACACACAGAATGGAGTTTTTTGTTTGTTTGTTTGTTTTTGAGACAGAGCCTCAAGCTGTCCCCCTGGGTAGAGTGCAATGACATCACAGCTCACAGCAACCTACAACTCTTGGGCTCAAGCGATTCTCCTGCCTCTGTCTCCCAAGTAGCTGTGATTACAGGCGCCTGCCACAATGCCTGGCTATATATATTTTTTTGATTGCAGCCATCATTGTTGTTTGGCAGGCCCCGGCTGGATTCGAACCTGCCAGCTCAGGTGTATGTGGCTGGTGCCTTAGCTGCTTGAGCCACAGGCGCCAAGCCAGAATGGAGTTTTAAAGAGTGCTCATAGGGGTCCACCACTAGCTTGTGGGGCTTCAGCGAGTGGCCCTGAGTGTTGTTCCACCCAGCTTTTATTTTATTTTATTATTATTTTTTTTTATTAAATCATAGCTGTGTACATTGATATAATCATGGGGCATCATTCACTAGCTTCACAGACTACCCAACTTTTATTGAAGGCTATTTTCTTAATTAGCAGAGGGGGTATTCTAAGGAGGGGAACAAAAATGTCAGCAGTTTCTATGAGTAAGCATGTTAGTTTTTATTCTATCTGTAATCATTAACTTTAAGGGTCTAGGCAGCCTTGAGAAATCCAGAACCTGAGCCTTGTGTGGGGCAGCCTCCTGTCTGTGGTCACACACACAGATTCCTTGGGGAAGGTTGGGATCGGTGGAAAAGAGGAATTTTCTCCTTATCTCCACCTGGACGCGTTTCCCTCAGTGAGTAGGGTACAAGCCCTCTTGCCTGTACCTTGGGGCTCTAGCTGTTCCCTTGATCTCTGTCTTGGCCATAATACGAATCCCCACAATGGTATTTGCTTCTGGAAGGTTGTTGACTGGGCAGGGGACGGCCTGGTTAGTGTTCCTCCCAGGCCTTGCATGTTCTTCAAAGTGCTTACAGACCCAGCAGGGGGGTTTGTAAGCTGAATTCCTCACAGGCTTCTAGTAAAAGCAGAAACTGCCCAGATAAGTAGTTCAACTATTATTTTAAAAGTAAGCTAGCTAAATTGTTTTTATTCTACCTTGCTCAGCTTATTTCTCTGTTTTCCCCCTTTCTGGGAGTGTTTTCTCTTGCCAAGAATGGGGTTTTCAGTCCCCATTCTCCCTGTACTGTCTCCTCCGTCCTCTCGGGGCACTCGGCATTTCTGTGACTTGTGACGTTGGGCTCCTATGCCCATGCCCCACAGATGTTCCACGGCTGTTCTCTCCTCCCTTTAGTTTCCTTCAGCCCACTGACAGGGTCTCCTGGTCTTTACCCTCACAGGCTCCCTGTGCCCATCACCTGGCAGGAGCCACCAGCTGGACTCAGGCTCCTGTCCTGAGGCCTTGTTACCTTTCCCCACCCCCAGTAACGTCTGGACAATGGCTGCTTCTGTGTCCTCTGGAAGAGACCTGAGCAGAGATGGGGTGGGGAGGCAGCAGTATGAAGTGGGGGATGTACTGACCCAGAGCCCCTCCTTTTCATCTTTGGGGTGTCATGGTGTGAGGTGGTGCCCAGAGCCAGTCCCCTTATGGTCAGGAGTGGGGCTGTGTCTGGGATATCTGGGCACAGAGATCTGGGCAGAGCTGAGAAAGGCTGAGGCTCTTAGGGAGGCCATGTGCTGAGCCACCGAATTCAGGCTTGGCGACTGGCCACCGGGCTTAGGTTGTGTAATGCTGGGCACACTTCCTAACATCTCTGAGCAGTGGACCTGCCCCCTCTCTACCTTCCTCGTCCCTCCCATTTCAGCTACATCGGTGACTGTGAGATCAGTGTGGAGCTGCAGAAGATACAGGCTGGTGTGAATGGGATCCAGGTGGGGCCCAGCATAGCTGCCTCAGCTCCATTCTTGGGAATGGGGATCAGGGAAGTGGGAAGCCGGCTCATGGCAGGGCAGGCTGCAGAAGGCTGGTGACAATAGAGGAACTTCTGGCCTGAAGTCACATGGCTGGGAACTGGTGGTCGAGCTTTGCCAACCTGCAGCTCCACCTCAGGGCCCCATAAGCTGCCTCTGACTGTGGAGCCCCGAGAGGCTTTGGCTGCTTGTAAAAGTGAGAGGTGCTGCTCTCGGGGTGATGAAGAGCCAGAGATTGAGGGACCCAGGAGGTGGGAATAACTGAAGCCAGGAACACAGGAACTGAGTTGGGGCTGGAAACTGTTCCTAGGTCATCTGGACAAAGGCTGCAGCCATGGGGGCCAGCACACAGGGAGGTGGGCCATGGGGGCAGCTCATTGCCCCAGTAGCTGGCAAATGGGACAGAGCTGTGTCCAAGCCTCTATATCCCAAGTAAGAGCAAGTGGCCTCTGGCAGCTGGTCCTGGCATTTGTGGGTGGTGTGGGCATGAAATGAGATAGCAGATGGCCTCGGCCAAGCCCAGCAGGCATGGGAAGGAAGAAGGCTGGGGACCCTCAGGGGCCATCTGTGTCCATCCAGTTGCAGGGCACCCTGCGGATCATCCTGGAGCCCCTCTTGGTGGACAAGCCCTTCATAGGAGCCGTGACTGTGTTCTTCCTTCAGAAGCCCGTGAGTCCTGGGCATCAGAGGTGGGCCCGCTGCTCCCTGTGAGGAAGCATTTGTCCACTGGACCCCAGACATTGAGTTTGATCCCACAGACCCCACTGTGCAAGCCCACCTAACCCCAGGCACTCACACACCGTATCCCATTTAATCATTGAGGCACCTGTGAAGTTAGACTCTGCCCGCCCCAAGATGAGGCAGCTAAGCTCGGAGGTCACAGATGGCCTGAAATGGAGCCTAAGACTCAAACTCAGAGCTCTGAAAGTCCAGGCCAGCCTGTGCCCCATGACTAGCCCATTCCTGAGATGGTCCTTGCAGGGAAGCAGCAGCCTGAAGGCTCCCACCCCATCCCAGGCTAAAGCTTGGGCCCTCTATGCCCCATGAGGCCTGAGCAGGGCTGAGGGTACTCTCACCTGCCTGACACCCCTGCAGGCTGGATTCTCCATTCAGGTGCGCGTGACCAAGGTTTCAGCCCTGCCCCCAGCCCCCTCCAGCCTAACAGCCTCTCTCTGTCCTGCAGCACCTGCAGATTAACTGGACAGGCCTGACCAACCTGCTAGATGCGCCGGGAATCAAGTAGGTGCCTGGGAGGGCCTCTGGGGAAGGCCCAGGTGTGGGGGTCCTCCGAGCTCCACGTGACCCTTGTGTGAATTAGGGACTGTTCTCACGATTTCACAATAGCTGTGTCATCCTCAAGGTTCTCCCTGTGGGGGCAAAAGTGTGCATGTGTTTAGAGTCGGGGTGGGAGGTTAATGGGGTCATAGGGCCTCAATGGGCAGGCACTGTGCCCAAAGCACGTATACGCGTGCTGTGGGGGAGAAGTGCTTTGCTCAGTGTTGCGCTGAGGGACATTGAGGTCTCTGTCCCGGTGCAGGAGGAGAGAGGCTCCAATCCCATGAGATGTGGTTCTAGAGGAGCTGCGTGGGCTAGTGCGAGGCGAGCACAGGCTCTAGAATCAGACTCAGCAGCTCCTGACCCTATCACTTAGCAGCTGAGTGACTGTGTTAACTTCACCTTTCTAGGCTCTTCCTCAGTAAAAGGGGAGCCTGTCTTGGGGTCCCTAGAACACCCAGGTGTGTGTGGTGGTAGCATACTGGGTGTGTACCTCTGAGCATCCTCTCTTCCTTACTCCAGCCCCTCCTCAACCCATGTGAGTGGGGAGAAGCCTGTGTTGCCTCCCCTGACCACAGTGACAAATGCAGATGTGGGAGGGGCAGCTGTCACAACAGAGACCAGCAAGGAGGAGCTGGCCCTGGAGACCCTGCCTTCTTGGGGCCCTGTGAAGACTGTTCTCAGAGCCCCACACCCTTTGAGAGGAGCAGAAGAGGGTGCCAGCCCCAGTCGACAGGTCTACCAGGAGGAAGAGACAGACTGTCCAGGGCTAGCACCAGTTGGCTCACCAGGCTCAGGGGACATGCACACTAATCTCAGTTGCCCTGGACAAAGAGAATCCAGACATGCATTCTTTGATTCAAAAAATATTTATTAAGCACTTACAATCTGTGCCAGGTCTGTTCCAGGTGGTGTCCCCATCTCCCTATACTGGGAGACAGGCAATGAACAGAGAACGTGAGTGATGTCAGGGAGTAGAGGGCTATGTCGTAACCCCTGCTGTGGGCTAAGCACTGTGCTCAGCACCTCACACTACTCCCTCAATCCCACAGCCACCTTAGGAGTAGGCATTGTGAGCCCCTCATTTCTAAAGTAGAGATGAGGACACCAAGTTACAGAGAGGCTAGCGACTTGCCCAAGTCACACAGCGAGCAGGTGGTGCAGCTGAGATTCTAATGCAGGTTCTTGCTCTTAGCTACCACACTGTGCTGCCTCAGGGAACAAAGCAGGATGGAAGCAGTGGGGCTGGGCCATGAGTAGTGGGATAGAAAGTAGGGGGCTGGTGCAGTGTACCCCCGCCACCTGTTTCCAGGCAAGGTGAGGTCAGGGATGTTCTCTTAGCTGTTCACTCTGCCAAGCTGGGCTACTGCTTCCAGCTGTGGGGATGGATGGATGGAGAGGCAGGTGGCACGGCAGGGGTGGGGGGAATGCCTGCCCTCCACAGCTGGCCATACCTGGTCTTCCAGTGAGTTGTCAAACAGCCTGCTGGAGGATCTCATTGCTGCTCACCTGGTGCTGCCCAATCGCGTGACTGTGCCTGTGAAGAAGGGGCTGGATGTGACCAACCTGCGCTTTCCTCTGCCCTGCGTGAGTACCCAGTTCTGGCCATAGAGCCCTGGGCCCAGTGCTAAGGGACAGAGGGGCTGGTGGGCGAGGTGTCCTGTTACCTTGAGTATATTCTCAGACAGGGAGCCTCATTTCTGTCCTGTGAGGTATCCTCCTTTATAGGGAGGAGACTCAGGCTCAGGGAGATTGAATGACTTACCCAAAGTCACCCATCTAGGATGAGCGGAACTTTATCACTAAATATATCACGGGGACTGTGCCATACTAGGGTAGATCGAGACTTTCCTCATTCTTTTAAACAGCTGCAAAGCACCCACTATGTGATGTAGTGAAGTTTATTCAACCAGTTCGCAACTAATGGACAGTTATATTGGGTCTTTTGCTTTTACAAATAGTAGTATAATGAATAGCCTCTTGGGTGTCTTTTTAAACTTCTGCTACAGTGCCCTTGGGGTAGATTGCCAGAAGTTGGATTTCTGGGTCAAAGCGTAAATGCATGTATTTTTACTGATATTTAATAAAAAATAATAATTCTGGGAAGGAGTCATACCTTCAACCCCATTAACTATTCCTAATTCCTGCACTGTGTTCTTTATTTAAAAAGTTATATTTTTTTCATTTCTTTTTTAATAACCATGGGGAAGGGGCCTGCCCTAGGCATGGTCCAGGCTATTGTGGGGTGGGACTTGGTGCTGGGTTGTTATGGATGCTGGGACCTAGGCCAGCAGCAGGCAGTGTCCACAGGGTATGTACACTTGGGTGTCAGAAAGAGTGACACCAGGGCTTGATCTTCGTGCTGGTCACATGGTGGGGAGGTGGGGGCTGGAGCAAAGGAGGAAACCTCTTCAGGTGGTGTAGTTGTTGGCACCAGAGAGGCAAATGGCTGCAGTTGGACAAGCCATTCCTGCAGCAGTTTGGGGGCAGGGAGTGTGGGAAGGCCAGAGGTGTGGGCTGGCTTCCTGATGCAGCCATCACTTGCTGTATGGTCTTGCCCAGGTCACTGCCAACTCTGGCTTCTGACTCCCAGTCCAGAGCAGCAAGCTGGGGGCAGCAGTGATTTCTGATGGCTTTTTCTGTGACGTCTGTGTGTTGGGGGCTGGCAAGGCCCAGGAAGCAGCTGTGAGCCCTGGGCTTGAACATTTTCCAGGGGGTGATCAGAGTCCACTTGCTGGAGGCAGAGGACCTGGCCCAGAAGGACCACTTTCTGGGGCTCCCACGCAAGTCAGACCCCTACGCCAAGGTCAGCATCGGCCTGCAGCATTTCCGGAGCAAGACCATCTATAGGAACTTAAACCCCACCTGGAACGAGGTGTTTGAGGTGAGGATTTGTTGGCTACTCTTGTCAGCCCTTACTGCCCTCCAGGCTCCTGGGTCATGCTGGGCACAGACAGGGAGGGCCTTTCCCTCGCGTGCTCACTGGCAACGCTAGGCCAAGGGAGTGGGCCTTGGAGACGGGCAGCCATGGCTGTGTGATTTCTACTTCCCGTATCTACCAGGCTTCCAGAGGAGGGCTACCATGGTCCCACTGGAGGGCCAGCCATGGGCAAGTTCCTCCCTCCCTCAAAACCAGAGTTGGCTTTGTTGGAAGTTTTCAGATCAAAGTAAAAGACCCTCAGAGGAAGCTCTGCCCCAGTCTTCTCAGGCTCCCCGGCCAGAGGCAGGACCAGGTGCCCAAAGCTCTTCTCTGAGTTCAGCCACAGTCCCTGCTACTTGAAGGGTAGAACCATAGCTTCTTTAGGCCTTGAAGGCACCTCAGATTACATGTCACCTCCAAGGTGGATGCTCTGTTACACCTTGGGTGATGCAGGGGGTGCGGGGGTGATAAAAGGCAGCTGGGCTTCCTGGTGTTCCAACCCACGAGAGCAGGGAGAGCCTGACGGGTAAGTGCTCTGGAAGCTGCGAGCCCCGTGCAGAATGAACGGCAGCCACTGTCCCCTGAGTACCCCTCTGCCACAGGCAGCAGATGTTGTCTCTAATCCTCTCTTGCACCCTGCAGGGAGAGACATCACTCCTTTCTCATGGGTGGGGTTCTCAAAGTGCTGAGAAGGCCAGGGGCCTGCCAGGGCTCTGAGCTGGGAATTGGCTCCCCTTGTGCCGTATGGAAGGTTGGTTCATCGGCCGTGGTGGCCTGCAGGTCAAAACACCTATCTTTCCTTCTAGTTCATGGTATATGAGGTCCCTGGGCAGGACCTGGAGGTGGACCTGTATGATGAGGATCCTGACAGGGATGACTTCCTGGGCAGGTGAGGAGGATGGCAGGGGTATGCTTGGGGGCAGTCTTCCTTCCCCTGGGGTGCTGGGCCAGGCCTTGGGGCACAGGTACCCCTGCCTCCAACTGATCTGCAGCCCTCTCTGGGCACTTGGTCACTCTGACATGGTGATTGATCCAGGCAACCTGCCCCACCATTCCACGTTCCTGCCATACATCTTTCTAGATGTCTCCTGAGTGTCCAGACCTGACCTAGGCCCTGGTGGGGTGCAAAGAGGGCCCCAAGGCTTTGCTTTCTGCCCTCCTGATAATGTACCCAGAGTCCCCGTGTGGAGTAGTCAGCAAGGCTGGCACATGGCCACATGCCTGGTCCCAAGAAACCCTGGCTGCTCTGTCATGGGTGTATTCTTCAGGGTTATGGGCGGACTGGCGTTGCCAGAATCAGCTGGCCGCAAAGCCTCAAATTTATGTCTTTTGGCCCAGCAGTCCCATTCTCAGGAATCTCCTATAAATTAACACTTCAATCTGAAATGTCCACTGCAGAGGCTATTTGCAGTAGCAGAACAATCTCCTGGAAGCGTGAATGTCCACCCTCAGAGGATACCTGCTGAATGTTAGAATAAATTTGCCATTACTAAACTACAGAATCTTCCACAGCACTGAAAAACAAGTGGAATCCGTGTTGCGTTAGTGGAGGAGAGCAGTGTCATTTGTTTGACCTTTTCAGGAGAGGCCCCTCGAGTGTGTATCTTTGCTTGTGGCTGTTTACCCTGCTCATCTCGGGGTAGGAGGCAGTGGAGGGAGTTCTACCCGACTCTTCAGGCTCCTGTATTGTGTACCTTGTTTCCGCGAACACAACGAAATAGGAGGGGCACAGTCTGAGCCTATGAAACAGCCGCCCAGCAGATGTTGCTTATCACTTTTTGTTTTTCATCTTAAGGAGAACAGGTGCAGTTTTGTACTATTGCAGATTAGAAGTGTGGCTTTGTGTCACTGAGTTCTGGTGTGTTTTGGGCTCAAACACATTTCTAACAGTTGCGTTTTTCTCTCTGGCTATCAGGCCTTTCTGGAGTTGGCCTTGGTTCAATGCAGGTCAGGGCCAGGCTGTGATGTGGGTGTTACCTCCTCTCTCTCTCTCACTCACACACACACACGTGCCAACTATACTTAGCCCTTGGCAGGGCACGCAGGGCAGTTTTGGAAATGGAAGAGCATTTGGGGTTGGTAAAATGAGTGCAAGAGGCGATGCCTCTGGCATTTGAGGGACTGGGAGGCTGAATTCCTGCAATGCCTGGGTAGTTTTGCACAATGACGAATCATCCCACTCAAAATGCCAGTAGTGCTGTTATTGAGAAATCCATGGGGGCTGTGTCCAGCAGCCTCTTCTTGTCCCTCGGGGGTGGGGGCACCAACTGCTCCCCTGGCAGCATGCCCCTGGGAGCAGCCCTGATGGCTGGCTAGCCTTCCCTTGCCTGGAGCCAACCCTGGCCTCCCATTGGTTCCATGGGATGAATAAGATCCTGTCTTAACGGCCCCCTGGGATACGTGAACACTCAGCTGCCCGCCTCCTCTGAGCTGAGCTGACCTCTCTCCCTGTGTGTTGCAGCCTGCAGATCTGCCTCGGGGATGTCATGCTGAACAGAGTGGTGGATGAGGTAGAGTCGGGACCTGTAGCCCTGGGGAGTTTCAGCACGTTGCCTCTCAGCTCAGTTAGTCCTAAGGAATGGGCCCCCTCTGTGTGGGGCTGCACACAGGCCCATCTTTGGGCAAAAGCTGGCTGAAGCACAGATGACTCCAAGGACTCCCCAGCATCTGGGTTGGAAGAAGCTTCCCAGAGAAATGCCCACGGCCTAAGGACCCCCAGCAGGGGACAGTCAACATCACAGGGGAGGGCAGGCTAGGCAGGCTATGTCCATCCCAAAGTTATAGCACTTCTGCCTTCCTATAACCACATCACCCCTGAGCCCAGCGTGTACCCTATCTGGGCTGGTCCATCTTTCCCTGGAGCCTACTAGGGCCCTCGCAGGTCACAGGACTGGGCTACTCAAAGAGGGTCAGTGGCATCTCCCTGGTCCTTACCTTGAGCTTTCCCTCTCCACCCTCACCCCACAGTGGTTTGTCCTGAATGACACAACCAGTGGGCGACTGCACCTGCGGCTGGAGTGGCTTTCGCTGCTCACTGACCAGGATGCTCTGATTGAGGTGAGTGCAGGTGTCAAGGGCTCCTCGCAGGAAGGTGGAGGGCCCCATGTGACACAGGCAGTGTGCAGATGGAGGGTGGGAGAGAGATGGCCCCTGTCTCTGCTCACCACCTGGAGAATATGTCACTCAGCCATCTCCACAGAGGGGAACTCCAGCAAGCAGCTCTGAGCATCTCCATCACCTGCAGGGACGAGGGGTCCTTAGAGGTCTGTGTCAGTGCCTGTCAGCCGAGTACGTGGGGAAACCTGCCTTGTGTCTAACTTGAATCTTTCATGCTGCAGGGGGATTCTTAGCCTCAATAAAAAGCTAGGTAGGCTTGGCACCTGTAGCTCAGCGATTAGGGTGCCAGCCACATACACAAGAGCTGGCCGGTTTGAACCTAGCCCGGGCCTGCTAAACAACAATGACAACGATAACCCAAAATAGCAGGGTGTTGTGGCAGGTGCCTGTAGTCCCAGCTGAAGCTGAGGCAAGAGAATCATTTAAGCCCAAGAGTTGGAGGTTGCTATGAGCTGTGATGCCATGGCACTCCACCTAGGGCGACAGCTTGAGACTCTGTCTCAAACTAACTAACTAAATAAATAAATAAAATAACAATAAAAATCTAGGTTGTAAGAGATCTTACAGGTAGTCTGGTCTCTAAGGGCTGGCTGGCTTCCGTCTGCCCTAAGTAGGCTTTTCCAAACCCGTGTGTGTGTCCTGCTGCCGTGGGCACCCAGTGAAGGTCTGTGTCTGCTTACAGGACCATGGTGGTCTCTCCACTGCCATCCTTGTGGTCTTCTTGGAGAGTGCCTGCAACCTGCCGGTGAGTGGCGACAGGTCCAGAGTTTCATACACACCCCGCCTTATGCCCATCGCTTTCAAATGTCCCTGTGTTCCTTTAACCCTGTTATTCTTTTGCTGCAGAGAAACCCTTTTGACTACCTGAATGGTGAATATCAAGCCAAAAAACTCCCTAGGTTTGCCAGGGTGAGTGAGCGTGTGAGTGAACACTACAGCGAAGGCAATCATGGCTCCTCTTCCCTGGAGTAACTGCAACTATGTGCACTTGGCCTGGGGCTAGCAAGAGGTGTGATTGTTGAGTCCATTGTGCCAGGCACTGGGCTTGGCAATTTGTCCCCCACATTTGTTATCCTTATAGAGTCCCATGATGACTGTGTATCGTTAATTTTTATTGCCATTTTACAAACAGGACTCAGAGGTTAAGTGCCTGCTTGGGTCATGCAGCTATGAAGAAGAGCCAGAACTTGGCTCTACCCTGTTTTCATGGCCTCAGAGAACAAGAGCCTGTGCCCAGCCAGGCTCAGCTCTGGCCTCTGGTCTTTAACTTGGAAGACCTCTGGCTGTCAGTCCTATCCTGGTACCTGCACAGCCTGGGGGGCCTGGGAGCACCAGAGCAGCCTCTCAAAGGGAAGGGACCCGGACCCAGGTCCCACTGGGGCTATCTCAAGCTGAAGTTCATGTGCCACCTTCATTGTTGTGGATTTGTTCCCTCACAGAATAAGGTCAGCAGAGACCCTTCTTCCTACGTCGAGCTGTCTGTAGGCAAGAAGACACACACAAGTAAGGTAGGTAGCTTGGTGTGTGATCCTGGGGTGAGGACATGGGTCCCAGTCCTTCTCAGGGTGAGAGGCAAAAGAGAAGGAATTGCCTTTCACTGAATGTCTAGTAGCCCTTTATTTTATTTAGTTGTCACAATATCTCATGAAAGAGTTTTATAGTTGAAGAATATGAGAAGCAGAAATAAATGACTTACCCCAGGGCACAGGCTACCAAGCTCAGCTGTGGTTCTGAAGCTCACATCCCTTCCACCATGAGGCTTCTCTGTCCAGAAGCAGAAATCCTGTCAGCCTCTTCCTCCCTTTCTCTGAAGGGCTCTAAGGCCAGGGTAATCTTCGGTCCCATAAACCTCCTGGCCAAGCATTCCCTGCTGTTGAATCTGGCTGGCTGCAGTGTGCATGGGTCTGACTCCCGGACAGACACAGGTCAGGTTCCTGGTGGTACCTGGTGGCCAGCTCTGCCCAACCTGACCCTTCAATGATCTTTCCCTCTTCTCTTCCTAGACCTGTCCCCACAGCAAGGACCCTGTATGGAGCCAAGTGTTCTCCTTTTTTGTGCAGAATGTGGCAGCTGAGCAGCTCCATCTGAAGGTTTGCCTGAAACTGGGCTCCTGAAACAAAGTTAAGAGGTTTCTAGGCCAGGCAGGTGGGGCGCTGGCAGTGTTTAGTCAGCCCCCTGAGGGTGGGAGAGGACACTTAGGGTTCACAAGGCCTCATCTCCTTGAGGCTAGTGCCCAAGGTCATCATGTAGGAGGCTGTGAGAAGACAACCCCTCAAGTCCCTTGGCTCTCCCTGCAAAGGTCTTTCAAGCTGATGCCTAGCACCCGGAACAATCTGTGCTAGAATCTACCTAGGACATTAATAATGGGGTACTTCTTTCTTTAAAAATACATTTCATTTAATCTTCATAAACAATCTATGGAAGAGAGTTATCTTTTTTTTTTTTTTTTTTAACATATGAGCAAGAGAGGCTAAAACCATGATGTGTCCGAGATTTCACAGCAGCAAGTGCTGGAGCTGAGATCTTTTGGGTCCTGAGCCTTGCCTGGATGCCATTATGAAGGAACATAGCTCGTCAGTCTTTAAAGCCCATGGCCCTGGGCATGTGACAGATGGACCTCATGTAGCTCATAATTGCCTCTACCCTGAGTCACACTGTCTTCCTTGGACTGAAGGTAGTTTCCAGAATAGGACCAGAAGCTAATAGAAGCACAAGTGAACCCAGACTTGGCAGGGCAGTGGGGCTTGGTCATACTCTTGTTTTGTGATTGCTTTACTACCCAGGTGCTTGATGATGACCAAGACTGTGCTCTGGGTGTGCTGGAGTTCCCCCTGTGCCAGATCCTCCCCTACGCTGACCTCACCCTTGAGCAGCGCTTTCAGCTGGACCACTCAGGCCTGGATAGCCTCATCTCTATGAGGCTGGTGCTTCGGGTAAATCGCTTCTGTTCCCTGGGGGAGGGGAGGAAAGGGGAGAGGAGCTCTGGCTATGGATCAAGGTGAACTGCCCCAGCACTAAGTACCTGCTCCATGTCTGGAAGAAACCAGGAGATAGAGGCATGTTTTTCATCAATTTTGAAATATTGTCAGCCATTATCTCTTCAAATATTGTCTCTCCTCCATTTTTTTATACTCTTGTTTCTAGAATTTCTCATCTATCCACCATGTCTCTTGATCTCACCTTCATTCCCATCTCTTTATCTCAGGGTGCTATATTCTAATTTCTTCAGTGCTGTTTTCCAGACCATCAATTCTTTCTTTGACTAAGCCTAGTTTATTGTTTGACCTATTCATAGTTTTTAATAATGGCAATTTTTCATTTCTATGTTTTCCAAATCCATATGGTCTTTTTTGATAGAATATAAACATAACAGAATGCAAACATATGTTTTGAGTTCTTTATGGCCTAGACTGAGGTGATTCTCTTTGAAAATAGGTTCTCCTTTTGCTGTAGCCAAGCACCTCAGGGGCATCATAAATCTGAGTCCATTCTTATGTTAACTCTGGGTTTTAAGACTCCACAGGTAGTATAAATATGAACTCAAAACTCATATTTGAAGACTTTGTCCCCCTCAACCAGAGGAGGACAGGCTAAGACAAACACATCTTGTTATCAGTCTTTGCTGGTGGGTGGAACTTTTATCCTAGACTACTTCTTGACTAAAGAGATCCTAATTTCATGGGTCTCCCTTCAGTTCTCGGTCTCACATTGATCCAAAGCCTCTTCTCCCAACTCTTTGAATTCCACAGTTGGTAAATGACCCTAGGAAGGCTTAATTTTTATTTTTCTCCCTTTAAAAAAATGTTTCTCTTTTTTAAAAAAAATTATCCTTACTTTCTTATGAATTTGACTAGTCATTTAAAAGGCTATTTGGGGGTGGCACTTGTGGCTCACTGAGTAGGGTGCCGGCCCCATATACCGGGGGTGGCAGGTTCAAACCTGGCCCAGGGGCAAACTGCAAAAAAAAAAAAAAAAAAAAAAAAAATAGCTGGGCGTTGTGGTGGGCACCTGTAGTCCCAGCTCCTCGGGAGGCTGAGGCAAGAGAATCGTCTAAGCCCAAAAGCTGGAGGTTGCTATGAGCTGTGATGCCATAGCACTCTACTGAGGGTGACAGAGTGAGACTCTGTCTCTTAAAAAAAAAAAAAAAAATTAAAAAAAAAAAGGCTGTTTCATTTTATTTGGCATTTCTAATAAGCTTTGGCAGATATTTGGACCCCCAATTTTTTTGCTAGAAATGGAAGTTCCTAGGAAGCGATCTCGATAATTGGCAACTAAGGGGAAGGGGGAAGGAGAAGCACCATGGCTGAGGTTGTGGAAGTGGTGGGCCCAGCTCATAAACCACCTTGTCATCTGCTTGCAGTTTCTATGTGTGGAGGAACGAGAGCTGGGGAGCCCATACACAGGACCCGAAGCCCTAAAGAAAGGTCCTCTGTTCATTAAGAAGGTGGCCACCAACCAGGGTTCCAAAGCTTCACCCCAGGGAGAAGATTCTGCAGATGTGCCATGTCCCCCAGAACCTGCTTCTGACACCACGGAAGCATCCAAGAGTGCCACAGACACCACCAGTGCTACCACTGCTGCCACCAAGCCCACACCCCAAGAGACAGGCCCAGAGCCCAAAGGCAAGGACAGTGCCAAAGGGTTCTGTGAGCCCATGGGGGAGAAGAAGAGTCCAGCCACCATCTTCCTGACTGTCCCAGGCCCCCACTCTCCAGGGCCCATCAAGTCACCCAGACCCATGAAATGCCCTGCCTCCCCATTCGTATGGCCGCCCACAAGGCTGGCTCCCAGCATGTCCTCGCTCAACTCCCTGGCCTCTTCCTGCTTTGACCTGACAGATGTCAGCCTCAACATTGAGTATGCACCTCTCTGCTTAATCTTTTCTAAAATCATCTGCATGAAAAATACTTTCCTGGATGGAAAAGTAGATATGAATTTAAATTTCTATGCAAGTTCTGATTTTTACAAAATATCTTCATGAGAGGCAGCGCAGTACGAAAGGACAAAGGACAAGGGAGAGAGAGCCCAGCAGTCTGTTGATGGCTCTGGTTACAGACTGATTATAAAGTAGACGCTGGACTTTGGTTAAGGTCCCTTCCAGCAGAAACATTTCCTAAATTCTAAAGAATTATACCAAGATGATATAGAAAGCTTCAAATATGGAATTATGTAATAATAATTGACTATTATGTATGAGGGGTTTACATGGCCTTAGCATGTTATAATTTAATTCAATCTTCACAATAGCCCTACAAGTTAGAACTTACTATCATAAAGTTCAAATGAATTCACCCAAGGTTCCACAAGAAATCACGATCTAAAGGCAGACCCCACGTTAGGTTTCGTGCCCATCTGACTGGGATGTAGGCCTGTTCTATGTGAAAGCTGGATGGAACTGACTGACCTCCAACTGAAAGGAACCTCACAGAGAATTTTTTACCCACATGACTTTATGTTCCTCAAATAGGACATGCTTCTGTCTTGGGGGGAGAGGGCCAACATTTGCAATGACAGGAGAGGTGACCATTCTCTCTTTACAGAAGCGGGGATCTCAGGCAGCGGCGGCTGGGTGAGATTCAGCTCACAGTGCGCTACGTGTGTCTGCGGCGCTGCCTCCGTGTGCTGGTCAACGGCTGTAGGTAAAAGGGCTGTGGGGCCAGGAAGGTCCTGTGGGAACACTGGGTGACCATGAATCAGAGGAGGGGCCCTTGAGGCAATGACCGGGGCATGTAGTCCCACGGTACATGAGTAACACGTTGCAATGAAATGAGATTGGACAAAGACTTTGAAGGGTTACTTTGGTGGTCATTCTTCAGCAGCGCTGATGGGCTCCGAGCCCAGGGCTGGGCTCAGATACCATCACTGCAAAACTGTCACGGGGCCTGGCACGGCTGATAGGCAGTACATTTTCCCAAGAGGAAATCTCTAACTTTCCTTAGATGGAAGGTACTTGATTTTCCCAAAAGCATAAAGATGCACATTTTGTCCTCTAATTCTGCAGACCTTCACTTTTGGTCATCTTAGAGTACAAAGCATTCCATATCCTCAAGGCCATCTACAGCTCAATGGCCAGTATAGCTTTCTCTTACTATTTTCCAAGTTTGAAAATCAGGGGCCTTTTTTTCTCTCAATATCTCTGAAACCAAATCAGAAACCTGACACCATGTACCAGCAGTGGAGCTGATCCCTACGTCCGTGTCTACTTGTTGCCAGAAAGGAGGTGGGCATTTCGTAAGAAGACGTCAGTGAAGAGGAAGACCCTGGAACCCCTGTTTGATGAGACGTAAGTGGGCCACGGGCCTGCCTAGAACACCTTATCCGTTCAAGTATTTGTCAAGCACCTGTTGTGTGCCTGGCAGCCTGCCAGCATCTCTGACTTTGTGAAGCTTCTATACTCTTGGGAGGAAGGGAGTGCTGGGGCAGTGTATCAGAAGGTCCTTCCACGTTGACTGCTGGGACAGGCTGGCTAAAGTGTTCCTGATTATGGAATGGTCCCTACTCTTTCTCTTTAAATGAAACCTTTTTGGTAGTAAAAGGATTTGAACCTATCTAGTCAATATGTTTCTTTTATGATCTGTCTTAATTCCAGCAGTTAAAAATAAACATTCTTTGAACCTGAGGACCTAAAATTTCCTCTGATGCTCTGGGCGTTTTAGCCTGTCTTCTCTCCTGCAACAAAACACAGGTGGCAGTAAAACACGAGTCTCCATGTGGCTTGTTCTCCCGTCCTGGAGAACAGGACGGGTAGATAGACTCTAATCATATTAATTATTTTTGATCTGTGATGGTAAGTCTTGTCCTAAATATTTTTATTCTTGACAACACTCAAGGTACAGAAGTCTGAATCTCATTGTTGTTTCCTTCTACTTCAGGATCCGGAGAAGACATTCTATAGCAACACAGACAAGAGTATTATATCTTATAATTTTGGTTCCCTCTTATCCTAGTCAATAAGTACTCATTTAAAAAGAATTGTACTAATTCCTCTTTGAGCCATGTCTAAGAACTAATGTTCCTTCAAGAACTACACTTTTGAGTTCAACAGTATTAAGAAAGGGTGTGGGGAAGAGAGATTTCATCCATTCAACATTTGCTGAATACTTTGTTAGGCACCATGTTATATTCTAGAACCTCCCAAGTAAATGACTTTGCCCTCGAAGAGTGCTCTGACACAATTATAGGATTCCAAATTGCTTATGCAAGAACACAGGAGGGAAAGGTTTAACATTTGACTTTTGTGACAAGCCTAAACTGTTAGTAATTCTCAAAATTAAAATGGCAAGATAAGCCTGGATTATTTAGAAGGCAGACTTGAGAACCCCAGCCCTAAAAATAAAACTAGAAGTAAGGAGTCCAGGGGGCTTTTGTGAGTATATTACAAAGCTTTCACACAGAGATTTCTCTGCCTTACTCCTCAGGAGGGTGGCCACTATTTTGCATGTAAGTCCAGCAAACCTAGCTAGCCCTTAGGAGATCAGAAAAACACCTGCAAGAGGGGCTGAAGTGGTCCTCTAAGTAGGTACTGTTCAGGGTAAGGAAGGGCAGCTCAGAGTGGTAGCCAGGGTAGAAGTAAGGAATTAAGATGCAGACTCCAAGTCACAGTAGTCGGGGTCACTTCTCAAAGAGGCAGACACTCCTGACAATTCCCCGGAATTTTGTGAACAACACAGGACAGTGATGATCTGTAACAATGATGTGTTGAGTACTTAGGAGCCAGACCTGTTATATTAATAGATACTCTTAATAGTCCCTATCTCCCATTTTAGTAGGGAAATGAATGAAATACTTTAGGTTTTCAACAAAACTGATTGAAATATGTAAATCTCATTTCCTGACTTTTTGCTTCTTAAAGATTTGAATTTTTTGTTCCCATGGAAGAAGTAAAGAAGAGGTCACTAGATGTCGCAGTGAAAAACAGTCGGCCCCTTGGCTCACACAGAAGAAAGGAGTTAGGAAAAGTAAGTAGAAGAGGGTCTCTTGGTACTCTGTCGCTCCTGGTACTTTGGAGTTTACTGTGGAATACATCCTTGCAGAAATTCTGATGAAATTGTTCTGCCTGTTACTATAGAACTGACTTCCAGGAGGAAGCCTCATTGAGAGTTTTTGTTTTTCATAATCTTGAAATTAAGGAATATAGAAATATAAAATATGGATGAACCCTATTTTAACAAACTCAAGAACCTAATCCGAATCCATCATTCTACGTATTCCAGTATGACCTTAAGCACTGTTTTGATAAATACAGCTTTGTAGGAAGCGTAGGTCCCATTAGGTCAAAGTTTTTGTGGTGATGGGATTTTATGTAACGTACATGTGGTAGAAATATAATCCCCTAGAAGATGCCAAAGAGAGACCAAAGATACGGCACTTGTCCAATGCTTTGTAGTTTGTTTTAATAAGCACCTTCTCGTATGCATCTTTTTAAAGCCCACTTCTATTTAGTAGGTTGTATTATCGCTAAGTTTACAGATGAAAAAAGTTCTCTTTCCATTAAAATAACATTCTTAAATAAACTTGAAAAGGAATTCAAGTTTTCAAGTACTTGAATTCCTGAAGTAAACTCCAAACAGCAAATCACCTTTCCCAGGACACGGAGGTCTGTTGCACTGTCCCTCTGGAGAGGCTCCATGGTGAAAGCCAAAGGCAAAAGAGCTCTGGGAGCTGGCACAGTTGCGGGCCTGTAGCCCCAGCTACTTGAGAGGCTAAGACAAGAGGGCTGCTTGGGCCCAGGAGTTTGAGGCTGCAGTGTGCCATGATCACACCTGTGGGGCAACATAGCAAGACCTCATCTCTAAAATTAAAAAATAAAAAGAGCCTGCTCAAAGCTCTGGAACCCAGGCAGATGCTTATGGTCAATTCAGTTTATTCCAATGTGTCTCCTTACTGCAGTGTTTCAGAGGGGAACTAATTATTTGTGATTGTTTAGGTACTGATTGACCTATCAAAGGAAGATCTGATTAAGGGCTTTTCACAATGGTAAGTGTGGCCTTTTCTTTTATCACTGTTAGCTGCTAGTCAAGATGTTATCTCAGCTGCCCATATTCTCTCCAAAGTGTTCCTTCTTCAGTACTATTTCAGCTCCTTTGGTTATCAAGAAGGGAAGCAGATTTAATACCTTTTTTAAGGTTTCCCTGCCTGCAGATCTTACTTAAAGGACCTCTGTAAACTCTGTCCTTAACCCTCACTGGCTACCTTAGAGGGAGAGGGTTCTGCTGGTCCCACGGAGGCCCAGACAGGTAGGACGAGGCAGCTTGTCCTGTTGTCACCGTGACACACTTGCGTTGCTAACGTAAGTCGAAACTCAACTGTCTTACAGGTATGAGCTGACTTCAGATGGACAGCCCAGAAGCTGATGATGAGTATATCATTATCACCTGTATGTTAAAGTGTGTACATATGTATATTTTGTCATTTAAATCAGAACAGCCATTGAAGAAAATATATATACATATTCTTGTGTGGAATTTAACTGCGTGAGGAAGAGGTGGTATTTAAAAACAAAATAAAACTACTTTTTCGTGGTTGGATCTTATTCAAAACCAGAATGAAATGGTCTATTTGTGCCTGGTAAGTTATCAGAACCTCAGTGTGATTTTTTCACTTTTGGTAAAATTGTATGTCATCCGATTTAAGGCCTGCCTGAATGTGCGTGTCAGCAAGTGTTCCATCCCTGACAAACGGGCTAGGGAAGGTCTGTTTTTCTGGGGCAGTAAGTGACCAGGGAAGGTAACTTCTTTTATGGAAATAGAAAATGAGCCAACTCTAAACTGCCGAGAGCTAACAGTGCCAACGCCCTTCCAGCTGCTACTTGTGGTACTTGTATGCCTGGAGAGCATTCCTGTATTTGACTTGGAGCTAAAAGGTGTTTTCCTAATGGCAACAATGTCATAGTGATATACCTACTAAGGGCCAAACTCTAGCATGTGGCATTATTTCCATAGGAAAATACAAAGCAAGTTCCAAACCGAGGTATATCTCTGAACTCTCATAGCAGAACATCAGAGACTGGCTGAAGAGCGTCACTGCCACAGAAGAAATGGCACTTTCTGTATCTCTCTTAGATATATATGTAAATTGTATATTTAAACAAGTGCCTCTTTTGCATTTCAAACTTTATAGGACCAAATATACTTCTTGTGCCCTCTCATGTCCCTAGAACTACTGTGTAAAGGTCATATCCTCTTTTTTTTTTTTTTTTTGTGGTTTTTGGCCGGGGCTGGGTTTGAACCCGTCACCTCCGGCATATGGGACCGGGGCCCTACTCCTTGAGCCACAGGCGCCGCCCAAGGTCATATCTTCTTTTACTTATTTAAACAACACTCCCTACCATTAGTTTCCTGTCCCCGTCACTGCGGCTTTGCCGAAGAATGGCCACACCCTGAAACAAAGTCTTAGTCATATTACTTGTATGCACAAATTATCTAAGATTTCCTATTTTCTGTAAGATCAAAGCCCATGCCTTAATTTGTCCTTTAGACCTAACACAACCTGGTCTCTGTTTTTCTGCTACTTTATTCATGTGCAGACACTCTATTCCAAAACAGTCCAAATACTGTGCCCTGCTTACTCACCTCTTAAAGGCTTATTTGAAACCCATCTCTGCCTTTAAGCCAATCCATACTGAAATGGCCTTTCCTCACCACAGATGGCATTTCCATTTTAGCCTTATAACACTAAATTTTAAAAAACATTTATTAGATATCTATCTACCAAGGTCACATTCTAAACAACTATTTATATTGTATTTGATGTTTCTGTTTACAGTTAAATTATAAGCTACTTGAATTGTTTTTTTTATTCTTACCATCCAAGACTGTGCTAAGTACATGGAAGATACATAATAAAAAGTTTTTGTTTCTGCTGTGGTTTCAATTTTGTTGGCAGATTCTTAAAACAGTTGATCCCTATCCTGTCAACTTCATTTATAATTGCTTGCTAAATATAGACAAGTGCCTTGAAAATGGTAAAACACCAGAGAAGTATAAGGGAATATGTCATATATCACATCCTAAATATTAGCACCACTAAAATGGATCAAGATGGCAGACAAGTAAAAACCTATCCTTCCTCTTCCAAACACATTGAAGTCCTAATTAAACCATGAATATTTATTTCAAACATGGCTAATTAAAAAGCAACACAGGTAAAGTTTCCCAGTGATGGTCCAAAGAGGAAAACCAATGGATTACATAAGAGTTGAAAGGGAGGGGGGAGAGACAAGATGGCTGACTGAAGCCAGCTTTCCACAGAGGCTCCTGTTCAGAGGAGAGTTAAAGGACAAAAATTCAGCAAGTAACCTGGTGGATTTGAGCTGCACTAAGAGAGAAGGTTGTAGAACGCACGTCAACCCCGCTGAGGCGAGCTGCGACCACAAGGATACATACAAACAAAAGGTACAAAATCCATCACCAAGCGGACGGGAGTCCCCTCCCCCATGAGAACGGCTCAGAGTGCCCCACAAACAACCGGGCAGAGTTCAAAGGTCCTCCCACTACACTCCACGGGAGAGACCCTTTAAAAACTGGACCTACCTCCCCTACTGGGGTGCCACGGTGTCCTCCTGCCGGGCATAAACTGTATAAACCGTATATGGTCTCTACCTGGAATTCTGAGCTCCCAGCGCTCTCCTTTGCTCACACTGGGGTCTGGAGGCCAGTCCCGGTCGGTCGTTGGAGAGGGGACTGCACCGGAGTGGCAGTTCCCTGAGGCACAGTGCGACAGCCGTCTTTTGGTGATAATACGGCCAGGCATAAAACTGTGTAAAGCTGTGTGTGTTCTTTGCCCGCAACCCCAGGCTTCCAGCGCTCCCCACGCTCCCCTCTGCTCTCTCTCCAAGGTCTGGAGGCCTGTCCCCCAGGGGTCCAGACTCTTGGGCGATTGCTCAAGGGGTGTAGACAGTGCTGGGCTGCAGCCTGTCGGTGCAGACTCTGGGGTACGGAGCGGAGAGAGGACGATTGGCCGGAGGGGAGCTACACCGGAGCAATGGTTGCCTGAGCCATAAGGCAGCAGCACTCTTGCTAGCAATATGGCTCACTACAGAATATTCTGAAGCCACACCCCCTGTCTCCCTGGGCAACCAGAGACTCTGAGTTTGCCTGAGGCAACATAAACTTGTAAACCAGGGAAACTAGCAGGGCCGGGCTGACCCAGAGGTCTGCTTTACTAAACCTAAGACGCACCTGGCCCTCAGGGGATCGTCAGCCTATAGACAATACAAGAGCAAAGACAAGCTGATTTGGAACTCAATTCAGCTTCTCTTCTGCAGGGGAAACGCAGAGTTGTTCTGTTCTGTTCTGTCAGTAACATTAATCAGGGGTGAGACTGGACCTGAGTGAAAACCCCTCAACCTTCATCTAGTGCCCGAGGTTGTCAGGCCTCACCTCCTCCTGCTGGAGAGAGGCAGAGCGCAGCGGCCTGGCAGACTTCCTTGTGATTCAGGCAGGTACAAACTCCTGGAGTACGGATTCACTACAGGCAACTGGGTCAGCCAACTGCAGGGCTATCAGTGACTGGGTGTGAAGTGGTGCAAGGTGGGGAAGGAGGCAGCAACCTTCCCAGACTGATTTATAGGCTGGGTGGCTTCTCCTGACTCCACGCAGCACTGGAGCAAGCCACACCAGAGTAGTCACCAGACCCCTGTGATCCAGTTCCCAGAGACCTCTTAAACTCTCTCACCCGAGACAGGTGCAGACTGAGACAATTGATTTGGACATTTTTGAACTGAACCAATCACCTGAGGACAAATCAGGTGGTGCCCTAGGTGCACGGTGGTAGGAAGGTTTGATTTTTCTTTTCCAATTGTTTGCCGGTGAGGGGCGGGGTGACTTAATTGCTGATATTTCTCCACAGCTGAGACTTCAATCCAAAGTATCTGTTTCACTAGGGTGGAACAGAAACCAGCTGAAAACAAGGCAGAAGCATTTTGCCCCACCACACCAGACAGAGCCCCAGTTTCTCAGGCCACAACACTGTACGGGCCCTCGACAAAGCCCCAGGGGAAAAAATCAGAGGGAGTAAAACAACCATGGGGTGGAATCAGCAGAAAAACTCTGGTAACATGAATAACCAGAATAGATCAACCCCCCCAAGGAAAGATATGGCAGATGCAATTGAAGATCCCATTCATAAACAACTGGCTGAGATGTCAGAAATCGAATTCAGAATTTGGATTGCAGACAAGATTAACAAAGTGGAATTAGGAATTCGAGGAGAAATTCAAAAGTTGTCTCAAGAATTTAACAAATTTAAAGACAAAACCACCAAAGACTTAGACACACTGAAGCAAGAATTTGCAGCCCTCAAAGATATGAAAAATATAGTAGAATCCCTCAGTAACAGAATGTAGCAAGCAGAAGAAAGGATTTCTGACATCGAAGATAAAGCCTTTGAACGCTCCCAAACTCTCAAAGAGGAAGAGAAATGGAGAGCAAAAACGGATCACTCACTCAGAGAGCTCTGGGATAATTCGAAGAAGGCGAATATCCGAATCATAGGAGTTCCAGAAACAGATGAAGTGGCCTCGCTGGGCACAGAGGCCCTTCTTCATGAAATTATGAAAGAGAATTTTCCAGACATGCCTAGAGATTCTGAAATTCAGATAGCGGACAGCTTCAGAACCCCAGCACGACTCAACCCCAATAAGACATCCCCAAGGCATATCATAATTAACTTCACTAAAGTTAATATGAAGGACAAAATCCTCAAAGCTGCCAGGAGAAAGAAAACCATTACCTTCAAAGGCAAGAATATTAGAATGACTGCAGATCTCTCTGCTGAAACTTTTCAAGCCAGAAGAGGGTGGTCACCGACTTTTAATCTCCTAAAGCAAAATAACTTTCAACCCCGGATCTTGTATCCAGCTAAACTGAGTTTCATTTATGACGGAGAAATTAAATACTTTAATAACATTCATATGTTGAAGAAATTTGCCATAACCAAACCAGCTCTTCAGGATATTCTCAGACCTATCCTCCATAATGACCAACCCAATCCTATACCACAAAAGTAAACTCACTCAGAAACTTCGGATCAAACTCCAATTTCCACACTGGCGAAAGGATTAAAAATGGCCACTGGACTTTTGAAAAACTCGATACCCAAAACTTCACCAGACTTATCAATATTCTCCATTAATGTGAACGGCTTAAACTGTTCTTTAAAGAGGCATAGGTTAGCTGACTGGATACAAAAACTCAGGCCAGATATTTGTTGCATACAAGAGTCACATCTTAACCTAAAAGACAAATACAGACTCAGGGTGAAAGGATGGTCATCCATATTTCAGGCAAATGGTAATCAGAAAAAAGCAGATGTTGCAATTTTATTTGCAGATACAATAGGCTTTAAACCAACAAAAGTAAGGAAGGACAAGAACGGTCACTTCATATTTGTTAAGGGTAATACTCACTATGATGAGATCTCAATTATTAATATCTATGCACCCAACCAGAATGCACCTCAATTTATAAGAGAAACTCTAACAGACACGAGCAACTTGATTTCCTCCAGCTCCTTAATCGTCGGAGATTTCAACACTCCTTTGGCAGTGTTGGATTGATCCTCCAACAAGAAGCTGAGCAAAGAAATCTTAGATTTAAACCTAACCATCCAACATCTGGATTTAGCAGACATCTACCGAACATTTCATCCCAACAAAACTGAATACACATACTTCTCATCAGCCCATGGAACTTACTCCAAAATCGATCACATCTTAGGTCACAAGTCTAACCTCAGTAAATTTAAAGGAATAGAAATTATTCCATGCATCTTCTCGGACCACCATGGAATAAAACTTGAGCTGAGTAACAACAGGAATCTGCATACTCATACAAAAACATGGAAGTTAAATAACCTTATGCTGAATGATAGCTGGGTCAGAGACGAGATTAAGAAAGAAATCGCCAATTTTTTGGAACAAAACAACAATGAAGACATGAACTATCAGAACCTCTGGGACACTGCAAAGGCAGTTCTAAGAGGGAAATTTATAGCACTGCAAGCCTTCCTCAAGAGAACGGAAAGAGAGGAAGTTAACAACTTAATGGGACATCTCAAGCAACTGGAAAAGGAAGAATATTCCAACCCCAAACCCAGTAGAAGAAAAGAAATAACCAAAATTAGAGCAGAATTAAATGAAATTGAAAACAAAAGAATAATACAACAGATCAATAAATCAAAAAGCTGGTTTTTCAAAAAGGTCAATAAAATAGATAAACCTTTGGCCAATCTAATCAGGAAAAAAAGAGTAAAATCTCTAATCTCATCAATCAGAAACAACAAAGACGAAATAACAACAGCCTCCTCAGAAATCCAAAAAATCCTTAATGAATATTACAAGAAACTTTATTCTCAGAAATATGAAAATCTGAAGGAAATTGACCAATACTTGGAAGCATGTCACCTTCCAAGACTTAGCCAGAATCAAGTGGAAATGTTGAACAGGCCCATATCAAGTTCGGAAATAGAATCAACCATACAAAACCTCCCTAAAAAGAAAAGCCCCAGACCAGATGGTTTCACGTCTGAATTCTACCAAACCTTTAAAGAGGAATTAGTACCTATATTACTTAACCTGTTCCAAAAGGTAGAAAAAGAAGGAAGACTACCCAACATGTTCTATGAAGCAAACATCACCCTGATCCCCAAACCAGGGAAAGACCCAACAAGAAAAGAAAATTATAGACCGATATCACTAATGAATATAGATGCAAAAATATTCAACAAGATCCTAACAAACAGAACCCAGCAACACATCAAACAAATTATACATCATGACCAAGTCGGTTTTATCCCAGGATCTCAAGGCTGGTTCAATATATGTAAACCTATAAATGTAATTCAGCACATAAACAAATTAAAAAACAAAGACCATATGATTCTCTCAATCGATGCAGAAAAAGCTTTTGATAATATCCAGCATCCCTTCATGATCAGAACACTTAAGAAAATCGGTATAGAAGGGACATTTCTTAAACTGATAGAAACCATCTACAGCAAACCCACAGCCAATATCATATTGAATGGAGTTAAATTGGAATCATTTCCACTCAGATCAGGAACGAGACAAGGCTGCCCATTGCCTCCATTGCTTTTTAACATTGTAATGGAAGTTTTAGCCACTGCAATTAGGGAAGAAAAGGCGATCAGGGGTATCCATATGGGGTCAGAAGAGACCAAACTTTCACTCTTCGCAGATGATATGATAGTATATCTGGAAAACATTAGGGACTCTACTACAAAACTCTTATAAGTGATCAAGGAATACAGCAGCGTCTCAGGTTACAAAATCAACATTCATAAATCGGTAGCCTTTATATATACCAACAACAGTCAAGTTGAAAAAACAGTTAAGGACTCTATCCCATTCACAGTAGTGCCAAAGAAGATGAAATATTTGGGAATTTATCTAACAAAGGACATGAAAGATCTCTATAAAGAGAACTATGAAACTCTAAGAAAAGAAATAGCTGAAAATATTAAATGGAAAAACATACCATGCTCATGGCTGGGAATAATCAACATAGTTAAAATGTCTATACTACCCAAAGCAATATATAATTTCAATGCAATCCCTATTAAAGCTCCACTTTAAAGATCTTGAAAAAACAATACTTCATTTTATATGGAATCAGAAAAAACCTCGAATAGCCAAGACATTACTCAGAAATAAAAACAAAGCAGGAGGAATTACGCTACCAGACCTCAGACTATACTACAAATCAATAGTGATCAAAACAGCATGGTATTGGCACAAAAACAGAGAGGTAGATGTCTGGAACAGAATAGAGAATCAAGAGATGAATCCAGCTACTTACCGTTATTTAATCTTTGACAAGCCAATTAAAAACATTCAGTGGGGAAAAGATTCCCTATTTAACAAATGGTGCTGGGTGAACTGGCTGGCAACCTGTAAAAGACTGAAAGTGGACCCACACCTTTCACCATCAACTAAGATAGACTCTCACTGGATCAAAGATTTAAACTTAAGACATGAAACTATAAAAATACTGGAGGAGAGTGCAGGGAAAACCCTTGAAGAAATCGGGATGGGTGAGTATTTTATGAGGAGGACCCCCCGGGCAATTGAAGCAGCTTCAAAAATACACTACTGGGACTTGATCAAACTAAAAAGCTTCTGCACAGCCAAGAACATAGTAAGTAAAGCAAGCAAACAGCCTTCAGAATGGGAGAAGATATTTGCAGGTTATGTCTCCAACAAAGGTTTAATAACCAGAATCCACAGAGAACTCAAACGCATTAGCAAGAATAGAACAAGGGATCCCATCACAGGCTGGGCAAGGGATTTGAAGAGAAACTTCTCTGAAGAAGACAGGCGTGCAGCCTTCAGACATATGAAAAAATGCTCATCATCTTTAATCATCAGAGAAATGCAAATCAAAACTACTTTGAGATACCATCTACCTCCAGTGAGACTAGCCTATATCACAAAATCCCAAGACCAGAGATGTTGGCGTGGATATGGAGAAAAGGGAACACTTGCACTGCTGGTGGGAATGCAAATTAATACATTCCTTTTGGGAAGAGATATGGAGAACACTTAGAGATCTAAAAATAGATCTGCCATTCAATCCTGTAATTCCTCTACTGGGCATATACCCAGAAGACCAAAAATCACGTCATAACAAAGATATTTGTACCAGAATGTCTATTGCAGCCCAATTCATAATTGCTAAGTCATGAAGAAGCCCAGGTGCCCATCGATCCACGAATGGATTAATAAATTGTGGTATATGTACACCATGGAATATTATGCAACCTTAAAGAAAGATGGAGACTTTACCTCTTTCATGTTTACATGGATGGAGCTGGAACATATTCTTCTTAGTAAAGTATCTCAAGAATGGAAGAGAAAGTACCCAATGTACTCAGCCCTACTATGAGACTAATTTAGGGTTTTCATATGAAAGCTATAACCCAGTTACAACCTAAGAATAGGGGGAAGGGGGAAAGGGAGGGGAGGGAGGGAGGAGGTGGGTAGAGGGAAGGGGATTGGTGGGATTACACTAGCGGTGCATCTCACAAGGGTATATATGAAACTTGGTAAACGGTCTGTGAAGCTAGTGAATGATGCCCCATGATCATATCAATGTACACAGCTATGATTAAAAAAAAAAAAAAAAAAGAGTTGAAAGGGAGTTAAAATGTTGAAAATGAGAATTTTAGCTTATACCAGAAAGGAGGCAAGGCACCTAAAAAGTTTTGTCTTATATAAAAAAACAGGCCAACTATGGTGGCTCATGCTTGCAATTCCAGCACTTCGGGAGGATCAGTTGAGGTCAAGAGTTTGAGACCGGCTTGGGCAACATGAAGAGATCTTTTCTCTACAAAAAATAAGTCAGGGGTGGTGATGTGTACCTGTAGACCCAGCAACTAAGGAGGCTGAAGCAGAAAGATCACTTGAACCCAGGACACTGAGGTTGCTTTGATCTAGGCTGATGCCAAAGCACTCTAGCCCAAGGGACACAGTGAGACTCTGTCAAAAAAAATTTTTTTTAAAAGCAAACTAATGTATAGTGATGGAAAGCACATCAACTGTTGCCTAGGGATGGGAGAAGGTAGTGAAGGATTACCAGGGGTAAAGAGAAAACTTTTGGAGTGTTGAATATGTATGTCTTAGATTGTGGTGATGGTTTTATAGCTGTTCACATATATCAGAACTTATCAAATTGTATATCATAAATATGTACAGTTTATTATGTACGTCAATAAAATTTTGAAAGTCAATATTTTTATGTTTTAAATATTTATATTTATTGCTAAACAATAATTGCCACAGTTTTATTATTTTTTTATGAGACATACGTAGTCTTGCTTTGTTGCTGTGGATAGAGTGCAGGGGCATCAGTGTAGCTCAAGTGATCCCCTCCCTCAGCTTCTTAGGTACACACCACCACGCCTGGCTAATTTTTCTATTTTAGTAGAGACAGGGTCTCTTGCTCAGGCTGATCTCAAACTCATGAGCTCAAGTGATTAGCCCTCATTGGCCTCCCAGAGTGCTAGGATTATAGGTGTGAGCCACTGCACTTGGCCACTTTTCTTATATTTTAAATAATTAAAATTGGATAAAAGTGGATCCAGTAGGGAGTAAAGCTATTTGTATTAGTGGCACTGTCCTTCTCAATGGCATCTTCAAAAAACCTGTAGGCCTCTCAAAAAAAGTTTAATAATTTCTGCTTTTATATTAGAGTTTTAGCTACAGGTGCTTAAGCTAGCTGACAAAATTGAGTTTAATTTTTTTAGAGACAGAGTCTCACACTTTGTCACCCTCAGTAGAGTACTGCGCCATCACAGCTCACAGCAACCTCCAGCTCTTGGGCTTAGGTGATTCTCTTGCCTCAGCTTCCCCAGTAGCTGGGACTACAGGTGCCCGTCACAACACCTGGCTATTTTTTTGTTTCAGTTTGGCCAGGGCCAGGTATGAACCCGCCACCCTGGGTATATGGGGCCAGCGCACTACTCACTGAGCCACAGGTGCTACTCCTAAAATAATTTTTTAATTACATTTCTTCCTTTCAAATATTCTTAGATTTCCAAACTGTCTCATTGCAATTTCTTGGAATAATTAAATCAATTCAGGGTATTTACATTATTGAATGCTTTTTCTACCCATCTGTGAAGTCACGGGTTCTTCCACGAATTACCAGATAGCTTTTAGAAATGTAACCACAGGTTGACAAAATGAGGAATTTAAAATTCGTTAGAAGGAACCTATTATCTTACATCTGATCCCTACATCGAAGGATCTGAATGCTTGTCTACTGACATTTACTCTATCCCACCAGGCTGCTTCCTGGACATGCTTTGCAATGTTCTACATGCCACCCAAAAAGAATGACTGAAAGTCTTCAAAGTCACTTTTACTAATGGATGTGAGGCAGTACACTGGTCACTTAAGAAAATCTGACTGAATATTGGGAATAGAGACTAAGTAGAAGACAGCAAGTAAAGTACTCTTACGTAAAATGCAGCAGGGCTGACCCAGTTGCCCAAGGAAGGTTTAGCCTAGGAAGAGAATATGACTCATTATTTGTGAGCAGTACAAATAAGTCACCGAGGACACTTATGTTTAGAAATTCTTTACAAAATTTTATTTAAATTCTCATGTCCTTATAAAAAGTGCATTACATCAAGATTGCAAAAAAGACACTTTTTTAAATGAGGGACTATTTATCTACTTTACCCCATGATTCATTTCCTACCCTAATATAAATATAAACCTTTTTCTTTCTTCTGTGTCTTCCTCCTGCTTTGAAAGGGTGACTGCCATGAGGGATATCTTAATAGAATGTGCTAATTAATCCTTGCCAGGAGAGCAGTAGCTACTTAGTGGCTGGACTTAGCCGTAGGCACACCTTTTGCCCTGACCCAAATGTCACTAAACCCTGAACTTACTTAGAAACTCTCTCCCTGGGTTCCTCTTACTCACAAGCTCACTTTAAAACAAACTTAAATTTTAAGTGCTCGAGAATTGCTTAAGAAATGATTAAAGGACCTAAAATTAATTTACTACCTTAACTTAGTAACTGTTTTCTGTATAAGAATCTCAAAGTTAATAAAAATTATATAGACGAAGAATTACCCAGTTCTAAAAAGGGATGAATTCTGAGAGCAAACACATTTTATAGCCCTTGTCTCAAAATGAGAGCAATCCTACAAAATACAAAATGTTAAGAAAGCAATTTACACAGTAAAAATGATTTGATATGTTTTCAGTATGAAAGTACTTTTAATTTCTTTACTGCAGGTACAATGGCATCCAAGTCATCGATTTCTGTAATAGAAAAACAAGAATAAAAAGTAACTTTTTCTAGTGATAGGATGAAATGAGAACCTCAATGCAAAAGCAAACCTCAAAAAGACGACAATACTGGTGCTTTTATACACATTAATCTTTTCTCCAATACTGTTGATAGATTATCAGTGATTCAGATACAGATGCTTCATAGGGCATCTGTTATATAAAAGGTATCACATGCCTACAAGTACACTCTGACTCTGCTATCACCTCATTAGCAATGTACTCTTGTTAACAGATCCAACTGGCTACATCTGTGATAATCTAATGCTTTTTAGAACTGTATAACTACATGGGTGCTCCAACATGGTCAAATTCCAGGTAAAGGTGTCTCTTCCCTGGATCTCCATCTGAGAACATGGAACGTCTTATCTCTTGGGAAAACTTCTCATTAGGTCACTCTTAGATCTACCTTTTAGGATGAGCAATATGTTCCTAAAAGGTAAGAGATGCCTCTGAGTACAAACATCAAATGTGGTGTATTACACAGCTTAGCCTGGTCTAGCTCACCAGATAAACCAGTTCAGGTTCTTCTGTGACAGGTTCTTTCTGAATTTGATTTTGCTTCTTAAGATTATCTTATTCCAACCAGCCTAAGTCACAATTCACTCTCTAAAACTCCTGGCCACTGGTGAAGCAGTCCTTTCATTATCCAGACCCAAGCCTACTTAAGGAAGGAAGGAAGAATCTTTCAAGATCAAAACTTCTACCTACATTTCCCATTAGGGAATGACAGAGCCAGGGTTAAACTGGGCATGGCCAGAAACAGTGTTTCTCTGTCTCCTTTAAAGGTCTGTGCTTTTCTTGTTTGTGGACTAATCCCAACAAACTCTAACTGCAAGTTAGGAATGTGTTTCCAAAACTTAGTTTCCAGAGTGTCTATCGAACACTCCAGGTAAAAATACTAATCCAGTGACTAAGAAAAACACATTGACATTTTAAGACTCAAAATTTAACCAATACCAACAGAGATCTTACCTAAGATTTCAAGTAGATCATTAGTAAATTCCTGAAATGCTGGGAAAAATTCTTCATGTTCTTCCAATTTGTTGATAATGCTGTTTAAAAAATACACAGTTTATATCTAATTTCCAGATTAGAGTTTTTACATCTGATTGCAAAATAACATTTTCAAAATAGGAAGAAATTATCCTAATTTAAATGTAAACATAGTGGTCATTTACTTCAGTCCTCCCTTTTCTTCAGCTCTTTGTCCTCTAATAACACGTTTCTAAAAAAGGCATCTCAGATGTTATCAATATAAAATTTGTTAAACTTATATAACATTCCTAACATGGCAAACTTCCCATTTAGTTCAAAGCTTCTTAGAGACACCAGGCTTTTATAGCATTCTAAAACTAATTGGCTTTTATACCCAGTATCCTATTAAACAGTAAGAAAAGGTATCAGTAGTCAGTAAAACTGCAGGAAGGGGAAAACAGAGCAATAGTGAGATATACCTTCCTTTTAAAAGCATTAACTATCAGAAGACTCAAGTATCAGATTATGTGAGGGTTCTTTTTGGAAAATGCAGAACATATGGAATATGTGGGTTTAGATGTGTTTCCTTTCCTTTGCATTATAGCGTAACATTGGGGATGGAGAAAGTTGCTTTAAGTATAATTACAACGTCCCAATATTTATTAAAAATATCAGATGTTATGTTAGAGATGCCTAGTGGTTTTTTTTTTTTTTTTTGAGACAGAGTCTCAAGCTGTCGCCCTGAGTAGAGTGCTATGGTGTCACAGCTCACAGCTACCTCAAACTCTTGGGCTTAACTGATTCTCTTGCCTCAGCCTCCCAAGCAGCTGGGACTACAGGTGCCTGCCACAACGCCCATCTATTTTTTGGTTGTAATTGTCATTGTTTGATAGGCCCGGGCTGGATTCGAATCCACCAGCTCTGGTGTATGTGGCTGGTGCCCTAGACGCTTGTACAGGTGCCAAGCCGCTAGTGTTTTTAAAAATCCTGATCAATTAATAAATATAAAAATAGGACTTCCTTGATACAATCTGAACTCGCAAAAGAATAATATAATCTTCCCTGAGAACAGGCTTATGCTGAAGAGTTCATGACCTTCTTACAGGACCAATATAATCTATATTTATTTTTAAAATATATCACATTCTTTTCATTCCTGAGGGTGTGAGATTTTAGGATGTCAAATTATTTAAAAGGTAGTAACCCAAATTGGAAAGGTAAATAATTTATGAAGTTTCTGAAGTCTTTTAATTGCATTCCTCCAAGCATTCTGGACACTTGGAAAAATAAAAAGAAAGACGGGTGGATCGCTTGAGCTCATGAGCTCAAAACCAGCCTGACCAAGAGGGAGACTCCCGTCCCTAAAAAAAAAAAAGCCACATTTTTGTGGCAGGTGTCTGTAATCCCAGCTACTCAGGAAGCTCAGGCAGGAGGATCATTTGAGCCCAAGAGTTTGAGGTTGCTGTGAGCTATGATGCCATAGGACCCTACTGGGGGTCAAACTCTGTCTCAAAAAAAAGAGAGAGAGAGAGAAAGACAGAGCTTCATTACATTGCCCAGGCTGCATATGAACTCCCAGGGCTCAAGTGAACCTCTTGCCTCAGCTTACTGAGTAGCTAGGACAATAGGCACGTGCCAACATACCCAGCCATTCTATATGATACTTTGTAAACTTTTCAAATAAATACCTTTGGAGGTCTTCAGGTCCTAATACCTGCTTAACCTGCTCTCTGATATCCTCATTAATCCGCCTACACAATTTCCCAACGGTGCTTACCAGGACACGCAATGAGGATGAACTATCTGCAAAAGAGAAATAAAAGGATAGGATATTAATTATTTTAACAAGGAATTCCCAGAATTATTATCTGTATCGAACATTTTATTCTTTATTTTTAGTATTATTATTATTATTATTTTTGAGACAAGAGTCCCATTATGTTGCCCTTGATAGAGTGCTGTAGCATCACAGCTCACAGCAACCTCAAAGTCTTGGGCTTAAGCGATTCTGTTGCCCTCAGCCTCCTGAGTAGCTGGGACTACAGGCGCCCGCCACAATGCCCGGCTATTATTTGGTTGCAGTTGTCATTGTTGTTTAGCAGGCTCAGGCTGGGCTCGAACCCACCAGCCTTGGTGTATGTGGCTGGCACCCTACTCACTGAGGTATGGGTGCCGAGTCCATTTTATTCTTTTTACTTTAAAATTCTTTTACCTACTTTTTGTTAATTTATTAAGAATAAATTTGAACTAACTGATCAACACTTAAGCACATATATGGAAGTAAATCTCATTGAAAATCAAGCTGTGGGAGGGAGAAGGAAGGGATGGGTGAATTCATACCTATTGGGTACAGTGCACACTATGTGGGTGAAGAGCACACTTACATGTATAACTGTGATTCAATCTGTGCAAAAACAAAGCATGTAAACAAGATGTGTGCCCACTAACATTCTGAAACAAATTTTAAAGATAATAAAATATAATAATAATTTAAAAATTATTAGGAATAATTCTTCAATGTGGGTAATGATAAAAGGTCATCACCTAATTCTAGGAGTTCTTGAAGGTTTCTCACAGCATTGTTCATTTCTCCAAGCCTTGTATAAACTTCATTCATTCGGGGATAGACTCCATTTAAAGAAGGCACATCAAATAATTTTTGGAAGTGAGAAACAATAGCTTGCAACATTTCAAAGTCTGACAAATTGCTGCCCTGCTCAAAAGAGAGGATTATAAAAAAGATAGCTCACATCTTTAAATAATCCAAAATCTTTAATTTAAAAAACTTCAAAAAGACAAACTGAACTCTAGTAGAACAAATACTAATATCTAAATCATTACCAATTTTTAAAATAAGAGTACATTAAAATGTAAACATTTATATAAATACTAAGCATTACCTTTTCCTTATTTTCAATTTCTTCCAACATGGTATCTACCATAAACAACAAATCTTCAACTTTGATACTTTCATCTTCATCCTGCTTCATTAAATTATGCCAAGGCACCAGTTCTGCAGACAGTATTTTCAAGGACTTATATAAATCCTTTGTAACAAAAGAAACTACATGGTATTATTTATTAAATAAACAGTTTCTACATTACCAATAATAAAACCATTATTCAGGCAGGCTAAAAATATATATATAATGTATAAAACCACCATTTTTTAAAATACTGTTACTAGTTTTCAACAAATCTGTTAAAATTTGACTTCTTCAGATAAATACAGGCCCTATCAAAAAAAGTCTACTGATTATCCTGAATATTTGCTAAGTAATTTTATGTTATTTACTATTTTTAATATATTATTTATTTAGAAATAAATAAAAAGTTTATATAAAGTTTGTCCTTACATTTTTTTTTGAATTTTTTTTTTTTTTAGAGAAAAGAGTCTCACTTTGTCACCCTTGGTAGAGTGCTGTTGCATCACAGCTCACAGCAACCTCCAGCTCTTGGGCTTAGGTGGATTCTCTTGCCTCAGCCTCTGGGAGTAGCTGGGACTACAGGTGCCCGCCACGACACCCAGCTATTTTTTTGTTGCAGTTTGGCCGGGGCCGCGTTTGAACCCTCCACCCTCGGTTTATGGGGCCAGCGCCCTACTCACCAGGTGCCGCCCTGGTTTTGAATTTTTATAACTACTTTATTGAGATGTAATTCACATCCCATAAAATTTAGCCTCATTAAATACACAATTCAGTAGTTTTAATAGTTTTACAGGGATATGCAATATGTACATCCAAAAAGAAATCTCACTCGCATTCTTTTCCATTTTCCCCTCCCTGCAGCTCCTGGGCTAACTACTAGTCTTTCTGTTTTTACGGCTATGCCTTTTGTGGGCATTTCACATCAATGCAGTTATATAATACCCTTAGCATAATGTTTAAGATTTATCAATGTTGTAACATGTATCTTCAGGCAGGTTTTTCTTTTTCTTTTTTTTTTAAGAGAGCAGATCTGCTATGTTGTCTAGGCTAGACTTGAACTCCTGGGCTCAAGGGATCCTCCTGCCTCAGCCTCCTGAGTAGGTGGAACAACAGGTGCAGGCCACCATGTCAGGCTCCAGCAGGTTTTGAATCTGAAAGGATCTCTAAATTAATTCTGCTTTATCTTCATAACACTACATAGTTTTCTTGTGTTGTGATAAAATATACATACATAAAATTTCTTTTGTTATTGTGATAAAATATACATACATAAAATTTACTATCTTAACCATTTTTCAGTGTTAGTTCATTGTTATTAAATATGTTCATAGACATGTTGCTCTAATCTATTTTAAACTGTGCACAAGAAGCAAGGCTATTGAAAACTGAGCGCTCTAATGACTAATCAATTGACAAATATCTACTACAGGTTGAGCATCTGTAACCTGAAAATCTGACATGCTCCAAAATCTGAAACTCTGAGTACTGACATGACACTCAAAGGAAATGCTCATTGGAGCATTTAGCATTTTCAAAGTAGAGATGCTCAACCACTATATATTTTATAAATGCCCAAAGTAAAAAAAAAAAAAAAAAAAAAAATACATAATTGAAATGCTTCTGCTCCCAAGTATTTCTGGTAAGGGATATTCAACCTGTATGTGCATGGTGTAGGGCTTGGCCCTTTAGAATAATGGCTTCCAAAAGAAATGTGATGTGGGACTCAGTAATTTGAAGTTGTCTAGTAGCCACAATTTGAAAAGTACAAATAAACAGATGACATTGGGCGGCGCCTGTGGCTCAGTGAGTAGGGCGCCGGCCCCATATGCCGAGGGTGGCGGGTTCAGACCCAGCCCCGGCCAAACTGCAACAGAAAAATAGCCGGGCGTTGTGGCGCGCGCCTGTAGTCCCAGCTGCTCGGGAGGCTGAGGCAAGAGAATCGCGTAAGCCCAAGAGTTAGAGGTTGCTGTGAGCCGTGTGACGCCACGGAACTCTACCCAAGGGCGGTACAGTGAGACTCTGTCTCTACAAAAAAAAAAACAACAACAAAAAACAGATGACATTATTTTTTAAAATATATTTTATTTAACCCAATATATTCAAAATATTATTTCGATATGTAATCAGTATTTTATTTTTTTTCCATACTAAGTCTTCTAAAACCAGTATATATTTTATACCTACAGCACATCTCAATTGAGACTAGCTACATTTCACGTGATCAACAGCCACATGTAGCTAGTGGCTATTGTATTGGGAAGCACAGCTTTAGAATACAGAAAGCACAAGAAATTCCTCCTTTTTCTAAGGTCTTCTTCTTCTTCTTTTTTTTTTTTTTTTTGAGACAGAGCCTTAAGCTGTTGCCCTGGGTAGAATGCTGTGGCATCACAGCTCACAGCAACCTCCAACTCCTGGGTTCAAGTGGTTCTCCTGCCTCCGCCTCCCAAGAAGCTGGGACTACAGGAGCCTGCCACAATGCCCGGCTATTTTTTGGTTGCAGCCGTCGTTGTTTGGCAGGGCCGGGTTGGATTTGAACCGCCAGCTCTGGTGTATGTGGTGGGCACCTTAGCCACTTGAGCCACAGGTGCTGAGCCCTTTTTCTAACTTCTTATATTAGTCTTCCACTTATTTAACACATGATAAGATGGCCCACAACTCATATGTTGCCATCTTTAACCTCTTGTTTAGTAGGAAGGCTCTTTTAGCAATTCACATCAAATGAATGTTTACCATCAGTGCCACTAGAGTTTGAAAAAAAGTCAGCAAGTAGAAGCATAATGACACCTTTGTTAACTCTCCATCATCCAGGCACATTTATAAAATCTATGGTAAAAGGCACACCCAATCTTATAATAAATTTTTGCTTGAGAATAAAAGAGTATTATAGAACTAAGAAGGAAAATGTTCTCATCTCCTCTACAGTGTGGCATAGTCCACCAGGTAAGCTGTGAAAAATATAAGAGGTTCTCCTAGGTTCTTCACACTGCCCAGTAGGAATGTAGGAATATTACCACGGGCCTCCTCCCTTTGTATGTCTGGTATCTGGAGCACTGGTGGAATGGTAAAGCAACAATGTACAACAGTGTACTGGTCTGAGGAAAGCTACATCATCCATAGCTCAC
Organism: Nycticebus coucang; assembly: GCF_027406575.1. Taxonomy (NCBI): domain Eukaryota; kingdom Metazoa; phylum Chordata; class Mammalia; order Primates; family Lorisidae; genus Nycticebus; species Nycticebus coucang. Next base: position 105,469,564 of record NC_069787.1, read on the forward strand.
CTTTCTTGGAAAAACAGAAGAGAAAAGACGGAAGGAGACAGCTAGCTGGCTCCGTGCCTTCTTCAACTCTCTTTTTGTTATTGTGATAAAATATACATACATAAAATTTACTATCTTAACCATTTTTTAGTATTAGTTCAATGTTATTAAATATGTTCATAACCTTGTGCATCTCCATGGCATCCATCTCCATGACTCTTTCCATACTGTAAAACTGAAACTCTATACCCATTTAACTCCCTATTCCCTCCTCCTACCAGTAACCACCATTCTACTTTGCCTCTGATTTCTAAGTATCTCATATAAGTGGAATCATACAGTATTTGTCTTTTGTGACTGATTTGTTTTTCTTAGCATGATGTCCTCATAACGTTCACTTACAATGTATGAGTCAGAGTCTCCTACCTGATATGGCTGAATATAAGTATATACCACATTATATGTATATACCACATTTTGCTTATCCATTCATCTCTCTAACCTATGCTTTTCTTTTAAGCCAACTCTAACCTGAGGAAAAAATTTAATTTAGGAAGATGACTGTCCCAAACTGAGAGGCTGCTACATTATAAAGAACCTTTGCTATGAGGCCTCAAAGATCTCATGTAGTTTCTCAGTTTCGATCCTGAAACTGCAGTGTAAATCTCTGAAGCACTGCTAAAAATTCATGAGTTACTTCAATGGCAGAAATAACTGATTTGAAATAATTTCCTGTTGGTTATCCTCAGAATAATTATAAAGCTAATTCCTCAGAATATTCTAATTATAAAGCAATAACCAAAATCCACAGAGAACTCAATAGATCAACAAAAGAAGAGCAAGCAATCCCATTTATTACTGGGCAAGAGACATGAAGAGAAACTTCTCCAAAGAAGATAGATGAATGGCCAACAAACACCTGAAAAAAATGTTCCTTGTCCCTAATTATCAGAGAAATGCAAATCAAAACCACCTTGAGATATCAACCCTAGTGAGAATGGCCCACATCACAAAGTCCCAAAGCTGCAGGTGCCGGCATAGATGTGGAGAGAAGGGAACACTTGTACACTACTGGTGGGATTGCAAACTAATGCAGCCTCTTTGAAAAGATACATGGAGAATCCTCAAACGGCTAAGGGTAGATCTTCCATTTGATCCTGCAATCCCATTAATAGGTATCGACTCAGAAGAAAAGAAATCATTTTACCATAAGGACATTTGCACTAAAATGTTTATCAAAGCTCAATTCATAATTGCCAAGATGTAGAATCAACCCAAGTGCCCATCAACACATGAATGGATTAATAAACTGTGGTATATGTATACCACAGAATACTATTGAGCCATAAAAAATGATAGACTTTATATCTTTTGTACTAACGTGGAAGGAGTTGGAGAATATTCTACTTAGTAAAGTATCATAAGAATGGAAAAGTGTCCAATGTACTCAATATTAATATGAAACCAGTAGACAAATACACTTCCATATAAGAGAGGAACAATTAAATTCAAGTGGGGGTGGAGGGACGGGGAAGAGGAGAGAAGAGAGGGAGACTAGTGTGCTCTCCCTCATAAGCACTATGTGAGGGTATATAGTACACCTCCTGGGTGAGGGGCACAACAACAACTTGGATTTTACCTAAGAAATGCAAATAACATAACCTAATTGTCTGTACCTTCAGATTACTCTGAAAAAAAAAAAAAACAAACTCTCTGAATTATAGTACTTGGGTGCTATAATTCAGAGAGATTATTAGTGTCCTCCAGACTTATCTGCATCATTCACTTGGAATTCATCAGAGGTGATCTATTTTTACTGCCTTCAATTCTTCTAATGAGATATCATACATGATTGCTTAAATTTTCTTTCATATTTGAGTATATTTTGCCTCTTCAATTAGTCTAAATCTCATATTCACCTTTTCTGATACCTCCCATAATGCTTTGAACACAGTAAACTATAACCATCCATTAATTTGATTCTTTCCTTTGCCTTCTTCCTCTCTTCTGGTCTTTTCTCTTAGGAAAAGGAGCTTTTTCTAGTCCATCTCTTCTGAAAAGGAGAAAAGTGGAGTAAACACTGTTCTTTACCACTGGGAAAACCCCCTGACAAACAATGATTGGGGAAATGCCTTGATTTATACAGTTAATCACTATTTCACCCTTTTCTGAGATATACACTGGAGGAATTCAGAGCTATAAAATAGGCTATTAATCTAGCATTGTCACTCAGTAAAAATATTTATATATTATATAACTCTGAGTACTATATAATAAGGGAAGTAGAAATTAGGATGAATGTGAAAATTTTTCATCAGTTACAGGCATGTTTTCATTATAATTTTTAAAAAATATAACATTACCACTCCCATTTTGTCTTGGAATATATTATCTTGCTTCATTCTTTTAACAAATATTAATTGAGCACTCATTTTATATATATATAAAAATATATATATATATCAGGATCCTTGGGACATATCAGAGGAAAATAATACAAAACTTTGTCCTTGGCTCGGTGCCTATAGCTCAGTAAGTAGGGCGCCAGCTACATACACCGGAGGCTGGCGGGTTTGAGCCCAGGCCTGCTAAACAACAATGACCACTGCAACCAAAAAATAGCCAGGTGTTGTGGCAGGCACGTGTAGTCCCAGTTACTTGGGAGGCTAAAGCAAGAGAATTGTTTAAGCCCAAGAGTTAGAGGTTGCTGTGAGCTGTGATGCCACAGCACTCTACCAAGGGTGACATAGTGAGACTCTGTCACAAACAAACAAACAACTTTGTCCTCGTGGAGCCTACACATTCTTAACAGATATCTTCTGCATCATTTCTATTGCATGTAATAAGGTTTCTGTTGACAAACAATTTAATCGTATCTTCATTAACACAGGTAGTGTTGTGTGTGACAGTCACTGGAAAACCTAAAGTTTCAAGGGCACAGAAATTAAATACTACTGACTTTAGCAATGGACCTTTCAGTAAACTAGCCAACAAAACCTGAAAAACCCTGAAACTATGCAATAAGGAGCACATAATAACTTTACAGAGGGAACAAATTTTAATCTTCCATGAATAGACAGGATGGGTAAGAGTAGGGTTGGCTGCTAGCTGACTATTATCCTGCTCTAGAGAATAGACATGAAGATAAGCTCAGTTCTGGGAGAAGAAAAATGATTCAAAATATAAAGAGATAGAAGATATCCTTCATTATAATGAAATGAAGGATAAGACATTATGTGAAGAGAAATAAAGGCCAGGCAGGGATGCAGAGAGAAGGGAACACTCATGCACTGTTGGTAGGACTGCAAACTAGTACAACTCCTACAGAAAAGAGTATGGAGATTACTCAAAGAACTAAAAGCAGACCTACCTTTTCACCTTGTAATCCCACTACTAGGTATTTGCCCAAATGAAAAAAAGACATTTTACCACAAGGACATTTGCACTCAAATGTTTATAGCAGCTCCATTGATAATTGCAAAGGTGTGGAATCAACCCAAGTGCCCATCAACCCATGAATGGATTAACAAACTGTGCTATATGTATACCATGGAAAACTATTCAGGCATAAAAAATAATGGAGACTTTATGTCTTTTGTGTTTACCTCAAAGGATTTAGAAAGCATTCTCCTAAGTAAAGTATCACAAGATTAGAAAAAGCATCACATGTACTCAATACCACCTTAAAACTAGGAGATTAACAATCACAGACCCACATGAGAGAAAAACTCAATTCAATTCAAGAAGGGGCAAGTGGGGAGGGGATTTAGTAAGTTCCCACCCAACGGATACAATGCATGGACATATGGCATACTCCCTGGGTGTAGGACACAACTACAACTCAAACTTTAACCTTACATGTGTAAACTATATAACCTAGTGGTTTCATATTAACCTGAAATTTAAAAAAAGAAAGAAGGATCAGGAAAAATATGTAGCATGGAAATACCAATAGGAGGAAGATGACGGTAGAATAGGGAAGGGCCTAGATGTACAAAGTGCATCCACTATAGATTTTCAATGAAGGAACAGGCCTAAAAATTTTCTTGTTTGATAAAACTTCCAAGAAGATAAAGCTGACAGCAATGATGACATTAAATAGTACTTAAAATAGACAGGTAAGTAAGAAGATTACAGTTTTAGATAAGCTAATAAGCTTTTTCAGCTTCACAGTTAAGAAAAACAGAAAAATTAAGCCAAATCCTATTAATAAAGCCAAAAGAATCCAGATGTTTGAAGCAAGTAACAGTCAACCCCTTACCTTCAATGATGTCAGTTGATCTGCCCACATTTCTATTACTGGAACAAGATGCTCAAATCCACAATCTTGAACAAGATCTTTATTAAAATTTGGGGCTCCTCCTTTGCTCTGTTTATAAATTATTACTGGAGCTCTTGGATTGTGAATAATTGAATTGATGCTACACAGCACCTTTAAAAAAAGACATATGTTAGTCAAAATGTTTATCACATTCCTACAAAGTGATATACATATGTTAAAGGAATGCTTTATGTGTCAGTATAACATCATTCTCAGAGTTAATAATTTTAGGTATTAAGAAGATCTTAAATGAGATCTACACTTGTAATTTTTTTGTAATATAGTAGTTTCATTAACATGTTAAATATGTAAGTTCTATTGAAAACTTTTGCAGAAAAATTAAAAATGAATTAGACTTGAAAATAGTTATGAATGACTTATTATAATCCACATAGAGAATAATCACTTAGCCTTAGTTACAGTCTCCACATTTCCCTATTTCTGCCTTCTCATATTTAAGCTAAATAGGATGTTAAAAGAGACTTTTGCTATTGCTCTTAACTTTAGCTGAAGTTCAAAGTGAGAATGAATAATGAAGTCCCAAACATTTTAAAGAGAAGTTCTTTTTTTTTTGTAGAGACAGAATCTCACTCTATGGCCCTCGGTAGAGTGCCGTGGCCTCACACAGCTCACAGCAACCTCCAGCTCTTGGGCTTAAGCAATTCTCTTGCCTCAGCCTCCCAAGTAGCCGGGACTACAGGCGCCTGCCACAACGCCCGGCTATTTTTTGGTTGCAGTTTGGCCGGGGCCGGGTTTGAACCCGCCACCCTCGGTATATGGGGCCGGCGCCGCCCTAAAGAGAAGTTCTTAGCCTATCATGCAGTTCTCAGTCAGAGATGATTAAACTGACTCTAGACAGTAACAGACTAAAAAAATGTTAGTTTCATAAGACAGAACTCATCAGAAAAAGTGTCATTTAAAAAGACTATGTAGAGCTTCTAAAATGCTGTTGTTTTTCTTTTCTCCCCATAGAAAGCTATAACAAACAGGTCTTCTGAGAATTTGACTTCCAATGTTTATTTATAAACAGTTTTTTATTGCTGTTTTAGTTTAGGAGAGTGTATTTCAATATCTTGAAATATTGTATTTCTATTATATTTAAACTCATCTATGAATGCATTTATCCTCCACTAAATTATGAATGAGAGTGGAAATACAGTCCTTCTTTTCTCCCTGCCTCACACCAAAGGTAAGGAAGGTGGCAAGGGAACTTTTGAAAGAGATCAAGGAGCTAGTACAACCTGAGCTCCGTAAGATCACAGGACAATCTCCATGAGTAGTGAATCAAGTGGGATTTACAGGTATGTCTAGAAGCATGTGCCCATACTTTGTAGCATATTATCTGCAAAAATGGCTGTAATTATTTCTCTTATGTTTTCGTTCCTTTGTGGTGTTGACTCTGAGGTTCTCCCTTCAAGAAATGCAGTGTATTTCTGAACCCTTGAATCTGAGTTGGTTTTGGGCCTTGCTTTGGCCACAGAATGCTCTTGAAGGAAAGTCACGCCAGTTATAGCCAGGGTCTCAAGAGGCCTTGATCATGTTTCTTCTTCTGTTTGCACTCTGTTGTTGCCACATGGCCAAGTCCAGACAGGACTGGTAGATAATGACAGACACATGGCCTGCTCATCCCTATCACTCTTAGCCAATACCCACAGAGCTAACAGAAGCAAAGCCTTAACTGATCTGTATATCATAGCACATACATGGGTAACCCAGCCATTATCAACAGATATGCCTGGTTATCTAAGCATAATATTAAAGGGTTAGTATTTTATGTCACTATGTTTTATGATGGGTTTGTTACACAGCAAAAATGAACTGATACATTTATAAGCATAAAGATGGAACAGAGCAAGGAGAGGAGGCAGCAACAAGAGAATCCTGCCTTTTTCCATTGTAGTAAGAGTAAAAATATACTCAGTGGCCAAACACTTTGGAAGAGAGTCAAACTTTGTTTTCATGAAAAATAACTGCCTATTGGCTCAGTGCCCATAGCACAATGGTTATGGTGCCAGCCACATACACCAAGGCTGGCCAAAAAAAAAATAGCTGGGCATTGTGGAGGGCGCCTATAGTCCCAGCTACTTGGGAGGCTGAGGCAAGAGAATCACTTAAGCCCAGAAGTTGGAGGTTACTGTGAGCTATGACACCATGGCACTCTACCGAGGGCGACATAGTAAGACTATTTCAAATAATAATAACAACAACAACAATAATAATAATAATTGCCTAGGGCTAAAGGACCTCAGGGAAGTATCACTTTAAAACAAAAGGAAGGGGAGGGATTCATAAAAAGTCAGCTGCAAAATGCACTGCTTACAAAATGAATGGTACACTGCCAAGGTTCCTAGGTGATGGGAAAGGCATAACTAAACACACACAAGTGTGCCATGAAAGAGAAGCAGAGGCAATATTTGGTCATCAGCTGCACACAGGGCACCAGTATTAAAATATACCAGCACTAGTCAAGATACCCACCATCTACCTGATGCTGCCAATCCTGGAGAAGCCAATGCCCTAGCAGAGGACTAGAGGAAGTTTAGGAAAGAGAATAAACAGGACTTGTCCACAGCAGTACAGGTCAGACATGAGATGGAGTAGACATAAAGGAGAAGCCTTGAACTGGATGAGGAATTGACATTTTGATTGAGATTTGAAAGGACTTTTATTTTTCTAACTTGTTCATTATGAAAATTTTCAAGCACACACACAAATTAAAAATGTTAGTATCTATCTATCTATCTACCTTAGGGTCCTCCAGAGAAACAGAACCAACAGGATAAGTATGCATATATATGCATGTGTATACAATTTTAATACAGTATTTCCCTTTCTTAAAAATGTGCATACATTGTTGGTAACCTCTGTATATAGTTCCTCCTATATATGTGGTTCATTTTATATATAAGGAGCTTTATTATAAGTAAGGAATGGGTTCGTGCAATTATGGAAGCTGACAAACCCCAGATCTATAGTCAGTAATTCAAGACCCAGGAAAGCTAATGTGTAGTTACAATCTGAATGTGGGCAGGAAATGCTAATGTTTCATTTTGAGTCTGAAGGCAGAAAAAAACTGATGTCCCAGCTGGGAGGTGGTCAGGCAGGGGTTCCCTCTTACTCAGCCTTTTGTTCTATTCAGGACTTTGTTTGGTTTAGATGAGGCCAACTCACATTATGGAGAACAATCTGCCTTACTCAGTCTACAAATTCAAATGTTACTCACATACAGAAACACTCTCTCAGACACATCCAGGATAATGTTTAACCAAATATCTGGGCACCCTGTGGCCCATTCAAGTTCACACAAAATTAACCATCACAAACACCATATAATCACTGCCTAGGTTCAATAATTGTTAATATTTTGTCATATTAGTTCATCCTATATTTTTAGCTAAACCATTTGAAAAAAATGAAGACATCTTAACTCCTCACCTTGAAATAATGAAGCACTCATTTCTTAAAAGTAAGCATATTCTCCCACAAAATCATAACACCATTATCATACCTAAGAAAAAGATAATCCCTTAATATCACTGATGCTGGAATGAATTTTAAATATCTGAATATGTATGCTATTTGACCATAACCCTCTCCCCAGAGGTGATGAGTTCTATCTTATGTGTCATCTAAGGAGAGGAAAGGGAGACTCCAAATAGCATGTTAAAGAAAAAAGAATAAAACCATTTCCTATTTACCACCATCAAGTCCAGTCTATTTAACAAGTAGTAATACAAGTATAAAGATAAAATAGTATTTTTATCTTAAATCTTTGTCCTCAGTCATACTTCAAGCTATAACAAAATAGGTCTCTTAGCAATAACTTCAGATATTTAGAAGCTTTTAATGAAAAAATTAATTCCCTTCCACTGAATTATCACTGATAGCAGAGAATATTCTTCCTTATGACTGAACTACCTTCTGAAGATTGGCAGCATAAGATATATTATATATATAAGATATATTAACAATGGCTCAGTGCCCGTAGCTCAGTGGTTAAGGCACTGGCCACAATACACTGGGGCTGTTGGGTTCGAATCCAGCCCAGGCCTGCTAAACAAGAACAAGAACAACAACAACAAAATAGCCCAGTGTTGTGGTGGTGCCTGTAGTCCTAGCTACTTGGGAGGCTGAGGCAAGAGAATCGCTTCAGTCCAAGAATTTGAGGTTGCTGTGAGCTTGACGCCATGGCACTCTACTGAGGGCAACACAGTAAGACTCCATCTCAAAAAAAAAAAGATGTATTAACAATGAGGAAATCATAAAATGAGTTAAACAATTCTGAGAGAAATAAGAATAGAAAAAAGAAAGTAATTCATGTCATACACTATTCAGAGAGTTTTTAGATACTGATAAACTCTTGATATTAATTAAATAAAACCATTTTTAAGGGTCATCATTAGGAGGACAGAAAAAATTAAGATGAACTTTTGGCCGGTGCAGTGGCTCACACCTGTAATCCTACTACTCTGGGAGGAGGCCAAGACAGATGGACTCATTGATCTCAGGAGTTCCAGACCAGCCTGAGCAAGAGTGAGAACTCGTCTCTACTAAAAACAGAAACACTAGCCAGGTGTCATGGTGGGTGCCTATAATCCCAGCTACTTGGAAGGCTGAGGCAAAAGGATCTCTTGAGCCTGAGAGTTTGAGGTTGTTGTGAGCTATGATGATGCCACGGCACTCTACCTAGGGAATGACGACATCATCATAGCTCACAGCACTCTACCCAAAGTGACAGAGTAAGACTCTACGTCAAAAAACACACAAAAAAGATGAACTTTCTAACTTCCTGAAGATAAAAAAAAAAAAGGACAAAGAAGCATTAAACAAACTAGCAAATGTCAGGAAAAGTAAATACAACTAAAGGAAAAAGAATAAAAAACTATGTAAATGAAAAGCAGAAAGATGTCAGGTATAAAAGCAGAAATACGAGTTTGTCTCAAATCCATGATTTAATTTCCCTTTTAAAGGACAAAGCCTCTCAAATCAAGTCTAAGAAACAAAATAAAATGAAAGAAATCCAGTTCTATACTAGAACAAGAGAGATCTAAAACAAAACAGTTTTCAGAAAGGTGCCTGGATCCCATTCACATAAGCAATAAAAGTTATAACTAGGAGGGCGGCACCTGTGGCTCAGTCAGTAAGGCGCCGGCCCCATATACCGAGGGTGGCGGGTTCAAACCCAGCCCCGGCCGAACTGCAACAAAAAAATAGCCGGGCATTGTGGTGGGTGCCTGTAGTCCCAGCTGCTCGGGAGGCTGAGGCAAGAGAATTGCTTAAGCCCAGGAGTTGGAGGTTGCTGTGAGCTGTGTGAGGCCATGGCACTCTACCCAGGGCCATAAAGTGAAACTCTGTCTCTACAAAAAAAAAAAAAAAAAAAAAAGTTATAACTAGGAAATAATCCTATCAGGAAATATGCAAGAGGCAAGTTAAAAAATATAGAAACTTTATTGAAGGCTACACAGTAAGACCCAAATAAAATTAGAGACATATTTCTGAATGAGATGATTTACAACCATAAATAAAGGTGTCATTTTTCCAAATATTAGTCCACAAAGTCAATCCAATTTCAGTTCATCTCAATAGGATATATATATATTTATTTATTATTATTATTTTTTGAGACAGGGTATCATTATGTCACCCTCGGTAGAGTGCCGTAGAGTCACAGCTCACAGCAACCTCCAACTCTTGGGCTTAAGCGATTCTCTTGCCTCAGCCTCCCAAGTAACTGGGACTACAGGTGCCCACCACAATGCCTGGCTATCAATAGGATATATTTTTTAATTTGAAAACTAGTCATCCAGAAAAGTAAATGTGCTAAAAACATGGCTTAAGAAAAATTTTTAAAATAACAATGACAGGAGAGTTGCCCTAAAGGGTATCAAAACCTACTAAAAAACTCAGAAAAATTAATATGGAAATAGAGAAATGGAACAGACCATAGGGGTCTTCAAACTTTTTAAACAGGAGGCCAGTTCACTGTCCCTCAGACTGTTGGAAGGCCGGACTATAGTTTAAAAAAAAACTATGAACAAATTGCTATGCACACTGCACATACCTTATTTTGAAGTAAAAAAACAAAACAGGAACAAGGACAATCACACTGCTTCATGTGGCCCGCGGGCCGCAGTTTGAGGACCCCTGTTATGCATACAAAGGAATATGATCTATGATAAAAGTGTCACTTCAGTAAAGTAGAGAACAAAGTGCTCTACCAGAGACTGCAAACTCAAAGGAGAACCCAGGTACAAGCACAAATAAGTGAAGGGAGGATGGAGGGGCTGTGGCTAAAGGAAGACCACGTGCCCACATCTGACGGGGGAAAGGCACGACTCTGCTCTGATAACGACCATGTATGAATTTATTACCAGAACTTCTGGAGCATTAATAAAAACTAGAAAGAAGAACTTAAAATAAAATCCCTTAAGTTTGCAAATAATTGATAAATGATTTAAAATTTTGAAACCCTATGGGGGCCCAAAAAAATATGAGTGAAAGCCCAGTTCCTTTGCTAAACCACCAGTCTTAATTGCTCACCTATGTGGTGGGTGAATGGTCTATAAAACCAGTAAGGTTAGATTTCCTGCATCACACCACATAGAAAATTAAATTCCAGATGAACTATCTAAACAAAAATAAAACCCAATAAGGACACTAAGAAAACAGATTCACTTATATAATACTAATGGGAACAACAAAAGAATAGAAAAGGATATATCTTAAAGGAGGAAAGTAGGGAAAAGGATTACAAAATCTTTTAAAAATCATAGCATTTTTTATTATCCTGCTTTGAACTAGGCCAGAATCTCTTTCAGAGGTTAGACAAATTATAGGTTGAGCTACCTACCCTGTTTTTAGTCAAACAGGTGTGTCATGACAAAACAAGACAGAGTATAAGTATACACAAATTCAGGATACAAGTATTCCTTACCAGGTGATAACTTATACCGTGACTGAAATCAAGATTCATTACAAACACCAATCTTTTCAAGATTCAATACCTGAAAGTATCTCTGGTCAATTATGGCCTGTTGGTGGTTATATTTGCTGGGGTCATCTTTTATCTCTGTGTCCTCAGTCTTTTTATGACTAATAAGCTCTTGTAATCTAAAAGGGAAAAAAAATATCAAGATAACACAAAATGCCTTCCTAGACACTGGATTAAGAGAACAAACTAAGCCAATGATCCAGATACCCTCCCAGCAGCCTTACATTATTTTACTTGTGTGTGTGTGTGTGTGTATACACATGCATAAAGTTAAAAAAATTTAAGTCATATTGTCACTAGAAAACAAGAAGTTCCTCTCAATAGACTACATATTAGAAAGAATCACTAAAAGCAGAAGGTATCAGACTGAAAAAGTTCTAACCATCCCCCCACCTCACAAAAGATAGTACAGGAAAGAACTATGGCAAAGGATGGAAGCAACTTCTGTCCCAAGGTGCTGCAAGCTTAGTGGCTACAGGTAAAGGGAGCAAGAAATGTGGCCAGGGCAATTGGTTTGTGTACCGCAGCAGGAACAGGTATACAGTTGGGTTCATCTCTTCCTACTTGAACTGGTGAAAAAAAAAAAAAAAAAAGACAATAGTGATGCCTGGGCTAGTCAAGAGGGCATGGAGACCCCAGAGACCACCATCTCAGCACTGGCTATAACTCTGGGCCCAGAAACCTACATATAAGTTTATCAACACAGCAGCAAACCCTTGCCATTTTCCAGATTTCCTCAAAGACAGGCTGGGGTAGACATTCCTTTTCCTACCTCACAATGCCTTTGCAAATAGAACTATAGTGCCTGTTTACCTGTGGTTTCACTTTTTATGGTTTTAGCTACCTTAGGTCAATCAGGGTCCAAGAACATTAAATAGAAAACTCCAGAGATAAGCAATTCATAAGTTTTAAATTGCACACCATTCTGAGGAATGTGATGAAATTTCATGCTGTCCTACTCCATCTCACCCAGGATCCAATTCATCTCTTTGTCCAGCTTATCTATGCTGTATACACTGTCTGCCCCTTAGTCACTTAGTAATGATCTCAGTCATCAGATCAACTGTTGTGGTATTGCAATGCTTGCATTCAAGTAACCCTTATTTTAGTTAATAACGGCCCTAAATCACAAGAGTAGTGATTTGGATATGCCAAAGAGAAGCCAAAAATGCTCCGCTTAAGTGAAGAGGCAAAAGTTCTCAACTTGCTTAGGTAAGAAGGAAAAGGCATTAAATCTGTGGTAAGAAAACATGACCAGAAATAAGTTTCGACTAATGACAACTGGGCTCAGCACTACCCAAGGTCTCAGGCATCCACTAGAGATCTTAGAAGATGTCCCCTCTGGATAAGAGGAGACTGTCGCAGTCTCTTATTAAACCCACTTCAAATTAACTCTCTTGAGTATGTCACCATCTTCCTGCTAGGACCTCAACCAATTAAATTCACTTCATGACTCATTAATGACCAACATTGCTTCTGACTTCCTTTCTTCTCCAGTCACATGTATTGCCCCTGGTCACCACTCAGTTGCTATTCTCTGGTAAGTATTAATGCACACTCAAGCCAAATTAAGAAATGGAGTTAGTTTAAAGGAATTAGCTATAGGTAAGTAGTCCACCTTCTTCTAGTGAAAAGACAGCAATGCTACAATAACAGAAAAATTATCTAACTCAGTTTCTCGGTAAGAGCTAAGATCAATCCTATGAGTGCACACGTGTCTCCCCCTTCTCTCTACTGAAGGGCGCCCTCATGGGGCTCTGTTTTCACAACATCCGAAAAGAGCTGAATAGACATAAAGGAAAATGTACATTCTTCTCTTTTACAGTGACTAGTCTATAAACTGAAAACTGCCTTTTAGAACTTGCCGTTTACAGTCTTGAAGAGTTCCTAAATGCAACTGGGAGTGGGTGGGTAGTGTAAGCTTCATGCCTCAGTTCTTGCCCAAAACCATATCTAAAGGGCAGAAACACTGACAAGATCACAACAATCACCTATCTCCAAAAGAAAGACAGGACACTTCTGTTATCAGCCTGTCACTAACTCAGAAAAGAAACAGATGTAGCAGAGTCACACAGCCACTTCTGTTATCAATTGATGGCAATCACCATTTTTTTTCTTTCTCTTTGTCCCCATAAAAACAGCAAGCTGCTTGGTCTCAGGGGCTGGCAACCGCCTTCTCTTTCTTTGGGATGCCATGCCATCTCCCTGCTCTCTTTATTTCTCCCTTTCCCCCCTTTCTCTCTCACTCTCTTCCTCTCCTTCTCCTAAACTTTTTTATTTTTACATATCTTAATCTCTGTGAGAGAAATGTTTCTCCACCTATGCTGTGAGTTTATCCTAAGTCTCCATCCTAACATCTAGGAGATACAAAGAACTTACAATCCATCTTTCAATTGACTTTCACCTATTTACCACAGTCACATCTTGATACTTCATAGTTCTATATAACGGCAGTACCATGAGCATTTTATCTAGAACACAAAAGGACATAGAGAAGCTAATATGATCTGTAAAGTGAATAGAAGTAAACTGATCTACCTGAATTTAAATGTTATTTAACCTTTACTCATGTGAAAATGTTCAACTTATCTATAAATTGTTTGCAAATCAATACACCATGGATCTACGATATTTCAGCTGTCAGCACAATAACCTAAATATATAATTGCATGTATTAATTATAGGCATTCTGAAGAATGAAATGTGATTCTATTAAGATGAATTAAGAAATACCCTGACTTAATGATGACAATAACTAAAAGTTATTGGGAACCTGATAATAACTAATATTTACTGAGAGCCTTTTCTATGTAGGAAATTCTTCCAAGCACTTTACAGGTATTAACTCACTTAATCCCATTGCTTTTCTTTTCTTTTTTTTTGAGACAGAATCTCACTATGTCGGCCTGGGTAGAGTGCTGTGGCGTCACAACTCACAGCAACTTCCAACTCTTGGGCTTAAGATATCCTCTTGTCTCAGCCTCCCAAGTGGCTGGGATGACAGGTGCCCACCACAATGCCTGGCTATTTTTTTGTTGTAGTTGTCATTGTTGTTTAGCAGGCCCAGGCCGGGTATGAACCCGCCAGCCTCGGTGTATGTGGCTGGCGCTTTAGCTGCTGAGCTACAGGTGCTAAGCCCCCATTGTTTTCCTAATTTATAGATGATTAGTAAAAGGCGAGGAATAGTGGGAAACAATAAATTTCTGGCATAATATACTACTACTGACAAACTTCACATTCTGTAAAATCACATAAGATCACAGGACTCAGGAGAACAGTCATATTAGAAATCAGACTACTTACAACTGAAGTGATTTTGGAAGTAGAAAACTATCATAAATAATAATTGGTACCTCAGGAGTTAAGTTAGATAGCCCAAACCTGTCTGGAGGTGGCCGCAGGGGATATTAAAATTGCATAGACAACATAAAGGAAATGTTGGCTGGAGGATGCCAGGGCAATAAAAACTGAAGGGAGCCCTGAGCTGAAGAAGCTGAAGTTAAAATGGGCAAAGGAGGAAGTGCCACTTGCCTCCACCCTAGAGTACATCTAATGCCAGAGTCTGGGGAGGAGCCCAGTGTACAGTAGCTTGTTTAAAATTTTCTTAAAATAAGGTGAAAAAGCACTTACTTGCCTATTTACTAGTAAAGGGTTTCCCCTCGCTGAAGTCTCTAATACCACTGCTGTTATTCTAGCATCTTTGGTCTAGGAAAAACCATATGTGAACAATGCAACTTCTATGTTATATTGCTACTGCTATTTTCTATTTGCATATGTCCTTTTTTATTTTAATTTTTTACCTTAAAATATTTACATATGTCTTAATTGTGTTTTAGAAACCTGCTGCAGCGTATTAGGCTATACTCAGAAATATACTAGAGCAGCCAGATGGGGCCTGGAGTATATAAAAATCCCCTCAAGACTGGCTAAGGGGTACTTTACATGCTTAGTAGAGGTATTTGGGACATGTAGCCAGTCAGCATCAGTAGCTGTGTATCTTTGTGGACTTGGAGAAGCCAGAAAACTGCACCTCGAACTTCAAATATGTTGTATTATATCCTGTTTTGCATAGCCATCTTCCTAAAATACACTTCTATAAGCAGAAACTTTATAGCTTTTAACTGTGTTCTGTGGGAGCCTTTCCGTGATTTCACAGTGGAGGGAGATACATGCTGAAGATGAGGAATAAGTTAAAAAGTAGACTGCCAGTTTTGTTATTTAAAAAATCACACTAATTTTGTATAAAAGAAAAGAAAAATATCAGCATCCCTCCTCCCCAAAACTCCTTATGCAAAAGGGAAGGAAAAGCCCTCAGGCTTCTGTGAAGGACTGGCCCACAGATTACTCATTAAGGAGATTCCTTGTTGGCCTCCGAGGAAATTGTAACTTGAGATATACAGGCTAAGTCCAGGTCCTAAACCTAAAGTCTGTTCAATTCTATACAAATAATGAATTACAAGCTTTTCCTTTGGATAAAGACAATTTAAAGGTATATAACAGACTGTATCTACCTGGCAATAAAAATGTTGGGACTCCTTTTTGTCTTTGCAATCTTTCTAGCAGAATGCCTGTAATGCACCGCATGCTCTGGTTGAATTCAGTTACAAAACTGATTCTTCTTTCCTACATTTGTAGAGAGGATTCACTGGATTGACAGGGGATTTTATTTTTAATTACTTTCCCAACATCATATTACTTTGAAAAAATATGCTACCTCTGGAAATAGAAAATAGAAGTTTTTAAAGTTTTACCTTAAGGCTGGGCACGGTAGCTCATGCCTGTAATCCTAGCACTCTGGGAGGATGAAGAGGGAGGATCGTTTGAGCTCAGGAGTTCGAGACCAGCCTGAGCAACAGCAAGACCCCGTCTCTACAAAAAATAGAAAACTTAGCTGGGCGTGGTGGGACATGCCAGCTACCCAGGAGGCTAAGGCAGGAGAATCACTTGAACCCAGGAGTTTGAGGTTGCTGTGAACTATGATCGCACCGCTGCACTGTAGCCAGGACAACAGAGCAAGAACTTGTCTTAAAACAAAAACAAAAACTTTACCCTGAAAAAAAATTTGGATAGGTGTTTTGTTTGGTTCTAATTATTAGTGTGGTGGTAAAAAGAAAGCTTTGGAGTCAGAATAATGTAGTGATAAAGCAGAAGAGTAAGGTTTAGAGAATCTGAGTGCAGCCATTCTGGCTGATATCAGACCCTAAACAACATGATGAGAGAAGTCAACTGGCCCAGGACCCTCCAGGATGATTGAATTACTAAGATGGATGCCGTACAAACTGTTTGCACTTACCTGACTGTGGGCTTACAATTGACCTTTATGGCCTGACCTCAAAACGACACTGGTCACCTATGGCTATTTCACATTTAAGGGATTTTGAACATTTGAACATTTAAGGGATCAAAATCCCAGATCTGTTATCTGTTTCTCAATAAACTTTTTGTCATTAGTTGGGTTATTCTCAAACTCTTCCCAGCATGAAGCCAAGAACCCGCCTGGTAAGTTCAGGGGGCTTTTCTCCCTTCTTTGGGTCACCCCCTGCATCAAGAATGATTGGGTAAGGATCTGATTTCTATTCAAGTCCTTCCACATACCATCTATGTGATGTGGAACATTCCGAAATCTGTTTCCACATCTAGATACTATAAACTTTCTAAACTAAAACAACAAAAAATACTTTTAAAATCACAAAAACACAAACCATTTCTTTCAAATTTAGCATAAAAAGACTCTGAATCACAATTTTAGGGGACAATAAGTCACTCTAAGGACAAGAGCCTAAATGAACAAAATATACACATAAACACAGACTATTCTCATTATTTGTGATCGTCATGTTGAAGTCATCATGAATACTGACTTAGCAAATACTAAACCTTTGCATAGGTCCTAGGGGAAATATAGGGTCAAGTTCTTGAAAACCTCTGTCATGTTTTCCTCAACTGATCAACATATAACCTAGTTTTATGTGTGTTTCTATTTAAAGACACCTTATTTAAAATATACTGTTGATTCATTAACACTGAACTCAGGGCCAACAGCACTTTACAGCTCATGCCTGAATGAGGTTTATCTAATACGTATATTTTTTCCATAAGGCACCTTATAACCTTCTTGTTGTAGGGACACTAGACAGCACTTCAGCACTACACTCAAGGGGCTATTTTATAAAAATCACTAACAAAAAGCAGAAAAAGGCAAATAAAAGTGGTACCAAATAGATGGCCAAAGGTCATTTGTTTACATTATGAGAGCTGAAACAAACATGCGGAGTATCATCTTCTTTGACAGATCAAAATGTGTGTTGGATGATTCAAAATTTTTTTGCCACTCTGCACGTCTACAAATGACTGAAAGTTCTGTATTGATTTGCAGATTATAAATAAGTCTGCAAGGCAGGCAAATTCACAAACATGGAATCTGCAAATAATGAGAGCAGACTATGTATCTCTATGTGTGTGTAAAATGCATACACAAATGTGTGTATCTTCACTTATACACTTGGAGTCGGTGGGTTTCCTTCTCCTCTTTTTACCACCCCTCATCCTTCTTTTCCCAGCTGCTTCTCTTTCAATTTCCCATCTCATTAATAGTACCAATAACTACCTACCCTGTTTCCCTGAAAATAAGACAGTGTCTTATATTAAGGTGTGCTCCCAAAGATGCGCTAGGTCTTATTTTCAGGGGACGTCTTATCTTTCCTGTGAGTAGGTCTTATTTTTGGAGGATGTCTTATTTTCGGGGAAACAGGGTAGTTGTTCAAGCCTAAAACTTAGGAGATTTTTGATTCTTTTTTTCCCTCAACTCCTTATATTAAATCCATCATGAAATCCTATTAGCTCTGCCTCCAGTATTCTCCGATTCCAAACATTTCTCTCACCTCCACTACTGCCACCTTTCACTATATTACCACCACCTCTAGTCCAAACTCACACAAAAGCTACTCCTCCACTACTTTATATTTAGTATTTATATTATATTGAAATTGTCTTTTTTTCATTATACTTTTCCCTTTGTGTAATCTCTAAGAAGGCAGGGAACTTTTCTATTCGGTTTACACCGCTACACCAGTGCCAAGAATACCAAGCAGACAGTAGAAAGTACTATAGTTACTCCAAATGACAATTAATAGTAGGAAGGGAATAATTATTCATTAAATAATGAATGTATCCTTTCCAAACCTTCTACTTCTCTTTTCTTCTTTAGTTCTCCTTCCCTACTATCTTAATTTAACATAATATGTAATTCCTGGATGCCCATAATACTTGCTTTCATTGTGATATGTGCTGCTATTGGAAGAAAAAAACAAAACTGTCACTGAAAATTAAATCAGATACGCTAAACAACTGACAATACATTTAATGTACATTCTAATGCAAAGCTTCCAAAATATTTCATCCCAGTGCTCCCCAAACTACTTTCTCAAATCTCATTCCCTTGAATCAAAGAGTACACCAGATAATTTTCAAAAAGTATCATCACTATTTAAGATCAAGAGGTGGAAACACCTCTGAGCACTTGCTTTTCAAAGCCAGGAAATGTACAAGTGGTGGATTTCTTTTGGTACTTTTATAGTGTGATGAGGCTCAGTTTAAAATTTTTAGATCAAGACTACCAAAATTTCGAGGCTTGACACCTCTTATTTCATTGATTCTCTAGCAAACTTCCAAATATAATTATCTATTTAAAATCTTTGTCCTTTATTATACCAGGTAACTACCTTTTTCTTGTTCTCACTTACAATGAATAAACATACAGCCAAATCCAACACGGTAGAAATTGCTTTTAAACTTTGGAACCAGGATTACCTGTTTTTAATGTCATTTCCCCCATCGTCCTGATAATTCCAAGCCAAGGTCACTATGAGGTAGCATGAGATGAACTGATAAGTAATGAAAATAAATAATGAAATACAAAACCCTAATAAAAGCAGTAACTTTGGTAAAACATAATTACTTGATGCTTTTCTTAAGGGCCTTTTCCAGTTTCTTCACCTGCTGCTTATAAAGTCTTAATTCATGTTGTGTAGGCCTGTAGAAAATAAATCATGTTGAATGCATTCAATCTGCTGAATAAAACTATAAAAGTACTTAATAATAAACAAAACAGAATATGTCACAAATATGCTTATTAAAATTCTTAAAATATTTTATGACTGTTAATGGGGTGTTTACTATCTATTTAAATTTCTTCTACAATGTAATTTTTTATTCAAAACCTTTTATTTACTTTTTGTTGTTGTTAATCTATGTTTTTATAGTAATCTATATCTTTATAGACAAAAATAGAGGACACTATAACGAATCCATTTCAAGTCTTTTTTAACTAAAACATCATACATATAATTAAAACTCCGTATGTCCCTCATTAATATCATTCCTCTCCTCCTCATACCATAGGTAGCCATTATCCTAAATCCATTATTCACTATTCCCATGGAGGTTTTTAAATTTTTACTACATATTTATATAACCATAAATTTGCATATATAACCATAAATTTCAAAATCACTTAGAGTAAATTTCAAATGTCTTCGCCACAGAAAATAAATATTTGAGGTGATGGACATGTTAATCAGTCTGATTTAATTATTCCATATTGTATTAATAAATCATAGTAAAACTTTGTACCCTATAAATATTTATAACTATAATTTGTCAGTTTGGAATTAAAAATATATTAAAAATTATGCTGAGTGAAAGAAGAAATGAATAAATATTGTGTAGTTCCATTTACATAAAGCATAAGAAACACAAACTAATGTGCAATGACAGAAAGTCTATCAATGGTTGTCTGAAGCAAATGCAAGAGGAATAGGACAAGAAGAAGGGATTACAAAGGGACAAGAGAAAGCTTTTAGGGTATTATCTTGACTGTGATTGTTAGAGGGATTATTTCCATTGTAATTCTCACAGATATATACATATCTCAGAGATATGTATATATGCCAAAACTTATCAAATTGTGCACTTTAAGTATGTGCAGAGTATTGTACATCAGTTATAATCCAACAAAGCTTTTTTTTTTTTTGGCCACGGCCGGGTTCGAATCTGCCACCCCCGGTATATGGGGCCGGCACCCTACTCCTTGAGCCACAGGTGCCTCCCCAACAAAACTATTTTTTATTTTATTTTTATTTATTTATTTTTTATTATTAAATCATAGCTGTGTACATTAATGCGATCAGGGGGCACCATACTGGTTTTGTAGACCGTTTGACACATTTTCATCACACTGGTTAACATAGCCTTCCTGGCATTTTCTTAGTTATTGTGTTAAGACAAAACTATTTTTTTTCAAAACAACTGAATCTACTCAGACTTCTTAGCCAGTTTCATCCACTTCAGTGCAGACTCCTGTTTTCTCATTTATATCCCTTACCTACTCTTGTGTTCCTGTTCCATCACTTACCATGAGAGATAATTGACTCAAATAAGTGTAAGAGTGTGAGGTATCCAAGATTAGTTTTAGAGTAAAGAGGCTAGAATGATTCATTTAATATTCTAAATTCCAATGTTTGTACTTTTCTTTCTTTTTTTTTTTTTTTTTTTTTTAGTCAGGGTCTCAAGCTGTCACCCTAGGCACAGTGCTATGGCACCATAGCTCACCGCAACCTCCAACTCTTGGGCTCAAGCGAGTCCCTTGCCTCAGTTTTTCTATTTTTAGTAGACAGAGTCTTGCTTTTATTCAGGCTGATCTTGAACAGGTGAGCTCAAGCACCCACCCGCCTCAGCCTCCCAGAGTGCTAGGATTACAGGTTTGAGCCACTGCACCCCGCACATTTTTACTTTTCAAAGAATAAAGAAAAATTACATAAGTTTCTCTCACCTGGTTTCCAAATCTTTTTGGAGGTTCAGTTTCTCACTTAAAAGTATATCAATCTTAGATTTTGATTCCTGGAGTTGATTCTGTAATGACTGTAACACATTTCACAGAAAGATAATAAATTTTCCTGGAAAACTATTTTACTTCATAAAGAAGCATTTTTTAGTTATGCAGTCCCTCTTACCGTTAGGAGGCTTTTGTAAGTTGGTGAGGGATCCAAATTTCTGTAGTCTTTTTCTTCTTCTGACTGACTATCATCATCTTTATATTGCCTATAAAAATATACATGCAGTGTGTGTCATATGAAAAAACTATCTTCAAAGAAAAATCTCCAGCTAACAAAAATTAAACCAATCTAATGAGGGCTTAATAACCTAAACATGAATTAAAATTAATCCAAATTTCCTATTTGTTCGCATACAGCAATGGTTCTCAACCTTCCCAATGCCTCCGAATGCCACGACCCTTTAATTACAGTTCCTAATGTTGTGGTGACCCCCCCAACCATAAAATTATTTTTGTTGCTATTTCATAACTGTAATTTTGCTACTGTTATAAACCGTAATGTAAATATCTGATATGCATTATGTATTTTCATTGTTACAAAGGGGTTGCGACCCACAGGTTGAGAACCGCTGTCATAGAGAATAATGAATGGCATTAGAAAACTACTACCTAATATATCAGTATATACAGTATCTGAAGATAATAGACTAAAAGTTACAACTCATATTCAGTTTGGACCACGTAGGATTTGTTTGGAATACTGAATTAACTATGAACACTAAAAGCCCTATTTCATTTATAAATCTTGGCTTCTCTTAGAAAGTCACCTCATCTATACACAAGGGGCTCACATTCCTTTATGACAGCACCTGGCTAGAGCTGTATATAGTAACTGCCTCTTTTAGGACAGATGGGGCACAACTCTCCCATTTGCTGTAGTCCCCAACTAACCTGCTTCATTATTTCCACTATTTTCCTGATTCTGTGAGTATAAGAGTTTATAACTGTCAAGCCATGAAATTCTTCATTTTCCTTCTCTTTACTCTTACATACTGTGATGACTAATTTTATGTGCCAAACAGTACCTGGCTGTTTGTTCAAATACCAGTCTAGAGTTGCTATAAGGTATTATATTTTTAAGTATAATTGACATTGAAATCAAAAGACTTTGAGTAAAGCAGATTACCCTTCATAATGCAGATAGGCCTTATTTAATCAGCTGAAGGCCTCAAGAGGAAAGACTAAGATCCCCTGAGGAATTCTGCCTCTAGATTGCCTTCAGCTTCAAGATTGAAAACATCAACTCTTCCTTGGGTCTCCAGCCTGCCTCCCAAATTTTGAATTTGCCAGTTCATAACTGTGTAAGTCAATTCCTTAAAATAATCTCTCTATATACATGTCCTTTTGGTGTTGTTTCTTTTGAGAAACCGTCCTAATACACATAACTATAACCCCACCAACCTGTTCTTTGCATTTAAGGAAAAAGTACCTTCTTTCCCAGGCAACTGATATTTCCTTGTTCATTTACAGATTACTCCTGCTCACCACTTTAGTGACTGCTCTCCATAGATTATCCACCCTGCTGATAAACATACTTAAAAAGCCCTTAAACTCCAGGCAGACTGGCTTAACTAATTAAGGTTAAGTTATATAGGTTCTTAATTAAGACACAGGTTCTTGCTATGTTGCCCACTCAAACTGGCCTTGAACTCCTGGGCTCAAGCAATCCTCCCACCACACTCTCCCAAGTATCTGGGATTATAGGCATGCATATAGCAAGTCTTACACTTTTATATCTATGCCCTTTTGCTCATAACATCTAAGCAATCTAAAATGACTTCTTTTTTTCTTTGTGCTTTTCCAAATTTCACCTTTACTTTAAACTCAAGCACAGTCTACATCTGCTTTATAAAGGCTTCCCTGGTCACTCCATCCAAAACTTGCTCCTTTTAAATTCCTACAGTACTTATTGTCTGTACAATTTTTTGTAATTGCTCAATTATGACACTTTTTCTTAAATGTTTTACTTATTTTTACTGGCATTGTTTTTAGTGTCATTCTTTTTCCAGAACTAGAAAATATCTTCTGCTATTTCTTTTCTCTTTATTTCAGATTAATATGAGGATACAACCATAGGGATACATAATTTACACACATAGATAAAAATCAGAGTTGTAGTTGTATCCTACACCCAGCGAGTGTGCCATCTACCTATGCATTGTACCCACTGGGTGGAAAACATGCAATGCTTTGTTTTTCCAATCTTGAGATACTTTACTTAGGTTCTCCAAATCCATTTAGGTTCTTACAAAAGATACAATATCTTTTTCATGGCTGGATAGTATTCCATAGTATATATATGCCACATTTTATTAATCCATTCATGTGTTCCCACATCTTTGTGATTGTCGATTATGCTCCTATAAACATTTGAGTGCAAATGTCCTTATGGTAAAATGCCTTTTTTTCTTTTGGGTAGATACCTAGTAATAGAATTGAGGGTCAAAATGGTAGGTCTACTTTTAGTTCTTTGAAGAATCTCCATATTTCTTTCCCTAGAGGCTGTACTAGTTTTCAGTCCAACAAACAGTCCGTAAGTGTTCCCTTCTCTCCACACCCAAGCCAGCAACTGTTGCTTTGGGACTTTGTGATGTGGTTTTAATTTGCATTTCTATGATGATTAGAGATGAGCATTTTTTCATGTGTTTATTGGCCATTCTTCTGTCCTCATGAGAAAAAGTTTCTGTCCGTGTCTCTTGCCCAATTTTTTAATGGAGTTGTTTGCTCTGTGTTTTGTTGATATGCTTGAATTTATTAGCAAATTCTGGTGATCAGCCCTTTGTTGGATTTGTAGCATGAAAACATCTTCTCCCATTCTGAAGGTTGTCTTTTTGCTTTGTGTATTATGTTCTTAGCTGTGCAAAAAAAACATTTTCGCTTGATCAGGTCCAATTGATTTATTTTTGTTGTTGCATAATTGCTAGTGGGGTATTCTTCGTAAATTCTTTCCATAGGCCAATAAGATCAAGAGTTTTTCTCACACTATCTTCTAGTGTTTTTATTGTTTTGTGTCTTAGTTTTAGATCTTTTATCCATTGCGAGTTAATTTTGGTAAGGTGTAAGAGGTGCAGGTCCAGTTTCACTCTCTTATATATGGTTAACTAGTTCTCCCAGCACTATTTATTAAACAGGGATTCTTGTCCCTAGTGAATGCTTTTGTTTGCTTGGTCAAGGATTAGATGGCTGTATGAGACTGGTTTCATCTCTGGATTCTCTATTCTGTTCCAGAGATTTATGTCCCTATTTTTAAGCTGATACCATGCTGTTTTGATCACTACCAGTATAACCTGAAGTCTGGCAAGATGATGCCTCCTGATTTATTCTTATTTTGTAGGCTAATTAAGGGTTATTCTGGTTCCAGAATAAACTTATTTATTCAAGAACTTCAAAGTATGACATTGGTATTTTAATGGGTGCATTAAATCTGTTGATTGCTTTTTGTAGCACAGACATTTTAACAATACTGATTCTCCCTGGGCACAGTGGCTCATGCCTGTAATCTTAGCACTCTGAGAGGTCGAGGTTGAGGGAGATGGATCACTTGAGCTCAAGAGTTTGAGACCAGCCTGAGTAAGAATGAGACCCCATCTCTACTAAAAAATAGAAAAACTGGATGAGCATTGTGGTGGGCACTTGTAGTCCCAGCTACTCAGGAGGCTGAGGCAAGAGGATTGCTTGAGCTCAAGGGTTTGAGGTTGCTGTGAGCTGTGATGCCACAGTACACTACCAGGGTGACAGAGTGAGATTCTGCCTAAAAAACAAAAAAAAATTAATTCTAAGCCATGAGCATAATACATAATATGTACTTTTGTTAATATTCTCTGCTATTTCTTTTCTCCGTGATTCATAACTCTTTCTGTAGAGATCCTTCACATTCTTTGTTAGATACATTCCGAGGTATTTCATTTTGTTTCATACTACTATGAAGGACAGTGTATCTTTGATTTGATTCTCAGCTTATAGTGTCATTTTTTTAGTCTCGTATTATTCTTCTTAATTATTAATATATTTACATTTTATCTCCCTTTTTAGACTGTAACTCCTATAAGGTAAGGATCCTGTCCAAAATTTCCTATCTTTATAGAATCTATCTAGCACCACACCATATAAAATAGTTCCATCTGGAAGTCAGAAGGTCCCTGAAGTTACCTGATACCATGCTGCTTTCTGAACAGAATGAAGGAGTTACTTTTGTCTCTAACTTTTTTTCTCTTCCTTTCTTTCCTTTCTTTTCTTCCTTTCTTTCTTTTTTTTTTTTTTTTTTTTGAGACAGACTCTCTCTCTGTTGTCCAGTATAGAGTGCTATGGCATCAGCCTAGCTCACAGCAACCTCAAACTGTGATCCTCTGGCTTTAGCTTCTTGAGTAGCTGGCAATACAGGTGCTCACCACAATACCCAACTACTTTTTCTATTTTTAGTAGAGATGGGGTCTCACTCTTGCTCAAGCTGATCTCAAACTCCTGAGCTCAAGTGATCATCCCGCCTTGACCTCCCAGACTGCTAGAATTACAAGCATGAGCCACTTCGCCCAGCCCATTAGTTGCTTTTTTCTTTTCTTTCCTCCCTCTCTCCCTTCCTTTATTTATTTTTTTTATTATTTTTTATTTTTGAGTCCTCAAAGTACTAGAAAGAATCAGCCACTGCTGTCTTCGAACTTCTGGAGTTACTATTCTTGGGGCAAGAATACTAACATAAGCTTCATGAAAGTGGGAAATTTTTCTACTTTGCTTATTACAGATTCCTAACTACCTAAAACAGAACATGGCACAAAATAGGGGCTCAAATAAATATTTGTTGAAAGAACTGTTCCATCTACAAATAATAACACAGAATAACTACACATTTAGTGATCTCATAGTCGCATTTTAGATTAGGTTAACTGAAGACCATTGTTATTTATTCTTATTTTTCTTGTTTTTTTATCAACATAAAAATTATCAATGAGATTATTTTACAATTTGTTTTTACACACCATCCTTATTTCTTTATTCAGTGGTAAGATGTGTGTTTTAATCTATATGCTTGGTTTTTCATTGACGTTTTATCTTTATCTCATAAATCTGCTTACTAATTAGGGTACACTTTGGTAGACAGCTAATCTAATTTTATACATTTTGTGGATATATTTAGTAACTATTCAGTGGCTAGATGACATCAGTAGAACAAATGATACTACTTGAACAAAATAAAAGGAAATACCCTTTCTGCTCTGACCAATAGTTTTCTAATTATTAAATATACATTTTAAAATGACATTTTAACATTAGTAAAATACAGTTTTTGAGATCTTTATAAAAAAGATGTTCCTAGTGATTTATTAGGTAGATTTCTGTAACATACTTAGTTTCAAAATGCTATAAAAACTTTTAATATAATTCATTATTAGATAATAACGTTAAAAATTATAATATAGGATTATTCATACCTTCGTATATGTATTTTTCTAATTTTAGATTCATAGTAATCAATCAGGCAAAGCAATCTAGAAAACAAAATATACTGAATTATTTTCAAAATGAGGTATTGGAGCATCTTTTAGTCTCTCTACATAATTTCAAATTACAGTGATAAAAATAAGTACAGATTATCTGGAGGCTTAAAAAATTTAAGTGATTCTTATCAGAAGCAAACATTATAGTATCATATATTTTATATTAATTTCAAAGTATAGATCTATAAATAACCAAACATTGTATCTCAACATAGTAAATGCATGTTCTCCTGTCCTAACAGTTCTACCTCTAGAAATATCTCCCACAGAAATATCTGCCAAAGGATGAAACTCATTATGATGCACAAAGTTGTTCACTGCGCTGTTATTTTTAACAGTGAAAAATCTGAAACAATTTACCTGTCCTTCAACAGGGGAAAGGTTAAATAAATAATGGCACATCTATGCTATGGAAAATAATGAAACATTAGAAGAAGTAATATGAATTTATATGCCCTAATAAGGACTGATGAAGGAAAAAAATGAACTAGTTTTAATCAAATGTATATTATTCTACTTTTATCAAAAAAAAAGTTTCATGTGAGTTTGTATGTGTATTGAAAAAGAACTCCATGGGTTCTTAACTGGAGAACAATATTGTAACCTAGGGAGTGTGTGGAAGGGCAGTGTTGGGGAGGGGGCAGAATGCTAAATGTTTGCCAATGAATATGACATCACTTCACAATGAATTGTTCCACTCAAAATGCCAATAGCACCACTGTTAAGAAACAATAGAAAGGACACACACCAAACTGCTAAGCAGGAATGAGGAAGGCAAGCAGGTCTGTAACATTTTACTTTATATACATTAATACTGTTTGAATTTTTATAAGCATGTACATTGTATTGCTTTTATAATTTAAAAAATCATGAGGGAAAAATAAAATAACACTATGCTTTTACATGTTACTCTTTTTAAAGGAATAATTTATACTGTTTCCCTCCTATCTTGGGAAACTATTACCTACCCATCCCCTTTCTCAGACCTAATCCAGCCATTTGTGCTTTTAATATAATTTTTTAATTTCTTTCTTTCTCATTAAGCTTTCCCCATCTCAACATACACAAACTTTCACATTATCCTGAAAATATGTTTTAATTTTCTTTATATTCTACACAAACCCTCTCATCTCTTACTTCTGTCTTGTTCTACCATTTAATTTCATTTATTCAGAGTCATTGTTACCAATTACCTTTAATAAACTTTTAAGGAGGATTTATTAGGTGTCAAGTACTGAGAATTCTGAGCAATTAAGTTAGCTTGTATTTAGATTATATGGTCTTAGATATGCTGTAGCTATTTTAGGCTAGCTGAAGACCATTATTCTTTATCCTTATTTCTCATATGCATTGAGGGCAAACAAGCAAAACCGTAGGGAAGCACATAACACTTCCAACCACCATCTCCTTGAAACGCTTGTTCCTTGGTTATCATGATACCCAAACACAACTCTTCTTTGGCCCGTCTAACAACAGGCCTGATCTCTGTACGTAGCTGACCGAAGGTACCTAAGCTTGTTAACCATCATCTTCCTTCCCTATTCAACTTGAGCCTAAAAATTAACTATCTGACTGTTCCCCACCTTTCAAATTCCTATCCATCTCTGCAATCTCTCTCCCTTTCTTTTGGTCCTAGTTAAGGCCTTCATTAGTCTTTATTTAGACTAGCGGTGTCCAACCTGTGCCCTGCAGGCCATATGCTGATTTTCTGAGGGCTTTTTTTGCTTATCTGTGATATTGGATATCATGAAAAGTATGCACCACAGACATTTTTTTTGCTAATCAGATTTCATTAGTATTTGTGTATTTAACGTATGGCCCAACAACTCTTATTCTTCCAACGTTCAGCAAAGAAAAAAAAGTTGGACACCCCTAGACCTAGACTATTGCAACCAATTATTAACTTGTCTTTCTGTTTCTGGGCTTAACCTCCTTGCTCAGAAATCCTGTAGTATTTTTCTTGCTATGTGGAAAGTAGAACCCAAACTTTTCAGCCAGGAATTTAAGTCCCTCAAAGTTCCAGCACACCTTCTATGTTGTCTCCTAAGACTTTTCCCCTCATCTCATGTACCTTATCATTTTCCAGGCCTCTTGGACTACTTGCCACTCCCAAATACATTTACTTTCACTGATACTATAATTCCTCTAACTGAAACATCCTCCTTTGCCTTTTAAAATTCTATAATTCTTAACAGTATAGCTGAAAAGTTACCTCCTTCATGAAGACCTCCACCTTTTCACTAATTTCTCCCCACATAACCCCAAGTGCCCGGTTTCCCAAGTAGAGTACATATCACTATCTGTCTTACATTTTACTTACCTGAGTATGTGTCTATCTAGCTGAGTAGACTACTAATACTATTCAGGTCACTAAACGCAGGAATCACGGCTTTACTCAGGTGTATGCGTGCACTATAGTATTTTGCCCAGTAGCTGTGTAACTTGACGGTCACTGTTGTAGCTACAACTCATGTATTTCTAATGGGGTTAATTCACAATTTTTTATTTCAATATCTCAAACTGAAATTCTGTATTATTAAAAATCACATGGAGTGGATAATCTTTGGCCCACTGGAAAAATTCATACCCGATTACCTTTACTTCACCTGGAACACACCAAGCCCTCTCAATACTTTTCTCACTCTCTCACTCACTCCTATCGACTGCTGTTTTTTGTTTTTTTCATCTCTTCCCTCCCCTCCCATTCCTCTCACTAAGCTCTTCTTTCCATTGTAATTGTCTTTCTCTCCCTTTCCTCTTCTTTTTGTTCTTCCTTTCTTTTCTTTGCTTTTTTCTTCTTTTTATTTATTCACACCTATCTATCTTTTATGTAATTACGAATTAATGTGTTTGTTCTTTCTCTTCCTTCAAAGGGATGAAAATTATATATGTATAAGTGTATTATATGTATATTACCTCTTAAATAATTATCAAAACAGTTTATAATTTTAACCTTATATCTTACCTCATTTATTTTTTATTTATTTATTTTGTTTAGCCAGTCAAATTTAGCAGTGGAGAGTTGAATAACAACTTTAATGACACTAATGTTAATAAGCTCTGATAACTCACTACCATCGGACCAGCCAGCTCATTTATTTTTATAGTAAAATACCAATACTTAATTAGTAAAGATTCCCAATCCTACTAAAATAAATTAGTTTATACTGATAAGAGAACAAAAAAAGGTGCTACCTTTTACTCAAGGGGGAATATGAAGATAATACCAATATGTATGTATTGCTAAAAATAACATTAAACATTTAAAATCAGTTACCTATGGAGGAAATGAAAATAGAGTAGAGGGAACAGGAATGAAAAAATAACCCCTCTGAATACAAATAATTACATAATTATCAATGTGAATTACATATTTAAAAATAAATAAAAAATTAAAAAGCAATCCCTAAAAACTGAAAATAAATCGAAACAAATAAACCTAACTGCTTTTTAATTTGGTGACACAAACATACAAAGGAAATAAGTATTTCAAGATATTGCAGAAAACTGCATTTTGACTGTATCTATAATGGAACATATTAACCTCAAAGAAAATTGCAAAGAAGTTTAAGTTTCACTCAGTATGGCTTATTGTTAGAAATTCTGGTATTATTCTTTTGAAAACTATTTTTATGTATTGCAGGATAAAGCAAAAAAGTAATATTATATTTTTCTTAGGAATAATGATTTTTTAGTGTTACATTTTTTAAAAAGTTACAAATGTAATATCAAAGAGTTTAAGTAAAAATACTATACTGTTAACTTAAGCTAGAAAAAAAAATCTGTTTTCCCCCAGAAACATAGTCTTAGTTCTTTCCACTGAAAAGTCCTAAAATCAATGACGTTAAAAAGAAAAAAAAAGTAATCCACTAGGTATATATCCAGTAGACCAAAAATCACATTATAATAAAGATATTTGTACCAGAATGCTTATTGCAGCCCAATTCATAATTGCTAAGTCATGGAAGAAGCCCAAGTGCCCATCGACCCACGAATGGATTAATAAATTGTGGTATATGTACACCATGGAATATTATGCAGCCTTAAAGAAAGATGGAGACTTTACCTCTTTCATGTTTACATGGATGGAGCTGGAACATATTCTTCTTAGCAAAGTATCTCAGGAATGGAAGAAAAAGTATCCAATGTACTCAGCCCAACTATGAAACCAATTTATAGCTTTCATATGACAGCTATAACCCAATTATAGCCCAAGAGTATGGGGAAAGGGGAGAGGGAGGGGAGGGGACTGGGGAGGCTTTCATATGAAAGCTATA
Organism: Nycticebus coucang; assembly: GCF_027406575.1. Lineage (NCBI taxonomy): Eukaryota > Metazoa > Chordata > Mammalia > Primates > Lorisidae > Nycticebus > Nycticebus coucang. The sequence goes on from NC_069787.1 coordinate 105,500,516, forward strand.
ACCCAATTATAGCCCAAGAGTATGGGGAAAGGGGAGAGGGAGGGCAGAGTAATTGGTGGGACCACACCTACGGTGCATGTAAAATTTACTAAATGTAGAATATAAATGTCTTAACATAATAACTAAGAAAATGCTGTGAAGGCTATGTTAACCAGTTTGATGAAAATATTTCAAATTGTATATAAAAGCAGTACATTGTACCCCATGATTGCATGAATGTACACAACTATGATTTAATAAAAAAAAGAGCAATCCCAAAGCAAACACTTTTGAATCAGTGTTCTTTTGAGAAATGTCTTAATTTTGAATTTGAGTTAATTTTAAATGTTTAGTATTATTTTTAGTAAATGTCTGATTCTATACCTCAATAGAGCACCATGACAAAAACAAACTGTATAGGATGAGCTGAGGAAAAAAGTAGATGAGGAGGAGAGAGAGTTTATAAAAGGTATAACCATGCCAAGATTAAAAAAAAGGATGAATCTAGCTACATATTAATTCATGTAGTAAATATTACTGTTTGTCCAAGACGGTATGAGGAACTCTTTTGCAGAGATAGGCAAACACTCTGTTTTGAGTGACGATGCGCTCATCTTCCTCTTTCTTAAATCTCAAGAGATCATTTTGCAAACCAGCAATAGTTTCTTGTTGCTCCATTCGTCTTTTCTTGTAATGCTGGCATTTTGCCTGTAAGAAATTTTTAAAAACATAATTATAATATATACATCTAGGACATGCTGTCCTAACAAAACTATACATAAAGGGATCTTCACAGTTTCTATTTCATTCAAGAACTTCAGTATTGAGGCTGTTTTTAAATGGATGTAAGCCCCAAAAACACTAATATATCACAAATTTAAAAATATAACAAGTAAAATAGCTGTAAAATGGGGAAATTATAGCTTGTAATTGCATTTCTTAATAAGCAAAAAACCTTAAGAATATCCATACTACTACTACTATAATTTTATTTAGATGAAAATAATATTAAGGATAAAAATTTAGATGAAAATAATAATATTTAGGATGTTTAAAAGATGTTTAGATGAAAATAATAATATTAAGGATGTTTAAAAGAACCAGGAATTAAAATTAAGATTCTTAAATTATCAAGGATAATTCAGGATCACAAATGCTGTAGTCAACTTAGGCATTCATGCAAAGTGAGAGACTCAGAGTAAGTCTATAATCAGGAAGTTATCATCAAGAAGTAATCAGGAAACAGGGAGGAGGAAGAGGAAGGAATGGATGAAAACTACTTAACAGGTATAGTGAACACTATTCTGGGTGATGGACACACTTACAGCCATGACTCAAGCATTATAAAAGTGATCCATGTAACCACAGACATTTGTATCCCCTTAACATTTTGAAATTTAAAATGTTATAGTCGCTTAAAAGCATATAGTCATATTAATACTACCCTATTTAAATACATTCCAAAGTAAATTGTTTTCTTAAAACATAAATAATAGGCTCGGCGCCCATTTCACAGTGGTTATGGCACCCGCCACATACACTGAAGGTGGCAGGTTTGAACCCAGCCCAGGCCAGCTAAACAACAATGACAACTGCAACAAAAAATAGCCAGGCGTTATGGCAGGCACCTGTAGTCCCAGCTACTTGGGAGGCTGAGGCAAGAGAAATGTTTGAGTCCAAGAGTTTGAGGTTGCTGTGAGCTGTGACAGGACAGCTCTCTACTGAGGGCGACATAATGAGACTCTATCTCAATAAATAAATAAATAAATAAATAAATAATAATCAGGGATAGGCTCAGCACCTGTAGCTCAGTGGCTAGGGTGCTGACTACATACAAGGGGGCTGGAGGGTTCAAACCCGACCTGGGCCTTCCAAATAACGATGACAACTGCAACAAAAAATAGCCAGGTGTTGCAGTGGGCACCTATAGTCCCAGCTACTTGGGAGGCTGAGGGAAGAGAATCGCTTAAGCCCAGGAGTTTGAGGTTGCTGTGAGCTGTGACGCCATGGCACTGTACCCAGGGCCACATAGTGAGACTCTGTCTCAAGAAAAATAATAAATAAATAAAATAAAATAAAAATAATCCGGGATAGTGATATCACCAAAATGACAAGAGTAGAGGTAATCTGGCTTCACTTCTTCGAACCACAGAAAATCAAAACAAACATCCAGTGCCAAAATTATCACCAAAAATATTACAGAACTCAAATTTGAAGATGAGATAATCCTTGGAGCCACAGAGAAGTGAAAAAACTCTGAGCAGACAGTAAGAAAATCAGACCTCTATATATGCAATGCCCCTCCCTAATCAGCAAGGCACTGCATACAGACAATTTTCCCTGGACTCACAGTTTCTACCAGAAAAAGTGAGATCAAGGGGAATAGCCAGCTACTACACCACGTTGGATTCCCTTCCAGAACTGTTCTTGCCTCCACCCACAGAAAGCAATGTTATTGCCTATAAGGAGAAAAAGCCCTGCGGACGCCAGAGTCAAAGGGTAGAGGTGAGAAAAGCAACCCCAGCCTGCAATTCTTTGTTCTGATCTCAGTCCCAAGAGATGCCAAATCAGAGTGGCTATTCAATAGCCCCACACTGTAGAAAGCCTGCTCCATGGGCCCCCTGGAAAAGAACTCCTAACCACTCCACACAGTCAAGGTATCCCCTTTGGCACCTCCCCCATCTGGGACATTTGTAAGAGCTGAAGCAAACCTAGGCTTAAGCTGCCACTTAGTATAAACAAAGAAGGCAATGACCTAACAAACAGAAAATTCAACAGGTCAATTTCAAGGAACCTCTAACCCAGCAGTTCTCAAAGACTCACAGGAACTGTACTAAAGGGTCGCAGCATTAGGAAGGTTGAGAACCATGCTCTAACCAAATGTATCCAAGAAAAACAAAATACGCCAGTAGTGAAGATGAAAATAAATGACAAATCCTTCGATATGAAAACACAGACATGTATACACAAGAAATAATAGCAACCATAGAGATGGGATCTTGTTATGTGGCCCAGACTGGCCTCAAGTGACCCTCTCATGTTAACCTCCCAAAGTGCTAAGATTACAGATGTGAGTCACTGTCCACCACTCAAATTTGTAGATTTAAGGAAACTCAGTGAACTCTAAGATAACACAGAAAATAAATTCAGGAATGTATCAGACATATTTAACAGAGTTTGTAATGTTAAAAAAAAAAAAATCAACAATCCTAGAACCAATATACATAGTTTCTGAACTAAAAAATGTATTAGAGGCTCTTAACAGTAGAATGGATCAGGTAGAAGAAAAACATCAGTGAGTATCAAAACAGGCTATTTGTAAATACAGTTAGAGGAGAAAAAGAAAAACAGAATGAGAAAGAACAAAGAATGCCTGACAGATATTGAAATTCCCTCAAAAGAACAAATCTAGACTGGGCGAGGTGTCTCATGCCTGTAATCCTAGCACTCTGGGAGGCTGAGGCAGGTGGATTGCTTGAGCTCACAAATTTGAGACCAGCCTGAGCAAGAGCAAGACCCTATCTCTACTAAAAATAGAAAAACTGAGGCAAGAGGATTGCTTGAGTCCAAGAGTTAAAGGTTGCTGTAAGCTATGATGCCACAGCACTCTACCCAGGGTGACAGCTTGAGACTCTCTCTTGGGGGGAAGAGGGAGAACAGATCTCAGAATCATTGGCCTTCAAGTGGGAACTGAAAAACAGCGAGGGGTAGGGTGGTGCCTGTGGCTCAAAGGAGTAGGGTGCCGGCCCCATATACTGGAGGTGGTGGGTTCAAACGGGCTCTGGTCAAAAAATAAATAAATAAATAAATAAATAAAGACAGTGAGGGGTAGAAAGCTTATTAAAAAGAAATAGTAATAGAAAACTATCCAAACCTAGAGGAAGGATAAAAATCCAGATACAGGAAGGTATGACCAAACAGATTCAACTTGAATAAGACCATCCTGAGGCATATAATAATAAAAGTGTCAAAGTGCCAAAAGGTGAAGGACAAAGAGAGGATCCAAAAAGCAGCCAGAGAAAGGAAACAACATATACAGAAGTTCTGACTCTTCTGGCAACTGACTTCTCAGCAAAAACCATATAGGCCAGGAGATAGTAAGACAACATACTCAAAGTGGTCAAAACAAACAAACAAACAAAAAACACAAACTTGCCAACTGAGAATACTATACTCAGCAAAGCTATCCTTTGAATGTGAAGGGGAAATAAAGTCTTTTGGACAAACAATAGCTCAAGGAATTCATCACCACTAGACCTGTCTTAACAATAATGGCTAAAGGGAGTTCTTCAATCTGAAATAAAGGAAAATCAAAAAGAAAGAAATCCCCCAAGAACACAATACATTCAATACATGCAATCCACTCATAAAGCCCCCAAAACAAATTTATCAAAAATTATAATGGCTTACAACAACCTGTTAAGAGACAGGCAATATAAAAACATGTAAATTGATATGAATTAAAATGTGGGAGGAAGGAGAGTTAAAGTGCAGTTTCTTTTTCATTTTTCCTTTGTTTGCTTCTATTCTTTTCTTTGTGATCAAGGATAGGCTGTTATCTGTTTAAATACTTGTTACATCTAGAAGATGTTCTTTGTAAGCTTCATGGTAATCACAAAGCAAAAATTTATACAGTAAAAATAAAAAGCAATGATTAAAATGATTAAAACACTTAATCAAAAAGGAAGAAAATCATTTAACCACAAAAGAAAGGAAGAGAGGAATTACAAAGCAACCAAAACTAAGTATCAAAATGGCAGTATTAAGTCCTTAGCTAAAATAACAAGATTGAATATAAACGGATTAAATTCTCTACTTAAAGGACAAAGAGTGGCTGAATGTAAAAAAGAAAAATTAATAAGACCCAACTATACAGTGCCTACAAGAAACTCACTTCACATATAAAGACATATACAGACTGAAAAATGAAGGTTTGGAAAAAGATATTCTATGCAAATGGAAACCAAACAAGAGCAAGAGTAGCTATAATACTATGTATATCAAATAAAAGAGACAATAAGTAAAAGACTGTAAAAAGAGACAAAGAAAGTCACTATAAGGCTAGGCATGGTGGCTCATGCCTATAATTCTAGCACTCTGGGAGGCTGAGGTAGGCAGATTGCATGAGGTCAGGAGTTTGAGATCAGCCTGAGCAAGAACAAGACCATCTCTACTAAAAATAGGAAAATGAGCTGGGTGTTGTGGTAGACATCTATAGTCCCAGCTACTCAGGAGGCTGAGGCAGGAGAATCACTTAAACCAGGAGTTTGAAGTTGCTGTGAGCTAGGCTAATGACATGGCACCTAGCCTGGGCAACAGAGTGATACTCTGTATAGACTGAAATACATTAATAGCAGTTGACTTCAAAATCCTACTCAGAAATAGAACATCGAGACAGAAAATCAACAAGGAAACACTGGAGTTAAACTACACACTCAACCTAGTGGACCTGACACTTATAGAAGATTTCACCCAACTGCTGCAGAATATGAGGTCAGACAGTTAAGTTCACAAACTCATCCTAGAAAAAGTGCCACATACCTCATTGCTGAATATCACTATGGTGACCAGATAGCCAAGGGACAGACAGATGTAACTGTTTGACCTTGTACACATTATTCTCACTTCTCATCAGCACATGAAACATCCTCCAAAATAGACCATATCTTAGCCACAGAACAAACTCAAAAGAGTCAATCATGTCAAGTATCTTTTCTGATCATAATGGACTAAAACTAGAAATCAATACTACGAAAATCTTTGTAAACTACACAAACATATAGAAATTAAACATTCTCTTAAATGATCAATGGATCAATGATGAAACTAAAAAATTTAAGAACTTCTGGAAAGAGAGAGAGAGAGCAAAGACTCAGATAAAATCAGAAATGGAAGAGGAAACAAATGATACTGCAGAAATATAATGCAATGAACTGGCCGAGCATAGTGGGCTCATGCCCATATTCCTAGCATTTTGGGAGGCTGAGATGGGAGGATCACTTACCAGCCTAAGCAAAAGTTAGACCCTGTCCCTACTGAAAATAGAAAAATTAGCTGGGTGTTGTGGCAAGTACCTGTAGTGCCAGCTACTCAGGAGACTGAGACAGGAGGACTGCTTGAGCCCAGGAGTACGAGATTGCTGTGAGCTAGGCCGATGCCATGGCACGCTAGCCTGGGAAACAGAATGAGATGCTGGCTCAAAAAGAAAAAAAGAAAAAAGAAAAGGAAAAAGGTGAATGATATGTTAACCAGTTTGATGTAAGCATTCCAAATTATATGTAAAATCAGCACATTGTACCCCATAAATGCAGTAATGTATGCAGTTATGATCTAATTTAAAAAATACTAAAAAAAAAGAACTATTAGAGACTATTATAAACTATATACCAATAAGTTGGAAAATCTGGAAGAAATGGATGAATTCCTATGCAAATAACATCCTACTAAGATTGAGCCATAAAGAAACAGAAAACCTGAACAGACCAATAAGTAATCAGATTGAAGCATTAATAATGTCTCCCATCAGAGAAACCCAGAATCTGATGAATTAATTGCAGAATTAATTAAAGAAGAACTATTTAAACAAACTATTCCAAAAAATTGAAGGTGAGAGAGTATTTCTTAAATACAGACTGAAGAGTATCTGATCATAATCTTTTTTTTTTTTTTTAAAGACAGACTGCCACATGCAGCGCCTCATTTGGATGTGTCTGGGGTTTTGGAAGCTTGACTACCCTACATTCTCCTACAAATGGACCTTGAAAGCTTGTTTGGAGGTTCTAGCAGGGGAGTGCAGCTACTCGTATACCCTACACCAAAAAATGATCCTCCTCTATCGGGGAAGGTCATCGTCTTTGACCGAGTGCACAGCTTCAGGAGGACGCACATGGAGTGGTATGGGAGGAAGGGGACACCCACCTAGCCAGCCAGATCAGCCGAATCAACCCTGGAAATCAATGGGGTGACAGATGTCGCAGCCAGATCGCCCCCACATCCAGTGATCATAATCTTTTAAGCTGTATTAAGATGATCCCAGGGTACTAGTGCACCTAAATGTCTACCAGAGCAAACATAATCATCTCTAGGGCAAAATAACATCACAGTAAGCCTCAATTTATTCTATAATGGTTCCTATACAAAGCTTAGAATGTAGTAAAAATAACTAGGCACACTAACAGTCAAGATGGCATGGATGGAACCTAAAGAAAAAATAGACTATAAAGACCAATACACTGATACTCAGGTAAATGAATTATCAGAGAAATTTTTTTAATTGGGATGAAATTCACATGAAAAAATCAACCAATTTAAAGTGAATAATTCAGTGGCATTTAGGACATTCTCAAAAGTTGTGTGCAACTACCACCTCTACCTTGTTCCAAAACCAGACAGAAATTTTAAACCAAGTAAATTTAATAGGTTCAAAAAGATACAAAGCAGAATTATAGGAAAAAACTAGAAACCAAAGCAAGGAATAAAATAGAAATCCCAAAACTAAAAAATATAGTAATTAAAAAAAATTATCCAGGATAAAGTAATAAAAGGCAAAAGAATGACAATAAACAAAGAAAAAACATAAAAGACATAGTAGATTCAAGGATAAATATTAACAACTGGAATCAGAAAAACTGAAAAGAAAGAATGGGACAGAAGCAACATTTGAAGATACAATAGTTAAGAATTTGTCAAAATTGATGATAGACATCAAGTTATCAAGAAATGCTATAAAATCCAAGGAAGATAAATCAAACGAAAACTTGCCAAGGCACAAAGTGAAATGGTTTTGAAACAAAAGCAAAGAGAAAAATATTAAAGGCAGCCAAAGGAAAAGCAGACTGCATTCAAAGGAGTCACAAATAGATTGGCACCTGAATTCTCATCATAAACAATGGAATCCAAGAGATTCCTTCAAATGCTAAAAGAAAATAATTGCCAACTTATAATTTTATACCCAGTGAGAATACTCATCAAAATGAAGGTAACCAATACAAAGTATTGATGAGGATATGAAGAAACTGGTATTCTGACACTGTCCTGGGTATTAGTACAAAGAGTTAATGTTAATAGCACCATAGATCATTTATGACAGATGAAAGTATTTGATAGAAAATACACAGTACTGGCTCGGCGCCCGTAGCACAGTGGTTATGATGCCAGCCACATGCACTGAGGCTAGTGGGTTTGAGCCCAGCCCTGGCCAGCTAAACAACAATGACAACTGCAATAAGAAAATAGCTGGGTATTATAGCAGACACCTGTCGTCCCAGCTACCTGGGAGGCTGAGGCAAGAGAATCGCTTAAGCCCAAGAGTTTGAGGTTGCTGTGAGCTGTGATGCCACAGCACTCTACCAAGGGCGACATAGTGAGACTCTGTCTCTAACAAAAAAAAAAAGAAAGAAAAAAGAAAATACATAGTACATCATTTAAATCACCCACAACCTCAAACATCTGTTCTATGAAGTGCCTAAAACCCTGCTAAATTTGTGTTTTATGTTTTTAATAATTTAATGCTGGTTTCTCACATAAATAAGTCAATGAGTTAAAGGGTTTTGGATTTCCACAGAGGCTATGTCTAAGAGCAAAGTCAAACCTCTGCATAAATTAATAGAATCATTTTCAAAAACCCATTCCCTTTAGAGAGTTTTTATAAACATACTTTTTTTTTTTTTTAGAGACAGAGTCTTAATTTATTGCCCCCAGTAGAATACTGTGGCATCACAGCTCACAGCAATCTCAAACTCCTGGGCTTAGGTGATTCTCTTGCCTCAGCCTCCCGAGTAGCTAGGACTACAGGTGCCCGCCACAATGCCCGGCTATTTTTTGTTGCAGTTTGGCGGGGGCCAGGTACAAACCCGCCACCCTTGGTATATGGGGCCAGCGCCCTACCCATTGAGCCACAGGCGCTGCCCTATAAATGTACTATTGATGAGGAAAGCAACCTAACAAAGCCAAGCTAAAGTTATAATGTTCTTTTTTTTTTTTTTTTTGTAGAGACAGAGTCTTATCTTATCGCCCTCGGTAGAGTGCCGTGGCGTCACACAGCTCACAGCAACCTCCAAATGCTTGGGCTTAGGAGATTCTCTTGACTCAGCCTCCCAAGTAGCTGGGACTACAGGCGCCCGCCACAACGCCCAGCTATTTTTTTTGTCGTTGTTGTTGTTGCAGTTTGGCTGGGGCTGGGTTTGAACCCGCCATCCTCGACATATGGGGCCGGAGCCCTACCCGCTGAGCCACAGGCGCCGCCCAAGTTATAATGTTCTAATCATACAGGATTTTGTTGACTGATGAGTAACAAAAACAGATTTGGCATTCAAATAATGACAATGTCTTCTCTGAAGCTATGACCAATACCAGTAGCTCCACCTGTGCCTGCTTCAAGTTGGCAGCATAAATGAGGGCAGAGCACCAACTGTCTCTGTCTGCACACCAGAGCTCCCTAGTGCTGCGTTCCCTGGTTGATCTTCTCTGAGTCTCTGGAATTTACACAAACTGATGTGACCCTTCCAACACTGTCAGCACACACTGAGGGGACTTCCAGATCCTGCCTGATGAATACTGGTCCCTTTTAGACGTCCTGAACTCAAGTGTGCAATAAATACATTTAGTGTTGTGTCAGCAAAACCCCCTAAAATATGGACTTAATATTTACAATGATATAATGTTTGTAAAGACCAGAAATATCTCATACAATTAAAACTGGTTATCAGCACAAAAGATTCATTTCCTTTAGTCACAATAAACACCTAAGTTTTAACATAAGGGTTGTCTCAGAAAGGTAAGAGGGAAACAGAATATTCTAGAAAACAAGTGAAGGTAGTTTCAAGAAGTCAGCAATGATAGGTCAACTAAGGTAAGAACTACTGAATTAAGCAACATGGAAGTCACCTGGGACTATAATGAGCTATTTTAGTATTAACCATCATCTAAGAAAATACATAACTCAGTACCTGTAAAGCTTTCTGCTCCTTTTGAAGATCCTTTATTCTGTTCTGTTGCTGGCAAACCCTACTTAGGGATTCATCCTCCAATTGACAGATTTTGGCTTTCACACCCTCCACAATTTGTTCCAAGTCATTAGCTCGTTGTTCCTGATGTGCCGCTCGACTTTGTTCTAGCTGAAGTTCATTTCTAATTTAATAGGCACACAATTCCTTCCCTTAGTATTAAAAATAAATCAAATGGCAAAATATACCCATCTAACAACACACTTTCTATAATTTCTTCGCATTCGTTTCTTTTTATACCTGGTATTGAATTTATTTATAACCAGCAATGACTTTTTTTTTATTGTTTGGGATTCATTGAGGCTACAAAGAATTAGGTTGCACTGATTGCATTTGTTAGATACAGTCCCTCTTATACTTGTGTCCCACCCCTAAGAGGAGTGCCATGCACCATGACTCCCCAACCTCCTCCCTCCTCCCCTTCTACCCACTACCTCATTCCCATTGCATTCTTAAATTTTCTATTTTATAGAGTTTAAGCATCCATTAGCTGAAATGTTTGGGACCAGAAGTGCTTCAGATTTCAGATTTTAGAATATTTGTATCATGCTTACCAGTTAAGCATCCCAAATTTGAAAATTGAAAATCTGAAACACTCTCAGTGAGTATTTCCTTTGAGCATCATACTGTAGCTCAAAAAACCTTGAATTTTAGAACATTTTGGATTTTTGGATTTGGGATGCTCAGCCTGTAACAGAAACTAGTAGAAGAAATATAGAGTACCATTAAACAAATGGCTAAGCTATTAACAGAAGATTTACCTATTAAAATTTTACCTATTTACCCACGGAAATTATTTTTAAACTCTAACATTTAATCAAAGTGGAAAATTAAATTTCAAGATGCTTTTCAAGGCAGTTATTTTTTAAATATATACAAATAATTCAAAAGAGACCTTCCGCATGTTCTTACTTAAGCTGCTGATTAGTTTCTATGAGCTCCTGTATCATGTTGTGCTGACGTGATGTTTCTTCCACCAACGTTTTCAAATTTTGTCTCATTGTCTGTGATGAGTGTTTGTCAAAAATGATTAGATCTGCAGTTTTTAAAAAATACAATACAAATAGTAAAAATAAACATAAGGTAAAAAAAATTAAAGATAAAATATTTTAAAAGGAAAAAGAGGGGGGCTCAGTGCCTGTAGCTCAGCAGCAAGGGTGCCAGCCACATACAGCAGAGCTGGTGGGTTTGAATCCAGCCTAGGCCCCCCAAAGAACAATGACAACTACAACCAAAAAATAGCCGGATGTTGTGGCGGGCACCTGTAGTCTCAGCTCCTTGGGAGTCTGAGGCAAGAGAATCACTTAAGCCCAAGAGTTGGAGGTTGCTTAGCTGTGATGCCACAGCACTCTACCGAGGGCAACAGCTTGAGACTCTGTCTCAAAAAAAAAAAAAAAAAAAAGAGAGAGAGAGAGAGAAAGAAGTTTTTTACCTGAAGGAGCAAGAGTAGGATCTAATTACCTTTAAGATCTGTTCTTTTGACTAGGAACAATGGTTTTAAGCCATGTGTCATCAACAGCATATTTACGTTTTCCCATTCTGCTTCTTCCTGCTACAATTATAAAGAGAGAGAAAAAAAGGATAAACTTTAAGATATAAAGACTGAAGAAATACCATCTTATATGTATAATTTCCTGTGTTTTCAGAATAGAACTTCTTCTCCAAAAGCTTTTTTAAAATGTATATTTTTATTCATAATTTAGAAAAATTAATTTTTCTAGCAAAATGAGTAATAGACCAGAAGTATGCAAATAAGCATAAATTATTACATTACAAAAAGTCCTTATATGGTCCTTAATGGGCAAATTAAAATAAAAACCACTACCACCACCATCACTACCACCACTTTACAACTTTGCTGAACCAAACAGATCTGAGGTTTTAAATTTAACTAAACTAGACCAGCCCTGCCCAGAAAAAACAGCTGCAAATTAGGTTACATTAATTAAACAGTAAAGAAAAGGTGAGTTACTCAGAAACAAGTGATAGTTTCATAATAAAAAGATCAAAACATACCTGATTAGTTGAAGCCAATGTTTTAGACAATTCCTTTTATAAAGGACAAGGATGAACTAGAAAAAGGAGCTTGTCCATATGGATAACTGACTCTAGTTGAATTACTTTGAAGGACACGCTAGAGTTTTATATCCTTGATTCTAAACATATATTTATATCCTAAACCTGTGAAAAGAATCCTAACTCTCTAGAGCAGTGGTTCTCAACCTTTGTAATGCTGTGGCTCTTTAATACACTTCCTGGGGTCACGACCCAAAGGTTGAGAACTTCTGCTGTAGAGTAAGTGAATAAAAATATAATAATGGAAGATGTAATATGAAAAAAGAACAAAAAACCCATAAGAATAGAAATAGAGATTTTTAAATTAACACATTTTAATCCATAACATTAATAATTTTAAATCCACTTTTTTGTTTGTTTGAGATAGAGTCTCACTCTGTTGCCCAGGCTAGTGTACCATGGCCTCATTAAAGCTCACAGCAACCTCAAACTACTGAGCTCAAGCAACTCTCTTGCTTGATCTCCCAAAGTGCTAGGATTATAGGTGTGAGCCACTGCACCCAGCCTAAATCCATTTTTAATGTAAGTACAATTATCAATTTTAAAATCACCGTGTGATTGCTTTGGACATGTGTGTGTATGTGTTTTGTTTTTTTGAGATAGAGTCTTTGTCACCCTTGGAAGAGTGCCATGGTGTCACAGCTTACAGCAACCTCAAAGTCTGGGCTTAAGTAATTCTCTTACCTCAGCCTTCCAACTAGCTGGACTACAGGCGCTCACCACAATGCCTGGCTATTTTTTGGTTGCAGTTGTCGTTGTTTGGCAGGCCTGGGCTGGATTCAAACCCGCCAGCTCTGGTGTATGTGGCTGGCGCCCTACCCCCTGAGCTACAGGCGCCAAGCCGCTTTGGACATTTTTGATAGTTTAAAGCATATTTGTGAAAAGGTTATCTGTGTAAATTTTCAATGTTTAAATGCTTTAAAAATATAATATGTACAATAAAGAAGTTCATTAGTTATATAGTATGTAATCAGTGTAATAGTTTAAAGATCAATAATTCAGATAATAGACAAAGCACAAATAGAAGTATTAAATCCATATCCAAATGTCCCCTCATATATATATTTTTTAATTTTTATTAAATTATAACTTTGTACATTCATGCATTTATGGGGTTCGGGGTACTGTTTTGATATACTATGTGAAATGCTTACATTGAACTAGGTAACACATTCATCACAATTATATTCATTTCTTTTTTTTTTTATTTTTTCATTTTTTAGAGACACAGTCTCACTTCATCACCCTCGGTAGAGTGCCGTAACATCACAGCTCACAGCAACCTCCATCTCTTGGGTTTAGGCGATTCTCTTGCCTCAGCCTCCCGAGTAGCTGGGACTACAGGCACCTGCCACAATGCTCGGCTACTTTTTTGTTGTTGTTACAGTTTGGCTGGGGCCGGGTTCAAATTCGCCACCCTTGGTGGGGCTGGAGCCCTACTCACTGAGCCACAGGCACCACTCTATACTCATTTCTTAATAGTTCTGAAATGTACCATTGCATCATGCACATTATGTGAGGTTCCCCCAAATTCCCTCCCTCCTCCCATATTCCCCCTCCTCTTCATCCCTCATATATTAAAGAATTTATCAATGCAAAAGACAAATAACCCTGATGATTGTTTTTTTTTTTGAGAGTCTTGCTCTGTCACCCCAGCTAGAGTGCAGGGTTATCATCATAGCTCACTGCAACCTCAAAATCCTGGGCTCAAGCAATCATCCTGCCTCAGCTTCCTAAGAAGTTGAGAAGGTATAACACCACTAATTTTTTTATTTTTGGTAGAGACGGGAGTCTCCCTTTTGTTCACTTATGATTCTTTGATAGCACTGTAATTCACAGCCAAATAAATCTTCCTTTTGACTCCTGACTTTTTCTTCCATCTTTTTTTCCTATACATCTCCCCCTCATAACTTTCCCCTCATTTACCTTGGGGTGGGAAACCTGCAGCCTCAAGGCTACATGTGGCCCTCCAGATCCCTAAGTGCAGATCCTTCACCGAATCCTAACTTCACAGAACAAATCCCTTTATTAAAAGGTCTTATTTATAAAATTTGGATTCAGTCAAAAGGCCATATTCAAGGATAGAGGCCACATGTGGCCCCAAGGGTGCAGGTTCCCCACCTTGACATGGTGGACAGAGAACTAAAATTATCACTGACATTTGTTTAGAAACCCTAAGTTTTGTGTGGGTGACTTAGTGGCTATCTACTATAATTCATAAAAACAAAATGATTTCTATATAATAGGGTAACATATTTTCTGAATGATCAAATTATACATATTATTCCCTGATACATCTTATATTTTAAGAGAAAGAATAAAGTAACTGTTTATAGATTCTGAAAATAGTTGGGAATGGTATTTTCCCAAGTATGCACTACAGTACACTAGTCTAATGAAGTGCTCATCAGGCTTGGCATCCATTGCTCAGTGGTTAGGGTGCCAGCCCAAAACACTAGGGCTGGCGGGTTCGAACCCAGCCTGGACCTGCTAAATAACAATGACAACTACAACAAAAAATAGCCGGTGTTGTGGTGGGTGCCTGTAGTCCCAGCTACTTGGGAAACTGAGGCAGAGAATCACTTACACCCAAGAGTTTGAGGTTGCTGTGAGCCATGACGCCTTAGTACTCTACTAAGAGCAACATAATAAGACTCTGTCTCAAAAAAAAAAAAAAGTTCATCAATCTAGCTTATTAATTAAGTAGGAAGTATTGTAGACTTTAGGAGACTGATAATATTGAGAAGTTTTGGAGTGATGAAATTATTTAATAGTCTTTAACCCAGAACTTCCCAAAATTATTTCACCAAAGAATCCTTCCAAAGTTAGATTTTCCCCATTTGAATATGTAGCATTTGTGGCATATATTTTGAGAAACATCAGCTTAAAATATTTAAAGTTTACCTGTTTTTGAGTCATGACTCTCTCTGATGATTGACTGGACTCCTGGGCTTTGGAGGCTGCTGGAAACATAGTTTCTTTTGTAGAATCTGAAGAAGTGGCAAATGGCAATAGAAAATAAAATATGTCACCTAAATGAAAAAAGAAAAAAAATACAATAGGAGTTAAAGTATATTTAAAAGAACCCCCTTCTCTTGCTGAGCAATTTAGGCCATTCCTGCGTTACAACCTTATGACATAGTAGATAGCTGACTGTAAGAATGATTTGAATAAACCTATCTTACAATGTTCTCCGGAAATAAATTATGGGATTCTATACACATACATATACACGATGAAGAGAGAAAAAACTATTTGTCTTAACTCTATGATGTGAGAAGCATGTGACACTAACAAACTGTTACCTCTTGGACGCTATTTCCCCAAAATCTGAAAGAACTGTGCCTAACTCACAGTTACAGGCATATTTAATAATTCACTGGGTTCCAAGGATGAATGGAGTGCTGCTTTCTCAGGTGGTCTTTATTCTCGGTAAATCAGAAGCTAGCAATAAGGAATACTATTTGGCACCAAAAAAGTTTATATTCAGTCTACTCTATTATCATTAGCTCTTACTATCTAGGATGCTGCCATTCTATAGGAAAAATAATTCCTTGATTTCTTTGATATAGAAACGTAATTCCTTTTTTACAGAAGCAAAATCACATTAGGATCATGGAATTTTAGAGATTGAGGGGACCTTGGAAACTGTTTAATCCAAATCTCTAGCTCTTCACAGGTGGCAGGAAAGAGTGTAGGGAGAGATGTAACTATTAACAAGTAAGGTGCAGAAAGGTGAAATGACCTTCCCAGAATTGATCTGAAATCGGCCTTCTGGCTGCCAATTCAGGTTCCTTCTAAAATACCCTTCTGCCCTCATATACCTGCTTCAGATAGTGAAATCCATCTGAGCAATATACTAATCACCAATAACTCGTTTTTAGCTCATATTTTACAAATTCCCAAATTCTGCCATTTCTGTTGTTTGACACCTCCTTCAAATTTCGGTCTCTCGACAACTCCATTACCCACTGCATAAAACTCCTCGTTCTATATATATATATATATAAAGTTCTTTTTTGAAAATATCATCCAATTTCAGCTGCTACCACCTTTTCACTGGTTTTGTTTTTAACTTTAGGGAAATTTTAAAAAATATCCAAAAGTAAAGAAAGAGTATAAGGAACCCTGTATTCATCAACCCCGCTTCAACGATTACCACTATTCTTTCATTTGTTATTTTTCTCTCACCCACATATATTTTAGTAACATTTCTAACACAGACTCTTTTTAAACATGACCTCAGTACCATTACCACATCCAATAAAATTAATAGTAATGCCTTAATATCACTTAATAGCTAGCCCATGTTCAGTTTCCCTCACAGGTCTTAAAAATGTCCTCATGACTTTTTTTCAAATCAGGATATAAGTAAGGTCCCTATATACTATTTGGTTATCTCTTCTTAAGTCCCTTTTAATCTGTAACAATCCTATATCTGTTTTTTTTTTCTTTACATGCTCTTTGTTGAAGAAACAGGCCTTATGTCTCATAAAATTACCCATATTTTAGATTTTATTATATCCTTCATCATTTAACATACTTTTCAATTCCCTATATTTCTTATTTTTTTATTTTTATTTTTTGAGTCACCCTGGGTAGAGTGCTATGCTGTCATAGCACAGCAACCTCAAACTCTTGGGCTCAAGATATCCTCTTGCCTCAGCCTCCCAAGTAGCTGGGACTACAGGTGCTGGCCATACTGCCTACCTGGCTAGTTTTTCTATTTTTAGTAGAGAAGGGGTGTCACTGTTGTTCAGGCTGGTCTCAAACTCCTCAGCTCAAGCAATCTACCCACCTCAGCCTAATTCCCTATATTTCTTATAAACTGGTTATGCCTAAAAGCTTCATTAAATTTAGGGTCAGTATTTTCTGGCAAGAATACTTCAAAGGTGATGCTGTGTTCTGTCTACTTAATCACTATCCAGAGTCAGCCAGAGACTTAAGGTGGGAAGATTATACTCTGGAGACCAGACATGAGGGTAGTAGATATTAATGTAAGAAAATTCTTCAATAAATGTAAAGTCACACATCTTTGACAATCCCTCTAAATGTGGACAAACTCACTGACATCTTTGAGCCTTGATTTCTTCATTTGTGAAAGAGGTAAGATAGTAATGCTTATATCTAACAGGCTGAATTACATCAGAAAAATGTAGAGAATACTTAGAATAAGTGTCTGGTACACAGAAACTTATAAATGGCAGTTGTTGCTATACCTAAGTACACTAAACAAAAATAATCTTACCTAGTCCCTTATCTTATATCATCTTAAACTTTTTCTACGCATTATTTAGCTATCAGATATATATATATCAGATATATATATATATATATTTAACATAAATATGTCTCAGACAAGACTAAATCCCATAAGATAAAAAAGAAATCTACTTTTTGGGGTAGAACTGTCATTATTAGAGGCTGGAAAGGCTAGGGGGAAAGGAGGATAGGGAGAGGTTAGTTAATAGACACAAAATTACAGCCAGATAGCACTATAGGGTGAATATAGTTAAAAATAATTTATTGTATAATATATTTTTTTAAAGGTGGGAGAGAGGATTTTTCAGGTTCCTAACACAAAGAAATGATAAATGCTTGAGGTGATGGATATGCTAATTACTCTGATTTGATCATTACATTGTATACACAGATTAAGATATCACCCTATATCCCATAAATATGTACAATTATTATGTATCAACTAAAAATAAGAGGAAAAAAATCTACTTTTGGCAATGGTAGACCAGACAACTCTACCTACAAAGACAATGAAGGAAGCTTAATAAAATACATTTTTTAAAAAATCTTCTTACATGCCTTAAAGAACCAATAAAAAGACAATGAGGAACTACCAGGCCAAATTTTTAAAAAACTGAGAAGATGAGAATCCACTTTTTCTCTGAAGGCATCTGCTAATTCCAAAGAAACAGCTGTGTAAAAGAGCACTAAAGATCGAAGCCACTCCAACTTAAAGGTGTGACCTGGAAGGGTTACACTCTGAGGATAAGCGTGAACCAAGCAGTCAACTACCTCTCCTGTGAACCTGAAACCTAGCTCCTCTCTTCTGTGTAAGATTCCAAATTTATACTGCCTCAAAGCACCTGACAGAAGCAAATGAAATCCTCTCCAAAGAAAGGTATCATAGTATACTCACAAAAGTATTTCAAATATAACATCAAGCAAACTGTCAAGGATAACTAAGGCATAAAGAAAATAAGACAGAAGGATATCATGGAAGTATATACAGATAAGAAAGAAAAATCCTCATAAAATCAGCATGTGGCCCATGGAGGTTGGATACCCCTGAACTATAGTCTATCTATAGAATAGAATACCTGTCAGCAATAAAAAGGAATAAACTATTGATACATCCAACCATACGGATGAACCTCAGAATAATTATGCTGAAAAAAGCCAGACAAAAGAGTACATACTATGTCATTCCATTTATACAAAACAAAAACTAATCTATGGAGTAGATCGGGGTTGCTGGGGAAATGGGAGACTAGAAAGAGGGATTACTTAGGGGAAAAAGGAAATTTGGGGGGATGTTGGACAGATTGAAAATCTTGATTGTAGTGATGGTTTCACAGGTTTGTATGTATGTCAAAACTTAAATTTTATACTTTAAGTATATGCAGCATATTGTGTATTGAATATATCTCAATAAAGCTGTCTAAAAGAAAAGTTTTCCTAAAATCAAAAAAAAAAAAAAGACTGGAAAATACATATGAAAAGAACATAGCAAGTGCCTAGAAATACTGACCCATAACAACCAACATCAAGACACATTCTAAAAAAATTATTGGACTTCAATGAAAAAGAAAAAAATTCTTTGGTCATCAAGAAAAAGAAACCCACATGACTTATAAGTAGAAGAAGAATTAAGATTATCATCTGACTTTGACACCAATACTTTATGCCAGAAGAAGGAATAATGTGGCTCAGCACGTATAGCTCAGCAGCTAGGGCTCCAGCCACATACACCGGAGCTGGCGGGTTTGAACCCAGCCCTGGCCGGCCAAACAACAATGACAACTACAACCAAAAAATAGCCAGGTGTTGTGGCAGGTGCCTGTAGTCCTAGCTACTTGGGAGGCTGAGGCAAGAGAATCACTTCAGCCCAAGAGTTGCTGTGAGCTGTGAGGCCATAGCACTCTACCCAGGGCAACATAGTGAGACTCTGTCTCAAAAAAACAAACAAAAAAAAGAATGGTTGGTTTCAGATCTGGGACAGTATTGTTCAAGATATCAGATAACAAGGAGCTATCAAAAACTGCTAGGGTCTGAAAGCTGTAAACAATTGTGTCTAGAGACAAGACTGCACGCAGCAGGAGGACCTGTGGGGGTGGGCACATTTCACAGGTTGCCAGTCAGGTTAGGGTCTTTTGGGGCTTGAACTTCTAGGGGACAGAGCTAGCCAGATCCTTTGTGTCTCTGTTTTAGGAGGAGGGGAGGAGGAGTTTGTGTGAGGCTGTTAGGACCCCCAACAGGGCCCTATTAAAAAAGTTAACAATAATAATTGCAAGGAACTGAAACCCATCAAATATATCCATGAATTTAAAGTAACAGACTTTATTTATTTATTTATTTAAAGTAACAGACATCATAACTGTGTACATTAATGCATTTATGGGGTACAATGTGCTGATTTTATGTGCTTTGGAATGCTTACATCAAACTGGTTAACATAGCCTTCACCTCACTTACTTAATTATTGTGTTAAGACATTTATACCCTATACTTAATGGATCTGACATGTACCCTTGCAATACGCACCATAGGTGTGTTCCTACTGTTTACCCTCCCTCCATCCAACCTCCCCGCTTCTCTCCCCTTCCCTTATTCATCCTGGGCTATAGTTGTGTTTTATCTTTCATATGAAAATGTGGGTGATTATATATTGATTTCATAATAGAACCGAATACATTGGATACTTTATCTTCCATTCTTGAGATACTTTACTAACAAGAATATGTTCCAGCTCCATCCATGTAAACATAAAAGAGGTAAAGTCTCTATCTATTTTAAGGCTGCATAATATTCCATGGTATACATATACCACAATTTATTAATTCATTCATGGGTTGATGGGCAATTGGGCTTCTTCTATGACTTAGAAATTATGAATTGGGTGCAATAAACATTCTGTCGCAAATAACTTTGTTGTAAAGTGATTTTTGGTCTTCTGGATATATACCTAGTAAAGGAATTGCAGGATCAAATGGCAGGCCTACTTTTAGATCCCTAAGTGCTCTCCAAACTTCTTTCCAAAAGGAACATATTAGCTTGCATTCCCACCAGCAGTGCAGAAGTGTTCCCTTTTCTCCACATCCATGCGAACATCTGTAGTTTTGGGATTTTGTGATGTGGGCTATTCTTACTAGAGTTAGATATCTCTAAGTGGTTTTGATTTGCATTTTTCTAATAATTAAAGATGATGAGCATTTTTTTATGTGTCTATAGGTCGTGTGCCTGTCTTTTTCAGAGAAGCTTCTTTCAAGTCTCTTGCCTATTAGACTTTTCAAAGAAAGACCAGCCTTCAGAAGACATAGAACCAGTTCATTATCTTGAAAATTGTAAATAAATAGAAAGAATCAAGCATTTATCCTGAATTTCTTCTATGAATTATACTGTTGGGTATCCCAATGATACATCAAGGGATTAGTGTTCCAAGTAATAAATGAAAAAGATATGATTAGAATTAGAATATTCTGCAACTCTCAGTGAATGAATTTACTCATCAAATAACAATAGCTGCTGAGATCACAAAGAGAGACACAATGAGACATCATGCAAACATCTCCCAAAGAATTGCAAAAGAGATTAAATCCAAGCCTGATTCAATACTGGATCCAGCTAACAATGTGCAGGAGGCCAGGGGTGGGGAATTTGCAGACTTAAGTGCTACCTTTTGACTAAATCAAATTTTACAGAATAATTTTATTCTCATTATTACATTTTTGTCCATCTTTTACACTTCTGCTTTTTAAATGTATTTAAAATATCAGAAAATAAAATAAGTTTCAACAAAATAATTCTGCTAGATTTACTGGCACAATTAGAACATTAGTAAGCATAAGGGCTAAATTGATGGCTGCTATGCTCATGATTTAGTTCTAACTCCCCCCACCTAACTGGCACCACTACCACACTGGTTGGTGAGAGTTTATGGGGGTGGAGTATGCCAGTCTGTTATTAGCTTTTGACAGTAGTACACTGTGTTTCTGTTTGAAGTGGAATTTGTGAATAGCTGCACAGTCCAGTAGTATTTTTCAACTCTGGCTGCTTAATAGCTCATCGTGTCAAAGAAGACCAAGAGAATGCTGAAGGAAGAAAACGGATTTTCTAATGGTTGAAAATTGCAATATTACCTTGTTTTCTGTGAAAGATAAGATGATTTGCTTGTTTGGAGATACTGTGATATCAACATTAAAGAAATTCAATGCAGGGCGGCACCTGTGGCTCAGTGAGTAGGGCGTCGGCCCCATATGCCGAGGGTGGCGGGTTCAAACCCAGCCCCAGCCAAACTGCAACAAAAAAAAAAAAAAAGAAAAAGAAAAAGAAATGCAATGCAGGCAGCGCCTGTGGCTTAGTGAGTAGGGTGCTGGCCCCTCATACCGAGGATGGCAGGTTTGAACCCGGCCCCAGCCAAACTGCAACAAAAAAATAGCTGGGTTGTTGTGGCGGGCCCCTGTAGTCCCAGCTACTTTGGGAGGCTGAGGCCGGAGAATCACCTAAGCCCAAGAGCTGGAGGTTGCTGTGAGCTGTGATGCCACAGCACTCTACCAAGGGCAACAAAGTAAGACTCTGTCTCTAAAAGAAAAAAATTCAATGCTCATCAGCAGTGTAACAGTCATAAGGCCCACAAATATTTTAAATTAGAGGGAGAGGCATGGAAGGCTTGTAAATTTCAAAAATTAAAAGATAAAAAGTAAAAGCAAAGACAATTCTTTCAAGCAGCAATAAGATCTGGAAATAATTCCACTGAAGCAACTTACAAAGTAGCTTACATATTTGGGGAAAAAGAGAACCCATTCAGTGATGTAGGAATTGTGAAAGAAATGGATTATTGAAGGGTAGGATGCTTAGACCTGATAACTTTTCGCTCTCTCTCTTTTTTTTTAATTTTTGGTGCCAAAACCTGGGACCGAGCCACCTGATAATGTTTCAAAGTACAAACAACTGCCTCTTTAAAGGAGAACCATAACTGATCAGCAGCTTGACTCAGCTTTCAACTTAACACAACAACCTTATGCAATATTCAAAAAGAAAATATTTATTACTCAATTGCTTGGGATGTGTCAACTGATACTACTGACTTGGCACAGGTTTTATACATCATTCAGGTGATAACAGAAGACTTTCTTTGCTACCAAGAGTTACTCACATTGGACAATCTTCCAAACAGAACACAGGGAATAGATTGCTTCAACAACTTTCAAGACACATGTCATGAAGTTGGACTGAATTATTTATTTATTTTTGAGACAGAGTTTCACTTTGTCACCCTCAGTAGAGTGCCATGGTATCAACAGCTCACAGCAACCTCAAACCCTTGGGCTCAAGCAATTCTCTTTCCTCAGCCTCCTGAGTAGCTGGGACTACAGGCACCCACCACAACACCTAGTTCTTTTTTGTTTGTTTGTTTTTTAGAGACGGTGTCTCGCTCTGGCTCAGGCTGGTCTGGAACCCGAGAGCTCAGGCAATCCACCCACCTGAGCCTTCCAGAGTGCTAGGATTACAGGTGTGAGCCACCGCGCTGAATGAGTATGCGTCATTGTATCTCACATCAGCAAAATCTCCTTTTGCAAGAAGCTGTAAGTATTATTAACCTACATTAGTGCAAATACATCACAGCATTCTCTATTTTGTAACTCACTAAAGTTGAACGATGAGATATTCAGTGTGGATTTGCAGTATCATTATAAAGTTCATTGGCTATTTGAGAGATAGGTGTTAGCCAATATTTTATCTCTGTAGAAACAGTTAAATTTTATGAAGAAGAGAATCAACAATGTGAATTATTGAAAAACAATTTCTATAGGAATGCAGCATTTGTGGGTGATAGCATGTCAAATCAAAACAACTTGAATATATCTTTGTAAAGTAAAACTAAATCCATATATGACATAAGGCAAAAAACCCAAGCATTTTTAAAAAGCTATCTTTTTATATGGAAAGGGTAAAGGGAAGGGGAGGATAGGGGAAGGATGAACAGAGGGAGGGTAACTGGTGGGACCACACCTACGGTGCATCTTACAAGGGTCCATGTGAAATTTACTAAATGTAAAATATAAATGTATCAACACAATAACCAAGAAAATGCCATTAAGGCTATGTTAACCAGTTTGATGAAAATGTTCCAAATTGTATATAAAACCAGAACATTGTACCCCATGGTTGCATTAATGTACACAGCTATGATTTAATAAAAATAAAAAATAAAAAGTGCTATCTTTTATCAAAATACTTCTTCTTCAAAAGGAAATTTCATGTGAACATTTTCCTCAGCAAAAATCATTGATGAGCAGGATGATATACAGCAGAACCCCTAAAAGTTGACCACCCAAAAGACTGTAACAAACTGGTCAACATATGAAACTGTGGTCAACATAAGGAACTAAGCTTACTGCACTGATATGTGCATATGGTGCATGTCTAGCATAAGAAAAAATTAGGTCAACTTGAAGAAGTGGTCAATGCAGGGAGTTTGTTAACTATGGAGGTTCTATAGTATATGCAAATCAGTTAAAGAATACGAAGCTATTATAGACCTATTAATTGGAGAATGCAATGAAAGGTTCACTGACTTTGAAGAATCTCAACATGCACTCAAATTAGCATTTCAGCCTCAGCTAGTTGATATCACTGAGGGACCTAAAGAACTACAGATGGAACTGATTAAGCTCGCAGGAGATGACATTTTAAAGTCATTGTTTGATGCTAAAAAACATGCAATTGAAATATGGAAAAATGCAACAGAAAACCCACTCCTTTGGCAACATGCCTGAAAAATGCTTTCTCGCTTTTCAACCACTTATTGCTACAAATCAAGATGCCCTTAAGGTCACAAATGACTGATACCCATCTAGAGAATCAACTGAAACGGTGGACCTCCATGCTTCAAACATTCAAACATTTTCCAACTAAAAGCAGACAAAACAAAGTCATTAAAAGGTTAACTTGAAAATGAAATACTTTTCATTTTTTGAAATTATTAAGTACACGGTAGTCAGATTTTTACAAAATAATATACATTTTTAAGTATATCAAATTGAAGTTTCTTAAATGAGACCTTATTGGATGATAGCTAAGTTAAGGCAGTCTTCCACCATGAAAAGGTTCCCCACCCTTGCCCAAGGCAGCGGAACATACTGAACATACACAAGTATGCAATCAGCAAAATCCAAACTTTAGGAAATAAACTGGTCAAATGACCCCGGTTCTGTTTTTTTTTTTTTTTTTTTTTTTTAGACAGAGTCTTACTCTGCTGCCCTGTTGAGAGTACCGTGGCATCATCATAGTTCACAGCAACCTCAAACTCTTGGGCTCAAGCAATTCTCTTACTTCAGCTTTCCAAGTAGCTGGGACTATCAGCACCCACCACAACACCTGACTAGTTTTTCTATTATTAGTAGAGATGGGAATCCTGCTCTTGCTCAAACTGGTCTTGAACTCCTGAGCTCAAGCAATCCGCCCCTCTCTGCCTCCCAGGCATGAGCTACCACACTTGGCCATGTGTTTTACTTGATAATAAATTCATTTTACAATAAAACTATTTTGTCAAATAGCAAAAAATCAAAAGTGAAGGAAATACCAAAAAACACTGGTGCAGGTTGAGCATTCTACTCTAAAAATCCAGGCCTGGCTGGGTGTCTCAAATCTATAATTCCAGCACTTTGGAAGGCTGAGGTAGGAGGATCTCTTGAGGTCAGTTCAAGACCAGCCTAAGAGCCTGGTGCCTGCAGCTCAGCGGCTAGGGCACCAGCCACATACACCGGAGCTGGTGGGTTGGAACCTGGCCTGAGCCTGACAAACAACAATGACAGCTACAGTCAAAAAATAGCCGGGCATTGTGGCTGGTGCCTGTAGTCCCAGCTACTTGGGAGGCTGAGGCAAGAGAATCACGTAAGCCCAAGAGTTCAAAGTTGCTGTGAGCTGTGATGCGAGGGCACTCTACCAAGAGTGACATAAGCAACACAATGAGACCCTATTTGTACAAAAATTAAAAATTAGTTGGGTATGGTAGTGTGTGCCTAGAGTTCTAGCTACTCAGGAGACTGAGGCAAGATCACTTGAGCCCAGGAGTTTGGGGCTGCAGTCAGCTATGATGATGCCTCTAGACCAGGAAACAGGGTGGAGTAAGATGGCGGCCGAGTAACAGTTTCCCTGCATGGTGAATCTGGGGAGATAAGACTCCAGGCATCTCTGGCTGGTGGGATCTGCCTATAATCATCCCTTTGAGGATACAGGGAGCCAGCAAGGGACTTCTGGACCCAAAGAGGAGGATAAAAACAGTGGAAAACTGGCAAGTGGTTGCGTGTGTTTGATGGACCTAATCCTGCTGGCAACCGTAAGTCCAAGCAGCAGTGAGACTGCAAACCGGAAAGGCCTTACCTGTGAACTGTTTCGGTGTTTTTGGACTTGGCACCCAGTTGAACTGCCTTGGGGAGAGCTTCAGCAGGAGTGCAGAGAACTTTGGGCATTATCTAGGGCCCCAGACTGAGCTGCTGAGCTGGACGGAGCTAATAGTATTCGGCTGTGGGCCGCAGAGAGCCATTGTGAGAGAACTGCCCTGGCAAGCTCTACCCTCAGGGTCCCAGAGCAAGGATTGGGTGGGACCTAGTAACCTAGTGACTGAGCAGCCTAAACGCGGGGACTGAGCTGCCTTACAGCCTTAACCCTTAGGGGCAGAGTGAGACCGGTTTTGGCACGCTGGAGCCTTGGGGTGTTGCCCTGGATGGAGTGCCGTGGCGTCACAGCTCATAGCAACTTCAAACTCCTGGGCTTTGCGCCGCGACACCCGACCCTCGACCCACACCCACCAGGCCTCCAGGAACTGTGGGAACTGCGCAACCCCGTGTCCTCCCTCCCTCACCCTCCCTGCCCCACACTGCCCTGCTCGTCTGGCCAGGAACACTGGTAGCCGCATGCCCTCTGGAGAACCTCCCTGCCTCTGTGCAGAGCCCTTCACCTGGTCAAGGACTGCTGGAGCCTTGGGCTCTCTGTGTCAAATTCACTGGGTGCCAGGAACTCCCAGAACTGTATGCACCATCTTCCGCCCTGTTGCTGGATCTGGGTGTGTCACACACCAGAGCTGCTTCCACAACCAGAACTCCCTGGCTGGGGCAGGCCCAGAGGAACCACACAGGGCCACTTGCTACAAAGATCCAGCAACAATAGTGATCCTGCTGGGGTCTCATCTTGGAGAGACACCTCCCTAACTCTGAGAACAGCCAGAGGCAATGGTGAAAAACAATCATGAGGCGAAATCAACAGAAAAACTCTGGCAATATGAATAATCAGAGTAGATCAACTCTCCCAAGGATCAATGGGGCAGACACAGCACAAGACACCATACACAAACAAATAGCTGACATGTCAGAAATCGAATTCAGAATCTTGATAGCAAATAAGATCGAATTAGAATTCCAAGCAGTAACCCAAAAGATATCTCAAGAATTCAACGAATTCAAAGACCAAATGACCAAAGATTTTGACACACTGAGACAAGGAATTGCAGCCCTCAAAGATCTGAGAAACACAGTAGAATCCCTCAGTAACAGAATGGAGCAAGCAGAAGAAAGGATTTCTGACATTGAAGACAAAGCTTTCGAACGCTCCCAAATGCTCAAAGAGGAAGAGAAATGGAGGGCAAAAACAGATCACTCTCTCAGAGAGCTCTGAAATAATTCGAAGAAAACCAATATTCGTCTTATAGGGATCCCGGAAAGTGATGAAGTGGCTTCACAAGGCACAGAGTCCCTTCTCCATGAGATTATGAATGAGAACTTTACAGACATGTCAAGAGATCCTGAAATTCAGATAGCAGACAGTTTCCGAACTCCAGCACAACGCTACCCGAATAAGACATCCCCCAGACACATCATAATCAATTTCACTAAAGTTAATATGAAGGAGAAAATTCTGAGAGCAGCCAGACGAAAGAAAACCATCACCTACAAGGGGAAGATTAGAATAACTGCAGATCTCTCTGCTGAAACCTTTCAAGCTAGAAGAAGATGGTGATCAACTTTTTCTTTTTTTGTTTATCCAACTTTCTTTTTTTTTTATTGTTAAATCATAGCTGTGTACATTAGTGCAATCACCTGTACCCATTCTAAGATGCACCATAGATGTGGCCCCACCCATTACCCTCCCTCTACCCTCCCTTCCCCTTCCTTAGCCCTTTCCCCATAGTCTTGTGCTATAGTTGGGTCTTCGTGTGAAAGCTATAATTAGCTTCATAGTAGGGCTGAGTACATTGGATACTTTTTCTTCCATTCCTGAGATACTTTGCTAAGAAGAATATGTTCCAGCTCCATCCATGTAAACACGAAAGAGGTAAAGTCTCCATCTTTCTTTAAGGCTGCATAGTATACCATGGTATACATGTACCACAATTTGCTAGTCCATTCGTGGGTCAATGGGCACTTGGGCTTCTTCCATGACTTAGCAATTATGAATTGGGCTACAATAAACATTCTGGTACAGATGTCTTTGTTATATTGTGACTTTTGGTCTTCTGGGTATAAACCTAGTAAAGGAATTATAGGATCAAATGGCAGGTCTATTTTTAGGTCTCTAAGTATTCTCCAAACATCCTTCCAGAAGGAACGTATTAGTAGGCATTCCCACCAGCAGTGTAGAAGTGTGCCCTTTCCTCCACATCCACACCAACATTTCTGGTTTTGGGATTTTGTTATGTGGGCTACTCTTACTGGGGCTAGGTGATATCTCAGAGTAGTTTTGATTTGCACTTCTCTGATGATTAAGGCTGATGAGCTTTTTTTCATGTGTTTGTAGATTGTGCATCGGTCTTCTTTAGAGAAGTTTCTCTTCAAGTCCCTTGCCCACCCTGAGATGGGGTCACGTGTTCTTTTCTTGTTAATGCTTTTCAGTTCTCTGTGGATTCTAGTTATTAGACCTTTATCAGAGGTATAACCTGCAAATATTTTCTCCCATTCTGAGGGCAGTCTGCTTGTTTTACTTACTATGTTCTTGGCTGTGCAGAAGCTTTTTAGTTTGATCAGGTCCCAGTAGTATATTTTTGATGCTGCATCAATTGCCTGGGGAGTCCTCCTCATAAAATATTCACCCAGGCCGATTCCTTCAAGAGTTTTCCCTGCACTTTCTTCAAGTATTTTTGGGGCGGTGCCAGTGGGTCAGGCGGTAAGGCGCCGGCCCCATATACTGAGGGTGGCGGGTTCAAACCCGGCCCCAGCCAAACTGCAACAAAAAAATAGCTGGGCGTTGTGGCGGGCGCCTGTAGTCCCAGCTACTCGGGAGGCTGAGGCAAGAGAATCACTTAAGCCCAGGAGTTGGAGGTTGCTGTGAGCTGTGTGAGGCCACGGCACTCTGCCGAGGGCCATAAAGTAAGACTCTGTCTATACAAAAAAAAAAAAAAAAAAAAAGAATGTTTTCCCTGCACTTTATTCAAGTATTTTTATAGTTTGATGTCTTAAGTTTAAATCTTTTATCCAGTGAGAGTCTATCTTAGTTAATGGTGAAAGGTCTGGGTCCAGTTTCAATCTTCTACAGGTTGCCAGCCAGTTCACCCAGCACCATTTGTTAAATAGGGAATCTTTTCCCCACTGAATGTTCATAATTGGCTTGTCAAAGATCAAATAACGGTAAGTAGCTGGATCCATCTCTTGGTTCTCTATTCTGTTCCAGACATCTACTTCTCTGCTTTTGTGCCAGTACCATGCTGTTTTGATCACTATGCATTTATAGTACAGTCTCAGGTCTGGTAGCGTGATTCCTCCTGCTTTGTTTTTATTGCTGAGTGATGTTTTGGCTATTTGAGGTTGTTTCTGATTCCATATAAAACGAAGTATTATTTTTTTGAGATCTTCAAAGTGTGACAATGGAGCTTTGATAGAATTGCGTGAAAATTATACACTGCTTTGGGCAGTATGGACATTTTAACAATGTTGATTCTTCCCAGCCATGAGCATGGTATGTTTTTCCATTTGTTAACATCTTCGGCTATTTCTTTTCTTAGAGTTTCATAGTTCTCTTTGTAGAGATCTTTCACGTCCTTTGTTAGATATACTCCCAAATATTTCATCTTCTTTGCCTCTACTGTGAAAGGAATAGAGTCCTTGACTGTTTGTTCGGCACTTGCTTATTGTTGGTATATATAAAGGCTACCGATTTATGGGTGTTGATTTTGTAGCCTGAGACATTGCTGTATTCCTTGATACTTCTAAAAGTTTTGTAGTAGAATCCCTAGTGTTTTCCAGATATACGATCATATCATCTGCGAAGAGTGAAAGTTTGATCTCTTCTGACCCCATATGGATACCCCTGATCGCCTTTTCTTCCCTAATTGCAGTGGCTAAAACTTCCATTACAATGTTAAAAAGCAATGGAGGCAATGGGCAGCCAGAATCATATGGTGCTGAATTACATTTACAGATTTACGTATATTGAACCAGCCTTGAGACTCTGGTATAAATCCCACTTGGTCACGGTGTATAATTTTTTTGATGTGTTGCTGGATTCTGTTTGTTAGGATCTTATTGAGTATTTTACCATCTATATTCATTAGCGATATTGGTCTATAATTTTCTTATCTTGTTGGGTCTTTCCCTGGTTTGGGGATCCAGGTGATGTTTGCTGCGTAGAATGTGCTGGGTAATATTCCTTCTTTTTCTATATTTTGGAAGAGATTTAGTAGTATAGGTACTAGTTCTTCTTTAAAGGTTTGGTAGAATTCTGACGTAAAGCCATCTGGTCCTGGGCTTTTCTTTTTAGGGAGATTTTGTATAGTTGATGCTATTTCAGATCTTGATATAGGCCTGTTCAACATTTCCACTTCGTTCTGGCTAAGTCTTGGTAGGTGGCGTGCTTCCAGGTATTGGTCGATTTCTTTCAGATTTTCATATTTGTGAGAGTAGAGTTTCTTGTAGTATTCGTTAAGGATTTTTTGAATTTCTGAGGGGTCTGTTGTTATTTCATCGTTACCATTTCTGACTGATGAAATTAGAAATTTTATTCTTTTTTTTCCTGGTTAGGTTGGCCAAAGGTTTATCTATTTTATTGATCTTTTCAAAAAAACAGCTTTTGGATTTATTGATCTGTTGTATAATTCTTTTGTTTTCAATTTCATTTAATTCTGCTCTCATTTTGGTTATTTCTTTTCTTCTGCTGGGTTTGGGGTTGAAGTGTTCTTCTTTCTCCAGTTACTTGAGATGTTCCATTAAGTTATTGACTTCCTCTCTTTGCGTTTTCTTGAGGAAGGCTTGCAGTGCTATAAATTTCCCTCTTAGGACTGCCTTTGCAGTATCCCAGAGGTTCTGGTAATTCGTGTCTTGAGTGTTGTTTTGTTCCAAAAATATGGTGATTCCCTTCTTAATCTCGTTTACAACCCATGTATCCTTCAGCATAAGGTTGTTTAGCTTCCATGATTTTGTGTGAGTATGCAGGTTCCTGTAGTTATTTAGTTCAACTTTTATTCCATGATGGTCTGAGAAGATGCAAGGAATAATTTCTATTTTTTAAAATTTGCTGAGGTTAGATTTGTGGCCTAGGATGTGGTCGATTTTGGAGTATGTTCCGTGGGCTGATGAGAAGAATGTGTATTCAGTTTTGTTGGGATGAAATGTTCTGTAGATGTCTGTTAAGTCCAGATGTTGAATGGTTGAGTTTAAATCTAAAATTTCTTTGCTTAGCTTCTTTTTGGAGGATCTGTACAGGACTGCTAAAGGGGTGTTGAGATCTCCAACTACTATGGAAGTGGAGGAAATCAAGTTGCTCATGTCTGTTAGAGTTTCTCTTATAAATTGAGGTGTGTTGTGGTTGGGTGCATAAATATTAATAATTGAGATCTCATCATATTGAGTATTACCTTTAACAAATATGAAGTGTCCATCCTTATCCTTAATTATTTTGGTTGGTTTAAAGCCTATTGCGTCTGCAAACAGGATTGCAACGCCTGCTTTTTTCTGCTTTCCATTTGCCTGGAATATAGATGACCATCCCTTCACCTTGAGTCTATATTTGTCTTTTAATGTAAGATGCGATTCTTGGATGCAGCAGTTATCTGGCTTGAGTTTTTGTATCCAGTCCGCCAAACTATGCCTCTTTAGAGGACAGTTTAAACCATTCACATTAATTGAGAGTATTGATAAGCCTTTCGAGAGTCCGGTGGACATTTTTAATCCTTTCGCGACTGTGGAAGTTGGAATTTGATCAAAATTTTTGGGGTGGGTTTACTTTTGTGGTGGAGAATTACGCTGGTCTTTATGGAGGACAGGTCTAAAAATGTCCTGGAGAGCTGGTTTAGTTGTGGCAAATTTCTTCAACATGTGAATGTCATTGAAGTATTTAATTTCTCCGTCATAAATGAAGCTCAGTTTAGCTGGGTACAGGATCCTGGGTTGAAAGTTATTTTGTTTTAGGAGATTAAAATTCAATGACTATCCTCTTCTAGCTTGAAAGGTTTCAGCAGAGAGATCTGCAGTTATTCTGATATCCTTCCCCTTGTCAGTAATGGTTTCCTTTCGTCTGCTTGCTCCATTCTGTTACTGAGGGGTTCTACTGTGTTTCTCAGATCTTTGAGGGATGCAACTTCTTGTCTCAATGTGTCAAATTCTTTGGTCATTTGGTCTTTGAATCCGTTGAATTCTTGAGATAACTTTTGGAATTCTAATTCGATCTTATTTGCTATCCAGATCCCGAATTCACTTTCTGACATCTCAGCTATTTGTTTGGGCATGGGGTCTTGTGCTGTTTCTGTCCCATTGATCCTTGGGGGAGTTGATCTACTCTGATTATTCATATTGCCAGAGTTTTTCTGTTGATTTCGCCTCATGATTGCTTTTCACTGTTGCCTCTGGCTGTCCTCAGAGTTGGGGAGGTGTCTCTCCAAGATTAGACCCCAGCAGGATCACTCTATTGTTGTTGGATCTTTGTAGAGAGTGACCCTGTATAGTTCCTCTGGGGCTGCTCTAGCTAGGGAGTTCTGGTTGTGGAAGCAGCTCCAGTTTGTGACACACCCAGATCCAGCAACAGGGCTGGGGGTAGTGCGCACAGTTCCGGGAGTGCCAGGCGCCCAGTGACTTTGGCACAGAGAGCCCAAGGCTCCAGCAGTCTCTGGCCAGGAGAAGAGCTCTGCGCAGAGGCAGGGAGGCCTCCAAAGGGCATGCAGCTACCAGAGTCCCTGTCCAGATGAACGGGCTAGTGTGGAAGCTGGGAGGAGACAGGAGGGAGGACACAGGGTTGCGTGGCTCCCGCAGTTCCTGGTCAGGGAATGTGGAGGCCCGGTGGGTGCGGGTCACGGTACGGGGGTCGCTGCACAGCTCTTATGGAGGTCTGGGCGGCACCAAGCCCAGGAGTTTGAGGTTGCTATGAGCTGTGACGTCACGGCACTCTACCCAGGGCAACAGCCCAAGGCTCCAGTGTGCCAAAACCATCTCATTCTGCCCCTAAGGATTAAGGCTGTAAGGCAGCTCAGCCCCCGCCTTTAGGCTGCTCAGTCAGTAGGTTACTTTGACCCGCCCAATCCTTGCTCTGAGACCCTGAGGGCGGAGCTTGCTAGGGCAGTTCTTTCGCAATGGCTTCCTGCGCCCAGCTCAGTGGGTCAGTCTGGGGCCCCAGACAATGCCCAAAGTTCTCCACACTCCTGCTCAAGCTGTCCCCAAGGCAGTTCAACTGAGTGCCAAGTCCAAGAACACCGAAACGGTTCACAGGTAAGGTCTTTCCAGTTTGCAATCTCACTGCTGCTTGTACTTACGGTTGCCGGCGTGATTAGGTTGATTGAACACACGCAACCACTTGCCAGTTTTCCACTGTTTTTGTCCTCCTCTTGGGGTCCAGAAGTCCCTTGCTGGCTCCCTGTATCCTCAAAGGGATGATTATAGGCAGATCCCACTGGCCAGAGATGCCTGGAGTCGTGTCTCCCCAGACTCGCTGTTCCCAGTTGCAGGGAAGCTGTTACTCAGCTGCCATCTTTAATCTCTGCCCCGGTCATCGACTTTTAATCTCCTAAAACAAAATAACTTTCAACCCAGGATCCTGTACCCAGCTAAACTGAGTTTCATTTATGACGGAGAAATTAAATACTTCAATGACGTTCACATGTTGAAGAAATTTGCCATAACTAAACCAGCTCTCCAGGACATTCTCAGACCTATCCTCCATAAAGAACAGTGTAATCCTCCACCACGAAAGTAAACCCACCCAGAAAATTTTAATCAAATTCCAACTTCCATAGTCGCAAAAGGATTAAAAATGTCCACCGGACTCTCGAAAGGCTTATCAACATTCTCAATTAATGTGAATGGTTTAAACTGTCCTCTAAAGAGGCACAGGTTGGCTGACTGGATACAGAAACTCAAGCCAGATATCTGCTGCATACAAGAATCGCATCTTACATTAAAAGACAAATATAGACTCAAGGTGAAGGGATGGTCATCTATATTCCAGGCAAATGGAAAGCAGAAAAAAGCAGGCGTTGCAATCCTATTTGCAGACACAATAGGCTTTAAACCAACCAAAATAAGAAAGGATAAGGATGGACACTTCATATTTGTTAAAGGTAATACTCAATATGATGAGATCTCAATTA
Organism: Nycticebus coucang; assembly: GCF_027406575.1. Taxonomy (NCBI): domain Eukaryota; kingdom Metazoa; phylum Chordata; class Mammalia; order Primates; family Lorisidae; genus Nycticebus; species Nycticebus coucang. The sequence continues at coordinate 105,534,377 of NC_069787.1, forward strand.
TAATCTTTATGCACCCAACCAGAATGCACCTCAATTTATAAAAGAAACTCTAACGGACATGAGCAACTTGATTTCCTCCAGTTCCATAGTAGTTGGAGATTTTAACACCCCTTTAGCAGTGCTGGATAGATCCTCCAAAAAGAAGCTAAGCAAAGAAATTTTAGATTTAAACTCAACCATTCAACATTTGGACTTAACAGACATCTACAGAACATTTCATCCCAACAAAACTGAATACACATTCTTCTCATCAGCCCACAGAACATACTCCAAAATCAACCACACGCTAGGCCACAAATCTAACCTCAGCAAATTTTAAAAAATAGAAATTATTCCTTGCATCTTCTCAGACCATCATGGAATAAAAGTTGAACTCAATAACAACAGGAACCTGCATACCCATACAAAAACATGGAAGCTAAACAACCTTATGCTGAAGGATAGATGGGTTATAGACAAGATTAAGAAGGAAATCACCAAATTTTTCGAACAAAACAATAATGAAGACATGAATTATCAAAACCTCTGGGATACTGCAAAGGCAGTCCTAAGAGGGAAATTTATAGCACTGCAAGCCTTCCTCAAGAAAACGAAAAGAGAGGAATAACTTAATGGGACATCTGAAGCAACTGAAGAAGGAAGAACACTCCAACCCCAAACACAGCAGAAAAGAAATAACCAAAATGAGAGCAGAATTAAATGAAATTGAAAACAAAAGAATTATACAACAGATCAATAAATCCAAAAGCTGTTTTTTTGAAAAGATCAATAAAATAGATAAACCTTTGGCCAACCTAACCAGGAAAAAAAGAGTAAAATCTCTAATTTCATCAATCAGAAATGGTAACGATGAAATAACAACAGACCCCTCAGAAATTCAAAAAATCCTTAACGAATACTACAAGAAACTCTACTCTCACAAATATGAAAATCTGAAAGAAATCGACCAATACCTGGAAGCACACCACCTACCAAGACTTAGCCAGAATGAAGTGGAAATGTTGAACAGGCCTATATTAAGTTCTGAAATAGCATCAACTATACAAAATCTCCCTAAAAAGAAAAGCCCAGGACCAGATGGCTTTATGTCAAAATTCTATCAAACCTTTAAAGAAGAACTAGTACCTATACTACTAAACCTGTTCCAAAATATAGAAAAAGAAGGAATATTACCCAACACATTCTACGAAGCAAACATCACCTGGATCCCCAAACCAGGGAAAAGACCCAACAAGAAAAGAAAATTATAGACCAATATCACTAATGAATATTGATGCTAAATACTCAATAAGATCCTAACAAACAGAATCCAGCAACACATCAAAAAAATTATACACCGTGACCAAGTGGGATTTATACCAGGGTCTCAAGGCTGGTTCAATATACGTAAATCTATAAATGTAATTCAGCACCATATGATTCTTTCAATTGATGCAGAAAAAGCTTTTGAGAATATCCAGCATCCCTTCATGATCAGAACACTTAAGAAAATTGGTATAGAAGGGACATTTCTTAAACTAATAGAGGCCATGTACAGCAAACCCACAGCCAATATCGTATTGAATGGAGTTAAATTGAAATCATTTCCACTTAGATGAGGAACCAGGCAAGGCTGCCCATTGTCTCCATCGCTCTTAAACATTGTAATGGAAGTTTTAGCCATTGCAATTAGGGAAGAAAAGGCAATCAAGGGTATCTACATTGGGTCAGAAGAGATCAAACTTTCACTCTTTGCAGATGATATGATCGTATACCTGGAAAACACTAGGGATTCCACTACAAAACTTTTAGAAGTGATCAAGGAATACAGCAATGTCTCAGGCTACAAAATCAACACCCATAAATCGATAGCCTTTATATATACCAACAATAACCAAGCTGAAAAAACAGTCAAGGACTCTATTCCTTTCACAGTAGAGCCAAAGAAGATAAAATATTTGGGAGTATACCTAACAAAAGACGTGAAAGATCTCTACAAAGAGAACTATGAAACTCTAAGAAAAGAAATAGTTGAAGATGTTAACAAATGGAAAAACATACCGTGCTCATGGCTGGGAAGAATCAATATAGTTAAAATGTCTATACTACCCAAAGCAATATATAATTTTAATGCATTTCCTATTAAAGCTCTATTGTCATATTTTAAAGATCTCAAAAAAATAATACTTCGTTTTATATGGAATCAGAAAAAAACTCAAATAGCCAAAACATTACTCAGCAATAAAAACAAAGCAGGAGTAATCACGCTACCAGACCTGAGACTGTACTATAAATGCATAGTGATCAAAACAGCATGGTACTGGCACAAAAGCAGAGAAGTAGATGTCTGGAACAGAACAGAGAACCAAGAGATGGATCCAGCTACTTACTGTTATTTGATCTTTGACAAGCCAATTATAAACATTCAGTGGGGAAAAGATTCCCTATTTAACAAATGGTGCTGGGTGAACTAGCTGGCAACCTGTAGAAGATTGAAACTGGACCCACACCTTTCACCATTAACTAAGATAGATAGACTCTCACTGGATAAAAGATTTAAACTTAAGACATGAAACTATAAAAGTACTTGAAGAAAGTGCAGGGAAAACTCTTGAAAGAATCAGTCTGGGTGAATACTTTATCAGGAGGATTCTCCAGGCAATTGAAGCAGTATCAAAAATACACTACTGGGACATGATCAAACTAAAAAGCTTCTGCATAGCCAAGAACATAGTAAGTAAAGCAAGCAGACAGCCCTCAGAATGGGAGAAAACATTTGCAGGTTATACCTCTGATAAAGGTCTAATAACCAGAATCCATAGAGAACTCGAACATATTAGCAAGAAAAGAATACGTGATCCCATCTCAGGGTGGGCAAGGGAGTTGAAGAGAAACTTCTCTAAAGAAGACAGACACACGATGTACAAACACATGAAAAAAAAGCTCATCATCCTTAATCATCAGAGAAATGCAAATAAAAACTACTTTGACATATCACCTAACCGCAATAAGAGTAGCCCACATAACAAAATCCCAAAACCAGAGATGTTGGAGTGGATGTGGAGAAAAGGGCACACTTCTACACTGATGGTGGGAATGCACACTAATACATTTCTTCTGGAAGGATATTTAGAGAATACTGAGAGACCTAATAATAGACCTGACATTCGATTCTATAATTCCTTTACTAGGTTTATACCCAGAAGACCAAAAATCACAATATAACAAAGACATCTGTACCAGAATGTTTATTGCAGCCCAATTCATAATTGCTAAGTCATGGAAGAAGCCCAAGTGCCCATTGACCCACGAATGGACTAGCAAATTGTGGTACATGTATACTGTGGAATATTACACAGCCTTAAAGAAAGATGGAGACTTTACCTCTTTCATGTTTACATGGATGGAGCTGGAACATATTCTTCTTAGCAAAGTATCTCAGGAATGTAAGAAAAAGTATGCAGTGTACTCAGCTCTACTATGAAGCTAAATTATAGCTTTCACATGAAGGCTATAACCCAACTATATCACAAGACTATGGGGAAAGGGCTAAGGAAGGGGAAGGGAGGGGGGAGGTTAGGGTGGAAGGAGGGTAATGGGTGAAGCCATACCTACGATGCATCTTAGAATAGGTACAGGGGAAACTTACTAAATGCAGAATACAAATGCCTACATACAGTAACAAGAAAATGCCATGAAGGCTACATTGAACAGTTTGATGAGAATATTTCAGATTGTATATGAAACCAGCAAATTGTACCCCTTGATTGCACTAATGTACACAGCTATGATTTAACAATAAAAAAAAATAATAATTTATTAGACCAGGAAACAGAGGGAGAAACTGCCTCAAAAAAAAAAAAATATATATATATATATATAAAAAACTGAGTATTGACAAGACACCACAAGTACAAAATTCCACACCTGATCTCATATGACAGGTCATAGTCAAAACTTTGTTTTATGCACACAATTATTAAAAACATTCTATAAAATTACCTTCAGTTATGTGTATAAGAAGCAGATTAATTTTATGTTTAGACTTCGGTCCCATCCCTAAGGTATCTAATTATGCATGTACGAATATTCCAAAATAAAAAAAAAAAAAGAAATCCAAAGTCTGAAACACCTCTGGTCCAAGTGTTTTGGATAAGGGGTACTCAACCTGTAAAGCTCTGCAGTTAGACAGACTGGGTTTGAATCACAGGTTCTGCTCCATGGCCAGGAAATATCAATCTCCCTGTGCTTCAACTTCCTCATCACAAAGAAAAGCTTATGAAAGTACTTAGGTGAAGATTAGGAAAGTTAATACAGAGAGAATAGACAGCAGTGCCTAGCACCCAGGAGGAGAGAAGTGGTGATTAGAGTTGGTGACCAGCTATCCGTGTTAATTTAAGTAGTTATTTAACCTCTTGGAGCTTCAGTTTCCTTACTGAGTTTAAAATATCTGATAGGATTTTCAGGAGGTTAAAAGGTAATATATAAGTATTCAATAAATATTAGATTCTTTCCATGGCCTCCCAACAGTAGAGTCATCTGCCACATTACACATACCTCAGTCATAGCATATTAGTCTTGCACTTTACACCTGGTTATTCAAGTTGATCTCAATGAAATGGTCACTTGGTGAGTCTCATGTCCAACACTGGATCTTCACCTAGGTTTCAAAAAGATAAACAGATCAAAATATTAAAATGTTCAACCTCCAAGTAAAAATGGTTTTGTGTTAGTCCCAGAGCAAGAATCCATGGTACTGGAAATCACTAAAATGAAGCAGAAGCAACTGAAGTACAGGAAGTTCCTAGGTTATGAACAAGGTAGGTTCTTTAGGTTTGTTCTTAAATTGAATTTGCATGTAAGTTAGAATAGGTACATTTACCTCTTACCTATAATAGCCCCCATTTGTAAGAGCAAGTTGCACATTAGTTGGATGTTTGTAAGTGAGGGACCTAGTGTAATGGCCTCTGCTCATAAGTGCGAGTTATACATAAGTCAGATGTTGTACTCTAGGACCGCCTGTAATTGCTAACACAGTAGTCCCCCCAACAGTTTTGGCATCAGGGACCAGTTTCGTGGAAGACAATTTTTCCACAGATGGGGGTGTGGAACGAAGGCTCAGGTAGTGATGCTGTGCAGCCTGGTTTCTAACAGGCCATGGACCAGACCAGTACCAAGGCCCAGGGGCTGGGGTTTGAGGGGTGGAGACTGCAGCACTAAAGGTCTCCCTGGCTCACCATCAAATACTTCCTTCTTTTTCTTTCCCCCTTCCTGCTTTGTTGAAACATTTTGTTGGGTGTCCAAATCTAACAACTTCTCATCAATTCTGACTTTTGGCTTTAATACTAGGATACTCTCATTTGCAAGGCACTACAATAAAGCACTCTCAAACTATCACTGGTCACAAAAGCAAAGGCAGAAGGAAAACTACTACTTATTTGCACCTGTCAACAAAGCCCCCTTTTCAGAGGGCCCTTCTGTGAAATGTGCCAACAGTTTACAGCAGCCTTTTCCCCACTGCAGGCTGTGACAGGACACAGGACTTTGAAGATCACAGGTAGAGACCAAATGCTTCTTAGGGCTAATACAGATACCATTACATAGCTTTATATCAACTAAAGCTAATATGTAGCTTTAATTAGTGTCACAACACACGCATTTAAAGTAAGACTATGGGAGCAGGGGATAGTTTATACTTGGTTTGTACATAGCATACAAAGGCACGCATAGAAAAGCAAAACCACAATTGTATCTTCTGGCACTGTCCATGTTTTCCAAGAGCCTTCCAATCAAACTGCCCTTTATAGGACTGAAACCCCCATAAAATGCTCCCATGTAATATACTAAATATTAAAATTCAATTTTTTTTAACCACTATTGTAGGGCAAGATGGAAATAAACTATGGCTAGTAACTGTTCTTTCTCAAGTGAGTCACCAAAATTGGTGAGCTTTCTCAAAAGCATATATTTCAAATTACTGTAATAAATGGACGTATAATGCTTTCCAACTCTATTCTTTTTACAAAGGCATTTTATTTTGTAAATAAAATACTAGTTCTTTTTAAAGCTTATAACAATTCACATCGTTTTAAGGTAAAGGTACATGTTCGGAGTTATCCTCTTAACAGATCATTCAATAATTCTTGCTTCGCAGCCAGAGTCCGCTTGACCTGAATTCCCCTTCAGTTATCTTTCTTCTCTGTTGCTTCTTTTCTGTCTCCAGCTTTTGCTGTTTTGCTACCAACCTTTTCTTTTGGTATATTATCACTCCAGCAAATGCCAGGCAAACAAAGAATTAATGTTTTTGCTGCCAAGATACACAGCAGCAAGAAGACATGGCCAAGAACCCTCCAGTTCAAGGCAGACCAACTGTGAATTCACTTCTGATTAATGTAGCCTCCCCCACGCCCCAAAAAAAAAACAAGCACAGGAGGAGAGGGAGCTAGAAGGTCCGGAAGGTCAGATTCAGGGAGCTGGCAGTCTGATCCCAAGAGCCAGAAGACTCTGCATGAAGGACCTATACACTCTGATAAGTGACTTCCCTCTGAGCCTCCTTCTCATGCTGCCAGCCAGCACGCAATCCACAACTCCCACAATGCAGCCAGGGAAAACTGGTCTCTATTCTTTATTAAAGCAAAAGCTCTATTCTAAAAATGTGCCAACTTGCCATTTAATGTTCCTAAGAAAGAGCTGAATCTACCAAAAATAAAGAAAGGGAGTTAAGATGGGATGTCATCTCCACCAAATCATTCTGCCCCAGGACAGGTTACTTGAAGGACCAGAACATACCTCTCCTGCTTTGAAGCTAAAGCTGCCAGTAAAAACTTCTACGTCATAGGTTATGGGGGGGGGAGGGGAAGCAGAAAGAGGAATGGAGGGAGGGCGGTGGGGCCTTAGTGTGTGTCACACTTTATGGGGGCAAGACGTGATTGCAAGAGGGACTTTACCTAACAATTGCAATCAGTGTAACTGGCTTATTGTACCCTCAATGAATCCCCAACAATAAAAAAAAAAAAAAAAAAAAAAAAAACTTCTACGTCAGCCACTTCTCCCTAAAAAGTGAAGTGGGTGAGGCCAGGATCTACTTAGCAATATTTAAAGAAAAAAAAAAAAAAACTCATGCAGAAGATTGAAATCAATATGGGTAATGCTTACACAGTGTTTAACATTACTATGATTAAAAAATAAAGTGGAAATAAAAAAGAAACCCTGATTGGTCTCTACATGTTACCGGCCTCTCAGCCTCTGACATTTTTCACCTTGAAAGCATCAAATCAGACCTTGCATAAAAGTCAAAAGTTCCTCCTTGAATCCGGTATAAGCCTAATAACCGGGAGGAAAGGATACTCACCTACCCTATTCATGTAATCTCCCCCTTTTGCTCCGAGTCTTCACTGGCCAGACATCTCGGACACCTTGACAGGGAAAACCCGAGCGGCCCAGCCCAGGTGGACTCTTGTGGACGGAGTGATTACCTACGTCCCACCTACCCCAAAGCTAGTCTGTGCCAGGTCTGATTCTAAGGTTTACACTTACTGCCTCATTTAACACCATGTAAGGTAAGAACTGCCAGCTTTGGCAAACAAAGAAACCGAGGCCCAGAGACGTCAAATGAGAAGCCAAAGAGCACAAAGGCTGGGGAGCCGAACCAGGTTTGTCCGATCCCCAAACCCTTACTCGGACTTTTAATTAGCGCGAACCTGTCCCAGGCGGCTGCTCCCGTGGCCCTGACAACAATCAGCCTGACCATTCTTAGTGGCCAGGTGAGACCAAATCCAGGTAGTGCTCCAGGAGAGAGACGTAGCCAACTACCCTGTAAGCACCGAGCGCCACTCACCTTCCTCAGACACCGCCTCCCACCAGCAGCCCTCCCTCCCCGGCCCGCCTGGGATCGACTCGGGCCCCGCCTCTGCGACCGTTACGGCGCCGAGGGAGGCTGGCCAATCGAGCCCGAGCGCGTCAAGGGCCGGCCCAGCGCTGCCTCCGAACGTCCCAAGCGATTCTCTCTGGCCTCATGGGGAGGCTGGGAACGCCCCTTGCCCTCTGGTTGGCTCCGCTGCTTGGGGCGGGGCTTACCACGAACGCCGACCCGAGAGCGCCTGCGGTGGTGGGTATAGTCTCTGTCCTTTTAGCTTCCCTGTTGCTTTCGTGGAAGACATCAGAAATACGTATTTGTGGCTATAGGGCTACCTGCCACCACAGACTGCCCTCTCTACACTCTCCTCTCCCTCTGTGATTGATAGATCTTGCTGGGGACCAGTCAGCATGTTCTGGATGTTTCAAACCTGGCTGTGCCCTAGAGCAGCTGGCATTCAGAGGACCCCAATTAAGTTTGTTGATGACATTTCGCCCTCCCGTCGGCATTTTCCACATCTACGAACTCAGGCCCTACATCGGGCTCCGGAAATGCAACGATAGCTGACCGAAGATGCTCAACGTCTAGTTAGGGAAATAGGTGTATACTCTGAAATTTATTCAATGTGATAAGCGAGAGCAGAGGAGGATTACTTTAGGCTGTTTCTGAAGTCTTCCTAGGCCCATGGGGATCAACCCTGACAGGTGCAGTGGGATCACGTGGCACTTCTCCCCAGGTGATCTCAATGTGCAGTCAAACTAGAAAACCGCAACCCTAGAGAGAGCACCTAAGAATGATTCTTAACTGTAAGTGTGTGCCCCGGCAATACAGAGAGGAAAGATATTTAGAGGAAACTCCTTGTGAAAATTAAATAAGATAACGACTCCAAAGCACTTTTAGTATAATACCTAGCTCACAAATACCTAGCTCAGTAAACCTTCTATTTCAAAAATTATTTTTGTTGTAATTAAACCTGGGGCCCTTTGGTACAGTTCATATCCACCCTCCTCCAAAACCACAAGCCTGACACCCAAAGTATTAGCAAATACACGCATAAAGGAACTTATCGAAGGCTTCCTGAGGAATCTGAAGTGTGTTGCATCATCCATCGGAGAGGCAGAGAGAGAAAGACCCTAGGGGATGTGCTAAGGTGCTGGGACTTTAACCAGAAGGTGATGGGGAACCGTTGTTAGGTCTTCAAATGGAGTATAAAATGGAAAGATTGTTTGGCATCTTCAAGCTTAATTTTGTTGCACACTGATCTACAGATTTAAAAAAAAAATTGTTCCACAATCTACAAATATGATCACTGCTTTTTTTTCCACGAAAGAAAATAAGTCTTCTATTTCTCAGTCTAACAAATTTGAAATCTAAAACTGGAATCCCTGCCCACTATTTTAAAAAAATTACAGGGTGTTAAGTGATCCAAAAAATTCCTGAAGGAAAATCCACCTTCCACACATTTGACAGGAAGGGCAGGAGTCAGCTGTCTACCATCCTCATTTCATCTCATAGCCACATGATGTCGCTGTTGGCAGCCTTTCTTTTCTAATTGGTGAGAAGATGCGGGTCTGCTGTAGATGCCGGTCTCACGTGGCCAATAGGGATCTCCCAAGGAAGGCGTGAGCCAAGGTCTATCTCTCAGGAAGAGGTCCAAAAGAGAGAGCGTGTAGTGAAAATAAGATGGAGTCAGTAGGGCTAGGGCTGAGATGACACAGATTTAGACCTATGTGATCGTTACCTCATGTCTCCCATTCTTATTGTTTTGTAAATTCAGCTTTAACATGAAGGTGTATATTTGAGTAGGATAGGGTGATTGTTTAAGAGATTAACTGTTTTTTTCCACAGAATTTTTTTTATTTCAACATCCTAAGGGACAATCACAGAATTTTAACAGGGAACATGAAATACTCATATTCCATTACACCACATACGAAACAGAAATTGATAAAAAGCCTAGAATATTTCTCATGTTATAATTGCAGACACATAGCATTTAAAACTGAGAGATGAAAATACAAATGCAGGCTTAGACATTCAGAAACTATTAATTTCACTTGTTAATAAGATCCCAAATTCAGTTCCCTTACTTACGACTTAAGAGTAATGATTGCTGGAAATGCAGTCTCTCAACCCTCACTGGGCCACAAAGATTGGACCTTGGGCCTGGAACACTTCCTTACCAAGCACCATGCAATCTGTGTTGGCTTATTGCCTTGAATGAAATAGTTTCCCTGTAGTAAGCTCAATGAATGATCCTTTGCTAAGCATGCGTCATATGGCACCTAGCTATCTCTGTTCTCCATGGGGACAGGACAGGGTCCTTCTACGGCAGCTGAAGAGAGCACATAGCTAATTGCCCTGCACTGGTTGCTGGGAAAGAACTGCTGGCCATGGACTGGAGCTGATCTTGTCTCTTCTCTTCGTAAGTAAACTGTTGGTCCGTCTGCTGCTTGACTGTGTTATTTTGCACAGCTGTGATACAAAGATCAACAATCAGAAGGGTGTGAACTTCTATTCCTGGTGATTGGCATTGTGATGATCTTTGCTAAACTCTGCCCTGAGAGTTAACAATCAACACTTAGTGTTCTGTTCTGCTTTCCTGAACATTTCTTCATGGTATTTCTTCCTTTTCTTTTTCTTTTTTTTTTTTTTTACAAAACTATTGATTTATCTGTTCATTTGTCAAATGAGAGGGAAAGACTATCTTGTATTTGTAAGGTATTTGCCTGATTTAAAATTTTCACAGAGTGTCCATCAGAGATCTGCTGACTAATCTTTTCCTGGGATATCATTCTTCATTTTTTTCTTTTCTTTTTTCTGCTCCTCTTCCAATTCCTTTTCTACTTCCTCTTTTTTTTCTCCTCCCTTTCCTTGTCCTCCTGTCTCTTCTCTCCATTTATGCTCTTTCCTTCCTCTTCACTACAATTCCTATTTGATTGCTTTGGATTTTGATCCCAAGGCATAGCTGGTTTCTGTATAACAAGATCTTCCAGCCTTTGCTAATTTAGGTCCATTATTGTTTTGCTTTGGGTCTTTTCTCCTACAGGCTCTGTTTCATTTTTAAAGCTAAAAAAATTCTCAGCAGCAGATGGTTTTATGTCATTAAAGTCTGTATTCCAAACTTCAATTTCATTGCTATGGTTTTGTTCAAAATATGAAAAATAAAATATTTTCTTATCATTAAAAAATGTTCCAGTTACAGGCTTATTGAATTATCAGGGGTTTTTGAAGTATCAGGAGCTTTCTCCACTTTGAAAAGCTTTCTTCTCTTGGTTTCCATGACACCATCCTTTCCTGGGTTAAGATTTCTTTGGTCTAGCCGGGCGTTGTGGCGGGCGCCTGTAGTCCCAGCTACTCGGGAGGCTGAGGCAAGAGAATCGCTTAAGCCCAGGAGTTGGAGGTTGCCGTGAGATGTGTGATGCCATGGCACTCTACCGAGGGCCATAAAGTGAGACTGTCTCTACAAAAAAAAAAAAAATATATTTCTTTGGTCATTCCTTCTCTTTCCCCTTACTCTCCCAGACCTTGGGCTTTTTGAATCTAGATTAACTTTTTTTCTTTTGAGACAGAGTCTTACTATGTTGCCCTCAGTAGAGTGCTGTGGTATCAATTCTCTTGCCTTAGCCTCCCAAGTAGCTGGGAGTACAAGTGCCCACCACAACACCCAGCTATTTTTTTTTTTTTTTTTTTTTTTTTTGCTGCTGTTGTTGTTGTAGTTGTCATTGTTGTTTGGCAGGCCTGGGCTGGGTTTTGAACCTGCCAGCCCTGGTATATGTGGCCAGTGCCCTAGCTACTGAACTACAGGCACTGAGCCCAGATTAACTTTTAAATTAGAAATGTTGTTTTGGGTCATGGGTTATGTCAATTATTGTTTATTATGGGTCGTGAGTTATAATGATTATTGTTGTTTAAGTGTTAGTTACTGCTGTGTAAGATAAGAGTTAGCACGGTTCTTGTTTTTAACTTTTATGTATCAAATTGTGATTTTTGGAAAATGGAAGAACAGAACAGTCTTAAGAGAGGCTGCTCTCACTGTTCTCCAGAATTGTTGGCCTTCTGATAAATAAAATTTGGTGGACCTATCCCCATCTGTGCATACTGGCTAATAGTGACAGGCAGCCAACTCTCTTCCTCTGTTAACACAATAGCACAGCTCTTAGGCCTCAACATTTTCAGACTGGTGCTCAGCCTTCTTCCCAGCAGCTGGGGCCACAGTGAGTTTGCACTCAGTGTCTGCTCCGTGCAAACATGTCCCCACTCCACTCCACCCCCTGCCCTTTCCATACTTGAGTATTCACACTGACAGTGGTATGCAAATTTTCAACTCTCAAAACAGTCCCAGTGCTTGCTTTTTCCAGGACAATAGGGTAACTTTCCCACTCTCCTGAGTAGGGCTGCCCTCACTGTGGAGGCCAAGTATCTTTGGGTCAATTGGGATTATGCAAGTAATATAAAACCTGAGTCCAAGTGTCTTCTCAAACAGTATGAAGTTGATTATCTCACGTAACAGAAAGCCCAAACACAGGGTTGACTTTGAGATTGGTTAATTCAGTGATTCAACAAGTCACCAAGGACCCGGCTATTAGTTTCAGCTCTGCTCTAAACATTGGTGGGCTTCAAATTCATACTAAAGTGATTTTCCAGCTGCCCTCCAGGAACAAAGGGGACTACATACTTTCTTTTCTATCTAAAAACTTCTGGGTTTGTTTGTTTTCTTAGAGACAGAGTCTCCCTGTGTTGCCCAGGTTGGTCTCACACACCCTCAAGCTTCCTCCTGTCTCAGCCTCCCAAAAGCGCTGGGATTACAGGCATGAGCCACCATGCCAGGTCTTCTATGAAAATTTTTTACTGAACCATACTTATTCATTTATTTATTTATTATTATTTTTTGAAACAGAGTCTCAAGTTGTTGCGCTGGGTAGAGTGCCGTGGCATCACAGCTCAAAGCAACCTCTAACTCTTGGGCTTAAGTGATTCTCTTTCCTCAGCCTCCCAAGTAGCTAGGACTACAGGTGCCCACCACAACACTTGGCTATTTATGTTGTTGCAGTTGTCATTGTTTTTTTTTAGCTGGCCCAGGCCGGGTTTGAACCCGCCAGCCTGGTGTCCTACCCTCTGAGCTAAGGCACCACCTACTGAACCATATAATAATGGTTAAATCTGGGAAGTAGGAATACATATATTATTCTCTGTATTTTTCTATAGTTTTAAAATTTCTCAAGACAGGAAAAAATTTTTTTTTATTGTTGGGAATTTATTGAGGGCACAAAGAACCAGGTTACATTGATTGCATTTGTTAAAGACTCTCTTATACTTGTGTCCCGCCCCCAAAAGGTGTAACCACACCCTGTGACCCCCCAGTCCCCCTTTCCTTTCTCTGCTCTCCCCATCCCTCACCCCTACCCTCCCACCGTGTACTAGGTCATTAATTGTCCTCATATCAGAATTGAGTACAGAGGGCTCCATTACTTCTCCATTCTTGTGATAATTTACTAAGAATAATGTGTTCCACTTCCATCCCAGTTAATACAAAAGATGTAAAGTCTCCATCTTTTTTAGTGGCTGAATAGTATTCCACTATGGTATACATATGCCACAGCTTGTTAATCCATTCCTGGGTTGGTGGGCATTTAGGCTATTTCCACATTTTGGCAATTGTAAGTTGAGCTGCAATAAACAGTCTAGTGCAAGTGTTCTTATGGTAAAAGGATTTATTTCCTTCTGGGTAGATGCCCAGTAATGGGATTGCAGGATCAAATGGGAGGTCTACCTTAAGTTCCTTGAGGATTCTCTATACTTCCTTCCAAAAAGATTGTATTAGTTTTCAGTCCCACCAGCAGTGTAAAAGTGTTCCCTTCTCTCCGCATCCATGCCAACATCTGCATCCATGCCAACATCTGCAGTTTTGAGATTTTGTGATGTGGGTCATTCTCACTGGGGTTAGATGGTATCTCAGGGTGGTTTTGATTTACATTTCTCTAATAATTAGGGACAATGAGCATTTTTTCATATGTTTGTTAGCCATTTGTCTGTCTTCTTTAGAGAAGGTTCTATTCATCTCTCTTGCCCAGTGTTATAAGGGATTGTTGGCTTTTTTTATGTTGATTAATTTGAGTTCTCTGTAGATCCTAGTTATCAAGCTTTTGTCTGATTCAAAATATGCTAATATCCTTTCCCAATGTGTAAGTTGTCTATTTGCTTTGGTTGTTATCTCCTTAGCTTACAGAAGCTTTTCAGTTTAATGAAGTCCCATTTGTTTATTTTTGTTGTTGTTGCAATTGCCATGGAAGTCTTCCTCATAAAGTCTTTCCCCAACCCAATAGTTTCCAGTGTTTTTCCCACACTTTCTTTGAGGATTTTTATTGTTTCCTGCCTTAGATTTAGGTCTTTTATCCATCTTGAATCAATTTTTTTGAGTGGAGAAAGGCGTGGATCCAGTTTCAGTCTTTTACATGTGGATATCCAGTTCTCCCAGCACCATTTTATTGAATAGATATTCTTTCTCCCTGTGTATGTTCTTGTTTGGTTTATCAAAGAGTAGGTGCCTGTAAGATGTTAGTTTCATCTCCTGGTTTTCTATCTCTCTCTCTTTTTTATTTTTGAGATAGAGTTGTTAGCCATTTGTCTGTTTTCTTTAGACATAGCTCACAGAAAGCTCAAACTCTTGGGCTTAAGCGATTCTCTTGCCTCAGCCTCCCAAGTAGCTGGGACTACAGGTGCCCACCACAACACCCAGCTATTTTTTTGTTACAGTTGTCATTGTTGTTTAGCTGGCCCAGGCTGGGTTCAAACCCACCAGGCTCAGTGCATATGGCCGGTGCCATAACCACTGTGCTACGGGCACTGAGCCATCTCCTGGTTTTCTTCTTTTTCTTTTTTTTTTTGTAGAGAGAGAGTCTCACTTTATGGCCCTGGGTAGAGTGCCGTGGCCTCACACAGCTCACAGCAACCTCCAACTCCTGGGCTTAAGCGATTCTCTTGCCTCAGCCTCCCGAGTAGCTGGGACTACAGGCGCCCGCCACAACGCCCGGCTATTTTTTGGTTGCAGTTTGGCTGGTGCCGGGTTTGAACCCATCACCCTCGGTATATGGGGCCAGCACCTTACTGACTGAGCCACAGGCGCCGCCCCATCTCCTGGTTTTCTATTCAGTTCTAGATGTCTGTCTCTATTTTTGTGCCAATACCATGCTGTTTTGATTACTATAGCCTTGTATGTAGTACAGCCTAAAGTCTGGTAGGCAGATGCCCCTGGCTCTGTTTTTATTACTAAGAATTGTTTTGGCTATACGGGTTTGTTTTTTTTTTTTATTCCATACAAAACAAAGAATTGTATTTTCCAAGTCTGAAAGTAAGATGTTGGTATTTTAATAGGGATGGCACTGAATCTGTAGATTGCTTTGGGAAGTATAGACATTCTAACAATGTTGATTCTTCCCAGCCATGAGCATGGTATGTTTTTCTATTTGTTAATTCTGCTATTTCTTTTCTTCGGAGTTTGTAGTTTTCTTTATAGAGGTCCTTCACCTCTTTTGTGAGATATATTCCTAGGTATTTCATTTTCTTTGATGCTACTGGGAAGGGTACTGTGTCTTTGATTACCTTGTCATCTTGGCTGTTTTGGCATATAGAAAGGCTACTGATTTTATATCCTGAGATGTTACTGTATTTTTTGATCACTTCTGGCAGTCTTGTGGTTGAGTCTTTGGGATTTTCTAAGTATAAGATCACAGCATCAGCAAAGAGGGAGAGTTTCACTTCCTCTGCCCCCATTTGGATGCCCTTTAGTTCCTTCTCTTGCCTGACTGTATTGGCTAGAACTTCCAGCACTATGTTGAACAGTAGTGGTGATAGAGGAAAACCTTGTCTTGTTCCAGTTCTGAATGTAAAAGTTTTCAGTTTTACTCCATTCAGTATAATATTAGCTGTGGGTTTGTCATAGATTGCTTCCATCAGTTTAAGAAACGTGCCACCAAGGCCTATATTCTTCAGAGTTCTAATCAGAAAGGGATGTTGAATTTCATCGAATTCTTTTTCTGCATGTATTGAGAGGATCATACGGTCTTTGTTTTTGCTTCTGTTGATATAAGACAGAAAAATTTTAAAGTCTTGACCAATTTGAGCCATGAGCCTATACTGCCTTCCTGTTGCTCTAACTAGGGCTGCATCTATAAATTCCACTCTTCAAATAATTCATACCAAAACCTATTTTCTCCTGAAATTGTTGAAGTCTTTCTGGTTGGAAGTTATACAGAATTGTCTGGATTGGCTGTTTCTTCACTTTCTGTGTTTGTGTAGCTAAAGCCACAGCCTCTTCGTATTGAGAAGAGGTACCTAAGCAGTAGCAGCCTGGCCAACAGCAGGAGATGTGGTTACTGGCACTGGTTCTCATTCTCAACTCTCTGAGGTTAGCTCCGCAGCCAGGCCCTTAGCTTGTTTCTAAAGTATTGATGCCTCTTCTTTGAACATATAAACAATGATCATCCTGGACCAATACTGGAAAGGGACATGGAAAATTTCAAATCTGTAGTTATCAGATGTACGTTAATTTTCCTTTTATTTTGGTTTCCATCCATGCTGTTTAAAAAGTTCAGAAAATCAGTCAATCCATTAATAAGTCCCTTTACCAAAAGAAGATCCACTGAAAACATGGACTATTGTGAATGAAAGGGTTTTTAGCTGCTTTATTAAAATAAATCATTGGTGTTTATGGGCAAGTTGGTGAGAGGCAATTTATGAGGTTAGAATAGCAACTGTGTACTTTCTGGGAAACAAGGAAACAATATGAGAGTAAGAATAAAGTCAAAAGCATGATCAGCCTAAACAAGTACATTTTGTACTCAAGTTCAATATCTTTCACAGTATTCTGTTCAGATGGTATTTCTTTCCATAACGGTTCTTCAGGTAGCAGATAACTATTCCTATCTCAGATGTCCTGGGCCTATGGAATGAGTAGATGTACAAAGTGGCCCAAACTGGAATTGTTCTCAATTCCAGACATCCCAGGAACAATACCCAAAGAGGAAACAGTGGCACAGAACAAGCCAGTGAGGAATCAGGGACTGCCTTGGCTGTTCTGGATGCAGACTTAGGCATGCCTCATGGATGGGATAAACCCCACTGTACTCTAAGACTCCTAGGCAGAGAGGTTCTCTAGGCCTCTAAGAGTAGGCCCAGAGTTTTCTTCAAGGACAATTAATATTTTCCATGAACTTTGTTAACATGAACTTTGTTAACATGAACTTTTCAACCCCCACAGGCCAGGCCCCACATCTTGGCCCTGCAACTTCTGAGGGCTTTGGGTCTCTTTGTAAAATGAGGTAAATATAATGACTGGATGGTTGTGAGAACTAGTGGAAATGGCATAGGCACATAGCAAGCGTTCAGTAAATCACACCTTATTGGTTTCAAGTTTTATAAGCAAACATGATCCTTCTTTAAGCAATATCTTTGAGCTTCTCCCCAGATTTCCTGGTCCTAGCCCAATGACTGATGATTGTTTCTCAGAAGAACTAAGGAATGGGAAAAAGAAATCCGTTAGCTTCGTCCCATCTCTGGGAATTTCCACTCTGGAGCCTTTTACCTGTCTCCCTTGATTCATTCTTTCAACAATCACTATGTTCAAGACACTGCTGCAGAAGAAAATACAGATATGAAAGTCTTTGTCTTTCATGAACCCTCACACGGCAGAGGGTCAAACAGGCTTCCACAGCCTCTTTTATAAGGGCACTAATCCCATTTATAAGGACAGAGCCCTCATGCCCTAACCACCCCTAAAGCCCACCCCTTGGTACTATTACACTGGGGATTAGGTTTCAACATATGAATTTGTGGGAAACACTCAAACCATAGCAGCCCCAAATCTGCTGGGCCTAAGAAGCGCTTCATCATCCCTTAACATGTGTCTATTCTATTGCTGGGCTCCTACGCCACAAGGCACCACTAAGCGCTCTCCTCAGATGGGCCAGTCAACAACTTTTCTCACTCTCCGCAGGTGAGAATCAAGGCCACCTGAAACACTATCCAGGTCTGCTCTTCATTCATACATTCAACAAATATTTATCAGAGTATCAAACCCATAGTGCAATAGATGTGGGAAATGAAAGATGGAGAGCCCAAGGTCCCTGCCTCCATAGATTTCAGTCTAGAATTGTTACACATGAGGTCTGACAAGTTTATGAA
Source organism: Nycticebus coucang (assembly GCF_027406575.1). NCBI lineage: Eukaryota > Metazoa > Chordata > Mammalia > Primates > Lorisidae > Nycticebus > Nycticebus coucang. The sequence goes on from NC_069787.1 coordinate 105,552,393, forward strand.
CTCATCCTAGAAAAAGTGCAACCTACCTCACTGCTGAATAGCATGACAGTTACCTTTGAAGTACTCCACTTGGGAAGCTATTCACTAGTGGCTAGTTCATTTTTTAAAGCAACTTTGGAACCCCTTTTCTGAAATGGCCATCAGAGCTGTCATTTCATTACCTTTGATGTCCTGAATATCATCAAAATGTTTTCTTTTCAGGCTCCGCGTCCATAGCACAGTGGTTATAGCACCGGCCACATGCACCACTGCTGGCGGGTTTGAACCCCGGCAGGGCTAGCTACAAGGACAACTGCAACAGCAACAGCAACAACAACATAGCAGGTGTCGTGGTGGGCGCCTGTAGTCCCAGCTACTTGAGAAGCTGAGGCAAGAGAATTGTTTCAGCCCAAGAGTTTGAGGTTGCTGTGAGCTGAGACTCGGCGGCACTGTACCAAGGGCAACATAGTGAGACGCAGTCACGGGGGGAAAAAGTTTTCCTTTCAATATTTCCTTTATCTTTAGAGGGTAAAGAAAAAAGTAATTGGGGGCCAGATCAGGTGAGTAGGGAGGGTGTTCCCCTCCTGTGAGCTGGTACATTGTCCTGATGTAAGAACTATGTTTACATGGTCTGTTACGCATCTCACAGTCAACTGACAATTTTGATGCACAATTCAACAAATTTTTGTCAGTTTTATTTCTGGCCATCCTGACCTCTCCATCACTGCCATTTTGTTCACGGCATTATTCTCATAGACTTGGACTAAGACGTCCCGGATTTCACTTCCGCTCTTGCCAAGTTTAACGAATGTTTTTTCCTCGCTCTAATTCAAGCACCGCCATTCTTCAAGGGCACACAAAACAAGCAACAGCAATAATGGACGCAGCAAGACACTGCCACGCACCCATGCCAACACAGCTGTGAGATACTGATACATCGAAGTTATGAAATCTTCCAAGCTGTTTGTACAGTGCTGCCACCATAAGCGCATAGTGGCAAGTTCCCAAACTTAATTGTCAGACTTCTGTTAAGCAAAAATTACAGAAATAATCGCACACCCTGAAGGAAGCAAGAAAGAATTCCAAGTGCTGCTAGTCTTACCAGCCAGGATAGTTTTCCTTAAGAAATTAGATTTGAACAATTACAGTAACAGAATGGAAGTTAACTAAGGGAAACTGAGTTAACTATGGGAGAGGGCGTCCAGGCAGGAGGAGCATTTGCAGAGGCCCTGGGTACGGAACTCGCACCCAAGCAGGCAGGCGCCCAATCACACCTGGGGCTTCATGTCCCCCTAAACGAGTTTGGCTCTTTAAGCTAAAGGAGTAATGAGACTCCAAGAAAGAGATTTTAAGGAGCGAATGCCAGGTACCTTCCCCATGGTTTCAGAAAGGGCGCTGGGGCTGCTTTTGCCCACCAGGCATCCCCGGCGTCCATCCCGGCGGAATGAGCGGTGCAGTGCGGGACTCGGTAACGTTTCGGTCGGGCTGAGGGAGGCCCGAGCCGAGTCGCGGACTGAGCCCGCCAAGCCAGGCAGCGGGCGGGAGCTGGGCCTGTGGGGCGGAGAGGCGGTGGCCGCCAGCGCTGGGCGCCCCGGGGGACCCGAAGCGCGACCGACAGTCGGCGCGTTTGGTACTGGCGGCCGCAGAGTTCAGCTTCCGCGCCGCCTGCGCCTGTTCGCCGTGGAGGGAGCAAGGCCGCGGCCGGGCTACGTCGCCGAGGCGGAACCCACCGGTTGCTTGGTGCGGCCGCGCCGCAGAGCCTCCCACGACGCCCAGGTGAGACCGCAGCCCGGGTGGGCCCGGGCCCGACCTGTGCCCGCCTCCGCGCCCCGGAGCCCCTGCGCGCAGCCCCGGCGGCCCACGCCCTCGGCCCCGCTGCGGCTGCGGCAGCCGCCATCTCGCGGCGGCCGGCGGCGTCTGTGTGGTCGGTGAGCTCCGCCGGGCGAGGCGCGGGGCCTTAGCGGGGTGAGTTCCGGACAGCCCCTGGCGGCCGCCGGTTATCCGGGACCCGGGGACGGCCCTCCGCTCGCCGCGGGGTGGGAGTGAGGTGGAGGCGGAGGTGCGGCGGGCGCGGAGCGCGGGGCCCGGGGCCGAGGCCGTCCCTCTGTCCTACCCCGCCAGGCCTGCGACTGGCCGCGCTGGCCTCTCGCCTGTTCACAGTCTATAAAGATAATGTCTTTGTTGGAAACGTGGATCAAAATGGCACAAGAGAGGAAGCAAATCAGCCGTACCCCTGCTCTCCAAGACGAGCCAGGCTAACATTAAGATGTATTTCCTTCCAGTCCGTTTTACCAGTAAGTGTGAGCAGAATTTATTGTTGCAGACCCTAGATCATAAAGTGCTGTAAATTGGCCCGTTTCTCCTAATAATACATCACGTGCATTTTACCCGTGGCTGTAAATGTTTTTCTACATCCTTGTTATGGGCTGCACTGCACTCGGCATTTCTGTGTGCCAAGACCACAGTCGCAGCCAGCCCTGGCACCTGGCTTGCGCTTTGACTGGACTGTGGTTTACTGGAGTCTGTCTCTGATGGTGAGCAGTTTTTAGTTATTACAAAAAGTAATTAATTGAGCATAGTTCCATCTGTTTGGGGGGGGTGTGTGATTATTTGTTTAAAATGAATCTTCCTTAAGGCTTCTAGTATAGATTGTGAAATGGCTCTCTGAAAAATTAATCTCATTTTTGCCTCTCCTGTAAGTAGCATTTGGGAATATGTGGCTGAAGAAGCTTCTGCTGACTCTGAGGCCCCGTGTTCTCCAAGGGGCCCTTCATACAGTGTTTACACCTGTTGAGCAAATGACTTGCCTCATTGGCTGGCCCTTCCTGGTGCTTTTGCTGAAAAGGGAATTTTGAGCATCTGAGTTGCTACTGTTATTTTAGTAATTTTTCAGCTGACTTGTTCATCTTGGACAAATCACTGCACTCCCCCACAGGGCTCTGAAACATGGGCGCTTGGTTGTTAGGGAAGAGATTTGAAAAGATTACGCTGATGGGTAAGTCATGAGATATGCAAGAAGTGTTCTCTGAAGACATGTAAAAACTTTTCAAGTGCTTGACCTCATCTCCATCAGTGAAAATAAATGGAATTTGTTTTCCCACATTTTTCATTTACACTTAAAAATCTCTGTGCAAAAATAGAGGGTTGTTTTGGTACTTAACCATTTTTCAGTTTGGTCACATAATCTTGAAAATTAAATGTATGCATTTTCTTTTTTTTTTTTTTTATTGTTGGAGATTCATTGAGGGTACAATAAGCCAGGTTACACTGATTGCAATTGTTAGGTAAAGTCCCTCTTGCAATCATGTCTTGCCCCCATAAAGTGTGACACACACCAAGGCCCCGCCCACCTCCCTCCTTCCCTCTGTTTCCCCCCCCATAACCATAATTGTCATTAATTGTTCTCATATCAAAATTGAGTACATAGGATTCATGCTTCTCCATTCTTGTGATGCTTTACTAAGAATAATGTCTTCCACGTCCATCCAGGTTAATACGAAGGATGTAAAGTCTCCATTTTTTTTAATGGCTGAATAGTATTCCATGGTGTACATATACCACAGCTTGTTAATCCATTCCTGGGTTGGTGGGCATTTAGGCTGTTTCCACATTTTGGCGATTGTAAATTGAGCTGCAATAAATAGTCTAGTACAAGTGTCCTTATGATAAAAGGATTTCTTTCCTTCTGGGTAGATGCCCAGTAATGGGATTGCAGGATCAAATGGGAGGTCTAGCTTGAGTGCTTTGAGGTTTCTCCATACTTCCTTCCAGAAAGGTTGTACTAGTTTGCAGTCCCACCAGCAGTGTAAAAGTGTTCCCTTCTCTCCACATCCACGCCAGCATCTGCAGTTTTGAGATTTTGTGATGTGGGCCATTCTCACTGGGGTTAGATGATATCTCAGGGTTGTTTTGATTTGCATTTCTCTAATATATAGAGATGATGAACATTTTTTCATGTGTTAGCCATTCGTCTGTCGTCTTTAGAGAAAGTTCTATTCATGTCTCTTGCCCATTGATATAAGGGATTGTTGGCTTTTTTCATGTGGATTAATTTGAGTTCTCTATAGATCCTAGTTATCAAGCTTTTGTCTGATTGAAAATATGCAAATATCCTTTCCCATTGTGTAGGTTGTCTCTTTGCTTTGGTTATTGTCTCCTTAGCTGTACAGAAGCTTTTCAGTTTAATGAAGTCCCATTTGTTTATTTTTGTTGTTGTTGCAATTGCCATGGCAGTCTTCTTCATGAAGTCTTTCCCCAGGCCAATATCTTCCAGTGTTTTTCCTATGCTTTCTTGGAGGATTTTTATTGTTTCATGCCTTAAGTTTAAGTCCTTTATCCATCTTGAATCAATTTTTGTGAGTGGGGAAAGGTGTGGGTCCAGTTTCAGTCTTTTACATGTAGACATCCAGTTCTCCCAACACCATTTATTGAATAGGGAGTCTTTCCCCCAAGGTATGTTCTTGTTTGGTTTATCGAAGATTAGGTGGTTGTAAGATGTTAGTTTCATTTCTTGGTTTTCACTTCGATTCCAAGTGTATATGTCTCTGTTTTTGTGCCAGTACCATGTTGTCTTGAGCACTATGGCTTTGTAGTACAGACTAAAATCTGGTATGCTGATGCCCCCAGCTTTATTTTTGTTACAGAGAACTGCCTTAGCTATACGGGGTTTTTTCTGGTTCCATACAAAACGCAGAATCATTTTTTCCAAATCTTGAAAGTACGATGTTGGTATTTGGATAGGAATGGCATTGAATAGGTAGATTGCTTTGGGAAGTATAGACATTTTAACAATGTTGTTCTTCCCATCCATGAGCATGGTATGTTCTTCCATTTGTTAATATCCTCTGCTATTTCCTTTCTGAGGATTTCATAGTTTTCTTTATAGAGGTCCTTCACCTCCTTCATTAGGTATATTCCTAGGTATTTCATTTTCTTTGAGACTATGGTGAAGGGAGTTGTGTCCTTAATTAGCTTCTCATCTTGACTGTTATTGGTGTACACAAAGGCTACTGACTTGTGGACATTGATTTTATATCCTGAAACATTACTGTATTTTTTGATGACTTCTAGGAGTCTTGTGGTTGAGTCTTTGGGGTTCTCTAAGTATAAGATCATGTCGTCAGCAAAGAGGGAGAGTTTGACCTCCTCTGCTCCCATTTGGATTCCCTTTATTTCCTTGTCTTGCCTAATTGTATTGGCTAGAACTTCCAGCACTACGTTGAATAGTAAAGGTGACAGAGGACAACCTTGTCTGGTTCCAGTTCTAAGAGGAACAGCTCTCAGTTTTACTCCATTCAGTAAAATATTGGCTGTGGGTTTGTCATAGATAGCTTCAATCAGTTTTAGAAATGTGCCACCTATGCCTATACTCTTCAGTGTTCTAATTAGAAAAGGATGCTGGAGGGCGGCACCTGTGGCTCAGTCGGTAAGGTGCCGGCCCCATATACCGAGGGTGGCGGGTTCAAACCCGGCCCTGGCTGAACTGCAACAAAAAAATAGCCGGGCGTTGTGGCGGGCGCCTGTAGTCCCAGCTACTTGGGAGGCTGAGGCAAGAGAATCGCTTAAGCCCAGGAGTTGGAGGTTGCTGTGAGCTGTGTGATGCCACGGCACTCTACTGAGGGCCATAAAGTGAAACTCTGTCTCTACAAAAAAAAAAAAAAGAAAAGGATGCTGGATTTTATCAAATGCTTTTTCTGCATCTATTGAGAGGATCATGTGATCTTTATTTTTGCCTCTGTTAATATGGTGGATAACGTTTATAGACTTGCGTATGTTAAACCAGCCTTGCATCCCTGGGATGAAGCCTACTTGATCATGATGAATGACTTTTTTGATGATAAGCTGTAATCTATTGGCTAGGATTTTGTTGAGAATTTTTGCGTCTATGTTCATGAGTGAGATTGGTCTGAAATTCTCCTTTTTGTTTGGGCTTTTCCTGGTTTTGGTATCAGGGTGATGTTTGCTTCATAGAATGTGTTGGGGAAGATTCCTTCTTCCTCAATTTTTTGGAATAATTTCTGCAGTACAGGAATAAGCTCTTCCTTGAAGGTTTGATAGAATTCTGGAGTGAAGCCATCTGGACCAGGGCATTTTTTGGTTGGAAGATTTTTTATTGTTTCTTTGATCTCAGTGCTTGAAATTGGTCTGTTCAGGAGCTCTATTTCTTCCTGGCTGAGTCTAGGGAGAGGGTGTGACTCCAAATATTGATCCATTTCTTTCACATTGTCAAATTTCTGGGCATAGAGTTTCTGGTAGTATTCAGAGATGATCTCTTGTATCTCTGTGGGATCCGTTGTTATTTCCCCTTTATCATTTCTGATTGAGGTTACTAGAGATTTTACTTTTCTATTCCTCGTTAGTCTGGCCAATGGTTTATCTATTTTATTTATTTTTTCAAAAAACCAACTCCTTGTTTCATTAATTTTCTGAATGATTCTTTTGTTTTCAATTTCATTGATCTCTGATTTGATTTTGGATATTTCTTTTCTTCTACTGAGTTTAGGCTTAGATTGTTCTTCTTTTTCCAATTCCATAAGATCTCTTGTGAGATTGTTGATGTGCTCTCTTTCTGTTTTTCGAATGTAGGCATCTAAAGCGATGAATTTTCATCTCAAAACTGCTTTTGCAGTATCCCACAGGTTTTGGTAGCTTGTGTCTTCATTGTTGTTATGCTCAAGGAAGCTAATGATTTCCTGTTTTATGTCTTCCTTCACCCATCTGTTATTCAACAGAAGATTGTTTAGTTTCCGTGCCTTTGGGTGGGGTCGAGCATTTTTGTTAGAGTTGAGTTCCACCTTTAGTGCCTTATGGTCTGAGAAGATACAAGGTAAAATTTCAATTCTTTTGATTCTGTTGATATTTGTTTTGTGTCCCAGGATATGATCAATTTTGGAGAATGTTCCATGCGGTGATGGGAAGAATGTATATTTCTTTATCTTTGGGATGGAGTGTTCTATATGCGTCTATCAAGCACTGTTGTTCTAGGGTCTCATTTAAGTCTCTTATATCCTTGTTTAATTTCTGTTTAGAGGATCTGTCCACCTCTGTAAGAGGAGTGTTAAGGTCCCCTGTTATTATGGTATTATCAGATATCATATTGCTCAGACTGAGTAAGGTCTGTTTCAAGAATCTGGGAGCATTTAAATTGGGTGCATAGATATTTAGAATTGAAATGTCTTCTTGTTGTATTTTTCCCTTGACCAATATAAAGTGACCATCTTTGTCTTTTTTTACTTTAGTTGCTTTAAATCGACATGTATCTGAAAATAAGATTGCAACTCCTCTTTTCTTCTGAATTCCATTTGCCTGAAAAATTGTCTTCCAACCCTTGACTCAGAGCTTTAATTTGTCTTTTGAAGCCAGGTGTGTTTCTTGCAGACAGCAAATGGATGGCTTGTGTTTTTTAATCCAGTCAACCAATCTATGTCTCTTCAGTGGGGAATTCAAGCCATTAACATTTATTGAGATAATTGATAAGTGTGGTAGTATTCTATTCGTCTTATTTGGTGAGAGTCCATTGCTTAGTTTTATCTTTTGCATCAGTGTGGAGGTTTGGTTCTGTCCTTTAATTTCTGAGTTCTTACTTTGCTGCTGATCCATTGTGGTGGTCAGTGTGCAGAACAGGTTGAAGTATTTCCTGTAGAGCTGGTCTTGTTGTGGCGAATTTCCTCAATGTTTGTATATCCGTAAATGATTTGATTTCTCCGTCAATTTTGAAGCTTAGCTTAGCAGGGTATAGAATTCTGGGCTGAAAATTGTTCTGTTTAAGTAGATTAAAGACCATTAAAGACCATTGTCTTCTTGCTTGAAAAGTTTCATTAGAGAAGTCTGCGGTCAATCTGATGGATTTGCCCCTGTAGGTCAACTGGCGCTTACTCCTGGCAGCTTGCAGAATCTTTTCTTTTGTCTTGACTTTGGACAGGTTCATCACAATGTGTCTTGGAGAAGCTCAGTTAGAGTTGAGGCAACCTGGGGTCCGATAGCCCTCTGAAAGCAGTGTGTCAGAATCTTTGGTGATATTTGGGAAATTTTCTTTTATAATATTCTCTAGTATGGCTTCCATTCCTCTGGGGCATTCTTCTTCCCCTTCTGGAATTCCTATAATTCGTATGTTGGAACGTTTCATAAAGTCCCATAATTCTGACAGTGAACGTTCTGCTTTCTCTCTCTTATTTTCTGCCTCTTTTACTATCTGAGTTATCTCAAGAACTTTGTCTTCTACCTCTGAAATTCTTTCTTCTGCATGGTCTAACCTGTTGCTGATACTTTCCATTGCATCTTTAAGTTCCCTGATTGACTATTTCATTTCCTTCAGCTCTGCTATATCCTTTTTATATTCTTCATATCGTTCATCTCTGATTTGATTCTGTTTTTGGATTTCCTTTCGGTTATTTTCCACTTTATTAACAGTTTCCTTCATTGTTTCCATCATTTCTTTCATTGTTTTCAACATGTGTATTCTAAATTCCCTTTCTGTCATTCCTAACATTTCTGTATAGGTGGAATCCTCTGCAGTAGCTACCTCATGGTCCCTTGGCGGGGTTGTTCTGGACTGGTTCTTCATGTTGCCTGGAGTTTTCTGCTGATTCTTCCTCATGGGTGATTTCTTTTATCTGTTTCCTTGCCCTAATTTTCCTTTCACTTCCTCTTGCTCTTTAAGTTCTCGTGCCTGTGGACTAAGGGTTACAGGACCAGAAGGGTGAGAAGGTTTAAGAGCAAAAAAGGGATGAAAGAAAGGAGGACCGAGTGATAAGGAAAAAAAAAAGAAAAATAGAGAAAGGAGAGGGGGTGGGTAAAAGGAATATTGACAAAAAGAAGAGAGGCACAGAAAGAGGGAAACAGAGCAATATAGGTGTACAGTAGGGTACTTTGATGCAACCTTAAAAAAAAAACCACCTTCTGGGGGTGCCCAGTTGGGTGGTTCCCTTGAGGTCAGCAGCTCTTTGCTAACCTGATCAGACACAGTACCCCACCTCCACCAAGTAGAGAGGAAAGACAAAAATGCTATAAATCAAACCAAAACAAGCAAACAGAAAACTTTACGGGATAAAATTGGCTGGAAAAACCAAATAATAGCAGTAGAAACACTAACAAAAATGAAGTTCTAATTATTGAAATAGGCAGCAATGGGAAATTATAATTAAACTAGAAAAATTGAGAAAGAAAAAGGATCTGTATGGAAAAGGTTGAACTTAAAAAACAAAACAACAATCCACAACATCAAAATAAACAAAAAAAAAACAACCAAACCAAAAAAAAACACAACCAAAAACAAAGCAGTATGTATATGTTATTGAATATTGTCTGGGCAACACGTGGTCTTCTGGGGTATGAGATGTTAATCACAGTTGTGATACGACTGGAGGCTGCTAGTTTCTCAAACCCCAGCAGGTAGACACCCTAAATCTCTCTTCAGCCCACTTAAAAGGCACTTTGAACTTGTTCACTTACTGAGCAGAAGCTTTCTCAGGGAAGTGCTTGTCGCTGGAATCATTGCTGAAGTGGCTATCCACTTACCCTGTGTGCCAAAACCGGTCTCACTCTGCCCCTGAGGGTTAGGGCTGCAAGGCGGCTGAGACCCCGCCCTTAGGCTACTTGGTCGCTGGGTTACCAGCTCCCACCCAATTCCAGCTCTGCTACCCTGAGGGCGGAGCTTGCCGGGGCATAGATCGCTCACAATGTCTGCCTGTGACCCAGAGCCAAACACTATTAGCTCCGTCTGGCTCAGCGGCTCAGACTGGGGCCCTAGACAAAGGCCAAAGTTCTCCGCACTCCCACTCAGGCTCTCCCCAAGGCAGTTCAGCTGAGTGCCAAGTCCAAAGACACCAAAACAGTTCACAGGTAAGGCCTTTCTGGTTTGCAGTCTCGCTGCTACTGAACTTACAGTTGCGGGCGGGTTTAGACGGATTGAACACACGCAACCACTTGCCGGTTTTCCACTGTTTTAGTCCTCCTCTTGGGGTCCAGAAGTCTCTCGCTGACTCCCTGTATCCTCTCAGGGGTGATGATAGGCAGATCCCACCAGCCAGAGATGCCTGGAGTCCTATATCCCCAGACTCACGGTGCCCAGATGCAAGGAAGCTGTTACTCGGCTGCCATCTTGCTCCGCCTCTCCTAAATGTATGCATTTTCTTTCTCCCAAATTTTAAACTAAAACCTTCCTTTCTGCCCATCTGCTGAGGCTAAAACCCTATTTCTTTAGTACTGTTCTGTCCTGTGCTGCTTCCTTCTACAAGAACGTGCCTATTGTATTATAATCATCTTTTTTTTTTAATTTTATTTTGAGATAGAGTCTTACTCTGTTGTCCAAGCTAGAGAGCTATGGCATCAGCATAGCTTACAGCAACCTCAAAACCCAAGGGATCTTTCTGCCTCAGCCTTCCTAGTAGGTAGGACTACAGGCGCCCAGCACAACGACCCACTAATTTTTCTGTTTTTAGTAGAGACGGGTCTCCCTTGTGCCCAGGCTGGTTTTGAATTCCTGAGCTGAGGGGATCCTTCCACTTCGGCCTCCTGGAGTGCTAGAATTATAGACTTGAGCCACTGGCCAGGCCTATAATCATCTTTTGATCTCTCCAGACTCCCCTACTGTGAGTTTAGTGCCCTTAAGTGTTTAATAACTAGTGGTATACTGGATGAATTTAGAAAATGACATGGTGTGACTCTAGCGCAGGACCTAGTAACAGTTGCTCACACGGAGCTGAGTTGCTGAACCATCCTGATCAAGTTGAAGGACATGAACAAATAGAGAGCAGATTGACACAGTCACCAATTTGGTCCAGAAAAATTCCATAGGGAAGAACAATGGGTGGCTTGCCCGGGGTTAGGAATTGAAAAGATATGTCATAGAGAGTGCTGAGCAAGCATTTCAAGGCACAGGTTGTAGCAGATACCAATATAAGTGCCATAGCTTGAAAACATGTCTACAGGCTCCCACCTTGGTTCACCTACTGCTGAGCACCATCCAGAAGACACAGAAGAGCAGCTGTAGGCGATGGCTGATTAAAGTGAAGTCATCAGATTTTAGCTGCTAATGGTGAGACTCTGGAAGGTGTCACTCATGAGCAAGTGGGTGCCATTCTAAAACACCAGAAAGGAACTGTCACCTTAACTGTGCTGTCCTGGCCTTTGGGTTCTGATCGCAACATAGATGTGTTATTAGGAAATTCATAGGGAGATGAAATTCTGGATAGCGATGAAAAACCACCTCCACTAAAATTCACCTTCATTTTCACCATCTCATCTTCTCTGCTCAGGAGACATGACTGAGGTTTCATGTGAATTTCTCAAATCAACAATCATTTCATAATGTTTCCCAGCTTCTATCCCCTCTTGGCAAGGTTAATTTCTAAAATTTGAATGAGTCCGATCTGTTTTGCATTTAACATCAGTGTTTGCCAACTAGTAGTAACTGGTTCTAATTATATTTGCTGAAAGTGGAAAAAAATAGAAAATGACATGTGTTTATTAAATTGAATATGTAAGTTAGAGATCTATGTGATATTCAAATGAGTGGAATAGAAATTGGGGACAGGGACATTTGTGATCATTCCTTGATTGCAGATTTAACTGAATTCTAGGAAATGGTACAGGCACCTAGTTTTGTTTTGTTTTTTTACAAATTTATTGAGGTATAATTCACCATACAGTTAACCCATTTACAATGTACAGTTCATTTTTAGTATGCCACATTATTAAGTTTTTAAGTTGTAAAATTTAGGTACCATAAATTTGCCATTTTAACCATTTTTAAGCTACAATTTAGTGGCATTAAGTACATTCACAATTTTGTGTGGCCATCCTCACTCTTGATTTATAAAACTTTTTCAATGCCTTAAGGCAGAAACGCTATAACCATTATGCAGTAACTCTGCTATAGTTTGGATTCTTGTCCCTGCTAAATCTCACGTTGAAATTTGATCCCCAGTGTGGCAGTATTGGGAGGTGGGTCCTAAGGGGAAGTGTGGGAGTGGATCCCTCATGAATACACAGATGCCCTCCCTTCAAAGTGAATGGGTTCTCACTTTTAGTTCTCAGGAGAGCTGGTTGCTAAAAAACAGCCTGGCTCCTCCCCTTCTCTCACCATGTCATCTGTGCCTAGCTGGCTCCCTTCACCTTCTGCCATGAGTGGAAGAAGCCCCAAGCCCTCACCAAATGCAGATGCCCAGTCTTGAACTTTTCTAGATGTCAAATAGTGTGAGCCAAATGAAGCTTTTCTCGCCTCAGATATTCCTTTACAGCAACACAAAAACAACTCTCTTCTTATTCCTATGCCCCCAAGTTTTTGGTAACCTCTAATCTACTTTCTATCTCTATGGATTTACCTAATTAGATATTTTATATAAGTGGAATCATATAATATCTGTCCTTTTTTCTGGCTTATTGCACTTAGTATAATGTTTTCAGAGTTTATTCATATTATAATATATATCAGTATCTTATTTTTTTGAATGAATAGTAATCCACATTTTGTTTATCCATTCTTATGCTGATAGACATTTAGGTTGGTTTCACCTTTGGAATAATGCTACAATGAACTCTAGCCTATAAGTATCTGTTTAAGTCCTTGCTCTGGATACTTTTGAGTATGTAGGTAGAAGTAGAATTGTCAGGTTCATATGGTAATTCTGGGTTTATGTTTTAGAAGAGCTGCTATATCATTTTCCATAGCAGCTGCACTATTTTACATTCCCTCCAGTAATGAGCAAGGGTTCCAGTTTCTCCACATCCTTGCCAATGCTCATTAATTTCCTTTTGAGTACAGCCATCCTCATAGGAGTGAAGTTGTGTTTCACTGTGGTTTTGATTTGCATTTCTCTCATAATTAATGGTGTTTGGCATCTTTTTATGTGTTAATTGACCATTTGTGAGCCATTTATCTTTGGAGCAATGTCTATTCAAGTTTTTTGTCCACTTTTAAATTAGGTTGTCTGTCTTTCATGTTGTTGAGTTGTAGAAGTTCTTTATATATTTTGGATATGAAACCTTTCTCATGTATAGTATTTACAAATATTTTCTCATCCTGAAAGTTGTCTTTTCATTTTTTTGATAATGACTTTTGATGCACAAAAGTTTTAAATTTTCTTCCTTTCTTTTTTTTTTGAGACAAAGTCTATGTCACAGCTCACAGCAACCTCAAACTCTTGGGCTTAAGCGATTCTCTTGCCTCAGCCTCCCAAGTGGCTGGGACTATAGGCGCCTGCCATAAGGCCTGCCTGGCTATTTTCTTGTTGCAGTTGTCATTGTTGTTTAGCTGGCTGGGGCTGGGCTTAAACCTGCCAGCCTCAGTGCATGTGGCTAGCGACATAACCACTGTGCTAAATCTAAAAGTTTTAAATTTTCATAAAGTTCAATGTATTATTATTTCTTTTATTGCTGTTCTTTTGGTGTGATGTTTAAGAATCCATTGTCAAATCCAGAGTCATGAAGATTTACATTTTCTTCTAGGAGTTTTGTGGTATTAGTGCTTATGTTTAGATCTTTTTTCCATTTTGAGATAACTTTTGTATGTGGTGTGAGGTAGTTGGTTGAGCTTAATTCTCTTGCATATGGAAGTCCAGTTTTCCCCCTACTATCTGTTGAAGAAACTGTTCTTTCTTCACTGGATAGTGTTGGCACCCCTTGTCAAAATCAGTTGCCCCTAGATGGATGGGTTTATTTCTGAGGTCTATCCCATTTATCTGTTTCTATCCTTATACCTATACCACACTGTTTTGATTACTGTGGCTTTATAGTAAGTTTTGAAATTAGGAAAGACACCTTATGTTGACTGAACACTGATTAAAATGAATAAATTCCTTAAGCACAGAAGTATATTCTTCAAATTGTTGACACCTCCTTATGTAGTGTCTCTTGACAGCAGGTTCACATAAATGCTTGTTGATAGAAAATATGAAGGTTGGGCATTTATTACAAGAAAACTTTTGTTGTGAAGGTACACTTCCTTTTGAGAAAATAGACATAATTTTTGCAAATCATACAAAATTACAGAGAATTTTGAAAACACAGATACTCCTTGACTTATGATGAGGTTATTTCCAAATAAACCTATCATAAGTTGAAAATAACGTAAATCAAAGATGTATTTAATACATTTGATCTACTAAAACATCTAGTTTAGCTTCACCTACCTTAAACATGTTCAAGACACTTATGTTAGACTACAGCTGGGATAAATCAACTAACACAAAACCTATATTATGGTATCTCATGTAATTTATTGAATACTGTACTGAAAGAGAAAAATAGTGTTTGTATGGGGTAGATCTTAGGACCAAAAAGTAGTTGATTTATGATAGTTTGACAGGGGTTCAACTGCTAATCCCTAGTCTTCAAATATGGAGGGTTCCTGTGAGTATATGTACACTTCTGATTTTAGTCAAACTTAATTAGCACTGCAGCCCAGTTTCTGTTTAGTTCATTGCACAGTACTAGGCTCTGGTTCTGACTTGGGCTCTGCTAGTGGCCTGAGCAAATCAGCATATTCCTGGCTGCCTCCCATACACTTACCAGTTCTTTGAAATTATCTAAAATAAACAAAGATTTTAAAAATTATATCCCACCATAATGTAGCCTTCTGAATTATTATTATTTTTTGGCCGAGGCTAGGTTTGAACCCGCCACCTCCGGCATATGGGACCGGCGCCCTACTCCTTGAGCCACAGGCGCCGCCCAGCCTTCTGAATTTTAATGTAAACATTGCATTTTAAGTAAGTCACCACCCTGTAACACCGATGCTCCCAAAAGAGGCATCCTGTTTATCTTGGAGTTCTGTGTATTCCCCGGCCCGTGCCTCATCCCCTGGGGGCTTCCTGTGCTTGGAGTTGAGAGGCACGGGACCCAGAAGATCTCGTAGGTCTCTTGCAGCTTTCATATGCTATTGTACTTGAAATAAACTAGAGTTTATTCTCTAGTTTTAATAAACTATACTTTTAAGAAATTTTAAATCCACAACAGGGAAAAATATGATTGACTGGTTTACATGATTTAACTTCTTTCTCTGAAAATTAAAGATTGCAATTCTATTGTGTGTAAAAGCTGTTTCATCAGAAACTACATACAATTTAAGAAATGGATTGCAAAATTAGAAAAATCCTTTGTAGATGTCATCTTTGTTGCTTTCCATCTTTCTTTGCTGCAATTCTGCTTTTTTCTTTCCTGGCTGCTAATTGGATTAAAGACTATTTTGCCAACCATGGCATCTGGAGATGACAGTCCTATCTTTGAAGATGATGAAAGGTAAATGTCTTGCATTGCAATAAAACTAGACTTTGGAAATACTCAGGATTGTTGTGGTTATTTAAAAGAATTATTTATCCAAGCTACTGTGTTAAGGACACATTTTGTAGAATTGTAGAATGCATAGTTCTACTTATTTTATGATTTAAGGGCAGTAAATACCTAGCATGGAAGGGAAGTGACCACCAGTAACATAGCATTCTTTTCCACAGAACCTTGGTGTGAGGTCTCCCAGTTCCCATCAGCACAGAGTTCAGAGTTCAACCACTTCAAAATGATATAAAATCCATTTACTATCTCTAATTTACAGCATGCAAAGGAAATAAGAGTGAACAAAGAAGATGTGGTTAAGAGAACAAGCTTTCAAACCAGAGTCCTAGGTTTGAATCCTATCTCTGCCACTTAATGTCATTGTGACCTTAGGCAAACCCTTAGCCTCTCTGAGCTGCATTTGTAAAATAAGGATACTAATAGTACACGTCTCATGGTGATTTTGAGTTAATATATTTAACTCTGTTCTTAGAACAGTGCCTGGCACAGAATAAGCACTTAATACATATTAGCTACGATCATTATTACTATAATAAATGTTCTGTCAAAGCTAAAAAGATATATCAATATCAAAATATTAATTATGTATGTATTATATAGTATATGCCATTCCCATGTGATACATACTTTATGTAAGTAAAAAAATATTAATAGTGAAAATATATGTTTAAATTATGCCAGAATTTTTTGACAAATCAGAATCCTTAATTTTTTAAATAAGCTGTCCTGTAATAATGACAAGAATTACTGTTTTTCATAACATTTAAAAATCATTTTTCTTGGGTGGCACCTGTGACTCATTGAGTAGGGTGCTGGCCCCATATACTGAGGGTGGTAGGTTCAAACCCAGCCCCAGCCAAATTGCAACAACAACAACAAAAAAAAGAAAAGAAATAGCATTAAAAATTATTTTTCTTTCTGCTGTAGGGCATTTCTTCCATGACTGCTTTTTTAACAGTCTTACTATAATAAGTTACAACTCAGTTTTATTAAAACAAATGCCTACTCATTAGTTTAAGTATAGAATATCGAAAGAGTTTTTATTTTGGAGTGATTGGATCTGAAAAAGAAAAAATTAAAGACTGTGCTTTTAAAGGCTGTGGGGGAAGAGTAGAGACTTTTTACTGACCTTTCCATGTACTGTAGCCTAGCTTAGAATACTATCCAGGACAAACTGGAGGATTCTTAATCCTATTAATATTAAGGTGACTTTTTTTAGAATTAATCGGACTATATGCCCATATTTAGTAGTTGTGTCTTAAAAGAAGAGTGAATAAGGGGGAGAAAATAGTTACATGTACTGTGAGTAGAATTCTGTAAGTAACACCTCTTTTAATATCCTGAAATTTAGAGGGTCTAATCTGATATTTTCATCTTGGAAGGAGCAATTGGTTATTTTATTACTATTACTATTTTTTGCCCATTATAATCTTAATTTTATTCTTTTAGCCCTCCTTACAGCCTGGAAAAAATGGCAGATCTCGTAGCTGTTTGGGATGTTGCTTTAAGTGATGGAATCCATAAGATTGAATTTGAACATGGAACCACATCAGGCAAACGAGTAGTGTACGTAGATGGCAAGGTAGGAAAAATTATGTTCCTTGTAAAATACAGTATACAGAGAAACTGGATTTTGTTAATGTAAATTCAGGGCTTTTTTTCTTATAATGGTTATCTTTATGTTTTTGGCCTGTGATCATTTTTTGTACAAAGCAAACTAATAATGGGTACAGAATTCCTGACTGTAACATCTGATATTTAAACTTAAAATGGCTTTATTTTCTAAAACCTTGGCATCATGAATTAATAAAATTATATCAAAATAGCATTGCCTTTGTTCATTGCATTACGTTAATTTAATTACATTATTTCTAAAATTAAATGTTAATTTTCCTTCTACTTGTGTATTTTAAATGTTTATTTTTTACTTAGGAAGAGATAAGAAAAGAATGGATGTTCAAATTAGTAGGCAAAGAAACCTTCTGTGTTGGAGCTGCAAAGACAAAAGCAACCATAAATATAGATGCCGTCAGTGGTTTTGCTTATGAATATACTCTGGAAATTAATGGAAAAAGTCTCAAGAAGTATATGGAGAGCAGATCAAAAACCACCAATACTTGGGTATTACACTTGGACGGTGAGAACCTTAGAGTTGTTTTGGGTAAGTTGGTGCTGTTTCTGCAAAATTTACTGGTTTTTTATGATGACTGTTTACTTTGTTCCTCTAACTATCCAGACCTTTTATAGAGCTTTGAAATGGAAGAGGAATGTAAATGTAAGTGTATTTCTAATGTGCTTGTGAGTAAAGTACTCATTTAACCCACCATTTTATACATAAAGTATCTTACAGCAGGTTTTAGAATGATAGATTTGAGGATTACAAACTTAGGTTAAAAAAAGTAATATCGATGTAGACATTTGTTATTATTTGGTAATTTGCTTTATAAGCATATCATAAAGACAATTAGAACTTTAAACAGTCCACAGTCTATTTAGATGCTAGCAAATACCTTTTGTTTTTTAGAATAAAAAAAGTTTATCAAGTAATAAATGAACCGAGTTAAAAAAAAAATAAAACTCCTGAGTAGCTTTTTTTCTTTTTTTCTGAGTAGCTAGCTTATTTATTGAAGTAACTGGATCAATTTGTCTTGAAGCGTTTCCTACGGTCTGGATTTGCACACCTGTAATGTTCCTGTCTTCTGTACTTCCTGTAAATTGAAAATTTACAATTGAATTGTAAATTCCTGTAGTTGATTCTGAAGAATTAGTCAAATTTAGGTTTTGTTGGTTTTTTTGCAGGCTAGACCACCTTATAGTCTACTGGAGCAAGAAGCAGATGGTGTTTATTTGTTACACTTTTTTTGATATCAGCAACCACTAATGCTTAGTGCCTAGATCCATTAATTCATTAGTGGTTGACAAAGCGTGATATTCTGTCATTCCTTGTTTATTAGCTAGAATACTTCCATAAATTAGAAATTTCTGGCCAAGTGCAGTGACTCACGCCTGTAATCCTAGCACTCTAGGAGGCCAAAGCAGGAGGATTGCTTGAGGTTAGTAGTTTGACACCAGCCTGAGCAAGAGAGAGACCCTATCTCTATTAAAATTGGAAAAATTAGCAGTATGTGCCCTATAGTGCCAGCTACTAGAGAGGCTGGGTCAAAAGGATCGCTAGAGCCCAGGAGTTTGAGGTTTCATGAACTATGACGACATGACTACATTCCAGCTGAGGTGACAGAGCAAGACTCTATCTCATAAAAAGAAGAAAGAAAGAAACTTCCTGTCTTCTCCTATTTGGTTACACAGTGGTACTTTTATATAGGAAATGCAGAATACACGTTCTAATTTTTTCCTTTTTTCACCAGCTTTCAAAATTTTAAATTGTTCCTTTTTCTTTATCCAAAGGTGATCATTTAGTGTCTTTTAAAATCATTATAGCATGGATTTAAATGATTTGATGTGTTTCAACACATTGCTGTTATACTAACTAGTGCTCCAGTTGTCTCATTTTGGACACTAGTGAGGGGCTTTTCATGAGGCTGGCACCTGAATCCTCTTGACGCACCTTCCATAGACTTAGGTGGCTTCGTTGCTACTATGGTAGGAAAATAAAGACAACAGGAGGAAAGTTGTAGTATAATAAGGTGTCACGGTGGGAGGAAGTTCTGTTTCTGTTTGAAAGCTTTCACTTCTATGAAAGCGTTTGTAGAACATACCTGCTCAGACCCCCCTCGCGAGGCCCTGGCTCCTGGTCGTGTGGGCGGAGGGGCTCTGCAGGCAGGGAGAGGAGATGCCCCAGGATGGACGTGCTGCAGAACCTCCCACCAGTCACAGGGTCCATTTCTGAGTCGTAGTAGTTTGAATTTTATCAGATAGATACGTTCTTTTATTAACATACGGGCTTTTGAATAGGTGATACTCTCCTATGACTCAGAAATCAAAAGGGTGCAAAAAGATACATCGTAAAGTCTTGTTTCCATTCTTGTTCCCATCCACCCTGTTTTCCCCCCAGGGAAACCATTTTTAATAAAAGATAACAATTTTTAATAGTGCGTCCTAGTCTTTTTTTACTCAGAGTCAAGCAAATACAAATATTACCTCCTTATTACCCATAAACATCTTGCTTCATTCATTTGGTATATTCTGAAGATCCTTTTATATCAGTACTTTTTCATACTTTGCATAACAACATAGTAAATTTCAGTAGTGCCATTTAAGTCATTCCCAGCCGATGGACGCCTGCGCTGTTTGGAATCTGCTGCTGTTGTGAGCTGTGCTGAATGACTAGCTTCATTCACATGCTTCTTGGGATATGGTGCACGTATTGTTTAGTACAAATTCCTAGAAATGGAAATTTAGGAAAGTAGGGCTGAAGAATAATTGCATTTGTAATAGATTTCTGTCCCATTTGGCTCCATGGAACTTTCACCATTTCGTATTCCCACTGCTAACCCCTGAAGTTCTCCAACAAAGGATATTGCCAGATTTTTTGATTTTCTTTTTTTACATTCCACTTGGTGCAAAATGATATTTCAGGGTTGTTTTTAGTTGCCTTTTTAAAAATTGGGTGTGATTGAGCATCTTTTCTTAGGAATTTTTCTTTTCTTTTTTTTTTTTTTTGAGACAAGAGTCTCACTATGTTGCCCTCCATAGAGTGCTGTGGTGTCACAGTTCACAGCAACCTCAAACTCTTGGGCTCAAGCGATTCTCTTGCCTCAACCTCCCAAATAGCTGGGACTACAGGTGTCTGCCACAACACCCAGCTATTTTTTGTTGCAGTTGTCATTGTTGGTTAGCTGGCCTGGGTTGGGTTTGAACCCACCACCTTTGGTGTATGTGGCCGGCACCGTAACCACCGTGCCACGGGCACCCATCCTCCTTTGGAATTTCTTTTCTGATGATGCCTATTTATGTCCTTCATCCTGATTTTCTTCTGGGTTGTTGGTCTTTTTCTCTTTGATTTCCAGGAATCTTTATTTTAGTAAGATTAGTCATTTGTGCTATGAATTTCAAATATATTTTTTCCAAGTTTGTCATTTATTGTATGACTTCAGCTATCTATGTGTATATTTTTTTCAATCACGCAGAAATGGGTTCTTGTTACTGTTAATGTAGTCAAATTTAACCCATTTTTTTCTTTTATGACTTCTGCATTAAAGGTGTTTTTCAGAGGAAGGCTAGTTATCTATTGTAGGAAATCTAGTATGTGCACATTTGTGCAGTAAGCATACTAAATAAAACTCCCGTTCCCACCACATTGTGGCTTATCTAGCCCTGTGCATTCATGTGTGGGGACAAGCTGGGTATCCCTGCAGCTGAGACTCTAGATCAGTGGTTCTCAACCGTGGGTCACCACCCCTTTGGGGTTCGAACGACCCTTTCACAAGGGTCGCCTAATATCAGATATGTACATTACGATTCATAACAGTACCAAATTATAGTTATGAAATAGCAACGAAAATAATTTTATGGTTGGGGGTCACCACAACATGAGGAACTGTATTAAAGGGTCACGGCATTAGGAAGGTTGAGAATCACTGCTCTAGATGCTACCCTTCAAGCTGCCAGTGGGGTGACCAACCCCTGCCCGTATCTCCCGAAGCCCTCCACCTTTCTCTTTTTTCTGCCTAGCCCATCTAAAGGCTTTTCTTCACTCTCTGAGGCTCCTATCTCAAAAGTGTAGGGAGAAATGGATCCCTTTTAGACCATGCCTCAGGAGCAGATGGACCTGCCAGAGTTAAACCCTTGACTGCGCAGTGCCTCACACTTGACCCCTGGACTTTACATGCACAGACAGGTTATATTTCTTTCTCTTTTTCTTTATAATACCCAAAGCTCATCTTCTGGTGGCTTCTATAGCTTAGTGGGTAGGGCTCTGGCCACATACACCAAGGCTGGCCTGGGCCAGCTGAAACAACAATGACACAACTACAACAACAACAACAACAACAAAAAATAGCCGGGCGTTGTGGCAGGCGCCTGAAGTCCCAGCTACTTGGGAGGCTGAGGCAAGAGAATCACTAAAGCCCAAGAGTTTGAGGTTGCTGTGAGCTGTGACACCACGACACTCTATCCAGGGCAACAGCTTGAGATTCTGTCTCAAAAAAACAAAACAGAACCAAAAAACTCATCTTCTGGCTTCTTGATGAGTGCAGCCTTCTCTCCTGCTACTCCCCAGCACACTATCATTCATAAGGGGCTATGGGGACTCATCACATAGGAGCCTTGGCAAGTAAACTGATGCACAAATACGTTGTGGCAGCATTTTGTATCCTATTGTTCAACATTGTGCAGTCTACCAGCTATGCTTATTTTTTTCTTATGATCAAATAATTTTTCTCCAAAGTAAAACCATTATTAAAAGGAAAAGATATTATTGTGCTACCCAGTAAGAAACTGAAGGCTAAATTTCTAAACCTGACATACTGTCTGTTCTGATAAACCCTCTGGCAGCTTTTCTTAGTGGTTTCTTTCTACCTTCATCCAGTTGGGTCAGTGTGGGAGACAGGGAGAATCATCTGGTCACTGATATTAAAGGACATTGTGTGTGGAAAGGTCCCTCGTCACATTAATTTATATGCATCCTCCTTTAAAGATTGTCCTTTGGTATTTATTTTGGTTAGCAGGACTTCATCAATTCATATAGGGACCATAAAACATCTTACAAGATTGTTTTATTTCACTTTGGTTTGTGAACAAAAATAAATACAAATGGATCAAACTTGAGAAGAGTTTCAAAGCCAAGAAAAAGTATTGAGTTTTAGAATATTAATGGAGTTTCAGAAACCCAGTGGATCAAACTTCTCTTGAAATAATAAATATGTAAAGTTATCTTCACCTTTAAATCACAGAATTATAATTTTTCAAATTTTGTTACTTTTACAGAAAAGGACACTATGGATGTATGGTGCAATGGTAAAAAAATGGAGACAGCAGTAAGTTGAACTTTTGACTACCCTCAGTGCTAATGAATAAGTTACTATTTAAATGTTGCTGCTGGGTGGTGCCTGTGGTTCAGTGGGTAGGGCACCAGCCCCATATCCCGAGGGTGGCACGTTCAAACCCGGCCCTTGCCAAACCTCAACAAAAAATAACTGGGCACTGTGGCAGGCATCTGTAGTCCCAGCTACTTGGGAGGCTGAGGCAAGAGAATTGCCTAAGCCCAGGAGTTGGAGGTTGCTGTGAGCTGTGTGACGCCACGGTACTCTACCGAGGGTGATAAAGTGAGACTCCGTCTCTACAAAAAAAAAAAAAGTTGCTGCCTTTCCTAATTATAGAGATTTTACAATTAACCAAAGTCCTCTCGGTAAAAAACAAAAAACAAATTAAGTACTCCTCATTCCAAATTCTGAAAACTTTTCCAAGACAGGCCCTAGAGCAGTGAGAGTTTAGAAAATGTTTTGAGCTAGCACAAACCTCACACTCCACCTATCCTCTCTTGGACCAGGTTCTATCCATCTCAAGTTAAAAAGTTCACTGAGCTGGGCAGCCTGTAGTCCTAGCTACTTAGATGGCTGAGGAGGGAGGATTGTTTGAGCACAGGAGTTTAAGAACAGGTTGAGCAACATAGCAACATCCTGTCTCTTAAAAAAAAAGAAAAAGAAAAACTTCTTCCACCAAAGGTTGGCATTTTCCTGTATTTATCTGTTAAGTGATGCTTTTATATACTACCACTTCTCAAGCTGAATGCATAGAAATCTCATTGGATGTGGTTAGCATGCAAATTTTTTTTTTAAGAGACAGTCTCACTTTATTGCCCTCGGTAGAGTGCTGTGGTGTCACAGCTCACAGCAACCTCCAACTCCCGGGCTTAGGTGATTCTCTTGCCTCAGCCTCCTGAGTAGCTGGGACTACAGGTGCCCGCCACAACGCCCGGCTATTTTTTTGTTGCAGTTTGCCAGGGCCGGGTATATGGGGCTGGCGCCTTACCACTGAGCCACAGGCAGTGCCCAACACGCAAATTCTAACATTTAGAATAGGTGCTGCCAGTGCTGCTGGCCCACAGATCATACTTTGAGTAGGAATACTTTATATCGTACAGCCAAAGCAGACAATACTTTTTTTGGAGACAGAGTCTTGCTCTATCACCTCAGGTAGAGTACAGTGGCATCATCATAGCTCACCACAACCCCAAACTCCTGGCTCAAGTGATCGTCCTGCCTTAGTCTCCCTAGTAGATGGGACTACAGGTGTGCACCACCACACCTTGCTAATTTTTTTTTTTTTTTTGTAGAGACGGAATCTCACTTTATGGCCCTCAGTAGAGTGCCGTGGCCTCACACAGCTCATAGCAACCTCCAACTCCTGGGCTTAAGCAATTCTCTTGACTCAGCCTCCCAAGTAGCTGGGACTACAGGAACCCACCACAACGCCCATCTATTTTTTGGTTGCAGTTTGGCCGGGGCGGGGTTTGAACCCGCCACCCTTGGTATATGGGGCCGGTGCCCTACCGACTGAGCCACAGGCGCCGCCCACACCTGGCTAATTTTTTCCAGTTTTGATAGAGACAGGGTCTTGCTATTGCTCAGACTGTTCTCAAACTCCTGAGCTCAAGGCATCCTCCCACCTCAGCCTCACAGAGTGTTAGGATTACAGGCGTGAGCCCTGGCACCAGATGATATTCTGAAAGTGGGGTTTTTAAGAAAGAAGTAGTACAATGCCAGATGACATGAAGGTAGACAGTCACGAAGGGCACTGTCATAAACCCCAGAAGACCAGTAGTGCCAAGGCAGGAAGACAGAAACTACCCCACTCACACTGAAATCCCCATCTAGACTCCAGTATGTTTGGCTCCGTTATTAAGTGCTTGCATCACTAGGTGGGGTGCATATAGGAATGAATTTCAAGCAGGAATTCAAGAGTTGTGAGCACAGGGGAGAGTGGAAAGCCGAGTGCAGAACTAGAAGCTGGAATCACAAGGTAGACATTCTCATGTGTCACGGGGCCTGGTATCCACCCTTCATGCTGGCTCAAGACGTGCACACCAGGGCTAGAGATAGCGAAAAGCTGTTCTTCAGTCACATTTAGATTGAGCATGTTGTAGTTCCTGCTGTTACCTCATTTATTTATTCCAGGTATAGGACACTGAAGAGAGGTGCTTGGAGGAAAGGAGGTCTGTGAATAAATTCACAAACCACCCAGAATCTGCTTGATCTTGTAGCTGTTCCTAAGGAGGTGCCAAAGTCAGCAGGGAAAAGTTACAAAGATGAATGATTTTTTGTTTCTCAGTCCTGGAAAGTTGAACCTGAGTTCACCCAAAATTGATCCTCATTGCTTGAGCTGTTTTCTGGGTTAAATTTACTGGCCTAGACTTCATTTACACCGAGAGGCTTGGCGATCTCTTCAGTATTTTATGGCTCCCTTTGAAACAGCGTTAGATACCATTAATATGGGTCAGGTACCTACTGTGTGCCTGACACATCCCTGCTGGTCTTTCCTACCCTGGAATTCTCTAGATGGAGAGTCAGCATTGTTGAATTACATTTCCTCCCGTGAGTAAAGAGAATGTTGCTTTATGGTATTAAAAATGTTGTAAGTAAGGTAAAAATGATGTTCATCCACATGTTTAAGTAATTGACAGAAAACCATAAGTGTTTGGAAAATAGCTTTTTATGAACCCAGTTCTCTCCTCATTGTGACTATAACCCAGTTTGCAGGGCAATTTGCGCAGCTCCCCACTGGGGCAGCCTTCCCTAGTACTGTACACACCTGCAACAAACTGATCTTGCTGCCTGAGTTACAGCTTATTTTCTCTTTTTTCTTTTAATCTCAACACATCATGACCAAAATTATGTATTTGTTCAATTCCCAAGAAGGTATTACAGGGATTATATTACCCTTGCCCTGCTCTCCAAAGTCTTTTTTTCAAGGCTCAGTTTAAAAAAGGACTCAAGGACATGCTTGTGGTAGTACCAGTCCCCTTCCATAAAGAGCCACTGCCACATTGTTCCCAGAGCTAAGGAAAAGCTTCTTTTCCTTTGGTTAGATGTTAACTATGGGACTTTTATTCTGTCTGCTTTGGCTGCCAGGAAACTATTAGCCAAGTTTTATGTCTGTGGTTTCTTTGCTTTCTGGAGTAATTCATTTTTATCCTCTAAGCCTACTCTTCCTTCCTTCTCTGTACTTACTTGGCTCTTAACTTTTTACTCTATTGTTCAATAGAAATATGTGCATGAGCCACAGATATGAGCCACATATGTAATTTTTAACTTTCTAGAAACTACATTAAAATTTTTTAAAGGTGAAGTTAATTTCAGTAATATATTTAATTTAAATCAGTGTATCACAAACATTATCATTTAACATGTAATCAGTATAGAAAGTTACTTTACACTCTTTGTTTCAAACTGTCTTCTAGTGTATATTTTACACTTACACAGCTTAGGTCATTTCAGATTAGTCACATCTCAAGTGCTCAGTACACATGTGGCTAGTGGCTCCATATTGGACAGAGGAGGTCTAGATTTAGTGGTCAGTTTTAGGATATCTGTATTTTATTGTAAGCCACCTTATATCCTGAGGAATCATATTTTCACAGTGGTTAAGAACACTATATCCCTTATTGAATGGGGCCTTTAGCAAATAATCTATTCCTCAATTTCCTTGTCTGTAAAATGGGGATAATAATAGTACTTTTCTCAGGGTTATTTGTGAGGATGTAATGAAATAACACATACAAACTTTTCTTAGCATATTGTAAATAACTAATAATGTTTACGTTTATTTTTATGTTTGAAAACATATAGAAACATCACCATGAGGTATATGTTTTTTTCCACTGAATCTTAAAAGATTTTTAAGAATTATAAGGGTTATAGAAAAAAAAATTCATTCACAACAGATGGACAAACATCTGTTGTTTTGCAAAGCATAACATGTAATTAATATGTTACTTCATTATACCCCAGTACTTTGTAGATGGTGTTAATGCTGTAGACAAAGAAAAATGTTTCTAGAACGTCAATTTGTCCTTTTGTTCGTCCAGGGTGAGTTTGTAGATGATGGGACTGAAACTCACTTCAGTATCGGGAGCCATGACTGTTATATAAAGGCCGTTAGTAGTGGAAAGCGGAAAGAAGGGATTATTCACACTCTCATTGTGGATGACAGAGAAATCCCAGAGACTTCCTCAGTGACTTCATCTTAACGAATTTTAACCTTGGGAAGTAAAGATTAGGACTTTTAAATTACTGTGGTAATTTACCTGGTTGGTATGTACTCATCTGTACATTTAATCTGCAATGTTTTGATTTTGTTACTTAGAACTGTAACATTCCAAGGGTCAGGGAAAAAACAAATTATGTACAACCATGAAAATTACAATTTACTTTGTAAATAATGTTATATGTTTTAAAACCAAATGAAAAATGAGATGTGGACCAAAGACACTAATGTTTTATATTAGTAAACTTTCCTATAATAAACACTGCAAAATAAAATTGGTGCTTCTTGATTTGTTTCTAAAAATGGATGTCTTCATAAGACTGTGAAGACAGGTCCTCTCTCTAGTTTAAAGCAATTGGCACACAATGATACAATTAACAAAAGAAAAATAGAAACATTTTCTATTTGGAAACATATTGAGGAAATGTCAAATAGTGTCATATCAGAATTTTATTTAAAATGTTTCAGAAAATGAGTTGTTTTGTTCAATACAGGGAGGACAAAACACAAGCAGAAAAGAAGCAAACTTTTTTTTTTTTTTTGAGACAGTCTCACACTGTGTCAGCCACCACAAACTCTTGGGTTCAAGTGATCTGCCTGCCTCAGCCTCACAAGTAGTTGGGACTATTCATGCGTACCACCACCTCCAGCTACTTTTTCTATTTTCAGTAAAGACAGGGTCTTGTTCTGGCTCAGGCTGATTTCAAACTCCTGAGCTCAAGGGATCTGTCTGCCTTAGCCTCCCAGAGTGTTAGGATTACAGGCAGGAGTCACCACACATGACTATCAGGTATATCCTTAGTCATTAAAAAGTCAGAGTTACATACTGACGTCTGAAGGCAGCACCAGCATCAGTGCTTTTGTGACCGAATCAGGCCCATCCAGGCATTCAAAGAGCAGCCAAATCAATACATTAAGTACTCGAGTACTATTTCAATATGCTTCTTTGAAAGTCATTTAAGGTAGAATATAGTTTAATAGTATAGCCTGAGAATGAGCTTTTTTCATTATCCTCACACACTGATCCCACACTGAGGGGGAATTCTCTATTTTCTATACTTCCTCTGTGCAATGTGTTCACCATTAGTGACATGGCAATTTAATTAAAATTAAATACAATTAATAATTCTGTTCTTGGGCCGGACGCCGTTGCTCACGCCTGCAATCCCAGCACTCTGGGAGGCCGAAGGGAGTGGATTGCTTGAGATCAGGAGTTCGAGCAAGAGCAAGATCCTGTCTTTAAAAAATAGCCAAGTGGTGTGGCAGACGCCTGTAGCCCCAGCTACTCAGGAAACTGAGGCAAGAGAATCACTTGAGTCCAAGAGCTTGAAGTTGCTATGAGCTATAATGCCATGGCACTCAACCCCAGGGCGACTGATGAGACTCTTGTCTCACCAAAAAAAAAAAAAAAAAATTTTGTTCCTTAGTCATGCTACCCACATTTCAAGTGCTCATCAGTCACAAGTGGCTGGCGGCTACCATACTGGACAGTGCCGATCTAGAACATTTCTGTCAGGATAGCACTGTCTACATATCTCAACCTTACCAATGCCATGGCCCTTTAATACAGTTCCTGTGGGTCATGACCCACAGGCTGAGAACCACTGGTCTACATCAACGTTTTTCAACCTTTTTCATCTCACAACATAAAGTTCCTCAGCACACTTAAATTATGTTGATTTAAAAAAAAAAAAGTAAAATATATATACTTACTGTGCTTTGAACTTCTTTAGAAAATAATTATCTTTAAACATTTTTGTGGTACACCTAAGATCCTCAGAGCACATCAGTGTGTTGAAAATCCCTGATTCAGATAGACTGGGTCAGGTTTGGTAAGCTGCTCAGTACTGGTATAGGCAGGGTTTAAATCTGGTTTTTGCTGACGCTTATACACCTATGCTCTTTACTACCATCTCCTACCATTAAACAATGTTTCCAAGAGATTGTGGGCAGAGCAGAGGCAAAACCAGGTTCTAATACCAGGGAAGAGAGAGCAAGTGAGGGAAGGTGGCTTGCACAGGCCTGGGCCAGGCAGGTAACATGCGTGGTGACAGTGCGAGCGTATTAAAAGCTTTTGCCTACTTGCTTCCTCTAACATCTTTTTATTTTGATGTGTTCATAAGTGGCAGCTCAGCATGCTATCTTTACAAAATCACAAGAAATTTTTACCCAAACCACCCCCTTGCTTTTCCCACTCCACCTCCCAGTTTTGTTTCACGGCCACTGGAAGCCCAGGAGATAAACCAAAAGGGACTCTGAGGCTTACTGAAGTTACTTTTGGGTTTGCTTCCAAGTGTTCAGGAGCTGTGTAGCCCACTTACATTTGTCTTGAATAGGGGTCACTTTTAATGGCCATATTTTATCTAGTTAAAAAAACATTTTGTACTATATCCAAAAAAGAAGCAATTCTTTTTAGATACTATGTTTTGAACTGTAGTTATCAGAGGTAAAAAACCTGTGATTTTTAGTGGGTATCACGTACCCCCAGCAAACATCTGGGGGTACATTTTGATTTAGTCTTTTTATTTCTCAGACCTCTGACTTGTGAATCCATGCCATCCTTTTTTAAATTCAAGTAGCATGACAATGTGAGACGAGTACAACCTAGGCCTGAAGTTTGGTATAGCAAATTAAGTTCTTCAGCCTCAGTTTCCCATTCGCAAAAATTGAGGCAATTACTTGTTTTGTTGTCTTGGTTGTTAATAACTAAAGCATTATCAGTGCAACGTAAGTCCCACATACCCTCCCTGTTCCCATTCTCCTCCCATGCTCAAATAATCATTATTGTAAATTTGACTTTTATTATGCAAGTTATTATATTCTTTTACTACATTGGTACATATCCCTTAACAATATATAGCAGTATTTTAAAATGTAAGTGTTTCCACATTCTGTATATCCTTCCTGCAACATGATTTCCCTCACTCAACAATGTTTTTGTCCTGGCTATCTGGTGGGGGCTCATAGCAGGAGTAGAGAAAGAGGTCAAGACCCATCCTGAGCTCAGGCCCAGCATTGTCTGGAGACAAACATTTCCCTTTCTTGTTCTTGAAGACATCTACATTCACCGATTTGGCATGTATTTATCAAAGCCCTCTTTTGGGCTGAAGAGACCCCTCTGCAAAGAGTGGTACTCACTTCTTCCCGGCTGTGTTCTCCATTCTCCAGACCAGTGATATTCAGCCTGCTTTGGGTAATGGTAGAATCCTACTAGACAAAGATCCCTCAACAAACCTGTCTAGAGTTCTTCTATTCCTGGAATTCTCACTGAGTTTAGACCAGCACTGGGAATGGAAAGTTCAGAGACCAACCCTTATCCTCAGTTGTTATTTCCAAGAAACTGGACTGCTCTGAGCATCTGCCATGGAAGTGAGCGCCAAAGTGGCTGCCATCTGGCCTTGGCTTGGGTGTGGAATAACTGAAAAGGCATTTTCCCAGACTTCAGGGTACTCCCAAAGGCATGAAAAACCTAATGAGGGAACCCCCCTCACTATGCATGATGGGGCTGAAAAGCAAGGAGAGAAGTCAGAGAAGCGGTTGTGAGTCCCAGCCTACTCTTGCAGTTGGTTTGTCTACTGACTTGGCCATATCTTAAAGTCCCAGTGCCAAGTTCCAAAGCTCAGTGCTGCCCATGAAGAAGAGGCCCACACATTCCAAGAACAGCCAAAACCAACTCACCCATTTATTTGACCAAGAACATTTTACGGACAACAGAATTAAACAATCTTTAATAAAATTCCTATAGAAAACTCAGTCTCAGGGCAAATACACAGTTCTCTTTCCCATATAATCAAGGATTGAGAGCTCCCAATTTCTTTGGAGAAAAAGCAGTAGTTCTGCTGGATGCTGCCAGGACTCAGAAAGAGCATCTACACATTCGAACCAGTAGTTCCTATTGCACATATTAACATTACTCGCCGCCTAGCACCCTACATATATGGTACCTCAACAAATAAAAGATTTCCAAGTGACAGGAAATCATTTCAATTTGAACTAATATCCTTGAAAAATCACATTATTACAAGTTTTAATAAATATAGTAAAGATAATTGGCATTTTATTAAAATACTGAATTTTCGGTCTGGAGTTTATTCCATAAATAGGTTCCTTTTTATTTGCTTGCTTTCTTGGATACATTTACTCAAGTATTATCCTCTATGAAGTGAATTCTTTCATAGATACCATATAAAAACTGCATTAATATGTGCCTCATTATAGAAGCAGCTGGAAGAACTGGATCACACAGTTAACTAACTGAAAAGTAACTTAAAAAAAGCTGCGCTTTTTGTAAAACTTTAAAACACAGGCTGAAGAATCCCAAAGAAATATCTTTTTATATAGAACTCCCACTAGAAATTTTATAAATATATATGCAGCATATATATATATATATATATTATATTTGCCTCAAGATTTTCAGCAAGTCTGGTTGGAATGATGCTATTATGGAGATAAATATTAACAAAAGAATTAATGAGTTTCCACAGGTTTATAAGATTTCTTTTGAAAAAATCATAAATTCAAATTATATTATAATTTGTACTCTACACAATTTAAAAGGGAAGAAAGACACTTTTCTTTTAACCCTCATTTGGAAAACAAGAACAGTCACCGGCCCTCAGGTATGGATAAGTTATTGGCCAAGTGATAACACCTGCTCACAACACTGAAAAAAAGTATTTACACCTTTCTGGGAAACATTAAAAAACAAACAAATCAGCCAACAATCCCTAGTTGCATTCCATGGCGTGCAAAGTCAGCAAGAAATGATTATCCATAACATCGACAGTTTTCGTGATAAGTCTTGGAAGCATTCAAAAAGCAGGGGGTAGTCATCAGGGATTTTTCAGATTAGATTCTGTGGGATGCCTTGTTCTTAATTTAAATCTGAGTTCCAGGATTTCATTCCCTTTATAACATCTCTGGCAAGGTCATGTTTGATTTAGTGCAAGTACAAAATAAAAACAAAATGAAACCAACACATTATGAGCAAAGGCTGATCATTAAGATCTATAGTCTTTCCGAACTGTGTGAGCCATCCAGTTCACTTTAGTAGTCCAGCTTTCCCTGAGCGCTTCATCAAATTTCTGCTTAAATTGTTTAAGGGCTTCTTCTTCACTCTTCCCTAAGGCAAGAGAGTCCTAAAACGGAAGGGGAAAGAAATCAGACTTTATATATCCTCAGAAGAGATGCGTAATTACCAAACACGCTCATGTTCTTATTTAAATATGATTTGCAGCAGGGAGAACACCAAGGTAATATGACCTCTGCTAAAGGGTTTTTAAACATGAAGAGAATTTATAAATACTGAAAAACCCACACTCAGCTGCTTGCAACCACCACCTAAATCCAGAGCTATTAAGACCCTGGCAAATGAAAGTCACGCTGCTGAAAATCAAAATGCCAAAGAGCTGCTACTACATGGTCTTCCAGTATGTGGGTATGAAGTCCACTGCCCAATACCATTCTTCTTTATGCCCCCTCTACTGATGAGAAAATCTGAGTTAAAGCTCCTCTTTCAAAATTGCCCCTTCAGATGAACTTCCCCAATTTTTTCCCTCCTGGTTAAGAACCATCTCAGAGGAAATGATTTTGTTCTGCTCCCTTCAGATATTTGAATGAAATACGCAGCTATAACGAGCTCCATGCCCACAAAGTCCAATAAGGAAAGGGAGTTTGTACCTTAAGATACTGTATGTCCTTGACTGACGTGAGCTCAGGAAGCCCCGCAGTCAACATCAGTGCAAAGAGAGTGATGAAGAGATTCCCATGCCGTCGTAAAATCAGGTATGCATCTTCACAACACTGGCGGAACCTTTGGTCGATGCGGCAAACCACATGATCACAGTGTTAAAGAGGAGAAAGCATATTTCGTAAAGGGACATACTTAGACTTTCTATTAGAGCTGAAAACTTTTGCCAAACTTAAGGTTCATTTCTGATCTTCTGTGTAAATTGTCCCAGAACTAAAATTTACATAAAATAATCAGGCTATCTAAAATCACATCCACCTTTTTCAAGAACAAAACTAAACAAATTCTATGACAAAAGGCAATATAACACCTCATCGGAGTTTTGATGAGACGCAGAACTGATAATTAAACCAGTGATAATTACACAAGGACTGTACTTCTGCGTTCTATATTTGTGGTCTGACTCCAGAGGCTAATTTCTTTAACGTCCTCCCACGTCAGTGTCAATGCTTTTGCATTGCTCTTCCCACTTATCTTGCCTTCCCTCTCTCCTCCTCAACAGGACCACACGATCTTATCCCCCTTATTTTGCCAAAGAGAAAAGTGAAACCAGGGCAGTATATTCTGCAGAAACCCAGGCAGAACTAGAATGAGTAACAGCAATCATTTGTTAAGCATGTGTTGGTTATACATAGTCTATGATATATCCCTAATCACAACAGCCCTGACATTTTATTATTTCTGTCCCCTTTTTAAGATGAAACAAAGCAAGAAGACAAGTAATATGCTTGGGAATGTGTAAGAAGTAATGGTCTGGCCCGACCCCCAGCTCCCTCACTGTACTTCATACAGAATGACGGCAAAATGCCTGCTTTCTCAGCATATTGCTATCAAATGTTTTAACATTTTCCAATAATTTTCTGAAATAGGTAAAAGGTAGTGTATTAGTGGAATAAATCACTGGAACATTTCAAATTTCTTGTGCTCTGTTTATCCTTCCTAAGCATTTCTGAACCAGCACAGGATCTGACAGGCAAATCCTCCTCCCCACAAAGTTTCCTGTTATCAGACTGAATATATCCCAGATCCAAATACATCTCAACTAAGAAATGCGAGTCAGGCTGGCCAAATGAGAAAGTGTCAGGCATGTTTAGCCTTGACATGAGGGCGATACTTACCGGCCAAACTTTTCTGTGTTTCCTGTTTTTCCTTGCTGAATGACATGAATGAAATCATAAGTAAGAATAAAAGGCACACGCTCCCTTTTAATGCCAAATTTAGATTTGAAATTTCCAAGAATATGTCCAAAGTCAATGTGGAAGAGCTGGAAAACAAATGGGATTTAACTTTGTTTATGTTTCTAGTAAGGTCCAAATAGAAGACCTCCACTGTCCTAGACCCTCAAGCCCTATAGCCTAGGGGTGTCAAACCTTTTTTTTCCCCCTCTGCCTCACAACGAAAGAATAATTGTCTTGGGCCACACAATAAATACACAAACATTAATGAAAGTTGATTAGGAAAAAAAAATAATAAATATATCTGATTTTTTTTTAAAAGTCAAATATTTTAACCAAAAAAGAGTACATCCTTGCCCCACTAGCTCCATCACCTTCAGAGCTACTCCTACAGCTAAAAAAATAACTTCTCCTAAAAAATAAATAACTACTTCTCCTTGCTCTTTCATGTGTTTTTCCCAATTAAAAAAAACAGTATGTTAGGGCCAGTGTAGTTACTCACACCTATAATCCTAGCACGCTGGGATGCCAAGGAGAATAGATTGCTTAAGACAGCCTGAGCAAGAGCTAGATCTTGTCTCTACTAAAAATACAAAAATTAGTTGGGCGTTGTGATGGATACCTATAGTTCCATCTACTCAGGAGGATGAGGCAAGAGGATCTCTTAGGCCCAAGAGTTTGAAGTTGCTGTATGACCTACCCAGGGTGACAGAGTGAGACTCGGTTTCAAAAAACAAAAACAAAGTTTATGCTCAGAGAAGTTGCTGTGGCACTCTACTCAGGGTGACAGAGCGAGACTCAGTTTCAAAAAACAAAAACAAAGTTTATGCTTCATTTTAACTTCCTAATTTCAGATTA
The DNA here is from genome assembly GCF_027406575.1 of Nycticebus coucang. NCBI lineage: Eukaryota > Metazoa > Chordata > Mammalia > Primates > Lorisidae > Nycticebus > Nycticebus coucang. The sequence goes on from NC_069787.1 coordinate 105,586,608, forward strand.
CTATTCTTATTACAGAAGGTTAAAGGTTTAGTACTCCTGTGGTAAAATAATGCTACATAATGTAACACATTATAATTTCTAGTTAAATCAAAAGTCAGTGTTCACACTTTTCGGATTAGCTAAATACACATCAAAGCTAAGCAATGTGACAGTGTATACTGTGACTACATTTCCTTTTTATTCATCTCTTTTTCCTTGAAAAAACTGCTTTCACTTATTTCCTTAGCTTGGTGTTCTATCATTAATTCTTCCTTAAATATCTACAAATAATTTTCAAAACTGTTTTTCAGACAGATTATCTATTGGTTTCTTTTTTTGAGACAGAGTCTCACTTTCTTACTCCCAGTATGCTGCTGTGGCATCATAGCTCACAGCAACCCTTCAAGTGATCCCCTTGCCTCAGTCTCTCATGAGTAGCTAGGACTACAGGCGCCTACCACAATATCTGGGTATTCTTTTTTTTTTGAGAGACGGGGGTCTTGTGAGTTCAAGTGATCCACCCAACTCAGCCTCCCAGAGTGCTGGAATAACAGGCCTGGGCCACCACGCTTGGTTTCTATCTTGGCTGGTTTTTCTCTATCTAGTTTTGCTACAGAGCCATTATGCTGGGCTTTCCCTATACTTTTTTCCCATCTGAAACCCCTATGTCCTGAGTCTCACATCACATTCTCTTGTAACTGAGACCAGCCAGGGTCCCTGTCACTGGCACTACTGATATTTTTAAGCTGTATAATTATTTATCATGGAGTCTGTCCCATATACTGTAGATTCTTTAGCAGCATCCCTGTCCTCTACCCACTAGATCACCCCCCCATTATGACAACTAAAAATGTCTTCACACATTCATAAATGTCCCCTTAGTGAAAAATCACCCCAGATGAGAACTAGTAGTTTACTCTTATTCTGGTAGATACCTTAATTCTGCAGTTTGCTGAGAGAAGACGAAAAAAAGGAATAGCTTTTGAGACCTGGCACATTTGAAATGTTTTTATTCTATCCTTCATACATGGATTCTGGTTACAGAATCCTAGGTTAGAAGTCATTTTCCATCAAACTATGAAGGGTGACTTTCACTGTCTCAGAGTTTCCACTGAGAAGCTAAGCCATTCTGCTTCTAAACACCACAACGAGGCCACTGTGTCTCTGGAAGGCTTTAAGACCCTCTCTTAATGCCTGACACACTCCAGTTTCACGGTGAAGAACCTCAGTACAGGTGCTTTTCATCCATTATAAGGGAACTTCGGGTCCTCCAGATACTCATGAGCACTGGCTCTGTCCTCCTCTTCTGCTTCTTTCTGGAACTCCTATTAGGTTGATGGTGTACTTCCCTGGACTGAGTCTCTAGTGTTTCTGGATTTTTTTCTATTTATCATATTTTGTTTTGGTGATATTAAGGTATAGTGTTTTTTTCTTTTTTTTTATTGAGACAAATTGTCCTGGCTTACATCCTGATATGTTTGCTCTTCGTTGCCTGAGTTTCCTCTTCTATAAAATGGAGATAATACTATTACTTATTCTGTAAAGTCGTCATGAGGATCAAGGACATTAAATATAAAGCACAAACCGTGCCTGTCACAAGATTGTTTACACTACTTCTAACTTTTTGTTTGTTTCTATTTTTAATTTCTAAGACCTCTTTCTATTTTCTGATTTTTAATAAAGTACTCATTACTGCTTCATAGATACACCACCTTCTTTAAAACAAACAAACAAAAAAAAAAACTTTAAAAAATAATCCTCTGTTTAATGCAGTTACTCTGTCTTCCCAGAGTTCTTTTCTGCCTCCGTTTTGCTCGTTTGGGCTCTCTCTGTTTTTCATGGCAGAGGCTTCCCTCAAATGTCTCCTAATCCAGTAGAGAGCAGAATGGTGGTCACTAAGGTCCGACCTAGAGCCAGAGTTCATACAGTAATCCAAAGATTAAATTCTGGTACATCCCTAGTGGCAGGGAATTCCTAGGCTGGCTAAACCAAAAAATTATCCAAGATACCTCATGTGTCTTTGCTTAATATAAAAAAAATTACAAATAATATTAAGTCGTTATGAAAAATAAGACTATTTTTACTTGAAAACTAAATACTTCTTCATAAATAAAATGACCTAACTTTCTTAGCTACCCCAAAATGCTATTATTAACACTACTTTCCTCTCTACTCCCAAATATGATTAGGTTTGATGGTCTGAAAGGGAAAATAAGTAGGGCTCATCTCAACATTTTCTGTCTTACCACTGGTAATACATCCATCACATCATCTATTCCTTTTGTATCCCAAATATAATTTCTTTATTTTACTTTATTAATTATTTTTTGAGACAGGGTCTCATCAGGTGGTGCTACTGTAGCTCAGTGCAACCCTCAAACTCCCAGGTCAAGCAGTTTGCAACCTCTTAAGTAGCTGGAACAACAGACATGCACCACCATGCCCCACTAATTTTTCTGTCTTTTTTTTTTTTCTTTTGAGACAGGGCCTCACTATGTTGCCCTTGGTAGAGTGCTGTGGCATCACAGCTCACAGCAACCTCAAACTCTTGGGCTTAAGTGATTCTCTTGCCTCAGCTAGGACTACAGGTGCCTGCCACAATGCCTGGCTATTTTTGTTGTTTTTGTTGTTGTTGTAGTTGTCATTATTGTTTAGCAGGCCTGGGCTGGTTTCAAACCTGCCAGCCCTGGTGTATGTGGCCAGCACCCTAACACTGAGTTATGGGCACCAAGCCAATTTTTCTATTTTTTGTAGAGACAGGGTCTTACTCTTGCACAGACTGGCCTCAAAGTCCTGACCTCAAGCAATCTTCCCACCTCAGCCTTCAAAAGTGCTAGGATTACAGGCATGGCTCACCATGCCCTGCCCCAAATACAATTTCTTATATTGAAAGAATACGCCACATTTAAATAACTACAATAAGTTTTTCAATAATTTTTAAACATGTAAATAAATGCTTACAATCTAGCTTTAAGCAAACAAATGAATACATGTAGCAGATGGTACATGAAACAAGGGAAATTAAAGGAAAGACAATATATCTTTATATGACTCCAAGAGCCAATAAGGAATCTATCTGAATCTCAGAGGAGATGATTCCATACCTAGGGAACAGCATCCCGAGGCCCTTGGCAGACACTGTGGAGCAACTTACCTGGCCAGTTTTTTTGACCATGATGTTGTCACTATGTCTGTCACCAATCCCAAGGACATAAGAAGCTACACAGTAGCCGGCACAGGACAGGGTAAACTCTTCAATGGCTCGGTCCAGGTCATCCCTGAAAATGAAAAAAGAATATCAGCAAAAAGGGTTTTCAGCCTCCAAATATGTAGGATGAGATCCAAACCACAACTGTTTCCTTTAGAATTATGAGAACTGTAACACAGAGCTGCCAAAATCGTATGAGAGAACTTGCTAGATTAGCCAAGAGGAGTGAGGGTGTTATTACAGAACAAGTCAGAAAGGAATCAGGCTGGCTTCAAAGATATTAGATAAGTGGGCCTCAGCTACCCACATTTCCTGGGAATGAGATTTTGGTGGGAATGCAGTCAGCTCATACACACAATAGGTGAGATGAGACCATGGCTTTGCTGGGTCATTCTGGGAATATTTTTGTTAGTTTTAGGCTAAAACTAGAATTCCATGCTTATGTGTTAGTATTGAGGTTCCAACCATTTAAATCATTGACTTTAATTAGAAGTGAGTAATATAGCCCCCCTGGAGATAAGGCCTTGAGAAAAATTTTGGAAGCTGATTCTCACATATAAATCTTTGATCTTACTAATGATAAAACTCAAGTCTGACTTTGAGGTCTTTAGCCAAAAACATATGCAGAGTATTTCCTTCTTAGTGTCAAATTCTACTCTTTTCTATATATTAGCGCTTTTCCAACTCCAACCCTAAATAACAAAATTCCAAGTTATATCATTATACCTGAAATATTTCCTAATATTTCCTCTAAGACATTAAAGACTTCTAATGGAAAAATGGTTACAATATTTGTTTGGCTTTTTGTACAAAAAAATGATAATTAAGAATAAACTTTTATCATAAGGATACTTGCACTAGACCGTTTATTGCAGCTCAATTTACAATCACCAAAATGTGGAAACAGCCTAAATGCCCCCCAACCCAGGAATGGATAATAAGCTGTGGTACATGTATACCATGGAATACTATTCAGCCATTTAAAAAATGGAGACTTTACAGCATTTGTATTAACCTGAATGGAAGTGGAACACATTATTCTTATTAAAGCATCATAAGAATGGAGAAGCATGAATCCTATGTATTCAATTTTGATACGGGGACAATTAATCACAATTAATGACATGGTGGGGGGGTGGAGAAAGGGGAGACCAGAGAGAGAGAGAAGGAGGGAGGTTGGAGAAAAGGAAGAGCAGAGAGAGGGAAGGAAGGAGGGAGGGGGGTGGAGTCCCAGTGTGTGACACACCTTGTACCCTCAATGAATCCTCAACAATAAAAAAGTCAGGCAAAGACAGTTCAGGTTCCATTTAAAACAAACTAACTAACTAACTAACCCAGAATTGTATTCTTTAAGCCAGTTCAGAAGAGCATCTTTGTTGAAGGCTGCTGCAGCAGCCACATTGCTACTGTTCAGCTGAATGTCAGCAATTGTTTCAGAGGTGCTCACAACTTCAATGAGGCCAGAGCGATCTCCTGTAGCTAAACAGCCATAAGGCAGCATCCTGAAAAGAAAAAAAAAAAAAAAAGGGTATAAAGTCACATTTTTATAATGTCCATGGGAAGATTTAAAAAGTCTTATTTTCCTTAAAATAAAACATTATTTGTTAAGATTTTTTTCCTTGATAAAGTTTTATTACTGATATATTTGCCATTCCTATGCTATTGTCATATAAAAAATATAAGTCCTACCTTCAGATAGAGAATAAATCTCCTGGCCAACAGATAGAGTAATTTATTAGAATTCCAGTGTGCCAGCTAAATCTTGTATTATTTGTTATCTACTTACTCTGTTGAAACATGTTTTTTTGCTTGGATAGGTGGACAGAAGAAGCACATCACATGAAAGTCTTTCATTTTTACTGTAAATTTGGGTGAAGGGAACCTCCCTTTATGTAATACCTAGTAAGTATCAAGTGCCAGGCTTACACATTATCTTGATTAGGGGCAACTGTGTCTTTTCAGTTGTTCAAGCCCATCTCAAGTTCATCTTCAAGCTCACTTTTGGCTCTTTGCTTTCCCTTATGCTCAACACTGAATTTATCTACATTGAAAATGTATAAAGAATCTAAGCCCACCTCCACCCCACCATTCCTCTGCTAACACCCTAGTCCAAGTCAACATCAAACCTTGTCTCAGTTATTCCTCAGTTATATATAACTAAGGTATATTCCTCCAGTTATATGCCTCATTCAACAGTTTCCTAACTAGTCATCTTGGCTAGTCAACACACACTATCATAGTGTGTTCTAAATACAACAGCAACATGCTCATTTAAAATGTACTCATATCACTTCCCTGACCAAAATTTCCACAATTGCTTCCCATTTTAGAGTAAAAGCCATATGCTTACCATGGCTCACAAGGCTGTCTTCAATCTGGTCCCCCTTCATCTCTCCTACTACCGTTGCCTACTTTGTTCCTACTATACTGGCCTCCTAGCTGTTTCTCAAATGTATCCGGCACATAACTCTTTCATGCCTTGTTTTGTTTTGTTTTGTTTTGAGACAGAGTCTCACTTTGTCACCCTTGGTAAGAATGCTGTGGCGTGGCCTCACAGCAACCTCAGCCCCTCTTTCACTCGTTTACATGTGTAGTTTTCTCTGCCTGGAACATTTTTCTCCAAGACATCTCTATGGCTTACTCTCTCACTTCTTTAAATCTTTGCTTAAATGTTATCATCTCAGGGAGAACTTCCTGGATCATCCTGTTTACAGATGAAACACTATCCCTGACACAAAACTCACTATCCCTGTCTTGCTTTACTTTCCTGTATAGACCTCAACACTATCCTACATCCTGTACATGTGACTTATTTGTCTTTCTCCACCATTAAGATGTATGTTCTATTGGTCAGGAAGATGTTGTTCACTGCTGTATTTTCAGTGCCTGAGAACATACCTTGCATAAAGTAGGTACCAAATAAATATCTTTGAATCAACAAACTGAATAACAAAATCTCTGTAAGCTTAAGTTCCCAATGTTATAAATGAGGAATATGAGTAACTTGACAAAAGTCACACAGTTCACTAAGTGGACTTAGTCAACTTAAAACTGGGCCTGTGTGTCTCTAAATCTATCTTTTTAACCTAATACAGTTTCCTATCAAGTGAGAAAAGATAGTGAGGCCGATGCGGATGAAGAACTGCTGCATGTCTTACAGTTGACAGTGATATGAATAAAAAGTTAAACCAGAGGACCAAGGTGCCATCAACAGGTCTGCATGACTTCTCATTTCCTGAGCTGAAAGCTTACCTCTCCTATTGGATTATAAACTCCTTGTAGACCCCAACCTAAAAAAAGGTGACTAAATACAATTTCAGAAAAAGACAAGAATTGATATTCTCATTAACTAGACAAAAGAGTGGCTAATAACACAGTCTGGAGAATTGCCGCGCCCACGGCATATAGCCGTTGTGAGGCGGCGCTGTCCGCGTTATAGAACGACGGGAAGGTGGATTGTGCTCTGCGGAGCTTAGCCCCCAGCGCCCCCAACACGTACAAGCATCAGAAATGTTGCACTACGTGTCTTAGGTATTTGCCAAAGTTTAAAGATTATGGCATCTGTTCATGTGATTGTTATTCTGTACCTGAAACTCATTCACTCTGATAAATTGTCAATATGTACTTTCTTAAGAATGAGCACAATGCACTGATGATTCAGATAGAGCACAGCCTCGTGAACTTGTCAGACTCAGTAGCACCAACAATGAGCACACAAAGATGTTTTTGATCACAAATATTTTCTCTTAATTTTCTAAATACTGTATTATAAAAACAACTCCTCCAAAATGGAATGTTTTAACTTTGGAAGGTTTAGACATATGTCAGGTAACTACAAAATGCAATGGATGGAATTCATGGGTTTACTTGAGTATAGCTAAGCATTGTGTTAGAAGGGGGGAAAAAGCAGTTCCTGCTGTCCGTGAGCTTACAAAGCACAAATGCACAGTGTGCATATGATCACTGCATGAGGGAGAAGTGCCAGGAAAACATAACTGGAAGCAAGAAGGACCTCCCAGAGGAGGAAGGACAGCAGCAGTGGAGGGGAATGAAAGGGGGAGCACAAGAGCAAGGTAAGGAGAAGATATAGTGAGTACTGGAAAGACCCTGCAGGTCCCTGTAAGCCATGTAAGAACTGTAATCCTCCTACAAGCACTGAGAAAGCCTCTGAAGGAGTTTATGAAAGACAAACAGAAAGTGTGTGTGTATGTGCACACTGCAGGGAGAAGGCAGTGTATGAGTGTTAGTGTGTGTAACAATCATATAAAGAAGAGAGTTTTATTAAATAGTTTATAAAATTCCTTACAAGAAAAATTAAATTATTTTATGTCTCCTTAAGCACTTTTCTAGTGCTATCAAAATTAAATTGGGAGCAGAATTGTCAAACTATATTCTGATAGAGTGATGTATCAATAGATTGCTTTACATTTGCATTATTTATTTTTCTCCTTTTAAAAATTTACCCTTAGGTAATAAAGGCAGCTAGAAAGTGTTAGTACTTGTACTGACGCCCCTTATTCTTATCATGACACAACACATGTGAGGCAAACGCGGCCAGGTTAAAGTGCACTTTCTCACTTTCCTGCATCTCCCCACCTCACTCGCAGCCCGCTGGCACAGGTCCAGCAATTTCCTCTTCAAAAGCAGGCAATGATGAAAGCGTTCACTGCCTTGAGGATGGACCATTCACAATGGGAAGGAAAAAACATCCTTGTCAGAAAGACATTTGACAGAAGTCAAGCTGAGGACAAATACTTGGAATCCTGATCATCTTATCTAGGCCCCCTTTGCAGTCAACTTCTATGCTTCTTATAAAGGCCAAGACAACAATTTCAGAATGTTCACCTACCTTTCTCAAACTCTGACTAAAGTAGCAACCTTTCTTACTAAAGCAACAGTTAGGCGCCTGTGGCTCAGTCGGTAGGGAGCCGGCCCCATATACCGAGGGTGGCGGGTTCAAGCCCGGCCCCGGCCAAACTGCAACCAAAAAATAGCCGGGCATTGTGGCGGGCGCCTGTAGTCCCAGCTACTCGGGAGGCTGAGGCAAGAGAATCGCTTAAGCCCAGGAGTTGGAGGTTGCTGTGAGCTGTGTGAGGCCACGGCACTCTACCGAGGGCCATCAAGTGAGACTCTGTCTCTACAAAAAAAAAAAAAAAAAAAAATGAAATAAATTCTACAGCAGCCCAGATGGTAGCCCCGTATCCTTACTCTAAATGGATATATAGCAAAATCTCTGGTTTCAACTCTGACACATACGTCTGAGTAGCGCCTTAACCTATTGCCTCCAAAGAAGAAAAATGTAAATCCTTTGCCTAAAGCTTATATTACTTTCAAATCCTTCCTTTACTTCTATAAGACTGCCTTTACTTCTACAAGACTGCTGATCCAATATTCTTAAATAATTTTCACATAGGTATTTTAAAAGACAAGTAAATTCTACTAGTACAACTCAGATGTGAAATCTTAATAAAGATAACCGTCAAAAAACTGATTTCATTTGTACTGGGGGGGCTAAGGGGGAGACAAGTAGAGGGCTGGCAAATTTTCCAAGGGCCAGGCAGATCTACATGTAAATCACCTATCAGACCTGCCTATTATTTGTTGACCAAAAGAGGGTCAAGGTGCCCTGTCATATTAATGGCTTTCAAGTGAACTAATTTGACATAAAAGATACAGATGAGTCTTTTGAAACTTTAGAAAGTGCATTTTCATTCATCCAAACATGGCACTATTACCTGAAGATTTGGGATTGACCTTTAAAGATTGTAAACTACATGACCCATTTTAACTGGAACAGCTGGCTCAAAGAAAAACACAATGGGAAAACTGCAACACATGTATTTATAGAAACAGTAAAAAAAGTTTTGGTGAGAAAAAGGTATCAATTTGAAAATGTACTTAAAAAGAATTTAAAAGTCCTGCATTTTTAAAAAAACATGAGGTCAGAGTACAAAAAGTCAGCAAAGACTCCACTGGACAGACAAGTTCCCTTTTCTTGTCAGACACACAATGTTTCCCATGAGACAGATATTAGGTTTATTTCTAGCACTCCCACATGTAGCTGCCACCCATTATCTGAGGTCATAATGAACTTCATTTGATGCTAAATTTGCTTTACATTTAGATATTTATTCAGTATTCTTTACGTGTGACTGAACAAAAATCTTACCATCTCTTGAATGCTATTTTTACACAGTTCTATAAGAAATTTCTCCAAAAAAAAAAAAAAAGAAAAAGAAAAAGAAATTTCTCCTAATTTAAAGGAAGATATCCATCACTTAAGGTGTCCTTTCTAGATGAATTATGATCTCTCTTCCTTATTCCAGTCCTATCTCCAGTCCCATTAAAGAAATAACAACTTCAGCAAATTCCTCTTTCAACCTTCATAGCACTGGAAAAGTATACTCTATAAGGATCTAAAAATGAATAAATTTTCTTTAAAAAAAATTGAAAAATTATGTATTTTGGGTACTATTATACTTTGATAGACAAAAGGGTTACTAGACATGTGTTACCACAAATTTTTTTTTTCTCATTTAGCATGGTAAAATCATATAAAGACATTAACTTTAGAGTCTGACAATCCTGGATTCGTATCTAGCTCTGCCATTATATTTTTGTAATCTGTGTTTAAAATGTATATAACTTTAATTTTCTCATGTATTAAAAAGGAATAACATTAACCTCATAGAGCTCTTCTATGGTTAAAAAAAGAAAGAAAAGGCTCGGTGCCTGTGGCTCAAGTGGCTAAGGCGTCAGACACATACACCTGAGCTGGTGGGTTCAAATCCAGTCCAGGCCCGCCAAACAACAATGATGGCTGCAACCAAAAAAAAAAAAAAAAAAAAATAGCCAAGCGTTGCGGTCAGCACCTGTAGTCCCAGCTACTTGGGAGGCGGAGGCAGGAGATTCACTTGAGCCCAGGAATGGGAGGTTGCTGTGAGCTGTGATGCCATAACACTCTACACAGGGCGAGAGCTTGAGGCTCTGTCTTAAAAAAAAAAAAAAGAAAAGAAAAGAAAGAAAGAAAGAAAAGGAGACCTCCGGATTTCAGAAATAAGAATTACTCATTGCAGTATCTCAGGAAGTTACTGACTTGGCTGACATTTTAATGCCCACCCAAGAAAGAGTAATGGTCTGGGTTCATGGGGCAGGCAGACCCTGGAGCTCAGATCCTACGAAAAGCTAAAGTTTGGGAGGCCTGGAACTTGAAAATATCTGGGAATGAGTAGGCAAAGAAAAAAAGATTATATGTAAGTGCAAAAATTCAAGCCTTCTGATATTCTTTTGTGAGCTCCAAATACAAACTACCTCTGAGGTATGAAGTCCTAAAAGCAAGGCCTTAACATAAAACCTAGTTGATTGTGTAACAGACCTTTGGTAACACCACAAAATGCAAACTCTTTTTTTTTTAGAGATATTTTCACAATTCAGGGAGCAAAGGACCTTCCCAGAAAACATAATACCCATTAATGATGAATACAAAACTGGCTCGGCGCCTGTAGCTCAAGTGGCTAAGGCACCAGCCACATACACGGGAGCTGGTGGGTTGGAACCCAGCCCGGGCCCGCCAAAACAACGACAACTACAATCAAAAACTAGCTGGGTGTTGTGGTGGGCACCTGTAATCCCAGCTAGTTGGGAGGCTGAGGCTAGAGAATTGCTTAAGCCCAAGAGTTGGAAGTTGCTGTGAGCTGTGACGCACTCTACCCAGGGCGACAGCTTAAGACTCAAAAAAAGAATACAAAACCAAGTATTAGTAACTACATTAGGAAATGAATGAGATTAAGTAGATAAGTGAAAAAGTGACATCCCAAGAACTAAAACAGAACAATATGAAAGAGACAAAAAAGAATAGGAAGTGTAAGAGAAAAGAAGTATGAGACACTGAATACAAAGGAGACTAGACACTGCTGAAGGGATAAATAGCAAACTGGAAAACAGAATAAGAAACTACTCAGAATGTCACATAAAGATATAAAAAGGTAGGTAACATAAAAGACAGGTCAAGGCATACACCAGAGAAAAAAGTCTGACATACATCTGTTGAGTTGCAGGGAAAAACAATGAGAATGAAAGAACTACAATATTGAAGAAAATGTTAAAGTTCTATAGAAACTAAAAGATGTGACTTTGATTCAAAAGGTACAATGAGAAGAATGATGAAGGGGAAAAAAATTTAAAATTCATGCACAAATTGTAATAAAACTGTAGACACCAAAGGCAAAGAGACTTTTTTTTTTTAATGCAGTAAGGTGAAAAAAGGTTTCTCACAAAGGCCAAATAATTAGACTGACAGTAGCCTTAATCTATAAAAGCAATAAGAACACTGACAAAAATTGTCAGAATTAACTATTTTAGAGCTCTGTAAATACAACAGAGGCTTGTAGCGATCCAGGAAGTGTTTACTAAGAAACCAGGGGAAAGCTGAATATGAGGTATTTTAACATGGCCTAGTGCAAGCTCCACTCCCCAATTACGTGGTAGCTTTGACAACCAACAGCCCACAATCATGGTGAACACAAGCAATTTGACAGTTATTAGAGGGAAAAACAGTTGGCTTGGAGCTACTTCAAAACCTCATTCCCTGCAGAATTGTCATTCTTTGACCTCTCTGGAGGTTCCCATTAAGATCCTACTCAAACTACTGTGTTTATTTGACTTGACTAAAGACCTCACCTAAAGTGAAATGCTTTTTGCATAGGAGTTTTTCTTGAAAATAATAAGAGACACCGTTTAACTTGCAGCTGTTTTAGGAAGTAAATAAAAGTTGAAACAAACAATAAGCTAACCAAAAAGTCTAAAAAGGGAAGCTGGGCAAGTGAGATGTCCACACAGGCCATCTAAAATATTGGTAGGAATCTAGAAGGCCACATACATGGCGCTATTGTGCAGATCCTCATGTATGTTGCACATGCACAGGAAAGAACTCAGAATGTCCTAGTTCTCAATTCTGGAAAACTCTGAAGCCTTATGCAAGTAGGAGGTTAGTACAAAGGAATAGTTCTAAACGATATGGCTGACTGTTGAAGACTGACCCACCAAGCACACAGTCCTTTGGCAAAGACAGGAAAATATATGGATTCCAACCATGTAAGAAAATCTCTGTTCAACCATTAGCTGACCAATAAACTAACCAGATAGAGACTTCAAGAACAACACATGAGAAAGAATGTAATTTTAGGGGTGGTGCCTGTGGCTCAGTGAGTAGGGTGTCGGCCCCATATACGGGAGTGTGGCGGATTCAAACCCGACCCCCGCCAAACTGTAACAACAAAAAAATAGCTGGGTATTGTGGTGGGTGCCTATAGTCCCACCTACTTGGGAGGCTGAAGCAAGAAAATCACATAAGCCCAAGAGCGGGAGGTTGCTATGAGCTGTGACGCCACCGCACTCTACCGAGGGCAACAAAGTGAGCCTCTGTCTCTAAAAAAAAAAAAAAAAAATCTTATTACTTGGGGTAGCGCCACCTGTGGCTCAGAGGAGTAGGGCGCTGGCCCCATACGCCAGAGGTGGCGGGTTCAAACCCAGCCCTGGCCAAAAACTGCAAAAAAAAAAAAAAAAAAGAATGTACATTTCATATAATTATTTCAGAACAGTCACTAAAATAAACAGCAACAACAACAAATTCTGAGTCAGAGATATATCTTCAGAGTTGACAAATTAATTCAAGTGAACAGTTTTTGACAAAAAAGCATGAGACATTCAAAGAAACAAGATAGCATGGCCCATACACAGGAAAAATGCACTCAATAGAAACTATACTTGAGAAAACAAACTTTGAACTTATTAGGCAAAATTTTTAAATGATTTTCAATAACAAAAAATTCACTAGAAAGGCACAAGAACAGATCTGAGCAGCCATAAAAAAGAACTGGCGAACATGAAGATTGATCTACTTAGAAAAATAAAATAAAGAGTAATTAAAAATGAACAGAGCCTCAGGGACCTGTAAAATATTACCAAACTTACCAAAAAAATGCATATTGGCGGGCAGTGCCTGTGGCTCAAAGGAGCTGGGCACGGGCCCCATACGCCGGAGGTGGCAGGTTCAAACCCAGCCCCAGCCAAAAATTGGGGGAGTAAAGTGCATATTGGCAGTCAGAGAAGACGACAGAGAGGCAGAAAAAGAAACCCTGATGGCTAAAATCTTTGCAAATGTGATAAAAAACAATTTAAATAACTAGGAACTTCAATGAATTTAAAGTAGTATAAACTTCAGTGAAGTAGGCATATTATAATCAAACTGTTAAGAGCCAAAAATTAATAGAATCTTGGGCCGAGGGCACTGGCTCATGCCTGTAATCCTAGCACTCTGGGAGGCCAAGGTGCGTGAAGAGCTTGAGCTCATGGATTCAGCCTGAGCAAAAAGCAAGACCCCGTCTCTACTAAAATTAGAAAAACTGGGCAAGAAGATCACTTGAACCCAAGAGTTGGCGCTTGCTGTGAGTTATAATGTCATAGCACTCTACCCAGGGGGCGACAACTTGAGATTCTGTCTCAAAAAAAAAAAAATTAACAGAATCTTGAAAGGAGTAAGAAACATAGGACTCATCACTTCCAAGCAACCTAAATAAGATTAACACCTGATTTCCCATTAAAAGCCATAGAGGCTATAAGGCAGTGGGATGACATATTGGAAAAGCTGAATGACAACCAAGAATTCAATGTCAAGCAAAACACTATTCAAAAACAAAGGAGAAATTAAGACATTTCCCAATAAATTAAAAGAGAGAACAAAAGTTGGAGGATTCTTCCTGATTTTAAAGATATGAAGTCACAGTAATCAAGACTATACATAGGGACAAGTAGATCAGTGAAACAGAATTTAGAGTACAGGAAAAAATCTTCACATTTACAATTAACTGATTTTTGACAAGGATGCCAAGAGAATTTAATAAAGAAAGAATAATCTTTCAACAAATGGTGCTGAAACAACTATATATCTGAATGGAAATAAATGAAGTTGGACTCCTATCATATATCCTCCTAAAAAATTAACCAGAAGTATATCAATGACCTAAATGTAAGGACTAAAATGTAAAACTTTTAGACAAAAACGTAAGTCTAAAATTCATGACACTCGATTATGCAATGTTTTCTTAGACCTAACACCAAAAGCACAAGCAGCCTGGCTGAGGTAGCTCATGCACATAATCCCAGCATTTTGGAAGCCGAAGCAGGAGAATCACTTGGGCCAAGGAGTTTAAAATCAGCCTCAGCAACATTCCTGTCTCTACCAAGAGTGGTGGCACATGCCTGTAGTCCTCCCCTTACTGGGGAGGCTGAGGCAGGACGATTCCTGAAACCCAGGAGTTCAAGGCTGCAGTGAGCTATGACTTTGCCACTATACTCCAGCCTAGTAATAGAGCAAGATCCTATCTCAAAAAATCCTCCAAAAATGCACACAAAAACCAAATAGCTTGGATGTGAGGGTAATCTGGCTGCAACGCCTATCAATCCATTGATCACTAAAGTTGATTTTGTATATCTAGTTGCTAGGCAGGTGTCCCCTTCTTCACTGCTCCATATGCATCTCTCCCTAAGCAGTACACTCAGTTGAAAATGACCTTCCCAGAGAGAAGAGGACCGTTCTTTGGTTGAGGCATGAGTAGCTGCACTCCTCTATAAGAACCTCCAAACATGCACTCGTGAGCATAAGCAAACATAGAAAAAGTAGATAAACTGACATGATCAAAATTCCATCAAGAAAGTGAACTAAAACCCACAGAATGGAAGAAAATATTTGTAAATAAGTTACCTAAGAAGGGACTAGTATCTTAAATACAGAAAGAGTATTTATAATTCAACAATAAGGGAACCCAATTTACAAAGGAACAGAGGCTCTAAATAGACATTTCTCCAAAGAAAATACACAAATGATCAACAAGCACATGAAAAGCTACTCAATATAATTAGACATTGGAGAAATAATACAAATTCAAATCATAATGAGATACAACCCCAAATCTACTAGCTGGCTATAACAAAAAAAGATAATAATAATTAGTGTTGGCAAAAATGTAGAGAAAATGGAACATTTGTACAATGCCAGTTGGAATGGGAAATGATACAGCCCCTTTGGAAACAGTTTGGTTATTCCTCAGCAATTCCAATCTTAGGTATACACCAAAAAAATTACAAACACTAGTCTACTTAAAACCTATAGACAATTGAAACTAGACCTGCGTCTCTCACCACTTACAAAAATTGACTCTCACAGAATAAAAGATTTAAACTTAAGACACGAAATGATAAAAATCTTAGAAGTGTGGGAAAAACTCTTGACGATATCAGCCTGGAAAAAGATTTTATGAAGAAGACCCTGTTGGCAACTGCAGCAACACCAAAAATAAATAAATAGGACATGATCAAGCTAAAAAGATTCTGCACAGCAAAGGGAAAAACAACTAGAGCAAACGGGCAACCTTCAGAATGGGAGAAGATATTTGCATGCTACAAATGTGACAAGGGCTGATGACTGGAATCCACAGAGAACTCAAATTAATCAACAAGAAAAGAGCAAATAATCCCATCTATCACTAGGCAAGAGACATGAACAGAACCTTCTCCGAAGACAACAAATGAATGGCCAACACACACATGAAAACATACTCATTGTCCCTAATTAACAGAGAAATGCAAATGAAAACCACCTTGAGATATACCGCCTAACCCCAGTGAGAACAGCCAAAATAAATAAAGCAACACCAAAACTTGGTGTGGATGGGAGAGAAGGGAACATTTTTACACAGCTGGTGGACTGCACACGAATCCAGCCTCTTGGGAAAAGTAAAAAAATTAGCTGGGTGTGGTGGTCCCAGCTACTTAGGAGGCTGAGATGGGAGGATTGCTTAAGCCCAAGAATTTAAGGTTGCTGTGAGCTATGATAACACCACTGCACTCTAGCCTGAGTGACAGAAGGACCCTGTCTCAAAAGAAAAAGGATATAGATACAAAATTTAAAATTAGGTAGCAGAAGTAAGTCCTAATATACAGTAACCAAACAAACTAAATTAATTAAATGTCCTAATAAAATACTTTTAGATTGGAATAAATTCATCCTTACAAAAAAATCCAACTATATGCTGTTTTCAGGAGACACACATAATATAAGATGAAATAAAATAGTTGAAAATAAAAGATCCTAAAGCAAATATTAATCAAAAGAAAGCTGGTATACCAATATAAATTTCAGACCATATAGACACCAAAAGAAACTATACTAGGAATTAACAGTGTTATTTCTTTCTTTTTGTAGAGACAGAGTCTCACTGTACCGCCCTCGGGTAGAGTGCCGTGGCGTCACACGGCTCACAGCAACCTCTAACTCTTGGGCTTATGCGATTCTCTTGCCTCAGCCTCCCAAGCAGCTGGGACTACAGGCGCCCGCCACAATGCCTGGCTATTTTTTGGTTGCAGTTTGGCGGGGGCTGGGTTTGAACCCGCCACCCTCGGCATATGGGGCCGGCGCCCTACTCACTGAGCCACAGGTGCCGCCCAACAGTGTTATTTCTTAATTATAAAGGAGGAAATAAAAGCTAAAAGAAAACAATACATTTATGCATTTATAAACAGAAGATCAAAATAAACAAAAGTTAAGAAAATTGCAAGGAGATGACAAATAACAATTATAATGGGTGGTTTAAATATACCTCTGAAGTGACAAATCAAATAAGTAAAAATTTAATGAAAATACAGACTTAGGCAAATAACAAACATATCTGATATAACAGAAAAATTTATAACCTTACAGATGATAAATGTAACATCTAGAACTTTTTCAATTACATATGTGATATTTAAAAAATTAGATATATATTTTTAAGCCATAAAGAAATTCTTGAGGCTCAGCACCGTGGTTAGGGCACCAGCCGCATACACCGAGGCTGGCGGGTTCGAAATTGGACAAGGCCAGCAAAACAACAAAGACAACTGCAACAACAACAAAAAATAGCTGGACGTTGTGGCGGGCGCCTGTAGTCTCAGCTATTTTGGAAGCTGAGGCAAGAGGATCAGGGCAACATAGTAAGACTGTGAAGAAAGAAAAGGAAGGGAGGGAGGGAGGGAGGGAGGGAGGGAGGGAGGGAGGGAGGGAGGAAGGAAGGAAGGAAGGAAGGAAGGAAGGAAGGAAGGAAGGAAGGAAGGAAGGAAGGAAGGAAGGAAGGAAGGAAGGAAGAAAGAAAGAAATTCTTGAGAAATACATAATCAGATTCGGTAATAAGACTGTGATGTTATACAGATATTACAACAATGTAGTAAAATTAGAAATCACAGAGAGACAGAAAAAAAAGTAATGTATTTGGAAATTAAAGCAATTTTAAATAGTTAAGAAGTCAATGAAATAAAAGTTGAATGGAAGGACCAAGCTAACTTCATTTTGTTAAAACTAACTCCATTTTGTCTCACAGCCTTCACTGACCCCACTTTGCCTCACAGCCTTCAATTTACAGCTGCATACCAAAGGTGATAGGCAACCTGCTTCCTACCCCACCTAACCAATTCAGAAGTACCCCCTTTGTTTCAAGCTGTGTACGCCCACCCGCTGCGCGGGACCATAAAAACCGCCTGCTCCAGAGCTCGGGGCTCCTGGCACGGATCCTGGCACGGTTCCGGATCCGTTGTAGTGGATACCCCAGGAGTCCAAGTTCGAACTTGCAATAAAACAGCTTTTTTTGCTTTTGCATCGGACTTGGCTCCCTGGTGGTCTTTGTGGGGGATTTCAAGATCTGGGCACAACAGGAAGTCATGACATTTTGATCATAATAGTTTGACATATTATGAAAGTACATAAATATATTCCTTTTGAAATTTAAAGAGTTCATCTAAAAATGAGAACAGAGTAAACACAAAAGGAAACGTAAGAAAAAGATAAAGTAAAAATTGATAAGATAGGAAAAAAAAATCAACAAAAGTAGAAGACAATTCTTTTAAAATATTAATAATGAAGCAAGGCTCTAATAATCTAAGACCCAAAATGTTCAAGTGAAACAATTTTACATATGAAAAAGGAGAAAATTAGTCGGTAAGGCGCCGGCCCCATATACGGAGGGTGGCGGGTTCAAACCCGGCCCTGGCCAAACTGCAACCAAAAAATAGCTGGGCGTTATGGTGGGTGCCTGTAGTCCCAGCTACTCGGGAGACTGAGGCAAGAGAATCGCTTAAGCCCAGGAGTTGGAGGTTGCTGTGAGCTGTGTGAGCCCATGGCACTCTACCGAGGGCCATAAAGTGAAACTCTATCTCTACAAAAAAAAAAAAAAAAAGAAAAAGGAGAAAATTAGATAAACCACAGATTTTAAAATTACAAGAGAGTATTATAAAATGTATGGTAATACATTTGATTAAGTGGACTATTTTTTGGCCTCAAAAGTGATTCAAGAGAAGAAAAAAATCTGACGAGGATAATAACCATTAAGCAAAATCAGTAATCCAAAAACCTAGACCCCAAAACATCTCCACCAGGACTAGTTTTAAGGTATGTAAAATTCAAACGAATACATAATCTCTGCTTATACAAACTTTTCCAGAGACAGAAAAAGAGGAGAAAGTACATCAACTTTAAAGTCTGTAAAATAAAATATAAGGGAATATCTGAAATAATTAGATAGGAAAGTATTTTTTTGAAAACAATATAACACCTCATAGAGTAACACTGTGGTTTTGCTTTAGTCACAGGACTATTTGTTAGGTCTGTGGGAAAGAACTACAAGACAATTTGTAAAAAAAAATAAAAAAAAAATAAAAATAAAAAAAAAAAATAAAAATGAAAACAATATAACAAAAAGCATAAACCATAAAGGAAGTTAGGTAATTATAACAGAACGAAAATGCCAAACTTATAATCACTGAAGAGATACGCTACCATATTAACAAAATAAATGAAAATTTAAATCTTGTATCATATTACATCCATTAGAGTCACAAAAAAATTAACAAGTTCTGATTGGCAAGGAAGTACAGAAAATGAAACTTTCAGATATTTCTGAGAGGAAACAACACTGGTACAACCATTTTGAAAGGCAGTTTGGCAATGGCAGTAAAGTTGAAAATGTCCCAGCTTTATGACCCAGTAATTCCATTTTGTCCATATATGAACAGAAATATTTGGAAGAATGTAAAGAATAGGTGTTTTTGTTTGTTTTTCTTTTAGTTGTATTGGGGAGAAAAAGAATATAAATAGGTACTAGTGGGAGAATGCTTAAATTGTACACAAACACTCACACACATATGTTCACAGGATCAGTATATAACTGTGAAATAACAAATTAGAAATTCACCTATTAATCTTGGGGAATTTCAGAAAAATGTTGAGAGAAAAAGTTCAGTTCAAAACGTTATATTTGGTATGATTTCGCATACCATATTTTGTATGACATAGGATTTAAAGTTCAGAATGTACAATAGATATATAGCATACAGTTAAAGTATAAAAATAAACTCTAGGTTTAATATAGTAGTTAATTCTAAGGTGTGAGAAAGGAGAATGAAATAAGAATTCATTAACTTTACCTACATGTTTAATGCCTTTTTAAAAAAAGTAAATAAGGGGGCGGCGCCTGTGGCTCGGGAGGGCGCCGGCCCCATATGCTGGAGGTGGTGGGTTCAAACCCAGCCCTGGCCAAAACTGTAAAAAAAAAAAGTAAATAAGGTAAAATTTCCAGATTAAAAAAAATTTTTTTAAGTAAATAAGGAAATCTGTTAACACCGTTATTTAACTGTTGAATATATGGTATAAAAACATAAAACTGTTAAAACTTACTTTCCATACTTTCATGTTTAAAATAGTCCACAGTTTTTAAAAAACATTTAAAGTGTATATATATATAAAAACATAATAGGTAAAAGATGAAATTAATCATCACTTATAAACATAGAAAAAAATTTAAAAATTATATGGATCTACACTACATAATAAAATACCCTGAATTGTTCTTTTCCCTCAATTAAAAAAGTACATGCCCCTTACAAAAAACTACAGAAACAAGTGCACAAAGTGTGTGTGTTGGGGGAAGAGTGGAGAGGAATCACCTATAATCAATTATAACTCCTAGAAATAATGTCTATAATATGTAAAAGTACTTTTGCATCTTATATTACATTTGAAGATAAGTACTTTCTTCAAATTATAGCAATTATTTCTAAATATATATTTTTTGAGTTATAGTCTTCTTGCTCTGTTGCCTGGGCTACAGTGGCATGGCCTCAGCCTAGCTCACAGAAACCTCAAACCCCAGGGTTCAAGCAATCCTCCTACCTCAGCCTCCAGAGTAGCTGGCCTAACAGGCACCTGCCAACCACACCTGGTTAATTTTTCTATTTTTCGTAGAGTGAGGTCTCATTTTGCTCAGTTGGTCTTGAACTCCTGAGCTTAAGCAATCCTTCCTCCTCAGACTCCCATAGAAATAATACTTTTTAAATGACTGAAATATTTGGTCATATGGAAAAGCTAGTAATTTTTAAAAATTATTTTTCTAATATTGAGCATAAGTTTTTGCTCAATATTAGAGCAAAATATGGACCATTTTTCAAATTGTAATTTAAAAAAGAAAGGATAGAAGCCAGTAGATGATTTAATATAATGAGAGAAAAACTCAAATCAACTCAAGGTAGGGGGCAGGGGAATGAGGGAGCAGGGAGAGGGGAGGTGGGCTGGGGATGGGGGGGTTACAGTGTATGCCACACCTCTTGAAGGTGGGACACAATTATAAGAGGGACTTTACCTAACTAATAAAGCGTAACCTAATTCTTTGTACCCTCAATGAATCCCAAGCAATATTAAAAAAAAAAAAAAAAAACTGTATTGGGAAAAAAAAGGAAGGCTATCTTGTGTATAAATCTGTGTCTACATTTTTAGTCTTAGAGTAAATTCTGGAAATACTAGATGAAGGGCATCTAGATGTTTATACATAAAGGATGACATCAATTTACAATGGTATATGAAAATCCCTGTTTTTGTTGCTTCAAACAGTACCCTAGACTGGATTATGACGTACAGAAATTTTTGTTATGATATAAATGGCATCTAATTGGTCTTGTAATTTGTACTTCTTAGTTGGTATTGTCTGTGTTCACATAGTAGTTTATCTCTTTCTATATATTTTCCCTGTATATTTATTTCTATGAGCTCTTTAATTATTTACCCTTTGTTCTGTTCACTGTAAATATAATTCCCCATCTGGGGCTTGACTTTTATCTTTCCTTTTTCTTTTACCAGACCACAAACCTCTTCTGCTGTCTACCCCTATTGATGGCAGCAAGCTAAAAACCTGAGAGCCCTTAAGAAACCTTTCTGCTCTTTCCCTTAGGTGAGGAGTGAATGTCTCTAGAGGCACAGGCCTTCTCTAGCCTTGTGGATGCCATGACCCACAGTACATCCTTCTCTGAGAGCACCTCCTAAACCCCAGCTTGATTCATGCTCTCTGTCTGGGCCTTATTAAAATGCAAATCTACTTCTTTTTAAAATCTCTGTCACACTTATAGTTTTAAACCTAATGAGGATTAGATAAGTTAAAATATTTGGAAGTACATGTAAAGTGCTCTATAAATGTTATCACAGAGAACAATTATTTAAAATAGTAGGAAGGGAGGAATCAACAAAAAATACTAGAAATTTTGCTGTGGGAGGAATATAACCCAAGACAGACAGACATAAGTAAATCGGCTAGAAATCTCACCGAAGATCCAGACCAGCTTCTTTCCAGAGTAGATCCATCAAGCGCAACATTTGGAGTGTTAACATATCCTGTCGTAAATCTAAGGAGAAAAAAATCGCTTCATTTCCATTTTATGCCTAGTAATTCATTAATTCAAGGTTAACTAACTTAGACAGAATTAACTAAAACCATTAACAAATGCTGTGATACTTCTTTTCCAAAGTGTTAATGTTGACCATTGGTTAGCATGTCCGTAGAACATTACTTCAGAAATTAAGTTAAAAAATGCTTACCAGATATAAGCTACTGTGCTAATTGTTTGAACACTATATGGTTAGTCTTACATTGAATGTGTACTACACCACATCAATTTTTTTCCCTCCTTCTTTGATTTTTAGGGCTAGAGAGAGGTTCTTAAGAATCACAAGTAACTGCATCATGGGTCTACAAAATTGTGATGGTTAAATTATCATGTCCAAGGATAATTTCAGGGAACACAGTATGCGAAAGTAGTAACATCTATATAATGACATTCGTATGATAAAGCGGGGTTAAATGTCTAGCAAAACACTATGAGTTCTTCATAAAGAAGATGTATGCAGATAATACGTTAAGCATATTTTCTTATGTGATCTCACTTAATTCCTTTTAATAATCCTGACATACAGGTGCTATAATACTCATGGATATGAAGAACCTGAAGCTCAATAGTTTTCTGTACCTTGCTATAGTCACATGACTAACACGTCATGACTGCCTTCTATTTGCTATGATTACTTCAGAACAACTTCCTTATAAAATTGGGTCAGGCATATATTTTTATTAAAATGCAAAACCATGGCAG
The DNA here is from genome assembly GCF_027406575.1 of Nycticebus coucang. Taxonomy (NCBI): domain Eukaryota; kingdom Metazoa; phylum Chordata; class Mammalia; order Primates; family Lorisidae; genus Nycticebus; species Nycticebus coucang. Next base: position 105,609,292 of record NC_069787.1, read on the forward strand.
CAAAATCAATATTGCTATCACTAAAACAGGATGTATGAATACATTACTGAAAATATTCTCTTGTATTTCACAAGCTTTTTTATCAAAAGAACAGATGCATTGTGAAGAGGGAAAAAACAAAGGTTTATTAGAACAGAGTGTAGTAAGTGAACTGTAAAAGTCATTTTCAAAGAAGAAAACAAAAGGAATCTATGACATGTCGAATTTGATCTTATGACCACTGACAGCTACTTCTTGGCTTCTACCTGTTACACATTTACACATCACCTTTCAGATAAAGCAAAACAACAAATGAAAAATTTTAGGGAATCTGGTGCTATAAAAAATTCTCAGTACTTACCATCACCATTTTTAAAAATCACTCCAACTGAATCCTCACCAAATACCTTGTTGTTATATACCAACCACAAAGGCTTCATTTTGGAATCCATGTATTTGCACTTTTCAACACTAAAAATCAAAGAAGGGTAAAATGAGCCCACTTCAATTCAATAATATGCAAGATAGTAATTTTACCCTGATATACTAGGCTTGGGAAAAACCCTCACTTCTTCCTTTCAGGTCTGCAGAAGTCAGAGCTAGAAAATTTCCTCTTGGTAGAAATGGAAAATTGAGGACAGCCTTGGTTGACACGAACTAATGCCAAATGAACTACACTCAAATCCACAATTTGCTTTTTTTTCAGACAGAGTCTCACTATGTCACCCTCAGTAGAGTGCCATGGCATCACAGCAACCTCAACAAACTCTTGGGCTTAAGCGAGTCTCTTGCTTCAGCCTCCTAAGTAGCTGGGACTACAGGCGCCTGCCACAACGCCTGGCTATTTTTTTATTGTTGTCACTGTTGTTTTAGCAGGCCCTGGCCAGGTTGGAACCCACCAGCCCTGGTGCATGTGGCCGGCACCCTAGCCACTGAGCTAAGGCATCGAGCCAATCTGCCCTTTTTACACCTCTTAGTTCTTTATTTTCTTACCCTTACTGAGTAAAAAAACTGGAACATTATCATTAGATTAAAATGAGGAATAACAAGAGATCATTCTTGATTTCTTAAAGAAGGATAAACTTTGAATATTGCTATTATACTGAATATACATTTTATTTTTCCATTTTTACTCCTGTAGAAAATAAAGTGAGGAATACACTTCCAAATTCGTTCAAGATCTCATTTAGAAGTAGGAAAGTCAATTAAAGTTTATTGTGGTTTCCAACATTTTACTCATATAGGATTTTTAACTCCTATAAACCAGTAATATAGAAAATAAATTTAATTACTTATAACTGAAAGGAAACTAACTTGCAATAACTTTCACTAACCCCACAAGTAAATTTAACTCATAGGCTATATAAGCAGAGGCTATGACATGTTAAATTTGATCTTATGACCACTGACAGCTACTTCTTTTAAGATTTTTCTTCCTTATTATATTGTAGTAGCCCTAGTGCTCCTACAAGATAGGGATTCAGAAATCCTTTCTGTATTGCTATTTTTCACAGGAGACTCACTAAGCAAAGCACAGATGGTCACTTACTAGAGTTCAGAGAGGATGACGCATGGGTTCAGAGGTGACTGCAGGTCAGAGAGGGCTTCCCGGTAAGCACTCTGTTTTAAACAGGTATGCATGGCCTCCTTCCCTTTGGCTCTGTTTAGCTTCATAGCATTCAGTTTGATTAAACTATTTAAAGTTTTTAACTTATTGAGTGCTTCAACCTGAAAAATAAGTTCCCCCACCCCAAAATTTACTTTTGATTAAAAATAATGTCATGTGATAATATTAATCAGTAACACCTACCCTGAACATATACATATAAACATATACACACATAACAACCAGATAAAGCAAAAACAGTATTTGGTTTATGACAAGCATTTTACATACAACTGAATAAATATCTTATTTTTAACATTTGTTACCTAAGGCACTATTCTCAAACTTTCTTTAAACTTTTTCTTAAACAGAAGCAAATAAATTAGAGAACAGTATACAGACGTAGATTGTAGCATAACTTAAACTACTCACAATTCTGTAGTTCCCTGAATAATAGAATTTGAAACATCACTATTCTGAACCACTCCACTTGGCCTACTTCACAGTACAAGCGGAAAGTCTATGTAGACATTAGCAACCCTAAGGTTCCTGATATTTAATCTTAATATCTACTTGTCATCATTCTTAAATGACATCTCAATATATTCTCTTTCCATTAATAGGATAGCTACAATAGAATACTATGTAATAAAGTGTGAATATGGACACACCATTTTGTAGTACAAATCTAAATTACTTGTTTTAGTAATGAGGTAACTACAGCTATCGAAACTTAATGTAAATAAAAAAATGCAGGAGTAGCTCACACCTATTATACTAGAACTCTGGAACACCGATGCAGGTGGTCTGTTTAAATTCAGGAGTTCAAAACCAGCCTAAACAATACTAAGACCCCACCTCTACTAAAAAAAATAGGAAAAATTAGCCCGGCTTTGGGGCAGGCCCCTGGAGTCCCAGCTACTTAGGAGGCTGAGGCAAGAGGATCACAGGAACCCAGGTGTTTGAGGTGCTGTGAGTTATGATGCCATGGTACTCTACCCAGGTGACAGAGTGAGACTTGGTCTTAAAAAAAAAAAAAAAAAAAATGGGGCGGCACCTGTGGCTCAGTGAGTAGGGCGCCGGCCCCATATGCCAAGGGTGGCGGGTTCAAAACCGTCCCCGGACAAACTGCAACCAAAAAATAGCCGGGCGTTGTGGCGGGTGCCTGTAGTCCCAGCCACTCGGGAGGCTGAGGCAAGAGAATCGCTTAAGCCCAGGAGTTGGAGGTTGCTGTGAGCTGTGTGAGGCCACAGCACTCTACCGAGGGCCATAAAGTGAGACTGTCTCTACAAAAAAAAAAAAATTTAAGTATTACAAGATAGACCAGCAATAGCCAATGAAATCAAAACCACTGTGCTAAAACTATCAACCATATTGTTTAATAACTGAGTCTTTTAATGTCACATTGTGTAAAATTCTTTTTTTTTTTTTTTTTCTTTTTAGAGACAGAGTCTCACTGTACCACCCTCGGGTAGAGTGCCGTGGAGTCACAGCAACCTCTAACTCTTGGGCTTACACAATTCTCTTGCCTCAGCCTCCCAAGTAGCTGGGACTACAGGCGCCCGCCACAACGCCCAGCTATTTTTTTTGTTGTTGTTGTTGCGGTTTGGCCGGGGCTGGGTTTGAACCCACCAACCTCGGCATATGGGGCCGGCGCCCTACTCACTGAGCCACAGGCGCCGCCACATTGTGTAAAATTCTTAAGAAACTCCCTCAGCCAACCACAAATCAGAAGGAGCATTGTTTTTACAAGTATTTCATTAAAACCAGAAATAAATATTAAAAATAGCCTTAAATATATATACTGTATACAACAAACACCATGTATTGTGGCTTGGAATTCTGTGAACAGGAGATTTACTTTAAATCATGCAAGGAAACCACCAAGACTACACAAGGAGGTGAATTCAGGCATGCAATCACTATAGATAGGCTGAGACCTTGCTCACAGGAAATTAGGAAGGATAGGTGAAACTGCCAAGTCAGCCATCTGTCAAAACCACAGATACTCTACTTCTCAACAATTTCAGGAGCTGCACAAACACTGGTAGAAAGGAAAAAAATGAAAACTGGGCTATGCAAAAATGAACTTTTGGAAGTACTACAATTTGAATTTCTTCTGCGTGTATACAGTTGGAAATGTTCATGTTCCATCTCTAATAGTGTTGATATCATTTCCTGGAACAGTGTCCTGAATACCCCAGGGTTATAAGTAAAATATTTTTAAGTGTTGGCTCGGCGCCTGTGGCTCAAGCGGCTAAGGCGTCAGCCACATATACCTGAGCTGGCGGGTTCAAATCCAGCCCGGGCCCGCCAAACAAAAACAATGGCTGCAACCAAAAAATAGCCAGGTGTTGTGGCAGGTGCCTGTAGTCCTAGCTACTTGGGAGGTGGAGGCAGGAGAATCGCTTAAGCCCAGGAGGTGGAGGTTACTGTGAGCTGTGATGCCACGGCACTCTACCCAGGGCAACAGCTTAAGGCTCTGTCTCAAAAAAAAAAAAAAAAAAAAAAAAAAAATATATATATATATATATATATACTTTTTTTTAAGTGTTTCAACACCTTGTCAAAAAAAAAAAAGGGGTGTGTGAAAATAAGTTGTTCATACTTTGTACATCTTTTTGTATAAAAGTCAAGCTAAGGGCCCGGCACATGTAATTCAGTGGTAGGATGCCAGGCACATACACAGAGCTGGCAGGTTCAAATCTAGCCCCGGCCTGCCAAACAACAATAACTACAACTAAAAAATAGCCAGGCATTGTGGCGGGCGCCTGTAGTCCCAGCTTCTTGGGAGGCTGAGGCAGGAGAATCGCTTAAGCCCAAGAGTTGGAGGTTGCCATGAGCTGTGACGCCACGGCACTCTACCAAGGGTGATATAGTGAAACTCTGTCTTAAAAAAAAAAATTAAAATCAAGCTGAGGCTCCAAGAAAATACTCAGTGTTATTTAATTGCTGGTGAGGGATACAGCAGTCATATGATGAGGTCAAACAGAGACCCAAGTAGGGCTTTATAGGCTTTGGTAGAAATTTTGGATTTTATTCTCAATGCAGTGAAAAAGTATTCTGGGGATTTTGAAAGGGAAATGATATAATACAATGTATATTTGTTAAAGCTCACTTTATCTGCTGTGTAAAAAATGTGGAGGGAGATGCAAGGATGGAAACCAGGGGCATAATTTAGAATGTTAATGAAAAAGTCCAGATGACGAGATGTCAAGAGAGGGCCTCTGGCGCTCTGCCCCTGCTTGGCCCAGTTTGCATTGCTGGCATCTTGGCGTGGGATAGAGCCCTGTATCATCCTAATCTATGTTTGTGAACTGTGCTGGTTTCCCAGAACTGCCACTGCCCCCCACAGGTGGCTGTGTTAGAAGACATCCCTGGCTCTGGGGCTCAGAGGTATCTCACAGCAGCTCTAGTCTGTTCCAAACCGGACCATTGTCAATGTCTGTTAGTTGAACAGAAGCAGTTCCCAGGGCCCTGCAAGGAACTGTCCTAGCTGTCACTGTCCTAGCCCTGAGAAGAGAGTCACCCTCATCAGGGCACCCTGCAGAGGACACAGTCAATACTAGAATTTATAGCAAGGGTGAGGCCATCAGTTTGTCCATAATCTGCCCAGACTATTGTGGGTATTTCTTGGTGGGCAGTTCCTTTGCATGTTTTAGGAATTTATTGAGCTTTGGTTATATGTCAGGGCTTTGGGTTTGGTGTTATTTTTAGGGGTTGTTTGGAGGCTGCTCAGCCTATATGGGAAAGGGAAGCGTCGTGGATGGGCTTTTCTGTTGTACGCTAGTGGGAGGGTTATTTTGCTTTTGTTTTTATTTCACGTTCTTCCCTCTCCACAGGCCCAAGTAGTTTCATTTGGTTTCCACTGTGTGGATGGTGCCGGAACACGGCACTTGCCAGAGGATCTGGGGCTGTATGAGCCCTGGGTCGCAGACATAGCAAAGGAGAGAAACTGTTCTGGTTCCTACCCAGCCTACGTCAGGGGAGTGCAGAGACCCTCCCCCAGAGAGAGGAGAATGTCGTTCAGGACCCAGATGTTTGGAGAGGAGGCAGCTCTCTGGCTGCTGGGTGACCACCATCCTACATCTGCTCTCCCAGCTGGGCAGGGCCACAGCCTTATATATGAACTGTGGAAAAGCAGCTGTTGCCTTCCCATGGGCTGAGGGGACCTCAACTGGGCCCCCTCAATCAGACTGGAGCCAACACCATCAGCCACCCACTCTGGCCTGCTGGCAATACCATAGGTGCCCAGGAAGATGGAGGATCCTCATGCCAGGAGCCACCCTGGTCTTCCCAAGGGGCAGGGCCCCAGTGAAGAGAGAAGCAAGAAAATAAAGTTACCTGTAGGTCCTCTGTCACCTTTGGGTTGTGTTTTTCAAGTGCTGACATTTCAGAGGGGACCCTCCAGAAGCCCAGCTTGCTTCCCCAAGGACTCAGCCTTTGCTGGGAGTGGATTTCCACATGTGCCTTTGATTTTGGACAGATCGGGCTTCACAGCCACCGATTCAGCTGCCAGAATCCCTGGACTAAGGGTTGGTATTTTCTATAGAGAAGGAAAGGCCCTCCCTCACCCTGCTCCCCACCCAGGCAGGTCAGCATGGGACTCAGCATCTCAGTGCCATCAAAACCCTGCCATACCCAAGACCATGCCTGGGCAACCCCAGCCCTCATCCCTCTCTGTACACTGATGCCCGGCAGCTATAGCAAACTGCTCGTGTTCTTTGTTAAAAAAAAAAAAAAAGAAAGAAAGAAAGAAAGAAAAAGTCCAGATGAGAGAGAATAATGGTTTGTATAGGTCCCAGAATTATAAACATCCGACTTACATTTGACTCAGACTTACTAACAGAGACTATGACAGGTAATAGGTAAATGTACCTGTTCTAACTTACATACAAATTAAACTTAAGAACAAACCTTCACAACCTAACTTGTTCATAACCTGGGGACTGCCAGGAACACAAGCAATATGGGCAGGTATGAAATATAAGATTAACAGTATCCCATGTTGTGAAGAATAAATGGCTCATAATAAATGATTAAATGTTAACTATTACACTACCATCATTAAATAGCTTTCCAAAAGGAAAGGATCAGAGATGGTTGTTTTAACACCACAAAAACTCCTAAACATTAAAAACATCTAATGGATGCCTATGAGAGTTTCTTTGGCCATGCAAATGAATTAGAAAAGTGTGGTATATCTGGGAACCACTATACAGATCTGATATAAAAATAGGGTGGGGGTGGCACTTGTGGCTCAGTGGGTAGGGCGCCGGCCCCATATACCAAGGGTGGCGGGTTCAAACCTGGCCCCAGCAGAACTGCAACAACAAAACAATAGCTGGGCGTTATGGCAGGAGCCTGTGGTCCCAGCTACTTGGGAGGCTGAGGGAAGAGAATCGCCTAAGCCCAGGAGCTGGAGGTTGCTGTGAGCTGTGTGATACTATGGCACTCTACGGGGGGAGATAAAGTGAGACTCTGTCTCTACCAAAAAAAAAAGGGTGGGACACTAGAAGGGTATAGGAGTGACAGAAAATTAAAGGTGAGGAAACAAAAGGCCTTCAAATTGAGATACAGGTTATAACAGCTAGTAAAGTAGGGGAGCATTTGCCATAAAGAAAAAATAATATACCAAAAAGCAAAGACTAGAAGACTTATTTACTCCTCAAATACAGCTTGTGCTGACACTTATTCCATCACAATAAGTATCTGGTCAGCAAACCTTCAGAATTCACCTCTAATATGCAACCATATACCTAGCTACACTGAAGTTGGTAATTCCTCGACCACTTTTATCAGTGTTGATGACAACTATACATTCTCCTACATAAGAACCATAGCCTCTTTCTCTCAGCCTTCCCCAAAGAAACCTAAGAGCTTTTGCCAAAGTAACTCTGCAGTGGGGAAAAGTAAATAAACCTTTAGGACTACTGGGTGCTGCTCCTAAACTAACACTAATTCTAGAAGACCAAAATGTCTCTGTGGTCCACTCATCAGAGTAAGGGCTTACGGAAGCTAGACATCAGTGGCGTTTTAACTCAGGTCTATCTCATCACGTTGGGTCACCAAACCAGTCCTGTTAGTATTCCCCCAGTTTCTGGATGTATAATTGGAACAGACATACTCAGCAGATGGCAGAATCCCCACATTTGTTTGCTGACATGTGGAATGAGAGCTTTTACGGAAGTAAAGGCCAAATGGAAGCCTTTAGAACCGCCTCCACCTAAAAAAATAATAAATTAGGGCGGCACCTGTGGCTCAGTTGGTAGGGCGCCGGGCCCCATATACCGAGGGTGGAGGGTTCAAACCCGGCCCCGGACAAACTGCAACCAAAAAATAGCCGGGTGTTGTGGCGGGCGCCTGTAGTCCCAGCTACTCGGGAGGCTGAGGCAAGAGAATCGCTTAAGCCCAGGAGTTGGAGGTTGCTGTGAGCTGGGTGAGGCCACGGCACTCTACCGAGGGCCACAAAGTGAGACTCTGCCTCTACAAAAACAAAAAATAATAATAATAAATTAAAAATAATACTGCATTCCCATGAGAGGAAATGAAGAGATGAATGCCACCAACAAGGATCTACAAAATGTAGAGTGATGATTCTCATTCAGACCCCAATCCAACTCACAGAACTACTTAGCTATGTAAAGCAGAATTATTTCCAAAACAAAATACAGAAATAAACTGGATACTGAGACTGCAGCTGTCAGCAATAACCCTCAATTTTGAAATGCTCTGTTCAATAAGATAGCTTCACAGGTCTCTTAAATAACCTACATTTTATTTTAGCTTTGTAAAATAGGTAATAGAATTACCTCTGTTTAAGTTTTGATAACAGAGAAAGAGAAAGAGAGATACTGCTAAAAAGATTTGAAAACTCAGTATAATACAAAGAACTTTGGCTTGACAGCTAGACAGACCTAGGTTTGAAACTTAATCCTGTCACTTAACAGGTCTATCTTTAAGCAAGTTACTTAAATCACTTGAATCCTCAGTTTCCCCCTCTGTCAAATGCAGATAGTAATGGTAATTACTTTGGTAAATTATTAGAAAAGTAAGATAACATACTTAAAACACTCAGTATGGTTCCTGACATATGGTTAGCACTTAATAACTTACCTATAATATTAGCAATATTTCAGGACTTCAGGAGAATATCAAAACTTCAGTCATGTATATATACCATAAAAAGTAGCTGTGGATTCTGAATTCTAGAAACTATAACACAAGTGAACTTAGGTTTCAATGTTCTCAAAATAATATTTATGATTCATGTATGTGGCACAGTTATAAAAATAATATTATACTTACTGGGAAGAGTAACTCAGGAGTATGAAAAAAACTGGATCTAAAAATTTTGTGACCATTCTTACCATCATACACATACAGAACATGTCTCGACAGGAATATTCTTTTTTAAAAAGACACTTGCTCTGTCACCTGTTAGAGGGGAATAGCTTCATCATCATTCTCTGTAACCTCAAACTCCTGGGCTCAAGCAATCCTCTTGCCTTGGCCTCTCAGTAACTAGGAATGTAGGCTCATGTCACCACATCCAAATACAACTAATTACTTTTCAAGTTCAGTTAAAGTTTTTCTGCTAAGTTTTTGAAACTTCATTTCTTGACTTAAATTTTGATGAAAGAATGTTAATTTGCCAAGTTCAGTTCCTGAAACTTGTATGAAATAATGCGGTAGGAGAAACAGCATTTGATAAAACACCATGAACCAAATTGAACACAAAGATTCAAACAAGCTGACCTGCTTGGAAAGCACTTTCATGTGTCCCACACTTCCCCGGCAATACGCTTCAAGGATGACACCAAATTGTATCGAGACAGCAGGAATGTGCACTTCTGACCTGCAGAAAGTTAATAAAAACCAAATGGCTCATTTATTAAAACTTTAGATCAGCAAATAAAAATACTGACTTATTTCACAAATAAATAAATGATGCCAACAAATGAAAAGAACAGGTCATCTCATGCATAATTATTAGTGAGATGGTCAACTTTCTAATTGGTTAAACTTCAGAGTTTGAAAAGTTATGAGATTTTATAAATAGTTCATTCTTAAAAAAAAAAAAAATAGTTCATTCTTCACATCTTACCTGATTTGCTTTTCAGAGGAGAAAAGTAATCTTACCAATTTAGAGACAATTAGACTGAAACAGATCTGTGAAATGTGATTGACACTATACATTTGACTAATGTCTTAGCTTCTATCCAAATTTTTTCTCACTTAAAGAATAATTTTACAGGCCGGGTGTGGTGGCTCACGCCTGTAATCTCAGCACTTGGGAGGCTGAGGCGGGTAGATTGTCTGAGCTCACCAGATTCAAGACCTGCCTCTAAAAATAGCCAGGTGTTGTGGTGGGTGCCAGATACTTGAGAGGCTGAGGCAAGAGAATCCCTTCAGCCTAGGAGTTTGAAGTTGCTGTGAGCTATGATGCCATAGCACTCTACCCAGGATGACACAGTGAGACTCTGTCTTAAAACAAAATAAATAAATAAATAAAATAAAAAAAGGAATAATTCTGCATATTTGAAAAAGGAGGGAACATTTATTTTGTCATTCCCTGAGGTGTATAAAAATAAGACCAAAATAAACATTAGTTTCAATATTCTGAAGACCAGATTTTAAAAACCCAAAAGTTCTAAGTACAGAGATAGAAATGAGAAATCTGCAATTTCCTTAGGAAACACAAGGTTGACTTTAGTTGCCTTTCCTGGTTTTATTCTATACGAACTTGGTGAAATAAAGTTTGTATGTTTCTGAAAATAACTTAGTTAATAAAGAAACTGAATAAACTTTCTGTAATTATAATAAACCTTTATCTTCACTCAGTAACACCAATGATAATACCATACGTAAGCTTCTAGAAGGAGTATATAAGTCTATATTTAGTCTGAGTGGTAAATAGTAACACATTATTAGTTTTAGTTAAAAATCAAGCAAGTAGGTATGGATGGACATTTACCTGAATTACTTTGCCAAACCATAAAAATTAATAGTCTGAGTTTCAAGAAATAAGAGAAGGCACCAAAACAGTGCAAAAGTTAAAAAGGGTTCAGAAGCAATTAAAGCAGCTGACTATTCGGTTAAATGTCTTATTTATGCTAATTTATAGTTACTAAAGCTCAAATTGAAATACAAAAGACTTACCTAAGATGCCAAAACAGAAACTGCCCTATCCTTCTATTAGCAAGTGCTCTTTCTAATAGGAATCTAGAAAGGGCACAATCAAGAAAAGGCTCATATTTTAAAACTTGCACCAGTTGTAAAAGATACTGAGATAGTTCTTCATCACTGAAAAGAAACAAAAGAGAGTAACTCAAAAACCCGTGCCAGAAAAAGATCCCTTCCTATCACACTACCAAATACTAACTTATTATAACAGGATGCTTCTATTGGGCTACACTTGCTGCATGCTTTAGGACCAGACTAGCTACATGCTTGCATTCACTGTACCACTGTTACAGCATCACAACAAAAGCTGAAGCTATGAGAGAAGGGGGAGTAAAGAGGGTACAGATATATAGGACATTTAAACCAAATGAATTAGACTGTTACGATTAATGACTGTATTTACAATCAGTTTAGAGTTACCAAAATAATTAGGTACGTTAATACTAATTTCTGATCATGCTGAAAAACTTAAGTACTCAATCAAGTAATCATTTTGAAAATAAAAGTTCCAGCAGTACTTCAGCAATCTTATTTTTCTTTGCTATCATTAGGGTTAAAAGTCAGTCCTTCTTCCAGATAATAAGTGAACAATTAAAATCTTAACTTCAAATAGTTAAAGGATAAGGAAATGAATACATTTATAAGCAAGGAATGATTCACACTGAATTAATATATTATAATTAATGGGGCTGAATTAATTAAGGCTAGTGGTTCACTATTCTGTATTATCTCCGAACCATTCACCTGTAAACACACTTCCATCAGAGGTAATTCCGATAGTATACAGTATGAATCCCAACTGCTCCACTTACTAACTACAGTCTTGGGCAAAAGATGGTTAAGGAATTTAAAAAAAAAAATGGTTAAGAAATTAATATAAGGTAGAGCTGAGATGGAAACTCACAGAACTATAAACCAGAAACAAAAACTCATAACCAGAAAACTTAACATGTGAAAAACCCATTAGAATTAGCAACGTGGGAAGTGGGGACCACAGCATTTTATAGAGGGTTGAATGCATTTAAAGAAAAACAGTTGATTGGGCAGCGCCTGTGGCTCAGGATGGCAGGTTCAAACTCGGCTGCGGCCAAACTGCAACAAAAGATAGCAAGGCGTGTGGCCAGTGCCTGAGTCCCAGCTACTCGGGAGGCTGAGGCAAGGAATTCGCCTGAGCCCAAGCGTTGAAGATTCCCGTGAGCTGTGACACAACAGCACTCTACCGAGGACAACAGTGTGAGACTCTGTGGGGGTGGGAGGGAGATAGTTGGATCAGCCCAAAGGAAACCAGGTGGCCCCTCCCCATGAAGTCTCCAATGCAAACTTAGAGGAACAGTGTACCAACTGGGAACTTCATATACCCATACCACAATCTTAATTGGGTTTATTGTATAATTCATGCCCAGTGAAAAAAACCATAAATTATATAAAAATAGAAAGCACAAAAACAAAAGGAAGTTTCTTCTCTCACACTTCTAATGGAAGTCCTCAGAAATAATCATTATTGAAGAGTTTGTATAATTTCCTTTGGATAGCACACAGTTTAAAAAATAAACAATTAAAAAAATTTGAGAAGTAAAAGATTTTCTATTTCTGAGGCTGTCATTTCTTCAACGAATCCTATAAATTCTCACAAATGTACTGCCCAAAGAGGACTGTACAAATGTGTTCAGTACAGCATTGTTTATAATAGGAAAATTTTAAGACAACTTAAATGTTCCTTAATAGAGGAATAGAGGAATGAATTAAATAAGATAACACCCCTATGAAAGACTATTATATATATTATATGCTAGTGAAAGGAATAAACTATATTGATATATAATTGGAGAGAGTGACCTCAAAAACCTAATGCTTGATTTTTAAAAAGCAATTAGTAAAAATTATATAATTAGACATTTGTATAATTTAAAAAAATTGTATGAATGTACAGTATTATCCTATATCCATATTTTTATACATACAAATACATATAAAACAAAAATTTGATACATGCTAGGCAAAAGGTGTCTATGTGGTAAGGCACTAGTAAAAACCTTGACCACCAAGTCTGTAACAAGGTCCTCTGGTAGACATATATTATCATATCTCATTGCTGGTAGAATTAAATATGTTCAGTGTAAAACCACTGGGGAAAGACCCTTATAAGTTTATGCTTGGTCTCCTCCAGACTTCACCCCATGAACCTTTCCCTTTCAAATTTTGCTACAGTAAATAATATCTGTGAGTATGACTATATGTTAAGGCCTGTGAGTCTTCCTAGTGAATGAATCATCAAGCCTGATGGAGATCTCAGGGACCTCCACACTCAGTATGCTTTTGTTTTTTTATAGCCTGGAGTAAATATTGGGGGTAGTGGGTAGAGAATGAAAAGAGGACTCAAGCAAATTCTTTGAACTCTGAGTAATTCCTGGCTGTTTTCTTTCTTATAAGACATTCAAAGAGACAACCACTTCCCTACCCATCACCAAGTTATTCCTTCCCCCCCAAGAAAAAACACCTGCAGGAGATACCTCATTTGTCGCAGGCAGCCCACAGCATATTCCCGCACGTACTGGTCTGGATAGTTGAAATCTAGAAGCTCTAAGGCCTCCCGAGGGGGCAGTTTAGGCCAAATCTGAAGCAGCGCCTGAAGCTGTTTAAAAATTAAAATAGGTTCAGAAATACTGAGGAATGAAAGTAATCTTTCCTTAACACAAAGGACCATAGAGATGGGGTCAAAAGAAAGGAAAAACATTTTAATTACTGATGCTTCAAAAATCCATTCCAATGAATATGGACTAATAATGATTCTCCTTGTTGAAATATTTCAAAGATAAGTTTAAAAAGGCTACTATGTACTTACCCTAAAATAGAATGATAAACTGAATATATGGATTCTAGGATCATTGGCCATTACATAATTTTTTAAAGGTGAAAGAAGAAAAAAATTAAATGATCAAGAAACGCCTAAACATAAAATTTAAAGTAGAAATATGGGCTGCAAGGCTTAACCTAATGACAGGCAAGATACACTTAAGAAATGTTTTAATAGTGCCACACCTTTTGGGGGTAAGACACGATTGCAAGAGGGACTTTGCCTAACAAATGCAATCAGTATAATTTGGTTTATTGTACCCTCAATGAATCCCCAACAATATAAAATAAAAATTTAAAAACAAAAAACACTGAACACTCAAATAAAAAAAAGAAATGTATTAATAATACAAAATTAACTTAAAGGGGTTCACTTTTAGCTCTTAATTTTTTAAGAATATCTATTACTTAACAGAACTTCTTACTGAACATAATGTTTATATTCCTCAAATCATAATAAATATAATACATAAGAAATAAACAGTACCAAGTGGAAGACATTATTCTTAGTAAAGCATCACAAGAATGGAGAAGCATGAATCCTATGTACTCAATCTTGATATGAGGACAATTAATGACAATTAAGGTTATGGGGGGGGGAAGCAGAAAGAGGGATGGAGGGAGGGGGTGGGGCCTTAGTGTGTGTCACACTTTATGGGGGCAAGACATGATTGCAAGAGGGACTTTACCTAACAATTGTAATCAGTGTAACAAGCTTATTGTACCCTCAATGAATCCCCAACAATAAAAAAAAAAAAAAGAAATAAACAGTACCTAGTTGTTTATTTTATGAATAAGATAAAGACTGTATATCCAGCCTCTGATTTACAGATGCCACTGAGAAACGACGTAAACATAGGACAACAAAGAAGCCTTCAGGGAAGAGCTAGACCTGAAGGTGGACGGTGAGCTAGGATAGAAACAGCCGTATCTTTGGAAACCTGTAGTTCACAGAACCCAAACTCTAGAAAGGACTCCGATCTGCCCCCCGGAACAAGTGCTATGAGACTCAGACCCATGGAAGACACTTCTGACAAGAGTCCCTTTGTCCTGAAAGTGTGTGTGGGTGGGGGGAAGAAGGGAGGATTATTGTTTTTGTTTTTTTCCTGAGACAGGATCTCACTCTGTCGCTTGGGCTAGAATTAAAGGTATGAGCCATTGTACCCAGCCCCTAATGGTTTTGATGTGTTTATAGCATACATTCTTATGCCAGATGATAACTGGGGAGAAAATCAGTTATGGATGAAAATGAAAAAAATGTTTGATTTGTGACCCTCTCAAAGCTCAACCCTAACTAATAAATCTTACTGTTTAATATTTAATTTTTCTCATTGTGTTTTCTTAGGTATCACATAATTACCACTGACATTGATTTCACGGAAATACATAAAATGTATGCAAGATCAGTGCTACAAAACCACAGCAAATAATGAGTGATTAGGACTTTATTTCATCTGACTGCTCCATCTCCCATATCAAAGACAGATTGTGAAAAGTGGCCTGAAAGTGCCTATTAGCACTTTCTTGTGGATGTTGTTTATGTTTGGCCTTCAGAGCTATTAGGTTTTAAGAACTAAGTAAAAACAGTTCATATTTTATTATGTATTTCTACAAGTTACTCCATCATTATTATGTTAAGTTCCCCTGAAAAATTCAATAGTATCTAAATAAACATCTAGCACCTACGTTAAAAGGTATTTTTTCATATCTAGTAAAAGAGAAGTCCAGTTCACTTGCTGGTTGAGCATGACAGTAAAAAAATAAAAGGAAAAAAAGTTAACTAAAGATAATTTTGGGGAAGGTGTAGTGGCTCGTGTCTGTAGTCCTAGCTACTCCAGAGTCTGAGGTGAGAGGATTGCTTGAGCCCATCAGTTCAAGGATGAAGAAAGCAATGATTGTGCCATTACATTCTAGTTTGGGTTATAGAGCAAGATACCCATCTATTTTAAGTAAAAAAAAAAAAAAAAGGTATTTTAAAGAAATTAAGTTTTTCCCCCCAGTTACATTGCATTTGTGGAGAGAACAACACTTTTGAATGATTTTCAGAAGTTTGATTAATTACTATTATCAGCACATATTTATATAAATTGCTAACTTACATATGTGATTATATTAATAAATACTTAGCAAATACAGTAAACACCTAATAATTTTCAAATTTTAACTTTAAACTTAAAATTTTATTTAGTTATTCTTAACCCTACAGTGAATGAAAAGAGTAAGTTCTATACATACTTTATATAAAAAGCACAGATAAACATACTACATGAACAGATATACACTATGTCTGTGGTATCAAGATCTCTTGGGCATAAGGATACATGAGGGCATCTATACAGGCTTCTATAGGGCATAATAATGAAAACACTAGTTTAAAGATATAAAGCTCCTACTTCACCCCCATTTTTTCTCACTAGGACCTCCCCCCACCTTTCCTGCTTTGCCTAAGGCCCTAATGGACCAGCAGACTTCATTAGGGATAGAGGAGTTGGGGAGGAACCATTTCCTGAGGTTCTGAAACAGCATTAATAAAAACTCCTAACATCCCCAGTTAACACTTAGAACACAGTGGCCTGCATACGGTATTGAAAAGGATAGATCACATTCTCTAATACTAGAAAATGCAGCTATGTTATAGATTAAAAACAACCTTACCAGTGGAAAGTAATTACTTTTGGTAATAATTTTTGGTAAATTATTTATAATTATTAAAAATTATACAAACATAAAATTAAATAAATTAACAAATTCGTCACATTAATACAAGGAAAGCTATGGAAACATATAGGAAAGGGAATGTGGTTTTGGCCACATAAACAGTGAAAGCAATACTGACTAATTACCTGCTTGTTGTAATGGTTATTAAAAGCCTGTTCAGCATTATGACAACAGCATGGTTTCCTATGAATTAATGGAAAGTTATACAGCTTTTCTGCTTAATGCAAAATCAAAGCACATACCTTGCACCAGGCATCTAGCTTTTTGCTTTTCAAGGATTAGAGTTATCATGGAAACAGTTTATATTCTTTTATACCAGTTCAACACAACTGGCAATAAGACAGGATTGAAGGGAAAAACCAAAATGCTTTACTTTTTTTTTTTAATCCCAATAATTTTTTTCTAGACTACTACAAATGGACACTAGGATTATAAAATCCGTGCTTTCTCTTTCTTGTATTTGCTTATACATAGTAAAGCCCTCTTGAAAATGAGACAAGCAACCAGGCTAAATTACTAAATGCAAAAATCTCTGTCTCTACAGGTCAAATAATGAATTTACTCATTCATGCATTCATTCATTCATTTATTTATTGAGACAGAGTCTCACTCTGTTGCCCTGGCATCCATCTATCTATCTATCTATTGAACAGAACCTCACTGTCACACTGGGTAGAGTGCCATGGCATCACAGCTCACAGCAACCTCAAACTTTTGGGCTCAAGTGATCCCCTTGCTTCAGCCTCCTGAGGAGCTGGGGCTACAGGCACCCATCATAACATCTGGCTCATTGTTTTTATTTTTAGTAGAGACAGGGTCTCACTCTTGCTCAGGCTGATCTCAAACTCCTGAGCTCAAGGGATCCTTCCACCTTGGCCTCCCATAGAGCTAGGATTACAGGTGTAAGCTATTGCACCAGGCCCAAATAAAGAAATATCAAGCATAAATTAGTTCATTTCATTTTCTGACTTGACATGAGAAACCTCTTTATAAAACATCTTCTAAGAGTATAGCAAAAACTTTTTCTATTCTGATTTCAATGAAATAATTATATTATACATTTGTTCTATATGCACCTAACACCAGGCACTATCCATGAGAATAGGCAAATGTGCCAAGTAAAAAAATTCTTAGATCTTATTTTCTACCATTACTGGAGGTTCACAGAAAACTAACCTTGAATTTAGATAATAAATACCCTGTTTCCCCGAAAATAAGACAGTGTCTTATATTAAGGTATGCTCCCAAAGATGCTCTAGGTCTTATTTTCAGGGGACATCTTATCTTTCCTGTGAGTAGATCTTATTTTCGGAGGATGTCTTATTTTCGGGGAAACAGGGTAGGTAGTTAGAAGATAATAACTATTCTAGAATAATTAAACCTATCTGTATGACATAAAATATTTCCTTTCCAAAGTAATTAATACTCATTTGGTATAAGCTGGAAACAGTATAATTGAAGCATATACAATATCGTAATTACATAACATGAATACAAGGATCTTCAGACACGAGAAATAAATGCAAAAGAAATACTTTCTAAACTTAACTTGAGAAGTAAAATAAAACTAAAGAGTTTTAAAATGCGTATGATTAAAATAAATATAATTGGGAAGTCATTCTAGATTTACTAAGACCACAAAACTAGAGAGTTGAATTAAATTCAAATAAGGTGACCAAATTTGGTTATATTATAGACCAAATTTATTTATTTTGACTAGAAAAAGGCCTTTATATTGAGCACAGGTGACCATTTGAATTTAGTAAATGCCAGTACTTTCTGATTGAGTATTGAAATTTAAATCAAGAGGTAGAATTTGGTGGCATTTTGAAGCAAAATCTTTCCTTTCTTCATTGTGCCAAAAGGTATGCATTTGTTAAGACTGCCCAACCAAAACAAATGTGAAAATTAATCTGAATGGTATGTGATCTAAAATGTTAACTTGTACAATAAAAGTAAATTCTCAAACAAAAGATATTCATTTCAGGAAGCACCCGTAGCTCAGTGGGTAGGGCACTAGCCACATACACCAAGGCTGCAGGGTTCGAACCTGGCCAGGGCCACCTAAAACAACAATGACAACTGCAACAATTTAAAAAAAGTAGCCAGGCTCAGCACCCGTGGCTCAAGTGACTAAGGTGCCAGCCACATACACCTGAGCTGGCAGGTGTATGAATCCAGCCTGGACCCCCCAAACAATAACGACAGAAGCAACCAAAAAATAGCTGTGGTCCCAGCTCCTTGGGAGGCTGAGGCAAGAGAATCGCTTAAGCCCAAGAGTTTGAGGTTGCTGTGAGCTCTGACGCTACGGCACTCTACCCAAGGTGACAGCTTGAGGCTCTGTCTCAAAAAAAAAAAAAAAAAGTAGCCAGATGTGGTGGGTGCCTGTAGTCCTAGCTACCTGGGAGGCTGAGGCAAAGAATTACTTAAGCCCAAGAGTTTGAGGTTGCTGTGAGGGCAACAGCTTGAGACTCTGTCTCAAAAAAATAAAAATAAATAAATAATAATTTCAGAACATTTGTTGCAAAATTTCTTATGATTAAAAATTTTAGAGTTCATTGATGACTCTGGTAAAAGGTAGCCAGGACCTAGCATGTAATCCTTTTAATAGATGATTGTTCCAAGACCAAAGTTTTAATTGTCTTTAATGAAAAGTATGGCAAACCCTACCCAGAATCTGTGATTTTTAAACCTTGAAATTTTCTGGTCCATTAGTTACAGTATGTAAGGGTGAACCTCAAAATTTCAGGCCAGGCACAGTGGCTCATGTCATAATCCCAGCAAGTTTGTGAGGCCAAGTCAGAAGGATCACTTGAGGCCACAAGTTTGAGATCACTCTGTGCAAAACAGTGAGACCCCATCTCTATCAAAACTAACAAACAAACACACCTCAATATTTCTCCAGCAGAAAATTATCCCATCTGTGGACGTACACTTATGAGGAAAGAACACTTTACATAAACTCAACAGATGAACGTATAACCAAAAGGAGTTATAGAAATGATCTTTTATTACCTGAGCAACATCCTCAAGTTTATTCCACTTGATTGACAGCAATAATTTTGGCAGTGACTGTGGGAAATTCTCTCTGCAGTCTTGTCGCAATGTCCAAATAAGATCCATTTCATTCTCACAAAGTTGAGACAAGGGATCCCTGTCCAATATTTCCTTCAGTACAGCAAGAAATTTCTTTCCACCTCGACTCTAAGAAAGTAAAACACTCATTATAGAAAGTAATTGTACACACATCATTTGCAAGCAGTCAGCAAATTTAGATACAATGAATTTACATATAATTTATGAGCTTTAGCATGTTAGATGCAAGAACATAATTTCTGAAGAAATACATAAAGTTAGGTCCTTTATAGAAGTTGTATTGCTCAATATTAAATTTGTAAGCTAAGGATGAAGAAAAGTTATTCTGAAAACAGTTCTTAAAAAGGAAAAAGAATAGTGTTTTCAAAAATCTAAATACAGTAGAACCTCTATCCCCTAGTAAAACATCCTCTACACTGACCCCCTCCTTTTTTTGGCAGGGGTGGCGGGACACAAGAGTCTCATTCTGCTGCTCTGTATAGTGTTGTGGTATCATCATAGCCCACAGCAACCTCAAACTCTTGGGCTCAAGCAATCCTCTTGCCTCAGCCTCCTGAATAGCTGAGACTACAGGCATGTCCCACCATACCCAGCTAGCATTTTCTATTTTTGTAGAGACAGGGTCTCCCTGTGGCTCGAGGTGGTGTCCAACTCCTGAGCTAAAGCAATTTACCCACCTTGGACTTCCAGAGTGCTAGGATTACAGGCATGAGACCCCAAACCCTGCTGACCACCCCTTTAAGTTGACCTAATTTTCACAGACTGGACATCCACCACATACACATACCAGTAGTTGTAGGCCTAGTTCTTTATGTTGACAACCTTCATATGTTGCCCAGTCTGTTCGAGTGCCTTGGATGTCAACTTACTACTGTTAACATAGTACAACTTATAAGAAGGTTCAAGTTCTACGGTGCTTGAAATGTATAAACACTAGGTGGCAGTATTGCTTTTTGACTTAAAAACCAAGTAACATCTGAACTGAAATTTTTCTTTAATTTTCTAATTTCCATAAACAAACAAAAACACAAACAAAGATGACCCCAATGTACCAGGATAAAGACAAAAGTAAGGTTTGTGCCTTGAATTAATGGCATAAAATCTCCTTAGATTAACAAATAAGATATTGAAACAGAAAAAATAAAGTTATCTCAATTTTATTTCCATGGTGGCACCCGTAGCTCAGTGGGTAGGTCGCTGGCCACATACACCCTGGCTGGCAGATTTGAACCCGGCCCCGTCCATCTAAAACAGCAATGGCAACCGCAATAAAAAAATAGCCGGTTGTAGCAGATGCCTGTAGTCCAGCTACATGGGAGGCTGAGGCAAGAGAATGGCTTAAACCCAAGAGTTTGAGGTTGCTGTGAGCTGTGTTAGGAGGGCAACACAGTAAGATTCTGTCTCAAAAAAAAAAAAAAAAAAATGGTATATAAACCAGTGTATGGTGCCACGTGAATGCATTAATGTACACAGCTATGATTTAATAATAAATAATAATAATAAAAACCTCTTGATACTTACTGACACGTTAGCACTATCACTGCTTGCGATCTCAGCTGCTTTTTCAATAATCTGTTTAAGAAAACAATTTTAATTAAGTTTGGCTCTCACATTTGTAGAATTAAGTATAAATGACTATAACTATACTTAGACTGCCACATACACTCTGGCATTTCTATGCCTTATAAAACAAACATAAATTTTACAAGCAAAATGGTACTTCCCAACTGCTTCAAACTCTTGACAACAGGAAAACAATGGTAAAACTATAAGAAACTGAGACTCCTAGGAAACACAATGATTATCTGTAGAGAAAATAAGTAGTAGGCATGCTGTATATGTTAAACCTTTTTTTGAAATACAGGTAAATGAATTCCAGTTAAGAAAATTCAAATGTATATTGTAATTACTAAATGTAGAATAAGGTTTTGTCATTATTTATTCCTTAATATCCAAAGCAAAAGCAATAACAAGGGAAAGTCTAAAAATTTTTTTTAATTCTTTAATTTCAAAGAAATTAGTCTCAGGGTCGGAGCCAGGAATTTCAGGGTACAGTGAGCTATGGTGGTGTGATTGCACTCTGGCTTAGGAAACAAAGCAAGACCCTATCTCTTAAAAAAATAAAAATAAGAAAGAGGTGGCCCTCATTCTTAATAAGAACACATGTGACTAATGGAAGATTAATGGAGAAAAGAAGATCCATGTCCTGTTACTGAGTTATACAAGCCTGAGGAAATAATTTATACATATTCTCATGTGTAAAATAAAGTAATTCCCGTCCTATTCCATAAGGTGGTTGTGATAAATGAGATTAAGGTTCTTTAAATTAGGCAGCAACATAAAACTTGACTTGAAAAGAAAAATGTAAGCTGGGCACAATTGCTCATGCCTATAATCTCAGCTCTTTGAGAGCTCAAGTAGGTAGAATCACTTGAGGTCAGGCATTGGAGGTTGTAGCAAGCCATGATCACAGCACTACCACTGCACTCCAGCCTGGGTGACAGAGAAAGACCCCATCTATTAAAAACAAAAAAAGCAAAATGTATGCAATATTGTGATTATACCAATAAGCACTAAATTAAATAAAAGGGACTTAGAGAAACTTTCTCTTTTTATATTTATATTATTTATAATAGTCATATATAAGGAATTATACCAGTTATAGATCTTGACAACTGAAGGAATACTATTTGTTTGTTTTTGAGATGGGGTCTCTAAAACCCTACTTTACCTGGGTAGAGTGCCGTGGAGTCACAGCTCACAACAATCTCCAACTCTTAAGCGATTCTCTTACCTCAGCCTCCCAAGCAGCCTGGACTACAGGCGCCCACCACAATGCCTGACTATTTTTTGGTTGGAGTTGTCACTGTTGTTTGGTGGGCCCGGGCTAGATTTGAACCCGCCAGCTCCAGTATATGTGGCTGGTGCCCTAGCCGTGTGAGCTACAGGGCACCAAGCCATGCTTATACATGTTATGACTGGAAAGCTCTATCCCAAATTGATATTCTTGGAGAAAGACTTTCTAAGGGGGTTAGAAAGGCAAAAGGACTGGAAGGCTGAGGCAGGTGGATTTCCTGAGCTCACTGGTTAGAGACCAGCCTGATTAAGAGTTAGATCCCGTCTCTAAAAATAGCCAGGTGTTGTGGCGGATGCCTGTAATCCAGGCTACTTGGAAGGCTGAGGCAAGAGAATCACTGCAGACCAAGAGTTTGAGGTTGCTATGAGCTATGACACTACGGCACTCTACCAAGGATGACAAAGTGAGACTCTGTCTCAAAAAAAAAAAAGAAAGGCAAAAGGAAAGTTTAATGACCAGTCGCAGAGGACTAAAGCAATGGTAAAATAAAACTTTTCCTAAAATATTGGATTTAAAATATTTATATTTACACAGGATGCCATATCTGTAAAAAAGCTTCAAAAAGCATTTCATTTGATCCAAAAGAAACTATAACTATGATGAACTATAACTGAACATAGTAACAGTCACAGCTAGGACTATTAAATGTACTGCAAATAGCAAAGGCTTATGGATAAATTCCTAAATAAGGAGTAACTAAAGCAACACATAAATGTATTGGATGAGTCAAAAGGTAGCCTTATCTATCTGATATATACTATGATATATGGTTCTTACTATATTTGTGATTTGTACCATAATGAGCACAATACTTAATTTGGTTCTAAACTGCTGGCCAGAAAAACACTTTAAAACAACATGAAATTCAAAGCCATTTCTAAGATAAATAGAATTCAAATTAAAATTAAAATGAAGGCCAGGCGTGGTGGCTGACGCCTGTAGTCCCAGCACTGTAGGAGGCGGAGGCGGGTAGATTGCCTGAGCTCAGAGGTTCGAGACCAGTATGAACAGCAGTGAGCCAGAGTAAGACCCCGTTTCTACTAACATCAAAAACAGCCAGACGCTGTGGTGGGCGTCTGTAATCCCAGCTACTGGGGAGGCAATGGGACAGAGCATCACCGGAGGAAGAACATTTAAAAAAAGAAGAAAGAAAATGAACAAAAAAAAAAGAGTACTTCAAACAAAGAAGAATGAACAAGCAAGCTGAAATTAAAAATAAAAACAAAATGAAGCAGGAAACATTAAGTTACATAAATTTAATCTGCATAACACTTTTTAAAGACTCCTCTATCTGTTTCTGGTAGAGTTTAACATAAACAGGCAATTATATTTAGAGGTAGGTAAACTTAAACATTATTTAGCATAGTATCAATCTTTTAAACATAATTTATTCTCAAATGGATTAAGAAATTGAAGAAACTGTCTATTTATATTCTGAGAATTTGCTTGAAGATCTCCTCATAAAAATCAGTCCCAACCATCCCTGAAACAAGAATGCCAAACCTGGATATAAAAACGGATTGACAGTTCATCTCTCTTAGCATATAAACTGGCATAGACCTATTTTGAGCCCCAACCAGATAATCTCCCTGTCCCCAAGACACACGGTTTATATACTAAGGAAATGTATTTAAAAATGGAATTCTTTCACATATATTATATAAAAATAATATATAGCCATTTAAAATATTGGGAAGCCCTACTAATAGTGATAGTCATCAAAATCATCTGTTCTTTGAGTATCAATTCTAACACAGCTCAATCCCTGAACCAACATACTGGGCATGTTTCATTGAACATTTTGTATGTTTAGAATTACATATCAATACATTAAGAGGCCCTTTAAAGACCTGAGACTTTTTATGCTTTCCTCATTTCGCAAATGAGGAACCTCAATTCCAGAGACACCATGTCTCACTTGTTTAGTGATAAACCCAGGACTCACCAACTTGGCTCCCTGCTCCGTAGTCTTTCCCCTGAACCAAGCTGGCAATGTGTGGGGAGTTGTGAAAGAGAAACAGACCTATAGAGCTTACACTATAAACATATAGAGCCAATTCAAACATGTCATACATAGAGTAGAGATTAAATAATTAGCTTACCTTATCGAAGGGAGGGTAATAATAAGGTTGTTTTTTATTCTCTGGGAATTTAATGTGCAAAGCTGTTGCATTTTCAGTATATGGATTTGTTTGAACAGTTCCCATTGGATTCAACATTTCTTCGAGTTCATCTAAAACATGAAAAATTTTGATTCTTAAGAAAAGTCTATGAAAATATAGAGGGAGCAAGATGATGGACAAGTAACAGCTTCTTTGCAACCGGGTGCGATGAGACTGGGGAGAGAAGACTCCGGGCATCTCTGGCTTGTGGGCTTTGCCCAGAAACATCCCTCTGGGGACACAGGGAAACAGCGAAAGACTTCTGGACCCTAGGAGAACAAAAGCAGTGGAGAACTGGCAAGTTGTTGCGTTCATTCGCTCTGAAACCGTGGCTGCCACAGCTGTAATTACAACAGCAGGGAGACTGCAAACAGGGAAGGCCTTCCCTTCGGGCTTAGTTTTTTTGGACTTGGGCACTTGGTTGAACTCCCTTGGGAGAACTTAGGCAAGAGTGCAGATGACTTTAAGCATTGTCTAGGGCCCTGGACTGAGCCGCTGAGCCAGAATGGAGCTAATATTGTTCAGTTGTGGGCTGTGGGCACAATCATTGTGGGAGAACTACCCCTGCAGGCTCAACCCTCAGTGTCCCAGGCTGGGAGACCTTGGGCGAGTGAGTGATCTAGTGACTGAGCAGCACCAAAGACCAGGACTGAGATGCTGGGGAAGAGTGGAGATTTCAGTGTTTGGCAGCAGCAGGCCAGCTTGCAGCCTCAACCCTCAGGGGCACAGAGTGAGACTGGTTTTGGCGCACTGGATAAGCAGGCAGCCACTTCAGGAGAGATCCCAGTGACAAGTGTTTTCCTGGGAAAGCTTCTGCATAGCCAAGGTTAATGGTTTCAAGTGTCTTGTAAGCTGGCTGAGAACAGATTTAGGCTTTCAAACAAATGGGGTTTGAGAAATCAGCAGAGGCCTCCAGGCTCCATCTCATACAGCTGTACCAGCATTGTGATTAACATCTCATACCCCAGAAGATCACCTGTTGCCCAGACAATATTCAGCTTTGTTTTTGGTTTTGCTTTTTTTTTTTTCTATTTCAACATTTTCCCCCTAGATTTTTCTTTCTTCATTTTTCTAGTTTAAATATAATTTCACATTGTTGCCTTCTTTAATAAATAAGAACTTCATTTTTCTTAGCGTTTCTGCCCCTATTATTTTTCCCCTCAATTTTATCCCGAAAGGTTTTCTGTTTATTTGTTTTGGTTTGATTTATACTTTTGTCTTTCCTCCCTGTTTGGTGGAGGTAGGGTACTGTATCTGAACAGGCTGACAAAGAGCCACTGACCTCAAGGGAACCACCCAACCCAACACCCCCAGAGGTCGGGGGGTTTTAAGGTTGGGTCAAAGTACCCTACTGTACACCTTTATTATCCCATCTCCCTCTTTCTGTGCTTCTCTTCTTTTTGTCAAAATTCCCTTGATACACACCCCTCCTTTCTCTTTTTTCTTTCTTTTTTTTTAAATCTTTTTTCCCTTCTTGCTTTTCAATCTTCTCATCCTTCTGGTCCTGTACCAAAAGGACTTATCAAAATCTTAGGCCAGAGGCACGGCAAGTTAAAAGAGCAAGAAGTGAAAGGAAAACTAGAGCAAGGAAACAGACAAAAGAAAACACTCATGAGGAAGAATCGGCAGAAAAATCCTGGCAACATGAAAAACCAGTCCAGAGCAACCCCCCGCCCCAAAGGACCATGAGGTAGCTACTGCAGAGGACTTCAACTATAAAGAAATGTTAGAAATGACAGAAGAGGAATTTAAATAAAGATGATGAAAACAATGAAGAAAATTGCTGAGAAAATGGAAAATAACAAAAAGGAAATCCAAAAACAAAATCAAATGAGAGATAAACAATATGAAGAATATACAAAGGATATAGCAGAGCTGAAGGAATTGAAGCAGTCAATTAGGGAACTTAAGGATGCAATAGAAAGTATCAACAACAGATTAGACCATGCAAAAGAAAGAATCAGAGGTAGAGGACAAAGCTCTTGAGAGACAGAAAGTTAAAGAGACAGAAAAGAAGAGAGAGAAAGTAGAACATTCACTGACAGAACTATGGGACTTACTGAAGCGTTCAAACATACAAGTTATAGGTATCCCAGAAGGGGAAGAAGAATGCCCAGAGGAATGGAAGCCATACTAGAGAATACCATAAATGAAAATTTCTGGCTTGGCACCTGTGGTTTAAGCAGCTAAGACACCA
Source organism: Nycticebus coucang (assembly GCF_027406575.1). Lineage (NCBI taxonomy): Eukaryota > Metazoa > Chordata > Mammalia > Primates > Lorisidae > Nycticebus > Nycticebus coucang. Next base: position 105,635,946 of record NC_069787.1, read on the forward strand.
GCCACATACAGCTGAACTGGCGGGTTAGAATCCAGCTCAGGCCCGTCCTTGTTTTTTCTGCCTCTGCCCAAAAAATAGCTGGGCATCATGGCAGGCACCTATAGTCCCAGCTACTTGGGAGGCAGAGGCAGGAGAATCGCTGGAGCCCAAGAGCTGGGGGTTACTGTGAGCCGTGATGCCACAGCACTCTACCCAGGAGGACAGTTTGAGGCTCTGTCTCATAAAAAAAAAAAAAAAAAGGAAGGAAGGAAGGAAGAAAATTTCCCAAATATCACCAAAGATTCTGACACACTCCTTCCAGAGGGCTATCGGACCTCAGGTTGCCTCAACTCTAACAGAGCTTCTACAAGACACATTGTGATGGGAGGCAGTGGGGACAGCAGCAGCGAGAGGATGAACAAGTTTGACACCTTGCAAGATGATGACCGTGGGGACCATGATCAGAATGAAGAAAACAACAAAAGATGGTGAGAAGGCAAAAACGGAACGAGACAAGAATCAGAACAGCAGCAAAAAGAAGGCTGTTGTCCCTGGACCAGCAGAGCACCCCCTGCAGTACAACTACACATTCTGGTATTCCAGAAGAAGCCCTGGCCATCCTACTAGCTCACAAAGCTATGAATAGAATATCAAACAGATTGGCACCTTTCCCTCTGTGGAGCAGTTCTGGAGGTTTTATAGCCACAGGGTACATCCCGGGGACCTGACAGGCCACAGTGATTTCCATCTCTTCAAAGAAGGAATTAAACCCATGTGGGAGGATGATACAAATAAAAACGGTGGCAAGTGTATTATTTGGTTGCAAAAGTGCTTGGCCTCCTGTTGCTGGGAGAATCTCATCCTAGCCATGTTGGGGGAACAGTTCATGGTGGGAAAGGAGATCTGTGGGGCTGTGGTCTCTGTCGGCTTTCAGGAGGACATTATTTCAATATGAAGTAAGACTGCCAGCGACAAGCAACCCATAGCCTGAATCTGGGATACACGTCAGCGAGTGCTTAACCTACCTCCCAACACCATTATGGAATACAAAACTCACACCAACAGCATCAACTCGAAGCCTGTAGCTCAAGTAGCTAAGGTGCCAGCCACATACACTAGAACTGGTGTGTTCGAATCCAGCCCGGGCCTGCCAAACAACAATGACAACTACAACCAAAAAAAAAAAAGCCGGATGTTGTGCTAGGTGCCTGTGGTCCCAGCTATGTGGGAGGCTGAGATAAGAGAATCACTAGAGCCCAGGAATTAGAGGTTGCTGTGAGCTGTGATGTCACAGTACTCTACACAGAGTGACAGCTTGAGGCTCTGTCTCAAAATAAATAAATAAAATAAAATTTTAATTAAAAAAAAAGACACATTGTGATGAACCTGTCCAAAGTCAAGACAAAATAAAAGATTTTCCAAGCTGTCAGGAATAAGTGCAAATTGACCTACAGGGGCAAATCCATCAGATAACTGCACACTTCCCTAATGAAACTTTTCAAGCCATTAAACAATGTTCATCTATCATTAATGTACTTAAACAGAACAATTTCCAGCCCAGAATTCTATATCTCGCTAAGCTAAGCTTCAAAATTGATGGAGAAATCAAATCTTTTTTACTGATACGCAAACGTTGAGGAAATTTGCCACAACAAACCAGCTCTACAAGAAATACTTCAACCTTTCTATACACTGACCATCACAATGGACCACCAACAAAGTGAGCACCCAGAAATTAAACGGCAAAATCTAGCTTCCACAATGATGCAAAAGACAAAACTAAACAATAAACTTTCACAAAATAAAATGAATATGTTTATTGCAGCCCAATTCATAATTGCTAAGTGATGGAAAAAGCTCAAGTGCCCATCGATCCACGAATGGATTAATAAATTGTGGTATATGTACACCATGGAATATTATGCAGCCTTAAAGAAAGATGGAGACTTTACCTCTTTCATGTTTACATGGATGGAGCTGGAACATACTCTTCTTAGTAAAGTATCTCAAGAATGGAAGAAAAAGTACCCAATGTACTCAGCCCTACTATGAAACTAATTTGGGGCTCTCACATGAAAGCTATAACCCAGTTACAACCTAACAATAGGGGGAAGTGGGAAAGGGAGGGGAGGGAAGGGGGTGGTTGGTAGAGGGAGGGGGATCGGTGGGATCATACCTGTGGTGCATCTTACAGGGGTATTTGCGAAACTTGGTAAATGTAGAATGTAAATGTTTTGGCACAGTAACTGAGATAATGCCAGGAAGGCTATGTTAATCATTGTGATGAAAATGTGTCAAATGGTCTATGAAGCGAATGTATGATGCCCCATGATCATATCAATGTATACAGTTCTGATTTAATAAAAAAAATAAAATAATAAAAGAAAAAAAATAAAATAAAATGAATAGAATGCTACCACACTTATCAATTATCTCAATAAATGTTAATGGCTTGAATTCCCCACTGACGAGGCACAGATTGGCTAATTGGATTAAAAAACGCAAGCCACCCATTTGCTACCTTCAGGAAACACACCTAGCCTCAAAAAACAAATTAAAACTCAGAGTTAAGAGCTGGATGACAATTTTTCTGAAAAATGAAATTCAGAAGAAAAGAGGGGTTGCAATCTTATTTTCAGATACATGTGGATTGAAAGCAACTAAAGTCAAAAAAGACAAAGATGGTAACTTCATATCAGTCAAGAGAAAAATACAAGAAGACATTTCAATTCTAAATATTTATGCACCCAACTTAAATGCTTCCAGATTCTTGAAACAGATCTTAATTAGTCTGAGCAATATGATATCCTATAACACCATAATAACAGGGGACTTAACATTCTTCTTACAGAGCTGGACAGATCCTCTAAACAGAAATTAAACTAAGATATAAAGTACTTAAACGAGACCCTAGAACAGTGGTTCTCAACCTTCCTACGCAACACACAGGTTGAGAACCGCTGCCCTAGAACAACTGTGTTTGATAGATGTACACAGAAACAAGGAGTTAGTTTTTTGAAAAAAATAAATGAAATAAACAAGACCAGCTATACAGGAAATACTTTAACCTGTTCTACACACAAACCATCATAAGGGATCAGCAGCAAAAGATAAAACTAAGCAACAAACTCTCACAAAATAAGATGAAAAGAATACTACCACATTTATCAATTACCTCAATAAATGTTCATGGCTTGAATTCCCCACTGAAGAGACATAGATTGGCTGAATGGATTAAGAAACACAAACCATCCATTTGCTGTCTGCAGGAAACACACCTGGCTTCAAAAGACAAATTAAAACTCTGAGTCAAGGGTTGGAAGACAATTTTTCAGGCAAATGGAATTCAGAAGAAAAGAGGAGTTGCAATCTTATTTTCAGATACATGTGGATTTAAAGCAACTAAAGTCAAAAAAAAACAAAGATGGCCACTTTATGTTGGTCAAGGGAAAACTACAACAAGAAGACGTTTCGATTCTAAATATTTATGCACTCAATTTAAATGCTCCCAGATTCTTGAAACAGACCTTACTCAGTCCGAGCAATATGATATCTGATAATACCATAATAACAGGGGACCTTAACACTCCTCTTACAGAGCTGGACAGATCCTCTAAACAGAAATTAAACAAAGATATAAGAGATTTAAATGAGACCCTAGAACAACTGTGCTTGATAGAAGCATATAGAACACTCCATCCCAAAGATAAAGAATATACATTCTTCTCATCACCCCATGGAACATTCTCCAAAATTGATCATATCCTGGGACACAAAACAAATATCAACAGAATCAAAAGAATTGAAATTTTACCCTGTATCTTCTCAGACCATAAGGCACTAAAGGTGGAACTCAACTCTAACAAAAACGCTCGACCCCACAAAGGCATGGAAATTAAACAACCTTCTATTGAATGACAGATCGGTGCAGGAAGAAATAAAACAGGAAATCATTAACTTCCTTAAGCATAACAACAGTGAAGACACAAGCTACCAAAACCTGTGGGATACTGCAAAAGCAGTTTTGAGAGGAAAATTTATCGCTTTAGATGCCTACATTCGAAAAACAGAAAGAGAGCGCATCAACAAACTCACAAGCCATCTTATGGAATTGGAAAAAAAAGAACAATCTAAGCCTAAACACAGTAGAAGAAAAGAAATATCCAAAATCAAATCAGAGATCAATGAAATTGAAAACAAAAGAATCATTCAGAAAATTAATGAAACAAGGAGTTGGTTTTTTGAAAAAATAAATAAAATAGATAAACCTTTGGCCAGACTAACTAGAAATAGAAAAGTAAAATCTCTAGTAACCTCAATTAGAAATGATAAAGGGGAAATAACAACTGATCCTACAGAGATACAAGAGATCATCTCTGAATACTACCAGAAACTCTCTATGCCCAGAAATTTGACAATGTGAAGTAAATGGATCAATATTTGGAATCACACCCTCTCCCTAGACTTAGCCAGGAAGAAATAGAGCTCCTGAACAGACCAATTTCAAGCACTGAGATTAAAGAAACAATAAAAAAGCTTCCAACCAAAAAATGCCCTGGACCAGAATTCTATCAAACCTTCAAGGAAGAGCTTATTTCCTGTACTACAGAAATTATTCCAAAAAAATGAGGAAGAAAGAATCTTCCCCCAACACGTTCTATGAAGCAAACATCACCCTGATACCAAAACCAGGAAAAGACCCAACCAAAAAGGAGAATTTCAGACAACTCTCACTCATAAATATAGATGCAAAAATTCTCAACAAAATCCTAGCCAACAGATTACAGCTTAACATAAAAAAAGTCACACATCATGATCAAGTAGGTTTCATCCCAGGAATGCAAGGCTGGTTTAACATACACAAGTCTATAAACGTGATCCACCATATTAAGAGAGGCAAAAATAAAGATCATATGATCCTCTCAATAGATGCAGAAAAAGCATTTGATAAAATCCAGCATCCTTTTCTAATTAGAACACTGAAGAGAACAGGCATAGATGGCACATTTCTGAAACTGATTGAAGCTATCTATGACAAACTCACAGCTAATATTTTACTGAATGGAGTAAAACTGAAAGCTTTTCCTCTTAGAACTGGAACCAGACAAGGTTGTCCTCTGTCACCTTTACTATTCAACATAGTTCTAGCCAATACAATCGGGCAAGACAAGGAAATAAAGGGAATCCAAATGTGAGCAGAGTAGGTAAAACTCTCCCTCTTTGCTGACGATATGATCTTATACTTAGAGAATCCCAAAGACTCAATCACAAGACTTCTGGAAGTTATCAAAAAATACAGTAATGTGGGCAGCGCCTGTGGCTCAGTGAGTAGGGCGCCAGCCCCATATGCCGAGGGTGGCGGGTTCAAACCCAGCTCCCACCAAACTGCAACAAAAAAATAGCCGGATGTTGTGGCAGGCACCTAGTCCCAACTGCTTGGGAGGCTGAGGCAAGAGAATCGCCTATGCCCAAGAGTTAGAGGTTGCTGTGAGCCTTGTGCCATCATGACACTCTACCCGAGGGCCGTACAGTGAGACTCTGTCTCTACAGAAAAAAAAAAAAAAAATACAGTAATGTTTCAGGATATAAAATCAATACCCACAAGTCAGTAGCCTTTGTATATGCCAATAACAGTCAAGATGAGAAGCTAATTAAAGACACAAGTTCCTTCACCATAGTTTCAAAGAAAATGAAATACCTAGGAATATACCTAACAAAGGAGGTGAAGGCCCTCTATAAAGAAAATTATGAAATCCTAAGAAAGGAAATAGCAGAGAATATTAACAAATGGAAGAACAGGCTCGGCGCCTGTGGCTCAAGCGGCTAAGGCACCAGCCACATACACCTGAGCTGTCAGGTTCGAATCCTACCAGGGCCCGCCAAACAACAATGACAGCTGCAACGAAAAAAATAGCGGGGCATTGTGGTGGGCGGCTGTAGTCCCAGCTACTTGGGGGGCGGCGCCAGGAGACTCGCTTGAGCCCAGGAGTTTGAAGTTGCTGTGAGCTATGATGCCACGGCATTCTACCCAGGGCAACAGCATGAGGCTCTGTCTCAAAAAAAAAAAAAAAAAATGGAAGAACATACCATGCTCATGGCTGGGAAGAATCAACATTGTTAAAATGTCTACACTTCCCAAAGCAAGCTACCTATTCAATGCCATTCCTATTAAAATACCAACATCATACTGTCAAGATTTCGAAAAAATGATTCTGTGTTTTGTATGGAACCAGGAAAAAACCCGTATAGCTAAGGTAGTTCTTAGTAATAAAAATAAACCTGGGGCATCACCATACCAGATTTTAGGCTGTACTAGAAAGCCATAGTGGTCAAGACAACCAGGTACTGGGACAAAAATAGAGACTTAGACACTTGGAATCAAATAGAATGCCAGGAAATGAAACTAACATCTTACAAGCACCTTATCTTTTGATAAATCAAACAAGAACATACCTTGGGGGAAAGACTCCCTATTCAATAAATGGTATTGGGAGATCTGGATATCCACATGTAAAAGACTGAAACTTGACCCACACCTTTCCCCACTCACAAAAACTGATTCAAGATAGATAAAGAACTTAAATTTAAGGCATGAAATAATAAAAATCCTCCAAGAAAGCATAGGAAAAACACTGGAAGATATTGGCCTGGGGAAAGACTTCATGAAGAAGACTGCCATGGCAATTGCAACAGCAACAAAAATAAACAAATGGGACTTCATTAAACTGAAAAGCTTCTGTACAGCTAAGGAGACAGAAAAAGACAACCTACACAATGGGAAAGGATATTTGCATATTTTCAATCAGACAAAAGCTTGATAACTAGGATCTATGGAGAACTCAAATTAATCCACATGAAAAAAGCCAACAATCCCATTTATCAATGGGCAAGAGACATTAATAGAACCTTCTCTAAAGAAGACAGATGAATGGATAACAAACATATGAAAAAATGTTCAACATCCCTATCTATTAGAGAAATGAAATCAAAACAACCCTGAGATATTATTTAACCCCAGCGAGAATGGCCCACATCACAAAATCTCAAAACTGCAGATGCTGGTGTGGATGTGGAGAGAAGGGAACACTTTTACACTCCTGGTGGGACTGCAAACTAGTACAACCTTTTTGGAAGGAAGTATGGAGAAACCTCAAAGCACTCAAGCTAGACCTCCCATTTGATCCTTCAATCCCATTACTGGGCATCTTACCCAAAAGGAAATAAATCCTTTTATCAGAAGGACACTTGCACTAGACCTGTTCATTGCAGCTCAATTTACAATTGCCAAAATGTGGAAACAGCCTAAATGCCCACCAACCCAGGAATGGATTAACAAGCTGTGGTATATGTACACTATGAAATACTATTTAGCCATTTAAAAAAAAAAATGGAGACTTTACATCCTTTGTATTAACCTGGATGGAAGTGGAAGACATTATTCTTAGTAAAGCATCACAAGAATGGAGAAGCATGAATCCCATGAATCCATGTACTCCATTTTGATATCAGGACAATTAATGACAATTAAGGTCATGGTGGGGTGGGGGAAGGGGAGAACAGAGAGAAGGAAGGAGAGGGGGATGGGGCCTTGGTGTGTGCCACACCTTTTGGGGGCAAGACACAATGACAACAACAAAAAACACATGTCTTTGAAAGTAAACTTTTTAAAAAGATGTACTGGATTTCCATTCATGAAAATTACTCTTAAAAGTAGGCCAATTAAGCTCAGCACCTGTAGCTCAGCAGTTAGGGCACTAGCCACATACACCAGAGCTGGTGGGTTCGAACCCAGCCCAGGCCTACCAAACGACAATGACAACTACAACAACAACAAAAATAGCCGGGCATTGTGGCGGGCGCCTGTAGTCCCAGCTACTTGGGAGACTGAGGCAAGAGAATCGCTTAAGCCCAAGAGTTGGCGGTGGCTGTTGAGCTGTGACTCTACAGCACTCTACGGAAGGCAACATAGTGAGACTCTTTCTCAAAAAAAAAAAAAAAAAAGTTATGTCAATTAAGGAAGTTTGGCAGACATTTGTATTAGTAAGCCTCTAATCTTCAGTTAATGCTTGGAACAAAATTTCAGAGTCTTTGCATCCACCTTTAAAGTGTGAAATTTACAAAAATGAATGGCTTACTTTACCTCTTTCTTCAAGTTTGGTAAGTATTCTCCATTTTGAAAAAAACTTAATTGGGACTGTTCTTCTTCTATCAAAATAAGGTAGTGCACAGGAATTATTTCATAACTGTAGGTAGACTTCTTACATATTACCTGGTTTACATGGTCATTACAATACCCAAATTGATATTTTGAAAGTCATAAATGACATTCTTCTTATCAAGTCTAATGTTAATGCTCCTTTCTTACCCTGGAACTGCTGACATAATTATTTTATCTAGTAGTCTTTGTAATACTCCATTCAAGTGGAGTATTATTTCACCAACTGCTTCTTTTTTCAAGGTACTCCTTTTCTCCTTTCTCCACCACCCTAAATATATAGCCCATTCACAGATACGTATATGAGATCTTAGAATTTCAATGTAGTCAAAAAACCCTTAAATTCACATTACGTTACTTTCTGATTTCACAGATAAATAAACTCAAGATGAGAGAATAGAGTTAAAAGTACAATCTAAGATCTCCCCTCACCAAAGTAATTTTTCTTTTCTTATACTTATTTTAGCACATTTGTTCTCTTCCTACTTTCTAAGGAGGGAATGACAAGGTCCTTTCTGTCTGGATGCAACATCCATAACGTATGCATACTCAGAATTACTCCCAAAGCTAGAAAATCTGCACAATTTTAGTTCCTTAATCCTTCACTCATCTTTTTTTTTTGGAGACAGAGCCTCAAGCTGTCACCTGCGTAGAGTGCTATGGCATCACAGCTCACAGCAACCTCCAACTCCTGGGCTTAAGTGATTCTCTTGCCTCAGCCTCCCAAGTAGCTGGGACTACCAGCTACCACCACAATGCCCGGCTATTTTTTGGTTGTAGTTGTCACTGTTGTTTGGCAGGCCCAGGCTGGATTTGAACCTGCCAGCTCTGGTATATGTGGCTGGCGCCTTAGCCACTTGAGCTACAGGTGCTGAGCCAGCTCATCTTTTTTAAAATTTTCTCATCTCATAGATTTAATTTTAAAAGGATGGAGATAGTTCTTACATACAAATTCACTCTGTAGCCTGGGCTAGAGTGTAGTGGCATCAACATAGCTCACTGCAACCTCACATTCGTGGGCTCAGGTGACTTTCCTGTCTTGGCCTCCCAAATGTGTGGGACAGGCCAGGGGTGCAGGACATCATGCCTTTAATCCCAGCATTCTGGAAGGCTGAGGTGGGCAGATCACTTGAGCTCACAAGTTTGAGATCAAATGTCTGGGACTCAATGTGAGCATTACCAGGACTGGCTAATTTTTTTATTTTTTATAGCGACTGAGTCTCACTATCAGAAGTCTTCATGTACATACCAGGAAATACAAAGTTAGATTCCTATTTTTCTCCCTATCCTTACACTAAATAGTATACCAGCATTCCCCAGGTTATGAAGAAGAGAGGTTCTGTAGGTTTGTTCTTAAGTTGAATTTGTATGTTGGGACAGGTACATTTACCTATTACCTATAATAGCTTCTGTTCATAAGTGTGAGTCATACATAAATCGGATGTTTATAACTCGGTGACTGAGAACTGCTGCTTCTGTTTTCTGGAAGCAGTTATCTTTTGGTAGTTCAAACAGTGCTATAATTATCTTGTTTATATTCAGGTATATGAGTTAAATTCTTAGAAACAGATTGATTTATTGAGTCAAAGAATAAATTAATGCTTATGTACTAGAAGTGACAATTTGTACTTCAACAGAAAGTGTACCAATTTGTACCATTTGTAATATTAAGAGTTCTTTTTTGTGATCACTTGTGAAAAAAGTTACCTTATTTATGTCTGAGTCTAAGGGGTCACTAAGTACTATGCTCTGTTTGAGTTTAAGGAGGCTGCATTTATAAGACAAATAAGCATAATATTACTAGATAGCACAACTATGGGATTATAATTTGCTGAGAAATCAGATCTAGAGGTGTACAAATAAGAACTGTCTCCATCCTTTTTTCAATCTTTAATACAGAGATGAATGATAAGATTGAAAGATGAAGCTGCTCATTGCAAAACTTAAAAGTTGTGTCCCAGGGCTAGATAAGACAATCTGTAATGTACTCAATAAACACTTTGTTAGCAATAATGGAATTATCTTTTATTATTAGCACAATGTACTGTGGTACATTATTTGAGCGAATTATTAACTTGTTAAAGTAACCATTTAAAATGTAGACTAACTTTTTTAAACCAAAAAAAAAACCTTGAGTCACTTTATGAATAAATTAGTGTAAATCTGTTTTAGAATGCATAATAAAGATAGAAAATGATGTTTTATTTAGTAAATCGAAAGAATGGTGAGCCATTAAAAAAAAATTTAATTATTCCATGTGCCAAAACTTAATTACTCTTTAACACTAAGGGTAAGGATATAAATCTTACCAGGAAATGAAGACCAGCTGTGTAATATTATGTCTCCAGATTTCAACTGTCCTTTAAAGTCAAAAACCATTGTATTTACCCAAGCTACAGGATAATGCTGTTGAAAAAGATATGATTGCATAAATATGCTAAGAATGAACTTTAAGGTATAAATATGTTTATGCCGTTTGTTTAAATATCATTAGTTCTAGAAAGTGCTGTATAATTTCCAAAATAATCACCCAAAAGGAGAATTTAACACACATAAAAAAAAAATGTTCAACATGTTTGTAATGATTAAGAAAAACCCTAAATGCCAGTTAATGTCCCACAATAAAATAGCACATCCATAAAATGAAACACTTAACTATACAGCCTTCTAAAATGATGAACTTTTAGTGATTCAAGAAAAAAATGTATGCCAGAGTATCAGTATACACCTTTATTTATTTACTTTATTTTTTTAGAGACAGGGTCTAACTCTGTTGCCCAGGCTGGAGTGTAATGGCACAATCACAGCTTGCTATAACCTTCAAACTGCTGGGCTCAAGTGATCTTCCTGCCTCAGCCTCCCAAGTAGCGAGAACTACAAGCACACAACACTACACCCAGCTAATTTTTTTTTTTTTTTAAACAGAGACAAGGTTCTCACTATATTACCCAGGCTAGTCTCAAACTCCTAGCCTAAAGTAATCCTCCCCCATAGACCTCCCTTCTAGCCTATGTAAATCTTAATGTGAGAAGAGGTTAAGTCTCTAGGTATATTAGACTTTATTTATATCTCTAATTTAAAAGAAGCACTAAGCTAGTAGAACTTTAATGTAGAAATTTAAACAGATTAATGTGGCCACAATGTATCAAAAAGTCTTATAAATAATCAAATACTTTGAAGAGAACTGTATCACAGTAGGAAAGAGCACTAAGGAACCAGCCTCCTATGACTTTTTCACTGAAACTTATTTTTAGAAGAATATATGATGAAAAACAGAGGAAATGCTTACCTTCCATGTTAAGGATAAAAGAGCACAAAAGCTCGTATATAATAAAAGAACACAAATGCATATAGATAAATACAGAAACTAGGATTTAAAAACATAAATTCTGGCTGAGCACAGTGGCTCCCACCTGTAATCCTAGCACTCTGTGTGGCCCAAGTGGGAGGACTGCTTGAGCTCAGAAGTTAGAGACAAGCTTAAGCAAGAGCAAGACCCCATTTCTACTAAAAATGTAAGAAAAAAATATTAGCTGAGCATTGTGGCAGACACCTGCAGTCCCAGCTACTCAGGAGGCTGAGGCAAGAGGATCACTTAAACCCAGGAGTCTGAGGTTGCTGTGAGGTAGGATGACACCATGGCACTCTGGCCTGGGGCGACAAGAGTGAGTCTCAAAAAATACGTAAAATAAAAACACAAAAGTTCATGTTCCCATCCCATAAAAAACTTAAAAAGTATGAAGAAAATAAAAGCATTTAAACAAAAGTATAGCATGAAAGATGAAAGTAGGAAAACAGACCCATCATCCTATGTCCACAATTTCAAAATCTACAACATTCTGAAAACTAAAAGCATGCTCTTACCTGGTATGAAAGCAAAGCACGGAGATAATATGAAGTAAAGGTAGTCTTTTATTTGTCACATTTAGTGTGAATATCCAGATATTTCAATCCAAATACTAATGTGTCTGATTGCACGTTTATGCCCCAGACCCACAAGGTGTACTAAATGAAGTGCTTTCAATGATCATTCTAAAATGGACAACATTCTGAATTATCAAACATATGTGACTCCTGGAATTTCACTTAAGAGAATGTGGATCTGTAAATTTTACTCAATTATTTCAACAGTTTTAATAATCATTCCATTATATGTGTATAAAACAATTTTAAGAAGTCAGTATATTATTACCACTTTTCCAGCTTTCCGAATGGTTTGGTATTTAGAGGGATTAATAGTTTTAGTTGATTTCTTCGTTTTTACTTTATCCAAAACTGCATAAACAGCGAAACATAACCGAGCCATTCTTGGCAAGTCACAAGTATTAATATCAAATTCCAATGGTTCGTTCCAAATGTGATCATTTTTCCCTGATATTTCTGAGCTTACAATAGTTTTACACAGGAGTTCGGTACCATGAAAAAGACCAGCCCTGACGTGAACCTATAAGGAAGGAGACAAAAACAAATACAAAATCATAGTACTTATGATGTATGTATTATGATGTACCATTGAAACATCTCTATTTTAGAGAATGAAGAATTGCAATGGGAGAAGCAGCATGTAAACTTTTAGAAAACCTAATTGTCTACAGAACCACCAGACTGCAATTAATCAGTATAGTGCTCACTAAGTACAGTTACTTTAACCTATTTTTCACTTACGAAGTAGACCAGCTAGAAAATCACATACTGGTCCAAATGCTAGAGGGCTCAATGGCCTAAAGAAACCAAGACAGTAAGCATAAGTACATTATCATGTATTTAACAACTGACTTCATTTACTTGGAGATTTGTCTTACTCTTCTTGCATAGTTATAACAAAATGGATGAATGAGAGGCTTCAACATTTTTATTTCATAAATAATTTATGAATTTGTTATTGTAAGTCAAGAGCCAACTAAAGACATTCTACTCATATCTGTAATTATCCAACACATCACTGTCCATCATTTTTTACTAAAGGGCTGGGTCCAGGGTAATGTTAGGCATATGTAAAATGTCCCAGAAAAGTTTATTCATTCATATGTATAGTTCTTAAAAAAAGATATGAACTATATGAATAGATATCAGAGATATCAGAGATATGAATTCTCTCTGATTTAAAAGTGAGTGGCAAAATAAAACTGAAACAAAACAATAGTGAAACACAGAGATTGAACTAACAATATACTTTTAAAGTCAAAAGTTTTTATATTTATTCAGATGCGACATTAGCACATAGTATTACTGAATTAATATTTACTGAATAAATAAAAACATATATAGAATAATTTAGGCTTGCCTTTTGTTCTTTAAAAAAGTTAATGAAAGTTTTTTTGACTTAAAAGTTACTACCCAAATTTTGAAAAGGAAAATCAATATCTAATAACATTCAGATACTTCATCTATAGATGCTAAAACATATTAAACAGTAATCAAATTTTTAAATATTGGTATTACCAAAAATTTTATAAGTATTTATAATATAATCATGTGAGTTTAAAAACATATAAAAATACTTAAAACCACTTTATACTGGCATAAATAGAACTGAAATTTATAGGCCAAACACATCATAATAAAACATGGAAAAGGTGGCTTACTTAATAAAACAATATACATTTTATCTAATTCTAACAAAACAAATACAGAGTAAAATACTAAATACTGTTAAATGATTAAAAGCTAAAGAAAGTGTTAAAATGCTTTAAAAAGCTACCAGAGACTTGGCGCCTATAGCTCAGCGGCTAGAACAGCAGCCACATAGACCAAGGCTGGCAGGTTTGAACCCAGGCCGGACTGCCAAACAACATAGACAACTAAAACCAAAAAATAGCCAGGTGTTGTGGCAGGCGCCTGTAATCCCAGCTACTTGTGAGGATGAGATAAGAGAATTGTTTAAGCCCAAAAGTTTGAGGTTGCTGTGAACTGCAACATCACAGCCCTCTACCGAGGGTGACATAGTAAGACTGTCTCAAAAAAAAAAAAGAAAGAAAGAGAGAGAGAGAAAAGAAGAAAAGAAAATTTCTTACTCTAAACATAGATGGATTATTATAACACAGTAAAAATTAAAGTTATAAGGGTTACAAGAAAGAATACTAAAAACACTTGTAGTAAACCTATTAAAGTTTACTGGTCCCATCTTGTTCAACTCCCTAAGCACTTCTACCTTGCTGCTTTGCTTTTCTGCTTTAGAAAAAATTCTGCTTTCCAGCAGGCTATAAATCTGTGCAAGTGTCTCTCGTATCAAACCCACACAAAAATCTTCCTTAGAAACTAACCTTAAGCCCCTATATTCTCTACTACAGTGAAAATGTCACTAGCATCTACTCCGACACCTCTGTAGCTCTTATTTTCAATCCGGCATGAAGCCTACACTGTATGTAAAACAAAACAGATTTATGATGTAACTTCAAATGAAAAACAAATAACACAAAATATTATTAAAACCATGTTCACACTGTTAACTGTGTAAAGAACACAAAAAAAAGTAGTTTACACTGGATGACAGAAATTTTAGTGACTTGTCATACCCTTAAATGACCTTTGATCTTCTTTAATAATGTTATCTTTAAATATTTTAAAATTAATATTCTGGAAAATATCATAAAATGGCTTGATGGTCTAAATTTAAGACCCTAAATACAAACATAAAAACATATACTCAAAGCCAGTGTTTAATATATACTAAATATAACAAGAGTATGAATGAAAATAGAATGATATATATTTTTTAGTATTATTTTTAAAAACAATGATTCAAGTTTTGTGCCCTATCTTTAAGCAGGCAGTTTCAGGATTGAGTACCCATATTCTTAAGGAACCTTTAAGTCTGTATCTCTAACCTAGTCTAGACGATATTTACCTGTGTTCCCAGGAATTAGTCAAAATATCTGGGGACTTTCATTTTTATTTTGCAAACATGAACTAAGGAAAATTACAAAGAAGGACTCACACAACCAAACTTTTAGGAAATCTTTACATTTACCTTATATGCTATATTTGAAATATATATCAAAATTACGAGAAACTGACAATGTTTTTTTTTTTTTTAAAGATAGGGTCTTGCTCCATTGTCCAGGCGAGAGTGCAGTGGTGCAATCACAGTTTCCTACAGTCTTGAATTCCCAGGATCATGAGATTCTCCTGCCTCAGCCTCCCAAGGAGATGGGACTACAAGTGTTTACCAGTGAGCCTGGCCTTCCCCCCCCCACCTTAAAGACAGGGCTTTATTGTGTTTCACAGGCTGTTCTCAAATTCCTGGCCTCAAGAGATCCTCCTGACTCAGCCTCCCAAAGTGCTGGGACTACAAACATGAGGCACAGCACTGGCCTTTAGCACTGTATTTTTAACCAAGGTAGACCACTAGATAAAATTGGAATAAGAGAAGGCATATTGGCACACTCTTCCTTTCTCAGCTTCCTAATTAGTCTCTAAATAAAATTTTAGCTATCTATATGAACCATAGAACCATTATTTTCTCCTAAGTAATTAAAAAACAGCTCCAAAATCACAAATAAAAGAGGGACTTTAACAAATGCAATCAGTGTAACCTAATTCTTTGTACCTTCAACGAATCCCAAACAATAAAAAACTTTAAAAATAAAAAAATTAAATTAAAAAAGAAATATCCCCACCATCAAAGTCTGTCTCATCTCTAGAGAAGTGACGGATTTCACAGTTTTAAAGACACTGCCAAACATTTTGCATGACATTATATACTCAACATTTTGTCCCATTCATTTAAGCTAAATTCACATAAACTCTCAATTCACTCCGTAAAGCACTGAAATTAATTGACAAAAGTGGTTCTGTAGGCATTAAGAATATGGTTTTCTCAGACAAATTTGGATTTTCTTTTTCTTTTATTTATTTATTTATTTTATTTTATTTTATTTATTTATTTTTTTGAGGCAGAGTCTCACTGTATCGCCTTTGGTAGAATGCTATGGCATCACAGCTCACAGCAACCTCAAACTCTTGGGCTTAAGCGATTCTCTTGTCTCAGCCTCCTGAGAAGCTGGGACTACAGGTGCCTGCCACAGCACCTGGCTATTTCTTGGTTGGAGTTGTCATTGTTTAACAGGCCCGGGCTGGGCTTGAACCTGCCAGCCTCAGTGTATGTGGCTGGCGCCCTACTCACTAAGCTATGGACACCAAGTCTATTTTTTTCAAATGAGGATAATATTTCAGAAAGTTGTGTAAGGCTTAAATAAACAAAACTTTAAGCATAAAGGTCAACAATAAGTACTCAGTAAACGGTATTTAGTATTAGCAAAATTATACAGAAGGTAGAACATAAGAGTACAAAAGCACTCCCCTTTCCATCCTGGATGCATAGATTTTCTTTTCCTTCCTAATTTACTTCAGGCCTTCCCTCTCCCCTCCCTTCCTTCCTTTTCCCTCCTTTCTAGACTACAGTTGTGTTGTATCATTCGTATGAATGTGGAAGCAATTATATAATGGTTTCACAATAGCATTGAGTACATTGGATACTTTTTCTTCCATTCTTGAGATACTTAACTAAGAAGAATATGTTTCAGCTCCATCCAAAAATATGGAACACTTTGCAAATTTGCATGTCATCATTGAGCAGGGGCCATGCTAATCTTCTCTGTATCGTTTCAGTTTTAGCATACGTGCTGCCAAAGCGAGCACTCAGTGCCACTTTAGAATACTCAACGGGAATATAACTGAAACAGTTAAAATTGCACCATTGTCTTCAGGGTAAAGAAACGCTTAAGTTTAAGATAGGACATGAAACTGCAGGCAAGGAGGGCAGTGGGCAGGCTACTGCTGTAAGTTGTAAAGGACTGACTATGGCAGGGTGTGAGAAGATAAGAGTGGAAGGAACAGGATGTGATCAACCGATTAGATATGGTAAAGGAAGGGATAATTCTAGGTGCTCTACCAAATATGAGAGGAAAGGCAACCAAAGAAAGAAGAGAATGAGTTGGAGACTGCTGAATACAACCTAGCTTTAGATTATGTGTATGGAAATATAAAAATAGGAGTCTAGGTTAGAGGAAAAGGTTT
This sequence comes from Nycticebus coucang, assembly GCF_027406575.1. NCBI lineage: Eukaryota > Metazoa > Chordata > Mammalia > Primates > Lorisidae > Nycticebus > Nycticebus coucang. The sequence continues at coordinate 105,653,158 of NC_069787.1, forward strand.
GGGAATAGCAAAAAGGCAGTGTAGTTTTCAGGTTTCTGAGAAGGAAGACACCATAATTGCTTTCCAAGATATAAAGTGTGAGAGGAAAATCATTAATGATGCTGAGGCAGAATCCACATGACTAAAAGCAAACAACCCATCTGACTTCAGAGCTCCTTGACTTCAAAATCTCCCCTGGACTTCCTCGTCTTCCCGTTAGCCACACAATCCCTCCATTTGACTTCACCACACCCTAGCACCTCCACACCTCTGATTCTTACATTTCACTCTCCAACTACCTCCCCTTCCAACTTACTCAAACACATAGGAAAACTTTCTTGCCCTCATTAAAGCCTCTACTTCAACAAATAATACCTCTCTCTCCATTTCTCTGTCAGCTTTATTTTCAGAAAAAGCTGTAAGAAAATCCATTTTCTAAACTTATATTACATGAAATAAAAAATTCTGACATTTCCTGATGCTTAGTCTGAATTACCTTCGGTCTTCTGAAAAATTTTAAAGTGCTACCATGCTTTATATAATCATGTTCTATTATCCAACTTTAGTAAATTTTTTCCTGCAAGCCCTAGAACTTTAAGAGAGCAAGAGAAACAAGGCTTTGTCATGCAAAGGTCTTGTCACTGTACTACAACAGAGAGGTGCCAAGCCAACAGACAGACTGCATCCCTGTACTCACCAATTATAATGTTCTGTGTTGGACAAGATATGAATTGGCTTTACGACATCAACACTGTAATTTCATTCTTTTTCCACAAAATCCCCAAAATCCACCACATTTTTGCTTTCAGATATTAGACACAAATAAAGATCACCTGCCTGAATAGGTAGGAATTCCCATGCTTATATGAAGTATACCACTTTCTATCCTTGATCGTTTACAAGGGGAAAATCTGTTTCTTCCACACTCACACATTTTAGATACCAATTCTACAACTCTCTGTGCACCAATTCAATGTCCTTCAGTTCAACTCTGATACTCACTACGGAGATTTAGCACAGACCTCAGGTGAAGAACTTGGTTCCATAAGAATAGCCTCCACTTCAGATACAGATCCCAAGTCCCAGGTTATCATCTGTACTTCTGATCTTTCCCACAATGCCCTTTTTGACTTCAATTATTCACAGCTCACAAAACTCAGGAAAACTACATTGCCCAGTTTATCATAAAAGATATAAATGAATAGCCAGATGAAAAGGTATATGAGTTGTGATCCAGAAGAGTCCCAAGCACAGAAGCTTCTGTCTCCATAGAACTGGGACACCATCCTCTCAGCATGTGGACACATTCACCACCCCCAAAGGCTCTGCAAATCCTATTATTTGGGGGTTTTAATGGAGGATCATTAAGTAGGCAGGGTTGGGTGAATCACTGGCCACTGATGATTAAGTCAATTTTTAGCCTCCTTCCTGTTCCCAAGATTGGGGTAGGCAGAAAGTTCCAACCTTTTAGGTACAGGGTTGGTCTCCCTAGCAGCCAGCCCCCATCATGGAGCTATCTTGGGGCTGTTCCAGTCATCTCATTAACATACAAAAAGACACTCTTACCATTATCAAGATCCCATGGGTCTCAGAAGTTCTAGCGTCAGGAATTACAGACTATTATCAAATATTATGATAAAAGATGTTCCATTTAGCCAGAGCAGTTAGGGAATAGAAAAAAGTAAAGGAAAAAGTCAAACTGTCCTTGTTTGTAGTCCATATGATCATATATATAGAAAAACCAAAAGACTAACAAAAATCTCTTGGAACCAACAAAATTCAATGAAGTTGAAGGATACAAACTAACATGCAAAAATCAGGATCTTTTCTACATACAAATAAAGAAATAGCTAAAAAAGAAATCGAGGTAGTTCCATTTATATAGCTACAAAAAATAAAAATAAAAACAGCCAGGAATAAATTTAATCAAGGAAGTAAAAGACTTCTATGAGGAAAACTACAAAGAAATTGAAGAGGATAGAAACAAATCAAAACATTCCAAACTCATGGATTAGGAGAATTCATGAATAGGTGGGAATTAAAATGACCCTACTATCCAAACCAATCTACAAATTAAATGCAATCTCTATCAAAATACCAATGCCATTTTTACAAAATTAGAAAAAAATCCTAAAATGTATACAGAACCAAAAAGACCCCTAATAGCCAATGCAAATTTGAGCAATAACTAACAAAGCTAGAAGCAATACACTACCAGACTCAAAAATATGCTATAAATCTATGGTAACCTAAACTGCATAGTAATGGCATAAAAACATACCCACAGACCAATGGAACAAAACAGAGAACCCAGAAACTGACATATCTACAGCCATCTGATTTGTGACATAGGCGCAGAATCTACATTGGACATTCTCTTCAATAAATGGTGCTGGGAAACTGTACATTCATGTGCAGAAAAATGAAATTAGATTCCCACCTTTCAACCTTTACAAAAACCCTTTGAAATTGACCAAAGACCTAAATGTAAGACTCTAAACTACAAAACTACTATAAGAAAACAGGGGAAATGCTTTAGTCTGAGAAAAGATTTTATGAATAAGATCTCAAAAGCACAAGCACAAAAGCAGAAGTAAACAAATGGCATTGAATCAAACTAAAAAGCTTCAACAGAGTGAAAAGACAACGTACAGAATGGAAGAAAATATTTGCAAACTATTCATCCAATGACTGATATCCAGAATAGACAAGGAACTTAAACATTAATAGCAAAAATCCAGTTTTAAAAATTGGCAATTAAACAGACATTTCTCAAAAGAAGACATACAGGTGGCTAAAAAATATGTGAAAAATGTTCAACATCACTCATCATCAAAGAAATGAAGCCAAAATTACAGTGAGCTATCATCTCACCCCAGTTAGAATGACTACTATCAAAAAAGACAAAAGTGACAAATGCTCACAAGGATGTGGGAAAAAGGGAACCCTTATACACTGTTGGTAGGACTGTAAACTAATACAACCACTGCAGAAGATAGTCTGGAGGTTCTTCAAAATATATAAATAGAACTAATATGACCCAGGAATCCTACAATAGGGCATTTATCTGAAGGAAATCATTCTATCAAAAAGACATCTCGCACCCCCGTATTTACTGCAGTACTATGCACAATAGCCAAGATAAAGAATCAACCTAGATGCCCAATAACAGATGAAGAAATGTGGTATATGTCACATTGTCAAATGTGGTATATGTACACAATGGAATACTATTATATTCTGACATAAAAAAAGAATGAAATCCTGTTATTCACAGCCACATGGATGGAACTGGAGGTCATTAAGTAAAATAAGCCAAAAACTTAAACACTATGTTTTCACTCATATGTGGAAGCTTTAGGGAAAAAAAAGAATGCTGATCTCACAGACACAAAAAACACAACACAGGATGCTAGAGGCCAGGAATAGTGGGGAGAAAAGTAGAATAGGGATAGAGTTGTTAAAAGCTACAAAATTCCCATGTATCAATGGGCAAGAGACATAAATAGAACCTTCTCTAAAGACAGACAAATGGCTAACAAACATATGAAAAAATGCTCATCTTCCCTAATTATTAGAGAAATGTACATCAAAACCACCCTGAGATACCATCTAACCCCAGTGAGAATGACCCACATCACAAAATCTCAAAACTGCAGATGCTGGCATGGATGCAGAGAGAAGAGAACACTTGTATACTGCTGGTGGGACTGAAAATTAATACAATCTTTTTGGAAGGAAGTATAGAGAATCCTCAAGGAACTTAAGCTAGACCTCCCATTTGATCCTGCAATCCCATTACTGGGCATCTACCCAGAAGGAAAAAAATCCTTTTATCATAAGGACACTTGTACTAGACTGCTTATTGCAGCTCAATTTACAATTGCCAGAATGTGGAAACAGCCTAGATGCCACCAACCCAGGAATGGATTAACAAGCTGTGGTATATGTACACCATGGAATACTATTCAGCTATTTAAAGAAATGGAGATTTTACATCCTTCGTATTAACCTGGATGGAAGTGGAAGACATTATTCTTAGTAAAGCATCACAAGAATGGAGAACCATGAATCCTATGTACTCAATTTTGATATGAGGACAATTAATGACAATTAATGACATGGTGGGGGTGGAGGAAGGGGAGAGCAGAGAGAGAAAGAAGGAGGGAGGGGTGGGGAAAGAAAGAGCAGAGAGAGGGAAGGAGGGAGGGGGATGGGGCCTTGGTGTGTGCCACACCTTTTGGGGGCAAAACACAACTGTAAGAGGGACTTTATCTAACAAATGCAACCTGGTTTCTTGTACCCTCAATGAATCCCCAACAATTAAAAAAAAAAAAAAAAAGCTACAAAATTATGGCCACATCAGAGTGACATCTAGTGTTCTAGAGCACTGCAGGATATCTTAAGTTAACAATAATATACAGCTTCAAATAGCCAGAAAGGGTATATTGAATGTTTCCAACATGAAGACAATAAATGTCTGACATGGTCAATATGCTAACTATCCTGATCTGATACACTGTAAGTACCACACTGTCGCTATTTACCCCATAGGTATGTATAATTATTATGCATCAATTATAAAAATTTATACAAGAAAAAAAAAAAGCAGGAGGAAAAGAAGATGCTCCTATTACTCAGGAAAGTACAAGAGTTTTAGGAGCTCTGAGCCAAGAACCATAAATAATAAACCATAACTTTATTATGTCACAATTTGTAAAGAGGTACATTTGGTCCGGCTTATGGGAGGAATCCTATATGAACTTTAGAGATAGTCTGTTAAATATATTCATTCATTGTATTAATAGTGTTCTAAGTGCTGAAATAAGATAAAAATATTAAGATACAGTTTTCTCAAATTAGACATATTTTCATAGATTGGGAGTCCTGAGACTCGTAACAACTACACTATGAGACATCATGATGTACAATCAGTAACATGTGATATGGGATGACAAGGCTCATATTCCCCTGAGTTTCTCCTGACTGGGGAACACTGGGCTTCTTCAATTCGTATGTTTCCACCTTTTGCCAACTGTGGACGTTTTCTGTATTTCCTTAAATAGTTTTTCTAAACTGTACTCTTTTTCTTCTCTTTCTAAAAATCAGATTCACATGTTAGACCTTCTAGTATTATCTTGCAGGTTCCTGGGGCTCTACAGAACTTTTCCATCAATCTTTTTTTCTCTGCTGTTCAAACTGGAAAATATTTATTGATTTAAAGACTCTTTCAATTAATCTCAAACAATAAAAAAAGGAAAAAAAATTTTAAAATACAAATTAAATTAAATTAAAAAAAAATCTTCATGTTAACTGATCCTTTCCTTTCTCATCACTGCTCTGCTTTTGAGTCCATTCAGAGAGATGTAAAATTTGTCATTACATCTTTCAGTTCTAAATTTTCTATTTGATGCCTCCTTGTATCTTCTTGGCTGAGATTTTCTCCCTTTCCAATTCCATCATATTTGCCCTTAGTTATCAGAGCACTATAATAACTACGTCAAAGTCATTGAAATAATTCCAATACCTGTGTCATCTTGGCACTTAACATCTACTGACTATCACTGTCCTTACAATTTGAGATTTTCCTCATTCTTTATATGCCAAGTAATTCTGGATTGTATCCCAGATATTTTAACGATCATGTTATGAGATGATGGGTCTTATTTATATCCTACAGAGAATGTTGACCTTTTGTTATAAGCAATAGTTAGGCTTAAGTTACAAGTTTCAATGAGCTTTCTGTGAGCTGATGTTCCAACACCAGTTCAATTTTCAAATCTTTTGCAGGGTTATTTGCATCTGTCCTATGTATGTACTACACAGTAACAAGTCTGAGACTTGGGTGTGATTATGCTACAGTTCAGTTCTCAGAGTTAAGAGCAGGTTGTTAAGAGCAGATACTCAGATGTAAAGCTCAGAAATAAGCTTGTAAGTGTAAGTAACATTAAGAAGTTGCTTTCCCAAGCTTCTTCTACTCTGTTATTCTTCCTTGTATAATATTTTTTTGTAGCCTATGGCTCCCCTTTATTTCACCCAATCAGAAAGTTGATGCTTTATTTCACTTGTACTTCCTGCAATTATGCCAAACACTAGAAGGACATATTCCCTTGCAGCTCTGAATCCTTTAACTGGAGAAGAAGATCTAACTGAGTTTTATGCTCCTGCCACTGCCCCTGCTACCACTGTTATTGCTGTAAGCAACAGTTCTGCTTAGAGACTAGGGCAAATCTCTACAAAAAATAGAAAAATTAGCCAGGTATGGTGGTACATGCCTGTAGCCCCAGCTCAGGAGGCTAAGGCAGGAGGGATTACTCGAGTTCAGGAGATGGAAGCTATGATGACCACTGCATTCTGGTTTGGGCAACAAAACAAAACTCTACAAATTTAAAAAAAGAAAATCAAATTAAAAATCTTTCCACAGGGCAGCGCCTGTGGCTCAGTGGATAGGGCACAGGCCCCATATCCCAAGGGTGGCGGGTTCAAACACGGCCCTGGTCCCACTGCAACAAAAAAATAGCGAGGCATTTGGCAGGTGCCTGCAATCCTAGCTACTCGGGAGGCTGAGGCAAGAGAATCGCCTAAGCCCAGGAGCCGGAGGTTGCTGTGAGCTATGTGATGCTGAGGGTGACGAAGTGAGATTTTGTCTCTACAAAAGAAAAAAGAAAAAAAAAACCTTCCCACAAAAAACCCTCAAGGTTCAGATGGCTTGGAGTAAATTCTATCAAACATTTAAGGAAGAAATAATACCAATCCCATATAAACTTGTTCAACAAATGGAGGAGAAGTCTTCTCTACTCATTTATAAGGCCAACATCCTCTGGATAACCAAAATCAGAAAAAGGCATTATAAGTACAGACCAATATTCCTCTATTTTCCTCATGAGCATAGATATAAAAATCCATAATAAAATATTAATAAAATAAATTCAGCAATATATAAAAAGACTAATTCATCTTTACAAAGTGGGACTTACTTCAAAAATGCAAGGTTAGTTTTGACTTAAGAAAATCAACAGATCAAAATACAAAAACCAAATGATCATCTCCAAATATACAGAAAAAGTAAATGACAAAAGCAACATCCTTTCAGGATAAAAACTTTCTGCAAACTAGAAAAATTTCTTGAATAAAAGGCATCTATAAAAAACCTATAGCTAACATTTTACTTATAGTTGAAAAGGTTGAAAAGGAAATACCTTTATGAACAAAACCAGGATGTCTACTATGAAGGTTAATTTTATGTGTCAACCTAATTAAGCCACAGAACAATACCCAGAAAAATGTTTAAACAGATATTTGAGATCCCTGTGGCTTAATCAAATTGAACTGTTTGGTCAAACATTATTATAGGCATTTTTAGATGATTAACATTTTTTCCCAGGAGACCTGATCTCACTTTGTCACCCATGCTGCAGTGCAATGGCATGATCACAGCTCACTGCAAACTCAAGGCCTGGGCTCAAGTGATCTCCTGCCACAGCCTGCACAGTAGGTGGGACAAGAACTGTGAGCCACCAGGACTGCCAGTATGTATTGCCAGGATTACAGGCATGAACTACTGTGAGCAGCCCCTGGCATGATCAACATTTAAATTAGCAGACCAAGTAAAACAGACTGCCCTCCCTAATGTGGGCTGGAAATGAAGCATAATTCTTGAGAAAAATAAAGCATGTGTGAAGATTTCTTTGATATTCTTCAGGAAGAAATTAAATAATAATAAAGGGTTGGGTTGTGCCCATACCTCAGTGGACAGGGCACTGGCCACATACACTGAGGCTGGTGGGTTTGAACCTGGCCTGGGCCAGCTAAAGACAATGACAACTGCAACAACAAAAAAATATATCTGGGCATTGTGGCGGGCACCTGTAGTCCCAGATACTTGGGAGGCTGAGGGAAAAGAATGGCTTAAGCCCAAGAGTTGGAGGTTGCTGAGAGATGTGATACCATAGCACTCTACCCATGGCGACAGCTTGAGACTCTGCCTCAAAAATAAATAAATAGGGTGGCGCCTGTCGCTCAGTGGGTAGGGTGCCAGCCCCATATACCAAGGGTGATGGGTTCAAACCCGGCCCCTGCCAGCTAAAACAGCAGTGGCCACTGCAACAACAATAGCCATGCATTGTGGCAGGTGCCTGTAGTCCCAGGTACTCGGGAGGCTGAGGCAAGAGAATCGCCCTAGCCCAAGAAATAGAGGTTGCTGTGAGCTGTGATGCCACAGCACTCTACCGAGGGTGACAAAATGAGACTCTGTCTCAAAAAATAAATAAATAGCTATAAAGAATACTAACTACCAAAAAATTAAGGAACTGATAAATTATCTATACAAGACAAACATGACAGCCTCCAATTCAACATAACAGGTAGTAATTCCCATTTGTTACTATGTAATTTATACATCTAAACATACAACCAAAATCTCTTTGATGCCCAAACCATACGTATGTATACACACACACACACACACACACACACATATACATTTTTTTTTAAGACAGAGTCTCAAGTTGTTGCCCTCGGTAGAGTACGGTGATGTCACAGCTCACAGCAACCTCAAACTCTGGAGCTTAAGTGATCCTCTCACCTCAGCTTCCGAGTAGCTGGGATTACAGGTGCCCACCACAATGTCTGGCTATTTTTTCATTGCAGTTGTCATTGTTGTTTGTCAGACCCAGGCTGGGTTCAAACCAGCCAGCTCCAGTGTACATGGCTGGTGCCCTAGCCGCTGAGCTACAGGTGCTGAGCCTGTTTATATATATTTGTATAAACATGAAGGACACTCACAAGGCTTATTGAGCTTGAATCCCTTTTCATGGTAAGGAGAAACTAGTACCTTTTTCTTAATAATGTTTGCACCTTTTCACTTATTGCAATAATGTTATACTTTCGCAATTGAAAAAATAAGGAAAATTTAAAAGAAAAAATAGAATTACCACTAAAATAAAAAACAGAAGCTAACTGATCACACACATACTTATTAAAAAGAAAAATTAGCTGAGAATACAACAGCAAAGTCCTTATTTAATGACTACACGAAGAATCTTTCTTTAGCTGTATATACTTAACATGTGCAACATGTTTTAATATACATATACATAGTGAAGCAATTACTACAAATAAATTAACATATCCCTCATCACACATAGTTACCTTTTTGGCCTTTTTTTATAACAGTACCTAAAATCTACTCCTCCAGCAAATTTTATGTATATACTACAATATTATTAACTATAGTCCTCATGTTATACATTAGAGGACTAGAGCTCTAACGTACATTAGAGCTCTAGACTTACTCAACCAAAATAATTGTATCATTATACCCTGTAACATCTAGCTCTCCATTTCCTCCAACCTCTGGCCTCTGGTAACCAGCTTTCTACTTTCCCAAAAAATCTTTAACATCCATACACAAAAGCAAGCCACTGGTAATTTCTAGCAAGGGACTCCTAAATATATCCTCATTCTAACAAACATTTCAAACTACCAAATCTTTGTTGGATTACAAAATTATTCACTTAATTTCCTACCTAGTAAAATAGGGAAAATGCATGCTTATACCTTGAGACAAAATGTCTTGTTAGGTCTTTATTTAACTGTATGGGATTGAGCAATGAATCTTCATGTGTAAACAACTTGTGGTCCATAATGTAGTCATCTATTTTCTTTCAAGAAATGGCATTACATTTTCTCTGTGCTCAGCAAGTTTAGAGGAGAAACAAAAAACAAAGAGGAGGCTGAGTGCAGTTCTCAGCAAGGCTGAGATAGGAGAATAAGACTACATAGAAACATGTGATCTATAGTCTTGCCTTAAATTTTGCTTGCTGAGCTCCTGATCTAAAATAATTTATTCTACATAATATATGTCACTCTTTACAGTAGATTTCTAATTATTCAAAGAACACTTTAAGATAAAAATTCTCAAAGTTTTATAATAAATTGCCATATTCCATCCATGTTGTTTATCAAGATAGATAAAATTTAATCTCCAATATGACATTATTGAGCACATCAGCAAGTTATTCAAACAATAGAGCACATGGCAACTTCAAATCCTAGCAAGTACTCACTTTTACAGTTTCTTCTGTGTTAAGTTTATTTCCCTTAACCAAGACAATCTGGAAAGGGTTGTTATTTTCCCAAACATGCTGTAAAAGAATGAAATAAATATAGAGTATTTTAATGAAAAGAATGAGTACTCTATTTTAGCAATGAAATTGTCTTAGTTCTATTATTCACAAAATCATGAAAATACAGGTCTGAACTAAGAACTGAAGTTATATATATTTAAAATTAATCATTATAACCTCTGGCACATGATTTTCAAAGCAACACATAGGCAGCATTCCACTACTGCTAAGAGAAATCATTCAAATAAAAAGCAGCAACAAATAACATTAAAAGCCTTGTATAAAGTCAGGACTAACTATTTACATTAGTATATACAGATAACATAAGAAGCAGGTAAACATACAATTTGTAGAGATTGAGTAACTGGCTAAAAAATGTTAACTGTTCAAATGAAGACAATCTAAGCATTTCCTTTATAAAAATATATTACGTTCTGGAAAAATAGTACCTATCATGTATGTTTAATACTAATAGAATTCAATATCAAGAAGACGAGCAAATTATAACAAAACCACTACCACAGGCTGATACAAATGAATTATATCAGCAATTCAAATATTTCCACATATCTAACTTCTCCTTTTTTGTTGTTTTTTTGAGACAGAGCCTCAAACTGTCGCCCTGTGTAGAGTGACGTGGCATCACAGGTCACAGTTAACCTCCAACTCCTGGACTCAAGCGATTCTCCTGCCTCCACCTCCCAAGTAGCTGGGACTACAGGCGCCTGCCATAACGCCCGGCTATTTTTTGGTTGCAGCCATCATTGTTGTTTGGCGGGCCCAGGCTGGATTTGAACCCATCAGCTCAGGTGTACGTGGCTGGCGCCTTAGCTTCTTGAGCCACATGCGCTAAGCCCATATCTAACTTTTCTACTAGAATACCTTAAATTGTTAATTGAAATCTTGTGTTTAAAGGCTAATCTCTAATTTAATGGCATTTTTCTTTGGCACCAAAAGAACACCAAAAATGTAAATGTCACATCTACATTTATTTGTATTCTGAATAAGGAAAAAGAAAAGTAGCTAGAAAGATAATTTGTAAATAGTGACATATTTTTGGCAAATATGCATTAGGTTTTACAGAAGAAGTGAGCAAAGGAAATATGTATGAGAATTAAGTATACTACCCAACAAAATCACATGCCTTTGGGGGTTAACAAAGGTTCACACATGAAACTTACAGAAATAATTCGCGTTTTCTTTGGTGGTAAAGGAAGAGGAAGGTTAGATGACTTTCGATTTATGGCAGCCTCTATGGCAATCATTTCCTGTTCATACATTTTCTTGATTTTGCAGCATTCCACAAGTATAAAGTGGGGAAGGGTCCTGTTCATTACACAATTCCGGATATACTACAGTTCCAAGAAAGAGGAAGACAGAAATTTTGAGGCAAACATTTAAATCTATAGTATAAAATTATACTGAACAACCTTATAACAAATGCACTGTTAAAGTACATGTTAATATGAGAATTTAAATACATATCAAGAATATGAGAATTTAAAATCACAACAGAAAAATAAATTACCATTAATTGAACACCTAAGTACCTAAGAACTGAGCTGGATAGATGTCTTATGTGTTACAGCTAACATTTATAACATTCTAGAAGAAAGATTATCCTGCATTTAACAAATTAAATGAATGAAACTCAGAAAAATTAAGATACACACCTAGTATTTGTAAAGACATGGATTTAAATCCACTTTTGGGCACTAAATTCATACTTCCACCCACCAAGCAGAAATGGCGAAAATGGGGTTCACATGTGGCAGATTCACTCTATTCTGTAGTTCTGTAAGGTGGTCCCTTTACAGGATAGGCAAGCATTACCAATTGTCTCCCCAGGAAACCTACTGGCCATCCTAGCTTGATATTCTGTCTTATTTCTATGAAACCAGGATGACTATCTAGAGGCATACAAGAAAAGAGATGCTTATTCATATTATCCAAGATTCTTAACAAACTGAATAGGAATGCAATGTATTCCCCAGAAGAATAAATTTCCTATATAGATCCAAAGTGTGAGTCAGGCCGGGTGCGTAGCTCATGCCTGTAAACCTTCCAATCCAGGAGGCTGAGGAGGTTGGATTGGCTTGAGTTCAGGAGTTCAAGATCAACCCGAGCAGTAGCAAGACCTCGTCTCTACTACAAATAGAAAAACTAGCCAGGCACTGTAGTGGGGACCTATAGTAATAGCTACTCAAGAGGCTGAAGCAAGAAGATAGCTTGAGCCAAGACCACGAGTTTGAGGTTTCTGTGAGCTATGACGCCACAGCACTCTACCCAGGGAGACAGAGTAAGATTCTGTCTCAAAAAATAAAATGAAACAAAACAAAAAGGCCAAGTGCAGTGGCTCATGCCTGTAATCCCAGCACTCTGGGAGGCCGAGGCAGGTGGATAGTTTGAGCTCTCAAGTTCGAGACCAGCCTAGGCAAAAAGCAAGACCCCATCTCTACTAAAAAATAGAAAAACTGAGGCAAGAAGATCATTTGAGCCCAAGAGTTAAAGGTTGTTGTGAACTATGACGCCATGGCACTCTACCCAGGACAATAGCTTGAGGCTCTGTCTCAAAAATAAAACAAAACAAAACAAAAAACCAAAAAGTGTGATGTACTGTAATTCATCACTATACTGTAATTCAGCAATTCAATTCAGAACCACTAAAACTATCTTTTCAAATAAAAAAGCATTTACAGAATGACCTCACAGTGGGAATTGTATATTATTAACATAATAAATATATTCATTCAAAAAAAAATTTTTGACAGTCTTTTTTTTTGACAGTCTCACTATGTCGCCCTTGATAGAGTGCCATGGTGTCACAGCTCACAGCAACCTCAGACTTCTGGGCTCAAGCAATTCTCTGGCCTCAGCCTCTCACGTAGCTGGGACTACAGGTGCCCACCACAACACTGGGCTATTTTTTTGTTGCATTTGTCATTGTTCTTTAGCTGGCCCGAGCTGGGTCTGAACCTGCTAGCCCCGGTGTGTGTGGCTGGCACCGTAACCACTGTGCTATGGCCACAAAGCCCTGAAGGGGCACAGTCCACTGCACCCTTGTAAGGTGAATCAGTCTCATTTGTGCTCCTTGAGGTCACGAGGCTCTGAGAAGGAACATTTCCAGTACTTGGGCTGCAGTCACACCTTAAAGGAAAGAATGTACTGGAGACCTCGCCAAGTCGTAGCTGGAGACAGATCGTCTGCCTGGGGCAATGGACCCTTGCACTTAATCCCCTATCTCTATTTACACAAAAATTTTCAGTTAGTCATATAAAGAAGTAGGCAAATAGAACAGACAACCCAGCCCTTTATGGTTCATCTCCATTGTTATTTATCTCTAAAAAAGATATTCTTGGTTTAGAAAGGTGTGTACGTACTTTGCTGGATTAACTCTGATAAGGAATTTTTACCTTTTGTCTTCCTTGTTCTTAGATTATTTTTATCTGATGAGTTCGGGTATATAAGAAATTGAGTAAAGACGGCCGACTGCTGCTGTGCCTGAGCAAGGACCAGCCATTCCAACCAGCAACCTCCAACTCCTGGGCTCCAGCAATTCTCCTGTCTCTGCCTCCCAGGTAGTTGGGACTGTAGGTGCCCACCACAACACCCAGCTATTTTTTTGGTTGTAGTTGTCATTGTTGTCTGGCGGGCCTGGGCTGGATTCGAACCCACCAGCTCAGGTGAATGTGGCTGGCACTTTAGCTACTTGAGCCATAGGCACCGAGTCACACAAATACATTTTTATACAATTCAAGGAATGACAATTTAGTCAACCTTTTTTATATTTTACTTCCCACAGAAAATTTCAAATTTACATTGTATGTTTATATAAATGAAATAGACAGTGCTAAAAATTTGTAAGAATTCATAATGCTACAGGAAAATAATTTTGATATAACACTAACTGAAACATGAAATTTAAAAAAGCAGAATGCAAACACATATGATACACACATCTATGTGTACAATCATCATGCTAAAAATATGTATAACTGTAAGGAAAAATGACAGAAACATGCCACAATATTAACAACAATTATTTCAGAGGTAAGTATGATTACAGATGTTTACTATTAAATTCTGTATAATTTTCGGTAAGTTCCAAATGTTCCACTATAGGTGTGGTTTCGTTTTTAAACAGAAATTTAAAATGGACACCCAAAAAGGTTTCTAGTAAACTGATAATTAATACACATACCTGGAATTGAATCAGGGGCTGATCACCAAATACATATTCAACTCTTCCACTGATTTGCAACACATAATCATGGGGGCTAGCTTCATCTTCCTTTCCATGAATAGTCAAACGTTTTTGGATTGCCAATTCGTTTACTCTGATAGGATTCATATTAGGAGATACTTGAAAGCTAAACACATCCTAAAAAGAAAGAGAGGAGGCAGAAAAAAGTAGTAAATTTTATATTTAAGCTGAAAAAAAAATCACTATTACAATGATTATGTAATAATGTGTACAAATGTAAATAATATTAGCATATATACATCTTTTTTATAGTAATATTCCAGAACATTTTTCTATATTCTGTGTCCATTTGAAATTTGTTAAAATTTCTGATAATTTGAAAATCATCTCTCTTACTGCATTCATAGTGCCATTAACTCCCACAAGTAATAATTTTTTTTTTTTTGAAACACAGTCTCACTCAGTTGCCCTGGGTAGCATGCCATAGCATCATAGCTCACAGCAATCTCAAGCTGTTGGGTTCAAGCGAGCCTCCTGTCTCAGCCTTCTGAGTAACTGGGACTAGAGGCACCTCACCACAATGCCCGGCTAGCTTTTCTATTTTTAGTAGAGACAGGGCCTATACTTTGCTTAGGCTGATGTGAAACTCCTGAACTCAGGTGATCCACCTACCTTGGCCTTCCAAAGTGCTAGGATTACAGGTGTGAGCCATTGCACTCAGCTGGTAATGTTAGTATTTAATTAACATTAACTATCAGGTAATACATCACATGCATTTTCCAGTAAACAGTTTTCTTTAAAAAGTTACAAAACTTATAGCTATTCAAACTTAGTCTACATAAATCTCTAATGGTAAAAACATGTATTTATCATTGGTAAAAAAAGACTCATACCTTATACTGATTAAACCATAAATTAACAATTGTGGGTGGGGTGAGGTGGCTGACACCCATAATCATAGTACTCTGAACAGCTGAAACAGGAAGATCACTTGCACTCAGGAGCTCAAGACCAGCCTGAGCAAGATCAAGACCCCATCTCTATTGTAATGGCTCAAGCCTGTAATCTGAGTACTCTGGGAGGCTGAGGCAGGAGGGTCCTTAAGCTCAGGAGTCTTGAGACTATCCAATAGTTGTGGCAGGTGCCCTTAGTCCCAGCTACTTGGGAGGCTGAGGCAGGAAGATGGATCCCTTGAACCCAGGAGTTGAAGTTGCTGTGAACTAGGCTGATGTCAATAGCCTCAGCAAGAGAGTGAGACTCTGTTGCCAAAAAGAAAAAGAAAAGAAAGAAAAAAATTAGCTGGCACTGTGGCAGGCACCTATAGTCCCAGGAGTTTTAGGTTACTGTAAGTATGAGGCTATGGCATTCTATCCAGGGTGTCTGAGTGAGACCTTGTCTATAAATAAATAAAATAAACAAACAAATTGTGTCTAATTTTACTAACATAAATGGAAACATACAGGGTAGACATAAAGTTCATGTGCAATTTGAAATAGCTTAACATACTAAATTGCACATGAACTTTATGTTGACCCTGTATATTAATTTTATTCAATGAAATAAGAAGATATAGTTGGTATATAATAACATTACCAAATCTGTTTATCATAAAACTCAGTGGTACAGAAAACACTTGAATCCTATCATAATCTAGCAAGGTAATTTCTCACCATATGATCATATGCCAAAGATATGAAGAAGCCCATTATCATCCTAAGCAACCAACTAATGGACAACTGATTGCTAGAAAATTCTGTATACTGACTTGACAATAATTTTGCAAATTTTCCATTAAATTAATTTTAAATCACATCCTTTTTCCACCTACTGCCTCAAATTCAAACTTTTAAAAACTAAACTTAATAAGTATTTCACATCTATTTTCTCCATTATTTTTACTTGTTCTCCTGTATTTTCCATATGAGTTGGCATCTGCTCTGGACTAAATGTTTGTGTCTCCCTCAAATTCCTATGTAGAAATCTAATCCCCAATGCATCTGGAAGCAGAGTTTGAGATATAATTATATCATGAAGGCAAAGCCCTCATGTATGAGACCCCAAAGAGCTTCCTCTCCTCTTCTGCCACAAAAGGGTACAGCAAGAACATAATCATTTATATACCAGGAAGCAGATTCTCATCATACATCCAATCTCTTGATGCCCTGATCTTGGCTTTTGAAGCTTCCAGAACTATGAGAAATAAGTTTCTATTGTTTGCAAGCTATTCAACCTATAGTATTCTGTTATACCAGCCCAAACAGACTGAGACAGTACCACATGCATCAAAGAACCCAACACAGAATCCTAGGAATCATTTTTTTTATTTTTTCTTATTTTTTACTTTTTTATTAAATCATAGCTGTGTACATTAATGCAGTCATGGAGTACAATGTGTTGGTTTTATATACAATTTGAAATATTTTCATCACACTGGTTAACATAGCCTTCACAGCATTTTCTTAGTTATTGTATTAAGACATTAATATTCTACACTTAGTAAATTTAACATGTACCCTTGTAAGAAGCACCATAGGTATGGTCCCACCAATTATCCTCCCTCCACCCATCTTCTCCCCTCCGCTAGTCTTTCCTCTTCTTCTTGGGCTATAATTGGGTTACAGCTTTTATATGAAAGTGTGGGTGTTTATAAGTTGGTTTCATAGTAGGGCTGAGTACATTGAATACTTTTTCTTCCATTCTTGAGATACTTTGCTAAGAACAGTATGTTCCAGCTCCATCCATGTAAACATGAAAGAGGTAAAGTCTCCATCTTTCTTTAAGGCTGCATAATATTCCATGGTGTACATATACCACAATTTATTAATCCACTTATGGGTTGATGGGAACTTGGGCTTCTTCCATGACTTAGCAATTATGAATTGGACTGCAATAACATTCTGGTACAAATACCTTTGTTATAATGTGATTTTTGGTCTTCTGGATATATGCCTAGTAGAGGAATTATAGGATCGAATGGCAGGTCTATTTTTAGATCTCTAAGTGTTCTCCAAACATCTTTCCCAAAGGAACGTATTAGTTTGCATTCCCACCAACAATGCAGAAGTGTTCTTTTTTCTCCACATCCATGCCAACATCTCTGGTTTGGGGATTTTGTGATGTGGGCTAATCTTACTGGAGTTAGATGATATCTCATAGTGGTTCTGATTTGTATTCTCTGATGATTAAGAATGATGAGCATTTTTTCATATGTCTGTAGGCCGTGTACCTGTCTTCTTCAGAAGTTTCTCTTCAAGTCCCTTCCCCACCCTGACGTGAAATCACTTATTCTTGTCTTGCTAATATGTTTGAGTTCTCTGTGGATTCTGGTTATTAAACCTTTGTCAGAGACATAACCTGCAAATATCTTCTCCCATTCTGAGGGCTGTCTGCTTGCTTTACTTACTGTGTTCTTGGCTGTCCAGAAGCTTTTTAGGTTGATCAGGTCTCAGTAGTGTATTTTTGATGCTGCTTCAAGTGCCGGGGAGGGTCCTCTTCATAAAATATTTGCCCAGGCCGATTTCTTCAAGTGTTTTCCTTGCACTTTCTTCTAGTATTTTTATGGTTTCATGTCTTAAGTTTAAATCTTTAATCCAGTATGAGTCTATCTTAGTTAATGGTGAAAGGTGTGGGTCCAGTTTTAGTCTTCTGTAGGTCGCCAGCCAGTTCACCCAGCACCATTTGTTAAATAGGGAATCTTTTCCCCACTGAATGTTTTTAATTGGCTTGTCAAAGATCAAATAACAGTAAGTAGCTGGGTTCATTTCTTGGTTCTCTATTCTGTTCCATATATCTACCTCTGTTTTTGTGCCCGTACCATGCTGTTTTGATCACTATCAATTTATAGTATAGTCTGAGGTCTGGTAGTGTGATTGTTCCTGCTTTGTTTTTATGTCTGAGTAATGTCTTGGCTATTCGAGGTTTTTTCTTATTCTATATAAAATGAAGTATTATTTTTTCGATATCTTTAAGGTGTGACAGTAGAGCTTTAATAGGGATTGCATTAAAATTGTATATTGTTTTGGGTAGTATGGATATTTTAACAATGTTGATTCTTCCCAGCCATGAGCATGGTATGTTTTTCCACTTGTTAACATCTTCAGCTATTTCTTTTCTTAGAGTTTCATAGTTCTCTTTATAGAGATCTTTCATGTCCTTTGTTAGGTAAACTCCCAAATATTTCCTCTTCTTTGACACTACCATGAATGAAATAGAGTTCTTCACTGTTTTTTCAGCTTGACTATTGTTAGTATATATAAAGGGTACAGATTTATGAGTGTTGATTTTGTAACCTGAGACGCTGCTATATTCCTTGATCACTTCTAAGAGTTTTGTAGTGGAATCCCTGGTGTTTTCCAGATTTATAATCATATCATCTGCAAAGAGGGAAAGTTTTACCTCTTCTGATCCTATATGGATACCCTTGATCGCCTTTTCTTCCCTAATTGTGATGGCTAAGACTTCCTCCTAGGACTCATTTTAAGAAGACTTTCCTTCCCCATCTCACGTCCCAATAAGATACTAATTATCTCATATCCTAATGGTTTCTAATCCATTATCCTTTTTTCTTACAGTTTTTGGCCAGGGCCGGGTTTGAACCCACCACCGCGGGTATATGGGGCCAGTGCCCTACTTCTTTGGGGCACAGGCACAGCCCTCTAATTCATTATCTTTACTCCATCTCCAGTGAAACTGTGATTCCTGGAATTTACAAAAATTTATGTGTGAATTAACTATTGAGACCATTGTTTTACATGTAAAATTGAGATATAATAGGTCCATGATTATGTTTATCTTTCGTCTTAAAAGCAAGGGAGGCTAGGAGACTGAGGCAGGAGGATGGATGCCTTGAACCCAGGAGCTGGCCTGATGTCACTAGCCGGGGCAAAAGAGTAAGACTGTTGGCTAATACCATGTGGTCATCAAAAATTTCTGAAGTTGTTTTTTTTTTTTTTTTTTTTTTTTAGAGACAGAGTCTTACTTTGTCGCCCTCAGTAGAACCCCGTGGCACCACAGCTCACAGCAACCTCCAACTATTGGACTTAGGCAATTCTCTTGCCTCGGCCTCCTGAGTAGCTGGGACTACAGGCACCCGCCACAATGCCCGGCTATTTTTTTGTAGCAGTTTGGCCGGGGCCGGGTTTGAAACTACCACCCTCAGTATATGGGGCAAGTGCCCTACTCACTGAGCCACAGGTGCCGCCCAATTTCTGAATTTTTTAATAAAAACTATTGGCTATCTTTCCTCCTAACAATCTCAGAAAATCTTTTTTTATTATAACAAAGAGAAATTTTATTTAAGGACAAAGAGAAAGCTTAGAGTATTTCCAAAGAGAGTTGGAGGCAGGTGCCTATAATCCCACCTACTTGGGAGGTTGATATAGAAGGATGACTCAAGCCCTGGATTTGAGGTTGCTGGGAGCTAGGCTGAAACCACTGCACTCTAGCCTGGGTGACCCTGTCTCAAAAAGGAAAAAGAAAAGTAAACCCCCTCCCCAAATGTGCAAAAGAGTGTGACCTCATCTCTAAAAAGAAAATAATCGTCTCTTCCTCTCAGTTTCTTCATTGTAAAATGGGTTAGTGTGGTAACTGGAAAATATATGAAAAATACCTTCCATAGCTCTTAGCACTGGAAAGCTAATGGCACAGTATAAGTGCTTAAAACAGAAGAGCTACTATTGTGGTGGCTATCATTGTTATGGTTATTAGAATAACTCAGGAACAAAACATACTTGAATCCCTACCTTAATCTAAGGCCAAATGCAACATGATAGAATGACCATACCCGATACAAAGCTGGCAGCATAATATAGTTTGTATAACTGCTGTGAGCATTCAGAAATGGACTAATGTATACTCTATTGTAATGCATAATTCCCTATCACTACTTAATTGACATATCCATACAATGCAAGTGTAAGAATACAAGAAAAAGAGAGATCATTTTGACCAGGCTTTTCATTTCAATAGATTAAAAAAAAAAAAAAATCACATGAGAAAAAAAATTTTGCAATAAAGGATACTATCTAGATCAGCAGTTAGCAAACTTTTTCTGTAAAGGACCAGGATTTGCTCACAACATACAAGTCTATGTTGTACTTTTTTTTTTTTTTTTTTTTGTAGAGACAGAGTCTCAATTTATCGTCCTCAGTAGAGTGCCATAGCGTCATACAGCTCACAGCAACCTCCAACTCCTGGGCTCAGGCAACATTCCTTTGTAAATCTTTAAGATTTTTGCTTAAACGCCCTTAAAAATGTAAAAACCAATGAAACAGTGTATTTGCTAACCCTATTCTAAATTATCATTCCATTGCTTTAAGAAATTACATATGTAGCTTTGCGCCTGTGGCTCAAGCGGCTAAGGCGCCACCCACATACACCAGAGCTGGTGGGTTCGAATCCAACCTGGGCCCGCCAAACAATAATGACAGCTGCAACCAAAAAATAGCCGGGCACTGTTGGGGGGTGCCTGTAATCCCAGCTACTTGGGAGGTGGAGGCAGGAGAATTGCTTGAGCCTAGGAGTTGGAGGTTGCTGTGAGCTGTGATGCTCTGTCTCAAATTAAAAAAAAAAAAAAAAAATTACATATGTATGAAGGGTGTCACTTTAGACACCCTTTAAATTAAAATTTAGAATTAAAACATAACCCTAAATATTCTTTCATCTTAAATTCATTTTAAAAACAGTTGTGCATGACAGTATTTGCTAGGCAAGCAAAAACACTTCTAAGAATGGAGTTAAATTCAGATAATACTAAAGAGATTAGCCACAAAATATAACCTTACCTGACAGCTTTCAAAATGAACAGCGACAATCAGCTTTCCTCCATAAAGTTTATCTTCTAAGTTTTCAAAGATGGATGGTTCATGTTCTGGTGGATATGTTTGCTTTAGCCAATCCATCCAAGACAATCCAACAAGTGACTGAATCTTTTCCTCACTGAATTTGCGCATTTTTCTCCGAAATTCATTCACTTCAGGATCCTTCAAGGCATCAAATTCATGCAGACCTAAATATATTTTCAAGGATGTCATTTTCCAAAGCTATCAATAATAAAATACATTCAACAAAAACTTGGGTGCTTGGCATTTATCAAACAGACAACACTAGAAAAGAAAATATTATGAAAGAGCAAAAACATAATCCAGCTAAAATATTAAATCTCATGTAGAGACGACAAACATACAATTGAACTTCTAAAGACTATGAACTCAAAACTCATCAAGAAATATAGTTTGGGGTGGCACCTGTGGCTCAAGGAGTAGGGCTCCAGCCCCATATACCAGGGGCGGTGAGTTCAAGCCCGGCCCCCAGCCAAAAAGGCAAAAAAAAAAAAAAAAAAAACGAAAGAAAGAAACATAGTTTGGTTACCAGTTTTATAAAGATAATCACTGTAATTCAGAGTATATATTTTTAAAACACATACCAAAGATCCAGTTTTTATTTAAAAATCAAGTAAAGCACATTTAAAATATCTGAGAAAGGCATTCCAATAGTATATAAGAAGACACCTGAAACTGAAGTTATTATTTTTCTTAAAACTTGGCAACCTATGGGGATGGCTACGCATACATGGGTGAAGCGGGTATAAGGAAAATCTTATATGTTCCTCTCAATTTTGATGTGAACCTAAAACTGCTCTAAAAGATAAAATCTGTAAAAAAACAAAAACTTGATAAATACATTTTACAGATAGGATTTTCAGTTCATTGTGATTTTTCGATGGTTATAGTATATTAATTGGTCCAAAATCCCATAAACACAGAATTATTCTCTGTAGCACAATTGACTCTTTAACAACACAGGGGTTGGGGCACTGACTACTGCACAATCAAAATGTGCACATTCTTTTCAAGGAAGATAAAATTGCAAGTGCAGCAGAGGCCTACTGTGCCTGCTTCTGCTCCAAGGAACAAGGTAGTCAGGAAGCAGCATTGCAGCAATGGCTTTTAAAGATACCAGAAAAACACTCAGGGAGCCAGAGGTGAATCAGAATTACCTTAACCAACCACAGTGTAAAGTCCCTGGAGAAAGAGTGTGCTGACTGAAGCAGAGGTACTCAAAGGAAAAATATCTCACAGTGAAAGGACCAGTTCAAATGCCTACCAAGACTTTGAGAATCACTACAAGAAAAACTCGTATGGTAAAGGTCCTAAGTCTTGGGATCACTTCCAGATGAAAATCCTAACTCACATGGCACTTCTGAGATTTTTAAGCAGATTACTTCCATCAAGTTTTAACTTGAGGTTGAAGTCACCTTGCAGATGCTTAAGTCAACTACTTTAATAAACCAATTACCAGTTGTTTTAAAAAGTGCATATAGGGCGGCGCCTGTGGCTTAGTGGGTAAGGCGCCGGCCCCATATACCGAGGGTGGTGGGTTCAAACCCGGCCCCGGCTGAACTGCAACCAAAAAATAGCTGGGTGTTGTGGCGGGCGCCTGTAGTCCCAGCTACTCGGAAGGCTGAGGCAAGAGAATCGCTTAAGCCCAGGAGTTGGAGGTTGCTGTGAGCTGTGTGAGGCCATGGCACTCTACTGAGGGGGATAAAGTGAGACTCTGTCTCCACAGAAAAAAAAAAAAAAAGTGCATGTAATTTTTGATTCCCCACTTAACTGACAGCCTACTATTGATAAGAAGACTTACAGGTAACATAGTCTATTAACACATATTGTCTGCTTTATATGTATTAAATATTATATTCTTGAAATAAAGTAATCTAGAGAAAAGAAAAATGTTATTAAGATAATCATAAGGAAGAGTAATTTACTACTCATTAAAAGCAAAAGATGATGATTATAAATGTCTTCATCCTTGCCTTTACGTTGAGTATGCTGAAGAAGGATAGGAGTTGCTCCTGCTGTATAAAAAGTGGCAGAAGCAGAAGAGATGGACATGGTGTGAGAGGAGGCAGGAACATGTGGTATAAACTTATAGAAACACATCCTCATTTCTGCCTGCCTTTTTTTGTTGCATAGGTGTAAAAAGGTTTTTTATAGGCAGCGCCCATAGCTCAGTGGGTAGGGCGCCAGCCACATACACCAAGGCTGGTGGGTTTGAACCCAGCCCAGGCCAGCTAAAACATCAATGGCAACTGCAACAAAAAAATAGCCAGGAGTTGTGGCGTGTGCATGTAATCCCAGCTACCTGGGAGGCTGAGGCAAGAGAATTGCTTATGCCCAAGACTTTGAGGTTGCTATGAGCTGTGATGCCACAGCATTCTACCCAGGGTGACAGCTTGAGACTCTGTCTCACAAAGGAAAAAGAAAGAAAAAGTTTAGAATAAGGACCATAAAGGCTGCAGGCTGTGCTGTCTCCTAAAAAAGCCACAGTGCCACCTGGTGTCCAGCAACACATTGCAACATACTGTCTTCAAGAACAAGGACTTCTGTTTAAAACAAAGGAAGCAGTGAGAAGTAAAATGGAGGACAAGAAGGTGAACAAGAAGAAAGAACATATGAGAAGGAACCAACTGAAAAATTTGGAAAAACATGAAAAACCAAAGCAGAGCAACTTCCCCAAGGGACCATGAGGAAGCTACTACAGAACACTCCATCTATCAAGAATTAATGGACTTGACAGAAAGGGAATTTAAAATATGGATGATAATAACAATAAAAGAAATGGACAAGAAAATAGAAAGACAAAACCAAAAGTTAGACAAGAAATATGTAGAATATAGAAGGGATATGGCAGAGCTTAAGAAAATGAAGGAGACAATCAGGGAATCTAAAGAGGCAGTAGAAAGTATCAAAATTAGGTTAGACCATGGAGAAGAAAGAACTTCAGAGCTAGAGGATAAAGTTTCCAAGTTAATCCAGGTAATTAAAGAGATAGAAAAGAAGAGAAAGAAAGCAGAACAGGTGCTTAGAGAACTATGAGACTCCATGAAGTGTTCAAATATACAAATAATATAGATTCCTGAAGGGAAAGAAGATTGTCCCAAAGGACTGAAAGCCCTACTGGAAACCATCATAAAGGAAAACTTCCCAATTTTACTAAAGACGATGACACACTACTTTCAGATGGATATTGAACACCAGGTCATCTCTATTCAAACAAAGCCTCTCAGAGACACAGTGTAATGAACCTGTCCAAAGTAAGGATAAAAGAAAAAAATCTGCAAACAGCCATGAGTAAGCACCAACTGATCTACAGAGGCAAAGCCATTAGGATAACAGAAGCCTTTACAAATGAAAACTTCCAAACCAGAAGAGGACAGTGATCCACCTTCAACATTCTTAAACAATTTTCACCCCAGAATTCTGTATTCTGCTGAACTAAGCTTCAAAATTGATGAAGAAATCAAATCTTTTGCAGATATACAAGCACTGAGGAAATTAGCCACAATGTAACCAGCTCTGCAGAAAATAGACCAATTCTCAACAATGACCACAAGCAAAGAAAACACCCAGAAGCTAAAGGTCAAAACACAGCTTCCACAATGGCCCAACGGATAAAACTACAGAACAGACTTACACAAAATAAATGAATAGAACTCCACCACACTTATAAATTCTCTCAATAAATTTCAATGCCTGAACTCACCACTGAAGAGGCATAGGGTGACTGACTGGATAAAAAAGCACAAGCCATCCACATGCCATCTCCAGAAGACACACCTTGCCTTAAAGGAAAAATCAAGACTTGGGGTTAAGGGATAGAAAACAGTATTTCTAGCAAATGAAAATCAAAAGAAAGGAAGGGTTGCAATCTTATTTTCAGGCACAAGCAGACTTAAAGTAACCAGAGTTAAGAAAAACAAAGATGAAAAAAATAAAGAAAGAAGGACAAAGATGGACACTTTATAGTAGTCAAAGGAACAATTCAACAAGAAGACATTTAAATTTGAAATATTTATGCACCTAACTTAAATTCTCCCAGATTTATGAAACAGACCTTCATGGGTTTAAGCAATGTGATATCCCATAACACCATAGTAGTCAGGAATATTAACACAGCTCTGATAGAACTGGACAGATCCTCTAAACAGAAACTAAACAAAGATGCAAAGGACTTAAATGTGACCCTAGAACAAATTGGATTAACAGCCATATAAAGAACACACCATCCCAAACCTAAAGAATATACATTTTTCTAATCAGCCCACGGGTACTTACCCCAAAATCGACCATATCCTAGGATACAAATCAAACCTCAGCAAAACTGAAAGAATAGAAATTATACCTTGTATCTTCTCAGACCACAAGACAAAAAAAGGTGGAACCAACTCCAAAAGGAACATTTATCCCTACAGAAAGACTTGAAAATTAAACAACCTTATGCTGAATTATACTTGGGTTCAGGGAGAGATAAAAGAGGAAATCGATAAATTCCCCAAATATAAGAACAATGAAGACACAAGCTACCAAAACCTGTGGGATACAGTAAAAGTAGTAGTAATAGGGAAATTTATCACATTAGATTCCTACATTTGAAAAACAGAAAGAGAGTGCACCATCTGATGAACCATCTTATTAAACTGGAAAAAGAGAAAGTCTAATCCCAAACCCAGCAAAAAAGAAATGACCAAAATTAAATCAGAGATTAATGAAACTGAAAACAAAAGAATCATTCAGAAAATTAACAAAACGTTTGTTTTTCAAAAAAAACAAAATCAATAAACCCTTGGACAGATTAACTAGAAACAGAGAGGAAAATCTCTAATAACCTCAATCAGAAATAATGGGGAAATAACAACAGATGCCACAGAGATACAAGACATCATCTCTGAGTACTACGAGAAACTCCATACCTCAAAATTTGACAATATGGAGGAAATAGATCAATACCTGGGATCAGAACCTCTCCTTAGACTTAATCAAGAAGAAATAGATCTCTTGTACAGACAGATTTCAAGAACTAAGATCAAAGAAACAATAATCCCCCCCAACCAGAAAAAAAAAAAAAGTCCCTAGTCCAGATGGCTTCACACTAGAATTATATCAAACCTTCCATGAAGAGCTTATTCCCATACTCCAGAAATTATTCCAAAATATTGAGAAGGAAGAAATCTTCCCCAACACATTCTACAAAGGAAACATCACTCTGATACCAAAACCAAGAAAAGACCCAACAATAAAGGAAAATTTTAGACTAATTTCACTAATGAATATAGATGCAAAAATTCTCAATAAAATCGGGTGGCACCTGTGGCTCAGTGAGTGGGGCGCCGGCCCCATATACCGAGGGTGGTGGGTTCAAACCCAGCCCCAGCTGAACTGCAACAAAAAAATAGCTGGGCGTTGTGGCGGGCACCTGTAGTCCCAGCTGCTCGGGAGGCTGAAGAAGAGAATCACATAAACCCAAGAGCTGGAGGTTGCTGTGAGCCGTGTGACGCCACGGCACTCTACCGAGGGCGGTAAAGTGAGACTCTGTCTCTACCAAAAAAAAAAAAAAAATTCTCAATAAAATCATAGCCACTAGAGTGTGAAGCATGAATTGAAGGGGGAAAGATTAGAGTCCCAGTTATGAGATAGGAGACTACTAGGGAAGTAAAAAAGAGCACATGAACTAAAGCGATGACAAAGAAGCTGGAATAAAGGGAACCACTAACAAGATATGATTTTTGGCTCACTGAATAAGGGAAAGAATTTTTGTCTAAAACTGTTATTAAAAATACACAATCTGGAGCCCAACTCGGCAGATTGAAATCCCACCTCCACTACTTATAAACTGTAGGGCTCCTATGTCCAGAATAACAAGATGATTATTTATGGTTTTCTTCTCATAGTGACAGGATTGGAAACTCTTGAGCTTCTCTTTGTTCCCCTCCATGAGGTAGTCCATGAACTGAAAACTCCATCTTATTAAAATTCTAAGAGTCATCAGAGAGCTACAGGGAGTGGATGGCAGAGGCTGCAACTCTGACTCAGACAAGCTTTTCACATGTCCATTCTGGGACACTCTCTCATCAGTGAGCAGCACCCATGGGCTGCATCTGGTACAGATTTAGTCAGAAAATGAAAGAAGAAGGGCCTCCCTTGGTATCCTCTTCCTCGTTCCTTTGGACATTCCTCTCCCCACCCCCTGTAATTGGATGGATGGATACAGGGTCAAGCATGTGTGATATATATAGTGTACTGCTGCACAGAACCATACATATAGACAGAACACAGCAGATATGGTAGACAAGAACAGTGATGGAGGGAGACAGAGAAACATAAAACAGACTGATTGACCCAGAAAAAGTCTGTTGTCAGGTAAAGTCCAAATTCCTCACAATGGTACAAGGTGAATCCTAGCTCCACAGACTTCATGGGTTAAAAATCTACTCTTCCTGCTTTCTACCTTAAACGTACGTGGCCTTCTTGTTGGCCCCACATGATGCTGACGTCCTTTAAAACATGCTGTATCCTGGGCTTAAAGTAGTACTTTCCTTATCTGCATTTCTGAATTAGGGCTTTTTTCCCCTGAAACTTGGTAAGGTCACTCTGATCATCAGCAGGGAAGACTGATGTGAGGAGGAATTAATCTTCCAGCTAGAAAAATTCAACCAAAGAGTGACTAGTGTGGGTGGATAAC
Source organism: Nycticebus coucang (assembly GCF_027406575.1). Lineage (NCBI taxonomy): Eukaryota > Metazoa > Chordata > Mammalia > Primates > Lorisidae > Nycticebus > Nycticebus coucang. The sequence continues at coordinate 105,680,986 of NC_069787.1, forward strand.
TCATGGACTCAAGTGATCTCTTGCCTCCGCCTCCTGAGTAGCTGGGAGTACGCCGCCACAAGACCCCATTATTTTTTAGAAATGGGGTCTTACTCTTGCTCCAGCTGGTCTTGAACTTGTTAGCTCAAGCAATCCACCTGTCTCAGCCTCCCAGAGTGCTACAATTACAGGCATGAGTCACAGTGACTAGCCCTCACTTTATCATCTTAAAAACATTTTATCTATCACAAGCAACTTTGTTGTTTGTTCTGCTGCAGCGTATTTGCAATTGCCATTCATCATGATATTTGTGACAGCCTTTCTTCTACTCTTCTTTTTTTCTTTATTCTGGTTATAGCAATAGCTTTACATTTCTACTCAATTCTGCATCAGTAGTATGCTTCCATTTAAAATTTTTTAATTGTCCATATATATTTTTAATTTTAAAATAATTTAATAACATTAGCTTAATTAAATTTATCAATGATAATTATTGAATGCTAGATAATAATTTAATAATTAATTATTAAATAAATCCTATCTAGCACTTAATAAAAATAATTGAAAAATAAAGAGAAAAAATCATAACAAATAGATTACAGCTTCTCATCAAAAAAGTCATACATAACGAACGAGCAGGTTTCATTCCAGGAGGCAAGGCTGGTTTAAGATACATAAGACCATAAACATAATTCACCATATCAACAGAAGCAAAAACAAAGACCATATGATCCTCTCAAGAGATGCAAAAAAAGCATTTGATAAAATTCAGCATCCTCTTCCAATTAGAACTCTGACAAAAATAGGCATAGATGGCACATTTCTTAAACTGATTGAAACCATGTACAAAAAACCCAAAGCTAATATTATACTGAACGGAGTAAAACTGAAAGCTTTTCCACTTAGAACTGGAACCAGACAAGTTTGTCCTCTATCACCACTACTATTCAACATACTGCTAGAAGTTTTAGCTAATATAATCAGGCAAGACAAAGAAATAAAGGGCACCCAAATGGGGGCAAAAGAAGTCAAATTCTCCCTTTCGGATCTCAATATGATCTTATACTTAGAGAACCCCCAAGACTCAACTGCAAGACTCCTGGATGTGATCAAAAAACACGGTAATATCTCAGGATATAAAAACAATGTCCACAAATCAGAAGCCTTTCTAATACGCCAATAACAACTACAATGAGAAGCTAATCAAAGACACAATTCCCTTCACACAATAGCTTCAAAGAAAATGAAGTATCTAAGAATATACTTAACAAAAGAGGTGAAGGAACTCTACAAAGAAAATTACAAAACCCTAAGAAAAGAAATAGCAGAAGATATTAACAAATGGAAGAACATAGCATGCTCTTGGCTGGGAAAAATCAACATAGTTAAAATGTCTATACTTCCCAAAGCAAGCCACAGATTCAAGGCCATCATTGAAATAACAATTTCATACTTTCAAGATCTGGAAAAAATAATTCTTCATTTTGTAGGGAACCAGAAAAAAACCCATATAGCCAACGCAATTCTTAGTATAAAAACAAAGCCAGGAGTATTAGCCTACCAGACTTTAGGCTGTACTACAAGGCCATAGTGATCAAAACAGCATGGTATTTGCACAAAAATAGAGACATAGACATCTGAAACCGAATAGAAAACCAGGAGATGAAAGTATCATCTTATAGCCACCTAATCTTTGATAAACCAAACAAGAACATACACAGGGAGAAAGAATCCCTATTCATTAAATGGTGCTAGGACAACTAGATAAGCACATGTAAAAGACTGAAACTGGACCCGCACCTTTCTCCACTTGCTGTAACTGATTCAAGATGGATAAAACACCTAAATCTAAGGCAAGAAACAATAAAAATCCTCGAAGAAAGTGTGGGGAAAACACTTGAAGGTACTGGCCTGGGAAAAGACTTTATGAAGAAGACACCAGTGGCAACTGCAACAACAACAACAAAAAAAAAAAACAAATGAGACTTAAACTAAATAGCTTCTGTACAGTTAAGGCGACAACAACCAAAGCAAACAATCATCAGAATGGAAAAAGATATTTGCATATTATGAATTGGATAAAAGCTTGGTAACTACAATCTACAGAGAACTCAAACGAATCAACATTAAAAAAGCCAACAACAATCTTTTATATCCATGGGCAACTGAGATGAATAGAACCTTCTCTAAAGAAGATAGACAAATGGCTAACAAACATATCAAAAAATGCTCACCATCGCTATCAGAGAAATGCAGATCAAAACCACCCTGAGATATCACCTAACTCATCATTGTAAGAATGACTCATGTCACAAAGACTGAAAGCTGCAGATGCCGGTGTGGTTGTGGAGAGAAGGGAACACTTTTATACTCCTGGTGAGACTGAAAACTAATACAACCCTTTTGGAAGGAAGTATGGAGAATCCTCAAAGAACTCCAAATAGAACTCTCATTTGATCCTGAAATCCCATTACTGGGCATTTATCCAGAAAAAAAAAAAATCATTTTATCATAAGAACATTGGAATTAGACTGTTTATTGTAACTTAATTTACAACTGCCTGTAGCTCAGTGGGTAGGGCACAGGCCGCATACACCAAGGCTGACGGGTTTGAACCCAGCCCAGGCCAGCTAAAAACAACAATGACCATAGTTGTGCTCTATCTTTTTCATAACAAAGTGTGAGTAAATATAAATAGGTTTCATAGAAGTACTGAGTACACTGGATACTTTATCCTCCATTCTTAAGATACTTTACTCAGGAGAATATGTTAGGGAGGGAAGGGAGGAGGTTTGATAGAGGGAGGGTAAAAGGCGGGATCACACCTATGGAGCATATTGCAAAGGTACAAGTCAAATCTGTCAAGTGTAGAACATAAATGTCTTAACACAATAATCAAGTAAATGAGGCGAAAGTATATTGATTGGTTTGATGTAACCAATCAGATTGGTCAGATTGTATAAAAAAAAAATCAACCCACGGTACCCCACATATGCATAAATGTATTCATGATCTATGTGTATTTGACTTAATCAAAAATAATAATTATTATTATTATTATTAAAAACAACAATGACAACCGCAACAAAAAAAATACCTGGGCGTTATGGCAGGCATCTGTAGTCGCAGCTATTTGGGAGGCTAAGGCAAGTGACTCACTTAAGCCCAAGAGTCTGAGGTTGCTATGAACTGTGATGCCACAGCACTCTACCCAGGGTGATAGCTTGAGACTCTACCTCAAAAAAGAAAGGAAAAAAATTTACAATTGCCAAACTGTGGAAAAACCTAAATGCCCACCAACGCAGGAATGAATTAACATATATATACACCATGGAATGCTATTTAGCCACTAAAAAAGACTTTACACCTTTTGTATTAACCTGGACGGTAGTGGAACGCATTCTTCTTGGTAAAGCATCACAAGAATGGAGAAGCAAGAATCCAATGTACTCAATACTGAAATGAGGACAACTGATGACTTAGTACATGGTGGGGGCGGACAAGGAGGAGAGGAGAGAGGGAAGTAGAGAGGGTGGGGAGTAATGGTGTGCGACACACCTCTAGGAGGTGGAACACAATTATAAGAGGGACTTTACCTAACAAATGCAATCAGTGCAACCTGGTTTTCTGTACTCTCACTGAATCTTCAACAATTAAAAAAAAAAAAAAAAAGGCAGTCCATTACTAGCAAGGTACTTCCTGACTCCAGGGACAAAACATCAATGGGACCAATTAGGAAAAGAGTTTTCATTTTCCAGGCCTACTTGTACAACCAAAAAACTGGCAGCTGGTATTTAGCTTTTCCCTTCAAGGCCTGGCAGTTAGCAGATCCATAGACAAGGCTAGTCTAGATCATAAACCAGACTGAATTTACACAAAACAGTAGTCGTCTATCCCTTCCTACCTTAAACCCTGGTGCTTGGTTCTCTTCCTTACTAATACTTGTCCTTTGTGACATTTTTTCCAGAATAGAGCATTTTTGTGTGCATTAAAACCCATTCAGCCACTTTCTCGATGATTTTCTGAATGACACCAGGGAGTGGCCTATCTGCTGCCTCTTGGTCGCAGAAGCTATATCTACTGTTACCTTGACAATTTTTAAGCCAAACCTCTTTCTAAAATTATCAAACCATCCTTTGTTGGCATTAATACTCTGGCTTTTGATCTTTCTCTTTTTCTCAAATCATATTAGAATCCCTAGGTATGCCTTTCTTACAAGAATCCTACAGCCATATAAAAGCTGCATTTTTTTTTTTTTTTTTTTTGTAGAGACAGAGTTTCACTTTATCGCCCTCGGTAGAGTGCCGTGGCATCACACAGCTCACAGCAACCTCCAACTCCTGGGCTTAGGCGATTCTCATGCCTCAGCCTCTCGAGCAGCTGGGACTACAGGCACCCGCCACAACGCCTGGCTATTTTTTTGTTGCAGTTTGGCCGGGGCTGGGCTTGAACCCGCCACCCTCGGCATATGGGGCCGGCGCCCTATCACTGAGCCACGGGCGCGGCCCAAAAGCTGCATTTTCAATATGAGATAAAAAGGTATTTCAGGAGAAAAATGAAAGGTTTTCACACCGCATGGCTAAAGCAATAGCTTCATAAATTACCTTTTATTTCTTTACAATAGTCCTTACACTGGATTCACTGATCTTAAAATGGTGGGCAACCACAGTTGCAGACCTCAATCTATAGTACATACCAAGCAATCCAACCTTTTTTTTGTTTGTTTTAAACAGATGGGTCTGGCTATGTAACTCAGGCTGGACTGCAGTCTATTCACAGGCACAATCATGGCACGCTAGTACCTCAAACTCCTAGACTTAAAGACATTCTCGTATTTCAGCCTCCTGAGTAGCTGGGACTGCAGATGCACAACACTGTACCAAACAGCAATTCAATTTTTCCTTGTAATGTCATGACTTTTCTCTGTTTTTTACAAGCTCTTCTAGGATCACAAATGGGTGATGAGTGTATGGGTCCCATGACAGTATGGCACTGAACATGATCATGTCACTCCCTCACTTAAATCCTTTCTATAGCTTCCCAAGTACATATAAGAGTAAATCTCTACTTTTTATAAGGCCTCGGTAGCCCTGCATGCTCCAAAGCTGGCTGTTTCTCCAGTGTTGCTCTTAAACTAACTGTATCAATTTCTTTTATTCTTTTAAAAGGCCATTCTTCACACACCCATTCCTTTTTTTTTTTCCTTTCCTTTCTCCAACTCCCTTCACCTGCCAAACTCATCAAAACTTAAGGTTCAGGCTCAGCTCCCATAGCACACTGTTCTATTGCATAGCAAGGTGACTGCAGTTAATATCGTGCATTTCAAAATAGCTGAAAGAAAGGATTTTTAGGGTCAGCGCCCGTAGCACACTGGTTATGGCGCCAGCCACATACACCAAGGCTGGTGGGTTCAAACCCACCTGGGGCCTGCTAAACAACAATGACACCTGCAACAAAAAATAGCTGCCCATTATGGCAAGCACCTATAGTCCTAGCTACTTGGGAGGCGGAGGCAGGAAAATCGCTTGAGCCCAGGAGTTGGAGGTTGCTGTGAGCACTCTACCCAGGGCAACATAATAAGACTCTGTCTCAAACAAACAAACAAAACAACAACAAAAAAAAAAAAAAAAAACCAATAAACTTAAGGTTCAGTTTAGCTATCTATTCTTGAAGAGGTCACCCCTAACTCACAGAAGTTAATATAAGCTGACTCTCCATCCATTTTATTTTCTTTTTAAATGACAAATAATAATTGTATATCCAGAGTGCCAAAATAATGTATACCGATTTTGAGAGATTGTGTTAGAAGTAAAATTGACCATTCTTTAAAAACTGTATGAACTGCAGATAAAATGGACGTGCATAGCATGTCTAGGTACATCTGAACAATAACAGTACCTTCAATTAAACTTCAAAAAGTAATACACAGTTATCACCTACTAAAATGCATTTACAGGCTGTTCACAATGTCTCACACCTATAATCCTAGCACTCTAGGAGGTCAAGGAGGTAGACTGCCTGAGATCACAAGTTCGAGACCAGCCTGAGCAAGAGCAAGACACCATCTCTAAAAATAGCCGGGCATTGTGGTGGGCTCCTGTGGTCCCGGTTACTTGGGAGGCTGAGGCAGGAGAATTGCTTGAGCCCAAAAGTTTGAGATTGCTGTGAGCTGTGATGTCACAGCATTGTTTCAAGGGCAAAAGTGAGACTCTATCTCAAAAAATAAAATGAAACAAAACAAAATAACATAAAACAAAATGCATATACATTATTTGGCAACCTCTGTGTATTTAAGGGATATAATATAATGTTTCAATACATGTATATGCTGTGGAATGATCAAATAAAGCTAAATAGCACATACATTACCTCAAATATTTATTATTTCTTTGTTGTTGAGAACATTTAAAAATCCTCTCTTTTCTTTTTTGAGATAGTCTCACTATGTTGCCCTCAGTGGAGTGCAATGGCATCACAACTCATAGCAACCTTTTCAAACTCTCGGGCCTTAAGCAATTCTCTTGCCTCACCTCCCAAGTAGCTGGGACTACAGGTGCCCGCCACAATGGCCAGCTATTTTTTGTTGCAGGTGTCACTGTTGTTTAGCAGGCCCCGGGTGGGTTCAAACCCACCAGCCTTGGTGTATGTGGCTGGCACCATAACCACTGTGCTATGGGCGCTGAGCCTAAAAATCCTCTCTTTCAGCTATTTTGAAATGCACAATATTAACTACAGTCACCTTGCTACGCAATAGAACAGTGGTCCCCAACCTTTTTGGCACCAGGGACTGGTTTCAAGAAAGACAATTTTGGCTCGGTGCCTGTGGCTCAAGTGGCTAAGACACCAGCCACATACACCTGAGCTAGTGGGTTCAAATCCAGCCCCTGCCCACCAAACAACAATAACAGCTGCAACCAAAAAATAGCCGGGTGTTGTGGCTGACGCCTGTAGTCCCAGCTGCTTGGGAGGCTCAGGCAAGAGAACCGCTTGAGCCCAGGAGTTGGAGGTTGCTGTGAGCTGTGATGCCATAGCTCTACCCAGGGCGACAGCTTGAGGCTCTGTCTCAAAAAAAAAAAAAAAAAAAAAGAAAGACAATTTTTCCATGGCTGCCAGGGACAGGGAGTGGGATTAGATTCTCCTAAGAAGCACGTAACCTAGATCCATTCCATATAGAGTTTCTGCTCCTTTGAGAATCTAATGCCACCGATGTGACAGGAGACAGAGGTCTGCAGCTGTAAGTACAAATGAAGCTTCTCTTACTTGCCCATTGCTCACCTCCTGCTGTGCAGTTCCTAAAAGGCAAAGGACTGGTACTGGCCTGGGGACGGGAGACTCCAACAATAGAAAACCAGAACTTATTCCTCCTAATTGAAATGTTATACCCATTGAACAATTTTTCCCTTTCCCAGTCCACCACCACTATCACCACCCTGCCTTTGCTTTGCTTCTGGCAACCATTCAACTCTCTACTTCTTTCAGTTTGACATTTTTAGTTTCCACATAAAGTAAGATCATGGAGTGTATGAAGGTGAGCTACTTTGACTTGACATAGCAGTTCATATATTAATTACATCAGCGGTTCTTAACCTGTGGGTCACGACCCCTTTGGGGGTCGAATGACCCTTACACAGGGGTCACCTAAATACATCCTGCATACAAGATATTTACATTATGATTAATAACAGTAGCAAAATTACAGTTATGAAGTAGGAAGGAAAATAATTTTATGGTTGGGGGTCACCACAACATGAGGAACTGTATTTAACGGTTGCAGCATTAGAAGGTTGAGAACCACTGCATTACACAGTAAATATTTGCTCACCAATCCACATTTCCCAACAGATTGTTAGCTCCAACCAAGAACCCTGTCACTGAAGGTCACTGGTGTGTGTGATTTCAAGCATAAGCATAATTACTATTGAATTGCAATCACTACTATTCTGATAATATTTCCAGTATATTATAAATAAGATACTCCATTCATATAACTGTTGGAATTGCCTGAAAAATATGGATTTCCTTAATTCACCCCAGACTCACTAAATTCCAATCTCTGAGAATTGTCAATTTAAGCCATCATTACAAAGCCTACATTTGGGAACCACTGCAAAGACCTCATAAAAATAGAAACTTTGCTAAAAAAATTTTTTTAAACTTAGGCTAAGTAATTTAATTTTAAACCTAGTTAATTTTCTACATGCCTTCTTGTAAGAGGATTTGATAGCAAAGCTTAAATTTTCATTAAGACTGCTAGATACCTTACAGATATAATCATTATTAATATATTAAAAAATAATGAACAATTTATTCATACTAAAGATACTGTCAAAATCCACTAGACTACATATTTCCCTCATTTAATATGTGTCACAGGTTTAGACAAGTCAGGAGAAATAAGGGAATTTTTATCAGGATGCTGACAAAATCCTCTGAAATTATTTTACCAAGTTAAGAAATTAATGCAGGGGTGGCATGTACCTTCACTATAGACAGTAAAGAGAACCCAAACAGCAGCTATATAAATAATTATTTAGAATAAACAGAAAATAAAATGATGAGATACATCATCTTTCAGGAAAAGTTATTTTAAAAGCTTGGTCAGGGTTTGGCACCTGTAGCATAGTTGTTACAGGGCTTGGCACCTGTAGCATAGTTGTTACAGGGCCAGCCACATACACAGAGGGTGGCGGGTTCAAACCCGGCCTGGGTTAGCTAAAACGATAACAACTGCAACAAAAAATAGCTGGCCACTGTGGCGGGCACCTGTAGTCCCAGCTACTTGGGAGGCTGAGGCAAGAGAATCAATTGAGCCCAAGAGTTTGAGGTTGCTGTGAGCTGTTATGCCACAGCACTCTATCAAAGGCGACACAGTGAGATACTGTTTCAAAAATAAATAAATAAAATATAAATAAATAAATAAATAGCCTGGTTAGGGCAGTTATGTCTGTTTTCCTTTGGAGAGAGCAGGTAGCAACCTACATCCTAAAGTTAAACTGAAATAATTGTTTGTTTTCTGGATGTAGCAGTCATAAACGATAAATCAACAACTACAAAAATTAACTTGATTTTTTTAGGTATGAAAGTGAAATTTAACCTAAAATATACTTAACTTCCTAAATAAATGCTAACATTTAAATTTGTGCATATGTCAGCTTTTCTGGATAGATGCATTGAAAAGTATAATTTATAAACAGTTAAGAATATATAAACTGCTTAATTTATGTAATAGGACATTCCTTATATCATGATTAAAATTGCAGGGCATATTACATTTAAAAATTTCATATGGTAAGTCTTATGATATTACATGATCTATGATATATTATTCATAAAAAGAAAAATTTAATTCTAACATACAACAGCCCCTGTGCTTGGTAGGGTAAAGGTACAGCTACCAGATTAAAAACAGTAAGCATCAGCTAGGCACCCATAGCACAGTGGTTACAGTGCTGGCCACATGTACCAAGGCTGGTGGGTTTGAACGCAGCCCAGGCCAGCTAAGCAACAATGACAACTGCAACAAAAAAATAGCTAGGCGTTGTGGCAGGCACCTGTAGTCCCAGCTACTTGGGAGGCTGAGGCAAGAGAATCACTTCAGCCCAAGAGTTTGAGGTTGCTATGAGCTGTGACACCATGGCACTCTACTGAGGGTGACATAGTTGAGACTCTGTTTCAAAAAAAAAAATAAATAAAAATAAAAACAGTAAGACTCTGTCTCAAAAAAAAAAAGAAAAGAAAAAGAAAAAAGAATTATGGGGCAGCGCATGTGGCTCAGTGGGTAGGGCACCGGCCCCATATACCAAGGGTGGTGGGTTCGAACCCGGCCCCAGCTGAACAGCAACAAAAAAATAGCCGGGCATTCTGGCAGGCACCTGTAGTCCCAGCTACTTGGGAGGCTGAGGCAAGAGACTCGCCTAAGCCCAGGAGTTGGAGGTTGCTGTGAGTTGTGATGCCACAGCACTCTACCAAGGGCAATATTTATGTATTTATTTATTTAAATTTAAAAATAAATTAATATTAAATTTAAAAATAAATACAAACAGGAAATGCAATTCAATTTGAATAAACAAATAAAAATAAACTATGAATATTTTTTATAACATAAGCATAGTATATCCTATGTAATATTTGGATCACCTACATTTTATTTGCTAAATCTGGAAAGCACAGGTAAATATAACAGTGGCTAATGAACTCATGTTTTGGAGATCAAGACCAAAAGTAAGAGCAATAATTTAAGTTTGGAAAAGTAGTAAATCTCAAAGAATACCAATGCCCTAAAGAAACTTGGCTCACTTCATGGTCCTCTTTCAATTATCAAATTAGGTTAGTTTCCCTGACAATCAACGTGGTTCCTTCCAGTCTGCTTTCCTCCAACAGCATAAAAATACACAAAAGCTATGTATTATCATCCATGAAATAAGAAACAAATGAACAAAGAAAAGTTTTTGAAATATATACAATGGGGCGGCGCCTGTGGCTCAGTCGGTAAGGCGCCGGCCCCATATACCGAGGGTGGCGGGTTCAAACCCGGCCCCAGCCGAACTGCAACCAAAAAATAGCCGGGCGTTGTGGCAGGCGCCTGTAGTCCCAGCTGCTCGGGAGGCTGAGGCAAGAGAATCGCTTAAGCCCAGGAGTTGGAGGTTGCTGTGAGCTGTGACGCCACGGCACTCTACCGAGGGCAGTAAAGTGAGACTCTGTCTCTACAAAAAAAAAAAAAAAAAAAAAAAGAAATATATACAATGTATCTGAAAAAACACAAGAAAATATTATCAGTAGATACTTAGCCTAGATGACAAGACTTATAAGTGATTTTTCACTTTTTATTCTCTTCCATATATATTCTTTAATGGACATGAAACAAAGGAAAAATTTTTAGTAATGAATGCATACAAATTATATCTATATAATAAACTTTTTTCTAATGGATAAAAAAATTCTATAAAAATCTTTATAACTCAAGAAAATAGAAAGGAATAAAAAGGGATGCTTTCTACTGAGATCATTAATATATAATAAAAAATTTTGTAAGATTTATAATTATAAAATTGTTTAATAGGAAAAACTTATTGCCAAAAATAAACTACCCCATCCTCTGAAGTACCAAACATTTTTAAATATCAAACTGTCACAGTTAATAAACCAACCAGGTTGTATTCTAATGTACTCAGAGGGAGTAGTCTCACAGTGTCATCAATCACGTATCTGATCAATACATGTAGCCAATCCAGATCCAAAACATTCCAGTGGATTTTCTGATTTTGTATTTAATCTTCAAAGTCCCTAGTGTTGGGAGAACTGGATAACTACATGTAAAAGACTGAAACTGGAATCACACCTTTCTTCACGCACTAAAATTGATTCAAGATGGATAAAAGAGATAAATCTAAGGCAAGAAACAATAAAAATCCTCAAAGAAAGTGTGGGGAAAACCCTGGAGGGTATCGGCCTGGGGAAAGACATTATGAAGACTCCAGTGGCAATTACAACAACAACAAAAAAATGAGACTTAATTAAACTGAATAGCTTCTGTACAGCTAAGGAGACAACAACCAAAGCAAACAGACAACCACCAGAATGGGAAAAGATATTTGCATATTATGTATCAGACAAAAGCTTGATAACTAGAATCTACAGAGAACTCAAAAAGAATAACCAAAAAAAAAAAAAAAAAAGAGCCAACAGGCCAGGCATGATGGCTCAAGTCTGTAATCCTAGCATTCTAGGAGTCTGAGACAGGTGGATTGACTGAGATCACAAGTTCGAGACCAGCCTGAGCCAGAGCAAGATGCCCGTCTCTAAAAATCACCAAGGGTTGCAGTGGCCCTACCTGTAGCCCCAGCTACTTGGGAGGCTGAGGCAAGAGAATCACTTAAGCCCAGGAGTTTGAGGCTGTGACGTTACAGTAAGCTGTGACACCACAGCCCTCTACTGAGGGCAACAAAGTAAGACTGTCTCAAATATAAAAAGAGTTGGGCGGCACCTGTGGCTCAAAGGAGTAGGGCGCCAGCCCCACATGCTGGAGGTGGTGGGTTCAAACCCAGCCCAGGCCAAAAACTGCAAAAAAAGAAAATAGTTTCATTTCAATATAAAAAGAGTCAACAATCCCTTATATCAATGGGCAAGTGAGATGAATAGAACCTTCTCAAAAGAAGACAGACAAGTGGCTAACAAACATATGAAAAAAATGCTCTTTGTCCCTAATTATCAGAGAAATGCAGACCAAAACCTCCCTGAAATATCACCTAACCCACATCATAGTAAGAATGGCCCATGTCAAATGGACTCAAAGCTGCAGATGCCGGCGTCGTTGTGGAGAGAAGGGAACACTTTTACACTCCTGGTGGGACTGCAAACTAATACAACTCTTTTGGAAAGAAGTATGGAGACTCCTCAAAGCACTCAAAATAGAACTCTCACTTGATCTTGAAATCCCATTACTGGGCATCTACCCAAAAGAAAAAAATCATTTTATCATAAGGACATTTGCACTAGACTGTTTATTGCAGTGCAATTTACAATCACCAAATTGTGGGAAAAACCTAATGCCCACCAACTCAGGAATGGATTAACAAGCTGTGGTATATGTACACCATGTAATATTATTCAGCCACTAAAAAGGACAGTGACTTTACATCTTTTGTATTAATCGAGATGGAGTTGAAATACATTCTTAGTAAAGCATCAGAAGAATCCAATGTACTCAATTCTGATATGAGGACAACTGATGCTAGTACATGGTGGGGGAAGAAGGAATGGTGGAGCAGAAAGAGGGAAGGAGGGATGGGTTGCACAGTGTGTGACATACCTCTTGGGGGTGGGACACTATTATCAGAGGGACTTTACCTGGCAAATGCAAGCAGTGTAACCTGGCTCTTTGTACCTTCAATGATTCCCCAATAATAAAAAAAAAAATCTTCTAAGTCCTCTCCTCAGTGATGCCTTGTACTACCTAATTCAAGTCAGTCCCTATCTAAAGCCCCTGAGACTCTCAGGATTTCTATAGAGAGAGAGATTCCTCTATGTTCTTAATTTTGTTAAAATTATTCCTGGAATTAATTTGCAAAAATTAACTGCAAGGGCCAGGTGCAATGGCTCACACCTGTAATTCTAGCACCCTGGGAGGCCAAGGCAGGCAGATTGCTTCAGCTCATAAGTTCTAGATCAGCCTGAGCAAAAGCAAGACCCCACCTCTACTAAAAACAGAAAAAGGCTAGAGGATTGCTTGAGCCCAAGAGTTAGAGGTTGCTGTGAGCTATGATACTACAGCACTCTATCCAGGGCAACAGCTTGAGACTCTTGTCTCAAAAAAAAAAAAAAAAAAAAATTAACTGCAGGAATTGAGGGCATGATACGTGTATAACTTGACTCTCTACTTACTTAACTTCCAGTTAAAGAACTTTGTGGAAGTGAATCAAGTGAATTTAACTTTCACTTAAAGAGTAAAATTTGTCAATACTATGAATTATTTATGGAGACATCAATAAGCTTAGAGTCTCCATTGGCATAAAGACTTCTTCTATATAAAATATGTTCATACTATAGAGGCAGTTCATAAGAAACTGAGGGTATGTTTCTTTTTTTAGAGACAGAGTCCCACTTTGTCACTCTCGGTAGTGCGCCGTGGTGTCACAGCTCACAGCAACCTCCAGCTCTTAGGCTTAGGCAATTCTCTTACCTCAGCCTCCAGAGTAGCTGGGACTACAGGCACCCACCACAACACCCAGCTATTTTTCGTTGTTGCAGTTTGGCCGGGGCCAGGTTAGAACCCATCACCCTCAGTATATGGGGTTGGCACCCTAGTCACTGAGCCACAGGCACTGCCACGAGGGTACATTTCTTAGTAAAAAAATCTCTCAAACTAAGGTAAAAGAACAACTTTTTTCTTTCCAATCTATCAAAAACCAACACTTTTGTAAAATAAAAGTAAATCCCTAGGAAAGAAAAAGATAACCAAGATGAAAGCTCTTAAAGATCCTATAGTGACATCACATTTTGCTAGAAGAGTTTCTAAGCTTTTATTTTCAATTTTTGCTCTTGCCTTATATCAAAGCATCAACAAGAATTTACAGACCAGCATTGGTCCATGGAATACACTTTGAAAACTAATGTCTTAGAATATACTTAACACATGTTATTACATAAAACAACAGACACATTAAGAATTCATATTAAGAATTTTTTAAATTACCTTTTCCTATAAGGACTCCAATTTTTGAGTCTAATTTTTCTCCTGGGTCACAACTTCTCGTCACTAATTTGAGAACTGGAAGAAAAGGTCTGACATCACAGAGTCTTCGTGTTTCATCTTCAAGCTCCTCATATACAGCAGTTTGATTCACACATGCAAACATATAAGAATCAATTTCCATAAGGAGGTTAAACATTGGGTAATTGTGAACTTGCTTCCATAACATCTGCAGGAAAAAATAATAAGACATTTCCTATAATAGAAACACTAGTTCAAGTGTCAAAGATGTAAGTACAAGGATGCTAACTGCAGTGCTGTTTATAAAAAATCAAAAATTAGGGCGGCACCTGTGGCTTAAAGGAGCAGGGCACTGGCCCCATATACCAGAGGTGGCGGGTTCAAACCCGACCTTGGCCAAAAAAAAACTGCCAAAAAAAAAAAAGTAAAAAAGTCCGCTGTACACAGTGGCTCAGGCCTGTAATCCTAGCATTATGGGAGGCCAAGGCTGGAGGATCACTTGAGATGAGGAGTTTGAGGCCAGCCTGAAACCCCGTCTCTACTAAAAGTAGAAAAAATGAGTCACACATGTTAATGCATACATACAGCTACAGCTACTTGGGAAGATGAGGCATGTGAGCTCCCTGAGCCCAGGAGTTGGAGGTTGCAGAGAGCTAAGATGACACCACTGTATTCGGGCCCAGGTGACAGAGCACAACTCTTTTGTCTCAAAAACAAACAAACAAAAAAAACCCAACAACAAAGAACTATACACGAACCAAATATTTACCAATAAGGGACAAATTATAGAATATTAAGAACAAGGAAAATAAATAATAGAAATATATTCTGAAAAACAGAAATACATTCTGACATGGAAAGATATCCAACATATACTGAAAGTATTTTTAATAGCAAATACATGTATATGGTATTATCCCATGCTTGTAAAATAATATAGTAGCAGCACAGGAGGCCAAAAATGCATTATAAACAACACTATTAAAAGCAAATTATCTGGGCCGCGCCTGTGGCTCAGTCGGTAGGGCGCCGGCCCCATATACCGAGGGTGGTGGGTTCAAACCCAGCCCTGGCTGAACTGCAACCAAAAAATAGCCGGGCGTTGTGGTGGGCGCCTGTAGTCCCAGCTACTTGGGAGGCTGAGGCAAGAGAATTGCTTAAGCCCAGGAGTTGGAGGTTGCTGTGAGCTGTGTGATGCCATGGCACTCTACCCAGGGCCATAAAGCGAGACTCTGTCTCTATTAAAAAAAAAAAAAAAAAAGCAAATTATCTACAAAGAGTAAGAATCAATGAGAACTTTAATATTTAATAGTCCTATAAACCTAACTTCTAATCAAAAAAATTTTTTAATTGAAGTACATATTCTTACCCCCATACAATATTTAAATTATTTTTGTCCTATATTCTTTTCTGTTTTTTTTTTTTTGTTGTTGTTGTTGCAGTTTGGCCGGGGCTGGGTTTGAACCGCCACCCTCGGTATATGGGGCTGGCACCCTGCTCACTGAGCCACAGGAGCCGACCCTACATTCTTTTCTATTCAACAGTAGTGTCCTTAATAACTAACACTACCCTATCAGGATAAGCACAATCAATCTCTCATCATCATCTCCCACGTCTCCTGGATGAGATAATATAAAAGACATTCACTATACAAACACAAAGAGAAGGGCTGAGCTCATTCCTGCAACCTTGGCCATGGGGTTGTTGTTGGCAGCGGGGTCACAGCAATCATAGTGAACTTAACTTCTAATTGTGCATGACCCTGGGTTCATATACTTGTCCCTATGGGATTTGTCATTGGATGTTACCTAGACAGAAAGAATGATTAAAAGCTAACTGCCGGGGCGGCGCCTGTGGCCCAAGGAGTAGGGCGCCGGTCCCATATGCCGGAGGTGGCGGGTTCAAACCCAACCCCGGCCAAAAAAAAACCACAAAAAAAAAAAAAAAAAAAAGCTAACTGCCTTCCGGAACAAGAGTATACTATATAAAAGGGAATTGAGACCCAATGAAGAAGTTACTAGGAAGTAAAAACTGGCTGAATTACAGAATGTTCACATTTTAAAAGTTACAAAAGAAATAAAAACACGTTTATTATTTGAAAAACAAACAAACACAAAGAGGGATTATATATTTTGACAACAGCCAGTACCCAGAGCTGGAAATAACAGACCTGGAGTAAAAACTGTGGTCAACCTTCAGATTCAATAACATAAAACAAACAGGAGAAAGCGCAGACAACAATAAACCATAAACTGAACTTTTTTCAAAATTAAAAACTTCCAGCTGAGTGCCTATTGCTCAATGGTTAGAGCACTGGTCCCGTGCACAGGGGTTGGTGAGTTCGAACTTGGTCCAGGCCTGCTAAACATAAAAAAAAAAAAAAAAAGAAAGAAAGAAAAAGAACTTCCATACAGACATTCTGAGGAGAATAAAAAGGCAACTCACAAAATGGAAGACAATATTTAAAAATCATATATCTGGTAAGAAGTTAATATTCAGGGCTGGGTACAGTGGCTCATGCCTGCAATCCTAGTACTTTGAGAAGCTGAGGAGAATTGCTTAAAGCCAGGAATTTGAAACCAACATGAGCAAAACATAGTAATTCCCATCACTATAAAAAGAATTTTAAATAAAAATAAATAAAAGATTAATATTCAGAATACATGTATATAAGAAACTCCTACAACCCAATAACAAAAAGCAATGAAATTCAAAAATTGGCAAAGGTCTAGAAAAGTTACTTCCCAAAAAAAACATATAAATGGCCAATAAGCACATGAAAAGATGCTCAGCATCGGCTCAGTGCCTGTGGCTCAAGCAGCTAAGGCACCAGCCATATACACCTGAGCTAGCAGATTCAAATCCAGCCTGGGCCCGCCAAACAGCAATGACAGCTGCGACCAAAAAAATAGCTGGGCGATGTGGCAGGCGCCTGTAGTTCCTGCTACTTGGGAGGCAGAGGCAGGAGAATCGCTTGAGCCCAGGGGTTGGAGGTTGCTATGAGCTGTGAGCCATAGCACTCTACCCAGGGCAACAGCTTGAGGCTCTGTCTCAAAAAAAGAAAAAAAAAAGATGCTCAGCATCATTAATCAGTAGGGAAATGCACATAAAAACCAAAAGATACCAACTCACAACCATTAGAATGGCTATTACTTAAAAAAAAAGCAAAACAAACAAAAATAGAAAAAGCAAGTGTTGCCCAGTATGCAAAGAAACTGAAACCCTTGTGCACCGCTGGTGTGAATATTAAATAGTATAGTAACTGTGAAAAACACTGTGGAGGTACTGCAGAAGTTAAAACAGAATTATCACATGATCCAACAAGACCACTTCTGGGTATATAACCACAAAGAGTAAACACAGGGATTCAAACGGTTACTTGTACACCAATGTTCAGAACAGCATTATTCATAATTGCCAAACAACTCAATTATCCCAGATGACTGGATAAAAAAAAACATGGTCTATACATACAGTATTCAGCCTAAAAAGGAATGAAACTAGTATGCATGCTACAACATGGATGAACTTTAAACACAGAACCGTAACTACTTATTGAATGTTAAGGTACCTTGACTAGAAATTCACAGAGATAAAAACTAGAGTAGAGATTACCAGGGACTGAGGTAGGGGAAGTTATTATGGATACAGAGTTTCTATTTGAAATGACAAAAAATACTGAAAATGGTGGCTTGGTGCCCATAGCTCAGTGAGTAGGGCGCCAGCCATGTACACCAAAGCTGGAGAGTTCGAGCCTGGCCTGGGCCTGCTAAACAGTGAGAACTCCAACCAAAAAATAGCCGAGCGTTATGGTAGGCGCCTACAGTCCCAGCTGCTAGGGAGGATGAGGCAAGAGAATCCCTTAAGCCCAGAGAGTTTGAGGTTGCTGTGAGCTGTGATGCAGCACTCTACTGAGGGCGACATAGTTAGATTCTGTCTCACTATATATAGAGAGAGAGAGATAGATATAGAAAGAAAATGAATAGTGGTTATTGTTGCATTGCATTGTGACTGTACATCTAAAAATGTCTAAATAGTAAGTTTTATCTTTTGTATAATTCATACTTTTTTAGAAGTGGTTAATCCAGTGAGAGGAATGGCCATAGGCATCCATATTTGTCACTGGGGACTGTAAAAATAGGCTCACTGTGAATCTATGTATTGCCTAAATCAATTCTCTATTTTCTTTTTACTTCAAGGAACATAAAGTTTTAGAATTCCCATATTCCCCTAAAGAAGCAGCTTGAAAAAGAGTTAAAACACCTGTTCAAAGAAATGAGCTTTAAAAAGATTTATCATAGGCTCGGCACCTGTAGCACAGTGGTTACGGTGCCAGCCACATACACCAAGGGTGGAGGGTTCAAAGCCAGCCCGGGCCAGCTAAACAAGGGCAACAAAAAAATAGCTGGGCATTGTGGCAGGCACCTGTAGCCCCAGCTACTCAGGAGGCTGACGCAAGAGAATCGCTTAAGCCCAGAGCTGGACGTTGCTGTGAGCTATGATGCCGCAGCACTCGGTACCAAGCGCGACATAGTGAGACTATCTTAAAAAAAAAAAAGATTTATCATAAGTAGGTTTTCTTAAAAATGTTATTTTTAAGAATGACATCTTTTGAAGTGTGCTGAAAATGTCTGAAAACAGGCACCCAACCATTTCATACTGGGTTTAGATATTTGAAAAATATTAAAGAGGAAGTTTAGAAAAAACAATTTTATGTACACGTTAGTCTTCAGAAATCAAAGACACTTGTCTATTTACTTGAAAAACTATTCCAACAGAAACAAGTTATGTTATTAAATAAATCTGCTTCCAACTGAGGACATACAACTCATTACTGGGGAGAAAAAGCCTACTGAATGGCAGAAGGTCTTTTTTCCCCCTAGACTCACCATAAAGAAGGATGGGGGGAAAGGAAGAGAAAACCAAACAAAAATCACATTCCCAGCTTGTAATCCTAGCACTTAAGGAGGGCAAGGCAGGAGAACTGCTTGAGCCCAGGAGTTTGAGGTTGCAGTGAGCTATGATGATGCAACTGTACTGTAGCCCAGGAGACAGAGCAAGATCCTGTCTCAGATAGATAAACAGAGAGAGAGAGAGAAAGTACAAGCTCAAGACAATAATTACAAATATTCAAACTCAAAAAGAAAACTTACTTGAAAGTTTTAACAACCTGAACAAGCATTTCAAAGTAGCTCATTTCTTAATTCAGTTATCACGTGTAAATTAAAAACAAAAGGGGGAGTGAGAATTAGCATACTTCATACCTCCATGAAAGACAAGACATATATTACAATCATTAAAATGTGATAATTTAGGCTGAATACAGTGGCTCACACCTGTGATCCTGGCACTCTGGAAAGCCAAAGTACGAGGATTGCTTGAGGTGACCAGTTCAAGACCAGCTTGAATAAGAGAGAGACTCAACAAAAAATAAAACTTAGCTGGGCATGGTGGTACACACCTGTAGTCTCAGCTACTCAGGAGGCTGAGGCAGAAGGATCTCTTGAGCCCAGCAGTTTGAGATTGCAGTGAGCTGCAATGATGCCAATGCACTCTATACACAGTGATGGAGCAAGACTGTGTCTCAGGAAAAAAAAAAAAAAGTAATAATGTAGGGAAACTGAGCCCTGATCTTTAGCATAAGACACACTTCCTGCTTTAGAGACCTCAAGAATCACGAGAATGGCATGTGAGTTGTGTGAATCAAGACAAAATGTATGTGTGAGGTGTGGCAATAATAATTAAAGATTCTTTAGATTGAAAAAAAAAAAAGATAGTCTCTAGATTCCAAAGGACTCTTGATGCTGGAGGCAGAGGCTGTGCTCAAGATGTGCAGTTTAGCAAAAACAAAGGTGGAGACATTCTATCTGATCTTCTCTATCTCCTCTCTAATCAGTGCTAACTAACTAACTAATGTCAGACCTGCAGCTTCTGTCTACTTCTTCCCAAGTTATGATAATAAATAAAAACCCAAGGTTTACTCAGGAGAGCTCCTCTCAGAATTCCTCAGTCCCCCGACACAGACTTTGTGTCAAGCCTCTTCATTCCTCAAGCCAAGACTCCCTCATCTGGTGACCCCAAACCCTTCATTGCCGCGGAGCACAGACCTCCTTTCCGTCGTTTTACAACGCGGACAGCGCCACCTCGCTGCGGCTTGGTGCCGAGGGTGCGGCACTTCATAATAATCTAAAGGTTAAACTTCTCTAGGGTTGGTGCCGGTAGTTCAGTGGTTAGGGCGCAGACCACATACACCAGGGCTTGTGGGTTCGAACCCAGCCTGGGTCTGCCAAACAACAATGACAACTACAACAAAAAAATAGCTGGGCAGTGCCTGTGGCTCAGTGGGTAGGATGCCAGCCCCATATGCCAAGGGTGGCAGGTTCAAACCCGACCCTGGCCAAATTGCAAAAGAAAAAAAAAAAAAAAAGAGCTAAAAGAACTGGCTTCAAAAACAAAAAAAATAGCTGGGCACTATAGTGGGCACCTGTAGTCCCAGCTACTTGGGAGGCTGAGGCAAGACAATCGCTTAAGCCCAAGAGTTTGAGGTTGCTGTGAGCTGTGATGTCACAGCACTCTACCCAGGGCAACACAGTGAGACTCTGTCTCAAAAAAAAAAAAGGGTTAAACTTCTCTGAAATTTATCACATGATTTACATTAATAATTTTTTCTATAATAGAATGACATTTTTTTCCTTAAGTAACATAGTAAGTATATAGAAATTATACCTATTAACATACCTGCTTAATGTAAGAGATGGTAGCTTCCCGAGGTACCTCCAACTGGATGTAAATCCCAGTGGGCAAAAGGAAATCCACAAGTATGGAGCCATCGGATGCTATCTGTGAATCCACTGCCCAGATGTCAAGGATGTCTGCCATAGCAGGAGGCATTATGAAACTGAAGCACATTCATAACCATGCGGCTCTAGAAATCAGTAAGTAAAACAGCCATTAGTCAAATTTTAAACTAAAATATGGTAAAGCTCAGCAATGTATAATTATTCCTTAGATTTCAGGCAATATAGCAAATAACCTAATAGGAAGACAATTGTTTTTTAAAATAAGAGTTAAGTTACCAGAAATAAATTATACAAAGATACTTTTAGTTATAACTACACAAATTTTAATTTTATTTATACATACACACCCTCTTACATTCATTCAAATTCAAGATAAGCATATGACATCTGCCAAGAACTGCAGGTTAACAGTCCTTAAGACCTGAGAAATACAAGTCATTGTGAAAGCACTCATCAAGTGATTTTCTCCAGACTTTATAAAGTATTAGTTTCTTAGGCTAAGTTTTTTCTCCGCAAAGTCCAAAAAAAATGGCAATCATGGGCCCTCTCTCAACAAGATTTTTTTTTTTTTTTTTTTTGTGGTTTTTGGCCAGGGCTGGGTTTGAACCCACCACCTCCAGCATATAGGACGGGCGCCCTACTCCTTGAGCCACAGGCACCGCCCTCAACAAGAATAATTTTTTATCAATCTCACAACCAACCACCTAAGCATTAAAAATACTGAATCCCTCAACACAGATGGCACAGCCCCCTTGTGCTACATCTATGGTCTATTTTTCTTTGCTTGTCTCACCACTTCATACTCCAGTACTTTGTGCCAAAGTACCTTTTGCCTTCTTGCCACTAGACTTGTGTTCACATGAGGAATAAACTCCTCATATGAACTCCTATCCCATAAACTGTGGCATTTAAGTCTCTCCTACTCCTTAAGGGCTTCCTTCAAAAAGGCATGAAAATAATAGTTGGAAGAACATAGGCATTAAAGTTAAAAAAAAAAAAAAAACAAGGTTCAAACCCCAATTATTCAAAGAATGAAAAATGTCATGTCAAAAGAGATATAATTCACCTAAAGCGTTTTTGAGTATCAAAAACAATAATAGCTTCCATGAGTTAAATCATAGCAAATACACAAAGATGTAGGAGTTAATAATAATGTAAAAAATAAATCTGACGCTGCTTACCACTAGAGATTGCTAAGACCAACTCATTATTTTGAAAACTGATAATAAGGAAGTAATTAGTCAGGTGTCTGATGCTAATCAAACATGTATCCAGCTTACTCTAATTATATTTCACATTAACTAAACTGATGAACATAAATTGTTTTTTATTAATTTTCAGAACAACTTCAGCTAATAAGTACAAAATGAAAAACAAACGCGAGGGCGGCGCCTGTGGCTCAAGGAGTAGGGCGCCAGTCCCATATGCCGGAGGTGGCGGGTTCAAACCTAGCCCCGGCCAAAACCAAAAAAAAAGAAAAACAAATGAGAAAATCACCATTTTGCAATTTCTAATAAAATAATGAATCTAGGCAAGAATAATTAAAAGATAACTGAAAATAACGAGGTAAAAGAATAAGAAGCGTGGGTGGCGCCTATGGCTCAGTGGGTAGGGCACCAGCCCCATATACTGAAGGTGATGGATTCAAACCCGGCCACAGCAAAACTGCAACAAAAAAATAGCCGGGCGTTGTGGCGGGCGCTTGCAGTCCCAGCTACTCGGAAGGCTGAGGCAAGAAAATCGCCTCAGCCCAGGATTTGGAGGTTGCTGTGAACTGTAACGCCATAGCACTCTGCTGAGGGCAATAAAGTGAAACGCCTTCTCAAAAAAAAAGAAGCAGCAGCAGCTTTAGGGACAAACCTATCTTGTTGACATCAAGTGAACCCTCTCATCAATCTTAGCATCACTAAAGAAGAAGCACCAGGCTCAGGGTCCGCAACAGTGATTAATGCACCAGCCACATACACCAAGGCTGGTGGGTTTGAACTCAGCCCAGGCCAGCTAAACAATGACAACTGCAACAAAAGAAAAATAGCTGAGCGTTGTGGTGGGCGCCTGTAGTCCCAGCTGCTTGGGAGGCTGAGGCAAGAGAATCGCTTAAGCCCAAGAGTTAAGGGTTGCTGTGAGCTGTGACACCACAGCACTCTATCGAGGTCAACACAGTGAGACTCTGTCAATAAATAAATAAATAAATAAATAAATAAATAAATAAATAAATAAATAAATGAATAAAAGTAGAACCACCAGACATGATATGTCTCCTCATAAACTATGGCCAGTACTTACCACCCCTGTAGGGTACACCTGGCTTTAAACAATACCAAACCCAAATCTAATCAAGCCTCTAGATCTCATCTCTTTGCCAATTTACATGAAATAGAGGAAGAAGTTAAACAATTCAGGGAAGCAATCAGCCAAGTATAGAATGTGGGGTGTTTAATAAAACAAATGATATAGTTTCTCTAACTATTCGAAAGCAAGAAAAGTGGAACACAATGCAGAGGAAGGGCTATAAAAGAATGAAAGAACACTGGAGACATAGCAAAACCCAATGTTAATTTGACCAAATCAACTATAAAAACTATCCTTGAAACAATCTGGGAAATTTAAATATAGACAAGCAATAGCTCCCTGATGACATAAACAACACTTAAATTTTCTTCTTTTCTTTGGCTCAGCACCCAAAGCTCGGTGGTTAGGGTACTGGCCAAATACACCAGGAGCTAGTGGGTTCGAACCCGGCCCAGGCCTGCTAAACAACAATGACAACTGCAACAAAAAAATAACCGGGCATTGTGGTGGGCACCTATAAGTCCTGGCTACTTGCGACATTGAGGTAAGAGAATCGCTTAAGCCCAAGAGTTTGAGATTGCTGTGAGCTATGATGCTACAGCACTCTACCAAGGGCGACACAGTGAGACTCTGTCTCAAAAATAGATATTTTTTTCTTTTCTTTTTTTTTTTTAAACAGGAAAGAAAGAGGAAGGGGGACAGGGAGGGGAAAACTGGACAATACTTTTAAAGTATTGTGTCTCTCCCCACAGCGTATGGAAAGGTCTCTCCACTTCAGACCTATAAATTGATTTTAACAAAACTACACAAAATCACCACAGTTATCATTAACAGTTACTAATTCTGGAATTAGGTTGGGTACATCACTTCATTACAACCTTTGAAGATTATCTCGGAGTCCTAGCTACTCAGGAGGCTGAGGCAAGAGAATCGCCTGGGCCCAAGAGCTAGAGGTTGCTGTGAGCTGTGACGCCACAGCACTCTACTGAGGGTGACAGAGTGAGACTCTGTCTCTAAAAAAAAATAAAGATTATCTCGGGTGGAAGAGCTCCTCAGTCTTACAAGGCATTCAGTAAGTATTTCCTAAATAAAAACAGGCTTCTTCACAAATTATAAAGACCACACTGGCCAGGTACAGTGGCTCACATCTGTAATACTGGCACTCTGGGAGGCTGAGGCAGGAGGATCCTTTGAGCTCAGGAGTGCAAGACCAGCCTGAGCCTGTCTCTACTAAAAATAGAAAAACTTAGCCAGGCATTGTGGCAGGTACCTACGGTCCAGCTACTTGGGAGGCTAAAGGAGGAGAATTACTTAAACCCAAGAGTTTGAGGTTACTATGAGCTAGGCTGATGCCATGGCACTCTAGCCTGGACAACAGAGTAATATTCTGTCTCTAAAAAAAAAAGAACCATGCTTTGCTTATATTCAAAACCACTAAGCAAAGACAGAGGACAAAGCGAGCTTCTAAACAAGTCACAGCAAATACTATATCTAATCAAGGGTTGCCAACAAAAGCTGAAAGGAAAAACAAAAGTTAGCATTTAAAATTAAGAAGTATTTATGAAACAGCCATCTGTCACAGAATTACAATCAAGATAAACCTATACATGCCCCCTGGTTTCTTTAGTGTCAATTTTCAGCAAGACTCTTACAACTGAAACCAAATTACCCAAGGAATAACAACAATAATATATATAGAAAAATGAAACTATAAAAATAAAACTTCTAGGATCAGCTTAGCGCCTGTAGCTCAGCGGCTAGGGCGTCAACCACATACACCAGGGCTGGCGGGTTCAAACCTGGCCTGGGCCTGCCAAAACAACAATGACAACTACAACAATAGCTGGGCATTGTGGCAGGTGCCTGTAGTCCCAGCTACTTGGGAGGCTGAAGCAAGAGAATCGCTTAAGCCCAATAATTAGAGGTTGCTGTGAGCTGTGATGTCACAGCACTCTACTCAGGGCAACACAGTGAGACTCTGTCTCAAAAAAAAAAAAAAACAAAAAAAACCCTCTAGTATCTTATCCTTACCAAACGGCTGGAAATGCTAAGGCATTCTGAAGTGCTGAGCCCAGAGGAGCAATCTTTTCTTTTTTTTTTTTTTTTGAGACAGAGTCTCAATTAGTCATCCTTGGTAGAGTGTGGTAAAAGTCATAGATCACAGCAACCTCAAACTCTTGGGCTCAAGAGATCCTCTTGCCTCAGTGTCCTGAGAAGCTGAGACTACAGATGCCTGCCACAATACCCAGCTATTTTTTAGAGACAGAGTCTCACGCTTGCTCAGGCTAGTCTCAAACTCAAGACCTCAAGCAATCCGCCCACCTCAGCCTCCCAGAGTGCTAGGATTATAGGTGTGAGCCACTGTGACTGGCCAGGAGTAATCTTTTCAAAGACACTGATCACCACGCCCAACCTACAGCATCAATTTCCCAGATATGAAATGGTTATAGCTAAAACAAATTACAAGAATGAATTCATTATTAGGCCCCTACCTTCCTTCCTCTTTAAACGCACTATATCACACAGAATACTTAGTTCAGTCATGCTGAATCACTGATATTTGCCAGCATATCCCACACAGTCACTCCTGCCTCTATTCTTAAACACATTACTCCCTCTCCTAAGAATGTCCTCACCTCCATACCTGCTGACCAACTCTTACTCTATACTCCTCTGTGGGCCTCAAACACCCAGAATGTATCTGTGTCAAAGCAGGAGCACACTATATTAAAGCTTTCTGCTTACTGATCTTTCCTCAATCTCTTTATTTTCATCTCTTTATCTATTGCTCCTGGCACATAATTAGATCTCAGTATATTTTTACTTATGGTTAAATAAAGAAATAAATGAGACAAATTCTATAACATTTTCTAGAACAATTACACTGGATATTTAAAATGTGATTTAAATCATGGTTAACAGAAAAATTGAACCATGTGACCACGGGGTAGTCTTCAAGTATGTAGTCTAAGAATTACCAAAAACAACCTCCACAAAGATACACAGATAAATAAGATGCCATATCTCTAGATCTCCTGGAATTTAAGAAAATATAAATGATTTAACTCATATATCCAAGTCTATTTACATGTAGTTTTGCAAAATCTTAATCTATATTTGGTAGTCCTTGCATGTATCTTTCCATAAAAGAATAAAGTAAAAAAAAAAATTAACAAACACAGAGAATTATGATTACATCCCCAACTACAGATCAGGCTTTGCCTAATGCCACCATGTTTCCAACCCATGAGTTCTTATAATATTAAGAGGAACAAGAAATATGTCTTAGCTCGGCGCCCATAGCACAGTGGTTATGGCGCCAGCCAAATGCACCACGTTTGGTAGGTTCGAGCCCAGCCCAGGCCAGCTAGACAACAATGACATCTGCAACAACAACAGAAAAAAGAAATATGTCTCACCCATAACAAGTATAGCACTCGGTGTTGCAATCTCAGTAATGTTATACACATTTCCAAAAATGAAGTCTTTTCATCTCATTTGGGGGGTTGGGTTTGAGACAGAGTCTCACTCTGTCACCCTGGCTAGAGTGCCATGACATCATAGCTCACAGAAACTTCAAACTCTCAGGCTTGAGCAATCCTCTTGCCTCTGCTTCTCAAGTAGTAGGGACTACAGGCATGCGCCACTGCGCTCGGCTAGTTTTTCTATTTTTAGTAGAGATGAAGTCTTGCTTCTGCTTAGGCTGGTCTTAAACTCCTGAGCCCAAGTGATGTGCCCGCCTCGGCCTCCCAGAGTGCTAGGATCACAGGCATGAGCTACTGTGCCCAGCCTCTAATGTTTGGTTATAGAATTGCTGTTCTCCAGATATATCCTCCCTTAAATTTAGACTAGCTAGAGAACTCCAATGATGTCAAAAGGATAACCATTATTTTTAATATAGAGGAATATAGAAACTCATTTCAAAGCATTTCATTAACCTGTATGTTTATGTTTTACCCACTTTTCTATATCTATACTATAATTCACAAAAAAAGTCTTAAAATTTAAAAAATGGCAAACACATTGGAAAGGCTAAGTATATTTCTTGTACCATCTTTAGGCACATCATAAAGGGAAGTTTTATCCTTTAGTATTACAGTTGCCCATGCTTAAAAAATAATTCTTCCTCACTTACAAAAGAACATATCAATCTCCAAAATCAATTTCCTTATCTACAAGTTCAAGGACAAAATTCTCACATTCAAAATGTCAATTGATCTGGAAACACTCTAATGAGTCAGCAAGATATTGGAGATGCTTGTAAAGCAGTACTGAATTAAATAAAGACCTAGAAATGTTTCTCAACCAGGAGTAAAAGATCAAAGGGAATACTGCAAGGTTATATCTACCTACTTTGAGGCTGTCATATTAATAATTTACTAATATCTGAGTTAGACTTTGTAAACACTCTAAGTAGGCATATGATACATAATTACAGCCAAACATATAAGCTGTACTTGTATGTTACTTTAATAAAACCACTTTTAACAGACTAATTCTTAAGATTTTCAAGCACTTTATTCTGTAAAAGAATGGTTTTCAATGTTGTCATATTCAATGTTCACTTTTAAACACTCAATAAATGTTAAAAATCTGAAGTAACCGGTGGCACCTGTGGCTCAACAAGTAGGGTGCCGGCCCCATATGCCGTAGGTGGTGGGTTCAAACCCCGGCCAAAAACTGCAACCAAAAAAAAATAAAAAACAAAACAAACAAAAAATCTGAAGTAACAGTATTAATTTAACTTATAAATATAGACCTAACTTCAAAATAAACCCATTTACATGTCCTATCGATAATATAAAGAAAATAATATATATCTTAGTATATGAAATGCTTCAACAAGACCATACCACTACTTAATGAAGTAGTCAGAAGTTCCCATTTACACACAGAATCATCATGTCTAGGACAACTGCAAATGTAGACAGATCCAGATGTGTTGTATTGACAATCAAATACTACTGCCAGGTAGTGCCATCATTTTCTCAGCATAGAACAATCAACATATTAAAATCATACAGAACGTGTTTTGTATTATCTTGACATGTAACACAGAGGTCAGCTCTGGGCTCACATAATAACAAACAGGCTTTTTACCTGCCTGAATCTGGGAAGGAAATTCAAAAATCATGCTTGAGACACTTTTATGTGTGTACAAGACTGTCCTGTGCATTGCAGGATGTCTCATTACCCATGACACAATAGAAGCACTTCTCTCAATTAGAATAACCAGAACAATAACCAGAACAAAATCATCCCCCACAAATTGTGAAAGCACCTTACAGGGACTTCACTCTGGTCACCCTTAGAATCACTACTTTAGAACAATTCGTACTATTTCTCAAAGTAGCAAAAAAGTCTCTATAAGTTATCTTAGATCTCATTGTAGCCTATATTTAAAATAGTAACGAACATAACGTAGTACTCATTTCTACTTGCCAATCAATAGCGTTTCTTACATTTGGCTATGCTGTCTTCAGTGAATTCTTTTTTCTTTTTTTTTTTTTTAAGACAGAGTCCACTATGTTGCCCTTCGTAGAGTGCCGTAGCGTCACAGCTCACAGCAACCTCCAGTTCTTGGGCATAAGCGATTCTCTTGCCTCAGCCTCCCAAGTAGCTAGAACTACAGGCATCCCCCACAACACCCAGCTATTTTTTGTTGCAGTTGTCATTATTGTTTGGCAGGCCAGGGCCGGGTTTGAACCCACAACCCTCGTATGTGGCTGGCACAGTAACCACTGCCCTACAGGCACCGAGCCATTCAGCTAATTCTTGAAGGTTATAAAATTTCTAAATCAAGAAAACTTGGCTGCTTAACCGATTAGAGGAGTGTGAGTCCAGTATAACTAGCTCTTAGTTTGTAAGACCTTTACTACAAAACTTACTGATGGGCTCAGTGCCTGTGGCTCAAGCGGCTAAGGTGCCAGCCACATACATCTGAGCTGGCAGGTTCAAATCCAACTCGGGCCCGCCAAACAACAATGATGGCTGCAACAAAAAAATAGCCAGGCGTTGTGGCAGGCACCTGTAGTCCCAGCTACTTAGGAGGTGGAGGCAGGAGAATCGCTTGAGCCCAGGAGTTGGAGGTTGCTGTGAGCTGTGATACTATAGCACTCTACCCAGGGCAAAAGCCTGAGGCTCTGTCTCAAAAAAAAAAACTTAGGGCAGCACCTGTGGCTCAGTGAGTAGAGTGCTGGCCCCATATACCGAGGGTGGCAGGTTCAAACCCGGCCCCATATACCAAGGGTGGTGAGTTCAAACTAGGCCCCCACAAAACAACAACAACAACAAAAAAAAATATATCTGGGCGTTGTGGCGGGCGCCTGTAGTCCCAGCTACTTGGGAGGCTGAGGCAAGAGAATCACCTAAGCCTAGGAGTTGGAGGTTGCTGTGAGCTGTGTGATGCCATGGCACTCTACCAAGGGTGATAAAGTGAGACTCTGTCTCTACAAAAAAAATAAATAAACAAACTTACTGATGGGATGGTCAAATGAAAACCACAGAATGATGTCTATCTCTTCAAAGCTTCATGAACAACCCTTTAAGGCAGGTTTGAGGGCGGAGGCATACTCACAAAATGTACTCTGCTTTAATTAAAATAATATGTCCTTTGTCAGACCTAAAATTGTGACATGCGTTGCTAAACAAATGGAACTAAAACATCAACTGGTAATAAATAAATTTTTTGTAGAGATATTTTAAACAAGATAAAATAACTACTACTAAACTAATTTAAAAAAAACTATATTTTGGGCTGGTTGCAGTGGCTCATACCTGTAATCCCAGCACTTTAGGAGTCCAAGTCAGGAGGAGGATTCTTTGAGGGCAGGAATTTGAGACCAGCCTAGTCAATGTCTCTACAAAAAATAGTATTAGCCAGGTATGGTGGCGCACATCTGAAATCCAAGCTACTAAGGAGGCTGAGACAAAAGGATCGGTTGAACCAGGGAGACTGAAGTACAGTGAACTATGATCACGCCACTGTACTCCAGCCTGGGTGACAGAGTGAAACCTTGTCACTAAGAAAAAAATACACTATTTTAAATTGCAACAAACTTCTTGTCCACTCTCTATATATACGTGAACACACACACACACATAAATCTTTTTCTGGTTCCTATTTTCTACAATCACTCTTATTTTATAGAGATCACTACTCACAACAGTCCAGACTGAGAGAGAAGTGAAAAGGGGAAGGATCTTTGGAGTAGTAGACCTTACCCATTTTAAATATAAGAAAATAAATAAATAAATATAAGAAAACTAAAGCTCAGATTATAAATCATCCTGAAAGACTCAGAGCCAGAATCAAAACTCAGAATCTGCCCCCCTAAGCAATTAGTATACTTTTTTGTTTTCTTTCTTCCTTCCTTTTTTTCATTAGAGTGCCTGTCCTTTACAGGGTTACTTAGTCCAGCAAGAACCTCAGTCTTACTGTTTTGTTTGAGCATCAAAGCAAAAGATCAAAGGCTGAGGACAAGCAGGGCTTTTAAACTATGAAAACAACTTTTCTTTTTTTTTTTTTTTTTTGTAGAGACAGAGTGCCACTTGATGCCCTTCGGGTAGAGTGCCATGGCATCACACAGCTCACAGCAACTTCCAACTCCTGGGCTTAAGCGATTCTCTTGCCTCAGCCTCCCAAGTAGCTGGGACGACAGGAGCCCGCCACCATGCCCAGCTATTTTTTGGTTGCAGTTCAGCCGGGGCCGGGTTTGAACCCGCCACCCTCGGTATGTGGGGCCGGCGCCTTACCGATGAGCCACAGGCGCCGCCCTATGAAAACAACTTTTCAAGGAAGCTATCAGAGGGCATAGGAACTTCAGCAGTGACAATTAGCTCAACTAAAAAACCCTTAAACTGGGCGGCGCCTGTGGCTCAGTGAGTAGGGCGCCAGCCCCATGTTCCGAGGGTGGCGGGTTCAAGCCCAGCCCCGGCCAAACTGCAACAAAAAAAAAAAAAATAGCCGGGCGTTGTGGCAGGCACCTGTAGTCCCAGCTGCTCAGAGGCTGAGGCAAGAGAATCGCGTAAGCCCAAGAGTTAGAGGTTGCTGTGAGCCATGTGATGCCACGGCACTCTACCCAGGGCGGTACAGTGAGACTCTGTCTCTACAAAAAAAAAAACCCTTAAACTGTAATTACAACCCATGTCCTGTCAATTGTTCACTTGCAGAAAGAGGAAAGAGTTTAAAGGTTCTCAGCTTCCCCAACACTGTGCCAGTAGAGCCACTGAATTTTACTTGTTTAAATCAAATGTGAAGCAGAAATTAACATAAATATGCTCAACTAAAAATTACTTTAGAATATCGCAGCTCAATTTACAATTGCCAAAATGTGGAAACAGCCTAAATGCCCATCAACCCAGGAATGGATTAACAAGCTGTGGTATATATATACCATGGAATACTATTCAGCCATTAAAAAAGATGAAGACTTTGCATCTTTTATATTAACCTGGAAGGAAGTGTAATGCATTATTCTCAGCAAAGCATAACAAGAATGGAGAAAACAAGAATCCTATGTAATCAATTCTGATATGAGAACAATTAATGACTTACGCACGGTGGGGTGTAGGAGATGGGGAAAGCAGAGAAAGGGAAGGGGGGCAGTGGGTGGTACACCTTTTGGGGGCGAAACTCTATCATGGGAGGGTCTTTATCTAACACAAGCAATCAATGTAACCTGGTTCTTTGTACCCTCAATGAATCCCCCGAAATAAAAAAATTTTAAAAAAAGACTATCACAGAAAAAACGTTGAAAGAGCCTTAAAGGGAATGTTTTGAAAATTAAATGCAATAGAAAGCCAGGCACGGAGGCTCTCGCCTGTAATCCTAGCACTCTGGGAAACTAAGGAAGGTAGACTGCCTGAGCTCACAGTCTAAAGACCAGCCTGAGCCAGAGCAAGACCTCATCTCTAAAAATTGCTAGGCGTTGTGGCAGGCGTCTGTAGTCCCAGCTACTTGGGAGGCTGACAAAGAGAATCACTTAAACCCAGGAGTTTGAGGTTGCTGTGAGCTGTGATGCCATAGCACTCTAGCAAGGGTGACAAAGTAAGGCTCTGTCTCAATCAATCAATAAATAAATTGCAATAAAATTTATCTAGTATTTTCATATTACATGACACACAAGTGAATGTTTACAAAAGAACAGAACATTAGCAGGGGAAAAGGCTTTGCATTTGGGATGAGAACTACATTTGCTATTGTAACGTTTAGGTTTCATTTACAGGCAACTTAAGTGATGGAATAGTGACTTATCTGGGCTTTGGCCATCACTTCCCACATTGCTCAAAGACAACAAATAAGCCTTAATGGTGATTTGTTTATAGTGAAGTATGCATTATACTGCATGTAAAAACTGAACAGTGTAGAACTTCATTTTCTAAAGATATTTCATCTGAATCATTACAATTCTATGTAAAAGATATCTCTAAGGTCAATAATTCACAAATTATTAAGGAATAATACTATATACCATATATATATGTGCCAAAATACTATATACCTTATCATTTATATTGAAATAAGATTTAAGGCTCAGCGCCTGTAGCTCAAGTGGCTAAGGCGCCAGCCACATATGCCAGAGCTGGCAGGTTTGAATCCAGCCCGGGGCCTGCCAACCAACAATGACAACTACAACCAAAAGATAGCCGAGCGTTGTGGTGGGCACCTGTAGTCCCAGCTACTTGGGAGGATGAGGCAAGAGAATTGCTTAAGCCAGGCAGTCCCTGTGGCTCAAAGGAGTAAGGCGCCAGTCCCATATACCGGAGGTGGCAGATTCAAACCCAGCCAGGTCAAAAACTGCAAAAAAAAAAAGAGAGAATCGCTTAAGCCCAGGAGTTGGAGGTTGCTATGAGCTGTGATGCCACAGCACTCTACTGAGGGCGATAGCCTGAGGCTCTGTCTCAAAAAGAAAAAAAAAGGAAGAAGATTTAAATGTATCCACTAAAATAAAAAATGGCATTCCAATTTGCTTTTATAAAACATGTACAAATAGGCACTGAGCCTAGAAATTGTTTTACCTACTAACCCTGTAATTTCAAGTCTATAATGTACCTATTTAAAAACCTGAATACAGAAAAAGTTTCTTTTTTTTTTTTTTTCACTCTGTCACCATGGGTAGAGTGCTGTGGTGTTATCATAGTCATGAAAGCACATATAGTAAAAATAAGATGGAGTCTGTCAGGCGAGGGCAGACACTGACACAGCTGATCTGGTCAGTTTAGGTACTGCCTGACTTTCACCCCCTATCTCCAATTCTTACTGTTTTCTAAATTTAGCTCCCACCCTAAAGATGCCTATCTTGAGTAGGTTCAGTGGATTGATTTAGGAAATTAACTTTTGAATTGGAATGTTATTGTGGATCATGAATTATACTGATGATTATTTAAAATGGATCATGGATTCAAGCAATTACTATTTAAGATAAGGGTTAACATGGTCTTCACTTTGAACTCAAATATATAAAACTGTAATGTTAGAAATGGAAGAACAGAACAGTCTTACAGAGGCTACTCTCACTGTTCTCCAGAATCCTGGACTTCTGACAAAGTTTGGTGGGCCCATCCCTGTCTCTGCATATTGGCTGACAGTGACAGGTGGCTGGACCCTCTTCATATGGTAACGGTCACAGCAACCTCAAACTCTTGGGCTCAAGTGATCCTCTTGCCTCAGCCTCTGGAGTAGCTGGGACTATGGGTGAGCCAGCCAAAGCTTCCCTTCTCCCTTCTACACCCTGTCCACCAAAAAAAGAGAAAAGGGGGGGGAGAAAAGAAAAGAAAAGACATCATGTTTAGACATTTTCTAAGCCCCTCTATGTCTTTAAAGAGGACCGCTGTTACCTCACTAGGGGAGAAGACAGCAGTGTTTGTGTAACTCAGTTCTCAGGCTCAGTTCTCCCTTTTGGCATAATTAATTTAGGGGGGTACTGAGATTTTCATTTTTCCTTTACACGTGTAAAAAGCAAAATATACAAATATAAAAAACTCTGAAATAACCTAACTGTCCAAACATGAAGGAATAATTAAATTGATATATCCACATGATGCAGTATTTAAAGTGAAGTTTGGCTCAGTGCCTGTGGCTCAAGCGGCTAAGGTGCCAGCCACATACACCAGAACTGGCAGATTCAAATCCAGCCTAGGCCTGCCAAACAACGACAACTACAACCAAAAAATAGCCAGGCGTTGTGGCAGGCATGTGTAGTTCCAGCTACATGAGATGCTGAGGCAAGAGAATCGCTTAAGCCCAGGAGTTGGAGGTTTCTGTGAGCTGTGACACCATAGTACTCTACCCAGGGCAACAGCTTGAGGCTCTGTCTAAAAAAAAAGTGAAGTTTGTTGTTTATATGATGTTTATAATGACATGAAAAAGAGCAAAATATAAAACAGTACATACAGTTGTTATGTATGTGCAACTGTATTTAACAGTTAGAAGAAAAGCCACATGTATAACTAAATGCACAGAAATTAAGGTTGAAGCAAAGATGCTAATACAGTTCAAAAGTCACTATAAAAAAAGTTTCTTTGTTTTAGGCGGTACCTGTGGCTCACAGTGGGTAGGGTGCCAGCCCCATATACGGAGAGTGTCAGGTTCAAACCCATCCCAGGCCAAACTGCAACAAAAAAATAGCCGGGCTTGTGGCAGGTGCCTGTAGTCCCAGCTACTCGGAAGGCTGAGGCAAGAGAATCACCTAAGCCCAGGATTTGGAAATTGCTGTGCGCTGTGTGACGCCACAGTACTCTACCAAGGCCAATAAAGTGAGACTCTGTCTCTATGTAAAAAAAAAAGTTTCTTTGTTTCAATGTTTAATGAAGTTTATAAACTCTTTTAAAAGTTCTATTATTCAGGACACTTTTCAATAAATCCAAAAGAAGGATTTAGGTTAGAGCTTGGTGGCTATCTATTCCACTCTGTTGCCCAGACTAGCGTGCCATGACATAGCATAGCCTAGCTCACAGCAATCTCAAACTCCTGGGTTCAAGCCATCCTCCTATAGGTGGCACCTGCCATAATACCCTACTAAATTTTCTGTTTTTAGGGTCTAACTTTGCTCAGACTGGTCTCAAACTCCTGGGCTCAAGCAATCCTCCTGCCTCAGCCTCCCAGAATGCTAGGATTATAGGCATGAGCCACCAAGCCCAGCCCTGGCTATCTACACTTAATATGTCTGTGTACATTAATCTTTCTAACCTACAGATTTAC
The DNA here is from genome assembly GCF_027406575.1 of Nycticebus coucang. Classification (NCBI taxonomy): domain Eukaryota; kingdom Metazoa; phylum Chordata; class Mammalia; order Primates; family Lorisidae; genus Nycticebus; species Nycticebus coucang. Next base: position 105,716,468 of record NC_069787.1, read on the forward strand.
ATACTTAATATTTAACCTAATTATAGAGAGGATATATCTATTAACATGTAGCATGCCTCTATAAAACAAAATCTTTTTATTATAAGCCAGGTTTACTTCAATGTCCATTAATGTAGAACAATTTTTTAAAACCACAACACATATGCTTAATGTATCAAAATGGTTTCTCTGACTACCCTAGACACAGACAAAATTAACTCTTGTCTTGCTTAAGAAAATCCTTTTCTTCTTCCTTAATATTTTTCTTCCTTAAAGAGACAGGGTCTTCCTCTGTTCTCCAGGCTGGAGTGCACTTGAACTCCTAGGCTCAAGAGATCCTCCTACCTCAGCCTCTGTAGTAGCTGGGATTATAGGCACGTGCCATCATATGCGGCTCTTTAATTATAAATGACTAAAACACAGTCTAAAGGCTCTCTGGTTCTACCATTCAACAAACAGCCAAATCTTTACAAGTAATACCAGCTACATCCCTGAGACACCATGATGAAAGTAAAAGCCAGAATAAACAGCATTGACCATACTGGGTACCTGGTCACCAGAGCTGCTTTTAATCTGGCAAAGTGGATATTCTCACCATCAATGACCCCTTTATTGACCTAAACTACATAGCTTACTTATTGCAGTATGATCCCACTCACACCAAGTTCCATCAAGGCTGAGAATGGGAAGCTTGTCATCAATGGACATCTCATAACCATCTTCCAGGAGCAAGATCCCACCAAAATCAAATGGTAAAAAGCAGGCACTGATTATGTTGTGGAGGCCACTAGCATCTAGAGCTTGCTTAGAGGGGAGCGCCAAACAGGTCATTATCTCTGCCCTGTCTGCTGAAACCCCAGTGTTTCTGATGATTGTGAACCACAAGAAATAGGAAAACCATTGTCAGCAATGCCTCCTATACTACCACCTGCTTAGCACCCCTGGCCAAGGTCATCCATGACAACTTTGGCACTGTTGAGGAACTCATGACCACAGTCCATGCTGAACTGTCACCCAGAAGACTGTGGATGGCCCTTATTAATAAGATGTGACCTGATGGCCATGGGGCTCTCCAGAACATCATCCCTGCCTTGACTGGTGCAGCCAAGGCTGTGGGCAAGGTCACCCCTGAGCTGAACAGGAAGCTCACTGGCATGGCCTTCCATGTCCCCACTGCCAACATGTTGAGTCATGGACCTGACCTACTGTCTGGAGAAGCCTTCCAAATACAATGACATCATGAAAATGGTGAAGTAAGCATCAGAGGACCATCTCAAGGGCATCCTAGGTTATACTGAACACCAGGTCTTCTTCTCTGATTTCAACAGTGACACGCCCTCTTCCACCTTTCATGCTGTGGCTGGCTCTGCCCTCAACAACCACTTTTGTCGGCCAGGCCCACTTTTGTCAGCCAGGTGTGATGGCTCAACCTGTAATCCTAGCACTCTGGGAGGCCAAGGCGGGTAGATTGTTTGAGCTCCCAAGTTCGAAACTAGCCTGAGCAAAAGCGAGACCCCATCTCTACTAAAAATACAAAAACTGAGGCAAGAGGATCACTTGAGCCCAAGAGTTTGAGATTGCTGTGAGCTATGATGCCACAGCACTCTACCCAGGGCAATAGCTTGAGACTCTGTCTCACAAAAAATAATTTTAAAAGGCTGGGCTCCATAGTTCAGTGGTTAGGGAACCAGCCACATGCTCTGGGGCTGGTGGGTTCGAACCCAGCCTGAGCCTACTAAACAACAACAAAAAAATAGCTGGGTGTTCTGATGTGCACCTATAGTCCCAACTACTAGGGAGGCAGAGGCAAGAGAATCGCTTGAACCCAGGAGTCTGAGGTTGCTGTGAGCTGTGACACTACGGCACTCTACCCAGGGCACAAGAAGAAAAGAGAAGCCCTATTGTTAGGGCATCCCTGGCTGCTCAGTACCCTCCCTCACTGAGAATCTCCTCTCAACACAGTTTCTATACCAGACCTCCTGAAGAATATAAGGGGCATAGAGAACCCCACCTTGTCATATACCATCAATAAAGATCCTGGTATAAATAAATAAATAAAGCCTATAAAATAGTCGTTAAGTATTTAACTTTTCATTCTATTATTATCTTTTTTAAGTCTAGTATAAGGCTCATCAATATTCGACCAGATGCACAGAGATTTCATTTTTTAACACACTACAAGGTTCTTTGGATAATATGGTTTCACCTACATATTTTGTGTGTACAGGTTGAATGGTATGACCTTGGATAAATTTACTTTATCTGAATTTCAGTTTCCTAATGAAAAAAAGGAATATTAATACCCATCTTGCAGAGTTAGTGTAAGGATTAAATGAAACAGTAAGTACAGAAAAGCACACTGCACAGCATTGACATCTAAAAGCACTAAAATTAATTTGCTTGGGAAAATTAGTATTAATAAGACCTGTCCCCAAACTCTCAAAGAGGAAGAGAAATGGAGAGCAAAAATGGATCATTCTCTCAGAGAGCTCTGGGATAATTCGAAAAAAGCTAATATCCACCTCATTGGAATCCCTGAAAGTGATGAAGTGGCCTCACAAGGCACAGAGGCCCTTCTCCATGAAATTATGAAACAGAATTTTCCAGACATGCCAAAAGATTCTGAAATTCAGATAGCAGACAGTTTCAGAAACCCAGCATGACTCAATCCGAATAAGACATCCCCCAGGCACATCATAATTAACTTCACTAAAGTTAATATGAAGGAGAAAATTCTAAAAGCAGCCAGACGCAAGAAATCCATTACCTACAAAGGGAAAAATATTAGAATGACTGCAGATCTCTCTGCTGAAACTCTTCAAGCCAGAAGAGGGTGGTCATCGACTTTTAATCTCCTAAAGCAAAGTAACTTTCAACCCCGGATCCTGTATCCAGCTAAACTGAGTTTCATTTATGATGGAGAAATTAAACACTTTAATCTTTAATGACATTCATATGTTGAAGAAATTTGCCATAACCAAACCAGCTCTTCAGGATATTCTCAGACCTATCCTCCATAATGACCAGCCCAATCCTCTACCACAAAAGTAAATTCACTCAGAAACTTTTGATCAAACTCCAACTTCCACACTGGCGAAAGGATTAAAAATGTCCACTGGACTTTCAAAAAACTCAATACCCAAAATTTTACCAGACTTATCAATATTCTCCATTAATGTGAATGGCTTAAACTGTCCTCTAAAGAGGCACAGGTTAGCTGACTATATACAAAAACTCAGGCCAGATATTTGCTGCATACAAGAGTCACATCTTACCTTAAAAGATATATATAGACTCAGGGTAAAAGGATGGTCATCCATATTTCAGGCAAATGGTAATCAGAAAAAAGCAGGTGTTGCAATTCTATTCATAATTGCTAAGTCATGGAAAAAGCCCAAGTGCCCATCGATCCACGAGTGGATTAATAAATTGTGGTGTATGTTCACCGTGGAATATTACGCAGCCTTAAAGAAAGATGGAGACTTTACCTCTTTCATGTTTACATGGATGGAGCTGGAACATATTCTTCTTAGTAAAGTATCTCAAGAATGGAAGAAAAGTATCCAATGTACTCAGCCCTACTATGAAACTAATTTATGGCTTTCACATGAAAGCTATAACCCAGTTATAACCTAAGAATAGGGGTGGGTGAAAGGGAGGGGAGGGAGGGGGGAGGTGGGCAGAGGGAGGGTGATTGGTGGGATTACACCTGCGGTGCATCTTACAAGGGTACGTGTGAAATTTAGCAAACGTAGAATATAAATGTCTTAACACAATAACTAAGAAAATGCCAGGAAGGCTATGTTAACCAGTGTGATGAAAATGTGTCAAAGGGGCTATAAAACCAGTGTATGGTGGCCCCATGATCGCATTAATGTACAGAGCTATGATTTAATAATAATAAAGAAAAAAAGAAAAAAAAAAAGACCTGTCTCTCTCCAATGAAAGAAACAGTCAGACCTCTTATTCACAGCAGACAATCACCAGTCTTGATTGTTAGGTGTCAAAGGAATCACAGTAGTATTTCTTTTTTTTTCCTGTTTTTTTGAAACAGAATCTCACTATGTCACCCTCAGTAGAGTGCTATAGCCTCACAGCTCACAGCAACCTTAAACTCTTGGGCTTAAGCGATCCTCTTGCCTCAGCCTCCCAAGTAGCTGAGAACACAGGCGCCTGCCACAACACCCAGTTATTTTTTGTGTGTGTCATTGTTGTTTGGGAGGCCCAGGCTGGGTTCAAACCTGCCAGCCCCAGTGTATGTGGCTGGCGCCCTAGCTGCTAAGCTACAGGCACTGAGCCTACAGTAGTATTTCTTAATATGTGGCCTCCAGTGATCTATCAGGTGGTTTGTTCAGGTGAATTTCCTGAAATTAAATATAGTTTCAACAGAAATCCCATAAAACAGTTCTGTGCTACCAGAGCTATGTTGTTTAATTTCTCAGTTAAAGTGATGTTATGAGTCTTAGCAAACGTATTTTTACTTCATTTCTGCTACAGAGTTTACCTTGGTGGCTCAGTGAGTAGGGCGCCAGCCCCATATGCTGAGGGTGGCGGGCTCAAACCCAGCCTCAGCCAAACTACAACCAAAAAATAGCCGGGCGTTGTGGCGGGCGCCTGTAGTCCCAGCTGCTCGGGAGGCTGAGGCAAGAGAATCGCTTAAGCCCAAGAGTTAGAGGTTGCTGTGAGCCGTGTGACACCACAGCACTCTACCCGAGGGCGGTACAGTGAGACTGTCTCTACAAAAAAAAAAAAAAAAAAAAAATTTATTTCACTGTTACTATTGCCTTCCATCATGTACGAGTGGTTCAAAAAAGTTCAAAGTTTTTTGAACTTTTTTCAGGCAGTGCAAGTGTCTCAGTGGGTAGGGCGCCAGCCCCATATACAGAGAGACCAAAATCAGAGAAGCATAATTCACAATTACATTTCTTATGACAAAAACAAGTACAATTTATGTAACTGCTAAAAAGGTTCCATAATCTAAAATAAAGTTACTGGCAGTGCAAAGAAAATAGAAGGAATTATTGCAGATTCTTTTATCAGATTACAATACTACATGCTACATAATATAAATGGCAAGTGCAGAGCAATTCCCATCACGTTTCTATATTTGTAAGTAGAAATGTTGCTTTATAGGGTGTCTATCATACAGGACCTATCTGAGGAAAAAGTGCTCAGTGACTTTTTCTTCTATTTATAAATGAAAACTCACACAACAGAACTGAAGTTTTTCCATTTAGTTATTCTGTGAGCCATGCTATAGAATCAAAAAGGGTAGCAATATGTACTGCTTATAGAATTTTAGCTGTCAACACACACCCCTGTGTCTAGTCTATACCTATAGTCAATGTAGTCAACAGTGATCTAAATACAGGTGTAAATATTTGACTATGTCTTATTACAGTTGTGCTCTAGTTTTACTAATTGAGATGCATTACATTTTAGTCACAAATGACCTTCCTTTAGAGTTAGAACGATACATTTTATTGTATGCATTTAGGTAGATTACACATGTACTATCTATAAGTTTCATTTCAATATAGCAAAGCAAGTATTTTTTTTAAATGCTACTAAAAAGGAGTTTGAATCCAACAGGATTTTAAATCACTGACAGAAACTTCTTTAAGATTATTCATACAGGCTGGGTGTGGTGGCTCATGCGTAAATCCCAGCAGTCTGGGAGGCCAAGGCAGGCTAAGCTCACGAGTTCAAGATCAGATTAAGCTAGAGCAAGACCCTGTCTCTAAAAATAGCTGGGTATTGTAGCCAGTGCCTAGAATCCCAGCTACTCAGGAGGCTGAGGCAAGAGAATCACTTGAGCTCAAGAGTTGGAGGTTGCTGTGAACTCTGATGAATGGGACTCTACCAGGGGCAACAAAGTGAGACTCTGTCTCAAAAAAAAAAAAAAAAAAAAGATTATTTATGCAGATCACCAAACTTCAAAGACAGGTGCTTTCTGGAAAGGTTAAACCCATTCATGTTCCCACTTCAGTACTCATTAATAGGATTGCCTTAGAGTTGTTTAATCTTAGTCAATGATCTAAAGGCAAAAAGTTCTTGTGAGTTAATTTGCTTACAAAAATCAAACTTTTTTCAGGCGGTGCAAGTGTCTCAGTGGGTAGGGCGCCGGCCCCATATACAGAGAGTGGTGGGTTCAAACCCGGCCCCAGCCAAACTGCAACAAAAAATAGCCAGGCATTATGGCAGGCGCCTGTAGTCCCAGCTACTTGGGAGGCTAAGACAAGAGAATCGCCTAAGCCCAAGAGCTGGAGGTTGCTGTGAGCTGTGACGCTACAGCACTCTACTCAGGGTGAGAAAGCAAGACTCTCTTAAAAAGAAAAAAAAATCAAACTTTTTTCATATTTACTGGAATCTGTATTTCTATTTAAATTAACTGTTACCGGTAGGCACCTGTAGCTCAGTGGCTAGGATACAAGACACATACACGAGGAGCTGGTGGGTTCGAACCCAGCTCAGGCCTGCCAAACAATAATGACAACTACCCGGGAGTTGTAGTAGGCGCCTGTACTCCCAGCTACTTGGGAAACTGAGGCAAGAGAATTTCTCAAGCCCAAGAATTTGAGGCTGCTGTGAGCTGTAACACCACAGCACTCTACCAAAGGCGATACAGTGAGACTCTGGCTCAAAAAAAAAAAAAAAAATTAATTAATTGTTATCCATTGCCTGCTTTGGAGCATCAGTGTTTTTCATTTCTAATTAATAAGATGTTTTTCTCTACTGAGGATTTTTTGTGGTAGGGATTTAGGCATCTCTAAAGTTACTTAAATCAAGGCTAACCCCAGAGATCTGAGACTTCTTGTGATCTGAGGATACCAGCCCAGGTCACCTACAAAAAGATTCCTAGATGTAGCCGGGCGTTGTGGCGGGCGCCTGTAGTCCCGGCTGCTCGGGAGGCTGAGGCAAGAGAATCGCTTAAGCCCAGGAGTTGGAGGTTGCTGTGAGCTGTGTGAGGCCACGGCACTCTACCGAGGGCCATAAAGTGAGACTCTTGTCTCTACAAAAAAAAAAAAAAAGATTCCTAGATGGTTTTCATTGAATATTATTAAATTTTGAGGATCAGGGACAGGGACTTTGTGACATGCTTAGAACTGCACAGAATCTCAAAAATGTATGGGAACATGTGACCATAGGAAGCTCTACAATTCAAACTTTTTACCCTAGTATTTTTCTTGCTCCTTCATGGATAATCACTGAACCAGTCCCTTCCTGAAACCCAATATTTGAAATAAATTAGCATTTCTTACTTAAAAGGCATTTAAAAATTTTAAATAACTCACCTTCTCAGCAACTTTTAAGAAATCTTTGCCAGATAAAAGTATAAAAAGAAATCTACATATATAATCCATAACATTGGTACTCCAGTCGAAAGGAAAATCATTATTGGTATTATTTCATCAGACTATCTAAGCTGATGAAAAAATTTTAACTCTGTAGATTCTCGGGTCTAAACAATGTTAAGAACTCTCCTACAAAGGTTATAAAAAAATCATCAAAGTTCCCCAGCATTTTGAGAGGTCCAAGCAGGAAGACAAGCTGAGATCAGGAGTTCAATATTAGCCTGGACAACACAATGAGACCCCATCTCTACAAAAAAAAGTATAAATTACTATGTTTTAAATCTAAGAGTGTGACAAAATAAAATAAAATAAAAATTAGCTAAGCATGAAGGTGGGATATGGAGGCTGGGCACCATGTCTCACGCCTATAATGCCACACTCTGGGAAGCTGAGGAGGAAAAATCAATTGAGCTAAGGAGTTTAAGATTAGCCTATTACGGGCGGCACCTGTGGCTCAACGGAGTAGGGCGCCGGACCCATATGCCAGAGGTGGTGGGTTCAAACCCAGCCCTGGCCAAAAAAAAAAAAAAAAAAGATTAGCCTATTACCCTGGGCAAGATGGTAAGACCCCACCTCCACCAGAAAAACAAAACTTATCCTGGCATGCTGGCCCATGCCTACAGTACCAGTTACTCAGAAGGCTGAGACAAGGAGGATCACCTGAGCCCAGGAATTTGAGGTTGCTGTGAGCTATGATGATGCCTCGGCACTCTAGCTGGGGCAAAAAAAAAAAGTAATGCTCATAAATCATAAATCTTTTCAGAATTCTAGTTTTCAGTCGACTTTCCACTTTTCTAATCTAAATTTTCAATTACATATACTCTAATATCAACAAGAGATAAATTACCGCAAATGAACACGTCCATAAAACATATATTTCATTCCCATTGTCTTTTCCTCTCACCACTCCCTTCCTAAAGCCCAAATGAATGGGTAACTGGCACTAATTGTTAAGCCTATTTCAATCAATGTTTGACCAAAACCATGTTTTAAGGTAAAAATGATTATTTCTCTAAATAGATAAAAGACTTTCTTGATGGCCAAGCAGAATGGCTCACTGTTGTAATCCCAGCACTTTGGGAGGCCAAGGCAGAAGGATCACTTGAGGTCAGGAGTTGGAAACCAGTCTGGACAACATAATGAGACCCTGTCTCTACAAAATAACTTTTAAAAATTAGCCAGGTGGGGTATTCATGGCCTAACACTCCACAAGGCCAAAATGGAGGACTGCTTGAGCTCAGGAGTTCAAGACCAGACTGAGCAAGAGTGAAATGCCCCCTGTTCATCTATCTCTACTAAAAATAGGAAAATTAACCATTGTGGCAGATGCCTATTGTCCCAGCTACTCAGGAGGCTGAGGCAGGAGGATTGCTCAGGAGTTTGAAATTGCTCTGAGCTAGGACGAAGCCATGGTGCTCTAGCATGGAGAAACAGAGTAAGACTCTCTCCAAAAAAATTAGCCAGGCATGGTGATGCACAGCTGTAGCAGTAGTCCTAGCTACTTGCAAGGCTAAGGCAGGGATCACTTGAGCCCAGAAATTCAAGGCTGTAGTGAGCTATAATGGCACCACTGCATTCCAGCTTTGACAATACAGCATACAGCAAGATGCTATCACTGTCTCTCTCTCTCACACACACACACACATACACACACAAAAAAAAATACTATTATGTGCCCATAATAATTTAAAATAAAAATATGTATGTATGTGTGCATGTATGTGTGTGTATGTATGTAGATATATGTATATATAGGAGGGAGAGAGAGAGAGACTTTCTCCAGCCTTTGAAGATATAGCTACAGGAATTCTCTCCTACAGAAAGTACTTTCTGTTTTTGAACTTTTTTCTTGGGCGGCACCTGTGGCTTAGTTGATAGGGTGCCAGCCCCATATACCGAGGGTGGTGAGTTCGAACCCAGCCCCGGCCAAACTGCAACAAAAAAATAGTTGTGCATTGTGGCAGGCGCCTGTAGTCCCAGCTGCTCGGGAGGCTGAGGCAAGAGAATCACCTAAGCCCAGGAGTTGGAGGTTGCTGTGAGCTGTGACCCTATGGCACTCTACCAAGGGTGATGAAGTAAGACTGTCTCTCCAAAAAAAAAAAAAACTTTTTTCTTGACTGGGCTCAGTACCTCACACCTATAATCCTAACACTCTGGGAGGCCCAGGCAGGAGGATTGTTTGAGATCAGGAGTTTGAGACCAACTCCATCTGTACTAAAAATACAAAAACTAGCCAGGTGTTGGGTGAGTGCCTATAGTTCCAGCTACTTGTGAACTATGATGCCACGGCACTCTACCCAGGGACGACAGAGTGAGACTCTGTCTCAAAACAAAACAACAAAAAAAAAATTTTTATTTCTTTTTCTTTTTTTTTCTTTTTTGAGATAGCATCTTGCTCTGTTGCCCACATTAGAGTACAGAGGCATCATCCTAGCTTATTACAACCTGAAACTCCTGGGCACGAGTTATCATCCTGCCTAGCTCACACTACGGGTGCATGCCACCACACCTAGGCTAGTCTCAAACTCTTGGCCTCAAGCAATCCTCTCACCATAGCCTCCCCAAGTGCTGGTATTACAGGTATGAGCCTTTAAACTTTTCACTTTAAACGTTTTTGTTTATTAAAAAAAAAAAAATAGAAAAATTACCCAACATGTAACTGTACAGTTGGAAAACAAACACCTACTGCAAAACAAACCACTGTCCAGGTCAAAATGCCTATATCTCAGCAGACTCCTTAGCTTTTTCTCCCAGACAGCAACCCCTTCCCTCTACCTAACATCCCACCCACAAGCTGACTTACTTGGTAAACTCTTTTTTGTTTTTAATCATGTTAGGCAGCAGCACAGGAGTAAAGCAATATCCAAATAATTCTAGCTAATTGGATACATTTTTATACCCATCATCCAAATACATATTTTAGACAAAAGCCCCATTGTCTGGATGACAGCTTTTGTGTCTCTCTCATACCAGTGATGATAAGTCCAACAGACAAATCTTCCTTCCAGAAATGGTATCCAATCAATACTGGCTCTTATTTACAAGTGACATCATGACAATCAGGAATGACTGTTTGTGTAGCAAAGGATACCCGCATGTAACTGCAGTGAGAGTGAGTCATTAGCCGAATTATACAAGTGTGTGGTGATGCTGGTGAGTAACTAACCAACAGCCCTCACATCTAGGAACTGAACCAGTGCCAGAAAGCCATCTGGATGGCAAACAGTAACATGAGAAGAATTTTAAATAGCTTACAGCTGTAGAAAAAGCACTATTCCAGGCTCTAAAATCTTTTGGTTATTTCTGTCTACAGTCATTTTGAAAATAAGTTATAATACATAAAAATTAAAAGAGCATCCTATAAAGCTGGCATTTCTCCCAAGCCATTTCAGGATTACTCCTTTGCACACTGGTTTAAGTTCAGTATGTACAAGTATTTATCATTTGTTCGTTTTAAACCTTTTCCTTGGAGGCCAATTTTCTTCCCTATCCAGCCATGAACTACAAAATGCTTCTGTGTGTAGCTTTTATTTCTCCCTTACTACTGAAAGTAAAAGGACTAAAAAAAAAAAAAAAAAAAAATTGCCAAGTCTTTCACTGCCAATTGCCTCTAGAGGACACAGTAAGCCAGAAGCAAGCTAATGGTATCGTCTCAGTGGTATGCCTTAACCAAGAAGAAAGGAAAACCACAGAAGGACAAAGAGGAGCAATGATTGGAATTCATGTTAATGAATATTTAGCAAGCCCTCATTCTGTTTAAGATACCGTATCACACACTTGATTGGGGGATGAGGGGATTACAAAAATAAAACATGGACCAGTTTGCATCCCAGTCTGTACCAGATCTGTACTTAGATCTGCTGAGAGAGACAAGTGGGAGGCAGGTCTGTTCTGTTTCTTTCAGATGGTGCTCATTCTTCCACTTCTGAAGGGAATAAAACACAGAGACACTAAAGAATTCTTGGAATCATTTCATAATTCAGCTTTTACAAAGCATGTTCGCTGTCAAATTTCTTGTCACGTTTCAATTAGAAAAAGCTTTTTAAATATTAACCTGTAAATTTTAATTATTAAAGTTTGTAAGCATTTTACAATCTTATAAAAAAAAAACACAGGAACACTAAAGACTTCGATGTCTGGTGCAGTGTTTTCTACAACTTCACAGGGCCTCGACTATAACAGATGAGGATGAAAGTCTGGGAAAGGGAAAATAGCTGCCTGAACTTTTCAAGGGATGGCAAGGTGTGGGGATCAGGGTACCTCACCAATACAGTGGAGGCAGCACCACAGTATCGCTGTTATGAAACCCCCTCATTGCATCACTGCCCCATCCTATAACCTGCACACAATGGAATGAGCTTTGGACGTATAACAAATGAAATCATGTCACTAAATCTAGGAGCCCAAGACATCTGAAATCTTTATCTGTTTATGCTTTAAATTCAGCTTTTGGATACTGAATTTATAACATTTCTCTATACACAATATTTAGTTTCAAAAACCTCAATTACAGCATTCAGATTAGTTTTTTTTTACTCCACACATATACAAATACACCATACACACCCACACATACAAAACACACACACCACTTCAAGAAACACACCCTTACCACACACACACCTAAATACAGATTATTTTTTCACTTTCCTCTTAATTCTTTTTTTTTTTTTTGAGACAAGAGTCTCTCTATGTTGCCCTCAATAGAGTGCTGTGGCATCACAGCTGACAGCAGCCTCTAATTCTTGGGCTCTAGTGATCCTCTTGCCTCAGCCTCCCAAGTAGTTAAGACTACAGGCGCCTGCCACAATGCCTGGCTATTTTTTTTTTGTTGTAGTTGTCGTTGTTTAGCAGGTCTGGGCCAGGTTTGAACCGCCAGACCCCGTGTATGTGGCCGGCGCCCAAACCACTGAGCTATGGATGCTGAGCCTCTCCTCTTCTTTTTCTTTTTCTTTTTTTTGGGAGACAGAGCCTCAAGCTGTCGCCCTGGGTAGAGTACCATGGCATCACAGCTCACAGCAACCTCCAACTCCTGAGTTCAAATGATTCTCCTGCCTCCGCCTCCCAAGTAGCTGGGACTACAGGCGCCCGCCACAATACCTGGCTATTTTTTACTTACAGCCGTCATTGTTGTTGGGCGGGCCCAGGCTGGACTGGAACCTGCCAGTTCAGGTATATGTACCTGGTACCTTAGCTACTTGCAAGCCTCTCCTCTTAATTCTTAACACACCATTTCAAATGCTGCTTTGTTATGGAACAGGATTTTCGTTTTACCAATTTATACCCACCCACATTGCTTACTTTCACAAATAAATTTTTGACTAAGGACAAAAAGCTGAAAAATGACATTCATATCCATTTCACCACTACTACAACACCAAAGTAATTAAAAATAGATATCCTGAGTGAATGCAGCTATTAAAACAAACCTACACTTTTTCTAGGCTTTATATTTTAACTAATAGCAACTGTTGAAGGCCCATTTGACTTTACTTTTCAATGCTAAAACTGACACTATCTGGAAACTGTGGAAATATTCTCAAGGGATTAAAATGTATTGGATATACCAAATGTAGACTATAAATGTCTGAACACAATAACTAAGAAAAAAATGGCTCGGCGCCTGTGGCTCAAGCCACTAAGGCGCCAGCCACATACACTGAGCTGGCAGGTTCGAATCCAGCCTGGGGCCTGCCAAACAATAATGACAGCTGCAACCAAAAAATAGCTGGGCATTGTTGCGGGCACCTGTAGTCCCAGCTACTTGGGAGGCGGAGGCAGGAGAATCGCTTGAGCCCAGGAGTTGGAGGTTGCTGTGAGCTATGATGTCACAGCACTCTACCCAGGGAGACAGCTTGAGGCTCTGCCTCAAAAAATAAATAAATAAATAAATAAAATGAAATAACTAAGAAAATGCCATGAAGGCTATATTAACCAGTTCGATGAAAATATTTCAAACTGTATATAAACCAGCTCATTGTACCTCATGATTGCATTATTGTACACAGCTATGATTTAATTTAAAAAATTAAATTAAATTAAAAAAATGTATTGGATAAAATGTTAGCAATGAAAGGAAGCTTTAAGAATCTAAGTAATCTGGGCGGCACCTGTGGCTCAGTAGGTAGGGCCCCAGCCCCATATACCAAAGGTGGTGGATTCTAACCCGGCCCCAGCCAAACTGCAACAAAAAAATAGCCGGCGTTCTGGCAGGCACGTGTAGTCCCAGCTACTTGGAGATTGAGGCAAGAGAATCGCCTAAGCCCAGGAGTTAGAGGTTGCTGTGAGCTGTGACGCCATACCACTCTACCAAAGGCAACATAGTAAAACTCTGTCTCAAAAAAAAAAAAGAAAGAGAAACATGCAATTACATGATAAATAGCTCTGTTGTCATGACCTGTGGTGATTGTAAAACACTGTCCCAAAATTCTTTTACATTTCTCCCATAGAGGGGGGGAGTAGTATGTTTCCTCTCCTTAAATCTGGACTCTGTGACTTCTTGCCCAATTGAATACAGCAGAGGTGAAGCTCTGCCAATTTCCAGGCCCAGGTTTAAGAAGCTGCAGCTTCCGTCTGCTACTCTTAAGAAAACTGTGAGATGCTTACTCTTAGAAGGTACCCATCATGCAGTCAGACAGCTCAGAACAAAGAAGAGGCCATGGGTAGGTGTATTGACCAACCCCAGCTTACTATCAGCACCAAGAGCCAGACTTCTGAGTGACGAAGTCTGCAATAACCCCAACCCTTAGAATTCAAGTTTCTCCACTTGAGAAAGAAAAGTTGAGCCAAAGAAAAGTTGACTGTGCTGTAGGCCATCCAAATTTCTGACCACAGAGCCAGGGAAAATAAGATCCATGCTTTACACCAATAACTTTTGGGGTGGTTTGTTACAGCAAAAGATAAATGCAGCGTTAAAAATTAGACTGAGATCAAATATACAATTTACTATAGTCAGGAATTCATTTGTATCTTAAAAACATGTGTATGTAGATAACACCATCTTCCTATGTACAGAGAGGGTTCAAAAAAAAGTGTACAAATTCTAAGAAAGGAAAAATCTGTATTAAAATTGCAATACTCAATATACACTGATAATGTTTGTTATCTTGTATTTTGTATCTTATATCTCTTGTAATTGCAGAAGTCAAACATGACTTGAGTATTACAATTTTAATACAGGTTTTTCCTTTCTTAAAATGTGTATACTTTTGGGCGGCGCCTGTGGCTCAGCGGGTAGGGCGCCGGTCCCATATGCCGGAGGTGGCAGGTTCAAACCCAGCCCCGGCCAAATTAAAAAAAAAAAAAAAAAATGTGTATACTTTTTTTGGTACACTCTGTATAAATACACACACACACATAGTAGAACCTCTGTAAGTTGACCACCCAACTTAACAAACTGGTCACCATTAGGAACTAGGCCTATTGTACTGATACACACATGCGGTGCGTGTCCCATCTGTGAAAATCAGATCAACTTAAAGAAGTAGTCAATGTCAGGAGGTGGTCAAATATGGAGGTTCTATTGTATACATATCTGTAAACTAAAGACATTTTTCTTTTTCTTTTTTTTGAGACAAAGTCTCACTTTGTCACCCTCAGTAGAGTGCTGCAGCATCACAGCTCACGGCAACCTCAAACTCTTGGGTTCAAGTGATCCTCTTGTTTCAGCCTCCCAAGCAGCTGGGACTATAGATGCCTGTCACAACACCAGGCTTTTTTTTGTTGTTGTTGCAGTTGTCATTGCTGTTTTAGCTGGCAGGGGCCAGGTTCAAATCAGCAATCTTTGGTATATGGGGCTGGGGCCCTACCCACTGAGCCACAGGTGTCGCCCTTTTTTTTTTAAATAGAGTCTCACTCTGTTGTCTGGGTCAGAACACTTGGTGTTAGCCTTGCTCAAAGAAACTCAAACTCCTGGGTTCAAGCAATCCATCTGCTTCAGCCTACCAAGTAGCTAGGAGTTCAGGCAAGACTTTTTTTTTTTTTTTTTTTTTTTTTTTTTTTGAGACAGAGTGTCAAGCTATCACCCTGGGTAGAGTGCCATGGTATCACAGTCACAGCAACCTCCAACTCCTGGGCTTAAGTGATTCTCTTGCCTCAGCCTCCCAAGTAGCTGGGACTACAGGTGTCTGCCACAGACACCTGTAGTGTCTATAAAAATAGTGGCTATTTTTTGGTTGTAGTTGTCATTGTTTGACAGCCCCAGGCTGGATTCGAACCTGGTGTATGTGACTGGCGCCTTAGCCGCCTGAGCTACAGGCACCACCCTAGGCAAGACATTTCTTACAAGAAAAATTTCTTCTGACACTCACATATACATATAACTTCAGTATATCATCAGCAAACAACTTTGATCACAATCACTCAGACCAAAATTCTACTGAAATTTTGGGGGCGTCTGTGGCTCAAAGGGGTAGGGCGCCGGCCCCATATGCCGGAGGTGGCGGGTTCAAACCCAGCCCAGGCCAAAAAAAACTGCAAAAAATAAAAAAATTCTACTTAAATTTAAACAGAATTAAGAATTTATTTCCTTATTTATTTATTTTATTTAGTTTTTTAGAGAGAGTCTCATTTTATCGCCCTCGGTAGAGTGCTGTAGCGTCACAACTCATAGCAACCCCCAGCTCCTGGGCTTAGGCGATTCTCTTGCCTCAGCCTTCCAAGTAGCTGAAACTATAGGCGCCTGCCACAACGCCTGGCTAATTTTTTTTTTTTGGTTGCAGTTTGGTCAGGGCTGGGTTCGAACCCGCCATGCTCAGTATATGGGGCTGGCGCCCTACTCACTGAGCCACAGGCGCCGCCCCAGAATCGAGAATTTAAAATAAAAACTAAAATTATTATTTTGTAGAATAAGAAAAAAATTAAATTACTTTAATTAAATTACTTTAATTTAAAATTAAATTACTTTAATCTCTTTTTTTTTTTTTTTTTTAAGACAGAGTCTCACTTTGTCTCCCCCATAGAGTGCTATGGCATCACAGCTCACAGCAACCTTCAACTCTTGGGCTCAAGCAATTCTCTTGCCTCAACCTCCCAAGTAGCTGGGACTACAGGCACGTGACACACAACACCTAGAGTTTTTCAATTTGTAGAGACAGGGTCTTGCTCAGGCTGGTCTCAAACCTGCAAGCTTAGGCAATCCACCCACCTCAGTCTCCCAAGTGCTATGATAACAGGCATGAGCCACCACACCCAGCCCACTTTAATCTTTAGTGTTATCATTTCCAAAGAAAAAGGCAGAATGGGTTCAATAAATTTTAAAAATTGTATCTTCATATAAAAATTCAACTCCATTGGGCAGCACCTGTGGCTCAGTGGGTAGGGCGCTGATCCCATATACAGGGATGGCTGATTAGAACCCGGTCCTGGCCAAATTGCAACATAAATAAATAAATAAATAAATAAAATTCAACTCCATCACTCAACTTTGTTCTGTATCAAACTTCAGTTATAAAAACTATCAAGACAATTTCCTTGAATTCATAATGCTAACACCATATAAATTTATGAATAAATTGATGCCAACTTTCTTGTTTTTAAGCATACCTGTATTTAAAATTCTATTAAAATGTAGAATAAACAAGTTCTCAACTTAACATTTCAAAAGTAACTAATACCATAGTAACATATTTATAACTTCGTACTAGCACATAAACTCAGAATTACTTCATCTCACATAATAACCTTCCAAGTGCTGCTGTAAGACTATGAGGTAGTTTACACCCAGAACTTGAGTAAAGCTACAGAGCAGACAATGATTAAAACTACCTTTAACATCTCCTATTCCCTCAAAACTGAGTTGAAACAAGGTAATTGGAAAAACAACAGAGACACTTTGTGCCTTTTTCATTTAATTACTAAGAAAAAGGATATATGTGTTATAAATCTTCTCAGTATACATCTCTATACCTTAGAAATTGAGATCTACAGAAATAAGATGATTGTACAAAGGTCACTGTAATAGAGAATGCTTTTCATTCTCCAGTTATGGGATTGTGGCTGGGTACTTGGTAGACTACACATTTCAATTTCCTGTGCAATTAGCAGTTCTCTCCAATGGAATGTTGAGTGGAAAGGACCTGGCCCAGTTATGGTCAGGGCTTTTAAGAAAGCTGGTGTGGCGCTTACACCTCCTCTTTCCTCTTCCACTGGTCAAAGGGAATAACAGAGTCACAAGACGGCAGAAATTACTTGGAAAAGAACCACCCACCATTGAGGACCATACACCTTAACTGCTCTTAAGAGTGAGAAATAAATGCCTATTGTGTCTGACCCATTATTTTCAATCTGTTACAGCAATTTAGGCTTTACTAATTTAATTAAATACAGTCTTAGGTAGCAGTAAGGCCATGAGCAAAATGCACACATCCTCCCTCAGTAAAAGTCAGCCCAATATTGATGTGTTTTCCTTATCACCCTTCTACATCTAAACAAAATTAACCAACTATAAAAGGGGGAAGGTAAAATTGATGAGACAACCATTATGACCCCGGCAAATCATTCACTTCTGCTGCAACTCAAAGGCAGTCATCTTTTTTCACTAAGTGGCACAGCATATTTTCAAATTCCCTGGTAGAAATGGGCAAATTCACAGCCCTTGTTCTCCTCTTACCCCTTTCTGACTAGAATTACCGTATTTTCACAAACAACTGCAGGGGTACAAAGCATGGAAATTAAGGCAGATAAAGCCAAGATGGTGATATTTTAAAAGAGATTTTCAGGGCCAGGCACAGTGGCTCATGCCTGAAATCCTACCACTCTGGGAGGCCAACGTGCATGGATAGCCTGAGCTCAGGCGTTCAAGGCCAGCCTAAGCAAAGCAAGACCCCGTTTCTAAAAAAATAGCCAGGCATTGTGGTGGGCGCCTGTAGTCCCAGCTCCTTGGGAGACTGAGACAAGAGGATCACTTAAGCCCAAGAGTTTGAGGTTGCTGTGAGCTATGACATTAAAGACCCGGCCCCATGTACCAGGGGTGGTGGTTCCAACCCAGCCCAGACCTGCTTAACAAAAAAAAAGAAAAAGAGAAATTTAAAGGAAGAGAGGAAATTAGCTAGGCATCCAAAGAAAGAACATATGCAGAGACCTGAGAAGCAATAAGCATTTGATAAATTCAAAGAATTTTTTTTTTTTAAGACAGAGTCTTACTATGTCACCCTGGGTAAAGTGCTGTCGCATCACAGCTCACAGCAACCTCAAGCTCTTGGGCTTAAGAGATTCTTCTGACTCAGCCTCCCAAGTAGCTGGGACTACAGGTGCCTGCCACAATGCCTGGCCATTTTTTGTTTGGCAAGCCTGGGCTGGGTTCAAACCCGCCAGCTCTGGTGTATGTAGCTGGTGACCTAGCTGCTGAGCTACAGATGCCAAGCCTCAAAGGAAATATTAAGAATAAAAGGAGGCAGAGAACAAAGGCATAAAGTCCCAGCTACTCAGAAGGCTGCACCAGGAAGATCACCTGACCCCAGGCATTTGACATTTGAGGTTGCAGTGAACTATGATGAGGCCACTGCTCTGTGGGGGGCGGGGAGGGTCAGAGTGAGAACATGTCAAAAAAAGGGAAGAAGTGGAGGGCAAACGGAGGGGAAGGGGGAGGAGAAGGGAAGGAAAGGGAAAGGAATGTTTAAAATTAGGCTGGTGCTCACTCTTTGTTCCCAGGTTCCTTTACCATTTTAAAGAAACAAGTCTCTCTTGGGTACACAGAAGCAGGACAAAGACAGCTTTGGAGACTTCTCACAAAAATAACATATCTGTAGCCATGAGAGGCATATAATAGTGACTACTTATTAATAATTCTTAAAACTTTAAATACAGGCTCGGCGCCTGTGGCTCAAGCCGCTAAGGCGCCAGCCACATACCCCTGAGCTGGCAGGTACGAATCCAGCCCAGGCCCACCAAACAACAATGATGGCTGCAACAAAAAATAGCCGGGCGTTGTGGCAGGTGCCTATAGTCCCAGCTACTTGGGAGGTGGAGGCAGGAGAATTGCTTGAGCCTAGGAGTTGGAGGTTACTGTGAGCTGTGATGCCACAGCACTGTCCCCCAGGGGGACAGCTTGAGGATCTGTCTCAAAAAAAAAAAAAAACTTTAAATACAAAATTTAGATCCTATTTTTGCTTTAGCAGCACATTAAATTTGGAACAATACAGAGAAGATTGGCATGGTCCTGGTGCAAGGATGACACTCAAATTCATGAAGGACATCATAGTTTTAAAAAAGAAAAAGAAGAGCGGTGGCCCCATATACCAAGTGGGTAGGGCACAGGCCCCATATACCAAGGGTGGTGGGTTCAAACCCAGCCCCAGCCAAACTGCAAAAAAAAAATATCCAGGCGTTGTGGTGGGCACCTGTAGTCCCAGCTACTCAGGAGGCTGAGGCAAGAGAATTGCCTAACCCCAGGAGCTGGAGGTTGCTGTGAGCTGTGACGCTTACAGCACTCTGCCGAAGGCAATAAAATGAGACTCTGTCTCTATAAAAAAATAAAAAGAAAAAGAAAATTTGGGGCAGCGCTTGTGGCTCAAAGGAGTAGGGCACCAGCCCCATATGACCAGCCCGGCCGAAAACTGCAAAAAAAAACAAAAGAAAAGAAAAAGAAAATTTGTCTGGATGTGGTTGCTAATGCCCATTATCCTAGCGCTCTGGAAGGCTAACAACAGGAGGGGTACTTGAGGTCAGAAGTTGGAAGAGCAACATAGCGAGACTCCGTCTCTACAAAAAATAGAAAAATTAGGCAGGTATGGCATGTGCTATTGCCCCAGCTACTCGGGAAGCTGATGTAGGAGGACTGCTTAAGCCAAGAAGTTTGAGAATGCAATGAGCTACAATGACACCACTAAATTCTAGCTGGAGCAACAGAGCAAAGTTCTGTCTCAAATAAATAAATAAATAATTTGGACACTATCTAGAAATAACATAGGTGATTTCTAATTAAATTTTAAATATAATAAATTTCATAAAATTTACATAAAATGTACTCTGTATTATGCATAAAACTAGTAACAATAAACAAAACTGTATTTAACAATATATGTGACTATTTAAACATACTCATATATTAAAAAAACTATATTGACATCAACAAGGCAGCTATTGGGCGGCGTCTGTGGCTCAGTGAGTAGGGCGCCGGCCCCATATGCCGAGGGTGGCGGGTTCAAACTCAGCCCCGGCCAAACTGCAACAAAAAAATAGCTGGACATTGTGGCGGGCGCCTGTAGTCCCAGCTGCTCGGGAGGCTGAGGCAGGAGAATCGTGTAAGCCCAAGAGTTAGAGGTTGCTGTGAGCCGTGTGACGCCACGACACTCTACCGAGGGCGGTACAGTGAGACTCTGTCTCTACAAAAAAAAAAAAAAAAAAAAACAAGGCAGCTATTTATATTGCCCTTTATGTACTACTTCCTCTATCATGTGGCAGTCAAAAGCTAAGATGCTTGTAGAAAAGAAAACAGTTTTGAAAGGTCGTGCTATGCAGACAGCTAGAATTTCATTCACAATATCCTCACTGTTATGAACTAAAGTAAAATCTTAACCCCCACCCAGCTGAATGAATGAACCTAAAGCTGAGTAGTTCGCTGTAAGAATGGAAGTCAGACATGCCTCCTCAAGCCACCTCCCTTCCGGAGGTAGCCTTTGTAACACCTTAACAAGCTTAAACCACACCTGTGGTTCATCAATTTACTTAACAGATAACTTGAGTTTGGGTACACCTTGGCTAGACTCTGATTAACAGACTTCCTTAACTTAAAACATTCCATGGCTTTCCACCGGTTCTCAACCTGTGGGTTGTGACCCACAGGAACTGTATTAAAGAGCCACAGCATTAGGAAGGTTGAGAACCACTGCTTTAGACAAAGCTTCATTTCTTTAACCAATTACAAATCAAAGAATCTTTAAACCCACCTATAACCTATAATGCCCTGCTTTCAGATGTTCTGCCTTTTGGGGCCAAAACCAAACCTTACACGTACTGATTTGTGACTTTATGTATAACTCCTGTCACCCTGAAATGTGTAAAACCAAGCTGTAACCCAACCATGGCAAGATCACTTGCTCAAGGTTTCTTGGGAGTGGCTCTTGGGGGCCATGGTCACAGATTCAGCTCAGAAATGAACCTCTTAAATTATTTTACAGAGTTTGGGTTCTTTTCCATTTACACTATCTATGGCAGACCATATGACAATTTGACCACAGTTATTTTCTGAATAAAAGCAAAATGTCTATGTACATCATTTCATACTCGTAGGAGTATAAACACTAGGCACTCAACAATATCATCTTTATGAACGTTTTTCTAACTGCGTAATCATCCATACATATTAAGAAAAAAGAACCCTGAGGCAAAGACAAAGAACCAACTGAAGGAAGAGGAACTAGCAAACACTAGATGGCAAGTTTAAACAAGTGACTGTTTATTTTCAGCATGTTATTCAGATAACTTGATGAGGAGCTTCTAAGTAAACCTTTTCAAGTTAAAACATACCATTTACCAAGTAAAAGGCTTAATTACAATACTGAAGAAAGTAAGACAACCCTTCGAAATTTCTGTATCTTTTTTTTTTTTTTTTTTTTTTTTGAGACAGAGCCTCAAGCTGTTGCCCTGGGTTGGGAGCCTTGGCATCACAGCTCACAGCAACCTCCAATTCCTGGGCTTACGCGCTTTTCTTGTCTCAGTCTCCAAGTAGCTAGGACTACATGCGTCCACCACAACACCCGGCTACATTTTAGTTGTAGTTTGTCATTGTTGTTTGGCAGGCCTGGGCTGGATTTGAATCCACCAGCTCTGGTGGTATGTGGCTGGCGCCTTAGCCGCTTGAGCTACAGGCACTGAGCCCAAAATTTCTGTATCTTTTTTTTTTTTATTGTTAAATCATAGCTGTGTACATTAGTGCATTTCTGTATCTTAATGACAACTGCAAACAAGGTATAAATCTTCAAAAACCTCTCTCTCCTTAGCAGCTATAATCTAATCCTATCACTTAATGTTTAATTGGCTTATCACCCATGTGAGTAGCAATATACTTTACCCTTACACAGGTAGCAAAAAAATAAGTCAACACTAAGGTGAAAATTTTCCCAGCTCCTTATAAAATTTCCCAACTCAAAATTAGTAAGTGTATTCTTTAAAAAAAAAAAAAAAAATCAATCTAGCTCATTTAATCATGTCCTACCTTGCAAAATAAAAACTCATGACTACTATTCAAAACACAGCTTTCTCCTGAGCTCCTGAAGCTACTTCATCTGTCACAGCCAAGTTACATAGACACCTTATGTTTATGGCAAAGTATACCTTTTAAGACCTTTTTTTTTTGAGACAGGGTCTCGGGTGGTGCCTGTGGCTCAGTCAGTAGGGTGCCGGCCCCATATACCAATGGTGGCGGGTTCAAACCCAGCCCCAGCTTAACTGCAAAAAAAAAGATTCACTCGAGACAGGGTCTCACTATGTAACCCTCGGTAGAGTGCTATGACATCACAGCTCACAGCAACCTCTAACTCTTGGGCTGAAGCGATTCTCTTGCCTCAGCCACCCAAGTAGCTGGGACTACAGGCACCTGCCACAATGCCCAGCTATTTTTTTTTTGTTGCAGTTGTCATTATTGTTTACCTGGTCGGGACCAGGTCAGAACCCGCGTACCTCCATGTATGTGGCTGGCACCCTAACTACTGAGCTGAACCTTTAAGATTTATGTTTAAGGGCAGCACAGTAAGTAGGGCGCTGGCCCCATATACCGAGAGTGGCAGGCTTGAACCCGGCCCTGGCCAAACTGCAACAAAAAAATAGCTGGGCGTTGTGGCGGGCACCTGTAGTCCCAGCTACTCGGGAGGCTCAGGCAAGAGAATTGCCTAAGTCCAGGAGTTGGAGGTTACTGTGAGGCTGTGAGCTGTGATGACACAGCACTCTACCAATGATGCCAGAATGAGATTCTTTCTTTTCTTTTTTTTAAACAGACAGAGTCTCATTTTTTGTCACCCTTGGTTCAGAGTGCCGTATCGTCACAGATCACAGCAACCTCCAGCTCTTGGGCTTAAGTGATTCTCTTGCCTCAGCCTCCCGAGTAGCTGGGACTACAGGCACTGCCACAACACCTGGCTATTTTTTTGTTGCAGTTTGGCCAGGGCCGGGTTTGAGCCCACCACCCTCCATATATGGGGCCGGCGCCCTACTCACCGAGCCATAAAGCGCCACCTGAGACTCTCTCTCAATAAAAAAAAAAAAAAAAACATTTATTTTTAAGCCCCCAGAATTTTTTCTTTTTTTGAAACAGAGTCCCATTTATGTCCCCCTTGGTAGAGTGCTGTGATGCCACAGCTCACAGCAACCTCAAACTCTTGGGTTTAAGCGATCCCCTGGCCTCAGCCTCCCAAGTAGCTGGGACTACAGGCGCCTACCATAACACCTGGCTATTTTTTGTTTGTAGTTGTCATTGTTTGGCAGGCCAGGGCTGGGTTCAAACCCGCCAGCTCCGTTGTATGTGGCTGACGCTCTCTCTAGTCGCTGAACTACAGGCGCCAAGCCTAAGGCCCCAGAATTTTAACTCCTGTGAAAATGTTTCACTAAAATTTGACTAGAAGACAACTTTACCAGTTCTGACATCCTTGCAGCAGAGCATAAGGATTTGTGTTGCTTCTACAACTATGAGAAAACAGTCTATGATAAACATTCTTTTAAGGAAATGTTCTTAAAACATTCTCTCACCTTTTCTCTTCCATGAGAAAGACCCACTTCCAACTCTCTTTGGAAGTGCTCTAAACTTTCCCTTTGTTCTTCGTAAATAAAATTTCTCTTTGTAACACTGAAAATAAAATTTTAAAAATAAAAATATATAAAAAGAAAATTTAGAAGGGTGGCACCTGTAGCTCAGTGGGTAGGGCATCAGCAATATACACCCAGGCTGACGGGTTCAAACCAGCCTGGGCCAGCTAAACAGCAGTGACAACTGTAACAACAACAAAAAAAAAAAAAAAAAAAAAATAATCGCCAAGCATTGTGGCAGGCGCCTGTAGTCCCAGCTACTTGGGAGACTGAGGCAAAAGAATTGCTGAAGCCTAAGAGTTTGAAGTTGCTGTGCTCTGTCTCAAAAAAAAAAAAAAAATAGGCGGCACCTATGGCTCAACAGAGTAGGGTGCCAGCCCCATATGCCAGAGGTGGCGGGTTCAAACCCAGCCCTGGCCAAAAACTGTAAAAAAAAAAAAAAATTTTTAGAAAAAGGAAAATAAAAACCATTCCACTGCTCAAAACCACAGTATACTATATAACCAAATCCAGGTGAGGCTGTGGAGAAACTGGAACCCTTCTTTATTGATGAAAGGAATGTAAAATGGTATAAGCCTGTCAAAGACAGTACGACTGTTCCTCAAAAAATTAAAGCAGGCAATGCCCGTAGTCCAGTCGGTAGGTCGCCAGCCACATACACTGAGGCTGGCAGGTTCAAACCCAGCCCAGGCCAGCTAAAACAATGACAACTCCAAAACAAAAAGAAAAAAAATAGCTGCATGTTGTGGCGGGCGCCTGTAGTCCCAGCTACTTGGGATGCTGAGGCAAGGGCATCGCTTAAGCCCAAGAGTTTGAGGTTGCTGTGAGCCGTGACGCTACAGCACTCTACCCAGGGCGACAGCTTAAGACCCTGTCTCAAAAAAAAAAAAGAAAGAAAATTAAAGCAAATTATCCAACAATCCCACTTCCCGGTATATAGCTGAGAAGAATTAAAAGCAGGAATTCAAACAGATTTGTACACTAGTGTTCACAGGAGCACTGTCCACAAATCCAAAAGGTGGAAATAGTACAAGCATAACCGTCAACAAATGAATGGATAAACAAAATGTGGTATGTACATATAAAAGAGTATTATTTAGCCTTTAAAAGGGATAAAATTCTCGTACAAGCTACAACATAGATGACTCTTAAAAACATTATGCCAAGTGAAATATGTCAGAAGCAAATGGACAAATATTATATGATTCCACTCATACACGGCACCAGTAGGAGAAAAGTCAAATTCATGGAGACAGAAAATAAAATAGTTGTTGCCAGGGCGGCGCCTGTGGCTCAGTCGGTAAGGCGCCGGCCCCATATACCGAGGGTGGCGGGTTCAAACCCGGCCCCGGCCAAACTGCAACCAAAAAATAGCCGGGCGTTGTGGCGGGCGCCTGTAGTCCCAGCTACTCGGGGGGCTGAGGTAAGAGAATCGCTGAAGCCCAGGAGTTGGAGGTTGCTGTGAGCTGTGTGAGGCCACGGCACTCTACCAAGGGCCATAAAGTGAGACTCTGTCTCTACAAAAAAAAAAAAAATAGTTGTTGCCAGATACTAGATAGAGGGGACAATGGCAATTTATTTAATGGGTATAGAGTTTTGGTTTGGGACAATGAAAATATTCTGGAGATGAGTAGTAGTGATGTACTTAATGCCACTGAACTGTACACTTAAAAATGTTAAAAATGGGCTCTGCACCTGTAGTTCAGTGGTTAGAATGCCGGCCACATACACAAAGGCTGGTGTTTCAAATCCAGCCCGGGGCCTGCTAAACAACAATGACAACTACAACAAAAAAATAGCCGGGCGTGGGCGGCACCTGTGGCTCAGTGAGTAGGGTGCCGGCCCCATATACTGAGGGTGGCAGGTTCAAACCTGGCCCCAGCCAAACTGCAACAAAAAATAGCCGGGCATTGTGATGGGTGCCTGTAGTCCCAGCTACTTGAGAGGCTGAGGCAAGAGAGTTGACTAAGCCCAAGAGCTGGAGGTTGCTGTGAGCTGTGATGCCACAGCTCTCTACCGAGGGTGACAAAGTGAGACTCTGTTTCTAATAAAAATAAATAAATAAAATAAGTAAATAAATAAATAGCCTGGCATTGTGGTGGGCACCTGTAATCCCAGCTACTTGGGAAGCTGAAGCAAGAGAATCACTTAAACCCAAGACGTTGAGGTTCTGTGAGCTGTGATGCCCCAGCACTCTACCGAGGGCGACGTAAACTCTGCCTCAAAAAAAAAATGTTTAAAATGGTAAACTTCACATAATTTTACCACAATTTTTTTAAAAACCCAAATCCAAATAAATTCATCTTAACCATATAGGCACACTGTGCCTCCAACTCACCTTTCCCTACTCTTCCTACCTCCCTGTGGTATTCAAAAATCTGTTTTGGGCGGGGTAAGGTGGCTCGCACCTGTAATCCTAGCACTCTGGAAGGCCCAGGCAGGTGGACTGCTTGAGCTCACAGGTTTGAGACCAGCCTGAGCAAGAGTTAAGACCCCATCTCTACTAAAAATAGAAAAACTGAGGCAAGAGGATCGCTTGAGCCCAAGACTTTGAGATTGCTGTGAGCTATGACATCACAGCACTCTACCCAGGGTGACGGCTTGAGACTATTAAAAAAAAAATCTATTTTATTTATACTCTCTTCTCTTATCACCTCAGAAACTTCAAACACCCAGCCTCATACTTCTTTAGCCACAAGTTATACCTCTCAGCTGTAGCCTTGCCTTTCACTCCCTTTATATCTTCACTCCTGATCTTCATTCCCATCACCACCCTGAAGAAAACCCAAAGGCCTGACTTTCTACCACCTTCACAATGTTGATGTCATCTCTGACTACCACCCTCCTCACTCCAATCCAGCCACAGTGGCCCTCATACTGCTCTTAGAACATAAGCACAATCAGGCCTCAGATACTCTATATTTAAGTTCCTTCAGTCTAGAACAGTGGTTCTCAACCTTCCTAATGCCGCAACCCTTTAATACAGTTCCTGTGGGCAACCCATAGGTTGAGAACTGCTGGACTACAATGTTCCACTACCTCCAATCCACATAGCCTACTCCCTTACCTCATTTAGAGCTCAAATGTCACCTAATTAGAGAGAGCTTTCTTAACCACACCTTATAAAATGATAAATCTGCCCTTACCATCAATGTCTACCTTTCCCGAATATATTTCCATCTCTTACTAACAACTGTAAACAAGGTACAAACCTTACAAATAGCACTCACCACCACCCGATATACATATAGTCAACCCTTTATATCTGTGGGTTCCATATCCATGGAACCAACCAATTATGAATCAAAAAAATTGGGGGGGTTCAATCTATACTAAACATCTACTGACTTTTTTTCTCGTCATTATTCTCTAAACAATACAATAATGATTTACATGGCATTTACATTACATTAAGTATTATAAATAATCTAGACATGATTCAAAGTATATGAGACTATATGCACAGAATATATGCAAATACTATGACATCTTATATCAGGGACTTAAACATCCTGGATTTTGCAATCCCCCACAGAGAGCAAGAGACAACTGTATATTTATCTTCCCCACACTCATTAGAATAGTAACTCCAGGGGCAGCACCTGTGGCTCAAGGAGTAGGGTGCTGGTCCCATATGCCGGAGGTGGCGGGTTCAAACCCAGCCCTGGCCAAAAACCACAAAAAAAAAAAAAAAAAAAAAAAAAAAAGAATAGTAACTCCATGAGAAAAGGACTTCTGTTTACGTACTGAAAACTGCCACAGTATGATGGCTCGCACCTGTAATCCTAGCATTCTGGAAAGCCAAGGTGGGAGGACTGCTTGATATCAGGAGTTCCTACCTCTACAGAAAAATTAGCCAGAAGTGGTGGTGCACACCTCCTGCTACCCAGGAGGCTGAGACAGGAGGATCACTTCAGCCCAGGAGTTTGAAGTTGCAGTGAGCTTTGATCATGTCACTGACAAACTGTACCTTGTCTCCAAAGCAAAAACATGTACTAAATAAAACATGGCCTCCAGTCCCTCAGTGCATCCCCTTGATCAAGCCTGCATTCCATAGCTAGTGTCAGATTTCTCATTTCCACATAAAGGTTACGCTAGCTAAGTCCACACTGTCTGCCATGTCATGCTAGCTCATCTCAAACTGGGGCTTCACTATTGCTCAGAAATCCTTTCTATTCTGTCCTGGTAATCACATTAAGTTATCCCACCATCATCTCTGGCTTGGTCAATTGCAAAATCCTCTTAAATGACCTTCCTGCTTCCACTTTGCATCTATAATCCATTTTCTTTTTTATTTTTGAGACAGAGTCTCATTTTGTTTTCCTTGGTAGTGTTGTGGTGTCATAGCTCATAGCAACCTTTAATTCTTGGGCTCAAGTGATCCTCTTGCCTCAGCTTCCCAAGTAGCTGGGACTATGGGTGCCTGCCACAAGCCAGGCTATTTTTAGAGACAGGTGGCTCAAGCTGCTCTCAAACTCATGAGCTCAAGCAATCTGCCCATCTCAGCCTCCCAGAGTGCTAGGATTATAGAAGTGAGCCACCATGCCCAGCCCTGTAACTCCCCAAAAAGTTGGACATTCCTGCTAAAGTATGTATCACAGCATGACATTTTATATGCATGAAATGTCCAAAGACATTGAGCCTAAACTCTACACCATGGCCACAGGGCCTTATATGAACTGATTCTGCCTACCTCTTCAACCTCATTTCAGGAAGCTATGGTTTTCTTTTTCATTTTTTTTTTTTTTTTTAAGAGACAGAGTCTTATTTTGTCACCTTCAGTAGAGTGCTGTGGCGTCACAGCTCACAGCATCCTCCAGCTCTTGGGCTTAGGCAACTCTCTTGTTTCAGTCTCCTGAGTACCTGGGACTACAGGCACTCACCACAATGCCTGGCTATTTTTTATAGTTTGGCCAGGGTGGGGTTCGAACCCGCCACCCTCGGTACATGGGGCCAGCGCACTACTCACTGAGCATAGGCGCCGCCCATGCTACGGTTTTCATCCCACCCTGTTGCAGACTCACTGGAGTTCTTTCCATTCTTCTAACACAACCAGCTCATTTCCACCTTAAGGTGTTCACTTAGCTCAATCTGAAAGTGGATAAATTCTTGTCTTCCACACCTTACCTTAATGTCACCTCTTCAAAATTAGCAAACCAGTTAATCAATCAAATCCCTTATTTTAATTCTCTTCATATCACATTACAATTTGCCTGACGCTATTTATAGATAATTTGAGTGTTCTGGAGCTAATCATTGAAGTGAATAAGAAAAATACCAAATTGCAGGTATTCAATAAATATTTCATGAATTTAGTAGTTACCCTACAATATTTTCCTAAATGTCTTATTTCAGGATCCCACCCCACTACTGATAACTGTATGCCTAATAGATAACCTCAATCCCTACATTATTTTTTTTTTTTTTTGAGACAGTCTCACTATGCCGCCCTCGGTAGAGTGCCGTGGCATCACCCCTCACAGCAACCTCCAACTCTTGGGCCTAAGTAGCTGGGACTACAGGCACCTGTCACAATGTCTGGCTATTTTTTGGTTGCAATTATCATTGCTGTTTAGTAGGCCTGAGCCAGGCTCGAACCCGCCAGCTTTGGTGTATGTGGCTGGCGACCTAACCGCTGAGCTGCGAGTGCCGAACCAGATCCCTACATTATTAAAAAAGTAGGATGGGGCTTGGGGCCTGTAGCTCAACCGGTTAAGGTGCCAGCCATGTACACCAGAGCTGGCGGGTTTGAATCCAGCCCAGGCCTGCCAAACAACAATGACAACTACAACCAAAAAATAGCCAGGCGTTGTGGAGGGTGCCTATAGTCCCAGCTACTTGGGACACTGAGGCAAGAAAATCGCTTAAGCCCAAGAGTTGGAGGTTGCTGTGAGCTATAAGCCACAGCACTTTACCCAGGACGACAGCTTAAGGCTCTGTCTCCAAAAAAAAGTAGAATGGTTTTCTTCTGTGCCTCTAAATTTTTTCATTCACCCTGTCTTCCTTCTCTGGTTTCTAAACAGAAAGGTCATTACTCTTTTTGTCAGTGTTAAGCCCTCTGTCCACATTAATCTGAAATGTCCCTACCTCCTCACAGCAAAAAATTAACTACTCTCTTTAATATTTAAACTACTCTAATAGATCCTTCCCTTGTACCTAAAATATTCTACTTGCTAATGTTAACATATCTAGCAGGCAAGATAAACCCAGTCAGAAATTTATGTTAACAGTATAACTAGGGTGGACCATGTTATTTATTGTCCAAACCAAGTTTACTGGTTTGGACAATAGCTGGGCATTAGTTGGGTGAGGTGGCTCATACCTGCAATCCTAGCATTCTGGGAGGCTGAGGCAGGTGGATTGCTTGAGCTCAGGAGTTTGAGACCAGCCTAAGCAAGAGTGAAACCCCATCTTGGGCGGCGCCTGTGGCTCAGTCGGTAAGGCACCGGCCCCATATACTGAGGGTGGCGGGTTCAAACCCGGCCCCGGCCAAACTACAACCAAAAAAAAAAAAAAAAAAAATAGCCGGGCATTGTGGCGGGCGCCTGTAGTCCCAGCTGCTCGGGAGGCTGAGGCAAGAGAATCGCTTAAGCCCAGGAGTTGGAGGTTGCTGTGAGCTGTGTGAGGCCAGGGCACTCTACCGAGGGCCATAAAGTGAGACTCTGTCTCTATAAAAAAAAATAATAAATAAAACCCCATCTCAATCAAAAATAGAAAAACTAGCCTGGTGTTAGAGTAGGCACCTGTAGTCCCAGGTACTTGGGAGGCTAAGGCAAGAGGATCTCTTGAGCTCAAAAGTTTGAGGTTGCTGTGAGTTATGATGCTATGACACTCTACCCAAGATGACAGAATAGATTCTGTCTCCAAAAATACACATATATATGTATATATATAGCTGGGCATTCATTGTTCTATAACAGGCTTTGAACTAGATATATCCCCCTAACTATAATTCCAATGCTTAAGAAATTGATGACTTCATCCTAACTACCTCCTACATACTGGTTTGAAATGAATTAAGAACTAAAATATTCAGGCTTGGTGCACGTAGCACAGTGGTTATGGTGCCAGCCACATATACCAAGGCTGGCAGGTTCAAATCCAGCCCAGGCCTGCTAAACAATAACAGTGCAATCAAAAATAGCCGGGCACTGGCTCGGTACCTGTGGCTCAAGCAGCTAAGATGCCAGCCACATACACCTGAGCTGGCGGGTTCGAATCCAGCCCGGGCCCACCAAACAACAGTGACGGCTGCAACCAAAAAAAATAGCCAGGCATTGTGGCAGTTGCCTGTAGTCCCAGCTACTTGGGAGGCAGAGGCAGGAGAATTGCTTGAGCCCAGGAGTTGGAGGTTGCTGTGAACTGTGATGCCACAGCACTCTACTCAGGGTGACAGCTTGAGGCTCTGTCTCAAAAACAGAAATAACAGGGCATTGTGGCGGGTGCCTGTAGTCCCAGCTACAAGGGAGGCTGACGCAAGACAATCACTTCAGCCCAAGAGTTTGACGTTGCTGTGAGCTGTGATACCACGGCTACCCAGGACGACAGAGT
This sequence comes from Nycticebus coucang, assembly GCF_027406575.1. NCBI lineage: Eukaryota > Metazoa > Chordata > Mammalia > Primates > Lorisidae > Nycticebus > Nycticebus coucang. The sequence continues at coordinate 105,748,090 of NC_069787.1, forward strand.
GAGACCATCTCAAAAAAAAAAAAAAAAAAGAACTAAAATATTCAGATTTTATCACCTACTTTTCATTCTCTACTCCATTGTAATGTGATTTTTCAGCCATAAATATCATCCTAAAACGGCCTCTGGTGGGGTCATAAACAACCTTCTGTCAAATCTGAAAAGTTTCTTCAGTTTTTAATTAACCTCTCTAAAATCTTTCAATACCACTGACCCTCCTCTCTCCATGAAACTCTGTTCTTAGCTCGTGTTAAACATAATCCTACATATCAGACTATCATAAAACATAACCTATCCCCACTCCCCATCTCACAGATTAACCAAAATATTTAGAATCCAAGTAATATTCACATTTTTCTTGTATATTTAACTTCTGGAAAAATAAGTAATTAAAAATTAAAATTGGACACTTACCTCAAAATGATAGCCCCCATTTCAGTCTTTTAGGAAAACAGATGGCATTACTTATTTTTTAAAACTGGCGTTTTCATGGAAGACTTTTTCAGATTAGATGATATGCTACAAAAAGTTGAAGAAGTAGTATTAATCTAAATGGGCTAAACCAAAATAAGTCAGATAGATTTTATTATATATATATATATATATATATTTAATTGCTTACAACTCTACACATTTTAAAATACAGGTTGAAGATATGAGGTTGAAGACATTTATGTTTACTAATTACCTATATTCCTTTACTCTCAGATTTTGGCCATTTTCTTATTAATTAGTAGGCTTTCTCCATACAGGACCAGCCAGGACTGGCTACATAATCTGCAGGATCCAGAGCAAAGTACCAATGTGCCAAAAGAACCACCCATTTAAGAAGATAGTGCTAACAGCAAAGAAGGAAGCCCTGGCCTCCCTCAAAGTCAAAGCCAAAGCCAAGGTTTCGAAGACCAAGAATGAAGTGCTAAAAGGGGTTCACATGTTACTCATCTTCCTGCTGTCCAAGACACTGCACACTGCAAGGCAGGCCTAATATCCTTGGAAGGGAACCCCCAAAAGAAACAAGCTTGAGCAGTGCCCCACCACCACCTAGCAGACAACAGAACACAACACACTGTATTGATTATGTATGTCCAGGCCAACAAACACCAGATCCAAGAGGCCATAAAGAAGCTCTAGGACAGTGGGTCCTTTAATATAATTCCTGTGGGAACTGGAAGGTGGCATTAGGAAGGTTGAGAACCACTGCTCTAGGACAATGATGTAGCCAATACCCTGATCAATACCTAATTTCAACTGGCTTGGGACTAGGATGCTTTGAAAAATGCCAACAAAATTGGGATCATCTGAGTTCCACTGAATAATTTCAAATATATATATTTCTTCCCCAGGCATGGTGGATCACGCCCGTAATACCAGCACTTGGAAGACTGAGGCAGGTGAATTCCCTGAGTTCACAGGTTCAAGACCAGCCTGAGCCAGAGCAAGACGTCATCTCTCAAAAAATAGCCAGGAGTCATGGTGGGTGTCCCAGCTACTTGGGAGGATGAGGCAAGAGGATTGCTGGAACCCAAGAGTTTGAGGTTGCTGTGAGCTAAGACACCACAGCACTCTACCAAGGGTGACCAAGGGAGACTCTGTCTCCAAAAAAAAATTAAATAAATAAATATATATGTATATATTCTTTTTCACCATAAAAATTTTTTTAAATAAGTAAATAAAAATTCAGGGCCACTTATTCAAAAATTAAGAATTTTAAGATGGTAACAGGGATCATTTACGTGAGGGGGCCTGCATGACCACCTAAATTGTACACTCATGAGGCCAGCGTTGTTCAGGACACCAATTCTCCAACTGTTACGTATACTACAATTATTTTCCCTCAGATCTGTGGCTTATTTTTTCATTTTCCTATGGTGTCTTTTGATGAACATGGATTTTTTTAAATAAGGGAATGTTATAAAACATATCTTAGAACAATGTCAAAGTAAATCAAAATCACAAGAAAATTAGTGGGCAACACTATGCATGCAGTGAGGCAGCTATGACTGTGTAGGGGGATGGGAGTATATGGAACACATGGAATCCTCCACTTAATTCTGCTATGAACCTAAGACTGTTCTTAAAAATAAAGTCTGCCTGAAGTCTCGGCTACTCAGGGGGCTAAAGCAAGAGGACTACTTGAGCCCAGCAGTTTGAAGCTGTGGTAACCCATGATCACATGCATGAATAACCACTGCACTCCACCCAGCTTGGCAACAGTTTAAAAATATTTTTTTTTTACAATTTATAAACTAAAATAAGGCCAGACGTGGTGGCTTGCTTCTGTAAATCCTACTACTTTGGGAAGACGAGGCAGGAGGATCACTTGAGGCTAGGAGTTCAAGAAAAGCCCGAGCAAGAACGAGATTACATCTCTACGAAAAATAGAAAATTAACTGTGTGTAGTAGTGCATGCCTGTAATTCCAGCTTCTGAGGTGGCCTGGGCAGGAGGCTTTCTTGAGCCCAGGAGTTTGAGGTTGCAGTGAGCTATGAGGATGCCACTGTACTCTAGCCTTCGCAATAGAACAAGATCTTGTCTAAAAAATCTAAAAAATTAAGTAAGACTGGGTACAGTGGCTCATGCCTGTCATCCCAGCACTCTGAGAAGCCAAAGCAGGATTACCTGAGCTCAGGACTTTGAGACCAGCGTGAGCAAAACAAGACTCTGTCTCTACTTAAAAAAAAAAAAAAAAAAAGGAAAAAAATAAACAGACATGGTGGTACACGCCTATAGTCCCAGCTACTTGGGAGGCTGAGGCAGAAGGATCGTTGGAGCTGTGGCTCATGCCTGTAATCCTAGCACTCTGGGAGGCCGAGGTGGGTAGACTGCCTGAGCTCACAGGTTCAAGACCACCCTGAGCCACAGGGAGACCCTATCTCCAAAAATAGCTAGGCATTGTGGCGGGCACCTATAGTCCCAGCTACTTGGAAGGCTGAGGTTAAGAGAATCGCTTGGAGGTTGCTGTGAGCTATGAGGCCATTGCACTCTACTGAAGGTGAACAAGTGAGACTCTGTCTCAAAAAAATAAATAAACAAACGACATTGAGACACTAATTTCTGCATAATTCATGTGGCAAACATCCCAAGACATTTTGTTGACAAGGTTGTGAAGAAATAATGCCTATTTCTTGTCCCTTGCTGTTAATTAAGAGGAAGGTACGAGAACAATTTTAAGGGCAAATTGGAAAGATCTATGAAAATTACATGGCTCAGTGCCCGCAGCTCAGCAGCTAGGGTACCACCACACACACTGGAGCTGGCGGGTTCAAATCCAGCCCAAGCCTGCCAAACAACGACAACTGCAACCAAAAAATAGCTGGGCATTGTGGTGGGCGCATGTAGTCCCAGCTATTCAGGAGGCTGAGGCAAGAAAATCACCTAAGCCCAAGAGCTGGAGGTTGCTGTGAGCTGTGATGCCACAACACTCTACCAAGGGTGAAAAAATGAGATCCTGTCTGAAAAAAAAAGAGGCAGCGCCTGTGGTTTAGTGGGCAGGGTGCCAGCCCCATATACAGAGGGTGGCGAGTTCAAACCCAGCCCTGGCCAAACTGCAACAAAAAAAATAGCTGGACACTGTGGTGGGTGCCAATAGTCCCAGCTACTTGGGAGGCTGAGGCAAGGGAATTGCCTAAGCCCAGGAGTTGGAGGTTGCTGTGAGCTGTGTGATGCCGCGGCACTCTACCTTTATTACCAAGGGCAATAAAGTGAAACTCTGTCTCTACAAAAAAAAAAAAAAAAAAGACAACTTGCCCAAGATCACAAGACTACTATGAACACAGTACCTCTCATTGTAAGAGGACAACATTCCAAGAGAATAACAGAAAGGTTGAATCTTGGGTTTCAGAATCTACTGTGGGAAGGAACCAAGGCTACTTCACTCTTATTTTTTAATCCTCTCTCCTTAATTCTTACTCTTCCCTTTATTCTCTTTCAGTTCCCTTTGAATTCCTCCCACCCCATCTCCACCTTCCTTCCTCTACTCAACCATCATTAAGGCCTTTGTCTGTCTCCACACATATCTTGCAAAGGCTTATCTCAAATCTGGTGACTTTAAAGTAGTCAAAACTGTATCAAAAAATTAGAAACAAGGGCGGCACCTGTGGCTCAGTGAATAGGGCGCCGACCCCATATACCAAGGGTGGCAGGTTTGAACCCAGCCCTGGCCAAACTGCAACAAAAAAATAGCCAGGTGTTGTGGCAGGCGCCTGTAGTCCCAGCTGCTCGAAAAGCTGAGGCAAGAGAATCTCCTAAGCCCAAGAGCTGGAGGTTGCTGTGAGCTGTGATGCTACAGCACTCTACTGAGGGCGATAAAGTGAAACTCTGTCTCTAAAAAAAAAAATAAGAAACAATTTAAACATCCATCCATATATTAAGCTGTCCTAAAAAAAGAATCAAGCAATTCTGTACCTGCAGATATGTAATACCAAATATATTGTTAAGGGATAAGAGAAGACACAGAATGAGTATGCTATGTTACCATTAGTGAGGGTAAGAGTTTACATGTGTACCTACATGTGTTTACATGTGTACCTACATGTTCATAAATGCACAGGTCATCTATGGAATAACACACAAGAAAACATAAAAGCAGTACCTCTTAAGAGGGGAGGTTAAAAAAAAAGACAGACATAAAGATTCTTACACTTATGTGTATCCCTTTTGAATTTTATATCACATGCATGGACTAACCATTAAAAATAAGTACAAGCAGGCAGCACCTGTGTCTCAGTGGGTAGGGCGCTGGCCCCATATACCGAGGGTGGCGGGTTCAAACCTGGCCCCAGCCAAACTGCAACAAAAAGTAGCCAGGCATTGTGGCAGGCTCCTGTAATCCCAGCTACTCTGGAAGTTGAGGCAAGAGAATTGCCTAAGCCCAGGAGTTGGAGGATGCTGTGAGGTGTGACGCCACGGCACTCTACCGAAGGCAACAGAGTGAGACTCTGTCTCTAAAAAAAAAATAAAAAATAAAAAAATAAGTACAAGCTAGGCATAGTGGCTCACAGCAATTTGGGAGGCTATGGTGGGAATATTACTTGAGCCCAGCAGTTCGAGACCAGGCTGGGCAAAATAGCAAGATCTCATCTATACAAAACATTTAAAAATTAGCCAGGCACAGTGGCATATGTCTATAGTCCAAAGTCCTAACCACTTGGGAGGCAAAAGGGGTAGGATCCCTTGAGCTTAGAGGTTCAAGGTTGAAGTAAACTGTACTCCAGCCTGGGTGACAAAGCAAGCAAGACCCTGTTCCTAAGAAAAAAAAAAAAGTCAACTCTCTGCACCATGGGTTCTTTATTCATGGATTTAACCAACCATGAATCAAAAATATTCAGGAAAAAAAAACACCTGTACTAAACATATACAAACATTTCTTATCATTATTCCCTAAATACAGTATAACTATTTACTGTAAACATACTATTTACATTGTATTAAGTATTACAAGTAATCAAGATTTTGACATAGGTAGGAAGTCTTGGAACCTACAGATACCAAGAACAAGTGAATTCAAATAAATATACACCAAGTCTAGTGCCTAAACAAACAAATCTAAAAAACAGGGTGGCTGACTCAGCGCCCATAGCTCAGTGGCTAAGGCGCCAGCCACATACATTGGGGCTGGTGCCATTAAGCTGGTGCCTTCTAAACAATAATGCCGCCACCAACAACAACAACAAAATAGCCAAGCATTGTGGCGGGCGCCTGTAGTTCCAGCTACTTGGGAGGCTGAGGCAAGAGAATCGCTTAAGCCGAAGAGTTTGAGGTTACTGTGACCTGTGACGCCACAGCACTCTACTGAGGGCAACATAGTGAGACTGTCAAAAAAAAACCATGGTAGCTACTGCTACTCCTTTTGAATGTATTTTTCTTTCTATACACACACAATAAAAATCCTTTTATAAGCCAGACATAGTGGCTCATGCCTGTAATCCTAGGTTGCAGAGGCTAAAAAAGTAGCCACTCTGGGAGGCCAAAGCGGGTAGATTGCTTAAGCTCAGAAGTTTGAGACCAGCCTGAACAAGAGCAAGATCCTATCTCTACTAAATAGAAAAAGCTAGTTGGGGGTAATGGCAGCCACCCATAGTCCTAGCTACTGTGGAGGCTGAGGCAAGAGGATCTCTTGAGCCCAGGAGTTTGAGGTTGCTGTGAGCTATGACACCATGGCACTCTACCCAGGGCTACAGAGTGAGCCTCTGTCTCAAACTTTAAAAGAAAAAAAAAAGCCTTTTTTACATATATATATGTAAAAAAGATAGATAGATATATTTTTTTTTTGAGACAGCGTCTCACTGTGCCGCCCTCGGTAGAGTGTCATGCCATCATAGCTCACAGCAACCTCAAACTTAGGCTTAAGCAATTAGGCTTAAGCAAATTTAGGCTTAAGCAATTCTGTTGCCTCAGCCTCCCAAGCAGCTGGGACTACAGATGTCCACTGCAACGCCTATCTATTTTTGTTGTTGTTGTTGTTGTTGTTGTTTAGCAGGCCCAGCCAGGTTTGAAACCACCAGTGCTGGTGTAGGTGGCTGCCACCCCAACCACTGAGTTACAGTCGCAGAGCCAAGCCTTTTATATATTTAAATAGTTAAAAAACACAAGGTGGTAGTTTCCTGGAAGGCTGTTATTTAGTTGCTAGTAACAATGGACCCACCCTCGCTGAGTGACCAAATCGTATCAAGACCTCTGAGAGTTTATTTGGGCAAGCAGATGATGTACCACAATAGAACCAACCATAGCTAATATATAGCAGTGGTTCTCAACCTGTGGGTCGCGACCCACAGGAACTGTATTAAGGGCCGCAGCATTAAGAAGGTTGAGAACCATGCTATAGAGAATTGAGTACACATAAACCATTCTTAAAATAATCTTCAGATGAAGATCTTGCCTAGCCGGGCGTTGTGGCAGGCACCTGTAGTTCTAGCTACCTGGGAGGCTGAGGCAAGAGAATCACTTAAGCCCAACAGTCTGAGGTTGCAGGGAGCTGTGATGCTACAGCACTCTACTGAGGGCAACATAATGAAATGGAAGGGAGGGAGAGAGGCAGGAAGGAAGGAAGAAAGGGGAGAGAAAAAGATCTTGCCAGATGTGGTGGCTCATGCCAATAATCCGAGCACTGTGGGAAGCTGAGACAGGAGGATTGCTTGAGCTCAGGAGTTCGAGGCTTATCTGAGCAAGAGTGAGACCCCAACACATGAAAAAAAATTGAAAAACCCAGCTGGGCGCCACGGCGAGCATCTGTAATCCCAGCACTGTGGGAGGCTGAGGCAGCAGGATGCCCACAGCCTGAGTTTGAGGTTGCAGAGAGCTAATGACACCACTGCACTCTGCTCAGGTCAAAGGGTAGAACGCTATCTCAACAAAATAAAAAAACAAAAACAAAAGAAAGATCTATACTACAGAACTCCTATTTTCTTACTCTCAGGACTACTTAAAGTTATAGTCATCAGGCCAGATAAGGTGGCTCACACTTCTAATCCTAGTTCTCTGAAGGCCAAGGCTAGAGGATTCCTTGAACTTAGGAGTTGGAGACCAGCTTGAGCAAAGTGAGACCCCCATCTCTCCTAAAAACAGAAAAAAATTAGCCAGGCATTCTGGCTGGCACCTGTGGACCCAGCTACTTGGGAGGCTGAGATAGGAGAATTGTTTAAGCCTACAAGTTTAAGGTTGCTATGACCGAGGCTAAGGCCATGGTGACCTCGGTGACCACTGTGGTGACACAGTGAGATTCAGCACTTTGAGAAGCTAAGGTGGGAGGACAGCTTAAGGCCAGGAGTTCAAGACCAGCCTGGGCAATACACTGAGACCCCATTTCTACAAAAAGTTTTTTAAATTACTTGGGCATTATGGTGGTATCACTACTCGGGAAGCTGAGGCAGGAGGATTGCTCAGCCTAGAAGTTCAAGTCTTCGGTGAGCTATGATCTAACCACTGAACTCCATCCTGGGCAACAGAGTGATACCCTGTCTCTTTAATTTGATTAAAAAAAAAAAAAAAGGCAGTGCCTGTAGCTCAATGAGTAGGGTGCAGGCCCCATATACCAGAGGTGGCGGGTTCATAACCGGCCCCAGCAAAAAAAAAAAAAAAAAAAGCTGGCAGTACCACCAGCTCTCAGTGCTCCACAGGGCTCCCCACCCCACCGGGCCGGATAAAGAGCACAGACTGGGATACAAGGCTAAGCAAGGTTATGTCATACACAGGATTCGCGTGTGCCGTAGTGGCCACAAACGCCCAATTCCTAAGGGTGCAACCTATGGCAAGCCTGTGCATCAATGGTGTTAACCAGCTAAAGTTTGCTCAAAGCCTTCAGTCTGTTGCTGAGGAGTGAGCTGGACGCCACTGTGGGGCTGTAAGAGTCCTGAATTCTTACTGGGCTGGTGAAGATTCAATGTACAAATTGTTTGAGATTATCCTCATTGATCTATTTCATAAAGCTATCAGAAGAAATCCTGACACCCAGTGATCACCAAACTAGTCCACAAGCACAGGGAGATGCATGGGTCGACATCTGCAGGCCAGAAGAGCCATGGCCTTGGAAAGGGTCATACGTTCCACCACACTATTGGTGGTTCCCGCCATGCTGCTTAGAGAAGACGCAATACTCTCCAGCTCCACCATTACCGCTAATATAAGTAATGTTTGTAAAATTCATAACCTAATAAACAATTTAGGACAGTCAAAAAAAAAAGGGGCTCAGCACCCATAGCTCAGTAGTTAGGGTGCCAGCCACATGCACTGGGTCTGATGGATTGGAACCCGAACAGGGCCTGCTAAACAACAATGACAACAATAACAAAAAACAGCCCGGCATTATGGAGGGCACCTGAAGTCCCAGCTACTGGGAGGCTGAGGCAAGAGAATCACTTAAGCCCAAAAGTTTGAGGTTGCTGTTGAGCTATGATGCCATGGCACTCTACCGAGAGTGACATAGTAAAACTCTATCTCAAAAAAAAAGTACAATCATCAAAGTTGTACAATCATCAAAGCTGCTGGAAAGAGTTCTAACTAATCTTTGCAAGAAACCATAAAACAACTGAGCCAGGGCGGCGCCTGTGGCTCAGTGAGTAGGGCACCGCCCCATATACCGAGGGTGGTGGGTTCGAACCCAGCCCCTGCCAAACTGCAACAACAACAAAAAAAAAATAGTCGGGCGTTGTGGCGAGCACCTGTAGTCCCAGCTGCTCGGGAGGCTGAGGCAGGAGAATCACGTAAGCCCAAGAGCTGGAGGTTGCTGTGAGCCGTGTGACTTCACGGCACTCTACCGAGAGCAGTAAAGTGAGACTCTGTCTCTACAAAAAAAAAAAAAAAAAAAAAAAAAACAACTGAGCCAAAATACACACAATCAAGTAAAAAGTCAAATGCAGCCAAGATGAATTAAAGATTCTGACACCCTGGTGGCCCTATTCAAATCTTGATGCTGGGGGAAACTCAAAAATAAAAGTCAGGCAGCACCCGTAGCTCAGTAGGTAGGGTGCCGGCCACATACACCAAGGATGGTGGGTTCAAACCCGGCCCAGTCCAGCTAAAACAACAATGACAACTGCGACAACAACAAAAAAGCCAGGCATTGTAGCAGGCACCTGTAATCCCAGCTACTTGGGAGGCTGAGGCAAGAGAATAGCTTAAGCCAAAGAGTTTGAGGTTGCTGTGAGCTGTGATGTCACAACACTCTACTGAGGGCGAAAGCTTAAGACGCTGTCTCAAAAATAAATAAATAGATAAAATAAAATTCATTACTTATTTTGAGTATTAGGCCAGAGGATATAGAAGTAAAAGGTAGGGCGGCACCTGTGGCTCAGTAGGTAGCGCACCAGTCCCATATACCAAGGTTGGCAGGTTCGAACCCTGCCCTGGCCAAACTGCAACAAAAAATAAACGGGCATTGTGGCAGGCACCTGTAGTTCCAGCTACTTGGGAGGCTGAGGCAAGACAATCGCCTAAGCCCAAGAGCTGGAGGTTGCTGTGAGTTGTGACATCATAGCACTCTACCAAGGGCGACAAAGGAAAACTCTGTCTCTAAACACACACACACACACACACACACACACATACACACCCCAAAAAACAAAAACAAAAACAAAAACAAAGTATATGCCTAATCAACAAAGTTTTGAAGCTTACTTACCATGCTAGGAACAAAGAAGCCTGGAGAGCAAATGTCAATGAAATTGTGAAAGGTGGGCGGCACCTATAGCTCAGTGGGTAGGGTTCTGGCCCCATATACAGAGGGTGGCAGGTTCGAATCCAGCCCCCAGCCAAACTACAACAAAAAATAGCCAGGTGTTGGGCGGCGCCTGTGGCTCAGTGAGCAGGGCGCCGGCCCCATATACCGAGGGTGGTGGGTTCAAACCCAGCCCCGGCCGAACTGCAACAAAAAAATAGCTGGGAGTTGTGGCGGGCGCCTGTAGTCCCAGCTACTCAGGAGGCTGAGGCAGGAGAATCGCCTAAGCCCAGGAGTTGGAGGTTGCTGTGAGCTGTGTGACGCCACGGCACTCTACCGAGGGCAATAAAGTGAAACTCTGTCTCTACAAAAAAAAAAAAAAAAATAGCCAGGCATTGTGGCAGGTGCCTATAGTCCCAGCTACCCGGGAGGCTGAGGCAAGAGAATCACCTAAGCCCAGGAGTTGGAAGTTGCTGTGAGCTGTGACACCCCAGCACTCTACCGAGGGTGATAAAATAAGACTCTGTCTCTAAAAAAAAAGAAAGAAAGAAATTGTGAAAGGTGTCTTCCACAGCTTGTTGAGAATTGAGTATCTTTCCTTGCAAGAAATAGTCCAGAGCCTGGAAGAAGTGGTGGTCAGCTGGTACAAGTTCTGGCAAATACAGTGGATGACAGAGAGTTTCAACGTCCAGCTTCTGTAGTGTGCGCAATGTTGTTTGTAAAACATTTGTGCAACAGCACTGTCTTGCAAGAGGATTGGTTTGCCTCTATTTACCAATCTCCACTACTTAATCACACATATCCTCAACAACTGACCAGGTTTCATGCAGCTGTAGTAGACAGTGGATAATACCAGTGCTGGACCAACAGACACTATTAGCTTTTTCTTTTTTTTTTTTCCCCGAGACAGAGTCTCACTTTGTCCCCCTTGGTAGAGCACGGTGGCATCATAGCTCAAAGCAACCTCAAACTCTTAGGCTCAAGGGATTCTCTTGCCTCAGCCTCCCAAGTAGCTGGAACTACCAGTACCTGCCACAACACTCGGCTATTTTTAGAGAAGGGGTCTAGCTCTAATTCAGGCTGGGCTGGAACCTGTAAGCTCAAGCAATCCACACGCCTCGGCCTCCCAGAGTGCTAGGATTACAGGCATGAACTACTGCACCCAGCCCACCATTAGCTTTTTTTGATGAATAGTTGGTTTTGGACTATGTTTCAGTGCTTCATCTTTATCCAACCATTGTGCCAAATGCTTGCAATTGTCAAAAAGAATCCATTTCTCATAATACATAACAATATGGTGTACAAATGCTTCACCTTTATGCCATGACAACAAAGAAAAGCAAGTTTCAAGATGTTTTCACTTCTGACACTTGTTTACTTCACGAGGAACCCATCTATCCAGCTTCTTTACCTTGCCTATTTGTTTCAAATTGTCCATTACTGGTGGAACAGTAACATCAAAACCTCGCTGCTAAGTCATGCATAAATTGAGATTTATTCACTTCCACTACAGTTTGCAGATCATCACCTTGGTCCAAGGTCACACATCTGGATCATTTTCAAAATTAAAACCACCAGAACAGGCCAGGAGCAGTGACTCACTCCTATAATCCTAGCATTCTGGGAAGCCAAGGTGGGCAGAATGCTTGAGCTCAGGAGTTCGAGACCAGCCTGAGCAAGAATGAGAGCCTATCTCTACTAAAAAATAGAGAAATTAGCCAGGGGGTGGCACCTGTGGCTCAGTGGGTAGGGCACCAACCCCATATACCGAGGGTGGGGGGTTCAAACCCAACCCCGGCGAAACTGCAAAAAATAGCTGGGCGTTGTGGTGGGTGCCCTGTAGTCCCAGCTGCTCAGGAGGCTGAGGTAAGAGAATCGTGTAAGCCTAGGAGTTGGAGGTTGCTGTGAGCAGTGTGATGCCATGGCACTCTACCGAGGGCAATAAAGTGAGACTCTGTCTCTACAAAAAAAAAAGAAAAACTAGCCAAGCACAGTGGCATATGCCTGTAGTCCCAGCTACTCGGGAGGCTGAGGCAAGATGATTGCTCAAGAGCAAGTATTTGAGGTTGCTATCAGCTGTGATACTACAGCACTCTACCCAGGGAGACAGAGTAAGACTCCATCTCAAAAGAAAAAACAAAAAGTGTTTTGGGGGCGGCGCCTGTGGCTCAAAGGAGTAGGGACCAGCCCCATATGCTTGAGGTGGTAGGTTCAAACCCAGCCCTGGCCAAAAACTGCAAAAAAAAAAAAATAATAATAATTAATTTAATTAAAACAAAAAGTCACCAGAACAGAACTTTTTAAACTATCCACAGACTCTACATTCATTAGCCACATCCTTCCCAAACATTTCACTGATACCCTGACCTGTCTGTGCTGCACTGGTTCCACAATGGAGCTCATATTCAAAAATAATATGAATATTTGATTTATCCATGGTTTCACAAAATTGCTCTAAAAAAAATTTAGAAAATAATCACAAGCCAAAATCTCTGTTTGGGCTCCACTCCTGTAGCTCTATGAGTAGGTTGCCAACTGGCCACCTACACCCAGGCTGGTAGGTTCGAGCCCAGCTCAGGCCCACTAAACAGCAATGACAACTGTAACAAAAAACAGCTGGGCATTGTGGTGGGCACCTGTAGTCCCAGCTGCTTGGGAGGCTGAGGCAAGAGAATGGCTTCAGCCCAAGAGTTTGAGGTTGCTGTGAGGTGTGACGCCATGGCACTCTACCGAGGACAACATAGTAAGACTCTGTCTCAAAAAAAAAAAGTGTGTTTTTTAAAATGAGGATGTATTTTCACAACAATAACAAAAAACAAGAAGTGTCAAAGTGAAATATCAGAGATATCAACTGTCGAAATCTAATATTTCATACTTAGTAAACTAATCAAATCAGGGAGATCCTGACTTCATGGGTTCCCATTACTCACTGATCCCAGCCTACATACAGCCATCTAGGAATCTCCATCCTGGAATTCTACTGCTCAAAACCTGACATGCTCCTGTCTAAAATCTAACCCTTCTGCTTGGCAGTCAAGCAGAAACAAAGAACTAACTAGCACCATCAAGCCCTAGCTCTAACTCCTCCAATTACAGTATAACTTTAGGAAAGTTCCCTTAACTTCCATTTTCTTATTTTTTTATTATTTTTTTTGTTGTTGTTGTTGAGACAGGGTCCCACCCTATGCCCCTGAGCAGAGTGCAGTGGGCGTGGTAGCTCACTGCAACCTCAGACTCCGGCTGCGGGCACCCAGCTGTCTCAGCCTCCAGAAGCCAATGGGATTACAGGCACCCGGCTGTGTTTTTCCATTTTTTTTTTTCATGAGTCAGGGTCTCACTGTCGCTCAGGTGAGTCTCTGAACTCCTGAACTCAAGCAATTCTCCCTCCACAGCCTCCCACAGTGCTGGGATTACAGGCGTGAGCCACTGCGCCCGGCCCATTTTCTTATTTTTATAACAAGAAAATAACATTATGTAATTTTTTTTTTTTTAAACACAACTTTCTTTCCCCAGTAGAGTGCTGTGGAGTCATAGTGCACAGCAACCTCAAACTCTTGGGCTTAAGTGATCCTCTTGCCTCACCCTCCGGAGTAGCTGGGATTACAGGCGTCCACCACAACACCCAACTATCTTTAGAGACAGGATCTCGCTCTTGCTCAGGCTGGTCTTGAACTCCTAAGCTCAGGCAATCCACCCATCTCTGACTGTCAGAGTGCTAGGATTACAGGCAGGAGCCCCTGCACCCAGCCACATTATATGATCTTAAAGGTCCATTTCAGCTATAAATTCTGCTTAGTCAAGCAACTCTCACTCACAACTCTTCAGTTTTTGTTCCAAACACTTCTCTAAGCTCCTTTTCTCAGTCTGTAGCACTCATGGCCTCTTCCTATCTGGTTCATACTATATAAAACCCTGTATAACCCTACCCTATACATTTCTCTCCCTCACTCTCTCCTTTCAGGCTATGAATGGCCTTTCCGTTCCTCCAGAACTCACTCCCACCAAAGAAACTTTCCTATGCTACACATCAACAGCAGCCTGTCACTTACCCCACTTAACAAGGGTTCTCAGCCATGCTATATACAATGTCCCCTTTTTTAAAATAACAAATATCCCACAATTATCTCACAACCTCCCCTTCAGCATTTGAAATAAAATATGTACATAATAGAAACTAAACATAACTTTAAATACATACACATGTTATGTACACTCCTACATAAAGTAAAAATGAACATAATTTAGGATGAAATAATACATATGGTAATGGAAAATGATCTGTTACAACTACAAGTCATAAAAAAGTTGTCAGGGATGCAAGGCTGGTTTAACATACGCAAGTCCATAAACGTTATCCACCATATTAACAGAGGCAAAAATAAAGATCACATGATCCTCTCAATAGATGCAGAAAAAGCATTTGATAAAATCCAGCATCCTTTTCTAATTAGAACACTGAAGAGTATAGGCATAGGTGGCACATTTCTAAAACTGATTGAAGCTATCTATGACAAACCCACAGCCAATATTTTACTGAATGGAGTAAAACTGAAAGCTTTCCCTCTTAGAACTGGAACCAGACAAGGTTGTCCTCTGTCACCTTTACTATTCAACATAGTGCTGGAAGTTCTAGCCAATACAATTAGGCAAGACAAGGAAATAAAGGGAATCCAAATGGGAGCAGAGGAGGTCAAACTCTCCCTCTTTGCTGACGACATGATCTTATACTTAGAGAACCCCAAAGACTCAACCACAAGACTCCTAGAAGTCATCAAAAAATACAGTAATGTGTCAGGATATAAAATCAATGTCCACAAGTCAGTAGCCTTTGTATACACCAATAACAGTCAAGATGAGAAGCTAATTAAGGACACAACTCCCTTCACCATAGTTTCAAAGAAAATGAAATACCTAGGAATATACCTAACGAAGGAGGTGAAGGACCTCTATAAAGAAAACTATGAACTCCTCAGAAAGGAAATAGCAGAGGATATTAACAAATGGAAGAACATACCATGCTCATGGATGGGAAGAATCAACATTGTTAAAATGTCTATACTTCCCAAAGCAATCTACCTATTCAATGCCATTCCTATCAAAGTACCTACATCGTACTTTCAAGATTTGGAAAAAATGATTCTGCGTTTTGTATGGAACCGGAAAAAACCCCGTATAGCTAAGGCAGTTCTTAGTAACAAAAATAAAGCTGGGGGCATCAGCATACCAGATTTTAGTCTGTACTACAAAGCCATAGTGCTCAAGACAGCATGGTACTGGCACAAAAACAGAGACATAGACACTTGGAATCGAATTGAACACCAAGAAATGAAACTAACATCTTACAACCACCTAATCTTCGATAAACCAAACAAGAACTTACCTTGGGGGAAAGACTCCCTATTCAATAAATGGTGTTGGGAGAACTGGATGTCTACATGTAAAAGACTGAAACTGGACCCACACCTTTCCCCACTCACAAAAATTGACTCAAGATGGATAAAGGACTTAAATTTAAGGCATGAAACAATAAAAATCCTCAAGGAAAGCATAGGAAAAACACTGGAAGATATTGGCCTGGGGGAAGACTTCATGAAGAAGACTGCCATGGCAATTGCAACAACAACAAAAGTAAACAAATGGGACTTCATTAAACTGAAAAGCTTCTGTACAGCTAAGGAGACAATAACCAAAGCAAAGAGACAACCCACACAATGGGAAAGGATATTTGCATATTTTCAATCAGACAAAAGCTTGATAACCAGGATCTATAGAGAACTCAAATTAATCCACATGAAAAAAGCCAACAATCCCGTATATCAATGGGCAAGAGACATGAATAGAACTTTCTCTAAAGACGACAGACGAATGGCTAACAAACACATGAAAAAATGTTCATCATCTCTATATATTAGAGAAATGCAAATCAAAACAACCCTGAGATATCATCTAACCCCAGTGAGAATGGCCCACATCACAAAATCTCAAAACTGCAGATGCTGGCGTGGATGTGGAGAGAAGGGAACACTTTTACACTGCTGGTGGGACTGCAAACTAGTACAACCTTTCTGGAAGGATGTATGGAGAAACCTCAAAGCACTCAACCTAGACCTCCCATTTGATCCTGCAATCCCATTACTGGGCATCTACCCAGAAGGAAAAAAATCCTTTTATCATAAGGACACGTGTACTAGACTGTTTATTGCAGCTCAATTTACAATCGCCAAAATGTGGAAACAGCCTAAATGCCCACCAACCCAGGAATGGATTAACAAGCTGTGGTATATGTATACCATGGAATACTATTGAGCCATTAAAAAAAATGGAGACTTTACATCCTTCGTATTAACCTCGATGGAAGTGGAAGACATTATTCTTAGTAAAGCATCACAAGAATGGAGAAGCATGAATCCTATGTACTCAATCTTGATATGAGGACAATTAATGATAATTAATTAAGGTTATGGGGGGGAAGCAGAAAGAGGGATGGAGGGAGGGGGGTGGGGCCTTAGTGTGTGTCACACTTTATGGGGGCAAGACATGATTGCAAGAGGGACTTTACCTAACAATTGCAATCAGTGTAACTGGCTTATTGTACCCTCAATGAATCCCCAACAATAAAAAAAAAAAAAAAGTTGTCACACGCTTACACTAATAAGAAATATCGACCGTGATACTACAAAGGCAGGTTGGTATGCACATGTTGTCTTAGTGATAAAATATCACTATCAGCATTTGGCATTGGTGACATAAGTTTTAGAAAGATAACCTTGGTAAAGTTCTAAACAAACCAAAGCATAATCTTTCCTAGATTTATAAAGTAATCACATCCTAGGAAAATTGAGTATGTATTAAACCATTCCACTTTTCACCTATGTAAAATAAGAACTGAAAGTCCTCTAGGACACAAAAACAAATCTTTGGGGCTGGCACAGTGGCTCACTCCTGTAATCCTAGCACTCTGGGAAGCCGAGGTGGGAAAACGGCTTGAGCTTAGGAGTTTGTGACCACCCTGAGCAAGAGAAAGACCCTGTCTCTACGAAAAATGAAAAATTAACTGGGGGTTGTGGTTGATGCCTGCAGTCCCGCTACTTGGGAGGCTGAGGCAGGAGACTATTTTTTTTTTTTTTTTGCAGTTTTTGGCCGGGGCCAGGTCTGAACCCGCCAACTCCAGTATATGGAGACGACACCCTACTCCTTTGAGCCACAGGCGCCTCCTCCCCCCCTTTTTTTTTATTGAGACAGTCTTTTTGACACCCTACTCCTTTGAGCCACAGGCGCCTCCTCCCCCCCTTTTTTTTTATTGAGACAGTCTTTTTTTTTGTTTTTTGTAGAGAAAGAGTCTCACTTTACTGCCCTCGGTAGAGTGCCGTGGTGTCACACGCTCACAGCAACCTCCAGCTCTTGGGCTTACGTGATTCTCTTGCCTCAGCCTCCCAAGCAGCTGGGACTACAGGCACCCGCCACAACGCCCAGCTATTTTTTTTGTTGTTGCAGTTTGGCGGGGGCTGGGTTTGAACCCACCACCTCCGGCATATGGGGCCGGCGCCCTACGCACTGAGCCACAGGCGCCGCCCTATTGAGACAGTCTCACCTTGTTGTCCTCAGTAGAGTGCTGTGGCTCAAAGCAACCTAAAACTCTTGGACTCAAGCAGTACTCTGGCCTCACCCAC
The DNA here is from genome assembly GCF_027406575.1 of Nycticebus coucang. Taxonomy (NCBI): domain Eukaryota; kingdom Metazoa; phylum Chordata; class Mammalia; order Primates; family Lorisidae; genus Nycticebus; species Nycticebus coucang. The sequence goes on from NC_069787.1 coordinate 105,765,906, forward strand.
CCAAGTAGTGGGGACTACAGCACCCAGCTATTTAGAGACAGGATGTCACTCTCACTCAGGCTGGTCTCAAACTCCTGAGCTCAGGGGCAAGCCACCAGCTTGGCCTCCCAGAGTGCTAGGATTATAGGAATGAGCCACTCACTGCACATGGCAAGGAGAATTTTTTGACCCCAGGAGTTTGAGTATGCTGTGAGCTAAGCTGGCACCAGGGCACTCTAACCTAGGCAACAGAATGAGTCTCTCTTTCAAAAAATTTAAATTTTTAAATTTAAATTAAAGTAAAAACAACAGGCTCAGCACCGTGGCTCGGTGAGTAAGGGCGTCAGCCACATGTACTGAGGCCGGCAGGTTTGAGTTTGGCCAGGGCCTGCTTGAGAACTGCAACCAAAAAATAGCCAGGCATTGTGGCGGGCACCTGTAGTCCCAGATACTTGGAAAGCTGAGGCAAGAGAATCACTTAAGGCAGTGGTTCTCAACCTGTGGGTCGTGACCCACAAGAACTGTATTAAAGGGCCGCAGCATTAGGAATGTTGAGAACCACTGAAAGGCCAAAAGTTTGAGATTGCTGTGAGCTATGATGTAACAGCACTTCACCAAGGGCAACATAATGGGACTTTGTCTCAAAAAACAAAAAACTAAAAACAACAATGCAGGCCTGGCGCCTGTAGCACAACGGTTATGGCACCAGCCACATATACCAAGAGTAGCAGGTCTGAACCCGCCCCAGGCCAGCTAAACAACAGTGACAACTGCAACAGGAAAATACCCAGGCGTTGCAGCGGGCACCTGAAGTCCCAGCTAGTTGGAAGGCTGAGGCAAGAGAATTGCTTAAGACCAAGAGTTTGAGGTTGCTGTAAGCTGTGACACGACAGCATTCTACCAAGGGCGACATAGTGAGACTTTGTCTCAAAAAAAAGAAAAAATGCAACAAATAACCTTATCCATACATCATTTTGCACACATGAGCCATAAGGTAATACATTCGAAAAGAATTAATGGTGGAGCACAGTAGTGTGCACTTGTAGTCACAGCTACTCAGGAAGCTGAGACAGGAGCATCACTTGAGCCCAGATGCATGTGGCCAGCACAAACAACATAGTACGAGCCCACCTCTAAAAGAATAAACAAATAAATAAAAGTGAATAAAACTATCAGAATTTCAAAAAGGAAAATTAATGGGTCAAAGAGCGTGTGCATTCATAATTTTAATAGACACTGCTGAATTGCCCTGCTTAGAGGTTATCGATTTATGCTTTGAATACCAATGTATAAAAATGTTTCTCCAGCTCGGCACCTGTGGCTCAAGCGTTAGCTAAGGCACCAGCTACATACACCTGAGCTGGCGGGTTCGAATCCAGCCCAGGCCCGCCAAACAACAATGATGGCTGCAACCAAAAAAAAAAAATAGCTGGGTGTTGTGGCAGGTGCCTATAGTCCCAGCTACATGGGAGGCAGAGGCAGGAGAATCGCTTGAGCCCAGGAGTTGGAGGTTGCTGTGAGCTGTGATGCCACCGCACTCTACCCAGGGTGATAGCTTGAGGTCTATCTCAAAAAAAAAAACAGGTTTCTCCATGGCTCCGCGCCCGTAGCACAGCGGTTACATACACGAAAGTTGGCAGGTTCAAAACCAGCCCAGGTCAGCTAAAACAATGACAATTACAACAACAACAAAAAATAGACGGGCATTGTGGTGAGTGCCTATAGTCCCAGCTACTTGGGAGGCTGAAGCAAGAGAATCGCTTAAGCCCGAAGAGTTTGAGGTTGCTGTGAGCTGTAACACCATAGCACTCCACCAAGGGCGACATAATGGGACTCTGTCTCAAAAAAAAAAAAAAAGTTTCTCCATGGCGGAATGTTGGTGGTTCATGCCTGTAATCCTCTGGGAGGCCAAGGCCAGAAGATTGCTTAATCTCAGGAGTTTGAGGTCAGCCTGAGTGAGACTCTATCTCTACTAAAAATAGAAAAATTAGCTGGATGTTGTGGAACATATCTGTAGTCTCAGCTACTAGGGAGGCTGAGGTGGGAGGATCACTTAAGCCCAGGAGTTTGAGGTAGCAGCAAGCTACAATGATGCTACTGCACTATACTCAGGGTAAGACTCCACCTCGGAAAAAAAAAAAAAAGAAAATGTTTCTCCCAATCCTGGCCAACCCAAAATATTTTATCTTTGCCAAGCTGGTAGGTAAAAGTTAACTGAATATAATTTCAAATAATCTGAATTTCTGCCTGGCACAGTGGCTTACAGCTATAATCTGAACACATTGGAAGGCCAAGGAAGGAGGCTCACTTGAAGCCAGACACACCACGCCTGGCTAATTTTTTAATTTTTTTGTAGAGACGAGGTAACACTATGTTGCCAAGCTAGATTTTCTTGTTCTAGTGCTTGATTTTTATTTTGTAAAAGAATACATAGTTTAGAAAATGTTAAAGTAAAACCAAGTAACTAAAATACAATTTGTGAGTTACTGATATTACCTGTCAATAGGTACAGTTCGAACTATACTGAGAGGGAAAAGTGACCCCACCCCAATTTAAGTTCATTCACAACTTCTCTGTGGAAAGCGGCATACAGTAAGAATTCAACTCATGGGCAGCGCCTGTGGCTCAAGGAGTAGGGCACTGGTCCCATATGCCGGTGGTGGCAGGTTCAAACCCAGCCCCGGCCAAAAACCACAAAAAAAAAAAAAAAAGAATTCAACTCTTATGTAACAAAGAAAATAATCCCATGTTCCCTACATGCAAAATGTTCTTTCACAGTCGCTTGTAATGACACCACAACCAGAAATTTAGGACTCCAGAGTTAGGCAGAAAACACCTTATGTCTCTGAGTACTGTTTAATGATAAATGTAATGTTGACACCTACATTCCTTTCTCATACATGAACATGGGAGGAGGGAAAAAAGGACAAACTGAGCAAATGCTATTTAGTTTTTAAGTGAAAGGATTATTGGGTGGCACTTGTGGCTCAAAGGAGTAGGGTGCTGGCCCTATATGCCAGAGGTGGTGGGTTCAAACCCAGCCCCGGCCAAAAACTGCAAAAAAAAAAAAAGTAAAAGGATTATTAACTGTAACCTGTTGGTTCAGTTATTCAAAAGTAATAAATTCACTTTTCTCTATTCCCAATTCTTTAAGGATCAAGCTTACTAATATCATTCAATGTATCACCCAAACCAATTACCTGAACAGGAGAAAAAAATACTTATATAGTTTCTTACTTCAAAACTTAGTAAAGATGATCTATACAAGCTTATTAGAACATTTAACTATATTAGGCTATACATTAAGCTTTATTGTAAGTTACATATACAATATATGAAAAACCACAAAAAACAGACTTTCTCTTTTCTTTTTTTTTTTAAGACAGAGTCTCACTGTGCACAGCTCACAGCAACCTCAAACTCTTGGGCTTACGCAATTCTCTTGCTTCAGCCTCCCAAGTAGATGGGACTACAGCTGTTCACCACAATGCCCAGCTATTTTTAGAGACGAGGTCTCGCTCTGGATCCAGCTCTGGCTCAGGCTGCTCTCAAACTTGTGAACTCAGGCAATCCACCTGCCTCAACCTCCCAGAGTACTAGGATTACAGGCATGAGCCACCGCACCCGGCCATCTTTCTCATTTTAAAGCCAAGGCAAAAAGAAAAAGCTGTATAGAATTAGGTTAACATCAGATGCACATGTAGGCATCCCTACATTCTTCTTCACTTGAACTTTGTAAAACTGTGTATGGACCTATAAGCAACTTTTGATATTTCTTAATAAAGGCATTGAAAATTAAAAAAAAATAAAGAACTAGGTTAACATGGTAAACATTTATTGGATGCTACTTATGTCAGGCTATGCTGAATGCTCTCTATGCATAATTTTATTGCTTTCTTCATAATAATTCTCTATTGAAGGCACTAATGTTATATCCCTATTTAAGAGAGGAAACTGAAGTTTTGGGAAGTTAGCATGCCAAACGGCGCATAGCTTTTAAGTGGGAGAATCAGGTTTCAAGTATAGATCGGTCTGTATTCTAGAACTCATGCTTTTAATTGATTGCCTCTACATTTATTTATTTCTTAAGTCAGTCCTTTAGAGGAAGTATTTTTTTTTCTTTTTTTGAGACAGTCTCACTTTGTAACCTTTGCTAGAGTGCTGTGTTCCAGTCATAGCTCACTGGAACCTCCAAGTATTAGGCTCAAGTGATTCTCTTGGTCCCCGCCACAACACCTGGCTATTTTTTTGTTGCAGTTTGGCCGGAGCTGGGTTCGAACTCGCCACCCTCAGTATATGGGGCCACTACCCTACTCACTGAGCCACAGGCACCACCTGCAAAATAATTTTTTTTTTTTTTTTTTTGAGACAGTCTCAAGCTGTTGCCCTAGGTAGAGTGCCATCACATCCTAGCTCACAGCAACCTCCAACTCTTGGGCACAAGCGATCCTCTTGCCTCAGTTTTTCTATTTTTAGTAGAGATGGGGGTCTTCGCTTTTGCCCAGGCTGGTCTTGAACTCATGAGCTCAAGCTATTCACCCGCCTCGGCCTTCCAGAGTGCTAGGATTACAGATGTGAGCCACCACGCCTGACCACAGGCAAAATAATTTTTGACAGAAAAAAATTATAGAGGCTCGTTGCCCATAGCTCAGTGAGTAGGGAGCTGGTCACATACACCAAGGCTGGCGGGTTCGAGCCCAGCCCAGGCTTGCTAAACAATGACAACTGCAACCAAAAAATAGCCAGGCATTGTGGCGGCCCCTGTAGTCCCAGCTACTTGGGAGGCTGAGGCAAGAGAATCGCTTAAGCCCAAGAGTTTGAGGTTGCTGTGAGCTGTGACACCACAGCACTCTACCAAGGGCCATATAGTAAAACTCTTGTCTCCAGCCTGGCGCCTGTAGCTCAGCGGCTGGGGCACTGGGCACATAACGCTGGAGCTGACGGGTTCAAATCCAGCCTGCCAAACAACAATGACAACTGTAACCAAAAAATAGCCAGGTGTTATGCAGGCACCTGTAGTCCGAGCTACTTAGAAGGCTGAGGCAAGAGGATCACTTGAACCCAGGAGTCTGAGGTTGCTGTAAGCTATGACGACACCATGGCACTCTACCCAGGGCGATAAAAAGAAAAAAGAAAAAAACAGAAAGAAAAGAAAGAATTATAGGGTCGCACCTGTGGCTCAAGGAGTAGGGCGCTGGCCCCATATACTGGGAGTGGTGGGTTCAAGCCAGGCCTCAGCCAAAACTGCCAAAAAAAGAATTATAGAGAGCTATAAAGAAGTATGTAATATACAGGTAGCGTGGGCTTTGAAAATGATGAAGAGGGGGGTGCCTGTAGTTCAGTGGGTAGGGTGCCGGCCCCATATACCGAGGGTGATGGGTTTGGGCCCAGCCCCGGCCAAACTGCAACAAAAAAATGGCCGGGCGTTGTGGTGGGCGCCTGTAGTCCCAGCTACTCAGGAGGCTGGGACAGGAGAATCGCCTAGGCTCAAGGATTTGAAGGTTGCTGTGAGTTGTGACGCCACAGCACTCTACCGAGAGTTAAGAAGTGAGAGTCTGTCTCAAAAAAAAAGAAAAAAGAAAAGAAAGAAAATGATGAAGAAGCGGCAATTAAAGGTAGACAAGCAGGAGTACTGGGCTCCGTGTACAAACTATAAAGACATTAGACACTCGTTATAGGCAGAACAAGGACCTAAAACCAGAAGCTCCTCAGTTAGAAAAAACATGAATAATAGAACAAAGGTTGTAAGTCAAGAGTTAAGACACCTGGCCAGGCGTGGTGGCTCACGCCTGTAGTCCTAGCTCTGTGGGAGGCCGAGGCGGGCGGATTGTCTGAGCTCAGAGGTTCGAGACCAGTATGAGCAGCAGTGTGAGCCAGAGTAAGACCCTGTCTCTACTAACATCAAAAACAGCCAGACGTTGTGGTGGGCGTCTGTAATCCCAGCTACTGGGGAGGCAATGGAAAAGAGCACCGCTAGAGGAAGAAGAAAATGAACACAAAAAGAAAGAGTACTGGGTGGCGCCTGTGGCTCAGTCGGTAGGGCGCCGGCCCCATATGCCGAGGGTGGCGGGTTCATGCCCGGCCCCGGCCAAACTGCAACCAAAAAATAGCCGGGCGTTGTGGCGGGCGCCTGTGGTCCCAGCTACTCAGGAGGCTGAGGCAGGAGAATCGCCTAAGCCCAGGAGTTGGAGGTTGCTGTGAGCTGTGTGACGCCACGGCACTCTACCGAGGGCAATAAAGTGAAACTCTGTCTCTACAAAAAAATATAAAAAAAGGGCGGCGCCTGTGGCTCAAGGAGTAGGGCGCCGGTCCCATATGCCGGAGGTGGCGGGTTCAGACCCAGCCCTGGCCAAAAAAAAAAAAAAAAGAAAGAGTACTTCAAATGAAGAAGAATGAACAAGCAAGCTGAAATTAAAAATTAAAAAAATAAATTAATTTAAAAAAAAAAAGTTAAGACACCTAATTATCTCCAAAGTAAATGGATTTCTGCCACTATCCAAAAAAAAAAAAAAAAGTTTAAAAATAAAAACAAAAAAAGAATAAAAATAGTTCTTATTGATCACAAACTTGTCTGAAATCAACAACCATTTATTTCTACAAATTTTTCTTTAGGCTTACATTGTAGTGCAAAGAATAAGTACGTTAAGAGAATTCCAGCTGGTTCTCCCCAGGAACTCCCCCTTAAAATTACCTATGAAATGAATCTTAATTAAGGGGAATGAAATCTATATACCTTATAAATTTGGGACCCAACTGTGAAAACATATATCTATGGATAAACATTTTAGCTAACAAATTAACACTTTTGTTCAGATAACATAATGGTAGCAATTTGTACTGATTTATAAAGCTAGAAAAGAAAACACTGATTTTATTTACTTATTTAATCTTTCTTTTTTTTTTTTTTTTTTTTAGAGACAGAGTCTCACTTTATGGCCCTCGGTAGAGTGCCGTGGCCTCACACAGCTCACAGCAACCTCCAATTCCTGGGCTTAAGCGATTCTCTTGCCTCAGCCTCCCGAGCAGCTGGGACCACAGGCACTCGCCACAATGCCCGGCTATTTTTTGGTTGCAGTTTGGCCGGGGCCGGGTTTGAACCCGCCACCCTCGGTATATGGGGCTGGCGCCCTACCAACTGAGCCACAGGCGCCGCCCTTATTTAATCTTTCTTTGAAACAGAGTCCCACTCAGTCACCCTGGGTAGAGTTGCACAGCAACCTCAAACCGGAGGTGGCGGGTTCAGACCCAGCCCTGGCCAAAAAAAAAAAAAAAAAGAAAAAAAGAAAGAGTACTTCAAATGAAGAAGAATGAACAAGCAAGCTGAAATTAAAAATTAAAAAAATAAATTAATTTAAAAAAAAAAAGTTAAGACACCTAATTATGGCTCAAGGGATCCTTTTGCCTTAGCCTCTCCAGAAGCTAGGACTACAGGAATTGGCTACAATTGCCAGCTAGTTTTTCTATTTTTAGGGGAGATAGGGTCTCATTCTTGCTCAGGCTGGTCTTGAACTCATGAACTTACGCAGTCCACCTGTCTCAGCCTACAGAATGCTAGGACTGCAGGAATGAACCACAAAGGCTGGCTGAAAACACAGATTTTTTTTTTTTTTTTTTTTTGGAGACAGAGTCTCACTATGTCGCCCTCAGTAAAGGGCCTGTCATCACAGCTCACAGCAACCTCAAACTCTTGGGCTTAAGCAATTCTCTTGCCTCAGCCTCAAGTAGCTGGGACTCAAGGCACCCGCCACAATGTCCAGCTATTTTTTGTTGTAGTTATCATTGTTGGTTAGCTAGCCCAGATCAGGTTCGAACCCGCCAACTTCAGTGTATGTGGCTGGCGCTGTAACAACTGTCCTATGGGCGCTGAACCTGAAAACACTAATTTTAACAGTATCCAAATACAGGCTGGGCACCATGGCTCACGCCTGTAATCCTAGCACTCTGGGAGGCCAAGGTGGGTGGAATACCTGAGCTCATAGTTTCGAGACCAGCCTGAGCCAAAGGGAGACCTTGTCTCTAAAAATAGCCAGACAGCTCGGTGCCCGTTGCACAGTAGTTACTGCGCCAGCCACCTACACCCAAGTTGGCGGATTCAAACCCAGCCTGAGCCAGCTAAAATAACAATGACAACTACAACATAAAATAGCCTGGCATTGTGGCGGGCACCTGTGGTCCCAGCTACTTGGGAGGCTAAGGCAAAAAAATCGCTTAAGCCCTAGAGTTTGAGGTTGCTGTGAGCTGTGAAGCCACAGCACTCTACCAAGGGCAACATAATGGGACTCTGTCTCAAAAAAAATAATAAATAAAAATAAAAGTAGCCAGGCATTGCTGTGGACAACTGTAGTCCCAGCTACTAGGGAGGTTGAGGCAAAAGAATCGCTTGAGGAGGCAGCGCCTGTGGCTCAAAGGGGTAGGGCGCTAGCCCCATATGCCAGAGGTGACGATTTCAAACCCAGCCCCAGCAAAAAAAACTGCAAAAAAAAAAAAAAAAAAAAAAATCTCTTGAGTCCAAGAGATTGTTGTAAGCTATGACGCCATGGCACTCTACCTAGGGTGACAAAGCAAGACTACCAAAACAAAAACAAAAAATTTCAAATGGCAGTTCTTCAGTTATTTAATTCCTATAAAAACTATCAATAGGTTAAATTATTAAATAGGGCAGCACCCATAGCTCAGTGGGTAGGGCACCAGCCACATACACCGAGGCTGGCAGGTTCGAACCAGGCCCAGCTAAAACAACAATGACAACTGCAACAACAACAAAAAATAGCCAGACGTTGTGGTGGGCGCCTGTAGTCCCAGCTGCTAGGGAGGCTGAGGCAAGAGCTTGAGCCCAAGAGTTTAAGGTTGCTGTGAGCTGTGATGCCACCACACTCTACCCAGGGGGACAGCTTGAGACTATGTCTCAAAAAAAAAAAATTATTAAACAGTAAGAAAACTTCAAATTGGATTAAATTTATAATTCTGATAATCTGAAATACTTTGTTTGAGACAGAGTCTCAGTAGAGTGCCGTCGCGTCACAGCCCACAACAACCTCCAACTCTTGGGCTTAAGCGATTCTCTTGCCTCAGCCTCCCAAGTAGCTGGGACTATAGGCACCCGCCACAATGCCTGGCTATATTTTTGTTGCAGTGGTTTAGCTGGCCCAGGTGGGGCCACATATACCCTAGGTGTATGTGGCTGGCACTCTAACCACTGTGCTATGGGCACTGAGCAGATAATCTGAAATACTAATAAAGTCAGAAAAGCTCAATTGGTTAAGCTAGTCAAGTGTAAATGCATGAAAATGGAGTTTGACCTCTTATTGACAGTTACCTCAAATTCTTCCCAGTGGCTCAGCAAGTAAGGAATTCAAGGAATTCAAGTCTTGAAGGTCTAGTGATCACTGTGGCTAAATCACCCAGTCAACATCAAATTATCTGATTTGTCTCTAACTCCTTAGACTCCCTTCCATCTTTTCTCTACTTTGCAATTCCCATTACTTCTAAACAGTGGGACAAAGAGATAGATGTGAAATTGGTAAATATGACTAATTAGTTATTAGAAATTCAGGGGTAAACTGTGGTCAGGAATGTGGCTAAACTGTAGTCTAAAATAAAGCTTCTGGATTATCCATGGATTTCTTTTAATCCGAATAATCCTCCTGCAGTAGGCATGGATAATCAGGATTGTATTTCCCCTTAAAGGCAAATCAGCATTTGCCTGGTGGTCTCCCAAGTGGCTGGAGTATCAAAGGACCACAAATTACAGGGCCAAAGATGCTGCAGTCCCTCCCAGGTGTACACAAGGAAGGATTCTGAGGAGATACAGGAGATTGTCCAGATTAACATTCTTGATTTTAGCTCCTAATTAAAGGATCAACCTCAGGTGATCAAGTATATATTCAAGGAACTGGTGTAAGGAAATTAGAACATATACAGAGAAGGGAACTGAATGAAAGAAAGATCTTTCAGCCAGAATTCCAGAGAAGCCTAGGGAAGAATTTGTGAATTTTCTGAGGAAGTGATGGAATTTCTAGATTATTAACTGCTTTAGGCTAGAACCAAATTAACAGGATAATGGGCACTATATTTGCAATACACCTTCGCTGTACAAATAGCATATCCCTTCCTCAGTCCCGAAGAAAGCTGAGTATCTAAAATAACTGACTGCTTAAATGGACACATTAGCAGAAACAGACAATGCTAGAGAAAAATTAGAGAGAAAAACTGGAACTTCAGAACATAATCCTTGACAAAATTAACCTCTACCATACCCTTTGCTAGCAGTAAAGTATATCATTATGAGTTTACCATAGAGAGATGAGAGATTATGACATATAATTTTATTAAAGACCCTAAATTTTTTAGATACTTTATGAGATATGCCTGGCTTGACAGGTTCCAAAAATTATATGATTTTTTTTTCATTTAAAGCTTTTGTAACATTCCTCCAACTACAAAAATCATTATTTTATTGCATGTAAATCCATTAAGCTGAAGACTGGCACTCTCATTTATATTTCTAAAAGGAAGCCAACACAATTAGGGCAATCAATTATTTACTCATTCCAGGTCTGACAAATTCTGTGGATGAGAATTTTCACTTAAAAAAAAAAAAAAATAGGCCCATGCCTATAATTCTAGCACTCTAGGAAGTAGAGGGAGGAGGATCCCTTAAGCCCAGGAGTTCCACACCAGGCTGAGTGAGAGAGTGAGACCCCCATCTCTACTAAAAACAGAAAGATTAGCTGGGTGTTATGGGAGGTAGTCCCAGCTACGTGAGATGCTCAGGCAGAAGGATCACTGGAGACCAGGAGTCTGAGATTATAGCGAACTAGCCTGAGGCAATAGCACTCTAACCTGGAGCAACAGAGACTCTATCTCAAAAAGAAAAAAAAAATTGATTAGGCAAGGTGACTCACACATGTAATCCTAGCACTTTGGGAGAACAAGGTGGGAGGATTATCTGAGCCCAGGAGTTCAGACCAACCTGGGCATTATAGTGAGGCCCCATCACTACCAAAAAAAAAATATTTTTAATTAGCTAGGCATGATGGGGTACACACCTATAGTCCCAGCCAGTCTCAGATACTCAGGACCAAGGCAGGAAGAGTACTTGGGCTCAGGAATTCAAGGCCAATTGAACTATGAACATGCGACTGCAGTCCAGCCTTGGCAACACAGCAAGACTTCGTCTCTGAAAAAAATGAATAAATAAAATAAAAAGAAAATCCAAGGGTTAGGAACTGGGGGTATGGAGAGTAGATCTTGTGACTGCAAACAGTTGCACAAAATTGCAAAGGGAATTTTGGGGGAGTGTTGGAATTGTTCTGTATCCTATTAAAGGTGATGGTTCTAAGAATCCCTGCACAGCAGGGCACAGTGGCTCACACCTGTAATCCCAGCACTCTGGGAGCCGAGGCAGGTGGATTGCCTGAACTCAGGAGTTCAAGACCAGCCTGAACTAGAGTGAGACCCATCTTTAAAAATAGTGAGGCATGTGGCAATTGCCTATAGTGCCAGCTATTAGGGAGGCTGAGGCAAGAGAATCGATTGAGCCCAGGAATTTGAGGTTGCTGTGAGCTATGACGCTATAGCACTCTACTGAGGGTGACAAAATGAGACTTTGTCTCAAAAAAAAAAGAATCTTTGCATGAGTTAAAACTCATAGGACAGTACATCAAAAAAGTACTACATTTCCTAAATGTTTTAAAAGTCAATGCTACTACTAGGTGTAGAATATAAATGTCTTAACACAAAAACTAAGAAAATGCCATGAAGGCTATGTTAACCAGTTTGATAAAAATATTTCAAATTGTATATAAAACCAGCACATTGTACCCCATGATTGCATTAATGTACACAGCTATGATTTAATTAAAAAAATTCAATGCTCCTTCCCTTTCAGAAATGTCTTTTAGGTGGCATCCGTAGCTCAGTGGGTAGGGTGCCGGCCACATATACCAAGGATGGCGGATTCGAGCCCAGCCTGAGCCTGCTAAACAACAATGACAACTGCAATCAAAGGAAAAATAGCCGAGCGCTGTGGCAGGTGCCTGTAGTCCCAGCTACTTGGGAAGCTGAGCCAAGAGAATCACTTGGGCCCGGGAGTTTGAGGTTGCTGTGAGATGTGACGCCACAGCACTCTACCAAAGTCGACATAGTAAGACTGTGTCTCAAAACAAAACAAAACAAAACAAAAGAAATGTCTTTTAATTAAAATATCTTCAGTCGTCAAAAAAAAAAAAAAAAATCTATAGGGGCAGTGCCTGTGGCTCAGCAGGTAAGGTGCTGGCCCCATATACCGAGGGTGGCGGTTTCGAACGCAGCCCCTGCCAAACTGCAACAAAAAAAATAGCTGAGTGTTGTGGTGGGCACCAGCAGTCCCAGCTACTCAGGAGGCTGAGGCAAGAGAAACGCCTAAGCCCAAGAGGTGGAGGTTGCTGTGAGCTGGGACGCCAAGGTACTTCTACCAAGGGCAACAAAGTGAAACTCAGTCTCTAAAAAAAAAAAAAAAATCTATCAACTCAAAAAAAGAAAGGTCTAGGTGGTGCCTGTGGCTCAGTGAGTAGGGCACCAGCCCCATATACCGAGGGTGGCAGGTTCAAACCTAGCCCTGGCCAAACTGCAACAACAACAAAAAAAATAGCCAAGTGTTGTGGTGGGCACCTATAATCCCAGGTACTGGGGAGGCTGAGGCAAGAGGATCGCCTAAGCCCAAGAGCTAGAGGTTGCTGTGAGTTGTGATGCCCCAGCACTCTACCGAGGGCAACAAAGTAAGACTCTGTCTCAAAAAAAAAAAAAAAAAAGAAACATCTGAATTAGAGACAGGCAATCAAAATTATTAGAGCAACCGCTAGGGAACAGGATATACACACCCCCCCACCATACATCTAATCTATTTCATTTTCTTTCTTTCAACTAGAAGATTATGACTGAGGGCTCAGCACCTGTAACACAGTGGTTACGGTGCAAACCAATCCACCGTGGGTGGCAGGTTCGAACCTGGCCCGGGGCCAATTAAACAACTGCAACAAAAAAAAAAATAGCCAGATGTGGCAGGCACCTGTAGTCCCAGCTACTTGGGAGGCTGAGGCAAGAGAATCGCTTGAGGCAAGAGTTGGAGGTTGCTGTAAGCTGTGGCCACAGCACTCTACCAAAGGCAACATGGTAAGACTAACCCCCCCTCCAAAAAAAAACAGAAGGGTCGGGCAGCGCCTGTGGCTCAAGGAGTAGGGCGCTGGTCCCATATGCTGGAGGTGGTAGGTTCAAACCCAGCCCCGGCCAAAAAAAAAAAAAGAAGAGTGGTGCCTGTGGCTCAGTGAGTAGGTCACCAGCCCAATATACTGAGGGTGGCAGGTTCGAACCCGGCCCCAGCCAAACTGCAACAATAAAATATCCAGGCATTGTGGCAGGCACCTATAGTCCCAGCTGCTCGGGAGGCTGAGACAAGAGAATTGCCTAACCCAAGAGTTGGAGGTGCTGTGAGCTGTGATGCCACAACACTCTACAGAGGACGAAAAAGTCAGACTCTGTCTCTAAAAAAAAAAAAGAAGATTATGACTCAGAATTATTTAACTGGAAATGATAATGTAATCTGAGAACAAGTTAAGGAGGAAGTATGCCAGTTTAGAGCCATTCTAAAGAGTAAAGCTGGACTCAATGGCTGGAAGATCCAGGAAGGTAGACCTTAATTATGATAAAACTTCAGAAAAATTATTCAGCCAGGCATCGTGGCTCACACCTATAATCCTAGCACTCTGGGAGGCCAAGGCAGGCATATTGCTTGAGCTCAAGAGTTCGAAACAGCCTGAGCAAAAGAGAGACCACTACTAAAAATAGAAAAACTGAGGCAGGAGGATCACTTGAGCCCAGAGTTGGAGGTTGCAAAGAGCTATGACACCATGGCACTCTGGGACAACAGCTTAAGTCTCTGTCTCAAAAATCAAAAATTAAATAAATAAATAAATAAATAAATAAAAAGACTGTCTCAAAAAAAAAGAGAAAAAAATTTTTTAATTAGCTAGGCATGATGGTGTGCACCTGTAGTCCCAGTTAGTAGGTAAGCTGAAGTGGGAAAATTACCTGAGGCCACGATTTCAAGGCAGTAGTACATTATGACTGGCCCATGAATAACCACTATAGTCCAGCTCAGACAACATTTTGTAATATACTGTCTGTAAAAAAAACTTCTTTTTTAAATAAAAATAAGTAAAAGCAAGATAACCAGCTGATACACAGATAACATCTGGATTTACTTCTTAATCTAACAAAAAGCCACTGGAACAGAATAATAAATAAATATCACTCTGACTGATATGTGCAAAATGAAGCAAGATCAGGGAAAGGAGGTCAGTTAGGAAGCTATTACACAGAAAGAACTGAGAAAGAGGTAATAAAAATAAAGTTAATGTATTTGAGATACATATTTGTGTGTGTGTATATATATATTTTTTGTTTGTTTGTTTTTGGAGACAGAGTCCCACTATGTTGCCCTCAGTAGAGTGCTCTGGCGTCACAGCTCACAGCAACCTCAAACTCTTGGGCTTGAGTGATTCTCTTGCCTCAGCCTCCCAAGCAGCTGGGACTACAGGTGCCCGCTGCACCACCAAGCTATTTTTTTGTTACAGTTGTCATTGTTGTTTTAGCTGGCCCCAGCTGGGTTCGAACCTGCCAACTTCAGTGTATGTGGCTGGCACCATAACCACTGTACTACAGGTACCAAGCCTGAATATATTTTAGATGTAAAATTGACTGGATTTGCTAGAGGATTAGCTGTACAATAGGGGTGGAGTGAGGTAAAGGGATAAATTAAGAATAACAGGCTGGGCGTGGTGGCTCACACTTGTAATCCTAGCACTCAGGGAGGCTGAGGCAGGTGGACTGCTTGAGCTCACAAGTTCAAGACCAGCCTGAGCAAAAGTGAGACACCATCTCTACTAAAAATAGAAAAACTGAGACAAGAGAATCGCTTGAGCCCGAGTTGGAGGTTGCTGTGAGCTATGACACCACAGGCGACAGCTCAAGACTCTGTCTCAAAAAAAAAAAAAAAATGACCACTAGATTTTTTTTCCTTTTTCTGAGACAGAGTCTCAAGCTGTTGCCCTGGGTAGAGTAGCTCATAACAACCTCCAACTCTTGGGCTATAACAAGCTATGACACCACAGGGTAACAGCTGTATATCAAGGGTGGCTGCTTCAAACCCAGCTCCAGCCAAACTGCAACAAAAAAATAGCCAGGCGTTGTGGTGGGCACTGTAGTCCCAGCTACTTGGGAGGCTGAGGCAAGAGAATCGCCTAAGTCCATGAGTTGGCAGTTGCTGTGAGCTGTGTGACACCACAGCACTCTACGGAGGACAAAAAAGTGAGACTCCGCTCTACAAAAAAAAAAAGAAAGAAAGAAAAGAAAAGAACCACTAGATTTTTTTTTTTTTTTTTGAGACACAGTCTCAAGCTGTTCCCCTGGGTAAAGTGCCGTGGCCTCATAGCTCACAATCTCCAACTCATGGGCTCAAGCAATTCTCTTGCCTCAGTTTTTCTACTTTTAGTAAAGACAGGGTCTAGATTTTGCTCAGGATGGGCTCTAACCTGTAAGCGCAGGCTATCCACCCACCTCGGCCTCCCACAGTGCTAGGATTATAGGTGTGAGCCACCATGCCAGGCCAACCACTAAATTTTTTTCATTCAAGGGAGTGGGGAGTGGTGTTCTATGAAATGAAGACTGCTAGAGAAGTAACAGGTTGAGGAATAGAAATCAAGACAGTCATCTACAAACAGACAAAGTGAAGGCACTATGTAGGCAAGGAGAAGTTTGAAGTTCAGGTCTGGAGATAAAAATCTGAGAGTTAACGGTGTATGTGTATATTTAAACCACAGGACAAAATGTTAACACTCAAAAAGAGTATAGGTATAGAAAGTAAAGACAGGGCCGGGCACGGTGGCTCAGGCCTGTAATCCTAGCACTCTGGAAGGCTGAGGAGGGTGGACTGCCTGAGCTCAGGAGTTCGAGACCAACCTGAGCCAGAGTGAGACCCTGTCTCTAAAAACAGCTGGGTGTTCTGGAGGGCAACTGTAGTCCCAGCTACTTGGGCAGCTGAAACAAGAGAATCGCTTGAGCCCAAGAGTCTGAGGTTGCTGTGAGCTATGTCACCACCATACTCTACCAAGGATGACAAAGTAAGACTGTTTCAGAAAAAAAGAAAGAAAGAAAAGTTGAGCACAGTGGCTCATGCCTGTAATCCTACCACTCTGGGTGACAGAGGTGGGTGGATTGCTTGAGCTCAGAAGTTTGATACTGGCCTGAGCAAGAGCAAGACCTCATCCCTACTAAAAATAGAAAAACAAGCCAGGCTTTGTGGCGGGGATATGTAGACCCAGCTACTCAAGGAGGCTGAAGCAAGAGGATCTCTTGAGCCCAAGAGTTTGCAGTTGCTGTGTGCTAGGACGGGGCAGTCCACCCAGGGCAACATAGTCTCAAAACGACAACAAAAACTGAGGCCCAGAAAGCCTGAGTAACATCCCTACAGCCCCAGCTATCTTGACCCAGGTGGAGACCTAGAACATGTGATTTATGACCTCTAGCCTTTTCACAGTGGCTAGCAATGGTTCTATTATGGAGTTCAACAGTCTAAGCTAGACAACAAGGAAGATTTCAAGGAAGAACATAATTTATACTATAGAGGGGGTTTTTTCCATGTAGTTTTTTGGCATTCACAAAGCAAACTGGAGCAAAAGTATTTATGAATGAGTCTCTGAAAAGCTGTAGTGGCAATATAGCAATAATTAAAACCCAACTTAAGGGCGGCGCCTGTGGCTCAGTCGGTGAGGCCGGGCCCCATATACCCAGGGTGGCGGGTTCAAACCCGGCCCCGGCCAAACTGCAACCAAAAAATAGCCGGACGTTGTGGCGGACGCCTGTAGTCCCAGCTGCTTGGGAGGCAAGAGAATCGCTTAAGCCCAGGAGTTGGAGGTTGCTGTGAGCTGTGTGAGGCCATGGCACTCTACCAAGGGCCATAAAGTGAGACTCTGTCTCTACAAAAAAAAAAAAAAAAACCAACTTAATCTTCTCCACTTCTAAAAAAACACTCTGAAGGTAGAGTCTGAGTGTGAAAGAGGGGTGTCAACTAAAATTTTTATTTCTTCATCACCTTGGCTTTGGCGAATACAATTCTAGTTCTAAAACTTAAGATTTTTACTTTCTTCCATACTTGCTGTTCTCAAACTAGGTTAAGTTTGTTACCCTGACCACTCTCCTCTGCTACATTACCTGGACTTAAAAACAGGGCTGCTTCTACCATAAAATCTTACAAAGTTGGGTAAAAATCCCCACATGATTAATGAACTGCTGAGAACTCTGACTCGTTGGAGATGGTCTGATTAGGAATCACATTTCCAAACATCCATTCAACACTTCAAAATAAGTACTCATCTAATTTAATTATGATGACTTCACCAGACATTTACACTGCCCACAATGATGTTTACAAAAGTACTTGTCACACCTTCCGGATGTAGCAAAGCAAAAAAGAAAAAAAGGAGTCTGTTTCCATACTCTTCGTGTGTTTATACTCTGTAACAAGTGATAGAGTTCAAGAGTCACTTAAGATTAAACAGCAAAGCACTTGAAGTTTATATGTCCCACCATCTTTTCATCTAAGTGAATCCCGAATTCGCTAGGTTTCAGTACAGCACCAAATTCCCACTCGGTATCTGAGACAGGTTTCCAAGTCAACCCTTGCTACAAAGAAAATACAGGGTTCTAGGAAGAGACCACAGAATTCTACTATTTTGGCCGCCGCAAGATAACAGGCTCTGATATTAAGCAACTCCAGTAAAGGTATATTGCAACACTAGACCAGTTCAGAAATAAATGTGCCCCCAAACGCATGCCCGTATCTGAGAATTAGAAATACCGAACAAGAGATGCTAGACCAGTGCTGCTCCTAATAGCTACCACTTACTGAGCACTCCCTCTTTGGTTATACCTACCCTCACAACAACCGTAAGATATATGTATTATTATTCCCATTTAACACATCAGAATATTTTGGACCCAAACCCCAGACTGGTCAGTGGCGGCGTTGGGATTCCAAAATATGTTCCTAACTCAACAGCCCTGGATCTCCCCCCCCTTTAAATACAATTCTGCGCAAAAAGGCACCTGAGGGTCTGGAAGCTCCGTAGATGTCCGCATATGCGCCCCTGGGGACCGAACCTAAAGCTCAGGCGGCCCGGGACGCCCGGCCGCATCTCTGCCTAGCAGAGGCGGTGGTGGGGGGCGCCACTCACCTAAGACAGCCCCAGGCGGGCCGCAGCCCTGGGAGGCGCCGCCGCCGGCGGGCGAACGGGTGTCCTCCAAGCCGGCAGGAAGCGCGGCGCTGCCACCAGAGTCGCCGGCGCCGCAGGCGGCCGCCAGCAAGAGCGCACCGCTGGCCCGCGCGGGCGCACCTCAGCCGGACGTCGCGACCCCGCCGTCCCTCAGTCGCGCCGCATCCGGGTCCCGTGCCGCCGCACTCACCTGCCCCGGGGCTCCACCGCCACCGCTGACTACCGCTCCGGGTGCACGGTCAGCAGTCCAGGGAGCTGCAACCTCCCCGCTCCGGCGCCCCCATCCCCGCCTCTCTCAGTCACTTCTCGCCGGCTCCGCGAAGCTCTACACCCGCCCACTACCCACTGCCATGGCCCGCTCCGCCGCACCGACAGACGGAGCACGCGCGCGCCGCCGCCTTCCCCGAGCTCGCGCGTGCGCGCGCGCTCGCTTCCTAGGCAGGCCTCCCGGCAGCGCCCGCCCCGCCCTGTACACCACTCGGACCAATCCCCGGCCCCGCGGCGGTGGTGACGGCCAGCCTGGGGAGGGGGGGAGGGAACCGGCAACGCCGCCTAGTCCTCTCCGGCTGCCTCTGCGGCAGTGACACCACTGCGTGGCGGTTCCTGCCTCAGAAGACTGCGGAATAGAGAATCCCCAGCCAGCCGCCTCCGGTAGAGAGCCATTACCTGACTCGGCCTTCGTAGCTAGTCTTCTTGCCGGCCTTCTCCTCCTAGCCCTTCTTCCCAATTCCCTTCTGCGACATGAAACTGATTGCTCGGTTCCTTAGTTCTTCTTGGGCGCATTTCTTTGCCGAACACTCTTCTTTGCTTCTCCCCATCTGTCATTTCAGTTCTGGGTTTGGGGCTCTAGGTCGGCTGCCCTCAGTCCCTGCACTGAGAATGGTCATTTAAAAGGAAAAGTCCAGCCTTTCAAGCCTAATATTCTTTATCTGTGTATTCTTTTTTTTTTTTTTTCCTTTTGAGACAGTCTCACTCTGTCGCCCTGGGTACGCAACAGCTAACATTTATCTCCCCAGCCTTAGCCTTTACCCAACATTTTTTGCTTACCTTGTCTCTTGGTATCTTTGACTTCAACCAGAAAATGTCATGGTCCTCTTTTTAGTGGGACACTTGAATTGTATTACGTACTTATGAAAACCAAAATGTTAACTCATTTTAAAGCTACTCTATGGTAAATTAATATTACTACAATAGCTTGGGCAAATCGTTGAGTAGTCTGGCATAGAATCTAGAAATAGAACCTGATATGGAAAGGTGGAGAATCAAGTCAGTGATAAGAGAATAATTTGTTGGATAAATAACTGCCTTAAGTTATTTATACTAAGGCAAGATCCATACCATATTTTAAAAATAAATTCAGGCTCAGTGCCTGTAGCTCAGTGGCTAGGGCATCAGCCACATACACCGGAGTTGGAGGGTTTGAACCCAGCCCGGGCCTACCAAACAACAGTGACAACTACAACCAAAAATAGCCGGGCGTTGTGGTGGGTGCCTATAGTCCCAGCTACTTGGGAGTCTGAGGCAGAGAATCGCCTAAGCCCAGGAGCTGAAGGTTGCTGTGAGCTGTGACACCATGGCACTCTACCAAGGAAGCTAAAATGAGACTCTGTCTCTAAAAAAAAAAAAAAATATATATATATATATATATATATGAATGAACTATACAAACAGTCGATCAATGGAAGAGAAAAATGATTAAGATGTCTAATTTCACTAAAGCCATGGAAAAGCAACTTAAAACAATAATAAATTCTTCACTTACATTGGCAAACATTAAGAATAGTTGATGGGGTGGTGCCTATGGCTCACTGGGTAGGGTGCTGGCCCCATATACCAAGGGTGGCAGGTTCAAACCCGGCCCTGGCCAAACTGCAACAACAAAATAGCCGAGTGTTCTGTCGGGTGCCTGTAATCCCACATACACTAGAGCTGATGGGTTCGAATCCAGCCCGGTCCTACCAAACAAACTACAACCAAAAAATAACCGGGCATTGTGGCGGACACCTGTAGTCCCAGCTACTTGGGACGCTGAGGCAAGAGAATCTCTTGAGCCCAAGAGTTTGAGGTTGCTGTGACCTGTGACGCCACAGCACTCTACTGAGGGCGATGTAGTGAGAGTCTGTCTCAGAAAAAAAAAAAATAGAGAAAGAAAAGACTGGAAGAATTAACCTTAGGTTTGTGGGATACTTCAGAGGACTAAAGAGGAGGGGTTGAATAAAAAGAGTTACCTTTTTCTTAATATCTCTTCGAATTGTCTTGACCATTATGTATGTGTGTGTGTGTGTGTGTGTGTGTGTGTGTATATATATATATATTTTTTTTTTTTTTTTTTTTTGAGACAGACTCTCACTTGGCAGAGTGCTCTGGTGTCACAGCTCACAGCAACGTCCAGTTCTTGGGCTTAAGCGATTCTCCTACCTCATCCTCACAAGTAGCTGGGACTACAGGCACCCGCCACAATGCCTATTTTTTTAGAGTCACGGCCTCACTCTTCCTCAGGCTGGTCTCGAACCTGTGAGCTCAGGGCAATCCACTCACCTCATCCTCCCAGACTGCTAGGATTACAGGTGTGAGCCACCGCACCTGGCCTATGACCAGTATATGTGTATTTTATTCTTCTTTATTAGATGTAATTTTAGAGGTAAAAAATCAATTATGACTAGTTTTTAAATCATGACTAAAGTTATGAACATAAAGGAAAGTTTCTAAGTGTTCAGTTTTAAAATATCACACATTCTCCATGACCTCTGCTTCCCCACCACCGGGTTCTGAGATACACATATGATCTCTTGATATTATTTCCCCTATTTTCCTTCTTTCCAAATATTTCTGAGTATTTTCTAGATTTACAGATCTTTTTATGTTTTTTTATTTTTGGAACTTTAGTGCTTTCTTTTCATTGTATAACCAATACATCCACGTAGCTTGAAATCACAAAATGTGTAACCAAATATGAAATAAGAGTCTCAGCGCCTGTGGCTCAAGCGGCTAAGACGCCAGCCACATACCCCTGAGCTGGCCGGTTCTAATCCAGCCCGGGCCCGCCAAACAACAATGGGGGCTGTAACCAAAAAATAGCTGGGCATTGTAGCAAGCACCTGTAGTCCCAGCTACTTGGGAGGCAGGAGAATCGCTGAGCCCAGGAGTTGGAGGTTGTTGTGAGCTGTGATGCCATGGCACTCTACTCAGGGTGACAGCTTGAGGCTCTGTCTCAAAAAAAAAAAAAGTCTCTCCTCCAGCTGTGCAGCTCACAGACAAGCAATATTGTCAGTTTCTTGAGCATTCTTCCAGAAATATCGTATACATATACAAGTAAATACAGATGTTTCCCCACTTTTTTTTTTTTGAGACCTAGCCTCAAGCTGTCACCCTTGGTAGCGTGCAGTGACATCACAGCTCACAGCAATGTCCAACTCCTAGGCTTAAGCTTAATTCTCTTGCCTCAGCCTTCCAAGTAGCTGGGACTACAGGCACCCGCCACAACATCTAACTATTTTCTGGTTGTATTTGTCGTTGTTTGGCAGGCCTGGCCTGGATTCAAACCCACCAGCTCTGGTGTATGTGGCCAGAACCTTAGCCACTTGAGCTACAGGCACCGAGCCATTTCCCCACTTGTTTATACAAATGAAAATATGCCTGTGGCTCAGTGAGTAGGGCGCCGGCCCCATATGCCCAGGGTGGCGGGTTCAAACCCGGCCCTGGCCAAAACTGCAACAACAAAAAAATAGCCGGGCGTTGTGGCGGGCGCCTGTAGTCCCAGCTACTCGGGAGGCTGAGGCAAGAGAATCGCGTAAGCCCAGGAGTTGGAGGTTGCTGTGAGCTGTGTGAGGCCACGGCACTCTACCGAGGGCCATAAAGTGAGACTCTGTCTCTACATAAAAACAAAAAAACAAAAAAAAAAAAAAGAAAATATTTGATTTATATTTACTTTGTTTCACTTCTATCTCAACTTGTTTCATGAAAAAAGTTTCTGTATTCTTTTAAAACTTTTATTAATGTATAGAATATACAGAAAAAAACCATACACCTCATAATTTTCACAAACTAAATATACTCATGTCAAAAATTCTCAGATCAGTAGAAAACATAACATCTCAGAAACACTTGCAATCCCTTCCAGTCCCTGTTTCCTTCCCCCAGGGCTGACCACTATTCCAGCTTCTAACACCAAAGATTCCTTTTCCATGTTAAAGTGGATTCATACAGTATGTGCTCCTTTTGTGTCTGCCTTCTTTTGCTGTACATTTTCTCTCTGTTTTTGTGATACTCATATGATACTGTACGTAACAATAGTTTGTTCATTCTCATTACTATGGGGTATTTCCTTGCGTCTATATTCTGTTTGATGCATGCATAGTTTTCCATTATAAAAAATGATTTATCAATCTGGTCCCTTATTGATGTATATTTAAATTTCTAGTCTTTCCATGTATAAACAGTGCTGCAATGAAAAACTGTGAATATATGTTATTTTTTGCATTTGCCAAGTGTAACTGCAAAATTAATTCCTAGAAGTAGATTTACTGGGTCAAAGGGTATAAGTATTTGTAATTTTAAAGCATATTGCCAAATCACCTCCGATATGGGTTGTACCCTTTACGTTCCCCCAGTAGAGTATTTGAGTGTTTACTTTTTTATAATTTTTTAACTTAATTGCTTAGAGGCTTAGAATTCACATTTTACAATCCCCTCACATTACACAGCAACTAAAGCCCTTAACGGTAAGAAGACTTGCACCAGGCCATAGAGCAAGTTAGTTATCATCCCCTAATTCTGAAAGAGGAGGCCTGGATGCTGGTCTCACATATCAGAGAGAGCCAACAAAGCCTCAGACATCCTGTCCTGCCCACATTGTTGGTATACTACCTCTCTCTCTCTCTCTTGCACTTGTTCCCCTGTATATCACCAGGTTGCAGCACAAATGTGAGATTTTTTTTTTTTCTTTATAGCGATGGGGGTCTTGCTATATTGCCCAGGCTGGTCTCTAACTCTGGTCTCAAGCAATCCTTCCTCCTCAGCCTCCAAAAGTGCTAAGATTCAGCTATGAGCCACCATAATTGGCCAGCCATGAATTGGTTGGTTTATTTATGTATTTATTTATTTATTTATTTGGGGGGACAGAGTTTCACTTTGTCACCCCTGATAGAATGCCTTGGTGTCACAGATCACAGCAACCTCAAACTCTTAGGCTCAAGCTATTCTCTTGCCTCAGCCTCCCAAGTAGCCTCAGTGCCTGGCTATTTTTAGAGATGAGGTCTCGCTCGAGCTCAGGCTGGTCTCAAATTTAGAGCTCAGGCCATCTACCCACCTCAGCCTCCCAGAGTGCTAGGATTACAGGTGTGAGCCACCACACCTAGCCTTATGAGTTGGTTTTAATTAAGGGCATTTATTTATTTATTTAATGAGACAGAGTCTCACTTTGTCACCCCTGGTAGAGTGCCCTGGTGTCATAGCTCAAAGCAACCTCTAACTCTTGAGCTTAAGCGACTCTCTTCCTCAGCCTCCCAGTAGCTGGGACTACAGGGAGGGACTACACCCGCCATAATGCCTGGCTATTTTTTTGTTGCTGTTGTCATTCTTGTCCAGCTGGCCTGGGCTGGATTCAAACCCACCAGCCTCAGTGTATGTGGCTGGCACCGTAACCACTGTGCTACGAGTGCCAAGCCATAGTCTTCATATATTTTTATCAATGATTTTTATCAGCCGGACACAGTGGCTCACACCTGTAATCCTAGCACTCTGTAAGTCTAAGGTGGGAAAATCCCCTGGGCTCAAGAGTTTGAGAACAGCCTGAGCAAGAGCCAGACTCCATCTCTACTAAAAGTAGGAAAATTAGGCTCAGCACCTGTAGCACAATGGTTACAGCACTGGCCACATGCACCAACGGTGCAGCCTGGGCAGCCTGGGCCTGCTAAACAACAATGACAACTGCAAAGGGGAAATAGCAGGGCGTTGTGACAGGTGCCTGTAGTCCCAGGTACTTGAGAGGCTGAGGCAAGAGAATAGCTTAAGCCCAAGAGTTTGAGGTTGCTGTGAGCTGTGACACTATAGAACTCTACTGAGGATGACATAGTGAGACTCTGTCTTGATAAAGAAGGAAAAAAAAGGAAAATTAGCCAGGCATTGTGGGTGCCTGTAGTCCCAGCTACTTGGGAGGTGAGGGAGGAGGATGGCTTGAACCCAAGAATATGAGGTTGCTGTGAGCTAAGACAGCACAGCACTCTAGACCAGGCAACAAAGTGAAATTCTGTCTCAAAAGAAAAAAAGAAATTTGGTAATTGTCCACAGTTCAGAAACATCAAAGCACAGCCAGCAGGGCTGGAAGCTGGAGGAAATAGGAAAGACATTCTGAACAGGAGGAGAATGTCAGGCATTAAGACTCACAAAGACCAAGCACTGTATGCTCCTGGAAGGCAAACTAAGAGTTATATAAGACATTGGGGAAAAACTGAATAAGACATACACAACAGAGGGCCGAGAAGAATACTTCAAAGGTGATAGTCAGCAATGATGTACATTGTACCTTTTTCTAGGATGGGTTACATAGATTTTAGCTACATAAGGTGATATTATACAACTTTAAAAAGCATGAGGCATTTCTATAAGAAGTGATCTGAGACCACGAAGTGGCTCTAACTCTGGGAGGCCAGGGTGGTAGGATCCCTTGAGCTCAGAAGTTCAAAACCAACCTGAGCAAGGGTGAGACCCTATCTCTACTAAAAATAGAAAAATTGGCCAGGTGTTGTGTTCAGTGCCTATAGTCCCAGCTACTCGGGAGTCTGAGGCAAGAGGATTACTTGAACACAGGAGTTTGAGGTTGCTGTGAGCTAGGCTGAGGCCACAGCACTCTAGCCTGGGCAACAGAGTGAGATTGTCTCAAAAAAAAAAAAGCGATCTGGAACAATCTCCAAAATATTGGTTAATGAAATAGGCAAGATACAGGGGCGGCACCCATAGCTCAGTGGGTAGGGTGCCAGCCACATACACCAAGGCTGGTGGGTTCAAATCCAGCCTGGGCCAGCTGAACAACAATGAACTGCAATAATAACACCAACAACAGAACAATAGCTGAGCGTTGTGGCGGGCACCTGTAGTCCCAGCTACTTGGGAGGCTGCAGCAAGAGAATGGCTTAAGCCCAAGAGTTGGAAGTTGCTGTGAGCTGTGACAACACAGCACTCAGTACTGAGGGTGACATAGTGAGACTCTGTCTCACAAAAAAAAAGAAAAAGGCAAGATGCAGAACAGTAAAGTATGCTGCCACTTAATTATACATAGATTATGATCAGAAAGACACAAGACACTAAGAGCGGTTGCCTGGAAGAAGGAGAACTGGAGGTAAAGAAAAGATGGAAGGCAGAATTAACTTTCATGGTTATTCTCTTTTATGTTGTTTGAAAAAACAATTTTAAGATAGGGGTCTAGCTATGTTTCCCTGCTGGTACCCAACTCCTGGGCTCAAGCAATCTTCCCGCCTCAGCCTCCCGAGTAGCTAGGACTATAGGCACACCCCACACCTCACCACCTTGATCTATTTGAAAGGCTTTTTCTTCTGTTTTTTTTTGTTTGTTTGTTTGTTTGTTGTTGTTGCTGTTTTAGACAGAGTCTCACTCTGTTGCCCAGGCTTTAGTACCCTTCCATCAGCCAGTTTAGCTCACCACAGTCTCAAATTCCTATGTTCAAGTGATCCTCCTGCCTCAGGCTCCTAAGTAGCTGAGACTACCAGCTCCCTCCACCATGCCTAGCTAATTTTTTCCACTTTTAGTAGAGATGGAGTCTTGGAGTCTTGCTCTTACACAAGCTGGTCTCAAACTCTTAAGCTCAAGGAATCCTCCTGTCTTGGCCTCCCTCAGTGCTAGAATTACAGGTGTAAGACACCATACCCAGCCTATTTGAAAGTTTTATCATGCCCACTATTACATATATACACAGACAAGAAAACATTAAAGGGGGCAGCGCCTGTGGTTCAGTGAGTAGGGCACCAGCCCCATATACCAAGGGTGGCAGGTTCAAACCCGGCAACAAAAAATAACTGGGTGTTGTGGCGGGCATCTGTAGGCCTTTAGTCCCAGCTACTCGGGAGGCTAAGGCAAGAGACTCGCCTAGCCCAAGAGCTGGAGGTTGCTGTGAGCTGTGATGAAATGGCACTCTACCGAGGGTGGCAAAGTAAGATTCTGTCTCTAAAAGAAAACATTAAAGGGCTGTAATGTGAGAGATATGACTGTCATTGAGGAAAGAGGCAACCAAGAGAGGAAGGGGTGGAGCCAAGTGAGGAGGGAGCCAGTGTAGCAGTGAGGGCACTTGAAGGACACACGGTATTTTAAGTACAATTAGTCTTCAATCTCATTAACTTGTGACTCTAGAATGTTGTCAATTCACTAAAGAAATACAAGTAGTATGCTGAAAATATAATACATCAGATACCTTTAAAACCAATTAGCTTTGGGGCGGCGCCTGTGGCTCAGTGAGTAGGGCGCCGGCCCCATATGCCGAGGGTGGCGGGTTCAAGCCCAGCCCCGGCCAAACTGCAACAAAAAAATAGGCGGGCGTTGTGGCGGGCGCCTGTAGTCCCAGCTGCTCGGGAGGCTGAGGCAAGAGAATCGTGTAAGCCCAAGAGTTAGAGGTTGCTGTGAGCCGTGTGACGCCACGGCACTCTACCGAGGGCGGTACAGTGAGACTCTGTCTCTACAAAAAAAAAAAAAAAAAACCAATTAGCTTTGGTATATGAAGTTAGATCAAAGATTATAGCCCTGGCTCCCAAGGGGTTTGGGTGTGACTCTGCCTTGTGGAATGTAAGCTATTTATCAACAAAGGCACTGCCCTGTTTGTTGTTGTGGACATGCCACCCTAGACTACAATTTAACCTGTTTTTATGTTTAAGGAAGATAATGTAATTAAATTAACATTTTATATAATCTTCTTTGAACAGCTTGAATCAATAATATTCTGGCCCACCAAGGAGTCAGGGGCAGAAGTGTTGAAACTCTAATTTCTGTGGCCCATCTTTCACTCTGAATCCCTAATAGCTGAGTTTTCAGTGGAGAGCTTATATCCGCTCCTTGACAGCTTACAATACCTTATATTGGCAAAACAAAGCCCTAACTTGGTGGTGCCTGTGGCTCAACGGAGTAGGGCACCGGTTCAAACCCAGCCCCGGCCAAAAACTGCAAAAAAAAAAAAACAAAGCCCTAACTTCAGAGGGAATTACTTTAGCTAAAAACTGGATTCCATCACAGACTTTTTCCTTTCAGAAAACAGCAAATCAAAGAGTTAACTGACTTTAACTGCTGCTGCTCCTTAATCAGGTCTTTACAATATAGGTAGGTGAGGCAGTTTGGCTTTTTGCATCCGTTGTGATAGTTAGATCAAGCAGCACACAGGTCTAAAGCACTCTTAAAATACCTATGCAGGGCGGCGCCTGGGGCTCAGTCGGTAAGGCGCCGGCCCCATATACCGAGGGTGGCGGGTTCAAACCCGGCCCCGGCCAAACTGCAACCAAAAAAAAATAGCCGGGTGTTGTGGCGGGCGCCTGTAGTCCCAGCTACTTGGGAGGCTGAGGCAAGAGACTCGCTTAAGCCCAGGAGTAGGAGGTTGCTGTGAGCTGTGTGAGGCCACGGCACTCTGCAGAGGGCCATAAAGTGAGACTCTGTCTCTAAAAAAAAAAATACCTATGCAAATGACTGGGGAAGCTTGCAGGTACAGGGTGAGTCTCAAAAACAAAAATGTGGATTGCTTAATCTGAAAGGGTGGGGACACAAGCAAAATGTGAAATGACTTCCCTAGTCCTCTGTCCCCTAGATTGATCAAGAGGTGGATAAATGAGGTTTTCTCTTGCACAATAAAGACTTATACATTCATTAGGGTTGAGAGATGTTCCTTCCAGACTAAACTTTTAGAATGAAATCAGCAACTACTTGTTAATTTTTTTCTTCAGAACTACCAAGATAAATTCATACAAGTAGCAATTTTTCTTTCTTTCTTTTTTTTTTTTTTTTTCAGAGACAGAGTCTCATTCTGTTGCCCTTGGTAGACTGCTGTGCTTTCACAGCTCACAGCAACTCCAGCTCTTGGGCTTAGGCGATTCTCTTTCCTCAGCCTCCTGAGTAGCTGGGACTACAGACGCCCACTACAACGCCCGGCCATTTTTTGTTGCACTTTGTCCAGGGCCAGGCTCAAAACCGCCACCCTCAGTATATGGGGCCAGCGCCATACTCATTGAGCCATAGGCACTGCCCCAAGTTGGAGTTTTTCAAATTTCAGTAACATACAGAGTCTTTGGAGAGCAAATAAAACATTTCCTGCACTGAGTGCAGTGGCTTATGTGTATAAACCCAGCACTTTAGAAGGCCTAACCAGAGGATTGCTTAAGGCCAGGAGTGTGAGACCAGTCTGGGCAATATAGCAAGACCCTGCCTCTAAAAAAAGAAGACCTTGGCTCGGCACCTGTGGCTCAAGCAGCTAAGGCACTAGCCACATACACCTGAGCTGGCGGGTTCTAATCCAGCCCAGGCCTGCCGAACAACAATGATGGCTGCAACCAAAAAAAAAAAAAAAATAGCCGGGCGTTGTGGCAGGCGCCTGTAGTCCCAGCTACTTGGGAGGCTGAGGCAAGAGACTCGCTTGAGCCCAGGAGTTGGAGGTTGCTGTGAGCTGTAATGTAACAGCACTCTACCCAGGGCGACAGCTTGAGGCTCTGTCTCAAAAAAAAGAAAGAAAGAAAGAAAGAAAGAAAACCTTTAGCAGGGCGTTGTGGTGGGCGCCTATAGTCCCAGCTACTTGGGAGGCTAAGGCAAGAGAATCACCTAAGCCCAACAGCTGGAGGTTGCTGTGAGCTGTGACACTATGGCACTCTACCAAGTATTGAGGGCAACAGAGTAAGACTCTGTCTCTAAAAAAAAAAAAAAGAAAGAAAGAAAAGGAAAACCTTAATGGTCAGGTGTGGTGGCTCAAGCCTATAATCCCAACGCTCTGGGGAAGCCCAGGCTGGTGGATTGCTTGAGCTCAGGAGTTCAAGATCAACCTGAGCAAGAGAAAGACCCTGTCTCTAAAAATAGTTGGGTGTTGTGGCAAGCACCTGTAGTGCTAGCTACTCGGGAGGCTAAGGCAAGAGGATTGCTTGAGCCCAAGAGTTTGAGGTTGCTGTGAGCTATGACATCACACCACTCTACCAAGGGTAACAAAGTAAGACGCTGTCTCAAAAAAAAAAAAAAAAAAAGAAAGAGGTGGTGCCTGTGGTTCAGTGGGTGAGGCACCTGGCCCATATCCCGAGGGTGGCAGGTTGGAACCCGGCCCCAGCCAGCTAAAACAGTAATGACAACTGCAACAAAAAAAGAGCCAGGTGTTGTGGCAGGTGCCTGTAGTCCTAGCTACTCGGGAGGCTGAGGCAAGAGAATCGCTTAAGCCCAAGAGTTGGAAGTTGCTGTGAACTGTGCACCACAGCACTCTACCAAGGGCAACAAAGTGAGACTCTTGTCTCAAAATAAATAAATAAATAAAATTGTTGGAGATTAAGTGAGGGTACAGAGAACCAGGTTACACTGAAGGTATTGAAGGAAAAAAAATTAAAAAGATTAGTTGTGCGTGCTGGAGCCAACCTGTAGTCTTACTCAGGAGACTGAGGCTAGAGAACCAGAAATATTAGTGGTGGTAATGTCTTCGTAGGGTCTCATACCAGGCTTGATACACTTCAGCCACACTGGCCTTATTTTAACTCTTAGATGGACATGTTCCTTCCTGCCACAGGACATCTGCCTAAGCTGTTCTCTGTGATTATCACACTGTTTGCTCCGCTCTTTGCCTGGTTAAAGTATATGAGCCCAGGAATTGAGGTTGTAGTGAGCTATGATCTTGCCACTGCCCTCCAGCCTGAACAACAGAGTGATACCTTGTCTCAAAAACACAAAACAAAAAAAGTTCCCCGACTCTTGAGAATATTCATTTTCTCATCCACTCAGTAACAGTCTCAGGTACTGGGATGCTGGTAGAGATATGGGGGTGAATAAACCAACACATGCTGGCAGCTTATGCTGCAGAGAAATACATAGTCATCAATGAAATAATCACATGAATAGCTGCAAATTACAGCTAAGTGCCATTAAGTGGGGGGCCCTGATATTAAGAAAGCAAATAATAATAGAGGAAATTGACTTAGAGGTAAAAGCTAGGTTTCCCTAAGGAAGGGACAACTAGCTTCAGTCTGAAGGAAGAATAGACTTTAACATTACCACCACTAATATTTCTAGTTCTCTTCCCCTCTGGAGCATAGGAGGATTGTATATCCCTGCTTCCTTGAAGTTAGATAGAATACTTAAAATTGGGTGGAACCATGAGACTTACTTGAGCTAAAATGTAAGCATAAAAGCCAGCCATGATGGCCCACACCTGTAATCCTAGCATTTTGGGAGGCCAAGACATGAAGACCTGATGGTTGAGGAATTCAAGACCAGCCTGAGTGACAGTGAGACTGTTTCTGCAAAAAATAGAAAAATGGGGTGGCACCTGTGGCTCAGTGGGTAGGGCACTGGCCCCATATACCTAGGGTGGCGGGTTCAAACCCGGCCCCGGCAAAACTGAAACAAACAAACAAACAAAAAGTAGCTGGGCATTATGGCAGCACCTGTAGTCCCAGCTACTTGGGAGGCTGAGGCAAGAGAACCGCTTAAGCCCAGGAGTTGGAGGTTGCTGTGAGCTGTGACATCATAGCCCTCTACCGAGGGTGATAAAGTGAGACTGTCTCTTAAAAAAAAAAAAAAAACATAGGCTTGGCACCTGCGGCTCAAGTGGCTAAGGTGCCAGCCACATACACCTGAACTGGTGGGTTCCAATCCAGCTCTGGGCCTGCCAAACAACACTGATGGCTGTAACCAAAAAATAGCTGGGGGTTGTGGCGGGCGCCTGTGGTCCCAGCTACTTGGGAGGTGGAGGCAGGAGACTCTCTTGAGCCAGGAGTTGGAAGTTGCTGTGAGCTGTTGTGTCACAGGACTCTACCCAGGAGGACAGCTTGAGGCTCTGTCTCAAAATTAATTAAGTAATTAATTAATTTAATTTAATTTAATATTTATATATTTATATTAAATTAAATATATATACACACACACACATATATAAATGAGGCTCAGCACCTGTAGCTCAAGCAGCTAAGGTGCCAGCCACATACACCAAAGCTGGCGGGTTCGAATCCAGCCCGGGGCCTGCCAAACCACAATGACAACTACAACCAAAAAAGAGCCAGGCATTGTAGCAGAGACCTGTAGTGCCAGCTACTTGGGAGGCTGAGGCAAGAGAATCGTTTGAGCCCAAGACTTTGAGGTTGCTGTGAGCTAAAATGCCATACTGAGGGTGACAAAGTGAGACTCTGTCTCAAAAAAAAAATTTAATAAAAATAAAAATATATAAACGAGGGCGGCGCCTGTGGCTCAAGGAGTAGGGCACCGGTCTCATATGCCGGAGGTGGTGGGTTCAAACCTAGCTCTGGCCAAAAACCACAAAAACAAAAAAAAGATGAGGGGTGGTGCCTGTGGCTCAAAGGGATAGGGCACTGGCCTCATATGCCAGAGGTGGTGGGTTCAAACCCAGCCCTGGCCAAAAAAACTGCAAAAAAAAAAAAAAAAGGAAAAATATATAAACGAAGTTATCACAGATGAGGTACCTTAGCCTCTAGGGATTACAGTGGGTCTAACAATTACATTCACAAACCTATCCTAGAAAATGTGCTACATAACTCATTGCTGAATATCACTATGGTCACCTTCAAAGTACTCTCTTTGGGAAGCTATGCAAGAACACTAGCACCTAGTCCACCCTTTAAAGCAATTTGGGGGGCCAGGTGCGGTGGTTCACACCTGTAATCCTAGCACTCTGGGAACCCAAGATGGGTGGATTGCCTGAGCTCACAGGTTCAAGACCAGCCTGAGCCCAAGTGAGACCTTGTCTCTAAAAATAGCCAGGCATTATGGGGGGTGCCTGTAGTCCCAGCTACTTGGGAGACTAAGGGAAGAGAATTGCTTGAGCCCAAGAGTTTGAGGTTGCTGTGAGCTATGATGCTATGGCACTCTAAAGAGGGCAACAAAGTGAGAATCTGTCTCCAAAAAAGAAAGTAATTTTGGAATTCTCTTTCTGGAATGACCATCAGAACTGTCATTGTATGGCACACAAAACCATGAAACAATAATGAACACCACTTACCAAGACACCCCCACATGTCTCAAGAAGTACATAGCTGTGAGACACCAAGGTTATGAAACTACAAAGTTGTTTGTATATTGCTGCCAACATAATCACTCGGTGGCAAGTTCACTAACTTAATTGTCAGGCCTTTGTATGATGCCAGTTCTGATAGCCCTTCCAACAAAAGAGCTCCAATATGCTTTGAAGGGTGGACTAGATGCTAGTGTTTGAGCATAGTTTCCCAAAGGGAGTACTTCGAAGATAACCATAGTGATATTTAGCAATAAGGTATGTAGCACATTTTCTAGGATGAGTTTTCTAACTTAATTGTCAGACCTCATATTTTGGCTGTTTTTTATGTACTTGTCTCTCCTGAGGACAAGGTTGTAACTCCTAAGGGTAGGGTATAGATAGTGTTTTTTTTTTTTTTTTTTTTTTTGCAGTTTTTGGCCGAGGCTGGGTTTGAACCCGCCACCTCTGGCATAGGGGGCCGGTGCCCTACTCCTTGAGCCATAGGCGCCACTGATAGTGTTTGTTTTTATACCTCCTGCCTTGTCATAGGGCCTTGCTCTGAGTGAGTCTTCAGCAAAAATGTATTAGGTCCCTTCACCTAAATTCACAGCCAGCAAATGCTAAAACAGGTATTCAAATCCCATCTGCTCAGGGCAATAGTCCCTGTTCCTTTCACATCATGCTGTCTTTTACATTCCCTTGAATATTTCAGTTAATTTAATGTTTACTAGAAATCTGATTCATGG
The DNA here is from genome assembly GCF_027406575.1 of Nycticebus coucang. Classification (NCBI taxonomy): domain Eukaryota; kingdom Metazoa; phylum Chordata; class Mammalia; order Primates; family Lorisidae; genus Nycticebus; species Nycticebus coucang. The sequence continues at coordinate 105,799,115 of NC_069787.1, forward strand.
TCTAACTCTACATGGCAGAAAAAATAAACCAAAAAAACCTTTTTTTTCTGAGATACATTCTCATTCTGTTGCCCAGGCTAGAGTGCCATGATGTCAGCCAAGCTCACAGCAACCTCAAACTCCTGGAATTCAAGCAATCCTCCTGAGTAGGTGGGACTACAGGCACCCGCCAAGATGCCTGGCTAATTTTTCTGTTTTAAGTAGATACAGGGTCTCACTCTTACTCAGGCTAATCTTAAACTTCTGAGCTGGAGAGACCCTTGCACTTCAGCCTCCCAGACTGTTAGGATTACAGGCCTGAGTTACCTCGTCTAGCTATTTTTTTTTAAAATATGTATTCAACTTTGAAAAAAATTAAGTCATCTGTTATTTGAAAGAAAAAGAAGAGAAAGAAAACACACCTGACTGTACATATGATGAAATGGCCTTGAGGATGTAATACAAGCCAACCAAAACCCAGAAATCCAGAGTTCACCCTACAACAGCATCCTGAAATTGTCTGCACTTCCACTCTGGTTCTATGAATGAGCTTCCCAGGTGTTATTTTCCAGTGATGACATGACTCACTATCTGGAGCTCTGGGTAGCTCTGAACTGGACAGATACAATCTTAACCACACTTCTGTCCAGACAAAGTTTAATGCAGGGTTTCTTTCCTTTTTTTTTTTTTTTTTTTTACAGACAGAGTCTCAGTTTGTCGCCCTTGATAGAGTGCTGTGGCATCACAGCTTACGGCAACCTCCAGCTCTTGGGCTTAGATGTTTCTCTCCAGGGTGCTGGCCACAGTCTCAGCCTCCCGAGTAGCTGGGACTACAGGCACCTGCCACAATCCCTGGCTAATGCAAGGTTTCTTAAACATTTAAAAAATAATAATTGTTTTTGAGACAGTCTCACAGTGTTGCCCAGGCTAGACTGCCATGGTGTCAGCCTAGTTCACAGAAACCTCAAAGGTTCAAGAGATCCTCCCACCTTAGTCTTCCATTAGCTGGGACTACAGACACCTGCCACAATGCATGGAGATTTTTCTATTTTTAGTATAGACGGGGTCTCACTCTTGCTCAGGCTAGTCTCAAACTCTTGAGCTCAAGCAATCCACCCGCCTTGGCTTCCCAGAGTGCTAGGATTACAAGCATGAACCACCACATCTGGCCATTAAACATTTGTGTGTGTGTGTTTTTTTTTTTTTTGAGACAGTGTCTCATTATGTCGCCCTGGGTAGAGTACTGTGGTGTCACAGCTCACAGCAACCTCAAACTCTTGGGCTTAAGCAATTCTCTTGCCTCAGCCTCACAAGTAGCTGGGACTACAGGCACCTGCCACAACGCCCAGCTATTTTTTGTTGTTGTTGTTCTTGTTGTTGTTTGGCAGGCCCAAGCTGGATTCGAACCTCCAGCTCCGATATATGTGGCTGGTGCCCTAGCCATGTGAGCTACAGGTGCCAAGCTCCATTAACTGTTTTTCAACCTAGGGTGGCGTCTGTGGCTCAAAGGAGTAGGGCGCCAGCCCCATATACCAGAGGTGGCAGGTTCAAACCCGGCCCTGGCCAAAAACTGCAAAAAAAAAAAAAAGTTTTCAACCTAATGCCCTACAAGAAATTAATTTTATGTTGCGACCCAGTACATAGGAGTGTGTGGGTATAGGTGTGTATTTCTATACTAAAGGAAAAATTTAATGAAATAAAATCCTTATTGTGTGTGATACACTCTGATATTGTAGTTTATTTAATTCTATTTCACATTTAAATAATTCTGTGATAAACTATCAGGTTAATTTCACCACCCATTGAGTCCTACAATTTGTTTTTTTTTTTTTTTGTAGAGACAGAGTCTCACTTTATGGCCCTTGGTAGAGTGCCGTGGCCTCACACAGCTCACAGCAACCTCCAACTCATGGGCTTAAGCGATTCTCTTGCCTCAGCCTCCCAAGTAGCTGGGACTACAGGCGCCCGCTACAACGCCCGGCTATGAGTCCTACAATTTGAAAAACACAGGCCCTGGCTTGGCGTCTGTAGCTCAAGAGGCTGGGGTGCTGGCCACATACACGGGAGCTGGAGGGTTGGAATCCAGCCCGAGCCTGCCAAACAACGATGACAACTATAACCAAAAAATAGCTGGGCATTTTGGCAGGTGCCTATAATCCCAGCTACTTGGGAGGCTGAGACAAGAGAATCGCTTAAGAGTTGGAGGTTACTGTGAGCTGTGATGCTATGGCACTCTACCCAGGGCAACAGCTTGAGACTGTCTCAAAAAAAAAAAAGAAAAGAAAAAGAAAAACACAGGCCCACTATATGCATATATATATATGCAAAAGCAGCTACTTAAGTACATGAAACCATGTATCTTTTTTTTTGCAGTTTTTGGCCAGGGTCGGGTTTGAACCTGCCACCTCCGGTATATGGGGTTAGCGCCCTACTCCTTTGAGCCACAGGAGCTGCCTTTTTTTTTTTTTTTTTTTTGAGACAGTGTCTCATTCTGTCACCCAGGCTAGAATGCTGTGGTGTCAGCCAAGACCACTGCAACCTCAAAATCCTGGGCTTAAGCAATTCTCCTGCCTTAGCTTCCTGAGTAGTTAGGACTACAAGTGTGCAACCAGGCCTAGCTAATTTTTTTATTTTTTGTAGAGATGGGGTCTTGCTATGTTGCCCAAGTTGATCTCAAGCTGCTAGCCTCAAGCAGTCGTCCTGCTTCAGCCTTCCAAAGTCCTGGGATTATAGCCATGAGCCAGCATAGGAACACATATCTCTTATTTACTTGTATCCTCAGTGCCTATCACCCCTTGTTTTCTGAATAAATAAGACAGTGAATTACTTACTATGTGTGAGTGAACTACAAGCTGAGAGTACAGCAAAGAGTAAAGCTGGGACCCTTACCCTGGTGAAAGCCTAGTTAGGGACACAGACTTTTTTTTGGCCGGGGCTGGGTTTAAACCCACCACCTCCAGTATATGGAGCTGGCGCCCCACTCCTTTGGGCCACAGGCGCCGCCCGGGACACAGACTATTGACCAATATTAAATTAAATTGAGGCTCGGCGCCCATAGCACAGTGGTTACGGAGTCGGCCACATATGCCAAGGCTGGTGGGGTTGAACCCAGCTTGGGCCAGCTAAACAACAATGGCAACTGCAACAACAACAAAAAAAGCTGGGCGTTGTGGGGGCACCTGAAGTCCCAGCTATGTGGGAGGCTGAGGCAAGAGAATCGCTTAAGCCCAAGAATTTGAGGTTGCTGTGAGCTGTGATACCACTGCACTCTACCGAGGGCGGCATAGTGAGACTGTCTCAAGGAAAAAAAACAAAATAAATAAAAATTAAATTGGGGCGGCGCCTGTGGCTCAGTCGGTGGGGCGCCGGCCCCATATACCGAGGGTGGCGGGTTCAAACCCGGCCCCGGCCAAACTGCAACCAAAAAATAGCCGGGCGTTGTGGCGGGCACCTGTAGTCCCAGTTACTCGGGAGGCTGAGGCAAGAGAATCACTTAAGCCCAGGAGTTGGAGGTTGCTGTGAGCTGTGTGAGGCCACGGCACTCTACCGAGGGCCATAAAGTGAGACTCTGTCTCTACAAAAAAAATAAAAATAAAAATTAAATTAAAATTAAATTGAGGCTGGGTGAGGTGGCCTGTGTTTGTAATCCTAGTACTCTGAGAGGCCAAGGCAGGAGGATCACCCTAGCTCCCAGAGTGCTAGGATTACAGGCATGAGCCCCTGAGCCTGACCTTACTTAGCTAATTTCTTTATTTTTGTGGTGAAGAGTGTCTTCACTCTTGTTAGGCTGGTCTCCAACTCCTGGTCTCAAGTGCTCCTTCTGCCTTGGCCTCTGAAAGTGCTAGGATTATAGGTATAAGGCTCAGAGCCTGACCTCTAATTTCTTTGTTTATTTTATTTATTTATTTATTTATTTATTTTGAGACAGAGTCTTACTATGTTACCCTCAGTAGAGTTCTGTGGCATCACAGCTCATAGCAACCTCAAACTCTTGGGCTCAAGCGATTCTTTTCTTTTTTTTTTTTTTTGTAGAGACAGAATCTCACTTTATGGCCCTCGGTAGAGTGCCGTGGCCTCACACAGCTCACAGCACCCTCCAACTCCTGGGCTTAAGCGATTCTCCAGCCTCAGTCTCCCAAGTAGCTGGGACTACAGGCGCCCGCCACAACGCCCAGCTATTTTTTTTGTTGTTGTTGCAGTTTGGCCGGGGCTGGGTTTGAACCTGCCACCCTCAGCATATGGGGCCAGCGCCCTACTCACTGAGCCACAGGCACCGCCCAGGCTCAAGCGATTCTTTTGCCTCAGCCTTCTAGGTAGCTGGGACGACAGATGCCTGACACAATGTCCGGCATTTTTCTTTTTTTTTCAGAAACAGTGTCTCACTTTATCACCCTTAGTGGAATGCCGTGGCATCACAGCTCACAGCAACCTCCAACTCCTGGGCTTAGGTGATTCAGCCACCTGTGTAGCTGGGACTACAGGCACCTGCCACAATGCCTGGCTATTTTTTTGTTGCAGTTTGGCCAGGGCCAGGCTTGAACCCACCACCCTTGGTATATGGGGCCAGCGCCCTACTGACTGAGCCACAGGTGCCGCCCCAATGTACGGCTGTTTTTTTGTTATAGTTGTCATTGTTGTTTAGGCCAGGTTCGAACCTACCACCCTTGGTGTATATGGCTGGTACCGTAACCACTGTGCTATGGGCACTGAGCCTAATTTCTTTTTAAAAAAAGAATGGAAGATGGGCAGCTCAAAGGAGTAGGGCTCCGGCCCCATATACTGGAGGTGGCGGGTTCAAACCTGGCCCTGTCCAAAAACTGCAAAAAATAAAAATAATAATAATAATAAATGTTTAAAAAAAAAAAGAATGGAAGACAGGGCGGTGCCTGTGGCTCAGCAAGTAGGGCAGCATTCCCATATACCAAGAGGTGGCGGGTTCGAACCCGGCCCCAGTCAAACTGCAACAAAAAAAATAGCCAGGCATTGTGGCAGGTACCTGTAGTCCCAGCTATTCCGGAAGCTGCGGCAAGAGAATTGGCTAAACACAAGAGCTGGAGGTTTCTGTGAGCTGCGATAACACGGCACTCTACCGAGGGTGACAAAGTGAGATTCTATTTGTAAAAAAAAAAAAAGAGGGGCGGCGCCTGTGGCTCAGTGAGTAGGGTGCCGACCCCATATACCGAGGGTAGTGGGTTCAAACCCGGCCCCGGCCAAACTGCAACAAAAAATAGCCGAGCGTTGTGGCGGGTGCCTGTAGTCCCCGCTACTGGGGAGGCTGAGGCAAGAGAATCGCCTAAGCCCAAGAACTGGAGGTTGCTGTGATGCCACAACCCTCTACCAAGGGTGATCAAGAGTTGGAAGTTGGTATGAGCTATGATGCCATAGCACTCTACCGAGGGTGACAAAATAAGACTCTGTCTCAAAAAAAAAATAGAACAGAAGAGTATTAATGAGGCCTGACACAGTGGCTCATGCCTATAATCCTAGCACTCTGGGAGGCCAAGGCAGGTGGATAGCCTGAGCTCATAGGTTTGAGACCAGCCTGAGAAAGAGCAAGACTCTGTCTCTGAAAATAGTTGGACTTTGTGGTGGGTGCCTGTAGTCCCATCTACTTGGGAAACTGAGGCAAGAGAATCGCTTGAGCCCAGCAGTTTGAAGTTGCTGTGAGCTATGATACGACAGCACTCTACCAAGGGCAATAAACTGAGACCTCTATCTCCAAAAAAAAAAAATAATAATAATATTAATGTATATGTGGGGTCACATAACCACCTCTTCCATAAGTGGGAAATTTGTTTGGAATGTACTAGGTCTCAAGGAATCTAGACTTATGAGATTGATCAATCTCTCTCTCATATTAATGTATCAACTATGTGGAAAATAAATAAGGGAAATTTATAAAGAAAGCAGGGAAGCTATAATATATTCCTAGTTAGAAAAATATCTAACTAGATTGGCTTGGATGAGGGTAGTGATGGTGACAATATAGAGATGAACAGAAGAAAATATATGAATTTTGATAGAGCTTCTAAAACTTGATTATGGATTAAATGTGAGGGGCTGAAATGTCAAGGTGAATAAATTAACCATCCATCTTCTTTTTTTTTAGAGATAGAGTCTCACTTTATTGCCCTTAGTAGAGTGCCGTGGCGTACCAGCTCACAGCAACCTCCAACTCCTGGGCTTACGCGATTCTCTTGCCTCAGCTTCCCAAGTAGCTGGGACTACAGGCACCCGCCACAACGCCCAGCTATTTATTGTTGCAGTTTGACCCGGGCTGGGTTCAAAGCTACCATCCTCGGTATATGGGCCCTGGCGTCCTATTCACTGAACCACAGGCACCGCCCAAGGTGAATAAATTAAAAGGTAAATTAATATGGGCTCAGTTCAACAGTCTCAGAGCAGCTGGTATAGGTAGACCTTGTAGGAGGAGCTGGGAAAGCAGTGACAATCAACAGTTTCTGTCTTGGAGGAACTCGCACAAGAGGAGACCCTAACATTCAGGAACAAAAAACAAAAACCGAAAAACAATGCTTTCCAGTTCCCCACACCTTGGGATAGGGAATATCTTTTAACTGGGGTTAAAAGATAATGTACTAGGTGGCGCCTGTAGCTCAAGCCACTAAGGCGCCAGCCACATATACTGGAGCTGGTGGGTTCGAACAACAAACAACAAAAAACTAGGTGGGCACTGTGCTGGATGCCTATAGTTTCAGCTACTTGAGAGGCTGAGGCAAGAGAATCTCTTAAGCCCAAGAGTTTGAGGTTGCTGAGAGCTATGATGCCACAGCACTCTAGTCTGGGCGACAGAGTGAGACCCTGTTTCAAAAAAAAAGAAAGGAGAAGTCAGGGAAGAAGAGGTACTAGGAAACCCAGCCTAGTAGCCCCAGCCTTCTGATCCTGTGAAGAAAGACCAGCTACTACCAAGACTCTTTGCTTCTTGCAAATCTGTAACTTCCTTAAAGCTAGTTATTTTTGTTACTCCTTGTTTCCCTAAAGCTCAACTACTAAAATGAATAAGATTTTAGCAAAGAAAGGAGGAGGTACAAGGGGTATTGGTAATTTATTTAACAGTTGGACTGGGGAGGGAAAGTTGCCCTCTAAAGGAGTAGGGGGTAGGTTGGCCTCACCGCGGTTGGCAGAGACAGTACACACAGGCTCCATCCCAGTGGAGGTATTGAAAGCTGGAAGGGGCCAGGGTGGGGGTGAGAGGCCTGACCTGGACAGCTGAGAGTAGCCTGTCAGGGAATGCTTGGCGATTTTTAAAAAGCACTTTGCTTCGTTTTGTAGTTAGAGGGGTATAAGAACTGATGGCTGTGAGAAGGGGGAACTGTGGGAAGTAGTTCTGCTCCTGCCCCGCCCCGCCCTGCCCCCCAGGCTCCCACAGTTCCCTTGCTCACTACCTCTGCCGTCACTGTACACTCATTGTCTGTTTTCTCTTGGTCTCCCCCACCAGAGTGTGAATGTCCTGGGAGCAGGCACTGTGTCTGATTCACCTCCTTCTGCCTCACAATGTGGCCCAGCGTGGGGCTTGACACTTGGAAGTTTCTCAAAGAGTTTCTTGTTGAATGAAGGAACAAATGAATGCTTTCTCTGAACTGCCCTGAACTCTAGACGGGATTTAGAGGCGAAAGGCCTGCCTCCGGCTCTGGGCTCCTCACACCCCTCATTAATACCATCCTGTGCCCCTAGGATTCAAGGAGGCCAGAGCCCTAAGGTGCAGTTTTATATGTTTATATGTATTTTCTTGGTGGTAGGATGAGAATCATCATTTGACAGAATAGTTCCAGAGTACAGATTTTGTATAAATTTTCGCAGCATTGATTTCTCTGAACTAAATTGCTTTTTTTCACAATACTACAGTTTTCTTCCTGCGAGTTTTCTTCTGTTGAGTTTATTTTATTAATGTCAGAATCTCAGGCTTACCTGAGTACATGGTAATGAAGCTCATCTTTGAACTCTCCCAGAACCTCCCCTTCAGCCACACTTCACCCTCACTGATTTCTACCACACTGCTGGTTCATTTGCTGGTGGGAAGACAGTGTGGAGTGAGTGTGGCGTATGGGAAATGAGATCTCCGGAGCACAGGCAGACCAGGAAGAGAAAGCCAAGATACCCTGCTAGCTAATCCGATTCTTCTGCGGCCTTCAGCAGCCACCCCCACTTTGCATAACAATGAAAGGAAAGAGGAAGTGGGGAAAAGGTGATGTAATTGAGTTAGAAGGGGTAATTACCAGGACCCAGCAGTAGGGAAAAAGCAGCTCTGAGAAACAAGGGTTAAAGAAGGTATTCAAGACATTGCGGTGCCTGTGGCTCAAGGAGTAGTGCACTGGCCTCATATGCCCCGGGGTAGTGGGTTCAAACCCAGCCCTGGCCAAACTGCAACAAGGAAAAAAAAAATAGCCGGTTGTTGTGGTGGGTGGGCACCTATAGTCCCAGCTACTGGGGAAGTTTAAAAAAAAAAAGAAAGCACACAAGGATGAAGAGTTGGGACATCAGTAACAAATATCCTATATAAAATTTATTATGTAGGGTGCCAGCTCCATATACCTCAGGTGGCGAGTTCAATCCTGGCCTCGGCCAAAACTACAAAAAAAAAAAAAATGTACTATGTAAAATAGTTGGCTATTTTAAATTGCACACAAACTTTATGGAGACCCTGTATTTGCTCCTATGGGGAAGCACAAAAATAAAAACCTCGGCCCTGAGTTGGGGCACTGAGGTGGTTGGAGAAACCTGAGGTTGGCAGCAAGGACTGCGGGGCAGGGTCAGGAGAGGAGAGAAAGCTGCACATCAGCCTTGGGATTGAGTATCGGTGCCGCAAGGGAAGGATGAGTCAGTCCCAGCGCACCCAAGTTTAGAATAAAAGAGCCACTTAGAAGGCACACACCTTTCTTTCCTATGACAGGGTTTGCTGATGATTCTGATGTGGAGTGCCTGAACAGAATAAAGTGCTTAAAAACCTCTTCCTTCCCTCACCTTTTTTTTTTTTAATTAAATCATAGCTGTGTACATTAATGCAATCATGGGGTACAATGTGCTGGTTTTATATACAGTTTGAAATATTTTCATCAAACTGGTTGAAAATGCCTTCGTGGCATTTTCTTGGTTATTGTGTTACCCTCACCTTTTTATATGGTATCATAATGTTGCCTAAAGCCAGTGTTGGCAAAGACAGAAGCCACAGGGCTAAGTACCAGATTATGATTGTGAATGTCATGTCTTAGTACAAGAGACAAGGAAGGGAGGTCAGAAACTCAAAACATTCTTTGTTATGGGTGAGGCTGTAAGTGCAAAGCTTGTCCTGGTGCCTCTTGGGGGACAGAGGATGGGGAGCTGGTCAGGCAAGGCTGCTTCCTTGAGGAAGGTGTGCTCCATCCTGGTACTCATGGCTGTCCAAAGGATGGCAGGATCAGGCTGGGAGCTATGGCTTACCCCTGTAATCCCAGCACTCTGGGAGGTCAAGGCAGGTGGATCCCTTGAGCTCAGGAGTTCAAGACCAGCCCAAGCAAGAGCAAGACTCCCGTCTCTACAAAAAAATAGAAAAATTGGCTCAGTGCCCATAGCACAGTGGTTACAGCATCAGCCACATACCTGAAGGCTGGCGGGTTTGAACCAGCCCGGGTCAGCTAAACAACAATGACAACTGCAACAAAAAATAGCCAGGTATTGTGGTGGGCACCTGTAGTCCCAGCTACTTGGGAGGTTGAGGCAAGATAATCACTTAAGTTCAAGAGTTTGAGGTTGCTGTGAGCTGTGATGCCACAGTATTCTACCAAAGGCAACATAGTGAGACTCTGTCTCAAAGAAAGAAAGAAAGGAAGGAAGGAAAGAAAGAATGGAAGGAAAGAAAGAAAGGAAGGAAAGGAAGAAAGGAAAGAAAGAAAGGAAAGGAAGAAAGGAAAGATAAGATTAGCCGGGCGTAGTGGTACCTGCCTATAGGCCTAGATACTGGGAGGCTGTACAGTGGGAGGATCACTGGAGAGCACAGGAATGCCAGATTGCAGGGAGCTATTGGAAGGGCACTGCACACCAGTCTGGCAATGACAGTGAGATCCTGTCTCAAAAATAAAAATAAAGGCTGGGTATGGTGGCTCGCTCCTGTTATCCCAGCACTCTGACAGGCTGATGCAGGTGGATTGCTTGAGCTCACAAGTTCGAGACCAGCCTGAGAAAGAGGGAGATGTCTCTAAAAATAGCCAGGCATTGTGGCAGGATCTGTAGTTCCAGCTACTCAAGAGATTGAGGCAAGAGAATTGCTTGAGCCCAAGAATTTGAAGTTGCTGCGAGCTATGAGCCATGGCACTTTACTGGGGGCAAGAAAGTGAGACTCTGTGTCAAAAATAAATAAATAAATAAATAAAAGAAAATAAAAATAAAAGAAGAAGAAGAAAAAGGATGGGGCGGCACCTGTGGCTCAAGGAGTAGGGCGCTGGTCCCACATGCCGGAGGTGGTGGGTTCAAACCTAGCCCCGGCCAAAATAAAAAAAAAAAAGAAAAAAGATGGCAGGGGCAGGATCAGGCTGCATCACTCGGCCTATCTTAGAAACACGTAAAATGACCCAGAGTGGTTATCAACTACTGTATAAGTTTATGGTGGATTAAGAACCATTTTTATGGCATGTTAGAGAAAGTTTCATCCTTAGGAAGATGTTTGTGTTAGGTGACTTTGATTACATTTTTCCTTTTTTGAGACAGAGTCATATTATATTGCCCTTGGTAGAGTGCTGTGGTATCACAGCTGACAGCAACCTCAAACTCTTGGGCTTAAGAGACTATCTTGCCTCAGCCTCCCAAGTAGCTGGGACCACAGGCACCCAACACAATGTCTGGCTATTTTCTGGTTGTAGTTGTCATTGTCATTTAGCAGGCCCGGGGTGGGTTCGAACCTGCCAGCTCTGGTGTATATGGCTGGCGCCCTAGCTGCTGAGCTATAGGCGCTGAGTTTTTTTTTAGACAGAGTCTCACTTTGTTGCCTGGGGTAGACTGCTGTAGCATTGTAGCTCACAGCAACCTCAAACACTTGGACTCACGCAATTCTCTTGTCTCAGCCTCCCATGTAGCTGGTACTACAGGTGCCCACCAAACATCTGGCTGTTTTTAGAAACAGAGTCTTGCTCTTGCTCAGGCTGGTCTCAAACCCGTGAGCTCGGGCAATCCACCCGCTTCAGCTTCTCAAAGTGCTAGGATTACAGGCGTGAGCCACTGCGCCCAGCCTGCACATCTATTTTAACAAAGTAAAAAGTGTATGAAACTGACCCAAAACATAGTGCTTGAAACTATAACCAGGGCGGCGCCTGTAGCTCAATGGATAGGGTGCCAGCCCCATATACTGAGGGTGACGGGTTCAAACCCGACCCCGGCCAAACTGCAACAAAAAATAGCCCGCCTTGTGGTGGGTGCCTGTAGTCCCAGCTACTTGAGAGGCTGAGGCAAGAGAATCGCCTAAGCCCAGGAGTTGGAGGTTGCTGTGAGCTGTGATGCCATCGCACTCTACCAAGGGCGATAAAGTGAGACTCTGTCTTTTAAAAAAAAACAAAAAAAGAAAAGAAACTATAATCATTTTACTTCTTACCAACTGAGTCATCGGTTGGCTGAGCTCAACTGGGCGTATCGTTTGCCATTGTCAGCTAGTGTCATTCATGCCACTATGGTTTTTCAGTACTGGGTAGTATAATATGGAGCTGGATATGGCCTTGTTCATGTCTGGTAGCTACTGCTAGCTATGGGCTGGGTAATGTATCTGCAGCATGCTACCTGGGCTGCAGGGTACTGGAAGCAACACCAGAGACAGGCCAAGACTCACTGAGCAAACGTTTCTTCAAGCTGCTCCTTGCATCATCTTTGCTAATGTGCCATTGTCCAAAGTAAGTCACATGACCAAACCCAGAGTCAATGTGGGAGGAGACCTCACAAAAGTCCAGAAACAGGCAGGTCCTGTTGGGACCATTACTATAACAATCTGCTGTATCCTTGTACCACATTGCATTTTGCTTTCCCCTTTAATAATGTATGTTTTTCTTTTCTTTCTTTTTTCTTCCTAACTGGTAGATAGAGAGTATCCCTCACTCCCTTCCTTCCTCCTCTCTTTTGCTCTGTCTCAGGCTAGAGCACAGTGGTGTCATCATAGCTTACTGCAACCTCAAATCCCTAGGCTTGAATGCTCCTCCAGCCTTAGCCTCCCAGTAGCTAGGACTGCAGAAATGGCCCACCATGCCTGGCTAATTTTTCTATTTTTTATGGAGACAGGAGTCTTACTTTTACTCATGCTGGTCTAGAACCCTGCCCTCAAGTGATCCTCTCAAATTGCTGGGATCATAGGAGTGAGCCACCGCATCAGGCCTTCCTCTATTTTTCAAGTTGAAATAGTTAGCTTAATTACATTTTTAGTGACTACACATATCAAAGAACTATGCCAAAACATACTTAATCATTATTACTCTGTTTTTTGCATTGTTTCAATTTTTACCATTATAATTTATTAAACCCTTTTCTTGAGTATCTGCTATGTGTAAGGAATTGCTCAAGAGCACCAGGGACAGCTTCATTTGGATTCTTTTGAAAAAAATACACACAAACACATGAATATATAATGTGCACTATGGGGGGAGAAAAGGGAAGGGAGGTCAAGGTGTAGGGGTGATGGGTGGGGGCTTGCTATTTAAAGTCTGTTTAAAGAAATGTTTTGGGATTATGTTCTGAGAACAAAGGATTATGTCTTTTGGATCACATCCATGTTGTAAGAACTCAGATTACCAGAATTTAAGATAGGAATATTGGTTTGGTTTGGTTTTGTGGCAGAGTCTCACTTTGTTGCCCTCAGTAGAGTGCCCTAGTAAGTCACAACAACCTCAAACTCTTGGGCTCAAGCAATCCTCTTGTCTTAGTTTTTCATTTTTAGTAGAGATGGAGTCTCATTCTTGCTCAAGCTGGTCCTGAACTCATGAGCTCAAATGATCCTCCTGCCTCAGCCTCCCAGAGTGCTAGGGCCTTCATACCCAACCTCCAGTTATTTTTAAAATGAAGCAAAACTTCTTTGACCAGTTTAGTCTCATAAGACCATGTTATATATTTGTAGTTGTAGGTCTTATTTATGCCAGAGGGATGAAAGATAATTATTTTGAGACCCATGTAGGAGCCCAGAGAAAGGTCATAGGCTATAGTCCTGTAACCATACTATTGGTGTTGTATACATTGGAATCAAGGCAGTGTGCTGGCCAACACTTTTTGATCCACTGACTTTGTACAAATAAACTCTTATTTTACCAAACCAAAGACAAAATATGCTGACTTAGTCTTCTTTTTTTTTTTTTTTTTTTTGTAGAGACAGAGTCTCACTGTACCGCCCTCGGGTAGAGTGCCATGGTGTCACACGGCTCACAGCAACTTCTAACTCTTGGGCTTACGCGATTCTCTTGCCTCAGCCTCCCAAGCAGCTGGGACTACAGGCGCCCACCACAACGCCCAGCTATTTTTTTTGTTGTTGTTGCAGTTTGGCCGGGGCTGGGTTTGAACCCGCCACCCTTGGCATATGGGGCCGGTGCCCTACTCACTGAGCCATAGGCGCCACCCACTGACTTAGTCTTCTTTTTTTTTTTTTTTTGGCCGGGGATGGGTTTGAACCCGCCACCTCTGGCATATGGGACCGGCGCCCTACCCGCTGAGCCACAGGCGCCGCCCTACTTAGTTTTCTTTACCAGGAAATTTTTTGTATGTTTGTTTTTGGAGACAAGAGTCTCACTTTGTTGTACTTCGTAGTAGAGTGCCATGGCTTCGTAGCTCACAGGAACCTCAAACACTTGGGCTCAAGTGATCCCCTTACCTCAGCCTCCTGAGTATCTGGGATTACAGGCGCCTGCCAGAACATCCAGCTATTTATTTATTTATTATCTTTTTAATTTTCTATTTTTTTTTTTTTTGGCCAGGGCTGGGTTTGAACCCTCCACTTCCTGTATATGGGGCTGGTGCCCTACTCCTTTGAGCCATAGGCGCCACCCCTTTAATTTCTATTTATTTATTTATTTTTTGCAGTTTTTGGCCGGGGCTGGGTTTGAACCCACCACCTCCGGCATATGGAGCCGGCACCCTACCCCTTTGAGCCACAGGCACCACCCACCAGCTATTTTTTTAGAAGTGGGGTCTTGCTCTGGCTCAGGCTGGTCTTGAACTCAAAAGCTAAGGCAATCTACCTGCCTTGGCCTGCCAGAGTTCTAGGATTACAGGCGTGAGTCACCGCTCCCGGCCTTTACCAGGAAAATTATATTACATTTCTCTCTGTGATATGAGAGGTTAATTTTTTTTTTTTCTTTCGAGATATTGTCTCACTCTATCACCCGTGGTAGGGTGCTGTGATGTCATAACTCACAGCAACCACAAACTCCTGGGCTCAAGAAATTCTCTTGCTTCAGCCTCCCAAGTAGCTAGGACTACAGGTGCCTGCCAAAACGCCTGGCTATTTTTAAAGAGGGGGTTTCTCACCTTGCTTAAGCTGTTCTCTAACTCCTGAGCTCAGGTAATCCATCCACCTTGGTCTCCCAGAGTGCTAGGATTACAGGCGTGAGCCCCTGTGCCTGGCCCGATATGAAAGGTTAGAACAACAACATATGATCTTGAAGCTGTGGACACTGAGACTGCACTATGTTGGCTTGAAAAAAAACAAATGTTTCAGGAGGCGCCCATAGCTCAGTCGGCAGGGCACCGGCCACATACACCAATGGTGGCAAGTTCGAACCCGGCCTGGGTCTGCTTAAACAACGATGACAACTGCAATCAAAAAATAGCCCAGTTCCTATAGTCCCAGCTACTGGGAGACTTAGGCAAGAGAATTGCTTAAGCCCAAGAGTTGGAGGTTGCTGTGAGCTGTGACACCACGGCACTCTTCCCAGAGCAACAGCTTGAGACTCTGGCTCAAAAAAACAACAACAGATGTTCCTGCGTTGAAGTGGCAGACCTTGTCCAGCAATGTACATCCTATCTTTGTGCAAAAAAATGAGTTTTTTTGCAAAGCAAAATCCAGTCTCCCTGTCCTTAAAGAGCTTATAATTCAGTTGGAAAAATAAGGCAAGTCCCACTAGAGTTATGGATCATAGAACAAAGGAATGTTTTATTTTGAAGGTTGCCTAGAGACCCATCTGGTCTGAAATTCCCTACAAGGTTGGAACTCCCCCTGCAAGGTACTCTGCAAATAATGTTTCAGCTCTGTACTAACACTCCTCTGGTGAGGAACCCACAATTTTTTTTTTAACTAGAGAAGTAATATATACTTAATGTGACACATTTAATATTATAGCAGAGTGAGTGAAACATCAAACCTCACCTTGAATGTCCTACTTCCCTACTATCTGCTAAGTACTGAGCCAGGATGGACTAATGACTATTTTTATATTGTACAAACACATACATGAATATTTTCACCATGCACTTTATTTTATTTATTTATTTATTTATTTATTGCAGTTTTTGGCCAGGGCTGGGTTTGAACCCGCCATCTCTGGCATATGGGGCCGGCACCCTACTCCTTGAGCCACAGATGCCACCCTTATTTATTTATTTATTTTTGAGACAGAGTCTCACTTTATCGCCCTCAGTAGAGGGCCATGGCATCACAGCTCTCCAACTCTTGGGCTTAGGCCATCCTCTTGCCTAAGCCTCCTGAGTAGCTGGGACTACAGGCTCCCACCACGCCTAGCTATTTTTTGTTACAGTTTGGCCGGGGCTGGGTTTGAACCCGCCACCTTCAGTATATGGGGCTCGTGCCCTACCCACTGAGCCACAGGCGCCACTCTTCACTGCACAGTGTAATTTTTTTTTTTTTTTAGAGACAGAGTTTCACTTTATCACCCTTGGTAGAGTGCTGTGGCGTCATGGCTCACAGCAACCTCCAACTCCTGGTCTTAGGTGATTCTCCTGTCTCAGCCTCCCAAGTAGCTGGGACTACAGGCGCCTGCCACAATGCCCAGCTATTTTTTTTGTTGTAGTTTGGCTGGGGCCAGGCTCGAACCTGCCACCCTCAGAATATGGGGCCGGCACCCTACCCACTGAACCACAGGTGCCACCCACACTTTAAATTTTAATGTTTTTTTTTTTTTTTTTTTTTGAGACAGAATCTCACTATGTTGCCCTCAGTAGAATGCCGTGGTGTCACAGCTCACAGCAACCTCAAACTATTAGGCTCGAGCAATCCTCTTCTCTCAGCCACCCAAGTAGCTGGGACTACAGGCACCTGCCATAACGCCCAGCTAGTTTTCCTATTTTGAAGAGACAGGGTCTTGTTTTGCTCAGGCTGGTCTTGAAGTCCTGAGCTCAAGCAATCTACCTGCCTCGGCTACAGATATGAGCCACCGCACCCAGCCAATACCTTTAATTGAATAATCTGTCTTTTTAAAAATACCACCTTTTGGCAAGATCCCGTACAGCCAGTGTGCGGATGTGATGTGGGCCCTGGGCCAGAACCCTATCAATGCTGAGGTGCTCGAGGTTCTGGGGAACCCTAAGAGTAAGGAGATAGATGTGAAGATGTTGGACTTTGAGCACTTTCTGCCCATGCTGCAGACTGTGGCCAAGAACAAGGACCAAGGCACCCAGGAGGAGTATGTTGAAGGCTTTCGGGTATTTGACAAGGAAGGCAATGGCATAGTCATGGGTGCTGAAATCCAGCATGTTCTTGTCACACTGGGTGAGAAAATGACAGAGGAAGAAGTTGAGATGCTGGTGGCAGGGCATGAGGACAGTAATGGTTGTATCAACTATGAGTGGCTTGTCCATATGGTGGTGAATGGCTGAGGACCATCCCAACATCCCCAGAGCCCATGCCTTTTCCTATGTGAGACTATATCTAGCCTGAAAGTGTCCTAGGCTCTGTGGTCACAGCACCTTTCCCATCTTGTCACTTTGAGACGATGTTTGCCACCAGCATTCACCAAATGAACTCGTTCTCTGTGCCCCTAAAAAAAATAAAAAAATAAAAACACCACCTTTATAAGAAACTAAATTTATGTATATAAATAAATTATATATATAATTTTACATTTATTATTATACACATATATTTCTGAGTTTTAATTTTGTTTCATTAATCTATCTGCTTGATCATGTCCCTATATCTTACTATTTTAATTATTCTGTGTTTAATATGCTTAATACCTAGAAATGGTTGTCCCTCTCTTGCCTCAGCCTACCAAGTAGCTAAGACTACAGGTACGCACTATCATGCTCCCAAATAATTTTTCTGTATTTATTTGTTTATTTACTTATTTTTCTTTCTTTCTTTTTTTTTTTTTTTGAGACAGAGCCTCAAGCTGTCGCCCTGGGTAGAGTGCCATGGCTTCACAGCTCACAGCAACCTCCAACTCTTGGGCTCAAGCGATTCTCCTGCCCCCGCCTCCCAAGTAGCTGGGACTACAGGTGCCCGCCACAACGCCCAGCTGTTTTTTGGTTGCAGCCGTCATTGTTGTTTGGCGGGCCCGGGCTGGATTCGAACCCACCAGCTCAGGTGTATGTGGCTGGCGCCTTAGCCGCTTGAGCCACAGGCGCTGAGCCTTATTTTTCTTCTTTAAGACAGTCTCACTCTGTCACCAGGGTAAGGGTGCCATAGCATCAGCCTAGCTCACAGCAACTTCAAATTTCTGGGCTCAAGCAATCCTCTTGCCTCAGCCTCCTGAGTAGCTGAGACTATAGGTGTTCACCACAATGCCCAGCTAATTTTTCTATTTTTAGTAGAAATGGGGTCTTTCTCTTACTCAGGCTGGTCTTGAACTTCTGAGCTCAGCAATCCTCTTGCCTTGGCCTCCCAGAGTGCTAGGATTATAGGTGTGAGCTACTGCACCCAGCCTGAACTGACATCTTTATGACATTGAGTCTTTCTTTCTTTCTTTTTTTGTAGAGACAGAGTCTCACTTTATGGCCCTCGGTAGAGTGCCGTGGCCTCACACAGCTCACAGCAACCTCCAACTCCTAGGCTCAAGCGATTCTCTTGCCTCAGCCTCCAAGTAGCTGGGACTACAGGTGCCCGCCACAACGCCCGGCTATTTTTTGGTTGCAGTTTGGCCGGGGCCGGGTTTGAACCCGCCACCCTCGGTATATGGGGCCAGCACCCTACCGACTGAGCCACAGGTGCCGCCCCATTGAGTCTTTCTTTACAATATGTATCTTTTCCTCCTTCCATCGGGTTATTTTTTGAGGCAACTCATCATTGGATGGTTCTGATAGTTTTTTTTTGGTTTTTTGGCCAGGGCTGGGTTTGAACCCGCCACCTCTGGCATATGGGACCGGCGCCCTACTCCTTGAGCCACAGGCGCCGCCCGGTTCTGATAGTTTTTAAAGTTCACTCTTATTTTGAAGTACATCTGTCTCTCTAAAATTTCTATTAGCAATATTCATGCCTTAGATAAACCTCATTGGCTATGATATTGCCACTGTGCAAAGCTCTGCTATATTTTCTAAACATTGGTTCTAATTGCGCCCTTTGAAACTACATAGTAGTTAAATATTTAGTCTTGGCTGGGTGAGGTGGATTACCCACCTGTAATCCTAGCAAGCACTCTAGGAGACCACTGCTGGAGAATTACTTGTGGTCAGGAGTTCGAGATGAGCCTGAGCAAGAGTGAGTCCCCTTCTCTACTGAAAATCTAAAATATTAACCAGGGTTCGTGGTGTGCACCTATAATCCCATCTATTTGGGAGGCGTAGGCGTGAGTATCCCTTGAGTGCAAGAGTTTGAGGTTGCAATGACTATGATGATGCCACTATACTCTAGCCTGGGTGACAGAAAGAGACTGTCTCAAAAACCAAAAAGAAAAAGAAACCAGTAAAACCACCAAAATTATTCTTTAACATGACCTACAAAAACAATCATCATAGCCGTGCGTTGTTTGTGGCAGGCACCTGTAGTCCCAGCTACTTGGGAGGCTGAGGCAAGAGAATCACTTAAGCCCAAGAGTTGGAGGTTGCTATGAGCTGCAGGGCACTCTACTGAGGGTAAGAAAGTGAAACTCTGTCTGAAAAAAGCAAACAAGCCAACAAACAAACAAACAAAATGATCAGCAGGAAATCAAGTTTTCACATTATGGAACACATAGAGTATTACATGTCCATGGAACACTGGGGTAAGAGATGAAGCTTTTTGCAACCCAACATGATTGTGGTGGTAGGGAGGGAATCAGCTGCCCTAGGCCCTACTTCTGCTGACTTGAAGGCTGAGGGGACCAAGAGCTGGGGCCAGATGGGACCCTCCTGGGGGACATCATCTGAGAATCTCTTCACTGGAGGGTCCACTCCGTGACCCTCTGTACCCAAATCACTTCATTTCAGTTACTAGGACCTGACCCGGTTTTCTTTCCAGATCTCAGTACACGAAGCAGACTCTCTCTTTAGGCCGGCTGCACTTGCTGCTCGCTCTGCCTAGCCTGCTTTGGCCTCAGAAGTTCTCATAGCTGGCTTCTCATCATTTAGACCGTGGATCACTAGGCCACCTTACTTAGAGGAGCACCCTTTCCCTGCCCCTGTCACACTATTCTCTGACAATAGTTTTAGATATTTTCTAGATGATTTGTGTGTTATCGTATCTTCCCCCGCACTAGAAAGTAAGCTCTACAAATGCAGGAGTCTCGGCTGTTTTATTCTCTTCTACCACTAAGGCCTTACACAGTGCCCTGCACACTGTAGGTAGGCACTCAATCAATATTTGCTAAATGAATGAGTGAATGGGCTCCCTACTCTAGATGTTGAAGGATATTTTTCATGACTCTCATGAGTTCTTCTTGTTCCTCATTTAAAACCTTCACTTACCCACTTCTCACAACCAAATTTCTTTGTCCCACCAAAGGGTTTCAGGAGCAATTATTTGGCTAGTTATGAGTGCTTCTAATTTCCTTGTGTCCCTCTTTTCCTCCTGGCCACAGAGAAACCATAGAACCTTACCAATTCTCTTGCAGAATCCAGATGCACTGTGTCTGCAGTATTGTCGGAAGCCATCCAGCTTAGTAACCCTATCAAAACGGAAATGAGCTTAGCTTGGCAGGAAATGAGGTCACTTTGGCAAATGATAGTGAAATATTCAACAACATGGGAGTTAATAGTAGTCTGAATTTTTTTTTTTTTTTGAGATAGGGTCTCACATTGTCACTCTTGGGAGAGTGCTGTGGCATCATAGCTCACAGCAACCTCCAACTCTTGGGCTCAAGCGATTCTCTTGCCTCAGCCTCTCAAGTAGCTGAAACTACAGGTTTCCAACACAATGCTTAGCTATTTTAGAGATGGCAGTCTCAGTCTTGCTCAGGCTGGTCTTGAACCTGTGAACTTAGGGCAATCTACCTGCCTCAGCCTCCCAGAGTGCTAGGATTACAAGCATGAGCCACTGCACCTGGTCTTAGTAGTCTGAATTAATACAAGACATGTTGTTGGCTCAGTGCTTGTAGCTCAGTGGCTAGGGCACCACATGCACCGGGGCTGGTGGATTCAACCCTGGCCTGGGCCTGCCAAACAACAATGACAACAACAACAACAACAAAAATAGCTGGGTGTTTGTGGCGGGTGCCTGTAGTCCCAGCTACTTGGGAGGCTGAGGTAAGAGAATCACTTAAGTGGGTGGCGCCTGTGGCTCAGTGAGTAGGGCGCTGGCCCCATATGCCAAGGATGGCGGGTTCGGACCCAGCCCTGGCCAAACTGCAACAGAAAAATAGCTGGGCGTTGTGGCGAGCGCCTGTAGTCCCAGCTGCTCGGGAGGCTGAGGCAGGAGAATCACATAAGCCCAAGAGTTAGAGGTTGCTGTGAGCCGTGTGACGCCACGGCACTCTACACGAGGGCGGTACAGTGAGACTCTGTCTCTACAAAAAAAAAAAAAGAGAATCACTTAAGCCCAAGAGTTATAGGTTGCTGTGAGCTGTGACACCATAGCACTCTACTGAAGGCAACATAGTAAGACTGTGTCTCAAAAGACATGTTGTAAGGCAGTGTAGTAAGATTAAATGAATGGTGAACATGCAGGTCAATTTGGCTTCACAAAGGGAAGAGCCCTGTAAATTGGTAATTAATTGCTTTCTGTGTATTTTGGGCAGGTGAATATGTAGCAGAGGACTTCTGCGTCCTCCCAACCTGGATACAGGTGTGTTAGGGTAACTGTAGGGAAATAGCTTTGTTCAAAATCCATATGCACCAATTATAGGTCCTCCTGTGTCTTGTGCTAAGCGTTTTCTCTCTCTAATCCTCCCAATAACCCTGTTAAGTGGTTGATATTATTCATTTCACAGACATGAAACTGAAATTTAAATGACAAAAGGACCTGCCCAGGGTCATGCAGTGCACAGTAGGCAGGGAGACATCCAGCCCCCATCCTTCCCCTACCTTAGAGCTTTTTTGTTTTTCTGTGGTAGTCACAAGGGGTGGGAACAATGCCAAATGAAATTTTTTTTTTTTTTTAGATAGGGTCTCACTCTGTTGCCCAGTTTAGAATGCAGTGTTGAAAACCTGGGCTCAAGCCATCTTTCTGCCTTGGCCTCCCAAAGTGCTGGAATGGCAAATGTGAGCCACTGTACCCACAATGAATTATTTTCCAAGCAAATATTAGTTTGAATCTATCTACTGGGGTATATAAAATGTTTAATCAGTTCTGAAGTGTTATATTTAAGTCTTTGGAATTATTCTTGTTAATAGACTGCATAACAAAAAATAAACAGTAAGAATCAGTGTAGAATTACAGAAAAATGTAGGATGGCTATTAAAGGTGAGCAACATTCTCAAAACTCCATGTGTCACTGTCCATCAAAAGCCAATAGGCATAAAAGCTTACCAATAGAATATACCCATAGTGAAAATAATGATGCTGTTGATCAAGATGAGTTGAGCTTATTAACCTGTTTCATCCACGTCTTTCCTGAATTTGTGGAAATAATGATGCATTTTTTTTTTAGAGACAGAGTCTTACTTTGTCGCCCTCAGTAGAGTGCTGTGGCATCACAGCTCACAGCAACCTCCAGCTCTTCGGTTTAGGCGATTCTCTTGCCTCAGCCTCCCGAGTAGCTGAGATTACACGCGCCTACCACAACATCCAGCTATTTTTTTGTTTGTGGTTTAGCCGGGGCCAGGTTTGAACCCACCACCCTTGGTATATGGGGCAGGCGCCCTACCCACTGTGCCACAGGCACCACCCGACATTTAATTTTCTATTGCAGGTTCATGTGTTTCCATTTCTTCTGGATTTTCTTTTTCTTATTATTTATTTATCTATTTATTTAGAGACAGACTCTCACTTCGTCACCTTTTGTAGAGTGCTGTGGCATCATAGTTCACAGCAGCCTCAAGGTCTTAGGCTTGGGCAATCTTCTTGCCTCACCCTCCCAAGTAGCTGAGACTACAGGCGCCTGCCACACCAGCTATTGTTTTATTTTTTAGAGAGACAGGTCTCCCTCTTGCTCAGACTGGTCTTGAACTCCCGAGCTCAGTTGATCCACCTGCCTTGGCCTCCTAGGGTGCTAGGATTATAGACGTGAAGCACTGCGCCTGGCCTCTTTTCTTTTTTAAGGATATTAAAGTTTAGACTTTATATTTTAGAAGGATAGAGGGAGTTGAGAGGGAAGAGAGTGAGGAAAGACAGAGAGAAGAATCAGGGAGAAAAGAGCAGGGAGATGGCATGGAATCCCAAAGAAAGAAAGAACACCTGCTTCTTTGGGATTTTCTTTTCTTCTTCTTCTTTTTTTTTTTTTTTTTTTTTTTTTGAGGCAGTTTCACTCTGTCATCCTGTGTAGAGTACTGTGGTGGTGGTGTTGTCATACCTCACATCAACCTCAGATTCTTGGGCTCAAGCGTTCCTCTTGCCTAAGCCCCCTCAGTAGCTGTGACTACAGGTGCCCTCCACTACACCGGGCTAATTTTTCTATTTTTAGTGGAGATGAGGTTTTACTCTTGCTCAGGCTGGTTTCCAACTCCTGAGCTCAAGTGATCCACCCACCTTGGCCTCCCAAAGCATTAAGATTACAGGCATGAGCCCTGCGTCCAGCTTTCCTTGGGATTTTCAAAGCCACTAGCTGCCTCCTCTCTACCAATTTCCAAACGCCCCAGTTCTGCCGTGGGACATTTGAACTGGTACTTAGGGAAAGAGTACAGTTCTTGGGTGGGGTAGCTGGGAGATGTGGTCTGAAAACTGCCAACAGTTGTTCTTCCATTCACTTGTAGAAACTTGTCTGGGAGAGTGGAGTAGACACACAGAGATATGCACGGAGGAGAGGCCAGGGGAGAGAGAGCCAGTCTTAGCTCCAGTTACCCTCCAGGCTCTTTGTGTGGTTTGTCTGAGCTGGTTGAGTTGGGGCTCTTTCACTTGCTGCCAAGTGAAATCTGACTGATTTACCTTACTTGTTCCAAACAGCTCGACCATCAGTTTCCTATCAGCTGTTGTGGCTTGGCCCCTAGATCCAGGGATAACGAGATTCAGGGCGTGTCCTCACCCCTTCTTGCCAGGGAGTCTTCTCCTTGTCAGTCTCCTTCTCTCTTGTGTTCTTGGGAACTGTAAGAACTTTTAATACTCACTTAGTTGTAATAACGTTCATTCTACAATTTAAGTTGACCTTATATAACACAAAGGACCTTTTTTTTTTTTTTAATTTTACCCCTATAACTGGATGTGGGCAAGTCTTCAAGTCACCTGCAGAATAGTAAATAAAGCATTATTATTGGAGTCCATGATCGAGTCCTAGCCCTTTCAGCCAAGTTTTTTTGTTTTGTTTTGCTTCGTTTATTGAGACAGAGTTTCACTTTGTCACCCTTGGTAGAGCTATGGTGTCATAACTCACAGCAGCTTTAAACTCTTGGGCTTAAACGATCCTCTTGCCTCAGTTTTTCTTTTTTTGTGTGTGTGGGGGGGACAGAGTCTTATTATATTGCCCTCAGTAGAGTGCTGCAGCGTCACAGCTCACAGCAACCTCAAACTCTTGGGCTTAAGAGATTCTCTTGCCTCAGCCTTCCAAGTAGCTAGGACTATAGGCGCCTGCCACAACATCCAGCTGTTTGTAGGAATGGGGTCTCCCTCTAGCACAGGCTGGTCTCAAACCTGTGAGCTCTGGCAATTCACCCACCTTAGGTTCCTAAAGTGCTGGGATTACAGGCATGAGCCACCACGCACAGCCTTCAGTTTGGGGGTGGGAGGTTCATGAGATAGATTCTCACTTTGTCACCCTCAGTAGAGTGCTGTGGCATCATAGATCACCACAACCTCAAACTCTTGGGCTCAAGAGATTCTCTTGCCTCAGCCTCCTGAGTAGCTGGGAATACAGGCACCCGCCACAATACTCTGCTATTTTTAGAGGCGAGGTCTTGCTCTGGCTCAAGCTGGTCTAGAACCTCTGAGCTCAGGCAATTCACCTGTCTCCTCGGCCTCCCAGAGAGCTAGGATTGAGGTGTGAGCCATCCTGCCTGGATTGATTAGTTCTTTTCTTTTCTTTTTTTTTTTGACAGAGTCTCACTATG
Source organism: Nycticebus coucang (assembly GCF_027406575.1). Lineage (NCBI taxonomy): Eukaryota > Metazoa > Chordata > Mammalia > Primates > Lorisidae > Nycticebus > Nycticebus coucang. The sequence goes on from NC_069787.1 coordinate 105,823,547, forward strand.
TTGCCCCCTTGGTAGAGTTCTGTAGCATGACAGCTCACAGCAACCTCAAACTCTTGGGCTTAAGCTATCCTCTTGCTGCAGTCTACCAAATAGCTGGGACTACGGGTACTGGCCCCAATGCCCAGCTATTTTGTTGCAGTTGTCATTGTTGTTCAGCTGGACAAGGATGGGCTTGAACCTGCCACACTCGGTGTATGTGGCTGGAGCCATAACCATTGTGCTATGGGCAGGACGAGGCTGATTAGTTCTTTTAAATAATCAAGGTCAGCCATAGCCAGGCTCTTCTTAGCCCTGTAGTGTTGAATGCCTGGAGTGTACCAGGCATTAGTGCCTTATGCTGAGCCAGTCCTTTTCCCTGAGTTAGGATCTGGAGTTTCGAGCCTACTGAGCAGCAGAAAAAAAGATACTGACTTTTACCCAGAGCTAGAACTTGAATGAAAATAGAGACTTCAGTGGAACAGGGAGTATTCCAGACTAGATAAATTTTTGAGTAGAAAATTAAGCAAAGAAGGAAGGATAAATATAGATTGAACTCTATTTAGTTTGTATCTCAACTAGGTTAAAAAATAGCTACACAAAGAAAAGGAGCCCAAAAGACTTCATCTAGAAATGGTGACAGAGGTTTTCTCTTAATAATGGTATTATTGCTGATTTGTCTTCTTTTTATCCTTTTGTATACTTATTCTCTTGCTAATTTGTATTGCCTTTTCCTTTTTGGAATTGTCTTTTATACTTATTTATTTATTTTTGAGACAGAGTCTCAAGCTGTCGTCTGGGTAGAGCGCCCTGATGTCACAGCTCACAGCAACCTCAAACTCTTGGGCTTAAGCGATTCTCTTGCCTCAGCCTCCCAAGTAGCTGGGACTACAGGGGCCCACCACAAAACCGGCCATTTTGGGGTTGCAGTTGTCATTGTTGTTTTAGCTAGCTGGGGGCCAGGTTTGAACCTGCCAGCTCCGTTGTATGTGGCCGGTGCCCTTACCCACTGAGTAGGTGCCACTAAATAGGCGCCACCTATTTTTTATTAAATTTTAATTTAATTTTTATTTTTTTGAGACAGAGTCTTACTTTGTTGCCCTCAGTAGAGTGCTATGGTGTCACAGGTCACAGTCACCTTAAACTCTTGTGCTCAAGAGATTCTCTTGCTTCAGTCTCCCTAATAGCTGGGACTACAGGCACCTGCCACAACACTCAGCTATTTGTAGAGATGAGGTCTCACTCTGGCTCAGGCTGGTGTCAGACCTGTGAGCTCACGCAATCCACCCACCTTGGCCTTCCAAGTGTTAGGATTATAGGTGTGAGCCACCGTGCTCCGGCCTTAATTTTGTTTCTAAATATTCAGTTGCCCAATACTGAATACTCATTTCAATTCACTGATTTGAAAATGCCATCTTTATTATAAAGCAAATATATTTTCAAATATAAACAGAATATGTTTTTGCATTTTCCGTTCATTTCCATTCATCTCTTTGTTTATTCCTGCTACAGTACTATACTATAGTATCGCTTTTTTTGTTTGTTTTTTGAGATGAGTCTCATTGTGTCGTCCTTGGTAGAGTGCTATGGCGTCACAGCTCACAGCAACCTCCAGCTCTTGGGCTTAGACGATTCTCTTGCCTCAGCCTCCCAAGTAGCTGGGACTACAGGAACCCGCCACAATGCCTGGCCGTTTTTTGTTGCAGTTTGGCCAAGGCTGGATTCGAACCCACCACCCTCAGTATGTGGGGCTGGTACCCTACTCACTGAGCCACAGGTGCCGCCCTGTAGTATTGCTTTTAACTATGATTTGCTATCTGATAAGGCAACTTGCTTCATTATTGATCATTTTTCAAAATGTTCTTTGCTGTGCTCATGCATTTCCAATCTAGTCAATCTTGAAAATCAGATAAGGTTGGGATGGCACCTGTGGCTCAAAGGCATAGGGTAATGGCCCCATATACTGGAGGTGGCAGGTTCAAATCCAGCCCCGGCCAAAAACTGCAAAAAAAAAAAAAAAATCAAATAAGGTTGAAGATGACCATATGGTCATTCCAAAAGATGTCAAAAAAGCACCTGATGAAATCAAACATACATAATATGCAATATTATGCAATTGTTTTTTTAAAAAAACTAAATAGTTACTTGTACCTGGCTGAACAAATTCTCCAATGTAAGTGAACAAAGTGATAGATTATTTTTTATTTATTTATTTATTTTTTGAAACATAGTCTCATTGTGTTGCCCTTGGTAGAGTGCTGTGGCATCACAGCTTACAGCAACCTCCAACTCTTGGGCTTAAGCAATTCTGTTGCGTCAGCCTCCCAAGTAGTTGGGACTATAGGTGCCCACCACAATGCCTGGTTATTTTTTGGCTGTAGTTGTCATTGCTGTTTGGCAGGCCGGAGCTGGGCTCAAATCCAGCACCTCCAGTATATGTGGCTGGCGCCCTAGCAGCTTGAGCTACAGGCCCAGAGCCAAAGCAATAGATTTTAGAAGAATGCATATCTTCTGATTCTTTTGAAGTAAAAAAAAAAAAAAAAGATACGTATATGGTACATATATGCCTGTCTACTTTTTTTTTTGAGACAGAGTCTCACTATGTCACCTTCCGTACAGTGCCGTGGCATCGCAGCTCACAGCAACCTCAAACTCTTGGGCTTAAGCTATTCTCTTGCTTCAGTCCCTCAAGTAGCTGGGACTACAGGCACCCGCCACAAAGCCCCGCTATTTTTTCTGTTGCAGTTGTCATTGTTGATTTTAGCTGGCCCAGGCTGGGTTCAAATCCGCCAGCCTCGGTGTATGTGGCTGGAGCCCTACCCCCTGAGCTATGGGTGCTGCCATGCATGTTTACGTTTAATAGAGACAGGATCTTCCTCTTGCTCAGGGTGGCCTCAAACTGCTGAGCTCCAGGGATCCTCCCATCCTGGCCTCCCAGAGTGCTGAGATTAGAGGCGTGAGTCACTGCGACAGGCCTTATGACCCTCTTTAGTAGCAGCCATTTCTCCTGTTTGCCAGGAATGTTGCCTGCTGACAGCTTACTGCATAATGTCTCCCCAGCTATCACCTTCAGCTGCATGAAGCTGCTTTGCCAAAGGGAAGCTCCTCCCTGGTGACAGATTGCATTCAATGACTGTTTATTATGGGGTATAAATGCATGCCCCTTTGCCTCAATTTGAGACAGTTCTGAAGGAGCTCCCTAGGGGATTGCCAAAACCTTTGTTCCAAATGCATCATAACTTAATTCAGTTCTGTGCCTAATCCTGCTTTTCTTCACTGCCTTACATATATTACTTTATTGTATTTATTTATGTATTTTTGAGATAGTGTCTCATTCTGTGCCAGGTTAGAGTTCCATGGCATCAGACTAGCTCCCAGCAACCTAAAATTCCTGGGTTTAAGCAATTCTCTTGCCTCAGCTTCCTGAGTAGCTGGGACTACAGGCACCTGCCACAGCACCCAGCTAATTTTTCTATTTTTAGTAGAGATGGGGTCTTGCTCTTGTTCAGGCTGTTCTCAAACTCCTGAGGTCAAGCAATCCTCTCTTCTCAGCCTCCCAGGGTGCTAGGATTACAGGTGTGAGTCACTGAGCCTGGCCCCTTACCTGTATTTCTTTTTCTTTCTTTCTTTTTTTTTTTTTTTGCAGTTTTTGGCCAGGGCTGGGTTTGAACCCACCACCTGTGGCATATGGGGCCGGTGCCCTACCCCTTTGAGCCACAGGCACCACCCCTTACCTGTATTTCTAAGAGTACTTAATAAATCACTTGCACAAAAATTTGTCTCAGTTTATTTCCTAGAGTACCTGGACTACATCAACAGGCAATACATTATCGAGTGGTAAGTGGGTTTTTCACATTTTGCTGTCTTAAGCAAACTTGAATAATTTATAGGAATCTATTGTATGGTTTAAATTTGAATTTAACTATTGCCATTAAATAGAAAATACATTATTGAACTAACTTTTATAAAAGAAACTCTCAGATCTATACTCAGGAGGCTAAGGCAAGAAGATCATGTGAGCCCATCAGTTTGAGGCTGCAGCGACTGTGATCATGCTATTGCATTCCAGCCTGAGCAGCACCCTGTCTCAAAAAAAAAAAAAAAAAAAAAAAAAAGAGAGAAACTCTCATGCTCTGCCCTCCTTCCCACCCAATAGTCTCACTACCTTACTGCAAGAGTCATTTCATTTCTATGTACTTCCCTTGAGTGAGGATCACACACAGTCATATTTTTGTCTGGCTTGTTGTACGAAAAATCCACATGGCAATACAAAGATTTCTCATAAAGGTGGGTTTTTCACTGTTTTATGAAAATGATCAAGAAGCAAGGCAGTTGAATCAGAATGGACACTTAGAAAACTCCAAGAGATGTTGTCTCAGCATTGGGTCCAGAGCATTTGTCTTAGTTGTATCCTGAAAAGGGAGTTCCTGCTGCACAGTGGTCTGCGCCTATAATTCTAGCTACTCAGGAGGCTGAGGCAGGAGGATCCTCAAGTTCAGGAGTTCAGATGTTTAAGACCAGCCTGGAGGAAGTTTAGTTTAGATCTTTTTTTTTTTTTTTTTGGTTGTTGCAGTTTTGGCTAGGGCTGGGTTCGAACCCACCACCCTAGGTATATGGGGCCAGTGCCCTACTCATTGAGCCACAGGCACCACCCTTAGTTTACATCTTATCAGACTCCATAGCCAAAGCACCAAAAACCAGGATTGTAGATTCCAGGTTCCTATTGCCATGTTCTTCCCATCAAAGTAAGTCGCCATTTTCCAAAGGTTGAAGTGTTCTCTGATTAGGATTTTCCTCTTGGTGGACATATCAGGCTTCTGTTTTTGGTTAAGGCCAGAGGGATTCTTGTCCCCTGAGGGGAAGAGAATAGGAAAACCTGCCCACAGCCCTGCCTAAGGTGCTCACCTTGAGGAAGTAGCTGTAGGCTTCACTGCTCAGGAGTTCTGCTCCCCCTGATTTTCCTCTGGTTCTATCTTCAATTTTCTATGGACTCTGATTTTCAGAAACCGTGGAAGAACACTGTCTTGCTAGTTATTCTTACATATCCATAAAACTCCCCACTTAGGAATCAGGATCTCAGGCGGGGCAATGACCAATTAACCACAAGTGGAACTTCCCTCAAAAATGAGGAACTTCAGAATTGAAGAGTCTCTGCTGGTTTTTCCAGGGCAATCATTTCTATATTTTACCCCAAATAAACCTCATACAACTTTAAATTCAGAAAATAACAAGTGTTGATGAGGATACAGAGAAACTGCAAACTTCATACATTTTTGGTGGGAGTATAAAATGCTATAGCATGATGGTTCCTCAAAAGAATTAAAAATAGAACAATCACATGATCCAGCAATCCCACTATGACTATATATCCAAAAGAATTGAAAGCAGAGGCTCAAAGAAACACTTGCATACCCATGCGTGTAGCGGCATTATTCACAATAGCCAAAAAGTAGAAACAAACCAAGTGTCCATCAAAGGAAGAATGAATAAACAAAATGTAGTTAGTATGTATATATAATGGAATATGATTCAGCTTTAAAAAGGAAAGAAATCCTGTCACATGCTACAATATGGATGAACTTTGAAGTCATTGTGCTAAATGAAATAAGCCAGTCACAAAAAAAAATATTGTATGATTCCACTTATATGAATGAGGTATCTAAAGTAGTTAAATTCATAAGAACAAAAAGTTAAATGGTGGTTGCCATGGGGAAGGGGAGGGGAAAATGGGGTTGTCATTTAATGGGTGAATGGAGTTCAGTTTTTTTCTTTTTCTTTTTTGAGGAAGAGTCTTACTCTGTTGCTCCATGCTAGAGTGCCATGGCTAGCTCACAGCAGCCTTGCTCACAGCAACCTCAAACTCATGGGTTCAAGCCATCCTCCTGCCTCAGCCTCCTAAGTAGCTGGGACTTTATGTGCCATCACAACACCCACCTAATTTCTCTATTTTGACTAAAGACAGGGTCTCACTTTTGCTCAGGCTGGTTTTGAACTCCTGAACGCAAGCAATCCTCTTGCCCCTGCTTCCCAGGGTGCTGGAATTATAGGCAAGAGTGACGGCACCCAGCCTTGAAGAAGCCAATCTTAAAAGGCTACATGGTATATGATTCCAACTATATGACGTTCTGGAAAAAAAAATGCAAAAAAAAAGCATGCAAATCTATGGAGACAATAAAAAGATCAGTGTTTTCCAGGTGCTTCAGGTTAGGAAAGGAAGAATAGGTAGAGTGCTGAGCATTTGGGGCAGTGAAACTATCCTGTGTGATATGTTAATATAATGATGGATACATGTCATTATACATTTATCAAAACCTATACAACACCAAGAATGAACCCTAATGTAAACTATGGACTGGGGGATAATAACATACCTACGTTAGGTGCATGATTGTAACAAATATATTTCCCCCAACTCCAGTTCCCTTTTCACAGACCACTGAGGAGACCAGAAGACAAAAGCAATGTAAATACTTTTTAAGTTTCACGAGCTGTCCTTCACAATGTGTTTCTGAAATAACCTCGAGGGTTCCTGAGTGGTCCCAAGAAACAGTGAGATATGATTATTCCTCAGGATTGGAAGCACCTGTAAAAAGTCTACCTTCACCCTGGCCAGAGGAAAAGAATACAGCATTCACATTCACAATACCTTGTGAATTTGGCTGTACATCCCCCTCCTCCCCCCAAATTTAGCTGCATCTTGATCTCAGGTGCTAGCATTCTTCCTTTCTTTCTTTGGGATGTCACACCATCTCCTTGCTCTCTTCTCTCTCTCTCTTTCTCCACTCTTTCCCCTTCTCTCACTCCCTCTCTTCTAAAAGAGAGAAATTCTTTTCTCATCTCACACAGAACACCCACTGAGCTTCCACCCTAACAATTGGTCCATTGACTTGGGGAGGTAAAATGATCCCCACATCATTCTCTGTGGACAGGGGACCACTGCAGACCCTTCAAATGATAGTCTCCATCTGCATAGCAGCTTAGAAACTCTAAAGGATGCATACTTAGATATATCATCACATTTAATCTCTGAGCAAAGCCACTCTCCTACTCCATCAGGCAATGCCAAATTTCTAGACATCTCAATTAGTCTTATACTTCCTGCAAAATTCTGCAGACTCCCTCTGGTTTCAACATTTCTTTTTGTTTATGGCCAGAGAAAAGTAGATTAAAAATTTTTTTCCTCAAACCTCAACCTTTCTCAGGAATTCTAGACTGCTAACTGAATATCCTTATTGGAATGCTTAAACAAGCGCCTTAAACTTACTATGTCTAAAGGGTGAATCTGTTGAATTAGTTCCTTAGGCTCAGCGCCCATAGCACGGTGGTTACGGCGCTGGCCACATTCACTGAGGCTGGCGGGTCTGAATTTGGCCGTGGCCAGCTAAACAACAATGACAACTGCAACAACAACAACAAAAAATAGCCAGGCATTGTGGCGGGCGCCTGTAGTCCCAGCTACTTGGGAGGCTGAGGCAAGAGAATGGCTTAAGCCCAAGAGGCTGAGGTTGTTGTCGGTTGTGCCATCACGACACTCTACCGAGGGCGACATAGTGAGACTCTGTCTCAAAATAAATAAATAAATAAAGCAAAAAAAAAAAAAAGAATTAGTTCCTTCGGGTTTCTTGTCTTGCAGCCTTTCCTATTTTGGAAAATGGCAATTTCATCTTTCTAGATGCTTAGGCCAAAAACCTTGGAAGCATCTTTCTTTTGGTTCTCACACCTCATGTCCAATCCATCCGGGAATCCTGTTGGCTCTATCTTTCAAATTACATCCAGAATCCAACCACTTCATCACCTTTTTGACTACCACACTGGTCCACATCTCCATTTTCTCTCACTTGGATTATTGCAGTAGCCTCCTTAACTATTATACACAGAAGATATAAATATGGAACGAATAAATTCCCAGGGATGGGTTATCATTGGCTTTTTGGTTGCTCATGGCTAAATCAGAGACCCTTTGCCGTACTTTGGGAGAGAGTGGGAAGACATAGCTTGTGGGGAAGAAGTACTGTGGGCCCACAGAGGCCGCAACAGAGAGGAAAGTTAAAGTGAACATGAAAAATACAGGATAGAGAAATCAGTGGAATGGTGACTGAGTGGACTCAGTAAAGGCCCATCAGGCCCCTGCTGTTGTGATTTCCCATCCTCTGCCCCTGAAAAGCCTGGTTCCTTCTGCTGGCCAGCCCAAACTGGGGTCCTATGCAGTGATTTTCAAGAAACTGGGACAGGTGACTGACCCTTCCTGGGGACTTGGTGTCCTTCTGAGCTTTAGGGCTGTATCCCAGGGAGGGAGGGAAGTGAGTGCATCAGCCAAGCTCTTTAAACCAGGATAAGAGAGGGAAAGTAGGGAATGGATAAAGGTGTGGCCTGGCCTAGGATCCCTCTTGGGCCATCCCGGCCTTCTCCTTTTCTCTCTCTCTATTCAACGACATCCAGAGGCTGCTTTCTATAACCTAAGTCTTCTGCCTGTTTTAGGAAGCCTTCCAGAAACTTATAGTTCTTTCATCTATCTCTTTCTAGCCATTTTTTCAGTAGGCACCTAAGACCCCGTTCTTCCCTTTTGGTCCCTGGGGGCTCTTCTCTGGACTGGCAAATGGAATGTGATTTGGGAAAAGTGCTGGGCTGGGTCTCCTACATGTTAAGTTCAATTTCCTCCTTCAGGTGTGTTTTAACTTTCAGCTAGGGTCTTTGCCATAGTAATTATAACATCCATGCTCTGCATTGAGGCTCTTAAAGCTAAATAGGCAGACAAATAAATAGAAAGGAATTCCTAAGGAAAGCCAAGCAGTTATCAGAATCTCCACCCCTACCAGACTCAGAAGTTCTGTACTTGCCTGCCCATAATTGCTTAGTGAGAATTATTTAACCAGCTTGAATTCTTTTTTTCTTTTTTTGTAGAGACAGAGTCTCACTTTCACTCACAGCTCACAGCAACCTCCAACTCCTGGACTTAAGCGATTCTCTTGCCTCAGCCTCCCGAGTAGCTGGGACTACAGGAGCCCGCCACAACGCCCACCTATTTTTTGGTTGCAGTTCAGCCGGGGCCGAGTTTGAACCCACCACCCTCGGTATATGGGGCCGGCGCCTTACCGACTGAGCCACGGCGCCGACCCCAGCTTGAATTCTTTCAATAACCACATTGAATTGGATATCCTGAAGGAAGAGGAAGTTTTCCCCCACCCCAACTCTGTTCCTCTTTAAGCCTTTCCCATCTGGCCAGTAGCACTGTCATTCACATGGCTGCTTGAGAGAAAGAGCTACTGGTTTGCCTTTATTCATCCCCATTCTTCTTCTTATTTATTTATTTATTTAGAGTCTCACTTGAGACTCACAGAGTGCCATGGCATCACAGCTCACAGCAACCTCAAACTCTTGGGCTCAAGTGATTCTCTTGTCTCAGCCTCCCAAGTAGCTGGGCCTACAGATGCCCACTATAACGCCCAGCTATTTTTTAGAGATGGGAGTCTCACTCTTGCTCAGGCTGGTCTCAAATTCCTGAGCTCAAGCAGTCTGCCTGCCTCTGTCTCCCAGAGTGCTGGGATTACAGGTGTGAACCACCGCACCCGGCCCCCAACCTCAAACTCTTGAGCTCAACTGCTTCTCTTGCCTCAGCCTCCCAAGTAGCTGGGATTACAGGCAGCCACCACAATGCTTGGGTATTTTTAGAGATGGGAGTTGAGCTCTTGCTCAGGTTGGTCTTGAACTCCTGAGGCTCCAGCAATTCAGCCAACCTCAGCCTCTTAGAGTGCTAAGATTATAGACACGTGCCACCTCACCTGGCCTGTTTTTCAACCTTTTTTCAGCTCATGGCACATTTGAACCTATAGTTAAACTTCCACGGCACACTTAAATTATGTTGATCCAAAAAAAAAAAAAAAAGACCAAAAGAAAAGAAGATACTATGCTTTGAACATCTTTCAAAAATAATTTAATTAATGATCTTTAAAAGTTTTTGCAGTGCACCTGAGTCCTTTCATAACATACCAGTGTGCCATGGCACACCGGTTGAAAAATCACTGCTCTACAGGCACTTACTGAATTTTAATACATTTCAAACTTCTTTTTTTTTTTTTTTTTTGTAGAGACAGAGTCTCACTGTACCGCCCTCGGGTAGAGTGCCGTGGCGTCACACGGCTCACAGCAACCTCTAACTCCTGGGCTTCCACGATTCTCTTGCCTCAGCCTCCCTAGTAGCTGGGACTACAGGCGCCCGCCACAACGCCCGGCTATTTTTTTTTGTTGTTGCAGTTTGACCGGGGCTGGGTTTGAACCCACCACCCTCGGCATGTGGGGCCGGCGCCCTACTCGCTGAGCCACAGGCGCCGCCCCCATTTCAAACTTCTTACCATGGCCCAGGAGGCTCTGCATAACATGGCTCCAGCCTCCCTCTCAGCCACGTGACCTTCTGTGTACCAAGCTTGTTCCCGTCTTAGAGCTGTGGGATTTGTTATTGGCAATACTTAAAAATGCTCTGTGAAGATTTCCTAATGGCTGGCTCCTTAATATTTAGGCCTTTGCTCAGTTATTATTGCTCCATGATGAAACACTCCAAAACTCAGTGACTTCAAAACAACAAGCCTTTTATTTTGCTCATACAGCTATATTTGGGGCAGGGTTTGATGGGAAAGGCTCATTCTGCTCCATGCAACATCAGCTGGGGAAAATCAACTGAGCACTGAGAATTTGCTTCCAAGTTGGCTCTCTCAGATGAGCAGGGTTGAAGGCTGGTGGCTTTGATTGTGTTCCACATAGCTGGGGTCCTGGGAAGTATTCCCAAAGAGTCAGGTGGAAGCTTTACAGTCTTTATGACCTAACTGCAAAAGTCACATAGCATCACTTCTAGTGTACTTAATTGTTTGAGAAAGTCAAAACACCTGTCCAAGTTCAAGTGGGGGGAATACAGACTCCACCAGTTGATAGGGGAGTGGCAAGGTTCTGAAGCAGCATGTGGAAATGGAAATATTGCTTTTCTGGGTAATCTTGGATAATACTACCTGCCACAGCTACTTTCCCAGTGCGGCCTTCACTGACCACTCTGTGTCAATTAGCCCCACACCCTACCCCAAACAGTCCTCCTTTATAATTTCATCTTCTGGTTCCTTTTAGCACCTATCATTATCTTAAACTATCTTATTCCTTTATTTGTTTGCTCATTTATTTGCTCAATAGCAGCCTTACAAAGGAAATAAGCCCCTGAGAGCACAATGGGAGGCCAGATGGGAGGCTGTTGCACAAATCCTGGCAGCTGGGGCTAGAGAGGTGATGGCTATTGAGAGAGATATATAAGGGTGGATGAGTTGGTATTTGGTGATTGGCCATGGGGTAAGAGAGAAGAAAGGTTGCCGTTCTACCTCAGACCAAGGGACAGCATGTCAGTGAAGGGGTGCATGGCTCGAGATTGTCTGGCATAGGCCATGCTGACAGCTGCACTACTGGAGGGGTACGTGGTATGGTGTAGAGAGACTGGTTAGATGCTCACTTGACCACTTCTCCTTGCCAGGCTTCCAGCCAGGCCACATTTCTCAGCTCTCTTGCAGTTAGTCTCTCAGGTTAGCTGAGGGACCAATGAAGTTAAGGCCAAAGAAATGTTAAGTGGAAGCTGATGTACAAGGTCTGACAATCCTAGGAAAAGTACTACATGCCTCTTTGCTGAATATCACCATAGGGGCTTTTGAGGTGCCCCCTTGGAAAGCTGTTTGCATGGACACCAGCACCTAGTCCACCCTTCAGAGCAATTTTGGAATACTTTTTCTGGAATGGCCATCAGAGCTGGCATCTTACAGCATAAAAAAACAAATAACAACATTACTGAACACCACTCAACAAGATAGTGTCCCATGTTGACATGAACACAGCTGTGAGACACTAATGTACCAAGATTATGAACTCTTACTGAATGTTTGTATAGTGCTGCCAACGTAAGCGCATGGTGGCAAGTTTATGAACTTAATCATCAGACCTCATATAGGTATGAGCCACCACACCTGGTCTCAAGATACAGAATTTTTTTTTTTTTTTGAGGTGGAGTTTCACTATGTCCCCCTCGATAGAGTTCCATGGCTTCACAGCTCACAGCAACCTCCAATTCTTGGGCTTAAGTGATTCTCTTGCCTCAGCCTCCTGAGTAGCTGGGACTATAGGCACCTGCCACAATGCCCGGCTATTTTTCTGATGCAGTTTTCTAGACCCAGCAGGCCTAGGCTGGGTTTGAACCCATCAGCCCCAGTGTATGTGGCAGGCACCATAACCACTGTGCTATATGTGCTGAGCCATGACACGGAATTTTTGAAGAGACAAGGACAGCTGTAGAATCTCCCTATATTTAAGACTTGTATAAGCTGGGTGTGGTGGCTCACACCTGTAATCCTAGCACTTGGGGAGGCTGAAGCCAGTGGATTGCTTAAACTCAAGAGTTCGAGACCAGCCTGAGCAAGAGCAAGACCCCATCTCTACTAAAAATAGAAAAACTAGCCAGCATCAGGGTGGGCACCTGTAGTCCCAGCTACGTAGGAGCCTGAGGCAAGAAGATAGCTTGAGCCCAAGAGTTTGAGGTTGCTGTGAGGTATAATGCCATGGCTCTGTACCCAGGGCAACAGAGTGAGACTCCGTCTCAAAAAATAAAAATAAATAAAAATAAAAGGCTTGTCTTTTTATTTTTTCCTTTTCTTTCTTTCTTTCTTTCTTTTTTTTTGGAGACGGAGTCTCACTATGTTGCCCTCAGTAGAGTGCCATGGCGTCACAGCTCCCAGCAACCTCCAACTCTTGGGCTTAAGCAATTCTCTTGCCTCAGCTTCCCAAGTAGCTGGGACTACAGGCAACTGCCATAACACTCGGCTATTTTTTGTTGCAGTTGTCATTGTTGTTTAGCTGGCCCGGGCTGGGTTTGAACTCACCACCCTCAGTGTATGTGGCTGATGTCTTCACCACTGTGTTACGGGGCGCTGAGTCTGATTGTTTCTTTTTGTTACTTAACTTCTAGTATTCCTTGTATTTTTGTAAAGTAAAAGTCAATTCTATAGCCTCAATTAGATTTTAGGTTCACTTTTTTGGGTAAGAAGTTTCTAAAGGTGATGTTGTACTTTAATATTGCTTCAGACCAGCAGGGTCATCATGTCAGGTTCTCCCTTCTGGCGATGTTATGTCTGAAGACTCAGTTCAGACGGTGGGTGTCCAGTTCCCCATGTAAAGAGACTTTCCTCCCTTTGCTATTGGAACATACACTGTGGGGACCCACGGGAAAACCTTTGGTCAGCACTTCAACATCCTGTTTCTGAATGACCTTTCACCTAATGTTTTCAATATACATTTTAGTTCCTACCCTCAATTATTTATGCTTATGATTTTTCTAGCATTTTTTGAGCAACTTTCTATGAGGGTTTTACCTATATTTTTTCCTTTAAATATCACAATACCCTATGAGCTAATTTTATTTCTCCTATTTTATTTTTTATTCTTATTTATTTTTTGAGACAAGAGTCTCACTCTGTCACCCGCCACAGAGTGCCACTATGGTGTCATAGCTCACAGCAACCTCAAACTCCTGGGCTTTAGTGATCCTCTTGCCTCAACCTCCCAAGTAGCTCAGACTACGGGCATCCACCACGCCTGGCTAGTGTTTCTATTTTTAGTAGAGATAGGGTCTCATTCCAGCTCAGGCTGGTCTGGAATTCCTGAACCCAGGTGATCCACCCACCTTGGCCTCCCTGAGTGCTAGGATTACAGGTATCAACACTGTACCCAGCTTATTTCCCCCACTTTATAAGTGAGAAAACAAACTAAGGCATAGAGAAGATATCTTAGTCTTCTGTTGCTGCTACATTGTGTAAGAGAACGCCAAAAAGTTAATGGTTTAAAACAATATAAACTGGTTCAACGTCCGTAGCACAGAGGTTAAGGCGTCGGCTACATACGTGGAGGCTGCGGGTTTGAACCCAGCCTGGGCTCGCTAAGCAACAATGACAACTGCAACAGAAAAATAGTCAGGAGTTGTGGTGGATGCCTATAGTCCCAGCTATTTGGGAGGCTGAGGCAAGAGAATCGCTTAAGCCCAAGAGTTTGAGGTTGCTGTGAGCTGTGATAATACAGCACTCTACCGAGGGTGACATAGTAAGACTCTGTCTCAAAAAAACAAACAACTCCCCCCCCCATAAACTCACTATCTTACAGTTCTGGAGGTCAGAAGTTTAAAATGGGTTCAGCGCCTGTAACTCAGTGTTTAGGGGGCCAGCCACATGCACTGGGGCTGGTACATTCGAATACAGCCTGGGCCTATTAAACAACAATGACAACAACAACAAAAAATATCTGGGTGTTGTGGCAGGAGCCTGTAGTCTCAGCTACTTGGGAGGCTAAGGCAAGACAATCACTTAAGCACGAGAGTTTGAGGTTGCTGTGAGCTGTGATGCCACAGCACCCTGCTGAGGGCGACATAGTGAGGTTCTGTCTAAAAAAAAAAAAAAAGTTTAAAATGGTTCTCCCTGGACTGAAATCAAGGTATAGGGAGGGTTGCTTTCCTTCTGGAGGTTTGAGGGAAAAAACTGTTTCCTTACATTTTCTAGCTTTTAGAGGTCACCTCCATTCCTTGGCTCATGGTCCTCTTCCATCTTCAAATCCAGCAATGACAGGTGTTCTCATATGGCATCACTCTGATCATGTGTCCATTGTCACATCTGCTCTGACTCTGAGACTGTCTTCTGCTTCCCTCATCCACTTTATTTTTTCTTTTTGAGACAGAGTCTCACTTGGTCACCCTTGGTAGAGTGCCATGGCATCATAGCTCACAGCAACCACAAGCTCTTGGGCTCAAGCGATTCTCTTGCCTTAGCCTCCCTAGTAGCTGGGACTACAGGTGCCCATCACAACGCTCGGCTATTTTTTTCTGTTTAGCAGGCCCAGGCTGGGTTCAAATTCACCAGCCCTGGAATATGTGTCTGGCGCCCTAACCATTGGGATATGGGTGCCCAGTCATATTTATTTATTTTTTGAGACAGAGTCTCAGTTTGTTGCCCTAGAGTGCTATGGAGTCATAGTTCACGGAAACCTCAAACTCTTGGGCTTAAGCGATCCTCTTGCCTCCCAAGTAGCTGGGACTACAGGCATGTGCCACTATGCCCAGCTAATTTTTCTATTTTTAGTAGAGATGAGGTCTCACTCTTGTTCAGACTAGTCTCGAACTCCTGAACTCAAGTAACCTGCACTCCTCGGCCTCTCGTATCATTTAAAATAATAAGTTAGTAAAAAGACAAGGAGGTTGTTATCAAAACAATAAGGTGCCAGGCTGGGACAGGAGCACTGTAGGCTGCAAAGACCTCCAACAAAAATGATAATTGATAGTGGGAGGCTGCCCCTCCTTTGCTCTAAGGAAATCACAGCTCATCTAGCCCAAGCCGCTTATTTTTTCTCTCTTGCTTTTCCAGTTGCCAGGATTTTGTCTCAATAAAGCTCTATTAATTCAGAAGGCTAAGTAAATAATGTTGTGTTTAGAATTTCATCACTTGTTCTATGAAAAACAGGTTTTTTTCCAAATCCAAGACTTCTCAATTCTTTTATAATTAAGTAGCTGACAGTTGCTCTTTTTTTTTATATTGTTAAATCATAGCTGTGTACATTAGTGCAATCAAGGGGTACAATGTGCTGGTTTCATATACAATCTGAAATATTCTCATCAAACTGTTCAATGTAGCCTTCATGGCATTTTCTTAGTTATTATATGTAGACATTTGTATTTTGCCTTTCGTAAGTTTCGCCTGTACCCATTCTAAGATGCACCATAGGTGTGACTCCACCCATTACCCTCCCTCCACCTTAACCTCCCGCCTCCCTTCCCCTTTCTTGGCCCTTTCCTCATAGTCTTGTGCTATAGTTGGGTTATAGCCTTCATGTGAAAGCTATAATTTAGCTTCATAGTAGGGCTGAGTACATTGGATACTTTTTCTTCCATTCCTGAGATACTTTGCTAAGAAGAATATGTTCCAGCTCCATCCATGTAAATGTAAAAGAGGTAAAGTCTCCATATTTCTTTAAGGCTGCATAATATTCCATGGTATACATGTACCACAATTTGCTAATCCATTCGGGGGTCAATGGGCACTTGGGCTTCTTCCATGACTTAGCAATTATGAATCGGGCTGCAATAAACATTCTGGTACAGATGTCTTTGTTATATTGTGATTTTTGGTCTTCCGGGTATACACCTAGTAAAGGAATTATAGGATCGAATGGCAGGTCTATTTTTAGGTCTCTAAGTATTCTTCAAACATCCTTCCAGAAGGAACATATTAGTGTGCATTCCCACCAGCAGTGTAGAAGTGTGCCCTTTTCTCCACATCCATGCCAATGTCTCTGGTTTTGGGATTTTGTTATGTGGGCTACTCTTACTGGGGTTAGGTGATATCTCAAAGTAGTTTTGATTTGCATTTCTCTGATGATTAAGGATGATGAACTTTTTTTCATGTGTTTGCAGATTGTGCATCTCTCTTCTTTAGAGAAGTTTCTCTTCAAGTCCCTTGCCCACCCTGAGATAGGATCATGTGTTCTTTTCTTGCTAATACATTTGAGTTCTCTGGATTCCGGTTATTAGACCATTATCGGAGGTATAATCTGCAAATATTTTCTCCCATTCTGAGGGCTGTCTGCTTGCTTTACTTACTATGTTCTTGGCTGTGCAGAAGCTTTTTAGTTTGATCAGGTCCCAGTAGTGTATTTTTGATACTGCTTCAATTGCCTGGGGAGTCCTCCTCATAAAATATTCACCCAGGCCGATTCCTTCAAGAGTTTTCCCTGCACTTTCTTCAAGTATTTTTATAGTTTCGTGTCTTAAGTTTATTTATTTTATTTTATTTTTTATTAAATTGTAGCTGTATACATCAATATGGTCATGGGACACCATACACTTGGTTCATAAACCATTTGACACATTTTCATCACATTAGTTGACATAGCCCTCCTGGCATTTTCTTAGTTACTTTGCTAAGACATTTACATTCCACATTTACCAAGCCTCACATATACCCTTGTAAGATGCACCACAGGTGTGATCCTTTCAATGCCCCTCCCTCTACCCTCCAACCCCTTCCTCCCCTCCCTCTCCCCCTTCCCCCTATTCTTAGGTTGTAACTGGATTATAGCTTTCATGTGAGGGTCCTAAATTAGTTTCATAGTAGGGGTGAGTACATTGGATACTTTTTCTTCCATTCTTGAGATACTTTACTGAAAAGAATATGTTCCAGCTCCATCCATGTAAACATGAAAGAGGTAAAGTCTCCATCGTTCTTCAAGGCTGCATAGTATTCCATGGTGTACATATACCACAATTTATTAATCCATTTGTGGATCGATGGGCATTTGGGCTTTTCCCATGACTTAGCAATTATGAATAGGGCTGCAATAAACATTCTGGTACAAATATCTTTGTTATGTTGTGATTTTTGGTCTTCTGGGTATATGCCCAGCAGAGGAATTACAGGATTGAATGGCAGATCCATTTTTAGATCTCTAAGTGTTCTCCATATATCTTTCCAAAAGGAATGTATTAATTTGCATTCCCACCAGCAGTGCAAAAGTGTTCCCTTTTCTCCACATCCACGCCAATATCTCTGGTCTTGGGATTTTGTGATATAGGCTAGTCTCACTGGAGTTAGATGATATCTCAAAGTAGTTTTGATTTGCATTTCTCTGATGATTAAAGATGATGAGCATTTTTGCATATGTCTGAAGGCCGCATGCCTGTCTTCTTCAGAGAAGTTTCTCTTCAAGTCCCTTGCCCAGCCTGCGATGGGATCACTTGTTCTTTTCTTGCTAATGCGTTTGAGTTCTCTGTGGATTCTGGTTATTAAACCTTTGTCAGAGACATAACCTGCAAATATCTTCTCCCACTCTGTGGGCTGTTTGCTTGCTTTACTTACTATGTTCTTGGCTGTGCAGAAGCTTTTTAGTTTGATCAAGTCCCAATAGTGTATATTTGAAGCTGCTTCAGTTGACCGGGGTGGGGGGGGGTCCTTCTCATAAAAAACTCGCCCAACCCAATTTCTTCAAGGGTTTTCCCTGCACTCTCTTCTAGTATTTTTATAGTTTCATGTCTTAAGTTTAAATCTTTAATCCAGTAAGAGTCTATCTTGGTTAATGGTGAAAGGTGTGGGTCCAGTTTCAGTCTTCTACAGGTTGCCAGCCAGTTCACCCAGCACCATTTGTTAAATAGGGAATCTTTTCCCCACTGAATGTTTTAATTGGCTTGTCAAAGATTAAATAATGGTAAGTAGCTGGATTCATCTCTTGGTTCTCTATTCTGTTCCAGACATCTACTTGTCTGTTTTTGTGCCAATACCATGCTGTTTTGATCACTATCGATTTGTAGTATAGTCTGAGGTCTGGTAGAGTAATTCCTCCTGCTTTGTTTTTATTTTTGAGTAATGTCTTGGCTATTTAAGTTTTTTTCTGATTCCATATAAAATGAAGTATTGTTTTTTCAAGATTTTTAAAGTATGACAGTGGAACTTTAATAGGGATTGCATTGAAGTTATATATTGCTTTGGGTAGTATGGACATTTTAACAACGTTGATTCTTTCCAGCCATGAGCATGGTATGTTTTTCCATTTATTAACATTCTCGGCTATCTCTTTTCTTAGAGTTTCATAGTTCTCTTTATATAGGTCTTTCACATCCTTTGTTAGATAAACTCCCAAATATTTCATCTTCTTTGGCATTATTGTGAATGGGATAGAGTCCTTAATTGTTTCTTCAGCTTGACTGTTGTTGATATATATAAAGGCTACCAATTTACGAATGTTGATTTTGTAACCTGAGATGTTGCTGTATTCCTTGATCACTTCTAAGAGTTTTGTAGTAGAATCCCTAGTGTTTTCCAGATATACAATCATATCATCTGTGAAGAGCGAAAGTTTGATCTCTTCTGACCCTATGTGGATACCCTTGATCGCCTTTTCTTCCCTAATTGCGGTGGCTAAAACTTCCATTACAATGTTAAAAAGCAATGGAGACAATGGGCAGCCTTGTCTGGTTCCTGATCTAAGTGGAAATGATTCCAATTTAACTCTGTTCAATACGATATTGGCTGTCGGTTTGCTATAGATGGCCTCTATCAGTTTAAGAAATGTCCCTTCTATACCAATGTTCTTAAGTGTTCTGATCATGAAGGGATGTTGGATGGTATCAAAAGCTTTTTCTGCATTGATTGAGAGAATCATATGGTCTTTGTTTTTTTACTTTGTTTATGTGCTGAATTACATTTATAGATTTACATATATTGAACCAGCCTTGAGACCCTGGGATAAAGCCAACTTTATCATGATGTATAATTTGTTTGATGTGTTGCTGGATTCTGTTTGTTAGGATCTTGTTGAATATTTTTGCATCTATACTCATTAGTGATATCGGTCTGTAGTTTTCTTTTCTTGTTGGGTCTTTTCCTGGTTTGGGGATCAGGGTGATGTTTGCTTCATAGAACGTGTTGGGTAGTCTTCCTTCTTTTTCTACCTTTTGGAACAGGTTGAGTAGTATAGGTACTAATTCCTCTTTAAAGGTTTGGCAGAATTCTCATGTGAAACCATCTGGTCCCGGGCTTTTCTTTTTGAGGAGGTTTTGTATGGTTGATGTTATTTCTGAACTTGATATGGGCCTGTTCAACATTTCCACTTGTTTCTGGTTAAGTCTTGGAAGGTAATGAGCTTCCAAGTATCGGTCCATTTCCTTCAGATTTTCATATTTCTGAGACTAAAGTTTCTTGTAATATTCATTAAGGATTTTTTTGATTTCTGAGGAGTCTGTTGTTATTTCGTCTTTGTCATTTCTGATTGATGAGATTAGAGATTTTACTCTTTTTTTCCTGATTAGGTTGGCCAGAGGTTTATCTATTTTGTTGACCTTTTCAAAAAACCAGCTTTTTGATTTATTGATCTGTTGTATTATTCTTTTGTTTTCAATTTCATTTAATTCTGCTCTGATTTTGGTTATTTCTTTTCTTCTACTGGGTTTGGGGTTGGAGTGTTCTTCCTTTTTCAGTTGCTTGAGATGTCCCATTAAGTTGCTAACTTCCTCTCTTTCCGTTCTCCTGAGGAAGGCTTGCAGTGCTATAAATTTCCCTCTTAGAACTGCCTTTGCGGTGTCCCAGAGGTTCTGATAGTTCATGTCTTCATTGTCATTTTGTTCCAAAAATTTGGCAATTTCCTTCTTGATCTCATCTCTGACCCAGCTATCATTCAGCATGAGGTTATTTAACTTCCATGTTTTTTTATGAGAATGCAGATTCATGTTGTTACTCAGCTCAAGTTTTATTCCATGATGGTCCGAGAAGATGCATGGAATAACTTCTATTCCTTTAAATTTACTGAGGTTAGACTTGTGACCTAAGTTGTGATCGATTTTGGAATAAGTTCCGTGGGCTGATGAGAAGTATGTGTATTCAGTTTTGTTAGGATGAAATGTTCTGTAGATGTCTGCTAAATCTAAATGCTGGATGGTTAGATTTAAATCTAAAATTTCTTTACTCAGCTTTTTGTTGGAGGATCGATCCCTCACTGCCAAAGGAGTGTTAAAATCTCCGACTATTATGGAGCTGGAGGAAATCAAGTTAACTCATGTCTGTTAGAGTTTCTCTTATAAATTGAGGTGCATTCTGGTTGGGTGCATAGATATTCATAATTGAAATCTCATCATATTTAGTATTACCCTTAACAAATATGAAGTGACCATTCTTGTCCTTCCTTACTTTTGTTGGTTTAAAGCCTATTGTGTCTGCAAATAAAATCGCAACACCTGCTTTTTTCTGATTACCATTTGCCTGAAATATGGATGACCATCCTTTCACCCTGAGTCTGTATTTGTCTTTTAAGTTAAGATGTGACTCTTGTAAGCAACAGATATCTGGTCTGAGTTTTTGTATCCAGTCAGCTAACTTATGTCTCTTTAGAGGACAGTTTTAGCCATTCACATTGATGGAGACTATTGATAAGTTTGGTGAACTTTTGGGTATCGAGTTTTTCAAAAGTCCAGTGGACATTTTTAATCTTTTCGCCACTGTAGAAGTTGGAGTTTGATCAGGAGTTTCTGAGTGAGTTTATGTTTGTAGTAGAGGATTGGGTTGCTCATTATGGAGGATAGGTCTGAGAATATCCTGAAGAGCTGGTTTGGTTGTGGCAAATTTCTTCAACATATGAATGTCGTTAAAGTATTTAATTTCTCCATCATAGACGAAACTCAGTTTAGTTGGGTACAAGATCCGGGGTTGAAAGTTATTTTGCTTTAGGAGATTAAAAGTCGATGACCACCCTCTTCTGGCTTGAAAAGTTTCAGCAGAGAGATCTGCGGTCATTCTAATGTTCTTACCTTTGTAGGTAATGGCTTTCTTTCGCCTGATAACCTTGAGAATTTTCTCCTTCATGTTAACTTTAGTGAAGCTAATTATGATATGTCTGGGGGATGACTTATTGGGGTTGAATCATGCTGGAGTTCTGAAACTGTCTGCTATCTGAATTTCAGAGTATCTAGGCATGTCTGGAAAATTCTCTTTCATAATTTCATGGAGAAGGGCCTCTGTGCCCATGGATGCCACTTCATTGTTTTCCGGAACTCCTATTATTCGTATATTGACCTTCTTCGAATTATCCCAGAGCTCTCTAAGAGAGTGATCCGTTTTTGCTCTCCATTTCTCTTCCTCTTTGAGAGTTTGGGAACGTTCAAAGGCTTTATCTTCCATGGTTTTGCTCTCCATTTCTCTTCCTCTTTGAGAGTTTGGGAACGTTCAAAGGCTTTATCTTCCATTTCTTTCTTCCAGAAGAAATCCTTTCTTCTGCTTGTTCCATTCTGTTGGTGAGAGATTCTACTGTATTTTTCATTTCTTTAAGGGCTGCAAATTCTTGCTTCAGTGTGTCTAAGTCTTTGGTGGTTTTGTCTTTAAATTTGTTAAATTTTTTTTTTTTCTTTTTGTAGAGACAGAGTCTCACTGTACCGCCCTCAGATAGAGTGCCGTGGCATCACACGGCTCACAGCAACCTCTAACTCTTGGGCTTACGCAATTCTCTTGCCTCAGCCTCCCGAGCAGCTGGGACTACAGACGTGCACCACAACGCTCGGCTATTTTTCTGTTGCAGTTTGGCCGGGCTGGGTCCAAACCCGCCACCCTCGGCATATGGAGCCGGCGCCCTTCTCACTGAGCCACAGGCACCGCCCAAATTTGTTAAATTCTTGAGACAACTTTTGAATTTCTGCTCAGATTCCTAATTCTATTTTATCTTTTTTTTTTTTTTGTAGAGACAGAGTGTCACTGTACCACCCTCAGGTAGAGTGCCGTGGCGTCACACGGCTCACAGCAACCTCTACTCTTGGACTTATGCGATTCTCTTGCCTCAGCCTCTGGAGCAGCTGGGACTACAGGCGCCTGCCACAGTGCCCGGCTATTTTTTTGTTGCAGTTTGGCCGGGGCTGGGTTTGAACCCGCCACCCTTGGCATATGGGGCCAGCGCCCTACTCACTGAGCCACAGGTGCTGCCCCCCTAATTCCATCTTATCAATCTTGTCTGCAATTCAAATTCTGAATTCAATTTCTGACATGTCTGCCAGTTGTTTATGAATGGGCTCTTCAATTACACCACCATACCTTTCCTTGGGGGGGTTGATCTATTCTGGTTATTCATGTTACCAGAGTTTTTTCGCTGATTCCGCCCCATGGTTGTTTTACTCCCTTTGATTTTCCCCTGGGGTTTAGTTGAGGGCCCCTTCAGTGTTGTGGCCTGAGAGACTGGGGCCCTGTCTGGTGTGGTGGGGCTAAGTGGTTCTGACTTATTTTCACCTGGCTTCTGTTTGACCCCAGTGAAGCACTTGCTCTGGGTTGAAGTCTCAGTTCTCTGAGTCGGCCCTGCCTTGTAAGTTTCCTGGGTCTGTGAGTCACCTCAGGCAAATCCTATACTCAGGGGTGGCCTCCTCTGGTTGCCCAGGGAGGCAGGGGGTGTGGCTTCAGCCACCTCAGGGAACTGCCACTCTGATGTGGTTCTCCCCCAGCTTCACTCCTTTGTCCCAGAGTCAGGACCAACCAGCCACAGTTCGGGCACTGTCCACGCCCCGACAAATCCCCTAAGAATCTGGACTCCTGGAGGACAGGCCTCCAGATTCCAGAGTGAGGGTTGGGTGGGGTGCCGAGAGCCCAGAGCCACCGGCAGTGAGCACACTCAGCTCCCTCCCGGTCTCTTGCCCGGCGGCAGCGCCACAGCTCAAGCCTTCAGGCTTCAGAGTGAGGGCAGGGTTGGGGGAGAAGCTGAAGCTCAGAGCTACCAGCAGCGAACAGACTTAGTTCGACCCAGTTCCTTGCCCGGCCACCCTGCAGGTGCTCAGGTCTCCAGGCCACAGAGCGAGGGCAGGGGGAACGCCGGGATCCCAGAGCCGTAGGCAGCGAGCACACTCAGCTCCCTCCTGGTCTCTCGCCCAGCCGCAGTGCCACAGCTAGAGCCTTCAGGCTTCAGAGTGAGGGCGGAGTCAGGGGAGAAGCTGGAGCCCAGAGCTGCTGGCAGCGAACAGACTCAGTTTGACCCAGTTCCTTGCCCGGCCACACGGCAGGCGTTCAGTTCTCCAGACCACAGAGCGAGGGTGGGGGGAGCGCCGGGAGCCCAGAGCCGGGAGCCCAGAGCCGCTGGTAGCGAGGTCCCACAGTTCCACTCAGTTTTATGCCTGGTTGTATTGTTGCCCAAGGAGGGCTACTGCACCACGCCTCAGGGAAATGCCGTCCTGGTGAGGGTTGCCCTCCGCTGACTGTCCTCATCTCTCTCCAGTGCCCCAGAATCACTGCTGACCAGCCGCAGCTCGGGGACTGTCCTCTCCCCTCTAGAAGTCACCCAAGAATCCGAACACCTGGGGGACAGGCTTTTAGACCTCAGAGAGAGTGGAGGGAAGTGCTGGGAGCTCAGAGTTGCCGGCAAAGGATATTTACAGTTTTATACAGTTTTATGTCTGGCAGGAGAACGCCTAGGCACCCTAGTAAGGGAGGTAGGTCCAGATTTTAGTAGGTTTCTCCCATGAAGTGTAGTGGGAGGGCCTTTGATTTCTGCCCGTTTGTTTGTGGGGTTCTTAAGCCAATCAGGTGGGGGAGGAGGGACTCCCATCCGCTTAGTGGTGGGTTTTGTACCTTTTGTTTGTGTCCTTGTAGTCACTGCTCTCCTCAGTGGGGTTGATGTGCGTTCTTCAACTTTCTCGCTTGGTGCTGATTGAATCCATTAGGTTACTCGCTAAATTTTCATCCCTTAACTCTCCTTCAGGACAGGAGCCTCTGTGGAAAGCTGGCTTCAGTTCGCCATCTTGTCTCCGCCCCCCCCATGTCTTAAGTTTAAATCACTCAGAGAGCTCTGCGATAATTCAAAGATAACCAATATTCGTCTGATAGGGATCCCCGAAAGTGGTGAAGTGGCTTCACAAGGCACAGAGTCTCTTCTCCATAAGATTATGAAAGAGAACTTTCCAGACATGCCAAGAGATTCTGAAATTCAGATAGCAGACAGTTTCAGAACTCCAGCATGACTCAACCCATAAAGGACACCCCTCAGACGCATCGTAATCAATTTCACTAAAGTTAATATGAAGGAGATAATTCTGAAAGCAGCCAGAAGAAAGAAAGAAAGACAAAAGAAAACATCATCTACAAGGGCAAAAATATTAGAATAACTGCAGATCTCTCTGCTGAAACCTTTCAAGCTAGAAGAGGGTGGTCCTTGACTTTTAATCTCCTAAAATAAAATAACTTTCAACCCAGGATCCTGTACCCAGCTAAACTGAGTTTCATTTATGATGGAGAAATTAAATACTTCAATGACATTCACATTTTGAAGAAATTTTCCACAACTAAACCAGCTCTCCAGGATATTCTCAAACCAATCCTCCATAAAGACCAGCATAATCCTCCACCACAAAAGTAAACCCATCCAGAAAATTTTGATCTAATTCCAACTTCCACAGTAGCAAAAGGATTAAAAATGTCCACCAGACTCTTGAAAGGCTTATCAATATTCTCAATTAATGTGAATGGTTTAAATTGTCCTCTAAAGAGGCACAGGTTGGCTGACTGGATAAAAAAACTCAAGCCAGATATCTGCCGCATACAAGAATCATATCTTACATTAAAAGACAAATATAGACTGAAGGTGAAGGGATGGTCATCTATACTCCAGGCAAATGGAAAGCAGAAAAAAGCAGGCGTTGCAATCCTATTCGCAGACACAATAGGTTTTAAACCAACTGAAATAAGGAAGGATAAGGATGGACGCCTCATATTTGTTAAAGGTAATACTCAATATGATGAGAATTATTTATATTTATGCACCCAACCAGAACGTACCTCAATTTATAAGAGAAACTCTAACAGACATGAGCAACTTTATTTCCTCCAGTTTCATGGTAGTTGGAGATTTTAAGACCCCTTTAGCAGTGCTGGATAGATCCTCCAAAAAGAAGCTAAGCAAAGAAATTTTAGATTTAAACTCAACCATTCAACATTTGGACTTAACAGACATCTACAGAACATTTCATCCCAACAAAACTGAATACACATTCTTTTCATCAGCCCATGGAACATACTCCAAAATCAACCACATCCTAGGCCACAAATCAAAACTCAGCAAATTTAAAAAATAGAAATTATTCCTTGCATCTTCTCAGACCATCATGGAATAAAAGTTGAACTCAATAACATCTGGAACCTGTATACCCATAGAAAACATGGAAGCTAAAAAATCTTATGCTGAAGGATAGATGGGTTATAGACGAGATTAAGAAAGAAATCACCAAATTTTTGGAAGAAAACAACAATCAAGACACGAATTACCAGAACCTCTGGGATACTGCAAAGGCAGTCCTAAGAGGGAAATTTATAGCACTGCAAGCCTTCCTCAAGAAAATGGAAAGAGAGGAAGTTAATAACTTAATGGGACATCTCAAACTGGAGAAGGAAGAACACTCCAACCCCAAACCCAGCAGAAGAAAAGAAACAACCAAAATCAGAGCAGAATTAAATGAAATTGAAAACAAAAGAATTATACAACAGATCAATAAATACAAAAGTTGGTTTTTTGAAAAGGTCAATAAAATAGATAAACCTTTGGCCAACCTAACCAGGAAAAAAAAAAGTAAAATCTCTAATTTCATCAATCAGAAATGGTAACGATGAAATAACAACAGACCCCTTAGAAATTCAAAAAATCCTTAACGAATACTACAAGAAACTCTACTCTTAGAAATATGAAAATCTGAAAGAAATTGACCAATACTGGAAGGACACCACCTACCAATTCTTAGCCAGAATGAAGTGGAAATATTGAACAGGCGTATATCAAGTTCTGAAATAGCGTCAACTATACAAAATCTTACTAAAAAGAAAAGCCCAGGACCAGATGGCTTTACGTCAGAATTCTACCAAACCTTTAAAGAAGAACTAGTATTTATATTACTAAACCTCTTCCAAAACATAGAAAAAGAAGGAATATTACCCAACACATTCTGTGAAGCAAACATCATCTTGATCCCCAAACCACGAAAGACCCAACAAGAAAAGAAAATTATAGACCAATATCACTGATGAATATTGATGCTAAAATACTCAATAAGATCCTAACAAACAGAATCCAACAACACATCAAAAAAATATACACCATGACCAAGTCAGATTTATCCCAGTGTTCAAGGCTGGTTCAATATACACAAATCTATAAACGTAATTCAGCACATAAACAAACTAAAAAATAAGGACCAAATGATTCTTTCAATTGATGCAGAAAAAGCTTTTGATAATATCCAGCATCCCTTCATGATCAGAACACTTAAGAACATTGGTATAGAAGGGACATTTCTTAAACTGATAGAGGCCATCTACAGCAAACCCACAGCCAATATCGTATTGAATAGAGTTAAATTGAAATCATTTCCACTTAGATCAGGAACCAGGCAAAGTTGCCCATTGTCTCCATTGCTCTTTAACATTGTAATGGAAGTTTTAGCCATTGCAATTAGGGAAGAAAAGGCGATCAAGGGTATCCACATTGGGTCAGAAGAGATCAAACTTTCACTCTTCGCAGATGATATGATAGTATATCTGGAAAACACTAGGGACTCTACTACAAAACTTTTAGAAGTGATCAAGGAATACAGCAATGTCTCAGGCTACAAAATCAACACCCATATGTCTGTAGCCTTTATATATACCAACAATAACCAAGCTGAAAAAACAGTCAAGGACTCTATTCCTTTCACAGTGGTGCCAAAGAAGATGAATATTTGGGAGTATACCTAACAAAGGACGTGAAAGATCTCTACAAAGAGAACTATGAAACTTTAAGAAAAGAAATAGCTGAAGATGTTAACAAATGGAAAAACATACCATGCTCATGGCTGGGAAGAATCAACATTGTTAAAATGTCTATACTACCCAAAGCAATATATAATTTTAATGCAATTCCCATTAAAGCTCCCTTGTCATATTTTAAAGATCTTGAAAAAATAATACTTCATTTTATATGGAATCAGAACAAAACTCAAATAGCCAAAACATTACTCAGCAATAAAAACACAGCAGGAGGAATCATGCTACCATACCTGAGACTGTACTATAAATTGATAGTGATCAAAACTGCATGGTACTGGCACAAAAACAGAGAAGTAGATGTCTGCAACAGAATAGAGAACCAAGAGATGAATCCAGCTACTTACTGTTATTTGATCTTTGACAACCCAATTAAAAACATTCAGTGGGGAAAAGATTCCCTATTTAACAAATGGTACTGGGTGAACTGGCTGGCAACCTGTAGAAGATTGAAACTGGACCCACCATTAACTAAGATAGACTCTCACTGGATAAAAGATTTAAACTTGAGACATGAAACTATAAAAATACTTGAAGAAAGTGCAGGGAAAACTCTTGAAGGAATTGACCTGGGTGAATATTTTATGAGGAGGACTCTCCAGGCAATTGAAGCAGTATCAAAAATACACTACTGGGACCTGATCAAACTAAAAAGCTTCTGCATAGCCGAGAACATAGTAAGTAAAGCAAGCAGACAGCCCTCAGAATGGGAGAAAATATTTGCAGGTTATACCTCCGATAAAGGTCTAATAACCAGAATCCAGAGAACTCAAACATATTAGCAAGAAAAGAACACGTGATCCCATCTCAGGGTGGGCAAGGGACTTGAAGAGAAACTTCTCTAAAGAAGAGAGATGCACGATCTCTAAACACATGAAAAAAAGCTCATCATCCTTAATCATCAGAGAAATGCAAATCAAAACTACTCTGAGATATCACCTAACCCCAGTAAGAGTAGCCCACATAACAAAATCCCAAAACCAGAGTTGTTGGCGTGGATGTGTAGAAAAGGGCACACTTCTACACTGCTGGTGGTAATGCACACTAATACATTCCTTCTCGAAGGATATTTGGAGAATATTTAGAGACCTAAAAATAGACCTGCCATTCGATCCTATAATTCCTTTACTAGGTTTATACCCAGAAGACCACGATATAACAAAGAGAATATAACAATTCACAATTCAGAAATCACAATATAACAAAGACATCTGTACCAGAATGTTTATTGCAGCCCAATTCATATTTGCTAAGCCATGGAAGAAGCCCAAGTGCCCATCGACCCCCGAATGGACTAGCAAATTGTGGTACATGTATACCATAGAATATTATGCAGCCTTAAAGAAATATGGAGACTTTACCTCTTTCATGTTTACAAGGATGGAGCTGGAATATATTCTTCTTAGCAAAGTATCTCAGGAATGGAAGAAAAAGTATCCAATGTACTCAGCCCTACTATGAAGCTAAATTATAGCTTTCACATGAAGGCTATAACCCAACTATAGCACAAGACTATGGGGAAAGAGCCAAAGAAGGGCAAGGGAGGGGGGAGGTTTGAGTGGAGGGAAGGTAATGGGTAGGGCCACACCTACGGTGCATCTTAGAATGGGTACAGGTGAAACTTACTAAAGGCAGAATACAAATGTCTACATATAATAACTAAGAAAATGCCATGAAGGCTACGTTGAACAGTTTGATGAGAATATTTCAGATTGTATATGAAACCAGTACATTGTACCCCTTGATTGCACTAATGTACACAGCTCTGATTTAACAATAAAATAATAATAATAAATAAATAAGAAAATATCAAAAAAAAAAACAGTTCAGTGCAAATGTCCTTATAATAAAAT
This sequence comes from Nycticebus coucang, assembly GCF_027406575.1. Taxonomy (NCBI): domain Eukaryota; kingdom Metazoa; phylum Chordata; class Mammalia; order Primates; family Lorisidae; genus Nycticebus; species Nycticebus coucang. The sequence goes on from NC_069787.1 coordinate 105,852,726, forward strand.
ATTTTTCTTCTGGGTAGATGCCTAGTAATGGAATTGCAGGATCAAAACAAAGGTCTATTTTGACTTCTCTGGAGATTCTCCATACTTCTTTCCAAAGAGGCTGTATTATTTTGCAATCTCACTACTTTTAGTTATTTAAGGAATTTTAATTCTCTTTTCCATAGAGGTTGTACTCATGCTTATACGTTGTTGGTGGCAGTCCCACCAACAACGTATAAGCATGCTTATTTTTGCATCGTTGCCAACATCTATTGTTTTTGGACTTTTAACAAAAAACATTCTAACAGGGGTAATCTCATTGTGATTTTAATTTGCATTTCTCTGATGATTGGTGATGGTGAGCATTTCTTCCTATGTTTATTGGCCATTCATCTTTTTTTGAAAAACTTCTGTTCATGTCTTTTTTTTTAAGACAGTCTCACTTTATCAGCCTCAGTAGAGTACCATGGCATCGCAGCTCACAGCAACCTTCAACTCTTGGACTTAAGCCATTCTCTTGCCTCAGCCTCTCAAGTAGCTGGGACTACAGGCACCTGCTAAAACACCCAGCTATTTTTTAGAGACAGGGTCTTGCTCTTACTCAGGCTGGTCTTGAATCTCTGAGCTCATGCAATCTACCTCAGCCTCCCAAGTGCTGGGATTATAGATATGATCCACCATGCCTGGCCCTGTTCATGTCTTTTGACCAATTTTTTTTTTTTTGCAGTTTTTGGCTGAGGCTGGGTTTGAACCCACCACCTCCAGCACATGGGGCCGGCACCCTACTCCTTTGAGCCACAGATGCCACCCTCTTTTGACCACTTTTTTTTTCAAGGTTTCACATATTCATTACTGCACCAGCTTATTAGGAATAGCACATAAATGAAGAGAAAACTCATTTTCCCAATGAAGTGTGGCAAATGTTCAACTGATGACATTTTCAGCTTGATATGGTAAGATGATGATAGTGACCATAATACAGCATAAGTATATGCCGTCTCATGTGTAATTTCTTATAGACCCAGCTTGGTTCTTCTCCAGTGTCTCCTCTTCGAGTTGTACCTGATTTTATTACCAGTTTTCATTTGAATCCACTGGGGAATGGGACGATTTTGTTTTTGTTTCTTGGCCAAAAACCGCTTGATTCTGAAAGTCTTATGAGAGGACATGGCAACAAACGAGACTACTCACACTCACCACAATGGAGAAGAGCGAGAGAAAGCTTGACCACTTTTTAATAGGGTTATTTGGAGTTCTTTTGGTGATTTGTTTGAGTTCTTTGTGGATTCTGGATATTAGTCCTTTATCAGTTGTATTGTTATGGTGCGCAAGAGAAGACCACCAGACAAATTGAATAAGACAATAGTAGTCTTTTATTAAGACTGGCCACCCTGACTGCCCCCTTAAGTCAGAGGAGTGGCAGTGACCAGCTTGGGGACAGGGTAACTTATGCAGGCTAAAAAACAATACAACCGGTATGTACAGAAGTAAATTTATGGCGCTACAGTTAATAACAGTTACTGGTCAACTAGTTCAGCAAGAAAAATATTTTTTAAACAATGGAGTAGGGGGCGCCTGTGGTTTAGTGGGTAGGGCACCGGCCCCATATACCAAGGGTGGCGGGGTCAAACCCGGCCCTGGCCAGCTAAAATAGCAGTGGCACCTGCAACAAAAATAGCCAGGCGTTATGGCGGGCACCTGTAGTCCCAGCTACTCGGAAGGCTGAGGCAAGAGAATCGCCTAAGCCCAAGAGCTAGAGGTTGCTGTGAGCTGTGATGCCACAGCACTCTACCAAGGGCAACAAAGTGAGACTCTGTCTCTTATAAAAAACAAAAAACAAAAACAATGGAGTCAGCAGGACCCTCACTCATCCTGTTTTCCTAATCTATCTCAGTATAGCTTGCAAGTATTTTCTCCCATCCTATTGATTGTGTATTTGCTCTGTTGTATATTTCCTTGGTTGTGTAGAAGCTTTTTAGTTTAATTAAATACCATTTATTTTTGTTGTTGCTGTGATTGTCATTGGGATCTTAGTCATAAATTCTTTGCTAATGTCTAGAAGAATTTTTTCCTATATTTTCCTCTACAATTCTTTTTTTTTTTTTTGAGACAGAGTCTAACTTTGTCACCCTCTGTAGAGTGCTGTGGTGTCACAGTTCACAGCAACCTCCAACTCCTGGGCTTAGGTGATTCTCTTGCCTCAGCCTCCCGAGTAGCTGGGACTACAGGTGCCCACCACAATGCCCGGCTATTTTTTTGTTGCAGTTTGGCCAGGCCAGGTTCAAACCCACCACCCTCAGTATATGGGGCCAGCACCCTGCCCACTGAGCCACAGGCACCTCCTTCACCATATTAATTCTGCCCTTTTTGCCCAGAACTGACAGGTCTCTGGTAGGCTTGTCTCCTGACTGAGCTACAGAGGCAGATATGGAAACCAAAACCTAACATGGAAGGGCCAAAAAACCAATGAGCCTAGGTGATTCCATAAGAAAATATGGAAATAGGCTCAGTGCCTATAGCTCAGCAGCTAAGTCACCAGCCACAAACACCCGAGCTGGTGGGCTGGAACCCAGCCCGGGCCTGGCAAACCACAGTGACAACTACAACCAAAAAATAGCCAGGTGTGTGGTGAGCACTTGTAGTCCCAGCTGCTTGGGAGGCTAAGGCTAGAGAATCACTTAAGCCCAAGAGTTTGAGGTTGCTGTGAGCTGTGATGCCATGGCACTCTACCCAGGGCACATAGTGAAACTCTGTCTCAAAAAAAAAAAAAAAAAAAGAAAAGAAAAGAAAGAAAGAAAATATGGAAATAGGTGGACATGGTGGTTCATGCTTGTAATCCTAGCACTTTGGGAGAATGAGGAGGGAGGATTGCTTGAGATCAGAAGTTGGAGATCAGCCTAAGTAAGAGTGAGACCCAATCTCTAGGAAAAATAGAAAAATTTGCTGAATGTGATAATATATGCCTATAGTCCCAACTACTTAGGAGGCTGAGGCAGGAAGATTACTTGAGCCCAGGAGTTTGAGGTCACAGTGAGCTATGATGACACCACTACACTCTAGCCTGGGAGAGAGAGCAAGACCCTGTCGAAAAAAAAAGGAAGGAAGGAAGAAAGGAAAGACGTAAATAAGATGTAAATAGGCAGCGCCCATAACTCAGTGAGTAGAGCACCCGCCACATACACTGGCGGCTGGTGGGTTCCAGCCTAGCCAGGGCCTGCTAAACAACAATGACAACTGCAACCCAAAAATAGCTGGGCATGGTGGCAGGCATCTGTAGTCCCAGCTACTTGGGAGGCTGAGGCAAGAGAATCGCTTAAGCCCAGGAGTTGGGGGTTGCTGTGAGCTGTAACACCTCAGCACTCTACCCAGGGTGAGATAGTGAGACTGTGTCTTGGGGGGAGGGGGCACGGGGGAGTAAATAAGATGTAAATAATAATAATAATCCCTAGAACACATGGTATGTAAGCATTTGATTATAATGATTGTTTTTATCCTCATATCTTTATGGGGTTGATGTTATTTTTACCCCACATTACAGCTGTGAAAACAGAGAGCTTTAATAACTTACACAAATCATATAGCAAGTAAAAGGCTCATCTGGGTTGTTTTTGTTTTTAAGACACAAGGTTTCCCACTATCACTCAGGCTAGAGTGCAGTGACACAGGATCACAGCTCCCTGCAAGTTTGACTCTTGGCCTGAAGTGATCTTCCCACCTCCGCCTCCCAAAGTGTTAGGATTACAGATGTAAGCCACAGTGCCAGGCCCTAGCTGGGATTTAAGCTCAAGCCAGCTGGCTCCAGACTCTAGACGTAGACACTGCATACTACAGGAAACCAAATTGTGTCAGTGAATTTCTTTTTTTTTGCAGTTTTTTGCAGTTTTGCAGAGGGGCTGGGTTTGAACCCGCCACCTCCGGCATATGGGACCGGTGCCCTACTCCTTGAGCCACAGGTGCCGCCCCGTGTGTCAGTGAATTTCATGTTACCTCATGAAATCAGGAGAAGAGGGAGGCTGGTGAGGTTCGAGTCATAATAAATTATTCCATCCCAGGCCATGCGTGGTGGCTCCCACCTATAATTTTAGCACTTTGGGAGGCCCAGGTGGGAGATCACTTGAGCTCAGGAGTTCAAGACCAGCCTGAGCAAGAGTGAGACCCCATCTTTACTAAAAACAGAAAAATTAGCTAGGCATTGTGGTGAGTGCCTGTAGTCTAGCTACTTGAAAAATAGAAAAATTTGCTGAATGTGATAATGTATGCCTATAGTCCCAACTACTTGAACACAAGAATTTGAGGTTTCTGTGAGTTATACTGAGGCCACATCACTCCAACCCAGCCAACAGAATGGAACTCTGACTCAACAACAACAACAAAAAAAATGTAATTACCTGGATATGGTGGTGTGGGCCTGTAGTCTCAGCTAGTTGGGCAGCTGAGGCAAGAGGAGCGCTTGAATCTAGAAGTTCTAGGTTACAGAGAGCTATGATCGTGCCACTGCACTCCAACCTGGATAAAAAATGAGAACCTATCTCTTAAAGAATAAAATAAAATTACAAATAAAAATAAGAGGCTCAGCGGCTAGGGCACCAGCCACATACACCAGAGCTGGTGGGCTCAAACCCGGCCCAGGCCTGCCAAACCACAATGACAACTACAACCAGAAAATAATCCAGGCGTTGTGTTGAGCACCTGTAGTTCCAGCTACTTGGGAGGCTGAGGCAAGAGAATTGCTTAAGTCCAAGAGTTTGAGGTTGCTGTGAGCTGTGACACCATGGCACTCTACCCAGGGCGACATAGTGAGACTGTCTCAAAAAAAAAAAAAAAGTGACAACTACAACCAAAAAATAGTCGGGCATTGTGGCAGGTGTCTGAGCTAATTGGGAGGCTGAGGCAAGAGAATCACTTAAGCCAGTGGTTCTCAACCTGTGGGTTGCAACCCACAGGAACTATATTACAGGGAGGTTGAGAAACACTGGCTTAAGCTGTGGCTCTCTACCAAAGGTGACATAGTGAGACTCTGTCTCAAAAAAAATTTAAAAATAAGAATGGAAATTTTGTAATTTGAAGCAAAGTGCATATATGAAGAAATTAAAGATGACGATAAGTTTAAGGTGTATATCACTTGCCTCTGGACCTGGTTCCTTTATGTTTCAATCCTAAAAAGTGAAATGGAAAAAATTGGTGAAATTTGGGTTAGAGATAGTACTAGAATACTTTAGAGCCTAAATTTCATGTGGCAAGTATGTGTCTTGGCAATAGGGAATCTTCCTTTTACCAAGCCAGAGCCCTCCAAGGTACCAAATTCTTCTTAGACAGGTACTGACAGGCTGGCAGTTTCCTCTAACCTTCTAGTGAAGTTTGAGGAGAGGTGTTTCTGTTTGTTGCCAAGCTCCTGTTTACCAGAAGTGTTACCACACCAATTCCCATAAGTTGTAAAACAAAATTCATGAGGTCACTAATTTAGAAGAGGAAAAAATAGTTTCTGGCTCTTTCTTTTGCTTGGTTTTGTTTTATTTATATAAGGGCATAAAGTTGATTTAAGTTGTGAAGTTCATAGGAAGAGAAATTTGAATAAGAACTTTGTAAGATTCCTAGAAGATGATATCCTTTCTGGCCATAAAAGTGTAGATATACATTTCTTTCCTTTTTTTTAGACAGTCTTACTGTCTCCCTGCGTAGAGTACCCTAGCATCATCATAGCTCACAGCAACCTCATACTCTTGGGCTTGAGCAATCCTCCTGCTTCAGCCTCTTGAGTAGCTGGGAGTACAGGCATGCACCACTACACCAGGCTAGTTTTTCTATTTTTAGTAGAGACAGGGTGTTGCTCTTGCTCAGGCTGGTCTCAAACTCCTGAGCTCAGGCAATCCACTCACCTCTGCCTCCTAGAATGCTGGAATTATAGGTGTGAGCCACCAAACCTCTACATTTCTTAAAATTATTACACACTGCATCTTTCAGTCTCTCGACACCATGCAAAAGCTCAACAGGTGACATCACACTGATTAAGGGAAGCAGAGCTTCCCTGTGACTGGCTGATGGGCCCTTAGGCTGTCTATAGCCGGGTGACAGGACAAACTTTCCCATTGAAGAGAAAGGGGGTTTTGGTTGTGATATATACCAGTATCTGGAAATGAATAGTAAAAGAGGAACTGGAGGACAATCCAAGATGGCGGCCGAGTAACAGCCTCCCTGCACCAGGGCACGGTGAGTCTGGGGAGATAAGACTCCCAGCATCTCTGGCTAGTGGGATCTGCCTATAATCATCCCTTTCAGGATACAGGGAGTCAGCAAGGGACTTCTGGACCCCAAGAGGAGGACAAAAACAGTGGAAAACTAGCAAGTGGTTGCGTGTGTTCGATCAACTGAATCCCTCCAGCAGCCATAAGTACAAGCAGCAGTGAGACTGCAAACCGGAAAGGCCTTACCTGTGAACTGTTTTGGTGTGGGGGTCTCGGGTTGGGGGTCACTGCACAGCTCTTATGGAGGTCCGGGCGGCACCAAGCCCAGGAATTTGCTATGAGCTGTGACACCACAGAACTCTACCAAGGGCAACAGCCCGAGGCTCCAGTGTGCCAAAACGGTCTCACTCTGCCCCTGAGGGTTAAGGCTGTAAGGCAGCTCAGTCCCTGCCTTTATGCTGCTCAGTCACTGTGTTACTAGCTTTGGCCCAATCCTTGCTCTGTGACCCTGAGGGCGGAGCTTGCCAGGGCAGTTCTCTCACAATGGCTCCCTGCGGCCCACAGCTGAACACTGTTAGCTCCATCTGGCTCAGTGGCTCAGTCTGGGGCCCTAGACAATGCCCAAAGTTCTTCGCACTCCTGCTCAAGCTCTCCCCAAGGCAGTTCAACTGAGTGCCAAGTCCAAAAACACCAAAGCAGTTCACAGGTAAGGCCTTTCCGGTTTGCAGTCTCACTGCTGCTTGTACTTATGGCTGCTGGCGGGATTAGGTCGATCGGTCACATGCAACCACTTGCCAGTTTTCCACTGTTTTTGTCCTCCTCTTGGGGTCCAGAAGTCCCTTGCTGACTCCCTGTATCCTGAAAGGGATGATTATAGGCAGATCCCACTAGCCAGAGATGCCTGGAATCTTATCTCTCCAGACTCAGCGTGCCCAGTTGCAGGGAAGCTGTTACTCGGCCGCCATCTTACTCCACCTCCTTTCTGCACTAGACTGTTTATCACAGCTCAATTTACAATTGCCATGATGTGGAAACAACCTAAATGCTCATCGACCCAGGAATGGATTAATAAACTGTGGTATATGTATACCATGGAATACTATTCAGCCATAAAAGATGGACTTTACATCTTCTGTATTAACCAGGGTGGACTTGAAACACATTCTTTTGTGTGTGTGTGTGTGTGAGAGACAGAACCTTACTTTGTTGCCCTCGGTATCATGCCATGGCGTCACAGCTCACAGCAACCTCAAACTCTTGGGCTTAGGCGATTGTTTTGCTCAGCCTCCTGAGTAGCTGGAACTACAGCCACTCTCCACAATGCCCGGCTACTTTTTAGAGATGGGTGCTTGCTCTTGCTCAGGCTGGTTGTGAACTCCCAAGATCAAGCAATCCAACTGCCCAGGCCTCGCAGTGTGTTAGGATTACGGGTATGAGCCACTGCGCTTGGCCTGAAACATATTCTTCTTAGTAAAGTGTCACAAGAATGGAAAAGCAAGTATCCAATGTACTCAATACTAATATGAAGCCGGTAGACAATCTAATACCCACAAAAGTGAAAAAATCCAATTCAAGTTGGGGAGAGGGGGAAGAAAGAAGGAGAGAGGGGGATTGGTTCGCTCCCACTTAATGGGCACAATGTACAGGTATATGGCACATCTCCTGGGCATGGGATACAACTATAAGAGGGACTCTCCCTAACATGCAAACATTGTAACCTAATTGTACCCTCACAATCTGGAAAAAAAAAGAACTAAAATTGAGCCTACTGTTTCATCCAGTAATCCTATACTGGCTATCTACCCAAAGGGTGAAAAGTCATGTCATCAAAAAGACATCTGCACTTGAATGTTTATTGCAGCACAATTTACAATTGTGAAAGATGTAGAATCAACCCAGAGTTGGTCGATTCATTAGCAGATTAAATCTAGTGTATACCTTGGTGCACAACTCAGTCATAAAACAAGATAAATTGAGTCAGCCCCAGTAGCACAATGGTTACAGTGCCAGCCACATACACCAAGGCTGGTGGGTTCAAACGTGGCCCAGGCCAGCTAGACAATAATGACAACTGCAACAAAAAATTAGCCTGCCCTTGTGGCAGGTGCCTCCTGTAGTCCCAGCTACTTGGTAGGCTGAGGCAAGAGAATTGCTTAAGCCCAAGAGTTTGAGGTTGCTGTGAGCTGTGATGCCACAGCACTCTACCCAGGGCGACATAGTAAGACTCTGTCTCAAAAAAAAAAAAAAAAAAGAAAAGAAAAGAAAAAAAGAATTAATGTTTTTTGCAACAATTTGGACGGAACTGGAGACTGTTATCCTAAGTGAAGTATCATAAGAATGGAAAAACAATGACCACGTGTACTCGATTAAATTGGAACTAACCAATCAGCACACACGTGCACAGAGGAATGTAAAATTTAGTGGAAATCATGCAGGGGGTAAGGGAAGGAGGACAAGAGTACCTAATCGGTACCGCGAACAGTATATATACTATGTATGAGTGATAGGCCACTTATATCTGTGACTCAGCATTACTAAAGTGCTGCTTGTAACCAAATACACGTACTTAATACTTTGAAATAAAAAAAACAAAATTCTGACTAAGATGTAAAAATAAATAAATAAATAAATAAATAAATAAATGAAAAAAATTCAGAGAGAAACATAACCGGAAAAAAAAAGTCTAAAATGGGCCCGAAATGGCTCCCTCAGCACTGCCAGCCGCGCGCGCAGCCCACCCCGCAGCGCCCTCTGGCGGGCCCCGCGAGTGCCGCTCTGGGCTGCGCAGGACCCGCCCGGCCGCGCGCTGGAAACTCCGGGAGCTCCCCGTGCCCGTTCATCCGGACTTCCGGGCGCTTCTGCTGTTGCCCTGTGCGGAAAGAGGAAGAAGGACTGGGGGAGGGCGGAGCGCAGGACGAGGCCGGCGGGGACAGGGGAGGAGGGCTGGGGTTCTGGCGCTTTCTACTACGGCGTCTTCCGCAAGACTTGGTTTTCCAGGGGCGAAGATCCCTCATTTTTGGAAGGCCTTGCTCTCCCCTGGTCCACCTCCAGTCTCACCTTCAGCCCTTCTCCCCGCGGGACGTGAGGGGCTAAGAGATCCAGAAGGCGAAGAAGAGCGTCATGCCATGCCCTCCCTGCGACCTAGGTCCCTCGGCCCTGTCGTCGGGCTTTGGGGCCAAAGCAATTGATGCCTCCGTGTTTGGTGTGGATTTTCTGCACTCTGCGCGCTAGGTGCTTTCCCCGCGGGCACCGTCCACTTTGCCCGGGAGCTGCGGGGAGGCGAGCACCCGGGGGCGCTCGCGCAGAAGTCAGGGTGCCACCTGGCGGCCGCAGCCCGCAGCATAGACGCGCCTTAGGGACTGCTTGGCCTCCTGGTATTGGGTAGCTCTTCAGATCCTGCCTCTTCTGTATGGGATCCCCGGTCCATTTCACTCAGTGGTTGCGGCCTGGGTGCTAGACATAATGTTCAGTAAGGTAGCATCGGGTTTTGAAGAGCCGAGCAATGACCAGCACATTCTTGGCAATGGTTTCTGCTTGTGTTGGCGTTCGTTTCCCACTTTCTTGGATGGGCTGAGGGCTTAAAGTGGTCCACCCTCCTCTCCACTCTTCTCTTTTTTTTTTATTGTTGGGGATTCATTGAGGGTACAATAAGCCATTTACACTGTTTGCAATTGTTAGGTAAAGTCCCTCTTGCAATCATGTCTTGCCCCCATAAAGTGTGACACACAACAAGGCCCCACCCCCGTCCCTCCATCCCTCTTTCTGCTTCCCCCCAATAACCTTAATTGTCATTAATTGTCCTCATATCAAAATTGAGTACATAGGATTCATGCTTCTCCATTCTTGTGATGCTTTACTAAGAATAATGTCTTCTACTTCCATCCAGGTTAATGTAAAGTCTCCATTTTTTTTAATGGCTGAATAGTATTCCATGGTATACATATACCACAGCTTGTTAATCCATTCCTGGGTTGGTGGGCATTTAGGCTGTTTCCACATATTGGCGATTGTAAATTGAGCTGCAATAAACAGTCTAGTACAAGTGTCCTTATGATAAAAGGATTTCTTTCCTTCTGGGTAGATGCCCAGTAATGGGATTGCAGGATCAAATGGGAGGTCTAGCTTGAGTGCTTTGAGGTTTCTCCATACTTCCTTCCAGAAAGGTTGTACTAGTTTGCAGTCCCACCAGCAGTGTAAAAGTGTTCCCTTCTCTCCACATCCACGCCAGCATCTGCAGTTTTGAGATTTTGTGATGTGGGCCATTCTCACTGGGGCACTCTTTTCTCTTTTTCTCCACTATCTATATTATTCTTTTCATTAGGTTTTGAGAAAGCGTGCCAGTGTGATTATAAAAAAAAAATACATAGTCATTGTTTTAAAAAATGTAGAAAATACCTCTGGTTCTCTCTCTCTCTCTTTTTTTTTTTTTCTTGCAGTTTTTGACCGGGGCTGGGTTTGAACCCGCCACCTCCGGCACTCCTTTGAGCCACAGGCACCACCCTCTCTCCCTCTCTCCCTCTCTCTCTCTCTTTTTTTTTTTTCAAGACAGAGTTTCACTATGTCGCCCTCGGTAGAGCGGTGTGGCGTCACAGCTAACAGCAACCTCACACTATTGGGCTTAAGTGATTCTCTTGCCTCAGCCTCCCAAGTAGCTGGGAGTACAGGTGCACGCCACAACACCTGGCTATTTTTTGGTCGTTGTTTGTCATAGTTGTCGTTGTTTTGCAGGCCAGGGCTGGGTTTGAACCTGCCAGCTCTGGTGTATGTGGCTGGCATCCTAGCTGCTGAGCTATAGGTGCCGAGTCTACCTGTGGTTCTTGTTGGTTCTTGTTGGAAATTCTCTCCTTTACCGGGCTCCCTGGAAATACAGGCTTGTTGGTTTTCCAGTTCCTTGATCCAGGTGAGAGCGCATATGGTGAAAGTAAGATGGAGTCAGTCAGGCTAGGGCCAACATGACACAGCTGGTCTGGTCCGTTAGGGTCCTAAAGTGACCTTTACTCCTGTCTCCCATTCTTACTGTTTAGCTCCCACCCTAAAGATGCCTATCTTGAGTAGTTTAGGTGGTTTGATGTAGGAGATTAACTTTTCAAGTGGAAATGTTGTAATAGATCACTGGGTTATGCTGATTATTATTTAAAATAAGGATTAATGTGGTCTTTGTTTTGAACTTTTATGTAAAAAACTGTGGTTTTGGAAATGGTAGAACAGAATGTTCTCCAGAATCACCCGCCTTCTGACAAATTTTGGTGGACCTATGCTGGTAGCTGCATATTGTCTGATAGTGACAGGTGGCTCGACACTCTTTGGCTGGTAACACTGGCAGGACCATTGGCCAAGGGTCCAAGTTCACGCCCCTCCTGGTATTGGCAGACTGCCTTATCCGCCTCCAGGGCTAGAACTAGGTAGGCAGCAGCTCTGGAATTGGTGGAGGCTTTCCCGGTAGAAGAGACAGGGAGTGTGCCCCAAGTTTTCTTGCTCTTGTTTTTTTTTTCTTTTTTTCTTTTTTGAGATAGAGTCTCATTTTGTCATGTTTGGTAGTATGCCATGGCATCATAGCTCACAGCAACCTCAAACTCTTGGGCTCAAGGAATCCTTTTTGCCTCAGCCTCCCAAGTAGCTGGCACTATAGGTGCACCCCACAACACCCGGCTGGTTTTAGAGATGGGTTCTCACTCTTGCTCAGGCTGGTCTTGAACTCCTGAGCTCAGGCAATCCACCCGCTTGGCCTTCCAGAGTGCTAGGATTGCAAGTATGAGCCACCATGCCCAACCTTGATTATTATTTATTTATTGTCATCACCAAGTTCTCACTCAAAGACAATTTTATTTTATTCTAGTAGGCTTACCTTGTTTTATTAGGAGCGACTTTTAAACATAAATGGTCCCCTTTTTCAGTTGATCTGATTTGCCTACATAGGGCCATATCTGTGATAGTCCAGTATCCCAGGTCCTGAGTAGCAGAAACCAAGGTTTGTGGTCCAGTTTTACCTTTAGTTAGGAGTGTCTACTCCCAGAAGTCTGGGTTTCATTAACAGTAAAATTATGTTGTCTTCATTTTCTTACCTTTTTTAATTTTTTTGAGATGGGGTCTACCTGTGTCGCCCAGGCTGGAATGCAGTATGTGATTGTAACTCACGGCAGCCTTGAATTCCTGGTCTTGTCTCACCTCAACCTTCTGAGTGCCTAGGACTACAGTCATGAGCCACCTGGCTAATTTTTTTTTTTATTTGTTTCATTTTGTCACCCTTGGTAGAGTGCTATGGTGTCACAGCTCACAGCAACCTCTAGCTCTTGGGCTTGGGTGATTCTCTTGCCTCAGCCTCCTGAGTAGCTGGGACTACAGGCGTCCACTACAATGCCTGGCTATTTTTTTGTTGCAGTTTGGCTGGGGCTGAAAGACTTGGGGCAGGACCCCCCACTCTGCCCTGAGCGATGACGACCCCAATCAACCGCAAGAGACGGCGCTTGATGCAAACAGCAAGAGGATTTTATTCCAGCATGCTGGGGCTTGACTCGCAACTCTTTTAGGAGCTGAGGAGTCAAGCCCTGAACAGCAGGTTTTACAAGCTTATAAAGGCAAAAACCACAAAGTAGGGAGGGGTAGCAGACATAGCAGGGGCTTTAGGGAGGGGTAGCAGACATAGGGGCTTTTCCAGATAAGAAGAACTCTGGTTCATTACTCATCTGTCTTAAGACAAGATCAGCAGTTAAACATTAGCTTAGCTTTTTTCTTTCAGAACCAGTTACTGGTTATCTGCTTCAGCTCGGGGCTATTTCCTAGGACAGTTACAAAAGGTCACATTCTTATGGTAGGGGGCGAGGGGTGCTGCTACATATCTGGTCCACCCCCCCTTTTGGATTTGGTAGTACTTTCCTTCAGGGCCAGGTTTGAACCTGCCACCCTCTGTATGTGGGGTTGGCGCCCTACTCACTGAGCCACAGGTGTTGCCCCACACCTGGCTAATTTTTAATTTTTTTTTTTTTTTTTAGAGATAGGGTCTCACTATGTTGTCCAGGCTTGTCTTGAACTCCTGGCCTCAAGTGAACCTTCTGCTTTGAATTTCCAAAGCACTGGGATTACAGGTGTGAGCCACTGTGCCCAACCCATTTTCTACCTTGTATACTACAAAACTTTATTTATTTATTTATTTATTTATTTATTTATTTATTTATTTCTCCAGAGACAGAGTCTCATTCTATCGCCCTTGGCAGAGTGCTGAGGCATTACAGCTCACAGCAACCTCCAACTCCTGGGCTTAGGCGATTCTCTCACCTTAGCCTCCCAAGTAGCTGGGACCATAGGGGCTCACCACAATCCCCGGCTATTTTTTTGTTGCTGTTTGGCTGGGTCCGGGTTGGAACCCACCACCTTTGGTATACGGGGCCCGTGCCCTACTCACTGAGCCACAGGCACCACCCTACAAAATTTTGTTTAATTGTTCTTGATAAACACCGGAACATACCCAGTTCAACAATTATGTGTATGGAATGCTCCAAAACATAGATAGCCTCTTCCAAAGAGCTGACAATGTGTGTGTCATGTGGTTTATTCAGGCAGCCTGTGGGTAGACAGTGAAGACAAGCCTGGGGTTTGGAAGCCAAAGTTCCTGCTCCTGTGAGGTCCCAGGCCAATGTCTATTGTTGCGGTTTTCAGGTTTTTGGAGTTCCTGAGCCCGTGAAGTATTAGGGGAACAACACAGACTTGTCAATTGTTGGTTTGCCACATGAGGACATTAGTAAAAACTAATTTCCATTATCAGTTCAAAAAAGAAGGGACATTTTAACACCAAGAGTCCTTATGTGGAAGTTTATCTCATTTTGCCAAGGGCAGGTGGAATAGGTAAGGACCACCAGGACTCCCTGTGGGCATCTGGGAGCCCTGGCTGGTTCCGCTCACAGAAAGATGGCTGCTTTATGTACAGGAGGCCTCAACAATCAAGGAAGGGACAACCATTCAGCGTGTGAGTCTCTGTAAAGTACAGACTTCATAGTATCACGCTGGTCTGTGGCTGGTCACCATTTCTGGACTCTGGGACTTTTGGGACAGGTCTCTGTAATTGTACTTTCCATGTGGTTTTGTGGATATTACGATGCCACCCCCGCCCCCAGATGCAGATCTAAAGATGAGAACCATATTAGATATGGCTGCCCAACACTCAGCAGGTGCTCACCAAGTGCCTTTTGTCCAAATGAATTAAACTCAAATTCAGTCTTTTGTATCTCCAAACCAAATAATTAAGGAAGTATTTACTGTATGCTGCTTCAGAATGAGAGGGGAAATGGCTAATTTCATGCTGTGAAAGGAAATATATTTGCTAGTTTTTCCACAAGCTATTTTATAGAATAGCTACTTGATTTCCTTTAGGTTGTGGATTTTCTACCGGACAATCTACACTCCCCAGAGGAAGGGGTTATTTGTTTGGTGGGTCATTTAATCAGTTTTCCCCAGTGATTCTAATGTGTAGCAGCAGCTGAGAACCTGTGGCCTGGAAGCATCTTTTTGTGCTAAAGCAACTAAGCGAAAGGCTGGGAAGGTAGGGGAAGTCATGGATAAGGAAGGGAAATGGGGTTGTAGACCTGGTTCATAGCGTCCTGTGGGCTTAAGCCCTTGATTTTGTTTTCTTAAGATGGGAGTAATTGTGGCTGCCTCATGTGGTTGTTGAGATTATCTGAGTGCCTGCTACAGATTAAATACTTGTGGTATTCTTGTGTGTCAATTTGGCTAGGCTACCTTACTCAGTGTTTGGTCAAACATCAGCCCAGATGTTGCTGTAAGGGTGTTTTATAGATACGATTAACATCTATAAATGTTAATACTGGGATTCCCTTAAATCAGTAGACTAAGTAAAGCAGATTACCCTTCGTAGTGTGGGTGAGCCTCATGCAAACAGAGGATGACCTTAATGAAGGAGTGATGTCTCCTGAAGAGGTAGGAATTCTGCTTCCAGACTGCATCATGGACTCCGGCTGGGATTCCAGCTTGCTGCCTGCCTTGCAGATTTTGGACTTGCCAGCTTCCACAATCATCTGAGTCAAATCCTTAAAATAAATATCTCTATTTCTCTGTATAAGTCCTATTGGTTCTGTTTCCCTGGAGAACCCTGATGAATATTAATACTCAATAAATAAATGCTACTGTTGGTATCATCTAATTCAGTAGTGGCTGGGTCTGGTTTGGGGCAATAAAAAAGACTTGCGTTTTATGGATCAGGGCAGTGGGGATTATCCTAAGGAAGTGACAATGATGAACTCTCACTATAAAATTCCAGAATATAAAGTCCAGGAGCCAGGATTAAACGTGTGGTGCAGAATTCCTTCCTTTTTTCTCATCTGGGACACAGAGATTTCCCGCAGGAAAGAGTTCCTTCTGCACAGGACACAGAGTTCTAGACCTGGGTTTGGTAGGCCTGACTTTGGCTCCTGACTAAGTCATCAACTCATTGTGTGACCTTGTCTGGATGGGCTGGATGATAAGTGAGGTGCTTTCCATCTCACGGTCTGTGGTGTTTACTTGCGAAAGTTTGGTTTCTGCTTCGTAAGTGGTACCAGGTTGGACTACTTGTATTTATTCCCAGGAGAGGGGCTTCATGGCTGAATCATGGCTGCCTCATCCAGGGCTTGAGAAAATGCCCCAGACCTTATCCCACCTCCACCCAGGTCCCAAGGAGCAGAGCTTCTGGGACATGGAGAAGCTAGGTGCCTACAGGCCTCTGCTACCGGGATTCCCTTCTCAAGTCTCCCGAGACACACTGGGCCTGTCCTTCCCCTGACAGCTTGTCCTGGAGTGGGTGGAGACCACGTATAGACGACTTCTTGTCACTTTCCAAACTTAGGTGTGAAAGAAGCAGCACAAGCTGTGACCCTCTTTGAATGACCCCATTTCAGACTCTGAACCAGGGCTTGGGACATCAGTCTTCATATGTTGTTGCCACATTTTTGCTGCACAAGGCTGTATGTCTGGGCATGTTTGGTGTCTCTGCAGCTTCAGTGCTGTGCTGGAAAACCCAGTGCCTGGGTCACCAGAGGCAGCATTTTCTCTGAACATCTGCCACCTCCTCAAGTCATCCTCAGGAGAAGTTATTTTTTAATTTTACTGTTATTATATTTTTGGTAAAGACAGGGTCTCACTCTTGCTCAGGTCTTAAACTCCTGAGCTCAGGCGATCCGCCTGCCTTGGCCTCCCTGAGTGCTAGGATTACAGGTATTAGCCACCATCCCAGCCTGGAAAAGTTACTGAAACTCAGACCTACTTTGCCTTCCCTGTCTGTGTGCTACAGGTTCCCAGTTCTAACCCAGGCATCAGTGGCTTTGGTATCCATCTGCAGAAAGCCTGATCTCAGCTTGCTGCAATCTGCCTCAATGCTAAGTGCTTTTAGGAGTCACTGGGGCAGTGATTTTCAACTGGTGTGCTGTAGCACACTGATGTGCCATGAGAGTATCTAAGGTGTGCCATAAATTATTTATTTATTTATTTATTTATTTATTTGAGACAGAGTGTCACTTTGCCGACCTGGGTAGAGTTGTGTGGTGTCACAGCTCACAGAAACCTCAGACTCTTGGGCGCAAGTGATCCTCTTGCTTCTGTCTCCTGAGTAGCTGGGACTACAGATGCCCGCCACTATGCCCAGTTAATTTTTTTCTGTTTTTAATAGAGATGGGGTCTTACTCTTGCTCAGGCTGGTCTCCAACTCCTGAGCTCAACCAGTCCACCCACCTTGGCCTCCCAGGGTGCTGGGATTACAGGCATGAACCACCTTGCCTGGCCCGTGAAAAAATTTTAAAGATCATTGAATAAATTATTTTTCAGAATAAAAGAAGTTCAAAGCACAGTTAAGTATATTCCTTTTTTACTATATTTTTTAATCAATATAATTTAAGTGTTCCTAGAAGTTTAACTACAGATTCTAGTGTGCCATGAGATAAACAAGGTTGAAAAGCACTGCTCCAGGGGATGTTTCCTGAGTCCTCAAAGCATTTTTTTCACCTTTGTCCACTCTGGACTGACCTGCCCCCTTGTGGAATTTGACTGCCTGCAACTGGCACTTCAGAGAGATGATTCTTTATCTTTGTTGCCCAGGCCTGTGATGGCTGTGAGGCTATTTTACTGTTTGGGAGACATCTGCCAACCTCTCGGAGCAACAGTCCTGTGAAGGCCCACACAGTTGTGCGCTCCCTGCAACCAGGCTGTGACCCTTTCAGTGGTAGAAGGATGTCTCCCTCTCTTGCTGAGAGTTGCATCTGGTGACCTGGGCAGGGTCTCACTCTGGCTCAGGCTGGTCTCAAACCTGTGAGCTCAGGCAATCCACTTCGTTGGCCTCCCAGAGTGCTAGGATTACAGGTGTGAGCCACTGTGCTTGACCCATAAACTTCCATTTGAAAAAAATTATAAGCGGCTGAGCCTAATGTCTCACACCTATTATCCCAGCACTCTGGGAGGCCAAGGTGGTGGATTGCTTGAGCTCACGGGTTGGAGACCAGCCTGAGCCAGAGCAGTACCCTGTCTTTAAAAAAATAACCAGGTGTTGTGGTGGGCGCCTGTAGTCCCAGCTACGTGGGAGGCTGAGGGAAGAGAATCACTTAAGCCCAAGAGTTTGATGTTGCTGTGAGCTATAAGGTCAAGGCACTCTACTGAGGGCAACAAAGTGAGACTCTGTCTCAAAAAAAAAAGGAAGTTTATTGGTTCATCACTGAAAATTCATGAGAAGTCTTCAGGTATAGCTAGATCCACAATGTGGTCAGAACTCAAGTCTCTCTCCTGTCCTGATTTCCTTTGTGTTGGCTCACTTTCCCCCCATCTCCGGCAGACTTTCACCACTTGGGTGCTCCCTAAAGTTTCAGGCTTAGGTCTTTTGTATAGCTATCAATCTTAGTAGAAACACACCTAAGACCCTACCTTTAGACCCTACAGAAGTCTTCTTGGGTTAATTCGCTGGACTTCCACTGAAAAAAATCTCTATGAAAAATGGGGTGAAATATGCAAATATATGTCCCCTTTCATAAGAGTGGAGTTGGGGGTCTGTGTGGTTTCATTTGGACTGAGAAGGGGAGGGATAATTCCCCTACTAAAGAAAAACAAGGTGTCATTTGTGGAAGAAAGGAGAATTGATGTGAGAGAGGTACAAAAGTTCAGGTGTGTGCTCCATCCAGGCCTACTGAATTCCTCCCACTGAGGCTCCAGCTGCAAGACAGAAGATGGATGAGGCCTTGTCAGATGAGAGTCCAGAAGACAGCAAGTGTTTGGACTGGAGCTGTATCACACAGCAATGTTTCTCACATTTTAATGTGCACGTGAATCACTTGGGATCTTGTTAAAATGTAGATTTGGAGGTTTTAGAGCAGTGGTTCTTAACCAAGAGTGATTTTGCCCCCAAGGGGACATTTGGCAATGTTTGCAGAACTTTTGGTTGCCACAAGGGGAGTGGAGGGTGAGGCTACTGGCATTTAGTGGGCAGAGGCCAGGAATGCTGCTGAATACACTACAGTGTACAGGACAACATTTTACAATAAGGAATTATTTGATACAAACATCAGTACTGCCACGGTGGTCTGGAGAGTGTGGAACCAGGGGAGGTTATTCCAAGCTGGGAAACTGCCCAAGCAAAGGTCCTGAAGAAGGGAGGAGTGTCTGGTTTATCAAGGCAGGTCACAGGCAGCCTGGCAGGAGGGGAGGTTGCATGTTGATGGAATCATAAAACCACAGATACCTGGAAAGAAGTCCAAAGGTTACACACAGTCTTATTACAGAAAGAGTAAGATGAGCTGCAAAAGCATCAGATGATTCAGAATCTCAGGCCCTGCCCCAGATCAGCTGCATTTTAACAAGATCCAGGTGACTTTTTTTTTTTTTTTAGGGTTTTTATTAATTTATTTGGGATGAAATAAGTAGAATGCTTTTTTTTTCTTTTTAGGTTGCAAGTTTACTTGTAAATTCACCAATTCAAAAGCTTTGTTCATAGTTTCTTTTTTTTTTGTAGAGACAGAGTCTCGCTGTACCGCCCTTGGATAGAGTGCTGTGGCGTCACATGGCTCACAGCAACCTCTAACTCTTGGGCTTACGTGATTCTCTTGCCTCAGCCTCCCGAGCAGCTGGGACTACAGGCACCCGCCACAACGCCCGGCTATTTTTTTGTTGCAGTTTGGCCGGGGCTGGGTTTGAACCCGCCACCCTCGGCATATGGGGCTGGCGCCCTACTCACTGAGCCACAGGCGCCGCCCTATAGTTTTTAAAAGTGTATTTTACATTGGCAATGCCAGAGTGGACTTAATACCTGAATAGACCATTGTTCCATTGGAGATAAAAATACAGAGACATTTTAGCTATGAATTTTTGGCATTAAACCAAAGGATGTTGAATAGCACATATTTGAAAAAAGATAGTGATGATATTCAAACATGTAACAAATAGAGAATCAGTCGATGAATAGAGATGGAGTGAACCTGGAGAGGTAAGGCTATGTGAAACTTGGAAAAGTTAATCAGTGGGGAGTCCAAGACATAATATAACTTTAAAAATAGGCCATCCCTGACTCTTCCTTCTTACCTAGTCAGCACCATCCTAGCCCATCTAATTTTATCTCCCCAATATTTCTAAACTTCAATTGCTTCACTCTCTCCCATCAGTTGGCTATCTCCTGTTATGAAGTCAGCTCAAATGTCACCTCCTCAGCTGTCTCCTGTGCCTAGAAGCCCTTGGCTTTGATTCCCTCTCCCTACTTACTGTAACCTGGTTGGCTGTTCTTATCCTTAAGACTCAGCTCCTGGATCACCAACTGTACCTCCTAACTCTAACCCTAACCTATTTGGATCCCTGATTTAGAGTAACCATCCTCTCCAACCCTTACCCCATCTACCCCTCAGGGTCTTCTGCCACCTCCACTCACTTATTCCCTAATGTATCGTCTTTCTATTTTATTTACTTGAAATTACTTATATTTGTTTTCTTGCTTATTGTCTGACCCCATCCATCCCATAAACTTTCTGGGGATAGACAGAGACTTCATGGTTCATGTTTACTACAGAGTCTCTAGTACCCAAACTCTTACCTGGTGTGTGTCAGGTACTTGAAATAACACCTGTCTGCAGGAGTTCTAATTCATGTTCTTAAAATACCCTGCCTGGGTTCATTGTTAGAGTTCCCTAATGGACTGCTTGGCATCAGCCTCATCTTTCTCAAGCCTATATTCTGCATGAGCATTGAAAATGTTCTCTGTAAGTTGAATCTAATCATGCCCCTCCACTCCTCAAAGCTCTTCCGGCTCTTTGGTGGAGGGATCCAGGCGACTTGTATGCATATTAAAGTTGGATAAATACTGGCCTATGACAGCTCCCTAGGATGAATTGACCAACCAGCTTATATTTATTGAGCATCTACAGAGTGTTCAGATTTGCATTCACTGTGGTGTTGACTCACCTGGTGGTACAGGTTTCATTATAGAAAAGCAAAATTATGGCTTGGCATCCGTAGCACAGGTTTGAACTCAGCCCAGGCAGTTAAACAACAATCACAACTGCGGCAAAAAATAGCTGGGGGGTTGTGGCAGGTGCCTGTAGTCCCAGCTACTTGGGAGGCTGAAGCAAGAGAATTGTTTGAGCCCAAGAGTTTGAGGTTGCTGTGAGCTGTGATGCTACAGCACTCTACTGAGGGCAACATAGTGAGACTCTGTCTCAAAAAAAAAAAAAGAAGGGCAGTGCCTGTGCTTCAGTGGGTAGGGTGCTGGCCTCATATACCAAACCTGGCCCCAGCCAAACTGTAACAAAAAAATAGCTAGGCATTGTGGCGGCACCTGTAATCCCAGCTACTCAGGAGGCTGAGGCAAGAGGATTGCCTAAACCCAGGAGTTGTAGGTTGCTGTGAGCTGTGACACCACACTACTCTACGGAGGGTGATAGAGTGAAACTCTGTTTCTAAAAAAGAAAAAAGAAAAGTAAAATTAACTCCACATGCCATACTTTAGAGGGGTCCACTAAGTGTAGACCTTCTGGACCTTCCCCAAAGTATAGACCTCAGAAGTCAGGTTTTGTGACAAGTGACCCTGCCCCCTTCCTTGGTCAGAGCTGATTGGGACTGGGGTGGCCTGTGACTCCTGGGCATCTGTTTCGGGTGCCAGCCAGGCCAGCAACCTCTGAAGTGGCTTGTCTTTTGACAGATGAGTACCCCTACATAGCGTCCTTTTATTGGAGATTGAAATTTAGAATTTCTAAGAGAGGTTTTCAATTTTCAGAGAGAGCAAGGTCTAGAGGGTTCTGAGTGCCCATGTGTACACCAAATCCAAGAGAGAGCAGTTAATTCAGCAGTAACCAGGGGGGCTTTTGAGAGAAGCAGGAAGTCTTGGGAGAGATCAAAGCAGTCCAGGAGAGAAGAAGGGCCAGATCAGAGGAAAACCTTAGAAATTTAGAATTTCTAAGAGAGGTTTTCAATTTGAGAGAGAGCAAAGTCTAGAGGGTTCTGAGTGCCCATGTGTACACCAAATCCAAGAGAGAGCAGTTAATTCAGCAATTCAGGAAAACCTCTGGTCTCAGTGACAGTTGAGTCATAAGACAGTACTTTGAGGGTGGCGCTTATGGCTCAGTGGGTAGGGTGCTGGCCCCATATACCAAGGGTGGTGGATTCAAACCCTGCCCTGGCTGAATTGTGACGAAAAAATAGCCAGGCATTGTGGCGGGCGCCTGTAGTCCCAGCTCCTTGGGAGGCTGAGGGAAGAGAATCGTCTAAGCCCAGGAGTTGGAGGTTGCTGTGAGCTGTGTGATGCCATAGCACTCTACTGAGGGTGAGTACCATAAAGCGAGACTCTGTCTCTATAAAAAAAAAAAAAAGAAAGAAAGAAAAAAAGAAAAGACTATATTTTGAGGTCCCTTTTCTTTCCCCAAAGAAACTTAATAACTAAAAACACAAACATTAAAAATTTTACACCTTAACCTCGTCTCTTGTACCCTCAATGAATCCCCAACAATTAAAAAAAAAAAAGAAAAAAATTACACTTAACTGATTTATTTACAACTATAGACTGAATTAAAGACAAATACTAATATTCCAAGTAAGGGAAGAAAATATTCAAATTGTTTAACTCATAGTTTCCATATATTAATTTTTTCAGTGTATCTTTAAGAAAGATTATAGTAGTCAGTCTCCATGACAGACATTTCCCCCTCTTTTTCTTCTTCAGAGAACCTGATTTTGTTCAGGGATATAAGTAACTCAAATATTTCAGAGACCCTGGGTTTCACTCCTGGGTAGACCTCAGTTATTCTGAGCCAACTGTGATGGTCTCATTCTTTTGCTAGCAGTTGGTTTAAAAACAAGCATGTGACTGACTTAGTCCTGGCTCATGAGATGAATGGGAGGTCTGCTGAGGACTTCTGGGAAAGTGGTCAGATTCCTAAGAAAGAGCCTGGAAGAAATGGCTCCTCTTCCCATCAGACTTTTAAAAAACCTGAATGTGGGCTTGGTGCCTGTGGCTCAAGCAGCTAAGGCGCTAGCCACATACACCTGAGCTGGCGGGTTCGAATCCAGCCCGGGCCTGCCAAATAGCAATGACGGCTGCAACCAAAAAAAAAAAAAAAAAAAAAAAATAGCTGGGCTTTGTGGCCGGTGTCTGTAGCCCCAGCCTCTTGGGAGGTGGAGGCAGGAGAATCGTTGGAGGAGTTGGAGGTTGCTGTGAGCTGTGATGCCATATCACTCTACCCAGGGCAACAGCTTGAGGCTCTGTCTCAAAAAGAAAAAAAAAAAAAATCTGAATGTGATGCTTGCTATAGTTTGCAGAGGTAAAGATGATAAATAGCAGGGTTTGTGCCCAAGTCTTTGAGTGACTATACCTGCAGCCTGGAGCCACTAATCTCTAATTCTTTTTTGTGAGATAATAAAACCACCGTTTTAAGTTCTTTCTTTCTTTTTTAATGCAAAAGTACTGTATTGTAATTGATGCAAAGATAGGAGGATTATTAAGATTATCAACTAGATTAATGTCATCCTGACTCAGAAGAGGTTTTAGGGGCCATCTATCTAATGCAATTCTGTAAATTCGTATAGGAGAAAGGGCCTGAATGTGGGGTCAGCTTCTGTCCCAGTGCCATTTACAGGCTGAGGACCCTGCACAAGTTAATTAATCTTGGTCAGCCTCACTTTGCTCACATAGTAAAAGGAAATAAAATATAGTTTGTGGGAATTAAGTGAGATAATGTATTATGGCTGGCACAGATTAGGCACCTAATAAAAGCCAGCTATTACGATTATTATCCAGATGAAAAAAAGTATGATCTTTGCCTTCAGTAGTACAATTAAGACAAATAGTCATGAACACAAAGTAAGACCTGACGAATAAAACTGAGGCAGATTGTAGAGGTAAAGGGAACATGTACTGTAAGAGTTCAGTCAGGCGGTGACTGTGGCTCAGTGAGTTAGGGCGCGGGCCCCATATACCGAGGGTGGTGGGTTCAAACCCTCCCCTGGCCAAACGGCAATAAAAAAATAGCTGGCTGTTGTGGTGGGCACCTATAGTTCCAGCTACTTAGGAGACTGAGGCAAGAGAATCACCTAAGCCCAAGAGCTGGAGGTTGCTGTGAGCTGGGACGACATAGCACTCTACTGAGGGTTACAAAGTGAGACTCTGTCTCTCTAAAAAAAAAAAAAAAAAGAGTTCAGAGATGAGGAAAGCTTACTGAGCAAAAGGGGAGTTGGGATTATGGCTTATTTTTATAATAGTCTGAATTTTAAAAATTCCCTGCAAAAGATAGTTATTTCTGCTGAGCAAAGAACCTGTAAGCCAAGGATGCCAAGGAATGCTGGGAACTACCAGAAGCTGAGAGTGGTGAGGAAACATCCATGCCTACAGCCTTCAGAGGGAGTACGGCCCTCCTGACATCTGGAGCTCACACTTCTAGCCTCTAGAATTTTGACAGAATAAATTTCTGTTGTTTTAAGCACCCCCTAATCTATTGTCTATTTGATCACATAAAAGTTATTAAAATATAGCATGTAGTCCTCAGTAAATAAAGGGAAGAGTCTGGGCATGGTGAGCACTTTGGGAGGCCAAGGTGGGAGGGCCACTTGAGGCCAGGAATTCAAAATCAGTCTGGGCAACATAGTGACACTGTCATCTTTAGAAAAAATTAAAAAAAGAAATAGCCAGGTGAGATGGTGCACATCTGTAGGCCTACTTATTTGGGAGGCTGAGGCAGGAGGGTCATTTGAGCCTAAGATTTTGAGGGAATATTGAGCTATGATTGTGCCATTGCACTCCAGCCTAGGTCACAGAGCAAGACTCTGTCAATAAATCAATGAATAAATAAATATCCAAAGGAAAGAAACACAAATATCAAAAATGCCCCTTGCAAAGTTTTCCTTTTATACTGCATAGTAGTGAAAAACTTGGAAACATTCGAAATAGAGGAGTTAAATAAATTAGGCTACATCCACATGGCTGAATATCATACAGTTCTTAAATAGTTAGGAACTGTGTAGCAACATGGCACAATGAAAATAAATTGCTTTGTTAGTGGTCAAACTTTGAATCATTACTGGCTTTGCATCTTGTTTTTTAAGTTGCCATGATTACTACAATACTGTTTGTGCAATAACAAAATTTAATGAAATCAAAGAAAACAAGTGTGAAATTTTACCCAAACTTTGGAGCCTTTTGTGTTACATTGTTTGCTCTGGCGGTTGTAGGAGTGTCTGGCTCTTTCTCCAAACTCTGGCAGGTCCCCAGTGCAGACGCTTTGTCACCGTGGAGAAGCCAGGGTGTGAAAGGCACAGCAGCTTGTTTTGGCCCGGGCTGTGGAGACAATCTCCTGCCTCCCTGAGTAGTGGGGCTCCTTTCGGGGTCCACCTCATCTGCAGGGGGCATCGAGGCCACTGTGGCTTTTCCTTTTTGACGTTCTCTTCATTGATGTTCTATACTATTTGTGAAATGGATACCGAATAAGAAAGGCAGGTCTTTCGTGTTTTCCTGAGCAGCCGTGAGGGTGCTTCCGGGCTCAGGTGCTAAACAGGTGAAACGGAAAGATTTTCCTCTCACTATTTTAGGGAATCCCTGTGATGCTTTCCTAGTTAGGTGCCACTTTGGGCAGGCCCAGAGGCCTGTGAACTTAGCGAAGAGACAGGAGCCTGTAGCGTCCTCTTGGGGGCAGCGTCTTAAGTGCCTAAAGACAGTCACCGAAGACCAGGACTTGCAAGCAGCCGAGGTGAGTGAGCTCTCGGCACCGCCCAGGCTGGCTCCAGCCACCCGGCTCTGCCTCGCTTCGGCCGCCCGGAACGCGGCGGGGAGGGCTTGTCCGTAGCTGTCGCGGCGCAGAGTCTGGTCAGCTGCGTCCCGTTAGCGGGGACAGGCTCTGCACGGAGCGGGCCGCATAATGGGGACCATGCTCGCCCTAATGCGAAGCAGCCGCGGCGCCGGGTCGAGCCTCTTCCCACGGGGCCGAAAGCTGCCGAGATAAAACGGAAGAGCCGCGAGAGGCGCTTTGATTTCAATACGAAACAAATTATTCCTCCCGGAATGGAACAAAATAAGTCAGAGAGGAATCTCACGGCCGTCATTCCTCCCCGCAAGGCCACTGCCGGCGGCCCCGGCCCCGACCCCGCGACGCTCAGCAGCAAGGGTGCCCTGCGGGGGCGCCGGCCGACGGGCGGGGAGGGAGGAGTCCTTGGCCTGCAGCCCCCCGCGGGTCTGCATCCTTTAAGTAAGTCGGGCACCTCGCTGCTGGGCAGATCTCCCGTTGGGCCAATTCCCCTTTCCTCTCAGGCCACCAGTGTGCTCTCACTTGAGGGAGGAGCCTCAGAATCTCACCGAGGACTTGTTTTTGGTATGTATTTAGTTATTTATGTGGAATTTCCTTGCATAGAATAGAGTAAGTGTTCTCCGCTTGTTAAAGCATAAATGGCTGGGGTCCACCCCAGAGTCTCTTATTCTGTAGGCGGGGAGAAGCCTGATAATTTGCATTTTCCCCAGGTAATGTAAGGTGCTGTTGGTCCAGGAACGACACTGTGAGAACCGCCTGACCAGTATGGAGATAGGAGCACGGGGCATCCCAGCCTCCCACCACCACTTACCCTGCATTCAGATGGCTGAGTGCCAGACGTCCGCAGGGCGTAAACTGTCAAATAACACTCCCCTCTTATCCCTTGGACCCTCTAACTCAGGGGTCCACAATGTTTTTGGCACCAGGGAAGAACTTCAGGGAGAACAATTTTTCCATAGGACATGGACTGGGGGATGCTTTCAAGTGCATTACAATTACTATGCACTTTATTTCATTATCATTGCATTGTGATATATAATAAAATAATTATACAACTCACCATAATGTAGAATAAGTATGAACCCTGAGTTTGTCTTCCTGCAACTAGAGCATCCGAGAGCTAGCATCACTGCTTCAGCTCTACCTCAGATCATCAGGCTTTAGATTCTCATAAGGAGTGTGTCACTTTGATCCCTCACATGCACAGTTTATGATGGTAGGGTTTGTGCTCCTTGCCGCTGATCTGACAGGAGGCAGAGCTTGGAGGGGCAGTGATGAGAGTGAGGGAGAGCAATGGGGAGTGGCTGTAAATACAGATGAAGCTTTGCTCACTCACCTGCCACTCACCTCCTGCTGTACAGCCTGGTTCCTAACAGGCCAAGAACAGAACCAGTCCTCTGGCCCCAGGTTTGGGGACCAAAGCTCTAAGTCTAAGTGATAAATATGCCTATATTCACTGATTTCCATTGGAACCTGTTTTTGATGATCACTCCTGTCCTATAGTGAACCAACCACGCTTCACTCCAAAGCTCAGGGACTAGAATTTCCCAGCAGCCTGTGCAGGTAAGTGGGCCCCTGCCAAGGGCCTGTGAAAGAATCTGGTAGCAGCCCCAGGACTTCAGGGGGCCCCTCTGAGTGATGCTTCTGCTGCACCTCTCCAGAGTGCAGAGACAACCCCTGTGCCACCCTTCCTGGACCAGCAGTCATTCCTAGCAGGAAGAGTTTGTGTGTGGGGGGTGGGGGGACAGGAACTGGTGGTGAGGAGGTGAGGAGGTCAGTGACTGCAGTTCTTGCTGGAGTGACATCTCTGAGTTCCTGCCTGGCTCCTTGGAACCTACTCAGGGATCTAAAACCTGGAATTGTTAGACTTACATGTGTTTTAGGTGTGGGATGTGTGCTTTCTTTTCCCTCAATTTCCTAGAATAGTTCATTGGTTCTCAGACTTAATATGCATCGGAATCACTCAAAAGTGTTGGTAAGCCCCAGATTTCTGCACTCTCCCAAGTTGCTGATTCAAGGGGTCTGAGGTAGGTTCGAAAATTTGCATTTCTAACAAGGTCCCAGGTAATGCTGATGATCTGGGTTCCACACTGAAAACCATTGCCCCAGGCTGCATTTGGCATCTCTCTCTAAGCTCTTTTTATAAACTCAAAGGTCATGGCATCTGTCCCCAGTCTCACTTGCTGGATATCCTCCACCAGTCAGTGGTCTTTGTATTAATAGCACTTCTTAGCTTTCAAAATGCAACGTGGGGCTCAGCACCCGTAGCACAGTGGGTACAGTGCCAGCCACATACACCAAGGCTGGCAGGTTCAAACCTAGCATGGGTCAGCTAAACAATGACAACTACAACAAAAAATAGCCGGGCATTGTGGCGGGCGCCTGTAGTCCCAGCTGCTTGGGAGGCTGAGGCAAGAGAATCGCTTAGGCTCAAGAGTTTGAGGTTGCTGTGAGCTGTGACGCCACGGCACTCTACTGAGGGTGACATAGTAAAACTCTGTCTCCAAAAAAAAGAAAGCAATTTGGTCCCTTTGCTGTCTGTGCTGCCTAAGCTTCCTGGTTCTGGAAGCAGGGAGCAGCTCTTATGGTAACTAAGCCCTGGGAAGAGCAGCATTCCCCCACCCCCTCGTCCGCACAACCAGGCATCATATCTCTCTTCTCCTTCCTGCCAGAACAGGTAGCTGAAAGAGGGATCTCTTTAATTGCTCCTTAGGATCCAGGCAAGGCCAAGCCCAGAGGGGTCTATGTCTCACTTCTCCCAGTGACAAGCTCTCTGGGGTGATACTTCTTTTACCTTGTATCTTGTACATAGTGGTTATTTGTGAAATATTTGCTGGCTTGATTGTTTAGGGAAATATAGGAGGGGAAATAAAACAAAACAACATGAAGGCATTCTTCAAGGCTGCCATGGACTAGAACAAGGTTTTGATTAATGTTTGCCAGCTTTGGCTGGGTGAGGTGGCTCACACGTGTAATCCTTGCACTCTGGGAAGCTGACACGGGTGGATAGCTCGAGCTCATGAGTTTGAGATGAGCCTGAGCAAAAAGCAAGACCCCATCTTTACTAAAAATAGAAAAACTGAGGCAAGAGGATCACTTGAGCTCAAGTGTTGGAGGTTGCTGTGAGCTATGATGCCATGGCTCTTTACCCATGGCAACAGCTTGAAGCTGTCTCAAAAAAAAAAAAAATGTTTGCCAGTTCGGCTGAGAGAGCAGAATCTCTTCTCTTTGGTCTCCTGAAGGCCTAGAAGATGTATCAGAAGCTTCTGGGAGTGAATCCTGAAGACAGGCCTGTGGATGGGGCCAAGCAAGGTCATTGTGATTCAGTTTTAGAAGCTTTTTTTTTTTTTTTTAATCTTTTTGTGTGTGTTTGTTTGAGACAGAATTGGTAGAGTGCTGTAGTGTCACAGCTCACAGCAACCTCAGATTCTTGGGCTCAAGCAATTCTCTTGCCTCAGCCTCCCAAGTATCTGGTACTACAGGCACCCACCACAACACCTGGCTATTTTTAGAGACAGGTCTCACTTTGGCTCAGACTGGTCTCCAACCTGTGAGCTCAGGAGATCTGCCTGTCAGTTTTAGAAGGTTTGAGACTGCCCTGGTGAACTAGAGATTCTGGAAAGGGAAGGGCAAGTCATCTTTAAGGGTCTAGGGAGCCATCCTTTGTTCTACTGCTTCAGGAGCCTCAGAAGGCAAATTTCTTTAAGAATTTAACATAACATTTATATTCACAGGTTTAGAAAATGTCAAATTTGAGTAGTTATGGCATCTGAAATTTGGATTAGGCTATCAGTATCCAATTTAGATGAAAATAAGTCATATACAATCCATTAGATTTTAATAATTTTCCTTTTAGTTGGTTATTTTGAGATTCTTTTTAGAAAATGGTTAAATTGGCTGTAGGATCTCTATTTGGTTATTGCTGGGGTTTCCCATAACTAAAGGGTTCCTAGCTATATATTAAAATCCCCAGGGTTGCTTTAAAAAAAAAATCAAAAACTCAGGTTGGGCATGGTGGTTCACACCTGTAATCCTAGCACATTGGGAGGATTGCTTGAGGCCAGGAGTTCGAGACCAGCTTGAGCAAGAGTAAGACCCTGTCTCTACAAAAATTGGAAAAATTAGTCGGGATTAGCATGTTCAGGAATGCTATAGTGGCAGTGAGCAGGGAGGAGCAGTTGTGACAAAAAAGGCAGTTTCAGCATTGGCAGTACAGTCAAGGCAGGGCTGTGGGGCATGAATGCTGAATAAGCCTGAGGCTTTGGCTTAGATCAGCCTGAGAATGTTGACTGGAGTACAGGCTTGACCAAGGAAGCTGGTGGGGACTTGGGAAAGAGCAAGCAGGTGAAAGAGGAACGATATTTCTGGACGTGGGCTTGAGGACAACTGGCAGCCTTGAAAAAAAACATGAAGATGAGATCGGTCATCTTAATAGGAAGACTGAGTGGAGAAAGAAATTGAGCAACATAAGCAGAAGATAAAAATGCCAAAACAAGATGATTAAGTGTACACAGTTCCTCATAGAATGGCACATTTCATTATCCATACCAATATACATATAATTCTGTTTTAATTCATATTTGTCTGTGTGCTACTAACAAATTATAATACATTGTTATCAGTGAAAAAAAGAAAAAAAAATTAGTGGGACATGGTGGTGCACATCTGCAGTCCCAGCTACTCCAGAAGCTGAGGCAGGAGGACCACTTGAGCCCAGGAGTATAAGGTTGCAATGAGCTATGATGATGCCACTGTATTCTCTAGCCTGAGTGGTAGAGTAAGATCCTGACTCCAAACAAACAAAAACCTCAGTGCCCTCCTGGCTATATCCAAGATGTAGAGCCCAGGCATAATAGTTTTAAAAGTTGCTAGGTAATTTTGGAGTGCAGCTAGGATCAAGAATCCTTGAGCTATTGATTGAGTGATTGGAGGTGTTAGTCTGAAACAAATCAGACTTTTGGGCTTATCCGCTTAGTTTCTAATGAGTTCCATGATTTCTCTCTTCCCATAGGAAAGGACCATCAGAAGCTACCAGGAGACTCTCCCCCTCAACAAGAGGTCTGGTTGACAGGACCAGGAGTGGACCTCCAGGACTTCATCTGATCTAGAAATACAATCACCTTATCTTACACAAGAAGATGGAATTGGTACACAGAGATTACAGTTCTAACTGGGGCTCTTCTCTTAAACAGAGGCCTAGCTGTGGGGGAAGACAAGTTGTTTCCATTTTTTTTTTTTCAGATACAGTTTTACTTTGTCAAGTGCCATGGCATCATAGCTCAACAGCAACCTCCAACTCTTCAGCTCAAGTGATTCTCTTGCCTCAGCCTCCCAGGTAGCTGGGACTATAGGCACCCACCACAATGCCTGGCTATTTTCATTTATTTTATTTTTTGAGACAGAGTCTCACTTTGTTGCCCCTGGTAGAGTGCCATGGCGTCATAGCGCATAGCAACCTCAAACTATTGGGCTCAAGTGATCCTCTTGCCTCAGCCTCCTGAGTAGATGGGACTACAAGCGCCTGCCACAATGCCCAGCTATTTTTATTTTATTATTATTTTTTGAGACAGAGTCTCACTATGTCACCCTCAGTGGAGTGCCATGGCATTACAGCTCACAGCAACCTCCAACTCTTGGGCTTAAGCAATTCTCTTGCCTCAGCCTCCTGAGTAGTTGGGACTACAGGCACCCATCACAACACCCAGCTATTTTTTGGTTGCAGCTGTCATTGTTGTTTAGCAGGCCCAGTCTGGGTGGGCTCGAACCCACCAGCCTTGGTATATGTGGCTGATGCCCTACTCACTGAGCTATGGGCACTGAGCTGCCCATCTCTATTTTTAGAGATGGGGTCTCGCTCTTGCTCAGGCTGGTCTCAAACCTGTGAGCTCAAGGCATCCACCTGCCTTGGCCTCCCAAAGCGCTGGGATTACATGCATGAGCTAGCACACTCAGGCAACAAGTTGGTTCTTAACATCACTTAAGCCCCTGCTTTAGCCCAGGCCTTCAGGAAGTCTGGCTGCTACTCTGCCTGGAGCTCTAGGGTTACCGTATGAATCCTTATAACCCCCCATCCCACATTTGGTTTAAGCTAGCTCTGGCAGGTTTATATTACTTGTGGCTAAAGAGGCCTGACATGTGCACAAACAACAGCACAACAAAAGCACAGAAAAGTAAACATGTATTCACCCTCTCCCTACCCCTGAGACACTCACACACACACATCCGGTGTTTGAACCAGGCTCTTTGTAATTCCATGTGTTCTTAATGGAAGATTCTTTGGAATCTGTATTTTCTGGAGTCCACTTGGAGAAACTTCAGTTTTCAATTCAATTGGGAACAGCAGTGGTTCCCTAACGCGGCTCCATAGGCTTCATCAGAATCACCTGGAGAAACTGTGGATGCACACAGTTTGCCAAGCACTGTTTCCAGAGGCAGAAGCTGTCCAGTTTGAAGAAGTGCTTTAAAAACTTTCTTCGTGAGAGTTTGATGTGCAGTTCAGCTTATGGGATCAGACTGGTTGGACAAATGTTTTTTTGAATTAAATTTATTTTCAATTTATTTCCTAGGTGAAGATGGTTTTCCTGTCACCCTATCAATTGTGGGAGATGGTTTTGAAAGCAGTTTGTCTGGGAGATGGATAAGTGCCTCATCTGTAGATGAACGAAACAGAGCCCAGTGAAGTTAAGGCTTGTTGGAGCGACATGTAAACATGCAGTTGGGTCAAAGGAATCCTTCCAGGTTGGCTGCTTGTGCTGGTCAAATGAACCAGATCATTTGCTTTGCCTTCTGAACTCTGTAGACACAACCAAAAGAAAAAAATGTGTGTGTATGTGTGTAAAGCAGCAAATGTACCTTTTACTTTAGCAACAAAAATATCATTTCTGATCCAACAATAGCCGGATCCCTGTGAATGAAGGGTTTGCATATTTTCCTGTTTTAACGGTTCTAGTATAAACAACCCAAGCCCAGGCCTGATTGTCAGTAGGTCCTGAGCAGCCCAACCGGAGTGCTGGAAGTGACTCCTTCAGCCCTGAGAACCTAGGTCCGGCTAAGTGCCAGGATTTGGCCTTGTTTAACAGTAGCAATGGGGTCAGGAGTTGAGGGAGAGGGCAACTGCGGTAATCCCCAAGACCATATAGCTACACCAGAAGCTCAACAGCAACAGCAGCTACAGAGGCAGGAGGAGCAGTATCTATCATGCATTGAAGATTTTTTGGCACAGCCCCAGGCTATGTGTGTGATTATTTATTTGAAAACTTACAAAACTTCATGTGGTAGGCATTATTATTCCAATTTTTAGAATGAGGTTCAGAGCAATTGAATAGCTTTTCTGAGGTCACACAGCTCAGGGGGAGATCCAGGATCAAATGGTATGTTTGACTCCTAACCATTACAAGATACTGCACACAAAAACCGAGGTCACGAACACCATTTTGTGTGCAAGTTGAGGATATGGGGCTTTGGACCTAGAATCAGGCTAGGGCAGCTCTTCATCTGGTCCTAGCTTTCTTTTAAGACTTCTCTCCCAGCGTCAGTGGTCTCCAACAGATGCAGACAGCAGTCAGTGGGGGACGGGGGTAGAAGATCCTCTTATAGTTTAAGGCAATCCCAAATTTCTGGGTGGATTCTTTGTGTCCAGAAAATGGGACCATAATTCTCCTTGATAGGCTAGCGAAAGAGAATGTTTATTGGTCACCTACTGATTATTTAGTGATCCAGAGAGTGTGGCTAAGGGGACTTTCCTGGGCCTGAAATAAAGAGAAATGAGCTGGTATAGAAAAAGGTCTATCATCCCTATGATAGATTATCAAGCATTCACTGAAAATAAGTATTCAAGGAGTACGATACAAAGAAACCCGCTGGGCTCAGCAGCTCATGCCTGTAATCCTAGCACTATAGGAGGCTGAGGTGGGAGAATCCCTTGAGACCAAGAGTTCTAGACCAGCCTGAGCAAAATGAGACCCCATCTCTAATAAAAACAGAAAATTAGCTGAATGTGGTGGCATGCAATTGTAGTACCAGCTTCTCTGGTGGCTGAGGTAGGAGGATCTCTTGAATCGAGGAATTTGAGGTTGCCGTGAGCTAGGCTGACACCACAACACTGTGGCCTGAGTCTCAAAAAAAAAAAAAAAGTTATGGAGAAACCCTTATGTGAAATTTTAAAACAAGTGGAACACCAAATGTCAAGTTCTCTATATATTTTATTAATTATGAAAATTAGACTTGTTTTTATTAAAATATATAAAAACGGGAGGAATATCACCAAAATGTTAACCTGTAGGGGTTATCTTGTTGGGGAGGAATGAGATTATTGCAATTTTTGTGTTTCTTCGTTTTTTTACATCTCAATGTTTTATTTTCCCCATTTTCTTCAATTTGAATTATCTTTATAAGTGGGGGAAAGCGACCATGTGAACAGTCCTAATGCATAGTGTTGGAAAAGTACAGGTGATCGCTGATTAATTTTCACCGTACTTGTCTAGAATGAATTTCAGCAGGCAGAAGTGTCTCTTCAACCTCACTGCTTATTTTAAGAGTAAGGATCAGGTCTATCAGGGCAGACGCTGAGCGAGGCCATGTGAGGTGTTAGGTTAGGGACCGTACCCCTTCCTGTCATCACAGCGATCTTACTTTGCTTGGGAAGACAGGTGTATTGCAAGAAATAGAGGCAGCCAAGCGCCAAGGAGACCATCCAGTGGAACTGGAAGTGGACTGGTGTCGAAGAGCAAGCTGTCCTGGGCACAGGACGGGACCCATAGGCGCCAATCAATGCTATGGTGGCTGGGAGAAAAGGGGCGGGAGCACAGCCCGGGGCTGTCGCTGGAGTCCCCTGGAGTCCGCGGCGGAGCCTGAGGGTTACCACGCCCCGCTCCGCATTTTCTCGAGGGCAGACTTCAGGCTCTATACTCGGTCCCCGGTCCGAACACCGGATTCTTGGGTGCCGGCGAACAGACGTTACGGATTAAGAAATACACGAGAGTCTCGGCTGTGGCTGAAGGTGCCGCAGCCGCTGCGGGGTCCAACCCGAGTGGGGTCGCCTTACTCTGCCATTTCTGGGCCCGGGAAGAGAGGCAGCGGCGATGTCGCTCGGTGACGGCAGAGGGCAGCCTCGAGGCCGCGAGCCCTCACCGCGACCTCGCCAAACCGCGGGCACCCTTCCAGCGTCCAGCCTCTGCGGGTGGGGGCGGCCTTGGAGCCTGGAGACCAGGGTCCTCAGTCTGAAGGAGCCAGGCGCCAAGGCCCAAGGGCACTTCGCGAGATGTGGTCAAGCTGCAGCCTTTGGGCAACCTCTCTGTGCGACTCCAAGGGCTTTCGGAGGGCCGACGAGGTGGGTGGGGGAGCGCAAAATGTCTCATGAGAGAAAGCAAGAAAGAAGAACATGTTTTTAAGCAACAGATTGCAATGGTGTAAAAATCTTTTTAATGCTGCCAGTGAGAGCTAGGGCAGTCTTCGCGTCCTTGGCTAGGACTGCGATGGCTCCAAGTCGCACGCAGGAGACACGGAGCAAGCAGGAACCAGAGGGACCGTGGGCTATGGATCCGGACACTCCTCACTGGGATTTCAGCCCCGAGTCTGGTCACTTTCTGGCTATTGAACCGCTCTAGCTTCAACTAATCACTTCTGTAAAATGGGAATGGTGGGCTTCAAGTCTTGCTGGGTTAGGAATTCAAAACCACAGGAGCTCAATAAATTCAACTTTCGTCACTGCTCTATCTCTGGTAAACACTGGGCTCCTGGGTTTACGGCTGGGGGAAAGGATCCTTCCGTTGTGCGTTTGCCTGACGTCGCTGCCTTGGAGACCCAGGACCCACCGAGTTCAGGGATCGAGTTGCGCGTGGGCGGCCAAGGCCCTGGAACCGTCCCGAGCGCTTCTGTCGCTCTCAGCCGTTTCCGAACTGTCCAGCTCTGGACACTGGTTACCCGGGTCCAGAGAGAGCGTTTATCAGTAAATGGATGAAGAGCCCCGACGCCAGGCGCGGGTGGTCTCCAGGAAACTCTGGGGAAAGGCCAAGGCCAGACGGACCGGAGGCCACTTGGGGCGCTGAATCGACCTACGAGCCCTTTTGGCAAACACGCTCACGGTACATACGCAGGGTATTTGTCGGGGGCTTGATCTCTCAGAGTGTGTGCAAATGAGCATCCATTTATTTACTTCTCTTGCCTGTTAACGCATCTGTAAAATTCAAAAGGGCAGCATTTCCCAGGGTGGTTGTGAAAATCATGCTTGAAGACTGTAAAGACTCGTGTAAACGTGAGGCATAATTATAACTCATGAGTCCTATTCGTGACACAGGATAGATGCTAGAACAGTCTACAGATGTGTGCACATATACATCACACATGCGTAAATGTGCATAACCTGAACTGAACCCTGGATCCAAGACAAAGGCACACATGCATTCGCACGAGGACACAGCACACCCTTCTGGAGTCGTACGGTGCACACTATGCAGACTTAACTGTCTGTGCCTCACGTTGCACACACTGCTCAGCCCACCCGTTTCTCTCAAGGTGGGTCAGTGCCAGCTGGGAAAGCAGGGTCTCGGGCACCGCTCTGGAGCGCAGAACAGACCGGATCCGGGTCTGCCGGTCAGTGCCTCGGCGCCGCTGGGCTCCTTTATCTCTCATCTGCCGGCGTGGCAGCTCCAGTTTCAGCGGGGACTGAGACCTCTGAACCGGCTGGTGGGGGCAGGGAGCAGAGGAGGTGGTGGTGGCGCTCTGGGTACTTGAGGCTGCAGGGGCTCACTCCCTAGGTCTGTCGCCCTCAGCTGAAGGTGAAGGAGAGAGTACCTGACCCATTCGGTTTAGAGAAGGGGGAGGAGGAGGACCCTACCCTCACAAGCCACCAAGGATTTGCTCACAGCCCGGGACAATATGCCGCTGGGGGCCCCTATAGGCTGCAGCTCTGGCCAGTGGTCCCAGGGCACAACAAGGATTGTGTGGGAAGCGCGCAGTGTGGCTCCTGAAAAGCCCCCCACCACGTACCCGCAGACCACTGGGCTCGTCCTCCGCTCTTTTTCGAAGGGATTCTGGGTTCTCATCATGCAGGTGTGTCTGCGGAGAAAACGGTCTCATGCTTATCCCAGGAAGCCCAAGGCTAACGCCTGCAAGGTCAGCCCCGCGGAGGCTTGAGGTCCACAGCGACCTGTGTTTCTAAATCACAGAAAACGATAGCGCAAGGGCCACAGACGCCCTCCCGCCCTCTCTGCAGACCCGTTTGGCCAACAGGAGGGCGTTGTGCAGAAAATTTGAGGCGCAGCGCTGGAGGAGTCTCCACGGCCAACAGCAGGCACAGAAGTGCAGCCGGGACAGATACTAGAGGTTCGGATCGTGCGGGGCAACCTAGCCCAGCGGTCGCGAACGCCAGAGTCGCGGCGAAGAGTCGCTGCAAAGGTTAAGCATAGATTCCAATTCTGGGGACCGGTCCGCTGAGGAACCACAGTCCCTCATCCCTCCTGGAGGCTTTAAATAGGAAAACACAATGTGGTGTGAACGGGGGTCCTAGGAATTTAGTGGCAGAAGACTTTTAGGGGAGACGTAGATCCACGTCTCATTTGAGCCTGTGGCAGGGGACGGTCCCTGACTTTGTAGTCCCTGTTCCGCGGGTGCACAAGGCCCACCAGCTGGACGCCTCCCCCATACTGCATTTAAAGAGGCTTAAAAGGCGAGTAGGACAGTCCCCGCTGCCCCCTCCCTCGGGATTCCACCGGGCTCTGACCTGGCCTTTATCTCTGCGGTCAGCAGTCATAGGGGCTTCAGGAAGGAGGACAAAGGCCCGTGTCATTGCGGGCGGGGTCTCGGCTTCCTGGCTCTCTGCTCACACAGCCTTTAGTGGTTAGCGGTTGCTGGGGGTGTGTGTGTTAAAAATATGTGTTGAATTTCCTTTTTTCTCCCCCCAAACAAACAAAAAGCAAAGGGCATATATTTCTCTTCCCTCCCTGTCCATAGAGATTAAAGTTTCCTGGGATCCTGCCTTTTTCTTTGCCTGCCTAGACAAGTAATTTTCCTTTGCACACAAGGGAAAATCCTGCGAAAGTTTTTATTTTATTCGGTTTGATAGTAATATTACTAAGGACAACCCCGCAGGCTGAGATTCCAACTTGGAGAATCCAAGTGGGCCCCCCAGGGTGGCTGGAGCTTCGCCGGCCACTGCCCTGTGCTTCGGCACCTCTGGGCGCAGTCAGAGCCTCCTGCTACCCCGCGGTCAAGAGCACCCTGTACTCATACTGGGCAAGTCATTCTCCCTCGAATTTTGTTTGGAGTTGGCAGGAGGGCCTCAGACCGCGCCGCGGACAGGCCGATGAAGCAGAGGCGCTGGCGACCCGGGCCTGAGTCTCCCCAGCCGCTGGCCCCGCACCGTGCGCCCTCGCTCCCCACTCGCTGGCGGTGCCTTTGCAATTTGGCCCAACCCGTTTCCTGCGTTTGCCCCTCAGGTTTCCCGTTTCTCCACAAAGGCCTAGGGGAGTCTCACCCACAGATTGACCCCCGCAACCTCCCGCCCAGTGGCTACCGTTGCTTTTCTGAAAAAGAAAGAACAAAAATTCGAACAGTACCGTGTCGCTGAGAGAGGCGCCTGAGGTCTGGAGGAGCCAGCTCGGGAGCTGGTGAGCAGCGGCGGCTGTGGCTGTCCCAAGTGCCTGGGTCGGTGGCGCTTTGCGGGTTAGCCAGCCCTTTCTCAGAGAAAACTTTGCAAACTCCGGAAGACAGCCTTAGGAGAAGCCAGAGGGCGGTTGAAGGAGCCTGAGGCTGGGTCCCAGAACCGGCCCCAGCGGGTGGGGAGCGAGGGCGCAGCTGCACAGTATCTAGCTTACTGATGAGCTGTGACAAGCTTGTTCTGGGACCGTATCACTCCTCAGAGGTGGCCTGTATAGGATGGGGCAAAGATGAGGGCCTGGTCTGCCAGGAAGAACTGATATGGAGCCGAATCCCCCTCTTAATAACTGTAGGCTTGGGCAAGGTATCCAGAACCCACCGTCTTGTGCCTTCAGAGGTCGGCTGTTCACTACGACAGCATAGAGTGTATCTCATTCTCCCAGCGGAGGAGCTAGGGCAGGGTGGATGCAATCGCCTACCCAGGACCCAGACCTTGGGTAGGACAAGCCTGGCGTGGCCGTGGCGGCTGGGTTAGGATGTCCGATTCTACAGAGTTACTGCTAAAGGCTTTTCCTTCTTTTCCTTTTTTTCTTTCAGTAGAAGGGTAGCCATTATTGAACATCTGCTATAAAATGGGCACTTTATCATTAGAACATTTATTTTGATAATATAATACTGATACACACACACACATATGTAATTATTTCTTTTTCATAGAGGAGAAAATCAAAATTTGACTGGATACTTTGCCCAAGCCTACAGTTATTAAGAGGGGAATTTGGCTCCATACCAGTTCTTCCTGGTTGACCAGGTCCTCATCTTTGCTCCATCCTGTATAGGACTAAGCTCCCTGGCACGTCATGCAGCACAGCCTGTGCCACTGTTGGACCCAGGCAGCTAGGCTCAGCTGCTCTCAGGTCTCTCGTTAAGCCTGCTGAGGCCAATTGTCCCACAGATAGTTGTATGACCTCAGGTTCCTCAAATGTAATGTAACTTTGGGGTTGTGGGGTCCAGACACTCTTTTTTTATGACAGCCTGATTCCCTGTCTCCAGAAAGCAGAAAGTTGTCAAGACTGCTTGGTTTTACGAATACTTAATTTCTAGTTGTCCTTAAGGTAGAGAACTTGGGGCATGAAAGAAACTCTTGCTGGTTCTGTGTCTCTGGTCCCCATCACATAGGAGAGTGGTCTGAGCTCCTGCGCCCCATCCTTTCCTATCAGTCCCACAGACTACTGCAAGGATCAGGGGCTGCCACATAGTGTCAGGGCCCTAGGGTTACCACTGGGTTAGATCCACAAAGTGGAGATACTACAAGGTTCTTGAGCCTAACCAAACTGATTCCTGGCCCTAGACCCCTGTCCCAGAGGCCAAGAGCCCAGCTCAGCGACTCCAAGCCTTCATAGAGGGAAGAGCGCAATAAAAAGCAGATTGTTTCAGGCCAGACCCAGATTCCTGGCTCATAGTCTCCTACCTGACAGAGGGTGTAAAGCCTGTGTCTGCCCCCAGTTTCCTCCTACCACTAGAGGGTGCCTCTCCACCCAACCTCTAGCCTTGGCTTCTGGGAGATTTTGGCAAAAAGGCTAGATACACCTAACCTCAGGTGGAAAGGTCCAGAGCTTCTGCTGGGACATGAGACAGTGAACTCTTTACAGACCAAGGTGGAGGGGTGGGGGGTGGGGGAAAGAGGCCTGTTTGTGGTGCAGGGCCAGTCCTAGTCCCTATCCCACAGTTGTTTGGTGCATGTAATTAATTCACTGGCAAAGACTATGCCCAGTCTCCCTTCAGAACAGGACATCCACCCCCAACTCACTTAACTTTGGGCAGTTTTATGGGGGCAGAGATGACTACGAGAATTTGTGTGTAAATGTGAGGAGATGGCTCATCCCATCAATGGTGAGTGTGAGGATGTTTACACCCTCATACTTTTCATTCAATACTATGTGTAGCAACTCATTACTAAGGATGTCAGAAATTGGTAAGGTATTTGTATCAAACTCTATTTACACTATATTTACAGCACACACCGGCAGACATTACATACTTACACTCATGTGGGCTGGCCATCTAGACCAGACCACATATGCTAAGGAATAATTGCTATATATTAAGAACGCTCTTAAATAATTTTGCCCTTTCTTAGGGAATTCCTTAAATAAGCTTCCCTAATACAAACTCAAAAGTGCAAAGAGGAAGTGCAGAAAGTATTACATTGCCCCCAAACTTTTAGCACTGGGGAAAATGACTAAACTTTAGAGGGTAAGGCTAGAATTAGACAGTTGTCTTCCTGTGTGCATCCACGGGGAAGTGGGGTATGACTTGGCTTCCTTCTCTCACCTCCTCCAATCCCTGTGTAAATACAGAAAGTCCCCACTGATTCCTTTATTTTATCCTCTTTACTTGGTAAGTCTGCTCTTCTCTTCCCAACCTTGGGTTCCTCTTGCCTTTCAGTTTTCAAAGGTAGAGAGAATCTCTGTTCTTCATTACTGGCTGAGGCAATCTTCCTTACCTCACTGATGGTGAGCTGCTACCTGCCCAGCAGGGCTCTGCCCTGAAGGCTTCCCTCCCCTGCTTTTTCTGTTCAGGAGAGAAGTTAGGGGAAGGCTGACAGCCAGTCTCAGAACACGGATCCTCTGCCAGATGAAGCAAAGGTTCTGTGTGTATTCTGTTATCATTCAGCAAGCTGGGAATATACGGCCAGACCATAACTGCACGTATTACCAAGGAAGTATAAATGCAACACACTTTGTGGTCCCAGCAAGCACTCTTTAAGTGTCAGCCATATGATTACTACAATGCCCCAGTGAGTGGTGGGGAACCTGTGGCCTCAAGGCCTCACGTGGGTCCTCAGACCCCTGAGAGTGGCCCCTTGACAGAATTCAAACGTGGATTCAGTCAGAAGGCTGCACTTAAGGATCCGAAGGCCACAAGTGACCCCAAGGCTGCAGGTTCTCCACCCCTATGAGGTAAATGACAAACACACACCCCTACCCCTGTCACCAACACACAGCTGACACTGTGCACACACACATGCAGCAGGCACAGACTACACAACTGCCCATGGGACACATGTTCACATCACAGAAAGCACAGACAGACAAGTGCACAGCAGCCCTCTTTCTTTTCTGCAACTCCCCTTTGCCAGACAGTGTAGCACTGGGACACCAGAAGCACCCAGACACCAGGCCTCACTGGCTTCTTGGGCTTCCGGCCTCAGCTGAGCCTCCCTCTCTGGCCTGCTTATGCTGGTTCTTGGCCTGCTCCAGTCTCCTTTGAGGGTGATGCCCCTGAGAATCCCCCTGGCTGTGTCTTCCATCTGTCTATCTCTGTCCATAGTCTGGGGATGGGGGATGACTAAGAGAGCAGGGGACATCCTAAGCAGAAACCATGTCCCCTTGGACCCAACTACACATAACAGGGACACCACCCTGAGGGTCCCACAGCCTGAATACAGGTCAGCTGAAGTGAGAGGCTGCAGCGTTCCCTGCTGTGTACAACTCATCCAGGATCTGTGGGAATCTGCACCATTGTTGTCCAGGGTGGGAGATGGAGGGAGTCCATGTGGGACAAGTGGCTGGGCATGAGGTCTAGCCCCAGCTGTGCAGCAGCCTGTGAGAGCAGGCAGATACCTGTC
The DNA here is from genome assembly GCF_027406575.1 of Nycticebus coucang. Lineage (NCBI taxonomy): Eukaryota > Metazoa > Chordata > Mammalia > Primates > Lorisidae > Nycticebus > Nycticebus coucang. The sequence goes on from NC_069787.1 coordinate 105,894,344, forward strand.
AACCATCAGAAGACTGAAGGCTGATCACCCCTAATCCGCCTGGGAGAACAAGACTGCAACTATGTCAAATGCCTGTGTGCATGAGCAGAAGCATAGATTTTAATTCATTATTTGAAGATCTCAGTAGAGAAAAAGAAGGAAAAAAGATAAGATTTCTCCAGCCATGCAGTATTTTCAACCCCGCCTTGAAACCTCCAAATCGCTTATCCATACCTTAAGGTAGGTGAATTTTGATTATTAAAAATAATAAAGCAATCAGTCACTTGTACATTTGTAAATAGGTTTGCAGCTTACTGATATTTGCACAACCAGGATTTTATTTCTACTTGGAATAAACTCTTTAGGCCATTATATTTGACTTGAAAAATTTAAAAGAATGAGGATAATAATGAAACATAGCTCATAGTACAATTGCGTAAGAGGTAAAATACAAACTCGTATGGGTGCAAAAATAGAACAAATCCTACCTTGTGAATGTCCCGCCTTGCAAACGAACCCGGCAGATAAGGTCTCTCAGCTGAAGTTAAAACAGCCACAATAGAGCATCGATGTCACAGAAAACAAACAATCCCTGGGAAAACAGAGCAGCAGCACAAACGCCCGCCACCCCCATTCCCCTCAACCTTTGCATTGCTCATTCTTGAAAAAGATAAAATTTTGCTGAACATCTCCCTCTTTCAGCTACCTGCTGAATTTAGGCGCAAAAGAAATAATAGAAGTCCGTGTTAAAAGAAAAAACAAAAAATTTATTCGAAAATTGACAAAGCATAAAAACAAACAAAAAACAAACAAAACAAACAAAAAAATTAACCAACCAACAACAACAAAAAACCCAACCCCCCAACAAAAGTGCTCTAGTTCTTTCTAGAAAATTTGGTCCCCCAAAAGACAAACTAGTAGAACAATCAGATCTAGGGCTTTTGGTCAGCCAGCTCGGGCTAAAAGCCCGCTTTGGCCGGCTGCTGCTGGGTTTCACATTTCTTCTTCCCAAAGTGGGAGAAGCAAGACTTTTGCAAAACAAAACCAGGCAGGGACTAACCAATTCGGCAGCGTGTGCCCCGCCAGCAGTCGTCTCCCGCCATCCCGGGCTTGCATCGGAAAATCCGGGAAAATTTGCTTTTAATTTTTTTTTCAAATTCGGAGAGAGAGAACTCCCCCAATTTGTAGATGAAACCACCTTTTATTCTCCTACATCTCTGAACACTGCATTTTTTAGGCCCGACAGGAATTCTACGGGAAATCTCCCACAAGAGAAAATGAAGAACACTAGAACTTGTGATTTTCACGTTTGGCTTTAGTGAACACCAAGGCCACAATACTTCGCCGGTTTTCTCGGTGAATTCTTTTTTCTTAAAAATATTTTTTGATTATCTAAAAAAGCCCCACCGATCTTTTAAGCAAAATGTTAGCTAGCCGCCCAGCCTGGAGGTGTCCGAAGCCCGGGATGGAGAGCGGAGGAAACGAAGCTTTCCTCCGCGCGGGGATGTGGTGTAAACCCGAGCGCAGGCCGCAGAGCCAGGCTGCCCTGGCTCCCCGCTTGGTCCAAACCCCCGCCCTATCCTGGGGATCCCGCAGCAAGAGGCTTCTGAACAGCTTCAAGAGGGTTCGCCGAGCAGAGACAAGTTCGTCAGTCCCTTTTTTGGGTGGCGCGGGTCCTGTTGCCTGTCCAGCCCCGAGCTTCTAGTTAAGGATTGTGCGGCAGTCGGCTAGGAAAGCCGAGCGCGAGCGCACCGACCTTTGGGAGAAGGCCGAGGGGTCTGCATCGCTGATGCTCAGCTGCACCTCGGCCCTCGGAGCTTTTTCTCCGCGGGGAATTTTGGCATAGGGTGTCCAGCCAAAATCCGGGATGGGAAGAGACGTTGGGGATCTGGGAAGAGACGAAGCCTGTAGAATGCGCGGAGAGGCCGCTTCGGGACCACAGAGCACAAGGGCATAGAGGTCAAGGAGGCGAGTACAAGAGGAGAAGCAGAGGGGACAAAGAGGAGCGAGAGGAGCGGAGGAGAGCGAGGAAGCGCAGAGGAGCCATGGGCGCTGGCTCAAAAGGCGGCCTCAGAGGGTGCGAGGTCCAGCCGGCGGCTGTGGCAGCAACCAGGGCCGGCGTCGCTCATTCCTGCATCTCGCATTCATCTGCGCTGGCATGCGGTGGGCTCTCAGAGATCTAGGCGTGAATGCAGCGCGCCGGTCTTGCTATCGTGGTCCCAGTAAGAGCAATGCATCATGGCGAGCTCGGGTTGCCGGGCGCAGGCGAACTGCAGGCCGGGCGCACTGGTTGGCGCGGGCGCTGGGGGCGCGGCGGTGGCTGGACTGGCGGGACTGAGTTGACCTGGGGGTGGTGCGGCGGCCCCATGGTGCGGTGGGGCTGGCGGGGGTGCGGCGGCTGCGTGCAGATGGTGCGCGTGTGGATGCGGATGGGGGTGCGGTGGCGGGGGCGCAGACGGCGGGCCTCCCAGGCCGTTGTACGAGTTCACTACGCCAGGGGGTAGCGCCATGCTCTGCACGCGAGAGTACGGCCCATAGGAGGCGGCCGGGCCTGCCAACCCCTTGACCACAGCGGCCGCGCCAGGGCTCCCCGGACCCGCGGCCGCCGCGGCTGCAGCCGCAGCCGCGGCGGCCGCAGCCATCTGGCAGGAGGCGTAAGGCATGGGCGAGGGCGGCTGGGGTAACGGCCACGAGTTGTTGAGGAAGCCGGACTGCAGGTACTTGGGGGGTGCCAGGTAGCCGTAGCCGTCGGCCCCTGCGCCCGCCACAGCGCAGCCTCCCGCTGTGCCTCCGGCCCCGAAGAGCCCCTTGCCAGGCTGGAAGTGCGCGGCCGGCGGCCGGAAGGGCCGCTTCATGCGGCGGCGACGCCGGTAGTTGCCCTTCTCGAACATGTCCTCGCAGGCCGGGTCCAGCGTCCAGTAGTTACCCTTGCGCTCGCCGCCGCCCTCGCGCGGCACCTTGATGAAGCACTCGTTGAGGCTGAGGTTGTGGCGGATGCTATTTTGCCAGCCCTTCTTGTTTTTCTCGTAGAACGGGAACTTGGCGATGATGTACTGGTAGATGCCGGACAGCGTGAGCCTCTTCTCGGCGCTCTCGCGGATCGCCATGGCTATGAGCGCCACGTACGAGTACGGGGGCTTCTGCGCCGGGTCTGGCTTCTCTGGGACTGTCCCACCGCCGCCACCGCCGCCCTTGCCCGGGCTCGGCGGCGGCGCCTCGGGCTCCTTGGCTGCGCGGCCGCTCTCCGGGACCAGCAGGGCCCCCGTGGCTTCCTCGGGCTCCGGATAACTGGCCATCATGACAAAGCCGGCGTGCAGCTGCAGAGCCGCCCCTCTCTCCTCTATAGGCGCTGGCGCGGTGAATAGTTGGGGCGCACCAGTCCGCTCGCAGCCAAGTCTCAAACTTCTGGAGACTGCCGAGGCCTCTCCCCGCTCTGCTCTCTACTTTCCCTTCCCCTAGGGAGCGGTCGGCGGGAGTGGAGCTCAGCCTCTGGCCATGGGGAGTCCGCCCAACAGAGAGGGGCTCCGGCCCCGCCGCCCCTCCCCGCCCAAGCCAGTCCCCGCCTCGGTGGGTTTTCTTTTTTGCGCTCTTTCCCCCCACCCCCCCGCGGTTTCCCGAAGCGCGACCCGCGTCTCTGGCAGAGCTGCCTCCTCAAGTCCCCAGCGCTCCCAGAGCCTCGCTCTGTTCTGATTCGTATGGGCTCCGCCGAGTTCCGCTTGCGTCAGGCGCCTTCGCCCCTGTAGCTGGGCGGCCAGCCGCGCACAAGCGAGTTCATCTCCAAGTCACTTTTTGTGAACGCCCCGCACAGCCTGGACCGGCCTGCTCCCACTCGGCGAGCCTCGGGGACCCGGCCGACAGCCGGGCTCAAGCCTCACGAACCCCTGAAATCTGCCTCTGCTCGCTGTGCGGACTGGGCCAGGAGATGCCGAGGGAGCGGAGTTCGCCCGGGTGAGGGCTCCAGCGAGGAGAGGCGCTCCAAGCCTCCTCGCAGCTTTCAGGTGAAAGAAAACGACTCCTTTGCCCTGCCCTTTGCTGCTGTCTGGGGGCTAAACTTCTAGCTTGGGGCTGGGGGAGGGGCGAGACGGCAAGGGGGCCGGACAGGGGTGGGGTGGGGAGAGCTGCTCTGTAGCTTTGGGAAAACCAGTCCAGAGAGACGCGTGTCACTGAACGAAGAAACCTCGGCCTGGCCTGTCCCTCGCGCTGTCAGCGTGACTGGGCCGGAGTGGAGCTGAGAAGAGGATCACTGGGAAGAGGGTTCCATGGGGCGTCTCCTGAATTTCTTCTGACTTTCCCTACGTTGCGGGTGGTTCTAAGGAACCAGGACACCCCTCGGAATCTGCGTTGTAATCCTATGGGCTGGAGCGTCGGTTGGGTGTGTACTTTAACCACCCCAAGTAGATACCTTTGCGCTCTTCCCCTTCACGGGTGAGGATGTTACCCGGGGCTTTGAGGGACTGTATATGTGTGTGCACAGGTGCCACGTATGGAAATCGTGGGGAGGGTCTGTCTCTGAGACGGGTGAGACGCCAGCTGTCCAGGTGCACGCGTGCTGGTCAGAAACACAGATATGCACATGTACAAGGTGTGATACTTGTATCTACAAGGTAAAAGGTGTTTATACTTAATAGATATATAATGGTATATGTATATCAAGTTTCAGAGTAAATATGGTTGGTGGATATAGCACCTACCCCCTTGCCTTTTCTCCTATTACTATTTTTTTCTTTCTGTCATAATTCTTCCCTGCCTCCTTCCTTCCTCGTGTATGTATTCTATCACAGCCTGAGAAGAAAAACAGTAAACCGAGAGAGGCACTCATTCATATCGTGTCATGATGAGACATTTGTTCTAATCTTTTCTCCAGAGACTCAGGGGTGGGTTCTCCCCTCCCTCTCATGGTCGGGACCAGGTTAGATTAGCACTACAGAGAATGTCTCAGGGAAAATCAGTGCTGGCAAAAAAGTCAGGTGTGCCTTTTAATTTAGTCCTAATAAAAAGTTTACAGTCATAAAGTGTGACAGAACTAGTTGGTGGCTGTTTTGAATCTTTAAGCCCCAAACTCCTTGGTGCTGAGGAGGGGGGCCAGGATGCTTTGTGGAGGAAAGTGGACTGAATGGTCTCATGCAGGTGTGTGTTAGTGATTGGCATGTCTGGAGTGGCTGGCCCCAAATGCCTGTCACTCCCTCTTCCTCCCGAGGTGTGTAGACTCTGAGAATTCTCCGGAAGCCTGAGAAGTCTTCAGTAGCCTGGCTCCAGCATCCACAGGCCACCTACATGTGCTGTCTGCTTCTTACCCAGGCCTCTGATCTGCCTTCTGAGATGAAAGGAGTAGAGGAGAGTGTGATGGGAGTCTTTGGAATTCAGCATTTTGAAGATGACTCCAGAGAGGTCAGCAGGGCAGCCCTGGCCTGGTCATCAGAGCAAGAGGGAGCTTTCTTGAACTCACTTCAGTAAATACCCACCTCCATTCCTTATTGAAAATATCTCAAAGTAGCTTAGTTGTTTTTTTGGGCTGTCTCCCACTGCTCCCAGCATAAATGGGGCAAGAAGCACTTCTTCAAAGTCTCCGTGGCTGCTTTCTGAAGCAGGAGTGCAGGTGTTTTTCTTCTTCTTTACCCCCATGGGTGCCCAGGCTATAGGTGGGAATGGTGAGGCAGGTTTGGTGATGGTGCAGATTGGCCCCAGAGCTCACCCTCCGCCAAGGCTGGTCTGGCCCCATCCTGGTAGGGATCTCTCCTTTTTTCCTCCCTGACCACCCAGGCTGGCTCTCTGCCTCCTTTCTTCTCTTTCTCACTCTCTCTCCCCTTCACTGGCATTTCCGCTGCTCAGCCGGGCTGCAGCCAGGTGTAACAGCATTGTTGTGTGTGTCATCACTTCCCCGAATTCCACACTGGGCTCCCTTTTCAGCCTTAAAGGAGAGAGAGAGAGAGAGAGAGAGAGAGAGAGAGAGAGAGAGAGAGAGAGAGAGAGAGAGAGAGAGAGAGAGAGAAGATGGGCGTAAAGGAAGGAGTTCTAAAGATTAGTTGAGTGGAAAGAAGAGGAGTCCTGATCTGGCCAGATACTGATTTCTGACTATTGAGGAAAGAAGCCCCAGCTCAGATAGAGACGGAGATGCCTGATGTGGGCACCCTGAGAGGGGCCGGAATCAGTCTCTCCCCCAAGATGTGCATTCACAAGGCTGTTTGGCATTTGAAGCTCCTGAAAACAAACAAGGAAATGCGGGCCAGGGAGTGCGGCCCGGTGATTACCTCCAGGTCCGCTCCGGGTCTTTGGGGAGAAGCAAGAGGCTTCGGAGGGAGGTAAAGGAGCCCAGGGAGAGCGTAGAGTACAGTCCTTGCCTCATCCCAGCTGGAAGAGGGTGAAGCGCACGCTCCGGGAATCGGTGGGGCTTGCCTTGGTTTACTTCTCAACTTTCTTGGCAGGCTGGGTAGGAACCCGCTTCCCAGCAAGGTCGGGATCCTGCCGACAGGGCATATTGTGCAGCGGCTTTGTGGACTCCAAGACCATACTCTGTCCCCGCGACATTGCTGGGACGCAGTGACCTCGGGGCGGCGCCCACCAACCAGGGGCAGGATCCGGAGCTGGCTGGAGCTCTCTGCCGCTTCTGCCCAGGCTTTTCAGGGCCCTGCAGCTGCACATGAATAGCCAGCGGTGCCTCCTGCTCACGGTCCCATGCGAGTGCCACCTGCAGACGCGGTGCCAGCTACCCCCGACTGAGCTCTGCCGATGCTCCTACATGTCCCCGCAGACTGGCTCTGCGCTTCGAGGTCGGAACAGCGGCGCGAGCGATCTATTTGGCCCTGCGGAGCCAGACGCTTTTCTCCCAAGGGCCGGGAATCCTGCTTCGGGGTCCCGGCGGCCGGGGCCTGCAGGGGAATCCGCGCTGCGGCTCCAAGGCAGGCAGTGCTTCCCTGGTGCCGCTTAGCTCGCTCTGCGCGGTCGGCTCCCTGACCCAGGTCCTGCGGTCCTCCTTTCCTAGCGGGGGCCCTGAGACACCCACGGCTTCTCACTCCTGAGCGGGGAAAGAAGAACTGAGCCTGCTGCAACCCTCTCTTTACGGGTATGGCCTGTGCAGCGCATGATGAAGGGAAACAGAGAAGCCAAGATGTGCTCACTAGTGCACCCCCACACAACTGCACAGCTCAGTAACGGCCATCTCTCTGCTTCCCCACCCCTCACACTGAGGTACTCTGCTCTCTCTGTTCAGGTGACATTCTTCCATTCAATTCTCTCTGCCTCTCTCTCAACCAGCTCTGAACCACTCCAGTTCTCTCTCACACTCAGCTTCTTCACATACTAGTGCAGACCCTGCACACTGATGCCCAGACTCTCAGCCTTTTCACACAATAAACACCCACCCGTCTCAGGGCACACAAGGACATCTTGGTCCTAGTCAGACTCCTGGAAGCCTGTTGAGTCTCTGATATTCTTGGCCTGTGGGTAGGGCGACTGGGCTGCCACCTGGGTGTTCTCTTGGTGGGGTTACTGCTTAGAATTCCTTGGAGAAGCTCAGGTACAGAACATGCTCCACACAGAACATTTAACACACCCCGGCCACTCACATGTGTTCATCTCTGCTTTGCTTGCAGCTCAGATGGACAGACTGCAGCCCAGGGGCTGGCGCACACATCCACACAGTGCTAGGTCCGAGGCCAGTGGGTAATATCTGCTTGGTTGGGATTAGCAGTCACTTACCCAAATATATGCTTAGGAGAGAGTAAGGAGTAGAGAGAGAGAAAGAAAAAGAGCTTGAGAAAGAGAAAGGAGAAGCCACTTTCCACTCTGAGGAAGAATATCAGTTGCTAATTGTCTTCTCCTGGGAGGGCCAATGCAATGCAGTATTGGGGTGTAAGTTCACCGGCACCTCTTTGTCCCAAGGTGCGTGTGCCCTATCCTCTATCAGGCAGACTTGTAGGGCAGTTGCAGGCCTTCCTCATGGTTGAGGTTAACTCAGGGAGGAAAGGCAGAAGGGGGCTGGTTCTTGGGCCAACTGAGGGCCTCTTTCTTCCAGAAACTTCTGGGGTACTCCCAGACAGGGAATTCTAGGGTGATGGGAGCTGCTGAGCAGTGTTCTCTGATATCACCAGTGACTTTCCTGGCCTGAGGCCATTTTGTTCAGCCCCAAGCAATCAGTGCTTTGTCAGTAGGCCCTGGACTTGTTTGGGACAATGATGAGTTGTTTAAAGTTGCTTTTCTCTACACCTAGACTATGTAGTTTGAGGTATTTTTACATACACTGTGCTATGTAACTGCTACCTGGATTAAGATATGGAACATTTCTGTCACCTTAGAATAGGCATCCTCAAACTGTGGCCTGTGGGCCACATGAAGTGGTGTGAATTGTATTTGTTCCCATTTTGTTTTTTACTTCAAAATAAGATATGTGCAGTGTGCATAGGAATTTGTTCATAGTTTTTTATTTTAAACTATAGTCCAGCCCTCCAACGGTCTGAGGGACAGTGAATTGGCCCCCTGTTTAAAAAGTTTGAGGATGCCTGCCTTAGAAGGTCCCTTCTTGTCTTTTTTCAGTCATACCTGTCCCCAAAGGTAACTCATGTTTAGGGCGGCGCTTGTGGCTCAGTGAGTAGGACACTGGCCCCATATACCGAGGGTGGTGGGTTCGAACCCAGCCCCGGTCAAAGTGCAACAAAAAATAGCCGGGCGTTGTGGCGGGCACCTGTAGTGCCATCTACTCAGGAGGCTGAGGCAAGAGAATTGCTTAAGCCCAAGAGCTGGAGGTTGCTGTGAGCTGTGACACCACAGCTGTGACACTCTACAGAGGACAACAAAGTGAGACTCTGTTTCTAAAAAAAAAAAGTAACTCATATTCTGATTTCTATCACCATGAGTCACCTTTGCCTGCTTTGAGCTTCATATAAATGGAACATCTTGCATGTGCTCTTTTGTGACTATTTTCTTCTGTGTAAGTTTTGTTTTGTTTTGTTTTTAAATTTATTTATTTTGAGACAGAGCCTCAAGCTGTCCCTCTGGGTAGAGTGCTGTGGCATCGCAGATCACAGCAACCTCCAACTCCTGGGCTCAAGTGAGTCTCCTGCCTCCGCCTCCCAAGTAGCTGGGACTACAGGCACCCACCACAACGCCCAGCTATTTTTTGGTTGCAGCCGTCATTGTTGTTTGGCGGGCCGGGCTGGATTCGAACCCACCAGCTCAGGTGTATGTGGCTGGCGCCTTAGCCGCTTGAGCCACAGGCGCTGAGCCATGTTTTTGTTTGTTTTGTTTTGAGTCTTACTCTATTGCCCAGGCTAGAGTGCTGTGGTGTCAGCCTAGCTCACAGAAACCTCAGACTCCTGGGCACAAGTTATCTTCCTGTCAGCTTTCTGAGTTACTGGGACTACATGTGGCTGCCATGATGGCTGGCTAATTTTTTTCTATTTTTAGTAGAGATGGGGGTCTCGCTCTTGCTCAGGCTGGTCTCAAACTCCTGAACTCAAGAGATCCGCCTGCCTTAGCCTTCCAGGTTCTAACATGTTTTTAACATTCACTGGTTTAGTTGTATATGTCAGAAATTCATTTCATTTCATTTCTTTTTTTTTTTTTTGAGACAGAGTCTCACTATGTTGCCTTGGGTAGAGTGCCATGGAATCACAGCTCACAGCAACCTCAAACTCTTGGGCTTAAGTGATTCTCTTGCCTCAGCCTCCCAAGTAGCTGGGACTACAGGCGCCTACCACTATGCCTGGCTATTATTTGGTTGTAGTCATCATTGTTGTTTGGCAGGCCCCACCTGGATTCGAACCCACCAGCTCCAGTGTATGTATCTGCTGAGCTACAGGTGCCAAGCCAGAAATTCATTTCTTTTTATTGCCGTGTAATATTCCACAATTTGCTTATCCATCCACCCATTGACGGAGATTAGTTTCCAGTTTGAGGATATCATAAATAAAGCTGACTATCGTACATGTCTTTTTATGAAACGCATTTCATAAGTCTTGAGTAAATATGGAGGAACAGGTATATACTTAATTTTAATAAATATTTTCAAATAGTTTCTGAAGTGGCAGAGCCAACTGCAGTGGTATACAGACATGCTATCACAGGGTCTTTTCCTTATAGACAGCATTCTTAAGACCACTATATAGTTGCAGTTGTTATTATTAATATTATAAGGTAAAAATAGCTATCCTTTTTTTTTTTTTTGAGATGGAGCCTCAAGCTGTCACCCTGGGTAGAGTGCAGTGGCATCACAGCTCACAGCAACCTCAAACTCCTGGGCTCAAGGGAGTCTCCTGCCTCTGCCTTCTAAGCAGCTGGGACTACAGGCGCCCCCCACAATGCCCGGCTATTTTTTGGTTGCAGCTGTCATTGCTGTTTGGCGGGCCAGGCTGGATTCAAACCCACCAGCTCAGGTGTATGTGGCTGGCGCCTTAGCCACTTGAGCCACAGGCGCCAAGCCCTAAAATAGCTATCCTTTATTAAGCACTTATTTAGTGCCAGGAGCTTTACATGCATTATCTCATTTCATTTCTATGGGAATGCTAAGGGGTTGGTACTATTCTTGTTTTACAGATGGGGAAACCGAGGCTCAGAGAAGTTGAATAACTTGCCAAAAGCCTCAGCTAATAAGTGGCAGCTTGTCTCTGGAGCCCTGAGTTTCATCTCTGCGTGTGTACCTCCATCTGTCCCTGCAAGATGAGGAAGTCCTTCCTCATATGATCAAATCTGGCCGCTCTAAGAGACCCATTTCCTCTTAGCCTCTGGTTCTTTCTACTTACCATCTTGCAGCCAGGCTTGAGATCTCTGCACACACACATATGCACAGCTCTGCATGCTTACTGTGAAGGAGAAGGAAATGGGAATCCATTTGGTGAAAACTTCAGAGCTTGCCAAGTGCTGGGCTCAGCAACCTGATGGTATCCCTCTCAGGGAACTTGCAGAAGATGGGGCCAGAGATGCATTTGCTTCTGGATGCTGTAGGGGAGAACTCAGAGCATTCTTTCCCCAGGAAGAGATGGGAGTTTTGTTCTTCTCTTAGCACACTGCCCCAAGCCCATGTTTTGCTTCAGGGATGGATATCAGCCTGGGGCAGTCCTCTGTAGAGTTTCTTCAGGGATGTTCAATTTGTCTAAAAGCAGGTATTAGCCTAGAGATGTTGTACCTTGCCCTGGAAATTGGTAAGTAGGGTGAGGATGTATGTGGTCTCAGCAGGGAGAGAGCAGGAAGTCTGGGGAACTGCACTTCTGGGCAGAGTCCTTGAGTGGGCTCTGTGGGAAACGGTCACTGTGGGTAGGAGAGCCAGCAGCTTTCTCTTTAGGACCACATGTTACCAAGTCTCCAAGTCTCCAAGCCCCTGGGCTTGACTGAGAGAAGTGTGCCACCCTGTGGGTAGACACCAAGTATGGGCTTTACACCATGTATGGGCTTTACTCAGGCCCCTTTGTAGGCTAATCGAGGCCTTGCTAGGCTCTGAGATTGTAATGGGGTTAATTGCTGACAGGCTCTTGTGGTGGTGCAAGCAGGTTTTTACTAGGGAAGCAGTAGTCAGGATTTTGGGACTTTGGGTGGGGACAGTCCAGGATCCTGACGTGCTCAGTTCCAGGCACCTTCTTGGCTCTGGCTTTTTGCTTGGAGGCAGTACTGCTGAGGAACAGGGGCTGGTAGCATGTCTGCACAGGAAGGGACTCCCTCTTGTAGGTGATGGGAACTCATGTCCAGAACGATGCAAAGTCTGCTCTAGGCCACAGAGGTAGTTAGTGCAGATGGAATGGAGGTCTTGAAGCTTGGTACTGCCATCTGTGACACCACTGGTGACAGCGTAGGAGGCACTACAGTGAAATGGATAACATGGACCCCTCTTCCAAGTTTTACTGATATCAGCCTTGAAAATTTTGGAACCTCGCCTTGCTTCAGAGTCTTAAAATTTCGTTTTTTTTTTGAATAGGTGATATATTAACATAGACCAAAATTTTAAAATACAGAAGGCTTATAGCGAAGTTTCCCTCCCACTTCTGCCCCCAGGTCGCCCTTCTCAGAGGCAGTCAGTGACCCCATTTCATGTATATTTTTCTGAAGTTCGCAGGCATACTCCCACACTCTCTTGCTTTTGGTCCATTGCAGCATCTAACTCACAGTGTTCTGCACCTTGAAAAAATTTTCATATCAATGCATTCTGATTTTAGAACATAATATTTAGGTTGTTTCTGATCCTTTACTTTTAGAAGCAACACAGTGTATACCTAATTTCATGTATATATTTATAAAAAAGTTTTCTAGAAGTGTAAGAGTTGGGTCAAAGTGTATACACACTTATAACTTCAATAGGTTATGCCAAATTATTTCCCTTATAGATTGAACCAGGGTATACTCTTACAAACAGTTGATGGCACTCCTGTTCCTCACAGCCTCACTAACACAAGTCTTTCTTTCTGTTTTTTTTTTTTTTTTTTTTTTTAAGAGACAAGGTTATTACTATGTTGCCTACTTTGGCCTCAAACTCCCGAGGAGCTGGGACTCCAGGCACATTTCAATGTGTCTGCAGGTCTTTCTTTTCAAGAAAGAAATCTTGCATGGAAACTCCTCAAAGAACTCAGAATAGACGTTCTATTTGATCCCTCAATCCCATTACTACTAGGCATCTACCCAGAAGAAAAAAAATTGTTTTGTCATAAGGACATTTGCACTTGATTGTTTATTGCACCTCGGTTTACAATCACTAAGATGTGGAAACAACCTAAATGCCCATTGACCCAGGAATGGATTAATAGACTGTGGTATACGTATACTGTGCGATACCATTCGGCTATAAAAAATGGAGACTTTACATTTTTTGTATTAACCTGGGTGGATTTGAAAAATGTTCTTCTTAGTAAAGTATCACAAGAATGGAGAAGCAAGTATCCAATGTACTCAATACTCATATGAAGCCATTTAATATATGCCCACACAAGAGAAAAACTCAATTTAATTCAAGATGGGGGGAGGAGGAAGGAGGGAGAGGAAAGAGTGGAGGAGGGAGGGGGATGAGTGTGCTTCTACTTAATGGGCACAATGTAAGGGTATATGGATCCCTTTTGGGTGTGGGACACAACTACAACAGGGACTTTTTTTTTTTTGAGACAGAGTCTCACTCTGTCGCCCTGGGTAGAGTGCTATGGCATCACAGCTCACAGCAACCTCAAACTCTTGGGCTTAAGCAATTCTCTTGCCTCAGCCTCCCAAGTAGCTGGGACTGTAGGCACCGCCATAATGCCCTGCTATTTTTTGGTTGTAGTTGTCATTATTGTTTAGCAGGCCCAGGCTGGGTTCGAATCTGCCAGCCCCGGTATATGTGGCTGGTGCCCTACCCACTGAGCTACAGGTGCTGAGCCTACAACAGGGACTCTTGCTAACAAATGAAAGCACTGTAACCTCATTGTACCCTCACATTAATCTGAAATAACGAAAAAGAAAGAAATCTTAAAGATTAGTTGAGGAAAAAAAAAAAGATATAGTTGAGGACCCCTCTGTTCCCTTCCTTTATTCCTCTCTCTCTCTACCTCCCTCTCCCTCTCTCAGTGGTCACCATGGTAAATTTGGTGCTTAATATTCCCATGCCTGTTTTTGCACTTTGTACTACAGGCATATTCATCCCTAGGCAATACTTAGTTTGTTTCATAACTTTATATACATTGTGTCCTGCTGTTGAAGAAAGACATGTGCTTGCTTTTTCATCCAAACTTATGTTTGTAAAAATCCCTGGTTGATACACAAAGACAAGCTCCATTCATTTTCCCTGTGTTGCACTGTTCTATTGTATGAACACACTGTGGTTTATTTACCCATGTTCCTATTGAGAGACGTTGGGTTATTTCCTGTTCTTTACTATTACCAGTAGTCCTGCTATGGACATTCTTATGCATGTCTGCTAGTGCTCATGTGCCACAGTTTATCAAGAAGTGGGACTACTGGATTAAAGGTCACAGGTGTTTTCAGCTTTATCAGTTACTGCTGAGCGGAGGCTCAGCATTAATACAGAGAATGATGCCTATACTTCAGGATGTCAGTATTGGTGAATGGGATAGTAGAGCGGGAGAAAACGTGGGCTGGAGTTTTGGATGGTCAGGACTTAAATCCTGGCTTTGTGATTTATTAGCTGACGACTTTGGGCCCACCCATTATCTAGGTTCTCTATGACTCAGTTCCTTCATTTGCAAAATAGTGATGGTATTTTATAGGTTGCAGAGTTCTTGAGATAATAAATGAGATAACTATGTGAAAAGTTTTTATAGAGAGTCTGCCACAAAGGAAGTACTAAAAAGTCCTAGTAGCTATTAGTAATATAATATTAATATAGCTATTAATATTATTGTTATTATGTACACATTATTATATCGTGCCTTTGATCCCCTTTTCTTTACATGTTATTGTGGCACATTTTAAACCTTTAAAATAGGAGACTATGATGAACCTTCATCTGGTTTCCTCTACAGCCCCACCCACTTCTTTACCCCCCCAAGTAGATTATTTTGAAACCAATCACAGACATCATATTTATTACTTTATTTGTAAATATTTCAGTTTATATCCCCAAAATATAGGCACTTAAAAAAACATAGCTACCATACTATCATCATACCTAAAAATCGAGGGTGATTTTTTTAACATATTGAATATTTAGCTAATGTTTACATTTCCTTAACTGTCTTAAAAAGATTTTACAGTTGGTTTGTTTAATTCAGTGGTTCTCAACCTGTGGGTCATGACCCCTTTGGGGGTCTCCTGCATATCAGATATTTACATTATGATTCATAACAGTAGCAAAATTACAGTTATGAAGTAGCAACGAAAATAATTTTATGGTTGGGGGTCACCACAACATGAGGAACTGTATTAAAGGGTCGTGGCATTAGGAAAGTTGAGAACCACTGCTATAGTAGTTTCTGTCCTTGATGAGTTTTCTTCAGTCTGGTTTGGAAGAAAACATATATGTGACCCACAATAGATCATCAAGCATTGGTTGTAATTTAACAAATTTTCTGTGTTTACTATCTGCCAGAAGCCCGGCTCTGAAGGTAAGTCGAACCTGGACTCTCTCTCAACAGGCCATTTGGCTGTCTCAGCATCTCCATGTTCTAGATGCTGTCCCTGTACACCCCTCCTTTGGCTGTGTGGGCCTTCAGGCTGCCCTACTGGGCCTGGTGAGGGTGACTTGTCCATCAGCACCTTCTCAGCTGCTTGTAGTGCATGGCTTAAGTCCACTCAAGGGTCACTTCCTAGTGGAGGTCTTCACTGGCCCAATCCTGTACATTAGCAGGTTCCATGGCACCTTATCTGTGCTTCCTTTTATCTCAGCAATTACACTGGACTGTCATTTATTTGTTAATTTGTTTATCTTCTTCCCCTAGACTGTAAATTCCCGGAGGGCAGGGACTTTATTCTTACTCATTTTTATAGTCTCAATGCCTGGTGTATATAGCATGTAGAAGATATTAGTTGAATGCATGTCCAGGATTTCCATCGTTAGAGCTGCTATCTTTTGGGTGAAGATTTAGTCTGGTAGGGGATTAGACATGCACTTGTTTATAGTCATTGACACTGTAGTGTGAATCAGCCCTGGTTTAATAGTAGTTCTGTGAGAAATGGAATGTGGGAGCCAGAGGGAATCCAGGGCAAATGTCAGGGGTCTTCGAGCAGGTGTTCATGGGCAGTGAAGTATCAACGTGAAGAGGAGCAGAGAATTCAGGATGGAAGAGGACTCTGGGAGGCTAAGGCAAAGGCCGTGGGCAGTCTCACCAGGTTCTTGGGTGAAGGAAGGAAGGCACAGCTTCGTGGTGTGCCAGGCCTGACACCTGCCTAGGGTTTAGGATATTCTCCCCAGGCCGGAACCCTAGCGTGGGGGCTTCCTCACTTTTGTGCAGGGCAACTTCCCAGCGGGGCAGGGAGGTATTATCTTTCCCGCAGGCGGAGGCGCAAGAAGCCTGCGGGAATCCTAGCCCCATACGCGGGTGGGGGCTTCCGCAGCGCTGGCCGGGCGTCCCCAGGGCGGCTGCGGAGGGCTGGGGTCCACATGCCGGTCACCTCGCGGTGCTCCCGCGTACTTGATGCCCCACGAGCGAGCGCCACGCAGCAAGACCAGCAAGCGCTCACCGCCACCGCTCCGCTGAGCCCTACTGCAGACACTTGTACCACGAAGAAATAAACTGTCCGGGGGCTGCGGACCGACTGCAACTCTACTGTGGCCGCTTCCAAAGGCAAGTAACAATAGCTCTAAGGTCAAAAGAAGGCGTAGCTAAAGCACTCTTCAGGCAGGGGCAACTCTGGGGCCGAGGTGAAGTGTGGGGTGGCTGGCACGTTCATTAAGATCAGGCAGCACCACCCTAGCTTTAATTTTCTATGAGAAATGGGTGCCCACGAGTCCTGGGACTGGGTGAAGGCTTCTGGGACATTGTCTGTATGCCAACAGATGGTCTTTTCTTAATCTGAAGAGCATATGAATAATACAATCACGCATTGGTTGCACACACACACTGCGGACTTGTGTGGCCAGACCTGCACACGAAGATACCCACACGGTTGTGCACGCAAACAGGTGCCTGCTGTGCACGCGCACCCCTCTTCTCCACCCACCTTTCTCTCCATGTTGAATCTTAGGAAAACTCCTCATAGAACTCCTTTTGTATGTGGCAACTGCGGTTACCAAATGCTTACTGATATTTCTCTACTTTTCAGATCTGAGAGGGGATTTGTTACCATCCCACCAGATTTTCTTTGCTCCTGGGGCTTTGGAGCAGGATGTTTGCAGACTTTAAACTATGCTAGCCTTCTAGATGGAGGAAGCTCCTACCATGTATGTGGGCTTAGGTGAGATTGACTGTCTCCCCAGGACTGCCTATAGACGTTCCCCCCAGGTTGGTGGAACTTGGCATTCATTCATCGAAGGGAACAAATCCAGGGCACCTCCTCTGTACTGATCCTGTGCTAGGTCTGGGGATTTGCAGAAGAGGAAGGGCTACTTCTCGCCCTTGGGTGAAGTGAAGTTTAGTGGGGAATTGGATGGGTAAAGAGACCAAACCATTGTACTTTGATAAAGACTCTGATAGGGGAAGGTTGAGGCAGTGGAAACATGGAGGAAGTCCTCCTGGGGGAGGGATGAGTAAGATCCAAGGAAGGTGTGAGGAAGGCATTCCAGCAAGAGGAAGCATGTGTGCAGAGAGCTGAGGGAAGCAGTGGTGCTTTCAGGGAGAGCACCGGTGGCTGAGGTGAAGCAAAGACTCCGGGTGAGAGAAGATGGGCCTGCACTAAGGAAGAAGTAGGCTGGTGGAGAGAGGGCTACTCCTCAAGAGACATTTAGGAGGCGGGTGGGACCTATGAGGCTTGATGCCTGGTTAGGTGTGAGAGTGAGGAAGGAGGCTGAACAACTCTGGGGTTTCTGACTTGGTCAACTGGGCATCCAATGTGGCCATTCCCCGTGCTTGGCTGTGGGCACAGGTGTTTTGGGCAAGGTAATGATCTCTAGGGGGAACACATACTTTTGAGGTGCCTGAGGGACATCCAGGTGGAGATGTCTGGAGGGCAGTTGGACATGTGGGTCTGAACTCAGGAGAGAGGTTTGAGAGTTATTAACTTATAGCTGGGACAAGATGAAGTCACTCGGAAGGGTATGGAGAGAGGGAAGAGGAGAACATTTGAGAAAAGATGAGTGAAATTGAGGGAGTCTATAAAGTAACTGACCAGGAGAAGCCAAGGAAGTGGAGGCCGTGAGTGTGTGGTATCATGGAAGCCTTGGGAAGGTAGTGGGCAGGCCCTACTCAAAACCTCCTAGGACCCACCATCTCTGCCTTCCCAGGCCAGGGGTGCATGTGGTGATTGGTGTGGTACTTGAGTGGTAACAAAGTCTCCTGGACAGTGAAAACGCAGGTGCTGCAGTAGATGAGTTGCCAGGCAAAGGTGACGGTTTTCTTCTGTGCTCTAAATACTCATAGGCACAATTTATACAGCTCTTACTGGGTGTGAGTTACTTTATTTATATCATCTCATTCAATCTTCAAACAACTCTTTTCAGATAGATATTATTTCCCTCACTTTGCCAATGAGGAAATTGTGGCTCAGAGAGGTTAAGCATCTTGCCTAAGATCTCATAGCTAGATAGCTAGTTAGAGCTGGAACTGGGGGATGGAGTTGGTCAGTCTTCTTGCCTTACGTACCTACATACCACAAGGGTTCTTTTTGTTTTGTTTTGTTTTCTTTTTTGACTGGCCTATGCTTTTTTTTCTTCAGTATACATTCAGTGGTGGCTGCTTCCTGAATTAGCATCTGGGCCTGGCCTGCTTGCCCACACCCTCCAGGCCTCCAGGCCATGGGGACTTCAGAGAAGGCCTGTATCCCAGATTAGCTGCAAAGACAACACGGTCCTGAAGAAGAAAGAGGAGGCCCAGGCACAGCCAAGGCCTGTGATGGGAAGGGTTTCCCGAGAATCAGTGGGGAACTTCCTCCTGGGAAAGCCACAAGAGGGGCAGTTCCTCTCCTGGGTCAGGCGTCAGGGAGTCAGGGCCCCAGCTGTTCCTGCCTGGCCGCCTGCAGCCCCAAGCGCCCACCGGAGACAGGAGGCCCTGCCTGCTCATGCCCCATTGTCCCAGCACCACAGTGCTGCTTCCCATGCGCCTCCTGTTTACACAGGAAGCCCTGCTCTGGGATGCCACCTCCCTCTTCTGATGGCTGGCTCTAAGCTTGAATTCCTCTCAGGCAGCTTCAGTGAGTGAGGACTACAGTAAGTTATCACTGCTCACTGACTTTGAAAATTGGTATAGCAGGGTAAGAGCCTAGCAATGTGGTGAAATGGTGAAAGCTTGCCTTGGATTTGAATTTGGGTACTCATTAGCTGTGGGACCTGCCTTGGGTATTCATACCAACAGTGTGAATGCAGATTCCACCTCTGTAAGGTGGGGAGTATCATGCCTCCCTATCTCTCACAGATTTTATTTAAGAATAAACAAATATGGAAGAAAAGTACCTGGAACATACTGAGTGCTCAATAAATGAAAGATGTCACAGTTGTTGTTATTACATGTCATTTACCTCCCAGGTTTAAGTGCACCAAATTTCAGCTGTGCTCCAAATGCAGATGATAATTTTAAACTATAACCTCTACGTTTGGTGACACTTTTCCGATGGAGAAGTGGGGTTTAAACCCCTTTCCTTGAATCTGAGTGGCCTTGTAACTACCTTGACCAATGTAGTACAGCAGAAATGACACCGTGGTACAGCAGAAATGGCACTTGTGACTTCCCAGGCTTTGCTGTGGTTGCTAGAACACTTAAACCTGGAGCCCTGAGCCACCATGAAGGAATCTGACCACTCCAGAGTCTGGCAGGCAATGAGGATTGTTCTTGAAGCACACGAAGGGGTATGAGTAGTTTTTCCAGTTCAACAAAAATTTATTAAGCGGAGTTTCAAAATGGTGGGCTGAACTCAAAATGTAACTTCCTCCCTTACCAGCAAAAGATGGCAGAAATTAAAAAGATAAAATAATAAGTATAGAATGACACTTAAATTATTAAGGAATATGAAATGGTGAAACAGTCCTTAAATAAAGAATTAAATGGATGTGACGGCCATAAGCTGAAGTCCTTCTGAGTTGCATGCCAAAAACACATGCAGGATTGCCTTAGAAGAGGTACACAGTCAAGAATCACCCAGCAATAAAGATTGGTCAAGTTTTTATGTGCTAAGCCTTTGTCACTATTAACGGTGTATTTTTCCAGTCTAGAGTTACTCATGTGTTTGCATTTTCTTTGCTCACTCATTCCTTCCTTCTGAGTTCAAGTTCCTTTTTCCTGCAATACATGCTTCCATAGTGCTTTCACCAAAGGTAGTGAAGTGAGTAGTCTTTGATTAATTCTGTTATTTAATTCTTCCTCTTAAATGGTAATATAGAACACTGAAATTGACAGTTATTTTTCCTCAGCATGTGGAAGGTTCTTGGAATAGTCCATTATTTTCCGGCATCTGTGGCAGCCATTGAGAAGTCTATGGTAAATTTAGTCATTCTTTTGTAAGTGATGTATCTCCTGTCTCTAGTTGATTTTAAAATTTTGTTCTGTAATCTCACTATGATGTGTCTAGGCATGGAATTATTCATATTTTAGTCTGTTTAGGGATTGGGGTGATTCTTCCTTATGGGGATTTATGTTTTTCATTATTGATGAAAATTCTTGATGGTTATAGCTTTTAATATTACCTCTTTCTATTTCTTTTTGCTCTTTTTTTTTTTTTCAAGACGGAGTCTCAAGCTGTCACCCTGGGTAGAGTGCTGTGGCTTCACAGCTCACAGCAACCTCAAACTCTTGGGCTTAAGTGATTCTATTGCCTCAGTTTCCCAAGTAGCTGGGATTACAGGCGCCCACCACAACACCTGGCTGTTTTTGGTTGTAGTTATCATTGTTGTTTGGCAGGCCTGGGCTGGATTCGAACCTGCTAGCTCCGGTGTATGTGGCTGGTGCCCTAGCCACTGAGCTACAGGCGTTGAGCCTTTTTTGCTCTTTGTTTGTTAACTTGTTGACTCTTTGTATTCCCGTCTTCTTTTCTTTTAATTTTCTTTCATACTTCTCACTGCTTTACCTTTCTGTGCAGCCTTATGGGTGATTTCTTCATAGATATTTTCTTTTCTTTTTTTTTTTTTTTAGTTTTTGGCCAGGGCTGGGTTTGAACCCGCCACCTCTGGCATATGGGGCCTGTGCCCTACCCCTTTGAGCCACAGGCACCGCTCCATAGATATTTTCTAATTCACTAGTTCTTTTTTTTAAGCTCCGTTGAATCTACAATTTATACAGCCACTAAAGTTTTTTTTGGTGTGTGTTCATAAGCAAAGATGGGATTTATTTATTTTATTTTTTATTTCCAATTAAAATAAGAGTACATATGTTTGGGTTAAATTGTTTGCATTTGTTATGTAGAATTCAAATTGCAGTTGAGTCCTTCACCTAGGAGGTGGGCCATATACTCCTACATCGTACCCATTGGGTGGACGCTTACCTAGTTCCCTCCTCCCTACTTGAATTTAATTGTGTTTTTCTCTCATGTGAGCCTATAGTTGCTTATCTACTAGTTTCAAATTAGTGTTGAGTACAGTAGGGTGATTACATTTCCATTTTTGAGATACTTTACTAAGAACATCCAGGTAATACAAAAGATGTAAAGTCTCCATCCTTTTTATGGCTGAATAATATGTTATGCCATATGTATATGAATATACACACATACATATATATATCATAGTTTATTAATCTACCCATGGGTTGATGGGCACTTGGGTTATTTCCACATCTTTGCAATTGTCAGTTGAGCTGCTATACACATTCAAGTACAATGTCCTTGTGATAAAATGATCAGCCATTAAAGTTTTAATTGTAATGGCTATATTTTTCATTTCTAGAAGTGGTATTTCATTATGGTTTCTATTTTTTCTCTCTCATTATTATTATTATTATTGTTTTAGACAGTCTTACTATGTTGCATGGGGTTGAGTGCTGTGGTGTCATCATGGCTTACAACAACCTCAAACACTTAGGCTCAAGTGATCTTCCTAGCTCAGCCTCCCAAGCAGTGGGACTATAGGCAACCACCACAATGCCTGGGTCATTTTTCTCTTTTTAGAAAATAGTTGGCCTTGAACTCCTGAGCTCAGTCAATCCACCTTCCTTGGCCTCCCAGAATGCTAGGATTACTGGTGTGAGCCACCACACCCAGCCTCTCTTTTATTATTTTTAAGCATATGTATTTTATAGACTTTCACAATTATCAGAAGCTCTTGCAATGTCATTTCTCTTATTTATTGCATCTGCAAACTCTTATGTCACATTTTACTTTGTATAGTTTACCTTTTTTTTTTTCTTTTGAGACAGAGTCTCTCTTTGTCACCTTGGTAGAGTGCCATGGCATCACAGCATAGCAACCTCAGGCTCCTGGGCTCAAGAGATTCCCTTGTCTCAGGCTCCCAGTAGCTGGGACTACAGGTGCCTGCCACAAGCCTGGCTATTTTTAGAGATGGGGGTCTCACTCTTGCTCAGGCTGGTCTCTAATTCTTGAGCTCAGGCAATCCACTCACCTCAGCCTCCCAGAGTGCTAGGAATACAGGAGTGAGCCACTACCCCTGGTCTGGTGTTTTCTCTCCTTGTGAGAATCCTGTGATACTTGAGTTGTAGGAGCTCATAGAGAGATTTTATTTGGTTTTGCCAGGTGCCTTGGAGGTTTAACAAGCCTGGAATCTATTTTTGGTTTATTTTATTTTTGTCATTGTCATTTATTATTTTTCAATTATTTATTTCAATTATTATTATTTTTCAAATTATTTATTTGTTGTTGTTGAGACAGAGTCCAACCCTATGCTCTGAGCAGAGTGCAATGGCTCACTGCAACCTCAGATTTGGGCTGTGGGCATCCCGCTGCCTCAGTCTCCAGAAGCCACTGGGATTGTTGCGTCGCCCGACTGGGTTTTTCATTTTTTTTATGAGTCGGGATCTCACTCTTGCTCAGACAAATCTTGAACTCCTGAGTCTAAGCAATTCTCCCTCTTCAGCCTCTGATGGTGCTGGGATTACAGGCATGAGCTACTGTGTTTGGCTTATTATCATTTTTTTAGAGCACAGTGGTGCAATTATAGCTCACCACGGCCTTAGACTTTTGGGATCCAGAAATCCCCCTGCTTCGGACTCTCAAGTAGTTGGAATGACAGGCACATGCCATCATGATTGGCTAAGTTTTAAAATTTTTTTGAGAGATGGGGTCTTCCTATGTTGTCCAGGCTGACCTTGAACTCCTGGCCTCAAATGATTCTCTCACCTTGGCCTTTCGAAGTGCTGGAATCATAGGTGAGAGCTGCTACAACCATCTATTTAAAAATTTTTTTTCAATTAAAAAGTTTAAATTATTTATTATTGTTATTTTTGAGATAGAGTCTCATTCTTTTGCCCCAGAGTAGAGTGCCATGGCATCAGCCTAGCTCACAGCAACTTTAAACTGCCAGGTTCAAGCAATCCTCCTGCCTCAGCCTCCCTAGTAGCTGACACTAAAGGTGCCCTCCACAACACCAGGCTAATTTTTCTATTTTTATTTATTTATTTATTTTTATTTCAAATTAATATGAGGATAAACATTTTTGGGTTACATTGTTCTCACTTTCAAGGCAAAGTTCAAGTTGTAGTTGATCCTCTCACCAGGGGGTGTGCTGAATACCCTGCTGTTGTGCACATTAGGTGAGATCCTACCTATTGCCCTCCCTCCACCTGCCAGTCGCCCTTCCCCTTCCCTCTGCCCTTCCCCTTACTAGACTATACTTGTGATTTATTGTTAATGTGGGTGTGTAATTGTTTACATGTTAGTATTGAGTATGTTTGATGTATTTTCTTCCATTCTTGAGATACTTTACTAAGAAGAATGTGTTTCAACTCCATCCAGGTAAACATAAAAGATGTAAAGTCTCAAAAAAAAGAAAAAAAGATGTAAAGTCTCCATCTTTTCTTATGGCTGAATAGTACTCCATAGTATACATATGCCACAGTTTGTTAATCCATTCATGAGTTGATGGCCATTTGAGTTGCTCCCATGGCTTGGCAATTGTGAATTAAGCTGCAATAAACATTCTTTCTGGTGCAAATGTCTTTGTGGTAAAATGATTTTTGCTCTTCTGGGTACCCACATCACAAAGTCCCAAATCTGCAGATGCTGGCATGGATGTGGAGAGAAGGGACCACTTCTACACTGCTAGTGGGATCACAAACTAATACAACCTTTATACAAAGAAGTATGGAGAATTCTCAAAGAACTAAAAGTTGACCTTCCATTTGATCAGAAAGTTCCATTAATTTTTCTATTTTTAGTAGAGACAGGGTCTCACTCTTGCTCAGGCTGATCTTGAATTCCCGAGTTCAAGTGATCCTCCTGCCTCAGCCTCCCAAAGTGCTAGGATTACAGGTGTGAGCCACCCTGCCCGGCCTATTTGTTAATATTTTGACTAGAGATTACTATACAATCTGGGTGGAATAAGTCCAACTTCAAACCATCTTCTGGTGCAAGCTTAGTATTTTGATTTCTCATGGGAGACCAAGAAGAGACAAGCTCTATTGTTAGATCTCTAGGCTGGCAGAGACGTTTTTCTAGCCCATTTTTCACCAAAAGGGCAATTCTTCAAAAGTCCTGACTTTATATAGGATTCTCCTACTTAACTTGAGCAATCCCAACACTCTGTCTCTTTTCCCTGTGAGAAGGATGAAACCTAAACTTCTCATCTTTTATTTTTCTTTATTTTTATTTTTTTAAACTTTATTCAAAGTAATATGAGGGTACAATGTTTAGGTTACATTGTTCTCACTTCCAGGGCACCCTCTGAATTTTTAGAAACATCACATTAATGTTTTAGTATCTCTTCAAGATAAAAATTCCTTTGAAGCCCCAATATCATTATCACAAATTAATGTCTTTACTAGTGTTAAATATTCAGTGTTCAAATCTCCTTGATTTTTTAAAAAAAATTGTCCTGGATTATTTATTTTTATTTACTATTATTATTTTTTATTAAATCATAACTTTGTACATTGATGCATTTATGGGGTTCAGTGTACTGCTTTGATATACAATGTGAAATGGTTACATTGAACTAAGTAACATATCCCTCACAATTATATTGACATCTTAGTAGTTTTGAAATCAAAACTTCTCATCTTTAGGGGCTATTTGCCAGATTTTTCAGCCGCCTGCCCCAATCTAGCCTGTGGCTTTCAGTTCTTCCTATTTCTGGTATCTGAGGATTTCTCTTTCTTGATAATATTTTATTAGTTGTTTTTTAATCTAGAATTTCTGTGAATTTGTAATAGAGATTTAAAAAAAACAGCTTTGGGTCACAATGAACCCTTCTAAGCCCTTTGCATATGTTCTCTCGTATCATTTTCACAAGAACCCACAATGCAAAAATCATTTATCAACTTCCTTCATTAAGATACTGAGGCTTGGCAAATTTAAGTCTTGTCCCAGATCAGATAGGGAGGAAATGGACTTGTCCATATTTGAACCCAGGTTGCTCTGATTTCACTTAATTTAGCATTTAGGAAGTTATTGGTAATAACATTCCCCCGTCTTTTCTTTATGAATACCTTAAAACTTAATGCCTACACCAATCACCCGGCTTCTAATAATCATTTGGCCATAATCTTCTTTGTTACTATCTATCCACATGCCCATCCTTCTATTCACTTATTTATTTATTTATTTATTTTTTTGAGACAGAGTCTCACCTATCACACTTATTAGAATGCTGTGGCATCATACCTCCCAACCACCTCAAACTCTTGGGCTCAAATGATTCTCTTGCCTAAGCCTTCCAAGTAGCTGGGACTACAGGTGCCCACCATAATGCTCAGCTATTTTTAGAGAAAGGGTTATGCTGTGGCTCTCAAGAGTGCTAGGATTACAGGCGTGAGCCACAGTGCCTGGCCTACTTATCTTGTTTTTTTGATGTATTTCAATATAAGTTGCAGACATTAGTATACCTCACTTCTAAACAGCTCAGTATGCATATAATTAGAGTTAGATATTTATTTATGATTCTTTTTCTCTTCAGATACATTAAGCAATCCCAAGTACAATTCCATCAGTTTTGACTAATTCATATACCTAAATAAGGTAAATCCCTGTTAAGGTACAGAAAATTACCCTCCTTACAGTCAGTTTCCTCCCTTCCCAGGTAATCCCTGGTCCTGCTCAGAGGCAACCACTCTTTTGATATTTTCCTCCATAGATGAATTTTGCCTGTTCTAGAAATTTATGTAAATGAACCATTACCAGGTATACTCTGTTGGGTAATGTTTCTTTCAGCATAATGATTTTGAGATTAAATCATGTCGTGTGTATCAGTAGTTTTATTTTATTGCAGAGCAGTACTTGGTCGTTTGGCTACAATGCAGTTAGTTTATCCATTCTCCTGTTGTTAAGACACCTGAGTTGTATTCAGCTTTTGCCTACGTGTTATTCTAAAGCTACTATGAATGTTTGTATAAATAACATTATCTTAGTAGTTTCTGTGACGTTGGGGTGGGAGAGGAGAGTAGTGTAGCAGCAGACTGTAGTTAGTTGAGGGAGGTGAG
This sequence comes from Nycticebus coucang, assembly GCF_027406575.1. Classification (NCBI taxonomy): domain Eukaryota; kingdom Metazoa; phylum Chordata; class Mammalia; order Primates; family Lorisidae; genus Nycticebus; species Nycticebus coucang. Next base: position 105,920,392 of record NC_069787.1, read on the forward strand.
GAAGAGTAGACAGTGAACACGAATAATCTTAAGATGACTAGATGAAAAGTGGAGAGAGAAAGAGTAGTAGCTAGAGGAGAGTTCAGGGAGGATACATAAAAACCTCCATAGTCACACCTTCTTACATTGACCTCATTTTCATAGACTCCAAAAGACAAAACAAAAAAACAAAAACAAAAACAAAACACAAAAAGCTCTTTGCTTATTGATTAACATCACACACATATTTTTTTTTAAATCAACTTTGCTGAGATACAATTTTTATACAATAGAATGTGCCCATTTTAAGTGTACATTTTAGTAAGGTTTGACATGTGTAGACACTCATATAATGAGCTCCTTATTAAGATGTAGAATATTCCTCTGACCCCCAAAAGTTCTTTTTGCAACTTTCTAGGCAACCCCTCACTATACCCAGCACCACAAAACAGCTGATTTGTTTTTAGAGTTTCACGTAAGTGGAATTATACTGTATACTGTCTTTTATATCCGGCTTCTTTTGCTCAGCATGGCATTTTGTAGATTCATCCATGTCATTGAGTGAGTGCATCTGTAGTTCATTCATTCCTAATCTTTTTTTTTTTTTCCTTTTGAGACAGAGTCTTACTTTGTCACCCTCAGTAGAGTGCTGTGGCATTACAGCTCACAGCAACCTCAAACTCTTGGGCTCGAGTGATCCTCTCTCCTCAGCCTCCAAAGTAGCTGGAACTACAGGCGCCAGCCACAATGCCTGGCTACTTTTGGGACTGGTCTCCTGAGCTCAGGCAATCTGCCTGCCTTGGCCTACCAGAGTGCTAGGAGTAGGCCAGATGTTAGTCGCCGTACCCAGCCCCATTCCTAATCTTGAGAACCAAACTCGGACAGAAGCAAATCCATGGGTTGGCTCCTGCTCCTGACTTGTACATGTTTGTAAGCTGATGATCTCTGACCCAGCAGGTGGTGTGCCATCACACATTTATCTCTTAATTTACTGAATGGTTAGTGCAGGTACATGGCTCAAAATTTTAAAAGTGCACAAATCAGGTGACACCTGTGGCTCAGTGGGTAGGGCGCCAGCCCCATATACCGAGGGTGGCGGGTTCAAACTCGGCCCTGGGCCAAATTGCAACAAAAAAATAGCCAGGCATTGTGGTGGGCGCCTGTGGTCCCAGCTACTTGGGAGGCTGAGGCAAGAGAATCGCCTAAGTTCAGGAGATGGAGGCTGCTGTGAGCTGTGTGACACCATGGCACTCTACTGAGGGCGACAAAGTGAGACTCTGTACAACAAACAAACAAAAAATATGTATAAAGTGCACAAATCTTTCCCACTGCATTTCCTACTCATAAGCTTCCAATACTGCCAAGTTCTTGTGTACCTTTTGTGCAGTTAGAATCAGTTGTGAATATGGTATTGTCCTTTAGAAAACAAACATAATTTTGCAAATGTGTAATTGTAATACTCAAAGTGGAATTGTTGGATTAAAGGATTCCTGCATGTGATTTTGACAGACACTGACAAATTCCTCTCCATAAAGGTAATGTAGGCTGGGTGTGGTGGCTCATCCCTGTAATCCCAAAACGTGGAAGGCCAAAGGCAGGAAGATTTCTTGAGGCCAGGAGTTTGAGAACAGCCTGGATAACATAGTGAGACCCTGTCTCTAAAAAAAAAAGATTGTCCGAGCACACTTGTAATGTGTGTGATGCACACTTGTGATCCCAGCTACTTGGGAGGCTGAGGCAGGAGGATTGCTTGAACCCAGGAGTTTGAGGACAAAGTGAGCTATGATGATGCCTTTGGACTACAACATAGGCAACAGAGTGATTCCCTGTCCCCAAAAAGAAAAGAAAAAGGTGGTCAGATGCCCCCAACTTTGAATACATTTTAGAAAAGTGTTCAAATGTAGAGAAAAGTGGAGAAAATAGAATAATGAATACTTACATAACGTAGATTTTTTTCAAAAAAATTAAAATCCTAGATTTTTTTTGTGTCATAAATTTATTTACAAACATATCTAGCATTTGATCCATTTTTCAGAGATTGCACCTCTTAAAACACTCTAATCTATTCAATGGGTGAACTAAAACATCCTATTTTTTGAGTTGGTGTATTACTATAAAGAAAGGATCCAAAGTATGATACAAAGTCATCATTATTAGTGATTGTCACTTGTTTTTCACTGAAAATGGCAAATTCTTTCCTGGGCCCTCCCCACAGTGGCTCAGTGGGCCACAGAGGCTATGGTCTCCGGTGTTCTGTCCCCTGTCGGATGCTCTGGTGCAGAGATGGAATGCTCTGGTGCAGCAGCAGCGGGACCACACCAGGTCCCTTCCTCATGGCCTTACTCACCTGTAGTATAGACTTTTGATGGTGATGAAAGTTGGTTAAAGAGGATAGAGACTTTTTTTTTTTTTTGAGACAGAGTCTCAAGCTGTCACCCTGGGTAGAGAACCACGGCATCATAACTCACAGCAACCTCCAACTCTTGGGTTGAAGTCATCCTCTTGCCTCAGTTTTTCTATTTTATTTTATTTTATTTTTTTGAGACAGAGCCTTAAGCTGTCGCCCTGGGTAGAGTGTAGTGGCATCACAGCTCACAGCAACCTCCAATTCCTGAGCTCAAGCAAGTCTCCTGCCTCCGCCTCCCAAGTAGCTGGGACTACAGGCGCCTGCCACAACACCCGGCTAATTATTTTTTGGTTGCAGCCATCATTGTTGTTTGGTGGGCCCGGGCTGGATTCGAACACGCCAGCTCAGAGCCAGTTTTTCTACTTTTAGTAGAGATAGGGGTCTTGTTTTTTGCTGAGGCTAGTCTCAATCTCCTGAGCTCAAGTAATCCACCTGCCGTAGCCTCCTAGAGTGCTAGGATTACAGGCGTGAGCCACCATGCTCAGAGATAGAGACATTTTTTTAAGTCTGCAGGAAAAAGGAAACCTGTAAGAGTGTCACTTTGTACACGCAGGGGATTTCAGCTTCACATGGTGAAATTTACTGAACCTGCTCTTTTTTTTTTAATTTTTTTTTTTTAGAGACGGAGTCTTATTTTTGTTGCCCTCCGCAGAGTGCCATAGTGTCACAGCTCACAGCAACCTGTAGTTCTTGGGCTGAGGTGATTCTCTTGCCTCAGCCTCCCGAGTAGCTGGGACTACAGGCGCGCACCACAACACCTGGCTATGTTTTTATTGTAGTTTGGCTGGGGCTGTTTTTGAACCCACCACCCTCGGTATATGAGGCCAGCGCCCTATTCACTGAACCCCAGGTGCCGCCTGAAACTGCTCTTAGTCCCACAGTCTCTAGGGGCTGCTGCTTCTGTTTGCATAGATCTCTGACCACCCAGGTGGGGTTGTTCAGGATGTTTCTGTACACAGTCACTTGTTAGGTTGTGACCTCAGCTGGAGAAGGCAAGGACTGTAGTCTAGGAGGTGGGTTTGAGGGGGAACTTGGTCCACGTGTGCCCCAGAGCTCGAAGGTGTGACTGGATTGGTATGGGCATGAGGACTTTGTGAGAGTGTGTGTATGTGAACAGTCCATCTCCACACTGTGCCTGGTGTGGGCCTTGAAATGTGCCAACCTTATGCTCTTGCTCCAGCGGCTTGAGGAGACAGCAGACTCCTTACCATGGCCTATAAAGCCCAGAGTGATCTGGCTCTGTAGCCTCTTCTGAGGAGTTTTCACCTGGTCCAGTCAGGCTGGTATTTCAGCTCCTGCCATTCCCCTTCCTAACTCATGCCCTTCTCTGCCTCATGTCCACCCAGAGCTCAGCTCCCTGGCCTCTCTCAGGTATCATCGACTTACCCTTCAGCTTAAGGGACACTTTCCCGGGAAGGCTTCTGTAGCCCCACATAGGGCAGAGTCTCTGGACAGGATTCTCTGGTGTCTGGCGCTGTTGGTTCTCATATATTTCACCCTAATGTTTGTTTCTCCTCTCACCCCATGAGTGTCATGCAGGCAATGAGGATATGTGTTTTGAGCACTCTATGTTTTTTGTGTTCTAACAGAACTTGGTAGGTGCTTAGTAAATGTTTGTGAACACTTGAGGCATTCCATAGCACAGACATGTTGTTTGTAGTCAGAACTGGGAGTAACTTCTGTTTCTGCCTCTCGGCAAGTTACCTAACCTCTCTGAGCTGCAGCTCCTCCATCTGAAAATTGGGTATAACAAGGGTGCCTCCTGGAGCTGTTGGGAGCATTTGGAAAATGCTGGGTAAATAGCAGGTGGGTGAGCCCTGGTGACTATCATGATATCATCTTTGATGTGGAGCCAGTGAACACATTTACTCATGGGCAGCTTGTGTTCCTGGTGACCGGTGACAGCTGGCCTCACTGTCTGGGGTCAGGCTGGGCCACAAGTAGGGGCTCAGTGTCTCCCTTACCCAGGAATTAGGGTGACACTAGAGCTGGATTCATAAGAGGTCATTGTGTTACTTGGCAGCCGCCACCAAGACCTTGGCGGGAAGACAGCCCTGGAGCACCTCCAGTCACTGTGCTGGAGGGAAGCAGCAGGGAGCCAGAGGATCAGGGGAGGGTGGGAAGCCAGGTGGTCCCAGGAAGCTGCAGGCCTGGCTGGCAGGCAGGCGGAAAGGGAGCTGATGAAAATGTCAGGGCTCTGGAGGTGTAGGGTTTCTGCCGCCCCAGCTGCTCTAAGCTGCCTTTGCTGTTTTCCAGGGGGACCCAATTACTACTCTCTTGTGAAGCCAGGGCCACCGGAGATCCCAGAGATCCTGAGGAGATAGGAGGCAGCTCCCCACAGGGCAGTGGGAGTCTTTAAAGCTCCTCCAGCCATACACCTGTTCCTGATCATGTGAGATTTGGGGCCTGGTTTGGGGAAAATGTTAGGACTTCCGAAAATGGTCCCTCAGGTCTTCATGAACCTCATCCTTTCCAAGTGTTGTCACATGTGCCAACTCATTTGATCTTCATAGCTTGGGAGCTGCCTGGACAGGGTTTGTTTGCCTCTGTGCACAGGCAGTGACCCTCCACTACAGATTGAGGGGAAGCTAGTTGGCTAAAGTCACCAATGAATAAGTGATCCAGGATTTCTGTCTCCATGGAGCCTCTTCTGTTGCCATTCAATCAGTCAAAATACGGCAAGGCTCTCCAGCTAGCCATAGGCCCCATGCCCTATTGTGTCCCACCAAGCTTTTATCCCTCATTTAGGTTACCTGCCTGGCCTTTGAAGGTATCTGAGTAGCAGTCTTTGTCCAGCATGCTGCATGTGCCCAGCTTTGTCCTGAGCACTGTGGAGAGTACAGGGAAAGGTGAAGTGCTTTTTGCTCTCATGGAGTGGATGGCTGGACATGCCCTCTGAGACAGCAGCCTACAATTTTGGGTATACGATCAAGAGGCCGGGTGATGCCGGGCCTGAGGGTGCTGAGCTGGGCTCTGAGCTGGGCCTCTGCAGGGGATTTGGTTAGGCTGAGAGCAGGGAGGGCATGCTAGTAGGGGTCTACAATAGCAAGTATGGGGAGGAAAGAAGTATGGGGATGGAGAGAAGGCCTTTCTGCATAGAGGGAATTTTGGAGGTTACATAGCTTTGAATCCATTCATACTCCAATGTTTACTGAGAAGCTGTTTGTGTCAGACACCAGCTTGGCACTCCATACACATTATCTACTTTCACCCTCATTATTGCCACGGAGAGAGACATTATTCCCATTTTCCAGATGTGCAAGTATCCTACACAGGTGAAGTATATTGAAGTTAAATGACTTACTCAAGCTCACTATGACTCCGAAACCTGTGCTTTTCCCACACAGAAGGCTTCTGGGGCAGATGAGTTCTGGGTACACACGGGGCAGATGAGAGGATAAGCCTTAGGAGGCACTGGAGGTGGTTGGAACCGCACAGGCAAAAGCAGGGAGCCAGGGCCAAGTTGGCTGCGCCTGGCAGTCAGGGATGCGGAGTCTGATGGATGCAGAACTTCCTGCTTACCTCCCAGTACCTCCATCAAGGGACAACTAACAGGACAACTCAAGGGCTGAACAGCTGTCCGATATACTTGTCTTTCCCAGCATGCTGAACTCGCCTCTGGCTGGACCCATCTTCAGACTTGCTGCTACTGCTGAGCTCTCTTCTGCTCCCCACCTTTGCTGTCCCCCTACCTGAACATCAGCCTTTGTCCTTTCTACCTATCCAGATCCTGCCCAGCCCCTATGGCCCACTAGATAGTTCACCTCCTACTGGAAGCCCTTCCTGATCTCTCCAGTTACCCTGGTTCTTAGTTGAGGATGCCCAGGCCCCTTTCTGAAGTCTGTCTCATCTCCCCAGTTTTAGCACTCCATGTTCAGGCAGTGGCCACAATTCTCACCCACTCTCCACAAGCCTCACAGGCATCATAAGCAGTGGTAGCCCACTGATGATGGGGCCATGGCCTTCAACATATTTCCTGATTTAGTTCATATAGTAACCCTATAATGCAGCAACAAGGCAAGTATTCCCTTTAATTTTTTAAAATTTCAGGTGAATACGAGGGTATAGATGATTAGGTTAGCTTGTCCCTCACCGAGAAGGTTGCCATCTGCTCTTACATTGTGCCTGTTAGTTGAGAGCACACCAGTCCCCCGCCTCCTCCCCCCCACTCCCAGTTATTCCCTTTTAAAGATGAGGCAACTAGAGACTTAAACAGAGGTTGAGTAGACTTCCTAGAGGTGAAGACCACCCTTGACTGAGTTCTACTCCAGAGTCCATGCTCTTGATCTTTCTGCTTGCCTCGAGCATCTGTGAAGCTGGAATAAGCTTCGGATCTGAACCAGCCCCAGATAGGGAGGTGAGTGGAACAAGCTCCCTGCTCCCATGGTAAGAGCTTTGACTGCAGATGGTGTGGGCCCAGCAAGGTGGCTGGCCTCTTTGCAGATGCCTTATAGCTGTGGTCCTCAGCTCCAGGGCTGTGCGCTGGTGCCTGTCTGTGGCCTGTCAGGAACCGGGCTGCACAGCAGGGGGTGAGCAGTGTGTGAATAAGGAAATCATCTGTATTCACAGCTGCTCCCTATCGCTTGTAGTCCGCCTGAGGGCCATCTCCCATCAGATGAGGGGTGGCATTAGACTCTCACAGGAGCACCAACCCTCCTGAAAACTGCACCAACCCTAGGCTGCATGCTCCTTTTGAGATTCTAATGCCTGATGATCTGATTGGGAGATGAGGCAGTGATACCAGCACTGGGGAGTGGAGGAGAATACAGATTGTCATTAGCACAGAGGATTGACTACATAGAGACCATCCACCACCCCCTGGTCTATGGAAAAATTGTCTTCCATGAAACTATCCCTGGTGCCAGAGATGTTGGGAACTTACAGCATGTCCCTCCTGTCTTTCTGTTCTTTTCCTTTGTATGCTGGTGGCGTGTGTGTGTTCTTGTAAGACCAGCGCTGCCTTTAATCACTTTTCGCTTGGAAGGTGAGTCAGGGTGGCCAGACTTTGAGGAGGTGCTACTTTCTAGGGGTCAAAATAAGCCCAACTGGGGTAATGAGGAGGGTTTGGGGCTCCTTCAGCAACTCTTGCTGCCCACAGCTGAAGGGTCTCAGCCCCACTGAGGCCTTGAGGTCCCCATCTTCCTGCCCAGGCAGTGGGACAGGAATGTAGCCTTCTGGCCAGCTCCTGACAGGGCATCTCTGGGAAGCCCCCCAGCTCCACCAGGCCATGGCTCTGCTGGGGAAGCTGGGGATTAGGGACCTAATTCCACTGAGAATCCTGTTTTTCTTAGCCTCACACAGATTGCTTTTTAGGAAAGGCCCCTCATCTAATTAGCCTGAGTCAACAGCTCCATTTATTTGGACATGTGATGTTATGAAATGGGCTGCTGCTGCTGTGTTTTCATACCGCATAGCTCAGCTGCCCCTCCAGGATGGCATCAGGAGAGAGGCGCTGCAGGCTGCCTGGGCGGGCGACAGCCCGGCCTGAGAGGAGAGCCAGCAGAGGCTGGAAGGGAAGCCATAGGTTTGCTAGGTGGGGGGATGGGGGCAGGGACTGCACTCTCTCAGATTTCATAACAAGAAAGTGACCCACCAAGTGTCCACATACCCAGCTTCCTCTCCCATTGGTGTTTCTGAACCAAAATAAAGAGAGGATTAGAGGTCCTTTGAGCAAAACTCCTTCCTCTGTTCCCTATCAGAATCAAAAGAGTTGTCTACAAAGGGCTTTACCATGGCCATAGGTACCTAGGACTTTTTAAGAAAAGAAAGGCAGGCTCGGTGCCTGTAAGTCAGTGGTTAGGGCGCTGGCCACATACACTGTGGGTGGCAGTTTCAAACCTGGCCTGGTCCTGCTAAACAACAATGACAACTACAACAAAAAAAGTGGGGTGTTGTGGTGGGCACCGTAGTCCCAGCTACTTGAATGGCTGAGGCAAGAGAATCTCTTGGGCCCAAGAGTTTGAGGGCTGTGAGCTGTGATGCTACAGTACTCTACCGAGGGCAACATAGTCAGATTCAATCTCAAAAAAAAAACAAAAATAGTTACTAATAATATTTAGTATTAACTACTTGCTATGTTTATTAGTAATCACATAATAAATGTATCTCTCTTTCCCCCTCTCTCACATGCACGTACACACACACACAGTTTTTCTCTCTCTTCCCCTACCCTTCTATCCTTCCATCCTTATCTGTCTGGTGAAAGTGGAAGCCTCTCTCCCCTATCCCCTCCTCCCTCTCTTCCTCTCCTCCCAACTTTGGTGTTTATCCTTCTGGGTTACTTTTTAATGCATCTCTGTGCATGTAAATAATGTATTTTTTCCTAAAAATACTCCTAAATATTATTCAATATTCCTAAATATTAAAATTTCCTAAAAATACCTTCCAGGAAGGTATTAATAGCAGCATTTTACAAATGAGAAAACCGAAGCAAAGAGAGGCTAAGTAACTTGCCCCGGGTCACACAGCCAGGAAGGAGCATGACTGGGGTGACATCCAGGTCTGAGTGACTACAGAGACGGATGGGCCAGCCTTATCCCTCTGGGACCACCCTGACCCCAGTAGGTCCTGTGCCTTGGCCTCAGGGAGTTGTAGTGTGCTTCTCACCTGAGTTTCCTCTTGCCAGCTCTCTCCATGTGGTTATTATTTTTGCCAGAGGGGTCAGACAAGGTGGGCATTCAGTCCAGTTATGCTACATAGAAGTCCCCCTCTGCTCTGCTGCCTAGCCCCTTCCCCTGACCTGGAATAATGGCCAACCTACGAATTTTACTGAGACCTCCTTCTTCCAGGGCCAAATGGAAATAAATACCAGTGAGGGTGATGCTGCTACCATTTCCCCAGCGTGCGGTCGATCAGTGTGTCCACACCCCAAAGCACTGAGCACAGGAGCCTAAGCGTTCATCCCTTTTGTCTCTTTTTGGCCAAACAGGACACATTATGAAGAGCAATAATTCAGCACAGAGTTTGGGGGGCACCTACCACACGTGGGGAGTCTGGGAAGGCAATTAGTTGTTGCTTATTCCTGCCTGGGAGATAAATCCAGTAGGAGGAATGGACTCTTAAATGTTTTCCTTTTTATAATGAGGCCTCTTGGTCAGAAACTGCTGTGTGTGTGTGTGTGTGTGTGTGTGTGTAAGGTACTAACCTTAATTCTCACAGTTGCTGTAGACTGAAAAATTGGATCATTAGGAGAGGCAGGAGTCAAAGACATTGCTGGATAGATTGAAAAAATAAATTCCAGTGCTGGGCCTGGAAGCTTCTTAAAAAGGTAATGGGACCTTTTTTCCTGTTGAACTTTCAAACCTTCTGACCCTGTACCCTCTGCTCTGGAGTTTATCAGGGACATGGGGGCCAGGAGTGTAGCACGACTAAAGTTACGGGGACAAAGCTGGAGGTAGGTCAGTGCTCCACAGGGGAGTCCCAAGGGCCTGCAGGCAGCCACTGCCACCAAGAACTTCTAAGGCCAAGGAAGGGAAGCCTCGAAACCAAACATCCCTGCACAGTTCCAGGCAAATGTGTTCCTCATCAAGGCAGATACAAACAAAGTTTATTAAAAAACCTTCTGAAGGGACATTCCAAATCACCAGCAGGCCTCCTAGAGGTGACTGTCCATTGTCTTGCGAACTCTCATTTCAGCCTTTTTGGGGGCTTTTCAAACACCGAGTCACCAATGTGTCCAGGAAGGAAAATAAACAGGGGGCTCAGGGTGACCTGGCTCTCAGCACAAGCCTGCACTTTCTGACACCACAGCCAGCAGGGTTGATAGAAATGACCCAGGAATTGAGTACAAACAGGGCAGTGAGGCCTCTTGGCCTGTGGGGGTGGGCGCCACCCCCACTTTGTGTCCTAATGGCAGCCCACCAGGCAGAGGAAGGGCTCCTGTGGTTGTAAAAATGGTGGCTTGGTACAGTGGAATGAGCTCTGGTCTAGGAAAGTCAGGCACCTTTTGCATTCTGGGAGAAGGAGGACTCTGCTGCCAACTAACTGGAATGTCCTCATCAATAAAATTGGTGGTTTTCCCAATAAATGGGAGTGGGGTTGTTGTGGTTGGGGTGGGGCTGGGGACCTCAGTGCCTGACCTGCATGTTTTCCAAAGCATCTGGGTACCCTGGGGTTCCTAGGGCCCTGCAAAATACAGTTTCATACCCCGTCCTAGGATTAGGGTTCTGTGATTTTAAAATAATCTGAATGTGCAAATGGACTAATAAGCAAGTTGTGAACTGGAACTAGTACAAGGGGCAGGAAGAGCTCCTTCTCTAGAGTCAGACAGGCCTGGGTTACCTCCCTGTGTCACAACTTTATTGTTTAAATTTCTAGAAGCTCATGAACAGGAGTTATGATTACTGTCTTATGCCATTGGTGGGAGCCTCTGCACTAAAGTCGGAACCATTAGCAAAATTCTGACACATATTTGGTGCTTAATAAATAGTAGATAATATTATTTTTATTGTTGGACATGTCCTTTAGCACTAGCCTGTCCAGTATTTGGGGGAGACAAGAGGGTGTCCACAGAATAAAGAAGGGGAGAAGGAAGAGAGGGAGCCAGAGGGAGGCAGGAGGACTTTTTTTTTTCCTTTGAGACAGAGTCTCACTCTGTTGCCCTTGGTAGAGTGCTGAGGCATCATAGCTCACAGTAGCCTCTGACTCTTGGTCTTAAGTGATTCTCTTGCCTCAGCTTCCCGAGAAGCTGGAACTACAGGTGCCCGCCACAACACCGGCTATTTTTTGTTGTAGTTGCCACTGCTGTTTTAGCTGGCTGGGGCTGGGTTCAAACCCGCCACTCTTGGTATATGGGGCTGGCACCCTACCCACTGAGCCACAGGTGCTGCCCAGGAGGATTCTTTTCTTTTCTTTCTTTTTGAGACAGAGCCTCACTATGTGACCCTTGGTAGAGTGCCATGGCGTCACAGCTCACAGTAACCTCAAACTCTTGGGCTTAAGTGATTCTCTTGCCTCAGCCTCCCAAGTAGCTGGGACTACAGGTGCCCGCCACAATGCCCAGCTATTTTTTTGTTGTAGTTGTCATTGTTGTTTAGCTGGCCTAGGCTCGGTTTGAACCCACTAGCACCAGTGTACGTGGCTGGCGTCCTAACCACTGATCTATGGGCGGCAAGCCAGGAGGACATTTTCTGCTGGTAAAAATTATACTTGCAATAGTTGATTGAGAGCTTTCTATGAGGGTGTGCTGTGTATGGAGATTCAGCAAGTCTTGTGACAGCCCCACACTGTAGGTTACTGTGTTCTTTTTCTCACAAGGTAGGAAACCAAAGCTCAGAAGGTTTCAGTAACTTCCCACATCCCAAGTCCTGTGAGAGAAGGAGCTGGGAGCTCAGGCTGTCTGATGCCAAGATCTGGGCTCTCAACCTCTAAGGTTTACACATCCCCAACTTGAGGCAAGCAGTATACTCCTCCTAATTCAGAGATGATCATGGTCTTGAAACACATGCCTTGTCCTGGGTAGAGTCCAACGAGAGCTGCCAGTTAGTTGCATTGCTGGAGAAATCCTTCCTGTCGTAATGTTATGTACCAAGCCAGGGAATGATTTGGTCAGTTTTGGTGATGGCAGCTTTCCTATTCTAAACTAGTGATTCTCAGCACTGGCTGGATTTTACCACCACCTGGGGAGCTTTGAAGAATTCATACCACACAGGCCACCCAGACCAATTACATCAACATCTCAGAGTGGAGCATCGGTACTTGTTCAACTCCTTGGTGATTCCAGGGAGCATCAAGGATTGAGGACCCCTCAGAAGGGAAACAGCTGGTTCTGGAGCTCTTGTTTCCTTTCACTGAGGGGCCAGGGTGGGGGCTGCGAGTGGAGGAAGTGCTTTGAGGCAGAGACAGTGGATGGGTAGGGAGCAGTAAAAGGGAAATGATCAAAGACTGACAAAGGATATGTGGGGTGTGGGAGACTGAGGCTCAGACAGGTTAAGTGCCTGGATTCAGAGTGTACACAAAGTGAGTGGCAGAGTAAAGTGGCAGCAAAATGACAGGAATCCCTTACTACTACAAGCCCCAGTTCTCCATCTGATTCTCTCCTCAATCCATCTTTTCTACTGCTTCAGCTTTGTCTACACCCAAGGCTTTCATCACCACCTGATTCCCCAATTTTTATTTCCAGCCCAGATTGCTTCTTGGAGCCTCAAACCCATATAGGAAGTGACTCACGGGACATTTTCATTTGGATGACTCCAAGGCACCTAGGGTTTCACATGACTAAACTCATGAACCCCCCTCTGCCCTCAATCTGGTCCTTCTGCAGAGTCCCAAGCCCAGGGAATGGCACCAGGAATCATGCTGGACTCTTCCTTCTTCTTCACTGCCCATGTCCATCACCAGCCCATCCCCCTGTCCATCCTGTCCTCTCCGTCTCCATTGCCAAGCTATCATCATCTTTGGTGACCGATTCTTTACATTTAAAAATTTTTTTTTTTTTTTTGGCCGGGGCTGGGTTTGAACCCGCCACCTCCGGCATATGGGACCGGCGCCCTACTCCCTGAGCCACAGGCGCCACCCACATTTAAAAATTTTTTTTTGCAGTTTGTTCTTGCTTACATGCTTACTTAATTTATGTCTGCCTCCTTACACCGTAGAAGGGTAGGGACTAGTTTTTATATATCCTTGGCATTCACCTTAACCTCAACAAATAGTTTTTGAATACCTGAGTAAATAACTTTATTCTGAAAAATTTTTTTTTTGAGACAGAGTCTCAAGCTTTTGCCATGGGTAAAGTGCTGTGGCGTCACAGCTCACAGCAACCTCCAAATCTTGGGCTTAAGTGATTCTCTTGCCTTAGCCTCCCAAGTAGCTGGCTCTACAAGTGCCCACCGCAAGCCTGGCTATTCTTAGAGATGGGGGTCTCATTCTTGCTCAGGCTGGTCTCTAATTCTAATTTTTTTTGTTGCAGTTGTCGTTATAGTTTAACCGGCCCTGGCCAGGTTCAAACCCGCCAACCTCAGTGTATGGGCACCGCCTTTATTTTGAACTTTTTACTCATTTTTAGGGTTGCTGATATAATAATAGCTGTTCCATTTTACCTTGCTGCTTTCCAAGCTGAAATCTGAGATGATGGGCTGAGATCTGTGAAGTCTGGAGGTATGGAGGTCTTGTCTTTGCCGGCTGAATAAGGGGGTCTGAGGGAACCACGTACTCTGAGATGAGAGACAGACACATGGTGGGGAAGGTGATTGCACACACACACACACACACACGCACACATACCTCTGACCATCTCTGGCCAGCTTTTTGCTTCTTTACTCAACAGACATTATCTTTATTTGGAGAATCAATTATAAAATCAATCCCTTACTATTTGTCTAATAATGTAGCTAATAAAAAGAAAAGCTATTTTGATGGTGTCTGGTTTTCAGCTAAAAGGAGGGTCAAAATAGCAATTTTATCAGCTGCCCTTTGAAAGTGCTTCTCTTGGTCAGAGCAGTTCACAGGGGGAAACATGATGATTCTAACCCTGTTCTTGATATTGACTCCTGCTCAAGGTGACAGATTGTGTTACCTCTGGACCAGGACATCCGTGGGTAGCCAGCAAGGTCAAGCCAAGGTTGTATCATGCCACTTCAGTCATCAGAACATGGCCCAGTCCTCCCACATCATCCATTCCAGGGCAATGCCAGCCAAAATACTGAGTTCTGGGATTCTGGCAGAAGTGGGCCATGAGAAGAAGCCCCGGCCCTGGGATCTTGATGCAAGCTCCTCTTTTAGAACCTCCTTTCCTAAGATGCTTCTCAAAAAAACTATGCCAGCCCATTGGTGGTAACTCTGACTTGTTCCTGCCCCTAAGTAGTTGGGAGACCTTAAAAGGTAGAAATCATGGACTTTCCATTTCCCACCCTTACCTGTCTAGGCCTTCATGGGTTCTTAGGACTTCCCTGGTAGGGCAGAGGTATGACCATGACATTGCTAGAAATTAAGTATTGAGTTGGGTGTGGTGGCTCATGCCTGTAATCCTGGCACTTTGGGAGGCGGAGATAGGTGGATTGCTTGAGGTCAGGAGTTTGAGACCAGCTTGAGCAATAGAGAGACCCCATCTCTACAGAAACTAGGTAGGCATCATGATGCATAGCAACTACTTGGGAGGCTGAGGCAGAAGGGTTGCCTGAGCCCAGGAGTTTGAGGTTGCAGTGAGCTATGATGATACCCCTGCACTCTAGTCCTGGTGACAGGGTGAGAACTTGTCTCACAAAAAAGAAAGAAAGGAAGAACGGAAAAAAGAAAGGAAAGAAAAAGAAAGAAAGACAAAGAAAGAAAAAAAAGAAAGAAAGGAAAGAAAGAAAGAAAGAGAAAGAAAGAAAGAAAGAAAGAAAGAAAGAAAGAAAGAAAGAAAGAAAGAAAGAAAGAAAGAAAGAAAGAAAGAAAGAAAGAAAGAAAAAGAAAAGTATTGGAGTCACAGACTTATTCTGTTTCTTAGACCTGTGGCTTCCTGGCTGAGAACTTTGGGCAAGTTACTTAATATTGCCGAGCCTCAATTTTCTCGTCTGTAAGACAGGGATCCTGATAGTAGTTATGTTACTTGCATAAGGTTTTCTGAGGCAGATTCAATGAAATAATGCATATAAAGCTTTTAGCTCAATGCATGGTACCATGAGATGAACAATACATGTAAATGTGAGTTTGTGGTATGAATAGAGGGTGGAAGTGTCCCTCCTTCTTGAATTAGGGGTCAGGGGAGATGCTGGCACCCACTGGAACCCAATGGAGGTGAGTTCTCAGGCCTTCTCAGTTCACCGATCCTTTGGATCTGATTTCCAAAAATGGAAAATAGACACCATTGCCCTTTACTGCCATCTTACTAAATATGGCCCAGAACATACACATTTTGCAAGTTAAATATCAGCAGAAGTTGTAAAACAGATTGCAGTGTACCTAGACAGCAGCCCCTTATTTGCATATGTAGCACAGATACAAGTAGTTCATTTTGTTTGCTGTCTCCTGTGTGTTTAAGTGTAGTTTTGAGGACTCTTAATCCATCACAGAGGTGTTTAAAGGGAACTGTCAGTTGTTCTTGGGCACCTAAGAGCAAACAAAAGCACAGGTGCCTCACTTTCTTAGGCTGAAACTGTAACCACCCTTGTTTGATGTGCTGACATCCATAATGAGGTCAGGAAAACAGCACATGCTCCAAATAGGTTGTGTCTCCCACCAGACTGGGGAAGACCCTTCCGGGGGAGCAGCCCAGGGTGTGGCTGGGCTCACAGGAGCTCTGCTGATTTATGACTCCATCATCTTCTTAGGCTGCCATCTTGTGGCAGTTGCTCTGAGGTGAGTCTGCCTGTGGCTATCAGGGCTCCTGACTTCTCAGCTATGCTGTCCTGTGACCATGCGTACTACTTGATTATGTGTACATCCCCCGTGTGTATGTAGACTTGCACACATTTTTGTGTGTGGCTCTGGGTCCTAAATCTGCCTGTAGGAAAAGTGAAAGGAACAAAAGGATCTCAGAATGGGTCCTTCTTAAAGTGGGCCCTCCAGGCCAGCATGGGGTGGTGGTGGGTGTGCAGGTGGTATATCCAGGGCAGTGCAGTGTCAGGGCAATGGTAAGGGCTACTTGAGCATGTACTACATGCTAGATGTGGTGAGTGCTTCCCGTATATTATTTCATTTAATGCTAACAATAACCTTCCGAAATAAGCCTTGTCACTTCCAAGACATGGAGAGTTTAAGGCACTTGCCAACGTTATGGAGGTAGTTAGTATATGGTAGAGCTGGGACCCAAAATAATATATCCTGACCCCAAAGTCCATGCTCTAAATGCCGTCTGTGCAGCACTGGGTGGGATGTGGAGACACAAAGACCCGGGGGCCTGTCCTAGCTTAGCCACTTGTTTGTGTGAGCCCACCTCAGTCACCTAACTTTCCCACCCTGTCTCCTCATCTGCAAAGTGGAGCTTCTGATCACTAATGTCTTTAGAACAGTGTCTGGCACAGGTGAGGGCTCAGGGATATGGGCTGCTTCTTCTTTCCGTCCCCTCCCACTACCTTGGTTTGGGAGAGAAGGAATAGGACAGCCTAGTTCTAGACCATCTCTCTGGTTGGTCCTCCTGCCATTTCAGCCTCCTCTTCTTCCCCTGGGCTCCACAGAGCCCTTGGCACTAATACCGAAGGTCCTTGCCCCCAGTGGTATGATCCATTTCTTAAATTTTCAGTTTACTTATCTTAGCTGCATGGGAAATTCAATACTGGGCAGTGCAAAGAGCTCTTGACTAAAATTTAGGATTTCTTTGTTTTAGTTCTTTCCCAGCTGTGAGGGTTGGGCGACTTCTCTCTTTCTGGTCCTCAGTTTCTCCATCAATAAGAGGGAGGATCTGTCCATATACAGGACCAGTGTGCATATGTGGCACACATGCAGCTGCTCCCTGGGTCTGTATCCTCTGTGGATGTGATTAATTGCAGCATCTTTGTTAGTGATCCTGGATGTGGCTGCAGAGCCCTCTCCCACACATGGAGGCAATCACTGTCAACTGGTTGGAGTTGAAATGACAATTAGAACCTCTTGGATATTCCTGGAAAAGTCTGTTGTCTCAGGACCTTTCTAAGCTCTGTTATTCTGGGATCTTTAACTATCTGGGGGTGAGGGCCGGCGGTGCAAAGAGCATGGGCCTGAAATGAGAAGAATTGATTCCAGCTCTAGTCACATCTCCTGGTAGCTATGTGACCTTGGGCAAGTTTCTTATACTCTCTAAGTCATGTTTCCTAATTTGTGAAAAGAAAGGCCTAACATATCCTCTGGCCTTTGGCATTGTTGTGAAACTGAAATCACTTTAGCCTCCCTACAGGCAGGAGCTGGGGCTCTGTCATTGCCGCACTTAGAACAGGGCCTGGTCTGAAGCAGACCCTCCAGAAATCAAAGCACAGGGCAATATTAAACCTGTAGAAGTGGAAGGAGCTACAACTCAGCAAATTATGTCTCTAGGAAAGTGGTTCTCCGTCTTTACAGGGCAAAATGCTGATCAGGGAGCCTTTTCAACATGCAGATTCCCGGGCTCCACTGCAGACAGCTTATCCAGGATGTCTGGGTAGGACCCAGGAATCCCCAAATTCAACAGGCTTTCCTGGGAATGTGCTGCAAGTGATCCATCATCCACTTCATGGGAAACATGGCTCCAGAGTTGGGAGGCTCAGAGTAGAAGTTTAAATAAACAGAGCACAACCTAAGTGCCCATAAACGGAGGAACAGAAAAAGCAAATGGGGTGCAGATACAGAGTGCAGTACTATTTGGCCACACAAGAATGAAATCCTGTCATTTCATCAGCATGCATGGAACCGGAGATCATTATTTTAAGTGAAATAATCCAGGCATAGAAAGACAGATATTGGACATTCTCACTCATATGTGGGAGCTAAAATAATTGATCTCATGGAGATAGAAAGTGGAATGATGCTCATCAGAGGCTGCAAAGGCCAGTAGGGAGAGGGAGATGAAAGGGGTTGGTTAATGGGTGAAGAAATACAGGTGGGTAGGAATAAGAACTAGTGTTCAGTAGCACAATAGGGAAATTATGGTTAATAGTAATTTACTATGTATTTAAAAAAACTAGAGGATTAAGTTTGGAATGTTCCCAACACAAAGACATGGTAATTATTTGGGATGATGAATGTCCCAATTACACTTTGTATGCTTGTATCAAAATACCACATGTATCCCATAAATATGTACAACTCTAATGTACCCATAAAAATTAAAAATTAAAAAGTAAACAGAGTCCTTGGCTTGCTGCTAATCGTTCCTCAGGAGTTGAACAGAGCAGCATTTTGGAGTTTCCAGAGCCTCTGCACCAGTGAGGGAGTCACCAGGAAAGTGGGCTGTGCCCCCTCCAGCCCCTGATGGCTGCCTTCCTGAGCTTGGGGTCCTCAGTTGACTGAAGCTCTTAGAATTCTGTGCTCTGACCTTTGAGGCCCACATAGCAAGCAACCAGGTCAGGGCCACTTCCCCTCTTACCCTAGTAAAATGGGCATGTGCTGGGTGTAGGTTCCCAAGCTGCTCGTTCCTGATTATCCTGTGTAGACCATGTATAGCTCTCTCCAGCTCCATCCATGAAGCCTCAGACAGGGATTCTTGAGGAAGGAGGACCAGCAGGTGGCTGGCTGGGGCTCAGCCAGGACAGCCCAGGTGGGATGTATGGGTGTGTGTGTGTATGTGTGTGTGAGATGGGGGAGGGAGAGAAAGAAAACATGCTTTCTGGTGGTTTTGTCTGTCTACGTGGTTCCCAAAACAACCAAATAGAAAGTGTAAAAACAAATATATTGTTTGGGATTTTTTTTTTTTCTGCATGTTGCCAAACATAGAGATCTTGCAAACATTTGTGTATTAGATGGAAGTGAAAATGTTTCATCTTATGTTTCAAGTGTGCAATGATTCAGCTTGACTGTAAATGACTGGCAAAAAATACTTTAGGATGACATTATTTTACTTTACAATCATAATCATCATTGTTGTATCCTCCTCATTATTCAGGCTGAATTCATGACTTATTGAGAGACGGTTGGATTTTGAATTCCCATTAAAAATCCAAAATAAATCCAAATTAAAAAAAATTATGCTTTCTTTCTTTTCTTTTTTCTTCCCCAGGATGTTTTTTCCTATAATCAATGAGTTCTGTTAACCTCATGGGCCTCTTATGAAGATTAAATGAATTAATATGTGAACTGGGTTTACAATAGTGCTGTAAATTCTCATAAAATCATGTCCATTCAGGCCGGGTGCAGTAGCTCATGCCTGTAATTCCAACACTCTGGGATGCTGAGGCAAGAGGATTGCTTGAGCCCAAGAGTTTGAGCTTGCTGTGAGTTATGATACTATGGCACTCAATGCCTGGAAGACTGAGTGAGACTCTGTAAAAAAAAAAAAAAAAAAAGATGTCCGTTTTTCTTTACCACTACTCTGACCACTGCTACTACAGATACAAGGCTATTAACATAAATACAATGAGAGTAAGCCCCTGAACCAGTGGGGGATTATCAGACATTAAATTCTCAGCCAACTGAACACTTATACTTTAAGAGAGGAGACTTGTGTACCTTTGGCCACCTGGGAAGGAGGCCCTGATTTCAGAAATAGGGCTTGATGACAACAGCCTAATTTCTCCTTGGTCTTCGAGAGTCAGAATTGAGCTCAACTGGTGGTTGCCTTACCACTACATGGCCCACAACAAATGCTTTTTTTTTTTGAGACAGAGCCTCAAGCTGTCACCCTGGGTAGAGTGCCAGGGCATCACAGCTCACAGCAACCTCCAACTCCCGGGCTCAAGCGATTCTCCTGTCTCCGCCTCCCACGTAGCTGGGACCACAGGCGCCCGTCACAATGCCCGGCTATTTTTTTGGTTGCAGCTGTCATTGTTGTGTGGTGGGCTCTGGCTGGATTTGAACCCGCCAGCTCAGGTGTATGTGGCTGGCGCCTTAGCTGCTTGATCCACAGGCACCAAGCCCTTTTTTTCTTTTTTTTTTTCTGAGACAGCATCCTGCTCTGTTGCCCTTGGTAGAATGCAGTGGTGTCATCATAGTTCACTACAACCTCAAACTCCTGGGCTCAAGCCATCCTCCTGCCTCAGCCTCCCAAATAGCTGGGACTATAGGTGCACACCACAATGTCCAGCTAATTTTTCTTTTATTTCTTTTTTTGGTAGTAGAGAGGGGGCCTCATCCTTGCTCGGGCTGGTCTCAAATTCCTGAGTTCAAGCGATCCCCACCCACCTCAGTCTCCAGAATGCTGGGATTACAGGTGTGAGCCAGCACACCCAGCCTAACAAGTGCTTCTTGAGTTCTTTCTCTCTGTTTTTTGGGATGCCCCCTTTTTATTCAGATACTCCAATGTCCCTATTTCAGAGAATTTTCTGTGCTTTTCCTTCTCACTTGCTGCACCAAATCCATCAGGTCCCAGGGACAAGCTAGACACAGTTAAAGTTGTATGGAAGGTCCCAGAAGTATAGCCTACGCCAGAGGGCTGTCTTGCTTACTCCTAGTTGTCAGGAGAGCTCGTGTCACTTGGGCTTTGCCTCCAGTAGGACACAGATCCCCCTCCTACTCTCAGCCATCGCTTATTTAATACCCAGCCTGTCCAACATGCTAACCAGCCTCCTTTCTTGGGCTTCCTGCTGCCCCAGCTTGGGCAGCCTTTCTCACAAGTGAAACCAGATGGCCAGGGTGAGCCGTGAGGGAGACCCACAAAAAAACTCAGGGAAAACTGAGCTCCTGGTCCCACCCACTGCCCCAAACTGCTCCTGAATCGGTTTATCCGTGAACAAACCCCAGAATTCCTTTTATCTCCCAATCACAAAGAATTCGATCCTTTATTTAGTCCCAAAACTTGGAAACTAATCTTTTATTTATCTCTTCTGTAATCCCACTTCAGGCTGTGTATGGAATATACCACTTGGGAACAAACCTCTAGGATTTCAGAAGGACCCTCGGTCAGAGAAGCGTAAGGGCTTAGGAGGGAAAGTAAAACCAGGCCCAGGATGTTTTGGTTCCATGTGCGAATTGGAGGAAGAATGCAGCTCATTTGGGCTTGTGTGATGGGGAATGAGCCACAGGCAAGCTCCCTAATCACTAAACCACAGCAGAGGGCGGGAAAATGGGGCTGGCATGATGTCAGGCAAGTCAAGCTGGCTCAATTTCCCAGGCTTCCCTGAATGCTGGTTTGGCCCTCAAGCCAGGGCAAAGAATCATTGACAAAGAATCACTGCTTCTTGGAGTGTGCTGGGCAGCGTCAGATGGCCATCCTTTAATATGAGTTCTCCCTCTCTGGTGGCTCAGGAGACAAAGGCATGGTTGGTGTGGTGGGCAGGTACCAGCCAAAGCACCCAGCCAGATCTCCTCATCTGCCCATCCTCAGCAGACTGACTCCCCTGCTGGGGCCCAGAAAGGACCCCCTTGCCTCTGGTGGTCTTTCACTTCTGCTCTCTTTCACTCATTCTTGTTTTCAATGATTATTTTCTGAATTTCTATCATGTCCCAGGCCATTCGGTGCTGAGCAGGCACTGTCCCTGCTGTCACAGAGCTCATACACCCTGTGGGGAATGCAATAGAAAGCTGAATAAAATGACAGCTAATTAAAATTATGATGGAAGCCGTAAGGAACTAGAAACCATTCTTCAAAGTGCAACATCACAAGAACGGAGAAACACGTACCAAATTGGGACTAATAGATTAACGCTGAAGTGCACATATGGAAGTAAATCTCGATGACAATCAAGTGGGGCTGGAGGGAGGAGCGAGAGGGGTTGGGTAAATTCACACCTATTGGGTTCAGTGCACGCTTCTGGTTGAAGGGCACACTTACAACTTTGGCTCAATCTGTACAAAAACAAAGTATATAAGCAAAACCTGTGTACCCCCAATATTCTGAAATAAAAAAATTTTGATGGAAGGCAGGGAGGGGCCATTCTGGGGCTTTGGGAAATTGTAATGGGGACATGAAGCTAGCACTGGCAGTCAGAGGCCAGTGGGCTGGGTGCTGGAGCGTGGGTAGGCATTGGCTAGGTGCAGAGCTGGGGGCCAGGGAGTCTTCACAGACTCCTCTACTCTCTTTGTTTTTTTGGCTTCTCTGAGCTTCCTTCCAAACCTTAGCTCTTGACTCAGACCTCAGGCGTTTGGCATGCATTCAGGACACCACTTCTAGAACCTGCCTCTGGGTCCCAGCCCCGAGCCTCCTCCCGAACTAGCCAGCTGGTCTGTCCCTCTCAATCCTCCTTCTGGGGAGGCGGCTGCCCAGGTGTGGTCCTTCTTTCACCAAGTCACTCTCTTCTGTGTTCACACATCATTGATTCCCACACCACGTCAGCCCAGGCCTACGGGGCTTTCCCAGCACATGCTGGCCCCTTAGGGGCTGCAGCTCACTTTGTTCATGTGCTCTCTGTCTCTCTCTCTGAGGGCCAGGAAACAGGCTCTCAGACTTTGAGGTCTCTCACAAAAGCTTGCCCCTTCGTTTCACTAACATTCCCTCAACGGGGGCCGGGCACTGCTCCTGGCACTGGCTGAGTGATAAAGGCAGCCAGGAAGAGGGCTGTGGCGGTGGGGAGAGGGGAGCTGAGGAAGTTAGCTGGGTGCATTGCCCGTCTGTCTCCTTCTCCTCTCTTGCTCTTTCCCATGAGTTTTCTACCTTCTTCTCTAGCCTGTCATGGGTGTGTTGGGGCTTTGAGAGATAGAGCTGGGAGAGCCCTCTGAGGTCTTCTAGTCTGATACATGCCCATTTGACAGATGGGGATAATGAGGTCCCTGGAGGAGGAAGGATTTGCCCAAAGTGTGGCAGCTCAAGGAAATGAGGGCTAGTTACTTCTGTTCCACTGTGTGTGCCTAAGCCTATAGGCACACAGGCTTTCTTGAAAGGTTATGCCGGTTCTGCTCTCTGAGCGAGACTCTAGGGCCCTTGAGACCACTTGCCTTTCCCTGCCCTTCTACTTGATGTTGCCTATGGTCTCTAGGGAGAGTTTGCAGGAGGTCTCAATGCCCCCCTGCCCTTGAGCAGGGGACACTGCAGGGGACATCTGTTGGGATCCTCTGGGGACTGTCTCCAGAGCAGGCCCTCTGTGCTGCTGTCCTGTCGGGCATCATCAGAGGCAGCATAATAGTCCGTCGAGGCTGCTATTGCAATATATTTGAGACTGGTGGCTTATAAACAACAGAAATTTATTTTCTACAGTCCTGGAGGCTGGGAAGTCTGAGTGCCTGTTCCCTACTTTACAGATGGCACTTTCTCACTGTGTCCTCACGTGGGGGAAGTGGCAAGGGACCTCTCTGGGGCCTCATGTCGGAGGGTACTAATCCCATCCACGACAGCTCTGTCTTCACGATCTCACCAACTCCCAGAGGCCCCCATCTTCTCATGTCACACTGAGGGTAAGGATTTCATGGATTTGGGGGCATACAAACATCCAGAGCATAGCAATCAGTGAAGCTTCACTGTTGGGGGCTCTGAGACCTGGGCACCCCATTTTAATACCCCACAGGCCTCAGTTTTATCATCTACAAAGTAAGGCTGAGAATAGGGCTAGCAGCAGCTTGGATGAAATCATGTTGAGAAGTGCCTAGTAAATAGCAGGTGCCCTTCATCAATTGCTGTTATTGGAGTTCTCTGTTCAGGCCTGGCCCATAGAGTCATGGCTAGAGGTCACAGAAGGCATGGAAGCTTCTGGAATGTTGTGTCCAAAGGTCTGGAAGTGGGGGACAGGACAGAATGATGGCCAGGCCTCTAGCAAAGCCTCTGGGAAAATAGGTCTTCTCTCTCTTACCTAAATTTGATGGACAACTACATGGAGGGTGGAGTAGAATTAGAAGGCCACAGATTAATAAGGAATAACCTGGAGTCTTTGCTAATTTGACAGGAAAGGAAGAAAACTCCAGTAAATGTAGGGAGGCCCCTTCTAATGAGCATGGCAGGTACTGATGGTTCAGTCATTCAGTCCTGCCTGGTTTGTGGATAGGACTTCCATATCCATGAAGGTGCAACTTGTAGGACCTTGAGACTGTTAATGACAGTGGAGTTTAGGCCTAAGTCTGATGAACGGATTTGAAAGGAACCCAGCTCAGAAGAGAGGAACAGAGATCCTATTAGAGCCAGGACTCTGTGGGAACAAGGGGACAAATGACTCCCTGGCTGGATTTCTGTGGGCACACACACAAGCAAAGGGGCTTGTCCAGAGAAGCAGGTTCTCATTAAGCTGGGGAAACTAAGGCACAGAAACCTTGATTGACGCCTAGTCATGTAGTAAGGCAGTTTGGACTAGAAGTTTGTGAACTGACCTTTTCTCCTCCCCCCCTTTTTTTTTGTAAGAAATTTGATTTTTATTCTAAAAGCACTGAAAAGCCATTATTGTAAGTTGGAGAGTGAGATGATCTGATTTACATTTTTTTTGCATTTTTATTCAGTATTAAACAACTATGGCTGAATATGATCCTGCATATTGAGAGCACAAACACAGACAAGTCAGGTGCTAAAAAGCTTACAACCAAAAGGTGAAATAGAACAAAAAATGATTATACAACTAGAAAAGTTAAGAAATTCAACCAAAATAACAAAATAGAAAATCTGCTCAGCAAATTTGCAGATTATAACCCAATGACATTCTTACTCATTAGTGGGGGGCAGGGGAAGGAGACTTCACTCTGATAACAATAAAAAACATTAAAAATATCATAAATATATTTGAGTCCACACTGATAAAAATGATTTAATAATAAATGAATGGGAGGGAAGATCCTAATCTCCTATGCAGAAGAATTCCAAGTAATTAGCAGGTGGAAGATAACTCTCCACTTCTTAAGTGTCAGTTACACAGAACGACTTCCTTCCAGAAAGTACAGCATAGAAAGAGAGATGATGGAAACTTCACAATGGAGAAACCTCATGGTCGAGGTCTGTACCCTCTTGGTCAAGGTCCACATCAACACTGACAACTCATGATGTCAGTAAATGATGAAAATGGAACTTCACTTCTGTGATCTTCCTCTTAGAAATCCATAGTCTCAGTCTAATAATGATAAAAACATCATAAAAGTCCAAGCCTGGGAACATTTTTACAAAATACCTGATCAGCACTTCTGAAAACTGTCAAGATCATCAAAAACAGGAAAGTCTAAGAATCTGTCACAGTCAAGAGGAGCCTGGAGGAGAGGTGATGACTACATGTAACGTGCTACCCTGGAACAGAAAAAGTTCATTAGGTAAACCACCCAAATCTGGATCAAATATGAACCTTCATTAATGATATCAATATTGCTTCATTAACTGTAACATGTCAACATGTAACAGTTACAAACTGGTTGAAGGGTATATAGGAACTCTCTGTACTACTGTTACAATATTTCTGTAAATCTAAAACTATTTTTAAAAATAAAGTTTATTGGGTTGGGTACAGTGGTTCATACCTGTAATCCCAGCACTTGGGAGGCCAAGGCAGGTGGATTGTCTGAGCTCACAGGTTTGAGACCAGCCTGAGCCAGAGAGAGACCCCATCTCTAAAAATAGCTGGGCACTAAGGTGGCAGGCACCTGTAGTCCCAGCTACTCAGGAGGCTGAGGCAAGAGACTTGCTTAAGCTCAGGAGTTTGAGGTTGCTGTGAGGTATAACCCGCAGCACTCTACTGAGGGTGACAAAGTGAGACTCTGTCTCAAGAAAGAAAAGAAAAAAAGTTTATTAAAAAGCATTAAGAGGCTCAGCACCCATAGCACAGTGGTTACGGCACCAGCCATATACCCCAAAGGAGCAGAGTTCGAACCTGGCCCAAGCTAGCTAAACGACAATGACAACTGTAATAAAAATAGCTGCGCATTGTGGCAGGCACTTGTAGTCCCAGCTACTTGGGAGGCTGAGGCAAGAGAATTGCTCAAACCCAAGAGTTTGAGGTTGCTGTGAGCTGTGACACGACAGCGCTCTACCGAGGGCAACATAGTGAGATTCTGTCTCAAAAAAAAAAAAAGAAATCTTTGAATGGCTAGGTATGGTGGCTCACACCTGTAATCGTACCACTCTGGGAGGCTGAGGTGGATGGATTGCTTGAGCTTAGGATTTGAGATTAGCCTGGGCAAGAGCAAGACCCTATCTCAACTAAAAATAGAAAAAAATGAGGCAAGACAATGGCTTGAGCCAAAGAGCTTGAGGTTGCTGTGAGCTATGACAGCACACAACACTCTACTCAGGGTGCCAGAGGGAGACCCTGTCTCAAAAAAAATAATAGCTGGGCATTGTGCCAGGCACCTGTAGTCCCACCCTACTTAAGAGGCTGAGGCAAGAGGATTGCTTGCTCAACCTCCAAAAGTTTGAGGTTGCTACAAACTACAACATCACGGCACTCAACCCCAGGGCCACTGAGTGAGACTCGGTCTCAAAAAAAGAAAAAAAAAAAAGAAAAACCAACAAAAACCCAAAAAACAAAAGTTGAGCATTGATTTCTCAGGATACTAATTTAGTTTTTTAAAGTCATGAAACTCTATTGAGTGCAGTAGCTCATGCCTGTAATCCTAGCATTCTGGGAGGCTGAAGCAAGAGGATCCCTTGAGCTCAGGAGTTTGAGACCACCCTGAGCAAGAATGAGGCCCCATCTCTACGAAAAATAGAAAACCTAACAGGGCATTCTGGCATGTACTTGTAGTCCCAGGAGTCTCAGGAGGCTGAGGCAAGAGGATCACTTGAGTGCACAAGTTTGAGGTTGCAGTGGGCTACAGTGACATCATGGCAATCTGTCTAGGGCAACAGAGTGACTCTGCCTCAAAAAAAAAAAAAAGTCACAAAACCCTTAGATGTTGTATATTATTTGCAAATTTGTTTCAACCTTCTTAGCCTTTACCAAAGTCATTGATCAATACATTTTACCTCTCTCCTTTAACATACTGCTCTTGATTGAAGAACACATAACTGACTTGGGGTCTACATCTTTATTTTCGGAGCCACAACTACCAGTTTAAACAGAACATTTAGCCCCTGATGTTCTTTCGTCTCACAATGTGATGTATATCCAGAGGAAGAAACTTCACGTCACCATCAGGCTAACCAGCGCGGGTTTTTCATTTATTCTTCTGAGTGCTTTCTACCTGAGACTTTTTAAAAAATTGTTTATTAAATCATAACTTTGTACATTGATGCATTTATGGGGTTCAGGGTATGGCTTCGATATACAATGTGAAATGCTTACATTGAACTAAGTACACATCCATCACACTTATACTCATTTCTTAATAGTTTTGAAATGTACCATTGCATCATGCACATTAGGTGAGGTCCCCACAAATACCCTCCCTCCTTCCATATCCCCCGCCCCCCCCCCCCACTTCCCTTCTACTTTCTGGATTATAGTTATGTTTTGCCATTTGTATGAGTGTGTAGGTGGTTATATATTGATTTCATAGTAGTATTGAGTACATTGGATACTTTTACCCCCATTTTGAGATATTTTACTAAGAAGAATATGTTCCAGCTCCATCCAGGTAAACATAAAAGATGTGAAGTCTCCTCCTTTTTTATGGCTGCATAGTATTCCATAGTGTACATATACCACAATTTGTTAACCCATTCATGGGTTGATGGGCACTTGGGCTGTTTCCATGTCTTGGCTATTATGAATTGGCCTGCAATAAACAATCTGGTGCAAATGTCTTTGCTGTAAAATAATTTTTGATCATCTGGATATATACCTAGCAGAGTAATTGCAGGATTGAACAGTAGGTCTACTTTTAGTTCTTTGAGTGTTCTCCAAACATCTTTCCAAAAAGGTCGTATTAGCTTGCATTCCCACCAGCAGTGTAGAAGCATTCCCTTCTCTCCACATCCTCGCCAACATCTGTAGTTTTGGGATTTTGTAATGTGGGCTAGTTTACTGGAGTTAGATGATATCTCAAAGTGGTTTTGATTTGCATTTCTCTGATGATTAAGGACGATGAGCATTTTTTCATGTGTTTGTAGGCCATGCGCCTGTCTTCATCAGAGAAGTTTCTGTTCAAGTCTCTTGCCCACACAGAAATAGGGTTATTTATTCTTTTCTTATTGATTGGTTTGAGTTCTCTGTAGATTCTAGTTATCAGACCTTTGTCGGAAGCATAACCTGCAAAAATCTTCTCCCATTCTGAAGGTTGTCTGTTTGCTTTACTTACTGTGCTCTTGGCTGTGCAAAAGCTTTTTATTTTGATCAGGTCCCAGTAATGTATTTTTGGTGTTGCTTCAATTGCCCGGGGGATCCTCCTCATGAAATATTCTCCCAGGCCGATTCCTTCAAGTGTTTTCCCTGCACTCTTTTCTAGTATTTTTATAGTTTCATGTCTTAAGTTTAAATCTTTTATCCAGTGAGAATCAAATTTTGTTAATGGTGAAAGGTGGGGGTTCAGTTTCAGTCTTTTGCAGGTTGCCAGCCAGTTCACCCAGCACCATTTGTTAAATAGGGAGTCTTTCCCCACTGAATGTTTACCTAAAAGACTTTTATTGGAGGAAACAGCTCGATTTGATTTACATTTTAAAAAATGCCAGCCAAATTGCAACAAAAAAATTGCCGGGTGTTGTGACAGGTGCCTGTAGTCTCAGCAACTTGGGAGGCTGAGGCAAGAGAATTGCCTAGGCCCAGGAGTTGGAGGTTGCTGTGAGCTGTGTGATGCCATGGCACTCTGCTGAGGGTGATAAAGTGAGACTCTATCTCTACAAAAAAAAAAAAAAATGCTGGCGTGCTCTGGGTGCAGTGGCTCACGCATGTAGTCCCAGCACTTTGGGAGGCCTAGGAGGCAGGTTTGCTTGAGGCCAGGAGTTAAAGGCTAGCCTGGGAAACAAGCAAGACCTTGTTTATAAAACATCAGCAACGGGTGGCACCTGTGGCTCAGTGAGTAGGGCGCCAGCCCCATATACCGAGGGTAGTGGGTATCAAACTCGGCCTCGGCCAAAACTGCAGCCAAAAACTAGCAGGGCGTTGTGGCGGGCACCTGTAGTCCCAGCTGCTTGGGAGGCTGAGGCAAGAGAATAGCGTAAGCCCAAGAGCTTGGAGGTTGCTGTGAGCTGTGTGACGCCAGGGCACTCGACCTGAGGGCGGTACAGTGAGACTGTCTCTACAAAAAAAAACATCAGCAACAACAAAAACTAGTTTTATTGATAATTTATAACACCATAAAATTTGCCCTCTTAAAGCATATAGTTCGGTGATTTTTAGTTTATTCACAGAATTGGGTAACCATCACCACTACCTAATTTAGAGCATGTTCATTATCCCCAAAAGAAACCTATAACCATCCCCATTCCTCCTTTCCCCCAGCCCTAGACAGCCATAATCTACTTTCTGTCTCCATGGATTTCCTATTCTGGACAGTTCTTGTGAATTTAATCCACTGCATGTGGTTCTTTGGCATCTTTTGCTCAGTGTATTTGAAAATAATGTGTTTTCTGCTGCTGGGAGCAGTTTTCTACAAATGCCAAACAGGTTATGTTAATTGATAGTGTTTTTCCACTCTTCTAAATTCTTATTGTTTTTCTACTTGTTTAAGCCATTACTGAGAAAGGAGTGTTGAAATCTCCAACTCCACGGATTTCCATGGAACTCTGCATGGATTTTGTCTACTTCTTCTTTCAGTTGTATTGGTTTTTGTGACTCACCTAATTCAAGCTCTGTTATTAGCTATAAACTCCAATTTGGATTATGTCTTCTTTATGAATCGAATCACATAAAATCTCCTTTTTAATACTTGTCCTAAAGTCTACTCTGTCTGATATTACTTATGACTACTGTTTTTACAAATAAAATTTTAAGTTGAGATATGACATATATGTAGAAAAGTGCACAAAACTTAAATGTACATCCTGGCAAATGATCACAAAAGGAGCACACACATGTGATGATCACTCATGTCCACATAGAAAACATTACCGGTGTTTTCCTTATGATGAATGAGGTTAAATATACTTATATAAATAGACACATGTATATGAATATGGCATTTATATATTCTCTTTTCCTAATTTTTTATTTTGACATGATTAGAGATTCATACATAGCTGTAAGAAGTAATACAAGGAGCACCTGTATAACTTCCACCCAACTTTCTCTAATAGTAACATTTTACATCACTCTAGTACAATAGCATAAGGAGGGAAATGACACTGGTAAATCATCTAACTTATCCAGATTTCATCAGTTTTTCAGGCAGTCATTTTTGAGTAAGTGTGTGAGTATATGTACCTTTAGTTTTATGACATGTATAGGATAATGTGATCACTGTCCTCTTACCCCAACCCACCTCCAACACTATAAAATTGGGCAAAATATTTACAAAATATTCTCTATGTGTTGGCTACCTCTTCGTAAGATTTTGTAATGAATATTTTGCAAGTAAAGGTACATTTAGCTATAATTTCCCACTTTCTCTATGTATGGCAACTTTAGAGGGAACTTTTGGGACACCCTGTAGAAACCATGAACTGTTCTCTCTCCCTATAATTTTGTCATTTCAAAATGTTCTAGAAGCAAAGCCACACAGGATATAATCTTTTCAGATTTTGCCTCTTAATTGGAATTCGATTTATGTTTAAGATAGTTATTGATTTGTTTTTATCCCTATTACCTTGGTATTTTATGTTTTTTTTTTTTTTTTGAGACATAATCTTACTTTGTCACCCCTGGTAGAGTGCTCTGGCATCACAGCTCACAGCAACCTGAAACCCTTGGGCTCAAGTGATCCTCTTGCCTTATCCTCCCTAGTAGCTGGGACTACAGGCTGCTCCCGCCACAATGCCCGGCTATTTTTAGAGATGGGGTCTTGCTCTGGCTCAGGCTGGTCTTGAACAGGTGACTTCAGGCAATCCACCTGCCTCAGCCTCCCAGAGTGCTGGGATTATAGGCCTGAGCCACCACACCTGGCCACATATTTTATGTTTTTCATCAGGTCTTTATTTCTTTTCTCCTCATTTCTTGTTTTCATTTAGATAATTATGTAAGTTTTAGAATTCCATTTTTATCCTCTTTTGATTAGCTACAGCTCTTTGTTTTTATTTTTAGTGGTTACTCTAGACTTTACCACATAAATGTTTAACTCATCATAGTCTGCCCTCAGATAATACTGTGCTGACTTTACATTGGTGTATTTCCATTTCACTTCTCTTTCTTTGTGCTATTGTTACACTTTTTACTTGTACATGTGTTATAATCTTTACAATATACTTTGGTTATTTTTGCTACAAACAGTCATTTATCTTTTAAAGAAATTAAAAGCAAGACAAATATCTTTTGTACTTACCCACAATTTACCTTTTTTGGTTCCTTTCCTTTTTGTAGATACGAGTTTCCAGCTGTCCTTCCAACTGAAAAATTTCCATCAGTGTTCCTTATAATACAGATCTGCTTATAAAAAAATCTTCTTGCCTTTTTTAATTTAATGGAAAAAGTTTATTTAGGCCTCATTTTGCAAGGATATTTTTACTGGCTTTAGAGTTTTTTTTTCCTTTCAGCACTTTAAAGATGTCTTTACATTGTACAGTTTCTGGTAAATCTCCCCGTGTATTTCTTATATCTTTCCTTTTATTAAATGTGTTTTTTCCCTGGATTCTTTTTAAGGTTTACTCTTTATCACTAGTTTTCAGCAAATTGACTATTATATGCTTTGGGGTGTGTGGGAATGTGTGCATGTTTTGAGGTTGAACTTATTATATCTGGGGTTTATAGCTTTCATCAAATTTCAAAATCACCTTTCTCCCTGCTCCTTTCCTTCTGAGACTCCAATTATATGTATGTTAGACTGCTTGTCATTGTCACAAAGGTTATTTATTTAGCCTCTGTGTTCTTTAGTTTGGATAAATTTGATTATTTAAAGCTAAGATAAATTAACTTAGTTTTTTTTCTTCTTAAGTATCTAATACCATCTGGTAAAGTTTTCATTTCATATATTGTATTTTTTAATCTCTAGAAGTTCTATTAGGTTTCTTTTTTAAGTATCTTTTATTCTCCTCCCAATGTGTTTTCTTTTCTTTTTTTCCTTTTTTTTTGAGACAGAGTCTCACTTTGTCACCTTCCATAGAGTGCTGTAGCGTCACAGCTCACAGAAACCTCAAACTCTTTTGGGCTTAAGCGATTCTCCTGCTTCAGCCTCCTAAGTAGCTGGGACTGCAGGTGCCCGCCACAACACCCGGCTATTTTTTTTTTTTGGCTGCAGTTGTCATTGCTATTTGGCAGGCTCAGGCTGGGCTCGAACCCACCAGCTCTGGTGTATGTGGCTGGCACCCTAGCCACTTGAGCTACAAGCACTGAGCTCCAATGTGTTTTCTTGAAAATCAATGAGCATCTGAGCATCTTTACAATAGCTGTTAGTGTCCATGCATGATAGTTCTGTCATTTCTGTGAATTAAAATAATACAAAATAGTCGATACTTTCTACTATTAATAGAATTTCTATTGGCTATTTTGTTTGTTTTATTTTAATTGACCAATAATAATTGTGTATATTTGGTACAAAGTAATGCTTTGATATATATTTACATTATGGAATGATTAATGCTAATTAACAAATCTGCCACCTTATATAAATATAATTTTGGGGGAGAAAACATTAAAAATCTACACTTTTAGCAATTTTGAAATATACAACGCCATGTTATTTCTTTTTCCTTTTTTTCTTTCAGATTAATATAGACAATTAGGTTGTTTGCATTTGTTAGGTAAAGTCCAAGTTGTAGTTGTGTCCCTTACCCAGGAGGTGTGCCGTATACCCTTACTTTGTGCCTATTAGGTGAGAGCACACCAATCATCCTTCCTCTTCCCCCCCTTTCCCCTACTTGAGTTTAATTGTGTTTTTCTCTTATGTGAATGTGTATTTGTTCATTTACTCCTTTCATATTAGCATTAAGTACATTGGATACTTGGTTCCATTCGTGTGATAATTTACTAAGTAGAATGTTCTCTAACTTCATCCAGGTTAGTACAAAAGATGTAAAGTGTCCATCTTTTTAATGGCAGAATAGTATTTTGTGGTCTACGTATACCACAGTTTATTAATCCATTTATTTGTTGATGGGTGCTTGGGTTGATTCCACATCTTGGCACTGTGAATTGAGCTGTGTTAAACAATCTAGTGTAAATGTCCTTATGGATAGATACCTAGCAATGAGATTGCAGGATCAAATGCGAGGTCCACTTTTAGTTCTTTGAGGCTTCTCCATTCTTGTTTCCAAAGAGGCTGAATGAGTTTGCAGTTCCACTAACAGTGTAAAAGTGTTCTTTTCTCTCCATCTGCAGCTTTGGGACTTTGTGGGGTTCTCATTGGGGTTAAGTGATACCTCAAGATGGTTTTGATTTGCATTTCTCTGATTATTAGGGACAGTGAGCATTTTTTCATGTGTTCGTTGAATTGTTATTTATTATAGTCACCCTTCTGTGCTTGGATCCCTAAAGCTTATTCTTCTTGTCTAACTGAAATTTTTTACCCTTTGGTCAATATCTACCTTTCCCCATCCATCCACCCCTCCCCCATGCTCTGGTAATCACCATTCTACTTTACTTCAATGAGTTCAACATTTTTTAGATTCCACATATAAGTGAGTGCAGTATTTGCCTTTCTGAGCCTGGCTTATTTCACTCATCAGATTCATCAGATCCTCTAGGTTCATTCATGTTGTCACAAACAAATGACATAATTTCCTTCTGTTTTAAGGCTGATATATATCTGTGGATATATATCACATTTTGTTTATTCATTCATATTATGATAAATACATAGTTTGGTTCCATAGCTTAGGTATTACGAGTAATGCTGCCATGAACATGGGAGTGCAGTTACAAAACTGTAAATCCACATGCAGAAGAATGAAATTGGACCCTTACTTCACATCATATAAAAATCAACTCAAAATGGATTAAAGAGTTAAACGTAAGACCTGAAACTGTACCTAAGGGAACACTTCCATAACATAGGTCTGGAAAAAGTTTTGTTGGCTATGACCCCCAAATCACAGGCAATATAAGCAAAAATAAACAAATGGAATTGCATCAAATTAAAAAGCTTCTGCACAGCAAAGGAACGACTACAAAAAAGAGATAACCCATGGATTGGGAGAAAATATTTGGAAACCATACATCTGATAAGGGGTTTATATCCAAAAAATATAAGGAACTTTAATGTTTGTTTTTGCTCCTATCTATGTCATATTTTCCTGCACATTCATATGTTTAGCAATTTTTTTTTTTTTTGAGACAGAATCTCACTATGTCACCCTTGGTAGAGTGCCATGGTGTCACAGCTCACAGCAACCTCCAACTCTTGAGCTTAAGTGATTCTCTTGCTTCAGACTCTCAAGTAGCTGGAACTATAGGTGCCTGCCAAAAAACCTGGCTATTTTTTTGGTTGTAGTTGTCATTATTGTTTGGCAGGCCCAGGCTGGGTTTGAACCCACCAGCTCTGGTGTATGTGGCTGACGCCCTAGCCGCTGAGCTACAAGCATCAAGCCATGTTTAGCAATTTTTAATTTGATGTTGGTTGTTGTGAATGTTATATTGTTGAATGTTTTTATTTTATTGATTTCCTTTAAAGGGTTCTCTTATTGAATTTTGAAAGTTCTTTATTCCTTAATTTTTAATTTTTATTTTTTAGAGACAGGATCTCACTCTGTTGTCTAGGATAGAGTGCAGTGGCATGATCTTAGTTCACTGCAACCTTGAACTCCTGGGTTCAAGCAATCCTTCTGCCTCAGCCCCGAATAGGTAGGACTACAGACACATGCCACCTTGCCCAGATAATTTTTAAAATTTTTCATATGGACAGGGTCTCACGATATTTCCCAGGCTTGTTTTGAACTTTTGGCCTCAAGTGAGCTTCCCTGTCTTGGCCTCCCAAAGTGCTGGAATTATAGATGTAAGCACCTTGTTTGGCCAACTTTTTATTATCCTAAGTACAAATCCCTTATTACACATTTGCCTTGCAATTAGTTTTTCTTCATGTGTGGCTTGTCTTTTTATTTTCTTTAACAGTGTTTTTGGAGAACAAAAGTCCTTATTTTGATGAAGTTCAATTAATCCTATATTGCTGTAAGGATTGTGTGTTTGGTGTTACAGTTAAGAAATCTGTCTCATTTAAAGATACAAAGATCGTCTCTTATGCTTTCTTTTTAGAAGTTTTTAGTTTTATGCTTTACATTTTGATCTATGTTCCATTTTGGGTTAATTTTTATTTATGATGTGACATGTGGAAGTATGGATTTAGGTTCCTTTCTTTTTTAAATTAAATTTTCTTTTTCAACTCAGAAGTCTAAAAAGGTGATTTAAAAATTTTTTTTAATTTATTTATTTTTATTGTTAAATCATAGCTGTGTACATTAGTGCAATCATAAAAATTTTTTTGGTATATGGATATACATTTGTTCCAGCATTATTTGTTAAATAGTTGTCTTTTCTTCATTGAATTGAATCCGCAATTTAAAAAGGTAAAATAATATTTCTGGACTCTTTATTCTGTTTCATAGATCTATTTTTAGGCTCTTACCTTAGCACTATCCTTTTGATTATGGTAACTTTATAATAAGCCTTGAAATCAGGTGAAAGTGAGTCTTCTAATTTTATTCTTTTGTTTCAAAATTGTTTTAGCTATTTCAGATACCTTCCCTTTTTACATACATTTTAGAATCAGCTTACCATTTTGAGAAGAAAAGTCCTATAGTTTTCTGAAGGAGTTTTCATTGAATATATAAGTTATTTTGGGGAGCACCGATATCTTAATATTTTCTTCTAATCCATTTTCATGGTATAGCTCTCCATTTATTTGATTTCTTCTATCATCAGGGCTTCTACTTTTAGGGTATAAACATAGCATATCTTTTCTTATACCTAAGTTGTTTTCTGTGTTTTTATAAATGGTGCTTTAAAAAGTTTCATATTTCTGAAGGAGGGAGAGGGGTGGGGCCTTGGTGTGTGCCACACCTTCTGGGGGCAAGACATGATTGCAAGAGGGACTTTACCTAACAAATGCAATCAGAGTAACCTGGCTTATTGTACCCTCAATTAATCCCCAACAATAAAAAAACAAAACAAAACAAAACTGAAAAAAGAGGAAAAAAAATAAAAAATAAAAATAAATAAAATAGCAAAAAGAAAAAAGTTTCATATTTCCTATTGTCCATAGCAAGTATATAAAAATACAATTGATTCTTTTCATATTGACCTTGTGTTCTATGACCTTGCTTAGCTTATTTATTAGTCCTACTAGTTTTCTAAAGGTTCTTTGGGGTTTTACTCTGGGGACAATCATGTCTTCTGCAAACAAAGTGTTTTTCTTTATTCTTTATCAATCTATATGCTTTTATTAATAATTTCTGTTCTTGCCTTGTATGCTAGCTGCAATGTTGATCAGGAAGTTTGAGAATAATATATTCACCTTGCTCCTTCTTCTTCTTTTTTTTGCAGTTTTTGGCTGGGGCTGGGTTTGAACCTGCCACCTCTGGCATATGGGCCAGTGCCCTATTCCTTTGAGCCACAGGCTCCATCCTACCTTGCTCCTTCTTAGGGAGAAAGAATTCTGTCTTTAACCATTAAGTAAGGTATTAGCTACATGTGTTTGTAGATGTCCTTTAATGGGTTGAGGAGATTCCCTTTTACTCCTAGTTCTTTGAGAATTTTTCCTTCTTTCAAAAAAATAATAAATTAATATT
The DNA here is from genome assembly GCF_027406575.1 of Nycticebus coucang. Classification (NCBI taxonomy): domain Eukaryota; kingdom Metazoa; phylum Chordata; class Mammalia; order Primates; family Lorisidae; genus Nycticebus; species Nycticebus coucang. The sequence continues at coordinate 105,956,877 of NC_069787.1, forward strand.
AAATTTTGTCAAATGCCTTTTCTATATCCTCTAAGATGATCATTTGGCTTTCCTCATTAGTCTATGTAGTGAATTACACTGATTTTTAAATGTTGAATTGAATTTGCATTGCTAGTATAAACTCTATTTGCTCATGAAAATTCTCCTTTTGTAATATATATACTTTATATACTGGGTGGCCATAAAGTTTGTGTGCAATTTAAAGTCGCGTGCAATTTAAAATTGCACATGAACTTCATGGCCACCCTTTATTATTGGATTCAATTGTTAATATCTTGCTAAGAATTCTTGCAGCTATGTATATGACTATTATTGTTTCGTTGTTTACTTTCTTGTATGTTTTTGCTGTTTTTGGCATCCAGCTTACACTGATATTTTTAGGGGTGAGAGAAATAGGTGGAACCTACAGCCTTTGCTGTAGCTGCAGCTGTTCCTCTTTTCTAACCTGTACCATAAAGGGGGCTTTCTATGATTTTTTTGCCCTGTCATACTTTTTTCTTGTAAATTCAAAAGATCTGAAGAAGAGTGTGGGTGTGAAATCCCCTTGTGTTTGTGATTTCCAGAGGTTTAATATTTTCATGCCAGCCCATACTTGGCCTTTAGCAATTTGTTTAGAAATCTAGTTGAATTCTGTCTCCTAGCTTGTGTAACAGCCCCATCTTCCTTTTTAGCTCTGCTTCAGGTTAGCCAGTGTTTGTATCCCATTGTTCCTTGAAGGCACCTGTTTTTCCTTACATTTCAGATTAGTTGGTTGCTTTAGACAACTTGGATGATACAGTGTGCTTGATTTTGATTTTTATAAAAACGATATTATACCATATGTTGTGACTTATGTCTTTTGATCAAGATCATGTCTATTTTCTATTTCATCAATTTCTGCTGATTTTTTTTTTTTTACCATTTTCTTCCAGAATTAAAATTTATTTTAACTTTTTTTTTTTTTGTTTGAGACAGAGTCTCAAGCTGTCATCCTGGGTAGAGTGCGGTGGCATGACAGCTCATATAGCTCAATCTTAAACTCCTGGGCTCAAGCGATTCTCTTGCTTCAGCCTCCCAAGGAGCTGGGACTACAGGCACCTACCACAAGGCCTGGATATTTTTTTTTTTTTTTTTGGTTGTAGTTGTCATTGTTGTTTGGCAGACCTGGGCTGGACTTGAACCTGCCAGCTCCGGTGTCTGTGGCTGGCACCCTAGCCATTTCAGCTACAGGCACTGAGCTAATTTATTTTAACTTTTTGAGGTGGTTTCTTAGATTATTAATTTTTAGAAATAAATCCCCCTTTTGATACTGCTTTGGATGCATCCCACAAGTTTGATATGTAGTAATTTTGGTATTAATTTAAAATATTTTCTAATTTCCATGTTTTTTTTCCTTGGAACTATTGGTTATGTAGAAATATATTTCTTAATTTTTCACTGTTTGGCAAGTGGCTTATTTGCTTGTTTGTTATTGATTTCTCAGTTACCTCATAGTCTGATAAATTTTTAATCATTAGAAGTGACCTTTACTGCTAGTAATACTTATTTGGCATATAGTTTATTTTTCCCAATATTAATATAGCCATTTTAGTGAGTATTGCATGATATGACTTTTTAATTCTTTTATAGGCAACCTTTCTATAATTTTATGCTTTAGATTATCTCTTGTAAACAGTATAGCATTTGATTTCAAAATGCAATTTTATAACCTTTTATAACCTTTTATAAATTTCATTTATTCTATAAATAAACGAAATTTAGTTCATTTACATTTAATATAATAGCTGACATATTTTAGTTTAATACCCCCAATTTATTTTTTTAATCTGTTTTGTTTTTCTTTACCATTATTGCTTCCTTTGAATTATCATCCTAATTTATCTGTATTTGGAAGTTTATACACTCCATTTCTCTTTTATTATTACTTTGTACTATATTCCAGTACACATATTTAATATATCATGGTCTAGCCTTAATAAAGTCTTTAGTTATTCAATGCCTTTACCTTTTTTCTAGACAGCGAAAAGATCTTAAAATATTTTAAAAACTCTTACTTAAATGCTATGATGGTGGGATATATTTCAATCTTTGTTTTGTTAGACATTATTAATGTTTTACTCAGCCATTGCTCATTTAGACTTACATACACATATACCACTCTCTTTGGTTCTTGTCACAGCCCTTCCACCCTTTGCCCTGTTTCTAAGAACTTCCATTTTGGGATCACTTCCCTTATGCTTGAAGTACATCATTTGGGATTTCCTTTAGTGAGGGTCTTCCGGTGGCAAACCCATTCAGTTTTGCTTTTCTGAAAATGTCTTTGTCAGCATCACATGGTGAAAATACGTGTAGAAAATTGACATTATAAATCAATAAGGGAAAGAATGGGACTAGGCGTGGTGGCTCACACTTGTAATCCCAGTATTCTGGGTGGCCAAGGCAGGCTGATTCCTTTGAGGTCAGGAGTTCATTATCCAACCTGACCAAGAACAAGACCCTGTCTTTAAAAAACAAAAAAATGGCCTGGTGCGTTGGCTCTCACCTGTAATCCCAGCACTCTGGGAGGCCTAGGTGGGTGGATTGCTTGAGCTCAGGAGTTTGAGACCAGCCTGAGCAAAAGCGAGACCCTGTCTCTATTAAAAATAGAAAAACTAGCCAGGTACCTGTAATCCCAGCTACTTGGGAGGCTGAGGCAAGAGGATTGCTTGATCCCAAGAATTTGAAGCTGCTGTGAGCTATGACACCAAGGTATTTTGCACAGGGTGACAAAGTGAGACTCTGTCAGAAAAACAAACAAAAACCAAACCAAACCAAAACAAAAAGAAACAGAAAAAATTAGCCAGGTGTTGTGGTGGGTACCTGTAGTCCCAGCTACTTTGAAGGCTGAGGCAGGAGGATTGCTTGAACCCAGGAATTTGAGGTTGCTGTGAGCTAGTCTGACACCATGGCACTCTAGCCTGGGTGACAGAGTGAGTCTCTGTCGCAAAAAAGCAAAAATAAAGAATATGGAAAGGATGGATTATTCATTAACTGATACTGGGGCAATGATTTCCCATTTGACAAAAATTATATTTCTACTTGAAATCATATAGAAAAAGAAAATTCTGACAAATTAAATATCTAAAGTGGAATAAACAAAAACTTTGAGAGTATCAGAAGTGTAGAAAATATCTTTATGATCTGTCTTAGGAAAGATTTTTAAACTGACATAAAAAGTAAAAAATATAGAAGAAAAGATAGTGAAATTTAAAAGAATTATAAAGTCTGCACAATTAAAAAACAACACACTGGAAAAATATTTGCAAGATATCCAACAAGGGATTAGTATCATAAATATATTAAAAATGTCAAATGAATAAGGAAAAGCCTAGTAAATATAATCGAAAAAATGGATCACGTTTATAAACTGACTATAAACAGAAATAAATCAATAAACAGATTCCTACATAGTTGTATATGTATAAAGAAAATGTAACATTTTCATTTGACATAATTGACTTCATCTTCCTCTTGAGCTCAGCCTTACTGGTGTGGGGAGTTAAGGGTGGGTGAATCCCAGGCAAGTTTGGTTCTAATTTTCTTGTAGGTATTTTTCTGTAACTATTCCCTGTTTGTATGCCTTCCTCCTTCCCTTGCTTCTTCTCAAAGTGAGTATATTGGTAGGGGAGGGCTTTGCTGAGCTGAGTGCCGTCCTCCATCTTGTCTGTAGATGCATAAATGGGAAGTAAGGCAAAAACCACTCCTTCCTTGGCTTTCTTCTCTGTTAATGCTAAAGCTTTTGACCCACAGAAGCTGATATGACACATGGGAGTGATGGATGCTTACATTCTCTATTATTTACCTCTTTTCTTTTCCACATCTTACTCTTGGAAAAAAGTGGCCTTTTTCATTTTCCATTCTTGCTCAGTATGGGTGAAACTGAGGATAGTGCTGGCTGAAGGTAACAGGCAGAAGAAACAGCTCCTGCAGCAGAGGTAAGAGATCTGAAAACCCGTGATTGGCTATCTGTAGTCCACTCTCCCCTCCAGAATCCGCTTTTCATCTTGAAGCCCTCACCTAAGACACAAACACACCAACCTCAAACAATGCAGCACCCACAAAAGCGATTGTTACTTGTCTAGATGGTGGCATTTGCTCACAAGGGATCTTGGAGGATCCACCACAACCCAGAGCTGGGCGGTGAGGGACTGCTGGAGGCAGTTCATTCCTGGAAAAGGCATCTATGGGCCTTGCGCGGAGGGTGAGGAGAGTGCTCTGTGAGCGCGTGGGGACAGGCACTTGGATTTGGGGAGGAAGGTAGAGGTTGGAGTGGTGAGCTGGGGAAGGTCTCCAGAAGGTGGAATTCCAGGTCGAACATGGGGTCTGGGGATCGTCTCTCTGGACCAGGGTTGAGGACCAGAGGAGAGGGTTCCGGGCCCGGGCCCTGAGGGTAGGGGCTGGACACCCTTCTAGCAGAGGGCTGGGGCCCAGCGGCTGAACCGGCTGGAGGTTCCATCCAGGGCGCCAGGACTTAGGGCTCCGCGTCCTCTTGGAAGGCCCCTTTTTGGACGGCGATCTCTGGGACAGACGCGAGGAAGAATGGCTGCTCGAGGACAATTTCCTCTCCAGGAGCGCCCAGGAAGACGCCGGGTTCCAGGTCGACAGATGAGTCGCCCTGCCCTCCCGAGCATTCGTCGACCGAGCCTAGGAGGACCTCGGGGACCAGGATGAGGGTGTGCCCTTCGAAGGCTACTTGCAGGACTGAGGTCGGCTCGGGCTCAGATCGACGTCGTCCAAGGGCACTTGCAAGGCACAGCCGGCGGCCAGGACCACGACAGAGGTGAGGGCGTCCGCGGCCGGGGGTCCCGCGGAGTCTTCCAGGTTGGACCCGGCGCTGAGCTCGAGGGCGGGTTCCTCCTCCAGTCGGGGGCGCTTGGCGGGGCCAGGTCCTCCGGCTTGCTGTCCCCACCAGGACGCGTGGCCGGCGCTGGGGCTTTGGGGTCGGCTGCCCATCACCTCGATGGCGTTCCAGGAGACGCTCCGGGGCCTGATGGAGAACTTGGGCGGCGTGGTCCTGGACGGGGTGACAAGTGTCAGTGACAGGTGGGGCGGGTTGGGACGGATGGGGTGCAGGACCGCTTGGCCGGGAGGTTCTCCTCTCCGGCTGGCAGCGGCCTAACGTGGTGGAATTTTTGGCTTTACTGGCGCAGACCAGATGCGCCCTAGATAGTTAATAACGTGAGATGTCAGGTGACCCACGGGTGTCAGGATGTCTCACTATGAGCCCCGCCCGCAGATTTGCTCTGCCCGGGATGTGGTCTTGTGGGAATTGGATCAGTGCAGTGCGAGGGTGGGGAAGGTGAAGTGTACCGGAATACTTCTTGGATACCCTCTTGGGGCCTGTGGCCTTTATTGCTTCTATTTTTGGAGAAGAAAAATAAATAGCCAAAACCCAATTTCATAAACTTCTTGCTTCCTTTTATAAGTAGCCTACGTCTATTTCTTCTAAAATATTCCAGGGAGCTAAGAAAGTTTTACCTCATTCTCATTGCTCCTTCCTTATCCCACCTACTTGGTTCTAGAAATTATGAAAGAAATCAGCAATGCAGATTTTGCTTTGGCAAACAGCTTTTAAAAAATAATAAAGTAGGCTTGGCGCCTGTGGCTCAAGTGGCTAAGGCCAGCCACATACACCTGAGCTGGCGGGTTCGAATCTGGCCCGGGCCTGCCAAACAACAATGACGGCTGCAACTAAAAAATAGCCGGGCATTGTGGCGGGTGCCTGTAGTCCCAGCTACTTGGGAGGCGGAGGCAGGACAATCGCTTGAGCCCAGGAGTTGGAGGTTGCTGTGAGCTGTGACACCATGGCACTCTACCCAGGGTGACATCTTGAGGCTCTGTCTCAAAAAAAAAAAAAAAATAATAATAAAGTAAGGCCAGGTGGGGTAGCTCAGGCCTGTAATCCTAGCACTCTGGGAGGCAGAGGCGGGTGGATTGTTTGAGTTTAGCAGTTGGAGACCAGCCTGAGCAGGAGTGAGAACCCATCTCTACTAAAAATAGAAAAATGAGCTAGGTGTTGTGGTTCAGCCTGTTGTCCCAGCTGCTTGGGAGGCTGAGGCAAGAGAATCGGTTGAGCCCAGGAGTTTGAGGTTGCTGTGTGCTATGACCCCCAGGGCATTCTATCCAGGGGAACAAAGTGAAACTCTCTCTCTCAAAATAAATAAATAAATAAATAAATAAATAAATAAATAAGTAAATAAATGAAAATAAAGTGAAAGTGTAGTTTTTTTGTTGTTGTTGGAGGCCAGGCTATGATTTTAATAACAGAAGCAAAGAATTACCATAATATTAATTTTGTACTGAAATTTGATACTTGTACTTGACCTGTATTATATGAAGCGTTTAAAGAATTAGTTTATCCTCACAAGTGAAGCTCAGAGGAGAGGAGAAAATTTTACAGAATTAAATACCTGGTTTATGTGGGATATGGGAATGAAATATAGTTTAACTTTGTAACAGGGATCTTTGATTTTCTTTACCTATATGCTTATGGCAAAAACATAGATGTGGAATTTCTGGATAGTAATACGTGGCACCTTAACAATAACACATATGGCCAAACTACTTTCTCTTTCTTTCCTTTCTTGCCTCCTTCTTTTTCCCTTTTTCCTTTCTCCTCTCCTCTTTTTCTTTTTTCTTTCTAAGACAGGATGGTCTTGCTATGTCACCCAGGCGAGATGATCATAGCTCACAGCAGACTGAAACTTCTCAAGTGATCCTTCTGGTTCAGCCTTCGAAATAGCTAGAACCTCAGGCTGGCACCACTACACCAGACTAATTTTTTTTTTTTTTTGAGATGGTTTCTTATTCTGTCACCCTGGCTAGAGTGCCCTGGAGTCACATCTCACAGCTAACTCGAACTCTTAGGCTGAAGTGACCCTCTTGTCTCAGCCTGGGTAGTTAGGTATTATAGGTACCTTCCACAACACCTGGACAGTTTTTCTATTTGTAGAGACAGGGTCTCACTTTGCTCAGGCTGGTTTCCAACTCCTGAGCTCAGGCAATCCACCCAAGTTGGCCTCCCAGAGTGCTAAGATTACAGGTGTGAGGCTCCAAGCCCGGCAGAAAGCTTCCATGGCTTTCAATGTTTTTGTCTTAGTTATACTTACATTGTACTCTTTTATGTCCTAAAATTTATTTAAAAATATTTTATAGTTGATATTTCACTAATCTCTATTATTTGAGGGATAGTCTCCTTTCTCCTATTTTAGCTATTTCTCATTTATTCTCATGTATAGTCCTTTTTATGTGTTTTTTGATTTAGAATTATGAGCTTAGAATCACTAGATGTTACCTCCAAGAATATACTTAGCCCTGAATATAAGGTGTATTATACTCAGAGAATTTGAAGAAAGGATTTGTTTTACTTTTTCCAGATTCACCATCAATCAGGGAACACTTTAAATTCTCAGCTTTCTCCCCTAAAACAGACTGTGTTTAATTCTACCTGGAGCCAAGCCTGATACAGATATATTTCAGCCCCACCTCCTTTGTACTGAACTTTTTTTTCTCTCCCCTTTTGCTTGTTAGCCTACCTACTGGAGGTATCATGTTTTAGAAGCCTGTGATTTTTTTTTTTTTTCAGAGCTGCGTGACCACTGAATTTTCTCTTCTTCATAAATGGGCCGCAAAAACCAGAACTCTCTCTAACCATGGGTTGTTAGGTGCCCTCAAGGCAATCTCTTGCTTTAGTGCCCACTTTCCTCCCTGGATTTGTGATTTTTCATCACTTTTGGTTTTGGAAAATTTCTCTTATATTTTTGTAAGCTAGACTATGCCTTTAATATAATTTTTCCCATTACTTTCAAGATTGTTGTTTTAAGATTTTTTTTTAGAGTGTTTGGTTCACATATTGCTGACAATGGATATCCTTATCTATTTTTAGAATTTATTATGAAGCTCTTACAGTAGAAGATAGTTTTGCAAACAGGGCTACCATTCTCTTCAAATGACCAGATAATTAGGCTGGGACTAGTTGTTGTGTTGTGCTCGGAATTATGGACAATATGGTGTCCAGAGAAATTCCCTCTACTGGAAGTAGAGAGCATTGATAGAAAACACAAAAGCATATTAAATGCAGACACCTACTTTTGAAAGAAAGATACAAGCCTCCAGGGATCAGAAATGCAGTAGAAAAAAATCCAATCTCTAGCTGAGCAGCTGATATTTTGATGATTTCATAGAACCGAGACTAAAATTCATAGTGGTGAATATGATTTCTGCTTCTTTAAGGAGTTGAAATTTGGCCCACTGCCAATGATCAGAGATTGAAGAGGCACTGACCACTATTTTATGGTCGCACCTATGGTTGATCAAAGAAAAGACAAATGGAAACTGCCGTGTGACTGCTTGGGGATTAGACCTGTGACTTTCCAGACAGACAATTTATAAGAGTTCCAAAAGCCCTGATTCTGAGTTCTGAGGAGGACTAGGAAGTGGAAATTGTAAGTGTAGGATGCAGAAGATGAATTTTCACTCAGACTGTGCCCACTAGTGAAAATTACTAAGCACATGAGGCAATCCAATGTGATTAAAAACAAATAATAGGGCTGGGCACCTGTAGCTCAGTGGCTAGGGCGCCAGCCACTTACACTGAAGGTGGCAGATTCAAGCCCAGGCTGGGCCTGCCAAACAACAGTGACAACTACAACCAAAAAATAGCCGGGCGTTGTGTTGTGTGCCTATCGTCACAGCTACTTGGGAAGCTGAGGCAAGACAGAATCGCTTAAGTCCAAGAGTTTGAGGTTGCTGTGAGCTGTGACGCCATAGCACTCTACTGAGGGCAACATAGTGAGACTCTGTCTCAAAACAACAACATAGTGAGACTCTGTCTCAAAACAACAACAACAAAATAATAGAAGATTTTACCTGAGAACATTGAATTAATTGAGCTATTAATTAAACAATTTCAAAACATAAATGATGGAATACCATCCATGAAACAAACCTAGGAGTTTATAATACCAAGTGGGGAAGTTTTGAAGCAAGAATGAAGTAAAACCTTGAAAAAAAATCACAATCTTTGAAATAAAAACTTTCTTATAGATGTACAAACCAAATATTAGAAGCAGTCAACAAAGAGGAGTTTATTGGGTTGAGGAGTAAAGGAAGTTGGAATTGATAAGCTGTATACATGCTCACACACATACACATGTGATACTAAAATGTTGTGAGTCACGGGAGATTGTGCAGCGTCATTATATATCTGACCGGATTTACAACATGGGGGAGTGTGGGATATTCCAAGAATTAGGGCCTAAGATTTTGTGGGATTTCAGGCAAAAGATAATTTCCAATATTGATAGTTAACTAAATTCTATGTAGACAAATAAAAATATGGTTTACCTCTAGACATATAGCAAAACTGTAGCACGCCAAAGAAAAATAAACATTATAAAATATGCTAAAATGAACATCCAAATCATACATAAAAGGAATAACAACTTGACTGACAAAAGATAATCCTGCAACCATAACAAAAAATGGCTAAACAATGGACTAAGAGTTCATGCTGCTTTGTGCTATGATGATGCTATTGTACTCCAGCCTGGGCAACTCTGTCTCTCTCTCTCATACACACACATGCGCGCGCGCGCGCGCACACACACTATATATATATATATATATATATATATATATATATATACATCCTATACATACATATAAAATAATTACAGCATTGTCCTAATAGCAAAACAGTGGAACAACTCCTATGTCTATAATTCATAGGGTAACAGTTTTCTTGAGACGCCTTGGTTTATATCTTTTCCCAAGTATAATTAATAATAGAGACCTCCTTCACTCTCAAAAGTGTCCCAGTTTAGATGACAGATTGTATGACTACCCTACTAACAGGTGACCATATAAATAATTGATGCTTGATCCATACAATGGAATACCATGCAGCAGAAAAAAAGAATGAGAATGTTCTATATGTATTGATGGGGAAATGTCTCTGATATACAGAGCTAAGTGAAAAAAAAAAAGAACACCAAAAAGAAAAAGCAAGATGCATTCTGATTCAAGCAGTAGAGACAGAAAAAAAAAAAAGAAAAGAAAAACAAAGAAAAAGTGACCTAAAAAAAAAAAGCTGCATGTGGTATCTCACCCTTGGGCAACGTAGCAAGATGCTGTCAGAGGTTGGGCACAGGCTCACATCTGTAATCCTAGGTATGTGGATTGCTTGTGTTCATGAGTTCTAGACCAGCTTGAGCAAGAGGGAGACCCTGTCTCTACTAAAAAGAAAAAAATTAGCTGAGTGTTGTGGTGTGTGCCTGTAGTCACAGCTATTCAAGAGACTGAGTCAAAGAGGATCGCTTAAGCCCAAAAGTCTGAAGTTGCTGTGAGCCATGATGATGTCATTTCATTCTAGCCAGGATGATAAACTGAGAGTCTGTCTAAGAAAAAAAAAAAAAAGAAAACCAAAAAACAAAACAAACAACAACAAAAAAACCAAAACCAAAAAACCCCAACCATGTCACAGAACCTTTTCCTGACTTACAGAACCAAGTTAGTATACCACACATAGGATATACTAGAAAGAAATATTAAAGGATATTCTTCAGTAAGAAGAAAATTGAGGCTACACTGAGAGTGTAGAATAAAAAGGGAGAGAAGAATTAGTAAAGTATGGTGACAAATTTGAATGCTTAACTGATGTTTTAAAGTAAAATGACAATCTTGTTGATTTCAGCTTCGTCCGTAATATTTTATTTCCTTTATAAAAATATGAAAAACATGGTAATAAATTAGCATTTTAAAGTTATAAGAGACATAAGACAAAACTCAGGGTAAGATTATAAGGTATAAAATAATGTGGAACAGCAAGAATGCAAACATTTTCCATCAGTCAATTGGGTGAACTCATCAGATGAACAGATTCAAATACATATCCCAATGCATGCTGAAACGTCTCATAAAATTCAATTTAATCTTCATTTATAGCAAGAAGTAAACTGGAAGAGAACTTCAGCAGGATAAGAGGTTGCTGTGAAAAAACACCATACAGTCATGCACAGTAACCTTCATACTATGTGGCAGTTACAGGGAGAGTAGTTGGAAACACCAATAAAGAGAAAAACCATGGCTAAGTGTCTTCATAAATTCATAAGAAAATACAAGGAACTTACAACATAAGAAATCCAGTGATTTCTTGACTTGCGGGGGGAAACAGGAGCAGCGGTGTGGTGCTAAATAGTGAATTTGAGACAAAACGAGGAGAAATGGAGGGGTCTGATGATCTCGTGAAACCCAGAAATCTGAAAACACATTTTCTGGTATTCCTGAGTAGATTTTCCATGTCAAAAATTAGGTCCAGAATCTGCCTTCTCTTCACGACGTTTTCATCTCCTACTATTGGGAGTGTGCATGGAAAGAGCAGTTGTCTGCACATGAGATGTTCAATTTCCAGTTTGTTGGCTATTCTGGCAGTCACATCCGGCGGCAGTGGCCCGGGTTGTGTGTGCGTGTTGGGGGGGCAGAAAGGTTCATTCCGGAAACAAGCATCTCCGGGCCCTGCACGGAGGGTGAGGAGAGTGCTCTGGGCGCGGGTGGGGACGGGGACTTGGACTTGGGGAAGGAGGTAGAGGTTGGAGTGGTGAGCTCGGGAAGGGCTCCAAAAGATGGAATTCCAGGTCGAACATGGGGTCTGGGGATCGTCTCTCTGGACTAAGGTTGAGGACCAGAGGAGAGGGTTCCGGGACCCGGCCCTGAGGGTAGGGGCTGGACACCCTTCTAGCAGAGGGCTGGGGCTCAGCGGCTGAACCCGCTGGAGGTTCCATCCAGGGTGCCAGGACGTAGGGCTCCGCGTCCTCGTGGAAGGCCCCCTTTTGGGCGGCGATCTCTGGGACAGAAGAAAGGAAGAATGGCTGCTCTAGGACAATTTCCTCTCCAGGAGCGCCCAGGCAGACGCCAGGTTCCAGGTCGACAGATGAATCGCCCTGCCCTCCCGAGCATTCATCGACCGAGCCTAGGAGGACCTCGGGGACAAGGATGAGGGTGTGCCCTTCGAAGGATACTTGCAGGACTGAGGTTGGTTCGGGCTCCAGCACCAGATCGACGTCGTCCAAGGGCACTTGCAAGGCACAGCCGGCGGCCAGGACCACGACGGAGGTGAGGGCGACTGCGGCCGGGGGCCCCGCGGAGTCTTCCAGGCTGGGCCCGGCGCTGGGCTCCAGGGCGGGTGTCTCCTCCAGTCGGGGGCGCTTGGCAGGGCCGGGTCCTCCGGGCTGCTGTCCCCACCAGGACGCGTGGCCGGCGCTGGGGCTTCGGGGTCGTCTGCCCATCATCTCGATGGCGTTCCAGGCAGTGTTCCGGGGCCTGAGGGAGAACTTGGGCGGTGCGGTCCTGGACCAGGTGACAAATGTCAATGACAGGTGAGGAGGGCTGTGGCGGACACAGAACCACGTGTCGCGAGAGTAGTCCTGGTAGTTTTGGGGGGCTCCTCCCTGGAGGGTCGCAGTCCAGGTTGCCTGGAGTTGCCCTCGCGGCTTTGGTCAGCCTCGCGTGTTGGAATCTTCAGCCTTCCCAGCCTTCCCAGCCTTCAAAGCGCCCTTCCGGATGCGCCCGGAGGGCCAATTGTGTTGCCAACTAAGGACGCTGGGCAGGAATCGCAAAACGTCACGCTAAGCTCCGCCCCCTTTAGCTCCTTCCTAGAGGCGGAGGGTTGTGCGCCTGCCCAATGGCGGAGGCTGTGGCTGGTAGGTCCCTGGAGGAAATGTTTTTGTAGGCCTCTAAATGGGCAGAATGACTTGGGTAACTCATCAGGAAAAAAATTGTATGCTGGGAATAGAATTTCAAAGATGGGTCACCTTTAGAACTAATGTTTTCTTGTAATTTCAGGGATTCTAGAGAAAAGACCACTCAGAAACATCCATTCCTGTAATTGACCTGCCATGTAATCTCTTTAATGCTTAGAAGATATTGCATCTCGGGGTTAAATGGAAAATACAGATTTTTTTATTTTTATTTTTTTGGAAAAATGCTATTTTAGTATTAGGTGAAACATTTCTGCCAGTTTCTTCATGAATGTTAAGGCCGTTATTATTTATCATATCAAGAAAATTTAAAATCAATATAATTAATTAATTTTTTTTTTATTTGGAGGCAAGGTCTCACTCCATTTCCCTACGCTAGACTGCAGTATGGTGGCATTATTATACAAACTCAAATTCTTGAGCCCAGGCAATCCTCCTGCCTTAGCCTCCTGAGTAGTTGGGAATAACAGGCATGACCCATTATCTCCAGCTAATTTTTACATTTTTTATAGAGGTGGGATCTTCCTCTTGCTCAGGCTGGTCTTAAACTCCTTACCACAAGGGGATCCTCCTGTCTTCAAAGTGCTAGGATTACAGGTGTGAGCTACCACACTCAGCCACAATTAAAAAAAAAAAAAAAAAAATATATATATATATATATATATTTTTTTTTTTTGTGGTTTTTGGCCGGGGCTGGGTTTGAACCCGCCACCTCCAGCATATGGGACCAGCGCCCTACCCCTTTGAGCCACAGGCGCTGCCCCAATATATATATATTTTTAATAATTTTATAATATTGTTTATTCTGTTATTTCTTTTGCTCTGCAGAAACATTTTAGTTTTATTAAATCCAATTTATTTTTGTTTTTGTTGTATTTGCTTTTGGGGTATTAGTTTTTTTTTTGAGAAAATAACTATATAAATATTTTTTTGAGACAGAGTCTCACTGTGTCACCCTCAGCTGTCACCCACAGCTCACAGCAACCTCAAAATCTTGGGCTTAAGCGAGTCTCTTGCCTCAAGTAGCCTCCCAAGTAGCTGGGACTACAGGTGCCTGCCACAATGCCCAGCTGTTTTTTTTTTTTTTTTTTGTTGTTGTTGTTGTTGTCATTGTTGTTTAGCAGGCCCAGACTGGGTTCAAACCCTCCAGCCTGGGTGTATGTGGCTGGGCACCCTAATCACTGAGCTATGGGCACCGAGCCAACACAATTAAATTTTTCATTGAGCACTTATATGTCCAATATTGTTGAGTGTTTTTAAAAAATGGTATTTTTAATCATTACAATAGCTGATATTCAGAGTCATAAAGCAAATTTTTGAAGAGTCAATGTTTAGTTTCTGTTGGATGTGAGAATCAAATGCAGACATATCTGGGTTTAAATCAAGAACTCTTTCCTCATATACCATACTATAATTATAGCCTTTGGGAGCCTGAGGTAGGAGGATCACTAGAGGCCAGGAGTTGGAGTTTGTTGGAAATGACTGTTCGTGTTGTTTGCATATTTTTTAATGAGGTTTTTCTTTCTTGCTGATTTGTTTGAGTTCTTTGTATATTCTGGATAGTATTCCTTTGTGGGATGTATGTAGTTTGCAAATATTTTCTCCGTTCTGTAGATTGTTTATTCTGTTATTTCTTTTGCTCTGCAGAAACATTTTAGTTTTATTAAATCCAATTTATTTATTTTTGTTTTTGTTGTATTTGCTTTTGGGGTATTAGTTATAAATATTTTGCCTATCCCAATGTCAAGAATAGTTTTTCCTAGGTTTTCTTTTAGAATTTTTATGGTTTCAGGTCTTACATTTAACTCTTTATTCATCTTGAGTTAAGATTTTTGTATATGGTAAGAGATAGGGATCCACCTTCATTCATTCTTTTTCATGTGGTTTTTTCTCAGCACCATTTATCGTATATGGCATCCTTTCCCCAGTGTATGTTTTTGAATGCTTTATCAAAGATTAGTTTGTTTTAGGTGTGTGGTTTTATTTTGGGGTTCTTTATTCTGCTCCATTGATCTATGTATCTACTTTTATTCCAGTACCGTGCAGTTTTGGTTACTATAGCTTGTAGTATAATTTGAATTTGGGTAATGTGATGCTTTCAGATTTGTCCTTTCAGTTTAGGATTGCTTAAAAGCCAGTGTTTTTATATGGGCCTACATGGTCCTATATGGACCTCCCACCCCCATTATCCGTGAGATTGTAACCTCTATCACTTCCTCTGCTTTGTGCTCCTTTTATTACAATGCTCTGGTGTTTATGATTTTCCTAAAAATTAATAGGCATTTTTATAGATTTTGTAATTGCTTTTCTTCTGCTCAGAACACTGAATCTGTACCATAACATCTATTGGCGTATTTTCATACTTCTTTCGGACCATGATGCAAATAGCTCAAGTTCTGAGATTTTCCCTGAACACACTATCTAAAATGGCAATCCAGGCTCGGCACCTGTAGCTCAGTGGGTAGGGCACTGGCCACATACACCCAGGCTGGCGGGTTCGAATCCAGCCTGGGCCAGCTAAATAGCAATGAGAATTGCAACAAAAAATAGCTGGGCATTGTGGCGGGTGCCTATAGTCCTAGCTACTTGGGAGGCTAAGGTAAGAGAATCGCTTAAGCCCAAGAGTTGTAGGTTGCTGTGACCTGTGACGCCTCGACACTCTACTGAGGGTGACATAGTGAGACTCTGTCTCAAAAAAAAAAAAAAAGGCAATCCATGACCCTTCTACCTCCCCTGCCTTAATTTAATCTTTATCTTTAATTTAATCTTATCAGTATTTCATAGGCTGTGCATTGTAGTTATCTCGTTTACTGTCTACATTCTCTTTGCCAGAGTTTAAGTTCATAATGGCAGCATTTTGTTGTTGTTGAAACAGGGTCTTGCTCTGTTGCCTGTGCTGGAGTGCAGTGGTGTCATTATAGCTCGCTGCAACTGCAAACTTTTAGGCTCAAGTAATCCTCCTGCTTCAGCCTCCCAGATAGCTGGGACTACAGGTGTATGCCAGCCAAATACAACTAATTTTTGTAGTTTTTGTGGTGACAGGGTCTTACTGTGTTTCTCACACAGGTTTCCAACTCCTGGCCTCAAGTGATCCTCCTGCCTCAGCCTCCAAAAGTGTTAGGATTACAGGCATGAGCCATCATCCCAAGCTATGATGGCAGCATTTTTTTTTTTTTTTGAGACAGAGCCTCAAGCTGTCACCTTGGGTAGATGGGTAGAGTGCTGTGGCATCACAGCTCACAGCAACCTCCAACTCCTGGGCTCAAGTGATTTTCCTGCCTCTGCCTTCCAAGTAGCTGGGATTACAGGCACCTGCCACAATGCGCCCAGCTATTTTTTGGTTGCAGCCATCATTGTTGTTTGGCGGGCCTCAGCTGGATTCGAACTTGCCAGCTCAGATGTATGTGGCTGGTGCCTTAGCCACTTAAGCCACAGGCATTGAGCCAATGGCAGCAATTTTTAACTTAAGTTTTTGTGTTGATCTTTGCTATAACCCCAGTTTTGGAACACTCTGAGCTGTGTGACAGACACTGAAAAATACAGTGTTGGATGAATGAATAATTTTTTCCATCGATTTATGAGCACCTTATTTTTTTATATTTCCTCTTTCTGGAACTCCAACTAGTCATATATTATTACTTCTTCCTTTCTTTTAATAGCTCTTAATCCTTTTTTATTATTTTTGATCTATATTTGTGATAAATTATAGGTAGTTTTTCCAGATCATTAATTCTTTCTTCACCTGTCTCTAATCTGTTGGTTAAATGTATATGTTATCTTTTCTATCTAAATTTTTATATAGCTTATCTCTGGAGGTTAATTTTAACCATTTTTTAAAAAATCAGGTAGGTCTTTTTTGATAGTTTCTTGTTCCTTAGCTTCATTTCCCCCTTTATTTTATTGAAAAATTTATTTATACTTTTACGGTATTATAGATCTGGTAAATAGCTTCATTGTTTTAAAGATCAAGTTTACTCTTTCTTCTTTCAGCTTTCTCTAATTTATGTTGGGTTCTTTCTAAAAATATCTGCTTTGGAATGTGAGAGTATGCTCACTGGAACTTTATTTTTGCAAGGACTTTAAGGCCTAAGGGTAAGGAATATTTTCTCAGAGAGGACTTGAGTTGCTTTGGGAATTTCTCAGAAGTCTGTCTGAGCAGCAGACCCTTTTAAATAGGCTCCTCTTTCTCCCTTCCTCTCTCTTTCCTTCTCTTCTGTTGCCCTTACTTTACCTCTCTTTTCTTTCCTTCACTTTTCCTTCTTTCCATTTTCCTTCCCACCTTCCTACCTTCTTTCCTTCTTCAAAAAGACAGTGTGAGTTCTAGATCAGTCACTTGAGGGCCACCCTTCTTGGCTTGCATTCTTGCTGGTCTAAGTGGCTTACCTAAGTGGGGTGACCAAAAGCCTAATCTCTGAAGAGAACAAGCCCCTTGTAGGACTCTTCCCTGTCCTTGTCATGAGATTTGCAGAGGAACTGTTATTTCCTCTCCATTTACAGCCAAGTTCAGATAGACAAAATTTCCTGCCATCTCCCTTTGGAGACTGAGTGTTTTTAATTTACTTACTGATTCAGTTATATTTGTGGGTCTGGGATCTATGCAAGGGGTTTCTAATATAATTCCAATCCTATATGTATGTGGAAGTTTCCTCCTGATCAATCCTCACATTTGGTTCATAAAACCAAAGCTCTAGGCCACCATACACTTATCATTTTGATCTCTCATTGTTTTCTGTACTTGACAGCTATTTGGTGATTTTAAATGACATTTACAAAATATATTCAGCACTTTTACATGTTTTGTTTAAGAGGATTTTTTTCTGGTCAAATTAATCCAAAATGGATGTTTTCAGTTTTTTTTTATGTGTAGAGTATGTTCTGAAGAAATAGAAGTCACTGTAGAAATAGAATCAGCATCTTAGACTTGGACTTGAGGCTGATTAACTGCTGATTATTTATTCTGCACGCTCTGGGGTGCACATGATATAGTGTTAAGTGTGTGTATGTGTGTGAATTTTCATCAAAATAGTAGTAAGTACAATGGGGGTTATTCTATCTTTCCAGTAGTCAATTAATACTGACAGGAAAAAAAAATTAAACATAGGCGTCAATTCTCAAAACAATTAAACAACTCAAGGTCCAGAAACAGAGTGAAAGTCCAAACCTTAAATGCACAGTTTGGGTCAGTGAAAACAAATACATAAATTATTATTTAAAAGTTCTATTTAAATCTTAAGAACATTGACTGGTACTTGGTAAGCTCTCAGTAGATGCTAGCTTTATTAATACTATTGCTTACATTTACTATAACACTTACCATAGGTACTCAGTAAAATTTTTACTGAATAAATATTCTGTTCTGGGGGATCCCTGAGAATCTAATTTGATGTCTCCTATTAAAGTAGACTTTTGATTTAATAGAATTCTGAATTGGTTCTTTAATTGTAAAACATGAACATAAGAATTGACTCACTGAAGTTTCAGTGCTGAGTTTGTTGTTTAAAGTACCTGATAAGGGGCGGCGCCTGTGGCTCAGTCGGTAAGGCGCCGGCCCCATATACCGAGGGTGGCGGGTTCAAACCCGGCCCCAGCTGAACTGCAACCAAAAAATAGCTGGGCATTGTGGCGGGCGCCTGTAGTCCCAGCTACTCGGGAGGCTGAGGCAAGAGAATCGCTTAAGCCCAGGAGTTGGAGGTTGCTGTGAGCTGTGTGATGCCACGGCACTCTACCAAGGGCCATAAAGTGAGACTCTGTCTCTACAAAAAAAAAAAAAAAAAAATAAAGTACCTGATAAGGTGCTTTCCAATGAGGTTTAAGAGTATTTTTTCTCTGGTGTCTCTCCCAGTAGATGAAATCTGGCTAAACACCAAGAGGAGGCTTTTTAGGAAGATGCTGTTGGAAGGTGGCCTTAACCCATTAGTGATAGGACCTGAATCCCTTGCAATAAAGGGTGTCTGTAAAGTTTGTGTGCAACTTAAAATTGCACATTAAATTGCACACAAACATAATGGAATACACACTGTATGTTTTGCTGTATCTGTGTATAAAAGGGCAGAGTCTGGTATTGAAGACGAAATCCCTACATTGATGGGCCATACACACACCACTTTCTTGGAGATAACCAATGTGTCTCCAAGGCAGTGGAATGTATGGCCTCATAAGGACTAGTAGGAGTATATTTGGCCAAGGAAGCTTGAGGGTTTCTGAAAGTTATGTACATTTTAATTTAAGAATGCTATAGATAGTTCTTCTTCTTCTTTTTCTTTCTTTCTTTCTTTTTTTTTTTAAGAGGCAGAGTCTTGCTCTGTCAACCAGGCTGGAGTGCAGCACAAAGTACAATCAAGCTCACTGTAACCTTGAACTCCTGGCCTCAAGTGATTCTCCTGCCTCAGCTTCCCAAGTACCCGGGACTATAGGTGTGTGCTACTATGCTTGACTAATTTTTAAATGTTTTTGTAGAAATGGGGTCTTTCTATGTTGCCTAGGCTGGTCTTGAACTCCTGGCTTCAAGAGATCTTCCCATCTTGGCCTCCCAACGTGCTGGGATTATAGGTGTGAGCCACTGTGCCAAGACTAGCTGGTGCTTTTAACCTTTCTGAGAGATTGTGGATAATGAGGACAGTGCAGTTTTTGAGTAAGGGGTAACTTTATGGAGTTCCTTTATATAATGGTTCCATAAAGTATGCACTGTGGTTACTTGATATAAAAGTTGATATGCTCCATGTTGGAAGCATAGTATCAAGCATCTTTTTAGTGACTGTAAGAGATGTAGCTTTTTGGTTTGGAAGTGATTCAACCTATCCTGAATAGACATACAAAAACAAAAATATATTGAAATCCTAAGGGAGGATGAAAGATTGATAAAATCTACCTGAAGGTGTTCAAAGTGCCCTTGAGGCTTCGGTTTCTGGCCATTTCTCTACACTTTTTCTAGCAGTTTGTTGACAGGTAACACATGACCCAGAAATAACCTTAAAAAACTGTAGTAAAATATATATAACATCAAATTTCTCACCTTAAGCATTTTTAAATTTATAGTTTAGTAGCATTAAGTATTTTCACATTGTTGTGCAACCAGTCTCCAGAGCTTTTTTGCAAAATTAGAACTCTATATTCTTTAAAACAACAACTTTCCTTATCCTTCTCTTCCCAGTCCTGGGAAATCACTATTCTACTTTCTGTTTTTATGAGTTTGACTCTAGATACTTCATATAAATGAAATCCTGCAGTATTTGTCTTTTGGTGATTGGCTAATTTCACTTAGCTTAATACTCTATGGTTCATCTATGTTATAGCATGCATAAGAATTTTTTTAAAGAATATTTCATTTTATGCACATACTATATTTTGTTTATCCATTCATTCTCTGATGACCACTTGGATTGATTTAACCTTCTGGCTATTGTGGATAATGCAGGTGTGGACATGTATGTACATGCTTGCAATTATTTTGGATGTATACCCAGAATTAATATTGCTGAATCATATGATAATTCTATTTTTAATATTTTAAGGAACTGTCATACTGTTTTTCATGGTGGCTCTACCATTTTATATTCCCACCAGCAATGCTTAAGGGTTTCAGTTTCTCCATATCCTCATTAGCACACTTGTTCTTTTCTTTTCTTTTCTTTCATAGCAGCCTTCCTATTGAGTGTGAGGTGACATCACATTGTGGATTTGATCCTAATGATTAATGATGTTAAAAACTTTTCTTATGCTTATTGGCCATTTGTATATTTTCCACTGGAGAAATGTCATTTCAAAACCTTTACCTGTTTTTAATTGGGTTATTTTGTGTTGTTGAATTGTATGGAGTTCTTTTTTTTTTTTTTCAGATTTAGTGGTTATTTAATATAGATTATCATTAAGCCTCTCTACAAATAAGTTATTCTATTAAAAGTTATGTAAATTATTATAATACATGACCTGTAAAAAAGTAAACATTGCTGCAATTTTATTTATTTATTTTTTTATTAAATCATAGCTGTGTACATTAGTATGATCATGAGTTCTTTATATAATATATGCTGGATATTAACCTCTTGCCAGATGTATTATTTGGAAATATTTTCTCCCATTCTGTAGGTTATCTTTTTATTCTTTTGATTGTGTACAGTTTTAAATTTTGATGCAGTTTATTTTACTTTTGTTGCCTGTGCTTTTGGTGTCATATCCAAGAAAACGTTGCCTACTATAATGGCCCAAAGGGCTTCTTCTGTTTGCTTCTAAGAGATTGTAGGTTTAGGTCTTACGTTTATGCAAACATTTCTTCCCATTCTGTGGGTTGCCTTCTTATTCCGTTGATACTTTGATGCACAAATTTTAAAATTTTTTATGAAGTCCAACTTATTTATATTTTCTTTTGTTGCCTGTGTCTTTGGTGTTATATCCAAGAAATTGTTGCCAAATCCAATATTATGAAGTTTTGCCCTATGTTATTGTAAGAATTTTATATTCTTACCTCTTACATTTAGGCCTTTGATCCATTTTTAGTTAATTTTTATCTAAATTATGAGGTAAGAGTTCAATTTCATTATTTTCTATGTGAATATCAAAATTTCTTAACAAAATTTATTGAAAAGACTATCCTTTCCCCACTGATAGTCTTGGTACCCTTTCTGAAAATCATTAGAACATATATGTGAGGGTTTAATCTGGGCATTTTATTCTATGCCACTGGTCTATACATGTATAACTGTCTTTATGCCATTGCCACACTGTTTTGATTAGTGTAACTTTGTACTCAGTTTTGAAATCAAGAAGAGTGAGTCTTCCAAATGTGTTCTTTTTCAAGATTGTTTTCATTATTCAGGGTCCCTTAAAAGTCCATATAAATTTTAGGATGGATTTTTCTATTTCTGCAAGAAAAAAAAAAGTTATTGGAATTTTGATAGTGATTGTAATAAACATGGGGATCACTTTGGGTAGGATTGGCATCTTAACAATATTAATTCTTCCAATCAAGAAATATGGTATGTGCTTTTATTTGTGCCTTATTTAATTTAATTCAGCAATATTTTATAGTAACCTATTTATCTATACTAGGATGAATAGTTTCATGGAGAAATTTAGCTCATATCCATTTTAAATCATCTGGTGCCACCAATTGGCTATATTAAGAGCACTAGAGATTATGTAAGTGAAAAGTATAACTAGATTTTTTTTCCCCATTCTTCCTTTTCAAAATTGATGATGTTGTATCATGACCTTCTTGATTGTCTCTGCTGATTTATTCTTGAATTGTTTAGAAAGGATCATAACTTTGGTGAAGGCTGCTTGTTTGGCATAATGATCTGGTACTGCATTTTCCTCTTATTCATTTTGGCATGGGCTTTATAGTAGCCACCTTTCTAGAAAGTAGGAGTGTATCTAAAATTCCCGAACTTGTCCATTTTTGATAAAGATTCCAACAGGGGCAAGAAATCTTCCGTGTTTCCAAAGCATCCCGAAGTTGTATACTACTCTGAAAGCACACCTGTTGTTTGTGTATATGTTTACTCTGTGATCTTGGGCCACTTGGCAAGTTGTAGTAAGTGCAATAAATTCTGCCATCTGGGCTGATTTTACCCAAAGAGAGCTTAGATAAATGACTACATATCATGCCTCATAACCTCCAGTTTTGGTTTTGAGGTATGAAACATCAACAAATGATACTAGGTCAGGGTTCCCAAAAGGAGTTTTTTATTAAGTCTGAGTGAGGTACAGAGAGTTCCATAACAGAGGGCAGATGATCTTGAGGCTCCCCTTCTTTTGGAATAGGCAGGAGGGTGGCAGATTTAGTGATGCAGTGGCGAATGGTAATGTGAGAGGGAGTGAGTAATAGAATCTCATAAGGTATTAATTAGTTGGCTGAAAAGGTATTGTATGTTCTGTGAGTAGTGATGTCTGTACTACATGAGGAACCCTGAAGTCAAGTGGGGAGGCTGGATTAGCTTAGCAGATGCTTCAGTAAGTTTTGCATCTATTAGGATACCCATTGCTTTCAGACAAGGAGGCTCAGCCTTTCCAGTGGAGTCAAGGGTGAAGCTATAGTAAGTTATGTTTCTGTTTGTTTTTTCCTGTTTTTGAGAGGTTGGGATAGTAGAAACACAAGTTAGGATAAATGGTTCCTGATTTCATTAGCAAGGCACACTAAACACTGAGCTGGCCATTTTAGTGATGTGTAGAACTTACCTCGAATAGACTTCTAACAAAAAGTCATTCCCCTTTCCTTTATGCTGTGAGAACATCAATCGCATTTTTAATGTAAGCATTGAAAAATATATTACCCTTGAAGTTAACTTCTCTAAAGGATCTTTTTTTCTTCCTTACTTAAAGAAAAAACTAACAGATTTATTTTTAAGACAATTTTAGGTTTACAGAAAATTGAGCAAACAGCAGAGTTCCTATATAACACCCTTCCCCCATAGTTTTCACTACTATTAACATCTTGCATTATTCTGATATTCTTGTTACAGTTAATAAATGAAAACCAGTACATTGTTACTAAATAAAGTCTATGATTTATATTAAGGTTCATTCTTTGCGTTGTATGGTTCTGTAGGTTTTGATAAGTGCATTATGTCCTGTATTATACATAATAGTTCACCATCCTAAAAGTCCTCTGTGCTCCACCCATTCATCCCTTTCCTTTCTTCTAATCCTTTGGTAATCACTGAGGTTTTTTACTTTCTACACAGGTTTGCCTTTTCCAGAATGTCATACAGTTGGAATCAGAGAGTATGTAGCCTTTTCAGATTGGCTTTTTTCATTTAGTAATATGCATTTAAGGCTTTCCCATATCTTTCATGGCTGGCTAGTTTATTTTTTATGGCTGCATAATATTCCATTGTACGGATGTATCACAATCTGCTTACCCATTCACTTATTGAAGGACATCTTGGTTGCAATAAGTTTTTGGTGGTTCTCATCAGGTTAAGTTCAAACCCACGGGATTGTTCAGATTACTTTTGTACAGATACGCAAGAGCTTTTTGCGTATTAGGGGTAGTTAGGGGTACTTAGAGAAAGAGTCTTTGGAACGGCCTTCTTTAGTTTTCAGAAAACCTGTTCACATTTGGCTTCCTGAGGAGAGGGTTTCTTACTGAGGACTTAGTCAATTCATAAACAGACATTTCAATCTCAGAAAAATTTGGCACCCATTATCTGTAATATTCAGTTTAGATTCCAAAATACTATCAGTTGTCTTTTGTGAAGTGTGTAGGATAAGTTTTGGGTAGTCTTTAGACTATCAGGAGAGAATGTTTTCAAGACTTGATCGACACTTGCAAGCTTTTCTAATTTTTACCTCCACTTTCAACTCAGGACCTCAGGGCCAGAAAAAGCCAAATAACTAACTAATCACATAGGATAACTAACCAATCACATAGGATGCCCCACTCCTAGTTAGCCTACTTCCGGCTTCTCTAAAACAACAACTTCCAATCAGACATACCTGATGCCATTCCATTTTTAAATATAATTTTTTCCTACTCCCCTGCCTGCCTCTGTCAAATACAAATGATGGGGCTTATTCCCTTGTTACAGCAAGCTCTAAATAAACAGCCTCTACTTTTCCTCATTTGAGTAATCTTTGTTTATTTGCAGTTTTCCTGGAGGCCCCAATAATATATGGTCCCCATAGCCCAATATAGTAAGTCAGCAGCAGGTCTGAACTCTCCCTATGTTGAGATCCTTGTCTTTTTATCCTCAGTTTGATATCAAGTTTTCTTATCAGTTTCATTCTTTTGGCATCATCGATGAAATCAAGTCAATTCTTTTCATCCCCCTTTGCTTTCTTTTGGGTTTCCATGTTGTGTCATGCTGTTCAAAAGTGTTGGTTATCATAAGAAAGAAAATTACAGGGTAAAATACAGTCCTAGGCCCTGTAAGCCTGTTGTTTGGGCCAGCCTCACAGTCAGCTGGCTTTGCAGTTCCCACCAACCAGCATCTATCTGGAAAACTTTGCTGTTGGTCATCTATAAAACCAGATGAGGTTCTCCTGTTTTGATTTTTTTTGTCCTTGGAGTTTAGCTTTGATTCAGAAAGAGTGCACTTTCTGGTTTTGTACCTGCCATGGGGTGTACATTGTCAAGTTGGGGCTTCTGACACATGCAAAAGCATGACATTTTAATGACCACTGACCATCTAAGTCTAAATCCTCTTTTCTTCCAGGAATGACTGCTTTTATGTATTCTTATTCTTGTGCATAACTCTCTAAATGGCATAATTTCACCAAGGATGATTTGGGTCTTTAGCGTATCTCGAGAGAGTGCTTCTAAATTGATAAATTTCCCTTTCCCCAAGCTGACATTCAGCACTATACTTGACTCCTGCTGGTGTATGTTGGGTGAATCCTGCAGCTCTTTCAGGGTATATATAGTCCACGTTCTTATGCATAGCCTAGTATTTCTCTGGTTATATTGTGTTTAACTTTAGTTACCAGCCTTGTGGTGAAGAGAGGAGGTGAGGGTAGATCCTGAGGTGGGTGCATCTTGTCTTGCTAGGTGGAGTTTTCTGCATCATCTCATGAAAGGGAGGAGTGCCAACCTTTAATAGAGAGGAGACGACCACTTCTGTAGGCCCAGAGGATTGAGAGGGTTTTGGTGAATCTAGATATTCAAATATATTATTTGAATATATATATATATATATATATATACATATATACTCAGTTGTCTTTATCCAGTGTCTCAGGGCCCAATCAGGCCTGTGACCTTACCTTTGCAGACTTGCCTACTTCGAGAATTCAACCTTTTATGGTATTCTTCTGTCCCTGAAGCAAATCTTGGACCAGATCCTTGGTTGTTTTTGTCCCTCTTTAGTTCCAGGAGATGAAAGGCTATTTGTATACTGTCAAAAAGACTGTTTGGATCTCATATTTAGGTTTTATTAGTAGTTAATATCACACTCTGCCTTTCATTCTCTTTCTCAAATACCTTATTACATAGCCCTTCAATTCCACATTATTCACAAATATTACTTCCTATAATTACTTTGTGCCCCACATTTCTCAATGCCTAGGATATTGTCAAGGGCAGTACATTTCCTTCTACCAGTGTCCCAATTAGTTCAACATTGATTTAAATCTTACCTGCTTTGTTGTAGCATGCCTTTGGCTAACCATGCTCCATGATTCAGCTCTGAAATCCATTTTAGTGGCTGCTTCCTAGGGCAACTCCTGGCACCACTTATTTTAAACTGGTTTGGAAAGACTCTGAGATGAAGATTTGTATTCAGGAGTTTGGCAGAACGCAGAAAATATAACTGGGCAGGTGGAGGAGTGGAACCGGATGCAGTGGCAACAAAGGCTTTAGCCAACTCACTGACAGTCCTACAATTGGACTTCTTCAGAGTTGTCTTCACTTGAAGCCAGTGGGCTGGGCTTGTATACCCATATTTGAACAGTCTGTGGAATGCACTACCACAGTTGCCGAGGGTAATTCCTGGAGAGCACTAAGCTGAGTCAGCAGCTGATACTCCCAATAGTCCCAATAGGGATATGGACCATTCAGTCCAGCATCACTACTGCTTTGAAATTGGAAATTGGGTCATCCATGTGTGATTGCTTAAGGAAGAAAACTGATTTTTGAGCTGAAAATTATATGAGATTTTTAATATTTGGCTCTAAGGTTAGGTCCTAGAGAACCAAGAAGAGGCAAATGCAAAATTCAAATACGGGACCGAAAATGAATTTTCATTCAAAATGCATCTAAACAACAAATTTTTTTTTAACACAGGAGGAAATCAATGCTATTAAATGCTACCAAATAATTGAAGATTTTAATCCCTGGGGAAATATAATTACTGAGCTAATTAATATAAAATTAATATAAAATTAAAAATATGAATGTTTAAATTCTTTTAGGAGACAAATCTATTAAACAAAAAGTTTATGTAACATGGACCAAAAGTTGTGAAATATGAGCAAGTAGATAAAAAATCAAGTAATTAGAAGTCTTCAAAATGAAGATGGCAATATTGGAATGAACAGTCTTATAAGGAACATAAGTAGAGTTCTGAAAACAGACAATGATAAAATCAGTTAATTGGAAGAGAGAAAGTGTGCTGTGATAAAGAGTGTGAAAATATATTATAGATATTAAGAGACATGGGGGAGGGCGGCGCCTGTGGCTCAGTGAGTAGGGCGCCGGCCCCATATGCGGAGGCTGGCGGGTTCAAACCCAGCCCTGACCAAACTGCAACAAAAAAATAGCCGGGTGTTGTGGCGGGTGCCTGTAGTCCCAGCTACTTGGGAGGCTGAGGCAGGAGAATCGCCTAAGCCCAGGAGTTGGAGGTTGCTGTGAGCCGTGTGACGCCACGGCACTCTACCGTGGGCAATAAAGTGAAACTCTGTCTCTACAAAAAAAAAAAAAATAATAATAAGAGACATGGGGGAGGGCATTGATGAAGTAGCACCACTTTTTTCTACCAGGAGATTGGAAAAGGGTTCAAAGGTCTAAGAGATAGTGACTCTTTTCTTTTATAAGATTCTAATAAAGAATTGATTTTCCAGATTTAGAAAGCTCACTGAATTGCAGCTGACAGAAATCTACCACTTAAACACGTCAGGTTGAAACTATGGTACATCAAAATAAAAAAAAATACTAATGTAAGCAGCCTAATCCTGAAAAAGCAAATGGCCAAATGACAGACTTTGCACCTGCAACAACAATAGCATGGAAAATAATATATTAATATATTTAAAGTATGGCTTGGCACCCGGAGCACAATGGTTAAGGCACCAGCCACATACACCAAGGATGGCGGGGTATGAACCCAGCCCTGGGCCAGCTGAGCGGTAGTGGGAACGGCAACAGAAAAATAGCTGAGCGTTGTGGCAGGTGCGTGTAATCCCAGCTACTTCGGAGGCTGAGGCAGGAGAGTCGCTTAGGCCCAAGGGTTTGAAGTGCTGTGAGCTGTGATGCCACAGCACTCTACCAAGGGTAATGTAGTGAGACTCTGTCTCAAAAAAAAAAAAAAAAATATATATATATATATTTAAAGTAGTGAGAGAGTATAGACATAGTATTTATTTCAGAATCCCAGACCCAGCGAAAATATTACAAATTTGGAGGTATAACTTAAATATTTGCAGACATACACAACTAAGATTTCTCACCCAGGCCAAGGCTGAAAGAATTCTTAAAATGTATACCTTGGTAAGAAGACACATGAAGATAGAATGTAAGAATAGAAGGTGAGCAAAGAAACTAGTAAATCATGTTGGTAAATCTAAATAATAATTATTAATGTTCAACAGAAAATAATTAGCACCTCAATGATTTTAACTTTATCAGTAATAATTTATTTCATTATAAAAATATGAGGCAAACATGGCAAAATAACATTATGAAATTAGGAGGTATGTACATGGTTATTTGGAACCCCCCCAAAACAAACAAAAACCAAAAGTAAAAAACAAAACAAAATAAGAAACCAAGGATGGAATCAGAATTGCGTAAATAATATGGGATGGCTGAAATGCAAAGGTACTTTAGTAGTTAGAAATTCTGATAGCACAATCACCACAGGATCTGATTAAAAAAGACATTACAAAGTCATCTTATGCATACAGAAACATATTTCTTAAAATTTCACATTTAAAACATTAATAAGACCCTGTAGATCCATCTTTCTCTTTCTACCCTTCTCTTCTCAAGTCTTTACAAAGACATCCAGTTTTTTAAAGCCTAAGCCTGGCCTCACTTGTTCTCCGACAGGTTTCTGTATATATCCCAGTGACCTAAAAGTTCCATGTAACTATTTTATGCATATAAACAATTAAATTTCAACATTTGAAACAACTTGATAAAAGTTTCTGTAGTAACTTAGCCCCAAACAAACAAAAATCCAGCAGAAGGACTGAAAATTAACTGCTTCAGTAGGATAAGGGTTATCTACCAACCATGTGCACTAAAGATCACACTTCATGGTAAAATTTAGAAGCATTAAGACAAGGCATAAAGGGCGGTGCCTGTGACTCAAGGAGTAAGGCACTGGCCCCATTTGCCGGGGGTGGCAGGTTCAAACCCAGCCTTGGCCAAAAACTGCCAAAAAAAAAAAAAAAAAAGACAAGACATAAGACAGGAATTTTCCTATAGAAATGCTTCTATCAACCATACTGTTCAACCTGGAGTTAAGGTATTATTTAATACGAAAAATTAAGGAAAAATAAAATGTAAGTCTCATTAAAAGGAAAAATATTCCAGTTATTTGGAGTTGCTATTTATTGTCTTTGTTAACCAACCAAGAGAATCTACAGATAAGTTATTAAAGAAATTCAATAATTTTGTTTGATACAAGATTAACATAAGAATCAAAATTATTTCTATATAGCCTGTAACAATGTACAAAATATATTCAGATTTTAGAACTACAAACACACAGAATTTGTGTTATGGAATTGTAAGATTTTCCAGGATAAGAGAATTATATTAAAAATATACAAGAAGAGGCTTGGCACCTGTAGCTCAGTGGCTAGGGCGCTGGCCACATACACCAGGGCTGGCAGGTCGAACCCGGCCTGGGCCTGCTAAACACTAATGACAACTGCAACCAAAAAAATAGCTGGGCATTGTGGTGAGCACCTGTAGTCCCAGCTACTTGGGAGGCTGGGGCAAGAGAATTGAATTTGCTGTGAGCTGTGACACCAGGGCACTCTGCTGAGGGCGACATAGTGAGACGCTGTCTCAAAAAAAAAAAAATATATATATATATACACACAAGAGTGGACATAAATAAAACCAAGCTACACTACAAAAAATATAAATATACAGAAGATATATATGTATATGTAGATATACATATATACACACACAAGAAAAAATGAAAACAGCTGTTTCTAAAAGTTGGGGGACAAAACCCCCATAAACCCAACAACATAGTTAAACTATTTGCTAAGATAATCATTGAAAAGAGAAGGGCTGACTCAGTGCGTGTAGCTCAAGCGGCTAGGGTGCCAGCCACATACAAGGGAGGTGGTGGGTTCGAGCCCAGTCGGGCCTGCCAAACAGCAATGACAACTACATCCAAAAAAAAAATAAATAAATAAAAACATAGCAAGGTGTTGTGTCAGGCACCTGCAGTCCCAGCTACTTGGAAGGCTCAGGCAGGAGAATCGCTGAAATCAAAGAGTTTGAGGTTGCTGTGAGCTGTGACGCAACGGAACTCTATGGAGGGTGACATAGTGAGACTGTCTCAAAAAAAAAAAAAAGAAAATAGGAGTGCCTGTGATCATTGTTCCCAGTTCTATGTTTGTTTTGTAAGCAACAAACATTTGACCATGTATAACTAATGATCCCCCAAAAGGGACTAGGGCCACCGTTAAGAAAAAGGTCCATGGTGAGAAGGTGGTCATAAACTAGTAACAGAGACCAGGCCAAAGCTCATTACACAAAATAAATTTAGTAATTAATTTGGGAGAAAATGAATGCAGTAGCAGGATGCTGGGTAAAGGATGGATTTTTAACTAAAAGTACTGGAGCTGAGGTTGAAAGCAAAACCACAAGGGAATCATAAGGGTGATTTCTGTAAAACAAGGACATTAGGCAGCAAGTTGAAAGTTGACTATATTTCAAGCTGTATTTTTTTGCCGAGGTGACCTTCTTTATAGACATTCTAGTCTGCCCTACCGATCCAAAATTCTGCAATGCAGCCTGTGTCAAAAATGCATTAATGTACACAGTTATGATTTAATAAAAAAGTAAAAAAAAACGATATCCCATTTGTAGCAGAAAATAAAAGGATATGTCTGTTATCCACGCTTGGAGATCCTTGTACGTGTGCAAGGGTACACACACGTGTTGTCAGAAGACTCTCGCCTGGATCTCAGCAGGGTGGTAAGGGACTGCGGGGAAACAGTTCATTCCTGGAACAAACTTCTCCGGGCTTTACAGGGAGGGCGAGGAGGGCGAACAGGGCCCTCAGGGCGTGTGTGGTGGGAACCTGGATTTGGGGAGGGAGGTAGAGGTTGGAGTGGTGAGCTGGGGAATGGCTCAAGAAGGTGGAATTCCAGGTCGAACATGGGGTCTGGGGATCGTCTCTCTGGACTAGGGTTGAGGACCAGAGGAGAGGGTTCCGGGACCCGGCCCTGAGGGTAGGGGCTGGACATCTTTCTAGCAGAGGGCTGGAACCCAGCGGCTGAGCCGGCTGGAGGTTCCATCCAGGGCGCCAGGACATAGGGCTCCGCGTCCTCTTGGAAGGCCCCTTTTTGGACGGCGATCTCTGGGACAGACGCGAGGAAGAATGGCTGCTCGAGGACAATTTCCTCTCCAGGAGCGCCCAGGAAGACGCCGGGTTCCAGGTCGACAGATGAGTCGCCCTGCCCTCCCAAGCATTCGTCGACCGAGCCTAGGAGGACCTCAGGGACCAGGATGACGGTGTGCCCTTCAAAGGCTACTTGCAGGACTGAGGTCGGCTCGGGCTCCAGCACCAGATCGACGTCGTCCAAGGGCACTTGTAAGGCACAGCCGGCGGCCAGGACCACCACGGAGGTGAAGGCGTCCGCGGCCGGGGGTCCCGCGGAGTCTTCCAGGTTGGACCCGGCGCTGAGCTCGAGGGAGGGTTCCTCCTCCATTCGGGGGCGCTTGGCGGGGCCAGGTCCTCCGGCTTGCTGTACCCACCAGGACGCGTGGCCGGCGCTGGGACTTCGGGGCCGGCTGCCCATCACCCCGATGGCGTTCCAGGCGGCACTCAGTGGCCTGACAGACAACTTGGGCGGCGTGGTCCTGGACGGGGTGACAAGTGTCAGTGATAGGTGAGGCCGACTGAGGTAGAGCCGGTGTAAGACCGCAGGACGTGGGTCGAGTTCTTGGAACCCCAAGGGCGCTTTCCGAGACAGCCGCAGTCTTGCTGGGGACGCGCACCCAACGCTGGTGTTGGCCTGGCGCGTCAGAATCTTCTGCCTTCCTAGAGCAGACCCGGATGAGCGCCGAGGGCAAATTATATTGCAAACGCCGCCAACTGAGCCGAAGTCGCAAAACGTCACGCTAAACCCCGCCCCTTTAAGGCTCCGCCCTAGCGGCGGAACGTGGAGCTGTCCAATAGCGGTGGCTGTGGCTGCTAGGTCCCTACAGAGAAATACCTTTTTAGGCCTCCAGGGGGAGGAGCAACTGTGCAGCTTTCGGGCCTGGGTTCCAGTATCAGTACTTGGCTTTACTCTGCGGAGTTAGCAGAGGTTCAGATAGCGCTAGTGGAATGCCAGTCAGGACAGTGGGCTGTAGGCCCCGCCTCCCTCCCCGTGCTCTGCCATTTTTGGTTAATTGTGGCCTGAGTTTTTGGGGTCAGCTAAGTGGCAAGTCACTGCTGTGTCCTTTCAGAGGTTTTGAAAGAGAAAGTAAAGCTATTAACCTGTATGATGATAGAAGCCTTCTCATTATCTGTTTATTACGTTAGTAACTTCTGTAGTAATTTCAGTGGTCCCTCCGCGTCAGTGAAGATTGGTTTCAGGACATGCCCCCATACAAAAAAAAAACAAAACCCAAAACTGTGGATGCTCAAGTCCATTACGTAAAATGGCGTAGTATTTGCGTATATCCTATGCGCGTCTTCCCATATAGTACTTTGTAGATTATTTATAATACCTAATACAATGCAAGTTCTATGCAAATGTTGTTATACTGAATTTTAAAACTTATATTGCTTTTATTGTGTTTTAAAAATTTGTTTATCCAAATATTTTTGCCATTCTTTTGGTTGAATCAGCAAAGGCAAAATATGTGAAATCTGCAGATCCTGAGGGCTGACTGTATGACACTACAATTAGCTGATGTTTGAGATACTGTAATCTAATTTGACCTGAACTACAACTCAAAGATATGTCACCCCAATTTACACATTTCAAAAATGTCGCGCAGTAGGATTAACTAAGTTGCCCAGCAGTCTAGAACTAGCAGAGCTGCGTGTGCCTTGTCTTGCTCTACTTAAGCAGGTACTGGGTTACAGTGTCAGTTCTTTTGATCTGCCTCAGTTTATTTTATTTTATTAAGTCTTTTGTACACAGATCTGCCTCAGTTTAAGGGCACCTTCGCAGCCAGGCGCGGTAGCTCACGCCCGGAATCTAGCGCTCTGGGACGCTGAGGCGGGTTGATTGCCTGAGCTCACGAGTTTGAAACCAGCCTGAGCAAGAGTGAGACGCCCCTCTCAACCCCCATCATCTCTAAAAAAATAGCCGGGAGTTGTGGTGGGTGCCTGTAATTCCAGCTACTCCGGAGGCTCAGGCAAGGGAATCGCTTGAACCCAGGAGTTTGAGGTTGCTGTGAGCTATGACACCACGCACTCTACTGAGGGTGAGAAAGTGAGACTCTGTCTCAAGAAAGAAAGAAAGAAAAACTAGGTAGGCCTAGTGGCGGGACGCCTGTAGTCCCAGCTACTCCCAAGGCTGAGGCAAGAGTATCGCTCAAACCCAGGAATTTGAGGTTGCAGTGAGGGATGATGCCAGGGCACTCTACCCAGGGTGACAGAGTAAGACTGTCTCAAAACAAACAAACAAAAAAACCGCACCAAAAATAAAGGCACCTCTGTGTGGCCTATCAAGGTGGCAAAAGGGAAAGTGTGGCTTGACTCATAGTATTAATAGGAGAAAACTCCCAACACTGACTTTGGTATACATAATATTTTCTTTTTCTTTTTCTTATTTTTGAGACAGAGTCCTTTTGAGACAGAGTCCAGACTATGTCCCCTTCTGTGAGCGGCACAGCTCACAGCAACCTCCAACTCTTAGGCTTAAGCTATTCTCCTGCCCACCACAACTCCCAGCTATTTTTTGGCTGTAGTTGTCATTGCTGTTTGGCAGACCCAGGCTGGGCTTGAACCTGCCACCTCTGGTGTATGTGGCTGGCGCCCTAGCCGTTTGAGCTACAGGCACCAAGCCATATATGATATTTTCAAGTGGTTATTTAAGCCAACAAAGGTTTTGCCCCCATCCTTGTCTCTTAACCACATGACTTCTTGGCAAAAACAATTATTATAATTTGCCATTCCAGAATATTTTGTGCTTTTTTTTTGTTTTTTTTTTTTTTTGAGACGAAGTCTCACTTTCTCACCCTCAGTAGAGTGCCCTGGCGTTGTAGCTCACAGCAACCTCAACTCTTGGCTCAAGGGATTCTCTTGCCTCAGCCTCTCAAGCTGGGACTACAGGCACCAACCACAACACCCTGCTATTTTTTGAGATGAGGTCTCTCTCTTGCTAAGGCTGGTCTTGAACTCCTGAGCTCAGGCAATCCACCCACCTAGGCCTCCCAGAGTGCTAGGATTACAGGCCTGAGCCATGGAGCCTGGTCTTTGTATTGTGCTTTTAAAAGCAAGTCACAGCATATTGTCCTCCTAGTTTTACAAAATTTACATTTTTTAAAAGTTGTATACTATCCTTTTTTTAGTCTTTAAATTTAAATTGGGCCTATCTATTATTTACTTTTTTTTTTTTGAGAGACAGAGTCTGACTTTGTTGCCTTTGGTAGAGTACTGTGGCGTCACAGCTCAGAACAACCTCCAGCTCTTGGGCTTAGGTGATTCTCTTGCCTCAGCCTACCAAGTAGCTGGGACTGCCGGTGCCTGCCACAACACCTGGCTTTTGTTTTTGGTTGTTGTTGCAGTTTGGCCTGGTCGGGTTCGAACCCTTCACTCCCGGTATATGGGGCTGGCGCCCTACTCACTGAGCCACAGGCAGTACCCTCTATTCTTTACTTTTTTAAGATGTTGGTCTCCCTATGTTGTCCAAGCTCGAGTGCTGCAGGTATTCACAGGCGCCATGTCAGTACCGATCAGCAGTGGAGTTATAATCTATTCCCTTTGATCTATCTTGTTTCCATCTTGGGCGTATTCACCCCTCCTTAGGTAACATGGTGATCCTCCCCCAACACCTGGCAGGTTACCATATTGGTGCTGAATTTATTTATTTATTTATTTATTTATTGACAGAGTCTCACTTTGTTGTCCTGGGTAGAATGCTGTGGTGTCACAGCTCACAGCAACCTCCAGCTCTTGGGCTTAGGTCAGCGGTTCTCAACCTGTGGGTCGCAACCCCTTTGTAACAATGAAAATACATCCTGTTATGAAAACAGTAGCAAAATTACAGTTATGAAGTAGCAACAAAAATAATTTTATGGTTGGGGGTCAACACAACATGAGGAACTGTTAGAGGGCTGTGGCATTAGGAGGCATTAGGAAGATTGAGAACCACTGGCTTAGGTGATTCTCTTGCCTCAGCCTCCTGAGTAGCTGGGACTACAGGCGCCCGCCACAATGCCTGGCTATTTTTTTGTTGCAATTTGGCTGGGCCGGGTTCGAACCTTCCACCCTCGGTATATGGGGCCCGCACCCTGCTGCCGAATTTAGAAGTGACAACCCATTGGCATAGTGCCCTAAGCCCGGAACACCTGGACTCGAGCGACCCCCCTACCTCTACCTCTGGAGTACCTAGGATGCCCCTTGTAAACTACTACGAATGGCCGGCTTCTCTTGATGGACATTTTCATTTTTTTGAGGCAGTCTCACTCGGTCGCCCTGGGTAGGAGTGCCCTGTTATCATCATAGCTCACAGCAGCCTCTGTCTAGGGCTCAAGGGATCCTCTTGCCTCAGCTTCCAAGTAGCTGGGACTACAGGTTCCCGCCACACCACCAGCTAATTTTTCTACTTTTAGTAGAGACGGGCTCTCACTCTTGCTCAGGCTGGTCTCAAACTCCTGAGCTTAAGCAATCTACCCGCCTTGGCCTCCGAGAGTGCTAGGATTACAAGTATCAGCCACCAGGTTTGGGGGGCATTTAATCTATCCCCTGTCACTTGGTGGCATTGGCATCCGTTGTAGGTTCGTGGGAAATGCAGATTACTTGCCCTATCCTGGAGCAACTGAATAAGAATTCTTGGAGCGGAGGGGGCCTAGGAAATCTGTGTGAGCACCTCCGGAAAATTCTGTCTTATGCTAAAGTTAAAAAATCATTGAACTTATTTTCATTTCATAGTTGAGGGGCTCAGGAAGAGGGCAGATTATGCTTGTGTTCAGGGCCCTGCATGTTGGTGTAGATATAATGGAGGGAACTCAAACTTCCTAGGCCGGGTTCAGCACCTTTCCCCTCACAGACGGCCCGCGGACTTCCGATCCACTCTTGGGAGGGATTTCCGGTGTTCGGGCTGCCTGGCGTGATAGTTCCCTGTGGTGGAGAGGTCAGAGGTGGGGCACTGACCCGCGCCCAAACTGCGGTTCCCGGGGGACGCCTCTCGCGGGGCGAGTGTGAGTGTTGGTGTAACCTGCAGCTCAGTTCCCGGGTGGCTGGGGTGGGCGTGGGTGGGAGTGGAGCTTGGAGAAAGCGACCTGCTTTCCTTCTATAGAGTTTTGCCTGGGACCCTCGAACGGAGGACAATGGGGTGCCATTCAGAAGAGAGAGTGGATGTGTCATTGTCTAAGGGGCAGATGGGCGAGCACAGAACTGGTTAAAATACCTGAGGGGATGGGGCTCCTGGCTAGGCCTTCAGCTCTGAGCCCTAGTGGAGCGTGTCCTTAAACTGCTGCCCCCTTGTGTCTGCCCCCTTGCGTGATCTCAGCAGGCTGTAACCAACCCAACCCCATTCGCTCAGAATCCTCTTTGTGAACTCTTCTTTCCAAGGGAACATAGTCCTGCTTTGAGGCAGAAGTAGTTAGCAGGGGTTCTGGAGTAGATGCATTTGGTTTTCTTTCTATTACTGGGTCTGCTTCTTCCTTACTGGGTGATTGTGGGCAGGTCACTTCACATACCCTAAGTTTCAAGTTTCCTTACATGTAAAATGGAAAGGATGCTATCTGTTGTGCAGGGCAGTTGTGAGATAGTGTATGTACAACGTTTGTGGAGCACAGTAAGTACCTGGTAAATAGTAGCTATTTACTGTTTATTATCTCTACCACTTGACTGTGCCAGTCCGGTTCTACACTGTCAAGCAGCAGCTGCTCAGTGAATGGTTAAAAAAATAAATCACCATTATTATCTTAAAAAGGAGTTTTATCTGTAAGAAAATACACGTCTGGGTGTTTTCATTGATACAGTTTCTATACGGTTGGTTGTGCTGGCATGAGATTAACTTTTTTACATCCTGCCTGATTTTATCTTCCTTTTAAGACCGCCTAAAGATTGACCAGTGGATTAGCAGGCCAACTCATTGAGCTTCCCTGTTATCAATCATTTCTACTCAACTAATCAGGTTAAAATATTTGAACCACAGTGCACTCATAATTAGCACAAATATCTTCAGGGTCTGGGCAGGCTTTGAGGAGGACAAAGGAGAGTTCCACTGGGAGAAGAAAGCCAAGGGAACTTGGGTGCAGGAAGCTGGGTGTAAGGTGGACATTAAGGTATGGAACTGAGTTTCCTCAGCCTTGGATATGTCAGATCTGTGACTTAGTGTTGTTTGATCTAGGACTCGGAGGCCCAGGCTGAGAACTTGGGTCCTGACAGTGCTCCTGTCATTGGCTATATTGAGGGACATGCTGTTATCTTCTATAATGCAGAAGTATGTGGGTTTTTAAAAATCCTATTTATTAGGTGGCGCCTGTAGCTCAAGGAGTAGGGCGCCCGTCCCATATGCCGGAGGTGGCGGGTTCAAACCCAGCCCCTGCCAAAAACCACAAAAAAAAAAAAATCCTATTTATTTTTATTCACACAAGTAATAATACCTAAATACATTTTCAAACAAAATTCAAACAGTGTAGCTAAAGATAGTCTCCCCTCAATTCCCCTTCCAACCCCCAATCCAGGATTGGTGTGATAAGATCCTTTTCTGATATTTACAAACACAATGTAGAATTTTTGCTTTCTTCCTAGAATGGCAACGTATTGTGGGTTGTGTTCTGCAGAACACTATGTTGCAATAGCGCTTACTTTTTGGTATTGAAAACTGCAAAGTACATTATCTCTTCTGTCATTCAGAAGACCCTTTCAACATGCAATACTGCCTTTTATCTTTTATATATAAAGTTTAAAAAATTTGCATAAGTATAAGGAACAACTTCAAAAGTCTCTCGTACAGCAACTTCTTTGTCTCTGCCTGAAGAATGATAAAAGCATCCCATTTTCTTCTTGCTTATTGCTTAGTAATTCTGGTATATTATGCTGTGCTACCTTTACTTCCTGGACACAAAACTGGGGGGGGGGCAGTGCTAATGACATTGTATTACTGATGTCTCAAATATTAGCTATCATGATGGCCTATGTGATCTCCAAGTCGTTATAATCCCTTACTATTTTAAGGGTGCGCAAACTGACTTTGAAGTAGTTATTTGGCTTTTAAAGGCTGAAACTGGAACTGAATAGCAGATTTTTACCAAAATCTTAGACTGAAGTCAAATTTAAGAGTTTTCCTTTTATAACTGAAAGCTAGTGATTTCTGTATATTAATTTTGTGTTGCGCTATCTTATGATATTCTCTTATGTTTTTTAGTTATTTTGAAATTTTATACCTCTAGTTTCTTTCTTTTTTCTAAGTCTGTAGGCTACAACCTCCAGTAAAATGCTAAATAATAGAGGGAAAGTGGCATCTATTTCTTGGTTTAGGCTTTGATGAGAATGCTACTCATCTTTGCCCTTTAAGCATGATAATGGCTGTTGCTCAGAAGTAAATGTCGTGTTAAGGTTCTAGTCTCTTTCAGTTTTATTGAACTTTTAATGCTTTATTTTTGAAATAATTTCCACAGGTAACTCCCATTTATCTTTTATCGACTTTTAACATTTTTCCACATTTACTTTATCATTCTTTGTTTCTCAGAAAGACCATATGATCTCTATCCATCCCCTGAAACGTTTGAGAGTAAGTTGTATACATAGTTCCCTACCCCATAATATTTCAGTTTATATTTCTTAAGAACGAGAATATTTTCATGCATATCCTTAGGGCAGTTATCAAATTGAGGAAAATTTGACTTTGATGCCATACTTTGATCCAGTCCATTTTTCAATTTTGTCATTTGTAATAATGTCTTTAAAATATCTCTATATTAATTCATTGCTATATCTTCCTTGCTTTTCCCCCTATAAGATGCAGATCACCATCATCTTTTGCTCTCAGGTGTCATGTCTCTAGTCATTTTTTACCTGGAACAGTTTTTTAGTCCTTTGTGGTCTTTCATGTTATTAATATTTTTGAAAAATTCAGGTGGTTATCTTGTAGAATGTTCCTGATTTTGGGATTTTTTTTTTTCCAAAACTATGATCAGTATTTTATTTTATTTTATTTTTTATTGTTGGGGATTCATTGAGGGTACAATAAGCCAGGTTACACTGATTGCAATTGTTAGATAAAGTCCCTCTTGCAATCTTGTCTTGCCCCCATAAAGTGTGACACACACCAAGGTCCCACCCCCCTCCCTTGTGCTGTGGTGTCACTGCTCATAGCAACCTCAAACTCTCAGGCTTAAGTGATTCTCTTGCCTCAGCCTCCTGAGTAGCTGGGATTCCAGGTGCCTGCCATGATGCCTGGCTGGTTTTTTGTTGCAGTTGTCATTGTTGTTTAGCAGGCCCGGCTGGGCTTGAACCTGCCAGCCTTGGTGTATGTGGCAGGTACCCTACCCACTGAGCTACGGGTGCCAAGCTGATTTGGGGATTCTTTGATGTTTCCTCATGATAATATGGAAGTTATGCGTCTTTGGTTTGTACCTAGTAAGTGATCTTGTGTCCTTTTATGTATGCCATCATTTTCATTTGTTCTCTTACAGGTGATGTTAATTTTATTTTTTCAATTTAATGATGATTAGTAAATTTATGGAGTTGTGCAACCATCACCACATCCTGTTTTAGAACATTTCCATCACCCAAAAACTTCCTTCATTCCTGTTTGCATTTAATCCCTGCTTAAACCTCCAGACCTGGGTAATTGCTGATTGCCTTTGTCTCTGTAAATTTGCCTTTCATTAGCTATTTTGCATAAATATTGAATAATAAAATATAAAGTCTCTGTGGCTGTCTTCTTTCAGTTGGTGTACTGTTTTTGGGACTTATTCCTCTTGTAGCAGTTGTTGCCTAATTGTACCCATGTTGTAGTGTGTTGTATTAGTATTTCATTCATTTTAATTGCTGAGTAGTATCTATTGCATGGATAGATTACATTTTATCAGTTTACCAGTTGGTAGACACTTGCATTATTCTTGATTTTTGTTTATTATGATTAATGGTACTATGAACATTCACATACATGTCTTTGTGTGCATGTATGTTTTCATGTCTCTTGG
The DNA here is from genome assembly GCF_027406575.1 of Nycticebus coucang. Classification (NCBI taxonomy): domain Eukaryota; kingdom Metazoa; phylum Chordata; class Mammalia; order Primates; family Lorisidae; genus Nycticebus; species Nycticebus coucang. The sequence goes on from NC_069787.1 coordinate 105,996,816, forward strand.
ATAGGTTTCCAGGAGTGAAATGGCTGGGTCAAATGGCAAATTTATATTTCACTTAAAAACAAAACCAAAGAACTTACCAAATGAGAGACTGTATGTCCTACCAGCAATGCATGAAGGTTCTGGTCTCTATATTTTTACTTGTGTTGTCTGTCTTTTTAATTATAGCTATTCTTTTTTTTTTTTGGCCGGGGCTGGGTTTGAACCCACCACCTCCGGCATATGGGACCAGCGCCCTACTTGAGCCACAGGCGCCACCCATATTCTTTTTTTATTTTTGTGACAGAGTCTCACCTTGTCACCGAAGGTAGAGTGCCATAGCATCATAGCTCACAGTAACCACAGGCACCTGCCACAATGCCCAGCTATTTTTAGAGATGAGGTCTAGCTCTTGCTCAGGCTGATCTTAAACTCTTGAGCTCAAGCGATCCACCTCCCAGAGTGTTAGGATTACAGGCATGAGCCACTGTGCCTGGCCTAATTATAGCCATTCTAATGGGTGGGTTGTGGTATGTCATTGTGATTTTAGGTTGGATTTTTCTTTTCCTTTTTTTTTTTGCAATTTTTGGCTGTGGCTGGGTTTGAACCCACCACCTCTGGTATATGGGGCCAGCGCCCTACTCCTTGAGCCACAGGTGCTGCCCTTTTTCTTTTTCTTTTCTTTTTTTTTTGTTTTTTTTGAGACAGTGTCTCATTATGTTGCCCTTGGTAGAGTGCTGAGACGTCATAGCTCACAGCAACCTCAAACTCTTGGGCTTAGTAGCCTTCCACAATGCTCGGCTATTTTTTGGTTGTAGTTGTCATTGTTGCTTAGCAAGCCAATGCCGGTTTCTAACCTGCCAGCCTCGGTGTATGTGGCTGACACTGCAACCAATGTGCTACGGGCACGGAGCCTAGGTTGGATTTTTCTAATGATAAATGATTCTGGACATCTCCCAATTTTATTAGCCATGCTAATCTTCTCTGGTTAAATGTCTATTCAAATCTTTTGCCCATTTTAAAATTCAGTTGTTTGTCTTGCTGAATTGTAAAAGTTCTATGTATTCTGGAACAAGTCCTTTATCATATACATGATTTATGCATGTTTTCTCCCAGTTTGTGGATTTAAAAAATTTTTCTCATTGGTGACTTTTTTTTTTTGAGACAGAGTTGCACTTGGTCACCCTTAGTAGAGGCATCTTTGCTCACAGCAACCTCAAACTCATGGGTTCAAGCGATTCTCTTGAGTCTCCGAAGTAGCTGAGACTATAGGTGACCACCACGTGCCCAGCTAGATTTTTAGAGATGGGGTCTTACTCTTGTTCAGATTGGTCTCCAACTCATGAACTCAGGCAATCGACCTACCTCAGCTGCCCAAGTGCTGGGATTACAGGCATGAGCCACTGTGTCTGGCTCATTGGTGACTTTTGAAGGGGAAACGTTTTAAATTTTGATGATGTTCAAAATATTAATTTAAAAAATAGATTTTTGGTGTTTAAGAATTCTTTGCTTAACTAAGGTCATGAAGATTTTCTATTTTTTCTTAGAAATTAATAGTTTTAGTTTCTATTAATTTACATCTGGATCTATGATCCATTTTGCATTAATTTTTATGTATGGCATAAAGTATTTATTTTTTGAATGTTTATACTCTATTGTTAAAAAGACTATGCTTTTTACATTGAATGAGTATGCTGGCCCAGCATATACTATCCTGAAGAATGTTCCAGTGGTAGTTAAAAAGCATGCATGTCCTATAGTCATCGGATTGACTATTCCGTATATATCAAGTTGAGTTGGTACTTGGCACTTTTGTCAAAAATAAATCGACCATAAATACATAAAGATTCAGTCTTTTTGCTCTGTATTCTTGGGCCAATCCCTATACTATCTTACAAGAGAAGAACTTTGTTCTTCTTTTAAAAAATCATAATGGTGGGCTTGGCACCTGTAGCTCAGTGGCCAGGGCGCCAGCCACATATACTGGAGCTGGCAGGTTTGAATTCAGCCCGGGCCTGCCAAACAGCAATGACAACTATAACGAAAGAATAGCCGGGTGTTGTGGCAAGCGCCTGTAGTCCCAGCTACTTGGGACGCTGAGGCAAGAGAATTGCTTAATCCCAAGAGTTTAAGGTTGCTGTGAGCTATGACACCATGGCAGTCTACCCAGGGTGACAGCTTGAGACTCTATCTCAAATAAATAAACAAATAAATAAAAATTGTCATGGTGATTCTAAGTCTTTTGTATTTCCATATGAATTTTAGGATCAGCCTTTAAGTTTCTACAAAATGCTCACTGGGTATTTATAGGGATTGTGCTGAATTTATAGATCAATTTGGGACTAATTGCCTTCTTGCAATATTGAATCTTTCAACTATGAACATAATATATCTCCCCTTTATTTAAATCTTCTCTACTTTCTTTAATCAATACTTATTGTTTTCAGCGTACAAACCTTGCATTTGTTTTGTTAAATTTATTTCTAAGTATTTTATTCTTTTTGATGGTATTGTGAATGGAATTGTTTGTTTGTTTTGAGACAGAGTCTCACTATGTCACCCTTGGTAGAGAGTGCTGTGCTGTCACAGCTCACAGCAACCTCAAACTCCTGGATTTAAGCAATTCTCTTGCCTCAGCCTCCTGAGTAGCTGGGACCACAGGTGCCTACCCCAACACCTCGCCATTTTTTGGTTGCAATTGTAATTGTTGTTTAGGAGGCCAGGGCTGGGCTGGAACCCGCCAGGTTCAGTGTATGTGGCCAGCGACCTACTCACTGAGGTATGGGCGCTGAGCCTGTTTGTTTTTTTAAGATAGTGCTCTGTCAATTTGGCTAGGGTGCAGTGACGTCATCATAGCTCACTGCTACCTCAAACTCCTGGGCTCCTGTTGCATCAGTCTCTTTAGTAGCTGGGAGTATAGTATCCTCTATGCCCAGCTAATATTTTCTGTTTTTGGTAGAGACAGGATCTTGCTGTTGCTCAGATTAGTCTTGAACTGACTTCACGTGATCTTCCCTCCTTGGCCTTCCAGAGTGCTAGGATTACAGGTGTGAGCCACTGTACCTGGCCTTGTATGTCTTCTTTTGAGAAATGTCTATTCAGATCTTTTGTCCATTTTTAAGTTGGATTATTTGATTTCTTCCATATTGAATTGATAGAGCTCCTTATATATTCTAGTTATTAATCCATTGTCAGATGGATAGTGTGCAAATATTTTCTTTTCTGTGGGTTGTCTATTCCCTTTGTTGTGTAGAAGCTTTTTGGCTTGATATGGATCCATTTATCCAATATGGCTTTGGTTGCCTATGCTTTGGGGGTGTTCCTCAAGAAATCCTTGCCCAGACTAATGTCCTAAAGTATTTTTCCAATGTTTTCTTTTAGTACTTTCATAGTTTCAGGTCGTAGATTTAAGTCTTTAATCCATTGTGATTTGAATTTTGTGTATGGTAAGAGATAAAGGTCTAGTTTCATTATTTTGTCTATGGATATCCAATTTCCCCCAGTTTCATGTGTTGAAGAGACTGTCCTTTCTCCAATGTATGTTTTGGCACTTTTGTTGAAGATAAGTTCAGTGTAGATATGTGGATTTATTTCCGGGTTTTTTAGTCTGTTCATTGGTCTATATGTCTATTTTTATGCCAGTAATATGCTGTTTTGATTACTACATGTTTGTATTATAATTTGAAATGAGATAATGAGAGTCCTCCAGGTTTCCCCCACTCCCCACCCCAGCATGCTATTCTGCGTCATTTCTAATTTCATATAAATAGTTAGATTATTTTTTCTTTGTCTCTCTTTTTTTTTTTTTTTTTTTTTAGAGACAGAGTCTCATTTTTTTTTTTTTTTAAGAGACAGAGTTTCACTCACTCTCGGTAGAGTGCTGTAGTTTCATAGCTCACAGCAACCTCCAGCTCTAGGGCTTAGGCCATTCTCTTGCCTCAGACTCCCAAGTAGCTGGGACTACAGGCTCCTGCCACAATGCCTGGCTATTTTTTTGTTGCAGTTTGGCCAGGGCCGGGTTTGAACCCACCACCCTCGGTATATGGGGCCGGCTCCCTACTCACTGAGCCACAGGCGCCTCCCTATTTTTTCTTTTTCTATGAAAAATGTCATTGTCGTTTTGATGGGGATTGTATTGAATCTATAGATTGCTTTGATTAGTATAGACATTTTAATAATATTGATTCTTCTAATCCATGAGCATGGATTATCTTTCCATTTTCTGTGTCCTCTTTAATTTCTTCTTTCAGTGTTTTATAGTTTTTGTTGTAGAGATCTTCCATTTCTTTGGTTAAGTTTATTCCTAGATATGTTATTTTGCTTATAGCTGTCATAAATGTAGTTACTTACTTGGTTTCTTTTCTCGACTGATTACTGTTGGCATATAGAAATGCTACTGATTTTTGTATGTTGATTTTGTATCCTGTGACTTTTCTGAATTTGTTCATTGGCTTTAATAGTTCTTTTTTAATTATAATTTTTTGTTTTTATTAAATCATAACTGTGTACATTGATGCATTTATGGGATTCAGTGTACTGATTTGATACAATATGAAATGCTTACATTGAACTAAGTAACACATTCATCACAATTATACTCTTTTCTTAATAGTTTTGAAATGTACCATTACATCATGCACATTAGTTGAGGTCCCCTCAACTCAAATACTCTCCCTCTTCCCCAATCCTCCCTATCTTCCTCTCTCTCTCCTCTTTCCTTCTACTTTCTGGACTATAGTTATGTTTTACCATTTGTATGAATGTGTAGGTGATTATATATTGATTTCATAGTAGCATTGAGTCCATTGGATACTTCCCCCCCATCCATTCTTGAGATACTTTACTAAGAAGAATATGTTCCAGCTCCATCCAGGTAAACATAAAAGATGTGAAGTCTCCATTGTTTTTTTAGGTCTGCATGGTATTCCTTGGTGTACATATACCACAATTTGTTAATCCATTCATGGGTCAATGGGCACTTAGGCTGTTTCCATGTCTTGGCAATTATGAATTGGGCTGCAATAAACAATCTGGTACAAATGTCTTTGTTATAAAATAATTTTTGATCATCTGGATATATACCTAGCAGAGTAATTGCAGGATTGAACAGTAGGTCTACTTTTAGTTCCTTGAGTGTTCTCCAAACTTCTTTCCAAAAAGGTCGTATTAGCTTGCATTCCCACCAGCAGTGTTGAAGTGTTCCCTTCTCTCTGCATCCTCGCCAACATCTGTAGTTCTGAGATTTTGTGAAGTGGGCTAATCATACTGGAGTTAGATGATATCTCAGAGTGGTTTTGATTTGCATTTTTCTGATGATTGAGGATGATGAGCATTTTTTCATGTGTTTGTAGGCCATGTGCCTGTCTTCATCAGAGAAGTTTCTGTTCAAGTCTCTTGCCCACTTAGAAATGGGGTTATTTATTCTTTTCTGATTGATTAGTTTGGATTTATCTGTGGATTCTAGTTATCAAACCTTTGTCAGAAGTATAACCTACAAAATTCTTCTCCCATTCTGAAGGTTGTCTGTTTGCTTTACTTACTGTGCTCTTGGCTGTGCAAAAGCTTTTTATTTTGATCAGATCCCAGTAATGTATTTTTGGTGTTGCTTCAATTGCCTGGAGGGGGGGTCCTCCTCATAAAATATTCTTCCAGGGCAATTTCTTCAAGTGTTTTCCCTCCATTCTCTTCTAGTATTTTTATAGTTTCATGTCTTAAGTTTAAATCTTTTATTCAGTAAGAAGCAATTTTTGTTAATGGTGAAAGGTGGGGGTCCAGTTTCAGTCTTCTACAGGTTGCCAGCCAGTTTACCCAGCACCATTTGTTAAATAGGGAGTCTTTCCCCCCCTGAATGTTTTTGGTAGGCTTATCAAGGATCAAGTGATGATAAGTAGCTGGTTTCATCTCTTGGTTTTCTATTCTGTTCTATAAATCTACCTCTCTGTTTTTGTACCAGTACCATGCTGTTGTGAACACTATATATTTATAGTATAGCCTGAAGTCTGATAACATACTTCCTGATTTGTTTTTATTTCTGAGTAATGTATTGACTATTCAAAGTTTTTTCTGATTCCATACAAAGTGAAGCACTATTTTTTCAAGCTCTTTAAAGCATGACAATGGTGATTTAATAGGGATTGCATTAAAGCTATAGATTGCTTTGGGTAGTATGGACATTTTAACAATGTTGATTCTTCCCAGCCATGAGCATGGTATGTTTTTCCATTTAACATCTTCAGCTATTTCTTTTCTCAGAGTTTCATAGTTCTCTTTATAGAGATCTTTCACGTCCTTTGCTAGGTAAAGTCCTAGATATTTCATCTTCTTTGGCACTACTTTAAAAAGAATAGAGTCCTTGACTATATTTTCAGCTTGACTATTGTTGGCATATATAAAAACTACTGATTTGTGAGTATTGCAAAATAAATACTGAGATGCTGCTGTACTCCTTGATAACTCCTAAGAGTTTTGTATTTGAGTCCTTGGGGTTTTCCAGTTATAAAATCATACCATTTGGGAAGAGTGAAAGTTTGATCTCCTCTGACGCTATTTGGATACCCTTGATAGCCTTCTCTTGCCTGATTGTGATGGCTAAGACTTCATTACAATGTTAAAAAGCAGTGGAGACAGTGGGCATCCTTGCCTGGTTCCTGATCTTAGTGAAAATGTTTTACATTTTACTCCATTCAATATGATAATGGCTGTGGCTTTGCTGTAGATGGCCTGTATCAGTTTAAGAAATGTCCCTTTTATATCTTTATTTTTTTTGAGACAGTTCACTATGTCACCCTTGGTAGAGTGACATCACATCACCATAGCACCACACCATAGAGTAAACCATAGCATTACAGCTGACAGCAACCTCAAACTCTTGGGCTTAAGTGATTCTCTTGCCTCAGCCTCCAAGTTGCTGGGACTACAGGTGTCTGCCACAATGCCTGGCTATTTTTTGCTGCACTTGTCGTTGTTTAGCTGGCCCAGGGCAGGTTTGAACCTGCCACCCTTGGTGTATGTGTCTGGTGCTGTAACCACTGTGCTATGAGCACTGAGCCTCTATACCTATTTTCTTAAGTGTTCTGTTCATGAAAGGATGCTGGATAATATCAAAAGCTTTTTCTGCATCAATTGAGAGAACCATATGATCTTTGTTTTTTATTTTGTTTATGTGATATATTTATAGATTTAGGTATATTGAACCAACCTTGAGACCCTGGGATAAAACCAACTTGGTTAAGATGTATAATTTGTTTGATGTGTTGCTGAATTGTTTGCTAGGATCTTATTGAATATTTTTGCATTTATATTCATTAAAGATATTGATCTATACCAGGCAGCCCCTGTGGCTCAATGAGTAGGGTTCTGGCCCTGTATACCAAGGGTGGCAGGTTTGAACCCAGCCCTGGCCAAACTGCAACAAACACATAGCTGAGTTGTGGTGGGCGCCTGTAGTCCCAGCTACTCGGGAGGCTGAGACAAGAGAATCACCTAAGCCCAAGAGCTGGAAGTTGCTGTGAGCTGTGATGCCACAGCACTCTACCGAGGGTGACAAAGTGAGACTCTGTCTCTAAAAAAAAAAAAAAAAAAAAAGATTGGTGTATAATTTTCTTTCCTTGTTGGGTCTTTTCCTGGTTTGGGGATTAGGGTGATATTTGCTTTGTAGAATGTTCTGGGAAGTATTCCTTCTTTTTTCTCTGTTTTGGAAAGTGTTACATAATATAGGTACTAGTTCCTCTTTAAAGATATGGTAGAATTCTGGAAGCCATCTGGTCCTAGACTTTTCTTTTTTGGGAGATTTCGTGTAGTTGATGCTATTTCAGTGCTTGATATAGGTCTATTCCACGTTTCCAGTTCTTTCTGGCTGAGTCTAGGAAGGCGGTGTGCTTCCAAGTATTGGTCTATTTCCTTCAGATTTTCATAATTCTGAGAATAGAGTTTTTTTATAGTATTCATCAAGAATTTTTTAAATTTCTGAGGTATCTGTTGTTATTTCACCTTTATCATTTCTGACTGATGATATTAGGGATTTTACTTTTCTGTTTTTGGTTAGGTTAGTTAAAGGTTTATCAATTTTGTTAATCTTTTCAAAAAACCAACTTTTTGATTTATTTATCTTTTGAATGATTTTTTTGTTTTCAATTTCATTTAATTCTGCTCTAATTTTGGTTATTTTCTGCTGGGTTTGGGGTTGGAATGTTCTTCCTTATTTAGTTGCTTGAGATGATCCATTAAGTTGTTGGATTCCTCTCTTTCCATTCTCTTGAAAAAGGCTTGCAACACTATAAATTTCCCTCTGAGGACTGCCTTTGCAGTATCCCACAGGTTCTGATAAATCATGTCTTCGTTATAGTTTTGTTCCAAAAATTTGGTAATTTCCTTCTTCTTCTTCTTCTTTTTTTTTTGTAGAGACAAATTCTTACTTTGTTGCCCTCAGTAAACTGTGGTGCTGTCACAGCTCACAGTAACCTCAAACACTTGGGCTCATGTGATTCTCTTGCCTCAGCCTCCCGAGTAGCTGGGACTACAGGTGCCCACCACAATGCCTGGCTATTTTTTTGGTGCAGTTTTGCCGGGGCTGGGTTTGAACCCTCAACCTTCAGTATATGGGGCTGGTGCCCTACCCACTGCACCACAGGCGCTGCCCAGTAATTTCCTTCTTTTTTTTTTTTTTTTTTGTAGAGACAGAGTCTCACTTTATGGCCCTCGGTAGAGTGCCATGGCCTCACACAGCTCACAGAAACCTCCAACTCCTGGACTTAGGCGATTCTCTTGCCTCAGCCTCCCGAGTAGCTGGGACTACAGGCACCCGCCACAACGCCCGGCTATTTTTTGTTGCAGTTTGGCCGGGGCCGGGTTTGAACCCGCCACCCTCGGTATATGGGGCCGGCGCCTTACTGAGCCACAGGCCCGCCCATGTCATCTATGATCCAGCTATCATTCAGCATAAGATTATTTAGATTCCATGTCTTTGTCTGAGTATGAAGATTCCTGTTGTTGCGTTCAACTTTTATTGCGTAATGGTGCAAGAAAATACAAGAAATAATTTCTATTCTTTTAAATTTGCTGAGATTAGACTCGTGATCTAAGATGTGATCAATTTTGGAGGATGTTCCGTGGGCTGATGAGAAGAATTTGTACTCAATATTGTTAGGATGAAATATTCTATAAATGTCTGTTAAGTCCATTTGTTGTAGGGTCAAGTTTAAGTCCCAAATGTATTTGTTTAGTTTATTGTTGGAGGATCTATCCAGCACTGCCAAGGGGTGTTAAAATCTCTGACTATTATAGTGCAGGAAGATATCAAATTGTTCATTTCTGTTAGGGTCTCCTTTATAAATTGAGGAGCATACTGGTTGGGCACATAAATGTTAATAATTGAAATCTCTTCTTGTTGAGTGATTCCCTTGACAAATATAAAGTGACCATCCTATCTTTCCTTACCTTTGTTGGTTTAAAGGCTATTGTATCTGCAAATAAAGTTGTAACCCCTGCTTTTTTCTGATTTCCGTTTGCCTGAATTTTGGATGTCCATCCCTTCACCCAAGTTTATTTTTATCCTTTAAGGCAGGCATCCTCAAACTTTTTAAACAGCGGGCCAGTTCACTGTCCCTCAGACAGTTGGAGGGCTGGACTATAGTTTAAAAAAAAAACAACTGTGAACAAATTACTATGCATACTGCACGTATCTTATTTTGAAGTAAAAAACCAAAATGGGAACAAATACAATCACACTGCCTCATGTGGCCCGCAGGCCGCAGTTTGAGGACCCCTGCTTTAAGGTAAGATAAGATTCTTGTATGCAGCAGATATCTGGTCTGAGTTTATGTATCCAGTCATCCAACCTGTGTCTCTTTAGAGGACAATTTTAACCATTCACATTAATTGAGAGAATTTATAAGCCTGTTAGTGTTTTGAGTGTCAAGATTTTTGAAAGTCCAGTGGATGGTTTTTAGTCCTTTCACCACTGGGGATTTGGGGTTTTGTTCAAAAAGTTTCTGAGTGAGTTTACTTTGGTGGTAGAGCATTGTGCTGGTCATTGTGCAGGATGGGTCTGAGAATATCCTGGAGAGCTAACAGTTATGGCAAATTTCTTCAACATGTGTATGTCATTAAAGTTTTTATTTCTCCATTAGAGATGAAACTCAGTTTATCAAGATACAGGATCCTGAGCTTAAAGTTGTTTTGTTTTAGGAGATTGAAGGTCAATGACCATCCTCTTCTGGCATGAAAAGTTTCAGCTGAGAGATCTGCAGTCATTCTAATATTCTTCCCCTTGTAGATTATAATTTTCTTTTGTCTGGCTGCTTGCAGAATTTTCTCTTTTACATTAACTTTGGCAAAGTTAATTACTATGTTAATTAATATGTGTCTAGGCCAGTGGTGCTCAACCTGTGGGTTGCGACCCACAGGAACTGTATTAAAGGGCTGCAGCATTAGGAAGGTTGAGCACCACTGGTCTAGGCGATGCTTTATTTGGATTGAGTTGTGTTGGGGTTCTGAAACTGTCTGCTATGTGAATTTCTGTATCTCTTGCCATGCTTTGGAAATTCTCCTCAATTATATCTTGGAGTACAGCATCATTGCCTTTAGGACCATCCTCTTCTCATTTAGGAATTCCTATAAGGTGAATGGTTGCTCTTTTGGAGTGATCCCACAACTCTCATAGGGAATGATCTGTTTTTTTTGCTCTCCACTTCTCTGCCTCTTTGAGCATTTGAGAGCATTCAAAAGCTTTGTCTTCAATGTCAGAGATCCTTTCTTCAGCCTGTTCCGTTATGTTACTGTGGGATTCCACTGTATTTCTCAGATCTTTGAAGGCTGCAAATTCTTGCCTCAATGTGTCAAAATCTTTGGAGATTTTGTCTTAGAATTCATTGAATTTTTGAAACATCCTTTGAATTACTCCTTGAATTTTCTTTCTTTTTTCTTTTCTTTTCTTTCTTTCTTCTTTTTTTTTTTTTGAGACAGAGCCTCAAGCTGTCACCCTGGGTAGAGTGCTGTGGCATCACAGCTCACAGCAACCTCTAACTCTGGCTCAAGCGAGTCTCTTGCCTCCGTCTCCCAAGTAGCTGGGACTACAGGCACCTGCCATGATGCCCGGCTATTTTTTGGTTGCAGCCATCATTGCTGTTTGGCAGGCCTGGACTGGATTCAAACCCACCATCTCAGGTGTATGTGGCTGGCGCTTTAGCTGCTTGAGCCACAGGTACTGAGCCATACTCCTTGAATTTCTAATTCCAACTTTACTTCCATTCTATTAATCTTATTTACCATCCATATTCTGAACTCGATTTCTGACATCTCAGCCATTTGTTTATGAATGGCATTTTCTGTTGTGTCTCCTTTGTTGTTCCTTAGGGGAATTGATCTACTCTGATTATTCATATTGCCAGAGTTTTTCTGCTGATTCCACCCCATGATTATTTTCTTAGTTTGGTTAGAGAAGCTGGTAAGGTGAAATTGGATTGAGGGCTCCTGGAATTGTAATTAACCAACCCTTTATCAAAGAGCTGGGACTGATGACTGTGGCTTTTCCCCTATAGTTTTATAAAGGTCTTGTTCAGTATTGTAGCCTGAGATTCTGGAGACCTGCTTGGTGTGATGGGGCTAGGTGACTCTGTCTTGTATTCAGCTAGTCTCTAACCGATCCTAGTGAATTAGTGGCTTTGAGCTGAAATCTCAGCTGGGGAGAAATACAAGCAACTAAGACACCCCATCCCCAATGGGCAAAAACTGGAAGAGGAGAATCAGACCATCCCACTATAGCACAACCAGGGCTCAACCTTGGAGGGTCCCTGGTGACTGGTCCAGGCAAGAGTTCCAAACCAGTTGTCCCAGTCAGCACAATCATAGATCAAGTGGGAGAGTTCAAAAGGTCTCCAGCAACTAGACAGCAGGCATCCACTGGCAGCTTAAGTGTGACTCGCTCAGGTTCTCCATGGAGTCAGAAAGGCCCTCCTAGCAAAAGAGTTAGTCCAGGGGGGCTGGTGCCGCCTTCCCCACCTTATACCTCAGCCATGCCCAGTCACTAGTAATCCTGTGGGGCTGCGGCCCAGTTCCCCCAATGAGCAAATGTGCCTGGGTTTTGCACCTGCCAGAGTCAAAGGGGTGTTAGTGCTTCCTCGGCCAGCCAGACTGTGTCAGCAACTGGCAGGGGAAGCTGAAGCTTGACTTCTCTGGTGCTCAATGGAAACTGGGGAGTGTTCCACCTGAGTTTGTTACAAACCAGAGGTTAACAATGCAGTGAAAGTTTTCCTCCCTCAGAGATCGTGCCTCTGCCCCAGCTGTACTGCTCCTCTGGTACCCCTGCAGGGCGAGGTCTGACTCCCTCTGTAAGTCCACAGAACTGGGGAGGTTTCTCTCTGAAATTTGACCCTGGTGGAATTGCTCTACTATTGCTGATGCTGCATGGCAAGGTACCTCCGTGTGGGTTCCTGCACCTCCGCCAAGGTTCCTGAGCCTCCACCTGCCGCTGATATGCACCTTTGCCACCCCCACCCCCTGTACCTTTCTCCATGCTACTGGATTCACTGTTTCAGGACAGCTGCTGCTGTGGCCCATCAATGCCAAGCCCCTCTCAAAGAACTGCAGGCACTCTGGTCTCTGCAGGGATTGGGATTCTAGACCACCAGGTGAGGGGGGAAGGGTGGACTGGGAATTTAAAATGGCAGGGAAAATATTTGTTCAACTTTTTTGCCTGGCAGGAAAATGCTCAGGCTCAGAGTGGGGTCTCTCTGGAGAAGGAGTCCCAGCCTCCAGCGATTCTCTCCAGTGGGGTGAGACAACAGGTCTTTAGTTCACTGCTCGCTTGTAGAGATCATACAGCAAGCCATTCTCCTGGGGGAAAGGGCAGACTCGTGTCCTCTTTGGGATGGGTTTTTACCTGAAATTTGCTTCCTTGGAGTTGCGGCTTGCCCCAGCAGGGATGATGTGCATTTATTAATCCTCTCTCTCAGCTCAACTCCCAACCTTCAGCTTTATTGGGCTCTTTCTGGCTATTATCTTTTCCTCTGGATGGGAGCGTCTATTGAAAACTGGCTCCTGTCAGCCATCTTCCTAGGGAACCCCCTCTAATAGTTCTTTAGTGGAGTCTTCAGTTTTCTTTAGATATAGGATCATACTGTCTGCGGATAAGGACAATTTGACTTCTTCCTTTTTGATTTAGATCCCTTTTATTTCTTTCTGTTATATGATTTCTCTAGCTAGAACTTGCAATAATATGTTGAATAACAGTGGTGATAGTAGACAAATCTTCTACTATTCCAAATGTTAGAGGAAAGGCTTTGAGCTTTTCCCCATTCAGTATGATACTAGCTGTGGGCCTGTCATGTATGGCTTTTTATCGTGTTGAGGTATATTCCTTCTATACCCAGTTTTTTGAGAGTTTTTATCATGAAGGAATGTTGAATTTTATGCCTTTTCTGTATCAATTGAAATGATCATATGGTTTTTGTCCTTCATTTGGTTGATATGCTGTGTCACACTGATAAATTTGCATATGCTGACCCATTGTTGCATTCTTGAATCCCACTTGATCATGATGAATGATCTTTTTTTTTTTTTTTGAGACAGAGTCTCATTATGTCACCCTTGGTATAGCGTTGTGGCGTCATAGCTCACAGTAACATCAAACTCTTGGGCCTAAGTGATTCTCTTGCCTCAGCCTCCCAAGTACCTGGGACTACAGGAACCCAACACAAAGCCTGGCTACTTTTTGTTGCAGTTGTCATTGTTGTTTAGCTGGCCTGGGCTAGGTTTGAACCCACCAGCCTCAGTGTATATGGCTAGTGCCATAACCACTGTGCTATGCGCGCCAAGCTGATGAATGATCTTTTCAATGTGTTGTTGAATTTCGTTTAGTAGTATTTTGTTGTGAATTTTTGCCTCTATGTTCATCAGAGATATTGGCCTATAGTGGGTTTTTTTTTTTTAATAAGATAAGTCTTTATTGAAGTGAAAGAAGTTTATAAAGTTTTCTATCAAGGTCCCACTAAATCTTCACAACCCCTCCCTCCACATCCTCCCCCTAACCTATTGCTTCTATGCTGATACATAAGATCTATTCTTAATTTGTGGTTTACTGGCAAATGATAGGCACTCTTTCCAAATAGCTTTGATCTTCTGCACATTAAAAACAAAAACCCAACATGATATCATCAATACACTCAATTTTGCATTGTAGGTAGAATTTCATTATCACTCTAAAACTCAATGCATCTGTACAGTGACCCTAGACCTTTCCCCTAGACTTAATTCAAGATTTAATCTTTCTATTGTTTTCCTAGTAAAAAATCTTGGAGTTAATTATGAATGATTGACCTATGAATTATTATATACAACACAGTGACTGCATTTTTTTTTTTAGAACTGAAACGTACTTAAAGATAACTTCTTGGCTTGGTGCCTATAGCTAAAGCGGCTAGGGCGCCAGCCACATACACTGGAGCTGGCAGGTTCGAATCCAGTCCGGGCCCACCAGACAACAATGACAACTACAACCAAAAAATAGCTGGGCATTATGGTGGGCACCTGTAGTCCTAGTTACTTGGGAGGCCAAGGCAAGAGAATCACTTAAGCCCAAGAGTTTGAGGTTGCTGTGAGCTGTGACACCATAGCACGCTACCCAGGGCGACAGCTTGAGACTCTGTCTAAATAAATAAATAAAACTTCTTACTCCCATCTTTTGCACTCCTCCAAATTGCGTGTCATTCTTGCACAGGGGCCTTGCTAATCTTCTCTGTATTGTTCCAATTTTAGTATATGTGATGTTGAAGTGAGCACTGCACTCCTCCAAATTAAAGGGTTGAAATACTTAGATTTCATAACTGAAAAAAAACAATCTCCCCAGACTATGCTAGGCTTTGCATAGCAGCTCTAGCCAGAAAAGAAGATTTTATATTTGTTAATGGACCCTTATTCTAAAAACACTGAAAGACTGTTCAATCATAGAGGTGCGTAGCTGGTCCCACACTTCTAATTCATAACCAACTGTTATTTCATAGTTTATACTGAAGAGTTAATTCATGCTCATTTTGTTCCTTTAAAAAATACTCTTTGGAAACAATTATTACTATTGTAAATATACACTCTATTTATATCTCTTCCTGTAAAAATAAAGGTATAATCATGATTATCTCTATTTCTTTGCTAAATTCAACTACCAATATACATTTATCAATCTGATCGCTTTACGAGCTAACTCATGACCTTACAGTATTCTACATACTATCCAGTGTCAATTTTCAGCATATAGAAGTAGGAGTAAGTCTTAAAAGTAAAAAGAATATTATAGGAAACATTTCAATCTAGTCTTTAATGTGTTCATTACAAATGAAAACTAAAGTACTAGAATTTACTTCCAAAACTAAAGTGAAGGTAAACTCCCAAGATTTTATGGATTTAAGAAAGGTAAACCTCTATAAAGCTTACTTCTGTATGTAAGTTATGAATGTACTCAATGATTTCCTATCAAGACTCAAAATTGGGAGTGCAAGGAAGAAAATAAAGCCATTTTTTATTTGCTCTTTCCCAATTCATCAGAAATATCTATTGTGTGCCCGGAGGGCATAGAGCACTATCCATAGTAAAAACCCTTTCTACAACACTAAGCTACTTCAAACATTGGCAGACTGCCTCAACCAGATTTAAACTACCCGTGAAATAGAAACTAAGCCATGTATTCTAAATGCATATATTCAAAGCTATCATTTTAAAAATAAATTGGAAAGTAGTAAAACCTTAAAGATACAGTCTGTTACCATGCTATTATAAACATTGTGTGTGTATATGTGTTTGTATGAGAGAGAGCAGAAATAATCAAAATTTAAATAAGATGGTAAAAAATCAGGAAATGTAGATTTTACCACTGTCCCAAGCTACAACTATAAACAGATTCATTAATATGGTAATTGCCTAGGTTCTGACAAAACCAACCAACCATCAAAAAAATACCCACACAAATATCCACTAAAAGCTATATTAGAGTATGTGGCAATAATTAATATATTTCTATGGAAATTGTCTCATGCCTTATGTGACTAATAGATACCACTGGGAGGAAAAGAAAACACTGAAAGTAAAACAATCTTCAGCCTTGGTTTCAGCTATCTCTTAAATCAGCATTAGGTTCTTAATATTAGATACAACAGTTTTGGCTTGTCAGATCAGTAGGTCATGTTTTTCCACTGGCCAAAGGCAGCTGAAGAAACAATCGCTTGAACAAACTAAATGCTGTGACATGAAGCATCTGACTTCCAAGTCTGAGTTAAAAATAATCAGTGAACATCTAACTGGGCAAAAGGAATGGCTTCCATCATCTAAACTGGCTCATTTCCCCCAGCCTCCAAAATGAACAGTAGTTATAATAGCAAAAGAAAGAAAAAAGTTTTTTTTTTTTTTTTGATTCTTTAGAGTCGACTGTGAAAGAGGTTGGCAATATATTAATAGCAGCAGTGGACAAGGAAGATCAAAATAGTGGCTGAAAGAATCTTGCTTGATGTTTGTTCATCTTTTTCTGTATTATCCAGAAAACTGCAACTGGCTTATTTGGAAATTTCAGGTATATGTCTTATCTCCTTAGATCCTTCACAAATTTAGAATTCAGTCTACCTAAGGGCTCTATAACCATATATGAAAGCTTTCTTTATCTAGCTGGGTGGCAGCCAAAACGGACTCCAAGTAATTAAGGATGTCAGAACTCAAAGCTTCCTGCAGACTTGGCATCAACTCCTCTCCTTTTATGTTCATTCCATTTCCCTCCAGTGTTCCAAGGTCCACTTTTGTCCCAGGAATGGCCTCAAGGTAGTCTGGGAAATGGTTCTGTTGTGGTGGCAGGATGCTTTGGTTAACAGTATCACCTGTGTCTATTTCATTAATGCTGTTGAGGAAATCATCTGGAGTTTGAGGGACACTGTAGCTGTTCATCCTTAGTACATTTGTCTCGAGAGTGATAGGTGCCACTTAGTACATTTGTCTCGAGAGTGATAGGTGCCACTTAGTACATTTGTCTCGAGAGTGATAGGTGCCACCTTAAGAAAAGGATCTGAGCTACTACCCTGTTTCCCCAAAAATAAGACATCCTCCGAAAATAAGACCTACCTACAGGAAAGATATGACGTCCTCTGAAAATAAGACCCAGCGCATCTTTGGGAGCACACCTTAAAATAAGACACTGTCTTATTTTCGGGGAAACAGGGTAGTTATCATTTTTCCCAATTCCTGAGACATCTTGGGATAAGACAATGGATTTTGAGTCCCATCTTCTTGCTCCAGCGTTGGCACTGGCTACGGAAAGCTAATTCCTGACATTTTGGAGAATTTGCTGTGCTAGGATTGATATGCTGCATTGCCTGCCAAAGCAGTTCTTGTCACAGTCTCTCTTTCTCCATCTGCAGTTGTTGCAGCCACATCTGCTGCTGCTGGTTGGAGTTGCTGCCACCTGTAATGCCTCCCTGTGGGCTCTGGGGAGCCAGGGGAGGTGGCTGTTTAAGTGGAGCACTCTGACTGATTCTCCGGTTCATGGCATTACCAAAACGAGGGTCAAGCTTTGAGTCTAGTCAAGGGGTGGTCTTGTTCTTATTGTTTATATAGTAAATTTTTCCCTCCTAAGTCATGGCTTGCTCCCATTTGTCAAGAAGAGGACCTGGCTCTGCGCCCATAGGATAGTGATTACGGCGCCAGCCATATACACCAAGCTGGAAGTTTCAAAACCTGGCCTGGGCCAGCTAAACAATGACAGCTGTAGCAACAACAACAACAACAATATAGCTGGGCATTGTGGCAGACTTCTATAGTTCCAGCTGCTTGGGAGGCTGAGGCAAGAGAATCGCTTAAACCCAAGAGTTTGAGGTTGCTGTGAGCTATGACACCAGGGCCTCCACCGAGAGTGACATAGTGAGACTCTGCTTAAAACAAAAAAAAAAAAGGAAGAGGACCTGAGGCTGACTTTGTCGTATTCTGCTGCATTGGTGGGCTGGTGGGGGCTGTAACATTCATCTGAGAGAGCATGGCCTTCCTGGAGTCCTGCCAGGTTGTCTGATCGATGTGATTTAATAATTATCTCTGACCAGAAGATGTCTTTGTTATCTCCCAGCCTGCTGGCACAGGTACCTCATCAGATATCTCAACAGAAGACTACTGAAGATGTTGAGCTGTGGATGTGGCTGCTGAGCGCTAGTTTTCTTTTTTTGTTGTGTCTTTGTTTGGTTTTGGTATCCAGGTGATATAGGCCTCATAGAATGAGTTTGAGAGTATTCCTTTCTCCTTGATTTTTTGAAATAGTTTGTAGGATTGGTATTAATTCTTCTTTGAATACTTGGGAGAATTTAACAGTGAAACCATCAGATCCTGGATTTTTCTTTGATGGGAGACTTAATTATTGTCTCTATCTTTTTTTCTTTTTTGAGACAGGGTCTCATAATGTCACCCTCAGTAGAGTGCTGTGGTGTCACAGCTCACAACAACCTCAAACTCTTGGGCTTAAGTGATTCTCTTGCCTCAGCCTCCTGAGTAGCTGGGACTACAGACCCCCACCACAATGCCTGGCTGTTTTTTTGTTGCAGTTGTCATTGTTTAGCTGGCTCAGGCAGGGTTTGAACCTGCCAGCCTCAGTGTATGTGGCCGGTGCCTTACCCACCAAGCTACAGGCACCGCCAGTTTCTATCTTGTTATTTGTTTATCTTTTCAGGCTTTGAATTTTTCTGGCTAAGTCTTGGTAGGTTGTGTCCATGAATTTATTCATTTCTTCTGGGTTTTCCAGTTTAGTAGCATATACCTTGTAGTTGGTCATAGTAATCTCCAGGGATCTTTGGGTTTCTTCATCATCAGCTGTATTGTCTTCTTTTCATCTCTGATTTTTTATTTGTATCTTCTTAGTTAGCCTGGCTAAAGGTTCATCAACTTTGTTTATCTTTTCAGAAAACCAATGTTTCATTTTGTTAACCTTTTGTATTTTTTTCATTTCAGTTTCATTTATTTCTGCTATGTTAGTAGAAGTATTAGTAGAAGAAATAATAAAGATTTATTATTTCTTTACTAATTTATTATTATTTCTTATTTCTTCTAATTTAGCGTTTGCTCTTGTTTTTGTAGTTCTTTATGATGCCTTATTAGGTTGTTTATTTGAAACTTTTCTACTTTTTTGATGTAGGCATTTATTGGTGTAAACTTCTTTTCTTAGCTATACCCCATTGGTTTTGATATGTTGTGTTTTCATTTTCGTTTGTTTCGAGAAATTTTAAAATTTCCTTCTTAATCTCTTCATTGAATCACTGGTCATTTAGGAGCATATTGTTTTATTTTCATGTGTTTGTGTATTTTCCAATATTCCTATTGCTATTGATTTCTAGTTTTATTCCATTGTTTTCATAGAAAATACTTGGTATGATTTTAATTTTTTTGAAATTTTTTAAGATTTTTTTTTTTTGTGCCTTAACATTTGGTCTATCCTTGAGGATGATCTTTGAGTTGAGGAGAAGACCATGTATTCTGTAGCTGTTGGATGAAATGGTCTATGAATCTCCATTAGGTCCATTTATCTATAGTGCAGATTAAGTCCAATATTTTTTGATGATTTTCTGTCTGCATTTTATCTTAGCCAAAAGGCTGAGAAACAATGATGATGATTTTCTGCCTGGATGATCTGTCCAGTGCTGAAAGTATAGTGTTGAAATCTCTGATAGCTATTGTATTAGGATCTATCTTTCTTTGTAGCCCTAATAATATGTGCTTTATATATCTGGGTGCTCCAGTGTTGAGTACATATATATTTAGAGTTGTTATAGTCTTTTGCTGAATTGACCCCTTTGCAATTATATAATGATCTTCTTTGTCTCTTTTTTCTAGTTTTTGTCTTGAAATCTGTTTTATCGAATAGAAATATAGATATTCCTGCTCTTTTTGGATTTCCATTTGCATGGAATATCTTTTTCCATCCTTTTATTTTCAGTCTATTTGTGTCTTTTTAGGTGAAATGGTGTTTTTTTTTTTTTTAAATCTATTCACCTGTCTGTGTCTTTTGATTGAACAGCATAGTCCATGTATATTCAATGTTATTATTTATAGGTAAAGACTTACTTCTGCCATTTTGTTTGATTTCTCATCATTTTGTAATCCTTCCTTCCATACATTTTTCCATAGTTAAAAGTGATTTTCTCTGGTAGTGTGTTTTAATTTCTTGTTTTTTTTTTTTTTTTTTTTGTGTGTGTGTGTATCAGTTGTAGGTTTTCAGAATATTTTCTGTTTTTATTTCTTTGAATAAGTGTTCTATCCCTTAGTTTTGCTCAACTCCTTGTTGAACACCAATAATTCTCAGATTTGGTCTTTGGAAGGAATTTTCTATGTTTTGAAGATATTCTTTTTTCTTTTTCCTCCTGAGTGTCTCATTTCAAATAGCCTGTCTTATAGCTCACCCTGATCTTCTCCTCTGTTTGGTTCATGCTCAGGTTGAGAGCTTTTAATGAATTTTTCAGTTCAGCTTGTTTTTCTCAGTTCCAAGATTTCTGTTTGAGTTTTAAAAATTGTTTCAATCTCTTTGTTAAATTTTTCACATTATCTTGGAAATCACGAAGTTTCATTAAGCCTGCTATTTTAAATTCTTGGTCAGGAAGTTGAGATCTTGCCATCTTGTTAGGGTCACTGGTTCCTAGCATTGTCCTTTTAGGGGAGATTGTGGTTCCCTGCTTGTTTTTTTTTATTGTTGGGGATTCATTGAGGGTACAATAAGCCAGGTTACACTGATTGCAATTGTTAGGTAAAGTCCCTCTTGCTATCATGTCTTGACCCCATAAAGTGTGACACACACCAAGGCCCCACCACCCTCCCTCCTTCCCTCTTTCTGCTTCCTCCCCCATAACCATAATTGTCATTAATTGTCCTCATATCAAAATTGAGTATATAGGATTCATGCTTCTCCATTCTTGTGATGCTTTACTAATGTCTTCCACGTCCATCCAGGTTAATACGAAGGATGTAAAGTCTCCATTTTTTTTAATGGCTGAATAGTATTCCAAGGTATACATATACTACAGCTTGTTAATCCATTCCTGGGTTGGTGGGCATTTAGGCTGTTTCCACATTTTGGCAATTGTAAATTGAGCTGCAATAAACAGTCTAGTACAAGTGTCCTTATGATAAAAGGATTTTTTTCCTTCTGAGTAGATGCCCAGTAATGGTATTGCAGGATCAAATGGGAGGTCTAGCTTGAGTGCTTTGAGGTTTCTCCATACTTCCTTCCAGAAAGGTTGTACTAGTTTGCAGTCCCACCAGCAGTGTAAAAGTGTTCCCTTCTCTCCACATCCATGCCAGCATCTGCAGTTTTGAGATTTTGTGATGTGGGCCATTCTCACTGGGGTTAGATGATATCTCAGGGTTGTTTTGATTTGCATTTCTCTAATATATAGAGATGATGAACATTTTTTCATGTGTTTGTTAGCCATTCGTCTGTCGTCTTTAGAGAAAGTTCTATTCATGTCTCTTGCCCATTGATATATGGGATTGTTGGCTTTTTTCATGTGGATTAATTTGAGTTCTATAGATCCTAGTTATCAAGCTTTTGTCTGATTGAAAATATGCAAATATCCTTTCCCATTGTGTAGGTTGTCTCTTTGCTTTGGTTATTGTCTCCTTAGCTGTACAGAAGCTTTTCAGTTTAATGAAGTCCCATTTGTTTATTTTTGTTGTTGTTGCAATTGCCATGGCAGTCTTCTTCATGAAGTCTTTCCCTAGGCCAATATCTTCCAGTGTTTTTCCTATGCTTTCTTGGAGGATTTTTATTGTTTCATGCCTTAAGTTTAAGTCCTTTATCCATCTTGAATCAATTTTTGTGAGTGGGGAAAGGTGTGGGTCCAGTTTCAGTCTTTTACATGTAGACATCCAGTTCTCCCAACACCATTTATTGAATAGGGAGTCTTTCCCCCAAGGTATGTTCTTGTTTGGTTTATCAAAGATTAGGTGGTTGTAAAATGTTAGTTTCATTTCTTGGTTTTCAATTCGATTCCAAGTGTCTATGTTTCTGTTTTTGTGCCAGTACCATGCTATCTTGAGCACTATGTCTTTGTAGTACAGACTAAAATCTGGTATGCTGATGCCCCCAGCTTTATTTTTGTTACAGAGAACTGCCTTAGCTATACGGGGTTTTTTCTGGTTCCATACAAAACGCAGAATCATTTTTTCCAAATCTTGAAAGTACGATGTTGGTATTTTGGTAGGAATGGCATTGAATAGGTAGATTGCTTTGGGAGTATAGACATTTTAACAATGTTGATTCTTCCCATCCATGAGCATGGTATGTTCTTCCATTTGTTAATATCCTGTGCTATTTCCTTTCTGAGGATTTCATAGTTTTCTTTATAGAGGTCCTTCACCTCCTTCGTTAGGTATATTCCTAGGTATTTCATTTTCTTTGAAACTATGGTGAAGGGAGTTGTGTCCTTAATTAGCTTCTCATCTTGACTGTTATTGGTGTACACAAAGGCTACTGACTTGTGGACATTGATTTTATATCCTGAAACATTACTGTATTTTTTGATGACTTCTAGGAGTCTTGTGGTTGAGTCTTTGGGGTTCTCTAAGTATAAGATCATGTTGTCAGCAAAGAGGGAGAGTTTGACCTCCTCTGCTCCCATTTGGATTCCCTTTATTTCCTTGTCTTGCCTAATTGTATTGGCTAGAACTTCCAGCACTACGTTGAATAGTAAAGGTGACAGAGGACAACCTTGTCTGGTTCCAGTTCTAAGAGGAAAACCTTTCAGTTTTACCCCATTCAGTAAAATATTGACTGTGGGTTTGTTATAGATAGCTTCAATCAGTTTTAGAAATGTGCCACCTATGCCTATACTCTTCAGTGTTCTAATTAGAAAAGGATGCTGGATTTTATCAAATGCTTTTTCTGCATCTATTGAGAGGATCATGTGATCTTTATTTTTGCCTCTGTTAATATGGTGGATAACGTTTATGGACTTGCGTATGTTAAACCAGCCTTCATCCCTGGGATGAAGCCTACTTGATCATGATGAATGACTTTTTTGATGATAAGCTGTAATCTATTGGCTAGGATTTTGTTGAGAATTTTTGCATCTATATTCATGAGTGAGATTGGTCTGAAATTCTCCTTTTTGTTTGGGTCTTTTCCTGGTTTTCGTATCAGGGTGATGTTAGCTTCATAGAATGTGTTGGGGAAGATTCCTTCTTCCTCAATTTTTTGGAATAATTTCTGCAGTACAGGAATAAGCTCTTCCTTGAAGTTTTGATAGAATTCTGGAGTGAAGCCATCTGGACCAGGGCATTTTTTGGTTGGAAGATTTTTTATTGTTTCTTTGATCTCAGTGCTTGAAATTGGTCTGCTCAGGAGCTCTATTTCTTCCTGGCTGAGTCTAGGGAGAGGGTGTGATTCAAATATTGATCCATTTCTTTCACATTGTCAAATTTCTGGGCATAGAGTTTCTGGTAGTATTCAGAGATGATCTCTTGTATCTCTGTGGGATCAGTTGTTATTTCCCCTTTATCATTTCTGATTGAGATTACTAGAGTTTTTACTTTTCTATTCCTCGTTAGTCTGGCCAATGGTTTATCTATTTTATTTATTTTTTCAAAAAACCAACTCCTTGTTTCATTAATTTTCTGAATGATTCTTTTGTTTTCAATTTCATTGATCTCTGATTTGATTTTGGATATTTCTTTTCTTCTACTGAGTTTAGGCTTAGATTGTTCTTCTTTTTCCAATTCCATCAGATCTCTTGTGAGATTGTTGATGTGCTCTCTTTCTGTTTTTCGAATGTAGGCATCTAAAGCGATGAATTTTCCTCTCAAAACTGCTTTTGCAGTATCCCGCAGGTTTTGGTAGCTTGTGTCTTCATTGTTGTTATGCTCAAGGAAGTTAATGATTTCCTGTTTTATTTCTTCCTTCACCCATCTGTTATTCAACAGAAGATTGTTTAATTTCCATGCCTTTGGGTGGGATCGAGCATTTTTGTTAGAGCTGAGTTCCACCTTTAGTGCCTTATGGTCTGAGAAGATACAAGGTAAAATTTCAATTCTTTTGATTCTGTTAATATTTGTTTTGTGTCCCAGGATATGATCAATTTTGGAGAATGTTCCATGGGGTGATGAGAAGAATATATATTCTTTATCTTTGGGATGGAGTGTTCTATATGCGTCTATCAAGCACATTTGTTCTAGGGTCTCATTTAAATCTCTTATATCCTTGTTTAATTTCTGTTTAGAGGATCTGTCCAGCTCTGTAAGGGGAGTGTTAAGGTCCCCTGTTATGATGGTATTATCAGATATCATATTGCTCAGACTGAGTAAGGTCTGTTTCAAGAATCTGGGAGCATTTAAATTGGGTGCATAAATATTTAGAATTGAAATGTCTTCTTGTTGTATTTTTCCCTTGACCAATATAAAGTGACCATCTTTGTCTTTTTTGACTTTAGTTGCTTTAAATCCACATGTATCTGAAAATAAGATTGCAACTCCTCTTTTCTTCTGAATTCCATTTGCCTGAAAAATTGTTTTCCAACCCTTGACTCGGAGCTTTAATTTGTCTTTTGAAGCCAGGTGTGTTTCTTGCAGACAGCAAATGGATGGCTTGTGTTTTTTAATCCAGTCAACCAATATATGTCTCTTCAGTGGGGAATTCAAGCCATTAACATTTATTGAGATAATTGATAAGTGTGGTAGTATTCTATTCGTCTTATTTTGTGAGAGTCCGTTGCTTAGTTTTATCTTTTGCATCAGTGTGGAAGTTAGGTTCTGTCCTTTAATTTCTGAGTTCTTACTTTGCTGCTGATCCATTGTGGTGGTCAGTGTGCAGAACAGGTTGAAGTATTTCCTGTAGAGCTGGTCTTGTTGTGGCGAATTTCCTCAATGTTTGTATATCCGTAAATGATTTGATTTCTCCGTCAATTTTGAAGCTTAGCTTAGCAGGGTACAGAATTCTGGGCTGGAAATTGTTCTGTTTAAGTAGATTTAAGGTAGATGACCTTTGTCTTCTTGCTTGGAAAGTTTCATTAGAGAAGTCTGTGGTCACTGTGATGGATTTGCCCCTGTAGGTCAACTGGCGCTTTCTCCTGGCAGCTTGCAGAATCTTTTCTTTTGTCTTGACTTTGGACAGGTTCATCACAATGTGTCTTGGAGAAGCTCGGTTACAGTTGAGGCGATCTGGGGTCCGATATCCCTCTGAAAGCAGTGTGTCAGAATCTTTGGTGATATTTGGGAAATTTTCTTTTATAATATTCTCTAGTATGGCTTCCATTCCTCTGGGGCATTCTTCTTCCCCTTCTGGAATTCCTATAACTCGTATGTTGGAACGCTTCATAAAGTCCCATAATTCTGACAGTGAACGTTCTGCTTTCTCTCTCTTCTTTTCTGCCTCTTTTACTATCTGAGTTATCTCAAAAACTTTGTCTTCTACCTCTGAAATTCTTTCTTCTGCATGGTCTAACCTGTTGCTGATACTTTCCATTGCATCTTTAAGTTCCCTAATTGACTGTTTCAGTTCCTTCAGGTCTGCTATATCCTTTTTATATTCTTCATATCGTTCATCTCTTATTTGATTCTGTTTTTGGATTTCCTTTCGGTTATTTTCTACTTTATTAGCAGTTTCCTTCATTGTTTCCATCATTTCTTTCATTGTTTTCAACATGTGTATTCTAAATTCCCTTTCTGTCATTCCTAACATTTCTTTGTAGGTGAAATCCTCTGCAGTAGCTACCTCATGGTCCCTTGGCGGGGTTGTTCTGGACTGGTTCTTCATGTTGCCTGGAGTTTTCTGCTGATTCTTCCTCATGAGTGATTTCTTTTATCTGTTTCCTTGCCCTAATTTTCCTTTCACTTCCTCTTGCTCTTTAAGTTCTCGTGCCTGTGGACTAAGGGTTACAGGACCAGAAGGGTGAGAAGGTTGAAGAGCAAAAAAGGGATGAAAGAAAGGAGGACCGAGTGATAAGAAAAAAAAAGAAAAATAGAGAAAGGAGAGGGGGTGGGTAAAAGGAATATTGACAAAAAGAAGAGAGGCACAGAAAGAGGGAGACAGAGCAATATAGGTGTACAGTAGGGTACTTTGATACAACCTTAAAAAACAACCACCTTCTGGGGGTGCTCAGTTGGGTGGTTCCCTTGAGGTCAGCAGCTCTTTGCTAACCTGATCAGACACAGTACCCCACCTCCACCAAGTAGAGAGGAAAGGCAAAAATGCTATAAATCAAACCAAAACAAGCAAACAGAAAACTTTACGGGATAAAATTTGGTAGAAAACCAAATATAGCGGTAGAAACACTAACAAAAATGAAGTTCTAATTATTGAAATAGGCAGCAATGGGAAATTATAATTAAACTAGAAAAATTGAGAAAGAAAAAGGATCTGTATGGAAAAGATTGAACTTAAAAAACAAAAGAACATCAACAGCATCAAAATAAACAAACAAACAAACAAAAAAAAAACAACCAAACCAAAAAAAAAACCACACAACCAAAAACAAAGCAGTATGTATATGTTATTGAATATTGTCTGGGCAACACGTGGTCTTCTGGGGTATGAGATGTTAATCACAGTTCTGATACGACTGGAGGCTGCTAGTTTCTCAAACCCCAGCATGTAGACACCCTAAATCTCTCTTCAGCCCACTTAAAAGGCACTTTGAACTTGTTCACTTGCTGAGCAGAAGCTTTCCCGGGGAAGTGCTTGTCGCTGGAATCACTGTTGAAGTGGCTATCCACTTACCCTGTGTGTCAAAACTGGTCTCCCTCTGCCCCCGAGGGTTAGGGCTGCAAGGCGGCTGAGACCCCGCCCTTAGGCTACTTGGTCGCTGGGTTACCAGCTCCCACCCAATTCTAGCTCTGCGACCCTGAGGGCGGAGCTTGCTGGGGTAGATCGCTCCCAATGGCTGCCTGTGACCCAGAGCCAAACACTATTAGCTTCATCTGGCTCAGCGGCTCAGACTGGGGCCCTAGACAAAGGCCAAAGTTCTCCGCACTCCTTCTCAGGCTCTCCCCAAGGCAGTTCAGCTGAGTGCCAAGTCCAAAGACACCAAAACGGTTCACAGGTAAGGCCTTTCTGGTTTGCAGTCTCAATGCTACTGAACTTACAGTTGTGGGCGAGTTTAGACGGATTGAACACACGCGACCACTTGCCGGTTTTCCACTGTTTTAGTCCTCCTCTTGGGGTCCAGAAGTCTCTCGCTGATTCCCTGTATCCTCTCAGGGGTGATGATAGGCAGATCCCACCAGCCAGAGATGCCTGGAGTCCTATCTCCCCAGACTCACAGTGCCCAGATGCAAGGAAGCTGTTACTCGGCTGCCATCTTGCTCCGCCTCTCCGATTCCCTGCTTGTTGATGTTTCTTGTAGATGTGCATCTGTGTCTTTGCATTGAAGGTTTAATTTTCCCAGTCCTCTATCTGGCTTGCCTTGGTTTTTATTTGATATGACTTGCTTAGAAATTCTTTGTAATTTACCTGTTGATTTTCTTTCCTTTTTCCCCACTAAGCGGCTACCTCTTTTTTAGCACCAAATAGTGCCTTGAAGCTGAGGTTTACATTGGTCCTAGCAAAATTGGAGCACTGCCTGTCCCAAATGGGGGCTATTCCAAGAGGAATATCTTGATAGAGTGGGAAGGCTGGCTAAGGGTTTGTGCCCTGGGGGATTATGGAATGTACCTTCTATAGTGTTGCTGAATAGCCCCTCTAATTTGGTGTCTCCTTTGGCTGAGTTACAGAGCAGCGCTTCCAGGGCTGCCTCTTCTTTATCTCTCTTTGTCCTCAGGATGTTTCTTTCTTTAGATACTTACCATACTTCCCATGGGTTGTGGCAGAGACAGGCCTCTGCCCAGGGAACTGAAGAAGATAGGGAAACTGGTTGTCTATTTTGATCTTACTTTTTCCAGTATAGACACTGTGAGTTGGGGGAAATTTTTCACATGAGGGGGCATTGCAGCTATGAAAATATGATTCTCTTACGTTCTGCCCAGATTTTTTTTCGCTTGTCAGTGGTCCTGAAAAGTGATACATTCTCGTGTTTGAGTTTGGGACATTGCTGGTGATAATCTTGGCTCTGTATATTTGTTTTTTGGTTTTTTCTCTGTATGTATCTGGGGGAGGGAATGAAATCAGTTTGCTTCTATGCTGCCATATTGGGACTGCAAGTCTCCATTTCATGTACTTAGTTTCTTTCTTTCTTTTTTTATTTTATTTTTTTGAGACAGAGTCTGAAGCTGTTGCCCTGGGTAGAGTACCGTGGCGTCACAGCTCACAGCAACCTCAAAAATTTGGGCTTAAGCGATTCTCTTGCCTCAGCCTCCCAAGAGGCTGGGACTACAGGTGCCTGCCACAATGCCCAGCTCTTTTTGGGTTGTAGATGTCATTGTTGTTTGGCAGGTCCGGGCTGGATTCGAACCTGCCAGCTCCGGTGTATGTGTCTGGTACCCTAGCCGCTTGAGCTACAGGTGCCAAGCCCATTTCATATACTTTGATGCATGTGGCATTTGCTCACAGGTTTCTGAGATGCTGTTTTGTTTAATTTTTATTCTGTTTGTTTTTCAGACAGAATAATTTCTATTGATCTATTTTCACTTTCAATGATTCTCTCTTCTGTTATCTTAACTTAGCCATTGACACCTTCTAGTGAAATTTTCATTTTAGTTATTGTGTTTTTTTTTTTTTTGTAGAGACAGAGTCTCACTTTATGGCCCTCAGTAGAGTGCCATGGCCTCACACAGCTCACACCAACCTCCAACTCCTGGGCTTAAGCGATTCTTTTGCCTCAGCCTCCCGAGTAGCTGGGACTACAGGCACCCGCCACAATGCCCAGCTATTTTTTGGTTGCAGTTTGGCTGGGGCCGGGTTTGAACCTGTCACTCTCGGTATATGGGGCTGGCGCCTTCCTGACTGAGCCACTTGCCCTCAGTAGAGTGCTGTAGTGTCACAGCTCACAGCAACCTCAAACTCTTGTGCTTAAGTGATTTTCTTGCCTTAGCCTCCCACGTAGCTGAGGTGCCTACCACAACATCTGGGTATTCTTTTGTTTCAGTTGTCATTGTTGTTTAGCTGGCCCTGGCTGGGTTTGAACCTGCCAGCCTTGGTGTATGTGGTTGGTGCCATAATCACTGTGCTACAGGCGCCAACCCATAGTTATTGGATTTTTCAAATACAGAATTTTCATTTGGGTCCTTTCTATTTTCTAAGTGAGAATCTTTGTTTATTGATTTATTGTTGTCATACTTTTCTTTATTCCTTAAGCATGGCTTCCTTTTGTTGTCTGAACATATCTATAATAGCTATGAAATATTGGTTTGCTAAACCAGTGTATAGAGCAGTCATTTTCATCTCGTGCCGTGAGAGGATCTAGGTGTGCCATGATAATTTTTAAAGATCATTAATTAAATTACTTTTGAAAGAAGTTCAAACCACAGTAAGTATGTTATTAGTCTTTTTTCATGATTTGTGATAGTTTTTTTTTTTTTTGAGACAGAGTCTTATTTTTTATGTCACCCTAGGTAGAGTGCTGTGACATCACAGCTCATAGCAACCTCAAACCTTGGGCTCAAGTGATTCTCTTGCCTCAGCCTCCCAAACAGCTGGGATTACAGGCACCTGCCACAATGCCCGGCTATTTTTTGTTGCAGTTGTCGTTGTTTAGCTGGCCTGGGCTGCGTTCGAACCTGGCACCCTCGGAATATGTGGCTGGCTCCATAACTACTGTGCTACAGGTGCTGAGCCTATGATAGTGTTTTTAATTAACTTATGATCATACATAATTTTTAAGTCCGTGTATCTATTTTAATACTTTTAATGAGTTGGTAAAAGAACCATTACCAATCACATATATGCAGTAGTTATACAGTTTTATGTATTTTTGAAGTACAGCTTAGAGACAATTCTAAGTTATAATTTAGTCTGACTTAGGTAGTAAAGAATTTAAGTTTAATTTGCTATGTCTTGTCACATTGACTTTTAAAACCATTTAACCTCATAGATTGTTTATAAAATATGAGAAGTGTTAAATATTCTTTATTTGATATTATACATAAATCACACTATAATGCCTTTCAAATAAATAAAAAGCAGAATTTTAGTAGACACAGAGAAATTAGACAGGTGTAGTGAAGTCTATAAATACAAAGTAAACATTGCTACTTTATCTCTAGCCCTCACCTTTAATAAGACCAATGAATACAAATTAAAATACTAGAGGGTCTTTCTTGGTTCTAAGACAGTGAAGGGAATTCCCTAGTATTCAAATATTACACATAAACAGTTACACAAATCAAAATCCGAAAGCAATCTTTAGTAGGTTTTGAGATGGCAATTTACCATCTTTGTGAAAAGTTGAATGTTACTAATTAAATCCACTTGTATCTTTAGAAGAGGGAAAACAGTGATAACATTTACTGCATTAGAATTGCTATCAAAATTCAAAAAAAAAGATCATGTTAATTTAACTCCAAGCCAGTCTTAGTTAAATCAGGACTGTTCAACAGAAATATCCTGTCACTCATTCATGATTCAAATTCTGGTATATGAGACCAACTAAATTTTGGTACACATAGAAAAAGTTATGTGATATTTCTGTTTTATAATAAATAAGGTATCGACCAATTATTACTCATTAGTAGCTTTTTTGAGTTAAGCCATCGAGTCTTCCCTCTCTTCCTTCTTAATTCTGGCAAAGATCATTTTGATCTAGGATGGACTTCTTGGGATTCTTCAAATGCTCCATCAGGGTATCCTCTCCAGGGTATCTCCAAAATGCCTTTGTTATTATTGGTGTTTGTGTAAGAGAAGCCAGCAGCCTGGCTTGTCTTCTGTCCAAAGAGACCAGTGAGATCTGGGCCTAATCTTGTGCTTGCCTCTCTTTTCCACAGTGTGGCAGTGGGCACACTTCTGAACAAAACTCTTCTTGCCTTTTTCAACATCACCCATATTTAATTCTCTCATTGGTCACTGATGGTAGAAAGTCGGACATTCCACTCTCCAACACCAATATTTGTTAATGAAACTTTTCTCACATTTTGGTATCAATATTATACTTGCTTTATAAAAATAATTTAAAGGCCTTTAATCTATGCACTGGAACAATTTAAACAGCATTTGAATAATTCCTTTGTTAAAGATCTTTTGGTAAATTCTGTGAAACTGCCTGGTCCTGCTCCTGTTAATATGACAAAATTTTCTGTTTCTGCTTTGATAACTGGTCTATTTAGATTTTCTTTATATTCCAGGGTAAATTCTAATATCTTCCTAGATTTTAGATTCTTTTCATCCAGCTTAATTTTCCTAAGTGAGTATGTTTATGTGATTCTGTTTATTACTTCTTCACCTGTAATTATTTTTTCTTTATCATTTCTTTATTTGTTTGTATTTGTTCTCTTTTTTAAAATTTATTTTATTAACTTGAAGTCAGACTGCCTGGATTTATATCTCAGCTTTATCATTTACCAGTTATATAATCTTCATGAGAGACTCTGTGTGTGTTAGCAGATAATAATCCTTTCAAAGAGTTGTTAAGATTAAACAAATTAATTTTCACAGACTTCCCATTTTAAAGAGGCTCAGTGAGATACGTGGTACAAGAGAACACCATTAAACAATACAAAGAAATAAGAATTAATTAAATAAAATACAAAATACATTTGAAAGCTTCAATAAAAGAATAGATAAAACATAAGACAGAATTTTAGAACTTGAAGATAGGTTTTCTGAAATAACCCAGTTAGACATAAATGAAGAAAAAAGAAGAAAAGAATAAACAAAGTCTCTGTGACACATGAGACACTATAAAGTGAGGAATTATTTGAATTTTCAGGGACTCAGAGGTGAAGAGAAAATGAAAAGGATAGAAAACCTAGTTAATGAAATAATAGCTAAAAAATTACCAAGTCTAGCAAGGGATTTAGACTCCAGGTACAGGAAGCTTAGAGCTCTCTAAATAATTGCAATTCAAAAGTTTTTGTCTGTGACACACTATAATTTTGAACTGCCAAAAGTCAAAGATGAAGAGAGAATTCAAAAAACAGCAAGAGAAAAGTATCTAGTCACTTCAGGGGACCTTTATCAGACTAAGAGTACATTTCTCAGAGTACATTTTTCTTATAGGCCAGGAGAGAATGGGATGACATAGTCACAGTACTGAAAGAAAAAAAAAATACCCTGATAGCCAAGGATACTATACCTAGCAAAGTTATCCTTTATAAAAGGAGAAATAAAGTCTTTTCCAGATTAGCAAAAACTGAGGTAATTTATCACTACTAGACAGGCCCTGCAAGAAATGCTTTTTTTTTTTAATTACTAGACTTTATAGTCTTACAGAAAACTTAAGCAGATAGTATAGAGTTTCTATATACACCCTCCTTTCATAATCTCCCCTATTATTAACAACTTGCATCAGTGTGGTACACTTGTACAATTGATGAACCATTATTGATACAATATTATTAATGAAAGTCAGTGGTTGCATAAGGTTTACTTTTTGTGTTGTAAGTTTTATGGATTTTGAAAAATACCTAATGTTCTGTATCTATAATTTTAGTATTGAATAGAATAGTTTAACCACCCTGAAAGTTCTCGGTGCTCCACTTATTCACCCTTATCCTTCCTGTAAACCCCTGGCAACCACTGATATTTTCACTTTTTCCCACAATTTTTCCTTTTTCAGAATCTCAAATAAGTTGGAATCATAGAGTATGTAGCCTTTTCAGATTGGCTTCTTTCACTTAGTCATATGCATTTAAGGCCTCCCCACATCTTTTCATGGGTTGATAGCTCATTTCTTTTCTTTCTTTTTTTTTTTTTTTTTTTAGCGGTTTTGGCTGGGGCTGGGCTTGAACCCTCCACCTCCAGTATGTAGGTCTGGCATCCTACTCCTTGAGCCACAGGTGCTACCCGATAGCTTATTTCTTTTTATAGATGAATAGTATTCCATTGTATGGAGATACCACAGTGTGTTTATCTCTTCATCTAATGAAGAACAAGTTGGTTGCTTCCAGTTTTTATCAGTTATGAACATAGCTGTTACACATATTCGTATGGTGAATTTTGTTTAGGTATAAGTTTTCAAATCATTTGAGTAAACTCCTAGGACTGTAATTTTGGATTATCTGGCAAAACTATATTTAGGTTTGTAAGAAACTGCCAAACTATTTTCTGGAGTGGCTGTAATATTTTGCCTTTCTACCATCAGTGAATGAGAGTTGCTATTGCTCCACATCTTTACCAACATTCAGCCTTGTCATTTTTTTGGATTTTAGTCATTCTGATAGGTGGGTAGTGGTATGTTATTGTTGTTTCAATTTATAATCCTGTAATGACATATGATGTTGAGAGGAGGCGGAGCAAGATGGCGGCCGAGTAACAGCTTCCTTGCATCTGGGCACCGTGAGTCTGGGGAGATAGGACTCCAGGCATCTCTGGCTGGTGGGATCTGCCTATCATTGCCCCTGTGAGGATACAGGGAGTCAGTGAGAGACTTCTGGACCCCAAGAGGAGGACTAAAACAGGGGAAAAATGGCAAGTGGTCGTGTGTGTTCAATCTGTCTAAACTCGCCCGCAACTGTAAGTTCAGTAGCATTGAGACTGCAAACCAGAAAGGCCTTACCTGTGAACTGTTTTGGTGTCTTTGGACTTGGCACTCAGTTGAACTGCCTTGGGGAGAGCCTGAGCGGGAGTGTGGAGAACTTTGGCTGTTGTCTAGAGCCCCAGTCTGAGCCGCTGAGCCAGACGGAGCTAATAGTGTTTGGCTGTGGGTCACAGGCAGCCATTGGGAGCGATCTGCCCTGGCAAGCTCCGCCCTCAGGGTCGCAGAGCTAGAATTGGGTGGGAGCTGGTAACCCAGCGACCAAGTAGCCTAAGGGTGGGGTCTGAGCTGCCTTGCAGCCCTAACCCTCAGGGGCAGAATGAGACCGGTTTTGGCACACTGGGTAAGTGGATAGCCACTTCAGCAGTGATTCCAGCTACAAGTACTTTCCTGGGAAAGCTTATGCTCAGCAAGTTTACAAGTTCAAAGTGCCTTTTAAGTGGGCTGAAGAGAGATTTAGGCTGTCTACCTGCTGGGGTTTGAGAAATCAGCAGCCTCCAGTCGTATCAGAACTGTGATTAACATCTCATACCCCAGAAGACCACGTGTTGCTCAGACAATGTTCAATAACATATACATACTGCTTGGTTTTTGGTTGTGTTTTTTTTGTTTTTTGTTTTTTGTTTGGTTGTTTTTTTTTTGTTTATTTTGATGTTGTTAATGTTGTTTTGTTTTTAATTTCAACCTTTTCCATACAGATCCTTTTTCTTTCTCAATTTTTCTAGTTTAATTATAATTTCCCATTGCTGCCTTTTTCAATAAGTAGAACTTCATTTTTGCTAGTGTTTCTACCGTTACTATTTGGTTTTTCACCCAATTTTATCCCGTAAAGTTTTCTGTTTGCTTGTTTTGGTTTGATTTATAGCATTTTTGTCTTTCCTCTCTACTTGGTGGAGGTGGGGTACTGTGTCTGATCAGGTTAGCAAAGAGCTGCTGACCTCCAGGGAACCACTCAACTGGGCACCCCCAGAAGGTGGGTTTTCTTTTAAAGGTTGTATCAAAGTACCCTACTGTATACCTATATTGCTCTGTCTCCCTCTTTCTGTGCCTCTCTTCTTTTTGTCAATATTCCTTTTACCCACCCCCTCTCCTTTCTCTATTTTTCTTTTTTTTTCTTATCACTCGGTCCTCCTTTCTTTCATCCCTTTTTTGCTCTTCAACCTTCTCACCCTTCTGGTCCTGTAACCCTTAGTCCACAGGCACGAGAACTTAAAGAGCAAGAGGAAGTGAAAGGAAAATTAGGGCAAGGAAACAGATAAAAGAAATCACTCATGAGGAAGAATCAGCAGAAAACTCCAGGCAACATGAAGAACCAGTCCAGAACAACCCCGCCAAGGGATCATGAGGTAGCTACTGCAGAGGATTCCACCTATAAAGAAAAGTTAGGAATGACAGAAAGGGAATTTAGAATACACATGTTGAAAACAATGAAAGAAATGATGGAAACAATGAAGGAAACTGCTAATAAAGTAGAAAATAACCGAAAGGAAATCCAAAAACAGAATCAAATAAGAGATGAACGGTATGAAGAATATAAAAAGGATATAGCAGAGCTGAAGGAACTGAAACAGTCAATTAGGGAACTTAAAGATGCAATGGAAAGTATCAGCAACAGCTTAGACCATGCAGAAGAAAGAATTTCAGAGGTAGAAGACAAAGTTCTTGAGATAACTCAGATAGTAAAAGAGGCAGAAAAGAAGAGAGAGAAAGACATATGATGTTGAATATCTGTTTATGTGCTTATCTTCTCTGGTGAGGTGTCTGATGAGATCTTTTGCTCATTTTGTGATTGGGTTGTTTTCTTATTTTTGAATTTTCAGAATTCTTCATAGATATCAGGCATCTGTGCTTCAAATATTTTCTCCCAGTCTGTGGTTTGTCTTTTCATTCTCTTAACAATATATTTTGCAGATCAGAAGTTTTAAATTTTAATAAAGTCCAATTTGCCAATTTTTTTCATGAATTATGCTTTCCTCATTGTATTTAAAAATGTATCAGAAAACCCAAGATCAGTTATATTTCCTTCTTTTTTAAAAAAAGCTATTTTGAATTAATTTTGAGAAGAATTAACCCGTTTAATTTTTTTGTATGTAGATGTCTGGTTATTCTAACACCATTTTCTAAAAAGATTTTCCCCATTGAATTCCTTTCATTCCTTTGTCAGAGTTTGATTGCATATATTTACGTGGGTTTATTTCAGGGCTCTTCTTACTGTTCGATTGATCCATTTATCTACTCTTTAACTAACACTCTACTATCTTGATTTATCTTACTGTTCGATTGATCCATTTGTCTACTCTTTAACTAACACTCTACTAACTAGCTGTATAGTTAAGTCCTGAAGTAAGATGGTATAAGTCCTTGGACTTAGTTCTTCCTGAATAGTATGCTGCCTATTCTGGGTCTTTTGCTTTTGTGTATAAATCTTTTGCATTTGTTTGGCGCTATGTTTATCATCTGCAAACAAGGACAGTTTTGTCTTTTCCCTTCCAATACCTATAGCTCCTTGGCTTACTGCATTCGCAAGAACCTCCTTTACACAGCTGAATTATAGTGGTGTTACTAGATGGCAGGTATCATTGGGTAAGTCTCTTGGCTAAGGGAAATGCCTCTGAAGTTTCGTCTCTATCTCAGATTTTGTGGTAGGTTTCTGGTAGGTTTTCAACTTGAGGAATTTTTCTTCCGTTGGTAGTTTGTCGAGAGATTTTCTAAAAAATCAAGAACGGATGTTTAAATTTATCATATGATTTTTAGCATGTATTTTATTTAGAATTTTTATATTTATGTTCATAAATACGGTTGGGATAGTTTTCTTTATTATGCTCTTCTTGGCATCATAGTTATGCTAGCCTTGTGAAATGAATTGCAGCTATCAGTTTCTCTTTTTCTGTGCTCTAAACCAGTTTCCATAACCAGGGAATTATCCTTTTTTTTCTGTTTTTCTTTTTGAGACAGAATTTCACTATGTCACCCTTGGTAGAGTGCCGTGGCATCATAGCTCACAGCAACCTTAGACTCTTGGGCTTAAGTGATTCTCTTGCCTCAGCCTCCCAGGTAGCTGGGACTACAGGCACCTGCCATAACGCCTGGTTAGATTTATCCATTTATTTGAAAATTTGACACTTTTTGTACATTAAATTCATCAAAAAGGAAGAGATTTAATTTTTTTTTTGTGGTTATTGGTCTCTAATAAATGTTTAGTTTCACCTCCCTTCACCCCATCCCTAAGAAAGCATTTAAGTACACAAATCTTTCAAGCTCCTTGCTTGTTGCATCCCATAGTTCGTAATTTTTATTTTGTTCCTAGCTAACAGTTTCTATTTTGATCTTATCTTTGACCTAAGAATTATGTAGGAATTAAGGTTTCTAATGTATAGATCTTTAAAAACTTACAATTTAATTTTTAATATTTATTTATTTTGAGACAATCTCACTGTGTTTCCCTCACAGCTCACAGAAACCTCAAACTCTTGGGCTTAAGCGATTCTCTTGCCTCAGCCTCCCAAGTAGCACGTTAATAAAGTAGGGTGGGACTACAGGTGCCTGTGACAATGCTTGGCTAGTTTTTGGTTGTAGTTGTCATTGTTGTTTGGCAGGCCTGGGCTGGGTTCAAACTTGCCAGCTCTGGTGCATGGAGCTGGCACCCTAGCCGCTGAGCTACAGGTGACAAGCCTTATTTTTAATTTTTAAATCTACTGCATTTGTTAGTGATTATGAATTGTATGTTTTCTTTTGTGGCCTAATACATGTCACTATTTTGGAGTGTTTTATGCATATTTAATGAAAATGTGTATTCTCTATTTGTTTTTTTCTTTTTGAGACAGAGTCTCACAATGTCACTCTTGGTAGAGTGCTGTGGTGTCACAGCTCACAGCAACCTCAAACTGTTGGGCTTAAGAAATTCTCTTGCCTCAGCCTCCCAAGTAGCTGGGACTACAGGCACTCACCACAACACCTGGCTATTTTTTTGTTGCAGTTGTTTAGCTGGCCCAGGCTGGGTTTAAACCCACCAGCCTCGGTGTATGTGGCTGACACTGTAACCACTGTGCTACGGGTGCCGAGTCAGTATTCTCTGTTTGTAGGGTGTAGTGTTCTTTGTTTTACTGTTAGAATCTATTTATTGTGTTCTTTAAATCCTTTCAGTAGTGTCCAATAGAATTTTCTGAGATGGAGACAAGATGGCTGACTGAAGCCAGATTTCCACAGAGGCTCCCATCCAGAAGGAGAGTTAAAGGACAGAAATTTAGCAAGTAACCTGGTGGATTAGAGCTGCGCCAAGAGAGAAGGTTGAAGAATGCACATCAACACTGCTGAGGCGAGCTGCGACCCCAAGGATACAAATAAAAGGTTCAAAATTCATAACCAAGCGGTGGGGAGTCTCCTCCCCCACGAGAATGGCTTGGAGTACCCCATAAACAAATGAGGAGAGATCAAAAGTCCTCCCATTATACTCCACGGAAGAGACCCTCTAAAAACTGGACCTACATCCCCTACTAGGGTGCCATGGTGCTCTCCTGCCAGGCATAAAACTGTGTAAAACTGTATATATTCTCTACCTGCAAGTATGAGCTCCCAGCACTTCCCTACACTCTCCCTCTGAGGTCTGGAGGCCTGTCCCCCAGGAGTCCAGATTTTTGGGTGATTTCTTGAGGGGTGTGGACAGGGCCTAGACTGCAACTGGTCAGTGCTGATTCTGCAGCACGGGAGTGAGGAGAGGATGGTCAGCTGAGAGGGAACCACGATGGAGCGGTGGTGCCCCGAGGTGCAGAGCAGCAGCCGTTTTTGGCAACAATAGGGCTCACCCCTGGATATTCTGGAGTCACACCCCCTGTCTCTCTGGGCAACCAGAGGAGGCCAAGCATCTTCTCAGGTGGCAATCACTGGCGGAACCGATCTGGGACAGAAACGCAGGGTTGCCTGAGGCGGTACCGGCCTGGGTGGAGTGTGAGGACTAGAATATGCACGCACAGTGCCGCAGGCTCCCAGGGTGGCGCTGACCGAGAAGACCGCTTTACTGAGCCTAAGATGCACCCAGCCCCCAGGGGATCATCAGCCTAGACAACGGAGGGCAGGAGGCTAGAACTGACAGCTAACTGTCTGCGAATACAAACTACCAGGCATCACCAAAGATGGCCTGAGGCGCAGGTTCTGTGAACTCAACACAGCCTTTATTCTGCAGGCAAATTTAGCCAGGACAGAAACAAATTCTGTAAAGTTGTTCTGTTCTGTCAGTAACATCAATCAGGGGTGGGGCTGGAACTGAGTGAACACCCCCAGCCTCCATCAAGCACCTGAGATTGTCAGGCTTCACCTCCCCCTGCCGGACAGAGGCAGAGAGCAGCAGCCTGGCTGAGGAGACATAGATTTCCTTGTGATTCACACAGGTGCAAACCCCTGGAGTATCTGATCATTGGAGGCAACTGGGTCACAGCCTGCGGGGTTATCATTGACTGGGTGTGACAGAAGTGCAAGGTGGGGAAGGAGGCATCAACCTTCCCAGACTAATCTGTTTGCTGGGTGGGTCTTCTGACTTCACGGAGCACCAGAGCAAGTCATATTTGAGTTGTCAGCAGACCCCTGCGATCTAGTTGCCAGAGACCTTTTAAACTCTTCCACCTGAGACCAGTGCTGACTGAGACAATTGATTTGGACTTTTTGAACTGAGCCAATCGCCCGAGGACTATCCAAGTGGTACCCTGGGTATGTGGTTGTAGGAAGGTTTGATTTTCCTTTTCCAATTGTTGCATGTGGGTGGCAGGGTGACTTAATTGCTGGTATTTCTCCACAGCTGAGACTTCAACCCAGAGTAACTGTTTCACTAGGGGCAGACAGAGACCAGCTGAAAATAAGACAGAGCTACTTAGCCCCACCACACCAAACAGGTCCCCAGTGTCTCAGGCTGTAGCACTGTACAAGTCCTCGACAAAGCTCCAGGGGAAAAGTCAAACAGTGTAAAATAATCATGGGGCGGAATCAGTGGAAAAACTCCGGTAACATGAATTACCAGAGTAGATCAACGCCCCCACAAGGAAAGATATGACAGATGTAACTGAAGATCCCATTCATAAACAGATAGCCGAGATGTCAGAAATCGAATTCAGAATTTGGATTGCAAACAAGATTAATAGATTGGAGGAAAATTTGGAATTACAAATTCGTGGAGCAACTCAAAAGTTGGAATTAGAAATTCTAGGAGAAATTCAAAAGTTGTCTCAAGAATTCAACGAATTTAAAGACAAAACCACCAAAGAGTTTGACACACTGAAGCAAGAATTTGCAGCCCTCAAAGATCTGAAAAATACAGTAGAATCCCTCAGTAACAGAGTGGAGCAAGCAGAAGAAAGGATTTCTGACATTGAAGACAAAGCTTTTGAATGCTCCCAAACTCTGAAAGAGGAAGAGAAATGGAGAGCAAAAATGGATCATTCCCTCAGAGAGTTCTGGGATAATTCGAAGAAGGCTAATATCCGCCTCATTGGAATCCCTGAAAGTGATGAAGTGGCTTCACAAGGCACAGAGGCCCTTCTCCATGAAATTATGAAAGAGAATTTTCCAGACAAGCCAAGAGATTCTGAGATTCAGATAGCAGACAGTTTCAGAACCCCAGCATGACTCAACCCAAATAAGACATCCCCCAGGCACATGGTAATTAACTTGACTAAAGTTAATATGAAGGAGAAAATTCTGAAAGCAGCCAGAAGTAAGAAAACCATTACCAACAAAGGGAAGAATATTAGAATGACTACAGATCTCTCTGCTAAAACTTTTCAAGCCAGAAGAGGGTGGTCATCAAATTTTTATCTCCTAAAACAAAATAACTTTCAACCCCGGATCCTGTATCCTGCTAGACTGAGTTTCATTTATGATGGAGAAATTAAATACTTTAATGACATTCACATGTTGAAGAAATTTGCTGTAACCAAACCAGCTCTTCAGGATATTCTCAGACCTATCCTCCATAATGACCGGCCCAATCCTCTACCACAAAAGTAAACTCACTCAGAAACTTGATCAGACTCCAACTTCCACAGTGGCGAAAGGATTAAAAATGTGCACTGGACTTTTGAAAACTTTGATACCCAAAATTTTACCAGACTTATCAATATTCTCCATTAATGTGAACGGCTTAAACTGTCCTCTAAAGAGGCACAGGTTGGCTGACTGATACAAAAACTCAGGCCAGATATTTGCTGCATACAAGAATCACTTCTTACCTTAAAAGATAAATATAGACTCAGGGTGAAAGGATGGTTGTACATATTTCAGGCAAATGGTAATCAGAAAAAAGCAGGTGTTGCAATTCTAGTTGCAGATACAATAGACTTTAAACCAAAAAAAGTAAGGAAGGATAAGGATGGTCACTTCATATTTGTTAAGGGTAATACTCAATATGATGAGATTTCAATTATTAATATTTATGTACCCAACCAGAATGTGCCGCAATATATAAGAGAAACTCTAACAGACATGAGCAACTTGATTTCCTCCAGCTCCTTAATAATGGGAGATTTTAACACTCCTTTGGTAGTGTTGGATAGATCCTCCAATTAGAAGCTGAGCAAGGAAATTTTAGATTTAAACCTAACCATCCAATATTTGGATTTAGCAGACATCTACAGAACATTTCATCCCAACAAAACTGAATACACATACTTGTCATCAGCCCATGGAACATACTCCAAAATCGATCACATCTTAGGCCACAAATCTAACCTCAGTAAATTTAAAGGAATAGAAATTATACCTTGCATCTTCTTGGAGCACCATGGAATAAAAGTTGAACTCAGTAACAACAGGAATCTGCATACTCATACAAAAACATGGAAGTTAAATAACCTTATGCTAAATGATAGCTGGGTCATAGATGAGATTAAGGAGGAAATTGCCAAATTTTTGGAACAAAATGACAATGAAGACATGAATTATTGGAACCTCTGGGATACTGCAAAGGCAGTCCTAAGGGGGAAATATATAGCACTGGAAGCCTTCCTCAAGAGAACGGAAAGAGAGGAAGTTAACAACTTAATGGGACTTCTCAAGCAACTGGAAAAGGCAGAACTTTCCAACTCCAAACCCAGTAGAAGAAAAAAAATAACCAAAATTAGAGCAGAATTAAATGAAATTGAAAACAATATAATTATACAACAGATCAATAAATCAAAAAGTTGGTTTTTTTGAAAAGGTCAGTAAAATAGATAAACCTTTGGCTAACCTAACCAGGAAAAAAAGAGTAGAATCTTTAATTTCATCAATCAGAAATGACAAAGATGAAATACCAACAGACTCCTCTGAAATTCAAAAAATCCTTAATGAATATTATAAGAAACTTTATTCTCAGAAATATGAAAATCTGAGGGAAATTGACCAATACTTGGAAGCACGTCACCTTGCAAGACTTAGACAGTATCAAGTGGAAATGTTGAACAGGCCTATATCAAGTTCTGAAATAGCATCAACCCTACAAAATCTCCCTGAAAAGAAAAGCTCGGGACCAGATGGCTTCACGTCAGAATTCTATCAAACCTTTAAAGAGAAACTAGTACCTATATTACTCAACCTGTTCCAAAATATAGAAAAAGAAGGAAGACTACCCAACACGTTCTATTAAGCAAACATCACCCTGATCCCCAAACCAGGAAAAGACCCAACAAGAAAAGAAAATTATAGACCAATATTACTAATGAATATTGATGCAAAAATATTCAACAAGATCCTAACAAACAGAATCCAGCAACACATCAAACAAATTATACATCATGACCAAGTCGGTTTTATCCCAGGGTCTCAAGGCTGGTTCAATATACGTAAATCTATAAGTATAATTCAGCACATAAACAAATTAAAAAACAAAGACCATATGATTCTCTCAATTGATGCAGAAAAAGCTTTTGATAATATCCAGCATCCCTTCATGATCAGAACACTTAAGAAAATTGGTATAGAAGGGACATTTCTTTTTTTTTTTTTTTTTGTGGTTTTTGGCCAGGGCTGGGTTTGAACCCACCACCTCCGGCATATGGGACCAGCGCCCTACTCCTTGAGCCACAGGCTCCGCCCCAGAAGGGACATTTCTTAAACTGACAGAGGCCATCTACAGCAAACCCACAGCCAATATCGTGTTGAATGGTCTATAAAACCAGTGTATGGTGCCCCATGATTGCATTAATGTACACAGTTATGATTTAATAATAAAAAAAGAATATTTGGAGATGATGGAAATATTCTGTATTTGTACTCTCTGATAGGGTGGCTACTAGCTGTGTGTGATTATAAAGCACCTAAACTATGTCTATTATAACTGAGGATCTAAATTTTAAATTTTTATATAATTTATTTAATTATTTAATTATAATTGTTTAAATTTAAATGTAAATAGCCATGTTTAAAAAGGCTATAGTATGGGACAGGACCTTTCTATGCTTGTATAATTAAGTAATTTTGGTCCACTTTATCTCTTAATTTTTGAGAAGGGTTTTAAAATCTACTACTACCACTGTGGATTTGTTGGTTTCATTCTTGGCACTCAGTGGGTCTTTTCAATCCAAAAGTTTGTGTATTTCCTTAACCCTCGGACCTTTTTTCCA
Organism: Nycticebus coucang; assembly: GCF_027406575.1. Classification (NCBI taxonomy): domain Eukaryota; kingdom Metazoa; phylum Chordata; class Mammalia; order Primates; family Lorisidae; genus Nycticebus; species Nycticebus coucang. Next base: position 106,039,927 of record NC_069787.1, read on the forward strand.
GTTACTTGTTTGAATATATTCTCTCCTTCTATCTTCTCTAATCTTTCTGAGACTCCTTTCAGATAATATTTAACCTGTCAATTTTTTATTTTTCTAATCCTTTTCTCATATTTCCATCTCTTTGTTTTCTTGCATTGTGCTCAAGGAAAATTCCTTGACTCAATCTTTCAGTTCTTTGATCTACTCTACTCTTAGCCTAGTCTTTTATTCAGCTCTGATTTTATGACTTAATTTTAATAGGTGATTTTTATTTTATTTATTTATTTATTTATTCATTTTTGCAGCTGGGGCCAGGTTTGAACCTGCCACCTCCAGTATATGGGGCCGGCACCCTACTTCTTGAGCCACAGGCGCCTCCCCTGACTTAATTTTAAAATCTCAAGAAGTTTAGTTATTTTTCTTATGACTATAATTTTCTTTCCCCTTCCTGTACATACTGATTATCCTTATCTAAAGACTTATTCTGTTTGGTGTATTAAGTCTTTTTCTGTGTGTGTGTGTGTGTGTGCGCGTGTGTGTGTATGCATGTGTGTGTGCACGCATGTGGATGCTCTTGCATTTCTCTTTCGTGGTATTCTTTTTTATATCTCAGAGTCTGTTAATGTGTGGATGCTAAATTTGTTAACTGCACTCTGGTTATATGGAGGGAGGGTACTGTTCATGGAGTGTTTCACTAGGTAGTTTGGCTGTGGGAGTTCTTTACTCTTCCTGAGTGTGTCCAAACACTACACTACTCTCCTTCTCTGGTCTCCCTCACTGATCCCACTAGGGCCAGAAATCACTGCCTGGTTCTGGCAGTTAAGGGATGACAGAGAAGATCACACTGTCCAGCTGCTCTTTCTGTGGTTTTTCTGACCAGTTACCTCAGCTGGTTGCCTCAAGGACTCCTTGATAAGAAGTGTGAAGGTTGAGCTTTTACCCTATTCATAAGCTAACATACCACAGTTTCATGGATGCTGGCAGAAGGCGTAAGTAAGACGCCTTTGTCAGAGACAAGGATTTCATTACTCCTGGTTCATTAAGCATCATAAGCTTCATTGTCATGTTAGTTCCCTTTGCTTCTACCGGCATATCTAAGTCCCATGGAGGTGACATTGAGCTGGCTCAGGTAGATGCTGCATATAGAGTGAGTTGCTATCAAAGCTGAAGGACTCCATGCTTAGAAAACCACAACCTTTTATAATGGCTGCAAGCAAACATGCTCAATATTTGCCACTGAGAGTAATATTTTTATTGTACTAGACAGCAACAATCATGTCCTCTGCTTGTGGAAGAAGACCCCGTCTTCTATGGCTGTTCTCTATTCAAATATCGTTGAAAGGATAGTCTAGAATAAAAGCTTTCAGTGCCTCTGTTTACATTCAGGCAGAAATGGGGGAGACCCATGGATAATTTTTTCCCAACACTCCTTGATCCTGGAATCTACCACCTCTGAGCTTTAGGTAGCCAAAGAGTCTTGCCTGCTTTTTTTATAACAAGTACTTTTGTTCTTGAGTTTTAACTATGATCTTCTCTTTCAAACGAAGCTCCCTTGTCTTTAGTCTTTCAGAGATTCCTGAAATTTCTGGTTTTCAGAGACCATTCTGTCTTATTTTCCAGTACTTTTAAAGTGGGGAACAGTGACACCGGACGCCAGAAGAGGTGATAATAAGAATTATTGTGGGGCTTCCAGGGGAGGGTGATCTCAGAAATCTAGTCATGCTGATTGTTGCTTCAAAGCCTCTTTTTTAATCCATCTACATCACAGATATCCAGCCTATGGCTTGTGGGCTACATGCTCATTTAGTGAGGATTTAAAAAAAAAAAAATTAGAGCATTTATTTTTAAATTTGTCACAGGATTCAGCACTTATAATTTGAATATTTTATGAAGTTTATAAAAACACAATTGTTTTAATATTAGAGTTTTTTTATTGTTTGGGATTCATTGAGGGTACAAAGAATTAGGTTACACTGATTCCATTTGTTAAAGTCCCTATTATAGTTGTGTCGTGTCCACAAGAGGTGTGCCATACACCATGACCCTCATCCCCCCTCCTCCCCTTTCCCCACTTGCTCATTCCCTTACTCCACCTTGTATTAGCTCATCTACTGCCTTCATATTATAGAATTGAGTATTTTGGATTCTTGCTTCTCCATTCTTGTGATGCTTTACTAAGAAGAATGTGTTCCACCTCCATACGTGTTCATAAAGAAGATACAAAGTCTCCATCTTTTTTAATGGCTAAATAATATTCCATAGTATACATATACCACAGCTTATTAATTCATTCCTGGGTTGGTGTGCATTTAGGCTGTTTCCATATTTTAGCAATTGTAAATTGAGCTGTGATAAACAGTCTAGTGCAAATGTCCTTATAATAAAGGTTATTTTTTCTTCTGGGTAGATGCCTAGTAATGGGATTGCAGGATCAAATGGGAGGTCTAATTTGAGTTTGAGGATTGATTCTTCATACTTCCTTCCAAAAAGGTTGTCTTAGTTTGCAGACTCACCAGCAGTGTAAAAGTGTTCCCTTCTCTCCACATCCATGCCAGCATCTGCAGCTTTGAGACTTTGTGATGTGGGCCATTCTCATTGGGGTTAGGTAATATCTCATTGTAGTTTTGATTTGCATTTCTCTGATGATTAGGGATGATGAGCATTTTTTCATATGTTTGTTATCTATTCATCTGTCTTCTTTAGAGAAGGTTCTATTCATGTCTGTTGCCCAAAGATATATGGGATTGTTGCCTTTCTTGTTGATTAATTTTAGTTCTCTATAGATCCTAGTTATCAGGCTTTTGTCTGATTCATAATATGCAAATATCTTTTCCCCTTGTGTGGGCTGTCTATTTGCTTTGGTTGTTGTCTCCTTAGCTGTACAGAAGCTTTTCAGTTTAATTAAGTCCCTTTTATTTATTTTTGTTGTTGTTGTACAGAAGTCTTCATAAAATTTTCCCCAGGCCAGTATCTTCAAGTGTTTTCCCCACACTTTCTTCAAGGATTTTCTTGTTTCATGCCTTAGATTTAAATCTTTTATGTATCTTGAATCAATTTTTGTAGGTGGTGAGAGGTGGGGGTCCAGTTGCAGTTTTTTACATGTGGTTATATACTACTTCCAACACTATTTTTTGAATAGGAATTCTTTCCCCCAGTGTATGTTCTTGTTTAGTTTATCAAAGATCCATCCAGGTGGCTGTAAGATGTTAGTTTCATCTCATGGTTTTCTATACAGTTTCAGATGTTTATGTCTCTTATTTTTGTGCCAATGCCATGCTGTTTTGATCACTATGGACTTGTAATATAGCTGAAAGTCTGATAGGGTGATACCCCCGGTGTTGTTTTTATTACTAAGAATTGCCTTGGCTATCTGGGGTTACTTCTAGTTCCATACAAAACAAAGGATTATTTTTTCCAAGTCTTGAAAGTATGATGATGGTATTTTAATGGGGATTGTATTGAATCTGTAGATTGCTTTGTGTAGTATTGACATTTTCACAATGTTGATTCTTCCCAGCCATGAGCATGGTATGTGTTCTTCCATTTGTTAATATCTTCTGCTATTTCTTTTCTTAGGGTGTCATAATTTTCTCTGTAGAGGTCCTTCACCTCTTTTGTTATGTATATTCCTAGGTATTGCATGTTTGTTTTTGAAGCTACTGTGAAGGGAATTGTGTCCTTGATTAGTTTCTCACCTTTTCTGTTATTGGCATATACAAAGGCTACTGATTTGTGGATATTGATTTTATATTCTGAGACACTGCTGTATCTTTTGATCACTTCCAGGAGTCTTGTGATTGAGTGTTCTGGGTTCTCAAAGTATAAGTTCAAGTCATTGGCAAACAGCGAGAGTTTGACCTCCTCTGCCCCTATTTGGATGCCCTTTGTCTCCTTCTATTGCCTGATTGTATTGCCTAGAACTTTCAGCACTATGTAGAATAGTAGTGGTGGTAGAGGACAACCTTCTCTAGTTCCAGTTCTAAGTGGAAAAGCTTTCAGTTTTACTCCATTCAGAGTAATATTACCTGTGGGTTTGTCATAGATGGCTTCGATCAGATTAAGAAATGGGCCACCTATACCAATATTCTTAAGTGTTCTAATTAGAAAAGGATGCTGAATTTTTCTTCATCTATTGAGAGGAGCATATAGTCTTTGTTTTTGTTTCTGTTGATATATACACAGAAACTTTAGACTGAAACTATACACAGAAACTTATAGACTTTCTGGGCACAGAGTTTCATTTAGTACTCAGAAATTATCTGTTGTATCTCTGTGGAGTCTGTTGTTATTTCCCCTTATTGTTTCTGATTGAGGTTATTAGAGATTTTACTTTTTTGTTTGTAGTTAATTTGGCCAAAGGTTTATTGATTTTATTTATTTTTTTTAAAAGCCAAAACATTTTGTTTCATTAATTTTCTGGATGATTCTTTTCTTTTCAATTTCATTAATCTCTGGTTTAATTTTGGTCATTTCTGTTCTTCTGCTGGGTTTGGGATTACATTATTCTTCTTTTTCTAATTCCATAAAATGGTTCATGAGTTTGTTGATGCTCTCTCTTTCTATTTTTTGAATGTAGGCATTTAATGTGATAAATTTCCCTCTTAAGACTGCTTTTGTTGTATCCCACAGGTTTTGGTAACTTGTGTCTGCATAGTTGTTATGTTTGAGGAATTTAACAATTTTCTCTTTTATCTTTTTCTGAACCCAACTGTCATTTAGCATAAGGTTGTTTAATTTCCAAGTCTTTCTGTGGGGATAAATGTTTTTGTTGGAGTTGAGTTCCAACTTTATTGCCTTGTGGTCTGAGAAGACACAAGGTATAATTTCTATTCTGTTAATTTCACTGAGGTTTGATTTGTATCCTAGGATGCGGTCGATTTTGGAGTATGTACCATGGGCTGATGAGGCAAATATATATTCTTTAGCTTTGGGATGGTGTGTTCTGTATATGTCTATTAATTTCATTTGTTCTAGGATCACATTTAAGTCCTTTGTATCTTTGTTTAGTTTCTGTTTGGAGGATCTGTCCAGATCTGTTAGAGGGGTGTTAAAGTCCCTGGCTATTATGAGGTTATTGGATATCATATTGCTCAGACCCATCAAGGTCTGTTTCGTAAGTCTGGGAGCATTTAAGTGGGTTCATAAATATTTAAAATTTAAATGTCTTCTTGTTGTATTATTCCTTTGATCAGTGTAAAGTGTCCATCTTTGTCTTTCTTAACTTCAGTTGCTTTAAATCTGCTTGTATCTGAAAATAATATTGTAGTCCCTCTTTCTTCTGATTTCTATGTGCTTGAAATACTGTCTTCCATCCCTTAGCCCTGAGTCTTCATTTGTCCTTCAAGGCAAGGTATGTCTCCTGCAGATAGTATATGGATGGCTTGTACTTTTTTATCCAATCAGCCAGTCTGTGTCTCTTCAGTGGTAAATTTAGTCTGTTGACGTTTATTGAGAGAATTGGTAAGTGTGGTGGAGTTTTATTCATCTTATTTTATCTTATTTTGTGAAAGTCTGTTGTGTAGTTTTATCCTTTGTACCATTGTGGAAGCTAAGGTTTGATCTTTAGCTTCTGGGTGTTTACTTTGCTGGTGGTCCATTGTGATGGTCAGTGTTGAGAATAGGTCTAAGTATTTCCTGTAGAGCTGGTCTTGTGAATTTCCTCAGTGCTTGTATATCTGCAAAAGATTTTATTTCTTCATCACTTTTGAAGCTTAGTTTAGCAGGATACAGAATTTTGGACTGAAAATTGTTTTGTTTAAGAATGTTGAAGTTGGATGACCACGCTCTTCTGGCTTGGAAATTTCAGTTGAAAAGTCTACTGTCATCCTACTGGCTTTGCCTCTGTAGGTCAGTTGATACTTACTCCTGAGTTCTTGAAGAATTTTTTCTTTCATCTTCACTTTGGATAGGTTCATTACAACATGTCTTGGAGAGGCTCTGTTTGAGGTGAGATGACTTGGGGTTCGACATCCATTTGAAAGGAGTGTGTCAGTGTCTTTAGTAAAATTTGGGAAGTTTTCATTTATGGTAGTCTCCAGTAGGGCTTCTATTCCTTTGGGACAATGTTCTTCCCCTACAAAATCCCTATTATTTGTATGTTTCAATGCTTCATGGAGTCTCGTAGTTCTCTAAGCACCTGTTCTGCTTTCTCTCTCTTATTTTCGGCCTCTTTAACTACCTGGGTTAACTCAAAAACTTTATCCTCTAGCTCTGAGGTTCTTTATTCTCCATGGTCTAACCTATTTTTGGTACTTTCCACTGCATCTTTATATTTCCTGATCATCTCTTTCATTTCCTCATGCTCTGCCATATGCTTTCTATATTCTATGTATCTCTCATCTGACTTTTGGTTCCGTCTTCCCATTTGCTCATCCATTCCTTTTATTGTCTTTATCATCCATATTTTAAATCCCTTTTTTGTCAAGTCCATTAATTCTTTATAGGTAGAGTCTTCTGCAGTAGCTGCTTCATGGTCCCTTGGGGGAGTTGCTCTGCTTTGGGTTTTCATTCCTGAATTTTTCAGTTGGTTTTTCCTCATGTGTTCTTTCTTCTTGTTCATCTCCTTGTGCTCCTTTTTTCTTTTTAATGCCTCCTTTGCTTCAAATTACCTGTCTCAGTGCTTAGGTCTTTAGTGGCCTCAGCCTGAGCAAAGCCAAACTCTTCCTTATCACCCAAAAACCAGAAGTCCTTGCTCTTGATGACAGTATGTTGCAGTATAGCTGGGACACCAGGTGGCACTGTTTTTTTTTTTTTTTTTTGAGACAGAGTCTCACTGTGTCACCCTTGGTAGAGTACCATGGTGTCACAGCTCACAGCAACCTCCAACTCTTGGGCTTAAGCAATTCTCTTACCTTAACCTCCCAAGTAGCTGGAACTACAGGTGCCCACCATAACATCTGTCTATTTTTTGTTGCAGTTGTCATTGTTATTTAGTTAGTTTTGAACCCACCAGCCTTGGTGTATGTGGTTGGTGCTGTAACCACTGTGCTATGGATGCCAAGCTAGCACTGTGGTTTTTATAGGACGTGGAGAGCACAGCCAGCAACCTTTAGGGTCCTTATTCCTAACTTAGTTGCCTTCAGTGATCACTTGATTGTTTCCTCTGCATTCAGACCCTGCTGGGTTGTGGTCTTAAAGCTCATAAAAGGGGCAGGTCTCACAGTACCCCTTGACTCCAGTTCCTGTAGGGAGTGGGAGTCCCTCAGCCTGTCCCACAAGTTGAGTTCTGATCCCAGCAGGTGGAATTAAGACAGCCATGTTTTAGGCCCTTGCTAAGACCTTCTCACTACCTTCTCAGTATGGCTGCCTTGCCAGCCACCAGACCTATGGTAAATCCACTCTAACCAGCATTCAAATCTTGTTGTTCTATATTGTTTGAGTCTGTCCCTCTTCCAAGTTTTCCACTCAATGCACAGCTTCCCCCAACAATTGAAAACCCTGGAAAGGCTTCCTCCCATCCTGGACCTCTGTGGGGGCCAGCTGATCCCAACTGGTCACGGTCACTTGCCTAATTCATCACATTTCCACTACTCTGGATCATATACTGTATCCAGGACACCACCTCCTTGCTCTGCTCCCTGAGCTACAAGTCTGGATAAGGTCCCCAGGTCAGATGTGGCTGGGTTCTGTCTTTTCCCCCAGTCATTCTAGGAGAGCTCAGCTGAAAATAATCCTTCTGGTCCACCATCTTGCTCCACCCCCCCCACCGAATTTTGTGAGAATTTTTTTTGCTTATCTGTAGTGTCAGATATCATGAAACTATGCACTGACCTTCCTTTGTGTGTGTGTGTGCTAATCAGCTTTTGTTATTGTTGGTATATTTAATGTGTGAGCCAAAACAACTCTTATTTTTTTAATGTGTGGCAGAGAAAAAAGAAGATTGAATACCCCTCATCTACTTCTTTCTTCACTGCCATTAACTAAGATTCTCATTATCTCTTACTAAGAATATTCCATAGAATGTCAGTTCCACAAGGGTGAGGATATGTTTTGGTATTGTTTACTGTGTTCTCACTGCCTAGAAAAATGTATACAGACTTTACTGAATGAATACTTTTATTTTTAAAGAACAGCTTCACTAAGATATAACTCATAAATCGTAAAGTTCACTCTTTTGAAGTATATAAGTCTGTGATTTTCAGTATATTCATAGTGTCATTTGTTATTGTCTGTCTTTTTGATTGTGGCCATCTTAGTGGGTGTGAAGTGGAATCTCATTGTGGTTTTGATTTGCGTTTCCCTAATGACTATGTTATTGAGCATCTTTTCATGTGCTTGTCAACTGCTTACATATAATCATTAGATAAATGTCTATTCAAGTACTTTGCCCAGTTTTTAATCGGGTTGTCTTTTTATTGTTGAGTTGTAAGAGTCTTTTATCAAATAAATGATTAGTAAATATTTTTTTCCATTCTGTGGTTTATCTTTTCATTTTCTTGATGTGTCTTTTGAAGCACAAAAGTATTAAATTTTGATGATCTTCAATTTACCTATTATTTTATTGCTTGTGATGTGTTTGGTGTCATATCTAAATTGAATGAATATTTGAACAGTTTCTTAACTGCCTCCCCCTGTATCTGCCTTTTCTATTATAACCAAAGTAAGTATTATAAAAAGAAAATTGTATCAGTCATTTTCTATTCTAAGTCTCAAGGTGGCCTTGAGTGGCTTCTCATTGTCTTGAGGAGAAGTTCAAACACTGCTTGATGGATACAAACCCTCAATAATGTGGACTCATCTACTGTATGATAGTGGTACCTAGCTTTTAGCAATAATTGGATCAACGAATCTTGTTCCTGTTCTCTCTTTTTTTCATCAAGGCTTATGGATCTGTATATATGAAAGAGAGTAACATTGTGGAGAGATGAAATTACATAGGACCCCACCAGTGTGGAAAAAGTCTTAAAATGGGCTTTGTGTAATAGAAATAACATTCAATCCTGGAAATCCCAAGTGTGCTAATAAGGAATGAGTTTATTTCAAAGGCAAAAGTTGCCTTAGATGGTGATCTGAATGACTTCTTATCAACTTGAATGCCTTTTCCTGTGCAGTTTGCATTACTCTCAGGGTGAACACTTCTGAACTCCCTGGGAGAGCCAAAGGCTTCTCTGATTTCAGTGTAATTCAATTTAAGCAGCTCTGTCACAGCATCTGCAGCCTGAAGTTGTTTCCCACCCAGATATCACAGTTCGGGGTAGACATGGAGGAGGCAGGGAGCAGAATCATACAGCATACACGTCCTCAGTTGTCTCCTAGGGAGGTGGGGGAATGGGAGAAGGGAATTAAGAGTATCTCCTGGAAGCCAGGAAAGGTGCTGGTTGTTTTTTGTATATCATACCATTTAATACTCATAACAATCAAGTGAAATAAGAATTCTTTTGTCTATTTATCTGGCAGCCTGTGTCTTTTGGCTACCTAGACACTGGTGTCAGGCACCACTAGTTGCTCCAACTGAAAGAAGAACATTAGAAATGCTCCATCTTGGACCCATACTCCTCTGGCCCAGTGTGCTGTCATGAATGTGAGCTTGCAGAGGGGGGACAGTTTGGGAAAGGCTAGGTTGGGGTCCTGAAGCTGACTTGCAAACTTCTCCCTACTGTCCTGGAATGGTTCCCTTACCAGCCCTTGATTCTTATTCCCACTGAGTAATGCTGGCCTTTCTTGTAGCTCAGCCTGGAGTGGCTCCTGAGGAATTATTGGTCAGACTGATGTGAAAAAGACAAAACCCTGGGGATTGGTTCCCCAATGTGAACCCTAAGCCAGCAGGGCTGGCTCAAGCAGGGCTCAAGCAGGGCTCACTGAGCCTGTGCAAGCTCTGAGCACATCTTTCTGGTTTTCCTGGGCTGGCAGGACTCACTTAGGTGGCCAGATCCCTTATCAAAAATATATCTTAGTATCCCTGTCACTGGAGCCTGGATTGATGAGCAGGGACATGAGGAGGCAGGGAGCAGCCTCCCTAAACATTTTGAGACCTCAGGCTAGAACCTCCTCTATCCATATAATGAGGGGTCTAGAATCCATCACTGAGCAGCATTTTATTCGGTAGTGTTTGGCTCAGGGCCCACCTTCCCTCTCTGTCCTTTCCCCTCTCTCTTTCCCCTGTGCTCTTGTATCACCACCCCCTCCAACAGTGCCTGAGGCCCAACTCCTTTCTACCCCAGGAGGCAACTGAGTTGCTGTGTCTCCTCATTTGGTGACATCTTGGTCTTCTGAAGCAGTATTTTCAATTTTCAAAAGCACCTTTCCTGCTGGTGTTCATTATTTTTCATGGGAAAACTTTTTTTTCTGTTTTAATAGCTTGAGTAGAGAGTACAAGTGAGTTTTTGATACATGAATGAATGGTATAGTGTACCTATCACTAGAATAGTATACATAGTATCTGATAGGTAATTTTTGATCCATCACTCTCTCCTTACTCTCCCTTCTTTTAGTCTCTAAACTTCATTATCTCACTCTGTATGACCGTATATACCCACTGTTTAGCTCTCACTTATAGATGAGCACATGTGGTATTTGTTTTTCCATTCTTAAGAAACTTCTCTTAGGATTATAGTTTCCAGTTCCATCCAAGTTGCTGTGTAAAACATTTTATTTTTTATGGGTGAGTATTATCCCATGGTGTGCAATTACCCCCAGATTTGTTCTTTTTGCTTAGGATTTCTTGGGCTATTTGAACTTTTTAATTCCATATAGTATATACACTATATTTTTGTTATTTACTCATCAGTTGACAGGCATTTAGGTTGATTCCTATTTGCAATTCTTTTTTTTTTGTAGAGACAGAGTCTCACTTTATGGCCCTTGGTAGAGTGCCGTGGCCTCACACAGCTCACAGCAACCTCCAACTCCTGGGCTTAAGCGATTCTCTTGCCTCAACCTCCCGAGTAGCTGGGACTACAGGCACCCATTACAACGCCCGGCCATTTTTTGGTTGCAGTTTGGCCGGGGCTGGGTTTGAACCTGCCACCCTAGGTATATGGGGCCAGCGCCCTACCAATTGAGCCATAGGTGCCGCCCATCTATTTGCAATTCTTAATTGTGCTGTGATAAACATATGAGTACATGCATCATTTTGATAGAATGACATATTTTCCTTTGGGCATATACCCAGTAGCAGTACTGCTGGATTGAATGATAGATCTACTTTTAGTTCTCTGAGGAATCTCTATACTGTTTTCTGTAGAGGTTGTACTAATTTGCGTTTTCATCAACAGTGTATAGCATTCTCTTTTCACTACATCTGTGCCAAAATCTCTTGTTGCTCGATTATTTAATAGTGGCCATGCTGACAGGGGTAAGGTGTTATCTCATTATAGTTTTAATTTGCATTTCCCTGATAATTTGTGATATTAGCATTTTTCATATATTTATTGGCCATTTGTCTATTTTCTTTTGAAAATATTTTTCCCACTTTATAAAGGGGTTATTTGGTATTTTTCTTACTGACTTGTTTGAGTTCCTTGGGGATTCTGGATATTAATCCTTTTTTGGATGTTTACAGATATTTTCTCTTATTCTGTAGATTATTTACTGTGTTGGTTATTTCTTTTGCTGTGCAGAAAACTTTTTAGTTTAAATAAGTCCCATTTATTTATCTTTGTTTTATTGAATGTGATTTTTTGGGTCTTAATCATAGATTCTTTGCAAAGACCAGTGTCTAGAAGAGTTTTTATTTATTTATTTATTTTTGTTTTGAGACAGAGTCTCACTATGTCACCCTCATCACAGCTCATAGCACCCTCAAACTCTTGGGCTTAAGTGATTCTTTTGCCTCTCAAGTAGCTGGGACTATAAGTGCCCGCCAAAATGCCCGACTATTTTTTGGTTGTAGTTTTCATTGTTTGGCAGGCCCGGGCTGAGTTTGAACCTGCCAGCTCCAGTGAATGTGGCTGGTGCCCTAGCTGCTGAGCTACAGGTGCCGAGCCAGAGTTTTTATTTTTTTAAACTCTTCTAAGAGTTTCTTCTATAAGTTTTATGTTTTCAGGTCTTACATTTAAGTATTTAATCCATCTTGAGTTAATTTTGGTATATGGTGAGAAATAGGGATCCAGTTTCATTTTCCTGCAGTTGACTATCTGGTTTTCCCCATGCCATTTATTAAATAGAGCATCCTTTCACCAGTGTATGTTTTTGCCTGCTTTGTTGAAGATCAGTTGGTTGTAGATGTATGGTTTTATTTCTGGGTTCTCTATTCTGTTCTATTGACCTCTGTGGGTAGTTTTATAATAGTACCAGGCTATTTTGATTACTTAGCCTTATAGTATAATTCTAAATTGAGTAATGTGATGCCTCCAGATTCATTCTTTTTGTTTAGGATTGCTTGGGTTATTTTGACTCTTTTGATTACATATGAAATTCAGGATTGTTTTCTCTAATTCTGTGAAAAATGACTTTGGTATTTTAATTGGAATTATATTAAACCTGTAAATCACTTTGGGAAGTATGGACATTTTTTTTTTTTTAATTTATTGTTGGGGATTCATTGAGGGTACAATAAGCCAGTTACACTGATTGCAATTGTTAGGTAAAGTCCCTCTTGCAATCATGTCTTGCCCCCATAAAGTGTGACACACACTAAGGCCCCACCCTCCTCCCTCCATCCCTCTTTCTGCTTCCCCCCCATAACCTTAATTGTCATTAATTGTCCTCATATCAAGATTGAGTACATAGGATTCATGCTTCTCCATTTTTGTGATGCTTTACTAAGAATAATGTCTTCCACTTCCATCCAGGTTAATACGAAGGATGTAAAGTCTCCATTTTTTTTAATGGCTGAATAGTATTCCATGGTATACATATACCACAGCTTGTTAATCCATTCCTGGGTTGGTGGGCATTTAGGCTCTTTCCACATTTTGGCAACGGTAAATTGAGCTGCAATAAACAGTCTAGTACAAGTGTCCTTATGATAAAAGGATTTTTTTCCTTCTGGGTAGATGCCCAGTAATGGGATTGCAGGATCGAATGGGAGGTCTAGCTTGAATGCTTTGAGGTTTCTCCATACTTCCTTCCAGAAAGGTTGTACTAGTTTGCAGTCCCACTAGCAGTGTAAAAGTGTTCCCTTCTCTCCACATCCACGCCAGCATCTGCAGTTTTGAGATTTTGTGATGTGGGCCATTCTCACTGGGGTTAGATGATATCTCAGGGTTGTTTTGATTTGCATTTCTCTAATATATAGAGATGATGAACATTTTTTCATGTGTTTGTTAGCCATTCGTCTGTCGTCTTTAGAGAAAGTTCTATTCATGTCTCTTGCCCATTGATATAAGGGATTGTTGGCTTTTTTCATGTGGATTAATTTGAGTTCTCTATAGATCCTAGTTATCAAGCTTTTGTCTGATTGAAAATATGCAAATATCCTTTCCCATTGTCCAGGTTGTCTCTTTGCTTTGGTTATTGTGTCCTTAGCTGTACAGAAGCTTTTCAGTTTAATGAAGTCCCATTTGTTTATTTTTGTTGTTGTTGCAATTGCCATGGCAGTCTTCTTCATGAAGTCTTTCCCCAGGCCAATATCTTCCAGTGTTTTTCCTATGCTTTCTTGGAGGATTTTTATTGTTTCATGCCTTAAATTTAAGTCCTTTATCCATCTTGAATCAATTTTTGTGAGTGGGGAAAGGTGTGGGTCCAGTTTCAGTCTTTTACATGTAGACATCCAGTTCTCCCAACACCATTTATTGAAGAGGGAGTCTTTCCACCAAGGTAAGTTCTTGTTTGGTTTATCAAAGATTAGGTGGTTGTAAGATGTTAGTTTCATTTCTTGGTGTTCAATTCGATTCCAAGTGTCTATGTCTCTGTTTTTGTGCCAGTACCATGCTGTCTTGACCACAATGGCTTTGTAGTACAGACTAAAATCTGGTATGCTGATGCCCCCAGCTTTATTTTTGTTACTAAGAACTGCCTTAGCTATACGGGTTTTTTTCCGGTTCCATACAAAACGCAGAATCATTTTTTCCAAATCTTGAAAGTACGATGTAGGTACTTTGATAGGAATGGCATTGAATAGGTAGATTGCTTTGGGAAGTATAGACATTTTAACAATGTTAATTCTTCCCATCCATGAGCATGGTATGTTCTTCCATTTGTTAATATCCTGTGCTATTTCCTTTCTGAAGATTTCATAGTTTTCTTTATAGAGGTCCTTCACCTCCTTCATTAGGTATATTCCTAGGTATTTCATTTTCTTTGAAAGTATGGTGAAGGGAGTTGTGTGCTTAATTGGCTTCTCATCTTGACTGTTATTGGTGTACACAAAGGCTACTGACTTGTGGACATTGATTTTATATCCTGAAACATTACTGTATTTTTTGATGACTTCTAGGAGTCTTGTGGTTGAGTCTCTGGGGTTCTCTAAGTATAAGATCATGTCGTCAGCAAAGAGGGAGAGTTTGACCTCCTCTGCTCCCATTTGGATTCCCTTTATTTCCTTGTCTTGCCTAATTGTATTGGCTAGAACTTCCAGCACTATGTTGAATAGTAAAGGTGACAGAGGACAACCTTGTCTGGTTCCAGTTCTAAGAGGAAAAGCTTTCAGTTTTACCCCATTCAGTAAAATATTGGCTGTGGGTTTGTCATAGATAGCTTCGATCAGTTTTAGAAATGTGCCACCTATGCCTATACTCTTCAGTGTTCTAATTAGAAAAGGATGCTGGATTTTATCAAATGCTTTTTCTGCATCTATTGAGAGGATCATATGATCTTTATTTTTGCCTCTGTTAATATGGTGGATAACGTTTATAGACTTGCGTATGTTAAACCAGCCTTGCATCCCTGGGATGAAGCCTACTTGATCATGATGAATGACTTTTTTGATGATAAGCTGTAATCTATTGGCTAGGATTTTGTTGAGAATTTTTCCATCTATATTCATGAGTGAGATTGGTCTGAAATTCTCCTTTTTGCTTGGGTCTTTTCCTGGTTTTGGTATCAGGGTGATGTTTGCTTCATAGAATGTGTTGGGGAAGATTCCTTCTTCCTCAGTTTTTTGGAATAATTTCTGCAGTACAGGAATAAGCTCTTCCTTGAAGGTTTGATAGAATTCTGGAGTGAAGCCATCTGGACCAGGGCATTTTTTAGTTGGAAGCTTTTTTATTGTTTCTTTGATCTCAGTGCTTGAAATTGGTCTGTTCAGGAGGTCTATTTCTTCCTGGCTAAGTTTAGGGAGAGGGTGTGATTCCAAATATTGATCCATTTCCTTCACATTGTCAAATTTCTGGGCATAGAGTTTCTGGTAGTATTCAGAGATGATCTCTTGTATCTCTGTGGGATCAGTTGTTATTTCCCCTTTATCGTTTCTGATTGAGGTTATTAGAGATTTTACTTTTCTATTTCTCGTTAGTTTGGCCAATGGTTTATCTATTTTATTTATTTTTTCAAAAAACCAACTCCTTGTTTCATTAATTTTCTGAATGATTCTTTTGTTTTCAATTTCATTGATCTCTGATTTGATTTTGGATATTTCTTTCCTTCTACTGAGTTTAGGCTTAGATTGTTCTTCTTTTTCCAATTCCATCAGATCTCTTGTGAGATTGTTGATGTGCTCTCTTTCTGTTTTTCGAATGTAGGCATCTAAAGCGATGAATTTTCCTCTCAAAACTGCTTTTGCAGTATCCCACAGGTTTTGGTAGCTTGTGTCTTCATTGTTGTTATGCTCAAGGAAGTTAATGATTTCCTGTTTTATTTCTTCCTTCACCCATCTGTTATTCAACAGAAGATTGTTGAATTTCCATGCCTTTGGGTGGGGTTGAGCATTTTTGTTAGAGTTGAGTTCCACCTTCAGTGCCTTATGGTCTGAAAAGATGCAAGGTAAAATTTCAATTCTTTTGATTCTGTTGATATTTGTTTTGTGTCCCAGGATATGATCAATTTTGGAGAATGTTCCATGGGGTGATGAGAAGAATGTATATTCTTTATCTTTGGGGTGGAGTGTTCTATATACGTCTATCAAGCATAGTTGTTCTAGGGTCTCATTTAAATCTCTTACATCTTTGTTTAATTTCTGTTTAGAGGATCTGTCCAGCTCTGTAAGAGGTGTGTTAAAGTCCCCTGTTATGATGGTATTATCAGATATCATATTGCTCAGACTGAGTAAGGTCTGTTTCAAGAATCTGGGAGCATTTAAATTGGGTGCATAAATATTTAGAATTGAAATGTCTTCTTGTTGTATTTTTCCCTTGACCAATATAAAGTGACCATCTTTGTCTTTTTTGACTTTAGTTGCTTTAAATCCACATGTATCTGAAAATAAGATTGCAACTCCTCTTTTCTTCTGAATTCCATTTGCCTGAGAAATTGTCTTCCAACCCTTGACTCGGAGCTTTAATTTGTCTTTTGAAGCCAGGTGTGTTTCTTGCAGACAGCAAATGGATGGCTTGTGTTTTTTAATCCAGTCAGCCAATCTATGTCTCTTCAGTGGGGAATTCAAGCCATTAACATTTATTGAGATAATTGATAAGTGTAGTAGTATTCTATTCGTCTTATTTGGTGAGAGTCCATTGCTTAGTTTTATCTTTTGCATCAGTGTGGAGGTTAGGTTCTGTCCTTTGATTTCTGAGTTCTTACTTT
Organism: Nycticebus coucang; assembly: GCF_027406575.1. Taxonomy (NCBI): domain Eukaryota; kingdom Metazoa; phylum Chordata; class Mammalia; order Primates; family Lorisidae; genus Nycticebus; species Nycticebus coucang. The sequence continues at coordinate 106,056,466 of NC_069787.1, forward strand.
GCTGCTGATCCATTGTGGTGGTCAGTGTGCAGAACAGGTTGAAGTATTTCCTGTAGAGCTGGTCTTGTTGTGGCGAATTTCCTCAATGTTTGTATATCTGTAAATGATTTGATTTCTCCATCAATTTTGAAGCTTAGCTTAGCAGGGTACAGAATTCTGGGCTGAAAATTGTTCTGTTTAAGTAGATTTAAGGTAGATGACCATTGTCTTCTTGCTTGGAAAGTTTCATTAGAGAAGTCTGCGGTAACTCTGATGGATTTGCCCCTGTAGGTCAACTGGCGCTTACTCCTGGCAGCTTGCAGAATCTTTTCTTTTGTCTTGACTTTGGACAGGTTCATCACAATGTGTCTTGGAGAAGCTCGGTTAGAGTTGAGGCGACCCGGGGTCCGATATCCCTCTGAAAGCTGTGTGTCAGAATCTTTGGTGATGTTTGGGAAATTTTCTTTTATAATATTCTCTAGTATGGCTTCCATTCCTCTGGGGCATTCTTCTTCCCCTTCTGGAATTCCTATAACTCGTATGTTGGAACGCTTCATAAAGTCCCATAATTCTGACAGTGAACGTTCTGCTTTCTCTCTCTTCTTTTCTGCCTCTTTTACTGTCTGAGTTATCTCAAGAACTTTGTCTTCTACCTCTGAGATTCTTTCTTCTGCATGGTCTAACCTGTTGCTGATACTTTCTATTGCATCTTTAAGTTCCCTAATTGACTTTTTCAGTTCCTTCAGGTCTGCTATATCCTTTTTATATTCTTCATATCGTTCATCTCTTATTTGATTCTGTTTTTGGATTTCCTTTTGTTATTTTCCACTTTATTAGCAATTTCCTTCATTGTTTCCATCATTTCTTTCATTGTTTTCAACATGTGTATTCTAAATTCCCTTTCTGTCATTCCTAACATTTCTATACTGGTGGAATCATCTGCAGTAGCTACCTCATGGTCCCTTGGTGGGGTTGTTCTGGACTGGTTCTTCATGTTGCCTGGAGTTTTCTGCTGATTCTTCCTCATGAGTGATTTCTTTTATCTGTTTCCTTGCCCTAATTTTCCTTTCACTTCCTCTTGCTCTTTAAGTTCTTGTGCCTGTGGACTAAGGGTTACAGGACCAGAAGGGTGAGAAGGTTGAAGAGCAAAAAAAAAGGGGATGAAAGAAAGGAGGACCGAGTGATAAGAAAAAAAGAAAGATAGAGAAAGGAGAGGGTGTGGGTATAAGGAATATTGACAAAAAGAAGAGAGGCACAGAAAGTGGGAGACAGGGCATTATAGGTGTACAGTAGGGTACTTTGACACAACCTTAAAAAACCCCACCTTCTGGGGGTGCCCAGTTGGGTGGTTCCCTTGAGGTCAGCAGCTCTTTGCTAACCTGATCAGACACAGTACCCCACCTCCACCAAGTAGAGAGGAAAGACAAAAATGCTATAAATCAAACCAAAGCAAGCAAACAGAAAACTTTACAGGGATAAAATTGGGTGAAAAACCAAATTATATCGGTAGAAACACTAGCAAAAATGAAGTTGAAGTTATTAAAAGAGGCAGCAATGGGAAATTATAATTAAACTAGGAAAATTGAGAAAGAAAAAGGGATCTGTGTGTAAAAGATTGAAATTAAAAAAACAAAAGAACATCCGCAACGTCAAAATAAACAAACAAAAAAAACAACCAAACAAAAAAAAAAAGAAAAAAATACATAACCAAAAACAAAGCAGTTTGTATATGTTATTGAATATTGTCTGGGCAACACGTGGTCTTCTGGGATATGAGATGTTAGTCACAGTTCTGATACGACTGGGGGCTGCTGATTTCTCAAACCCCAGCAGGTAGACACCCTAAATCTCTCTTCAGCCTACTTAAAAGGCACTTTGAACTTGTAAACTTGCTGAGCAGAAGCTTTCCCAGCTTTCTCGCTGGAATTGCTGCTGAAGTGGCTATCCACTTACCCAGTGTGCCAAAACCAGTCTCACTCTGCCCCTGAGGGTTAGGGCTGCAAGGCGGCTCAGACCCCACCCTTAGGCTACTTGGTTGCTGGGTTACCAGTTCCCACCCGTTTCTAGCTCTGCGACCCTGAGGGCGGAGCTTGCCGGGGCAGATCACTGACAATGGATCCGTGTGACCCACCGCCAAACACTATTAGCTCCGTCTGGCTCAGCGGCTCAGACTGGGGCCCTAGACAACGGCCAAAGTTCTCCGCACTCCCGCTCAGGCCTTCCCCAAGGCAGTTCAACTCAGTGCCAAGTCCAAGGACATCAAAACAGTTCACAGGTAAGGCCTTTCTGGTTTGCAGTCTCGCTGCTACTGAACTTACAGTTGTGGGCGTGTTTAGACGGATTGAACACACGCGACCACTTGCCGGTTTTCCACTGTTTTAGTCCTCCTCTTGGGGTCCAGAAGTCTCTCGCTGACTCCCTGTATCCTCATAGGAGTGATGATAGGCAGTTCCCACCAGCCAGAGATGCCTGGAGTCCTATCTCCCCAGACACACGGTGCCCAGATGCAAGGAAGCTGTTACTCGGCTGCCATCTTGCTCCGCCTCCGAAGTATGGACATTTTAACAATGTTGATTCTTTCTTCCAATTCATGAGTGTAAGATGTTCTATTTGTTTCTGTCATCAGTGATTTCTTTTATTAGTGTTTTGTAGATCTCTTTGTAGAGATCTTTCACCTCTGTGGTTAAGTATATTTCTAGGTATTTTATTTTATCTTTTTTGAAAATATTATAAATAGTATTGAGTTCTTGATTCTATTTTCAGTTTGGCTGTTATTAGTATATAGAAATGCTCCAGATTTGGTATATTAATTTTGTAACCCATAACTTTACTGAATTTACTTGCTAATTGTAGGAGTCTTTTGGAAGAGACTTAAGGGTTTTCTAGATATAAGATCATATCATTGGCAAACAGGAATACTTTGACCTCTTCTTTTCTGATTTGGACATCCTTTATTTCTTTTTCTTGCCTGATTCCTCTGGGTAGGGTTTCCAGTACTATGTTGAATAGAAGTAGTGACAGTTTGCATCCTTATCTTGTTCTGGTTCTTAGGGTAGCACTTTCAACTTTACCCTATTCAGTATAATGTTAGCTGTGGGTTTGTCTTAAATGGCTTTTATTGAAGTATATTCCTTATGTGTCTAGTTTGTTAAGGAGTTTTATCAAATGCTTTCCTGCACCAGATTTTAGTCTGTACTACAAAGCCATAGTGGTCAAGACAGCATGGTACTGGCACAAAAACAGAGACATAGACACTTGGAATTGAATTGAAAACCAAGAAATGAAACTAACATCTTACAACCACCTAATCTTTGATAAACCAAACAAGAACATACCTTGGGGGAAAGACTCCCTGTTCAATAAATGGTGTTGGGAGAACTGGATGTCTACATGTAAAAGACTGAAACTGGACCCACACCTTTCCCCACTCACAAAAATTGATTCACGATGGATAAAGGACTTAAATTTAAGGCATGAAACAATAAAAATCCTCCAAGAAAGCATAGGAAAAACACTGGAAGATATTGGCCTGGGGGAAGACTTCATGAAGAAGACTGCCATGGCAATTGCAACAACAACAAAAATAAACAAATGGGACTTCATTAAACTGAAAAGCTTCTGTACAGCTAAGGAGACAATAACCAAAGCAAAGAGACAACCTACATAATGGGAAAGGATAGTTGCATATTTTCAATCAGACAAAAGCTTGATAACTAGGATCTATAGAGAACTCAAATTAATCCACATGAAAAAAGCCAACAATCCCATAGATCAATGGGCAAGAGACATGAATAGAACCTTCTCTAAAGATGACAGACGAATGGCTAACAAACACATGAAAAAATGTTCATCATCTCTATATATTAGAGAAATGTAAATCAAAACAACCCTGAGATATCATCTAACCCCAGTGAGAATGGCCCACATCACAAAATCTCAAAACTGCAGATCCTGGCGTGGATGTGGAGAGAAGGGAACACTTTTACACTGCTAGTGGGACTGCAAACTAGTACCACCTTTCTGGAAGGAAGTATGGAGAAACCTCAAAGCACTCAAGCTAGACCTCCCATTTGATCCTGCAATCCCATTACTGGGCATCTACCCAGAAGGAAAAAAATCCTTTTATCATAAGGACACTTGTACTAGACTGTTTATTGCAGCTCAATTTACCGTTGCCAAAATGTGGAAAGAGCCTAAATGCCCACCAACCCAGGAATGGATTAACAAGCTGTGGTATATGTATACCATGGAATACTATTCAGCCATTAAAAAAGATGGAGACTTTACATCCTTCGTATTAACCTGGATGGAAGTGGAAGACATTATTCTTAGTAAAGCATCACAAGAATGGAGAAGCATGAATCTTATGTACTCAATCTTGATATGAGGACAATTAATGACAATTAAGGTTATGGGGGGGGGAAGCAGAAAGAGGGATGGAGGGAGGGGGGTGGGGCCTTAGTGTGTGTCACACTTTATGGGGGCAAGACATGATTGCAAGAGGGACTTTACCTAACAATTGCAATCAGTGTATCTGGCTTATTGTACCCTCAATGAATCCCCAACAATAAAAAAAAAAAAAAGAAAAAAAATGAAAAGATGATCATATGGTTTTAGATTTTAATTCTATTTAGATGGTAAATCACATTTATTGATTTTTGTATATTGATCATCCTTCCGCCCCTGGGACCAAACCCACTTGATTGTGATTAATTATTTTTTTTGATGTGCTGTTGAATTCTGTTTACCAGTACAGCATTTTGTTGAGGATTTTTTTTTTAATTTTCCTCCTTTATTTCCATCTTGTTTAAGAGCTTGTGGAAGAACAGCTTAAGACCACTCTGTGCTTGTTCCTACCCATTCAGTGGCCTTGGCAGTGGGAGCTGCAGACCAGTCTTCAGTGGCGGGCTGGGCACTCCAGTCTTCTGTGGGGAACTGCTGAATAGGCACAGAGGACACTTGCAGCCTTCTGACCAGTCTGCAACCTCTGGTTGCGTAGCAGTAAACTCAGGAGCTGGATTAGTCTATTCACCCTGAAATTCTTCCTTGGTCACAGCTTTCTCAGCAGCAGCCTGCTCTTCCTTTTCAATCTATTCAGGATCTCTGTAGAAATAGAGATCTGGTATGACCTCCCACAGATGTTCACGGGAGATGGTGCCACGCATGCCGAGAACTTCCTGGGCCAGCATCCACCACTTCAAACCTACTGAGTGAGCTCCCTTGTTGTTGCAAGGGATGGCAATGTCCATATAATGCAGAGGAGAATCTGTGTTACACAGAGCAATGGTAGGCAGGTTAACATAAGATGCCTCTGTGAGAGGTTGGTGGTCAGCCCTGGGATCAGTAACCACTAGAAGACGAGGCTCCCAGAAGGCTGCCTGTATCTGGTTAGTGAAGGTTCCAGGAGTGAAGCAGCCTGCAATAGGAGTGGCTCCAGTGGCAGCAGCAAACTTCAGCACAGCTTGCTGGCCAGTATTCCTCGAGGATATGACACTGACATCAGCAGGGTTTTCAATGGCAACAATGGCCCTAGCTGCCAACAGAAGTTTTTCCCAGGTCCTCTTCAGATTTATGATGTAGATACCATCACTTTTCCTTTTGTAGATGTACTGTTCCATTTGGAAGTCAAGATTGGTGCCACCTAAGTGGGTTCCTGCTGCAAGGAATTTGAGGACATCCTCCTCCTTCATTTGCAGGACACCAAGGGCTCTAGACATTGTGAAAATTTCCCTTTAAGTTATGGTGGGAATCCAGAACAACGCCGTATGGGCCCTCCCTGAGCGGCACCGAAAGGCTGTTGAGGATTTTTGCATCTATATTTATGAAGGGTATTGGCATATAATTTTCTTTTTTTGTTATGTTCTTTCCTGGCTTTGGTATCAGGGTGATACTGGCTTCAGAGAATGAATTAGCGAGGATTTTCCTCCTTCTCAATGTCATGAAAGAGTTTCAGTCACATAGATGCAAGTTATTCTTTGTAGGTCTGGTAGAATTCATGTGTGAATCCATCTGATCTTGGGCTATTTTTTGTTGGAAGGTTTTTTTTTATTACTGATTCAATCTTGTTACTTGTTTTTTTTTTTTTGTAGAGACAGAGTTTCACTTTATGGCCCTCCGTAGAGTGCCATGGCATCACACAGCTCACAGCAACCTCCAACTCCTGGGCTTAAGCGATTCTCTTGCCTCAGCCTCCCGAGTAGCTGGGACTACAGGTGCCTGCCACAACGCCTGGCTTTCTTTTTTTGTTGTTGTTGCAGTTCGCCGGGGCCAGGTTTGAACCTGCCACCCTTGGTATATGGGGCCGGCTCCTTACCGACTGAGCCACAGGTACTGCCTCTTGTTACTTGTTACTAGACTGTTTTGGATTTCTAATTCTTTCTGATTCAAGCTTGAGAGGTTGTATGTTCCCCAAAACTTAACTATTTCCTCTAGATTTTTTAGTTTGTGTGCATAGAGGTGGTTGTAGTAGTCTCAGATGATCTGTTGTATTTCTGTGATATCAGTTATAATGTCTCCTTTTTAATTTCTGATTTAGTTCATTTGAATTCTTTCTCTTTTTCTCTTGGTTAGTCTAGCCAGTGGTTTGTCAATTTTGTTTATCGTGTCAATGAATTAACTTTTTGTTTTATTGATCCTTTGTATTATTTTTGTTTCAATTTCATTTAGTTCTCTGATCTTTGTTATTTCTTGTTTTCTTCTAGCTTTGGGTTTGGTTTGTTCTTGTTTTTCTAGTTGCCTGAGGTGTCTCACTAGGTTGCTAATTTGTGGTCTTTAGGAGGTAGGCATTTAATGTTGTGAACTTCCCTGTTAGCAATACTTTTCTATATCCCAGAGTGTCATTCAATTCAAACAGTTTTTTGATTTTCATCTCGATTTTGTCATTGATCCAAAGATCGCTCAGCAGCAGGTGTTTAATTTCCACATCTTTGTATAGTTTTGAGAGTTCCTCCTAGAATTGATATCTAGATTTTATAGATACATGGTATAGCTTTTATTTTTAAAAATTTGCTTTGACTATTTTTTAGAGAGAGGTTTTTTTCTCTTACTCTGGCTGGTCTCAAACTCGTGAGCTCAGATGTTGTGGCAGGTGCTTGTAGTTCCAGCTACTTTTGAGGCTGAGGCAAGAGGATCACTTAAGCCCAGGAGTTCAATGTTGCTGTGAGCTATGATGCCACAGCATTCTACCGAGGGAGACAAAGTGAGACTCTGTCTCACAGGAAATGTTTCATGTACTGATGAGAAGAATGTACATTCTACATCTTTGGGTAGATTGTTCTGTAAGTGTCTGTTAGGTCCATTTGTTCCAGGGTCCCATTTAAGTTCAGGGCTTCTTGATTTTCTGTCTTGATGATCTGTCTAGTTCTTCTGGAGTGTTGAAGTCCCCCACTATTATTATGTTGCTGTTTATTTCATTTCTTAGGTCTAGTAGTAGTTGTTTTATGAATTTGGAAGCTTTGATGCTATGTGCTTATATATTTAGGATTATTATATCTGTTTGTTGAGTTGATCTCTTTATCATTATATAATGGCTTTTTTAAATTGTTGATTTAAAATCTGTTTTATCTGATATAAGAATAGCTATTCTTGCTAGCTTTTAGTTTCCATTTGTGTAGAATATTTGAGAGAGTCTGTGTGACTTTTTATGAGTTAAATGGGTTACTTAGGGTCAGCAGATACTTGTGTTTTGTTTTATTCAATGTATTTTGACAATCTATATCTTTTAAGTGGGACATTTAGAATCTTTACATTCAATGTTAATATTAATAAGTGAGATGATCTTCTAGTGATCATGTTTTTGTCACCTAGTTGCTTTGTATTTTTCCTTGTATTACTGTTTTATAAGAACTGTGAGTTTTTACCTTTGAGTGTTTTTATACTGGTATCAACTGTTCTTTCTGGGCACTTTTGAGGTTTTCTTTTCTTTTCTTTTTTTTTTTTTTTGTAGAGACAGAGTCTCACTTTATGGCCCTTGGTAGAGTGCCATGGCATCACATAGCTCACAGCAACCTCCAGCTCCTGGGCTTAAGCGATTCTCTTGCCTCAGCCTCCCGAGTAGCTGGGATTACAGGCGCCCGCCACAGCACCCAGCTATTTTTTTGTTGCAGTTTGGCTGGGGCGCCCGCCACAGCACCCAGCTATTTTTTTGTTGCAGTTTGGCTGGGGCTGGGTCTGAACCCGCCACCCTCGGCATATGGGGCCGGCGCCCTACTCACTGAGCCACAGGCGCCGCCTTTTGAGGTTTTCTTATATGGAAGGCCTAGGGGTGGCAAAGTCCTTAGTCTTTACTTTTATGGGAAAGATTTTATTTCTAATTCATTTAGACAATTTAGTTTTGCAGTGTAGAAAATACTTGGCTGAGAGTTATACTGTTCAAGAAGACTAAGATGGGACCCCAATTTCTTCTGGCTTATAAAGTTTCTGTTGAGACATGTGCTGGTAGTCTGATGGGTTTTCTTCTGTAAGTTACTTGATATTTTCATCTGGAAGCTTGCAGCATTTTATCTTCCTTCACTTTAATTTTGGTCAGATCAATGGCTGTATGCCTTGGTGATGTTCTATTTGCAATGAATTTTCCAGGAATTCATCAACCTTCTTGTATCTGGATGTATAAGTCCCTAACAAGACCAGAGACATTTTCCTCCATTATTCCCTCAAGTAGGTTTTTCCTACTTTTTTGCTTTTTCTTCTTTTCCCTTAAATATATGTATGATTCTGAGAACAATCCAAGATGGCGGCCGAGTAACAGGTTCCCTGCAACAGGGCATGGTGAGTCTGGGGAGATAAGACTCCAGGGATCTTTGGCTGGTGGGATCTGCCTATAATCATCCCTTTGAGGATACAGGGAGTCAGCAAGGGACTTCTGGACCCCAAGAGGAGGACAAAAACAGGGGAAAACTGGCAAGTGGTTGCGTGTGTTCAATTGACCTAATCCCGCCATCAGCTGTAAGTACAAGCAGCAGTGAGACTACAAACTGGAAAGGCCTTACCTGTGAACTGTTTTGGTGTTTTTGGACTTGGCACTCAGTTGAACTGCCTTGGGGAGAGCTTGAGCAGGAGTGTGGAGAACTTTGGTCATTGTCTAGGGCCCCAGACTGAGCCACTGAGCCGGACGGAGCTAATAGTGTTTGGCTGTGGGCCGCAGGGAGCCATTGTGAGAGAACTGCCCCAGCAAGTCCTTCCCTCATGGTCGCAGAGCAAGGATTGGGCGGGAGCTAGTAACCTAGTTACTGAGCAGCCTAAAGGCGGGGATTGAGCTGCCTTACAGCCTTAACCCTCAGGGGCAGAGTGAGACTGGATTTGGCACACTGGAGCCTCGGGCTATTGCCCTGGGTAGAGTGCCGTGGCATCACAGCTCATAGCAACCTCAAACTCCTGGGCTTGGCACTGCCCGAACCTCCATAAGAGCTGCGCCATGACCCCTGACCTGCGCCCTGCGCCCGCTGGGTCTCCGCATGCCCTGACCAGGAACTGCAGGAGCCACGCAACCCTGTGTCCTCCCTCCTGTAACCTCCCTCCCTCCACACAGGCCTGCTCATCTGGACAAAGACTCTTGTAGCCACGTGCCCTCTGGAGCTCTCCCTGCCTCTTTGCAGAGCCCTTCTCCTGGCCAGGGATTGCTGGAGCCTTGGGCTCTCTGTGCCATAGTCACTGGGTGCCAGGCACTCCCAGAACTGTGTGCACCACCTCCCGCTCTGTTGCTGGATCCGAGTGTGTCACACTCCAGAGCTGTTTCCACAACCAGAACTCCCTGGCTTGAGGCAGCCCCAGAGGAACTACACAAGGTCACCTACAAACATGCAGCAACAATAGAGTGATCCCGCTGGGGTCTAATCTGGGAGAGACACCTCCCCAGCTCTGAGGACGGCCAGAGGCAATGGTGAAAAACAATCATGAGGCGAAATCAACAGAAAAACTCTGGCAATATGAATAACCAGAGTAGATCAACTCCAGAAGGATCAATGGGGCAGACACAGCACAAGATCCCATGCACAAACAAATAGCTGAGATGTCAGAAATCAAATTCAGATCCTGGATAGCAAATAAGATTGAATTAGAATTCCAAGCAGTAATCCAAAAGATATCTCAAGAATTTAACGAATTCAAAGACCAAATGACCAAAGATTTTGACACATTGAGACGAGAAGTTGCAACCCTCAAAGATCTGAGAAACACAGTAGAATTCCTCAGTAACAGAATGGAGCAAGCAGAAGAAAGAATTTCTGACATTGAAGACAAAGCTTTTGAATGTTCCCAAACTCTCAAAGAGGAAGAGAAATGGAGGGCAAAAACAGATCACTCTCTCAGAGAGCTCTGGGATAATTAAAAGAAAACCAATATTCATCTTATAGGGATCCCCGAAAGTGACGAAGTGGCTTCACAAGGCACAGAGTCTCTTCTCCATGAAATTATGAATGAGAACTTTCCAGACATGCCAAGAGATTCTGAAATTTAGATAGCAGACAGTTTCAGAACTCCAGCATGACTCAATCCAAATAAGACATCCCCCAGACACATCATAACCAATTTCACTAAAGTTAATATGAAGGAGAAAATTCTGAAAGCAGCCAGATGAAAGAAAACCATCACCTACAAGGGCAAGAATATTAGAATAACTGCAGATCTCTCTGCTGAAACCTTTCAAGCTAGAAGAGGATGGTCATCAACTTTTAATCTCCTAAAACAACTGGATTATAGCTTTCATGTGAAGGTCCTACACAGTTTCATAATAAGGGTGAGTACACAGCTATGATTTAATAAAAAAAAAAAAAATCTCCTAAAACAAAATAATTTTCAACCCAGGATCCTGTACCCAGCTAAACTGAGTTTCATTTATGATGGAGAAATTAAATGCTTCAATGACATTCACATGTTGAAGAAATTTGCCACAGCTAAACCAGCTCGCCAGGATATTCTCAGACCTATTTTCCATAAAGACCAGCATAATCCTCCACCACAAAAGTAAACCCACCCAGAAAATTTTGATCAAACTCCAACTTCCACAGTCGCAAAAGGATTAAAAATGTCCACCGGACTATCGAAAGGCTTGTCAATATTCTCAATTAATGCGAATGGTTTAAATTGTCCTCTAAAGAGGCACAGATTGGCTGACTGGATACAAAAACTCAAGCCAGATATCTGCTGCATACAAGAATCACATCTTACATTAAAAGACAAATATAGACTCAAGGTGAAGGGTTGGTCATCTATACTCCAGGCAAATGGACAGCAGAAAAAAGCGTTGCAATCCTATTCGCAGATGCAATAGGCTTTAAACTAACCAAAATAAGGAAGAATAAGGATGGACACTTCATATTTGTTAAAGGTAATACTCAATATGATGAGATCTCTATTATTAATATTTATGCACCCAACCACAACGCACCTCAATTTATAAGAGAAACTCTAATAGACATGAACAACTTGATATCCTTCAGTTCCATAGTAGTTGGTGATTTTAACACCCCTTTAGGAGTGCTGGATAGATCCTCCAAAAAGAAGCTAGCAAAGAAATTTTAGGTGTAAACTTAACCATTCAACATCTGGACTTAACAGACAGCTACAGAACATTTCATTCCAACAAAACTGAATACACATTCTTCTCATCAGCCCATGGAACATACTCCAAAATCGACCATATCCTAGGCCATAAATCTAACCTCAGCAAATTAAAAAAAAAATAGAAATTATTCCTTGCATCTTCTCAGACCAAAATGGAATAAAAGTTGAACTCAATAACAACAGGAACCTGCATAGCCCTACAAAAATATGGAAGCTAAACAACCTTATGCTGAAGGATAGATGGGTTATAGACGAGATTAAGAAGGAAATCACCAAATTTTTGGAACAAAACAACAATCAGGACACGAACTACCAGAACCTCTGGGATACTGCAAAGGCAGTCCTAAGAGGGAAATTTATAGCACTGCAAGCCTTCCTCAAGAAAATGGAAAGAGAGGAAGTTAATAACTTAATGGGACATCTCAAGCAACTGGAAAAGGCAGAACTTTCCAACTCCAAACCCAGTAGAAGAAAAGAAATAACCAAAATTAGAGCAGAATTAAATGAAATTGAAAACAAAAGAATTATACAACAGATCAATAAACCCAAAAGTTGGTTTTTTAAAAAATATCAATAATATAGATACACCTTTGGCCAACCTAACCAGGAAAAAAAGAGTAAAATCTCTAATTTCATCAATCAGAAATGGTAACAATGAAATAACAACAGACCCCTCAGAAATTCAAAAAATCTTTAATGAATACTACAAGAAACTCTACTCTCAGAAATATGAAAATCTGTAAGAAATCGACCAATACCTGGAAGTACACCACCTACCAAGATTTAGCCAGAATGAAGTGGAAATGTTGAACAGGCCTATATCAAGTTCTGAAATAGCATCAACTATACAAAATCTCCCTAAAAAGAGAAGCCCAGGACTAGATGGCTTTATGTCAGAATTCTACCAAACCTTTAAAGAAGAACTAGTACCTATACTACTAAATCTCTTCCAAAATATAGAAAAAGAAGGAATATTACCCAACACATTACACAAAGCAAACATCACCTTGATCCCCAAACCAGGGAAAGACCCAACAAGAAAAGAAAATTATAGACCAATATCACTAATGAATATTGATGCTAAATACTCAATAAGATCCTAACAAACAGAATCCAACAACACATCAAAGAAATTATACACCACGACCAAGTGGGATTTATCCCAGAGTCTCAAGGCTGGTTCAGTATATGTAAATCTATAAATGTAATTCAGCACATAAACAAACTAAAAAATAAGGATCATATGATTATTTCAATTGATGCAGAAAAAGCTTTTGATAATATCCAGCATCCCTTCATGATCAGAACACTTAAGAAAATTGGTATAGAAGGGACATTTCTTAAACTAATAGAGGCCATCTACAGCAAACCCACAGCCACTATTGTATTGAATGGAGTTAAATTGAAATCATTTCCACTAGATCAGGAACCAGGCAAGGTTGCCCATTGTCTCCATTGCTCTTTAACATTGTAATGGAAGTTTTATCCATTGCAATTAGAGAAGAAAAGGCGATCAAGGGTATCCACATAGGGTCAGAAGAGATCAAACTTTCACTCTTCGCAGATGATATGATTGTATATTTGGAAAACACTAGGGATTCTACTAGAAAACTTTTAGAAGTGATCAAGGAATACAGCAATGTCTCAGGGTACAAAATCAACACCCATAAATCTGTAGCCTTTATCTATACCAACAATAACCAAGCTGAAAAAACAGTCAAGGACTCTATATTATTTTCACAGTAGTGCTAAAGAAGATGAAATATTTGGGAGTATACCTAACAAAGGACGAAAAGATCTCTACAAAAAGAAGTATGAAACTTTATGAAAAGAAATAGCTGAAGATGTTAACAAATAGAAAAACATACCATGCTCATGGCTGGGAAGAATTAACATTATTAAAATGTCTATACTACCCAAAGCAATATATAATTTTAATGCAATTCCCATTAAAGCTCCATTGTCATATTTTAAAGATCTTGAAAAAATAATACTTTGTTTTATATGGAATCAGAAAAAACCTTGAATAGCCAAAACATTACCCAGCAATAAAAACACAGCAGGAGGAATCATGCTACCAGACCTGAGACTGTAGTATAAATCGATAGTGATCAAAACAGCATGGTATTGGCACAAAAACAGACAAGTAGATGTCTGGAACAGAATAGAGAACCAAAAGATGAATCCAGCTGCTTACCGTTATTTGGTCTTTGACAAGTCAATTAAAAACATTCAGTGGGGAAAAGATTCCCTATTTAACAAATGGTGCTGAGTGAACTGGCTGGCAACCTATAGAAGATTGAAACTGGACCCACACCTTTCACCATTAACTAAGATAGACTCTCACTGGATAAAAGATTTAAACTTAAGACATGAAACTGTAAAAATACTTGAAGAAAGTGCAGGGAAAACTCTTGAAGGAATTGGCCTGGGTGAATATTTTATGAGGAGGACTCCGCAGGCAATTGAAGCAGTATCAATAATACACTACTGGGACCTGATCAAACTAAAAAGCTTCTGTACAGCCAAGAACAAAGTAAGTAAAGCAAGTAGACAGCCCTCAGAATGGGAGAAAATCTTTGCAGGTTACACCTCTGATAAAGAATCCACAGAGAACTCAAACGTATTAGCAAGAAAAGAACACATGACCCCATCTCAGGATGGGCAAGGGACTTGAAGAGAAACTTCTCTTAAGAAGACAGACGTATGATCTGCAAACACATGAGAGAAAGCTCATCATCCTAATCATCAGAGAAATGCAAATCAAAATTACTTTGAGATATCACCTAACCCCAGTAAGAGTATTCCACATAAAAAAGTCCCAAAACCAGATATGTTGGCGTGGATGTGGAGAAAAGGGCACACTTCTACACTGCTGGTGGGAATGCACACTAATATGTTCGTTCTGGAAAGATGTTTGGAGAATACTTAGAGACCTAAAAATAGACCTGCCATTCGATCTTATAATTCCTTTACTAGGTTTATACTCAGAAGACCAAAAATCACAATATAACAAAGACATCTGTATCAGAATGTTTATTGCAGCCCTATTCATAATTGCTAAGTCATGGAAGAAGCCCAAGTGTCCATCGACCCATGAATGGACTAGCAAATTGTGGTACATTTATACCATGGAATATTATGCAGCCTTAAAGAAAGATGGAGACTTTGCCTCCTTCATGCTTGTGTGGATGGAGCTGGAACATATTCTTCTTAGCAAAGTATCTCAGGAATGGAAGAAAATGTATCCAATGTACTCAGCCCTACTATGAAGCTAAATTATAGCTTTCACATGAAGGGTATAACCCAACTATAGCACAGGACTATGAGGAAAGGGGAAGGGAGTGGGGAAGTTAGGGTGGAGGGAGGGTAATGGGTGGGGCCGCATCTACGGTGCATCTTAGAATGGGTATAGGCGAAACTTATTAAAGGCAGAATGCAAATGTCTATGTACAATAACTAAGAAAATGCCACGAAGGCTATGTTGAACAGTGTGATGAGAATATTTCAGATTGTATATGAAAGCAGCAGATTGTACCCCTTGATTGCACTAATGTACACAGCTATGATTTAACAATATAAAAGTAAATAAATTTATAAAAATATATGTATGATTCTTATGTTTGAATGTTTTACATAATCCCATATTTATTAGAGACTTTAGTGAGGTGCTTGATTTTTTTTCTTTATTTTTGATTGATTTGGCTTAATTCAAAAGCTTTGTCTTCAAGCTCTGAGGTTATTTCATCTGCTTGGTTTAGTCTAGTTTTAAGATTTTCCATTGTGTTTTAAAATTCCTTAAATGACTCTCTTACTTCCAGAAGTTCTATTATCTACTTTTGTTTTTAACTGTCTCTTTAGTGAATTTTTCACTTACATCATATTTTTTCTCTTTTTTTGGTTTCTTTGTGTTGGTTTTCAACTTCTCATTGATTCCACTGAGCTTGGTTACAATCTATATTTTGAATTGCATATGTAATAGTTCAAAAATTTCCTTTTGTTTGGAGTACACTGCTGGAGAGCTAATGTAATCCTTCGCAAGTGTTAAAGAGCCTGTTTTTCCATGTTTCCTATGTTCTTATGCTAGTTCCTTCTCATCTGGAACCTCTTTTCTCAGCTCAAAACAGATAGCCTTGTGGCTCACTTGTTCTCTTCTGCCAGGAACTTGAGTGCTTAGTGTAGGAAGGGAGAGGTACACTGCCTTTTGGCTCATACAGGCAGTACCCACTGTGATGTTGCTGTGAATTTGGGTTGATTGGACCTCAGACCCCCTAGGAGAGTGTTCAGGTACCAGCAGTGAACAGGAGTAGGTTAGGTAATCTCTGGTTCCCAGGCCTCTGGGTGGTGTGTTGAAGTCCCAGGGGGACCAGACCAAGACTGGGCTCAAACCTTCCTGAGCTCAGGCTGGCTGTGATAGTGAGGGAGGAAGTGATTTCCTGCTCCAGAAAAATGTTCAGGTAGGAGGAGGGCAGATGCACTGTGAACCTGTGACAGGAACAATGGGCCTTTCTTGATGAGATTGTCAAAGGCAGGAAGCTGTGGGACATACAAGCCACTAATACCTCCCCCTCTCAGCAGTGACAGTGGTCTCTGTCATCCAGGGGCCTAGGCACAACTTTATTATGTGTGTAGAGAGACCCTCTTCCCGAGAGGCGAGATCCTTCTCCAACTCTTTCATGAGGGACGAGGGCCACCTATGCTTTTCTCTAGTTTCCTTTCTCGTTTGACAGTTTCTAGTTTGTGGGATCTGGAGCTGGACAGACTTACATTCTGAACCTTGCTCTTCCTGGCATTAAGATATCTCCAGTACCATTTCTGGAAGATATTTTCTTTCTCCCTTCAGTTACTATGGCTCTCTTCAAATAGTAATTGGCCATGTCTGTGTGTATCTATCTCTTGACCTTTTCTTCTATTCTGTTGATCTGTGTATCTCTATAAATATCATTCTGCCTTAATTACTGCAGCTTCTTGGTAAGTCTTGAAATTAGGGAGTGGGTGTCCTCTAACGTTGTTCTTCTTTTTTAGAGTTGTTGGTCTATTTTAGGTACTTTGCATTTCCATATATATTTTAGAATCTAAAATTCTAAAAATTTCCTTGGCTAAAGAACACAGTAAGTAAAGCAATCAAACAGCCCTCAGAATGGGAGAAGATATTTGCAGGTCATGTCTCCGACAAAGGTTTAATAACCAGAATCCACAGAGAACTCAAACGCATTAGCAAGAAAAGAACAAGGGATCCCATCGCAGGCTGGGCAAGGGACTTGAAGAGAAACTTCTCTGAAGAAGACAGGCACACGGCATTCAGACATACGAAAAAATGCTCATCATCTTTAATCATCAGAGAAATGCAAATCAAAACTACTTTGAGATATCATCTAACTCCAGTGAGACTAGCCTATATCACAAAATCCCAAGACCAGAGATGTTGGTGTGGATGTGGAGAAAAGGGAACACTTTTGCACTGCTGGTGGGAATGCAAATTAATACATTCCTTTTGGAAAGAGATATGGAGAACACTTAGAGATCTAAAAATAGATCTGCCATTCAATCCTGTAATCCCTCTACTGGGCATAGACCCAGAAGACCAAAAATCACATTATAACAAAGATATTTGTATCAGAATATCTATTGCAGCTCTATTCATAATTGCTAAGTCATCGAAAAAGCCCAAGTGCCCATCGATCCACGAATGGATTAATAAATTGTGGTATATGTACACCATGGAATATTATGCAGCCTTGAAAAAAGATGGGGAGACCTTACCTCTTTCATGTTTACATGGATGGAGCTGGAACATATTCTTCTTAGTAAAGTGTCTCAAGAATGGAAGAAAAAGTACCCAATGTACTCGCCCTTATTATGAAACTAATGTAGGACCTTCACATGAAAGCTATAACCCACTTACAACCTAAGAATAGGGAGAAGGGGGAAAGGGAGGGGAGGTAGAGTTAGGGGGATTAATGGGATTATACCTGTGGTGCATCTTACAAGGGTATATGTGAATCCTAGTAAATGTGGAATGTAAAGGTCTTAGCAAAATAACTAAGAAAATGCTACGAAAGCTATGTTAACTAGTGTGATGAAACCGTGTCAAACCATCTGTGAACCAAGTGTATGGTGCCCCATGATCATACTAATGTACACAGCTATAATTTAATAAAAAAAAAAAATTTCCTTGGCTAATTCTAAAAAAA
Organism: Nycticebus coucang; assembly: GCF_027406575.1. Classification (NCBI taxonomy): domain Eukaryota; kingdom Metazoa; phylum Chordata; class Mammalia; order Primates; family Lorisidae; genus Nycticebus; species Nycticebus coucang. The sequence goes on from NC_069787.1 coordinate 106,074,198, forward strand.
AATCTGTTGATAATTTTCTTTGGGATTCCATTGACTCTATAAGTCAATTTGGAGAGAAAGTGATATCTTAACAATATTGAGATTTCTAATTCCTGAACATGGGATATCTTTCCATTTATTTAAGTCTTATATATTTTTGTGTGTTGCTCATAGATTTTTGGTTTGCTAAACATTATACTGCCTGTTTCTATATGGGGATCTTAGAAGATTAAAAAACTGTGCTCTCCCACTGCTGCCATCCTCTTCAAATCTTTTACTAACTTCTAAAGCTTAGTTTATTAATTTTCATTTTTTCTCATTACAGACATAGGCATTTGTTGCTGTAAATTTTCCTCTTAGCATTGCTTTACCTGTATGTGACAAATTCTGATACATGGTATTTTTGTTATGATTTATTTCAATATATTGTCTATTTTCTATTGGGACTTTTTTGATCCATTGGTTATTTTAAAAATTCCTTAATTTCTAAACATAAAAGGTTTTGGTTATTGTTACTGATTTTAACTTAATTGTATATTGCCAGAGAACATACTATTAGGATTTTAATTCTTCTTAATTTGTTGAGACTTGTTTTATGGTCCAATAAATGGTTAATTTTGTCATTATTTTGTATGTACTTGAAATAGTTTTTATTCTGCAATTGCTGTGTGTAGTGTTCTATAATTGTTCAGTAGTCAGTGTTGTTAAAATGTTCTTTACCTTAATGATTTTCATCTGCTTGTGTTAACAGTTACAGATTTTTTTTTTCTTTTTTTGAGACAGAGCATCACTGTGTCACCCTCGGTAGAGTGCCATGGCATCACAGTTCATAGCAACCTCCAACTCTTGGACTTAAGTGATTCTCTTGCCTCAGCCTCCCAAGTAGCTAGGACTACAGGCACCTGCCATAACGCCTGGCTATTTTTTTTTTTGTTGCTGCAGTTGTCATTATTGTTTAGCTGGCCTGGGCTGGGTTTGAACTTGCCAGCCTCCATGTATATGGCCTGCTCCATAACCACTGTGCTACAGTGCTAAGCCTGATTTTTTTTTTTTTTTGAGACAGAGTCTCACTTTGTCACCCTCAGTAGAGTGCCATGGTGTCATAACTCACACCAACTTCAAGCTCTTGGGCTCAAGTGATTCTCTTGCCTCAGCCTTCCAAGTTTCTGGGACTACAGGCTTCTGCCACAATGCCCAGCTATTGTTAGAGATGGGGTCTCACTTTGCTCAGGCTGGTCTCGAACCTGTGAGCTCAGGCAATCCACCCATCTCAGCCTCCCAGTTACTGATTATTAAAATCCCTCACTCTGAACATGATTTATTTCTTTTCTTTGTAGATTTGCCTAAATTTACTTAAATGTTTTAAAGGCATATTATAACATTTTAATTGTTTTATCTTTCTGATGAACTGAACCTTTTGTCATCATGAACCAGTGCTCTTATTTTCTAATAGTGCTTTCTTGCCTTAAGATTTTCATTGACTGAAGTTAGTATACCCACATTAGTTCTTTAAGTTACTATTTACATGGTATATCTTTTTATTTCCTTTTACCTATAAAATTTCTGTTTTATATATTTTTTTCTTTCTTTCCTTTTTTGGTGGCAAACCTCCAGTGTCTTCACATGGTCTTCGTAACATAGAATCTGTATGTGTAAATAGATATGTTTTAGTTAAAAAATGCTTTTCATAATGTTTTAGCTTGACTTGTTTAATTGGAACATTTAGTACATTTATATTTAATGTATTTATATTTACCATTTTTCTGTGTACTCTCTACTTGTTCCATATGATTTAGGTTATTTCTTTTCTTGTCTTCCTCTTTGGACTTTTAAAAATTATCAGCTCAGCACCAGTAGCTCAGCTGCTAGGGCGCTAGCCACATACACCAGAGCTGGCAGATTCGAATCCAGCCTGGGCCTGCCAAATAGCAATGACAACTATAACAAAAAAATAGCTGGGCGTTGTGGTCCAGCTACTGTAGTCCCAGCTACTTGGGAGGATGAGGCAAGAGAATCGCTTAATCCCAAGAGTTGAAGGTTGCTGTGAGCTGTGTGACGCCATGGCTCTCTACTGAGGGTGACATAGTAAGACTCTGTCTCAAAAAAATAAATAAATAAAAATAAAAGTTATCTCCTTGTTTTGGTTAGATTGCTCGCTACATATGTGTATTGACTGTGGTCAGTGTGGAGGCTTTTTCATGTCAATCTGATGGGCATTTCCCCAATTGTTGTATCTCCTACAGCACTACCCACCCAAAGATGTCTATGTGGCAGATTTTAATGAAGGAATTAGGAAGCAGAGAGGTACTATCTTTTGAGGAAACAGAGAAAACAGCTTAAAGAGGAATTTTAGATACCTTTATTCTTGGAGGTTCCTTAGGAGAATTTTCTCCAGTTGCCTGAACTGTTATCTTTGTGTCATTCCAAACATAGATACCATAAGAACCTCATCTTTACATAGAGGAAGCACAGCGCTTAATGCTTCCTATGTATTATCTATTTTAACCCTCAGAGTAGCAATATGAGAAAGGTATAATTATCACCCCTTTTGCACAGATGAGGAAACTGAGGCTTAGGGAGTTTAGGTCTTTTTGCCAAAACTGTTCGCTTCCTGAAAGGTATTCTGTTATGTGTTTTGAATTAATGTGTTTTCTTTCCACTAAATACTGGAATTAAATGAGGTATTATATGTAAACTATTTAATTTGTCAAATTAAAGTTTTAATTAATGTAAATTGGAACAACAATAATAATAACAAAAGAAAACATGAAAACTGTTGCAACCACTTGATTCTAACAATTGTTTTCAGAACAAGATAGGACATAAACAAACAAATAAATACTTCACTAGAGGAGTATAAGGCTCCATAAACTTTTGGGGTGAGGATACAAAGAAGATGAAGACACATCCTCTAGTCAGGACTGTACTTCCAGCCCAGCCCTCTACTGCAAAGGGGCACTTATTGGACGCTTGGGTCTGAACCCAACTCTACTTGCATATTCTCACTTACTCCTGAGAACAAACTCATGGAGCAGACTCTTTTTCTCTTTGGATTAAGAATCTGAGGCCCCATCTTTCTTCATGTCTTTTGTATTTACCTAGAAGGATTTGGAAAACATCCTCCTAAATAAAATATCATAAGAATGGAAAAGCAAGCATCCAATGTACTCAATATTAATGTGAAACTAGTAGATGAACAATTATATGGCCACATGACAGAAAAAATTTAAATTCGAGAAGGGGGAAGGGGAGGGGTTATGGTAAGCTCTCACCCATCAGGTACAATGTAGGGTGTATGGCATACCTCCTAGGTGAAGCACTGCACTGTACCTTGGACTTTACCTAACAAATGCGAACAATGTAACCTAATTGTATATACCCTTACATTGATCTGAAATAAAAAAAGAAAAAGAATCTGAGGCCCCAAAGTGTCAGTCACTTCTTCCTCTCCTAGAGGCCCCACAGAGATGGTCTGATTGGGTTTTTCCAAATGCTCATCAGCTGTGAGCCTGCAGTCTGTGCATAGGCTGGAGCTAGGCTGGGTTGAAGAGCTGTTGTGGCTGCTGCCAGTAACTGAGCGTGCAGATAAAGCAGCAGTTCTCAACCTGTGGGGCACAACCCACAGGAACTGTGTTAAAGGGTCATGGCATTAGGAAGGTTGAGAACCACTGAGATAGAGTGTTATTTTGGATAGGAATGGGCAGTGAATAACCAGCCTTTTGCTGTTGCTTTGGTCTGAAGGAACCAGTTTTTTTTTAGTGCATTCCTAGGCTGTTCCATGTAAGCAGAGCCATCTATTACCTAGTGAACCTGTTCCACATCTGGAACCACTCCATTGTCCAGGTAGCTTTGGACTTGGAGATGAAGTTCCTTGTAGAAAGCAGGCTGGCTTGCATATCTACCACAAGCTCCCAAAATCTCCAGAGCTTCCTTCATTCTCCAAGGTAGACGTGGGTGAAATGAGAGAAGTGGAGGGGCCTGGGGTACCTCATCTTCCTGATCCTCAGGATCTGAACCTGTTGGTCCCCTTAAGGGATTTATTGTAATCCCTCACAGAGATTTGGGTGGGGAGGGGTGGCATGAAGTAGTGGTTAGGGTTAGAACAACCAAGGTTTGAACTAGGGCCCTGGAGGACTGGAGCACTCCCCTCTTAGAGTGTGTTTCCTCCCTTGAGATTCTCTATCCTGAGGATATGAAGGCATTTTAAATCCTGTAAGGCTCTGTCCCATGGTGGAGTGGGGGTTGACTGCCCTGCTGTCAGGGTTTGGAGGTCAGTAAATTAGACTGGGGAAAGGTGGGTGGGGCCCTCCTCTTGGGAGAATGAAGGAGCTCCTCTCTGAGTGAACTCTTCCCAGGGCAGACAGGGCCATGGTGGGAGTCCATTTGGCAGATGCAGGAGTGGCAGGACTTAGAGGGCCTGGACCTTGCTGGGTCATGGACTCCAGGAGCTCTGGGTGAAACCTGCAAACAAAAGGGGATCCCAGTGATGTAAACCAGACCAGTGTGCAAAAGTAGACATTATCAACATATATACATCAAGCACTGCTGTGTGCATCTGGGGAGAATGTTGCTACAGAAACAGAGCATGCATGAAAACTATGAACTGTTTCGGGTTGTGGGGAGGGAGGTGCTGATGGATTTGCAGCATGGGTGAGGTGATGTGTGGGTGGGAGGGGGATAGCATGGTATTGTTTCTCAGAAGCTGATTCCTGTGCGGCATTAGGGAGGGGCAAGAAGCTAGAATGTGCAAGGTCAGGAAAGTGCTTGCTGTGACTCTGAGGAGGGCTGGGTCAGGCAGCAGCAGTGGGAAACACAAGGTGTGAGGAAGGCAAAGAATTTGAGAAGAGCAGGAAGCCAGTCATGGTTGCCTGAGCAAAGGTAGCAAGAGCAAGGACCAAAAGAAAATTCCCACATGTGTCCGGGTGTGGGGAGTGACACAGAGCTGACAGGGCCAGGTGGGTTGGCCCTCAAGTGAGTTTGGGACAGGAGACGCTGAGAGCACTCGCTTATGGGCCAGAGGGCATCTGGTTCATCTCAGAGCTGCTTATGGGGCCAAGTGAATAAACATAGTGTCCCCATTCCACACTGTGGCAGAGTGTGACCACTGTGCCTTTGGTCTGTCCTCCCCCACCCCATTTTTAGCTGTGTAACCTCAGGAGCAATTCTTACCCTTTCTGGCCAGATAAGCTTCCTCCCTGACCTTGAGATGGTAATTACAGCTATAGTCCAATTTGCCAAAAGAGGAAAGATAGAAAGGAATCACAACTGGACTGTGCCCAGATTGTTCTGCCCATTTCACAAGCTGGAAAACTGAGGCCCTGGAAAGGCCTCCCTTACCCAGCTGGCCTCTGGGGCCTGCTCAGTCCCAGCTTGTGGGTCTTTCATATGGATCCACATGCTGTGTTGTCAGGGGTGCCTGGTGGCCTTGTGGTGGCTGTGCCTAGTTCCCTATCAGCTGTTGACATATAAATGTCCTGGTAAGGAAAATATTTTCATTCTTTTATAACAGCATTCTCAGGCCTGCTTAATCGTATTTTTCTTTGTCTTTAATAACAAGCTCCTGTGTATTTTTCTATCTTCTTGCCACCCTTCTAAGGATGTTCTAGAGCTGAGCCTCTCTGGTACTTCATGCCTTTTCTTCATGTCACTGCCCTCTGGCTACTGTAGATGGGGTTAGGGTGGCAGGTGCTGAGCCCCTCCAGGTACCTCACGCTGCACTTGACATTGTATGTACAGGGATCTCTTGTCACTTCACTTCTACTTTGGGACAAAAGAGTCACCTTATTTTACAGAAGAAAGTGATGCTCAGAAAGATTAAGTGTTCTGCCAATGTCACACAGCCTTGGTAAAGCCAGAGTTTGAACCTGGGAATTCAAACTAATTTGATCTCTAAGTCAGGGATGGGTCTGTTAATAAATCCACTCTGCTCATACCTTGGTCCAATCTTTGGTACCAGCCTGCTGTAGTGTCCTCAAGCAAGCCCCTTAAAGCCTGCCCCACTAACATCCTCTGGATGTGACAGCCTATTGTGGAAATGGGGGGATGAGGATGATAGTGATTTGTGGACTGACTAGATGAGCCATTGTTAAACTCCTTGAAGGCCCTGTTATATGCCTCCTGATGCTCTATTTAGTGGTTCTCAGCCTTCCTAATGCCGTGACCCTGTAACACAGTTCCTCATGCTGTGGTGACACCCAACCATAAAATTATTTTCGTTGCTACTTCATAACTGTAATTTTGCTACTGTTATGAATCATAAGATAAATATCTGATATGCAGGATCTATTTAGGATACCCCTGTGAAAGGGTTGTTCGACCCCCAAAGGGGTTGTGTCCCACAGGTTGAGAACCACTGCTTTAGTCTCTCCAATTACTGGTATCCTCACCGACTTGGCTCTCCGAGGGGCTCAAGATGCTTATTGTTGGAGTTTTGTTGTTGTTGTTGTTTCTTAATCCCATATGCTGATGCTGAGTTGTGACTGGTGGAAGAATTTGTAAAGGTGTTTGCTGGAAGCTGAGGGACTGTGTGGGTAGTGGGAAGAGGAGGGACATGATGCTTTGTGCTCATCGCGTGTGGCTTGTTGTATTCTTTCAACAGTCCTCTGAGGTGGACACTTTATTACCCACATTTTATAGATAAGAAAACAGAGCTGAGGTGACCTGAGGGCAGAGAGGCAATGGGTGTGGTCACAAATGTGGGTGTGAATACTACTGGCACCAGGGCTCTCTCCACCCCCATGGCCTCTGTCTGTGCCTGAGGAGTGGTGGTGGGGACCCTGGGGTTTCAAGGGGACTCAGCTTCTGGTTCACGACCACATCCATGAAAGGTGGAGGTCACTTTGCAAGCTCTTGGGGGTTATGGAGAGGCTCATCTGTGGTGCTGCTCAAACCCCTGTGTCTTTTGGATACCGTCTTCAGGCCCATTCTACCCAGTGGATTTGGAGGGTCTGAGCTTGGGATAGCATCAGATGGAGAGAATCTACTTGCAAAGGTGTATGGAGGAACCTAAGCCTGGGAACCAGCTCCAGAGCAGCCCCCTCACTCTGTGGCCTGGGTAAAAGTCCTTCCTTGTCTGGCCTTTGTGTCCCTAGCAGCAACATATGGGACCTGGCCATGGTGCCCAGGCCTGAGGTTGAGTTCTCTGAGCTACAGCTTCTTCTGTGAGCATCCCCCGCTGCTGTCCCCGCATCCTTACAGCCCCTCTGCAGCCTGCTTCCCATCAAACAGTCCTGTCTGGAGACGTGTAGGACAAAGGAGAGCTACCATGTCCTGCTGCTGCCCCTGCCACGAGAGCCCCTTCATGTGGCTGGTGGGGTTGAGAGGCCCAGGAGTTCTGTGGAGGCCTTGGAGGGGAAAGGGCTGTCCATTGCTATGCGAAGTTTCTCCCAGCAGCCTTTGTCCCTGACTGTTGGAGTCCCAGGCTTGCCCTTCACTTTGATGTCCCCCCACCTCTGCTCCTTTTGTTTTGACATGGCTAATGGAAAGCACTGACCACCATCCCAAGCTGGGAAGAACAGTCGGTGAAAAGCATGTGATCTATCTACTTTCTTCACCCCTACCCTTTATTCTCAAGGTCCTTTGATTGTGAAGTGAGGCCTGGGGCCTTGACTGGCAAGATTAGCACAGGAGGTGGCGACTCCCTCCTGCTCTGTGGTTAAAGCCAGGCACATTTCCCTTCAGCCAGTGTCAGAAGCTGCACTGTGGCCCATTAGTGACATGAAATCCTCCCCACAGACCGTCTGGATGTGGCCTGCCATGGACACAGCCCTGGACTAGAGAAGGGTTGGGAGTCCACAGGCCTATGTTTGAATCTCAGTCTGAGTGTCCTTTGGCAGGTTACTTGTTCCCTGTGACAGGCACATCCTCTGTGAAATGTGGTCACACTGCTCACTCCTTGGTGTTGCTGGGAGGACTAGGTGTGCTGTGTGTATAAAGTACACGACATGGGCCTGTCCTGGGAGGTGTTATGAAGCAGTGAAGTGGAGCTTTGCAAGTGGTCCCTCACCTTGCGTGCTTCTGCCTGGCCTCCTGTTCACCTGCCATGCCTCTGCCTGGCCTCCTGTTCACTCCCCAGGAAGCCGCATTCTCACCTCCATCCAGAGCCACGTTCAGGCTTGTCTTCCTCTCCTGTGTCCCCATACGCAGTGTCCACTCTTCCTTCTGCAGTGTCCCCCTTCTCCAAGCCCATCTGAACTAGCTATCACTCCAGAAGCAACTGACCAGACAAATTCCTGCCAGTGTGTGAATACCTGGCAGTATTCTAGAGCTCAACTCTCACGTGGGTGTTTGCATCCTGAAAGAGTTGTTTTTTTTAAATGTCATTTCTCTAAAGTTTGGGTCTGGCACATAGCAGGTGCTCAGTAAAAGTTGGTTGACCGAATAAGTGAAGGGAGCTGAGGAGCAGTGTTCTAATGGTGGAATTTCAGGTCTGTATTCATGCATGCACTTTCTCTACAAATATTTATTTTGTGTGCTAGATACTGGGGTAGATAAAATAGCCACAGTCCTTGCCCTGGTGGAACTTCCAGCGTAGTGGGGTTAGATAAAAAGAAAACACGCACTTTTTTTTTTTTTTTGAGACAAAGTTTTGGTTTATTGTCCAAGGTGAAGTCCAGTGACATCATCTGATTGCAGCGTCAAACTCCTGGGGCTCAAGTGATTCTCCTGCCTCAGTCTCCTGAGTAGCTGCCACCACGCCTGGCTAATTTTTTCTGTTTTTGTAGAGACCAGCTCAGGCTGGTCACCTTTCTATTTATAAGCTGTGATAAATTCCTTGGCTGAAAGAATATTTGCAGATGATACAGTATAACTGGAGGTCCTAATTAGCCTTAGAGGATCCTAATCTGAGTAGATAAGAACTTGAGATTGGAGGCCAGGTCTGGGTTCGAATCCCATCTTCACCACTCCTTAGCTTTGCTGGTGGTAAAACATGGTGACTACATAATTTATCATCACAAGTGGAATCCTTTTGTGAGTGAATTAAACAAATATATAAACTGGGAGCTTATAGGGTCTAGTCTGGCTCGTGGTCACTTCCCGATGCCCTGTGCCAGTTACTGGGGCTCTGAGCTGAGTGAGCCTGGACCCAGTGCTCTTGCCCTCCACTCGGTACAGTGGGATCCAGCAGTAACTGTCTTGGGCAGAGGGAGCTGGGCTGAGAACTCAGTGTGAGAGGCACCCTGGATGAGGTCCCTATGTGCCCCTTCTGCTGAAGGGGAGGCAGTGGGAGAGAGTGAGTGGAAGGGTACAAGCTAAGTTCACAGACATGCTGGTTGAGTCTGGTTAAGGGAGACTGTGGCATTGTAGAGAAATCCTGGAGATTGGCAGTTCCCAGAAAGTAGAGGGCTACTGTGCAAAAAGACTTTTTACCTTTTCCATTTCCAGAGGTGAGATTAAAGCCAGGTGGGCACTGGTCCATGATTCCAGGAATTCTGAAGCTGCTCGGGTTCCCCCACCCCCACAAATGCAGTGGGCTCCCTGAGTTTTCAGTACTGTGCAGTGACAGTCCCAAGGCCTCAGTGTGGGTTTCAACCTGCCCAGCATCTGGGGGCTGTGCCCATGCCCAGGACTTGCTCTGAACTCCACATCTTGAGGCAGGGCAGACTGAGCCTGATCTTGAGGAGTTATCAATAGGAGAGACTCCACCCATGAGGCCATGATGGGGTCAGAAGTTGGGGAGAGGGAGATAGGACCAGCCAGCATCTCCCAAGTCTTCAGTCACTGTGAAGACTTCAGCCTGGGCCAGGTTGGGAGGCTCAGCACACCTCCAGCTGTCTCTGTCAGGTGGCAGTCAGGGCTGCAGAGAAAACTCAGAGAGTTCTTAGAGATGGGGGCACATCCAGAAAATGAAGTTGGGAGAATAAAATTTGACTTATTCCTGCTGCTCTCCAAGGCTAGCCCTGTCCCATAGTGGCTGTCCCTGCGTACTCCTGTCATTCCCACCTCCACGTCTCAGTGGTGCCTGTACCATCTGCCTGAAATGCTTTTCCTTTTCTGCTCATCCTTCAAGGCTCAACTCCAGGCCTATCTTTCTGGGAAGCCTTTATGCCTTTCCCAGCCCAAAGCTTTTCTCCACTTGGAGTTCCTCCTGGAATGTGTGCCCAAATGCTACATGGTTCAGGCCGTGGCCTGTGCAGGTCCCTCACCATTCCATGGGACTCCAGTCTCTTCAGCCAGACAGGAGGCTTCCACAGCACCAAGACCAATGCCCACAGTAGTGAGCAGGGACCAGACCCAGTGCTGAGTGCTCATATATCCTCAAAGGAGACCTCTCAGAGGTGCCTGTTAAACTTTAGGCCTCAGTACTTATTTTTATGCTGCCCGGCATTTGTCACTCAACAAGTTGGCTCATGGGGGTGGGTAGCAAATGTAATCCCATCTCCACTCGCTGCACTGCAGTATGAACCCACCCTTTCCTAGTTCTCTAAAGGGACTACTTGTACTCCAGACTGTGTGCCTGCACTGTCCCTGTTGTGTCAGTGGCATCAAGCTGGCCAGCTGCTCTGCCCTTGAGATGGTGGTGAGATCACAGGGATGAAGAGCAACCTTGGAGAGCGATGCTCTAGTTTTTAGAGTTCAAGGTTTCTAGTATAATTCAAGGAAATTAAATTGCCCTATGTGGGTCATATGTGTGCATATTCTCATGATTGTCCTGTGTTTTTTTTTTTTTTAATTTCTGGGTATTTATCAGCTGCCTCTTATTCATTGCCTTAATTTCCTTACAAAAGACTACCCTTGTTCAAGTTGGGTCCCAAATGTCAAAGTATGTTTTGGACTCTGTCAGGTGCCAGGCCATATGCCTGAGTCTTTGATTATTCAACAGACCATCTTTACATATTATATATGTATACATATATACATTTGTTTATTTCATTTAATTTAAAAAATTTTCAGATTAATACAAGGCTACAAATGTTTAGGTTATATTGTTTTCAATTCTAAGGTCAAGTTCAAGTTGTAGTTGAGCCCTTCACCCAGGGGATGTGCTGAACACCCTCTCATTGTGCACATGATTAGGTGAGATCCTGCTAATCAACTTCCCTCCCTCCCCTTTTCCTCTCCCCTGCCCCTTGCTAGACTATACTTGTGCTTTTTCTTTTGTGTGGGTGTGTAGTTGTTTATATATTGGTTTCATATTGGTACTCAATGTATTGAGTACATTGGATACTTCCCCCCCATTCTTGAGATATTTTACTAAAAAGAATGTGTTTCAGCTCCATCCAAGTAAACCCAAAAGATGTAAAGTCTCCATCTTATGGCTGAATAGTACTCCATGGTATACATATGCCACAGTTGACAGGCCATCTTTATGATGTGCAGCCAGGATGCAAATGTTGTGCTCCCCAGGGGAGGGCTCAGGGCAGGAGCTGTTCTTATCAGGGCAGCCAGAGCATTTCCTAGCTTCAGCACTTCAGGACCACCTGGAGCTCAGACCGTCTGTACCCTGATCTCTAACCCCCTCCCCAACAAGAGAATGTCCCCTCTACTGCCTGCCTCAAGTACCTAAGTATGTCAGGCAACCAAATAACCCTGGCCTGATGCATCTGGAGCGCGATCGTCTCTCCAGACCTCACTTTATAGCACTGGGTGGTGGTGATGGATGTGTCTGTTTGCAAGGGCAGCAGAGTGGGGATTTTATTCTTCTCTGCTGCTGTTCTCCTGGTAATGCCCCCACCCCGATCTAGTTACTTTCAGTGTACACCTCAGATGAATTAGAGGACTCTTGTCAACTGCTTTTGGAAAAGGGGGAGAAAAGTACATTCCAAAGGACACATGCCTCTGTCGATATCAGAGTTTCTCCAGTGGAAGGTTACCTTGGTTAGATTTAAATTGTAGGGTGGAAGACATTTCACTCTACAGTGTTGTAAAAGCCTTTTAAAAATCCTCCTATGGTATGTTTCTAATTTAAGATTGAAAAAATATTTTTATTGTGCCATATATAGTGTAACCTGAAACCTAATAAAAGCTCCAAATTAGGGCTGAACAGAATGGTTTGAATTAAGTTCAGGTAGAGGCGAGGACACTGTATCTGCAGGCTGGGGCTGTTGCCTCTTAGGCCAAAAAACAGGTTCAAGCTGGGAGACTGGACCTGCCAAGTGTGGAGAGGAATCTTTCCTGCCAGATTCCGATGCTCTTGGACAGTGGCCAACAGGGCTTGGATATTGTCGGCACCTGCCCTGGCTGGACAGGGCTGGCTCCTGCTGCTCACGTCATCTTGGTTGCTTAGTGTGTTTCTCCTTGGGGTCAAGTTTATTAGATTTGCTGGTTATTTCTTTACTTTCTGAGGTACCTGCCAACCTTTCCTTAGCTGCAAAGCTTCCCGTTGAGAAGCCATTTGTTTCCTGGGCCCCCATGCAGTACGAGCATTTGAGCTGCCTCAGAGTTGAGTGTTCCATTCAGAATCTGGAAAGCAGCTGTGCTCAGTGAATGAAGCTTCCCTTCTCCACTGTGCAGCTTCCCATAGGGCTGGTTGATGCTGGCAGTGCCAACTCTGGTAGTCAGAGGGGACTGGGATACGAGGGGTGATTTGTACTGATGCCTTTCCTTTGCCTGCAGGTACCTCACTGCCATGGCCATGGGCCCCAGCCCAGACCACTCCCTATGGCCACCTCCACAGAACTGCCTAATGTGAAAGGCAGCGAGGAGCCAGACAGACCTGGGCCCCAGGCCAGGTTCCTCTGTTTGCCTGGTGGCCTCTGTGATCTTCAGGGCCCTCCTGGTGAGGTAGGCCTCTCAGACCTTGACTCACAGCTAGTTGTGAACTTACAAGAGACAGGCTGTAGGTACAGTGGCAGGCCCTCATGGACCTGCTGGCCACCTGCCTCCTCTCCATTCTGGTGGACACTCATGTGCTGCTGCCCACTCTCTTCCCTCTAGTGGCTCCTCTGCCCATTCCCCCACTCCGGCCAGTGCAGCCCTGCTGCCCTCTCTTCTGGGCTTCTGGTGTGGCCCTGGCCTCCCCCTGGGTGGAGTCTGGGGCCTAGGTAAGGTGGGACTATGGGAAGCGAGTAGATGGGGAACCAGAGGTAGGAGTCTGGGTGGCCATAGAGCCACTTCCGGCTGCCCATCACTGGGAAGATAAGAGGACACTCAGAAGGGTCCCCTATGTTCTACCAAAGTACAAGGCACAGGAGGGTTCAGAGTTCGAATGAAGCTTGGTGGCTAGGGGAAAGGCTTGGTTGACACGGGAGCTATAGGCCCAGCAGCTGGGGTCATAGTGGGTAGAAAGAGGGCCTGAGAGGGATTGGCAGCCACTGGGGAGCGAGACCTCAGGTGGGGGTGTGTCCAGGTCTCCATCAGGCCTGGCCTATAAGCCCCTCCTGATAGGCACTGAGACCCAGAACAGGGAAAGGCCTGTCCTAGGTAACACTGGCCATTCTGAAGCATCATGCCCTTCTTACAGGCATGAAGGATGACTAGGTCTTTACTTCCTCCAGCAGCAGGCTGAATGGCTGGAAACTCTATGCTGGGCTTGGGTGTCATCGTCCCCAGGGGTGCCTCAGGAATACTCTCTCTTCTTCTCCTGTTCTGCCTTGGTAGCCTTCTGGTGTCTTGTTCCTTGGTCTCCATGCACAGCAGGTCTCTAGCCCCCAGGAAAAGCTTCGTTGCCAAGGAGGGATTAGTGACTCTCCTGTGCTTCTTAGAGTCCTCCACCATGGAGCGCCTCTGTAGGGTTACACTGTCAGGAGTGTCTAAGCCTGGAAACAGTGTGACAGTTCTTCCTAAGTCTCTAAAAGGCAAGGAGGGTCCTGGTCAGGAGCCCAAGTCATACTTTATTATTTAAAACGAGGCTGTCCTACTATTCCCTACCACTGCTTACTGAGGAGGGATGGCACAGAATTCCCATTTGGCAGAGGGAGAATGACATACTCCGTCCTCTAGCAAATGACCATCCCCATCATCCCAGAGCTGTGACCTTCTTGGGAGCTGCTGCACTTCATTTTTTTTTTTTTTTGGTTTTTTAGAGAGAGAGTCTCACTGTATTTTAGATCTAGGCTGGAGTACAGTGGTACAACCTTGAACTGCTGGGTTTTGGGGATCTTCCTGCCTCTAGGACAACAGATGGGCACTACTATGCCCAGATCTATTTTTTTGGTTTTCTTAAAATTTTTAATAGAGATGAAATCTTGTATTACCCAGGATGGTCTCAAACTTCTGGCTTCAAGTGATTCTTTTACCTCAACCTTTCAAAGGGCTGGATTTATAGGTTCCTGGCCTGCTAGGCTTTTTGAGCCATCATCCACAGAGACCCTCTGAAAGTATTTAATCTTCACAACAATCCATCATGAAGACATTCTCCCATCGTACAGAAGAGTAAACTGAAGTTCAAATGCAGGAAACTGCAAAACTGGGGGAACATCTGAGCCAGAATCTGGCTGGAGCCTTGCTCACGTTGTTTAGAAAAGTGTATCTGAGTCAGAGACAGTATGCTGGGGTAGAAGGGCCTGTAGCAGGACCCCAGGGGCAGGATCATACATGGCTGAAGGCAGAAAGCAGGACTTTACACAGCATGTGTAGGGGATAGGACAGTGGTTGCAGAGGTCACTTACCCCATCGGCACCCTGGCACCCCAGGTGCCACTGGGAATTCAGTTGGGTGGTGAGAGATCCCCACACAGATGCTCACATTCGTCCAGTTTTTGTATCTTTCTCTATTAGAAACAGCCACAGACTTCACCGCACTTTTTTTTTTATTACATCATAGCTGTGTACATTAATGCATTTATGGGGTACAATGTGCTGGTTTTATATACAATTTGAAATACTTTCATCAAACTGGTTAGCCTAGCCTTCACCGTACTTTCTTAATTATTGTGTTAAGACATTTATACTCTACACTTAGTAGATTTGACATGTACCCTTGTACAATGCACTATAGGTGTGGTCGGACCACATGTCCGGATCTTGAGACCGTCTCCCCCGGGCTTCAGCTGGGAAAACTGAGGGCAGGACAGACCCTGGCCCCCACCAGGTGGCACTGTTGCAGGTCATTTTCACACAGGAGCTGTTCCCTGGGTGTGCGTGTGAGAGTGTGCACTCAGAATACCTGAGCTTGTCAGGGAGCGTGGTGTGACTGTGTGAGTGTGTGTGTGTGTGTGGGGGGGGGGGCAGCTCTGGGTTGGGTCTAGCAATATCCCAGCCCACGCTTTGTGCTTCTACTTCTCTGAAATGGTTCCCTAGGATAGAAGTTCTGCTTCTGAGACATCTTCCATGGCTCCTGTGGGGCCTGGGACATGGGCACTAACTGCCAGGGAATTATAGAGTGACTAGACAGGTCCAGCACTATAGATGGCCAAGGTATCTGTGGGAGGCTGGGGAGTCCCCCAAGGCTGCACTGTCCCCAGCCTTTGAGACAGTGCAGAGCCCCAGCAGGCCTCACACTCTGGGTAGGCAGTATTGGGGGGGCAGTATTGTTTTGACTGGGGGCAGGTTCTCAGGGCCTTGGATGTTTCTAATGCTAAAAACTTTATTTTGCACGTCCGCTCTGATTGGTTAGTATTCCTTGTTGGAGTACTCTGCAGATAGTGCTTCTGAGGCTGGGTCTGTCTCAGAAGGAAGAACACTGTTCTCAACCAGTGCTGTTGGCCAGAGGCTTGGGGCAGGAGTAGCACCCATGACAAATATCTTTTTCCTGACTTAAATGGTCAATTATACATGAAAAGGAACTTATATGTTGGATAATCCTAGATACTTAGGACTTTAGAAATTATCCAACTCATTTATCTTGTGGATGGAGACACTGAGGCCCACATAGATAAAATGAGTTGCCTAAGCCCACCTTGGTACTCATAGAGAGAAGACTGGAAGGTGAATCTTTGACCAGTTCCAGGGGCCTTCTGAACACACTCTGCCTTTCCAGTTGGCCCACTTTTGTGTTCAAACCAGGTCCCAAATACCAAATGAACTCTTTGGGATCTTTACACATGGCTGCCAAGAGAAAGCTTCTCAGGCTGGGTCTAGTTCAAAAGGATAGATGGGTTGACTGCTTGAATGTGCAGGATGATAAGGAGTGAGCAGCCAAGGCTGACAGAGGCCTGATCTCTGTTTGAGGGCCAGTGCGAGGATGGTGTTGCATTCATAGAAAGGCACCGGGCTCCCCTTTCCTGAGGCTCCCATCCTGCTTCCATGGGTCACTTTACTTTAATGGCCTATCACATGAACTTGAGCTTGCCTAGGATTTCTGGGTGCCTTTGTCAGCTTTTTGGCACATGGCTCCAAGGTCTGCCTGAGCCTGGGGGCCTAGGCTCAGACCTCTCCCCTGCCCCCTAGTTCTGGTGCCCTAAGGGCTGTTGCATATTCCAGGAAGGGGATGACTTGGCTGTTCTCAGAGATCCTTTATAAATTGCTACCTGGTATCTGGAGAGTCTTGAGATGTCAGGACAATCTGTATGGAGGGCCTACTATGTGCCTGCCCTGTACTGGTTCCTAAAGGGCAAATGTGAGGGATGTGGAGTGAACAGGGAGACGAGGCTGTCAAGCAGGATGCACCAGGAAACCAACAGCTGACACCAAATCATCAGAAATGAGTTTAGCTGGCAGCGTTGGGAAGGGAGAGGGCAGTGTAGACCAGGGGCCCAGGAAAGCCTCAGGTAGGAGGGACAGCTTGAGTTAGGTCTTTACTCATTACTCACGTGAAGGAGAGGCAGGTATTGTCCAGGACAGGGGAATGTTGAGAGAGAGTCCAGGAGTGAATGATGGGACTAGCTTCTGGACTGAGCGAGTGTGTACATCTGTGAGTGTGAAAATTGCACAGGCCTGGCTTTGCTTCTTCGTATGTCCTGTTATGTCTACAGTATACAGATTGGCACTTCTGGTACTGTGGGGGTAGAGGGATGACCGGAGGATCTTCCCTGTTGCATCACAAGTCAAGGTGGACAGCATTGGGTTCACTTGGGCTTTGGGTACAGCTTTTCTCACTATGCCACAGATGACAGCAAGGGTAGAGTGCAAGGGACTTCTCAGCCCACTGATGGGAGCTGCTCACCCCTCACCTGGGCTCTGTCTCTGTTAGGCCGTGGTAACCAGACTCTCTTCCCCAGGCCCCTCAGCCTAGTCTAGGCCTGCAGCACTCCTCTGTTACCATGGCACCCCCCAGGATCTGGGTACGGTGGAGACCTCACAGAAGGACTGAAGTCATTAGACGGCCCAGTCATGAAAATCAACACCAGGAAACTGCTTTTCAGCACTGAGTGCTTAGGTGGGGCGTCCAGGTCCACTGTACAAGCAGACAGCTGTGGACAGCAGTTCTGTTATCAGGCAGGAACAGGCTGACCCCTGGTTGAGAGGTTGGGGGTCACTTAGCCCATAGTAGTGGCAGATAGGAGGATGGTAGAGAGAGTCCTGTGTCATTTCTGAGATAGAAAGTGTGGTGTGGGCCTGACAGGGTGGACAGCTCAGCCAGCTGCCAGCTATGTTGGGTCTTATGCTGTAGCATTTCCCCTGTTTCCTGAGGCCCACCTTGGGTTTCCCCTAGTATAGTGGCCAACAGTGTGGGCTTGTGTAGCTAGACTGGTCCACAGGGCCTGGAGGGAGGCCAGAGGAGGGGCCATGGCATATCCCACTGGACAAGGGAGTCTTCCCATTTGTCAAATTGGCTCTTCTTCTGTTCCAGAGAGATCGGTCTGGATCAGCTGTCGGTGGGCTGCCAAGCTTCTTTCCTCCCTTGCATGGCTTTCTCTGCCTCCTGGAGTCTCACCTGTCATTCCACTTTCCTCACTTGAGTTGTCTCTCTAGGCCCACACCTGTGGTATAAGATCTTTAGTGCTCTAGTAAGAGACCTGGTCATGTCCATGGCCCCTGCCATCCCCTCTGAGTTTTTGATCATCCTGTCCCATCTGCCTGGAAACTTACCCTACTGTCTTCTCCAAGAAGCTGCCATGATCTTGCCTCCATGCTTCCCAAACAATCAGTTCACACATTTCCTATTTCCCTGGTGGGAAATGTAGTGATTATGTTTGTCTGACTGTTGCCTCCTTGAGAGCAGGGCCTAGGAATTTTCTGAACCAAAGCCATCACAAAAGGGCTGGGGCAATCCCTCCCCCACAGCCTGTGATTGCTGAGCAGCCAGAGGAGAGGAATGTTCTGTATCTCAGCCTTTTGTTTCTTAAGACCTCTGGGCAGACCATGCCACAGAAAGGCTAGTAGACAAAACTCACCATCAAGGTGCAAGGCAGATGGCAGCGTTAATAAGCTTCCACCCGGAGAGCCCACTGTGTGCCAGCACTCCTTTCCAGCGATTACTCTATTTATCTCTAACCCTCATGCAGTGTTGTACAAGTAATGTAAACACTCCTCTAGTTTTCAGAGAGGTTATGTGTCTTGCCCAGGGTCCCACGGCTGGTAAAAATTGGAGCAAGGATTAGAATACATATTAATTTCATCTCAAAGCCCATTTCTTTCCATCATTTCACCTGGCCCTTTGTAAGTCTGGCCTGTGGGAACAAGCCTCTCCAGAAAGGTCCATTCAAGCCTGAAGAGCATGTGCTCTTTGTTTTTTACTCGGCGTTCTGTCGGGTCCCTGGCATGAGCTTCTGACAACTCATGTAAACTCTGACGGGCATGAGCACTGACGTCAGGGCTGGGCTCCTCCTCTGTTAGTGTTTCCTAATTGGTATAATCCCAGCAGTTGCTTTAGAAATTGAATCTGATGAAAAAACTTTTAATTACATAATGAATTACTCTCTGTGGAGCAGGCCATTGTGTCATGGCTTGGCCACATGTGGAGCAGGGAGCTGGCTGAAGGGGAGTGTGTGGGATGAGCTGACATGCATCCCCCACAGCGCGCCTCTGCATTTTTCCGTGGTGACTACAAGATGGATTTTGGGACTTGAGTGGCCCGTGGGGATAACATATGAGTATATGGGCCATGGGAAACATGTGCGCCATTTTGCTTCTAGTGGACCAGAGAAAGCTGAGTGCGTAAGAAGCTTTGTTTTGAAATGTGTTTTCAAAATAAAAGGTTTCATAACAACCACATTTTCAGAAACAACTGCTGGTGGGAATAACTTCTTGGAAAGCAGAAGTCTCCATGATAGTTGGGATTTAAAAGGCCAGACCAAATTATAAAACAGGTTTACCTAATGGAAGCTTAGCACTCCCCTTCACACAAGTGTTCCCCGTGTGTGCATGTGCACACACACACAGTGCCTCTCTCAGGCTGTAGACTTCATTCGTTGTTAGCCTTTGATACTCTGCCTAGGACCACTGGGCCTTTGTTTCAAGATTTGAAGCAACACAGGGGGCTGAGGTAGACTCCTCATTCTCTTCCTGTGCCCACGTCTGTGGTCTAAACAGAGTGGCTAGAAGTAGTTCCTTCTGTAGTGGTTGCCTTGAGATGACCTATGTGGCTCTGTCCTTTGGCCGCAACTGATGGAGACTTTGAGACTCAGCCTAAGGCAGCCCCCCATAATCTAATGAGACGGCTACTATAGGATGGTGTCCAGTACACTCCTTGGAGCAAGACACTGATATTCAGGGAGGTTCTCAGGATTTGGTGTCCTGGCTACAGGCCCAATCAGATCCTCTCTTCTGTGGTGGCCAAGAGGGAGAGATGTGAGCAGAGAAGGCAGAAGTCAAGAGAGTTCTAGAAGCAATGGGATAGCAGGACAGCAGGACAGCAACAGGCCAGCTGATAGCCCATGGGTGGAGACAGAAGAACACTTGGTCATGAGAATGTAAGAGCCTTGGAAAAACCAGTGACCTCCTGAAGATAACTCCTGTCTTCATGGGACCTAGTTGAGCATGTAGCCTTACAATAAATACACATCTTCTTTGGATTGAATTTGGTGACTTCATGAAGAATATAAAACAGTTGATCTCATAGACATAGAGAGTAGAATTGTGGTTAGCAGAGCTAGGAAGGGGCAGAGGAAAGGGGAGTAGAAGGGGTTGGTAAAAATAAGAAGGAATACAAGACCATCCCCAACAGCCACGCATCACTGAAGATCCTTTGAACCCTTTTAGCTTCTCGCTTCCTAATGGACTTACTCAGCCAATGACCAACCCATGCTTTTGCCCATGGAGGTGGTTCTTTCGGGTACCAGAGATAAGGAAAGATAAGATTCTGCCAAGGAATTGCCAGCCTTCGCGCAGTCTCCCTCCTTGCCGCCCCCCAGTTGGGTTTTTGGATTAGGCAGGGTGGCTTTGGGACCATCTGCTCCCTTGTCAGAAGGAAGTCAGGGAGGTGCTCTGCTGAGGCTAGGGACTGTTGGCAGCCCCCAGGAGACCTGGTTTCCAGACCAGAAGAGTTTTCCACAGAGGTGGAAGGATACGGTTCTGCTTTAGATTTGGAAAGGGGCTTGCTGCATTTTTTCCAATGTTGGTTCAACGAAACTCAAGACTGTTTTTCCTAACACTTTCTTCCCTTCATTTTTAAGTGACTGTATGCACAGAGTACATGTGCTTTTGATTCCTTTCCCCTGAAATCATCACTCTTTCTCCCTCGAGAAATTCTGTGTCTCAGAAACCTTTAGAGACATTTAAGCACTTTCACCCCTTCTTAAAACCAGGACCCTGTGTGCTGCTGAAAGCAAATGAATGTGGAGGGGTTTCAATCAAGACAAAAGGTATTCCTCCCTGCCTGATCCAGTGTGGTCAGGGCCAATCTAGCGGCAGCTGCGGGCCCAGGAAGCAAGGCCTTCGAGAACTCAGAGCCTGTGTGAAGACAGTGTGGGCTGAAAAGAAAAGGAATGGGTGTCAAGTTGTAAATGATTGTCAGTGGTCACCTTGTGTGTCATGTCCTTTGGCAGCAACACACTGTCTTCAGTCTCCCCAGCCCTGGGGATTGGAGGCTGGAGCCCTGCCTGCAGGCCCCACATTCTGCCCTAGGCAGAGGCTACTGGGGGCCTCATTGCCCGTCCTTTCCAACTCTTCTTGAGGTGGCAGATCCTCTCCAGTAGCCTGATCGTGATGGTGGCAGGGCAGGGGTGCCGGAACAGGACAGCAGAGGTGATGGGCTCCGTACACTAACTCCAGGAAACTGGTCTTGGCCAGCTCTGCCGGGAGCAGGAAAAGAGCATGCTGCATTCACCCTGGCCAGGAAACGTTGTGCTCCTGAGACAGTGCGGTTCGAGGGCTGGGTCACAGGCTATCTGGGGTCAAGTGCCAGCTCTGCCACTTACCAGCTGTGGGACTTTGGGCGAGTAGCTTTTGTGTCTGTGCCTCTGCTTCCCCACCTGTAGATGGGAACAACAAGCCTCCCAAGGCTGTGGTGACTGGAGATATGTGAGTGTGTTTGCTCTGCCTTGTCTGCTTGGCATCTAGCAAATGTTTGTTATGAGGACTGTTGTATACTTGAATGAAATGAGGATGTCCCTGATTTGCTTTAAAATAATAGGAGGTTTGGGGAAGTGGGTTGGGGTGGATAATTGGTGAGGTTGGGGGAGGGATACACAGGGATTCCTTAAAACTATTCTTTGTACTTTTTGCAATTTTTCATAATAAAAAGGGAAATTTTCATAATAAAAAGTTACATGTGTGTGCATTTACATAAATATATACATATATGATGGAATGACATTTATAGCAGAGCTTCACAGGTGTGGCATGCAGTATGCAGCATACAAGTTGATTTTAAGTGATGAACTTCTAAATTTAATAATTATGTATTTAAAATTGAATTAATTATAGTAAGTAGTGTGGACTATGATAATGCCGAAGGTATCCCTTTAAGATAAAA
Source organism: Nycticebus coucang (assembly GCF_027406575.1). Taxonomy (NCBI): domain Eukaryota; kingdom Metazoa; phylum Chordata; class Mammalia; order Primates; family Lorisidae; genus Nycticebus; species Nycticebus coucang. The sequence goes on from NC_069787.1 coordinate 106,095,852, forward strand.
TTCAATAGAAAAAGTGAATTGATGTTTGAGAAGATAATGTGAGTGGAGATACGTGGACATGGCAAGTCTTGTGGAGGTAGGATTTGAAGTGCTGAAGCTTTAGAAATATCATTAAAGTGCTGAGGGGAGAGGGCTCATGGTCATTACTCTGGAGTGCACACTGTATTAGCCTTACAGGGTCATTTAACTAGACAGTTCAGCATGGAGGTCATGGCAGCAAGGGGCAGGAATAGGTCTGTGGGCTTTGGAGTTGAACAGACCTCATTTCAGTTTTGACTTTGCTACATAACAGCTCTGTGGCATCATGCAAATGATTTATGATTTCCTCAGCTGCAAAATGCCCTTGAGAGAATTAACTAAAATAATGCCTGTAGTGCACCTGACATAATCCAGGCATATAACAGGTGCTGAATACTAATAAATGGTAACACACTTGAGAAAGAAGTTGAAAAGGTGACATGAAGCCTCAGAGTCCATGTCTGAGTTCTGGGCATGATCTTCACAGGTTCAGACTTATCCATAATTCTAATGAGTATGTTTTTTGTTCATTTTGCTATTTCTCCTAGTTTGGCTCCTGAGAAACAGACAGGAGACAGGTGGAGACTTGCTGAGCAGATAGAGGGGAGGACCTGTTGAGTGACACCATCAACACGTCATTAGTCGCAGGATGTGTCCCATGGCTGCTTGGCTTATTCCAGTAACTCTAGTGGTGGGTTAGTGATTCTGTTTCTTGAAACAACGCCCACCTCAGTCAAGTCAAAATGTGCTGTCTATAATTCACTAATAACTGTTTTTATGGAGGGTTTTACTGTGTGCCAGGGACATGTTAAGTACTCCACATTCATTTTATAATTAAAGGGAAGATGTCACTATTTCCATGTTACATACAGCTGAGGCTGAGAGGATGTAGTGCTTTTTCAAGGGTCCCACTGCAAGCAAGTGGCAGGACCATGATGGAACCAGGTGTTATTCCAAAGCCCACATCCTGGGTCACAGAACTCTATCAGCCCTCTCTCCAGCCTCTTTTGTCCCTGAGGACCAGCACATCCCTTCTTGGCAGTACGTAGACCAAGTCCTGGGATGGTGGCATGGGCCTGATTAGGTCAACTTATGTGTAGAGCCTCCTAGAGGGGAGGGCACCAGTCCCAGTGTGCAGGGACCAGCCTACAGCCTGGCTGAGATATGGTTCTTTCCAGACTGGAGACCCTGCAGACATTTGCACTTAAAAGTGCAAGCTCTGCATGTCTTCAGAGGAGAAGTAATGACAAGCAGGCTTTGAACATTTGCAAACTATATTTTTAGGTCACAAGGACCTTCCTTTTTTGTGTGTGATGGGATGTAGGGATGGCAAACATATGCCTTGGTTTCTGCCACTTGTGCCCAGAATTCCAAAGATAATGGTTATTTGAGTTTCATAGTAGTCTGTTAACAGATTTTCAAATAATTTTCCACTAATCTAGTTCTCTGCAGATACTCAGAGGCATTTAGCATCTTCAAACAAAAAAAACAGTAGCCCATGTTTAGATATGGTAATAACCATTGATTGGATTCACATAACTTCCGAATGGGGTTATCTCCTGTACAGAAAAAAAATGTTGGTGCTTCCAGCAATCATATTAGGGAGTACTCAGCAGATAATGAGGTATTATCATAGGTAAAGGGGCAAAAATGCCAGCATTTATCTGTTGCCTTTTTTCAAGTTGTTCTCCTTAGGTTTTACATGTATTCCAAAGATATTGTCATTATTCCATGATTTTGAATGGTTTCTCCCAAGTGACTGGCTTCAGAAGCTTTTGCTTCTTCATTTCGATGCCTTTAATTAAGGAAAACCTTTGTTCTTAGGGGCAGATTTGGCCTTTAGAAAGTTCCAAAGCTCAGATCTGAGCTGGAGAAGATGCAATGCCCCCAGACCTCAGGGAATATAACGGTAACATTGTTTAGCTCATGAGTCTGCAGGGGTTCAGCTGTTCTGGGTTGGGTTTGGCTGATCTTGGCTGAACTTGCTGAGATAGTTAGGGTGCAGCTGGATGATACTGGTCTAGGATAGCCTCATCTGGGGTATCTGGGAGACCTCGCTCTGTTTAACTTGTGTTTTGTCTTCCAGCAGGTTATCTGGGGGATTTTCTTTCTCATGGCAATGCAGAGGCACAAAGAGACAGAAACCCCAGTGTGCAGGCTCATTGCAAACCTGTGAATCAGTTCTGCCAACATCCCATGGACCAAAACAAGGGACATGGCAAAGGATACAAGGAGGAGTGAAGAACTGTGACTTAAAAAAAAAAAAAAAATCTACCATAGTGATTAAATTATGGAACAAGCTTTTGTTCCAAAAGGAATTGTGGCCTCAAAATCCTAACAATGATTTTGTGAGTAATCAGTGAATTTCTCCAGACAAATGTTACAAACAGTTGCCTAGAGGGGACAGTGATCTGTGGGCAGCAGCAGCATCATTAGAAGGAAGCGAATGGCCTCTGAGGTGGGAGGACAGAGCTCTTTTGGATGAAGAGTTTAGAGTTCCATCCTGGGCTCACTGGATTGAATTAAATTTTGCATCAAAAATCTTACCTTGCAGTCCCTTCCCTTGCAAATGATAAACTGGCCTCTGATGTGTAAATTGCTTTTTATTTCTCTCTGTAACAGCCAGGACCTCAAATAATGAACACATTTCAGTAACTCACATTTCCTTGGTTTCACCAGTTAAACCATAGCCTTCGCCACTTTGGCTGACTGATGGAACCTGCAAAGGGTGGGATTAAATAGGATGTGTGACTCATCTGTCGCCAATCTGTCACATTTAGCAACACTTGGTGAGCACCCTCCTGGGAATATTGGTGAGCTCTGGGAATATTGAGACAATCAGGAGGAGGAGGGGAAGGGGAGTGGAAATGGGGAAGGGAGAGAGGCCTTCATGGACCAGTGAGAGTGAAGTTCTGTGAAACTGAGAAGCATGTTAAACACAGCTCTCTACACCTGTGGACACACACACACACACACATGCATGACACACACAAAACAAAATGCCCAACAGCTAAGAGATAGTCCCTGTTCCAAGAGGCTCAGAGAGTAATAGGGAAGATACACACACACACCAAACTATTACATTATTAGTGAGTGGCAAAGGTCATGACAGGGGGCTAAGTGTAGGGTAGTGTAAGGGGTCAAGAATGGGCACCTGTGCCCTCCCAGGAGAGCTGGGGAGGGCTTCTCGGCAGGGTGACATTTGAACTGGGCCTTGAAGAATGACTAGTAATTCACAGGCAGAGAAGGGGGTCAGCAATGTTGGTACATGCAGAGTTGTGAGAAAGCATGATTCATTCAGGAGGGGCAGGACGAGTACAGAGAAGCAGAAGGTTTAGGACTTCGTGGGGAGAGAATAAAGGGGGTGACAAAATCAGAAGGGTGGAGATGGCAGGTTGTGGTGGGAACCTGGGGAGAGCTGATAAGAGTGCTGCCAGGCAGGGAGGGAGAAGGGAAAGAAGGGGACCGATGGGAGGGGAATGGGACTTGGTGGCTGACTAGGGTAAGGGTGAGCTCAGGATCGAGGTTGCTATCTGGCTTTGGATAGCCCGGGAGACTGGAGAGGTGTGTGTAGAGGAGGCCTCAGTGCACAACAAGGCAGTGTTGGTGGGTTGTGTGTGATGTTTGAATGTGATCAGGTCAGTGTACCAGAAAGAGCAGTGGTTGGAATCAGAAGGACCTGTTTTTTTTTTTTTTTATTCAATCATAGCTGTGTACATTGATATATTCATGGGGCATCATTCACTAGCTTCACAGACCGTTTACCAAGTTTCACATATACCCTTGTAAAGGACCTGGTGTTGGATCCTGATTTCCCCATTGTATGCTTTTGGGCAAGTCTCCTTAACCTCTCTGAGTCTCAATTTTCTTATCTGTAAAATAAAGCTAATATACAGAGTACTTCTTTTGAGCACTAAATTACATATTATGTAGAATCTGAGTACTAAATTAAATGGGCATAGTGCCTGGCCCATATCAGGTGAATGAGGTAACCCAGATAGGCAGGTGAGCAATTTGAGGAAATAAGTTTACTGTTGGGAATGAGGACCGGGTGTGATCAGTCTTAAATGTCATGGGCTAGACCTCTGGCTTGGCTGACAAGGTGGACATGTGAGGTGTGTCAAAGGCTGGTTGGATGAAGAAGACAGGTCAGAGAAGTTTGCAGGCTGTGTGTGTGTGTGTGTGTGTGGTCCCTGCAAAACAAACCATCTGAGTTAAAATAGAGTCACGAGTTGCTACAACTTTGAATGCTTCGAATGGCAAGTTGGTTGCACCAGGTTCTAACTCTATCTTCAAATCTCAGTCTAAAGCCAGAGGGATACCTGGGGGATAGAATTTGGTCTTGCCTGTGTACACTGAGGTTAGACTGCAAGGAACAGAAAGTCCAGCAGGCTGTGAGCACCCGCTAGCCCAGTTAAGCACATTTCATGAATAGTCATTGCTCCCCTTTAGAAGCCAGTCCCCAGGGAACAGAACAGCAGCCCCTGTGGGTTCATCTTTGTGAATATGGATGGGACCTGGTGCCGAGAGGACCAACAAGATGTGTAGGGGAGGGAGTGGGGACAAGAGCCAGAAAAGCCTCAAGATAGACAGATAGATGAACAGATATGTCAGACTCAGAATCTAAGACTTTAGTGTCATTAAAGAGAGCAGCACAAATGCAGGTGCTGACATCTCCAGACACAGTGCTTCTACTGGTTGGAGGAAATGTGGCAGGAATTCCTCCAGGTCTGGCTAGTGCACTTGGCTTCTTCCCTCGGACACAACCTTAACCTGCAGAGAAGCAGCCAGGCTCGGTGCCTGGGCTCAAAAGCAGCTACTGAGGCAAACATGGGGTGTGCAGTGTTTGGAAAAGCAGCGGTCATATCAGCTGTGCCCTGGGGAGCCTGAGGAAGTTTACTGCAGGCCGGGGTGCTCTTACTAAATCATCAGAGCTTTCCTGTGCACCTTTTGTGTGATCTACGGTGTGCCTGTGCACAGCATGCTAGGGAAGACCTGAAGAAAGGCCCAGCCTCAGTTCTCAGCTGAGCTGGTGGTCTGCCTGGGGTGGGTCAGACACTACTGCGTGTGTCTGCAGGGAACAGAGAACAATTAAGGAGCGATTACACAGCATTCACTCATCCATTTAGTCATCTCCTTGGCAAATGTTTTAGCACCTCCTGGCTCTGCCAGGCCAACAATGGCCATGACACTGCCTTCTTGGAGCTCACAGCTTGGTTTAGAGGTGGAGGTGTGTGAATAGTTGTGGGAGGAGAGAGAACACAGGGTGCTCTGTGGGCAAAGACGGCACAGCCTCCAGGGTGGTGACACTTGTGTTGAAAGGTAGAGCAGGAGCTGGGCAGGCTGCTGGAGAGAGGAGCTGGTGGGAGAGCAGTGCCTGGGTGCGAGGGTCAGTGGTCCCCCTCACTGAGGCCAACCCCATCCATAATCACAGACTTCTTTCTTTCTCCTGAGACCAGCTATGAGAGTGGGAAGAGAGTAGGGTGAAAGTGCAGAGTCCTGGGCAAACTGGGATGGTTGGTTACCCTAGAAGAAAGGTGCTGCTCCCACAGCCACGGGACTGCTCCTTCACCAACCTTTAGGATTTTGCCAAGCTGTGCCTCAGCATGGAAGTGGCCAGGCAAGACCTACCAGAGGGAAGGGATAGGGCCTCAGCCCCTGGGAGCTCACACACAGACCAGGTGTGTTTTCAGAGTGTACTGCAGGGAGGGAGGGTTAAGGGGGTGGAGAGAAAATGTAGTGGGAAAGTCACCTCACCTCTCGGAACCTCAGTTTCTTTATCTCTAAAATGGGAACAGTAACAATGGGATTGTTCCAGGGTTCAATGAGATTGTGTGTGCAGAGTGTTTGGCCCAGGGCCTGGTACAAGGAAGGGAACAGCAGAACCTCATCTGTTATAAGGAATGGCAGGACCTGTCACCCCATAGGAGATAGTGAAAGGAAGGCCCAGGCAATGTGTTAGAAGACAGTTATCCTCCCCCTGCCTCCTTTCTTGTTTGAAGATCACACAGAGGCCTCAAATTAAATGAGGCAGGTGCTGTATAAAGCAATGGTAATCCCCTTTGGGTTTATCCCTCTTCTTCTCCCTCTTCCAGGCCAATACCAAGGTTCAAATCCCAGAAGAGCCAGACTGGGGAGGAGCTGTCCTGCTACGGGAAGAGAGGGGCTGCACGCTGGTGGAGCGGCAGGATCTGGCTTGTGGGAGAGACTGCATGGGATCGGATCAAGGTGCTGTACCAAGGGACGCAAATACAAAGCTGGCAATGGGGAGGTTATTGATATGGTAGCACATGCGGAATTTAACATCCTGGCAAGAACCCCAGGAGATGGTGCCAATGTGCTGCTTGGATGGCTTTTGAAAACTTGGCCAAAGTGACAGCACACGCTAAGTGAAGTAGACATGACAAACTGCTGTGGCAGACAGCACCAAGGGGATCAAAAGGCTCAGAGAGCGGAGTGGATGTGCTATGTGAGGTTGGAAAATATCAACTATGTTCCGGGGGAGAACCAAGAGGGCACTTTGCTTCTCAAAGTAGAAAGGAATGTGCTGAGGGCACTTGGCATCATTGAAAATCTCAGCGGAGCAGACCAGGGCGGAGGGAAAGAGATGCTGCCCCAGCGCTAGACTTCCTTGTTGCAGTGGGGACTGATGGAATCCCAGATGCTGGAGGCCACGTGGCAGCCCTTCACTAGCTATCAGAAGTGAGCCTGACTCTGGCAATGAGCAGCCACGTCTTGAGTGACACAGGCTGGCCCTACCTGTATAATACTTTAGAGATAATGAAAAAACCACAGTCTTCCTTAAGGGGCAGAGAGGCAGCCTGCACGGGTCAAAATCAGCCAGGGATGATTGGAAGGCTGAGCTAGCCCCTTACAAAGTTTTGATTTTTGCCCATTTTTCGGCTCTCAGATGCAAACTCCTGAAGGAAAGGCTGAGTCTCCAGGAGCAGAGACTCTGCAACTCTAAAGCAACTGTGCTAATTATCCCAGATCTTTTCCAAAGGGGTTTAGTGCCATTTAACCAGGTGACCATGCACTAGGAAGAATACACAGACTTTCCAAAAATCTGAAAATATTTTCCAGACTTTTCACAGGGTCCGAGCTGATACTCAGGAACCCAGAGTGCCTCAGTGGCTCCTCTAGAATGGGGATATTATGAGGTCCCTATAACAAATGGAGTCCTGGCCCAGATCTAGTTCACATGGTCCACTAGACCCATGGATCCAGCTGATGGCCACTCCTCAGGAGTGGGCTGGCTTGGTAATTTGCAGAACCCTGTGTTAAGTTCTTGACTCATTGGGTAACAACTGCCATAGTGAGAAGAGCTGAATGGAAGGCTCTGAAACTGTTCTTCTTCCTGGCCAAGACAGAATAGAAGAAAACCTCATCCAGGGAGGTTTGAAAGAGATTTGTGCTACCCTCAAAGTCCTAAAGGATGTCATACCCTTTTCATTCACCAGCCTAACACCTACTCTTATATGAATTGTTGATTCTGATGGACAGCAGTGGATGACCACATTACTTGACCAATGATGATCTCCCACTGGGCCACCCATCCTACTGAAACTGGCTGGACCTGACCACATGACATAATCCTGAGGCCCTTCACAAAGCAGCTGGACATCATGATCCCAAGGTAGGGACCACAGTTACTAACCAAAAGGCACCTGGATGACATAACCCCAAAGTGTGCCCTATGTGGACACAGCAGACTACTTCCAGGGCTTGTACTACAGAAGACCTGATCCTTGCCAACCCACCCGCCTCACTTCTCTTGTATGGGACAGAAGCGATTCTCAGTCTGTTGGCCCTGACAGGTCTTCCCTATTTCTGGTCTCTTGTACCTTATCCCCAGGTGTACTTAAGTGTATCTAGGTGTAGCTTATCACCTAGAATTTATTTTGGGTCAGGTTCCTTGTTTGGTTGTAAAACTCACCCATCAGAATTTGGTCTCAGATAGTCTTAATTTTTATTTCAACCATTATGGCTGCTGACCCAGATGTGCTGTTCTTATCAGAGAAGAATGACAGTCTCCAGCAGGTGGTATATGTACATCAATCTGGCTATCGTAGTCTCTTCCATACCCACCATGAAGCAGAAGTTTGGATTCACATGGAACAGACAATGGTATACATTTATGGTCTTGCTCTAGGATGATGTTATTTATTTCTCCTTATGTTATAATATTGTCCAAAGGGATCTAGGCATTTAAAAAAATATGACATTAGTTCACTCTATGTACAACATGTTAATTAAACTTAAGAGCAAGAAATGCTGGGCGGTGTTGGTATGACACATGTTCTCCATATGGTGGGAGATCAATCCTATGAAGATGCAGGAGTCTTTTACATCTGTGAATTTTTAGGGGGTTAGTGGTCAAAGGCATGCTGAATATACCTTACAAAGGACAGTTGTTGCCTGTTCCACCACCAGCAGAAGCAGCACAATGCTTGGTAGGCTTCTGTTGGTTCTGAGGGTAGAAGCATAGCTGCATTGGGAAATACCAGCCTGCTGCAATCACGGAGGAAGGGGGAGTTGATAGCTGTTAGCGGGACTCAGAGCATGAAAGTGCTTTGAAGCAGCTCCAGGCTGTGGCACAAGCAGCCTGCCAATTGGATTATTTGACCTGGTAGACCCTTTGAAACTAGACATTCGGCAGCCAATGATGGAGGATAATGGTTGCAAAATGGCCAAGTAATTCTGCCACTTGCTGTTTGGTGTCTCTTTGGTGGTACCTTAAACCTGGCAAAGGCAAGAGCTTGGTTAAGCAGAGCTCAGACCTGACCCAAGATCCCACTTACTGTCTGTTCAGATACTCTTGTGAAGTACACCACCTGTACAACTCTATCTTTTGAAAACAAACTGTTCATAGCCCTCAAGTAGTGGCTTATAATACCTCTAATAAGGAAGCAGCAGCGGTTATCTGCATCTTGTTTAATAGATAAGACTACTGAGGCATAGCTGACTCATAATAGAGACATTAAGGGTCACCCAGTAAGTCATTCATAATTCATTCCCCACTTATTTATGGAGCATCTATTCTGGAATGAAGACTCTGTCTGGCACCAAGGTATCTTGGCAAACTAGACACAGTCCTTATTCTCAAAGAACTTATGATGTGGAGTGGATGCAGGGGGAAGGGAAAATGGGAGAGAATCAACAGATAATTCCAACACTGAGGTTGGCAGAAGGTGTTGGGTGAACTTGGAGGAGACTCATCTGACCTAGGAAGAAAGAATAGATGGTCAAAGGTGCCGAGGAGAGGAGAGGAGAGGAGAGGAGAGGAGAAGGGAGGGGAGGGGAGGGGAGGGGAGGAGAAGAAAGGAGGGGGTAGAGAGAGAGCACACATGAAGGCTTGAGTGTCTGGAAGGTGAGGGATGGAGAAGGGGGTTGGGAGGACAATCCTTTGAGTTCCAGCCTCCTTTCCTGTCAGTGGCTCTTGTGTCCAGGGCAGCTGTCCCCAGAGCTACAACAGTGGGCAAGGACCTAGGCCATTTCATTAGGGAGGTTTGTTTCTAGATTCATCTCCTAAGCCCTATTAAGTCTCTTACTTAGTGGGGAAGCAGCAAATCAAGATGACATTTCAAAAGCGGTGGCCCAGCCTGTTCCTGGAGGAACAGCTAAATCCTCACCCATATTAAATACCTTCTCCTTAACAGCAGCGGCTGGGCCATTTAGGAAAATTAAAAGGAGCGAGTCAAATGGAGAGTGGGGAGATTAAAAACAAGTGTAATAGTGTTTCCAGTCCTGTGGCTATTAAGAGACCTCACATATGGCCTTTTCACTTTATCCTTCTCTTGGCTTATCCTGCATCTGCATCCATTCAGAGGGTTGGTCATTATGAAAATGGGTTTGCAAAGAGGTACTCGGGTTTCCATCTCTGTTGTTACACCAGCCCAGGTACTTGGCTGATGGCTGGCCTGGGACCACGTGTCTCACAGCATGCATGCTCTGGTGACTTTGTACCAAGAAAAAGCACTCTGTAGAGAGATTTCTACAAGACAACAGATAGTAAAGACAACACACAATGAAGGGACTAGCTGACAAACATGGGGAAGAGTTATCCTTGCTGTTCATCAAATAGTGCTCAGTTAAAAGAACAGCAGGATACCATTCTTGGCCCATTGGATTAACACATGTTAAGAAAAGAGAACACTTAAATGCTACTGAAAGCGTAGTAAAAAGGGCATGCTTGTGCCCTGCTAGTGGAAGTGCACATGATGCCAACTTTTTGGAAAGCACTTAGGCCAAATGTGTGCAGGTTTTTAATGTGTATTAAGAATTTTAAAAATGTGGCAACAGTTGGTATAATAATTCTAAGACTAGCTCCTAAGGAAATTATCAGAAATGTGGACTTAGGCAGGAATATGTAGCTTCTAGTATTAAAAAGAAACAACTTAAAAGCCTAACATTAAGGAATTAGTTGTGTCAATAATGGTGCAACCATAACAAGAAATGGAGTCAGTTGTTTCAAATGATCCTGTACTTAGGAAAGACAGGTGTATGTGAAAATCCTAAAAAAAGGTACAAACCTATAGTAAAGTTCTTTCGATTCTTTCTCTCACCTCCCAGCCCTACATTTTACATGGACACACCACACAGGAAATCTGTTTTAGTAGATGTCCTTTTAACTGACCAGTCAATTGGACCAACTAGTTGGATTAACTGACACTCTCTATTTCTTCTGTAAACAAAGCAGCTGAGACCAGGGCACTGGGAAACCTTATGGCAAATCAGGTTCTCACCTCCGTTCCTGCCAGCTCAGCTGTCTGCTAACCAGAGTCCATTGTTTGTTATTCTTTTAACACTCTGCCAAATTTGATTTAATAACTTATTATAGAGGATTTAGGCTTCTATGTTCAAAAGTGCGGTTGGCTCATTTTTATACGTTTTATGTGGATGAGCAGATTTGGTATAAGGGTTAAATCTAGCCTTGTAAAAGGAGCTGAGAAACTATCTTTATTATGTTCTGATTGTGTAGCTTGAGCCTCAAAAATAATCTGCTTGCTCAAGGCTTGGCATGCTTTGCTTATACATACCATCTTGACTTAGCCTTTTTTTTTAGGGGTAGATCACTGACTGTCTTTTCTGTAGTTTCTATGAGTATTGATTTATTAATACCTTGTACATTTTCCTGAGCCAAATTTATAGTTATATTTTTCTAGAAAAACATAACATTTTTGTTCCTTTAATTTTTTTTTTTTTTGTAGAGACAGAGTCTCACTCCATGGCCCTCAGTAGAGTGCCGTGGCATCACACAGCTCACAGCAACCTCCAACTCTTGGGCTTAAGCGATTCTCTTGCCTCAGCCTCCCGAGCAGCTAGGACTACAGGCGCCCACCACAACGCCCGGCTATTTTTTGGTTGCAGTTTGGCCGGGGCCGGGTTTGAACCCGCCACCCTTGGTATATGGGGCCGGCGCCTTACCGACTGAGCCACAGGCGCCGCCCTGTTCCTTTAATTTTTATTTTATAATTACATTATTTGTACATCCTTCTCTGGTAGCTTATATTCACTGTCATAAGTGTGACTTAAAATCCTAATAATAATGGGGCTACTTTAATAAGCTCACACTGTGTGTCTGGCACCAAGCTAAGTGGTTTAAATGCATGTTCTCACTTACCTCTAACAATGGCCCAGTGGTGTAAGAACTGTTATCATTCCTACTGTCCAAATGAGAAAACTGGGAACAGTAACTGGCTGAGACCATGCAATTTTTAGGTGCTGGGGCTTGTATTCAAGCTTGCGTTTATCTGATTCTGAGCCTGTGTTCTTGTCCAAGAGGCTATACTCTTGAAAAAATAGGACAAGCAGACAATAAATAAACAAAATCACATTGCAGTGTGATCACCCTGCATTTTTAGGAATTTGCTCTTGCTCAAGCCTGGCTCTGGATGTTTTTCACAGTCCTCCTTGGCTGCTTGCTGAGCACGAGTTGCCTGGAGACCTGTGCTGACTGTAGTGTTAAGTGGACACTTCGTGTTTCCACCACTGTTAAGGCAAAATTTATTCCATGTAAGTGGTTATTTCCCAGAGAAAGAAAGTCCATTCTTGAAAGCACAAAAATATTTAGCCATTCATAATGGAAATTAAAATAAATTTTTAATTGACAGATCAAAATTTTTATATATTTATAGTGTACAATATAATATTTTGAAATATGTATACCTTGTAGAATGGCTAGATCAAATTAACATATGCCTCAATACTTATTTATTTTTTGTGGTGAGAATACTTAAAATCTACTTTCTTAGCAATTTTCAGGTCTATAATGCATTGTTGTTAGCTATAGTCACCATGTAGTACAACAGATCTTTTGAACTTACTCCTCCTGTCTAACTGAAAATTTGTATCTTTTATCCAACTACTCTCCAACTTCCATTCTCAAGTCCCTGGTAACCACCATTCTACCCTCTGCTTCTGTAAGTTTGATGTTTTTGACAGAAATTTAAAAAAAGTGTTTTTTATAATTCTTAGTTTTCTTTCTGAAATTGGGAATACAATGAAACATTTTCCATTTTTTAAATTAAAATTTCATTGAGATAATTATGGATTTATATGCAACTATAAGAAATAATAAGGGGAGAACTATTGTATATTTTGCCTGGTTCCCCCCAGCGGCAACATTTTGCAAAAGTATAATATAGCATCACAACAAAGATACTGATTTATCAAGTTAAGATACTGATTGATTTATCCAATCCACCAATATTATTCAGATTTCTTTAGTCTTATTTGTATTTGAGTGTATATATGTATGTGTGTATTCGATTCTACACAATTTTGTCATCTGAGTAGGTTTTTGTTTCTACCTGAATATTTTCAACATCACAAGGAACTCATGTCATTCTTTTATAACCACAATCACATTTATTCTACTCTCTCTCTGTTTTTTAATTGAACAAATATGCAAAACTCATCTGATTATATACTAAATTGATAAATCAGATTCTACGTTAATTGAGTCAGTGGTGATATCACTACCATACATAACACATTGTGCACACATAAACACACATCTAGGCATTTGTGTGTGTATCTTTGGGAAACAGCATGGCTTCATAAAGCATGTGTCACATTGTTAAGTCCTGTACGATGACCTCCTTCTGGAGATCCACAAGGCACAGTAGTACAGTAGTCTACAGAGCCCTATAGTGAAAACATTCATTTGGTTTCTTACAGCATTTCCCAAACTTACCCGACCATAGATCTTTTGGTCATTATAGAACTCTGATTTCATCTATAAAAAGTTTCCCACCAAGTCCCAGGAAAGTTAATATAAAGGGAAAAGAACAGGGTCATGATTTGGCAGTAGAAGACCTGAGTCTGACTTACATTTATTAGCTGTGTGACCCTACAAGTTACTGAAGGACATATCTTTGAACATGGATCTAAGCAGGAAACAATGGCAACTCCTGGAGAATTGTCAGCAGTAAAATGAAGTTGTGAAAAGAGTGTTTTTGTAAAATACTGTGCCCAACATTTGTAGAAAACATATTATTTTCAAGCACACATAAGGAATTTGTAAAAACTGCATAAACTAAGGCTTAGAGATAGCCTGAAGAAATTTGTAAGGATCGAAATCTCTCAAAGAAAGGTTTTTTGACCACAATACAATTAAGCTGGAAACCAATAGCAAAAAGATGTCTATGTTTGCAAATTATAGTAATATTCTAAGTACTAAAGCAAAGCCCACAGTGGATATTAAGTAAATTATCTTGAGCTGAATGATAAAAATATTTTATTCAAAACTTGTGGGAGACAGTTAAGCCTGCATCGATAGAGAAATTTATATCTTTAGAATCACATGAAGATGAGAATTAATGAACTTAGCATCCATCTCAAGAAATTAGGAAAACATCATCATCAACAATGAGATAAACCCCAGGAAAGAGAAGGAAAGACTTATATTAAAGATAAGAATAGAAATTCATGGAAGAGAAACCAAACATCAAGTAGAAGGAATGAGCAAAGCCAAGTTTGGCTTATTGAAAAGACTAATAAAACTGATAATGCCTGGTTTTTAAGCAGATCTAAAGAAGCAATGTTAGGAATGAAAAAGAGGACATCAACTTTAGAGCCACAGACTTGGGGTAAAAAAAGAAATAGGAAGATAACAATAACAACTTTATGATCAAATATTTGGATAGAATGGGTAAATCCTTAGAAAAAAATACAACTTTTGAAATGGACATAAGGAATAGAAATTCTAGTTGTGCTATAATTATTTAAAAAATAGAACTCAAGACCAAAAAAGAGTTTCCACAAAGAAAAGCTCATAGACAACATCTATAAACATTCAAGCAAGAAATTATATTGTCTTACATAAGCTACTCCAGAAAACAGGAAAAGAGGGGACTCCCCAACTTGTTTTAATGAGGCTAACATAACCTTGATACTAAAACCTGACACGGACAGCATGAAAACCAAAAATAACAGACCAATTCCACTCGTGAAGATAAAAAGATATAAAACACAGTATTAGCAATCCGAATCCAGTAATAATAGCATGTATAAAACATCTTAATGGAGTAAGATTTATTACAAAAATGCAAGATTACCTTAAAATTTGAAATCTCTCCAATGTAATTTGCCAAATTAACTAAAAGGACAAAACCTATAGAGTCACCTCTATTGGTACAGAAAAATATTTGATGAAATTTCATTTATAATAAAAAGCTACCAGCAAATTAGGAATAGAAGGAAACGCAGTCTTATAAGCGGCATCTGCACAAACTACAACGAACACCATACTTAAAAGTGAAATATGGAATACTATTCAGCCATTAAAAAAAATGGAGACTTTACATCCTTCGTATTAACCTGGATGGAAGTGGAAGACATTATTCTTAGTAAAGCATCACAAGAATAGAGAAGGATGAATCCTATGTACTCAATTTTGATATGAGGACAATTAATGACAATTAAGGTTATGGGGGGGGAGGAAAAGCAGAAAGAGGGATGGAGGGAGGGGGGTGGGGCCTTGGTGTGTGTCACACTTTATGGGGGCAAGGCATGATTGCAAGAGGGACTTTACCTAACAATTGCAATCAGTGTAACCTGGCTTATTGTACCCTCAATGAATCCCCAACAATAAAAAAAAAAAAAGAAATATTGAATCCTTTCAGCCCTTCTTCCTGAGGGTTAGGAATGAGGCAAGGATATCTTCTCTCCCTGCTTCTTTTCAATATTGTTCTGGAAGTCCGATTTAGAGCAGTAGGTTAAGAAAATAACTAGAATACATAAAAGGAATAAATAAATGTCTCAGTATTTAAAGAGGATAGGATTGTATATGTAGAATGTCCAGAGCATCTTCAGGTAAAGTATTAGACTTTACTTGATTTCGGTCAAAAGACTGAGAAGCAATTAAAGTATTAGATTTAATAAGAGTTCAGCTGGATACAAAGACTATACATGAAAATGTTTCTATATATCAGGAGCAAAATAAAAAATGTAAAAATATGCCATTTAAAATGTATATAGAAATATAAAATACCTTCACAACCTTTACAAAGAAAACTGTAAAATATTATTAAAGAAAATGAAGTCCTACATAGCAACATATCATAGGTTAGAGATTCAATATGGTAAAGGTATCAGTGCTTAAAGACCTATAGATCCAAAGTAACTCTTAATTAAAGTCTAAACTGGTTTGTTTCTGTGGACTTTTACAAGGTGGTTCTAAAGTTTATATGGAAACACCAAAGGTCAAGAGCAGCACAGACACTCTTGGAGAAAGGAGAGAAGTAAGGAGACCTTCCTCAAGGTCTGTTCTGGAGTTAAGACCATGTGGCACTGGCACGAGGATAGGGATACACAGTGATGGAGGGGATGTGAGAATCCAGAAACAGGCCAGGTGTGTATGGACATTGATTGATGATGGAGATGACATCGCAGAGCAGTGGAGCGAGGTCTTATAAATACTTGGTGCTGGGAACATGGGGCATCCATATGAAAAAAAATATTAACGTGACCTTTACCTTACGTTACACAAAAATCAAATCCAGATGTGTGGTGTACTCAAATGAGAAATGTAAAACAACCAAGCTTCATGACTTTGGAAATGGGGAGAGTTTTTATATAGCCCACAAGACACACCCAACCCACTAATAAAAGAAAAAGACTCCATTAAAATTTAAGACATCAGTTCATCAAATGATACCAAAAAGAAAGAGGGAAAAGTGAAGTGACAGGATAGAAGAAGAGCTTTGACACAGATATATTAATAACAGACTTATTAAAGGGTGTATATCTAAAGTCAATGAAAGACCTTTCAAAGTGACTATGAAATAGAAGCAACCCGATAGACAACTGAATAAACAACTTACACATGTCAAAAATTATGACATCCGAATGTCTGATAAACAGATTAAAAGATGAGAAGTCTTACTAGTAATAGGAGAAATGAAATTTCAAACCACAGTAAAATAATTTTTTTAAATTATTTTAAATACTCATTAAATACTCATCAGAATGGCTGAAGTTACATAAATCTGACAGTATCACATTGGTGAGGATGTGGAACAATGGGAACTGTTAAACCCTGCTGGTGGCAAAGCTATATTGGTGTGACCATTATGGAAGACAGTGAAGAATCACCTAGAAGAATTGAAGATACTCTTAACCTATGATCCAGCAATTCATTTACTAGATATATACCACAAATAAATTTGTAACTATATGCCAGGATAGGTACGAGAATGCTTACTAACAGCTTACCATAAATTATGGTGTATTCATATCCTGGAATATTATACATCAGTGGGTATAGAATCATTGAGTTATACACAATGGCCAGGATCACTTAGAAGTTCCTCTAAGGTGAACTGTAGGACTCATGCATACCATATGAATATGTATATTTACACATTAGGGTAAAATGGAGGGCTATGATTGGAAAGTGATCTATGGAGGCTTCTGGAGTCTAGGCAATGTTTAATTTTTCAACGTGGGTGGGGATCACATAGATACTCATTTTATAGTTATTATGTCATGCATTGATGCCTTGAGTATTTTTTGAATGTGAGTTATATTTTAAATATTTTAAAAGTCACAGTATTTTAGAACTGCAGTCATGCGTCCCTTAACAAAGGAGATATGGTCTGAGAAGTATGTTGTTAGGTGATTTTGTCCTGGTGTGAACATGTACTCACACAAACCTAGGCAGAGCCTACTACACACCTAGACTACGTGGGATGGCCTACTGCTGCCAGGCCACAGACTTGTACAGCATGCCACTGAGTGCTGTAGGAAACCGTAAAATGGTGGTAAGCATTTGTGCATCTAAACATACTTACACATAGAAAAGGAACAGTGAAAATATAATAAAGATTAAAAAAAATGGCACACCTGTTTAGGGCACTTACCACGAATGGAGCCTAAAGGACTAGAAGTTGCTCTGGGTGAGTCAGTGAGTGAGTGGCGGGTGAATGTGAGGGCCTATGTGACATCACTGGGCACTACTACAGATTTTATACACACCGTGCACTTAGGCTGCACTAAATTTATTAAAACTTTCATCGATAATAAATTAACCTCAGCTTACTATAACATTTTTACTTTATAAACGTCTCAGTTTTTTAAAACTTTTTGACTGTTTCGTAATAACACTTAGCTTAAAACACCACACCTGCACATCTTGTCTCAGTGGAAGGTCTTCAGCGACAGTGTCACACATAGAGCTGTCATCTCTTATAATAACGATGCTTTCTTCGCGAGTATCTCCTGAAGGACCTGCCAGAGGCTGTTTTACAGGTTAACTTGGTTTCCTTTTTTAAATGGAGTACACCCTGACAATAAAAAGTGTAATACAGTAAATGTATCAGCCAGTAACACTCATTTCTTGTCATTTTCTAGTATTATTTCCTGTGTATTGTAGGAAGTAGAGACTGAAGGTGGAGCCAGGGAATTTTGCATACAGTTGATCCCCACATCCCTTCAAGTTGGTTGTGACATACCTGTTTTATAGGTGAATTGACTGAGACTCTGAGAGGTTCAGTCGTTTACCTAAGTTCACATGGCTAGTTTGTCATTGAGCCAGAATTGGAACTGTGATGTAGGTGTGTCTTTCTGGTCAGCAATGCAAATCACAAACTCTTTACTCTTCGTTGGTAGTATGCTGACAATGGGCAGAAATGTTCTGACTTCAGTCGACACATGCCCTTAATGGCAGGCAGTCCAGCAGCAAGGTAGTTGTGCACAGGTTGGGGCTCTGTGGAGACTCTGCCTGCTCTCTGGCGCCAGGCCTGTGCTGGCCCCAGCTTCCGGTGTGTGGCAGGGGATCTGTGCCTCTCCACATTTTCATCCCTCCTACTCCACAGGCTCCAGAAGAGGAGAGTGCTGCTTTCTGATATTGGGGCACCTCCCAATCCCTGCCGATCTCTTGTTTTGAAGATCCCAACCAGGTCACCTGTTTATAAACAACCTCACGACAGATGGCACCCTGCTGGCCAGTGGTGCTGGCCAATGAGGATTATACCTTTACTTGCAACAGCAGCTTCTCTGCCCAGCAAAGGCCTTCAAACAAACCCTTGCCCCTTGGCCTTACTGTTTGTTTTGTTTTGCACCGACCTGAAATGGATACCTTCATGGGTGCCTGCAGCGGGACAGACAGTGATTGGGACATGTAGAGACAATGGCTATGCCCACCTGTAGGTCAAGGGTCAGGCTCGGCAGGGCAGTCTTGTCAGTTCTTCAAAAGCTGAGACCTCAATCCAGCTAGGCTCTGCCCATGGGTCAGTGACAGGCTGGGCCACAGGTGCAGCTGGCTATTGATGTCCTGTGACCAGGATGGGGGTGGTGTTGAGCTGTGTGCGGGCGGCTTACCTGGGGATTACAGTGTAACCACAGGTGTCTCCTCAATGCCAAGGAAGGGAGGCTAACCTGGGCCCCACATGTACAGAGTGGGCTGGGGGAGAAGGCAGGACACCTGGGTCTTCCCAGAAAGAACATCCGCTTACAGACTGCTCTCGGGCTGCATTTTCTGAGACCACTTGCCAATTCTTGGCCAGTGTTTTGAGAAAAGCTTCTGGGAGTATTCTTTTTATATTCTAGAATACAAACATAAACTCCAGCAGATTATAGCCTAATTCAATGCTTACTGAGTGGTGTTTTTAGAAAAAGTGCCAGGTGAGGGTTGGAAGAGCTGTGTGTGTGTATTGGGTGGGGCTGGTACTGGGAGAAAATCTAACACAGAAGGCCAGTGGAAAATCTAACACATTCACACAAGAAATATTCACTGCACCCCAACTGTGTGCCAGGACTTTGGGGGTACAGAGAGCTTGTAATTTATTCATTCATTCTGCCAATGGATCAACCAAACAACTGACATTTCCTGAGTCTTATATTTTGGGCTGGACACTGGGGATTAAGATGAAAAACCCCAAACCAGATTATTCCAGCCCCTAAGGCCTCTCAGTCCTATGGTAGAGATGGAAATATACACAGATAATTGTAAGTAGCTATATAACATCTTTATTCAGCCATAAAAGAGTATTTGGGGAGGGGTGCCATAGAGTAAGCTATGATTTAAGCAAGGTTTGAAGGACATAAGGATTTTCTGGGAGCCCGAGCAGAGAAGGGAGCTGGAGCAGAGTGTAAAGACCTGGAGCACTTGGGGAGCTGCAGCTGGTGGGTGGGTGGGGGGCTGATGCCGGTGGAGTGGGACGCTGGGGATGTGGGTCTGGGGCTGACCCTGCAGGATTTTGTAGCAGCTAAAGAGTTTGGACTTGATTCTGAGCCCCACTGAAAGCAGGGCTCGGTTTTTCTTTTCTTTTCTTTTTTTTTTATTATTAAATCATAGCTGTGTACGTTAATGTGATCATGGGGCACTATACACTGGTTTTGTAGACCGTTTGACACATTTTCATCACACTGGTTAACATAGCCTTCCTGGCATTTTCTTAGTTATTGTGTTAAGACATTTACATTCTACATTAACTAAGTTTCACATGGTATCCTTGTAAGTAGGGCTGGATTTTAAGTATATAGACATGACCTGGTGGATTTGGTAGAAGGCTCACTTGGGTAGAGGTGAGAAGGATGGGCTGGAGGGCCCTGACTATAGGGTACTAAGAATTGTTGGCTGGTTTGAATACCAGATGATGGAAAGCAGAAGGTCCTGAAGAACAGCATGATTCTAGAGCTCTGGGCAAGGAGCTGGGGTGGCAATAGGATGGCCTGTCAAGACAGTGAGAAGGAGGCCTGTGAGGCCCACATGAAGGCTGTGTCCTGGGATAGGCAGACTCTGGGGAGATGATGCATCTGCAGCTGAGAAAGTCTGCAGAGGATGAGCAGGCAGCCCCAGACCCTTGAGCAAGCCCTGACTGGGCCTGCTCCCCAGGGTCCTGGCAGGACAGCTGGCATTGCTTGCATTTGGGCCCTCTAGGAGCTTGAGAAGTCCATGCCACAGGAGGACCAGCCCATCCAGTCCTCCTTATTTCATCCAGAAGACATTAGTTGAACATCTACTATATACCAGGCCCTCAGTAGACACTGGGATTGTGAGATAAGCCAGATAAATAGATTTCCTGCCCCCCCCCCAGGGACTGGCAGCCTAGTAGGAAATATAATTAAAGCAGTGCTAATTCTGATGGTGATACTACTAAAATTTGAGTGCTTACTGTGTGCTAGGCACAGTTCTAAATGCTTTGTAAGAATTAACTCATTTGATCCTCTTAATAACCTTTCTCGGTAACTACTGTTATTACACCTGATGTAACTGATATTTCAGATAAAATAACTAAAGTACAGAGTAACCTCCCCATGTTCACACAGCTTGTAGGTAGTAAGAGCTCAGATTTGAACTTCAGTGTGTCTTGTGCCAGTTTGGGGTCTTAACTGTCATACAACATACTATTATTTCCTTGGTACCCCCCTTAAATGTCTCTTGGGTGGCCCCAAAGCTTTAGACTAATGTGCAAGTTCCTCAGCCTGTCCCCTTCCCCAGGCCCTCTGTGGTCAGCTGTGCCTGAAGTCTCCGCCCCACTCTACTCTCTCTCCCCTGTGCCCTCCACTGCTCTCTCTGTGGTTCCCTGTACCTGCCACGTGGTTCCAGCTGCCCTGCCTTCACCATCCTTCTCTCTTGGGAGGGAGTGGGAAGTAAGTTGGTTTATCTTCTAGGCTCAGCACAAATGTCCTGTCCCCTGAGCAGGACCTTCCCATCTGACCTCCTCAGGCAGAGCTAAGTGATTCCTTCCCTGAGCACTAGTGTTGATGGTTCATCCATTGATTACAGCCTGTTGTGACAGGCATTATATAGACTCTGTCTTCTCCACTAAACAGTTCAGTTTGTTGAAGGTGAGGCAGAGTCTCACTGATCTCTCTATCCTCCAAGGGTTTAAGCATGTTGCCACGCAACACACGATAACGAATATGGAATGATTGCAGAATTAAATAAAAAAACCAGCCTGATTTTCCTGAGTACCTACTACGTGCTCAGAAGGAATGACCACCTTATCTGCATAGACTTATATGCATATTAAATAACTGATTAATTCTGGACCCATTACACTAAGGACTGTGGTGGCATGTGAGTTCCTTTGGGGAGGTATGCCTGTTTTAAGATATGACAACTAAGGCACAAAAAACTTAGGTAATTTTCTTGTGTTCATGTGGCTTCTTTACTTTTGAAGGATCTCTTGTTTCAAAGTAGCCAGCAGATATCTGGCATATAGTAGGTACTAAAAAAAGAAGAAAAAAAAAGAGGTTAGGAGGATAAAGGAATCTACTTGGAAAGATAATTTTATATATCTTTGGCAGACATTTGCAAAAAATATCTAAATTGATTTGGAAAGTAAGTCCAAAAATTCCAAAGTAAGGGGAAAAGTTCACTTTGGAGGATGGGATGGATGGGGCCACAAACTGCAAAGGGACTGGAAATTACTGGCTTGTTTGAACATCAGATGACAGAAGAGTAAAGGTTTTCCTGGATGGCAGATAGAACTATGACTTTGGGAGGACTGGAGGAGTCAAGGAGGCTTACCAGCAGTTCCTCAGGTGAGCTCTGATGTTAGATAGGATGAGAAGGATCAGGGGAAATGGTTGGAGCCCTCCTGGCTCTGGCCAGGCTGCCCACCTAGATTCTCTTTTCTCTGTTACTGGGAGTAGCAGACCCAGTTTGTGCCATACCCAGGCCCCTTGGACCTCTCCATCTCAGTGTGCTCTGGCTGTGTCTTAACTGCTAGGACCTAGACTCAGGAAAGCAACAGGTGTATTCTAGGGATAGCAGCAAGGCTAGCAGGAGAGTTAAGTGGAGAGTAAATAAGATGACATCAAGGGGAGCAGGGGCCAAAGACTATAGGGCCTTGTGGGAATAACGTCAGGCCCTATTTTGCTCAGAGATAGAAACACTAGAGTAGTTTTGAGCAGAGAGGAATGATTTGATTTGTTGTGATGCTGTGTAGATTCACACCACAGGGGTAGAAGTGTGGACATCTGATAGAGACCATTACAGTGCTACACATAGAAAGCTTTGTGACTTGGGCTAGTGTGGAGAGAGGGAGGTGATGAGAAAAGTGGTTAGAGTTTGGATATATTTAGAAGATAGAGTCAACAGGATGCAATGATTCCACGGTTTGGGGCTTGAGCAAGTGAAGGAATGGAGAAATCATTATCTAAGATGAAAAGACAATGGAAATAGCATTGGGGGCTACTTTGGACATGTCAAATTTGAGATGCCAGTCATCTTACCAAATACTTGCAACTTCCTGCTAGTCATGGTTACTCCTTTAACCACCAAGGAACTCAGAATTCATGGAGAAGCTGCCTGCCAGAGGTCACATGCTCAGGACTGGTGAGGTGGGACATTTTAGGCCTGCTTCACGCCAAAACCCTTGCACCAGCTACCATGTTTGTCCTATATCATAGGAATCTGGCTTTCCTGTTACTTGTCCCAAACTCCCCTCTTTGAAACTTCTTTTCCTATCTGCAGGGCCTCCACATTATAGACAGCCACCCTTTCTACAGCAGTGCTACTGGTTCCACCCACTTCCTCGTGGCTTTACCCATGTGTTGACTGGTAAATGTGAGTTTGAGACTTCATGGGTAGAGTGTCACTTCCGTTATTTAATGTGCCTATGGTGGTTCTGTCTGTTTTTCTCCAACTCATTGCTAATCGTGGATGTCTTTTCTTTGGTTTCTGCTTCTAGCTCAGGAATCTATCTGAATTTTAATGTTGTACCTGGGGGAAATGGCATTTTCATTGTAATAGACTATTTTGCAGCCAGTTTCTGGGAATACCCCATGGACAAATGAAGGGCATATGGGGTAGAGGGGTCAAACTTGTATGTCCCTTTGCTACAAACTGGCTTTTGCAGAGATTTGATTCTTTCTATCTCTGTGTTAAAGGGCTCACCTGTACTGTCTGAATCTAGAACTTTTCAAGCCCAAAGGTCTCAGTAATGGGAAAGAGAGAGAGAGAAAAAAGAATTAAATGGCTCACCTGCCAGCAATGATAGTTGCAGAGAACCTCCTGTGTGTGGCCCTTAGATGGATTGCTGGTCTGGTGATAAGAGAAGACCTTGGTGCCTGCACCTTTGGGAGAACAGAACCTCTCGGAGGACTGGAAGGGAAGATTCGAAGGCAGCAGGTTCTTTAGGTGTTGGAACAGAAGATGAGGACTAAGGAGTTGGGAGGGAGAAAGATGACTGACGCTGAGGGCTCAGGGGTGGCTTTTGGAAGCTGAGGTGTTCAAACGGGCAGGAATGAGGGCATCCAGCCTGGGAGCAGAGCCTGAACAAAGACAGGGAGGTTCCTTCCAGTGGCTGCAAATCCTGCAAATGGCTGTCAGCCATTCCTTGGGAATGGGTGGAGCTCCAGAGTTCGTGCACAGGAGGATCTGGGGGGACAATTTTGATGCAAGGGATTGTGTTGTTATAGCAAAAACACAGCTTCTTTTTAGATTGTATCCTGACTGGGAAGGCTCAATAGAGGGAGAGTATAAAGTATAGTCTGATGGAGATGGAGGTGGAAGCTAGAGCCCTCACAATTCACTCTGTGGTGGCATTTAAAAATATTGTCTGTGTGTATCCACATACAGTCATGGCACATTTAAAAAATTAAGGGTAATTTTATTAACACACACACTTATTTACAATTTGTTCAATCAGAATCCAGCTAAGACCCATACATTGCAATTAGTTTCTTTCTGTAGTGATTCAAAACTGTCTGGGTTTGTTGATTGCACACCAGTGAAATACATTGTCCCTAGTATTTTCTGTAATTTGGTAGTTACATCTTAAGGCTCAATCAGATTTAGGAGTTTATTCTTAGTGGTGCTGTGTAGTTCCGTAATGTTTGTCTCTCTCGCTCTGTGTTGTTGAAACCATTGCTTATATACATGGGAAGATCTATTATTTCCTTAGAGGTTGCAAAATGTGCTGATTTTATAACTGTATTGTTCTTTTGATATTTATGAGCAGGAATAATTCTATAAAAAGAAACTTCTCTTTATCAACTATTTGGCTACTCTGAGGTACAGTTCACATATGTAAGACGAGATAAATGCTGGATTTGGTGACCAGTTTTCAGGAATTGGTTCTTAGCATCTTCCAAAGATGATTGATGGATTTTTTTAATCTTCTATCTTAGGTATTTTAACATATTTGTTGTTTTGTTATTTTATTGCACTTATTATTCTTCCTGATAGTTAAGTTGTCATATTCGGCCATTAGAAATTTTGAGTTGTTAACATAACCACACAGAGAGGAGCTATTCCCAGTGATTTCAAAACATAGAGGTTTGACTGTACATCCCTGGGAGGATATACCCTACAGGCAAAAAGAATTTAAAAAAACAAAAAGAACTCTTTTTTTTTTTTTGCAGTTTTTTTTTTGGCTGGGGCTGGGTTTGAACCCACCACCTCCGGCATATGGGGCCAGTGCCCTACTCCTTTGAGCCACAGGCACTGCCCCAAACGAAAAGAACTCTTATGCAACATATTATTAATTATATTATTGTTGTTCTTATTAGTATTGCTAACTTAAAACTTTTGTATGTGCCATGGTGGGTGAGATAAAGCAAATAAGTAATTATACAGTGTTGCTGCTTTTGGAAACCTTGAGTTTCTGCATGGGAGAAAAGAGATACAAGGGAAAAAGAAAGAAATATAGGGTTAAGTAGAACCTCTATAATTCTATGTTTGGATAGGACCCATTGATGGGGACTCATAATTTTTATTTTATCTTAAAAAGAAGAATTTCCTAGCTGTGTCCTCTAAAAAGTTTTGGAAACAATGAATTATTAGCATCAAGCACCATTTACAAACACCACAATTATAATCTTTGAAAAGAATCTTCTAAAGAGGATCCATCTCACCTTGGAGTGATGGCTGATTCCAAGCCTGAGGCAGGGAATATCCAGGATGATTCAGGATCATCTTACCATCTCAGAAAAAGGAAAGGCATCGAAGATGAATGGGTTTGTGTCAAAAGTATAAGTTAATATCTTATATTATTGCCATCAGGAAAGAGAAACAATGCTCCCTTGGCTAGGATGTGGTTGTAAAATATTTTAATGGTTTTGGAAATGACAACTGATTGAAGAGAACTGACACATGCAAATGAATCAAGAACTTCAATTATGTTACTTAGCTTCCCTGATCAACTCTAACTGTATTCTTATGGCACCAATCATGACAGCCAAATCATTTCTCAGTTTTGCCCTGAAGTTGTTGATTGAGTATTGAGCCTTAGAAAAATATTCTAACTGAAACATCTGAGAGAGCCACTCATTGACCTTTTGGTGAAAAAGACTTTATTCACCTTAATGAGTTTTTTGCTTTTAGTCATGGCATTGTTGATGTATCTTCCTCTATGGAAAACATCAATCTCAAGTTTGAAAACCAAGAGCAGCATCTTCTTGGAAAGCAAGCTTTCAAGAAAACTCTTTGTTTTATTATGTTTGCATTTGTTAGGTAAGATCCCTGTTGTAGTTGTGTCCCACACCCAGGAGGTGTGCCATATACACTTGCACTGTGCCCAGTAGGTAGGAACACACCAATCCCCCTCCCTCCTTCCCTCACCTCCTCTCTTCCTCCCCCCAACTTGAATTGAATAATTGAGTTTTTCTCCTGTGTGGGTGTATATTAGTTCATCTCCTGGCTTCATATTAGTATTGAGTACGTTGGATACTTGCTTTTCCATTCTTGTGATGCTTTACTAAAGAGAATGTTCTCCAGCTCTATCCAGTTAATACACAAGATGTGAAGTCTCCATGTTTTTTATGGCTGAATAGCATTCCATTATATATATATATATATCACAGTTTATTAATCCATTCATGAGTTGATGGGCTCTTGGGTTGATCCTACATCTTAGCTATTATAAACTGAGCTGCGATAAACAATCTAGGGCAAATGTCCTTGTGATAAAATGCTTTTTTTTCTTCTGGATAGATGCGTAGTAATGGGATTGCAGGATCAAATGGAAAGTCTGTTTTTTATTCTTTGAGTATTATCCATACTTCTTTCCAAAGAGGCTATGTCTTCATTTTATTATAAATTAGCCCCAAACAATAAGTATTTCAACTTTGAAATTTTCTGTACCAAATTGCAATGAAAAATGTGCCACTTTGAACCCAAGAACAGATCTGCTAGGATGCTCCATGTGTAAGGTGAGTTCTGGGAACACTCTGTGTGCAGACGGTGGTCCACGTCCCCATTTTCAGCCACTTTGCTCATAGAAGATGTGGCTTGCCTATGCAGGGGGTCTGTGCTGCTGCTGCCCAGTTGACACTGCTCTTTTCAGATTTACTCATCTTGTGAAAATATCTTTACCTATAATTTTACCACCAACTGCTTTACAAAAGTGACATTTCTTTACAAATACTTATTAGTGTAAGGTGAACAACGACTAATAAAAGGGCCAAATCTTTCATATCTGTATCTTCATGACCATGGCCTCTCCCCTCAGTTGTTCAAGTCTGTCTTTTTTTTTTAACCCACTAGAACACATTGGTAACAGTATGGCTCAGTGAGGACACATTACCAGATCAGCTTTCTCTTTTTGATGGTAATACAGGTGTGGTCTTTTTTTACAGTGAAGTTCCTCATCAAGTTTGCTGCTTCTATTCAAACTCCAATGTCTGAAACAAGACTCAAAAAAAATATTAGGAGATTTTTTTCTTTTAAATTTAGTTCTTCATTTTATTGCTTTTCATGGAGCCTTCTGTATTTTATGTTGTCAAATTATTTTATGATTTTTTTCTTTGAAATTGCATAGTTTACTTTTTCAAGGTTGCTGCAGTAGAAGTGGTTTATACCATTATTTTGTATACTCATCTGTATCTCCACTAAAATAAAATCCAACTCAGCTCACTCTGTGGTGTTTCAGGGTGGTCGCTTATTGCCAATTCACTAGATGTGGTTTGGGCAGAGCTACGGCCCTTGCAGCTGTGTCATGGTCACATGGCAGGCACCAAAGTCACCAACACATCTGTCGTGGCCCTCGTGACTCATCGTTATTCTGAATTTGCCTCAACAGCTTCATATTCTTACTGGTTACAAGTTTGTGCTTCAGACTTCCTATTCTTAACCACTGATCCAAGTTCTAAATTGAAAACATAGTTTTAAAATCACTATACTGTAAAAAGAGAAATTAAAAATAATTCAGACCCCCAGAACTTCTGGTTTCTTTGTGTTTGAGGGCAGTTTGCTGTGCTGGGAAGTGGAAGAATGCCCAGTGATTTACAAACAGAACACGTGATTAAGGGGAACAATAGTCGGCAGCTGAAGAGGTTTGGGAGGCCTGCGTGTTTTTTATGTAGTAAAAGTGAAAATATAACTGGTTTCTAAATTGGCAAAGTTTTCTTCAGATCATTTCAGGGAATTGCTGAGAAAACATATACCCTGTCCAGCCCAACCTGGCCTTCGCTAAGACACTGGGCAGATCCATTTTTGCTGCAGATGTGCACTGGGTCCACTTCAACTAGGAGGCTCCCCTTTCCACATAACCAAGAGAATTGTCTGTTGTCTAGTCTTTGGAAAAAATGACACAGATCAACAGAGATCAGTGGGATGTTGCTGATTTTACTTGTGCATGAACCTTTCTGTTTTGGAATTTGCTGAAAACATTTTTAAAGTTAATGCTCACTGGTAAAACTCAATACAGAACTCTATAAAGTGAAAAATTGCACTTTCTCTCTTCCCCCACACTCATCACCTTCAACTCTCTTGCCCCTACCCCAATCTCTAGGATCAACCATTAACAATCTGCTATTTATTTTTCCAGATTGTTCTTTCTGTCTTTTTAATGACCCATACAAGTATGTCATTTTCATTTAAAAAATAATATAGGATCATGTTATTTTGTAACTTGCTCTTTTTTTACTCAGTGGTATGTCTTGGGCAATTCTTTTTATTGTCTGATTTATATCAGTGGACCATAATTTAGTCATTTATTTCCTCATTTATACTTTCATTATTTACTACTTTTCATTATTAATTACTTTTAATTGTTACAAAAAAATTTCCCATTGGACCTCCTTTGTGGATATAAGTCTTTGTGCACTTTGGCGCATTATTTCCCGGGGCAGAGTGGAATTGCAGTGTCAATGTGTCTGCGCATTTAAAAAGCTGATAGATGCCGCCAGCCTGTCTTCTAAGATTGTTGTATCTATTTCTATTCCCAACAAAAAATGAGAACCGTCTTCTACCCAAACTCTTCCCATCTGAAATTATCATCCATCTTTAAAATCTTCTCAATATGATAACAAAATAATATTTTGTTATTAATATTTTTAATGTGCAATTATCTGTTCAATTCAGAAGGCTGAGCATATGCTCATATATTTATAAGCAGTGGTTTTTATAATCACCCCCTCGACTGGGGGTGATTTTGTACCCTGGGGACATTTGGCAATGTCTGAGGACATTTTTATTGTTACCATCTGGCCAGAGAGTGCTGGTGGTGCTTATGCTGGGGCTGCTGCTTTCTATTAATAGTAGTATACAGGTTTGGAAATCCTGGCTCATTAGCTATTAGCTTTCTTCTATGATTTAGTTCTTGATTGTCTTTTTGTTGGGAACTCTTCAAATTTGTTACAATTTTTTCCCATATGATATTTCTATTCTCTTTTATATACTAGATAATTCAGAATTTTATAGTAGACATATCTACTTTTTTCTTTATTTTTAAAATTGAAGCTATTGCTTTAATCTAAGAGCAACATATGATTATAAAAGAAAATTTGGAAAATGCTGAGAAGTGGAAAGAATCCTCCACATTTCTTCCTAGTTTTATTTCTTTCCCCCCAGTTTTATTGAGATATAATTGACAAATAAAATTTGTGTATATTAAAGATATACAACACGATGTTTTGCTTTACACAGTGAAATTATTGCTGCAACCAAGCTAATAAACATATCCCTCACCTAACATAGTTTCCTTTTTTTGGTATGTGTGGTAAGAATATTTATAATCTACCTTTTTTAGCAAATTTCAAGAATACAATGCAGTATGATTAATCATAGTGACCATGCTACATTAGATCTCTAAAACGTAATCATCCTGAATAACTGAAACTTTGTACTCTTTGACCAACCTCTCCGCATTTCCCCCTCCCCCTAGTCTCTGGCAATGCCATTCTGCTCTCCAGTGAGCACGTTTTTCAGTTTCCACACATGAGATCATGCAGTGTTTGTCTTTCTGTGTCTGGCTTATTTCAGTTGGCATAATGTCCTCAAGGTTCGTCCGTGTCATTCAAATGACAGATTTCCTTATTTTCAAGGTTGAGGAATAACCTTGTGTATATGGGGTGTGTAGTAACACATTTTCTTCATCTATCCATCCATCCACCTATGGACACTTAGGTTGCTTCCATGTCTTAGTTATTGTGAAAAGTGCCATGATAGATATGGGAGTGCAGATATTACTCTACTGATTTCATTTCCTTTGGATCTATATCCAGCGGGATTGCTGGATTATATGGAATTTCTAGTTTTAATTTTTTGAGAAACCTTTCTAATGGTTGTACCAATTTACATTCTCATCAACAGGGTCCAAGAGTTTCCTTTTCTTCATGACCTTGGCAGCATTTGTTATCTTTTGTCTTTTTGTTAATAGCCATTCTTATAGGTGTGAGGTTATAGCTCATTGTGGCTGTGATTTGTATTTCCTCAATGATTAGTGATGTTGAAAGACCTGTTGGCCATTTGTATGTCTCCTTTGGGAAAATGTCTACTTAGTTCTCTGCTCATTTTTTACTCAGGTTGGGGTTTTTTGCTATTGAGTTGTAGGAGTTCCTTTATTAGCTCCTTATCAGATGATGATTCACAAATATTTTCTCCCATTCTATAGGTTGTCTCTTCACTACATAATGTCTTTTGCTGTGCAGAAGCTTTTTAGTTTGATGCAAACCATTTATCTATTTTTGCTTTGAACAAATGAATAAATGAATGGGTAGGTATGCCCCTTATACTTATAAGTCTTGTCCTGTGCCCCTGACAGGCATGATAAATCAATTAGCACCTTTTCTTCCCTTCACAGTTCTTTTTAATTTTTATTTATTTATTATTATTAAATTTCAGATTAATATGAGGTTACAGATGGTTAGGTTACATTGTTTGTGTTTGTTAGATAATGTCCCTGTCATAGTTGTGCCCCTCATCCAGGAGGTTTGCCATGTACTCCTTACATTGTGCCTGAAGTGAGAGCACACCAGTCCCCTTCCTTCCTCCCCACCTCTCAATTCTGATGGGGCTTTTTCTTTCTTTTTTTTTTTTTTAATTTATTTATTTTTATTAAACCATAGCTGTGTACATTAGTATGATCGTGGGGCACCATACACTTGGTTCATAGATGTTTGACACATTTTCATCACATTAGTTAACTTAGAACGGCTACAACAGACACTGGTAATCAACTGGTGTTGGTGCCAAAGAGGAAACCTGTTTGCCAGATCTGGGTTAGGAGTCTCCAAGTTGCCTGGGGAAACCGTGCCAGAGCTTGTTTTGTGAGTTCTGGTCCCAGAGGGGCGTCAGGACCTGCTTTCCCAGAGGATAGAGGTATGGATTGGGATACACTCTCCCAAGCACCCCTGCAGGTGAATGCTGCTCACTCTACCAGGGTTCTGCTTTTTTTCACGAGCTTGGATTTCTCATAAAATGGGCTTGCTGTGAGGGGCCCCCAAGTCTGGGCTTTTTGTAAGGAAATGGGAACAATTAATGGGATTATCTGATGAAAAGTAATGCTGCTAATGATTTATTAATTATCATGGGGCTTATCTTTCCGCTTCTTATTAATCAAAGATGTCCTGGAACTCTGGGGCTTCACATGAGGCAAACAGACCTAGAAATAGCCTTGTGTGTGGGGGTGTGAGCTGGAGCCAGGTGCCTCTGGCTTTCCTTGAACCTGTTCCAGTCTACTCCATCCTGAGGGGTAATCCCCCTTGGATCATGGGAGAGAACATGAGAGAGGCAAGGGAGTGGGGGCACCATGTTGGGTTGAACACTTACCCTGACTTTGTGCAGAGTACTTTATATCCATATCCTTATTTTAGACCTATAAGGGAGAGATTATTGTTTTCTTTTTTCTTTCTTTTTTTTTTAGATGAGAAAGCTGAGGCCAGGAGACATTAAAGAGGTTACCCAAGTTACCCAGTTAAAAATGGAGCTAGGATTTGCATCCAGGTATGTCTGACCCCAAAGTGGATGTCTTTCACCTGGGAAGGCCTACATTAGAATGGAATGAATCTGGGACAGTGCCCCTGGGTGCAGCTGAACTCATGGCCCAGCTCCACCATATGTGTTCTGAGGCCACAAAAGAAGGGGCTCACAGTTCTTTCCTTGGGCCTCAAGACTTTGGCTATCTCATGGAACAGATAGGGACCAGCCCCTAGGTTCAGAGCACACCTGCAAGGGCACCCACTCTTCTGAGGGTGCAGGCTTGCTTGAAGTGGGTCAATGTGTCTCCAGGCTGGCAGGAGTGCTTCACTGAGGGCAGGGACATGCAGGTTTTGTAGGGCAGGACAAATAGGGCACTGTGGGAAGGTGGATAGGCCAGGGAAATGGCTTCACTAAGAGGAGAAGGGTAGGAAAGGACATAGCTTATTGAGTGGGAAGAGACAAAGGAGTCTAGACCACGGGCCACTGGGGAGGCAGCCATGGCGGGGCACAAGCAGGGGCTATTACAGAATTGGGTCTAGGAGCAAGTGGCTAGTGAAAGCACCAGGGTCAGTTGGCTGGTAGTCAGATGCTAACATGTGAGAGTGTGTGCATGTGTGAATGCGTGAGAGGATATAAGTGTGTGTGTGTGCATGTGTATACTTGTGGGAGTGTGTGTTCAGAGAAGAGATTCTATATAAGCATTTGAATAACTGTGTGGGTGGGAATGTTTTATGTGCATGAGAGAGTATGCCAATGTGTGTGTGAACATGAGTGTGCATTAGTGTAAGCGTGTTTGGCTGTGAAATAGGTGTGTTTGAGAGGGAGCTTTGTGAACGTGTGTGAGGGAGTATATGTGGGTATGGTAGTGTGTCTGTCAGTGTGTGCTCTGGTGTGAGGTGTATTTGTGTGTCTTTGGTGGGTCTTTGGACAATCTGAGTTCCTGCCTGTTGTGGGAGGCAGCAGGAGATGTGGGCAGGCAGACACAAGGGTAAGAAAGCCCTGGGGCATTCTGGGGAGAGAAGCTGAGAGCCCCACGCTTTCTGTGCTTAGTTGAGGTGCTTTCCTGGACCTGGAGCCAGGGCAGGAATGCTCAGATAGGGAGGGGCTCCAAGTGTACAGCCTTGCCTTTTGGGTAACTGGTGGATACCTGGGGGACCCCGGGGAAGGGAAAGAAGCCCCTGGTACCATGACACCAGGGCAGGAAGGGCATCCATGGAGCTGTATATTGGGTGATGCTCTCCATAGCCCCTGTAAGCTGGGCCCACCTGAGCTGGGCCAAGATGCTTGGTGCTGAGGTCACATCTGTCAGCAAATCTCTGTCCCACAGATAGGTCAGCTGGGCCAGAGACCCATGCGGCTTTCCATAATGCTTAGCCATCCAAGACATTTCCTAGGACAGTAGCCCCCTTTTACTCAGCAGTAGTGTTCAGAAGCTTCCTGGGAGAGGAGGTGAAATGGGAACAGCCATCCTGAGCAGGCCTGGGTCTCCCCTGACTGTTTCCACTGGAGGCCTCTCTGGGTGTCTTATTCTTTCCTACCCCTCTGTCCCCTAGGGTCTGTGGGGCTGGCCCCACACCTCCTGCATCCTGTTCTCTGCCAGTCTTACTGATTTAGGTTCTGGGTCTGCTGACCTAGGGCATTCACGTGTCCACTGCAGGCCCAGGTCAGGTGCGCCTCCCTTTTGGGTCTGCCTGAGAAGACTCTGCAGGCTGCTCTGCTCTGGTGGAAGGGGAGGGGGAGGGCTCCCGCCCTGCCTGCATCCGGGTGGGCCTGGCTCTCTTCAAGCAGTTGGGCTCCAGCTGCAAACTCCCAAACACATACTTGGGGAGGTCAGCCTGGCCCACGGCTAGGGCATTCCATTATTCCAGTGACATATCTTTGAACATGCTGCAAGTTCTGCACCCCCAGCTCAGGCCCCAGTCTCAGATGCAGAGCTGGGCCTGACTCCCCTTCCCACCTGCTGCCTAACCCTCCCTGAAAGAGTTCTCAGCTCTAGACTGGTTCCTAGGTAGGAACAGGGGGTACTGATTTAGGGAGGCTATGCCTGGAGTCCCCACATTTATTCAGTCATTAGGCCTGAGCATTACCCTCAGCTCTCCTTTTCAAATGTAACTCCCTTGGGGAGTAACTTAGGAGCATCTCAAGATAAATGAATTCAGTAAAGTCTCAGGTTACAAAATTAATGTACACAAATCAGTGGCATTTCTATATGCAAGTAACAATGTGAGAATCAAATCAAGAACTTAATACCATTTTTAATAGGTTGAAAAAAACTCCCCTAAGAGTATACTTAGGAAAGGAGGTGAAAGATCTCTCCAAGGAGAACTACAAAACACTAATGAAAGAAATCATAGTTGACACAAGCAAAGGGGAAAACATCTGACGGTTACAGATTAGAAAAATCAATATTGGGCGGCACCTGTGGCTCAAGGAGTAGAGCGCTGGTCCCATATGGCAGAGGTGGCAGGTTCAAACCCAGCCCCGGCCAAAAAAAAAGAAAAATCACTATTGTTAAAATGTCTGTACTGCCTAAAGTGATTTACAGATCAAGCACAATTCCCATCAAAATACCAATGCCATTTTTCACAGAATTAGAGAAAACAACCCTAAATTTCATATAGAATAAAAA
Organism: Nycticebus coucang; assembly: GCF_027406575.1. Classification (NCBI taxonomy): domain Eukaryota; kingdom Metazoa; phylum Chordata; class Mammalia; order Primates; family Lorisidae; genus Nycticebus; species Nycticebus coucang. Next base: position 106,130,099 of record NC_069787.1, read on the forward strand.
AAGAGCCCACACAGCCAAAGCAAAATTAAGCAAAAGAAAAATCTGGAGGCATCACATTACCCAACTACAAGGTGATAGTAACCAAAACAGCATGGTATTTGTATAAAAATAGACATATAGATCAATAGAATAGAATAGAGAATCCAGAAATAAAACCATTTACCTATAATTACCTGATCTTCTAAAAGGCAGATAAAAACATACACTTGGGAAAGGACACCCTATTCAGTAATTGGTGCTAAGAAAATTGGATAGCCACATGCAGAAGAATGAGACTGATCCCGATCTCTCACCATATACAAGAATTAACTCAAGGGGGATTAAAGATTTAAATCTAAGACCTGAAACCATAAAAATTCTAGAAGAAAACCTAGGAAAACTTTTCTGGACATCAGCCTAGGCAAAGAATTTATAACTAAGACCCCAAAAGCAAAAACAAAAAAACAAAAATAAATAAGAGGAACTTAAACTAAAAAGCTTTTTGCAGCATAAGACATAATCAACAAAGTAAATAGACAACCTACAGAATGGAAGAAAATATTTGCAAACTATACATCCAACAAAGGAATAATATCCAAAATCTACAAGGAACTCAAATAAATCATCAAGAAAAAAACAACCCCATTAAAACATTGTCACCTATAAATCTGGAAAAATAAAGCTTGTTTATCTTTTCAATCAATAAAAGGGGTGAAAGATGTGAACAGACATTTTTCAAAAGAAGATGGGCAACTGGCCAAGAAACGTATGAAAAAATGTTCAGTTGGGGAGACAAGATGGTGGACTGAAGCAAGCTTTCAACAAAGGCTCCCGTCCAGAAGGAGAGTTAAGGGACAGGAATTTAGTAAGTATCCTGGTGGACTTGAGCCCCACCAAGAGAGAAGGCTGAAGAACGCACATCAACACCGCTGAGGCAAGTTGTGATCACAAGGACGCAAACAAAAGGTACGAAATCCACCACCAAGCGGACGGGAGTCCCCCTCCCCCATGAGACCGGCTCTAGAGCCCCACAATTGAACAAGCGGGCAGAAATTAAAGGCCCTCCCACTACACTCCACGGGAGAGACCTTCTAAAAACTGGACCTACCTCCCCTACTGGGGTGCCGTGGCGTTCTCCTGCCGGACATAGGGCTGAATAAAACTTTGGGAATCCTTTGCCGGCAACCCTGAATCCCCGGTGCTCCCCACCCGCCCACTGAGGTCTGGAGGCCTGTCCCCCAGGACTTCGGATCCTTGGGTGATTTCTCAAGGGGAGTGGACAGTCCCCGAGTTGCGACTGGTCAGCATTGACTCTGAGGCGCGCCGAGTGAGGAGAGGGCACCGGGCTGAGGGGGAGTCATGCCTCGCGGCACTTCCCTGCGGTGCAGTGCAGCAACCCTCCCCAGGCATACGGGGCCCAAGACTGAATCAGACTCTGGCCTCCCCGCTGAGAGCTGAGAACCCCTACTCTCACTCGGGGTCTGAGGGCCTATCCTCCAGGAGTTCGGCTCCTTGGGTGATTTCTCGAGGGGAGTGCACAGTGCCTGAGCTGCGTCAGGTCAGCGCTGACTCTGGGACACGTGAGCGAGGAGAGGGCACTCTGCTGAGGGGAAATCAAGCCTTGGCGGCACTTCCCTGCGGTGCAGTGCAGGAGCCCTCCCCGGACCGTAGTATTGCGTGAAACTGAATGAAACTCTAGCTTCCCCCCGCCCCACTCCCAATCGGGGTCTGGGGGCCCATCCCCCAAGAGTTCTGATTCTTGGGGGATCTCTTAAGGGGTGTGGACCCAGCACAAACTGCGGCCACTCAGTGCTGACTCTGGGGCGCAGGACAGAGGAGAAAAGGGTCGCCTGAGTGCCCACACCAGAGCAGCAGTTCCCTGGAGGTAGATCAACAGCCGTTTTTTCTTTAACGGCAGAATGCTCACTTCTGGATATTCTGAGGCCACACCCCCTGTCTCCCTGGGCAACCAGAGGAGGCCACCGGTGACACGGCTCACAAACCCGGAAGCCTCCAGGGCGGGCCGACCCAGAGAGGTGTTCAGACGCAATTCTCCAGCAGCAAAGACGTTTGAACTCAAAACAGCCCGTCTCCTGTAGGTGACGACAGGAACAGAGACAGAACCTCACAAAGTTGTCTGTTCTGTTCTGTTCTGTTAGCAGCATCCATCAGGGACGGGGCTAAGCCTGAGTGAGCACCTCCTTCCCATCACCTGCATCAAACACTCAAAGATGTCAGGCCCCATCTCCTCCTGCTAGATAGCGGCAGTCTGCGGGGGCCTGGCAGACTTCCTTGCGATTCAGGCAGGTGCAAACCCCTGGAGTGTCTGTTCACTGCAGGCAACTGGGTTAGCCATCTGCAGAGATACCAGTGACTGGGTCCGACGGAGGGGCAAAGTGGGGAAGGAGACGTCAACCTTCCCAGACTGCTCTGTTTGCTGGGTGGCTCCTCCTGACTCCATGCTGCACTGGGGTGAGCTGTGTCAGAGGAGTCACCAGGCCCCTGTGATCCAGTTCCCAGAGACCTCTTGAACCCTTCCACCCGAGACAAGTGCCGACTGAGACAGTTGATTTGGACCTTTTGAACTGGGCTAATAGACTGAGGACTCTTCAGGCGGTGCCCTGGGTGTGCGATTGTAGGAAGGTTTGATTCTCCTTTTCCAACTGGGGCCAGAGGTGGGCAGGCGGGGTGACTTAATTGCTGATTTTTCCACACAGCTGAGACTTCAAGCCAGAGTAGAAGTTGCAATAGGATTGAACAGAAACCAGCTGAAAACAAGACAGAACCACTTTGCTCCACCACACCAGACAGGGCCCCAGTTTCTCAGGCCACAACACTGTACGGGCCCTTGATAAAACCCCAGGGGAAAAACCAAAGGGAGTAAACCATGGGGCGGAATCAGCGGAAAAACTCTGGTAACATGAATAACCAGAATAGATCAACCCCCCCAAGAAAAGATACTGCAGATGTGATTGAAGATCCCATTCATAAACAACTGGCTGAGATGTCAGAAGTCGAATTCAGAATTTGGTTTGCAGACAAGATTAATAAAATGGAATTAAGAATTCGAGGAGAAATTCAAAAATTGTCTCAAGAATTTTACGAATTTAAAGACAAAACCACCAAAGACTTAGACACACTGAAACAAGAACTTACAGCCCTCAAAGATATGAAAAATACAGTAGAATCCCTCAGTAACAGAATGGAGCAAGCAGAAGAAAGGATTTCTGACATTGAAGATAAAGTCTTCGAACGCTCCCAATCTCTCAAAGAGGAAGAGAAATGGAGAGCAAAAACGGATCACTCACTCAGAGAGCTCTCAGATAATTCGAAAAAAAACAACATAAGGGTTATAGGAATTTCGGAGAATGATGAAGTGGCTGCCAAGGACACAGAGGCCCTTCTACATGAAATTATGAAAGAAAATTTTCCAGACATGCCTAGAGAATCTGAAATTCAGATAGCAGACAGCTTCAGAACCCCAGCACGATTCAACCCCAATAAGCCATCTCCCAGACATATCATAATTAGCTTCACTAAAGTTAACATGAAAGAGAAGATTCTCAAAGCAGCCCGGCGAAAGAAAACTATAACGTACAAAGGTAAGAATATTAGAATAACTGCAGATCTCTCTGCTGAAACTTTTCAAGCCAGAAGAGGCTAGTCATCAACTTTTAATCTCCTAAAGCAAAAAAACTTTCAACCCAGGATCTTGTATCCAGCTAAACTGAGTTTCATCTATGATGGAGAAATTAAATACTTCAATGACATTCATATGTTGAAAAAATTTGCCATAAGTAAACCAGCTCTTCAGGATGTTCTCAGACCTATCCTCCACAATGACCAACCCAATCCTATACCACAAAAGTAAACTCACTCAGAAACTTCGGATCAAACTCCAACTTCCACACTGGCGAAAGGATTAAAAATGTCCACTGGACCTTTGAAAAACTCGATACCCAAAATTCCACCAGACTTATCAATACTCTCCATCAATGTGAATGGCTTAAACTGTCCTCTAAAGAGGCATAGGTTAGCTGACTGGATACAAAAACTCAAGCCAGATATTTGTTGCATACAAGAGTCACATCTCAACTTAAAAGACAAATACAGACTCAGGGTGAAAGGATGGTCATCCATATTTCAGGCAAATGGTAATCAGAAAAAAGCAGGTGTTGCAATTTTATTTGCAGATACAGTAGGCTTTAAACCATCAAAAGTAAGGAAGGACAAGAATGGTCACTTCATATTTGTTAAGGGTAATACTCAATATGACGAGATCTCAATTATTAATATCTATGCACCCAACCAGAATGCACCTCAATTTATAAGAGAAACTCTAACAGACATGAGTAACTTGATTTCCTCCAGCTCCATAATCGTTGGAGATTTCAACACTCCCTTGGCAGTGTTGGATCGATCCTCCAGAAAGAAGCTGAGCAAAGAAATCTTAGATTTAAACCTAACCATCCAATATTTAGATTTAGCAGACATCTACAGAACATTTCATCCCAACAAAACTGAATACACATACTTCTCATCAGCCCACGGAACTTACTCCAAAATTGATCACATTTTAGGTCACAAGTCTAACCTCAGTCAATTTAAAGGAATAGAAATTATTCCATGCATCTTCTCGGACCATCATGGAATAAAACTTGAATTGAGTAACAACAGGAATCTGCATACCCATACAAAAACATGGAAGTTAAATAACCTTATGCTGAATGATAGCTGGGTCAGAGATGAGATTAAGAAAGAAATCACCAATTTTTTGGAACAAAATGACAATGAAGACACAAGCTATCAGAACCTCTGGGACACTGCAAAGGCAGTTCTAAGAGGGAAATTTATAGCACTGCAAGCCTTCCTCAAGAGAACGGAAAGAGAGGAAGTTAACAACTTAATGGGACATCTCACGCAACTGGAAAAGGAAGAACATTCCAACCCCAAACCCAGTAGAAGAAAAGAAATAACCAAAATTAGAGCAGAATTAAATGAAATTGAAAACAAAAGAATAATACAACAGATCAATAAATCAAAAAGCTGGTTTTTTGAAAAAGTCAATAAAATAGATAAACCTCTGGCCAACCTAATCAGGAAAAAAAGAGTAAAATCTCTAATATCATCAATCAGAAACAACAAAGACGAAATAACCACAGACTCATCAGAAATCCAAAAAATCCTTAATGAATATTACAAGAAACTTTATTCTCAGAAATATGAAAATCTGAAGGAAATAGACCGATACTTGGAAGCACGCCACCTTCCAAGACTTAACCAGAATCAAGTGGAAATGTTGAACAGACCCATATCAAGTTCAGAAATAGCATCAACTATACAAAACCTCCCTAAAAAGAAAAGCCCGGGACCAGATGGTTTCACGTCAGAATTCTACCAAACCTTAAAGAGGAATTAGTACCTATATTACTCAACCTGTTCCAAAATGTAGAAAAAGAAGGAAGACTACCCAACACCTTCTATGAAGCAAATATCACCCTGATCCCCAAACCAGGAAAAGACCCAACAAGAAAAGAAAATTATAGACCAATATCACTAATGAATATAGATGCAAAAATATTCAACAAGATCCTAACAAACAGAATCCAAGAACACATCAAACAAATTATACATCATGACCAAGTTGGTTTTATCCCAGGGTCTCAAGGCTGGTTCAATATACGTAAATCTATAAATGTAATTCAGCACATAAACAAATTAAAAAACAAAGACCATATGATTCTCTCAATTGATGCAGAAAAAGCTTTTGATAATATCCAGCATCCCTTCATGATCAGAACACTCAAGAAAATTGGTCTAGAAGGGACTTTTCTTAAACTGATAGAGGCTATCTACAGCAAACCCACAGCCAATATCATACTGAATGGAGTTAAATTGGAATCATTTCCACTCAGATCAGGAACCAGACAAGGCTGCCCATTGTCTCCATTGCTTTTCAACATTGTAATGGAAGTTTTAGCCACCGCAATTAGGGAAGAAAAGGCGATCAAGGGTATCCATATAGGGTCAGAAGAGATCAAACTCTCGCTCTTCGCAGATGATATGATTGTGTATCTGGAAAACACTAGGGACTCTACTACAAAACTCCTAGAAGTGATCAAGGAATACAGCAGCGTCTCAGGTTACAAAATCAACATTCATAAATCGGTAGCCTTTATATACACCAACAACAGTCAAATTGAAAAAGCAGTTAAGGACTCTATCCCATTCACAGTAGTGCCAAAGAAGAAGAAATATTTGGGAATTTACCTAACAAAAGACGTGAAAGATCTCTATAAAGAGAACTATGAAACTCTAAGAAAAGAAATAGCTGAAAATGTTAACAAATGGAAAAACATACCATGCTCATGGCTAGGAAGAATCAACATTATCAAAATGTCCATACTACCCAAAGCAATATATAATTTCAACGCACTCCCTATTAAAGCTCCACTGTCATATTTTAAAGATCTTGAAAAAACATTACTTCGTTTTATATGGAATCAGAAAAAACCTCGAATAGCCAAGACATTACTCAGAAATAAAAACAAAACAGGAGGAATCACACTACCAGACCTCAGACTTTACTACAAATCGATAGTGATCAAAACAGCATGGTATTGGCACAAAAACAGAGAAGTAGATATCTGGAATAGAATAGAGAACCAAGAGATGAATCCAGCTACTTACCGCTATTTGATTTTTGACAAGCCAATTAAAAACATTCAGTGGGGAAAAGATTCCCTATTTAACAAATGGTGCTGGGTGAACTGGCTGGCAACCTGCAGAAGACTGAAATTGGACCCACACCTTTCACCATTAACTAAGATAGACTCTCATTGGATTAAAGATTTAAACTTAAGACATGAAACTATAAAAATACTAGAGGAGAATGCAGGGAAAACCCTTGAAGAAATTGGTCTGGGTGAGTATTTCATGAGGAGAACCCCCCGGGCAATTGAAGCAGCTTCAAAAATACACTACTGGGACTTGATCAAACTAAAAAGCTTCTGCACAGCTAAGAACACAGTAAGCAGAGCAAGCAGACAGCCCTCAGAATGGGAGAAGATATTTGCAGGGTATAACTCTGACAAAGGTTTAATAACCAGAATCCACAGAGAACTCAAACGCATCAGCAAGAAAAAAACAAGGGATCCCATCGCAGGCTGGGCAAGGGATTTGAAGAGAAACTTCTCTGAAGAAGACAGGCGCACGGCCTTCAGACATATGAAAAAATGCTCATCATCTTTAATCATCAGAGAAATGCAAATCAAAACTACTTTGAGATATCATCTAACTCCAATGAGACTAGCCTATATCACAAAATCTCAAGACCAGAGATGTTGGCGTGGATGCGGAGAAAAGGGAACAGTTCTGCACTGCTGGTGGGAATGCAAATTAATACATTCCTTTTGGAAAGATATATGGAGAACACTCAGAGATCTAAAAATAGATCTGCCATTCAATCCTGTAATTCCTCTGCTGGGCATATACCCAGAAGACCAAAAATCACAACATAACAAAGATATTTGTACCAGAATGTTTATTGCAGCCCAATTCGTAATAGCTAAGTCATGGAAAAAGCCCAAGTGCCCATCGATCCACGAATGGATTAATAAATTGTGGTATATGTATACCATGGAATACTATGCAGCCTTAAAGAAAGATGGAGACTTTACCTCTTTCATGTTTACATGGATGGAGCTGGAACATATTCTTCTTAGTAAAGTATCCCAAGAATGGAAGAAAAAATACCCAATGTACACAGCCCTACTATGAAACTAATTTGGGACTCTCACATGAAAGCTATAACCCAGCTACAACTTAACAATAGGGGGAAGTGGGAAAGGGGGGGTGGGTAGAGGGAGGGGAATCGGTGGGATCACACCTGTGGTGCATATTACAGGGGTATTTGCGAAACTTGGTAAATGTAGAATGTAAATGTTTTGGCACAGTAACTGAGATAACGCCGGAAAGGCTATGTTAACCAGTGTGATAAAAATGTGTCAAATGGTATATGAAGTGAGTGTATGATGCCCCATAATCATATCATTGTATACAGTTATGATTTAATAAAAAAATTAAAAAAAAAAGAAAAAAAAGAAAATGTGAAACTGTTTATAAAACCAAAAAAAAAAAAAAATGTTCAACTTCACTAATTATTCCACACCACTATGAAAGTTTTAAGATAGACTGTGTTACTTACTGTTCATTATCTCACTTCCAAGAAACACAATCTAGAATGTCCTTTCTGATTCACCCGTGTAAGTTTCACCTTGCTTGGCCAAGGGTGTTGCTGGAAGGGACATTTGTTTTGTATCATGGGAATGCAAATTAAAAACACAATGAGATACCATCTTACCTCTGTTAGAATGGTCAGTATTAAAAAGTGAAAAAACATCCATCCAATGGTGGCATGGATTTGGTGAAAAGGGAACACTGTACACTGTTGATGGGAATCTAAATTAGTACAACTTCTATGGAAAACAGTATAGAGATTCCTCAAAGAATTAAAAGTTGGTCTACCATTAGACCCAGCAATCTACTCACTACTTTACTCAAAGGCAAAGAAGTCATTCTATAAAAGAGACACCTGTTTTTTTCTTTTAAGCAAAGGGAACTTATGTATTAAACATTTGTTACCACCTGGGTGCTTTACATGCTTATTTCATCCTTTTGACAAAGCAAGTATTTATGTTTTCAATTCATAAGTGAGGAAAACCTATGGTTAGAGAGGTTAGACAACTTGCCTAGAGTTATCCAAGAAGGAATTGGCTGGAATAGGATTTGAATGTAGGACTATCACACTTCATTTCTCATTGTTTCTTTGGGACTCTCTGCTATCCAGTCAGGCATTCACTCAGAGAACCTCTGTCTTCTCCCCTGGTATCTTTGCCTTCTCTCATCAGGGCTTCTGAGCACCTGCAGCAGCACTGCCTTCTCCTCAGCACATTGAATCTCAGGCGTTCCTGGGGTCTTATGGCCTGGGAGAAAGGGGTTGGTCACCGTCTTCCCACAAGGATGTCAGTCCAGTCCAGAAAGGTTGAATTTTAGAAGAAAAATTCAAAGAAGGCAGTGCTTAATCCAGGGGAAAGATACTTTGCTGGTGAATTTCCCAGTGGCAGAGAAGGTAGAAAAGCTCGATTCATACAATGTGACTTTTTCAAACTCTTAAAAGACAGTGAAGCACTCCATCTTTATGAGAAGCCAGTCTTTCCCCCAGTGTGGGCTAGCCTCCTTTGGCTGAATTCCAGGAAACTTCTTTCCACGATTTCTTCCCCTTTTAGAATTCTCACCCACATGCACAAACCATAGTCTTATCAAATAAAAAAGGACATGGAGAAGTCTAAAAAAATGGAAAAGTGATCACTTATGTGGAGAGGTAGGTCCTAGTCTGGCTCCTTGGGCAGTGCTTGTTCCCTCTTTGGGTTTTTGTATCTTCATGTGTATAATGTGTGGGTTGGACCACCTAGGACTTTCTTGTTGGTGTTTGACACAAATTCAACGAAACTGTCTAGGTAGAGAAGGGACTTGTACTGGCTGTGTAAGTGAGAGGCCCCGAGCAGCTCTGGCATTATGCATGGATAGTCTAGGGGTCCCTCCCACATGCGTTCAGAATTTAGTCTTTGCCTCTGCTTCCCTGTGACTGCTTGTTTTCTCAGGAGTCCTAACAGAGATGATACCACACCTTCCCTGTCACTCCTGCAGGTCTTGGGAGTAGCTCTGGCTGGCCCTACTTGGGTCACCTTCCATGTCTGAACTGTGGCTGGGGATAGGATGTGCTGATTGGCCAGGAAGAGGTCAAGTGACCTCTACTGGCTGAGAATGGGAGGTATGGAGCCTGCTGCATGCAAACCACATGGCCTGGGTGGAGACAGGATTGTTAGCAAAAATGACAAGATTCTTTTCCCTTGCTGTGAAGACCCCAGTCATTGAGGGGTTGATGATTTTTAATCTCTGCTCAGAAGAACCCAGACCTCTGGGGAAAAACTTTAGGGGTACCTGTAAATAGTGAAGTATTTTCAGACATTAATAAAGATTTAAATGGTCTGAGGAAACTGTTTATCACTTTTGGCTGATTTACTATTGGGATTTCACATAAGTTTTCATTTTGGTAAATCTTTTTGATTTTGCTGATAAAAAAAGCCTGGAAACCTTTGAGGAGTAGCTGATATCAAAGGTTTCCATTTACAATGTTCTGGTGGATTATATGCCAAAGTGAATTAATTATCTTCAGTTAGGGGCACATGTTAGGTAGTAAATCTTCAGGCTTTCTCCACCTTGTCCCTTCTTCTCTCAAATGATCCTTCTGGCTTTATTAACATCTCTGTCAAGCTAGAGCCAAATCTGTCCTCATCTCACCTCTGAGAATCCACCAGTTTTGTGCTTGCAAATATTTCTACAGATGCAAGAGGACGCCATTTTCAGCAGAAGCACAAACCAGGTGCTGCTGCTTTCCTACATCAGCCTGATTCCTGAGTTGCTTAGAAATGGAGGTACTTCATAAATGCTATTTTCTGGTCTGAATAACATGGGGCCAAAAGAAAAGAGCTTTCAAGGATCAGCCAATCTTAACATTTGGGTGCCCAGGGAAAGAACAAAAATGGAGGTCCTTAGAACGTGTTTGTATATTTGTAAGTTACAAATCAAGCTAACAAAGTAAAATACAGTAGAATGTCCATAGTTGACCACCTCCCTACATTGACCACCTCCTTAAGTTGACCTGATTTTCACAGATCAGACATGCAACACATGTACGTGTTGGTACAGCAGACCTACTTCCTTATGTTGACCACTGTTGTGTGTTGACCAGCTTATTACAGTCCCTTGGGTGGTCATCTTACAGAGGTTCTACTGTATATTTTCCTCCTCTACCTTGACAAAAGCACCTGTGTAATGACCTAGAAGGCTGGATTTAAAATCAGAATTCTCAGACTGCTCAGAATATTTGGCCCACCCCTTTTCCCACACTGACGTGGCTCTGTTCTATGAGGAGTCTCACATACAGGCATGTGGACACCTCCATCACTGTCTAGGTTCAGTAGACAACTCTCACTAAAAAGTCATTCTTGACCATCTCATGAGCCTAGAGGTATGCGCACTAGTGGCTCATTTTGTCATTAAAGGACAGAACCAGGAAAGAAGCTCACCCAGGCCTGGAAGAAGACTGAGGGAATTCTGGTCCTGGGTACCTGGAATGTGTTTTAGAAGGGGGTCACATGTTGTTGCTTGTGTCCTTTTTGGCCTCAATCTCCTCACCCTGGAGCAGAGCCAAGCCAGCCAGGGGCCAGAGCAGAGTCATCTAAAGTAGGATGTTCAAGGCAAGAGCTTGCCTGGGTCTAAGAGCAGCAATGTTCAGGTGGGTAGGATGGGCTTAGGTGACAGAGCCTAAGTCCTTTAGAAACAGAGAGTCTCAGATGGAGACTCAAGAACTTTCCTTGGGAACTGACCTCCTAGTTGGGTATCAGTGTTACCATTCAGTTAGATCATCTAGAACACGTATTGCAGGTTTAGTTCCAGACCACCACAATAAAGTGAATATTTCAAATGAGTCATATGAATTTTTGGTATCCCAATGTATATAAAAGTTATGTTTCCATTATACTGCAGTCTATTAAGTGTTTAATAACATAATGTTTTGGGTGGCGCCTGTGGCTCAGTGAGTAGGGCGCCGGCCCCATATGTCGAAGGTGGCGGGTTCAAACCCAGCCCCGGCCAAACTGCAACAAAAAAATAGCCGGGCATTGTGGCGGGCGCCTGTAGTCCCAGCTGCTCAGGAGGCTGAGGCAAGAGAATCGCGTAAGCCCAAGAGTTAGAGGTTGCTGTGAGCCGTGTGACGCCACGGCACTCTACCCGAGGGCGGTACAGTGAGACTCTGTCTCTACAAAAAAAAAAAAATAATAATAAAATAACATAATGTTTAAGGAAACAATCTAAATACCTTAACTAAAAATACTTTAATGCTAAAAAATATTAATGATCATCTGAGCCTTCAGCACGTTGTAATCTTTTTGCTAGTGAAGAGTCTTGCTTTGATGTTGATGACTGCTGACTGATCAGGGTGGTGGTTGCTGAAGGTTGGGGTGGCTGTGGCAATTTCTTAAAATAAGACAACAGTTGCTCTCTCTCTTGGTTTTGGTGCTCTGGTTGAAGATGAAATCCACCAAAGAGGGAAGACCTGAGTCTTTATTACCCCATGTGCCAGCACAGAAAGGGCTCTGGGAAAGCCTTTATAAAATCTATAGATCCCCTGAAAATCAAGTGGCCTTGGATTTGGACATTCACTAGAACCAGTTAAAGGCTGATGGGACCATAAAGTGATATTTAGGTAGTTGGGAGATCCCACAATTTAACTTGATTTCTAGATGGAAGTAGGATTCATCTGATACTAGAGAAGTAAAGTTTCAAGGGACCAAAACCAGATCTGAATCTCACTTTTCTAGTATGGACCTCTTCAATGCTCTTATGTCCTGGATGTACAATCGATGATGACTGCATTTTCCTTTTGTGATGGAACCATGGAGGGTATTGAAGAGAATAAAAAGAAGGTTCCTGCTGTACCAGAAACCCTTAAGAATAAGCGAAAGAATTTTGCAGAGCTGAAAATCGAACATTTGAGAAAGAAGTGTGCTGAAAAGATGCTTCAAAAGGCAAGGAGGAAGCTTATCTATGAAAAAGCTAAGCATTATCATAAAGAATACAAATGTACAGAACTGAGATTCGGATGGCTAGGATGGCAAGAAAAGCTGGCAACTTCTGTGTACCTGCAGAACCCAAATTGGCATTCGTCATCAGGATCAGAGATATCAATGGTGTGAGTCCAAAGGTCAGAAAGGTGTTGCAGCTTCTTTGCCTTCGCCAGATCTTCAGTGGAACTTTTGTTAAGCTCTCAACAAGGCTTCAATTAACATGCTCAGGATTGTAGAACCACATGTTGCTTGGGGGTACCCAAATCTGAAGTCAGTAAATGACCTAATCTACAAGCGTGGTTATGGCAAAAATTGTAAGAAGCAAATTGCATTGGCTGATAACAGTTTGTTTGCTCAATCTCAGGGTAAATATGGCATCATCTGCATGGGGGATCTGATTCATGAGATATATACTGTTGGAAAACACTACAAAGAAGCAAATAACTTCTTGTGGCCCTTCAAGTTATCATCTCCACGGGGTGGAATGAAGAAAAAGACAACCCACTTTGTAGAAGGTAGAGATGCTGGTAACAGGGAAGACCAAATCAATAGGCTTATTAGAAGAATGAACTATAGCAGTGGTTCTTAACCTTCCTAATTCCACAATGTATTTTCATTGTTAAAAAGGGGTCACGACCCACAAATTGAGAACCGCTGAACTAAGGTGTCTGCCCTGATTGTTTTTGTAATGTGGTCAGTTAATGAACAGTGACTGATTTCAAATTGAAAAAAAAAAAAAAGATTCTTAGGCCAGGTGCAGTGGCTCATGCCTGAAATCCTAGTACTCTGGGATGTTGAGGTGGGTGGATTGCTTGAGCTCAAGAGCTGGAGACCAGAATAAGCAAGAGCGAGACACTATCTCTAAAAAAAAAAAGAAAAAGAAAAATAGCCAGGCATTGTGGCATCCTTCTGTAGTGCCAGCTACTTGGGAGGCTGAGGCAAGAGGATCTCTTGAGCCCAAGAGTTTGAGATTGCTGTGAGCCATGATGCCATGGCAGTGTACCAAGAGCAACAAAGACTATCAAAAACAAAATTCTTTTATTAAAACAAATATGGGTATCAAATGGGTTTTAGATGATGCTAACAGTCTAAGTTTCAAAGATAACAGGGAAAATTACCATCTCTGAAACACTTAGAAAGGTGTGGTATATAAATACTCATAAGCTGATAGGTACTTAGAATAATGATATAAGATAAAATTCAGTCTTTATGGTAAAAATACCATTTTTGAAAGGTAAAAGTAACCTGCAATTAAAGGGAATAAATTATGTATAAGCAAAAATTGTACTGTCAGAATTTAGAGATCAAATGCCCTGCAAATTATTTCATGAGTAATACATATTCTTGAATATTCAGTCATTAAACTATGTCAAAAATAATAAGAGGCTTGGCACCTGTGGCTCAAGCTGCTAAGGCACCAGCTGCATACACCTGAGCTGGCGGGTTTGAGTCCAGTCGGGGCTTAATTATTTCTAGCTTTTGATTTAAAGAGAGAAATGTGCAATTCTTCCTTTTACTTGAATATTTAAAGGCAATTGTGGCATTATCTATTGGTCTGATCGCAATATTATTATCTCAGGGAATAGGGAGGGCTGAGGAGAGAGAGAGATGGGGGAATGGCCATTGAGTGGAGCAGCCAGAACACACACAACATTTATTGATTAAATTTGCCATCAATTACAATAGTAATATCAAAGATCACAGATCACCATAACCGATTTAATAATAATGAGAAAGTTTGAATCAAAACTATTTTGGGATGTCACCTAACCTCAGTAAGAATGGTTCATATCCTAAGGTCTCAAAGCAACAGACACTGGCGTGGATGTGGAGAGAAGGGAACACTCATACACTATTGGTGGGACTGCAAACTAGTTCTGCCTCTACACAAAGATGTATGGAGATTCTTCAAAGAACTAAAAGTAGACTTACCATTTGATGCTGCAATCCCACTACTAGGTATCTACTCAAAAGAAAAAGAAAAAGACATTTTATCATAAAGACATTTGCACTTGAATGTTTATAGCAGCCCAATTCACAACTGCAAAGATGTGGAAACAACACAAGCGCTCTTCAAAACATGAATGGATTAATAGACTGTGGTATATGTATTCCATGGAAAGCCATAGAAAAAGTTGGAGATTTCTATATTTTTTGTAATAACCTGGGTGGAATGGTAGACCTTTTTCCTAAGCAAAGTATCATAAGAATGGAAAAACAAACATCACCAGTGTCCACTACTAAATTTGAACTAGTAGATTAACACCTACATGCTCACATGAGAGAAAAACTCAATGAAATTCAAGTATGGGGGGTGGCGCCTGTGGCTCAGTGGGTAGGGCGCTGGCTCCATATACTGAGGGTGGTGGGTTCAAGCCTGGCCTCCACCAAACCGCAACAACAAAAAAATAGCCGGGTGTTGTGGCAGGTGCCTGTAGTCCCAGCTACTTGGAGGCTGAGGCAAGAGAATTGCCTAAGCCCAGGAGTTGGAGGTTGCTGTGAGCTGTGTGATGCCACAGCACTCTACTGAGGGCGATAAAGTGAGACTCTGTCTCTACAAAAAAAAAAGAAGAAGAAATTCAAGTATGGGGGAGGAGGGGAAGGGAATAGGTAAATTCCCACCCAACAGGTATATTGCATACTTCCTGGGTGAAGGACACACCTACAACTTGGACTTTAACCTTACAAAAGCTATCTATGTAACCTAATTGTATGTATCCCCATATGAATCTGAAATAAAAAAGAAAAAGTCTGAGATATTGCAAGAATTACCCAAATATGACATATAAAAGAATTGAGCACATGACGTGGGAGAAATTACACTAATAGATGTACTTGATGTAGGGTTGCCACAACCTTCCAGTTGTAACAAGCACAGTATCCACAAAGCACAATAAAGCAAAGCTTAGTAAACTCGGGTATGACCATAATGGCAATTGTCCACAGTAGTTGGGTCTCAGCTAATTGCTAACAGTAGCAGAGTGACAGGATGGTACACTAGAGGTTTCAGCGGAGCTGCTGAGATGAGACTGAGAATAAATACTGAGATTAGTGGCAAGGCAGTGCTAGGATTTTTCAAACGAAATCCTACAGAGTTTATTTCATGACTCTGAAAACCTCTTATCCTGGAGGGAGGTGGAAAAAGGAAGGAAGATGTTAGCGAGGAGGATTCTGGAAAAAGCTTCTGGAATGGGGAGGTGGGGTGGTGTTTGCACCTCAGCTCAGGCTGGGAGAAAGGGCTTCAAGGTACCCAGAGAGCCCAGAAGGGTCATATGGTCTGTGGCAGCAAGCAGGGAGTTGTGTTCTTCACTTTTAGGATTTGTGAGTGCTTTTTTTTTTTGTTTTTTTTTGGAGAGACAGTGTCTTATCACCCTCAGTAGAGTGCCATGGTGTCACACAACTCACAGCAACCTCCAACTCAGCCTCATCCTCCCGAGTAGGTGGGATTACAGGCACCTGCCACAACACCCAGCTATTTTTTTGTTGCAGTTTGGCTGGGGCTGGGTTTGAACTCACCACCCTCGGTATATGGGGCCAGCGCCCTACCCACTGAGCCACAGGTGCCACCAATTTGTGAGTGCTTTCTGTGGACTAGATGGAGTCATGTCCATGAGAACATGTCTGCAGCTGTTTGAGCAGCATGAATGGGGTCACTGAAACTAATTTCACCAATGGCGAATCCAGACCTCTTCTTTGGCCTCAGAGAATTGTCTTTTCCCAAGCATCTCTTTTCTCTTCTTTGCCAGGACTCTGGGCATAATCCCCTCAACAAGTTTGGGGCAGAACTTGATAGTTGCCCCTAGAATCCAGTTTACCTTCATTCCACAGCAGTAAGATTTGTAGCTGGTCACATGGCTATGTAGCTGGATACTATATTTCTTAGCTCCTCTTGCAGTTAAGGGATGACCTTGTCACTAAGTTCTTATCCATGGATTCTTAGCAGAAGAGACATGCTAGGGATGTGTCAGTAATTGTTTAATAACCAGCTCTCTGGAGAAAATAAACCTGTTGTAATGTTTGCCAGTTTCCGTGGTGTAAATATCCTCACCATGACTGATTTCAAGCTACAGACGTGGATTGGGAAGAGATATGCACAGCATGTCTTGGAGCCAGTGGGATTCAGGATAGCACTGGAGAAGCTTCTGGCTCATGCCTGTAAAGGGCTCAGGCATGTCCTCTTCCCCCACTTCCTTCATGCTGGCTGGAATACGGATGAGGTGGAATACCATCTTGTACCAAGCAGATGAGGACAACACGCAGGGACGGCAAGCAACCAAAGGAGGCTGGGAGAACCAGCAGTGACTTTGGGAGCACAGAAGCTGTTCTGGCTCACACAGTCACAGGAGGGCAAAATAAATGTCTATTCTAAGTCATTTTGATTTTAGGGTCTCCACCACACACAGCTCAGTCTATGGAATTTAATTTACCTAGGAACTCATTAAAACAGAAGAGGTTGTCTTTTAGCAGCATCAAAGGAGGTGGTGGGAAAGGAAGGGTAGAGAAGGAAAACATGGACATTTTCTGTCTCAGTGAACCACGCTGCCTAAATTGCTTGCAGTATAGCTCTCTACCAGGCCGTGGGTTTCTAAAGAGACCATCGTGCCTAGAAAGTGCACCTGCTCACGTCTGGTGGTCAGAGATAAGCAACAGGTTCTGATTTGGCCTCACTTTCTTTCACAGAGAGAACAGGCTGGACATTTTCTTAGGCTAGCAGAGCCTCTTGTGCTACCTCTTTCCCCACCTCTGCCTTGTCTCTGTCCTGGTCTGTCTGTGTCTCAGGGCATGGCATCCCACAACGTTACTCATGTTTTCTCAGCCACCCTGTGAGGT
Organism: Nycticebus coucang; assembly: GCF_027406575.1. Lineage (NCBI taxonomy): Eukaryota > Metazoa > Chordata > Mammalia > Primates > Lorisidae > Nycticebus > Nycticebus coucang. The sequence continues at coordinate 106,147,597 of NC_069787.1, forward strand.
CGGATGATTGAGGACCATTCTCAGCACCAGGCAGATGAGCAAACCAGAGTCCAGACCATCTTCTTCTGGTCATCTCTTGTTTAATAGCATGACTTCCTCAACCGACTGTGGGCTCTGGGGAGGCAAGGATCATGTCTGGTGTGTTTGCTGTTGTAGCCTCAGTGCCTGCTTTGGGGCTGGAACTCATTGAGGATTTGTCAGTGTTCTCAGTGAAATGTGGAGCTAAAGCTGGAACTGTGGTTCTAAAGCTGGTACACTCTCAAGTGCAAAGAATTTTTGGCAGCACATCGGAGGTGTGAAAACATTCAAAACAATCCTAAACAAGCCAGCAGGAGCCACATCAGTCAGTCTGGGGGGTTCCCTCGCATGTCATGAGGCCCCCAGAGCAGCCCTCTCTTGACCCCTGTGTGCTGTATTCCTTTACAGTCAGGCCCACTGCCCCAGCAGGGCCTCATACTCAGTCACTGACACACTCATTGTCAGTGGAGGCTCCAGTTTTTTGATGCCAGCCTGACAGGCAACCTTTCTGATATTTACAGCCCTTTCTACCTCTGGTCATACAACCTTTCCAATTCTGAACCGAACCAGAATCTTCTCTCTTTTGGGAATTGAGCTAATCCTTTAAGCACGTTATAGGTGACACCAATGGTTCTCAACTCGGACTGATTTTGCCCCTGTCCTCCAGCTCCCCCTGTGGACAATCGGCAGTGTTTGGAGACACTTTTGATTATCATAACTGGTGAACAGGTGCTACTGGCATCTAGTGGTTAGAGGCCAAGAATGCTGCTGAACATCCTACCATGCACCACATAGCTGCCTATAGTAAAGTGGGGACAGGGGTCCCATAGGGGAAAGGCTGAGAAGGCATTTGGCACCTCATGAATCCACTCATTTCTGTCCCTGGGAAGGGGACATGAGGCTTCCCCCCAGCAATCTCTCAGCCTCAGGTAGAGACCAGGTGTCCCTGAGCCATCTCAGTGCAGGACTCTCCTGGAATGAAAGGAATGCTCCTTGCTGCACTTGGTCCCCTGAACAGTTGCTGACTTTTGTTCTCCATATCCTGTTCTCTCAGGTTCAGCCTGGGCTAGCTGCCTGCACTGGCTTGAGTGATAGATAGCCCCAGAGCCCCGCCACCTGGCCTTTCTCAGTGGCCTGGCCAAGGAACCAAATATAAAGTGAAATTCACCAGCCATTGGCATCAAAGGTGTTAAACTGATGTCACAGCTCCTGGGCCACTGGAGACCATTTGGTGACAGGCTGACTTTGGAGGGAGACAGCTTTGGGGAAGCCTGGTTGGATCTTGCCAAAGATCTGGTCATCTGGATCTGGTCATCTCTCTGATGACCATAGACCAGCCTCCTCTTGGGAGGCATGCAGCTACGTGATGTGTGGTTTGGGGGCTGCCACACACAGGATACTGCTCCTGGGTTGCTGGGCAGACCCTGAGGTTTGTTAGGCCAGGCCTGAGATGCTTTTGGTTTGGTGAATGGACATAAATGTAGTGTGAAACTGTTTTGAGCATTTTGTAAAGCTGGTCAGAAAGCCAATGTTTAACCAAAGTGAGGGTGTTAGGTTATCTAAGGCAGTTTGGCATTTGGCTGAAATTGCACCATTGCTGTGTGGTCCCATGGGTTAGCCCAGCCTTGTCACCAGTGCTGATTGGCTTTAATGACATCATTAGAATTCCTGAAATACTGGGAGGAAAAATAAGAGAGGTCCTTTATGGTGTGCATATATATTTAGGATTGTTATAACTTCTTGTTGAATTGATTCCTTTATTACTATATAATGACATGCTTTGTCTTTTTTTTTTTTAAACTATTTCTGTGGGGTTTTTTTGTTTTGTTTTGAGAGAGTCTCACTTTGTCGCCCTTGGTAGAGTGCCACAGTGTCACAGCTCACAGCAACCTCAAACTCTTGGGCTTAAGCAATTCTCTTGCCTCAGCCTCCCAAGTAGCTGGGACTACAGGCGCCCACCACAATGCCCAGCTATTTTGGGGTTGTAAGTTGTCATTGTTGTTTAGCAGGCCCAGGCTGATTCAAACCCCCCAGCCCTGGTATATGTGCCTGGCGCCCTAGCCACTGAGCTATGGATGCTGAGCCTACTGTTCCTATTTTAAATTCTATTTTATCTGCTATAAATATTATCTATTTCTATTGCCCTTTGATTTCCATTTTTGTGTAATATTGTTTACATTCCTTTACCTTCAATCTATAAGTGTCTTTAGAGGTAAGGTGAGTGTCTTATAAACAGCATGTGGTTGGTTCATATTTTGTTTTATGCATTCTGCCAACCTGTATCTTTTAAGTGTAGCATTTAATCCATAGATGCTCAAGGTTTATATTGACATGAGAGATTATGTTCTTGTCATAATGTTAATTGTTGCCTAGTTGTTCTGTAGATTCTTTGTTTTCTTTTTTCCTCTCTGCTTGTCTTTTTGCATTGGAGGGATTCTTTACTGTTGCCCTTTCATTGCTTTGTCTTTGTCTCTCTCTTTTTTTGAGACAGAGTCTCAAGCTGTTGCCCTGGATAGAGTGCCATGGTGTCACGGCTCACAGCAACCTCAAACTCTTGTGTTTAAGCAATTCTCTTGCCTCAGCCTCCCAAGTAGCTGGGACTACAGGTGCCTGCCAAAACATCCAGCATTTTTGTTGTTGTTGTTGCAGTTGTCATTGTTGTTTTAGCTGGCCTGGTCCGGGTTCAAACCCCCCAGCCTCAGTGTATGTGGCCGTCACTCTACCAACTGAGCTAAGGGCATTGCTCTGTCTTATTCTCTTATGTAATTGTTTCCTAAGACCTGTGAGTTTTATAGTGACTATTGACCTTTTGCTTCCTTATTTAAAACTTCTTTAAGCATTTCTTATATGGCCAGTCTAGTGGTGATGAACTCCTTTAGCATTTGCTTGTGTGGGAAAGACTTTATTTCTCCTTCTTTTACGAAGTTTATTCTGACAGGATATAAAATTCATGGTTTCTTTCTTTAAGCACCTTGAAAATCAGATTTCTGTCTCTTCTGGCTTTTAAGTTTTTTTTGCTGAGAAGGCCACTGTTAGTTTGGGGTTTCTTTTATAGGGGATAAGATGCTTTTGTCTTGCTTATTTTTGAATTTTTTCTTTCACATTGACTTTAGACAATCTGATGACTGTAGGTTGTGGTGAAGTCCATCTAGCAATGTATTTTCCTGGTGTACACTGGTTTTTTTGTATCTGGATTTCTAAATTTCTTTCTAGGTGAGAATATTTTCATCAATTATTTCCTTAAGTTGGTTTTCCAAACTTTTTAGTTTTCTTCTCCTTTGGGAATACCAATGATTTGTAAGTTGCTTTATTTATTATTTTTTTTTGTGTGTGTGTAAGTTGCTTTATATAGTCCCATACTTCCTGAAGGTTTTGTTCATTCTGTTCCATTCTTTTTATTTTTGCCTGACTAGATTAATTCAAAAGACCTGTGTTCAAGTTCTGAGAATCTCTCTTCTGCTTGGTCTAGAGCAGTGGTTCTGAACCTTCCTAATGCCACAACCCTTTATAATACAGTTCTTGTATTATACTGGTCTAGAGTCTATTGTTTTTTTTTTTTTTTTTTTTTTGTAGAGACAGAGTTTCACTTTATTGCCCTTGGTAGAGTGCCGTGGTGTCACACAGCTCACAGCAACCTCCAACTCTTGGACTTAGGCGATTCTCCTGCCTCAGCCTCCCGAGTAGCTGGGACTATAGGCGCCTGCCACAACGCCCGGCTATTTTTTTGTTGCAGTTTGGCCGGGGCTGGGTTTGAACCCGCCACCCTTGGTATATGGGGCTGGCGCCCTGCTCACTGAGCCACAGGCGCCGCCCTAGAGTCTATTGTTGAAAGTTTCAACTATATTTTTAATTTCTTCAATAAATTTTTCACTTTCAGAAGTTCTGTTTGTTTTTTTAAAGGTATCTATTTCTTGAAAAATTTCTTATTCGTGTCCTGAATTGACTTTCTGATTTCTTTGTATTAGGTTTCATATTTCCCTTGGATCTCATTCAGCTTCTTTAAGATCAATAGTTTGAATTATTTATCTGGCATGTTGAAAATTTCATGTTGGATAGTATCTATTGCTAGAGAATTGGTATATTCCTTTGTGAGCATATGCCAAAAAATCAGGCATAACTCCCTGATTTTTCATACTTCTACTATTATTACAGTGATTTCTTTGCAGAAACAGTCACTTCCTATGTTTGAATTTACTTTGGTTTGGGCAGGACTTTTTTTCTCTTGAGGATGTGGGCTATGATGTGTGTTGGATAGGGCTGTTTGGCTTTGCTTCTGGGTGCGTTCAGTGGCAGAGGTTCTATATGATTTTCTTGGTTATAAATAGCTTTGGTGTGGTAGTTTTCTCAAATGCCAGTTGTAGTGGTGGTGTACCAGATGGGTCAGTGGGCTAATGGCCTCTAATGGTAACCATAGTGGCACAGGCAATGGTGGTAGCAGAGTTTTGAGAAGCTTATGTTCTTTCTGGGTGCTGTGCATTTGTTGATATTGTAATGGGGTGCAAAGGTTGACCTCCAGGCCAGTTGGTGGCACTTGCAGGTGTGAGCCTGCCTACTCTGCTGGTGGCAGGAGGGTTTATGCTTGCTCTTTGTTAAGCAGGAGAAATAGTCAGGTATCCCAGGGGATGGGTTGTGCCATGGAATGCTCAGTGATCCAGGTTTCATGACTCACCTCTGACGTCGGGGGTGGATCCGGGCAGGGCCAGGCTGGGCAAGCCTGCACTTAGGCCCCCCAGTGGCAGATACAAGTGCCAGCCCCTACAGAGGTGGGGGACAGTCTTTAGGCCTCCAGAGAAATACCTCCCAGTAGGGAGCAGAGCAGGTGCTACTGTGCCAGAGACCTAGTATATGGAAAGAGGGACGACTTCAGCTTTACAGCCTAGCAAGCAGTAGTGGGACCCACTTTGCTTTCATGCTCCAGACCTGGTGGGGCTTGCTCTCACAGTCTGACCTTTGCAGCATATGGGAGCAGTCAGTTGAATCATCCACAATTTGCTCTCGGTCTGTGAAACTGCCCTAGGCTGTAAAACTCACTGCCTGGGACCAAAATCACTCCTCTCTCAGGCAAGTCTTCTGCTCCAGTCGCATGAAAGAGGGTATCATACTTGTGGGTGGGACCCACACCACACACCTCCTTCAGTTCTGACAGTGGGGGGCTCTCCCTGGCTGTAGTCCAGATCACCAATCTCCAGCCTGAGACTACAAACCAGTGACTGCTGGCCCTGGCAGGTGCATGTGAAGCCATCTCTGAGCTAGAATAAGAAATGGTCTCCTGCTGTCAGTGCCCAGGTCTGGGAGTGCATGTGGGACACTTCCCAGTGCTGTTCCTTCCCACAGTCTCCTAATTGTTCCTCAAGTCAGGTGTGGGACTTTGCAGAGTCAAGGAGCTCCCTGGTGGCCTGGATTGTCCAGCTCTCCAGTGGGGACGTATATCATGGGGATGGTCCCTACCCTTTCACACACCAAGAATTCACTTACAGTTTTCCACCAGGCTCTCCCCACATAGGCTGTTGCCTGCCTTCTTTTCCCCATTATCCAGAGTTTTCTTTTGCTTTGATGTTGACCCCCGTGTTTCTTCTTGGATATATAAGTTCACAGTGTGAATCTCTACACACCATTTTGCTATTTCCAAGTGGGTAAGGCATGCTGATAAAACCTCTATTCTGCCATCTTGGGGAGAAAAAAAACAAACCTAAATTTGGTTGTGAACTCTGGCTGTTCAGCCTGAGTGAGGCACACACAAGAGTGCACAGAGGGATGAGAAACATGATTTATCTGTACCTGGACATATCTGGCTGAAGTTAATTAATTAGTAGTTAATGAAAAATATTTTTTCTGTTAAAACTTAATCCAAATTCTACCCTTAATGTTTTGGGAACCTTGTCATCCTTTTTTTTTTTTAATTTTGATTTTTGTTTTTAAAGATAGGGTCTCATTGTGTTGTCTAGACTAGATTTGAACTACTGGGTTCAAGTGATCTTCCTGCCTCAGCCTCTCAAGTAGGTGGGACTATAGGCAAGCATACTGCACCCAGTACTTGTCATTTTTTTCAAAAATGGCTTTCTTTCCCTAAGCCATTCAAACTACCCTAAAGAAAAGAAATCTAGCTAATTCATACTGGATAACCCAAAGACAAGAATTTCACATGGTAGAATTTCAGGCTCCTATCACATCCTTTCTGCAGACCAAGGCAGGTGTGGTCACCTCTAGCTGGGATGAAGGTTGGATGCCCCTGTCTTCCACAGTATTCCATCAGTCCAGGGCTCCTTCCCCTGAAGGTCCTCCTCCTTCAAACTGGCTTCCTTTCCCAGCACTGGCAAGAGCTCCAGGCCCTTCTGAGGCGCAGCTTCTGGACACACAGAAGAGAAGACCTCTTCTGCTTTGGTCATGGGGGAGTCTGGATGTGGTATCTGATAACAGCAGCCATTTTTCAGGCAACTTAAGGACAAAGTGACACAAACAATGAACAGTGTGGGGATGCACCTGGTGCTAGTTTCTGGGTGATCTTGCTCCCTCGCACTGCCTCAGGCCTTTCCTGCCACCTCAGTTTGTTCAAAGCCTCCCACGGTTCAAGGTTCAGCTAGAGTACTTCCTCTTCCATGTCGCCTTCCCTGATCTCCCAGCAGAGGGGTCCTCTGAGCCGTCAGAGCATCCTAGACCCTCCACACAGATGTTCTTAGGATGTGCTTATATGTAGCCCCATCTGACACTTCTTGGTTCCACTGAGATCTCCCAGAGGGCAGGGGCTGTTTAGCCCACCTTCCTCCTTCCTGTATGACTGCATTTTACCTGTCAACTCTATAGAGAGGAGAGTGAGAGGGCAAGGGGTGGAAAGCAGTTAGCGGGTGAGGGTGGCTGCTCCCAGGTATGCTGTTTGCTAACCTGGGAGAGCATACCCTAGTCACTAGGGGCCAGAACCTGGCTACTTGAGAAAGTGCCTGACTAGGGGATGGGCTCTTTCTTCTACTACTTCCACACCACTCTTGTGCTTCAGACTCTGTCTGTGGGCCTTGGGCTGGCACACTGAGGTGTGTCCCATCCTCTGCAGCCCTAGCCGTAGCTGATGGGAGCTGACAGCCAGCCTAAAAACATGCAGCAGCCTGACGCCCCACTAATCTCCACATCATCTGTGGGCAAGCGTTTCCAACAGAGGTGGAGGAGATGATAAAAGAAGCAGTGTTTCTGTGTGCAGCACTTCTAGTGAAGCGTGTTTGCATGGTGATTTACATCAGCACGTTTTTAATATCCATAAACCCATGCCGGCGAGGATAGGAGCAGCCTTGTGCCAAAGCTCCTGGCTTTGCAAATGGCTGGACTTAGGAGAGAGTGGCTGGTGAACAGGCAGGCGGCTGTCTTGTTGGCCGGCTTCCTCTGGCATGCTGTGTGCCAAATGCAATGTCCATACCACATGCCTGTGTGGGGTTTCCTGAAGCCTTTGGACAAATTCTTCAGAGTTGCCACACCTAGGAAAAGCCGTATTTGGTTAGCCACTCTTGGAACTTGGTCTGAGAAGGCATGTTTTCCCAGGGCAGAGTTGTTCATCACTCAGAGTTGAGCTAACAGCTTTCCACTGCTTGATTGATGGGGCAGTCAAAGGACCTTACTACCCAGTGACAGTGGATATCCAAGGTGCTGCCCTCAGGACATGCCAGGTGTGGTGAAAGGGCCAGGAAAAATCCAGGAGGTAGCACTTAGTCCCTCAATCTTCTTATGAAGTTTCCAGAAATGTTCAGGAAGTAGAAGTTGCTATCAAGAATGATAAAACCAGGTCCCTTATCTCAAGAAGACAATTGAAAAAGTAGAGATCTCAATGAATCAGCTAGGAAAATAAAGGAAAAATGAAGAGTGGGAATTTATAGGACAGTGAGTGGCATATGCAGAATATAGCTAACTTCCCTGAAGTCAGAGCGTGGGTTGCCACTCTCACTGAGGTTATCAGACACATGTGGAGACAGGGCCACTTGAAGGGTGGGCCACTTTCCAATGTCGAGGTGGAACAGAGCTCAGTCACCGTGGACGGGCAGCAACAGGTTGCGGCCCTTGGCCTGGTCTGAGGATGAAGTTTGGATTGGGAGAAGGAATGGTAATGATAAGCAAGGAGAATTCTTACCCCAAGACTCTGAATCTGGTAATGTAGAACACACCCAACAGAGCTGTTAGCTTCAAGAGAAGCAGCAGCTGCTTGTATGGTTTGGTTCAGTTTGGACATGAGAATCTTTCCTGTAACACTCAGGTAGGGTTAACCTAGTCCAGGCATTTTATTTATCAGTGTCTGGAGGGAGAAACTCTTTGATCCAAGATTTTACAAAGGCCACAAAGGGTGTAGTTGGGAGTTACTGAACATTCCACAGTGTGCTATGGGGTTAACGCCCAATGGCTCAAAGAGAGTTTATGTCACCACCTAGACCTTCCTCTTAAAGGAACTGGTTGTGGCTTTTAGCTTGCAAGGCCTAGGAAAGAGCTCAGCTTTCGTGTGGGCAAGAGGCCCTTGTCCTCCATTCTGCTGACCTTGTTGGTCTGTTCTGTGATAATCTGTGCCCAGATCACAGCATCTGTGGGTGTTAGGCTATGTATGAGTTTTTGTAGATAATTCTTAAGCCTGTTAGTGAGGTTATTTGAAGTTCCCTAAAAAATGGAGTGATCCCAAGGGAAAAAGTATTTAGGGTTTGGGCTGGGCTTTTCTGGGCCTCCAGATCACTCAGCAGTGCTTCCCCCAGGTGAATGATGCCCATTTCCTGTCTTCCACTCTGGGTTGTTGGGAAGGGAGGGAGTAGGTGAATGCTGCTTGCAGATTTCAACTTGAACACTGAGATAGTACTAGAAGGTACAGGGCTGGGAATAAAGCGGGGAGAGAGAGGAGGTTCTTTTCTGATTCTTTTCCAGGAACCTCTGGGGAGGTTTTTGATGGGGAAGATCTGAGCTCCTAGAGAACCCAGGAGATCTGTCCCCCAAGGGCAGGGAGACCCAAGAAATAGCTCTGTATTCTGATCCCTAGGGAGCACCAACATTAGCCAAAATGGAGAAATAAATACTGACACCATGATAATTGTATTTGATAATTTGAACTGGAAAAATTTAGACTGGAAAAAGGCCCCTCAATAATAGATTTTCACCAACTCCGTCATTAGCTTCATTATTTTACATTTCCGTACATGCTATACACACATTTCAAGAGGGTGATAATAATAATAATCTCCAGTATCTTTCACTATAAGAGTTTATCATGATGTGAATTGTGGTGGTACTTGTGTTCAGATATAGAAAAAGCATCTGATAAACTTCAGAATCCATTTGTGATGAAAACCCTCAGCAAACTAAGAATAGGAAGGAACTTTCTCAATCTGGTAAAGAGTATCTACAGGAAATACCCTACAGCTAACATTAAAATCCTATAACTAGCATTATACTCAATGGTGAAATATTGACACTTTCCTCATGAGATTGGAATCAAGACAAGGATGTCCACTATCCACTACCACATCTTCTTTCAACATTGTACCAAAGGGCATACCCAGTGCAATAAGATACAACTGTCCTTTAGTATCCATGAGGGATTGACTCCAGAACCCCCACTATGTATATGAAAATCTACGGATGCTGAGGTTCTTTATATTAAATAGTGTTATATTTGCATATTACCTCTGTACACTATTCACATCCTCCCATCTAGGTTACTTATAATACTGAACACAATGTAAATGCTATGTAAATATAGTAGAACTTCCATAGTTGGCCCCCTCCCTACATTGAGAACTTCCTTAAGTTGACCTAATTTTCATAGACCAGGCATGCGCCACATGTACATGTCAGTACGGTAGGCCTAGTTCCTTATGTGGACTGCCTCCATACATTGAACAGTTTATTATAGCCCATGAGTGGTCATTTACAGAGGTTCTACTGTAGTTGTTATGCTGTATTATGTAGGTAGGAAAGAAAGAAAAAAGTTAACACATGTTCAGTATAGATACAACCATCATTTTTTTTTAAAAAAAATATTTTTGGTCTGCAGTTGGTTGAATCCATGGATGCCGAATGAAGGGATACAAAGAGTGGACTATATAAGAATGGGAAAATGAGAAGAGACATATTTTTATTTATAGATGAAATGATGGCATATGTAGAAAATCCAAAAAAATCTACAAACTATTGACTAATTAACAAGTATATCAAGATCACTTAGTTCAAAGGCAATGTATATAAAATTATTTATATGTCTATAACTGGCAACAAACAATTGGGAAAGTGAAATTTAAGCTATGATACTATATATAATTAAGTAAAAAAATTAAATACTTAGACTAAACTTAATTAAGTTGTTCAAGAATGAAATATGACATGGTATTAAAAGAACTGAAAGAAGACCTAATGGAGAGATATTTCATGTCCATAGATTAGGTGAGATTGAGTGTGTTCAGGGTGGTATGGCTGTAGACCATGTCCATGGACTGGAAATTCAATGTTGTTAAGATGTGAATTTTTCCAAATAGATTTATAGATTTAGCTTAACCTCATCAACATCCTAGGAAATTTTTGAGGTGGATATTAACAAATTTATTTGAAACTTTATATGGCAAAGCATAAGACCTAGAGTAGCCATGCAATTTCAAAGAATAAGAACAAATTTTGAGGATTTTCACTACCGTATTACAAGACTTACTATAAAGCTGCATGGTTAGGACAGTGTAGTATTGGCATAAAGACAGAAAAATAAAGTAATGAGGTAGAATAAGAAGGCCCATTATAGGGCTGCTTGATTTATAAGAAAGATCCCACTGCAATTCAGTGGGGGAAAGACAGTGTTCACAAAAATTGATGCTAAAGCAATTGGATATCTGTATGTAAAAAACTAGACACTGATTCCTGCTTCATTCTATATAAAGGTTTATTCAAGATAGAACATATTTTCAGTGTGAAAGGTTAAGCAATAAGACTTTTTAGAAGAAGAGGAAAATATTTTCATGAATCTGCAATGAGAAAAGATTCTTTAAACAGGACACAAAAAGCACAAGAAAGCATATTTTAAAAAGTTTTTTTTAGTCGGTAGGGCGCTGGCCCCATATACCGAGGGTGGCAGGTTCAAACCCGGCCCCGGCCAAAATGCAAAAAAAACCAGAAAATAGCCGGGCGTTGTGGCGGGCGCCTGTAGTCCCAGATACTTGGGAGGCTGAGGCAAGAGAATCGCTTAAGCCCATGAGTTGGAGGTTACTGTGAGCTGTGTGAGGCCACGGCACTCTACCGAGGGCCATAAAGTGAGACTCTGTCTCTACCAAAAAAAAAAAAAAAAAAAAAAGCAAATGGCAATCTACAGATTGGGGGATGACATTCACAATACATATTTCCAAAAAAGGATTACTAACTATAATATATAAAGAACCCTTTTAAATCAATAACAAAAGACAACCCAATTTAAAAAGTAATAATAATACTTGAACAGATAATTTCTCAAAAGAAGATATCCAAATGGCCATAATATATGAAAAATTCTCAACATCATTATTCAGAGGGAGATATAAATTAAAACCCAAATGAGAGCCGGGTGCGGTGGCTCACGCCTGTAATCCCAGCACTGTGGGAGGCTGAGGCGGGAGGATTGCTTGAGCTCGGGAGTTCGAGGCTTGTCTGAGCGAGAGTGAGACCCCAACTCGTGAAAAAAATGGAAAAACCCAGCCGGGCACAGCGGCGAGCGCCTGTAATCCCAGCGGCCCCGGAGGCTGAGGCAGCGGGGTGCCCACAGCCAGAGTCCGAGGTTGCGGTGAGCTCCGACGCCACCGCCCTCTGCTCAGGGCATAGGGTAGAACTCTGCTTTGACAAAAAAAAAAAAAAACCCAAATGAGAAAACTCTGTGCACTCTTCCCCTGGCTAATAAATAAACAAGCAGAGTAACAATACTAGTAACTTGATAATACTAAGTGTGGATAGATTGTGTAGCAACTGGAGCCCTCCTTACCCTGCTTAGTATTACTTGGTTCGACCATTTGGAGATTTGTTTGGTATTGTCTACAACTACTAAACATATTTCTACTTATGGCCAACAGTTTTACTCTGAGTTACATACCTAAGTAAATGGAGAGACTTTTCATGTCCAGATAAAGACAGGTATAAGAATGTTTATAACACCTTTTTTTCATAATAGTTCAAAACTCAAAAAATCTAAATTTACATCTAGAAGAGAATGGACAGATAAATCAGAATGTGTGCATACAATGGAATACTACACATCAATATGTACAACATGAATGAATCCCATAGACATGTCTCATAAACATTTGTCTTGTGAAAGTCAAGAAACAGGAAAAATTGTCCTATAGCAATACAAGTCAAATAGTGTTTACCTCTGGTGGTCCAGGGAGTATTGCCTGGGACCAGGCGTGAGAGCACTTTTGGAATGCTGATAATGTTTTTTATCTTGATTTGGATGGTGGTTCCAATGTGTAGGCAAAAGTAAAAATTTACTGAACTCTACACTTTTGATTTGTGCTTCTACTGCATATTATACTTCAATAAAGTGAGTGATACCTCAATAAAGTATATTTTTACAAAGGAAAAAGTTCATCATGCCAGTTAACCCTGAAATACTTAAGTATGGGCTTTAGAGATCTAGATTTGAATCTGATTCTACCACTCACTTGTCTGCATCAACTTGAGAAAGTAACCCAACCTTTCTGGGTCTCTTTTTCCTCATCTAAAAATGGGGATAATAATATCTACCTAATAGAGTCATTTTGAGGAGCAAATTAGATAAGTACTTAGCTCAACACTTGTCACATTGTTTTTGTTTGTTTGTTTTCTTTTAAATAAGTTGTAGAGCAGATTTTCTCATTGACTGTTTATATATCTTTTTTTGGAGAAATGTCCACTCAAGTCCTTTGCCCATTTTTGAATCAGGTTGTTTGCGTTTTTTGTTGTTAAGTGTTAGGAGTTCTCATTATATTTTGGATATTAATCTCAGATACATGATTTGCAAGTATTTCTATTCTGTGGACTGCCTTCTTACTCTGCTGATACTGCCTTTTGATAAAATTTTTAAATTTTCATGACATCCAGTTTATTTATCTTTTCCTGTGTTGCCTATGCATTTGGTGTCATATTCCAGAAATTGCTGTCAAACCCAATGTCATGAACCTTTTGCCCTATGTTTCTTGTGAGAGTTTTGTATTCTTAGCTAGTATTTAGATCTTTGATCCATTTTGAGTTAATTTCTTGTATGTGGCTGTTAGCTAAGCATCTAACTTCATTCTTTCGTATGTGGCTATCCAGTTTCTTAGCATCCTTTTAGAAAAGACCATCCTTTCCAAAAGAATGATCTTGGCTCCCTTGTCAAATCACTGGATCATATCTTTAAGAGTTTATTTTTGTAATAGCCGGGCGTTGTGGCAGGCGCCTGTAGTCCCAGCTACTCGGGAGGCTGAGGCGAGAGAATCGCTTAAGCCCAGGAGTTGGAGGTTGCTGTGAGCTGTGTGAGGCCACGGCACTCTACCGAGGGCCATAAAGTGAGACTCTGTCTCTACAAAAAAAAAAAAAAGAGTTTATTTTTGGGCTCTCTATTCTATTCCATTGATCACTGTCTGCTTTTATGTCAGTATCACACTGTTTTGATTACTGTAGCTTTATAGTAAGTTTTGAAATCACAAAGTGTTAGTCCTCTCACTCTGTTCTTTTTCAAGATTGTATGGGCTATCTGGCCTCCCTTGATATTCTATATGAATTTCAGGATGAATTTTTCTGTTTCTACCAAAAACCATTGAGATTTTATTAGGGATTGTGTTGGATCTATAGAATCATTTTTGGCAATACTGACATCTTAACAATATTAATTCTTCTAATCTATGAACCCAGTGTACCTTCATTTATTTGTGTTTTATAAAGTGAAAGGTAATCTACAGAATGGCAGAAAATACCCTGGACTGATGACATCTGATTGGGAGTGTCCAGTTGGGTGGGGTAAAGAGTGATGGATCCCTGCCACCACCCCCACCCCCATCATCCTCCCACCTACGAAGGGAAAAATAAGAAGCAGAGACCTCAGGCGCTCCCGGGAGGTCTTGTCCTGACAGCTTCCTCCCGGAACAATGAGCTGACACTGGATAGTCTGCAATCACCCACTAGTTGCTCTTCCTGTACCGACTCAATCAGCTTGTCAGGGAGGGGGTCTCTGGATGTGCAGGTTCTGGTTGGACAATCTCAGAGTCCCTAAATGCATTCCAGCCCCCCAGGTTCGGAGCTGGTTGCTTTGCCTGCCTGTTTTTAGAGGGATGTTAAATAAAAAAAAAAGATCGCCAACCAAGCTAGTTGGTTTCAATTTCCTTTGCCTAAAGATGTCATGGATTGTGTTTATGCTGGTGGTCTCCAATGCTGGGGTGGCTGCTTCCGCAAGCAGCTGCTGCAGTCACATGCTTGTTGGGAGAGAAGGGGGTAACTGCCAGAGAATGTCTGCCTTGCACTACAGTTCACTCTTCTCTTTCCAGGGCTGATTTTCAGCTTTTACATCATGCTTCCCAAGTCTGTTTGCTCCCTGTTGGCTGCTGGAAACAGGAAAGAAAAGGACAGAGTGCCTACCCTCCAAGAGCTCCTAGCTGGGGGAGATGGGCATGCCTACATCACAACAATAGTAGGGGTGTGAGAGAATGGGATGGGGTCGGGGAGGCACCTACCTCTAGAGCTCTGGATGGAACTCCTGAGCTGTAGACTTACAGCTGCCACTTACTGGACATACAGGAGCTAATCCCTTAATCTCTAAAGGTCTCTGTTTTGACCCATGTAAAGTGGGAGAGACTTTAGCAATTCCACTGAACCATTATGAGAGGCAGAATCAGCTGTGAAGATGCCTTGGGAGGGTCCAAAAGTAACTTAGGTACTGATGTTTACGGTGTCCTGTTTGCTACTGCCAGTGAGCAAAGTTATCACTTTGGTGTTGCACTGAAGAAACAATATCTCGAATTTCTCTGTTGCTCTGCATATACTCAGAGTCCTCCCAGAACCCCAGAGGAATGCTCTCATCACTCACACAGCCCTGCTGCACTTCAAGATGAAGATGAGGCTGGGCATTGGCGGTGAGTGGACCAGCTGTCCAGACAGCACCCTCCCGAGATCCATGGCATGCGAGTCTGCCCACAGGTTCTGACTTGATGGTGCCAACCACATGATGGGAGCTGGGAGCTGGAGGGGAAGGGGCTATGCAGTGTGCAGAATAAGTCCTGGCTCATAACTGCTCTAATCCATAGTGAGTTTGTTTCCCTCTTCCTTGCCCTGAGCCCTTGATGAGTATTAGAGAGTGTCCCTGCCTGGACGTAGCATTATTGGAGGAAGCTGGAGTTAGAGGGTCACAGGGTGAGCAGTACTGCTGTGGGTAGGGTGACAGCATAAGGATGGAGGAACCTGAGGGCTGGGAGGCGGGGCTGCAGTGCCTTCCCAGGATGCTGTTCTCCTTGCACGGGAACCCATACTGGCTGCTCTGCCTCCCAATCCACTTTCTTTTCTCCTGGCCCTTCTTTCCTTTCCCTTCCCTTTTTCCCCACTTCTCCAGTCTTTTGCTCCCTTGCCTCTCAACTTCAATTCTGCAAGTTACCTCAACTTTTCCAGTATACTGGTCCCCAGTATTTGGTCCCCAGATAGCCCTACAAACATCTCTTCTGATCTTCATTCACTACAAGCGTTTTCTTTCTTTCTTTCTTTTTTTTTTTTTTGTAGAGACAGTTTCAGTTTATCGCCCTGGGTAGAGTGCCGTGGCATCACACGGCTCACAGCAACCTCCAACTCCTGGGCTTGGGCAATTCTCCTGCCTCAGCCTCCCGAGTAGCTGGGACTACAGGCGTCCGCCACAACGCCCGGCTATTTTTTGGTTGCAGTTTGGCCGGGGCCGGGTTTGAACCCGCCACCCTCGGTATATGGGGCCGGCGCCCTGCTCACTGAGCCACAGGCACTGCCCGCGTTTTCTTTATGTAGTGATATTAGCTGATTTAAAATCCTAGCCTAAAATGTCAACATGTGGGTCTTCATTAATTGTCTTTGCGCTTAGGAATTGGTTGTATTTTCCTGTTCTTCAGACATTGAGTAATTTTTTTTTTCCGTATCCTAGACATTTTGAGTATGGCATTGTAGAGGCACTGGATTCTATTATATTTTTGTTTTTTCTTTTTCACACAAAATCTTGCTCTGTTGCCCAGACTGGAGTATAGTGGCATCATCATAGCTCCCTGCAGCCTTGAGCTCCTGGGCTTAAATTCTCCTGACTCAGCCTTCCAGGTAGGTAGGTGCACATCACCATGTCCAGACATTTTTTTATTTTTTGTAGAGACAGGGTCTCACTATTGCCCAGACCAGTTTTGAGGTCCTGGGCTCAAGCCATTCTCCTGCCTCGCCCTTCCAAAGTGCTGGGATCACAGGCGTGAGCTACTATGCCTGGCCTCTGGCCTCTGTTATATTCCTATAGAGAGTGTGGACTTTTTGTTTTAGCTGGTAGTTTGCTTGGTTGGATTCAAAATGCAAACTCTGTTTCTGGGGCAGCAATACAAATCTCAGCTCATTGTTTTTTGTCATTAGCTGGGTAGCTTTGAGCTTACTCTGTAAATGCACAGTTTTATAATCAGCCAGAAGTCTGAAGGATTTTATAATAGAATTCATTGCTTCTCATCTTTAACTCTCTACTTTCTAGGATTACACTTTTACTTTCTAGCAGCTGAGGTTTCTCTGAGCTGTATTCTCTGTTTCTCTAAGCCAGAAAAACTATGGGTTTTCTATAGAATATTAGTCACCTTACATGGTACTCACTATTCACTATGTGCTCAAGATGCCTCTGAACTATGTGAAAGGTAAAAGCCATAAAAATGGGGAATACCCTGTATCCCATCCCTTCTTCCAGATGTCAGCTCCCCTCCAAAATTTGCCTGCTTTTCTTCACTTTCTAGTTACTTTAGATAGTTGTATTTTTTACTTTGTCTAAAGTTAATAGTTATAACTGCTGGGAGGTTTGGTCCAATAATTTATTGGTCATATGCAAAGTGGGACCTTTCCTTCTATTTTTCTCTTTCACCGTTTTTAGAATGCAGCCTCCTTTGTCAAGACAATCTCATGGTTGCAAGATGGCTGCTGAAGCTTCACCCATCATGCCAACATTCCAGGCTAGAAGTAGAATGAAGGAGGAAGGGTAAGATGTGTTTTTCAGCTGCATCAGCCACCCTTTAAAATCTGACCTAACAACTTTTATCTATATCTCATTGATCATAATTTAATTGCAAGGTTATGAATAAAATGTAATTACTAAGCTGGTGCATTGCTATTTTCAACAGAATTAGAGTTAGATTAGTAAGAAAGGAGGGAGAATCCTCTTAGGAAGGCAGCTAGAAGCTATCCTGCTTCATAGTGATAATTCTAACTGCTTATACCATTCCTGGAACACAGGGGGAGCTCCATAAATGTTGGTTTTAATATTGATTTATAAGTTCTATAGCAGACATATCCCAGAGCATGATGAAAACCCTAACGAGGGATGTGCAGCCCAACTTGGAGTAAGAGGGTGTCTGGGAATACTTCCTGGAGGCTGTGATCCCTGCGCCAAATCTAAAAGACAAATAACTGTTAACTAGGTGAGAGAGGAAAGGAGCCCAAGGCAGGAGGAACAGCATTGAGTAAAGACTCAGAGGTAAGAAATTCCCTGTTGTGTGGAGGAATATATTAATATTCTGCCTGAAGAATAGAATGAAGGGGAGAGATAGTTAAGGACTGAGGCATAGAAAGGAGAGGATTTATCTCCAGTGTCCAAAAACGTGCTCAGCAAAAGACACTTTTATGTGTGGTCAGGTGGCAGTTAAATTGGAGACAAACACACACACATGTATGTCTGAGATTTACAGGCCTTACTCCTTTACAGGAGTAAAGCCTGGTAGGAAGTGAGCCCTAGGGCCCGAATGCTGCAGATGGTGTCTCCCTGGGAGTGCAGGGCAGAGGTGGAACTGTGGGCTGGGTGGTCACTGTGGCCCCCAAAAGATCTGGACCTCCAATTCTCCGTAACTCTTCTCAAAGATAGCAGCTTTCAAAAACATGCTTGACAGGTTTGGTCAAACAGGAAGACAAGAGCTGATAGTGTGGGAAGGAGGCAGGCGGAGGAGCTCACTGCCTGGGCCTTTTCCAACCTCTTCTTCCCACTCTCACCCCAGCCCAGGTCTGGTCCTGGGTGCCCAGGTCCCCTTGGGTGTGGGCTTGGGGGGAGGGTATGCACCCAAGCCCCAAGTATGTGCCTATGTACCTGGGAGGGGTCTATGGGCTCCTCTCTGCCTCTGCCCCCACAACAAAGCATCCCCCACAACAAAGCATCCCCCCATTTGGCTGGGTTCTCTTCTCCCAGTTTATTCTCTTCCTGCTGAACACTCCTCCCTGCTTTCCAGGCTGGAGTCCTGTCTCTTCTTGACTTCTGACATTTAGAGAGTCCTTATTTTGCTCCAAGTTCAGCTCTGCATTTAAAAAGATGTTTTAAAATTAAATTCAAGTTGGGGGTAGGGTGGAGGAAGGGAAAGGGAGCGGGGAGGAGAAAGGGGGATTGGTGTGATCTCACCTAAAAAGCACAATGTAAGGGTATATAGCGCACCCCCTGGGTGAAGGGCTCAACTACAACTTGAACTTTACCTAACACAAGCAAATGATGTAACCTAATCATTTGTATCCTTATATTAATGTGAAATAAAAATAAATAAATAAAAAGATTCAATGAATCCCCAACAATAAAAAAAAAAAAGAAAAAAAAAAAAGATGTCTGGGGCGGCGCCTGTGGCTCAAGGAGTAGGGCACCGGTCCCATATGCCGGAGGTGGAGGGTTCAAACCCACCCCCGGCCAAAAACCACAAAAAAAAAAAAATAATAATAATAATAAATAAATAAATATTCATCCAATTATTTAAAAAAAAAAAAAAAGATGTCTGATGTATTTTATTCCCAGAGGGGGCAGGCCTTCCTCTCCTACTGCGTCAGAAACCCCATGGGACAGTGCCATCTTTATCACACCCCAGCTGTGACTGCCTTGGGCTTGCTGGGAGGTGCTGGGGCTGGGAGCTAAGCTAAGGACAGTGTGACATGGCAAAGAGGAGATAATTTCAATTCACAGCCTCCACATTGAGGGAAAAATGTAAACACAGGCTGCTGAGCCAGCAGCCAGGGGGGGCCAGTGGGTTGGGCAGTGGGCACCCTGCTGGCTAGCCCTCCTCACAGAGCCTACTGTGCCGGGAGCTGGGTTTGATTTTTCTGCTTTTCCCCAGGTATACTGTGAGGAATCAGCTGTTTTGGCTGCTGAGTTCCTTGCAGACTAGTCTTACCCTTAAGCAAACTTGAATGGTGAACTTGGCCTGACTAGTGAATGGGGTGGAGACTTGTGGTAAGTCACAGCCCACACCAGCCAGGACTCCATCCAATCCCAGCTCCATTTCTATGGGTGTCCTTCAATGAGTCACATGATTTCTCTGCAACTCAGTTTCCTCATCTATAACATGGGAATTGTTTTAGAGCTAAACTCATAGCAGTGTTTGATCTTTATTCATGATACAAATATTTTGTTGGGTACCACCTAAGTTCTAGGCACCATTCTTGAGGATACAGCTGTGAACAAAACACACAGCAGAAGCTGTTCCTCTACTCAGAGCTGAGAATGAGGCTTCAGTGAGATAATATGGCTAAAACGCTTGACACTGGCCCTGGCACAGAGAAAACTCTCAGTAGTGGTTGTTATAATTAATCAATTTGAGCCAGTGCAGGCTGGGCCCATCTCCCATCCTCCCCGTCCCTCCACATGGCTAACTTGTACCCAACTTCAGTGCCTAGATGTTCTCCCCTATGAGAGGCCTTCCTGACTACCCAAGCTGGGTTCTCCCCCGTACCTTCCCACTTCATTATGACACTGGTCACAGATAGTTTTCACAATGAGTTACCTGCTCTGTGCCCTGATCTGGCTGTGTGCTCCTCGGCCTAGGGCTGACTCTTGTTCCATCTCTGGTTCTTCAGGGTCTGGCCCATGTATGTGTGCACTGAATGTTTGTGGAATGAACAAATGATTGTGAGTCCTAACCATAACCCCTACCCTCATGACACTGTAGGTTATAGGAGAGTCAGGGAAGAAACTCTCTAGCCTATCACTTATGAAGAAATCACAGGACAGCAGTGTCCCAATTTCTGCATGTGTGGGTACATGATAACAATCACTGGCTTTTATTTACAGCGTTTGTAATAGCCAGACCCTGTTAGGAGTTTTTTAGGTCAATTTAATCTTTTGCCTACCCCTATGAGGTAATAAGGATTATTTTTTCCATTTTACAGATAAGGAAAAGGAGGCCCAGAGTGGTCAGAGATCATGTCCAAGGTCACCTAGTTAGTAAACTGAGTCAGGGCTCCCCTCAAGCCAATGGTTTCAGCATCCCACCCAATGATTTCTCATGCCTGTGTGAGCATGCAGACATGTGGGCATGCCTACATGTGGCTTGTGGTAGGTGCGTCCTGGGTATCTCCTGGCATACTGGGTGACCTCTGACAGGCCCTAGAGCTGGGGGTTGCAGGAACAAACTGTTGCTTTGGGTCCAAGTAACAGAGAAAGGTATGCTAGAAGCATGTGCTTTCATGAAGATGATGAATAATAACCAGCATGTTCTGAGAGGCTTTTGGCTTGCCTCTGGGTGGACCTGGTGACTTGTGGGCTGGTGCAGTGAAGACTGCTGTGGGTCTGAGAGGCCGCAGACATAACACCTGGCTCGGCACGTTTATTTACTGGCTAGTTTTCACATGTTTCAGATTACATATCCACAGCCCCCTGAGAGACAGGATCGTTTGCTTCTCTCCAAACTGTTGATTCTGTTTGCTGCTTTTTCCCCAGATGTAGGCAAAATGATTCTTAGGAAATCGGTGAATCCTTTTGGTCAGAAGGATCCCATTTTCTTTGTGAGTGTGTCAGGCACTCCTTTGTGTGTACCTGGCTCTATGTGCTCCTGGTATGGGGCACTGGATTTGTTCCTTCTAAAGAAGCTTCCTTGATGCAAATTGTCATTTATTCCTTCAATTAACATTCCCCAAGATCCTACTCTGTGCCAAGCCTTATGTTGGGCATTACGAGCAAAATAGAGAATGAGACCTTGGCCCTGCCTTCAAGGAGCTGACAGTCTAATGGGAGAGTCAGATCAGGAAACAATGACAGCCCAGCATGGTGAGGGTCCTGCCTGGGGCACACAGAGGGCACACCAGGAGGTAACTCCTAATGCAGTGGGGGCAGGTTCAGGCAGGGAAAGCTTCTTTGAGGAGGTGATAAATGGGATGAGTTTGAAGAATGCATCTAAAATAGCCAGGGAAATAAAAGGAGGGAATGACTTAATGAATTGTAGAGATTATAAGTGTCTGGCCTAAAGAAGAGTCCAGGGTGCTTAGGAAATGCTAAGCAGTTTGGTTTTGATGGGGAGTTTTGTGTGTGTACGTCCACGTGTGTTTGTATGTATACATTTGTCTGCTGGGCAATGTAGTGACTGAAGATTTCTATTTATATGTTTTCTACAAAGCATGATGCCTGAGAAACATTCAGTCATTCATATTTTAGTATGAATAAGTAGCTACATATTTTTCAGGAAGAACCTTGGATTCTTGAATGAGAATGAATGCTGACCTGATGGGGCAGGCTACCCTGTTCAAAATTAGTCAAACTCCCTACTCTGTCACATTCCATGCAACTCTCAGAACCCCCCTCGAACCTGCTGTTCTTTTCAGCTGTGTCCCTTCTGAAGCATAACAATCCTGCTGTCTGCCCTGCACTGTGGGAAGCTGAGAAACATGACTTTTGCCCCACACTTACCTCTGTCTAACCTTGTGGGGGTGGGGACAGGGACACTTCTGTAAAGAGGCATAGCTTAGGCAAGTGCCGGGGCCAAGGCCTGGCTCTGAGGGAATGCTGGTCAGACTGCTGGCCAGACCACCTAGCCCAGCCCCTGCTGTTCCTGTGCCCAGACCTTGCCTTGCTCTGCTCCCAGCTGTGGCCTCCTTTTATTAACAGATAAAAACAACAGATCAGCCCCTTTAGAGAGGGCTCCAACACTCAAACCATGTGAGCACCCTGGGGTGGGGTGGGATAGAAAGCACACTGTTTTGGTGAGAAAGGAAGGCACAAGGAAGAGCCATTGTCTTGGTTGGGTGTGTCCTGCCTGGGGAGGACCTCACGGTGGATGTTCCGTGGGCTTGCTAGCTGGGCCGTGGAGCCCCAGGCCTGACCCACTGGCTATTTGATTGGCCAACTGGCTGACTGCCTGGGAGACCAGGCTGCCGTACATCTTCAGGAAGGATGGGGACTTGGGTATACAGCCCCTTGGAAGTAGCAGAAATAAGGCCTCTCGAGAGTGTCACAGTCTCTGTCAGGACCTCAAGCTTTGAACTTTTGTGCTGGTGAGCTCTTCTCTCAGAGCTGAGCTGACCTTCTGAGAGGTCTGAGACTCAAGGCCAGGCCTTGAGTTGCTGAGGGTATGGCCCTGAGGGTGAGAACTGGGGAGAGAATGTTCCAAACCCTGCTGGGTGGCCACT
Source organism: Nycticebus coucang (assembly GCF_027406575.1). NCBI lineage: Eukaryota > Metazoa > Chordata > Mammalia > Primates > Lorisidae > Nycticebus > Nycticebus coucang. Next base: position 106,170,139 of record NC_069787.1, read on the forward strand.
CGCTGAGACACAGTGGAGGAGTCATTGTCAAGTGGAACTGCTGAGCAGATCCATTGAGAAGCTGTACTTGGAGCCCCACACCTTATAAGACACCTGCACCTACACTATCTCTTTTGAGCCTAGAACAAGTCCAGATCCTGTACTGGGAATTAAGTTATTTAAAAAGAGAACTTTCTCAGGGTCACAATGAGGAACTGGTGGAGGCAGGTTTTGAATCAAGCCTTAAGCTTATTCCCACCCCACATGTGAAGTATTTACTTCTGAAGGTCATCTGCAAGGTTATGGGCTTGAAAGCCTGTTGAGCCACTTTTATGCAGAGTGAACTTGGGCAGATTTCTTAACTTCTCTGTGCCTCAGATTCCTCATCTATACGTGCTAATGACAGCACTTCCCCAGAGGATCCTGGTGAGGACCAAATAGGTCACAGACACATGGCCCTGTGACAGGTCACCAGGTGGTGGCCGCCATGGCTGTCGGAACTGCTGAGGTTGCCCTGCAGATGAGCATGTTGGTGTGGATGCCATCTGAGTGCCCAGTCTTTCAGGACTGAAGGATGTGACAAGCCTGGGCTCTTGGGCCTCCCAAGGATCCCTTTCTCTTTAAGTCCCAAGAAGCGACTTAGACACTAGGCTCCATAAGCTACTTCTCGGCAGTCACTCTCGCATGGGGAACAGGGAAGGAAAACTGCTGCGTAACTGACCCATGGCTCGAGGCCGGGCATGGCTACGCAGGCCTGCCAGGCCACTCTGGCCTGGAGAGGTCAAGAGTCACCAGAGGGGTTATTTTGAAGAGGTGGACTTGATCTAGTTCATGTTAATGGAATGTTCTCTGACATTTTTGTGGTGGAGGAGCATGGTCTCAGACCTACAGTAGTCTGACGATGGGTGGCCAGACATCTTAGGGGCCAGGACACCCCTGGTTATGCATGTTGTCCCAGAGTAATTATTTGCAGTGCCCTCTTTCTTGGCTAAAGGTGTCTTGGTTTGCTTAATAAATTATATGCTCACCCTAATGAGAGCTGCAGGCCAGGCTTTCTGCACCTGAGCTGGCTACTCCCTGAATGTAGGTGGGCTAGAGAAAGCCACCTTCTTCCCTGGCAAGGCCTGCTACTGTGGGGTTACCAGGTTCCAGTTGGGTGGGGTCAATCCAGGAACCCTCCACAAAAAGGCACAGTACTTGGGAGCTTCAGCTGCAAAGCCCCGACTCTGAGAGGGTAAGTGGGGAAGCGGGAGGACGGCCTTGAGTTCAGTCCAGCTGGCAGCATGGAGGCCTGGGCTGCAGCCAGAGACCCACTGCCTCATCACCTGGGTAGGAGGTGGGAAGATTTTACCTCAAAGACAGATAAGATGTTGGTCTGGCTTAAATTTTTCATTTTCTTGATAATAAGAATAGTAATAATGACTGCCTTTAATTAAGCCCCAGCTAAGTGCCAGGTGTGTGTGCGTGTGAAATATTTCTATAGTTCACATACTATATAGTATTATATATGCACACCCATAAATAAAATACATGCACACACGCTTCTTAAAGTAGTCAAGATGCTGAGCGAGACACAAAGAAGGGATGAGACTGTTCATGTCACACCACTAGGAAGTAGTGGGACCAGAATTTGGACCCAGCCCTGTCTGACTTTGGAGCCAGTGTCCTTCACCTTCCACCACCATCCTCTGTGCATCAGGGTCCAGCATGCTGGGTGCACAACCCCACTGTCTGGGCTGGGCTTAGACGGTGAGGAGGCAGGGGAGGACCAGCTTGCTGGGGACCTTTCTGTCCCTGTTTGTCCCTTGCCCTCCAGGCCAGGTCTGGCAGGGAAAGGCCATGCTTGAGGCCACATGGGGAGTTGCTAAGCTGTCTTTCATCTGGCCCTGCAGTTATTTGTTCAGCATGCAGTGCAAATTTCCCTGTCTCAAGACATGGAATCTGGTACAGCTTTGCCTGGATCAATGTCCAACCCCTTTCAAGTTCTGGAGAAAGTTACTCCTCTCCAAAGTTCAGACCTGCCAGACTCAATAACTCCACAAAAATGCTTGGATGAAAATTGCTCCAAGCAATCCCAGCGGAAAGCCAGCACCTCACCCCTCGTTTAAAGTTATGATCCTTATCATAATTAATTCAATAAAGAAGTAATGTGCTTCAACCTAGGCAGAGAGAATAATTTTCTGTCCTGACTGGTATAAACTTTCAACTGGGGACATTTAAACTCTGGGTCTGAGCTCTCACAGCAAGTAATAAATTGCAGACCCCGGCAGGACTGCAGAACCCCAGTTTAAACTGCGGTAAATAGGCCGCTATTGAAGAGAGGAAGATTTGGATTCGGGCAGGCAGCTCCAATAAATAGCAGAGCGTTGTTTATAAACCCTGCAGTCCCGGCTGGCCTCCTCCTTGAGACAGGCAGTAGCATTTGCTTGTTGAAAGCACCAGAGCGTTTGATCCTCGCACTCAGAGGACCCACCTTGAGTCTTGAATTTAAAATCTGTTTCCTTCTGTAATTGAAAGGTAGGATTATCCTGGCTTCTAAACAGATTAATGGGTTCTCTAGTGGAGATACTGACTTGGACCAAGCCAGCCAATCTCAGAGTTGCCTTTCCTACGCTTTCCGCGGAGGTTGCAGTGATTAGAAGTTCATTCTGGGTTTGTTTCGGACACGTTCAGAGTGATGAAGCTCCTGTATTGTCTCAGAAGTCCATTAGGTTTATAGAAATTGCAAGTTTAGCAATCAGAGTCTTTGGAAACAAGTTAAAATGGAAGGAAAGTCAGTTTCAATCAAAATAACTTTCACATTGCATATTATGAGAAGAGATAAATTAAACATCCATTGTTTTGTGCAAATAATTCAATGATGGAGGAGGCAGGGTTCTTTAAAGTGATTAAATTTGGGAACATCAAGGCAGTTGTCAGAATCATATTCTTTCGTTCCTGGCTTAAGATTTTGGATACCTCCTTTGTGAACCGACAGCAAGCATGCATTCCAAAACTGAAGAAGGCCTTTCTCTTCAATTTCGTGGGGTTGAAAACAATTGTGTTATCGGCCCACATTCCACTCTGTGGCCTTGGGCTCGTGCAGAGATGCACTGTGACAAGGCTCACTGCAGTGTTAACCATCCAAACCGCACTGAGCTTGCAGAGCGCTATATCCAAAACAAATAGCCGATTCTGGAGAAGCGATTGAGAATATTCATGGATGTTATTCATCAAAATGCACAAAGGACACAGACTAGGCAGCCTTCACCCCTTTATGTATCATAAAAAATCTAGGGCTGCCCCAAGGGAGGGAGTAGGAGCAATCCTTTGAAACTTAGATGAGGAGGAGAACCCAGGAAAGAGGATGGGTCAGCTAATCAAACGTGTCAGGTCTGGGTACCACCCCTTGCATTCTTTTGGGGGTATGGAGAAATATACATAAATATATAGATAAATAAAATAATAATACTTGTGTGGCACATATATCAGTCATTTTCTATGGATTTGTAAAGAAGATGCATAATTTTTCTGTGTGTGCCTTTCCCTGTATTCGTGTCACCTTGTTGAGTCACAAAGTATAAAAATTGAAGCTGCTATTATTTCAGCTCTTGACATGGCCAAATATTTCCAATGATGGGTGACTCTGAGTCTTCTCTTTCTAGTCTTTTTTTTTATAGTGAGAAAGACATCCACTTTATAATTTGTAATGCTGGATACACAATTTTAAAAAAGAAAGCAAAACCCAACAATAAATGAATACCCCAGGCTTTTGTTCATCGCCAAGTTCTGTTTCTAAGCACTCCATTTAGAACGCTCCTGACCCAGTCTTGGTGTAGTCTGTCGGGTGAGAGATGGAAGGGACTTCTCTGAGTCCCCTAAATGGCTCTGATGTCAGTGGTGTCTGTGGGGTCTGCTTCCCCCACATGAGAAGTGATCTTTAAGACTTCCTGGAGCTTAATCTTTCAAACCTGGGTCAGCACTGCTCAGTGATTTCAAACAAACCCAGTAACGTGGCTGACCCTGGCACAAAACAGGGCACCCTGGGATGAAAGTGCACGTCAGAGCGGCAGCTGAAATCCAGAAAGCTGGGACTTCGTAGCGTGCGTGAGCATTTGAGCCAGCACGTTTGACCAACGTTCACAACCCCCGCCTGCGCCCCCTTCCACCCCACCCCCAATCCCTCTTGGATTGATTAAATTGGCTCAAGATGACACCAATAATTGGCTCAAGATGGGGCTTCGACAGGCCCAATGATCCATATCTTCGCATTCCCTAAAATCAGTCCTTTCAGCTCTGTGTTGGATTTAGGATGGTTTACATTGGCTCCGTCACAAACATTTTAATAAAGTCCCAGAGAAACCGCAAACGGGTGACATCATTGAATGGTGTTAAAAAAAAAAAAAAAAGAGTCGCATTTTGTAAGAGAGAGGCTGCACCTCCTGAGTGTGGTCAGGTCTGCCCTCCGCATTTGGTCATTCAATAATCATCTGCAGTAATTAGGACCATAATATTTAAAATGGGCTGCGGCAGCGGGGTGGCCAGGAGAGGACATTAGCTATTAAGTGAAAAACAAATATGAATATTTTGACATAAAGTAGCCAAGAAGATGAAGGACTATAGGGTGGGTGTGTGGCCCCAGGGCTGAGGGGCTCAAAGCCTGGACTTGGGCGGAGGCATTTTGGAGCATTAATGTAAGGACAGCCCCCTTGTACCCTGTCCCAGGACACAGAGACAGGATGGGGGGCCTGGAGCCGAGGAATCAAGGCTTGAGGGGGAACTGGTCAGAGCCCAGGAATTCCCATTAAGAGGGTTTCTTGGTGAAGGGTAGGCTGTAGGGAATTTTCATTTGCTTCTCTGTTTTTACTATTCCGTTTACTTACTCTGAACTTTCTCTAAGAATTTGTATTAACTTTATAATCAGGAAAAAAAAAACCCAGCTAAGCTTTCAAAAATTAATGTAGCAATTTTTATTATATCCGAAGATTATAATTACATGTTGAACTGACAATGTCTGGAATAAGACATACCATTAATATTAATAGTTGGTTCTCTCTGAATGGTAGAACTAGGGAAGCTTTTTGTCTTTTATTCTTCCGTGAATTATTTTTTATAATGGATTAAAAATATCAAAGGAAAAGGAAAATTGAAACCTCAAGAAAACTAATTCGATTCATTTGGACATAGATCAACATATATGCGTGTGTATATATGTCCTCCCTCCTCCTGTGAAAAATACAAGGTGCTGTTTTAATTTTAGTATTGTATTATATTTTTAAAATGCATTTCACTCGCATGATTATGAACTTACGAGAAGCAAGATATTTTCCAAGGGCAAGCTCCAGCTTCCCAGTTGAGGAAGGGACAGATGCTGATGTTTCTGCACGATGAGGCTTCCTGTGTGTCGGGGACCTCTGTGTGTTGGGACCCCCATCTGAGGTGAGTTGGTGTGCTGGTGGGACCCCAACCCATATTGCTCCCTCAGAATGGGCTGGTGTGTTTCATGTGTGTTTCCTTGCCAGCCAGCAGGGCTGAAGTCATGTTGTAGATTTAGAATAATCGGTCTATTATGCCCATCACAATTAATGGACTTTACTGGGACTTGGGGTCTATCTGATGCCAGAACCTACGTTGATCACTTTTTCTGGTGAGAGATTTCAGAATTGTTTTGTTTCATTTTCTTTATAAATGTATCAGTGTTTTATGATTCACACTAAAAAGGGTACCTGGGGGCCTTAGGGTTCGTGTAAAAAAGAAAGAAAGAAAGAGAGAGAGAGAGAAAGAAAGAAAGAAATATCCATTACATGATGTGTGTGAGACCCTGCTTTTTTTGTTTGTTTTTAAACAATTCATCTTTTAAAAGCTGGATCTGGCCATGACTGCTTGCTTGTGCCGCATCTTACTTCACCGAATGGAGATTAGGGACATGAAAAATAGCAACAAGTATTAACTAAATGCACCTGATATGAAAATTAGACCCTATTTCTCACGGTGAATAAATGCATTAACAAGTTTGCATGTTGTAAATTCACTCCTTTGACTCCAATTTGGCCCCGAAACATTGCTGGGGTTATTCTCTTCTTCTTTTCTTCTAGCCTCATTTTTTTTCTTGAAGAGAGAATAGGAAGTAGAATGGAATGAGACGTAGATCAGATCCCTTTTTTATTTCTTGCTGTGTGACCACAGGCAGGTTGCAAGGACCACGGCTTCTCTTGTGTACAAAATGGAAAGTGTCTCCATTGCTAAGAGTGATTTAAAAATTCTGTGACATGGGAACCCAGACTATGTTTTGGCCAGGCCGATGAGGATGGTAAAGTTTCCATATACAAGAGCCTAGGACAAGGGGTGAAGGGGACTGTGGCTTTAGTCACAGCTGATTCGCTTTGGGAGAGCCATGTCCTCTCTCTGGAACTCAGTTTCCCACTTCTGGGGGAGGCTGAAATGTGGAGTGTGTGGAGTAGTTAGAGCCTGGATCAGCAGCCCTGTTGCCCAGGCTCCCATCCTGCCGTTGACCTTGGGCTGCTTTATGTACTGTGAATTTCCTTCTGTGTGAAACGGGGACCTTGTGAAAATTGTTTGAAAACCCTTGCTGCAATGCATAAAGTGTGGTAAGTATTGTTTGAGTGTCAGCTTCTGCCATTATTCGTACAATGATGTTCTCCCTTCTGGCTCTGTTGGTTTTTTCTTTTCTTTTTTTTATTTCTACTTCCTCTGCCCTCAGATTTTCAGGGACAGGCTGATTTTTATTTTATTCTTCCACATTAAGGTAACTGCAAACATATTGTTAAAAGAAAATAAAAGGTACTTCCCAGGCTTTAGTCTGCAATAACTTAAAGAAAAGGACCCACAAAAAAAAAAAAAAAAAAATCAAGGACCCAGCACTGTCTTGATTCTGTACAAATGTTCGCCTCCTTCAAAGAGTCAAGAAGGCGAGTCCTGCCAGATCTGATTGTGCAGACCCGAAGGATCTGATCGCCCGTCACTAAGGCTACTAATCAAATTTCCATCCAATATGCTCACGCAGGATTTCCTGATCAAACACTTAAGCCTGCCCCCCCATTAGCTAACATGTTTTATATGCAGAGGGGTCATCAAAAGTGTAATTGCCTTAAAGAAACTTAATCCCACATTCTTGTCAACTCGAAGATAGCTAATAATGCTCGCTAGCTGATATTTTTCCAACATCAAGAGTGCACCAGAAATTAGGATCTTGTTCTTAATTTTCCCTCACAGCAGATATTGATACCTAGGTGTACGACTGTCTTTCATGGGCCAGGTAAAAAGGTGAATTTTCTCTAAATTTTACAGGCTTTTCTGGGAAAATACGCTGCTACCACACACTGCCAGCAGACTGGAATAGGCCATGAGGATCCAAGCCCAAAGGCTTTTCCTAGTCGATGTAACATTATTTTGGCCTCCAAGTTCCAACCTTACGTGTGAGTCCTGACAAGGATTCTGAACCCATTTTGCCTTTAAACCCCTTCAGTCAGCTCACATTTTGGAGTGCCTGCAGGAGGGGTTTGCGAGGTGCCTGAAGAGAAAATCCCTCACAAAGTGAAACTACAGTGCAAGAAAGGGATTATGTGATTGTTACATTTAATTTTAGTTATTATATTTAATGAAGGAAATTAAAACTATTATGTGCCTGATATTGATATATTAATGAGAATATATTCTAAACATATCATGTGCCTGATGTTTCAGTATTTTGCTATACTTTATGGCTTTCAATATTCCCACTTGGTCAGTTTATCAGGGGATTTTTTTTTTTAATTGACGTGGTTTTTTTTTGTTCTTATTTCAAAAAGGTGTTTTTCATACTTGAGGCAGGTTTTCGGTTTTCTTTTCCAAATAATCTCTATGTGCAAATATGTTCCAGGTTATCTTTGCTGTGTTTTTTTCTTTTCCCCTTTTGTTAACAGGTTGAAACTAGCTCTGGCTCGAGAAGCTGTCCTGCTTGCCGTGTCCATGTGCCCACACATACATGTGTCTGCTTGCACACACACACACACACAGACGCATCAGTGTGCCTCGCTGGGACTTGTGGTTTGAATGGGAAGTGGCCCCAGTCAGGGGGGGAACAAGTAGGTCAGGAAATTTAACCTGACTCTCCTAACCCCTGTCATCATTGGCAGGGTCTGGAAAGGCCAGCTTTGTCAGGACTCAAGGATCCTTGGTGTCTGAGTGGCAAAACTGATTTGAGGTCCTGTCTGTTCTGTCCTAACATTTGCCCCAGACTCCTCCAACCGGCACTAACTCCTCCCTGCTTCTGTGCTGAGAGCCTCTGTGTGGGTGATTGCCCCTGACTCCACTCCCGGGTAAGGTCAGGGGTCATCTGCATGGATGTGTTCCACTGCTTTGGGAGGACAAAGAAAATGTGTTCCTTGTGTTTATAAGGGAAGAACAGAGCCTTTCACAAGGGTCTGGAGAGACCAGTGTAAAATAGGCCCAGGTAACAAAAAGATGAGTGAATGGTATGAGTTATAGCCATCTATGGAGGCCTGGGTACATACCATGTGAGGGAGATAGGGGTCACCCTTTTTTTTTTTTTAAATCTTCATTTATTTATTTATTTCGCAATTTCTGGCCGGGGCTGGGTTTGAACCCGCCACCTATGGCATATGGGGCCAACACCCTACCCCTTTGAGCCACAGGTGCTGCTCCTTCTTAATAGATGAGAGATTAAGTAGCCTTTCAATGTCCCCCCCAGGACAAAACCCAGCTCTGTCAGGCTCCAAAGCCCATATTCTGTCCACTACCACCCTTGCCCTCCCTTCAAAGAAACACTGTGCATTGGGACCCTGGGGAAGGAGCGCATGTGCACACCCAGCCACACCTGGGACATGGCATTGCCTATGACTACAGTGCTGCAGGGTCTGAAGCTGTGCAAACAGGGGTTGCACTTGTGAGAAAGAAGAATGTCCCTCCCCTGTGCTGAATGCCTCTGGATGGGACACCCTGTGAGGAGGTCCTCCGACATAGTGGCATCAATCGCCCGGGATGGTTCAAGGGGTGGCTTGGGAAGAGTGCTTCCCAAGTTCCCATCAGTATCTCTCTCACAAGCCACCCTAAGTACAGCCGAAGTAAATAAACAAATAATTAAATAAATAAACTACAGTGTCAGTAAAATTCAGCATCCTTGCTGAGCAACTATAGCTGTAAGACAAATCTCCTAGCCACCTTCTTCTCCTCTGAGTAGATTTCTGCCCGATCCTGCTCTATCTAAATGTTGAGGTAGCCCTGCTAACATTGTCTAGATCAACCATTTCACTGTCTCATTTATTCAGTACAGTTACTGTGCATTTTGTCAGACCCTGATGTGGTAGCTGGACACAAAGCAGTGAATAAGACATGTTCCTGGATGCTCTTGGCTTTCAAGGAAGGTTAGACTGCTCAGCCCTGTCTTCAGCTTGAACTGTGGTGAAGAGAATCCCTGCATTTGTATATTTAGCAAAGACATGGCCATGCCCTGAGCTACCATGAAAAAGCAATTCTTAACTTGATTACAGAATAGAAGGGCACCTATTTATTCTTCAAATTGGCTCATCTCAGGCTAGATGAGACAGAGGCAGAGAAATAGTTCATTTCTGGTCTGCTTGGGCTCTTGTGGAAAATGGGTTGTTACTTGATTATACTGGATGATCCATGTCTGATCTGAGAAATTACTCAGCAATCTGATACTTTGCTAGCTTAAAAAATAGTTCCCAAAGAGCTGAATACAAAAGCCATTTTTTATGTTAATGAGCCATAAGCTCAGTGACTATGCATGCTTAAAGAGCTGCTACAGGTTATGGGCCAGCCCTCCCATTTGACAAATAGAAATACTGAGCCCAGAGAGTGAAGGACTCACCCAAAGTGGAAGTGAGAATTACCAGGCAGCAGATTACTAGTGTTTCTATTACTGGGCATTTTCCAGCAAGTTTATTGCCACAAATAGAATGGTCTCAGTTACCCAGGCAGCCACAAAACTTGACACAACTCAGGAAGTAGTTCTAATGTCAAGAGTTTCACATATTTTTCAACTTTGTTTTACCAAAACGCATCTGCTGTTCAGAAACAGCCTCATGTCTTATAGGAGAAACATATCAAAAGGACAATGGGAATATTTTCTGTTTTTATAACGATGTCTGATCTTTTACCTTTGGGAGATTTGTATTTAAACCAACCCAGCTTGCCAACTTTCCTTAAAGAAGAAGTCATTAAATTTCCAATTGGAAATTTGAGCATAAATGAGAGATTTCAAATGAAAACAGCAAGGAATTTACAAAGGCATCTGATCCTGCATCATACTCCCAAATCTTCTTTAAATTAGCTCATGTCAAAAGGCTACGTGGAAAGACCTTTTCTTTTGTCTGATAAAGGAAAAATTGGAACAATATCACTTCGCTTTAGGATCCAGGCGATCATTTGGTTTCATTCCAAGAGAGTTTTTTTTTTTTTAAACTTTAGTCTGTAACTGCACATGTGTATGACTTTAATCAGTTTCTCCTATAACTTTAGTGCTATTTAAGCTATTGTCTTTACTAACCTTTCTAATTAGATGGGTGGATCTGGTCTATGATAAAAAATTTAGCTACATTGAGAGAGCAATATCTTAGTGAATGTATGTGATATTGCTTTGCTAGAAGAAACTGAAAGCTTTTCTGAAAAGGCAGCTGGAGAGCAAGATGAGTTCATTGCCCCAGTGCCTCCTGAGGCTGTTCCTTATCAAAGCATGTGATTCCATATCAAAAAAACGTGACCATGGAGAAACACTTAAAGACCTGCAACTCCGTTAGAAACTCCTTCAGTTTCACCCATTGCTTCCTTCTGGGATCTCAAGGACCAAGATAAATCTTTACCAAGACTTTCACCCACAATGTATTTCCAAGGGATGTCCTTCCAGAGTCACTCTGGCCTTCTAGCTTGATGCTCTCTCATCCAACATCAGCTGGGTCATGGATGTGTTTCTCTGATGCAGGCTCAAGTCAAAGGGGGCAGAGGTCTTATCGTCACAGACTTTCTGGGAACTAAGGCAGGCTAGGTTGCAGCCAAGCCCTTTACATAGTATTTCCTGAGTCTGGGCTTCATTCCTTTCTCCACTTGTTCTATCAACAAACATTTACAAGCACCTACTTGGGGCCAGGTTCATGTAAGGAAGCAGGCACCAAGCCATGGGCTCTCGTGGTTTGTTAGTAGACTCAAATATGCTCTCAGAAATGAGGGAATGGGGTGGGCTATCTTCTTTAGTTCTAGAAACCGTCCAGTGTCCTTTCCAGGGCCATAGAGTCTTGTTTCTTCCCATCATGGCTGCCTCAGCATCTTAGAACATGATGAGGTGTTTGGTATTTTTGAATTAGTTGAAAAGTAATGAGAAAATATTCCAGACACTAAGGGCATTCAGAGCAGAGCCAAAATTGTTAGCTAATTACAGGTACTCTTTTCCAGAAAAGTCTTCCTTACATGAAGGGATACAGTGGGAAGTGGGGTGGAGCCCAATCCAAATCTTTGTTTTGCTTTCCTGTTAAGGTATCAATAAATCTGCCCCCTCCTGTCCTTCCTCCCCTTTTCCCTCTCCCCTCTCTCTTTCATTTCATTTTTTTTTTCTATTTTGTTTCAGGTACAGGACAATCACCTCTGGAAGAAACACACATAAACTTTTTCCAGAATGATTTTAAGCATGTTTTCCAAACAGTATCTACCCAGGTTAACTGTGGCATCTCGGATTTTAGCTTTCAGCATCCTGCCCCATCCTTTCTGGACTCTTCCCTCTGCCCACATCTTCCTCCTTCCTCCTCTTTTCTCTGCCTGCTCACTGCCCTGACCCCAGCTCTCTTCTACCTCCAACTCCCTTAGAAAACCTCCCTTCCCTCAAGGGTGTGGGAACTTTTCTGCCTTCTTCCCAGAGGCAGTTGGATTTTAAATAAGAGCCAAAGAGACAGTGTTCAGGCAACCTCCTGGTAATTATTTTTGAGCTCTTTCTATGGGGATGACAACAAAATTTTTGGTTGCTTCTCTGCCTTAAATTCCAAGTCCATAGGGACTATTTCTTGGTACCCTAGCCATGTGGGGCATTGCCTTCTTTTCTTATGCTGGACCATGGCCTACCCAAAGATAAAGACTGCTCTGTTCATAGTTGTGTCCCCAGCACTCTGATCAAAGCAGAGAGGGCGCTGGAGGAAGACGGGTTGGTGCACAGCCTTCCTCCCTGGAACTCACAGGCATCGTATCAGGGTGTTCCACAACTATTTCCTACTTCTCTTCTTCTCTCTCTCTCACTTTTTTATTTTTTTTTCACTTTGCTTTTCCAGTAAACCAGTGAATGAAATCCACATGGCTTTTAATTTAGGCAAGTTCAAAAATTTTTTCTGTAGCATGATCAATTTTCCGGATAGATTCATTGGTTCATGTTAGTTTTAGAAAAAAGGGTATCGTTAGCTTACTGAATATTAAGTTCTATTTGTAGCTATTACAGCATGATTGTTAACGCCCCTCTTTTTTTTCTACTTAATATTTTGATTTCTGAGCAAGAAGTGCTAAAGTCTCCCATTTTGATCATAGGTTTCTTGCTTTCTCCTTTTGGTTTCTATTCTTGCTTTTTTTCTTCCTTTTTTTTTTTTGGAGACAGAGTCTCACTTTGTCACCTGGTAGAGTGCTGTGGCATCACAGCTCACAGCAACCTCCAACTCCTGGGCTTAAGTGATTTTCTTGCCTCAGCCTCCCAAGTAGCTGGGACTACTGGCGCCTGCCACAATGATTGGCTATTTTTGTTGTTGCAGTTTGGCCGGGGCCGGGTTTGAACCCGCCATCCTCAGTATATGGAGCTGGAGCCCTATTCACTGAGCCACAGGTGCTGCCCTTCTTCCTCTTTTTTAAATAAATAAAATACCCCAGTGAGAGCTAAAGGTTTCTTAAGCAACACTTCTGTTTCTCCGAGACTTCCCTGAAGCATCCACTCTCATACTCCTTTTATATACAAGCATGTTGTTTCTAAACACTGTATATTGTGGTTATTGTGGTCTTAAATTTACATAAATGATGTCATACTTTATGTACATTCTGAACTTTCATTTTAAACTCAAAGTTTTTAAAACATCTAACACTTGTTCTTTTCTTTTGCCTCTTATATTGGATTCTATCATATAGTTATGCACCATACATTTTAAGTGTTAATTTACTGATAGTCATTTATGTAGTTTTTCATTTTTCACTATTACAAACAAGGCTTCAGAGAATACCCTTATATAAGTCTGGGTATTACTAGATGTTTCTCCAGACTGGATTTACATTCCACATCCCTGATAACATGTGGCAGATTTTCGGGGTCAATCAGCAAATCAAATCTCTGAAATATGAAACATGGGTATTTGCAGTGTTAGGGGAGTGTGCCAGCAGCTCAGTATTGTGGGATGTCACTTATATACCACACCCTGGGAGCATATGAGAAGACCTCTCTTTCTACTTCCTTATCAGTACTTGATATTGATACTTGAAAATATTTGCCCGCCTGTCAGGTGAAAAACAAATTGAATGTTATTTGTTGTTTTGATTTGCATTTCCATGGAGCTGAGCATATTTATTGCCCTCAAAACCTTCTTCCTTTGGGGCAGAGTATGTTGGGGTCAGGAAGAATATCACTTTTTCCATTCCTTAGATACCTTTCTATTTTTAACCGAATCTGAGATGCCTATAGGATTTTAATTTATTAAATTATTTTAATTTCTCAAGTTTTTAAACTTATTCTTAGTATCTTAAGTTTCATTTACAGTATATTCTTATTGTCCTTTTAGTGTTTACCTTTTCTGCTCTTTGTCATATTAATAAAGTTTTCTTAGTTCTATTTTTATTCTGTGGTCACCTATAATTTTTATTGTCAACGTTTAAGGATATTCCGTTCATGTTCATGCTGGAATTAGCAACATTTTCCTTTTGAATTAATTTTTTCTGTGATCTGGAGTCAATCCTCAGGGCATTATTTAGTTTTATAGATGGAAAACTTTCTGAATTCTTGAGTGTCTTAAAATGCCTTTACTTTGCTTTCACATCTGAATGATTGTTTGGCTGGGTATAGAATTCTAGGTTCAAAATCTTTGATTTAACCCTCAATAAATAACATAACCCAAATAACTCTGGAGTTAGTTCACTATTGTTTTCTTGCATTTAATGCTGCTTTTAAGAAATCCCCTGTTGGTTCGGCACCTGTAGCTCAGCGGCTAGGGTGCCAGCCACATATACCAGAGCTGGTGGTTCGAACCTAGCCCAGGCCTGCCAAACAACAATGACAACTACAACCAAAAAATAGCCAGGTGTTGTGGCGGGTGCCTATAGTCCCAGCTACTTGAGAGGCTGAGGCAAGAGAATCACTCAAGCCCAAGAGTTTGAGGTGGCTGTGAGCTGTGACGCTGTGGCACTCTACTGAGGCGACATAGTAAGACTCTGTCTCAAAAAAAAAAAGAAAAAATAAATCTCCTATTAATATTATTTTTATTCCTCTCTCTCTCTCTCTCTCTCTCTATATATATATATATTTTTTTTTTTTTTCTCTCCTCTAGGGGGTATCTGGAATTACAAAGACTTCTTAGGACTATGAAATGTAAATGACCTACCATTTGTTTATTATTCATTATTGTGTTCATTTATAGTCATTTTCAATCAATTTTGTATTTGGTTTGGACGACTTTAGGGTCTTCACCTTGGGAGGTTGTCTTGTACCAATTTCTTTATGTTTTACTTTTCTTTAAACTTCTGGTGCAGAGTTCATTGTTCTCTTCAATTCAAAGCCTATTCCACTACTGGTCTATTCTCTCATTTAATTTTACCATTTTTTATTTATCACAATCTGCACTTTCATTACCCCTATCCTCAGTGGTAACTTTTTAATGCTTTTGATATATATCTTTGCCCTGTGTTATTTTGTCATGTACATATTTTTCTTTTTTCTTCTTTTTTAGACCTTAGGTGCAGAAAGCTGCGTTCATCAAACCCCCCAGTTCATGAAGATTGTCATCTTTTTTCCTATTCGAAGTCCCTCTCTTGTTTTATTTATACCATTTTGTTTCCTCAACTACTTCAACAGCTTTTCTTCCCATTCCTGGACATTTCTATATGTTCTTGTAAAATGTATACAGGCATTCTGTGGAGGTATTTTGAGTTTACACACATTGCTACAAAGCTTGTTTCTTATGCTTTTCGCTGAGCACTAGTTTTTAAAGACCTGCCCATGTTGCTCTGTGAACTCATAGTCCTTGGATATGGGAGGAGTAGCCTATTGTTTTACCTGATGAATTTTCACTCCATCCCTGGTGGAGGACACCTCGGTTGCCTCCATCCACTGCCACCTCAGACAACATGATGATGAGCATCCTTGCATATGGTCCCCTGTGGACCTATGTGGATTTTCCTGAAGTACATTCCCAGGAGTGCAATTTCTAAATCATGTGTTTTCTTGGTGTAATTAAGTACTGCCAGATTTATTCCCCAAATATGTGTACACTCTTATCACCAGTGAATGGAAATAATCGTATTAAATTTTAAAAATTAAAAATTTTCTAAATTTTTCTAACCTATTATAGTAAGAATATAAGAATCTCTATTATTTTAATTTGCATTTCTCTAGTCACTAAACATTGTAGCTATTTATTTTTTCTGTTTGTGACCTCCTATTCATATCATTTTCCTACCTTTTTTTTCTGGTAGGTTTCTAGAATCTTTTTTTGTAGTTATTGTTGATTTTTTAGGAATCTCTTATAGAAATTAGACCCTTGTCAGTTTAATACATTGAAAATATTTTCTTCCAATCTTCTGCCTATAATTTTGTCTGTGATTTTTGTCAGTGAAGAAAAATGCTTATATTTTATTTAATCAAATCTATTTTTTTTTTATTGCCTATGATACATGTTTTGGAATTTTATCTAACAAGTCTTTTCCATTTCTAGGATACAGAGATTTATTATCTACTATGAAATTTATAGTTTTACATTTTACTCTTAAGTCTTTAATCCATCTAAATTCCATCTCTCTGCATTATATTAGGTGAGAATCCAGTTTAAATTTTTCTCTGATGTAAGCCATTTTCCTCAGGACAGTTTTCTAAAGAAAGCTACCTTTTCCACATTAATGTGTGATGCCACCTTTCTCTATATCAAATTCTTTGGGAGGACACAGCATTCAAACCATACCATTATATCTGACAATTTCTCTTGTGGTTTTGGTATCTGTTTATTGGCTCTGTTGGGTTTTTTTGCCTAAGGATTTTGGAAGCATAGATCTTTGAGATATTTAGCAGTTGTATGTTTGTGTGGGAGGATTTTAAATTTACAGAAATGATATTGTGTAGACCTCTTCCCTTCCATTCTCTCTTTTTTTTTTTGTCACTTAACAAAGGTTTCTAAATAATCTCCATGTTACTATATGGATCTCAACATATGATTCCTTTTGCTATCTGAAAAGCGTACAAAGTGTACAACTGGATTTTAGTTATTCAATTTCATAGTGATTAAATCCTACCTTGCCTTCCTCACTGCTATGGGAAACAACACTGTGATAAGCATTCTTATGTTGCTTTATGGAGCTGTGCTGCACTGATTTCTCCAGAGCAGTGTCAGGACTGGAGATGAAGGGTTGTAGGATATTTGCATACTGAATTTTACTAATTTCTTCCAGATTGTTCTCTAGAATGACTGTAACAGTCTATATACCCACTGATATTGAAACAGGATTGCTTCCCCTATGTTTTTAAAACCATCACTATGTTTTCTAGTATTCAATTCTTGTTAGTTTTTTTGTAATTACTAATTAAAATTATTCTAGTTACTAGATATTATTTGAATTAGAAAATAATAATTGGGCAGCACCTGCAGCTGAAAGGAGTAGGGTGCTGGCCCCATATAACGGGGATGGTGGGTTCAAGTCCAGCCCTGGCCAAAACTGCAGTAAATAAATAAATAAATAAAATAATAATTAATGAGGTCAAAGTAAGCATTTCTTTATAAAATTTTTAGTCATTCAGGTTTCCCCTACTGAAGTGCCCTCCTTGGTTTGCAAAAATTGTGATATTCAGGGTGGCAGAGACAAGAAGGCTAACTGAAGCCAGCTTTCCACAGAGGCTCCCGTCCAGAAGGAGAGTTAAAGGACAGAAATTTAGCAAGTAACCTGGTGGATTAGAGCTGTACCAAGAGAGAAGGTTGAAGAATGCACATCAACCCCGTGAGGCGAGTTGCTACCCCAAAGATACAAACAAAAGGTACAAAATCCATCGCCAAGCGGACGGGAGTCCCCTCCCCCATGAGAATGGCTCAGAGTGCCCCACAAACAAACGAGCAGAGTTCAAAGGTCCTCCCACTATACTCCATGGGAGAGACCTCTAAAAACTGGACCTACCTCTCCTACTAGGGTGCCACGGTGTTCTCCTGCCAGGCATAAAACTGTATATATTCTCTACCTGCAATTCTGAGCTCCTAGCACTCCCCTCCACTCTCACTCTGAGGTCTGGAGGCCTGTCTCCCAGGAGTCCAGATTTGTGGGTGATTTCTCAAGGGATGTGAACAGGGCCTGGACTGTAGCTGGTCAGTGCTGATTCTGTGGCACAGGAGTGCGGAGAGGATGATCGGCTGAGAGGTTACCAGGCCTCAGCGGTGGTGCCCCAAGGCACAGAGCAGCAGCTGTTTTTGGCAACAATAGGGCTCACCCCCGGATATTCCGAAGTCACACCCCCTGTCTCTCTGGGCAACCAAAGGCCGGGCATCTTCTTAGGTGGAAACCACTGTGGAATAGATCTAGGACGGAAACGCAGGCCCCATGAGTAAAGGGCTTGCCTGAGGCGGTACCATCCTGGGGGGAGTGTGGGGAATAGAAAACACATGCGCAGAGCCAGGAGATTCCCAGAGCGTGGCTGAACCAGAGGACCGCTTTACTGAGCCTAAGACCCACCTGGCCCTCAGGGGATCGTCAGCCTATAGACAAAGGAAGGCAGGAGGCTAGAACTGATAACTAACAGTGCTGCGAATATGAACCTGCAGGAGCAAAGACATGGCCTGAGGCGCAGGTTCTGGGAAATCAAAACAGCTTCTTTTCTGCAGGGGAATTTATCAAGGACAGAAACAAATTCTCACAAAGTTGTTCTGTCAGTAACATCAATCAGGGGTGGGGCTGGAACTGAGTGAACACCCCCAGCCTCCACCAAGCACCCAAGGTTATCAGGCCTCACCTCCACCTGCTGGATAGAGGCAGAGAACAGCGGCCTGGCTGAGCAGACATAGATTTCCTTGTGATTCAGGCAGGTTCAAACCCAATGAGTATCTGCTCATTGGAGGCAACTGGGTCACAGCCTTGTGGGATTATCAGTGACTGGGTGTGACAGAGGTGCAAGGTGGGGAAGGAGGCATCAACCTTCCCAGACTAATCTATTTCCTGGGTGGGTCCTCCTGACTTCACGGAGCACCGGAGCAAGTCATATTTGAGTTATCAGCAGACCCCTGTGATCTAGTTGCCAGAGACCTTTTAAACTATCCCACCTGAGACAGGTGCTGACTGAGACAATTGATTTGGACCTTTTGAACTAAGCCAATCACCCGAGGACTATCCAAGTGATGCCCTGGGTGTGTGGTTGTAGGAAGGTTTGATTTTCCTTTTCTAATTGTTACCTGTGGGGGGCGGGGTGACTTAATTGCTGGTATTTCTCCACAGCTGAGACTTCAACCCAGAGTAACTGTTTCACTAGGGTCAGACAGAGACCAGCTGAAAATAAGACAGAACCACTTAGCCCCATCACACCAAACAGGTCCCCAGTTTCTCAGGCCATGGCACTGCACGAATCCTTGACAAAACTCCAGGGTAAAAGTCAAATGGTGTAAAATAATCATGGGGTGGAATCAGCGGAAAAACTCTGATAACATGAATAACCAGAATAGATCAAGGCGCCCTCTCCCCACGCAAGGAAAGATATGGCAGATGTAACTGATGATCCCATTCATAAACAGCTGGCCGAGATGTTAGAAATAGAATTCAGAATTTGGATTGCAAACAAGATTAATAGAATGGAGGAAAATTTGGAATTAGAAATCTGAGGAGTAATTCAAAAGTCGGAATTAGAAATTCGAGGAGAGATTCAAAAGTTGTCTCAAGAATTTAACGAATTTAAAGACAAAACCACCAAAGATTTTGACACACTGAAGCAAGAATTTGCAGCCCTCAAAGATCTGAAAAATACAGTAGAATCCCTCAGTAACAGAGTGGAGCAAGCAGAAGAAAGGATTTCTGACATTGAAGACAAAGCTTTTGAACGCTCCCAAACTCTGAAAGAGGAAGAGAAATGGAGAGCAAAAATGGATCATTCTCGCAGAGAGCTCTAGGGTAATTCAAAGAAGGCTAATATCTGCCTCATTGGAATCCCTGAAAGTGAAGTGGCTTCACAAGGCACAGAGGCCTTTCTCAATGAAATTATGAAAGAGAATTTTCCAGACATGCCAAAAGATTTTGAAATTCAGATAGCAGTTTTAGAACCCCAGCACAACTCAACCCGAATAAGACATCCCCCAGGCATATCATAATAAACTTCACTAAAGTTAATATGAAGGAGAAAATTCTGACAGCAGCCAGATGCAAGAAATCCATTACCTACAAAGGGAAGAATATTAGAATGACTGCAGATCTTTCTGCTAAAACTTTTCAAGCCAGAAGAGGGTGCTCATCAACTTTTAATCTCCTAAATCAAAATAACTTTCAACCTCGGATCCTGTATCCAGCTAAACTGAGTTTCATTTATGATGGAGAAATTAAATACTTTAATGACATTCATATGTTGAAGAAATTTGCCATAACCAAACCAGCTCTTCAGGATATTCTTAGACCTATCCTCCATAATCACCAGCCCAATCCTCTACCACAAAAGTAAACTCACTCAGAAACTTTTGATCAAACTCCAACTCCCACAGTGGCGAAAGGATTAAAAATGTCCACTGTACTTTCGAAAAACTTGATACCCAAAATTTTACCAGACTTATCAATATTCTCCATTAATGTGAACAGCTTAAACCGTCCTGTAAAGAGGCACAGGTTAGCTGACTGGATACAAAAACTCAGGCCAGATATTTACTGCATAGAAGTATCACATCTTACCTTAAAAGATAAATGTAGACTCAGGGTGAAAGGATGGTCATCCATATTTCAGGGAAATGGTAATCAGAAAAAAGCAGGTGTTGCAATTCTGTTTGCAGACACCATAGGCTTTAAACCAACAAAAGTAAGGAAGGATAAGAATGGTCACTTCATATTTGTTAAGGGTAATACTCAATACGATGAGATTTCAATTATTAATATCTATGCAGCCAACCAGAATGCACCTCAATTTATAAGAGAAACTCTAACAGAAATGAGCAACTTGATTTTCTCCAGCTCCATAATAGTTGGAGATTTCAACACTCCTTTGGCAGTGTTGGATAGATCCTCCTATAAGAAGCTGAGCAAAGAAATTTTAGATTTAAACCTAACCATCCAACATTTGGATTTAGCAGACATCTACAGAACATTTCATCCCAACAAGACTGAATACACATACTTCTCATCAGCCCATGGAACATACTCCAAAATCAATCACATCTTAGGGCACAAGTCTAACCTCAGCCAATTTAAAGGAATAGAAATTATTCTCGGACCACTATGGAATAAAAGTTGAACTCAGTAATGACAGGAATCTGCATACTCATACAAAAACACGGAAGTTAAATAACCTTATGCTGAATGATAGCTGGGTCATAGATGAGATTAAGAAGGAAATTGCCAAATTTTTGGAACAAAATGATAATGAAGATATGAATTCTCAGAACCTGTGGGATACCGCAAAGGCAGTACTAAGAGGGAAATTTATAGCACTGCAAGCCTTCCTCAAGGGAATGGAAAGAAAGAAAGTTAACAACTTAATGGGACATCTCAAGCAACTGGAAAAGGAAGAACATTCCAACCCCAAACCCACTAGAAGAAAAGAAATAACCAAAATTAGAGCAGAATTAAATGAAATTGAAAATAATGTAATTATACAACAGATCAATAAATCAAAAAGTTAGTTCTTTGAAAAGGTCGATAAAATAGATAAACCTTTGGCTAACCTAACCAGGAAAAAAAGAGTAAAATCTCTAATTTCATCAATCAGAAATGACAAAGACGAAATGACAACAGACTCCTCAGAAATTCAAAAAATTCTTAATGAATATTACAAGAAACTTTATTCTCAGAAATATGAAAATCTGAAGGAAATTGACCAATACTTGGAAGCATGTCACCTTCCAAGACTTAGCCAGAATCAAGTGGAAATGTTGAACAGGCCAATATCAAGTTCTGAAGTAGCATCAACCATACGAAATCCCCCTAAAAAGAAGCCCAGGACTAGATGGGTTCACGTCAGAATTCTACCAAACCTTTCAAGGGGAACTAGTATCTATATTACTCAACCTGTTCAAAAATATAGAAAAAGAAGGAAGACTACCCAACACGTTCTAAGAAGCAAACATCACCTGATCTCCAAACCAGGAAAAGACCCAACAAGAAAACAAAATGATAGACCAATATCACTAATGAATATAGATGCAAAAATATTCAACAAAATCCTAACAAACAGAATCTAGCAACACATCGAACAAATTATACACCATTACCAAATCATTTTTATCCCAGGGTCTCAAGGCTGGTTCAATATACATAAATCTATAAGTATAATTCAGCACATAAACAAATTAAAAAACAAAGAACACATGATTCTCTCAATTGATGCAGAAAAAGCTTTTGATAATATCCAGCATCCCTTCATGATCAGAACACTTAAGAAAATTGGTACAGAAGGGACATTTCTTAAACTGACAGAGGCCATCTACAGCAAACCCACAGCCAATATCATATTGAATGGAGTTAAATTGAAATCATTTCCACTCAGATCAGGAACCAGACAAGGCTGCCCATTGTCTCCACTGCTCTTTAACATTGTAATGGAAGTTTTATCCATTGCAATTAGGGAAGAAAAGGTGATCAAGTGTATCCATATAGGGTCAGAATAAATCAAACTTTTGCTTTTCGCAGATGATATGATTGTACATCTGGAAACCCCCAGGGATTCTACTACAAAACTTTTAAAAGTGATCAAGGAATATAGAAGCATCTCAGGTTACAAAATCAACATTCATAAATCGGTAGCCTTTATATATACCAACAGTAGTCAAGCTGAAAAAACAGTTAAGGACTCTATTCACAGTAGTGCCAAAGAAGAAGAAATATTTGGGAGTTTATCTAACAAAGGACGTGAAAGATCTCTATAAAGAGAACTATGAAACTCTAAGAAAAGAAATAGCTGAAAATGTTAACAAATGGAAAAGCATACCATGCTCATAGCTGAGAAGAATCAACATTGTTAAAATGTCCATACTACCCAGAGCAATATGCAATTTTAATGCAATCCCTATTAAAGCTCTACTGTCATACTTTAAAGATCTTGAGAAAATAATACTTCGTTTTATATAGAATCAGAAAAAACCTCAAATAGCCAAGACATTACTCAGAAATAAAAACAAAGCAGGAGGAATCATGCTACCGGACCTCAGACTATACTACAAATCGATAGTGATCAAAACAGCATGGTATTGGCACAAAAACAGAGAGGTAGATGTATGGAACAGAATAGAGAGCTAGGAGATAAACCCAGCTACTTACCATTATTTGATCTTTGACAAGCCAATTAAAAACATTCAGTGGGGAAAAGATTCCCTATTTAACAAATGGTGCTGGGTGAACTGGCTGGCAACCTGTAGAAGACTGAAACTGGACCCATACCTTTCACCATTAACTAAGATAGACTTTCACTGGATTAAAAATTTAAACTTAACACATGAAACTATAAAGATACTAGAAGAGAGTGCAGGGAAAACCCTTGAAGAAATCAGCTGGGCGAGTATTTTGTGAGGAGGATCCCCCGGGCCTTTGAAGCAGCTTTGAAAATACACTACTGGGACCTGATCAAATTAAAAAGCTTCTGCACAGCCAAGAACACAGTGAGTAAAGCAAGCAGACAGCCCTCAGAATGGGAGAAGATATTTGCAGGTTATGTCTCTGACAAAGGTTTAATAACCAGAATCCACAGAGAACTCAAACATATAAACAAGAAAAGAACAAGTGATCCCATTGCAGGCTGGGCAAGGGACTTGAAGAAAAACTTCTCTGAAGAAGACAGACGCATGGCCTACAGACAGATGAAAAAATGTTCATTATCCTTAATCATCAGGGAAATGCAAATCAAAACTACTTTGAGATATCATCTAACTCCAGTAAGCTTAGCCCATATCACAAAATCCCAAGACCAGAGATGTTGGCGTGGATGTGGAGAAAAGGGAACACTTCTACACTGCTGGTGGGAATGCAAATGAATACATTCCTTTTGGAAAGATGTTTGGAGAACACTTAGAGATCTACAAATAGATATGCCATTCAATCCTATAATTCCTCTACTAGGTATATACCCAGAAGACCAAAAATCACATCATAACAAAGATATTTGTACCAGAATGTTTATTGCAGCCCAATTCTTAATTGCTAAGTCATGGAAAAAGCCCAAGTGCCCATCAATCCATGAATGGATTAATAAATGGTGGTATATGTACACCATGGAATATTTAAGAAGGTGGAGCCTTTACCTCTTTCATGTTTACATGAATGGAGCTGGAACATATTCTTCTTAGTAAAGTATCTCAAGAATGGAAGGAAAAGTATGCAATGTACTCAGCCCTACTATGAAACTAATTTATGGCTTTCATATGAAAGCTATAACCCAGTTATAACCTAAGGATGTGGGGAAGGGAGAATGGAGGGGAGGGAAGGGGGAGGTTGGGCGGAGGGAGGGTGATTGGTGGGATTACACCTGCGGTGCATCTTAGAAGGGTACATGTGAAACTTTGTAAATGTAGACTATAAATGTCTTAACACAATGACTAAGAAAATGCCTGGAAGGCTATGTTAACCAGTGTGATGAAAATGTGTCAAATGGTCTATAAAACCAGAGTATGGTGCCCCATGATCGCATTAATGTACACCGCTATGATTTAATAAAAAAAAATTTGTGATATTCATTATTGCAAATATCTCCTTCCAGCCTGCTGCTGGCCTATTCATTTTGTCCCAGCTATTCTTTGTTGTACATGGTCAGGATAACTCCTAGTCCTTTATTTTTTCTGCTGTTACTATCTTGTTTTCTATTACAGGGTAGGTGGTGGTTACTGCTATAAATAATAATATTGATTTTTTTTAGAAACTTGATTTTGTTTCTGAAAGCCTTGCTAAGCCCTCTTATTATTTCTATTGTTTACCCAATTTTGTTGCATAGTCTATGTAGGTAATAAAATTATGTGTAAATAATGAGAGTTTTGATTCTTCTCTTTGTGTTTTTTGCCTCCTTTTTCTTTTTCTTTCTGTATTCCGTAGGCTGGGACTGCCAGCACCAGGTGGAACCTAGTTATGGCAATGATAGGAACTAGTGGGCATCTTTATTTGGATGCTGATATTGAAGAGAACATGTCTAAA
Organism: Nycticebus coucang; assembly: GCF_027406575.1. Lineage (NCBI taxonomy): Eukaryota > Metazoa > Chordata > Mammalia > Primates > Lorisidae > Nycticebus > Nycticebus coucang. Next base: position 106,194,628 of record NC_069787.1, read on the forward strand.
GATTTTCCATGGAGTATAATATTTACTCCATGTTTAAATCTATTGCCCTGTCAACATAAGAAATTTCTAGTGCTTGGCTTTCTGAGAAATTTTATCATGGTTAGATTTTTATTGTTAAATAGTCAGGCTATGGTATTTTGCGCCTAATAACATAATCACATAATTTTCTCCCTTGGCCCATTAATGTGTGGAATATGTTAACTTTGAAACATTTTATTTCAATGTAATATATTTTTTTAATACACTTTTGGATTTGATACTATTTTTCAGGGCCTTATTTTCTTTCCTTATAAGATCCTTATCTGGTTTTGGAATCACAGAAACATAAGCCTCATAAAATGAGCTGGACACGCTTCATTCTATTTTTTAGAACATCTTAGATAACATAAAGTTTAACAGTTTCTTAAGACTGTGTTGGCCTCTCTTTAACTCAATCTAAGCCTGAGTTTTATCATGGTGGTTAAAGTGGACAGTAAAGGGTAGTCTTTAATTACATAATTTCTATTTCTTTAATGGTTATTTTATTTCTAGTTTGTCTTTTGCCATACTGGATACTATATACTCTTTCCAAAACATTCATTATTGTTATATAGATTGTTCATAATCTCCATTATAACTGGAATTATATATCTTTTCATTCTGCGTTTTGCTTATAATTTTATCTTTTCTCCTTTATTATTTCTCCTTGATGGATTTGTCAATTTTATTAATGTTTTTCAGGAACCAGTTGAATATTTTCTGTCATTTTATTTGAGAGTTCTCTATTTTATTGATGTCTGTTCTAATAGTTATGTATTTTTTATATTATTTTTCTTTTAGAGTATTTTCCCCATTCTCCAAGCTTCTTAATTTGAATGCTTCTGTTGTTTGTGGTCTGATAAATGCATTTAAAGCCATATACTTCCTTTCTAAGTACTGCTTTAGCTATGCTCTATTGGTTTTGAGATACAGTAAAATTCACATATAAATAACTCACAGTTTTTAACCATAAATTTTAAACTTTAGTCGTGCTACTATTTTTCAGCTTGATATATTAATTTCTGAAAAGGATATATCAAAATTATTAGCATCTATTTTTTCCTATAATATATTGGTTGCAATTCATGTATTTTGAAGCTGTATCTTGAGCTTTATGTGTGTACATAGCCTTGTGTCTTAAAGATGCATCATTCTACCAGGACATAGTTTTTTTTCTATCTATAAGGCTTTTTGACTTAAAATCTATATATGCACATTAAAGTCACCACTCGCATTTTGTATTTCCTTATAATATCCTGTTCAACCCTTTTGTTTGCCAATATTTGATATCCTTCTGTTTGAGATGTTTTCTTCTGGGCAATGCATTATTAGATTAAAACAATTTTTTTTGTTCCAAAATTCTGTCTTTTGACTGGAAAATTTAATGTAATTTTGAATATCAAGCTTCCTTTAATTGCTGTTTGTTGGGACTTTCTTTTGTTGACCATCTCCATATGTTGACCACCTCCATAAAATAGTTAATATTTTAACTCTTTCAGTTACTGTCCTTTATTTACTATCTTTTTGTATTGTTTCTACTTTTTCCTTCCTGATCTCCATTAAAGAGATAATTTTTTTCTACTGATATGAAAGTTGTGCATCTTTTATTTATTCTTCTGTTGTTGCCTCCAACTTACCAACTTACGCTTGTTATCAGTTTCTCCATTTTCCTTCTGAAAGTGACAGTTCCCTTTGCCACCCCTTACTTCCCTCTGCTTTTCTCTCTCTACCTCTCACCATATACGGTAGAACCTCTGTAACTTAACCAGCCAGGGTCAACATATGAAGGTGGTCAACATAAGGAACATTTAATACATAGGCTGCATGTCTGGTCTATGAAAATTAGGTCAACTTAGGGAAGTGGTCAATGTAGGGAGGTAGTCAACTATGGAGGTTGTATTGTATTTCATCTAGAATTTTAGTTCTAGAGTTTCAAAGATGTACCTTTTGTTTTATTAGTGTTTTACTTATTCAGACTATAATTACCCTCATTAATTTATTTACCCATACATACAGCCCATATTTTGGGTTGCCTGATAAAATACAGGAGGCCTAGAAACATTTGAACATTACATGGTGAAATTATTCATTGTTTTTCTGAAATGCAAATCTAGTCAGATGTCCTGTTTTTGTTGCTGCTAAATCTGGCAACCCTCCCCATATTTGACAGAAGCCACCATGTTGCATAAAATTATTGTATCTACTTCTCTATTTCTGAGTATGTCCTTTAAGCAATTTTTCGATGAGGGCCGTATATGTAAAGCACATAAGATCATGTCTTGCTGAAAGTATCTTTATTTCATTCTCATATTTAAATAATAGTTTTGCTGGGTATACTGTTCTGGGTTCAAATTCTTTTACTTCAACCTTCAAAAATAACATTCTTTGTCTTCTTGCAGCTAGTGTTGCTGCTGAGAAGACTGAGGCCAACTGATTCTTATTTTTTAACAGGATATCCTGCTTTAGCCTTCCAAGTAGTCTCTCTGGCTGTTTTTAAAATTTGCCTTTTGTCTTTGATGCTCTTTATTCTCACCATAATGTGAATAGATCTTTTTTTATTATTTACATTATTTCACTTTTCAAGTTGTATTCATTTGAGGTTTTATCTCTAATTCTGTGAAATTCTCAACCATTTTGTTTCAGTTATTTCTCCCTCTGTTTATTTTTGTCTCTATTTCCGACAGCTAACTTGTTCTGTGAGCTGGCATTTGCTCTTTTACTTTCTTTGTCTCTGAAATTTTCTTTCCTATTGCAATCTTTTTGTGAGGCCATCTGGGATCACTCCTCTGCCTGACCATGGAGTGTACAGTTTTTTTTTCAGTCGCTTCAGCCATCCGTGAGCTCTTTATTCCAATGAGTGTATGTTTCATGCCCAAGATTTTCAGCTTATTCTTCGTGACTTTTGTTTGCTATGCTTTGTTTGCAGTATCCTCAACATATCTTCAAGGAAATTTAATATGCCCATTTTAAGTTGTTTTATTTTCCCAGTTATTTTGTTTCACCTAGTAGAGATGATTGGGTCTCTTTTCCTTATAGCAGTCACATTCCTAAGATGCCTTTGTATTTGTTGTTGTGGACCCTTGCAGGTATGAGCTAGCTACACTGATGAAGTTTAACTGGGAAGAGAGGCTTTGCCCCTAATCCTAACATATTTAGGACAAAGGGGATATGGGCTGGCCGCACCTCGGGTGAGGTGCCTATGGAGTTACAATCTTTATCTCTACCCTGACACTGTTGATTTTTCAAGACCTAACTTTCTGGACTGCAGCCAGCTAGCCATTGGACTGTAGAAGGTAGTGAGGAGAGAAGATAATTCAGGACTCAGCCGATATTTCTTTAGCTGCTCTTAGCTATTCCACAATGTAAATAGTGGGACTTGAAGGCCATCTTGATATCTGGATGCTATGTTTCTGCCTCACAGAAGTCAAAGAAAAGCCATGTCATTCTAAGACTAATAATAAGAGAAAAGGGCGAGCCAGAACTGCTCCCACACCCTGTCTCCCGTCCATGGTGCTTGGTCTCTGTATGCTCTGAGTTGCCCATTTTCATCCTCCTCTTCCCAACACACACATCACTATGAAGCCACTTTCTGCTGCCTTGAGGTGGCAGAGTCATCTCAGAGTTTATATATTGGTTTTCAGGCTTGCTAGCCTTTTTTTGCCTTCAAGGGCTGGGTTCCAGAGAATGAACCTGCACTTGTGTTGGTTTGCCTTCGTAGAAGGATGCTGATTCTTCTACTTTGTCTATAATTTGCCCCCTTTCTTATTCTTCTCTGTCTACTTCTAAAACTGGTATTAGGTACTATGATTTCCAAGTCCACATGTCTCTTAATTATTCTTCTCTGCTTTCTGTTTATTTGTATAACACTTCTTCTCAGTTTTCCGTTTCTGGAATTCAGTGCATTTAATTGTGTTTTTAAATTTTGACAACCATATTTTTCATTTTCTTTGTTTTGTTTGTTTTCATATTTTTCATTTTCAAGACTTTTGATTGTCTTTTTTTTCTTTTCAATGTCACCTTTTTTGTTTCATGGATGTAGTAATCTTTTTTTATCTCTCAGAGGACATAAATATACATTTAAAGTTGCTTTCAAATTATCTCCTAACTCTCTATTTTTCGTTTCTTTCTTTTTTTTTTTTTTCCTTTTATTTTTTAGAGGTAAAGTCCCTCTCCACCTAGGCTGGAGTGCAGTGATACAGTCATAGCTCATTGCAGCCTCAAACTCCTTGGCTGAAGCGATCCTCCTGTGGCCTCCTGAGTAGCTGGCATTACAGGCATGCACCACCATACCTGGCTAATTTTTAATTTTTTTTTCTAGAGACAGTGATCTTACTGTGTTGCCCAGGCTGGTCCCAAACTTCTGGCTTCAAGCAATCCTTCTACCTTGGCCTCCCAAGTGCTGGGATTAGAGGTGTGAGCTACTGTGCCCAGCCTCCTAAATCTCTTTCGTTAGATGTTGTTGCTATTTGTTGAACTTGATGCCTTTCCTTCATATACTGGTGATTCTTTGACGTGTACCTTCATGTTTTTGAGTTTCCTTGTGTACTGTTCTGGAGCTACTGTTTACCATATACCTAGTAGCCTGCTTCTAGTAATTTCTTTGTGGAGGGAAGGATTGGGGTAAGTGCAGAGGAATAAAAGCATGTGAAATTGGCATATACCACAGGCAGGAATTTCTGCCCTCATCTCAGACATCTGTGTGTAAGCTTCTGTCTTCAGCATGGAGGTTCAGTGTACCACCTTATGTTTGGCACAAGGGATGGGGGAAAGGGATCCACTTGCCTGGCTGTTCCAACTGTCATAGCCCAAACAACCATCCTAATGGTCACTCCCTGTTCCAGCTGCCTTTTATCTTACCACACTTCCAGACTGTGCCGACTTTCACAGTGGCCTCCAGCTGAGGGTCTCTGCCTGGTGTTACTTCCATCAGCCCAGTCGCACCTGTGTTCTGCCTTTCAAGAATTCTTAATTTGGGGCCACTACAGAACTGCATCTTGTTTTCCACTCTTATGTTCCTTTGGATTTCTTTTTTTTGACTTGATCATTTGGGGAGGGACAGGTGGACACATGTGTTCAGTGTACCATCTTGATACAAGCTCCATGGACTATTTAATTTATTATTTTTTAAAAAAATTTATTGTTAAAATTATTTTTATTAAATATAAAATGCACAGAAAAATCACACAGAACAGCAGCCCAGTAACTGATAGGTATTGAACAACTGAATTGATCTATAAAACTTGAGGATCACCAAGGGTCATTTTTTGTGGAGTGAGGCTCCTTCTCCCTCCCCAGGGAGCAGCAGGAGCCTGGAAATCTGGCAGCCCTAGAAGCTCAGGACGGGCAAAGCCTCTTCTCTGTAGCCCCATAGCAGCCAGCAAGACACCTCTGGGTAGTGTTCAAAGGCAGCAGCTCTGCCAGCTCTCCAGTCTGTTCTACTCTACACAGAAAGCTTGGCCCTGGGGACCTGCACTGAACCTAGCAAAGACATGACAGTGTTCGATGTCTGGACAGCCCTGTGGCCACCCTGCTCTGAGTCCTGTCACTTTCAGGGCTTTGGACACCAGTGGGAGTGGATCCTCCACCCACAGAACTCTGAGCTCCATCCCAGTCCCAGGAAGGGACTCCTCTTCCTACTCCCCTTCTGTTGTCCCCTCCTCCCCCTCCTCTCTCCTCCCTCCCTCCTTCTTCTTTCCTTCCTTCTCCTCCCTCCCTCCTTCTCCTTCTCCTCCTCTTCCCCCTTTTCCTTCTCTCTTTTCCTCCCTGCCTCTTCCTCCTCTCTCTCCCCCGCTCCTTCTCTTACTTCCCACCCCTCTTATTCCTTGACTGTCCCCACAGACCTTTAAAAATAAACCTCATTTGCAGATAACTCCATGCCACTCTTTCTCTTCATTTGTCCTACTGTGAAACTCTAAAATCCAAGGGAGGAGGAACTCTAGAATGCAAAACCTAAAACCTGGCCACCCTTGCCAGGAAAGGCAAAGGCAGAACTCCCTCAGTCCCTTTGCTGGTGTACCCCGCTGAAGCCGCGGTGAGATGTGCACCTGAGAGCCCCCAGCCCCCATGCCACTTCTGCAGGCGTCTTGGGTGTGTGCACTCAGGCTGCCCAGCCTTGCCCTCCCCATTGGCACAAGGCTGTTTCCAGTCAGGGCTAGGCCTGCCCCTTGGTCTGTTGTCTGTCCCTTGTCCAGTCACTCAAGAAATGTCCCCTTCTACTGAGGACCGAGTGTGCCCCTCTTCACTCTCCTGGGGCCCTGCGGGTCTATCCTGGCTCTAGTGAATAAGCAGGGGCACTAGTAAGTGGGAAAGGGAGGGAAAAGAGAAAAGAGGGACCAGTCTGTGGGGAAGGGGCCAGCTTGGGGACACCCCAGGCCTTGGGGCCTCCTAACTTTTTCTTCCAAGACAGATAGCCCTGACAACACTTAGGACTCTTGAGGAAGCCCCTCATGTGGGTGGAGGAGACGTGCTCTTGGTGAGGTTCAGAGTGTGAGGCTGTCTATCCACTTGATGCCTGAATCTCTAACCTGAGAAACTCAGCCCTGCATAGTGGGGCCTTTCCTCTTCTCAGACACAACCACCCTGAGAGGGGCGGAGGAAGGCTCTAACCCTGTTGGGGTGGAGGGAAGGAATGCAACAGTTCAGAGATTTAGCCCAAGCCAGGGCACTGCGGGGGGCTGCAGAGGTGAGGAGAGGTGAGGATAGGTGGGGTTAAGCCTCCACACTCCAGGTCAAGTCTTCCAAGGCCTGAGGGGCCCGGCCCTCTGGGTCAGCAGAGGAGCCCTGAGTGTCCACCTCCATGGGTAACTGTCTGATGACCTGGGCTCTGAGATCTGTACTGTGGCCACCCTATGGGGTGCAAACCTTGGGGCTTCTTTTGACCTGGGTCTTAGAGCTATTCTCAGCATAGGCCACATTGCTGGTCCCTCCAGCCCGCTGCATGGGGCACACGGGGACTCAGTAGGCACGCAAGGGCATGGGCTTCTGTTTACCACTTGCATGTCTCCTAAGCTGATGCAGGCTCTGGTCCCTGGTAGGCCTTGACAGGTGTGTGGTAGCTGAGGGAGCCCAGCTGTGCATTGGGCCCTGGGCTGTGGGAAACACAGAGCAGACACCCAAAGCGTGGTCCCTGGAGTCAGGACCAGTGCCAGAGGGTGCCTTCCACAGGTGTGGCCTCTTCAGAACCTCTGGTCCCCTCCTATCAGCTGCTGCCCCAGCCCCTCTCCTGGGGACAGCCAGGCAGAGTCCATGGGAATGTGAGGCTCCCAGCCTTGTTTGCTTCTGCTAATCTCAAGAATGCACTTGTTTTCCCTTTTGGTTTGGGAAGTCCTCAGCATCTCCCCTTCATCTCGATACAGCCAGGGGCAGAGGCCGTGGGAGACAGAGGACAACGATCCTGGCTTGTTCTCTTGCTGTCTTTCTTTCTTTCTAGTTGTTTCTGTTACCTCTGGCCTCCATTCCAGCCTCTTTTTGAAGTTCCCAGCAACCACAGAAATAAATGTTCTGCATTTGGACACTTTAGCTACTTCTCCTTCCTGTGAACCTCCTAGAAGTAGGGAGTACCTGGGCAGGTGTGATTATCTCCATTTGACAGATGGAGAGCTTAGAAAGGCTAAGTTAGTGCTCCTGGCCACACAGCAAGTGAGAGCAGAGCTGGAGGTGAGCCCTCCCACACCACCCGAGTTCCAGCTCCATGGCGCTGACCCCACTGGACAGCAGCTGTCTGCTGCTTGTCATCTTTCACTGGACTGTGAGTTCCTCGAGAGAAGGGATTCTGCATATTCATCTTTGTATTCCCAGGACTGGCCCAATGTCCAGAAAAAAAAGCTGGATATGAAGCCCCTGTGACTTGCCAGGAGCTCTACTGGGTGCTTTTTATTCATGTAATCCTTGATCCTCATGACAACTCTGAGAGGTAGCTTTTGTCCCCATTTCACAGATGAGACCTCTAGCGTTCAGAGAAGTTAGGTAAGTTACCAAAGATCATGGAGCTTGTCAGGGTTTGAGATGAGATTCAGACCCATGTGGTCTGGCTCCAGGACCAGCACAGATGGGATAAATGATAAAGAAGGCCAATGGACAGGACTGCAAGGGCCTCCTCTCTTGCTGAATTTGTAGTGATTTCTGACCAAGGGAGGCTGCAGAGGTGTCTTGAGCTTCCTAAGCAGGGAGACAATTCTCAGCCTCATGCTGCCCTTCTTCCAATTACAAGCTCACAAACACATGTTTGTTGAGTGACTGAATGATCACACCTGAAGATGACCATCCATCCTCTTTACTCCTCTTCATTCCCAGGCCTATGCTTTCCTCATCAACTTTGGGGCCTGTCCTTCTTATTCAACCCTGAATGCTAGGATTTCTTGAGGGTGTTTTCTAAACCCTCTTTTTATTACTACACTTTCTCTGAGTGATCTCATCATTTCCAGTGTTTTCAGTGGCCCTTTATGTGTAGATGGTTTCAGTGGCCCTCTATGTGTAGGTGGCTCTCAAATCTTTATTTCTAGCCTAGACCTTGCCTATGAGCTGTCGAACTTACAGGTTTCTACTGTACAACACACATCTCACATCAACACCTCTGAAAGTGTTTGCATCATTTCCCCCACCCCAGACATGGATTAGAATATCATTTATTCAGCTATCTAAGCCCGCAGATTCAGGCTCATCCTTGAGAATCCCCCACCCTCTCTTGCCCACATCTAATTTCTCCTTTGCTAATCACCAACTTCAGATGCCATAGAAATCTGGGCCACCCTGGTTTAGCCTTTGGATTACTCCGTAACTTACCAACAGTCTCTTCCTATTCCACTCCACCCATTCTACACAAAGCAGCCAGGAAAACATTTGAAATCACATACATGACCACATCACACCCTTGCTTAAAAGTCTTTACTTGAGGAGAATGCCCAAACACTCACTGTGAGACCCCAGGCCCCCGTATCTAATCCCTTTTTGGGAATGGCCCCCAAGTGAGTTTTGTGGGAGTGAGGATGATACCTAATGCATCTGTGTCCCCAGTGGTTAGGTCAGGGCCTGGCACAGCAAGGCTTCATGAATGTCCATCAATGAATTCTGAGTCACTGGAGGAAAACATGGCCTCTCCCCTTTGTATCTTGGTGTTCAGGGCCCCAGCACCTTTCTAGGGTCAAAGCCCCTCTAGGTAACTATGAATTCCCTTGAGATAGCCTGAAGCATCTTCTTCTTAGTCCCACCCGCCCATTGGTATCTTACATTCCTTCAATAATTTTTTTTTTTCCTGAGAGAATCTTGCTCTGTCACCAGGCTAAAGTGCAGTGGCCCAATCATAGCTCATTGTAATCCAGAACTCCTGAGCTCAAGAGATCTTCCTGCTTTAACTTCCCTTCTAGCTGGGACTATAGGCGCACAATACTTTTTGTATAGATAGAGTCTGGCTATGTAGCCCAGTCTGGTCTTGAACTCCTGGCTTCAAGCTAACCTTCTCCTGCCCTAGTTTTTCCCAAAACACTGGGATTACAGCCATGAACCACTGCACCCAGGCTCATTCAACAAATATTTATAGGTATATCTTCCGAGCACTGAGCTAGGTGCTGGTTATGCAGCGGTAAATAAGAAAAAAAATCTCCACCCTTAGTTGAACATATATTCTATTATCTTTTTTGCTTAGGAGGGGAAGCAGCAATAAACAAAACCAAAGTAAAATATAATAATGTATGAGATAGTGATAAGCACTAAGAAAAAATAAAGCAAGGGAAGGAGATGGAAAATACCTAGTGGAGAAAAAAATATCTAGTGGGGGAGAGGTAAAATTTTAGAGTGTCCAGGGAAGCCCTCATTGAAAAGATAATTTTAAAATTTTATTTATTTTATTGTGGTAAAATATAAATAACATAAAACTTACTTTTTGACCATTTTAAGTGTATAGTTCGGTGGCATTAAGTACAGCCATTAGCCTTGCTGCACAGCCATCACCACCATCCCTCTCCAGATCTTTTTTGTTATCCTATCTGAAATTCTGCATGCATTAAACCAGAGCTCTCTATTTCCCCCTCACCCCAGCCTCGGGTAACCACGGTTCTACTTTCTGTCTCTATGAATTTGACTACTCTAGACCTGTTATAAATGTAATAATATACTACAGATACATCTTATATGAGACTAATCCAAGTACCTCGTGTGTGTATAAGTGGAATCACACAATATTTGTCTTTGTGTCTGGCTTATATTCACATACCATAATGTTTTCCAGGTTTGTCCATATTGTAATATGTATTAGAATTGCATTCCATTTGAAGGCTGAATGATATTTTATTATGTATATATATGTGTGTATATACATACACACATCACATTTTGTTTATCCATTCATCTGACAATGGATATTTGAGTTGTTTCCCCGTTTTGGCTATTGTGAATAATGTTACTGTGACTCCCTCTATATAAATAATTGAATGTCTGCTTTCAATTCTTTTGGGTATATACCTGGAAGTGGAATTGCTGGATCGTATGGTAATTCAATGTTTAATTATTTGCAGACTGGCCATACTGTTTTCCACAGTAGCAGTACCATTTTACATTCCCAGCTGAAATGCACAATGATTCCAACTTCTCCACATCCTTGCCAACACTCATTGCTTTCTGTTTTTTAAAAATATATTTTGATCATCCTAATGGTTATGAAGTGGTATCTCATGGTGGTTTCGATTTGCATTTCCCTAATGACTAATGATGTTTTTTCATATGCTTATTTCATGTGCATATAACTTTTCTTTGGAGAAATGGCTATTTAAGTCCTTTGCCTTTATTTAATTGGGTTGTTTCCTTTTTTGTTAAATTTTAGTAGTTTTTTATATATTCAGAATATTAATCCCTTATTAGATATGATTTGCAAACCTTTTCCCTTTTTTACTCGGTGATAGTGTCCCTTGATGCACTAAAGTTTTTAATTTTGATGAAGACCAATTTGTCTGTTTTTTCTTTTGTTGCCTGTGCTTTTGGTATTACATCCAAGAAATCACTGCCAAATTCAATGTCATGAAGCTTTTTCCCAATGTTTCCTTCTAAGAGTTTTATAGGTTTTTGTCTTAAGTTGAGGTCTTTGATCCCTTTTGAGTTAATTTTTGCAGAGTGTTAGGTAAGACTCCAACTTTATTCTTCTACGTGTGAATATTTTTCTTTCTTCACATCATTTATTGAAATATTGTCCTTTCCCCAGTGAATAGTCCTGGCACTCTTATGAAAATCATATGACCATATTTGTGGAGGTGAAAGTAATTTTTAAATACAGCTCTGGAGGAAGTGAAGAAACTAACATGCGGCTGTTTGGGGGTAGTGCCAGGCAAAGGGAGTAGCCAGTGCAAAGGCCGTGAGGGGTGAACATCAAGAAGGGCGGGTTTGAAAGTGGAGTGAAGGGGGTGGGGTAGGCAAGGGGGGAAGAGACGTGGGGGGCATTGAGGGGGCAGATAGATTTTGGAGGATCTGGAGGTCACAGACAGGATTTGGCTTTTACCCCAAGAAAATTCAGAAGCCATTGCAGGAGAGTGTGGGCAGAGGAATAACATGGTACTATTTATGTTTCCACTCTGGCTCCCATGTTGAGCATAGTCTTAGGAGCCCAGGAGAAAGTTAGGAGACCAGTGAGGACATGAGGTGGGAAATGATGGGAACCTGGGGCAGGGAGTGACAAATGGTACAAATCTGGATGATAGGACTTGATGACAGACCAAATGGAGGGGGCCAGTAGGGAGAGTATAGGGTGGGGGTGGGGGGGGTGGCAAAATATCAGGGAAGACTGTGGCAGCTGTAAGTTTGGGAGAAAGATTAAAAAAGATTAGAAGATTTCCGTGTTGGAAACTTGGCTAAGTTTGAGGCACCATCAGTCATCAAGCTGAAGGTTTCAAGTAGGAAACTGTACATGGATCTGAAGTTTAGGAGAGTGGTCTGGGCTGGAGTCAAGGAGCAGGCAAGGAGATTCTTACATTGCTGTGTGACCTTAGGCCAGTCCCATTCCCTCTCTGAGCCTCAGTTTTTCCATGGGCAAATTAGGCAGCTGGATGAGATGCTCTCTAAGTGTCTTCAGCACTGCTGTTTTCTGTTCCAGCTGGAATTAAGGAGTGGAAACAGGAGCTCTAGGCTGCCCCAGCTCCCCTGCCCTCTCCCCTCTCTAGGTGAGTTTCTCCCAAGATCACCTTCCCTAGCAGATTGTTCAGAAACCAAGACCTGGGGTTCAGATCTTGGGAAACATCTTAGGGAAGGAGCACAGACCACCCCAACACCTGCCAGCCTCTCTGGGCACGCTGCTTCCTTCAGAGACAACATGGAAGTCATGCAGTGGAGGCCTGGGGAAGTCATGAAAGGAGGCTGGCCGTGCAGCAGAGTGATTTGGAGTGTGAGCTAAATCCTACCTTCAGTTCTAACCATGTTTAATTCCTGATTTTTGCTTGTAACCAAAGAGAATATAAAAGGAAAATTCTTCCCAAATCAGTATCTCTAAGTTTATTTAATTTTGTTTATTCATCCCCATAATAAAAGTAGTAATAGCTAATGATTACGAGAGGTAGCTGTGTTCTAGGGCCAAGTGTTCGGCCCACATTATCTTAATTTATCCTTATAGCGTTGTGACAGATTGTGGGGTATGTGTCCCTCTGCTCACTTTACCATGCTGGAAGCTGAGGCTCAGAGAAGTAACTTAGCTTTGCTTAGGTCACACAGCATGAAAGTGTTATATATGAGGTTTGCTACAGAAATATATTCAATCCAAAAGAATGTAATAAAAACACATGAGGAAATTGGGGCTAGGGTGAAAATCAAGATAGGAAAATCAATTAAAGCCCAATAACATAAAGCTCTGTACAGTTGCTTAGAGTAATAAGAATATTGATTCTGAGTTTCCTAGCAATCAAGGCAAAGAGGGACATATGATCAGATATAGGAGTCCTAATATCCACAATATTAAAAACTAATTGGTTTCAAAGAAACTCAAGTATTCCTGGTGCTGGGACTGAGGACTGTTGGCAGAAGTCAGTGTCATGAGGATGACATATGATATGATGTGATGGATAATGTCCTCAGAAGCAACATGACAGGACCTGTCATGACAAGACATCTCACTGTGCCCTTTGGTATAGGCCAAAACTCAGCTCAGCTCAGTGACCAGTGTGGTCAACAGTGTGGCCAGAGTCAGACCCTGGGGAGCAGGATGCCTGTGCTGCAAGGAGGCCGTTTCCTAACCTCGAGTACACACAGGGTCCCTGCCGGAGGTGCTAGAGATCCAAGCCCTGATGGATAGGAGCTGGAGGAGGGCCTCATTTGTTGCTCTTACAACTCCCTGAAGACCCGCACCCCCAAAGGCCAAACCACTTGTCTTTCAGGGCAGGGTTCACATCATTCCCTGGGGAGAGATATTACCCCAGGGAACCTGAGTGTGTTCCTCCATTCAGCTCCGGGGCTGGGAGCCCTAGATCAAGACTCCTCCCCCAACCCTGCATGCTGGTTGTCTGTGCCCAGAAGTGCCTCTTAGGAGAACTTCTCCAGGATAACTGGTATTCCCCTCCTTCCGAAGGGAGGGTGCACTTTCCCAGAAAGCCCTTGGCTGGGAAACAAGCCATGACTTGGTCCTTCTAAAGCAGTGAGAAGGACCGGGGTGTTGTATGGCACACTGGTGTGCTGTGAGAGAATCTTAGGTGAGCCACCAATATTTTTAAAGATCATTAATTAACATTATTTTCAAAAGAAGTTAAAAGCACAAAGAATATTCTTTTTTTTTTTATCAACATAGTTTAAGTGTGCTGTGAAAGTTTACAGGTTTTAAGTGTGCCGAGAGGTTGAAAAACACTGTTCTAAAGCCTAGAAGAATATACAGCCAGGTACCCCCTTACAGAGTGATGCTCCATACATGTTGAGGAAGGAAAAAAGGAAGGAAGGAAGGGTCAGAAGAGGTTTCACCTTTGTCATGCTCTCCAGACCTTCCCCATGAGGATGGGCTTCTAACTCTCCTCCTTCATGCTCACAGCTTAAAGCAGGTCCACAGTCTCTAGAAAGGAGGGCTGGTGCCTCGGGAAGTGGGTCTGTCCTCCAGTCTGGAGATAAAACAACCATACCTCTGGGGCTGTGGAGGGCAGGAGCGGAGAGTGGGGTGAAGGGTCGGAGGAGTAGATTTGTGGAGTGCCCCAGACCTAACTTCAAATCTTAGTCCATGTATTGGCTGAGGAGCTGCAGACTTAAGAGGCAACTTCCCTGGACCTTTGTTTCCTCTTCCATAAAATGAGCTAACACTGCTTACTTCATGAGGGATGTTATGACAATTAAATGGGCACAGCCCCTGCCTCACGCAGCAGAGGCTCAATATAAGACCATTGTTTTTAGAGGAAAAATAATCTCAAATTCTGGCCCATTCATTATAAGCCGTCTGACCTGGACATGTCAGTTTACTTCTCTAAGCCTCAGTTCCCTCATGTGTAAAATGGGAATAAAAGAAATAGCATATTCAGCCTCTACCATAGTGTATGTATGGCAGTGGTTCTCAACCTTCCTAATGCCACGGCCCTTTAATACAGTTCTTACGGGTCTCGACCCACAGGCTGAGAACCGCTGGTGTATGGCATATAATGGGAGCTCAGTAAAAAGTAGTTATTGTTATTATTGTTATTACAGGAACTAAGTGTTCTGTGGGATGAAAGTCTAGAAAAGAGACAGGTAACTGAAGGCCATGACAGTCATGAAACACTTCCTGGAGGAGGTGGCCCTGTTGCTTAGCCACATCAGATTAGGAGTATGTGGGTCTCAGGAATAGAGCTGTCACTCCAGGGAAGACCCAAGGTGAGTTAGGATAGGAAGTTAGAAGCTGACCTAAAAGGGAAGGGGCCATTTTGAGGGAGCAGCAAGACTGAGATCACAGAGGGCCCACAGAGAACAGGGGGCAATCTAGTGAGGTGAGAATCAACCCCTTTCTACAGATGTCAAAACCCAGGTCCAGGAAGGTTAGATGAGTAGAGATCTGGATGCTGGAATGCAGGGCTCCTAAGGGTGGTGCTCGGGGTCTTCACAATGACAGGGGCAGGGGGCTACCTGGCTGGTGAAGACCTTCCAAACAACAGGGAGAGATGTAAGGAAGGGGCGCAGAGTCCAGCCAGGGCCATTTGGGAAGGAACACAGACAAAGCTGAGTCTCTCTTAGACTATTATGGAGATTAATGGTCACAGATAGGGGCCCTCACGCATCACTAGGGAGAAGATTTCAAAGACTCTTAAAAATCATTGGGAAACATTTTAAAAGGAAACCGCTCTCAAAGCAGGCAGAGAGACCAGCCAAATGTGCTGGCGTATAGCTCACCAGGCGATGCTTGTAATCTAATTGCCCATGAGCAAGAGTTTAAAACAATATTTACGATGTGGAAAAATAGCCCATGATTTGATTTGTACAGAAGAAACATGCCTAATGAGTAAATTAGATTTTGATCTTGCTGGCTTGGGTCTTGTGGGTGGAGCATAGCTCTTCGGAGGGGCTAGGCTCTCCTGCTCTCTTCCGTCCATACTAACATCCTCCACCCTCGTCCCCTCCTCCAGCGCTATGTGGTCCTGGTGACAGCTCTGTGGCGGGGTATGCTATGAAAAGGCCAGCACCAGCCCCACCCCACGTCTGTACATGACAGCGTGAAACCCACCTGCCCCTTTTCTTGGTTCTATTAGTTCTACCAGTCATTTAAGCCCCACCTCCCCTTCCAGGAAGCCTTCCCAACTGCTCTAACTGGCTCTCTTTACATCTCCAAAACCCCTGAGAGTTTGTGACACACAGCTCTGCTTCAATGAGATAGAGCTGACTCAAAAAGACGATCAGTGGCTCGGATTGTTTTTCCTTGATACACTATCTCCTAAAGGCTGTTGTTGGATGTTTCCACTACAGTTTGGACCTCCTATTGCTTTTTTTGCCTTATTTAAAAAGGAGGCTGGTGCCTATTAACTGCTTTGCCTACCCCTTTCTGCTAGAAGAAGCACCCAGATTTCCCGTAGGAAGACTTCCCCTTCTCCCACTAGTCCGAGAGGTCTGAGCAGTGAGGACCGTACTCCTCCCGAGAACGCACCTCTTGTGGGCATGTAATCTAGACATGACCAATCAGAGCGCCACTCCCTGCAGCACCTCTCCCTGCAGCCACACTGATTGGTTCAGGGTTCAGCACATGCCCCATGCCAGGCCAATGAGAGGCCTCCTGGCGGTGCGGCAGAGAAGCGCCTTGTTTTTCTCTGGAACTGCTGAACTGGGAGATTCAAAGCCTGGAATTTCTGGTGGCCATCTGGTCACTTCGTGGGGTAGCTTGCCTGAAAGTGAAGCCAGTACCTGGGAAATGGATCTGAGAAACAGAGAGAGAGAGAGTCGTGGGGCTGTGATCAAGCACCTCAGTCCAGCCCTGCGTGATCCATGCACGCTTCAGTCCAGTACCTTGTCCCCTTTCGTTGGTTACAGACAGTTTGAGTTGGGGTTTAGTCTTTAACTCTGTGACCAGTAGTTCCGACTTACACAGTAGGTAAGAGGACTGGTGCTCAGGGGTGAGGAGTAGACACTTTAGGATGGAATGAAATTTATAGGTTATCGAAATTAAACACTGAAAATCCCTGGACATAATCTGGACGTCTGTGACTGAAGCCAGTTTGCCAGACTTTTCTTGAATGCCTGATATGTGTTTGGCTCCTCCTCTAGAGGAGGCCCTGGGGAGGGAAGCAGCATAAATGGTGAAGTCTGTGGCAGCGCCAGGATTGTGAGGATAGTAGGGTTGAAGTCCTTCACTCCACTGTCTTCCTGCCACCCCACAGCTGGGAGATGAACATGAATGGTGGGCACAGTGACTGTCTGTGGGCCAGTGTGGACCCTGGGGCCATGTGCTGGATGGTGATGGGGCTTTCCAAGCACACAGTAAGGTAGGGATGCTGGCTCACATACCTGTCTGCATGAGCCACTCACATGCACTACAATGTTTATCATCCAGGACCTCAGTGGCATCAACGACAATGTTGTGATGTTTGCCAGGTACTTCTGCGTGGCAGGCATTTTTCTGGTGCTTTACACTCAATCTTTTGCATCTCCACTTCTCAACAGTGAAGCTGTCACTTTTCTGACGATGCTTAGGAATACTTACAGCCCTAAATCAAGAAGAGGTGTATGTCACCCAGGTGTCAGTCTTCTTGGCAGCTATAATGATGACTTACTATAAAGTAAATTGAGCTGAACTCAACTGGTTCACACATCAAGTGTCTGCTATTTACTGATCATGCGCCTGCTCCACTCATCTGGCCAAGACAGAATAAGAAGCAGACATGGAAACAGACTTGTTCACCAACCACCATTATTTCGGTAGCATAGGAAGCATGCAGGATGTATGTATGTGACTTCTGTACCTTATATACCTATGAGAAGGTACAGAAGTATACCCAGAAAAGATTAAGATTAATTCTGTCTCTGTGATCAGAAGCATACAGAAGTATGCTTGGGATTGAAGGATGGGAATGAGTAGCCTCCGAAGAGGAAGCTTATTACACAGTAAGATCCTAACAGTCCTGAAAATGACTCCCATAAATCAGCTCCTGAGAGGTAGATACCATCACCCCATTTTATAGAGAAGTCAGTTGAAGCTCAATGTCCTTGTAACTTGTCCGAGGCAAGTACAGCAGGGTCAGAATTCAAGGTCAGGTTAAATACCTGTATTGCCAAAGTTTGGGCTGTTTTCTCTATGCCTCACGGCCTGTTGGATATCTGTGGCTGCTGAGTTGCAGAATGGAGACCCTGCATGCTCTGTTGGGCCTGCCTTCCGGCCTTAATAGATGCTGAGGGTCCCAGTGCAGGGACGGATGGCAGAGACACTTTCATGCACCTCACCCACACTTTACAGGTAGGGAGGCTGACTGGGGACAGAGCCAAGCTCCTGCCTGTCCAGCCTGGCTGCCCACTGTGTCCCACTCCCCTGATTGTGGGGATGGATGTCAGACTTCAAAGGCAGCAGAGAGCTGTCTCTCCAATCCCCAGCCCATGAGAAAGTGCCTAAATCCCAGAACAAAGGCCATTCCAGACTCACATCACCTGCTTGGCACTTAGCTTGGGGCTTAATTAAAGGAAACAGAGCTTGCAGGACGAGCGAGGAGTGAGTGAGAAAGTCGATAACACTAAAGATGCCGCCATTAATAAAGCCAGACTCGCTGCTAATATCCCACTTGAATTCAAAACAGGACAAATAATTGGAAACCTGAGCAGGGTGAGTGGTGGGGCTAGTGGGATGGATGACAGAGGTCTGGCAGCTGTGGGAGACCTTCTTGTAAGGGACAAAATGGCTGGCATAAATGCTACTGGAGTAACTCAGTCCTGGGGGCCAGTGTCCTCCAGGATGACAGCCACAGGATAATAGCTGACATGGAATTGCATTGGAGGTATGTCAGGCACTGTTCTCAGTTCTTCAAAAATATTATTTTATTTAATCTTTATAATATGCATATCTATATATCTATTTCTCTTGTTATTATGGTTAGGTAGTATTATTGTCTCTGTTTTACAGATGAAGAACCTGCAGCACAGGGGGGTAATTTTCCCAGGATCTCTCCCTGCTTTGAGGTGGGATTATGAACCTATGTGCTATGACTACAAAGTTTATGTGCCTAACCCCTACAGCACACCGCCTTCCTCTTAAGTGAACTGGCCTCTTGCTTCCATTTTACATGGATGGGAACTGAACTTCCAAGAGGCTTTGTGAATTCCTTTTGGTCCTATGGGGCTGATTAATAGTGGAGCGAGAATTTGAACCTGTATCTTTTGGCTCAAAGTGCAATCCCTAAACCACTGTTGATATACAGTGCTCATTCTCAAAGAAGCCTCCTGCAGAGCCCAGGGTGGGTGTGCTCACAGGCAGGTGAGGGCTGGTTGGTGAATGCTTCATTCACCTATGAGCATCCTGGAGGTGGGCAGGAGCCAGGTATGGATGCTTGTGTACCAGTCAGTTATGTCCTCGTGGCTGTATCCCTGGCATGATGCCCTATTCCTGCCCAACCCCTTTCTTCCCTGTCTTTATCCTAACTGGTTTCCTATCTCTTTGCCCCCACAGCACTAAGGCTTGGGTGGCTACACTGGGAACTTTATGCCAGGAGACAGAATCCAAACCTGTTCAAGAGGCAACACAACAGAGTGAAAAGGGCACAGATTTTAGAGTCAGACAGACACCAGTGTGATGCCTGCTTTTTGAGCCTCAGTTTTCCTGTCTGTGAAATGGGCCTGCAGGTCCTGGGAAAGGGTAGAAAGGCTGGGTCTATGGGACTCAATAAAACTCAGATAGCCTTTCTCAGTGTGACAGGGATCTTGTGCCAAGGAACAAAAATTTAACCATAACTGGAAGTGGAGTCAGTGATATGTTGGCAAATGTTTCACAGCCAGTTTCCTGAGAATGGGGAAGCCCAGATATGTAGCATTTGCCAAATACCCTCCCTATGGCCAATCTCAAGCTATTAACAATAAGTCACTAAATGCGTAGTAGTGAAGAGTGTGGACAGTTGGTTCTCACAAACCTGTGCACACTGGCTCCCGCAAACCACAGGGTAGCTCCACCACGAGGCTGAGGAGACTGCAGCTTCACGCCCTCCTGGGCAGGCATCCTTCCAAGGACCCCACACTCTGTTCACACGGTCATATGTTGTTGTACAGCTGGCAAAAGTCAAATATAACTAGTACAGTTGGTTAAGGCTCCTGTCTCTTTCTATTCTGATGTCCTTCCATCTCACTTCCCCTTGTATAGGATGGTTGGAATAGCCATGGGCATGTTGTAATTTATTTTCTCATTGTCAACAAGGATTCTCTTTTGTACTTAATTTTGTTTTCTAAGTTTATTTTCTTTTTCTTAATGAAGGCCTCAAAAATGGTGTAGACTTCAGCTGAAAAACCTAGATCCACCCTGGGAGTAAATGAGATTGCGATTTATTCCCCAGAAAATATTGGTGATTGTTACTCTGCATCTGTGATCGCTGGATGGTTTGGTCTAGATGAGCTCCTGAAAACGCCACTCTCATGATGATGTCAATGCTCTGCTCAAAGCTCTTGGGGCTTTCTCTTGATCCCTTAAACTGGCATTCATGGTTCTCTGTAGATTGACCCATCTCCTTTCTGAAAATACTTCTTTATTCCCTGTGTATCCCTTAAATAAAATGCTCTTCCTCTATGTCTTTGTTTAGATTATTACCCAAGTCTGGATCAGTTTTTCCCTGTCCTCTCTCTTAGACTTTGCCAGACACTTTTTGAGATGATCATGTGGGTTTTTATCCTTTATCTTATGAATATGGTGTATTACATTACTTGATTTCTAGATTTCTTACATCCCTGGGATAAATCCCACTTGACTGTTGTGTATAGTCTTTTTTTATATGTTTCTGGATTTAGTTTGCTAAATCCTTTCTTTGAGAGTTTTTATATTTATATTCATAAGAGATGTTGATCTGTAGTTTTTTTGCAATGCTTTTGTCTGGTTTTGACATTAGAGTAATTCTGGCTTCACGGAATACGTTGAGAATTCCTCCCCCTTCTATTTTTTGGAGAAGTATTGGTATTAATTATTATTTAAAGATTTGGTAGAATTCACCAGCAAAGACAACTTGACCTGGGCATTTATTTTTGGGAAGTTTTAAAGTGACAAATTCCCTTCCTGTTATAGGTCTATTTTGATTTTCTATTTTTTAAATCAGTTTTGGTAGTTTATATTTTTCTAGAAATTTTTCTGTTTCATCTATGTTGTCTAATTTGTTGGCATGCAACTGTAGTATTCCTTTGTAATCTTTTTGTCTCTGTAAGGCTGGTAATGATGGGTCCTCTCTTATTTCTACTGTAGTTATTTGGGTCTTCTCTCTCTCTTTTTTTTTTCTTTGTCAGCTAAAAGTTTGTCAATTTTGTTGATCTTTTTAAAGAACGATTTTTGATTTTGTTGATTTTCTATACTGCGTTTCTGTTCCCTTTCACTTATTTTCACTCATTATTTCCTTTCTGCTGCTTGCTTTGGGTTTACTTTTTTCTTCTTTCTCTAGGAGAAAGTACTGTAAAAAACCCTAAAATTGCATAACACAATAGTAATGTTCCCAGGGATTGATTGATGCCTCAAAGCTAAAATACATTCTAAGTAAGATTCCAGCTATATCCATGCAGATTACTAAAAGGAAGCAGGAGTGGTCAGTGCCTCTCCATCCCCATCCCCCACCTCCAAGCTACTGGAAAAAAAAATGGATATATAGGAGGAATTCAAAAGTCGTTGTGTCCTTCTGTGTCCTCTACTCCAGGGTGGTGCGACCCCCCAACAGGGTAGGAGATGTCAGAAGCACTTGTGGAATTGGGAGTGGGCTGTCAAAAGGGAAGTCTGGACCCAGCCCTTAGAAGGGTAATCACTGAGCTGCAGAAATCATGGGCTGTCTTGCTGCTGTGGCAGAGGGAAGGGTGGTAAGGGTGATTGTGGTGCACACTATGTGGAGGCTGGCTGTGGTTGTGAACATGGAGTCTAGTTTGCTGCTTGCTTCTTTCCAGGTACTGGGGCTGGCTGGAGAGGCCTGGGAGGGGCACGGGCAGTGCAGTGGCAACAGGGGAAAGGGACCCTGAGCAGTAGAGACTGTCAGGAGGGCCACATGCCTGCCTGAGTGGTGCTGAGGAAGAGGTCAGAAGGGTCAGCCAGGGAGCTACAGTGTGGGGAACAGCTCCCTGTAAGAAACTGCAAAATTGTGGTATATGTACACCATGGAATATTATGCAGCCTTAAAGAAAGATGGAGACTTTACCTCTTTCATGCTTACATGGATGGAGCTGGAACATATTCTTCTTAGTAAAGTATCTCAAGAATGGAAGAAAAAGTATCCAATGTACTCACCCTACTATAAAACTAATTTATGGCTTTCATATGAAAGCTATAACCCAGTTATAACCTAAGAATAGGGGAAGGGGGAAAGGGAGGGGAGGGAGGGGGAGTTGGGTAGAGAGAGGGTGATTGGTGGGATTACACCTGAGGTGCATCTTACAAGGGTATCTGTGAAATTTAGTAAATGTAGAACATAAATGTCTTAACACAATAACTAAGAAAATGCCAGGAAGGCTATGTTAACCAGTGTGATGAAAATGTGTCAAACGGTCTATAAAAGCAGTGTATGGTGCCCCATGATGGCATTAATGTACGCGGCTATGATTTAATAAAAAAAAAAAAAACGAGAGAAACCGTGAGTGCATTCCCTGTGGGGGGCATTCAGATGCCTGATATAAAGAGACTACAGCTAACCAGGAGTGTCCCAGAGAGAACTGCAAACAGGCTTTGCTCCTCCTTTCTCTGTTCTCCTCTGCACCCTCCCCCCAGCTGTGGAAGGCCCTGGGAGTGGGGAAGGGAAGCGTGAAGGAAGCCCCACTCCACCCCAATACAGGTGCCCCTGTGGGGTGTCACAGGGGAATGTTGGGAGAGGAAAAGAGTATCAAACTGGAAGAGTGAGTGAGGTTGTAAATGGGATGAAACTGGCCTTTTCAATACCTGAAAGTGGGATTTAATTCCTGGCTGTGGGATCCACTGAAACCTTGCCATGTTAGAGAGGATTTCTGAAGATGCCAGGTAGGGGAAGTGGAAGGTGGGTGTCGCCTGTGTCCTAGCACTTCCAGCCTCTTCAGCACACAGACAGTTTGTACATCATCACAAGTCCTTCTGTGAGCTCTGCCACTAAGAACATCACACGTGGGGAAGGTTGGCTCCTGTCATACCTATTGTCTGCACCCTGACTCCACTGACTCAGAGTGACAAACAGGAGCAGCGCAGAGCCAGCCTCTCCCTTTTACAGACTGGGAAGTTAAGGCCTAGAAGGGCAAACGCTTTGCCCAAGATCATATGATCAGGCCGTGTGAAAGGCTCCAGACCCCACAACCCCCTGGAAATTAGGCAACTGTAGGACTTCCTTATCTATTCATCAGAGAGCTCCAATCATCAAAGGACCCATCTTGGGGGGAAAATCAGGGAGAGGATGAAACGTAGATGGTCATTTCCATCATCAGATGTTTCTCGGGGCAAACCACAGTTCCAGCCCAGATGAGGAAGTAGAAATGGCCGTGCTAATGTCTGGAAGCTGCAGAAAATGCTTTTCTTTAATTCTGCTCTCCCAGAAGTCAGACTCATCCATTTGAAACTGCCAATCAACTTTCCAGTAAAGGAAAACACGCACACACCTCTGCACAAATGGCTTTGATTAGGCTTAGCTGTAGGTTTAAGAAAATTTAATCATCTTAACCTGTTTAGTCTTTTTCCCTGATGAAAATCATCAGTCAGATTCCAGCATGAGCCAGTGAGAGCTGAGCTGCTGTCAGCACCGTTGTTTATGTTAATACGTTATAGGCATGAAATGGAGGAAAGTAGAATTATGAGAAAAAGTCCTGAGTGAATTAGGAGAGTAGGGGTCTGTGGCAGCCCCCTGAGGCTGGCAGGCAGGGGCTCTGAAAGGACTGTTTATTTATGAGTCTCAGGATAGAACCTCCTTCTACCTGTTAGGTAGGATTTTGAGACACTCATACAGCTAGGCCATAAGGAGCCTTGCAGCCTCTACCTTGATATCTTGAGACATTCACTCTTGGAACCTGACCACCATGCTGTGCGGAAGCCCCCACCCCACATCCTGGGGTGAGTTCCCAGCCAGCAGCAGACACCAGCTTTCCAGCTTAGGTAAGTTGTCTTAGAAGTGCATCCTCTAGCTCCGGTTGACTTTCCCTAGCTGACGAGCCAAGGTGGCTCTGCCCCCACCAAGCTCCATTTGGCATATTCACAAACAAAATTAATGATGATTGTTGTTTTAAGCCACTAAGTTTGGGGGTGGTTTATTAAACAGCAGTATATAACTAGAACACCATCCGGTCCTATGCATGTATGAGAGGAAGTGCTACCTGGGGTCCCTCCAGGAACCACTGAGATGCTGCCCAGATTATATCCCTGGACCCCTTCCCAAAGAGAAGGAGCAGATAGGGCAGCTGTCCAGCCCCTGAGTATGCCTGGTGTATGTGGCCAGGATGGAAGTCAGTGCAGCACCCTACAGGGGTGGGCCGGGGGTATCTGGGTCCCCACTCTGTCTGGGCTGGAGGCTGCATGAGGGTCTCATACACTTTCCCAGAATCTCACAGGGAATGTGCCTAAAGCATTTCATAGAGGCCAGGTTAGAACCTGTCTGTCCTGAAAACAGTAGAATTCGTTTTTCTTCCTGCATCCATCAGTGACCGTATTTCACCAAAGCAGGATGAAGGATAAAGAGTACTGGTAAGAGCCAGGGAGAAAACGAGTAAGCTCTGAAAAGAGCTGTCTGGGTGTGCTCAGCATCTAGTATGCTGGCAGGTTTGGGTGGTTTTACAGGCTAATGTGCACCGCTCCATAGTGCGTCTGCCAAATGAGGGGTTTAGGTACTTCTGGAATTTTGTGGGTGTGGTTGGCAAGCTCACAGCCAGACTAACTCCATGGCCATTTTTATACATCACATTAAAGGAGTAGTCTGGGGACAATTTGGAGAGACCTCTTCCCTGGCTGGAAGAACATCCTAGAATTTAAAGTCACTTCATTCACTCTAGGATTCTTTCAAAATATAAATCTTAAAAGAAAAGACAGTTTTAAAAGTTTCCTGTTATGTAACATAGTAAGGAACGGGGGGAGGAGGTAACCTGTTTTTAGTCATTAACACTTTAGTAAGAATTAGTTTATTCACTTTATTTTTCTAGCAAGAGGAGGGGAAAAGCAATGATGAGAATGAAGTACATTTAAGGATAAGTGATAATTACTGAAAAAAGAGTAGAAAATGGAGAGTGATGCCTTAGAAAAAGATAAGCAAGTCCAAATTTGCTGCAGTCTAGCTTTGAGGCAGGGAATGCTTTATATTTTTGCCCAAATTATCTGTGGGAGGACTTCCATTTCTGGAGCAATAGGGCCTTAAGTACACTGAACAATTTTTCAAATGAAAACAATGACATGTAAGAAAAATATTTTTAAATTATAATACAATACATCTTGAGTTGACAAGAAAGTAGGAAGCCGCAGAGACTGAAACTGAATGGAAGGTGTAGACACAGTGTGGTGGAGCACAATGCTAGATTTTGTTCCAGGATCTTCTAACTCCTGGTGGCCTTAAGCCTCCATGTTGATGTTAGGCTGGGAATGGGAGAAGATAGTCAAATACTTAGGCCTGCCCAAGGAAACAGTGCAATAGAAGACCCCTGCATAAAGCTTGCCTCAGTGGCTATCCCTGTAATATAAAAGTGACCAGGAAATAAATCTTGATACAAAGAAGAGAGAGTAGGGACAAGTTTGCCACATGTAGATGGAAAGAAGAAATGCCTTGCCTGAGAATACTTCACCAAAACCTGATGTTCACATAGATCTGAGATACAAATTCATATGTAGTCTGAAATCCTTAAGCAGAGAATTTAATGTGAAATAGTCCTGAGTTGGTGCTTTCCACAAATGACTGGCAGAAACAAAGACAAATTATCCTGGACAGAAGGCAAGTTCAGCCCAGGTGTCAACGATTTGCCATAGATGCGAAGTTCCAAAGAACATTTCAGTTCAAGTCAAGAATCATAAAATCATAGCAGGGAATAAGGCATCATGAATAAAAACCAATAGAAACAAGAGGCTACAGAATTAGACCTACAAAATTTTTGATTTTAAAATAATCAGAAACAGAAAATAATTATCTTATTGTGTTCTAAAAAATGAAAGAAATGTTTTAAAATATGAGCATAGAACAGGATACTATCTTGAAAATGCACAGTTGTAAAAGAATCATAAAGAACTTCTAATTGGAAAATTTAGTGGATGAATTTACAATAGATTAGACACAGCTGAAGAGAAAATCAATAACTGATAAGTCTTAAGAAGTTATCCAGTATGCAGAGATACTGCAGAGAGATAAAGATATGAACAAAAAAGCAAGGTTATAAGACATGAAAGATAGAGTGTGAATATCTAACACACACATTTGGGGTTCCAGAAGGAAATGATTGGAGAATGAATGGGGAAGAGGCAGTTTCAAAGAAATGACACATTTTCCCAAAATTGTTAAAAGACATCAAAACTCAGATCTAAAAAGCATAACAAATCACAAATAAGAAAAATAGAAATTCACAACCATTATACATTTTGATGAAACTATCAAAGACATATTACTTTTAAGTGCACATACATTTTACTATTCCTTATGTATATGCTTATATTAGTGTACTTTTTTGTATGTCTGACATATTTCACAGTAAGATCTTTTTTCAATGATTTATGCATTTCTGAAAGAAAGAGATGTAGCTAAATTGAGGTGCTTGCAAGCTATCTTTGAATTCAGCAGTAGAGCACTGGGAGCAGTCTGATGTACAGGAAGGACTTCAACTTGAAATTAGGAAGACTTACTTTCCAAGCCCAATCTGTTGCTTCCCTGCTATGTGATACTTAGAAAATTATTTTATCTCTAGTAATATATTTCCTTCTCTATAAAATGAGGATAATATCATTCCCTCTTTGGAGTGGTGGGGGCATAGCACAAATTTCAAAGAATTTTTGGGCAGGGGAGACCTTAGGGATGTCTCTTTTCTCAAAAGGGAGTGTGAGCTGTCCCAACCCAGCTCCCTAGGAAAGTTTCTTTTCTATCAAGACAAATAGGACCTGTCCTCAAACTTTGATAAAAATTATGACCATATGACCATGTAGTTAGCACTTGCTGGGGCCAGGCACATTGCTGGACATTGTATGTACTTTTTCTCACTTTTTTTTTTTTTTTTTTGCAAGAGATTTGCAAAGGAGGATCTTATTTAAATGAAGAAACTGAAGGCCGGAAAGGTTAGGTTACTTCCCCCAAATCACTTAGCTACACATTGGACAAATCACGGAGTGTCTCTGAACTTAAGACTTTTCATCTGATTATGGGACTCACAACCCCCTACACACCCCAGAGTAGATGTAAGATCAATTGTGATTGGCCAATGTGAGCTGGTGTAGAAATTCCAGCTGCTGACTCAATGTCTCACCTTCACCCACTTCTGGTTTCTTTTTCCCAAGTTCTCCAGCTCTGGCTGACCTAGGTGAGAATCCAGCCCTTTCTTTCCTCCTGTTCAGGGCCGGGCTGTGGCTTAGGAGATGCTGGGTTCCCAGAGATGGCTCAGCTATGTGCCTACCATAGGCCTCCGGCCTGGCACCCCCATTTTTTTTCATGCTGGAGTCCCATGACTGCTGGTCCCAAGATTCCAGAAAGCTGCTTCTGAGTAATGTGAAAATCTGCCCACAGAACAATTCCTACTGTGTCAGCCCAGCTCCTAGATTCACACACCATAGACAGAAGCCCCAGACCACTATTTCCGGGTGACACCTTGGTCTCTTGGGTTCTGTCCTCACATGAAAATGCCCCTTGGTGGCTTCCCTGTTGGCTTTCTCTTTTGTTTGCAGCTGTTTTCTAGACTGGACTGGAAAGATATTTCTGGGTAGACATGAGATGGGCTACACTTCAGGTCAGTGGGTTTGTCTTCGCAGGAGATAGAAGGGAGTTTGGGAGGTAAAGGGGAGTTGGAGGTGAAAGGGAATTGGGTGGATAGAAGGTACGGGGGTGGAAGGGAATGTGGGTGGCAGGACGCCGACAGAGCAAGTCCTCTCCATAGCAGCTCTGGCGGTGAACCCCCGTGCCGTGGAGGGATCTGGCTTCTCCCTGGAGTCCCAGGCTCTTCCATCCCTTGAAATTTGGAGGTTACATCTCACCACATTGGTGCCCTTCTTGCCCTGGGGTGTCTCTGCTAATGGAGAGTACCCACGAATTTGGCTGGAGTGAGTGTAGGAAGCTACATTCTGGGAATGAGTCCATTCAAATTGCCTCTGTCAGTGGGACCATGGTGACCTGATAATAGTGACAGCAATGCTCTCTCCTGAGCAGTTGCTCCAAGCAGGGTGTTATGCTGGGACCCAAGAGTCTGGAGAGGAAAGTATGGTTTTATTCCAATCTAGAGGTGACCCCAAAGCTAACAGGGGAAAAAACCCATCTAAGGTCAACGTAAGGGGTATAATCAAAATTTGAACTAAAAGGCCACACTTTTAGTCATTTCTCAATCCTACCTTTTGGTAAGGGGGTTGGGGAACAGCTATTCATCCAGGACTGCTTTCATTATGTTTAGAAAGATCAGGAAGACATTCTTTAAAGTTTAGAAATCTGTGCTTAAAGAATACCAAAGGGTATGAAGAAAGTCACAGAAACATCTCCTGTCTCACCTCAGCACAGCCTGGCATAGCTGAGGGCCAGCTAGGAGCAGAGCCCTGGCCACGTTGGAAGAGAGGACTGTGGCTGCCCCTGGGACTTCCCAGCAGGGATCTGGATGCACAGCGTGCGCTATGAGAAGAGGCATCAGGCAGCCCAGAGCCCTGCATGTGACGCATTGCCCAAGCTGGGGCTGCTACTGGCGTGCTGCAGAGCGAGGCTGTTGGCTGGAGTATACTGGTGGTCAGATGAGGCCTCCTGGAGAGAGGTGGTGAGGGAAGGGCTGTCAGTGTGGTGAGGGAGAAAGGGAAGAACCGTCAGGCAGAGACACCAAGAACCTTCCGGGGTGGTGTGGGAAAGCATCTGCGAATTTGCTGGGCCCCACCAGGTAAAGAAGTGGCCAAGAGCAGGGCAGGCATATCTGTAGACATCTTGCATCAGAGAAGGAGGGATCCAGTGACCACGCAGACTTGGCAAGCCGAGAACAGGAAGCACGCAGATGTGGCACTAACAGTCCTGGATGGCCAAAGGCCAGTGGACACAGACCAGGCAAGGAGCAGCCATGGCTGACAGCAGCACTGGAAAGATGCAGCTGGAGGAAGGGGCAGGGACCCTCTGACTCAAGAGAAGGGTGGAGAGTGCTGGGGAGACTCAGAATTTGTTGAGGAAGTCTGGTAGAGACTGGGTCTCCTATGGTGGGATGGACACAGGTTCAAGAGCAAAGCTGTGCTGGGAAATAAGAGAAAGACACGATTCTGTCCACTGGAGTCTGAACGTGCATATTCATGCTGCACTCTCTCTCTGAGCTGGGACCCCACCCCTCTTACAGCTGGGGATCTAACTCACAGCAGGTGAAGTAGCTCACCCAAGGCCACAGTGAGTGGCTGGGCTGGGATCTGAGCTCACATCTGACTCCAAAGTCCATGCCCATCCACTTGGTCTCACTGTCTGTGGCCTGCTGCCTGGGGGTCCTGGGACAGCGTATCAGCTGATTCCCAGCAAACAGATCCGTGACCCCAGAGAAGTGCCCCAACTATGCCTGAAACCTGGTTCCCAGCCACTCAGCACCACCCCATGTGGACAAAGCTGGAAAATGGGGCTGCAGGAAGCAACATTGTATGGCCCTTTCCTCCCCTCCCAGCACTTACCTCCCTCCGGAGGCAGCTCTAGGGGTAGGCCCTGTGCACAAAAACATGAGGATTATCTGTCATCTGAAAAGCTGAAAACATGGTGGAGAAATCTTGATGAGTAGATCACGGAAGATGATGCAAAACCCCTGCCTTTGGTGCAGACATCTCCAGCCGAAAGATAGCACCTCCAGATGTGGTACCCTCTAAAAATAGCATGTGGAGTCATCTGCCCGGGTTAATTGTTCTAAGTGGTCCCTCGGTGCCATCTGGAAGTGGGTCTCCTCAGTGTACCAGGACGTCGCCCCAATTATCTGTGCAACGGCTCTTCAACGCTGGCCCCACAACAGAGGGATGACAGCTGTCTCCGCTTACCCTACCCCACCCTGGCCGGCACCCGCTCTGCCTCTGACGAGGCCATTGCGCGGGCCCTGCAAAGGAAGCATTACCCTGGAAGAAGATCCTGGGAGCTTCCGGAGGCAAGGGGCTGGCAGAACAAGTGATTTCTCTTCCTTCCCCACTTCCCCTATGGGCCACAGGAAGGCAATTAGAGCGGGCGAGGATGGGGGATGCTGTCTTCTTCACTGCCAGGTCACGCCACTGGCAGATGCTGCTGCCTCTGAGCCTGTAGCATCTGCTCTGGGGTGGCTTTCTTGCCAGCACCTCTGGCACCCAGGACAGGAGATATGTGTATGTGCCCATTTCTCCCTGGGCTACAGGCATGATAGGGTGCCGTCCACTGCAAGTGGGTCTGGTTTAGCCCTGAGGTGTGTGTGCCTGACCCCAGCTGCAGTGAGATCTGGTTCGGGACCTCTGAGCACCTTGGCCTCTGAGCTGGTTGGCTTGTCTCCCTGTTCTGTGCCCCAGTCTTTTCTGGGGAGCACCAGATGGCAAAGTCCTCAGAGGTCACCAGGCTGATGTTGGAGTGCTAGGAGGGCATGTGGGGGCCTGGAAGGGGCCTCCCCAGGGTGAGAAGATCTGGGTCAAAGGCTTTCAGCCGCATACAAGAGAAGGGAGGATGTAGTTCCTGGTGGTGGCCCAGCCCGCCTTGAGGACTCCATGAGGAGAGGCAGAAGGTCCTCCAGGGCAGCAGGGAATGCCGACTGCTAAGATGGCCCACAGTTAGAATTGCAGAATATTGGAAACAGAGGTCTCTCAATGTACCAGGTTTTTGTCCCAATTATATCTGTAAGCATCTTTGATTGAAAAGAGTATCACTGCAGTTTCAGGAACTAATGCTCAAAGAGGAAAAGAGGTGCACACACTGCCACCCAGCAAGCAAGAGGAAGAGCTGGACGTGGGTACGTCCACTGCCCCCCACTGCTGCCTCTCTTCCCTGAAGGCCTAGGTCTCCAGAGTGAGCCAAGCGGGGAGCACCATAGGCTGGAGATTGGCCTGCTGCTCTCCTGAGAAGAGCTGTCCTGGCCACAGAGAGGCACATTTGGAAGTGGAAAAGACCGCTGGAGCAGTCAGGGCTTTGGGGAGCTCCAGCCCATCTCCCTTTCAGGAGCCTTTTCACAACAACAATGGAGCAGCAGAGACTCCTTGGTTCAGCAATATTCCTGCACACATTCCTGTGCTAGCAGGCCCTGCTCTCAGAGCAGGGGAGAGGAGACGACCGTCGCCAGAGTGGGCAGCGTGTGGCAGCAGAAGGCTCCCTGTGCAGGTCCACTTGGTCTCTGCGACTTTGCACGTGCTGCTCCCCTGCCTACAACGTCCTTCCATCCCTTCTCTTCCAGGAAAACTTCTGTTCAGCCTGTGGAACTCAGCTCGAGCTGCACCTTCCTCAGTACTTTGTTTACATTGCCCTCCAAGACCTCTAATGGACGCGTGCGCGCGCGCGCACACACACACGGCACATATGCCACACACAGCACACACACGCCTGCCACACACACACATACACACACACAGCACACTGGGCCTCCCTCTGCAGGACACTACCTGCCTCCCACCTTGAAATAAGTGAATGATCACTGGACCAGCATGTTGTTTGTCCCAAAGTAGATGTTCTGTAAATGTTTGTGAACAAATATCTGGAAGCCAAAGAGGGAATCTGCTGTGAGCAGCTCCATCATCCTTTCCCTCTGGGATCAACACAGTCTTGAACTTGAATTGTAGCACAAGGGCTTCCCTGTGATTCAAGGAGGAGCTTCCTGCTGGTGAAGGAGAGGGGGTTAACTCTGGGTGGTGGTTACCTGCTCTGTGCTGAGTTTAGCATAGGAAGTAAGTAAGGCATTGCCTCCTCTTAAGATGCCAGCTCTCCCAGAAAGGGTAACACGTTAGACCTCAAATATGTCAGCATGGGTCAGTGCAGGACCACAGAGACTCAAGCCAGCAGGAGGATCCTCAGAGGGTGGGTGGGGCCAGGCAGGAGGACAGCAGTACCAGCATTGCCCCACTGGGCTTGCCTAGGGTGTGGAACTATTCCCCTGACTTCAGCTACCACTCCATCAGCCACAAATGGATGGGGTCTGGCTGCAGCCCAGGGCCTCTGTGAGTAACTGACCATGTGATCTCTATTCCTAGAGAGCCTCTGCAGCCTCCAAAAGGATACTGTGGAGCTCTATACTGACACAGAATTCTTCCACAAAATATTTAGTAAAAAAACAAGTCATTCAGTGACACATATGTACCGAACATTTTTGTAAAAGAAAAAAGCATCTAGTCTAGAGGTGCTTGTAGGTGTCTCTGAACACACAGAAACACAGGATGGAGCTGTGGCCAGTCCTGTCACAGTGGTCACCTCTGGGAGGGGACTGGAATTGTCAAGGGGACAAGCATGTCTTACTATGCATGTTTCTGCACTATGAAGTTTACATTTAATTTAAGATAATATCGATTAACACCCTGAGGACAAAAGCAGCTCCCCACGCCCACCTCGGGTCTCCTGTCCCTATCCACACCTCAGCACATCTAAGCCAGAACACCTGCCCATGTGAGCTGGGCTCCAAACCCAGCTTCCTCATTCCTCCCCCATGAAGGAGGGAAAAAGCTGAATCCTTCTTTCCCCATCTGGAAATAGAGATGATGGTGATAATGACCTCTCTGCCTTTCCTTTTTGGCTCATCTTAGATATGGTGGTCTTGTGCAGGCTTTGTGGGTGACCACAGATCCAGATGCTTCTGTGTGGCTGCCAAGGATGGTGCAGAACCAGGAGTTCTTCCCACACTGAGGACTCAGGCAGGGCAGGTGACCCCTCTGGAGTAGTCACAGCAGTCACAGTCCCCGAGGCTGCCCCCTTGCTACTCTGTTATGGCAGTGGATTCTGAGGCTTTGAGGTCAACCTGGCTTCAATCCTGTCACTGCTGCTTTATAACTATGACATACTGGGTCCCATACAACCTCAGTCTTCTCTTTGTACAAGGGAGAAATTAATACCTACCTTGAAAGAGGACTCTGAGGGTTAAATAAGATACTGTATATGGACATGCAAAACATATGGGGGCATCCATGCACACCTGTGCCCCAACCTCCCTCCCCACTGCTGCTTGGGGGACAGCCTTATTCCACCTGGTGGCCCAAGCAGGTCCAGAGTCCATGGCAGCTCCCTCAGCATCATCACCTGTGTTGGGTTTGGGGAGTTCATTCTAGCACATCATACCCCCAGGATACCCTCTGGTCTTGTGTAGAAGGGAACTCACAAGCCTTCACCCTACTCACATGTCCTGAGGGGCACACCTGCACCAGGAGTGGGAGGGGTGCCACAGCATAAACTGTAGGTCTTGCTCAGGAAGAGTGGGGAACAGCACAGGTGACTCCACGCAGTACCCACAGCAGCATCTATATGGACACCAGGTTGCACCTGGACTCTGCTCTGTTCCCCCCAAGTGTGTTATCCCCACCAAGTAGGTAAGGTCAATTGTGGTCCCAGCCCTGACCACCTGTTACTACTGAGAGGAAATGCAAGGGGTCAGGGCAGAACAAATGCAGTTCAAACTTATGCAGGGGTGGAGGTGGGGTGGAAGTAGGGTGGGATTCAGCTGGGGCCAGACCCCTCCCTTGAGTTGCCTAAGGAGAGGTGCCCAGAGGTGCTCAGTTACAGAAGCGCTCCTCGTCCTCTAGTCTGTAGAAACAAGCTTCAGTCTCCTTTTTTCACCTGGTGCTTTCCACAGCCAACCCCTCACCCCTACCCATTTTCTGGCCAAATTGTTCCTTGGTTTATCTTTGACCTCCACTGCAAACCAGGCTCACTCTGACAAGGCTTTGAAGTCAAGTGCCTGTGTCTCCCACTCTGGGGCTGGGCCGAGTCCAGCTGGACTCAGGCTGACTTCAGAGCAGAGGTTGGGGTGCACGTGGCTGGAGGCAGGAGCAGGGCAGGCCCCCAGCATGTTGGCTGTGCTGGGCCTGGAAGGGAAAGGCTGGGAGGGAGGGGGCAGGTCTGGGGCAGGCAGAATGGGACACAGGCCTGGTGACCAAGAGGGAATCGGACAGCGACAGGGCCTCCCCCTAGCGTGGTAGTGGAGATTCCTGGGCAGCAACTATAATAGGATACCACAAAGTAGGCATAGGGATCTACTGCCCAGGTGACAGGTACTGACCCTCACAGCGGTCCTCAGACTTGTGTGCCTCAGAATCTCTTGAAGGGCTTGTTAAAAGAGTTTCTGAGACTGTAGGTCCTGGGTATGCAGGTCTGGGGACCTCACTCCAGGATCACTGCCTCAAGTCCTATGCCTGGATGTCTCTTCAGAAGAGGAAGAGCCAGGCTGAGTATGCTAAAGGAAACCAGAGTGTCTCAAGTTCACTTGTCAGGGTTAGCTATGGGAGCTATAACACTGGTTGAGCTTTTATTAGGTCACAGTCAGTTTACTTATATTATCTTAATAAATTGTTTACAAGAGCCTTGTAAAATGGGATCATCACACCCATTTTAGAGAAGGATAAACTGAGACTCACAGAGTCCAGTGATCCCAAGTCACCTGCTGGCCAGTGGTAGGACCAGGATTTGAACCCAGGCAGTCTGGCTCCAAAGTCCATGTGCCTCTCAGGACAGACAGGTAAACAGCTGGTCAGTTGAGTCTGGAGAAGCCCTTGTGCATGGAAGGGTCAGAGCAGGGCTGCATCTGTTCCCTGATGCTCTTGACTCCAGCCAGAGGCCTCCCACGCCCCCCCCCCCACTGCTGGACCCTGCCAAGCAAAGGGCTGGGTGTGCCCCCAGAGGGGAACAATTCTCTGAGGAACAGGGCTGAAGCCCCATGTTAGCTCAATTCTATCTGATAGCATCAGGAACGCTAAGATGTTGGCTTAGCTCCTTCCATTTTTTTCTTCTTTTAAAGCTGTTTCAGAATCTCCTTTGCCTGTATTTTATTTTTCAGTTGAAAGAGCTCTTCCCTCCCCCTCTTGTCCCCTGGCTGTATAATTCCTGGACTAAACATATTTGTAATAATATGAGTGTGTGTGTGCGTATCTGGGTGTGCACCCAGACACAGGATGTGAGGGTGACTATATCTCTGCAGTGCCTGTGGTGAGCAGCGTGTGTGTACACATGCACCTGGGTGCACATGTGGGGGGCCGGCTAAACGCATGCTGCCTGCAGCACTGTTCTTCCAGGATGGGCACTGACCCTGACTGTGAACAGATGTGCCTCACAGGGCCAGGCAAGGATCGCAGCTGCTCGGCTTCCAGAGGCGACCAGTTCCACAGCTCAGAAGGAGCCTGGAGCACCTTGCCCTAGCAGCGGAGCACCTTGCCCTTGGTGCTGCTGCCAGCCGGCCTGGAGGGCTGCCTCTCTCAGCCTGTGCTGCGGAGCTGCTGGCTGTGGGGAGGACCCAGCTGCCAAGCTGTTTATCAAACCCTTTGAAATGGTTGGGGGCCGCTGGCCAGGCCAGCGGGGGACGCAGCACTTTATGGGCCTGACTCAGTGGTGACCTCGCTGCTCCTCTCCTGTGCCTCTCTGCCTTTCACAGTCCCATCCCCACCTGGAAGCTGCCTGAGAAAGGAGATGCCCTCCCCCACAACCTCATGGGGCAGAAATGGTCCCTGGAAGAGGAGAGGGGCAGGGTGGCTGCAGTGGGAGGGAGGGAGTGGGAAAGGATGCTCTGTCAGCTTTGTTTGCTCCCCTCTGTGGTGACAGGGCAGCCCAAATCTCCTTCCTAGCCCAAGAAAGACTCCCAAGGGAAAGCAGAAGTGACAGAAAGTGAGGGGACAGGAATAAAGCATCCCTGTGTCAGCCCACCCATCCCTACCCAGTGCCTAGCACAGCTTTTGACACATGGCAGGCACTTAAAAGCATTTACTGACCATTTAAAAAGTATTGTTGAACAAAGAGGGAAAGGGCTAGAAGCTTGGGGAAGGAGATTGCTGTAGAATAAAGAGATAAAGAAAAGGAAGGCAGAGAAGTGGCCAAGAGGGGAGCAAGGAGCCCTGACTCTGCTGGGAGGCTGGCGGTGGGATGCAGAGAGGGAGAAAAGGGGAGAAGAGAAAGGAGCAGTGAGCGGGAAGGTGGGGGGCGGGAGGGGCCGGCAGTACCGGGCTCATGCCCCGGGGAGAGTGGGTAGCTTGACATGGTGGGGGGCTATGAGGCTGGCCTGGAGGTCTGGGTTCTTTCCGGGCACAGGGTTGGTGCAGAGAAAATGAGGTGGCCCAGGTAGAGGGGAGCAGAGAGGATGAGCTTCCTCCCCCGTAGCTGCAGAGAAGTGCATGAAACTTGGCAGAGTTGGAGCAGGGGTGGGGCAGTGGCGCCGGTCTGGGTGTGAATGCCACACTTGCCCTGAGAAGGGCTGTGCAGAGCAGAGGGCGTCATCATTATGTCACTCCATCCTTGTCACCACATTCTACCATACAGTTCCCCCTGTCCATTCCGCAGCTAGAGAAACTGAGCTGAGGCTTGCAGTGGGGTAAGTGGGGAGGGGCAGAGATGGGGAAAGGACCCAGATGTGCCTGAGCCCAGGGGTTGGGACAGCCAGGAAGGCTTCTTGGAGGAAGTGGAATTTGATCAGCTGAGATTTCATTGACAGCAAATTGCATTATCTGTAAAAACCAGTTGGAGAGAAACTTATGTTTCTGACGCAGAAGAGACGTCCTGTCGTGGGCTGCTTGGGCTGCTACGGCTGCCATCCTGCATTAGGCTGCCCTCAGGCCCCGGCATGGAGCGGGGAAATTAGAGCCAATCAATGCGATTTCAAGGCGGCAGCTCCTTTTCAGCAGCCGCTGCCATGCCTGTTAGCCAGCCCGCAGCCCCAGCGCCTGACACCACAAGCAAATGGCCCCTAATGGGGACCAGACCTCCTCCCACCCTCCCACCTGCCTGCCTGTGTGTCCTTGTGCCTGTTTGCTGAGCTGAGAATGTGGCTCTTGGGCTCCTGTCCTGCCCCAGGTCCTATTGGGTCAGGCAGGGGGTGAGGTGGGGACAGAGTGGGGGAAAGAACCCTGCAGGGGGCCCTACTCACAGGGGGCAGGACAACTGCAACTTGTGAGGTGTGCACGGCAGGGCTCAGCTCAGCTCCAGGCAGCTGCCACCAGGTCACCTGGCCACTTTGACTCCCCGTACCTTCCTATGCCTTTTGGGGGATCTGGGAATTCTCTGCCCATCCTTTGCTAAAGAGAGCCCAGAAAGGCTGGGCACAGGGCCTGCTAGAGAGACTGTGGTATGGGGTGCTCTGACCAGTCCTCCTCTTGAGCCCCATTTCTCTGGCCTTAACTGGGGCCCTCACCAGCTGTCACCTGGGACTCTACTTCCAATCCCTCTGCCTCCTGGCCCCCGCCACCCTACTGCTGCCAGGAGGTTATCTAAAACACGGCTGGGGCCTTACTTCCCTGCTGCATCATCCTCGGTGGCTTCCCACTACCCTCAGGGTGAAGGGTGAACTTCTGGGCTGAGGGTATTGCCACTTCCCAAGCCTCCTTTCTCAATGAGGCCCCCACTCAACTTGGGTGCAAAATTTAAGGAGGCATCAAAAACGCAGTGATCAAAATAAAGAATGCTTTATTGCAATCTTTGTGAAAAGAAAATTAATGCAAAAAATATGGATGAATAAAATATCAAACTTTTAATGAAGACATGGACCAACATGACAGGATTAGAGAGAGGGAAGTGAGCTGAATCATGTAGTGTGGGGCAGATTCTGTCTTTAATTAGCCTCGCCCTAGCACCGGCTTAATGTCTGGCTGTGCCTGCTTCATTCTCCACCATCCAGTGGGGCCTCAGTTACTGCTTCAAATCTTCTGAGAACACCATGCCTTTGGATGTACTATCCCTTCTACCTGGAATCCTCTCCCATCCTCCTACCTCTGTTCTTCACCTGGATCCTTTGAAATTCCTCTAAAACTGAGCTCTGCCAGCACTTCCCTTGCCTTCCTTTTCTATCCCTCAAGGGTATCCAGCCCCTGATACCAAACTGAGCCCAGCACCACAGTACTAATTGACAGTCACTGTCAGCCTCGGAAGCCACATATGTGGTGAGATCCTTCAGAGCAGGATGGTCTTGTGTTCATTCTGGTCCTTCATGCCCATCCTGGGGCCTGACACAGATCGTCTTCAATCATCTTTGACTGACTGAATGAGTGAAGGGACAAATAGAAGAACATGGCTGTGGGTGACTTCCCATTTCAATGAATACTTTTAATAA
Source organism: Nycticebus coucang (assembly GCF_027406575.1). Taxonomy (NCBI): domain Eukaryota; kingdom Metazoa; phylum Chordata; class Mammalia; order Primates; family Lorisidae; genus Nycticebus; species Nycticebus coucang. The sequence goes on from NC_069787.1 coordinate 106,232,536, forward strand.
TCAATTTTAAAACTCTTGTGGTCCCTCTGGCCTGGATAATTCACACAACCACCAGCACTGCAGAGTAAGTGCTGCAAAGTGATTCTAGCAGTCTCTGAAAATCTTGGCAAGAGAATTTGGTCTATGCTTTAAAAAACCACTCTTTCTTCATGATTAAAGCCCTTCAATTTACTCTAAAAAACAACATGGAAAGAGGGAGACAGTCTTCTCCAAATAAGGCAAAATCCAACTTTTCTTTACATTTGGCAATGCTTTTTCCAATTGCGAGAAGGCCCAAAAGCATGATCCAGCCTTACAAAACCCACTAACTTCCAGAAAAATTTCCATGATTCTGGGCACACAAGCACAAAGTTGCAAAGACCTCTTTTATGGAAGGGACCCCCAGTCTGAAGCCCCAATTGGGGCCCATTTGTACGACAACTTCAAAACCAGCCTGGACAATGTGATCTCCTGAGTAAGCCCAGCTCTGCTTACGTGGGGCAACCCACCTCTCCTAAAACTCAGTATAAATTTAGTTTTATACTGCTCTACTGTTTGGTGGACCTGACATCAGAGCATCCTCAGAAAGTCACATTCCCTGGAAAATATGACTAGATGGTAAGGAAACAGGGGCTGTCAGCTAACTTTAAGGAGACCTACTGCCAGCCTAGCCCATAGCAGAGACACTGAATGGAGGAAGACATTTAAATACTTCCCCCTTAGTGTCCATGCCACCATTCTCTTCATCCTTGCAAACTGGCTGGTTCACGTCACCCTGGGTGAAAGCTACCTACAAAATAGGATGGCTGGAGGCCGACGCCTGGTCTCCACTGTGGTCAAATCAGGAGCTCTGGGTACCTGCTGGCTCATCTGTGAAATGGGAATAATGTCAGAATGAGCTAACCAGTGCAAAAGCCAGAAAGCTTGCTGTCTTGCCATGCCTCTGTCTCCAATATGGTTTTTATGGCTTCCAAGATGGTGTCTTGGAATCTTGTAATCTTTCTCAGCAACAGGCTCATTTTTCTTCTCAAATTCCTCTGTTTGGCTAAGGACAATCCGTTTGTCCTACATTTGTCAAGTTGCTCGAAATTCCTAATGCCCATTCATGTTCTTCGCAAGGATTGGCAGAGCACCTCTTGCTGATCTTTCATCACACTCCCTCCGCACGCTGGGTAAAAATGACATTTGAGTGGAACCCTGGCTAGTGATGCCTGTAAAATGGAGACTTTGGCGAGACTCTCTTGCCTGGGTCAGGGCGGGAATGAGGCCGAAAAGCAGGCCTGAACATCTTTAATGATGTGCAGAAAGAAAGGGGCCTCTGCCTCCACGGGCAGATGTACACAGCTGTTAATGGAGGAGCTCTAATACTGCGACCGGCACAGAGAAACGATCCCCTCCAATGCTTCCTAGTGGAGTTAAGAAATTTTTTGTTGATCGTGCCTTTGAACTAAGGTCATTTAAGTATACAACAGATGTTCCTCGGAGGGAAACAGACGTATAAAGTCAGGAACACAGAAGGGACCTAATGGTTTACTGGGGGTGGCGCATTAAGTTCATAGCAGTTTAACTCCTTTCAATGTTAAACAAAACAATGACGCAATTTTATGCGCAATAAAAACCTGTCAAAACAATCATCCTGGGCAGTGGAGGTCCTTTCAGTCATTCTTCTTCCAAAGATAAACCGGGGCACCAGTGACAGGCATTTCTGGCTTCTTCTGTGTGGTTGAAGCAGTTGGTGTGGCAGTCTCAGCAGTTTAGGGCTGAATCATTCTGGGCTGAAGCTTGGGGTAGAGAAAGGGGCAAGTTTAAAATACAGAGGCACGGGCGGCGCCTGTGGCTCAGTTGGTAGGGCGCTGGCCCCATATACCGAGGGTGATGGGTTCAAACCCGGCCCCGGCCAAACTGCAACCAAAAAATAGCTGGGCATTGTGGCGGGTGCCTGTAGTCCCAGCTACTTGGGGGGCTGAGGCAAGAGAATCACTTAAGCCCATGAGTTGGAGGTTGCTGTGAGCTGTGTGAGGCCACGGCACTCTACTGAGGGCCATAAAGTGAGACTCTGTCTCTACAAAAAAAAAAAAAAAAAAATACAGAGGCAGAAAAATCATGAGCTGAGCAGCTTCCTGGTTGTGCTAGCCTTTCACGGGTGAAACTGGTGGTCATCTGGGAGGTGAGATGGGGGGTTGGCTGGGCAAGTCCCACTGCCATGTGAAGACACAGTGTCTGTCTTCACATGGCAAACTCCACCACCATTCAGACCACAAGTATTTATGGAGCATTGGCTAAGTGTCAGGCATGTCCATTGGGGTTCAGCATTGCCCTCTTCAGGGTCCTTTGCGTAACTGTGGCTTTCCATGAGAGGAATCCTGCAGCAAGGCTAAAGACTGGATTTGAATTCAGGGAGATCAGAGTCTGAATCCTAATCCCGGCATTTATCAGCTGTGTGACCTTGAACAAGTCATTCAACCTCTCTCAGCCTTGGTTTCCCCCATTTATAAAATTTATAAAATGAAGGCAGTCATACGACGCAGGGTTCTTATCAGGCTTGAGTGAAAGGATGGATGAAAGTCTTAGCATGGTTCCTGGTGTCGAGTAGGTGTTTGGAGGCTCTCTAGGAGCTCTTGTCTCTATCCTCACCTGTCTCAGAAATTTTTCACAGCACCCTAGGCCAAAAGACATACCCAACAGTACTATCTGTTAAGTAGTTAGGTACAATTTAATAAGTATGTCCTGATAACTTAGTAGCTATTCAAGAAAATAATGCACATAAATTGAAAGAAAAATACTGCTTTTAACTCATTCTTAATTAACCACAATTATTTCTTAACTCCAGTAGGAAGCATTGGAGGGGATCATTTCTCTGCACGGTCGCAGTATTAGGGCTCCTAATACTGGAGGTATGTGGCTTTTGGGTGCTGTATAACTTCTCAGACTTGGGTGCCACTGTCCTCTTTTTTTTTTTTCAAGTTTCAGATATTTGTTATCAGTGTAATCCTCAACACAACAACATGATTTCATGCATTTAGAGGAAAATTATTTCCTGGTTAAGTGGAAAATTGTGCGAATGGCTTCTGGAAGACCTTCATTCCAAGCGCTTTATTATGAAACATTTGGTTTAGAAGTCTGGACCTTCTTTCTTCAGCTTGCTATAATCCATATTCACTGAGGAGAACTTGTATTGATCAGTGGGACCCAGTTTGTTCCAGGGTTCTGGGTTATTCTTTCTGTCCCAGCTAACATCTGGATTGAACAATACCAGACACAAGACACGCAGTGCTGCTCTGGTACCTCCGGCTCCAATAAATACGAAGAGGGGAATCAAGCTCGGATGCTTCTTGGCCTGACCGAGGATCTGGCGAAGCATGTTTGTGGCAGCAGCCTTTAGTCTAAAGGGAAAGAAAAATAAAACTGTGGGCCAAGACCTGGACTAAGTCTGCCCTTTAAAAAAAAATTTACATTGATTTTTGTGTAGTATTTACTTTTTCTGACAGTGATCCCTTCAAACTTGGTTTTACAAAGCTAAGATGTCATGAACATGAAAATTGTGGAGTACTTTGCACTAATAGTGTTCATGATTCTGACAGATGTCACTGTTACCCTTGAAACTGAAAATACCACTTGATGGTATCACAGCTGGAGGCTGACTCCTCTCCCCTCCCCCCACTCCGCACTGACCACAGTGTGTTCACTGTTGATTCTCCAGGGTGGCAGGCCCCAGGCTGGGGCAGGACCTGGGCTCCTCTAACTGATTGTCCTGCTGACCTCTGTGTGGACATCTGAGTAGCTCTCAGGGCAGGGCCCACCCTGGCAGGACAAGCACTCAATAAAATAGGAGCTACTGTCCATGCTGATGCACTCGGGGGCCACAACATCCTGTAGGCAGGTCTGTCCACGTGCTCCCTGAGCCACATGAGGCCTGCCCGGGGCACAAGCCATTTGGACCTTTGGCTCCACCGGAGCTGGGTGTCAGGGGAGTTGTGGCCTAGATTTGGTGGGCCCACCAAAGCCCAGTACTCAGGGCACTGCCGAGGATACTGGATGTCACAGTTTCCCTTAACCCTCCAGTGGTCCCTCTGGACTTCCAACCCGGGCCAGAAGTCAGATCCCCTCTGGCCCAGAGACCCTGCTTTTTCCAATGCACTCAAAGCACCAGTACTTTCCCAAGAAAATATGGGCTGTTTTGCTTTGCAGAGGGAACGAAGAAGGGATGAAGGGAAGCCCATGTAGCAACTCTCGGCCAGCTGAGTGGCCCTCTTGGTGAAGCTGCTCCTTCCTCCAAAAGAGGCTGTGAGGGGCTAGGCTCTCCCTGGCTCAGCTGGCTGTGCAGAGAAGTACCCCAGCCAGGAAAGCTGCCCCCCCACCCTTACGCACACACTGCTGGCTGGAACGAGGGCGAGCTGGAACACTGCGCCGTGCTGGCGCGCCAAGGCAGCCAGTTTTCTAGGTCAGTTCGTCGCGTGGGTGCCCCTGACATTCCCCGAAGCCCTCCCCCGTCCCCTGTAACCTGTGGGAGCTGCCCCTGCCCTCACAGCCTGAAGGGACACCAACCCGGGAGAGCATCCCTTCTATTTTTTGTTATGGCTGGTTGGTTGGTTGTCTTCTCCAACTACAAAAGTGGACCTCAAGCTGTAGAAAATTTTACAAATACCAACAATTACAGAGCGAGGCAATCAACATTATGGTATTGATTCTTGCTGCCCCCCACCCCGGCCCTGGTTTATTTTTCAATTGAAATCCCGAAGTATTTATCCTCCTATCATCCTATGCTCAGCTCTCCCTCTCCCGCCTTTGGCTTGACATTATCGGTAGGGTTTTTCTCATTTAGTTAAAGTCTCTTTGTAAACCATTTTCAAAGGCTGGACGGCTTCCTTCACCAGGCTGAGCAGGGCATATAGGAGCATTCCCCGGTGTGCACGTTGTTTATTTGTTTTGTGGCATTTCATAAGTGATGACATGAAAAGCACTGCTTTCATTTTAAAATATTTCTTTGGGATAGATTCCTAGAAGTAGCATTATTAGGTAAAGTATAGGAACATTTTTAGGGTTCTTGGTCCTTGTTGCCCAACTGCCTCCCAAACCGATCAAGTTTACCCTTGAGAAACAGAGAATTTAATACACTGTGCTTAGCGCCAGTGAGAGAGAATCACCCAGCCCCAGACCTCACTGTCTGAATACAGCTATCCTGCCACCACTATAATTCAGGGATATCCAAGTACCAAACAATCTTCCTCCCCATAAAAGCTACCTTCCCCACAAAAATAAAAGACTGAAAATCTTTGGAAAGAGCTCTGGGCCCAAGAGCCAAGAAGTCCAGGTTCCAGAACCTCTCTCTTCAGGGAGCCAATAAACTTAGCTCTTACGGTCTTCATTGGTCAAGTAAGGGGCTTCACCTGGAGGCCCCCGAACGTCCCCCAGCCTGTGACGAAACAGGAGTTAGGGATCCACGCTGTGGTATCAAGCTGCCTCATTCAAGCCCCAGCTTTGTCACTTGCCAGCAACATGATCTTGGGTGATTTATTTTACTGGCCTAAGCCTCAATCTTATAATCTATGAAATGGGAATAAAGGAAATTAAATTATCTGTCAAGTGATTATGGGAATTAAATGTAATTGTACATTGAAAAACTTTAAAATAGTGCCTGGCACGAGGTAAACACTATATAAAGGGTTTGGGGCTCTGGACTCCCCTTGCTGTGCAGTATAAACATCAGCACAGGTGAAGGGAGTTGCGAAGGTTGTGATAAACACAGCCAAGGATCAGAAAAGATGCCTGTCCCCACACTGGCCTGAGCTATCTGGCAGTGCCTTGCCCAATTCTTGTCTGGCCCAGGCCGTGTCTGGCACTTGCTTTTCATCTGACCAGAAGTCTGGCTGTGCAGCACCCCTCAGGCAAGGCGGCTCTGAAATATGATGCTTTCACGGGAGGAGAGTTGAAGGCCACTTCGCCAGGTGGTTATCAAAGCCCTGGCCGCCACAGAGGCTTGGGAACGTAATCTCCGGAAAGAGATTGTCTGAACTCAGCTTGCCGGGGAACAAGGCCATTGACTCTGATAAGTCCAAGCGGTGGCCAAGAAGGAATTGGACCTGGGGGCTCGGGAGGGCCTCAGTGACTCAGCCTGCAGACGTTTCCGGGGGCCTATGGTGAGCCTGAGGCCAGACACACGGTGTAGGTACAGAGGCTGGGGAGCAAGACCAGGACAGAATCCTCTCCCTGGAATAAGGATGAGGAGAAGGCTATGAGCAGAAATGTGCCTCTGGCCAGGGGCCATCCCCAAGCCTGGCATCAGGTTACCAGGCCAAAGCCAAGATTTCCCAGGAGAAGTGGCACTGCCAGGCCAGGCCTGCCTAGAACTTCAAGAGAAAGGGGACATGGCCTTGCTCCTGGTGCCCCAGGAAGGTCTGCTCAGCAGTAGTAGAAACCCCTGGTCCCAGGCAGAATGTCCTCACTTGGGGAGACTGGCTGGGAGGCATGGCTGGCATTGTACAGGTTGCAACCAGAAACCAGGGTTGAGAGTGGTCAGAAAAGATGCCTAAAATAACAAAGGGAATCAGGGGACAGCCAGCATGTGAGCATAAGTCTCCAACATCTCATTTTTCTGAGAAGACCTCAAAGGGTTCACCAGCCAGGCACAAAAGAAGTCAAGGACATCTGAATTGGTATTAATGTACTGAACAAAGCCTCCCAACAGAAACAAAGTGAGATGATTCTATGTAAGAGGAACTCGGTTTCTGCTGTAAACACTCTATTTCTTAAAGGGGGGGATGAGAAAGCAAGCACTAATAGGCATTTTTCCTTTCTAATTGGCCTTGAAATTCAACATTTAATCAACAATCATTAATGTCACCTTCAGCAGACCCTGTTACCTATCTGGCATCCATCCTCTCTTTCTCTTTGCAGACAGAAAACTAATTACATTTGTGTATTGATCTCCTTCCTGCCCAGCTCCGTAGAGGCCCAATAATTACCCTGAACTCATAGTGCCTGGACAGTGCACCAAGGTGCCACAGCAACTACTTCCACATGGCGTGGTTGGCAAGAGGCTCCACCTCATAAAGGCCCAAGCTCACTGTGGCCTTCCATTGTCCCACGGCTTGCCTTTGTCCTGAAGCCCCTCAGACTCATGCGGTTCCAGCCCTGGGCTGGGCATGCTGACCCCCAGCTGTGGCTGGCCATGCTCAGCACCCCCACTCATCCAGGCAGTCCTTGTCTCTGGTCTGGAGTCTGAGTCACCCCACGGGAGTGTTCTTGGGCTTGCTTAGCTGGATGTCATCCGGACACCATGCTCTCTCTCTATGGTGGCTGCTCCGGTCCAGCTAAGTTATGCTTGGCATCTGTGTGTGGTCACAGGGAACAGCTATGAGGTTACTTTGCTGGTTGTTTTGGTTTTGTGTTTGTTTGTTACTGTTTCTTAATAATGCTGAGATCAGATAGAGATATGGTTATTAAAAAAAGTAAGAAATTCTGTCTGTAAATAGCAAGAAGACTCACAGTATAATCTTTCAGTCTTTCCACTTATTTTAACCAATATGTATTAAATTCTTGCTGTATGGCTTGGCGCCTGTGGCTCAAGGGGCTAAGGCGCCAGCCACATACACCTGAACTGGTGGGTTCGAATCCAGCCCTGGCCCGCCAAACAACAATGACAGCTGCAACCAAAAAAACCAGCCGGGAGTTGTGGCGGGCTCCTGTAGTCCCACTTACTTGGGAGGCAGAGGCAGGAGAATTGCTTGAGCCCAGGAGTTGGAGGTTGCTGTGAGCTGTGCTGCCACGGCACTCTACCAGGGTACAGCTTGAGGCTTTGTCTAAAAAAAAAATTCTTGCTGTATACTCTGCTCCTTTCTTATTTCCACTAATCCTCAAAATAATCTTTTTTATTTTTTTTAAGACAGAGTCTCCCTTTCTTGTCCTCCCCAGAGTAACCCTTTGTAGATAAAGTGCTGTGGCATCATAGCTCACAGCAACCTGAAACTCTTGGGCCCAAGCGATCCTCTTGCCTCAGCCTCCCAAGTAGCTGGGACCATAGGTGACTGCCACATGCCCAGCTTCTTTTCAAGACAGGATCTCATTCTTGCTCAGGTTGGTCTCAAACTCTTGAGCTCAAGTGATCCTCCAACCTCAGCCTCCCAGAGTGCAAGGATTACAAGTATGAGCCACCATGCCCAGCTGTTTCAGAATAATCTTATGCAGTAGGTACTATTTGATCACTCAATCTTCCCACACTCTTTAATGAGTTGTTTCTATATGCCAGGTGTTCTTATCACCCCACCACCACCCCCACCCCGGGACTGGGGCTCAGAGAGGTTAAGCAAGTTGCCTAGAGTCCAAGGCAGGGAGTAATGAGAGCTAAGGCTGGCCTGGTGGAGGGAGGTCTGGATATGGGGAAGGAAACAGTATATCAGGTCAAGGAGTTTTTTCCTAAAAACACTAAATAACAGACAATTATTTAAATCTGGAACACCTTTTTAAAATTTTTATTTTATTGTTGGAGAATCATTGAGGGTTCAATGAGCCAGGTTACACTGTTGAACACTTTTTATTTATTTTTTTTTTTGGCCGGGGCTGGGCTTGAACCCGCCACCTCCGGCATATGGGACCGGCGCCCTACCCGTTGAGCCACAGGCGCCGCCCTGAACACTTTTTATTTTATTTATTTATTTTTTTATATATTGCTTTGGGTAGTACAGACTTTTTTTTTTTACACACCAAGGCCCCACCCCCCTCCCTCAGTCCATCTTTCTGCTTTTCCTCCCCCCCATAACCTTAATTGTCATTAATTGTCCTCATATCAAAATTGAGTACATAGGACTATTGAACACTTTTTAAAAGAAAATTTCCTTTAATGTTTCAGTTTTTTAGAACTGCTTCCTAAAACTACGTGTTTGGGTCAGCAAGGACCCTATCTCCTGGGGTCTGCCCTGGCAGCCTGTCTAGTTCATGAAACAACTGTCTTGCTTCTCAAAACCACAGTGAGCACCACTGAAACTCCAGGGACAATTCTGACAACTTGAGCTGGAGGAGATTTTGTGGTCTTCAGGTTTTCAAAACAGAAAGAGAAGCTGTGACTGGCTCCTTGGGGTTACAGAGTTAGTTAGAGTCTTAAAACTGAGAAGATTTGTGGGGACAGAGGAGAAAATGAACAGTGCAGGCTAAGAATCACTCCTTCATTCATCAGCCTGTCACTGGGCACCTGCTGGTCACAAATTATAGCAGTTCGTGTTTTCCAAAGACAGCCACACCTCTACATTTATCTCACCCACATACTTTCCTTGCAGTGTGACTATCATTTCTTCTACCTATGGGGACTCCCTTTGAGTCTGGATGGGTATGTGTGGCTTGTTGGCCAACAGAGTATGGTAGAAGCAATGTTTATATGACTTCAGGTTTTTGGTCATAAAAATGATTCAGATTCCACCTCCTCCCCCCATACTTCCCCTTAGAACCCAGACACCAGGTTGGGAGGAAACTCGGGCTGCTCAGCTAGTCCCTTAGTGATGTGGCAGCCTCAGCAACCAGAATAAATGATCCTTCAGGGCTGTCCAACTTTTTCTTTTCTCTGCTGCATATTGGAAAAAGCAGGCTTGTCTCGGGCCACATATTAAATACACAAACATTAATGAAAGCTGATGAGCTGATAAAAGGTCTGTGTATACTTTTCATGACATCTGACACCACAGATAAGCCAAAAAAGTCCTCACCAAATTGGCATATGGCCCGTGGCCCGCAGGTTGGACACCCCTGCTTCAGATGGTTCCAGACCCTAGCTGAGGCCCTGATGTTGTGGACAAGATGTCCCTGCTAAATTCGTGACCTCTGGAAACCTTGGAGGTAAAAAATAACTGTTGTCACTCTGAGTCACTGAATTTTGGGACGATTTGTTATGTAGCAATAGATAGCCAACACACAGGCTCTGTGGGGAAGGAAGGTGGGCCCACAGGGAGGAAGAGCCAGTCATTTAACTGATAAGGCTGCAGCAGCATGCACTGAGGGTGTGTCTGGCTCCCCGGGCCAGTGGGAATGGGGGCTCAGAAAGGCTTCTCACAAGAGACACACTGCAGCTTGGTCTGGAGGGGCAACAAAGAGTTAGCCAGCTGAAGGAAAGGATCAAAAATACGGAAAAGCAGGGGAGGGGGAACTCCAAGGGTTAGGGGCCAAGTCCCTGGGAAATGGCTGTGCAAGGAATTATCCTGGCTTTTCTTGGCAAACGAGGAATGCGTCTCTCCAAGAATCAGCAATCATACAGGGGCTCACACCTGGTAAAATCCCTTACATCTGCCCAGGACAAATGAAATCAAGACTGCAGCCTCAGAAACCATGTTCCAGGCTGGATCCTGGGTTCCAGTGGGTGTGAGGCAGTGGCCCGCAGGCAGCAGAGGGAAGTCTCCCAGAGTTTTCTCCCTAGGCCAAGCCAGCCTCTGAAGGGACTGGAAGCCAGCAGTGGGGACGGTGTGGTCAGCTGCTATGGCCGGTGTAGTTGGCTAGCATTGGAAACCCAGAAACAGCTGCCTACTCAGAGAGACAAGGTGTTTTGAATGAGTGAAAGACTAGGAAGAGTGATTAGAGCTGTGAGGGTGGCCAGGGCGGCTGCCCTCTGTGTGCTCCCTGTCCACTGAGGGCTCCTGCTGGGACAGCCACTGAGTACTCACTGGCTAAGCGGGGCCTGGATGGAATGCACACTTCTGTGATCTTCAGTCCTGGGCCATGGATGCTTCTAGGTCCCAACGCTAAGTACTTGCATTTAGATGGCGCTCTGTAAGTGGTTGCTGGATTGAGTTGAATCAGTCTCTAGGCTAAGGACAGTGGGATGTCAGGGTGGATGGGCTTGGGGCATGTGTGTGTGTGTGTGCTCACGTGACTGGGTGTCCTCCTGCGTCTCACCCTGGACGTGTCCATGTGTGTCTTTTGTGCCTGTGCGTGCCTGTGTGTGTTGTGTGTCTGTGGGCATATTCCCTCTGAGCCAAGAGCAGCAGGTAAAGACAGCCACCACTCAGTCAGGAGCCAGCTAGCTACATCTCCCTGGAGTTTCTTGCCTGCCGGTTCCCAGGACAGCCAACCCCTCCCCGTCAGACTCACTGTGGCCTTCCTTGCAAGTTTCAAGCTGTGGTGCAGACACAGCCTGTGGCACTGCCTGACCTCCGGCCCCCCGCCTGGGTGGTGTGTGTGCGGATGTGGCCAGCATCTCCCTGGCTTCCTTGCTGCTCAGTAAAGAATGGATTATAATTCCTGGGCAGGCTGCATCTGCAACCAACTTGAGGGAAATAATTGTTTAGCGAGTTGAAAGAAAAAAATTGTAGCAAGGAACCTTGATCCAGCCAGCCATCCGTGTTATTAAATTAGGTTAATCTAAATCCTCAGAGCCTAATTTAACTGCCTCTAAGGCAAACCCTACACAGGGCTCTGGAGTTCCCATTGCAAAGTCCACAGTAGATGTGCTCTTTAGGGGACAAGGCAGGCAGTGACCTTGTAGACGGAGGAGACACAGAGCATATGACCAATACCAGCTGTGACTCAGGGACCTGACTCTGCAGGAGGAAGTGGGAGCTGGGAGGCAGGCCAGTCCACATGCTGCCCCTGCCTCTGACTAACCCCCCACCCACCGCAAGCTTTATGTGCCCGTGCATAACCCACTTGGCTGTTACAGACACCAACTGGGCCAAAAGGAAAGGAAAAGGGTCCTGCAGATGAAGGGAGCTGGGGTGGAAGTGACACTTGAATTCCTCCCAAGTTGCCCTAGTGTTACTGCTCCAAGCTGAGTCTTGTTGACACCAACTGATGGTTGAATGGAGGAAAGAATGAGAATGAACCTGTGCTGTGGAGTCCGACTTTTAGTTAAGAACCACCGTGAATCATTAATTCATTCAGACTTTCCTGACTCATTAACTCAGTATTTCTCCACTCTTATTCATTCTTCCCTTACATCATTCCCGCACTCATTCTTTCTCTGATTTACTCACTCATTAATTGGACCTGCTCCTTCCTTCCCTCCCTTTTCTCCCCCTCTCCCTTCCTTCCTTTTACTCCATGCTTTGGGGGAGTTGCCTGATAGATGCTCATCTCAGTGCTTGCCCAGAAGGAAGAGAACTTGGGGTGCATGCCCCTATGACCAGTGCCTAGGCCACCAACGTGTTCCTCTTCTCTCTCCGATATCTTGTTCTCCACTGCCCCTGAGTGGGGAGGCCCATCTCCTCTCTCTCTGCTCTCCTCCCGTGGGGAGCCTGTGAGCTGACAGTGGGTGGTGAGAAGGCCTGTGTGAGGGCACTCGGGAGGAAAGGTGCTGAACTGACCAGATAAATGAACCTGCAGGGATGTGTGGCCCAGCTCCCCTCCCCCTTTGATCAAAAGCCTCTGAACCTCTGATGACATCTCATGGCATATTCCTCTATTAATCAGAAAAGTCTTGACAGATGTAAGCAATTTGTCTTGGGAGAGGACTGGAGGGGGGCAAGGCAAGGGAGTCCGGCTCAGCCCGTCAGGGTGGGGAAGATGCTGAGGGTTAGTCTTGAAACGGGGGCTGAATATATGCATACTAAGAAGGCAGGGAGCAGCAGAGCCAGGCAGATCAGAAAGGGAAGCGTTTTCATTTCAAAGCATATTTTTTCCTTGATTGAATAACCCCTCCCAATACCACCACCAAACCATGGATGCTGGAATGAGGCTGGGCTCCAGGGGTTAATCCCACCCAGACTCCTTCAGGGCTCAGATGCTCGAAGCAAGGTCTGGGGATGGGGTTCAGGTGTGGCATTCTCAATGCTCTCATAAGGCCCCAGGTAGCTGCTTCAGCTTAAACGCAACACCAAACACCGGATGAGCCTGCCATGCAGCAGGTCAGGAGCTGCGCACCAGAGTTCTTTCACCAGGCAGATCAGCAACCCAATAAATGGATTTTGGTGTGGCAATGGAGGGAGGGTATAGGGATGGTGTGGACACAGGGAGTGCCCAGCTCACCAAGAGGGGAGATTTCCCGGAGGAGGAGACTCAAGCTGGGTCACAAAGGCTGAGTAGACCTGTGTGAGGAGGAGACCCGTTATGCCCTTCCTCGCTCGTTCTTGAGGTGAGGAACTGCACCTGATTCATCTCTTTGTCTCTGGCGCCCAGCCCGGGGCCTGGCACCGAGCAGCAACAAATGTTTCCCAAAGTGAGTGGAGCAGAGTTGCAGGTAGTAGGAACGGTATGTGGATCAGCATGGGGGTGCAGAGAGCTACAGCCCGCGTGTTTGTGTCTAAACAGTGCTCTGCATCAGTAAGCAAACTGAAAACTGAGTTGCTTTTCTCCCTTTTCATTCAGATATCTGGCGCCATACAAAGGCAGCCCAAAGATCTGAGGAGTATTATACAATCTTATTCTCATTATGGTTAAAAAAAAAAAAAAAAAAGAGTGCTCCATGAGTCTATTTAAATGCTTCAAACATAGATTTTAAAACTTGCTTTGCAAGTTCCAGAGACTAGAGCCACAGCCAATGTTTTGATCATCTGCCTCCTTCCCCTTCCAATAAACACCTAAGACACTTTGCCAAGCTTTCTGTGGTCGGGATTTACAGATCTGTGACTCACCCACGTGAGCCAGAGAACATGAAAAGATGTCACTGGGGAGAAATATGTGGGGAAGGATGGGAGAGGTCAGCGCCTCCACCAAGCAGGACAGACTCCCACAGCTTTTCCTAATAAACAAGTTTTCAGAGCTCTTTGAATCTTTCCGGAGAAGAGAGGAACGTTAGCATTTACATTGAGGGGAAGGACATCATGGACAGTGACCACGTGGGCTCAGGTCCTAAGAAAGGGGAGTTAAAAGCTCAGGCAGGAAACAGAACTGGGAGGCAGGCTGACACCAGAGTTATGATTGCTGGCAATCATTGAGCACCTGTTGTTTTCCAGATACCATTCTAGGTCCATCCTATAAAGGAGGCTCAGACAGAGAGAGGCAACTCGCTTTGTCTAAGGTCACATGGCCAGGAAGTGGGGAGCAGAGATTAAAGTGGGGTTTGTTAGCTCCAAAGCTCCTGTTCTTCCAGATTCCTCTGTGATTTGGGGCAGCACAAGGTCTTTCAATAGGATTCTGGCCTGGGGTCTGGGCCTGAGCTTCCTTATCCTGCAGATTGATGCTGGTTGTAGCATACACACCCAAGATGCTCATGGATATCAAAGAGGTCCAGCTAATACCAGATGAGTTTGGGATATGAGAATTTACAATAGGATTTACCCTAAACTTAGCATTTCTTCGGAATGCCTTCCAGGTGTAGGATAAGCTCTCCACCAGCAGAGACCATGCATATGTAAATTCTGTTTCCATGCCCACATTGCTTCCCACTGACTCCCTCCTGACCCCCTACCCCATGAGGCCATTTCAGGGTCCACCCCCGACACCCAGCTCTCCCTAACTACTCTCACCTTCATGTCTTTCCCCGTCTCTGAGTGCCTGATGGTGATAAGAAGAAGCTGCCCTGCGTACTGAATGCTTGCCACGCGCCCACTCTGGGCTTGGCATTTTGTGTACATTGGCTGGCTGGACTCTCACAGCCTGCTCAAAGGTGGCTCCTACTGGCTTCATTTTTCAGATGCTACATGGGGACTCCGCAAGATTAAGTAGCTTGCCAGATTCACACAGCTAGGAAATGGCAGAGCAGCGAGTCGAGTCCCTGAGCTGTCTGACCAGAGAGCTGGTGTTCCCTGTCCCTGTGCTCTTCCATCTGCAGGCTGTGTCACACAGATGGATGTCTCACTCTCCTGTCTTAAAATGAGCTCTGTACCATTTAGTTAATCCTGACTTCCCAGGCGTGAGGGAACTGGCGTCTTCATCCCCTAGTGCAATGGTTCTCAACCTGTGGGTTGCGACCCCTTTGGGGGTCTCCTGCATATCAGATATTTACATTACAATTCATCACAGTGGCAAAATTACAGTTCTGAAGTAGCAACGAAAATAATTTTATGGTTGGGGGTCAGCACAACATGAGGAACTGTATTAGAGGGTCGCGGCATTAGGAAAGTTGGGAACCACTGCCCTAATGCCAGTCACACTGACTTTTTTCGCTGTTTAAAAGCATTTTGGTATGGTGAGCCCTTGCTCTGTGGTTTCTGGAAGGGAGTGAGCCTATGGCTATATCTGTGTACCCAGCTGAAAGCATGACTGTTTGAATGTGACGGTTTGTGTGTGTGTGTCTTGGCATCTTGGAGGAGGGCAGGGACAAGAGCAGGGAGATGAGTTGGAAAGACTAGGGTGATGGGGAGAACAGATCCCTGGGAGATCTGAGGCTGAGTGTCCCCCAAGACTCTGCTATAGCCCACAGGGACAAGAAAGGAGCAAGTGCAGGAATCCCAGTCCCAGCAAGACGGCGAAGAGCCTCTAGGGCCCAGGTTGATGGGGCCTCTGGGAGGTAGACACACTCCTTTGTAATGTACTTGACAATGGCTGCCAGGAAGCCTGGCACAAATGGATGTAGACTAATGGGGGAAAAAACCCCAAGCTTCTTATAAAAGAGGAATTCACCTTATAAGATGAGGTTTGAAGAGAGAGAAGTAACCGATATTAACTGAGCACTTACTCGGTGCTAAGTGTATTATGTGCATGAGACTATGTAATCCTAAAACTTTATAAGGGCCAGAATAGACTATAATCTTTATATTCTGAATCAGTAAACTAAACCAGAGAGCTTTAGAGACTCACCAAGGCCACATAGCAAGTTGATGAATATGATATGGAAGCATGAATCAGAACAAGAATGGATCTGCCTGCTAATGACGGAGCTGAAAGCCCTCCTGCAGGTGAAAAGTCAAGCAATCTGAGGCCCACAAGTGAATTCTGTCGAGCCACACAGGCTTCCTCCTTACTCGAGACTAAGGGATGGGTCTGCACTGTAGGACATTAGGGAACTGCAGAAAGGAGCTAGAGGGCTGCCAGGACCCAAGCTGGTAGGGATGCCCAGTGGCTCTGATCTAGGAGGGCCCACGTCTTTCTCTCTGTTGGCACAGTATGTCTTGGCAAGGTCAATAGACTTTGGAGACCTTTGGAGCTGGGTCTAAAAGATCGAGTATGGGTTCACTAGGGAGATTCGAGTGCATGAGTATTAAGCAAGCTGTCCCCATCTTCTCTCCAATGATATTTCCACCCACCTTTGAGGGCCAAGTTCCAAGCCTACCTCTTCAGCCCAGCTGTGTTGATTGGTCACACCCTTGGGGTGGCCCTCCCCCAGCCTGTGTGCTGGGCAATCGTGACCCAAGCTGGGCTGCTCTACATTGGTGAGAGGGCCATAGCCTGGTGGGCCAGCCAGAAAATAGGGGCTGGCTGAAACGGACAGGGAAAGGGAGGAAGGGCTGCTGCCATCAGCTGAACGAGCCCAGCAGGGGTGCTACCTGTGGATTCTCATTCAGAAATGAACTCTTTTTATTTTTTTCTTCAATTTTATCTTTAATCATGATCTTTTTTTATTAAGTCATTTCTCATCAAAGAGCTGGAAGACCACTAGGAAACAGCAGGCTTTGCCTCAGCAGCAACTAAGCAGGCCCCTGAAGAGTGTGCAGATAGGAATATAACTGGGATGCTATTTTTAAATGCCTCTCAACACGTAATCCAATATGAGTGAGGTGGCTTGCTTTCTCTGAAATCCCATCCCATCTACCCAAGAGGAAAGCCATGAGCTTAGTGCTTCAGAGAACAGAGCAGGTATAGCTTAGAGCAGGCATCCTCAAACTTTTTAAACAGGGGGCCAGTTCACTGTCCCTCAGACCTTTGGAGGGCCAGACTATAGTTTAAAAAAAAAACAACTATGAACAAATTCCTATGCACATTGCACATATCTTATTTTGAAGTAAACAAAACGGGAACAAATATAATCACACTGCCTCACGTAGCCTGCAGGCCACAGTTTGAGGACCCCTGGCTTAGAGGATGGATATCCCTATCCAGGGAACAGAGGGATCCCTCTGGCTGCAAGGGGAAGGAAGCCTCTTTCAGTATCAGGAGGGAGGAAGGGAGGAGAGCAGGGGAAGTGGTCAGACTGTGTCATCCCACTTTCCTGCAATCTCTTCCCCCAGGAAACTTGAGATGTGTTCTATGAATATGCCAGTGAGTTTGAGGGTATGTCTGATTACAGGGCTTATTTATGATGTCCAAGGAGGTAAACTGAGGACATTTTGATCTGTCTTAGAGAAGTGTCAAATTCAACATGACACCAGTCCCCAAAAGACAGAGTTAGCCACAGCTGGATGAGGACACTACCATGTAATGTGAGTCCCTGTGGGTTCCTATAGAAAGATCTGTGGTTGTCCGTGCACTCCCACTGGAAGCTGAGGGAAGCAGGAGTCAGAGCTGCCGTGGGGCTGCCACTGTGAGGGTCAAGGTGACCCCAGAGGAGAGATCAGGGTGGGGGAGACTGAACCAGGGCCATTTGGTGTGTGTGGATGAGGCAGTGATTGCAGCATCTTGAGGATGTGGGCAGGGCCAGATGATTGGGCTGGTGTGGGGCCCAGCAGGCTCAGACCACGCTGGAAGAAAGACCACAAGTTCTCAGCCCTGAGCTCCCCCAGAGGAGGTCAGGACGGGTTCAAGAGAACAGTTCCTGGGCTTATCCCTCCCTTTCTCGAGGCCCCTCTCTCCACTGCATGCAGGACAGCCAAGGTGACTGAAGAAGAAAAGGGGCGGGGAGAGAAGGGCTGAGCACCTACCTGAAAGGCACGGGGTTCCTCTATTTGTTTCCCTGCACCCTTCTGTAGAGACTTTTTTAAATAGAAAATTACAGAAATTCTTATTTGGGGGCATGTCCAGTGTGTAATGTATTAAATTATTGACCACTAGACAAAATTAATCTCACATTTGGCCATAAATCTGTGCTGAGGGGGCAGTGTCTCACATGTGAAGGGTCATCACTTTAACTGGAAACAGGAGGTCTTTGAAGACACTTTTCCTCCCTTCGGTTGGGAATGTTCTTGCTGTTCCTGGTCTTCCATCCCGACTCCTTCCCACCCCCAGGGCCGCTGCAGGGTGCTTCCCTTTGTCTGTAGGGGAGAGTGGAGAGGGGGCAGGAGCGGGTTCTCCAGCAGGCCCAGCTTAGCTAGTGTCCTGTTGGGAGCATACACGGCTGGCTGGAGGACAGGTTGCTGCAAGGAGTGGCAGGTCACAGCTCTGTAGATAGTGCGAAGTAGGTTTGCTGGTATAGCTTTTGGCTACTTAATTAAGGGTGACTTGGAAAGTATAAATTCTTAACAGGAAGTCTAAAGAAAGGTAGATCTGAAGCCACATGCGTGGCTCAAGAATATCATTAAGGACCAAGGCTCTTTTCAGATGTCTTATTTCTTATCCTCAGCATGTCAAAATCTTTGTCCCCATGAATGTTGCCTCGTGGTCACAATCCAGATATCACATTATCATGTAATTGTATTCAAGGCAGGCTCAGGTGCCAATCTTTTCTGGGAAGAAAATTTCTTTCAGAAGGTGAACCAGAGCTGGTTAATGTGCCCACCTCCCAGACCAAGCTCTGGGAACACCTTCCCTCAAATAAAGACAACTAGAATATAATCAAGGTTTTATTAACAGAGAGAGAATCTGGGATGACTTTTGGTCAGGAAACCAACATTGTCTGCCGTTGTTCAAGTGACACCAGGCAAAGAAAGGGAGCAGGGCAGACAGCCTCACAGGACCAGCCAAAAGGAGACTACAAAGAACATTTATTTATATATTTTAATTAATCAATTATTTTTGAGACAGAGTCTCACTATGTCTCCCTTGGTAGAGTGCCATGGGATCTCAGATCACAGCAACCTCCGACTCTTGGGCTTAAGCTATTCTCTTGCCTCAGCCTCCCAAGTAGCTGGGACTGCAGGTGCCTGCCACGACACCTGGCTATTTTTTTTTTTATTTTTTGTCGTTGCAGTAGTCATTGTTGTTTAGCTGGTCCAGCCAGGTTCGAACCTGCCAGCCTTAATGTATGTGGCCAGAGCCGTAACCACTGTGCTATGGGCGCCCAGCCTACGAAGAACATTGAAAGTGGATCATTGCTGAGCTGCAGCAGAGAAGACAGTGGTGAGGATGGCAGTGATGGAGGTGGTGGGGGGACGAAGCTGCGGGCTATGAAGCTCTTACTGTTTCAGCCCCTGTCCTCACTAGGCAGTCCACAGTAAATCCTCTCGACAATTGCATTGTTTTACTTACAAGAGACCCAAGGCTTCTTCTCATAACCTGGCATGTGGTAGAGCTGACATGGTTGCATCACCCCAGCTGCTGATAAAAGCTGATGGGAGGATTTCAGATCAGATTCTTTCTTCTTCTTTCACATATTTAACATATATTCAATGAGCTGCTTCTATTAGGCTGATCAAACTTCCTAGCAGTCTACCGGGGTCCTCAAACTTTTTAAACAGGGGGCCAATTCACAGTCCCTCAGACCTTGGAGGGCCGGACTATAGTTTAAAAAAAATATGAACAAATGCCTATGCACACTGCACATGTCTTATTTTGAAGTAAAAAAACAAAGCAGGAACAAATACAATCACACCGCCTCATGTGGCCCGTAGTTTGAGGAAGCCTGGCTAGGATATGGTGGAGAACAAGATAGGTAAGGTCCCTGTTCTCAGGGAGCTAAATTTTAATGGAATGTGTGAGACATAGTCAAGGAAGCAATTTATCAATCAGTAATACAAAAGAAAAATACCAGATTGTGTGGAAAAAGCCCAAGTGCCCATCGATCCACGAATGGATTAATAAATTGTGGTATATGTACACCATGGAATATTATGCAGCCTTAAAGAAAGATGGAGACTTTACCTCTTTCATGTTTACATGGATGGAGCTGGAACATATTCTTCTTAGTAAAGTATCTCAAGAATGGAAGAAAAAGTATCCAATGTACTCAGCCCTACTATGAAACTAATTTATGGCTTTCACATGAAAGCTATAACCCAGATATAACGTAAGAATAGGGAGAAGGGGGAAAGGAAGGGGAGGGAGGGGGGAGGGGGGGTGGAGGGAGGGGGATTGGTGGGATTACACCTGCGGTGCATCTTACAAGGGTACATGTGAAACTTAGTAAATGTAGAATATAAATGTCTTAACACAATAACTAAGAAAATGCCAGGAAGGCTATGTTAACCAGTGTGATGAAAATGTCAAATGGTCTATAAAACCAGCGTATGGTGCCCCATGATTACAGCTATGATTTAACAATAAAAAAAAAAAAAAGAAAAATACTAGACTGTGGTATGTGTTAAGGACAGTGCGACAAGTTGGTGCCCGCAGGAGTGCCTGGGAGACAGCCTATCTATACTGGACGGTGAAGGACGGGCTCTTGGAGGAGATGGCATTTGGGCTGAAACCTCAAAAGTGAGATGGAACAGCCAGGTGAGGCTCTGGGGGAAGGGGATTCCAGGCACATGAACAGAATAGAAACAGCTCCCGGGTGGTAGACAGCTTTTGAAGAACAAAAGAAAACCATGTTGGCTGGAGCCCAACTGGACAGGGACTGGAGTATGTTGGTGAGGAGTCTGGATTTTTCACCCAAGTGATATAGGACCCTATGGAGCATCTTCAGCAGAGGAACACATGGTTTATGCTTTTAGAAGAGTGTCCCTGTGCATGGAACTGCCCGTCTCCATGGTTTACACAAACACTCCCTGTTCCCTGGACATCTGTCCTGTCTCGCCAGAAGGGCTGCAAGTTCTTGGAGGTGACAACTGAGCTTGCCTTGCCTTGCACATGCCTGAAGCCATCAGCAGTGTGCCTGCAACAGAGAGGCTGAGCCTCACAAGTAAATCTCGGAAGTTCCTGTCTTTATCCGAGGGACCTGAGCACAACCGTCCTGGGTGGAGAGTGGAGCGCGAGTCATCTGCTTCTCTTAAGTGCCTGGGGTCACTGTTTCTCACAGCAAAACAAACTTGGAGGAGGACATCCTTTTTCTCTTGGAGATGTTTCTCCAGGTTGGCCGGGGGGTTCCTCTTGATCCAGCCTCCCACACAAGCTTGGGGACAGCTCTGCGTCTCATTAGGATGAGGCTGTCAGATGAGCTCAGCATCCAGAGGGTCATTCCTCCAATGAGATCTGATAGGTAGCAGACGTGTGTGCTGGGGGTGACCTGGTGAGCAGCTACCCCTCTGCCCCCGCCTGCCAACCAAGGGGCTTCCCCACTCCCCCAAGGTGTTCATAGAACTCAGCTCTGAATACATGAAACATGAGGCCATCCCCATAATCAGAGCTGACTTATGGGAAAATTAAATACAGAAGGACACGCCAGCTCCAGTGAAGTTTCCTTCTCTGCCTTGCCGGACGCCTAGTCTGGCTTTGAGCACCTTCAGGGAGAAAGGCTGACCCTGCTGTCAGCCAGAAAGCTGTGACCCCAGGGTGGCAGTTGCATCTAGATGATATGTTTGTATCAAGTGGAACAGGGGACTAATAACAAGAAGAATAAAAAGATAGAATCTTTTTGTTTGGAATGTTCTGTCTACTCTCTTAAATCCTTGTGGCTAGATATCATTTATTTTTCAGAAGTACAGAGTTGAATTCTCATTAAGTTTTTCCAGGTGAGTCAGTTACAAATTATCTAATTCCTTCTGAAGCCCTGGGAAAGAATGCAGGGTCTGCTTAAGGCAACTTACAATGGACAGCCAAGGTGGGAGCAGTTCAGAGGGACCCGAGGAAGCTGGGAAGAAGTTTCAGGAGGTAAGACCAAGTTAGGCCAGGACTCAATGCCATTGTCACGGTTAGGACTGAAGGACAGGCAGGGCCCTCTCTCCTGAGTTACAGATTTGAACACTGGGCAGCAGGATGATAATAGAGCCTGGGGTTTCATATACCCTAATTTGTCTAGAGAGCCCTTTGAAGGCTGCTTTGGGCTCCCTTGCCACTTACAAAGATGCTTTCTCATTAGGATTTAAAGCATATTCTTGGCCAAGGCTGTCAAAATGCATCACAGAGATGGTTCGAAATCAAGTGCTGAGCAGCCCCTGTCCTGATCAAAGCGGAGAAGGCGAGCATCCCACAGCCCACAGATGCCGGGTATGCAAGGAGAGCTGGCAGGAACAACAGGCCACAAGGCTGCTAGCCGTGCACCAGCATCTGCCCGTGAGCCACTGGGCAGCTAGGCACCTGGGTAGGTGTCTGTGAGAGGGTCAATGACTCCTCTTGTCCAAAGGCAGGTGATTGCAACTTGAGCGGGGCCAGGGAATCAGGGGCTGGTGTCCTGACTGGCAGGGCTGGATGGGGAGGGGCCCTAGATGAGGGGGTGCAATTCTTTACAAGGCTGGTGTGGGAAATTATAAAGCACAGATGGTGCTTATGCCCGAGAGGTGGATGGGGGACCAAAGGAGACCCTAGGAGCACCGAATCTGAAGGTAACTCTGATTACAGCAGCTCCTGTGCTTGAGCACTGGCCATGTGCCTGGCACCGTGCCTGGGCTGTCCTACTGGCCTCATCTAATGTTCCTAATAAGCCTCTGGGGGATGGGTGCACTAGTGTCAGCCCAGTTTGACAAATAGTGCTGTGAAGCACAGAGAGACTGAGAACTTTGTCCAATATCCCACAGCTAGCTGGTGGCAGGTTAGGATCTAAACTCACGGCTATTTGAATCCAAAGCCAGTGCCCCAAATCCCTGAATATTCCTGGCTCAGAGATCATACTGGGTGCAGGGTGATTACAGAGAGAAGAGTCATGCTCAGGGGCTCTGAAATCTTGGGGTGCAGGGCTTATAAGTGGGAGGCTGGCTCGGAGGAATTCTGCATGTGGACACAGGCCTGAGAATCCCACTCAGCAGCGGCCCACCAGAGGAAGATTGAAAGGGGAGGAACAAGAAAATGGGGGGAGTCCCCTGCTGCTGACACTCAGGATGGGCTTACCTGTGAAAGACTGGAAGGTTTGCAGGGGCAGGGAAAAGCAATCCTCACTCCCTATCACTGGTGCTCCTCCAAGCAGCCTCAGAGTCTGGCATGTGGTCCCAATCTCTGGGAACAGGAGACTCAAGGAAGCATTCAGGAGGCAGAATGGTGGCCAGCTCATGGTCACCACAGTAAAGAAGCTAGTTTCAGAAGAAAACTGCACATAAATTCAGGGATGTTCTGTCTGGGATCCTAACAGCCTTTTCTTGAGAAGGCTTTGGACAAAGAAGAGGGTTCCCTGTGTGAAAGGAGGAGGGGAATAACTGTCCAGCTCCCTGGACTCTGCTTTTCCAGACCCCTGCTTGGAGCTCCTGGCTCAGGCTGGCAGGTATTTCACGGGTTCAGAGCACACAGCCAGGACCTCAGCACTCTGGCTGCCTTGCTGCCTCATCTGGGCTAGAATAGGGGCCCAGCTCAGGGGCAGGTGCCGTGTCTCCCATGGACCCAGCTCAGCATCCCCACTGCCTTGGCTCTGTGTTTAGGACCCATGGTGAATCCCTGGCAGCCATCATGGTGCTGCCTGCCTAGTCCTTTGCCCAACACATCAGAGTTGTCAGGCTCTGGCCTGGCCTCCAGGCCTAGCACCTGTCACGTGCTTCCTCTTAACCCCCTGCTGAGCACTGGCCTCAGAGCTATATGCTGCTGGCTTCAAACTCTGTCACTGACAAGCTGTATTCTCTGGGCAGGTGCTGTTAGTAAGCCACTGTCTCTCAGCTCTGCTGAAAGCAAACACAGGTGCCAACCCCTGGGCCATGACACCCTGCACGAGCATCTCCTGGCTAAGTCCAAATCAGCACCCCTCTGCATTGCTCTGGGACTCTACAAACCATGCTAATGCCTTGCCAGCTGCTGCCTGTAAGGCTTTAACGAGGGGGACCCAAGGGAGCCTGCAAGGCTGGAGAAGGGAGATGTGCTCATGGCTGCTTCCTATTCCTGTCAACAGTGCCCTAGCAATGGCCTTGCATCCACTGCTAGTTCCAGTTGTCAGATTCCTCCTCACTGCCACAACCAGCCCCATTGCGTCCTCACAGAGACCCCCTCAGAAACCTGGCTCTCCACCTGGCAGGCCTCTCTTCCAAGGCCGCGTCTTTGTTCCCCCAGCCCAAGGGGTTATTTCTGGTGATGAGAATGTCTTCTGGGCTTATTTGTCATTCCTGCCTTTTCCTCAAGTCACCTGCCCACTTTTACATTGGATTGCTTTCTTTTTATTGAGCTATAACGTCTTTATATAGATTCTTGCTGTCTCTACATCTGTAATGGTAGCCCAGCATTCTCTTTTGCCTTTTCAGTTCTGCAATTCCTGCTTAGTTGTGCATTATATGAAATTTGCACTGTCAAAAAGACGTCTTCTGTATGTATGTCTGTGCTTCAAATTCTTTGTCCATCAAAGGGGGACAATGTCTACCTCACGGGTGGCGGTAAGGACTTAGCCAGGAGATGCTTGTACAGGGTGTCATGGCCCAGGGCTTGGCACCAGAGAGAGGACTAGGTTGGGGTGAGGACTTGACAGCTCCAGTAGGGTTCCAGGAATGTGCTCCCCAGAGCGGCCCCTTGTGTTTACTTTCAGCAGAGGGAAGAATTGAAGTGCTTTGATTGGGCTCCCCTCAAGACAGAGGCTCATACAGAGGCTATTTTTTTGATTTAGGCTCTTGTTTGACAACTGATGGATCAAAGAAAACTTGGACTGCCCTGGAGTGAGGCTGGGATGAGGAGAATTGGCCCTTCTTACTCATATATAGGCAATGATCATGTTTAAGAAGGACCCAATGAGAAATAAAAAGTGTCTGATCTTCAAGATGCACCGTTAAGAAATGAAAGGCCAAGCCATAAAGTAGGGGTTGGGGTTGGGGGGAGAATAACTCACTATCAAGTGTAAAAACAACTTTTAAAAAAAAGATTTGAACAGATGTTTCACACAAAAGATACCTGTATGGCCAGCAGGCACATGAAAAGAGGATGAATGTCATTAGTCATAGAGAAATTCAAGTTAAACTCCAGTGAGATATCACCACCTCCTCTCCCACAAGAATAGCTAAAGTTTAAAAGACTGAAGACCCCAAGTGTTGATGAGGATGTGGAGCAACTGGAACTCTCACATCTTGATGGTGGGTTACAAAAATAGACAGCCACTTTAGAAACCAGTTTGGCAGTTTTGTATAAAGATAAATGTACACTTAACCACGTGACCCAGCATAGTCATTCACCTGAGAGAAATAAGAACCTATGTCTGTGCAGTTTCACATGCAAATATTCATAGACGCTTTGTTCACAATAGCAAAAAATTAAAAACAACCCAAATGTCCTTCTGCAGGGAAGGAATACACAAATTGTGACATTTAGTACCAACTCAGCAATGAAATCAGTGAACCTCTGGTATACACAATAATGTGAGAGAATCTCAAAATCATGCAGAGTGGAAGAAATCAGACACAAAAGAGAACAACCATGTTCTTTCTTTACATGGCTCTAGAAGAGACAACATCGAATCTATAATGCTAGGAAGTGGCTCGGTGGCTGCCTACAGCCACAACTGCAGTGGAGTTCTGACTGGGAAGGGGCCTGGGGCACTTCAGAGTGACAAGAATGCTCCACACACTGTGGCAAGGGTCCCGGGGTGTAGACCTTTGCCAAGACTCACCAAAGTGTATGCATCCTGTGGATGTGTTTTATTGTGTGTCAGTTACGCTCAATAAAGTTAATCTTAAAATATCACTCAGACACAAGGCAACCTTCACAAGACTGAGATGTGAGGTGGGGACCCATCACAGGAGAGCCCCCACGGGGAGTCCCCTTCAAACACTCCTGCGCCAGGAATGCTGTTGGCACCTCTCCCTCCCTCCTGCCGTCCTGTTCAATGTCCAGGAATCTGCCCAGAATGGACTGCAGGACGCTTGCCCACTGTCTTCCTACTGGATTGGACCACAAGGTGCCAGCAGGACACCAAGGGCGGAGGGAAGGCAGAGGGAGTGCTCCTTCCTCTAGCAACTCCTGCAGGCTGCTGTCAGCTGTCCTTGTCCCTGGACTGAAGGCCCCTCCAGGCAGCCCTGCTTGCACCACTCTTCTTTCCAGTTTCTGGTAGTCCTTCCATCCCCCTACCCTTCCAGAATCTGTACTAATGTAGCACAAGGTGTTTGGGGTGAAACAAAACAGAGCTCAGACAAGCTCTCACTACAAAGCCTGTGCTTCACAAAGCATCAGTTCTTTTCCACTGCCTTGGCCCAAGTTTGTCCCTTGGTTCCCTAAGGAGCCTAATAATTTTAAAATTTGTCAGTAGCAAGGGCTACTAGCAGGGATACAGATCGAGAGGACACCAGAGGCCTGGACCCTTGCAGGCGACCCAGCAGGGTTAAGAGCCCACAGTGGTCTCTGCCCACTGTGGTTCCCCCACTGCTATGCTGTCTCCAGCGATGGCCACAGTCACGGCTCCCATGGCTACCGCGTCCTGGATGCTGGCTACATTATTTCATCTCTCCCTCATGCCAACACTGTGATGTAGACATCTGTTTTTATACACAATCTAGCAGGAGTTCAGCAAAATCAAGTAACTTGTGCAAACTCACACTGCTTCTAAGTGGCAGGTTCTGACTGAAATACCAGTCTGAGTTTGAATTCCAGTGTACCTGCTGCTGCCTTCCTTATTTTTTTCTTTTTTCTTTTTTTTTAAGAGACAGAGTCTCCATTTGTCATCCTTAGTAAAGTGCCGTAGCATCACAGCTCACAGCAACCTCCAACTCCCGGACTTAGGCGATTCTCTTGCTTCAGCCTCCCAAGTAGCTGGGACTACAGGTGCCTGCCACAACGCCTGGCTACTTTTTTG
Source organism: Nycticebus coucang (assembly GCF_027406575.1). Taxonomy (NCBI): domain Eukaryota; kingdom Metazoa; phylum Chordata; class Mammalia; order Primates; family Lorisidae; genus Nycticebus; species Nycticebus coucang. The sequence goes on from NC_069787.1 coordinate 106,259,174, forward strand.
CAGTTTGGCTGGGGCTGGGTTTGAACCCGCCAACCAGGTATGTGGGGCTGGCGCCCTACTCACTGAGCCAGAGGTGCCGCCATGCTGCCTTCCTTATTAATGGAGGTGAAAAATCTCACTTTGTCTGGGTGGTTCCCTCACAGGTAGGACTCAGGGCCTGAAAGGTGGCATTTCCTGGCATGACCGCAAAATGCCGCAGTGCAGCCCTGGACTCCAGGCCCTCCTGGGTCGGGAGTCGGGAAGTGAGGGGGAAGGCAGCTAGCCAGGCCACCTCTCCAGCTGGCCCTCATGGCCTCTGCCATGCCCCACAGTGGAAGAGAGCCTAGCGAACTCACTGGAAAGTTCACCTGTCCTTGGCATAGACAGCCTTACAGTGTTCTGGTTTCTTGGAAGGCAGTTAAAGTGTCAGGCTGTCCAGGTAACTGAAGCACTTTAGGAGGGGTGTCCCAGTCTTTGTAGCTGAGTGCCGGGACTGACCTCACCTCATGGGCCTTCGTGCTGAACCTCCCAAACACCCGATTGCATTCTCTGTAATTATTTTTGGAGAGTGTGAGACATTCCTGTAGAATTTAAAGGATGTACATATAATGACCACCCTTATTTGTTGCCTGGATCTCAGAAGCCCCATATGAGCATCTCCCTTTTTCTCCTGGACCAGGGTCTCAAGATCAGCACTATGATGTTCTGAGATGAACACCTCTGGTGTGTGGGGGTGGGGGTCGGGGAACGGCTGCTCTGTGGGCTGTAGGGTACTTAGCGGCATCCCTGCCATTTGCATCCCAGGATGCCAGAAGCAGGCTTTCCCCACATCCGCTGCACCTCGGGGTGTCACGATCAAGTGCGTCTCCAGACCTTGTCAACTATCCCTGAGGGCAGGGGACAAAAATAACCCTGTTGAGAACCTCTGTCCTAGAAGAAACCACTGGATAGCTACAAACCACCATTCTGATGTCTAGATTTGTGTGTGCATTTCCAAAGCAGCATTGTTTTGTTTTGTAAGTTGTAAACTTCATGTATGTGGAGCCATCCCGGACGTCCTCTCTGGTGTCTCATCTGGTTTCTTTCGCTAAGCACCGTGTTTGTGAGACTCATCCTCACCACCGCATGCAGTTGCCTTGTGTCCACGTTCGTTGCGGCGCTGTGTCCTGTCGTGTGACAGGCCACGGCTCTCCATTCACACTCTACCACTGATGGCTCACCGTGGGCTGTCTGCAGGTGGCGCTACTGGCAGTAACTGCTGGGGGCTCTCCAGCACCACTCTGCTGGTGCACACGTAGGTGTGTCTCTCCAGGGCACACGCTAGGATCACAGGGCATAGATGTCTCCAGTGATTTTTTTTTTTTTTGAGTAGTTGTACTAAATGGGCCTCTTGCTGAGAGAATGTGACATTCCTACTGTACCAACTTTTGCCAGTATTAGAAATGGCCAACTTTTAACTTTTTGCCAATGATGCATCTGTACATTTTGTATTAACTTTTCATGCCCTGCCTTGTCTGCTCACAAGGGCAGCCTGCCCCCCATGCTGTCTTGAGTGTCCCAAGCTTGCCATCCCTGTTTTTCCCACTGCGTTATGGGTGCCTTGAGCCTATCCCTTCTTGTGGCCTAAAGACCCCGCTGAAGCAAGGATGCGGCCTTCCCCTGTGTGCCACGAGCCCCCCAGAAGGCCGCGTGCTGGGTGGATAAACTAATGATTCTGGGAGGTGGCCCACAGGTGGGCTGGTCTCTCTGACAAGATCTGCAGAAGCTGCACCCATCAGGGCTAAGGTGTGGGCCCAGGGCTCTTTGTCCTTCCCAGTGGGATCCTCAGCCCCCACTGCTCCTTGACTGAGAGAACAAAAGCAAAAGACTCAGAGTCCTCCTCCTTCTTGTTCTCCACCCAGCTCCACCCCCAAAAGCACTTAGTCCCAGAAGCCACATGGGGCCCTAACAGGGAGTTGGCAGAGAGCCCATTTAGTGCACTGGCCCTTCTTCCCTGATGTGGCTGGATTTCTGGATGGCCTCAGGTGGGGAGGGAAGGGAATTGGGTGGTGGTGTGGGATTTTGTATTTCTCTGATACATTTTGGGAACAACAACAGTGACCAAATTCTCACCATCAGAGAGGATATCCAGCAGGGTTTGAGTGGGGAGGGCAGATGGGCACCAAGAGGCAGCAGTGGGCAAGGGCAGCAGCCTAGAGTGCTGAGAGCAGGGGAACCAGGTGGAGCACAGCCACAGACAGGAAGCCATCCCTCGGACACAAGACATGGTGACTGTGGGCAAGCCACCTGGAGGGGCTGAGGACAGGTGAGTGGATGGCATTGGTAACTAGCAAGTGTACTTACTTGGTGCCCACTGCCCACTGCAGGCACCACGTAAGGGGTCATCATATTATTCTCCTCTTAAGAAATAGGGCTGACATCATTCCACTGTACAGATGAGGCCTCTTAGGCTCAGAGATGAGAGCAGTCTTTCTGTGGCAGAGGGCCCACTCCCGCCTGGGCTGGCAAATGGACCCAGGAGCTTCCCCCTGCACCACACTGCCCTTAAAGGTCACAGTCACAGCAAATCCAAGCTACATGTACAATAGGGAGAGGGTGTGTTACCATGGACTGAACTATATCCCTCCCCCCAACTCATATGTTGAAGCTCTGGCTCCCAGTGTAGCTGTAGCTGGAGATAGAGTCTTTAGGAAGTAATTAAGGTTAAATGAAGTCATATGGGTGGGGCCCGAATCTGATAGGACTGTGGCCTCCTAAGAAGAGAAAGACAGTGAGATCTCTGTCTCTCTCCATGTGAAGAAAGACCACGTGAGGACATAGTGAGAAGGCACCATCCGCATGTGGGAAGAGGGCCCTCACCAGAACCAGACCGTGCTGGTACCTTGATCTTCCAGCCTCCAGAAGTAGGAGAAAATAATTTACTGTTGTTTAAACCACTCAGTATAGGGCAGTGGTTCTCAACGTTCCTAATGCCTCCTAATGCCGTGACCCTTTAATAAAGTTCCTCATGTTGTGGTGACCCAACCATAAAATTATTTTCGTTGCTACTTCATAACTGTAATTTTGCTACTGTGATGAATTGTAATGTAAATATCTGATATGCAAGATGTATTTTCATTGTTACAAAAGGGGTCGCGACCCACGGGTTGAGAACCACTGGTCTAGGATTTTTTTTTTTTTTTTTTTGTAGAGACAGAGTCTCACTGTACCGCCCTCGGTAGAGTGCCGTGGCATCACACGGCTCACAGCAACCTCTAACTCTCGGGCTTACGCAATTCTCTTGCCTCAGCCTCCCAAGCAGCTGGGACTACAGGCGCCCACCACAACGCCCGGCTATTTTTTTTGTTGCAGTTCGGCCGGGGCTGGGTTTGAACCCGCCACCCTCAGCATATGGGGCCAGCGCCCTACTCACTGAGCCCCAGGCGCTGCCCTGGCCTAGGATATTTTGTTGCGGAAGCCCCAGAAAGAGGGCAGAGCAGAAAATGACTTTAGCAGCCTCCAAGAACCCAAGTGGGTCTATCAAAAATCTTGGGGACCGGGCAGGGTGGGGCATGAGAGCCTGACGAGATCAGGGATCAGAAGAGTAGGGAGCCCTTTAGAAATGACGAGATCCCACTGGAGGGGGGAGGTAGGGGGTGTTAGAGGGTTCAAAGTGAAAGAGTGATTTGGTTGCTCTAGTGCTGCCCACCATCGGCCAGAATACCTCTCTCTCTGCACTTTCAAAGCATTTACAGTCCTGAAGCCCCACACAGGTGACTCCTTATAAAGTCTCCTGAAGGAGGAGGAAGAAACAACCATCAGAAGAAGCAACATACCAGAGTTCCTCATTGCCGGTATAAAGAGCAAGCAGAAACAAATGTGGACTCGAAAGGAGCACTATAGAAGCTGCAGTTGGAGCCAATTTCCCTCTTTCGCAGCCTTACCAGAGATGAAGAATAGCTGCTTGCTATTCAACAGATCAAATACGGGATGTCCAGTTAAACTCGAATTTCAGATAAACATGGAATAATATTTTTAGTATAAGTATGTTCCAAATATTGCATGGGATATACTTGTAGTAAAAGATTATTTGTTCATTACCAGAAATTTATTGAGGCATCCTAAATTTTTATTTGCTAAATCTGGCAACCCTAAGGAGGAGGCCTGTGTTTACATCATCTCCATTTGATGGGGAAATTGAAGGGCTCCTCCAAAGGTGCTCAGCTAGTGGGCGGCACGGCTGGCACGGGGACCTGGGCACCTCGGTTCCAAGTCCTGCCTCTTTCCCCTCCACACAGCTGCCACCTCTAAGAGGTAATTGCTAAACAGAGTTGCGACCTGACATCTGGGGCATGTGTCAAACCACAACAGAGCCTGTCTTCCCTTTCATCAGGCACGGCCCGCCGGGGAGCTGCCAGAGCCAGGCGAGGGAGGGACAGCCTTCACTTCAAAGGCCGAGAATTCCAGCACAGCCCTCAGGTTTGCTTTTGGCTTCATTTTCAGACTCACTCAGCTTTGGGGACTGAGGTTTTACTTGAATATAGGAAAAATATATTATTTGTTTTTTTCTACTGTGGGGGGGGGTACCACCTTCACTCACTGATGCATTGCCCTTTTCCAAATTCTTTTACATTGATCTGTTATTCCTCACACAACACTGGGAAATGCCTCCTTGTAACATTATCCCCATATTACAGATGAAAAAACTGAAGCACGGAGCACTTCTGTGTCTAGGGACATGCAAGAGGACTGGCTTCTTAGCCTCTTTTCTGGCTCAAGGCTTTTGCTCGGCTCCCATGGAGAAGGATAAATCACTGTACCTGTGACATTGCTCCTGGGTGCAGAATATAAATCTTCCTGAGCCAGAACCGAATGAACCAAGTTTCCCATTTCCTCTCTCCCATGTCTTCTTCCTCTGCCTTGCTCCTGTAGGAGGAAAGGTCATAATGTTTCTACAAAGAGGTAGTTCCCATGTGTGTTTAGGCCAGCTCCTCCCTTCTTCTCCTTCTGCAGAGCTTCTGTTGCGCTGGTTCAGAGTTAATATCCAAGGGATATTTCATCCAAAGCCACCAAAAAATGCACAGTCAATACTGGCATTTCAGAAAGATTATTGACCATAGGCAAAGGCTGAAAAATGAGTCCAGGTGCTTTCTTTACTTCCCAACAGAAAAGCCTGTTGCCCAAGACCTCTGGCCAACAACCGAGGTCTCCCTGCCAAAGTCCCCAGAACGGTGATGAGGGTGCTGTGGAGGGAGAGCCCACAGCTGGTGCTGCGGCTCTGTGCGGAGGCCAGGCCGACTGCAGCACACCCTGCCCTCCCCATGCGCGTCTGCTTGCATGTGCTGGGACCAGGGGCTCTGGGGAGGCCCATACCCAGCTTCCTCCTTGAGACAGCTCAGACAGGTCTTGGGCTGGGCTTCTTGCCTCCCTGGAGATGGGAAGGTGATGTGTTGGAGACACTCTTTGTGGTGCCAGTACAGAGGGGAACATGTGTGTGAATAGCACTGGATCATCCTTCAAGTGCTGCCTCCTGCCACAGGCAGCCTGGCTAGTCCTGTTCTCCAGAGACAGAAAGGATGAGTGAGCCTCATCCCTCATGCCCATTTCAATGGTCAGGAAAAGTTAGAGGAGGAACAGTATTTCTAAGGAAGTGCCTCACAGTTAAGAACAGGGTGAAATGCACAATGATTATAAGAGCCCCCTCCCTGGCTTCCCATCTCCCCCATTCTCACTACTGCTGCCGGCATCTTCCCGAGGGCTGCCCTTCTTGGATTGAAGTTGGGGATCCATAGAAGTTTGCTGACAACTGTGGAACTGGGTTCAGATTCAGGGTCCAGGCACTGAAGATGACCTTGATCTGGTCCTGTCTTTGCCTTGCAGACATGTGGGCCAGGTCCCACTGCCCGGCATGTTCTGATCACCATGCTCCTATGGGTTCCAGGCTTCCTCCCTTAATCCCTCACCCACTGGCTCAAGGCCCATGTCTCCCCTCCACCCTCGTCTGATCTCCATGGTACTTGCTGTCTACACCAGCCATGTTGTACGTGTCCCAAGGCTATCCAGGTTTGTTATCTTCTTGTGATAACCACATCTCACAGGTGCCCAGAGCTTCCCAATGGACAAAGCCCTTCCACAAGACATATTTATTCCCCAGGGCAAACCTATAAGTTTACTCTCCCCAATTTGCAGATGAAACCCGAAGAAGTGGCTACCATGAGTCTGATTTTAAATTACTGGTTTGAGGGGGCTGAGACTGCCTTCCGGAACTGATGGGCTCCTGATGCCCACCCTCCTATACCCCACGGTACAAGACTCTGCAAAGGCCTGAGGGCACAGGTGGGGTTAGCAAATGTCAAGTGAAGGGAGATGTGGCCCTCTGTCCCTCCTAGATAGACCCTAGTAGGGCAGTCAAATCTCCCCAGAGACAGGGTTGCAGAGATTATCACCAATTGTCCAAAATTAGAGGGGTTTGCAAGCCTGGATGTGGGCTTTGGCATTTCAGGGATAGTAGTGGTCCTTCAGTAGGTCACTGTCCCAGAACGGGTGCTCCTGTCTGCTCCCACGGCCCCTCCCTCCAGGGAGACCTCCAGGCCCCTGGGGAGGAAGGAGAGAGAGGGAGGGCCGAGGGTCTCTTTGTCCGCGGGGCCGCTGCAGAATGTAGTATGAGGCCGCGTGAAAAGCGAGAAAGGGACCTGCCTCCTGTTAGTCGGAGAGATGCCCAACACCGGGCTGTCAAGAAAGGGCTCCCCAAGGCCGAGCTGCCTTGGAGGACTTCCCGCGCCGGCCCCATGGCGGTCCCACAGCGCCACCTCGCGTTCCCTGGAGGACGTGCGCCCCTCGCCAGCCGCGGAGGGCGCTGTCCAGGAGCCCCGAGCGCATCGCCGGGCCGGGCTCCAGCCAGGCGCTGTCACGCCACCTCCAGCGCCGCCTGGCCCACGCCCGTCTTGTCCACGCTGCCCCTGCTCCTCACCTGCACTCTTCCCTTCCTCTTCCATCAAGTCATTTCAGGAGGCCAATGAAAAAGCTATAATGTAAAACAAGAAAGGGCCTCACAAAAACCGCGTGCCATCCTGAGAACCTGCTCTGTCCCCAACGCTGCTAGTCATTTCCCGAAGCCCCACAGCTATCCTGAAAGGCGACGATTCCCAGACCCACTTTACAGAAGAGAAACAGTTTCACAGAAGTGGAGTAACATAAACGTGTACAAGTTGACCCCCTAGTCCAAGACAGAGCTGGTATTCACAGGAATTCCAAAGCCCGCAGGTCCCTGTCCCCCCGCCCCCGCCCCAACCATCGCTGTTATCACCACCGTCTTCATAGGGCTGCCTCTGTTGTGGCGAAAGAACACTCTCCCGCCAGACAGATGCGAGTTCAAATCACAGCTGTTTGAGGCTGGACAGACGCTGCCACCTCACAGCCTTACCTTACGACCCTCCCCAGCAGTCGCCTCCTCTCCTGCCACAGCTCCAGACCCGGGACCTGTGATCCTCTGATCGCCTACAGCCCTACTCTGCAGGTGGTTTGTGAACTCGCCGGGAAATTCTTTGACACTTGTCTCTAACTCACCTCTGTTTAATTCTTGACCAGCCTTAGAGATTTCTTGTAATGAATAAAGTGAGATGGAAGCGATGTTGTGTGGTTTCCAAGACGAGGTTGAAAAAGGCTCGGGCTTCTCTCACTTTTGGAATCCAGCCCCCAGTGATGATACGATTTTGAGGAATTGCATGGTTCTTACAGTTGCTTCCTAGTTTGTGTTATTTTGTGAGTCTTCATGAACTAACAGCCTGGGTATAGAACATTCATGCTCTGCAATCTGGAATTACTCCCTAATGGTGTCATGGAGGTTTTTGTCTAACTCCACCAAGGAGGACTTCCACCTCCATCCAAGACAAAGGAACAGGGACTAGACTTCCCTGAAACAAACAAATAAACAAAATTAATTAGTCAACTCATCCTGGGAAAAATGCTACACACTTCATTGCCGAATATCACTGTGGTCACCTTCCTCACCTTTACTCTCCTTGTGAAGCTGTGCACCAATCCCAGCGCCTAGTCCACCCTTCAAAGCAATTTTGGAACTTGTTTTCTGGAATGGCCACCAAAGCTGTCATCATTTTATTTTGATGTTATGAATGTCATCAAAATGTCTTCCTGTCAATATTTCTTTCATCTCAGGGTAAAGAAAAAAGTCATTGGGAGCCAGATCACATAAGTAGGGAAGGTTTTCTTTTCTTTTCTTTTTCTTTTTTTTTTTGTAGAGACAGAGTCTCAGTGTACCGCCCTCGGGTAGAGTGCCGTGGCGTCACACGGCTCACAGCAACCTCTAACTCTTGGGCTTACGCGATTCTCTTGCCTCAGCCTCCTGAGCAGCTGGGACTACAGGCGCCCGCCACAACACCCGGCTATTTTTCTTTTGTTGTTGTTGCAGTTTGGCTGGGGCTGGGTTTGAACCCACCACCCTCGGCATATGGGACCAGCGCCCTACTCACTTACCAGCTAAAAAACAGCCTCACAGCGCCGAGTCAGCGCTATGTTGTGAGTTGGTGAAAAGTTCAGGTAGTTCTTATTTAACTTTTTTACACAACCTTTTCAGGGCTTCCAAATAGTAAATGTGCTTAGCTGTCCAGCTGGTACAAATTCATAATGAACAATACCTCTGATGTCAGAAAAGGATAGCAACATCGTTTTGACTCTTGGTTTGGATGGCCGGGAATTTCTGGTAGTGAAGAATTGGCTGACTTCCATTGTGGGCTTTGATGCTTTGTCTCAGGGTGGTTTTGGCACACCCACGTTTCATCACCAGTAATGACATGTCCCCAAACCTCGTCTTGCCTACTGGAGAGGTCTTGCAATCTTTGACTCTGCTTTGCTTTTGTTCATCAGTGAGCTCCCTTGGGACGGTTTTACACACACCTTTCTCATGCCAAGATTTTCAGCTAAGACTTTCCTGTTACTCTATTGCCGTTGACTTGGTCTTCTATGCTTCTCACTATCAGCTGATGATTTTGATGCACAATTTGATGAACTTTTGCGATGTTTTTGTCAGTTATGCTCATAATAGCAATAAGGTATGTAGCACTTTTTCTAGAATGAGTTCACAAACTTAATGGTGAGACCTTTCTGTATATGATTCCTACTAATGACATTCTGGAAGAGGCAACACATTAGGGACAGTAATAAGATCGGTGGTTTCCAGGGATTCAAGGGGAGGAGAAAGTGATGAAATAGGTGAAGCACAAGGACTATTTAGGACAGTGAGACTATTCTGAGTGATACTTTCATGATGGATACATAACATTATGCATTTCTCAAAACCTACAGAGCTGTACAACACAGAGGGTGAATGCTAAAGTAAACTGAGGATGTTAGTTCAAAATAATGTATCAATATTGGCTCGTCAGTGGTAACAAGTGCGCCTCACTAGAGCAACATGCTAATAACAGGGGAAACTGTGTGTGCATTGAGAGGAGAGGTGGAATACAGGAACTCGGGTTCGTGCTGCTCAATTATTTTGTAAAACTAAGCCTGCTCAGGCGACGCCTGTGGCTCAAAGGAGTAGGGTGCCAGCCCCATAGGCTTGAGGTGGTGGGTTCAAACCCAGCCCTGGCCAAAAACTGCAAAAAACAAACAAACAAACAAAAAACTAAGCCTGCTCTAAATATATATATATATTAATTTTTCTATATTTAATATTATTATAAATATATTAAAGGTATTATTATTATTATTATTATTATTTTTTTGTAGAGACAGAGTCTCACATACCGCCCTCAGGTAGAGTGCCGTGGCATCACACAGCTCACAGCAACCTCTAACTCTTGAGCTTACGCGATTCTCTTGCCTCAGCCTCCTGAGCAGCTGGGACTATAGGCACCTGCCACAACGCCCGGCTATTTTTTTGTTGCAGTTTGGCCGGGGCTGGGTTTGAACCCGCCACCATCGGCATATGGGGCCGGCGCTCTACTCACTGAGCCACAGGCGCCGCCCTAAAGGTATTATTTTATATTAAATTTTTAAAAGATAATTGTTTAAACAAAAATAGTAATGGTACATTTTAGGCTTTGTAATAGATATAAAAGTAAAATGTGTGATAAGAAGGACTAGGAAGAAGACAGAAGTATAGTGTTGTAAGTTTCTTACATGTGAAGTGATATAGTATCACTTGAAGGTATTCTGTGCTAGAGCTGTGTACTATAAATCCTAAAGCAACCACTAAAATAAAAATATAACAACCCAACAAAGGTTATAAAAAAGAACAAAAGAATACTCAACTATTTGGAAGAAAGAAAAGAACAGATTGGACAAAGAAAAACTGAATAGTGAGACGATAGTTAAAAACTGCCCACAAAGAAAACCATCCATTCCTTAGACCAAGATGGCTTTCCCTGGCAAATTCCAACAAATATTTAAGAAAGAAACAATAACAGCTCTACACAAACTCTTCTTCCAAATTAAAGAGGATGAAAGATTTCCCAATTCATTCTGAGGCCAGCATATCCTGATACCAAAACCAGACAAAGACATAGAAAAGATAACTATAGATTAATATCTTTTATGAACAGAGAACATAGATATTAGTATCTTTTATGAACATAAAACATAAAAATATTTTACCAAGCCAATCATAAAAAGTATAATATTCTTATCAAGTGAGATTTATCCCAGGCAGATGGGGTTTTTAACATATAAAACTCAATCAATTTGATTCACCGTTTTAGAAAATAATAAAAGTAAAACCCTGTGTTCATCTCAATAGGTGCTGAAAAAGCATTTGGTAAAATACAGCATTTTTCCTGATTAACATAAGAAACTCTCTGATGAGTAAGAATAAAAAGGAATTTCTGCAACCTGACAGAGGATCTATGAAAAACCTACAGGTAACGTACTTAATGTGAAAGATCAAATACTTTCCCTCTAAGATCAGGAGCAAGGCAAGATGTCCACTTTTACCACTGCTATTTAGCTTTGTAGTGAAGGTTCTAGTCAATGTAACCAGTTCCTCCAAAAAAGAGAAGGAAAAAAAGCCTCCAGATTGAAAGGAAGAATTAAAGTTGTAGTTATTCAGAGACAGCATTATTGTCTGTGTAAAACATCTGATGGAATCTACTCACAATGGACAATAGACCTAAACATAAAATGTAAAACTATGACCCTTATAGAAGAAAACATAGAGAAAAAAAGGTTGTGATCTTGGGTTAAACAAAGCTTGGCCCACAAATTTGGTACCATAAAAATTAAAAACTTCTTTTTAAAAGATATTGTTAAGAGAATACAAAAGTAAGCCACAAAACATCATAAAATATTTGGAAAAATATTTTAATATTTTTGTATCCAGAATATATAGGAATTCCCCAAATTTAATGATAAGAAAATAACTCAATTTATAAAGTTGGCAAAAGATTTGAACAGACAAATAACTGAATGATATAAATGAATGGCTAATTAGCACAGGAAAAGAAGCTCAAGATTATTAGTTGTTAAGTCAATGAAAATTAAAAACCATAATGAGATAGCACAGCATGCCTATTGAATGGCTAAAATTAAAAAAGAATGATTGTACCAAGCGTTGATAAAGATGCCGAAGAAACAAAATGCTCGTACAATGTCCATGGAGATATAAAATGGTATAACTACTTTGTAAAATTTTGGGAGTTTCTTTAAAAGTTAAATATACATCTACCATAGGATTCAACCATCCATTCCTAGATACTTACCCAAGAGAAATGAAAATGTATGTCCAAAGACTTGTACACAAATGTTCAAAGAAGCTTTGTTTGCAGTAGCCAAAGATTGGCAACAATACAAAAGTCCCTCCACAGATAATGAGTCACAAACTGTAGTACACTGATACAACAGATTACTCAGCAACAAAACAGGCTGTCCATACACATGGCACCATGGGGGAGTCTGACAATAATTATGCTGGATGGAAGAATCCAGACAAAGAAACAATAAAAACTTGTGATGCCTTTTGTATGAGATTATAGAAAAGGCAAACTATGGTGAAATAAAGCAGTGGCTTCCAGGGAATAGAGTTGTGTGGGAAGAGCAGGAGGAAGGGGCACAAGAAAACTTTGGGGATGATGGATATGTTCATTATTTTTTTAATTTCAAATTAATACAAGGGTATACATTTTTAAGTTACGTTGTTTTTACTTCTAGGGTAAAGTTCCATTTGAAAAAGAGCCCCTCACCCAGGAGGCGTGTAATACACCCTCACAATGTGCCCATTAGGTGAGATCCCGCCTCATGCCCTCCCTCCTCCCAATCGTCCTCCCCCTTTCCCACAAAAATAGACTACATTTGTGTTTTATTGTTCATATTAGAATGTAATTGGTTATTTATCAGTTTCATGTTAGTATGGGGTACATTGGATGTTTATTTTTCCATTCTTGTGATACTTTACTAAGAAGAACGTATTTCAGCTCCATCCAGGAGTAATGTAAAAGTATATAAAACAATGTAAAAGATATAAAGTCTCCATCTTTTTAAATTGCTAAATAGTATTCCATGGTACATGTATACACAGTTTGTTGATCCATTCATGGGCTGATGGGCACTTAGGTTGCTTCCACAACTTGGCAATTATGAATTGAGCTGCAATAAACATTCTGGTGCAAATGTCTTTATGGTAAAATGATTTATGTTCTTCTGGGTAGATACCTAGTAGTGGGATAGCAGGATCAAATGGAAGATCTACTTTTAGATCTTTGAGGATTCTCCATACTTCTCTCCAAAAAGGCTATATTAGTTTGGATGGATATGTTGATTATCTTGACTGTGGTTATGGCATATACTGCAAACATATGTCAAATTTTATCATATTATATGCTATCAGTGTGTGCAGTTTATTCAATGCTCCTACCATTAAACTGCCCCCATTCTCAGGCCAGTAGACACATGTGAATATATGTACGTCCACCTAGACACACACATAGAACCACACACACATGCACATGCTACATGCCTCATTCAATTGCATTTGAACAAGCCTGTTTGTTTACTTGAGCACTTATTTATTTAAAAACACACTAGGAAATTGTTGAGATCAGGAATATGTGTAGTCTCTTCTTCTATTTCCCACAGACTTTATCTCAAGTCCAAAATATGCAGAAGATGGTCCACTAAGGTTTGATTACTTTCATCCCGATAAGACACACCAGCGTAGAAAGAAACTCACTGAGCAAGGATGTTTACTGGTCCTATTTAGCTGATAGGGAATTTGTGATTTTCTGAAATTGCAGAAGTCTCAAGGAGTGAGGGATTGGTAATTCATTTCTCTGGATGGCTAGGTCAATCAATTCATTTCAATCGGAAAGGTTTACATCCCTAGACAGTTTCTATAGGAGGAAGAATGAATGCCACCCACCCAGGGAACAGAACGAGATAAGAATGATGATGATGGTCATAGTTATAATACTACTTACCACTTGATGACCACTGACTGTGGTCAATGCACTATTTGCTTCATGTGTTTTCCCTCACTCCAGTCCTATGGGGAAGTTATCATCCCATCTTAAAGAAGAGAAACCAACAGGTGGTGGGGGTCTTGGGATTGTACAGCTAATAAGTTATTGAGTTAGAATTTGTCTGTCTGATTCCAAAGGCTGTGCTCCTACCATTAAACTGCCCCCATTCTCAGGCTACTAGACATGTGTGAATACATTTATGTTCACCTAAACACACACATAGGACCACACACACACGTACACACACGTGCTACATACCTCATTGCTGACTATCACGACAGTCACCTTTAAAGTACTTCCCTTAAGGAAGCTATGCCAGTGCACCTATGCCAGTGCCTAGTCCACCCTTCAAAGCAATTTGAGAATTCTTTTTCAGGAATGGCCTTCAAACTTGTCATCATATTACTCTTGCTGCCCTGAATGTTATAAAAATGTCTTCCTTTAAATATTTTCTTTATCTTTGGGTAAAGAAAAATGTAATTGGAGGTCAGATCAGGTGAGTAGGGCAGGTGTTCCAATAACAATTATTTGTTTGCTGGCTAAAAACTCCTTCACAGACAGTGCCATGTGAGCTGTGCATTGTCATGGTGCAAGAGCCAAGAGTTTGGGGCCAAGATTTTCAGTTAAGATTTTCCTAACTGTTTCTCTCTCAATGCTCACTTGGTCTTCTATACTTCTCTCAGTCAGCTGATTATTTTGATACATTTTGCAATGTTTTTGTCAGTTCTGCTCGTTACTGGCTGCCCTGAGCTTCCTTCATCAGTGATGTTTTCTCTCTCCTCAGAAGAGTGTTTAATCCATTTGTACACTGCTGTTTTCTTCATAGCATAATCAACATAAACTTGGCTAACATGTTTCTGATTTCACTTCCACTCTTATGAAGTTTAACCAGAAGCGTACTAATGATTGTTCATTGCTCTAATTCAAACTCCAACATTCTTGCAATAGCACACAAAAACACACAACAAAAATGAACACCCCCTCAGCAGGACACAGCCACACATCAACACAAACATAGCTGTGAGACGCTGATATACCAAGGTTATGAAACCTTACTGAGTTGTTTGTACAGTGCTGCCAATGTATATGCATGGTGGCAAGTTCACAAACTTAATTGTCAGACTTCATATGTTCAGCCATACATATGTAAATGCATACACACACATTCCTTGAATACACACATATGCACATACACAGTTGCATGATGCATACAGCAGAACACACATGTGCATGTATACATACATTCAAGTGCACATTTAGGATGCCCTAAGGACATACATTCTGCCCTTCCAGTTTTGGCTCCCCACAAGCAGTAGCCAATACATCCCACTGCCAGCCTCTTTCAGCCTAGCCCCAGGAATCTTCAGAACACTGAAGTCCTCACTCTAAAGTGAAATTATGCTCAGGCCCCTGCTCTGAGGACTGCATGCAAGTCAGGGCATGCAGTCAGATACATCACATTTTCCATGAAAGAAATTTTTGATGGGCTTATTAACCTTTGAAAATACCAGCTTTCAGTCTGAAGGACTTCCCGAGTCCAGATCAAATTGAAAAATAACCTCGTGACAGACCACCCGGTTCTGAGCTGATGGGAATTACTTTCAACCCAGGCCAACGTGTCTCTCAGACAAAATGTTCCACATACCAAACCTGACAGCAGCCGGCTCTTGGGAGCAGGAGAGCCAAGTGTCATCTATTACAGATCATATCCATGATGGCTGTGACATGGGGTGTTGCTCTGGGCCCAAGTCCCTGTGGAGGCAAAAGGAAGCCAGCTTCAGTGCCTTTCACATTTATGTCCCTGTGCTATAGGACAGAGAGTCTGCCTGTCATCACAGAGAGATGAAGCTTTGCCTTCTGGTAATCATTTTCTATTTTGAGCATTCAGTTTGGTGTAGAATTGTAGTTAAGTAGATGCTACCGCAAGAAGAGACAGTGTCAAGTGGAAAATTAGAGATAAACTGATAACTCCAGGGTAAGAGGAACTGATTCATCCACTCCCTTCATCTCCCCTTTTCTTTTTTAGGACACATTTGGCTCAGAAGACAGTCTATGTAATTTTCTGGAAGTTTATTTCACCCCACGGAACACATGTGCAACAACTTTTCCACTGTAACAGCTGCCAGAGACCTCAGCGCTTAGCTTTGTCTCTGCATTGAATGAATTGAGTGGTCTTAGGCAAGACCCTCAATGTCAGAGACTCAGCTTATTCATATAGAAGATGGGAGTTTCAGTGCCTGCCCTATGTGCCTCACCAATTTGCCATGATGAACAAAAAGACGACGAAAAGCTAGTTTACTGTGAGTGAGAGGAAAGGGAGTCATTCTATCATTCTTCAAGGTAGTTCAAGGTTTTTCTGTGCCTACACAGCCTTGCAAGGGCTTCCAGGCATGTCTTCAAATGTTTCCCCTATTCCTCGGGAATTATCAGAAATAGTTTCCTAGTTAGGATCATCATTCCCTGAAGTTTCCCTGGGGATCTCATACCATCACTTAGCTCTTCTCGTTGCTGGATCTTTGCTTTTTCCCTTGCAACCAGTCCCTTCTCAACACACAAAGGGGAATTTTGGCCATGGAATTTGAGTTTATGTAGGAACTTGTGAAGAGTTTGGGCTCTAAACAGAGGCATAGGGGAAAAAGAAACCCTGAGTGAGGACAAATATGAGGCAGACATGAGCCTTGGGGGAAAATTCTAAGATAGGGTATTGGAGACTATATAGAAGTTGCAAAGGTGTTGCTGGAGACAGCAGGGGTCCCTGGATTGTCTGGAGTGTCATCTTTCTCCCATGGGCCTTGTCCTTCCTCTCTCTATCCATCTCCATGATTTCAACCTCCAAACACCATCTTGAATTCTAAAAGCTCAGGGAAAAATCCTAATCTCTTTAGGAAAAAGAAAGTTTAGATCCTGCTAAATCACTGACAGTTGAGTAATTGAGACATTACTGTATTTTTGTTTTACAAATAATAGGAAGCCATTCTTGCTCCACAGAGCTGGTGAAGGTATGACCGCATGAATCTTACCAGTAGCTGTAGCCAGATAGTCTTGGGTTATAGATTAAAGGGTCAGCCCGCCTATCCTCCCTGGAGGAGTAGGAACACACCCAGGTCAATCAGGATCTTGCATTTGATGTAAAGCGTGTATTGGAACAAAGTTATTATGACAGCCGCCTCCTGGAGAGATCTCATGAGTTTTTGCCTCTGGGGCTCCTGGAACTGTCTTCCTTCAATCCTTCCTAAGCTTTCACTGTTCAATTTTTCACTGTTCAATTTTTTCTTTAATGCTGAGATAGTCATCCTTCCAATCACTTCCATCTCTGTTTTACTCAGAAAAATTTGTCTCTTGCAATAAGAGAACCTCTGGATACCTTCTTCAGAAGTAAACTACCCTAAATTCTGAGAAATGTGTCTTTTAAAAAAGAACATAATTAACTTGCACACAACCTTCTCACACCCCCTTTATGAAACACTAGGCATCATATCCTGAAAGTACTTTATTTTTTTTTAAGGACAGAGTCTCGGTCTGTTGCCCTGGGTGGAGTGCCATGGTATCATAGCTCACTTCAAATCTTGGGCTCAAGAGATCCTCTTGCCTCAGCCTCCTGAGTAGCTGAGACTACAGGTCCCCACCATGATGCCTGGCTACTTTTTCTATTTTTTGTAGAGACAGGGTCTTGCTCTTACTCAGGCTGGTCTCGAACTCCTGAGCTCAAGCAATGTACTGCCTAAGCCTCTCAGAGTGCTAGGATTACAGACATGAGCCATGGTGCCTGGCCAGTACTTATTCTTAAAATCTTCAAGATAAGTTTATCATTATACACATTTTGCAGGTGAGGTACTGAGACACTGAAAGATGTGGGCATCTGCCTAAAGTTATAGCTAGAACCAGGAATCTTGGTAACTCCCTGTCAGCAAAATTCACTGTAGCCCAAGTAAAGGAGGTTAATGAAAAGAAAGTGGAAGGGTCTCTGGCCAAGATAGCACCTTTCTTCATTTCTCTCCCATCTCTGTTTCTAAAGATCTGCTCCATTTTCCTGCTTTTCTCTGAAGACTGGATTTCTCGACTCACTCATCAGTAAGTGCATTGCTAAAATAGGCTGCTTCAGCACAAACTCTAAATAGTTATTTATCTCAAACTTCCACCATGGATTATAATTTCTATATTCTTAGTTTGAATTATTGAGAGAAAATCTGCTTGGTGCCTCTTCAGCTGGGGTAGGCAGAAAAAATGTCCCTCTACCTCTTCCCAACCCCCAATGAAAATTACATCCTAATCTCTGGAATCTGTGAATGTTACATTGTAGGGAAACATAGTCTTTGCAGATATCATCAATGAAGATTTTAAGATGGGGACATTACCTTACATTATCAGAGTGGACCCTAAATGCAATCACATACATCCTTATAAGAGGGAAGCAAAGAGAGACTTGACACAAACAAAAGAGGAGAAGCTGATGTGAAGATGAAATCAGAGACTGGAGTGATGTAGCTACAAGCCAAGGAATGCTTGCAGTCCCCAGAAGCTGGAAGAGATAAGGCACAGATTCTTCCCTAGAGCTAAAGCCTCTGAGCAGAGCTCTGGTGATCCTTTACTTCCAGCCCAGATTTCTGGGATTCAGAATTGTAAGAGAATTTCTATTATTTTAAGCCAGAAAATTTGTGGTAATTTGTCAGAGCAGCTACAAGAAACGAATACAGTGGCCAATGGATTCATTCCTCTTGCAGTAAGCATTCATCTGGTGTCCCATGAGCTGTGTCCTAGAGCATGTTTACAAGGAAAAGCGCTGAGGTCTCCCCTCTTAGCAGTGGCAATGGGATGGCAAGAGATTCTCAGGGTGGAGGCATGAGTTAGGAGAAATCTGCATGCATTGTTATCACATAGGTTATAGAAGAAATGTTGGGAAGCGCAGGGCAGCAGTCATACAAATAGGTGCCAAACCTACAGCTCCCCTCCCCCATCAAAATCAGGAATGTTTTCATAAACGGCACTGTTAATGAGAAGTGGGAGAAAAAACAGGCAAAGTTAGAAAGTGAATCTGTTTGTTCAGATAATTTAAAGAAATGTTTCTTTCACAACCTTCTTTCACCTTAGCATAGGCACCAACCTATAGTCTAGGGAAGCATAAAACCTGCATATCCTGGACAGTTGGGAAAGAACAAAAAGAATTAAAAAAAATTTTTTTTAGAGGCAGAGTCTCATTTTATCACCCTTGGTAGAGTGCCGTGGCATCTCAGTTCACAGCAACCTCCAACTCCTGGGTTTAGGCGATTCTCTTGCCTGAGCCTCCCATGTAGCTGGGAGGCTTACACTACAGGTTCTGGCCACAACGCCCGGCTATTTTTTGTTGCAGTTTGGCCAGGGCCGGGTTTGAACCCGCCACCCTGGGTAGATAGGGCCAGCGCCCTACCCACTGCGCCAAAGGCAAAAAGAATTTTTTAAACAGTAATTTATTCAAGTGTTTGCTGTGTGCATAGATGTACTAGGCTATGTGATACTGCAATAAAATTGGTAAAATCACTGTATTCATGGGGTGAGAAAAATAAATATTTAGATAAATGAGCAGAATAATCACAAATTGTGAAAAGGGCAAAAGAGTAGGTTTTGAAACAGAGTAAGATATATGATTTGGTGGTGGTGGTGATCATCAGGGCTTGAATTCAGAAGTTAGATTTGGGGTGTATGTGAGAAGTTTGGAAAATCCAGTAGGTAGTTGGGATTTAAAACTGGGGATGGGAGAAATGGTTTGGGTTGGAAGTAGAAATGTATTAATATCATTTAGAATCATACAAACGAATAAAAACCCCACACAAAGAAGCGCATAGGTGAAAAAGTGTAAGTTTCAACTTTTGCTCTATGTGTCTTCTACTTGTGAATAAGCAGTACAGGAGAAACCATCTACAAAGACCCAGGAGACTTCCGCCCTGCCTCCCTCACCTAGACTACATTTCCCAGAATGCCGCAGAAATGGCGTAAACCGGAATTGGCTCCCAGCCGCTTCCGGCGCAAGTGGTTTCGGGTACTCATGGCGACTCTCAGGTTTCCTCCGTTGCTGCGGAGCGTCCTGACAAGTTCTTGGGGTTCGGAGTGGGTCTGTATCCGGGTCCGAACCCAGCCCCGGCTCGATGCCCTGCTCCAGCCGCTTCCCTCGCTTTTCGAAGTGGGATTGCCACGCCGCGGGTTCGGCTCCGAGGCGGGTAAGCGATCTGCTGAACTACCCAGAATCTGATTCTGCTGGTGAAAACCACTCCGGGTCCTTCTCGCAGCTCATTTTCCGATTTAGCCGGCTTCTTTCTGTACTTGCAGAGCTTGTCATCGCCTACATTTGTTCATTCATTCGCTCATTAAGCCTGCAATGCCTAATTTCCGCTAGTTGCAGAGCACAGATCTAATCTGAGTGGGCATAGCAAACTAATACTAACACGGACTTTCCCCTGAGGGAACACATAGTCCCTTGGGGAATTGGCAGTGCAGTGTGACTCGGACTGAGAGAGGGAACGCACATAGAGGCAGTCAGACTGGGTTCCTGGAAAATAAGACTAAAGCTGACACCTGGTTAACTATGCTAAGGAGAAAGCCAGAAGCATTTCAAGCAGAGGGGGCGGCATAGGCAAATGTCCAGAAATAAGACTGAACACCGGTATTTGGGGAACCCATTTTGAAAGTAGGATTGATAAAGGCTGGTATAGCTTAAAAGGAAAAATCAAGATCGTTTTTTAGGTTTCTGGCTGTAATAGTTAAGCTGAGGCTTGTCCCATTTATACCAAGAACGTTTGCGTGTGGGGTGGGGTGGCCTGCAGAGGGCAGGAGTGTATGAGGTCGGGAGATGGGAAGGGAGACAGAATTAAACCCGTTTTGGACACAATTTTTTTCATATTTTCTTTTTTTGTTGTTTACTTTTGATTAATATAAGGGCACATGTGTTACATTGTTTGTTAGGAAAAGTCAGTTGTATTTGAGTCCTTCCCCTAGGAGATATGCTGTATATCCTTACTTTGTACCCATTAGGTAGGAGC
The DNA here is from genome assembly GCF_027406575.1 of Nycticebus coucang. Lineage (NCBI taxonomy): Eukaryota > Metazoa > Chordata > Mammalia > Primates > Lorisidae > Nycticebus > Nycticebus coucang. The sequence continues at coordinate 106,279,611 of NC_069787.1, forward strand.
TTACTGAGTTCCTTTCCTCCCTCCCCCGCCTTCTTAATTTAATTGTGTTTTTACTCTAACGTGGGCTGTAGTTGTTCATCTGCTAGTTTCAAATTAGTATTGAGTACACGGGATGCTTGTTTTTCCGTTCTTGAGATTCTTTACTAAGAAGAATGTTCTTCAACTCCATCCAGGTAAATACAAAAGATCTCAAGTCTCCATCATCTTTCTTTGGCTGAATAGTATTCCATAGTATACATATACCACTGTTGATTAATCCCTCATGGGTTGATGGGCACTTGGGTTATTTTCATATCTTTATGATTGTGAATTCAACAGCTATAAACATTTGAGTGCAAATATCCTTATGTTAAAATGCTTTTTTTTTTTCTTCTGGGTAGATACCTAGTAATGGGATCACAGGATCAAACAGTCTACTTTTAGCTCTTTGAGAATTCTCCATACTTCTTTCCAAAAAAGTCTGTATTAGTTTGCAATTGTACCAGCAGTGTTCCTGTCTCTGTGTACCCTTGCCAAAATCTGCAGCTTTGAGACTTTGTGATGTGGGCTGTTCTCCCTGATGTTAAGTGATATCTCAAGGTGGATTTGATTTCATTTCTTTGATGCTTTGAGATGGTGAGCATTTTTTCATGTGTTTGTTGGCCATTCTTCTGTCTTCTTGGGAGAAGGTTGTGTTCATTTCTTTTTGTCCAGTGACTAACTGGGTTTTTGCTTTTTTCTTGTTGATTTGCTTGGTTTCTTGCCCTTTGTCAGATTCATAACATGTGAATACCTTATCCCATTCTGAAGATTGTTATTTGCTTTGTTTGTTGTGAATCTACTAAATTTGACCTGCCTGGGCAACATAGTTAGACTCCATCTCTTTCAAAAAAAAATTTTTTTTGAGGTGCCTTTGGGATTCAAGTGTTCACTGTGCAGTTAGATATAAATTGAGGAACACTGGAGTACAAATGGTAACTAAAACTTGGCACATGGGCAAGATTGTCTGAGGAGAGAATAGTTTTGAACATCTAATGTGTGCTGGACACTCTGAGGGACCCTGGCTGTCAGAGATAAGATAAGGTTCTGGTCTTCAGAGAGCACATCATTTAGTGGGGGACATAGTGATGTTGGGAGCCATTGGTGAATTTTAAGCTTGTGAACTGTCTTAATTACCTTTTTAACGGATTATGCTTGTTGCTCTGTGAAGAATGGTCTGTAATGGAGCCAGAATGGAGGTAGGGAGGATAAGGCAAGGGATGAGGATGATATTGACTAGGGTAGTGACAGTGGGAAATGGAGGATTTAAAAGAGATTTATGAAGGATATCAATTAGTATGTTCTATGTCAGTTTTTTTGTTTTGTTTTCTAGGCTTTTCTTTTTTTTTTCCGGTAAAATGAGGATAATGGTAGTATTTACCACGTGCAGTGGTAACAAATGCCCGTGGTAAGCCTTTAATAAATGCTAACAGTTATCATTACTGTTGTTATTACTACTGCTGTAGGCTAGAGCTGGAGAGTAAAGAAGTTAGGAATGACTGTAAGGTTTCTGGCCTGATGACCTACTGAGTAGGTTCTGAGATAAGGAACAAAGGAAAAGCAGGCTTGAGACAAGAGAAAGTTGGTTGGTTTTGATTCAGAAATATTTAATGTGAGGTGTCCATTGGGTAATTGGATGGAAGATGGTCTTGACTGGAGATTCATATTTTAGAGTTTCTAGCATATAAATATAATTAAAGTCATAGGGAGGGGAGGAGAGCACCTCCAGTGAGAATATTTGAAGGGAGAAAAGGATATAGTTCAGAATCTTGAGGGACACTAACAGTTTACGGGACTGGCAGAGGAAGAGGTGACTGGGAACAAATAGCTTTTTGTTTTTTCCTAATTGAAATGGAAAACAAGTTAGGTAGTGGAAGAGGCAGACTACATGATGTAGAGCCAAGATTTGAGTCTCCTCTTCTGGGGCTCTTCCATGACACCTTATTGGCCTGTTTAGTATCATGTCCAGTGACCCGAGCCACTCTTTCCTAGCTGCAACCCCTTAGCCTAGAATTTTCTTCTCTTTTTTCTCTGGTGAGGCCCTTGGGATGCTTTCTTTGGCCCTTTCATGCCCTTCCCTCCTCCAGGCTATGTTTAGTTCCTTCCTCTGCAATCACACAGCCCTTAGGCTGAGGAGCGTTGTAATAGATCGGGAATGACCTAGGCTCTAGAACCTGACAAACCTTTGCATAACTCATAGCTCTCCCACTTAATAGCTTGTTGTCTTTGGGTAGGCTTCAGTATCCTCATTTATAAAATTGGGATAATAATAGCTATATGCTTGTCATAAAAGAGACAACTCTGTAAATGGTCGCAACCTTTATTTATTAATTACATTAATTACTCTTTTGTTTCCGTGAATATACTTTTTATTATGAGTTTGACTTTTTTTTTATTGTTGGGGATTCACTGAGGGTATAAGAAACCAGGTTATACTGATTGCATTTGTTAGGTAAAGTCCCTCTTATACTTGTGTCTTGCTCCCAAAAGGCGTGTCACATACCGAGACCCCCCCACTCCCCTTCCCCCCTTTCCTCTCTCTGATCTTCCTTCTCCCACCCCCTCCCTCCTTCCCACTCTCTGCTCTTCCTTTTCCCCACCCCCTCCCTCCTGTCTCTCTGTTTTGCCCTTCCCCCACCCCCCACCTTGTACTAGGTCATTAATTGTCCTCACATCAAAATTGAGTACGTAGGATTCATGCTTCTCCATTCTTGTAAGGCTTTACTAAGAATAATGTCTTCCACTTCTATCCAGGTTAATACAAAGGATATAAAGTCTCCATCTTTTTTAATGGCTGAATAGTATTCCATGGTATACATATCACAGCTTGTTAATCCATTCCTGGGTTGGTCAGGGCATTTAGGCTATTTCCACTTTGGCAATTGTAAATTGAGCTGTGATAAACAGTCTAGTGCAAGTGTCCTTATGATAAAAGGATTTTTTTCCTTCTGGGTAGATGCCCAGTAATGGGATTGCAGGATCACATGGGAGGTCTAGCTTGAGTTCTTTAAGGTTTCTCCATACTTCCTTCCAAAAAGGTTGTACTAGTTTGCAGTCCCACCAGCAGTGTAAAAGTGTTCCTTTCTCTCCACATCCACACCAGCATCTGTAGTTTTGAGATTTTGTGATGTGGGCCATTCTCGCTGGGGTTAGATGATATCTCAGGGTGGTTTTGATTTGCATTTCTCTAATAATTAGGGCCAATGAGCATTTTTTCATATCTTTGCTAGCCATTTGTCTTCTTTAGAAAAGGTTCTATTCATGTCTCTTGCCCATTGATGTATGAGATTGTTGGCTTTTTTCATGTGGATTAATTTGAATTCTCTATAGATCCTAGTTACCAGGCTTTTGTCTGATTCAAAATATGCAAATATCCTTTCCCATTGTGTAGGTTGTTTATTTGTTTTGATTGTTATCTCCTTAGCTGTACAGAAGCTTTTCAGTTGAATTAAGTCCCATTTGCTTATTTTTGTTGTTGTTGGGATTGTCACAGAATTCTTCTGTTTTGAAGTCCTTTTGCTTCCTCCAGTAGCCTGTTTTGGCAGAGACTGAGTCTATATTTTCATCAGAGTGAATGCTTGGTAAACTTTAAATAAAGGAATGAATGAATGAATCTCACAGATAGCTTTATGCAGTGCCAAGGTAGACATCATGGTAATAGTTCTTATTGTTAACTTACTTTTCTATTTAGGGGTCTTGTTGGCTTGCTATTTTTGTCACCTTATTTATTAAAGTACATTTTAACAGAATCTGGTAGATCAGAGATCAAGAAACCTACATTTATGGATGACGAAGTTCAAAGCATACTGATGAAGATGACAGGCTTGAACTTGCAGAAGGCTTTTAAGCCAGCTATACAAGAACTGAAGCCACCAACCTATAAGCTGATGACCCAGGCACAGTTGGAAGAGGTACATGAATGCAGGCACATTGCTGGGATACCTTTCTTTCTTTAAGGGGTTAAACAAGATTTCCAGAGGTCCCCTCCAGATGCATATAGCTGCTCTTCCTAGTGAGGCACTAGTGAGGAAGAAAATGTTACAGTAGGCAGGCAGAGAGGTAGGGCGCATGGTCAGAACTGAGGAGACTAGGGTAATATGTATCAGATCTGGGTGTCCAGAGAGTCTCCTCTCTGCTCTCAAACCAGCCTGAGCCTCCTTCCTTTTCCCTGCGTTCTTCAGTATCCTTCTAGGAGAAACATTTGCTGTGAGCTGCCTTGGGGCTGAAGCTTTGGTGGGATTATGAGATCCTGCTGAACAGCATCCTACTCCAGGCACCAGTGTCCTTCTGCAGCCATGGGTACTGAGTTCTTTGTGGAAAATACTTTGATGCATGAATATATGAAGCATTAATTTCCCTCTGATTCAGAAGTAATTTATAGTCATAGCAAAAAATCACGTATCTAATAGTAGATCACATCAAGAGTAAAAAACCGCCTTTTCACCTCTCAGAGATAACACTGTTAACAACGTGGTATGAAGCAGTGTAGTCAGTGGTTAAGAGCACGGGCTCTAAGGTTGGGTTTCCTGGGTTCAAATCCCAGTGCTGTAACTTCTGAGCAATTTAACATCTGGTTGCCTTTATTTTAGCTTCCATAAAATGGAGATAACTATAGCATGTAGCTTATAAGGTATTTGGGTCATTAAATGAGTCACATATATTCAGGATATTTGAATGGTATCTGGCAGAGTGAGCACCCATTAAATGCAGTTCTTTACTCTATTTCAAGCAGCTTTTGAAGCCTGGCTCCGTCAGAGCATTCCTTTGCATAATGGTGGAGCCTGTAGCTCTCAGCCACACCACAGAGGCAAAGACCAGGGCTTATAAGTCCATGTTTGGTTTTTCACTCACTGATGTATAGCTACAGCCTTCTTTTCTTTGCAGTTATTAGCGTTTTTGATTAGTGTCTGCTTTTATCAGATGATCCTTTTGGTCTGTAATCTTTTGGCTTTCTTAAGAAATATGTTATTTCATTAGGCTACAAGACGGGCAGTTGAGGCAGCTAAAGTACGATTAAAAATGCTGCCTGTTCTGGAAGAACGAACACCAATAAATGACGTGTTAGCTGAAGATAAGATTTTGGAAGGAACAGAAACAGCCAAATACGTGTTTACTGATATATCATATAGTATACCACACCGGGTGAGTATTGTATCTAATTGCAAAATGATCTTTGTTTGAAATACCATGTGGGGATGGACCTAAGGGACTCTGATGCTTCCAAACTGGAATTTGTCTGACTGGGTGAGATCCTTTAGGAATTATAAGGAGGATGAGAAATACAGACAAGTCCCAAATCATTGTATTACTGTTTCCTTACAGATTATAGACACAGTATATTCCACATTGGCTGCAAAGTGACAGAATAAGGGGTATACAGACAGAACCCCACAAGGCAAAGGGAGGATGAGATTCTTTTTGCCTAGTTAGATTGAGTTCCTTAGCTGAAGCCTTTTAAGACAGTGGAGTGTTTCTGTTTTGTTAATTTCCTTGATGATGCCAAATAACTCAGACTTCCAAAGGATTTTCATCCTCTACAATGTTCAGTAAGTAAAAATGACAGAAGTTTCTCAGTTTTCAGACATTACCTCTGATGTAGTTGTTATTTTCTGGCTCTTCTTTCCTTGTTGCCAGTAGCACTCTGACACTTTAAAAATGGGTCAGTTTGGTATTTGAGCCTTTGCAAGCAAAGAATAAAAAGACGGTAATATACAATTGAACCTACAAAATACATTAGGATGGTAAAGACTGCTGAGTTTGGGAGAAGGGCCAGCCATATTATGTGATCTTTTATACATATGATGATAGTTAGAAAACAGGATTTGAGCTATGTCCATGCCTGTAAAACATCCATCTGCATATCTGACATAATGAATGAGGATCACAAAGTTTTCATCTTAATTAGAATTTTTGTGTGTATGCTGCTTTAATATATGTCTGCAATACTAAGAAGGCTGGTTATGGGAACATTTATGTAACTTCAAAAAGGAGAAAGAAACTTAGAATTCAAGTTTCTCCAATTACCTAAATCCTTTTGAGGTAAAACTGTGTTATTTTCACATCTGGTGTATATATATATATATATATCTATATATTTTTTTTTTCTAATTGCAGTGTTTGAAGAAAGCTTTAATTACACCATGCCCAGAACACATTTAGAGACTCATACACCTCTGAAAAGTTGACAGTCATTAGCATCTAATTAATTTATACATTATCAGCTATCAGCAATATGCAGAGCTCCACGTGTGTTACTCTCCATGTTGCAAAAAATTACAATCCATGGTTTTTACCCTTTTCCAGTTACATAACAATATCTGAGAAGTATAAGAATTGTGTATGTGCTAACTTGCCAGCTGGATATTATAAACAGTGGGTAGAATTTAGAGGAAGCAGTCCCATGGCCCAGATTTGGCAGGTGGAGGAGTGGGGAGATAAGAGTCAGGTGGACCAGTCAGTAGAATTAAGAGCCTGCATTCTTGGGTTTGTTCCTTTTATCCCAAGGACTTTAAACATAGATTGTAAAGTAGTAAAATCTGTTCAGGTGAGACTTTGAGATAAGGAAATATTTTGAAAAGGTCATGTAGCACTTCTTTCCTCTAAAATAGATTTAGATGAATCTCTTTTTTTTCTTTAGTTGAACCATTTCATATATTGAACTCACCTTATCACCACAGTTGGTACTTACTAAGTACTTTTATTTTAGGTTTCTGACTGCCATATTCATAGCAGTGATTAGTGAAGAAGTGTGAAACCTCACCAAGTCTTTGAGGTTTAAAATTATCATTGAACTCATATGCATGATTGCATCTTATGTTTCCTAGTTGCGCTTTATATTGTTGATTGCAAATTATTCTTATAATGGTCCTAGTGGGACACATGAACTAAAAATAAGTTCCCACAAACTCATCCTTGATTATGTTTTCTATTTTAGGAGCGTTTTATTGTCGTTAGAGAACCAAGTGGCACATTACGCAAAGCCTCTTGGGAAGAACGGGACCGGATGATACAAGTTTATTTCCCAAAAGAAGGTCGTAGAGTTATGCCACCAGTAATTTTCAAAGAAGAAAATCTTAAGGTAAGGTGACTTGGGTTTTATATTTTAGTCACTGGTGATGGTTTCTTTGAACTGGTTGGCTCTGTGCTGCCTGGCATTTGGGCTTGTTAAACACAGGTAAACATTTCTAATGGTAAGCTTGGCTAGGGTTTCTCTCTCCTATAATTGGCTTAGCTGGGATTTGAATCCAGGTGTAACAATTACAAAGCCCAGGTTATTTCTTTATGCCGCTTAGTGAGCACAGATGTAGCCTGTATTTAGATGGGTAGGTCTGTCATAGCATCAAGACAAGTGCAGAACTTTTTTATTCTCATCTGATTCCAACTCTGCTATGTGGTTTTAGACTATGTACAGCCAGGACCGGCATGTTGATGTCCTCAATCTCTGCATTGCCCAATTTGAGCCAGATTCCTCTGAGTATATCAAGGTGTGTATATTTTATAGTTTGTAATATACAGGCTTAAGTCTAGTTATGAGTAAGATATTTAATCTAACACAGTTTGATTGTAAGCCTGATATAGGGAAAGGGAAAATCTGAAAATCTATCAAGTACAGATGTGTGCCAGACATATATATTTTATTCTTAGAACAATCCTTGATCGTTGATGAGGAAATTTAAGCTTGGAGAATTAAGTAGCTATGCAAACTACTTCATTAAGGTTGCATAGCTAGTAAGTGGTAATGTGTTAGCAACCAAACTTGTGACAAAGCTTATTCTCTTTTCAATTTACCATATAGGAACAAAGTTATTTACCAAAATTTGCCAAAGTGCAATGTGTGTTTCTTACAACTCGATAAATACTCATTAGTACCATCTATGTGTAAGATATTGTTGTGGGTAGTATAGTTGATGCCGGGAACTAGGTTAGGAACTAGGTGGTTTGAAATTAAGCTGGAAAGTGGATGGGGCCACATCATGATGACCTCTGATGCTAGGCTGAGGAATCTGGACTTTGGTCAGCAGGCCTTTGAAAACCTTTTGGACAGAGGAATGCCCTCATCAGAGACCTCATATAGGAGGATCAGTATAACTGAAGGAACCTTAGTTAATAACATGGAATAGGATAGCTGAGGGAATAGAGTAGTTAATGGGATAGGGGAAAGGGGGAGTAGTGAAAAATGTTCTTTATTTCACTTCTCCCTCAGTGACCAAGAAATGGGTGGCACACTATTTCCAGTAGTCTATTTATATGTAAGAGGTACTTAATATATAGTGCTTGGCTGCCAAAAAGTAATCAAAAGGGCTATACATGTTTCATAGAACTTAACTCCAGACTGCCACACACTTTGACAGATTTGCTGTCATTCAGGCAAACTCTTCTGTCTTACTAGAACCCTCCATTCCACCTAAGGTGCGTGATACAAGGAATGGTTTAAACCAAATCTGTTATTTTCTTGATCAGCACTCCTGTGCATTTCTGAAGACTTGCATTTTATGTGGATATAGGTTCATCATCAGACCTATGAAGATATAGATAAACATGGAAAGTATGACCTTTTGCGTTCAACACGACACTTTGGTGGGATGGCTTGGTATTTTGTAAATAAGAAAAATATTGATGGTTTGCTGATTGACCAAATTCAGAGAGATTTGTAAGTATGATCTTAGTAAGTAAAAGAATCATTGTTATTGCCCCAACAGTTCATCTGTATTTAAGTTGTGATACTTTTCCTGTGGTTAAAGTATATTGTCTAGTAATAAAATGCTTCACTTTCCTCAACTTGGGCTTGGTTCTTCTAGCATACCCTACTTTTCCCACTCTTTGCTTTTATGTTACAGATTCAAGTGGCTTTGGATCTGTAGTGTATACCTTGAATATTGACTTATCCTGGGTTCACCAGTGCTCCTGGGTGTCAGTGAACTGTCCAGATACATAAAAGGCATTTATTTTTTTATTTTATTTTTTTTATTAAATCATAGCTGTGTACATTGATATAATCATGGGGCATCATTCACTAGCTTCACAGACCGTTTACCAAGTTTCACATACACCCTTGTAAGATGCACCGCTGGTGTAATCCCACCAATCCCCTTCCCTCTATCAACCTTCTCCCTCCCTCCCCTCCCTTTCCCCCTTCCCCCTATTCTTAGGTTGTAACTGGGTTATAGCTTTCATGTGAAAACCCTGAATTAGTTTCATAGTAGGGCTGAGTACATTGGGTGCTTTTGCTTCCATTCTTGAGATACTTTACTAAGAAGAATATGTTCCAGCTCCATCCATGTAAACATGAAAGAGGTAAAGTCTCCATCTTTCTTTAAGGCTGCATAATATTCCATGGTGTACATATACCACAATTTATTAATCCATTCGTGGATCGATGGGCACTTGGGCTTCTTCCATGACTTAGCAATTAAGAATTGGGCTGCAATAAACATTCTGGTACAAATATCTTTGTTATGATGTGATTTTTGGTCTTCTGGGTATATGCCCAGTAGAGGTATTACAGGATTGAATGGCAGATCTATTTTTAGATCTCTAAGTGTTCTCCATATCTCTTTCCAAAAGGAATGTATTAATTTGCATTCCCACCAGCAGTGCAAAAGTGTTCCCTTTTCTCCACATCCGTGCCAACATCTCTGGTCTTGGGATTTTGTGATATAGGCTAGTCTCACTGGAGTTAGATGGTACCTCAAAGTAGTTTTGATTTGCATTTCTCTGATGATTAAAGACGATGTGCATTTTTTCATATGTCTGAAGGCCGCGCGCCTGTCTTCTTCAGAGAAGTTTCTCTTCAAATCCCTTGCCCAGCCTGTGATAGGATCCCTTGTTCTATTCTTGCTAATGCATTTGAGTTCTCTGTGGATTCTGGTTATTAAACCTTTGTCGGAGACATAACCTGCAAATATCTTCTCCCATTCTGAGGGCTGTTTGCTTGCTTTACTTACTGTGTTCTTGGCTGTGCAGAAGCTTTTTAGTTTGATCAAGTCCCAGTAGTGTATTTTTGAAGCTGCTTCAATTGCCCTGGGGGGTTCTCCTCATAAAATACTCGCCCAGACCGATTTCTTCAAGGGTTTTCCCTGCACTCTCCTCTAGTATCTTTATAGTTTCATGTCTTAAGTTTAAATCTTTGATCCAGTGAGAGTCTATCTTAGTTATTGGTGAAATGTGTGGGTCCAGTTTCAGTCTTCTACAGGTTGCCAGCCAGTTCACCCAGCACCATTTGTTAAATAGGGAATCTTTTCCCCACTGAATGTTTTTAATTGGCTTGTCAAAGATTAAATAACGGTAAGTAGCTGGATTCATCTCTTGGTTCTCTATTCTGTTCCAGACATCTACTTCTCTGTTTTTGTGCCAGTACCATGCTGTTTTGATCACTATCGATTTGTAGTATAGTCTGAAGTCTGGTAGCATAATTCCTCCTGCTTTGTTTTTATTTCTGAGTAATGTCTTGGCTATTCGAGGTTTTTTTTCTGATTCCATATAAATGAAGTATTATTTTTTCAAGATCTTTAAAGTATGACAGTGGAGCTTTAATAGGGATTGCATTGAAATTATACATTGCTTTGGGTAGTATGGACATTTTAACAATGTTGATTCTTCCCAGCCATGAGCATGGTATGTTTTTCCATTTGTTAATATTTTCAGCTATTTCTTTTCTTAGTTTCATAGTTCTCTTTATAGAGATCTTTCACGTCCTCTGTTAGATAAATTCCCAAATATTTCATCTTCTTTGGCACTACTGTGAATGGGATAGAGTCCTTAACTGTTTTTTCAACTCAACTATTGTTGGTATATATAAAGGCTACCGATTTATGAATGTTGATTTTGTAACCTGAGACGCTGCTGTATTCCTTGATCACTTCTTAGAGTTTTGTAGTAGAGTCCCTAGTGTTTTCCAGATACACAATCATATCATCTGCGAAGAGCGAAAGTTTGATTTCTTCTGACCCTATATGGATACCCTTGATCGCCTTTTCTTCCCTAATTGCGGTGGCTAAAACTTCCATTACAATGTTAAAAAGCAATGGAGACAACGGGCAGCCTTATCTGGTTCCTGATCTGAGTGGAAATTATTCCAATTTAACTCCATGTAATATGATATTGGCTGTGGGTTTGCTGTAGATGGTCTCTATCAGTTTAAGAAATGTCCCTTCTATACTGATTTTCTTTAGTGTTCTGATCATGAAGGGATGCTGGATATTATCAAAAGCTTTTTCTGCATCAATTGAGACAATCATATGGTCTTTGTTTTTTAATTTGTTTATGTGCTGGATTACATTTATAGATTTACGTATATTGAACCAGCCTTGAGACCCTGGGATAAAACCAACTTGGTCATGATGTATAATTTGTTTGATGTGTTGCTGGATTCTGTTTGTTAGGATCTTGTTGAATATTTTTGCATCTATATTCATTAGTGATATTGGTCTATAATTTTCTTGTTGGGTCTTTTCCTGGTTTGGGGATCAGGGTGATGTTTGCTTCATAGAACGTGTTAGGTAGTCTTCCTTCTTTTTCTACATTTTGGAACAGGTTGAGTAATATAGGTACTAATTCCGCTTTAAAAGTTTGGTAGAATTCTGACGTGAAACCATCTGGTCCCGGGCTTTTCTTTTTAGGGAGGTTTTGTATGGTTGATGCTATTTCCGAACTTGATATGGGCCTGTTCAACATTTCCACTTGATTCTGTCTAAGTCTTAGAAGGTGATGTGCTTCCAGGTATCGGTCAATTTCCTTCAGATTTTCATATTTCTGAGAATACAGTTTCTTGTAATATTCATTAAGGATTTTTTGGATTTCTGAGGAGTCTGTTGTTATTTCGTCTTTGTTGTTTCTGATTGATGAGATTAGAGATTTTACTCTTTTTTTCCTGATTAGGTTGGCCAAAGGTTTATCTATTTTGTTGACCTTTTCAAAAAACCAGCTTTTTGATTTATTGATCTGTTGTATTATTCTTTTGTTTTCAATTTCATTTAATTCTGCTCTAATTTTGGTTATTTCTTTTCTTCTACTGGGTTTGGGGTTGGAATGTTCTTTTCCAGTTGCTTGAGATATCCCATTAAGTTGTTAACTTCCTCTCTTTCTGTTCTCTTGAGGAAGGCTTGCAGTGCTATAAATTTCCCTCTTAGAACTGCCTTTGTCGTGTTGCAGAGGTTCTGATAGTTCGTGTCTTCATGGTTGTTTTGTTCCAAAAAGTTGGCAATTTCTTTCTTAATCTCATCTCTGACCCAGCTATCATTCAGCATAAGGTTATTTAACACCCATGTTTTTGTATGAGTATGCAGATTCCTGTTGTTACTCAGCTCAAGTTTTATTCCATGGTCGTCTGAGAAGATGCATGGAATAATTTCTATTCCTTTAAATTTACTGAGGTTAGACTTGTGACCTAAGATGTGATCGATTTTGGAGTAAGTTCCGTGGGCTGATGAGAAGTATGTGTATTCAGTTTTGTTGGGATGAAATGTTCTGTAGATGTCTGCTAAATCCAAATGTTGGATGGTTAGGTTTAAATCTAAGATTTCTTTGCTCAGTTTCTTGTTGGAGGATCTATCCAACACTGCCAAAGGAGTGTTGAAATCTCCAACTATTATGGAGCAAATCAAGTTGCTCATGTCTGTTAGAGTTTCTCTTATAAATTGAGGTGCATTCTGGTTGGGTGCATAGATATTAATAATTGAGATCTCATCATATTGAGTATTACACTTAACAAATATGAAGTGACCATTTTTGTCCTTCCTTACTTTTGTTGGTTTAAAGTCTATTGTATCTGCAAATAAAATTGCAACACCTGCTTTTTTCTGGTTACCATTTGCCTGAAATATGGATGACCATCCTTTCACCCTGAGTCTGTATTTGTCTTTTAAGTTAAGATGTGACTCTTGTATGCAACAAATATCTGGCTTGAGTTTTTGTATCCAGTCAGCTAACCTATGCCTCTTTAGAGGACAGTTTAAGCCGTTCACATTAATGGAGAATATTGATAAGTCTGGTGAAGTTTTGGGTATTGAGTTTTTCAAGAGTCCAGTGGGCATTTTTAATCCTTTCGCCAGTATGGAAATTGGAGTTTGATCCGAAGTTTCTGAGTGAGTTTACTTTTGTGGTATAGGATTGGGTTGGTCATTTTGGAGGATAGGTCTAAGAATATCCTGAAGAGCTGGTTTGGTTATGACAAATTTCTTCAACATATGAATGTCATTAAAGTATTTAATTTCTCCATCATAAATGAAACTCAGTTTAGCTGGATACAAGATCCGGGGTTGAAAGTTATTTTGCTTTAGGAGAATAAAAGTCAGTGACCACCCTCTTCTGGCTTGAAAAGTTTCACCAGAGAGATCTGCAGTCATTCTAATATTCTTCACTTTGAATGTAATGGTTTTCTTTCTCCTGGCAGCTTTGAGGATTTTGTCCTTCATATTAACTTTAGTGAAGTTAATTATGATATGCCTGGGGGATGTCTTACTGGGGTTGAGTCGTGCTGGGGTTCTGAAGCTGTCCGCTATCTGAATTTCAGAATCTCTAGGCATGTCTGGAAAATTCTCTTTCATAATTTCATGCAGAAGGGCCTCTGTGCCCAGCGAGGCCACTTCATCTGTTTCTGGAACTCCTATGATTCAGATATTCGCCTTCTTCGAATTATCCCAGAGTTCTCGGAGAGAATGATCCATTTTTGCTCTCCATTTCTCTTCCTCTTTGAGAGTTTCGGAGCGTTCAAAGGCTTTATCTTCGATGTCAGAAATCCTTTCTTCTGCTTGCTCCATTCTGTTGCTGAGGGATTCTGTTGTATTTTTCGTATCTTGGAGGGCTGAAAATTCTTGCTTCAGTGTGTCTAAGTCTTTGGTGGTTTTGTCTTTAAATTCGTTAAATTCTTGAGACAACTTTTGAATTTCTCCTTGAATTCCTAATTCCACTTTGTTAATTTTGTCTGCAATCCAAATTCTGAATTCGATTTCTGACATCTCAGCCAGTTGTTTATAAATGGGATCTTCAATTACATCTGGCGTATCTTTCCTTGGGGGGGGTTGATCTATTCTGGTTATTCATGTTACCAGAGTTTTTCTGCTGATTCCGCGCCATGGTTGTTTTACTCCCTTTGATTTTTTCCCCTGGGGCTTTGTCGAATGCCTGTACAGTGTTGTGTCCTGAGAAACTGGGGCCCTGTCTGGTGTGGTGGGGCTAAGTGGTTCTTTCTTGTTTCAGCTGGTTTCTGTTCCACGTGAAACAGATACTCTGGATTGAATTCTCAGCTGTGGAGAAATATCAGCAATTAAGTCACATCACCACCCACCGGCAAACAATTGGAAAAAAAAATCAAACCTTCCTACCACCGTGCACCCAGGGCACCACCTGATTTGTCCTCAGGCAATTGGTTCAGTTCAAAAAGTCGAAATCAATTGTCTCAGTCTGCACCTGTCTCGGGTGAGAGAGTTTAAGAGGTCTCTGGGAACTGGATCACAGGGGTCTGGTGACTACTCTGGTGTGGCTTGCTCCACTGTCACACCCAGTCACTGATATCCCTGCTGTTTGCTGACCCAGTTGCTTGTAGTGAATCGGTACTCCAGGAGTTTGCACCTGCCTGAATCACAAGGAAGTCTGCCAGGCCGCTGCGCTCTGCCTCTCTCTAGCAGGAGGAGGTGAGGCCTGACAACCTCGGGCGTGTGATGAAGGTTGGGGGGTTTTCACTCAGGTTCAGTCTCGCCCCTGATTAATGTTACAGAACAGAACAACTCTGCAGTTCCCCTGCAGAAGAGAAGCTGAACCGAGTTCCAAATCATCTTGTCTTCGCTCTTGTATTGTCTGTAGGCTGACAATCCCCTGAGGGCCAGGTGCGTCTTAGGTTTAGTAAAGCGGACTTCTGGGTCAGCCCTGCCCTGGGAGTTTCCCCGGTTTGCAAGTTGGAGTAGCCTCAGGCAAATCCTATACTCAAGAGTCTCTGGTTGCCCAGGGAGACGGGGGTGTGGCTTCAGAATACTCGTGAGCCGTATTGCTAGCAAAAGAGGGCTGCTGTTTTATGGCTCAGGCAACCGCTGCTCCGGTGTAGCTCCCTTGCGGCCAACCGTCCTCTCTCCGCTCCCGTACCCCAGAGTCTGCACCAACCAGCTGCAGCCCAGCACTGTCTACACCCCTCAAGCAATCGCCCAAGAGTCTGGACCCTTGGGGGACAGGCCTCCAGACCTTGGAGCGAGAGCAGAGGGGAGCGCTGGGAGCCTGGGGTTGCGGGGAGAGAACACACACAGCTTTACACAGTTTTATGCCTGGCCGTATTGTCACCAAAAGACGGCCGTCGCACTGTGCCTCAGGGAACTGCCACTCTGGTGCGGTCCCCTCTCTGCCAACCGGGACTGGCCTCCAGACCTCAGTGTGAGCAAAGGGGAGCGCTGGGAGCTCAGAATTCCAGGTAGAGGCTATATGCAGTTTATACAGTTTTATGCCTGGCAGGAGGACGCCGTGGCACCCTAGTGGGGGAGGTAGGTCCAGTTTTTAGAGGGTCTCTCCCGTGGAGTGTAGTGGGAGGACCTTTGAACTCTGCCCGGTTGTGGGGCACTCTGAGCCGTTCTCATGGGGGAGGGTACTACCGTCTGCTTGGTGATGGATTTTGTACCTTTTGTTTGTATCCTTGTGGTCGCAGCTCACCACAGCAGGGTTGACGTGCGTTCTTCAACCTTCTCTCTTAGTGCAGCTCAAATCCACCAGGTTACTTGCTGAATTTTTGTCCTTTAACTCTCCTACTGGACGGGAGCCTCTGTGGAAAGCTGGCTTCAGTTAGCCATCTTGTCTCCTCCCCCCATAAAAGGCATTTAAATAGGAAATGTAAGAAGACATAAACTCTGGTGGATGTTTGTTTTCTGGTAGAATGATAGGGTTTTTCTTTAAAAGTCATCATTTAACTTATGAAAAGACTTTTGCTTTTGCAAGATTTTTAAGGCATAAAAAAAAAATTCTCCCCCCAAATAGTGCAAAACAGAGATTGTTATATTTTATCATTGAGCTGGGGTGCTCCCAGGCTTCTAGCTGAAAATACTGTCCTTTGTAACTTTTGATAACACTGAAGAAAAATTAATTTTGATCACTTATCAGTTGAGTTAGGAAGGCCAAAATCACAAGGAAAAAAAGAAACCAGCATGGCTGCAATAAGAAAGTCAACTTTTCACAAAAAGCCCTTGCTGGACTTGAAAGTTTAATCTACAGAAAGGTTTGGTGATTATTACCATCTTTGAACTGTTAGTTTTTGATTGACAGAGTATCCTACGTGTAATATGAACCATACAGAGGTAAGGCATTTTGTATTGGAACTTTCCACATGCATTGTCTTAGAAGTACAGCCCACATTTGGAAATGGCATCCTTTCTTTTAGAAATAGCATTCCTAATGATTCTAATTTCCAAGCCATCCCATTTTACCAGCATGTGTAGTGTAATCCCAATCAGAAGGCAGAAACAGACAGTCATACTCTGTATGAAGGGGGCTGGTGATGACAGGGATGCACAAATAACCTGTCTTTATTTGCACTATCTCCTACGAATAAATCTTGTTTACAAAGTTTCTTGAATGTAATCATTCTGAAATTATTTTATTAAAACAGTATGTTTTTATAAAATAGCAGAGCAACAGAAATGTTTAAGTTTGAAAATGAAAGTTCTTTACTGAGTGGACTAATATATGATATTATGTGATAGTGTTCTGAAGTGCTTCCTGCGTACCGAAAGTAAGTTTGAGTACCTACCTAAACTTTCCTGCTGTGCCTGTGTAAAGCTCTCCCTGTGGTAACAGAACAGGATAATGAGCTTACTGCCTATCAGAGGCTGGACAGTAGAGGGTGCTCATCTTCACTGAATGGAGCCCAGGTCAAAACTGAGGTTCTGTACATATTTCAGACTCAAGTCCCACTATTGGTTTTGTAGTGAGACCCTTTTAAAAATCTTTTTGAAAATATAATTTATTTGCTCTTAATTTCAAATATGGTTTGGGTCTTAAGCTAAATTTAAATTATTCTGCAGGACACAAGCCTTTCACTTTAGCATGAACCTAAAGAAGCCCTAAACTTGATTCTAATAGGTAGAAACCCAGTTAACCTCTTTATAGGGCCACATGGTTAAGCCTGAAAGGGAATTATTTTTATCTTTTATTGGCGAGGTAGTTTGTTGCCATGTTTATTGTACTTTGTTAGATTTTAACGAGCATAGTGAACATTTTTGATTTTTTTCTCCTTGAAGAGCTTTACCATACAAACAGCTCTGGTTTCTCAGCTTTTCCAAGAGATAGCTTAAAGGCATTTGCCCCTTAGGATAAGCCCAGAGCTTTTCTTCTCAGGTCACCATGGCTTTTGGAATTCTGTACCTATTCTGTCACCCTACTCTTTATTCCCCAGCTCAGTTAATGGGAAAGCAGGGAAGGTGAGAATGATAGCTGGGGACAGGCACTGAGTTAGGGTATTCTCAGCCCCAAACCCCAAATAGAAGCCAGTAGCTCCTAAGTATATACAGTACAGCCTCAACATGAGCGCTTTGGAAGGGCTGTTTTTATATATCACCCCTAAGCTTTGAGGTGGCAAATGGTAGGAGGTATCATTTGTATTAGAAGATAGTGATCGTTTTGTTTGAGGAAGGTTAGGGTAGTTTTAATGTTGATAAAAAATTGCTTATGTACATAATTTCAAATTTGCTTTACTGGAATGCTAATTCTTAACTAATGTGTTCGTATGAATATTCAGGTGGCCTAGAATCTGTCCTTGGACTCCTAGGGGACCTCTTATAGAGGCATTAACTACTAATTCAGTCTTTTTTTTTGGCCAGGGCTAGGTTTGAACCCGCCACCTCCAGCATATGGGACCGGTGCCCTACTCCTTGAGCCACAGGCGCCGCCCTACTAATTCAGTCTTGATGAATATTTGTTAGCAGTTGTCACTAAAGGTAAATGACTTTGAGGTCCTTATGACCACCAGCCTACTACTTATGTGGGATGAAGTATTTCTGTCCTCTGAATTGGACTGGATTATTACATGCTGGTGGAATGGGCTGGCCTGGAAATCATCTACCATTAGGAATGTTGTTTTGATGAGAAACGGTATGTTCCATTTCCAAAAAGAATACAGCAACATTTGGAATATATTCACTTTCTTAAATTTGGTACTTCCTGTAGTGACTCCTGCCCTACCTATCTCACAGAATTTGTGTGAGGTCTAAACTAGTCAATTTTCCTGAAAATGCTTTTCTAAACTAGTCAATTTTCCTAAAAATGGGGAGGGAAGGGGGGAGGTGGGTGGAGGCAGGGTGATTGGTGGGATTACACCTGCAGTGCATCTTATAAGGGTATATGTGAAACTTAGTAAAAGTAGAATGTAATGTCTTAACACAGTAACTAAGAAAATGCCAGGAAGGCTATGTTAACCAGTGTGATGAAAATGTGTCAAACAGTCTATAAAACCAGTGTGTGGTGCCCCATGATCGCATTAATGTACACAGCTATGATTTAATAAAAAAAAAAAAAAACAACCAAACTTGGTGCACATTTTTATAGGACTGTGGTGCAAATGAGGAAAACCCCTGGATAACATCAAGCTTTTTCATTCTCAGAACTGATGATGCCACCAGCTTGGTCCAGCTGTATCACCTAATTCATCCAGATGGCCAGTCAGCTCAAGAGGCCAAAGGTCAGGCTGCTGAGGGAGTAAATTTAATTAAGGTAAGGTGTCTTTTTCCACATTGGTTGTTTTATAGTGGTAATTGAGTTGGGAGAAATTCAGAAGTAGGTCATATTTAATGGTCACTAAATAGATTTGTGAGTATGGAGCATTTATGGTATATACAGTCCCATTTCTTCAGTCTAGACAGTAGAAACAGATGGGGTCGAGGTGGGGGAAGACTGCAGTAAAGGAGGACAGGTGTTCAGAGAAGTTTGGATAGTAGGGGCAGCAGCCTTGCTCTTTGGAGCACTGGAATAGCTGAGCTACATGTGAAAACATCAAGTCACCAGCAGCACAGGGTGAAGGATTAAATTGTGTATGTCCTCAAGAGCAGTTTTCCATGCTTCTGTGTTGTCTCTTCACATGAGGGGGAAACCAAACAGCCAGGTATCAAAGAGGGATGTGGTGGTGCTTAGATATTACCAAGCTTTAGTTGTATTATCACTCTGGGATTGTATATCTCTCAAAACCATGGACTTAACATAGATTTAACTGTAGATGTTTAGAGTGGAGTTTCTTCAGTAAGGGAAGGGGAGACAATTATATAATTTCTTCTAATGCTTAGAACAGACATGGTTTTGTGGAACTAGCTTCTGTTCTAGTAATATTTTTTACATTCTCCAAAACAGTTATAAGGCTTACTGAGGATAAAAATGACTTGTGATGATATACTAGGAAGAGCAGAAACTATAGTAGTAATCCTAATTTTCTTTGATAAGCCAGATAAAGTGCAGTGCTTTTGAAGAAAACCTTTAAAGTGAAAAATTAGTTTCCTCTTATCCTGCAGATTTCTTTCTAACCTAAGGGTTTTCATCATTTTAATCTAGCAAGTTAAAAGAGACGGCAGCCATACTATGATACTTCTGGTGCTTAAACTGTATTCAATACTATTTTTCTGTTCATGTATCCTTATTTTTAATGGGGAAAAAATTATTGTGAAATTTGGAAGAACTTTTTAACCAGGACTCTTCTTTGCTACTAATAATGTTTTAAAACTCGAAACTTTGTCTTATTTGCTTTTTTTTACTTTAAACAGGTCTTTGCAAAAACAGAAGCACAAAAGGGAGCGTATATAGAATTAACACTGCAGACTTATCAAGAAGCATTCATTAACCATTCTTTAGCATCCTGAAAATATTTTCAAAATGCCTTTCGTTTTGTTAAATACTGACTCAATTTCCCTTTGTTAATATTGTGCTGAATGCTTAAAAATGTCAAGATTAAAAGGATCTGCTTTGTAGTTCTTTATATATAAAGAAAAACCTATCACTCTATTTACTTTCCTAGGTTACAAGGGGACAATTGAGAAATATATTTCAGTACTGGATATCAGTTTCTCTAATCACATTAGATAAATGCACGCTTTGAAAAGGAACAAAAGTACTATGCATTTCTCTTTCTGTATTTGATCAAATAGGTTAGCAAATAATTTAGACTAAGGTCAGAGGAACAGAGATTTTAGAACCTGATTTCAGAAATTGATAGCTTTTTAGAGTCATGCTACTCAAGTTATACAAACTGAGAGGAATGATGCAATGAGACCCAAAAGGGGGAGGTTTTTAGAGAATTATAAGAAAAATGTGACTGATAATACAGAACCTCCAAAGTTGACCACCACTGTGCACTGACCATCTCCTGAGTTGATCTAATTTTCATAGACTAGACATGCACCACATGTACTCAATGGAAGTTCCTTATGTTGACCACCTCTGTATGTTGACCAGTTGCTTATATTCCCTTGGGTAGTCAACTTACAGACGTTGTACTGTATTTGGAAAAGCAGGTGTAGTTATGCAAAGAAAAGAGAATATAGGGCTGATCCCTAGGTGAGCTGCAGGGTGGGCTCAGCCTTCTAAAATTAGAAGCCTATTTTCATTATTCAGAAAGGAAACTGAAATATCTTCATTTATTCAAAAGGTTTTATGCAATATGGTCTAATAGCAATATGAAAAAAATCAAAGTCTTATGTTTTAGTTACCAAGGAGAACATAGTGATTTAAATGCTGCACATAAACTCTTAAGATAGGAGGGGGCACTGTGTTCCCAGTGGTCCACAGCACTTACATATAAAAATTTTAGAAGTTTCTCATAGTCCACAGCACTATGGTCAGGGTGATGATCAATACCTACACATAATAATCATCTGTTAAGTAAATGGAAAACATTACGTTCAGTCATCCAAAATATCTTCATCCAGATTGATATCTGTTGTGTCAATATCTTCTAATTCCAAATTATCCAAATCTACTTCTAGTTCAAGTAAACTCTGAAAACAAAAGGAAGAGGGCTATGAAGTTATACAGCACCGTGTGAAAGAAAGGTCATCTGGGGTTCATGATGTAAAAGTGAGAACTAAAATTTTCTCAGTAGTCAAAAGGGACTTTCCTACTTCAGTGCTCCTGCTCTGAAACTCTGAAAGAGACTCCATTACTTAAAACCACAGAGGCTTCCACATACTATAGATAATCATGGGGAAGAGGTTTGGGTATATATAATGTAGGTGTACCTTTTCTTCTTTGTTGGCTGTGTGGGAAGCCACAATAACCGGAGTAGAAGAAGGAAGTTTCTCATCAAGTTCCTAAAAGCCAAACAAAAGAATTTGCTCAGGAATTTAAACTTTTCTCCCAAGAGGAAGATGATCAGGATTAGGAAGTGGGAGATGGTACTTGGTCAATAATCTCAGCCAAATTATCAAATGAAGTCCTCTACTGACCTGTTGAGCTATAGACCTGGAGGGCTGAAAGCCTTTTGCCTCTTCCATAACATTTCTCTCTTCATTTGGCTATGAGAGAATAAAACAATGATAAAATGAGACATTTTCAAATCATAATTCACCTGTCAACATGGCCAAGTTGTAGATATTAGCTTTTTATCCAACAGTGAAGTATTTAATGCAGTTCAAAACTTGAAGGCATGAAGCCATACATTTTTAGCCAAACCTGTAGCCATACATACTAAATGGAGCCTGGCACCCCAGCCACTCACCGTGACAAGTGGATATTGTTTGGCTGGCCACAGATCAGCATGTGTTTCCTTCACCCATTCTTCAACAACAAAGGCTTCTTTTAATCCAGGGAAAAGGTTTTCATACTCTGTTGGGTCAGCAAGGGAGTCTGCTGCTTTCTGATTGACTTTTGAGAGATTTTCTCTCCAGAGTTTCACTACCCTATTATAGACATCAGGGAATCAAAGAGAGATTACGTAAGTGTGCTCTGTTTTTATTCGAAACAATTCTTCCTAAAATTAAGTCCATACCTTGAAACCTGACTGGGTAAGTAAGTTCGAGCCAGGAAGGCAGCTTCTGGCAGCCGTCCAGTTCTAATCAAGAGCTCCAGGCAAGCATCAAGCCTAAAGATTAAAAAGAAGAGCTACTGTTAGAATAAACACTGTAACACTGGCACTAACAACATAAAGAAATGTAGATTTAGTGTTGTAAAACCAAAATTCTCCCAACCTCCCTCACACACACATCTTCTGTTACTGAGCCATTTGTCTTAATTAAAGGCTGTTACTTACAAAATCAATAGACTCCAAGGGTAAGAGGGATAAGAGCTTTCAGGACCACTTTCAATCTAAGTTTTAAGAACGCCTAAGGAGAACCTAAAAGGGCTTTTCAAGAGGGCAAGTTAGATTATTAAGATTTAAAGGATTGCTTGGGAGGCTGAGGCAAGAGAATCGTGTAAGCCCAAGAGTTAGAGATTGCTGTGAGCCGTGTGATGCCACGGCACTCTACCCGAGGGTGGTACAGTGAGACTCTGTCTCTACAGAAAAAAAAAAAAAAAGATTTAAAGGATTCAGGATGCAAGCAGAAATTTAGTTTTATGAATATTTAGGGTAGTGTCTCTCCAACATTTGCTGGACCAGACAAGCCAGTGGTGCCTAGAAGGAAAATACCAAAGTGTCCATTTTTAGTTCTTCAATTTTTAATTTCAATTTTTTTTCTGTGAAAGTTTTATAAAGTATAATAATGTGTTTCATAATTCAGACTTGGATTTTAGAAAGGTACACATTATATATTTCCTAACATTCTTATCATTACACAAAAGTCACAAAAATTAATTTCTCTCCAATAACATAAGTTTATCAATGTGATTAAAAACAAGCAAAGTATCATAATAGCAACTAAAAAAAGCATGTCAGAGTTCAGATCAGGTTTTGTCATCAAATATATTATAAAAAACTTCAGAATAATTTTGGATTTCTGAATTATTGATAAGGAATAGGGGATCTCTTCTTACAGGCAGCTAAATTTATAAATATATTTAGACATATTGGGGTACATATTCAAAGTTTTATGATGCAGAATGAGGCTTTTAAAAATAAGCATGGAGGACCAGGCTAATAAAAATTTTTGTGTTTTATTTCGTGAGACAATCAGCTCATGTCCAAATGATCTGGTTTGCACTAATGCTGTTAGATTTAAAAAATACATGACATTTTTATGCTTTTCAGTGAACTCAAATCTTAAAAGTAGCTGGTATCCTCATCCGTTTCTTCTTGCTGTAAACAGATAAAAATTATCTAGTTTGGGTAAAATCACTGCCATTCAGGTACCTCACTAGCCTCCTGCAGTCATAAAATAAAATGCCTCTGCCATTAACAGGCAGAGCTGTGAAAAAGGGAGGTTAGCATTTCTCCTATTTGAGTCTCTCTTAACAACTCAGCTCAAATATTTATACCAAATATGTTAAGAGAGGCTCTTGCTGAAAGTGCCACCAGGTAGTAGTGCTGTCCTTTTTTAACTGCCCCCACCATTCAACACCATCCAGCCATTCATCAGTTCCTTCTCTATTGTTCATTCTTCACACTCCTCCCCCCAAAACCATCCTATGACTATGTCAATGGTAGAAGTAACAGCTTTTAATTACTATACTCACCAAGCTCTTTTAGACCTTAGATTAATACTTACTTGCCCTGTAAAAAGTAGCTCATGAACGCCACATTATTTTTGCCATCTCTCTCTGCACCCTCTGCTAGCTTGTTCACCATAGTAGCATTTCCAGAGGCAGTGGCCAAAAGCAGCAGACCCCCATAATCCTGTGCATGGTGCAGGCACTCCTGGGCTAGGCCAAACTGACATTTACTAATGGCAAGTTCGGCAAGTTGTTTCCACTTCTGTTCTGACTGTAAGAAAGAATTTCCAAGTTAAAATATCTTTGGAAATAAACATTTCAATTTCTAACATCAACATTATTCTGTTAACTTGAACATTACTGTGTTGATAATGGAAGATACACATATAAGTTGACATTACAGAATGTATAATGAAGAAATGGAAATTATTCATGAATACAAAATGAGTAAAAACACATCAGTTTTAATAATGCCTGAATAATTACCAATCCATTATATTTTTATTTTGTTAATTACATAGTGAAACTCAGAGTAAGACCATTTAACTAAAGTTTCAAGGTAATTATAATGTAATTATTTTAGCAAGTGATTTACTACTACTTTTTTGAAAAAAATACTTTTTATGTCCTTAAATATTTAAAATAACATCTGTCACTTTTAACTCCTCAAAAATCAAGTAAAATGCTGTACATTTTGATGATCTTAACACTGCTAAAATTTATTTTGCACATCTTAGTTTATCCGTAAATGCTGCATTTAAACCACAATTTAGAGGCCCCATATATAAAAACCCACAAATTTAATTTATGCAATTAATTTACGCAAAGATTAACAAAATACATCTTTGAAATGCAAGAGACAATAATTGCATCAAAATAAGTCACTGATTTGCGTTTGAGAAAGCTTTAATAACAAAATATATTAACCACAAAGAAGAACCTACTGATTTTTCCATCAGTTATGAAAAATAATGACTTAGAACATACCTCTGCCTCCACTGCTAATTGGTATGCAATTTTCAACTCTCCAAGCTGAAGAGCGAGTTCAAAACGATGTTCAGGATCTGTGGATACTGTAAGAGCTTGCTGCTTGAACCCCTAAACAGATTTAAAAAATACGTGTTGAGTATTTATGCATACATTACACATATATCCACAGAGAAAATCCTCCATTTCCCTCTAAAAATAACTTTGCTAATATAGAAACCCTACTACTCAAAACACAAAAGTAACAGTTAACAGAATATTCTATAATGCGAAATGGAAAAGGTTATTAAATTAAATGGTAAAAACAAACCTGGCAGATAAAATATTAACTCACATCATGCTTACTGTTTTTTAAGATAATGGAAGCTGGCCAATGCTAGATAAACTCAAGTAAAACAATTAGTAAAATTAGAAAGGTAAAAAGAAATGTTAAAGAGAGAGGGGTTTTAGAAAGTTGCCTAAGAATCATTTCAGAAGAAAACAAGGTACAGAGGTGTAAACTTTGCTGTTGGTAACCTACTCCTCTGTGCCTTAGAGGTCATCAAGTGAGTCCCTCACTTTACAGATGAGGTCACTGGCAGTAAATGGGCAGAGAAAAGGAAATCAAATATAAAACTTTTCAGCTTTCTATTATCTGTAGTTCATTTGGTAAACATTCTGTATTCAGGTCCAGACACTGGTCGGCTGTATTACCTACGCCTTTACTGGTGGTCTCAAGACCAGTTTATTCATTAGCAAGTATCCTAAGAAAGTCTAAAATTTTCTTCCTATACTCCATTAAGCTATCAAGAAAAAGCTTTTAAACCAACGATAGTAAGACTAAAATTAGCCTCTCTCACAAGACAAACTACTGATGCAGTGTGCCCTTTTCATCTCTAAAGGGGTGTGGTGTGTTACACAAAAATTTCAGGGCTAGTTCACCTCTTCATCACACTGAGGAAGAATGCTCATTAACAAGATGGTCAGTATGGAGAAGACAGGCAGCTTTCAAGAGTTCTGTTCAGCTAGATCTTCAAGATGGCTTTTTGTCATGGTGTTTGATGTATTAACTTCCCAGATTCTAAATAATCTGAGTTACTCCTTTTTATTCACTAGTATTGATATAGACACTAGCACTCTAACATAAAACCCAAGAGTGGAAGATGGAAATTTTTTAGAATAGATGGATATAGGCAAGGGCAAAGCAGCTGAAATGAGATGGGTTAAATATACACTTTTGATTTCCCCTAAGTCCTCACTAAAATCACACTAAAGGGATTTGTTTTTAAAGGCATGAATTCCCAAAGGACATACAGAAAGGGAGAGGAAACTTAAGTAACAAAATTTTGGAAGCTGGAGGCTCAACGCCTATAGCTCAGTGGCTAGGGCGCCAGCCACATATAGCAGAGCTGGCGGGTTCGAATCCAGCCCGGATCTGCCAAACAATAATCACAACTACAACCAAAAAGTAGCCAGGCGTTGTGGCAGGCTCGCAGTCCCAGCTACTTGGGAGGCTGAGGCAAGAGAATCACTTACGCCCAAGAGTTTGAGGTTACTGTGATCTGTGACACCATAGCACTCTATTGAGGGCAACTGAGTGAGACTCTGTCTCAAAAAAAAAAAAAAAAAAAAAAAAAAAAAAATTTGGAAGCTGGAAATCTGATGGAATAGAAACATGGTAAAACTTAAACTAGAGGAAACTAATCCTAAATCAGGAGTGAGGACCCCACAGAAACAACTGGATCGACACCTCAGAAGACCCAGAGGTATTTCATGAGGGGGTAGTACTAAAACAAAAAGATTACCCTGTAAGCAGTTAAATAAAATAATATCCTCTCCTCTTTCTTACACCCTTTGACACACAGAAGACAGGTTTATACTTTGGAGAGGGTAAACAAGAGGGTATCCAGCCTAGAGATACTCAGTACACCGGGAGGGGGGAATGTTCAATATCAAAAGGAAAATAAAAGATTATGCAAATGGATACACAGAATAGGTGAAATACTCCAAGCTGTCTTCTATTCATTCCCCAGAATGATGGTGATTGGGGAGCTTCTCTGTGAAATCTAAAAACCTCAAGAGGAAAGACCTAAAAATACCAAAAATGTCAACTCTGTGAAGGCTATGTCAGCTAGAACAGTGCCTGGTACATTAAGTGATCACTAAATACATTTAATAAGCAAAAAGTAATTAAATGTATTATAGCCAGATGAAGATACTGATGTTGAGGCTCCCTAATCTATTGGCTTAACTACATCACACATTGTGAAGACTATGCCCCACACAAAAATTCAGATCTTTTAATCTGCTTTTTGGCCCTCCACTCTTAAATAAGGACCCAAAGCTCATCAGATACCTAAGAAAAATCTCTAATAGAGATTGAAAAAAGCATACCATGTAAGGGAAAAAAGAAAACTTTAAAAACAACAACAAAAAAAAATTCATTTTCTCAGGGTAAGAGACACTTTATCTACATACAAGAAGGTCTAAAAAGTCAGAGAGTAACAAAATAAGAAAACCAGTGCAGGGAGACTGACTTTTGAATAATAGTTACAGAAAAAGAATACAGAAATCAAAGGAGGGAAATCATCACAGAATGGTGCGTGAGAATCTCTCAGAAACAAAGAACATGAGTTTCCCATTTAAAAAGCTCATCTAATGCATACAAAATGAATGAAAACCGACCTCTACACCAGGGCCTACCATCATTGTAACATTTCAGAACAACAGGGACAAGATCTAAAAACTTTCCACAGAGAAACAATAGGTCATGTACCAAGAACTGGGAATAAAAATGGCAGTGGGATAAAGAAAGCTAAATCTTTCTTGTATGGAGGGGAAGTCACAAGAAATGTCTAAAGTTAGGCGGAACCTATGGCTCAGTGGTTATGGCGCAGGCCCTATATACCCAGGGTGGTAGGTTCAAACCCGTCAACTGCAACAAAAAAATAGCCAGAAAAAATAGCCGGGCGTTGTGGCGGGCGCCTGTGGTCCCAGCTACTCGGGAGGCTGAGGCAAGAGAATCGTCTAAGCCCAAGAGCTGGAGACTGCTGTGAGCTGTGACACCACGGCACTCTACTGAGGGTGACAAAGTGAGACTCTGTCTCTTAAAAAAATAAAAAGAAATGTCTAAAGCTGAGGAATAAAGAAAAGCTATGTTGCCTGCCATATTGCTTGCTATGTAGCATGTTATTAATTAGAAATGTGGAAATAAATACAAAAAGAGTTATTTTAGATAAAATAATGAAAAGTACGTCCAGGGAGTAGGAAGCAGAGAGGGAAAAGAGGGCTGCTTTTTCCCTAAGTCTGCAGAACTCCCTGTATGCTTTGTGCATATATAGCTTAGGTTAAAAAACACTATATTAAGAAAAAGATATGTTGCTAATGATGAATTTTATGTGTTATTTTATCACAATTTGAAAAAAAGGCAGGTGGAATAGTGAGAAAAAACTTAGGATGGAAATGGAAATATTTAGACACTGGAAAAGAGGTGTACAGAAGGTGAGAACTGGTAAATCACCTCCAGCATTTAAAAGGGGTACTAAGAATACCGAGGAAGAAGGAGAGTAGAAGGAATGTGCACAGATGCTGTGAAAAGTGGCTTAAAATTTACAGGAGATATTCCGATGCCGTAGGAAATCAATAGTGAGTAAGAAATTAAGTTTTTCAAATCCCTACTAACATTCTTTCATATTGCTAGTTTTAAAAACAAAACGAAAACAAACAAAAAAATTCCTCTCACTTGCTTTTCCAAAAAGTGTGCAACTCTGGTCCTTTGTTCTTTCGGGATGGTAGGAAGGACCTTATCAGCCATACTAAAGTCCCTTCGCATAACAGCCGTCTGGTATTCCAGGACTGAAACCAGCAAGGAGTAGCTAACAATGTTTAATTCTTTATCCCCAAGATAAAGCCTGTTGTCTTTCGGAATATAGCCCAGGAGATACATTGTCCTATAACAGAAACAAAAACTAAATTAGAAGTTTAAATCTAAAGTTAAACAAACACATACACACCACATTCCCAACAATGCAATTTTGGTTAACAATAGGCAAACCTACTAAAACTGTAACAGTAAAAATAATCCACTTATTGTTGCTACAAGCTAGCAACAGCTTCTGTTTAAAAAGTACACTTTGAAATTTAGGTCAAAAGAAAAATGATACTCAGCTACCTGTCCAAGTGGGCAATGGTGACTATTTCTCCTCCAACATAATAATTTAATCTGTTCACAGAACTCGTGTAAATGAAGCAATCGCCTACCCACAGCCCTGTTTTCACAATCTCCTGAATCTCACCAAGAACCTGCCGAAAGAAAAGACTATTAATACCTTATCCATCATTAGAGATCTGTCAGTAACAAAAAGCTAAAGATACTTGAGGGTGATAAGGTTGAATAAGGAATGCAAAGTAAAATCTTATTTTAAGAAAGAAAATCTTAGCTGGGTGTTGTAGCTCAGTGGTTACAGCACTGGCCCCGAACCTCACCTGGGCTTGATTAAGGAAAAAAAAGAAAGAAAATCTTTCCTTGGAATTTCTTCTTTTTTCATGTAAGAATAGATTCCTAGATTAATATTTATAATGTGAGATCTCATTGGTGGGTCAAAACTGTGATATAAAAGGGTGTTGATCTAAACTCCCTAATTCACATGAAACTAGAATATTAAGTACTTTATAACCTTCTAGGACATCTCCACAATGGATGATTTATCTTTACCATTTGGGAGCTCATTTAAATCACTCTGGCTCAATAGTCTTCTGACCAAAACAACTACAAATTTCCTTACTGAAAGACAGCAAAGTAAGTCTAAAGATTTCCTAAAACCAAAGCATAAATTTCTTTTAAACATATTTACTTTCATATTCTGATCTCTGAGCCAAGATTTTAATTTTCACATTTCATCAGAACCCCTTAAATGCTTAGCTTCCCCAAACCAAATTTATAATGAAATGTTAAAAACTTCATGTTAATGAAATTTATAATGAAGTCTATAAGAATATAAATCATTTCAAAACAAAGCTAACATTGTGCTGATGCAATTACCTCAAAGGCATCTTCAATGCCATCTTCAGTAACTCCCTCATGTGTTTCCTGTGCAGCCAAGACTTTTTCCGACAGATACTTAAGGATAAAAAATGATTCCTCGGTGGCAATACAGACTAACTCTCCAGAGTCAGACCAGAAAATCTGCCACAAGACAAAAAACACAGACAACTGACTTGGATTTCTGATTGGATGACAAACTGTATACACTTTATTTCTTAAAAGATTTATCTTGTTATATCAAGATAGTAAGTGTGCACTTAACAATTTTATGTAGCATATTTATACATATATTTGAGGGCTGTTCTATTTAACCCTATAACAAAAAGACCAAAGGAAGACAGGAGGGAGAGCTGTCAGTACATATTGGATGTGCTGTAATTTAGAGGAATAGCAGCCTATTCCTTACTGCTCTGTAACAGTGTTTCTCACCCTTTATTTTCAGTGTTACCCATTCCCTAGGAGCCTTTATAGACATTTTTTTCCTAACCAATATCACAAATATGCTGGGTATCTGTTTATAATATATGATGCACACAGATATACATCCCTATGTTTTATACATAAAAAGAAAGTTTTTTAAATATCTTCCAGGAACCAGTTTTTGCCCTTTTGGAGAAACTATGGCCCCCATTGAGAATACTCGCTCAAGAACTAAGCCACTGGGAAGCTGGTTTGTTTTCAAACATAATTTCCTGACAGTGAAAGCCATCAAAGCAGCAGGAAGTTCTAAAGGTAGAACATTGTGTTACTGGATATGGTTACCCGAAATTTCAGCAGCCACCATCAAGTAAAGTATGAAAAGGTTTTCTAAACTACGTGGGAGCTTCTGTGGCCTAAGCCAAGAATTCCGACTTTTCTTCAAAATATGCTTTTTAAAAATATATTTAAAATGTAACTATCAGTTGGACTTTGAACAGTTTTTTATACTTTTGAAAATATCCAGTATCTACTGCCTCATTCAAATAACACAATTCTCTTTTTTTCTTGAGACAGAGTCTCAAGCTGTCACCCTGGGTTGAATGCCATGGGGTCATAGCTCACAGCAACCTCCAAATCTTGGGCTCAAGCTATCCTCTTGCCTCAGTTTTTCTATTTTTAGTAGAGATGGGATCTCACTCTTGCTCAGGCTTGTCTCGAACCCATGAACTCAAGCAATCCACCTGCCTCGGCCTCCCAGAGTGCTGGGATGACAGGCGTGAGCCACCACGCCCGGCACACAATTCTGACTGAGTAATCCCGAGGTAAACAGCACTGTGTCTGATACTCTGAAACAGGGACAGCCGAGTACGAGGACACACACTTCTTGGCCTTAGGGACTCAGAACTCACCAGAAAGATAAACACTACAAAAACAACAGGGGGAAAACTCACATGTTTGGGCTGGATTTCAATTCTGCGTATGAGTTCTGTATTGTCCCAGTCATAGAAAGCTAAGCCATTTACAGATCTGACTCCCAATAAGAAGCCTCCATAGATACCTGAAAAAGAACACAGAATTTTTGCTTGATGTTCCTGAACCATTACAAAGCTTCTAAAAATGTATCCTATGTAAGTAACACTCACTTTCAGCTCCAAAATCTGGTTTAAATGATTTTTTTTCCTTAAAATTCTTAAATATCTTTACAACGCTGTTGCTCTCTCTTATGGCATATCTGGGAGAAAAAAGGCAAAATAACATAGTAAGTTATAATTCTACCAAATGTTAGAAATATCTTCAAATTTTTTTGAGTAATTATGCAAAAATATAAAATGAATATTTGAGAATTCAGTGATATATTCATTTCCTAAAATACATTGGTGAATTCCTTACAGTTGGACAAATAACATGGGCTTCATATTGTATATTACACAAATCACTAGGGCTTACAAACCAGTTTTGAAACTGGAAATGACCCAAATGTCTATCAACAGATGGCAATGATTAAACAAATTATGGTATACTAATACAATGGAATACTACTCTACAAATAAAAGAACCAATTACTGATCTGGACAACATGGATGAATCTTAAAAACATTGTGCTGAGAAAAAGAAGCCAAATAGAAGAGTGCATACCACATGGTTTCATTTATATAAACCTCTGAAGAAGGAAGATGACAAATATATCTATACAGGAACAAAAGGCAGATGAGTGCTTGCTTGCGACTGAATAACAGGTGGCTGAAGAGTGTGGACTGACTGTGGGAAATAAGGGGCTATCTAGGGGACCATAGAAATATTTTGCCATTTGACTGTGTTCACGTTTATTGAATATATACATTTATTTGTCCAAATTCACTGAAATGTACATTAGCCCCATCCCTTTGTCTGTGGAACATACATTTCAAGGCTCCCAGTGGAGGCCTGAAAGCTGAGATAGCACCGAACTCTATACACACTATGTTTTTTCCTATACAGTAACAGGTGGGTGGCATATCTGAGCATACTAGATAAGGGGATGATTCAAATCCCAAGAGGAATGGCAGGAGATTTCATTATGCTACCCAGAATGGCATGTAATTTAAAACTTATTAATTGTTTATTTCTGGAGTATTCCATTTAATATTTTGGGGTTGAGCACAACTGCAGGTAACCAAAACCACAGAAAAAGTAGCAGCAGATAAAGGGAGACTACTACACACTTAAAATAGTACATTCTGTTCTATATAAACAATACCTCAGTAAAAGTGATTTACAAAAATAAACCCTGTGACAAATGGTTGACTTGTCAGCCTTGTTCTGTGACACCTTACACAATGCTTACATGCAGGCCTCTCTGCCTGGAAAAGAGGGGCTGTGGCTATCATCGGATATTCGAGATTGTGTGAGGAAGGGAAGTGGTAAGTGCTTTGCTCAGGACAGGAGAAATGCTGAGCAGGGGCATCACTGGATAAAGCCGAGAAGTAAGCTGAGACAAGTGGGTCAGTTCATGAACCACAGGTTCTTAAGATGTTAACAAAGAACTGTGCACATGAGAGCGTACTTAGGACATTTATAGAAAGATCAAAATAATTCCTTACCTCTCTGTAAATTTTATTGTTATCAAGTTTTCAAAAATACATTTATCATGCAGTGCTGAGGCTCAAGTTACTCCACTGTTGGGGGCGGGAGGCAACTCAAAGTATGAGGAAAATAAAATGAAGAAAACTGTGATGATTTAATTCAATTGTGTGGTCTGAAAACACCAAAGCTGTAATATTCATTACAAGCACCAAACAGGAATTAAAAAAGAACTAGAGTCAAGGACTACCTGGTAAAACAATCCAGTGTTAACTTATTTTTCCTGCTTTTAGTAAGAGCTTTTTACGAACATTCCAAGTTCAAACAGAAATTCCTTTTGTTGAAAATGGGAGGTGGGTTAACCTCATGGAAAATAAGTTTTAAAAAAGATCCAATAAACTTCTCAAAAAAGACATCAAAGCACAACTTATCTTCCAATTAGCTCATAGAGGGGCAGCAGCACCTCAGGATACCCCGTCAAGGGAGGGTCTGCCTAAGGCCTGCCAGAGTATACTTGAGGGCCTACTCTGCCTTACGCCCATTCATAAGCACCAGTTCCTGCCATGAGCTCCATCAAGGAAATGAGTGCTGAGTCCCCAGTTAACTGTGATTATTTCATCAGTCTCAGCGAGCCAGCTCAATACTGGACATAGAAAGGCAAAGACAGCTCATGCTACAAAGTTGTCTCTGACTCTAATCTTCCAACAGACAGCTCTGGTAAGAACTGTTTTTTGTACATAGAGAAACAAAGCCTCAAGTATCTCTTTTATAGAACAGCATACAACACCCATGTGCAATCAGGGCAAGCTGAATATCATACAGTCAAAACTTACTCTGAAGAGTCGTGGGCCCATGCAAACTCCTGAGCAGACCCAAAGCTCTTGTTTCTCAATGCCATTGCTGTGTAGATTATATACTCCCCATCGCCACACACCACGACAAACCTAGAAATCACAAAAGCCAAGAAGGAAAACAGAGGACCAAAGACATGTTAAGAAACAATAATTCATCTTTATGGTAAAATAATTCTAATAAATGTCATTTTTAGTCACTACATATTACAATCTTCTTTTAAAGTATGTACACAACAGAGCTACACAACAATATTTTAGCCAACAAATCCAAAAGCAAGTTATAAATATGGCATTGTTGTTGAAAATGTTACAGCAATGGCCTTCTGTTCTAGACAAAGGAGTCTGGGGACAGGAAGGTGCAAACGGCTGGAGATGCATAGGAGAAAGGTTCCAGTTATTCAACTAGTATTTTTTGGACACCCAGGTGCCTTTTGGTACCACTTGACTCATAACATTTAGACCATAAGAAGGCATTATCTTATTGAAGACTATCTTCAAATGAATAAAAGTATCTTTATTTTATTTTATTTTATTATTTTTTTTATTGTTGGGGATTCATTGAGGGTACAATAAGCCAGGTTACATTTTTTTATTGCAATTGTTAGGCAAAGTCCCTCTTGCAATCATGTCTTGCCCCCATAAAGTGTGACACACACCAAAGCTCCACCCCCTCCCTCTTTCTGCTTTTCCTCCCCCCCATAACCTTAATTATCATTAATTGTCCTCATATCAAAATTGAGTACATAGGATGAATAAAAATATCTTAATCTACTTTTTAGTGACTATTAAATTTAATAAACAAGGTATTTTAACATTCAATTATTGAGTAAAAATAAAATGTTGCACAAATAAAATTTTTCCAATAGACATAACTGTCTTTAAAGTTATCTTTTGTAACACTGTAATAGCTGCTATCAAAGGACTTCCATAGGTAAAATGTGACACAGCAAAAGAATGGGAAATATAAATAATATGTTCTTAACCTTCATAAGGTAATTATATTACAAGTCATTATGGATACCATTTACTGAACTTGGTGGCATACTTTGTACATATATTTTGTCTTTTTTAATACTCAGGACAGCAGTGCAAGATACCCAAACCTACTGTAAAATAATTTTTAAAGCTTTACAGGTTTTAAACTCATTGTGCTAGAAACTTCTCCCTCATGAGATAGTTGGTGCTTTATAAATCTTAAGGGAAAAACAGAACTTATAGTTCAAATTACAAATACGAAGCAGAATTACAAGCAATCCCAAAACGCTGAGTCAGCTTTTCTTAAGAGTAATGAATTGCAAGTCTTCCAAGTATTCCAGCAAGTACAGAGCACCTATTATGTCTCAGATGCTCTCAAAGGACAACAGAACCAAACCCAACACACGTGAAATAAGAGTAAACACAATACTATTATATTTAACAGTTCAGAAATGTGTGGTATAGAATAAGGCCAGGAGGGTAAACATGCTCCACCTTACGCGCCCATTTAATCAACTAGTATGGCTGCCTGCCTAAAGCTGTGTTGAGAATGGTGAAGCCAAGGCAAAAAGCTCAATGGGAATGATTAGAAATGTTTACCCAGAGGGAAGGAATGAATATGCCATGGATATGCAAACTCTGCTCACAGAAGCTCCGAGAGAGATTTTGGTAGTGGCTTACCGTCCATTAGGATTATGTTGAATAGTCTGAGGGTAAATTTCACAACTGCCCATATCCTTCACTGCCAGTGGCAATCTTTCCCCATCTTTAATTTCAGCATCTCCCATTGCTTTTAGGTTGGCCTGTTGGACTTCTGAATGCTTGGCCCAAATTATCTTTCCATTGGCATCCATGGACATGGCAGGTTCCTCTCGACCAAGCTGTAACAATGATAAATGGTTCTTAGCAATGAAAAGGAAAAAACCACAACACAATAGATTATTCTTTTTTTAACAGAGAGCTCTCATCCCTTTCTTCTACTTTAAAGCTCCATTGCTTAATTAAAGAAGTGTCAGTTGAATGAAACTGGTGGCTTGGAAGATGACAGTGCTAAAATATAAGGAAAATTGCTTTGGTTGTGTCATCCTACTTAGAGAGACTGTATAAATTACCTTAACAATGATGCTCCCTTCATCATAGCCCAAAGCGACATTGTTGGACCCTCTTAGACTGGCCACACACCATACTCTTTCCATTCCATAGTTCAATGTGCTCTCAAGCCGGTAGGTGCTTGAATGCCAAATACGCACTGTTCCTAAAAAGAACAATATGAATATTCCCTTTTGATACATGTACCCAACAATAAACTGTAACGGGTGACTGAGCCACATGGAAGTTTTTTTATTCAATTAAAAAAAACATTCCCTGGAGGCTTTGTGACCAAGTTTTTGGTCTAAGGTCTTTAAATGACTTTATAAAACAACATAAACATAATCATCGAAATGTATAAAAAATTAAAACTAAGAAATGTGATTTTAACTGTGAAATAATAACAGGATTTCTTTGGTAAAGTGCTTCCTATGTGCCAGATACTTTCTACACCTGATTTCTTTTTACCCTCTCACTGTAATGTTATAAAGTGAAAATGTATATTTCCTTTCACAGTTCTCCTAAACCACACATTCATGAAGTGGCCAGGTTTGACTCCAAAACACATGTTTTTTCAGTTTTTTTTCTAGGACAGCTGGGTGTCCTACCTAAGGATAGCATCAAAACATATTAGAGTAATAATAATGAGGATAAAGATGATGACAATGCCCATCTACTCTCCTAGAGCTTTAGTCTCAGATTATCAAAATGCTTCAATTACAAAGCAGAAACACTACCTCGTTTAAACATTTTCTGAGTAATTACTAGCATAGGAATAAACATATACTTTTAACTTACCATCTTCTGAACCTGTGATGATAATTGGCAACTCAGGATGAAAACTGGCACAAGACACATTTTGGGCATGTCCCTCCAGTGTCTGCACACATGTTTTATTCTATAATAAAGAAAAAAGAAACATTTTTTATTAGTAAAAAACCAGTAACCAACCTACCCTTAATTTTTCAATGCATTATAAATGACAGTAGTTATGACAATTTAAATAGTATCTAATACAGAAATTTTTTGAGATAGAATAATCTTGCCATATATGTGAATATTTTCTCTATTTTATAAAATAGATAAATATATATGTAGCAATCAAATTTAAAGAAAATAAAAACACCAACCAAGTTTTCATCTGAATATTACTACCCCAAATTCTTAGGACAATAAATTTTTCCCTTAATACTCACACTTATCATCTGTGGACTAAGTAGGTAGTGCTGTTTAAGCTTTTAATATTTTTATTTTGTATTTAAGTACACATCTGAAAGAGTTTCTAGGTAAAACTGGTTTTCTAGGCCTCATCAACTGCTTTAAAAAACTTTTTATGTGAGAACAAAAATACAGACATTTAAGAAAATCCTGGAGACAGCATGGTATCAAGAGCTGTATGCAGCTTAGTGGTTGTACCACGTCTATATCATGACACAATTTATTGATCTAGTTTTCAAATATAAATATGCCAATGAGGATACTGGAGGATTACAATTTAACATTAAAATGTTAAAATTCAAAAAAAAAAGTTAAAATTCTAATTTATATTATTACATGACAAATAAACATGCTGGCATTTTATTTATAAAATCTTGACATGCAATGTGCTCATTTTTATGGATGATTCTAGGAGCACAGGTTAGGTACAAATCCTTAAGACCTTAAATTATTATGCTACAAGCAGAGATCAACAACCCAAGTTTTAACTGCCCTGTAACAAATAATAAGAAACATGTCTAACATATGGCACGTAAGGTTATAAAATACCTGTACCTGATAATCCCATATTTTAACAAGACGGTCATCTGCACCTGAAATGAGGTATGGTTTGTCGCCACCACTGTAGTAATCGATGCAATTCACACCTTTCTCATGTCCTTCCAGAGTGAAGTTTGGTGAAGAAGAGCCCAACTGCCACACCTTCAGAGAACAATAGCCCCAATCATTACAGGGCCTTGCTTTTACAGAAGGCAGATCCCCTGACACTTCTGACATATTATATAATGCCAAAGTCCAGGAGAGAAAAGCTAAATATTCCTTTTTTTCCACCTGTTTTTGTTCTTTCTCAATTAATTTCTAGGGGGCAGAATCACTATGCTGTTCTCCAAAAATGCCAATTGCCAGGCTTTATCACTAGAAATTATGATCTAGTTTATTGATAGGACGGCCCAGGAACTTAGATTTGTAAGATGTTAAGAAACACTACATTAAGGGTAAGAAATGAAAAAAAAAAAAAAATAAATAAATAAAGGGTAAGAAATGATTTTATGAGAGATTTAACATGAAGCTAAAGGAAGTAGATTTAGTAAGATGTAGTAAAAGAAAATTACTCTTTAAAGTATAGAAAAGCAGTGAAAAGTTCCCACAGGCTTGGCACCTGTAGCTCAGCAGCTAGGGCGCCAGCCACATACACAAGAGCTGGCGGGTTTGAACCCAGCCTGGGCTTTAACCGTTAAATTAATTTAACCCTAAATTAATTGAGAAAGAACAAAAACAATTAGGTGGGAAAAAAAAGGAATGTTTAGCTTTTCTCTCCTGGCCTGCCAAACAACAATGACAACTACAACCAAAAAAAAAAAAAAAAAAAAAAAATAGCCAGGCATTGTGGCGGGCTAGTCCCAGTTACTTGGGAGGCTGAGGCAAGAGAACTGCTTAAGCCCAAGAGTTTGAGGTTGCTCTGAGCTGTGATGCCAAGACACTCTACCAAGGGCAACAAAGTGAGACTGTCTCAAAAAAAAAAAGTTTGCACAGCACAGAACTGAGATTTATCTTTTTTACTGAGTGCCTACTACATATGAGGCTCTGTGGGGGAGTATAAACATATGTAAACAAATGTTTATGACTTACTGTATACAATAAACTTTACTGGAGTCAAAAATAAAATAATTCTTATACTCAGGATAAACCTAATTTAGTGAAGAAAGTTTAAAACTAATTTCTAAGTTTCCAACCTATGTTAAAAGCAAAGATAATTCTATGAAACGGAAAAAAAATAAAGTCAAAACTCTAAGATATTCAGACAGGTAACATTTTACATAAGTTAAAAGAAAATAAAAATGTTATACAGATGTAAACAACCACATATCAGAAGTTAATTTGATTTTAAATCTATGCATATAGAGATACATTAGATGCATGCACTCCATGCAACACATACTAAGCATCTAGGACAGGCAAGGGCACTGTGCTATTCGCTACTGCCCCAAACATTTAACATTTCAGAGGGTAAAGATTTTCAAAAACACATTAATTATGACTCAGTGTCAGAAAGGCTGTAACAGAGGCAAAAAGCAATGGAAGGAACAGGATGAGTACGACGTATAACTGGCTCGGTCTAGAGGTGAAGCAGATGTCTGATAAGATCTTTTCAGAGCAAATATTTGTGCTAAGCTTTGAAAGCTGAGTTCACCAAAGGAAAATAAATCAAAATGGGAAAATAAAAAGAACAGGAGGAACAGTTAAATAAGGTAAGGTTCTATGAATATTCGTGGCATCTCTACAGCACAGTGAGTAGACCAGGATTTTAGATGTCTCGTAATATTAGCCCAGGCCAGTCTTGGAAATCCTTGTATTCCATACTAAGGCATTTGGACTTTATTCTTACATCAGGAACTGACAAGATGAAATCTATGTTTTAGAAAGATAATGACAGCACTATAGAAAACTGGAGTAAGAGTGAATGGAGGCAGGTGGAACTTAAAATATAAAATATACCAATAACGAGTGGAGGTCAATGATGATTATGCTAAAAGTAGAGGAAAGTCATGACCTAGAAAGATATTGGTCTTTTTGTCTTATTCTGGGTTCCTGCAGATCTAAAAAATTTTATATGTTGCTTCCACACAGAAAAACACTCTTTTATGAAGAGCACTGGGTCACCACAATATTTTTCTAAATAAAACATACTCCTGTGGATTGAAATGAGAAGCCCCATTTTAACTTCAAAATAAGTTTTTGAGAAAAATTCTCAAAATAAGCTTTAAGAAAAACTTAAAAGTGATATTTTACTAATGATAACTGACACAGGAAGCAGATACTCTACCTTGATGGTCCTGTCCAAGGACGCACTGGCAAACTGATTATTATCTTTGGGGTTGATCACAATCTGCATAACATAATGGGTATGTCCTTCAAACACTTGCGAGCAAGACCATTTTTTATCCCAGTCCCAGAGCTTAATAAGCATATCATCTAGGACAAAAAAAAGTCTCAAGTTAGTTGCAATTTTTATTTATTTTTCATTTCAGAACTAAGACACAGAGCCTAGGTACCTTTTAAGGCAGCAAACCTAACATAAATCATATACTCCATGTTCTGCAGAAATAGAATCAAAACTGAACAGATTTTTCAAAATCTTTATCCTATAAATAAACCTAACTTTCTATAGAAAAGCAGAGATAAAATAAATAAAATAGATTGCTGAGAGCAAAATAAAAATTTTGTGAAAAATTTAAGAAAAATTCAGTGGGCTTTAAAGAATGACAAAAGAGTAACATAAGTTTGATTAGAATCTGACTGAACAATAATAGCAATGATTAGAGAATATTTGCTCTCATAATACTAAAAAAAGTTCTAAATTAACATCTCAATTTTTAATTTAAATAGGTTTCAAAGAGTTATCACCAATTCAGTGCTACTTGTTTTTACTGTCC
The DNA here is from genome assembly GCF_027406575.1 of Nycticebus coucang. Classification (NCBI taxonomy): domain Eukaryota; kingdom Metazoa; phylum Chordata; class Mammalia; order Primates; family Lorisidae; genus Nycticebus; species Nycticebus coucang. The sequence goes on from NC_069787.1 coordinate 106,319,720, forward strand.
TCTAAAAGGTCCACTTGTTTACATATAATACTAAGGAGCAAACTAGTTTGAATATAAAGATAAAACTGACTAGAGTCTATAGCAATCTGCCCAAAACTCATTCATCAGAATGTAAATGAGTTTTCTGTTCAGCTGATGTTTAAACATCTCAGGTCTTTTCTGAACAAGAATCAGAGCAACTGTTACACAAATCCTGAGTATAGATGATATTTTATTAGTAATCAAGCAGCATCAGTAGTACACTAATGAATCTAAATAGTTTAAAGGATGCTTGGAATTAGAACTCTACCTGAAACAGCAGTTAGAGAATATCATGTCTCACTGAATGAAAATGAGATGCAGATGACCAAAGGAGGTCATCTCTTACCACTGCTGGTTAGAATGAAAGGCTGGGTTGGATGAACAGCAATACAGCGAATGTAGTCTGAGTGTGCTTCAAACATATGGACTCTCTCCAGAGTATTGTAATTGAATACTCTAATCTGCATGTCATCCTACAATGGAAATTTTAAAACCATCATCACTGTTATGAAGTATAGTGCATAAAAAACTGCATCACAGCCTCAAAGAATGAAGTCCATCCTTCAAAATACTGTACTAATTAACAAATCAAAAGTGAAAATTCTGCAACTAATTTACATAATCATTGACCAATTCAGAAAATGGGATTAGAGAATGTGTCTACTTACCGCTCCTGTCACAACCCAGTTCTTTCTTGCGACAAACTTTGCAGCTCGAACAGGAAGATCACACACTTCAAATGTCTTCACCAGTGTCTTTAAATTTTAACAAGAATATACACATTGAGTTATGAGAAAATAACTGAAAAATCTGCTATATTTAATACATCCAATTATTTAGATCACTTCTAATTTTGAAATATTCTCAGGCTAAAATATAAAAGTTCAACATTAAAATGAGAAAAGAAAAAGACCAATCATTTTCTTTAATAGAGTCAAAATTAAAACACCTTTAGAAGACAGGAGAAAGTAAATGTCCACAAGATGTTATTCCAGAGCCTCTTGCTCTGGCCCTTTCTTCCCTCTCTAGCCTCACCTCTAGTTACTCCTAGCCTCACCTGTTTCTGTTCCCTCTGCCTGGAAAATCCACCCACGGAAATCTGTAATCCCCTTTCATAATGTATAATAGCACCTCATAATTATATGTTTAATGTCGATCTTTCCTGCTATCCTCTCCGAGGGCAGGAATCTTGTTTAACACTGTATACCCAGACCCCAGAACCATGACTGGAATATAGAGTAGTACATAGTAAGCATCTGTTGAATGAATTGACTCTTAGTTTCTTCTTTTTAAGACTAAAACCCATATAATAAATGGTTCAGAAACACGGTACAATTAATTCTTTTGCATGTTTTAGCAATATGATTCCATACAAATGCTATTTCTTTTAGTAAAATGTGGAAATGCAGTGATTTATATGTTCCTTCAAGTTGCTCAGAGTGGGATTTTTTACATAAGATAAAGGCAGAAAACCAGGAGACCCTCCTAGAAAGAGCAGAGATAAATGCACAATGCCTGTTCTTTAACATTTTGAAACTCCAACTATCATTTTTCAATCTCTCTTTTTGTACTAGAGAGTAATAATGAAATAACTAAGTACAATCTTATGATTAACATATCCACAACAATTTTTCCCACAGACTATCATGATAAATGTCAGTTCTTCAGTATTTAAAATACTTTGTACAAATTTATTTGAGAAAGCAGTTTGCATATAACTATTAGATTCCGTGATGGTATTAATATTTCTTCTCTTTCACTATGAACACAGTCTAACAGTATTTTTTCTAATGAAGTCCTTAAAAATTCCTACCTGTGTTTCATGATTCCAAACGCACACACTGCCATTGTAAAGACTTGCCAACATCCATGGCTCTGTAGGATGCAAATCCACACTCTTAACTCGATCTGATCTAGCAGTTAGCTTTCTTTTAATATCAAGTCGCAGAGGCTAAGAAGAAACAACATTGAAAAAACTTAAATTGCTAAACCAAATAAAACATGCTTGAGATCTTAACTAAAAACAGTACATTAACAAGCCTACAAAACAATTCAGTTTTTACTTTCCTAAATTATAGGGACAGTTTCAAGTCTAACACATTTCTTCATTCATGCATCAAAAAATGAGAATATTAAAAATTTTTAAAGTTATAGTGGCAGTTTTAAAACTTTTTGATCCAAGAACTCCTTTACATTCTTTAAAATTTTTGAGGGCCCCAAAGAGGTTTAGTTTACTGATATTTTTACCATGTTAAAAATTAAAACTGAGACAACTTTAAAAATTTATGTTATGAATTAATTTTCAAGTAACAAAAATAAACACATTACTTGCCCACTAAAATTATACATTTTTATGAAAACACTTTTTAAAAGAAATTTAGGATGATGAATGGCAACATTTTATATTTCTATAACTCTTCAATAGAAGACATTAGTTTCTCATATCTGCTTCTGTCTTCAACATGTTGTGGTATGTTCTTTTGATTGATATCTAACAAAAATACTTGGCCTTACAGATTAGTTAAAAAGAGAAGAATATTTTAGTAATTTTTCAAACAATAAGATATTCTTCTTTGAAACTCAAGAAGTAGTAGTTTCCCCTAAAGGCTACCTGCAATGTTGAATCTGAAACCATATCAATAAACTATTTATACTTTGTTAGATTAAAATCTACTGAAATTCTGTACTTTGAATGGATCTTTCACTCATGCATGATTTGGTAATAATAAGCATTGGTCATTTGGAATATGCTGGTTCACTGAGTTATGCAGATCTTTCAAATGTTTATGACTCATCATTATATTTTTTAAAAAATACCACATTGATTAATAAATGTATCACCACCTATATCAACTGATAAGCCATTAAGCACTGGAAATCTGTGAAGTTAAGTGATAGTTTTCTAAAATTCTAATTTTCACTTGAAATCTCAAATTTTATCATTGGGAACAAATACTGTCAGAAACCAACAAACTTCAGTTTTTAAAAAATGTCTATAAAATATCCACCAAATAATCAAGTGTAACCAAGGAGTCTCATTGTTTCAAGTAAAGCTCACAACTTAACCATAAATATGTTTTTCCTTGTGATAACCATCGTAGAACTGCTTTATGAATACTCCACACTCATCACACAGAATACTTAAAAGATAAATATTCAAGTGTGATATATGATAAAACTAATAATTTTTATTGTTTCATCAATGACATTCTTAAATGAAACTGGGTTTTTTGTTTTGTTTTGTTTTTTAGAGATAGGGTCTCCCTATGTTGCCCAGACCGGTCTGAAACTCCGGCCTCAAAGCAATCCTCCCACCTTGGCCTCCCAAAGTGCTGAGATTATAGGTATGAGCTTCTGAATCTGGCTTTTAAAAGAACTGCATGGCAATGAAGAATATACTGTCAGAACAATTTGGTGCCACTGCACCAGCACTTTTACCTTCCATTACTTTTATACCATCAGTGCAAATATAACACAGCGAAAAGGGCCAATAGCATCTTACTATTAGGAACACATCATTAAGACCTTACTGATTATCTTAGCCTGAAATATTCTTTCCTAAGGAATCCTGTAAGATTTCATTTTAACCATTGATGATACACTTATGAACATATCTTGTCTTGCTTTCTAGAGTAGATGTTTCTTAAAGGCAGGGTCATTACTTATACATGTCTTCATCTCCACAGCACCTTATATACTGGGGTATGAAGGTTTAAGGACGAATAACATAGGAATAGAGAGTCACCGTAAATTCGAATTTCAGTTCTGTCACTCATTTCAAATATGCAAAAGTGGGCAAGTTTACTTAGCCTGTGTCAGGCTAGAATTGTGTGAAACAGGGACAATACTATCATTATATACTGTTACAAGAACTAAATTCAGAGTTAAGCAGTTAGAGCATCACCTGGCCTGTAGTAACTGCACTATAAATGTTATTTGTAAGTCTATGAATAGACTCCCTGCTGTTGTGAGAATTAGGTGGCAAATGTTTAGCCAAGTGCATGGCTCATAGGAAATATTCTATTATAAACGAGCAAATGAGCAAATTCACATTTTGTATTTCATGTAGAAGATTTAAAATATATTAAACACAATGAGGGCAATATTTCATTAAGATACATTTTTAAATGTAAAGACTACAAAAGAAAACTCAATTAGGCAGGTCCAAAGGCCTTTCCCAAAAATGTTCACTGGTGCAAGCACAGCAGATCCAAATCAAAGGAGGTCATTAGTAACATGAAATGGTATAATTGAGAGACTTGAGGCCTTGTTCAGGTACTGTTAGCCTGAGGTTCCAAGAAAGTCTCTGGATGAGGAAGGGTTGGGGTGTCTGTAAGTGAATACACTAAATTTTATGCGAAAATGTGTTTTCTTATGGCATTTTTCTGGACATATTCATAACTTTCATCACTTTCCCCAAGGGATCAACCTGTTTCTAACTTTGCCACAATTAGCTTCATACAAACTTGCTGTAGATGAGAGACTTGGATTTATTAACCCCTATGGTCTTCAAGTTCCCAAATCCTGGATTCTGTGTTTCATAACAAGTAAAACTTTAAAAGGCAGGAAAATATTTAAATATAAAATACTGAAAAAGATATTCTCACACTACCCTATTTTTTCCTTATAACAACACTCTTGTGTAAAGTGTTTTAAGGCATTTTTGAGGGGGAGGGTGATAATAAAAAATGTGCTGTCATGACTTCTATTTTGGACATTGTATTTACAAGTGCAGAAAAGCACTCCAGCCAGCATCATAAACAGCTCCTCAACCCTCCTTTTCTCCCTAGAAACCTAAGAGCTAAGATTCCAAAGTATTTGAAATTCCATTTCTGATTCCATATACATTTTTTTCCTTGGCTTCTCTGCGTAAGTTCGTAATCAGCACACGCTATTCCAGAAAGAGACCCCAACAGGGATGCATGATTAGTTCTCACCGTTTTAAGAGTAAAATGAAGTAATTTTGCCAAAGCCTCCTATAGAATTCAACGTTTCGACCTCTGTATTTCCCTACCCAACTCCGTCGCAGACCGCCCGAGCTCCAGTAAGCTCCAGGGCAGTCAGGGACCCCTCACTCGGCAGGCACTGCGTCCCCACACCATCCCGGCTTCCTGGGGCCCACCGCCTCTTCCCGCCCGCAGCTCAACCTGGACCAGGACTCCGCAAGGCCAGAGGCAGCGGCCCTAGCAGGAGCCCAGACCACTGCTTATCACAGCCCTTAGTCCAGGGGCCCCAGGAATCACCCGTAGCCGACGGGGCCGCCCCCCTTCCTGCAGGGTCTGGACCTACCATGGCTGCGTAGGTCCGAGGCCGAACGCTCCCACTTGCTACCGAAGACACGGGCCCTAAGCCCCACCGACCCCACAGACCGGCTGACTGACGTGGAACTTCCGGGAAGCTATCCTCGCGATAATCGACGGCCAAGAGCCTTTGCGCCTGCGCAAATCCTGTGCGGAGCTGGCGTTTCCAAGCCCCGCCCCGGTTGCCTAGGCAACCTGACTTTTCGTTCCACTGGGAGCCAACCAGGTGCTGCAGGGGAAGAGGAGGTGTGGCATAGACCTTGGAGGGCTGTGGCCTGGGGCTGCTGATCGTGGACCTGGGCTGAAAATCCAAGAGGTTAAAAAAGACGAGGAAAACAAAATTCCTACTCCCTTCTGGACGCTAGCGTCCCGGGAAAACTATGGTGGAAGCGCTGTCCGGCCTTGGCTCTTAGAGGAGGGGAGGAGGAAAGAGAGAGCGAAACCTGGCCAGCGTGCCCGGGTGGTCCGAGTACGAGGCTGGGGGCGTCGGGGCACTGATTGGGGCTGAGAAGATGGGTGCTGACTTGGGCCGAGCTTCATGCCTTTGAGGTCAGAGGGAGGCCTAAGAACCTTCGGTTCTGGAGCTTTGCAGGAGACAGGACTATTTTTGCCTTTTATTGGCTATCGGCTATGTTATTCTCAAGTATTTATCGATCTTCAGGCCATGTGTTCTTCCCAGCTTTTCGCATCAAACCTGAATTATCTCTATTTTGCTAATGAGGAAACTAAGGCACAAAGAAGTATCCTGGCCAAGACTGCATAGCAACTGGTAGTGTGAGGATTTGAACCCAGACTAATTTGTCCTCAAAGTCCTCTGCTGTTTCTACTATAGCAAACGATCTGTCTCTTCATTAAAGTAGTTGAAGTCTACAAGAAAGACCTGTGCTGTAGGTGTTGCAAAATAAAGTGCAAGAGCATTGGCCTACCACTTTTGACGCCCCCTCTATACCCCCCCCCTTTTTAAAGAAAATTGTGGGCCAAATTAAACTTGCTATCTGGTTACATAGGAACGTGTTATCTCTGACTTAATAGAAGCCTTGGTGTCTCTTCAGGCCTCCAGACTTTAAGAAAGGCAAAAATACGTGTGGTTCAGAGAGACATGGATTCTGCAACAAGTAATTTGACCTAATTTTAGGACCCTCGCACTAACGTGACCTCTTACTGTTTTGAGTTTTCCTCAGCTTAAAAAAAAAAAAAAGGGCTGTTTGATTTCTAGGGTCCTTTCATTTCTGCTGTCCTATGTTTCTGTGACTTTCAGTAGTAGAAAGGAGAGTAGGTCCGGAACTGGATTTTATTGCGAGCAATGCGATCTTATGGTATGTAAATTGGGCCTAATAATTGCATACTTTGCTCACTCAGTGGAGTGATTGAGGATCACAAGAGTTAGTTGAAAAATACACAGATGTGATCTGTACTCAGTTTGTTCGAATTGTGGAACATCCACGATTTCTGATTTCTGGATACTCTTGCAGGACAGAATATCTTTGGATTTGACACAGTGCCAAGTAGTACAAAATAAAATCTATTCTCAAAGGGCTTGTTGGGAAGCCCTTAATTAATTAATTAATTAATACTTAATCTCTGTCTACCACTAGGCACCCAAGGATTTACCTGACTGGTATTGATATGGGGTGAGCCCACAAGTGTCATGTTTAGTATGTACCTTTTCACATTTTTCTATTGCAATTAAAATTAAGTCCTGCAATTGTGAACTATAAATTCATTTTTCATTCAGCTATTCCATACTGAATTTGTACTGTGTACAAAGCACTATATGAGGTGCTGCCTTAAGATAATACCCATAAAAATTTGGTCTTGGATTTTGTTTCAAAGAAATTTTAAAGAAATAAAATTCTCAGATATGAACCCAGACTGGTTTGTCCTCAAATTCCTGTGCTCTTTCTACTACATCTACTGCATAGACTAACATTAAATTTATGTTTTATATCCCTGTGTATTAGACCCAGAGTTTAAAATCTTTTGTTTAGAGGAGACAGGAAGCTTAGGAAAAAATACCTCTGGGAAGAAAAGAAATATGGGCAAGCTTAGCAAATTAGTAAAGGGTTTCCCAAGAGGTTGATTGCAATTGATGAACAGATCTTAAAGTCTTACCTGGTCAATTTCTAGGATGGCTATTTCAACCCTGCCTTTTTCAGCTACTGGGAGAATTCCAAGTGGAAATTCAGCCAGCAGTACCTCTATTAATATCCCATATACACACTTTCCTTTCCATCCTATCCCCACCCCTTCATGAGAAACTGAGGAAATGAAAACAGTTCCTTGAGAAAGTCTCTAGGTTTTTTGTTTGTGTCTTTTAATAAGCAAATATCACTCAGCAAAGTGGCAAATAATAGCATGAATAAGAACCTAGTTTCTCCCTTCAAATGGGTTATAATCTATAAGCATGAAATGTTTAAAGTGCATAATATATATATTATTTGTAAATTATTTGCATATGTATACACAGGCAAGGTTAGTAAGGCATATATATTAGGAAAGGTTAATAATGCACAAATAATTGAAAGTCAGACTATGACTACCTTAAAAAATAAATACCAATAAAATACTTTGAAGGTGAAATATCCTCCTGGAGAGGTAAGTTTCATAAAGGAGGTAGCATCTGAGGTGAGCTTTTTAGGTAAAGAGTATATGGTGTGTTTGAGGACCAGAAAAAGTCCAGTTTTCTTAGAGAATTAATTTAGAAGAGCAGGGAGAAGGTTGAAGAAGAGGTTGAGGCTAGAACCTGAAGATTTTTAAATAGGGAGAAATTGGGTTTTGATTCAGTAAGCAATCGGGAACCATTGGGCTAGAAAAGAAACCTGTTCATATCTGCCTTCTAGAAGATTTACCTTTTGTTGATGAATATGACATGTTGGAAGAAATGAATTGGGACAGAATGACTCTACAAGTTTGGAGGAAGTGGGTGTAGAAATAACAGTAATAATTAAAAGCTTGAGTGCCTCTGTGTACCCACCATTGGAATATACACTTTGTGGACTGTCATTCATAAAGCAATACTAGAAGACAGGCATTTCTTTCTCCAATTTGCAGATGAGAAGCTGAGGCCTGAATTGGTTAAGTAATATGCTCCATGCCAGATTGCTCAAGAATGTATGATAAACCTGAGATATCAACCTAAGTCATAACTAATGATATCAGTGCCCTTCTTCTAGACTGAAATTTCTTTTTCCCAGAGAAGCGAGAATTGACTGGATACACCTATGACTTGAGCTTGTTGAGTTGAGAGAGTGAGAGGGATCCTATTGCTGATGTTTTGAATCTAATGATCCCAGAAGAATATCTTTAATTAGAGAAAGATGTGGCATCAGTGGAACCAGGAAGGCAACAGAGAAAGAAACTTAGAAAAAAATGGTATTGTCACAGATGGAAAAGGAAAGGAAAGGAAGGGGTAACAGTGACTAGCAGCCATAGAGGCTTTAGAGAATTTAAAGAGGCATAGTGTTTGTGAAGACTATTGCCAGTGAATTAAATGAATTGCTTTCAAAGAAGCATTTTCAGCTGAGTAATTTAGGGGAAGCAAGTTCTCAAAGGTTTAAGAAATGATTGGATGATGAAGAAATGGAGGTTGTGAGTATCAATTATTTTTTTTTCTTTTTTTTTTTATTGTTGGGGATTCATTGAGGGTACAATAAGCCAGGTTACACTGATTGCAATTGTTAGGTAAAGTCCCTCTTGCAATCATGTCTTGCCCCCATAAAGTGTGACACTCACCAAGGCCCCACCTCCCTCCCTCCGTCCCTCTTTCTGCTTTTCCTCCCCCCCAATAACCTTAATTGTCATTAATTGTCCTCATATCAAAATTGAGTACATAGGATTCATGCTTCTCCATTCTTGTGATGCTTTACTAAGAATGTTTTCCACTTCCATCCAGGTTAATACGAAGGATGTAAAGTCTCCATTTTTTTTAATGGCTGAATAGTATTCCATGGTATACATATACCACAGCTTGTTAATCCATTCCTGGGTTGGTGGGCATTTAGGCTGTTTCCACATTTTGGCAATGGTAAGTTGAGCTGCAATAAACAGTCTAGTACAAGTGTCCTTATGATAAAAGGATTTTTTTCCTTCTGGGTAGATGCCCAGTAATGGGATTGCAGGATCGAATGGGAGGTCTAGCTTGAGTGCTTTGAGGTTTCTCCATACTTCCTTCCAGAAAGGTTGTACTAGTTTGCAGTCCCACCAGCAGTGTAAAAGTGTTCCCTTCTCTCCACATCCACGCCAGTATCTGCAGTTTTGAGATTTTGTGATGTGGGCCATTCTCACTGGGGTTAGATGATATCTCAGGGTTGTTTGAGTATCAATTATTTTAGCAAGAGATTTGTGATGAAAAGGCAAATGTTGATGTGACATGTCTCATTGAAAGTGGATTGACCCTTCCTGCACTTAGAGTGTGGCTGACATTACTTTATGATAACACTACAAATGGATGTAGGCATCTAAACGGACTTTTGCATTGTGAGTGGGAACCATCCAGGCAATAGATTAGCATGCCTAGGCTGGAGAGTAAGAAGGGGAAAGATTGAGAAATGGTACGAGAAAGACAGATGAAGCTCAGATCTGGAAGATTTGCGATTGTCAGTTAACCAGTCTGAACTCTGTTTTGAAGGCTTTGGGGAACCACTGAAGAATGTTAAGTAGTGTAATCTTCCTGCTCCATTACTGATTCATCATTGCAGGTCAGTTACTTTCCCTATTAAAGGAAATGTTAAGATTATCAGCTGGATGTCTGCATGAAGTGAATGAAAGTGAAAATTTTGACCACATAGTCACATAGCAGCAGCCATCAGCGGACTAAATTGAGTTGGAGAACCACTGAGCTGTCTTCCACAAAAGTCAGAGTTTGTGGTTGCTGAGCACTTAGAGGCAAAGGTTTAACTGATTACAAAAGCATTGATCAGCCTCAGTGTGTTGTATACTTCATAAGATTACCTACTAAGAATTTAAAATTTGTTAAAACAAATTTACTCCACATGAGTTTGATGTGGGATCCAGGATGGAGAGGATATTCATTTTTGTTTACCTAGAAGTATAAAAATCCAGGTTGTTAGACATGTTTTTGACTTGTATGTCATTTTACCTTTAAAAATTACATTAATTTCATGTTTTTTTTAAATAAAAATAAAAATTTTTAAAGGAGTCAGTTTAAAATTAGTTTTGGAATGAAGAAGGTGTTTCATAGATGGGAATTGCTGCATGTTTTGAATACGGCAGTAGGGTTGGGGAGTTTGTCAATTTAATGACCTCATAGTGTTCTCTCTGCCTATTTCTTCTGTAGCTTGCTTTTCACACATGACTTACTGACCTCATGGGAAGACATGAGCAGCACGCTCTGGGCATTTCTCTGTCACAGGTTGTCTTTCAAAGTGACCTCTTTGAGTTTTAGCTATATTACCTACACAATAATGTTGGGCATCATGCTCCAAAGTCTGTTTGAGGTTAGTTTCATTACCTGCAAAATAATGTTGGACATCATGAGCTCCCAAATACCTTCCTATTTCAAATGTTTTTTATTACACTTTTGAGTCTGTGATTCATCTACTTCTCAAATCAAGTGGATGAGGAGGGAGCAGCTACATGATGTTTTAGTGGACATTTGTTTTCACTTAGTTTGTGTACCACCACGGTCGCCTTCCTCACATATTTCACAGCATGCATTTCTCTTTTTCTCTGGAAGACACCTTCCATCAGCAAATTCTTGTTGATATTTCATTATGCTTGGAACAATGCTCTATAAAACTGAGTGTCCTGGGGCTCAACCAACGTGTAACTTTTTTCCCTGGGAAAAGATTTCACAAAATTTTACATAAGCAAGTGGATAGGTTTAGAGTAATGATGTTTTCTTAAGAATATGTCCTTTCAATGACAGTGCTGCATATAAATAAACAAGTAATAATGACAAATAGCCAGGATATCTGGCATATAGCAGTTACCTTTAAATTAATTGAAAACAATTTAATGTAAAAGTGAAATATCTGGAGTGACAAGACAATACATAGTACAATTTCCATCAAATTGCTTTATTCCACTTCCTTCTAAGGAATTTGTCAGCTCGGGTGATTTAAAGGCATTAATGAATTTGAATTCAAATGTAGTTCAGGCTCCAAGGTTTAAAAATGAAATTCTTGGGCTCTCTCATGGTTTGTGTTTTGTATCTGAAGGTGACAGTCCAAATCACCTTGAGCTTCACTGCTAGAGAACTTTTCATTTGATGTCACAGCAACTTCACACAAAATCCAAATAAAGCTATCGTCTTTAGGGAGAATAAATTGTTTCTTTTACTAAATATGGCCTTAATTTGGTACATCTGACATTAACAATGAATAGAGATGTAACTTTATCCCGAAATGGTTTATGTATAAAGTGAATGTTACATACATATAGACAGAGAGACATAAGTAAAGTCAATATCTGGGGGAAGAAGGAGATTGCAGGGACTATTAAGAGCCCCCCACAACACCCAGCTATTTTTTGGTTGTAGCCATCATTGTTGTTTTTTGGGCCCAGGCTGGATTCGATCCCGCCAGCTCAGGTGTATGTGGCTGGCGCCTTAGCCACTTGAGCCACAGGTGCCAAGCCTAAGTGTAGTTGCTTTTAAACCTGGGTCTAATAGTTGAAGTCTGTGCAGGTCTATTCCTTCTCTATTGTTTTGCTGGTTCTTGTTCCCTTAATTCTTGCTTATCTTCAATTGGATAACTCGTCATTTTCTTTAAATTACTTGTGTGGGTACTTTAAAGCTCAGTTTGCATGTGCCCTCCTCCAGAAAGGTTTTATTTTGTTTTTGCCAGGCACCTGGGGTCAACAACAGTTCAGATCTCACACCAAATGCATGGCATAAAGGTCCCTGGCCTACCCAGGCTAAGTTTACCTACAGTACATCTCCACAAGAATTTGGTCTGTGGACACAACTTCTCAAGGACTTTTGTTCCTTTTCTTTTTTCTCCTTCTGCTTTGTTCAGTGCCAAAGCCAGTTTTTCTGTAGTCCTCCCAGGCTGAGGAGTAGGGAAGGCAAATTTATATCTGGTTTATCTTTAATTTGCATGTGCTTGAATTTAGGGGGGGACCGTCTTGTAAGACTCTCCAGTTTATGTGGGCCCCAGATCTTCTTGTACCCATCTTGCTGGCCCTATTGCCTACAATAGAATTGGCAGGTGCCTCCAAGGCTCTGGTCATCCAGTCATCTTCTCACCATTCTGGTAGCAGTCTTTCATCCAGATGTTGACCCGGAAGTGCTTTGTTGTATTTTCAAATGTTCGATTATTTTAAAGCAGTGGATTTGTTTAAATATATTTTATCAGTATTTTTCATTGTTGTTATCAAGAAGAGTGTTGATCTGAATAACTTAGCTTGTTATTACCAGAACCATAAGTCTCTGAGGAAGTTTATAATTGGGTCTTAATAAAGGCATTTTAAGGATGAAAGACAATGATGATATTATGTTATTCTGATTTGGAATGGATGAAAGAAGTCTAGGCTTAATTGGCAAGAAGCTGCGTAACAGAATTGTTGCTGTATTTTCCTTCCTCTTTTTCTTTGACTGCATTATCTCATTTACTTCCACATCATTTCTTTAATTACGCACATCGTACCGATAGGCAAACTGAGCTCAAAGTGTAATGAATGGCAGGACAGATTTGAACCCAGCCCTTCACTCCTTGCTGTGTTCTACCTTCTTCCCCAAACCGCTTATTCTTATTTCCCCATCCCCACTGCCCTCTGCCCCATTTCAGGACCTCATCTCTCAGCTGAACTATTGTAAGCTCAGGTCTCTCCCCTAACACCATTTTAACCAACCTCAGAGCAATTCTTCTCTGTTCTTTGGCCATAGAGTTGCTCTGCTTGGGACCCTTCAAAGGTCCCTTCCTTAGACTGACCACCTCTCAAAGATCCAGGCTGAACCAGCCACAGAAAGGATGAAAGTCTCTTATATAGATCAATATAAGGCCGATGATGCTCAGTATTGTTAAAAATCTCTCTTCACACATTCTTATTCGTGCCCTCCCATCTGTACCATTGTCCTCCAAATTATTGTTATCTAGAAATTGTATCTGTTACTCTTGCTTTCAGCTGCCCGCTGCTCAGAGACCCCTCCATACTTTTCTGAATATCGCTACTGCCTTTTATTCTAACACATCAAGTTCACTGCAGAGTTTGTTTCTTCCCAAATATCTGACTTCTCCCTGTATCCTAGCAGGCACACCACTCTTACTTGTCTTCCGGTCCTTAAGCCTTAAGTTTGCCTTTTGTTTTAAATGTTACAAAAGTAATTATGCTTATCATAAGAAATCCATACAGTTCAAAAAGGGGAAAGTAAAAAGTAAAAGCCCACACACTCCTTCCCAATTCTGAAAGGTAGCCCCTTTAACAACAACAACAAAAAAGAATATATATATATACACACACATACAGTAGCGGGATTGTGCAGTCAAGTGGGAAGTCTACTTTGAGTTCTTTGAGTATTCTCCATACTTCTTTCCAACTTCCTCTTTTTTTTTTTTTTAGTCAGGGTTTTGATGTGTCAGCCAGGTTAGAATGTGGTAGTATTACCATAGCTCAGTACAACCTCAAACTCCTGGGCTCAAGAGGTCCTCCTGCCTCAGCCTCAGCCTCCCCATGTGATGGGACTGTAGGTGCGTGCCACATCGCCCAGTTAATTTTTCTACTTTATGTAGAGGCAGGGTATCACTCTTGCTCAGGCTGGCCTTGACTTCCTGGTCTCAAGAAATCCTCCCACCTTGGCCTCCCAAAGTGCTAGGATGTCAGGTGTGAATCATTGTGCTTGGTCCCTTGAAGTTACATTTTATTTTTTTAATTTCAGATTATTGTGAGGGTGCAAACAATTAGGTTACGATGTTTGCATTTGTTACGTAGAGTCCCTGTTGTAGCTGTGTTCTGTACCCAGAAGGGGATGCATATATCCTTCCATTGTGCCTATTGATGGGAGCACACCAATCCCCTTCCCTCCTCTCTGCCCTTCTTCTAAAGCTACATTTTAAAAGGAGGTGAGATGGAGGCCTTTCTAGTGCCCCTGGAAATCGAGCCCATGTATGGGTGATGTGGCAGGATAAAATTTTGATGGATTTGCCCAGAATTCTTCTCATGTTTCTTCATATGCTTACCTTCTCCTAGCATCTGTTGGCCTTGACTTTCTAATGGCTTCTTTCAATTTTCTATCAAGCTCTCCCTCCATTCCCTCCACCACTGCTTCTTCTCTCACCTGGATGAGAATGGAGGGGAAGGTTCACAACATCAACTAGTATTCCCAGGTCAGAGCAGGATCTTCTCCCAGGGGAGAAAAAAGTATATTACATGGGTATTTTCTCACTCAGTTTCAAGGCTTCATAGAACCATATTAAAAACCCAAGCACCAAGTTGATGGTATAGACTCCACAATTACATTCAATAAACCTTTCTTAATGACCTATTATGTGCTAGGAATAATGTTTAGTTCTGCAAAGAGAGAAATAAAAATACATTACTTTTATCCTAAAGGGGCTTGGGTTTATTATGATAATATAATGAAATATTACAAACGTGTAACATCTATCCTTACAAACACATCCAGGGCGATGGCTCTTTGACAGGCTATTATGAAATCGTTCTGCCTGGTTTAAAAAACAAACAACCCCTCCCCGCCCCAAACATGGGACAAGCTGTAAATTTCAATTGCAGCAAAAGAGCAGGGATCTAACTACATAGTTTAGTGCTTAAGCCACACAGTCAAACAAGGGGAAAACAAAGGATGCAGAGAAGTGGTCCCCTGCAGAGGTAGTGATGTTTGTAGAGGGTCCTCCCCATGTATAGTGAGTAGAGGGCCAGGTTCCCATAGAGAGAGTGTCCAGGGGACACCGAAGAGAGATGCAAGCCGCACACTTCCACTTAAGAGCCCCAGATGAGGAGGAGCGTCAGCATTGCCTTTGGCATACTGGGGAGAAGAGAGAAAGACCAAAAATATAGCCACATCTTCAAACAGTAAAGACTACAGCAAAGATGGCTCTCGATGCCACTTTAGGACATTTTTTACAGATCAGCTATGTTTCCAAAGTCTCATGGCCTATCACTCCCAGGTACAATACACTAAATAGCTAGTCTGTACAACAAAACCCTGAGCGTAGTTTACCAGTGAGACCGGATGAGTTCCTTAGCCTGTGACCATGTAGCAGAATTTCATCATACATTTCAATTTAAACAAATTAGTCTACTTGAGTTCAAAAATAAAAAGTAAGTTAAACAATGTTAGTAATTCCTCTCTCCTTATCAGGGAATGAGCGTAAGCTAGGAGTGAATTTGTTCTCTCAGAAGACTTCAGTTCCTTCGTGCCTCCCATGGTGTGAACGTGTTTCCTCACTAAATAAAATTCTAGGGTTTAAAAATAGATCATTTTTCTGTTTCATGCCCATAAATGAAGCCATCTGTGTATCTAGTGCTTAACTTGGGAAACAATAAAGGTAAAAATGCCTGTGTTGGACTTACTCAAGGACAGTTGTACATCAGTCTCCGGTGTGGCTCCTTCCTAAGGATGTTTTTAAGGGTTCTTTTGTTATGATTTTGCCTGATACACTAAATGTAGAACCCAAGCCTTGATTGCATGACTCTACTATAAATGCAAAATATCTTTTTTGTTATTGTTGAGAAAGAGCAATTATGCAATTCCTTCACAGTTTTAGAAAGCTAAATTGATAGTTTACTGTGAAGAATTCAGTTTAGCTATTTCAATTCACTGACTTTTTATGGAAGACCTAGTCTGTGCAGGGCACTGTTAGGTGATGCTGGAGATATGCTATGTTCCTGCCGCTCGGTAGCCTTCACTGCCTATTTTGGGTGCTGTAAAGAAGGTGTAAACCAAAGACAAAAGGAGACAGAGGAGAGAGGGATACCATTTGACTAGGAAGCTGAGGAAGGCTCAGGGAGGAGGAAACACTTAAGAATGGGCCAGATTCACATGAGCGGAATAGTTATCTCTCAAAAGAAGACATACAAATGGCTGACTGGTACATGAACAATGCTGAACATCACTAATTGTCAGGGAAATGCAATCAAAATGAGATATCATCTCGCCCCAGTTAGTATGGCTGTCATTAAAAAGATGAAAAATAATAGATGCTGGTGAAATTGTGGAGAAAAGAGAATTAGTATATTAGTAAGTAAATTAGTATAACAGTTTCAGAAAACAGTGTGGAGATTTTCAAAAACTAAAAATAGAGGTACCATATGATGCAGCAATCCTACTACTAAGTATATATCGAAAGGCAAGGAAATCAACATACCAAAGAGAGATCTGGCCCAACGCGATGGCTCATGCCTGTAATCTTCTAGGAGCAGGTGGATTGCTTGAGCTCACAGATTTGAGACCAGCCTGGCAAGAGTGAGACCTTATCTCTAAAATCTAGCCTGGTATTGTGGCAGGTGCTTGTAGTCTCAGCTACTTATGAGGCTGAGGCAAGAGGATTGCTTGAGCTCAAGTGTTTGAGGTTGCTGTGAGCTGTGATGCCACAGCACTCAACTGAGGGTGACAAAGTGAAACTCTGTCTCAAAAAAACAAAATAAAACAAAACAAAACTGTACTCCCATGTTTACTGAAAAATGTAGAATTAACGTAGGTGTTCATTAATAGAGGAATGGATAAAGAAAAAGTGATATACATATATGCACAACCTAATACTATTCAGTCATAAAAAAAGAACACAATCCTGTCATCCCTGGTAACATGGACAATCCTGGAGGACATTAGGTTAAGTGAAATAATCTAGGCACAGGAGACAAATACTCCATGTTCTCACTCACATGTGGAGACTAAACAAGTTGCTTTCATAGAAGGAGAGAGTAAAATAGTGGTTACTAGAGACTAGGGAGGGTAGGGGTGGGGGAGATAATAAGAGGTTGGTTAACAGATACAAAATTACAGCTAGATAGGAGTAACTTCTAGTGTTCCGGTGTTCTGTGGCACTGTTAGGTGACTGTAATTAACAACAATTTATTGTATATTTTCTTTTTTTTTAGCGTTTTTATTTATTTATTTATTTATTGTTGTTGTTGCAGTTTGGCCGGGGCTGCGTTCAAACCCTTCACCCTCAGTATATGGGGCCAGAGTCCTATTCACTGAGCTACAGGCGCCACCCAATTTTATTTTCAAAGAGCTAGAAGAACAGATTATGAACTTTCCTCACACAAACAATAAATGTTTGAGGTGACAGTTGTGCTAATTACTCTGATTTGATCATTACACTTTGTATACATGTATTGAAATATTGCATTATACCCCCTAAATATGTAGCATTGTTATATGTCAATTAAAAATAATGACAAAGGCAAAATAAATTATAAGCAATGAACCAGATTTCAGAAGGCACAGATAATAACAACAATGGCCATGTGTCACAGAGTTTGGTGCATTTCATTCAAAAACCCTGAAAATATTCCCATTTTATTAGATGAGTAATATGGTCATCACAAAGATTAAATAACTTGCCCAAGGCCACAATAAGTTGGTAGACTTGACCTCAAAACACAGATGAGTGTTGTAAAGTTATGGCTTTACCTATGACAAAGATAATGTTAAGCTAGGTAGGCTCCAATAACATTAATTTACATGAGCACTCAGTAAATGTCAGTTCTCTTTTCTAATTTCTACATTGTGTTTCCTACAGCACCAATCTCAGAAGTGAATGTGTGATAGAAACATCAAAGAGAAGTTAGAGAGCTAGAGGATAGAACTGAGGTGAGGAGGGCAGTAAGCTGAGACAAATCACTGGGGCCCAGCAGTTCAGAAGAGGACCCATGAAGATCGAATGTAATGATTATTAGTCTGGCTTCTATTGCTGAGGACTTGAGAATAAGATCTTCACCAGGACCCAAATCTACTCATGGTAATTCTGATTATAAATGTTGTTTTCCAGAAAGCACTATTTTTTCTTAGAATGTTTATATGTGTATATATATCCACATGTGTATATATAATAAATAATATTATATATATAGTATTACATAATGAAAAATTGGATATCACATGGGAGTAGCTCTTTATTTTTTAAAATTCATTTACAGTGGATATGTTTGTTGCTTAGACTCCAATGTACCTTTCCTGTGTTGGAGAATTCCCCATCCTCTGGTGACTTGAGCTTGTACGTGGCCATGCAGCCTCGGTACAACCTGTAACATGCTTCTGCCTGAGCTGAATCTTGAGAGGCTGGTCAGCTCCTGGTGATTTGCAGCAGAGTCACAGCCAGAGGGTGTATTTAGGGCAGTGACGTGCAGCAGCACTGGTGGTGAAGACCCAGGGTAGTGACACCCACAGTACCCGCGGTGCCAGGGCACGGTGCTGGGCAGACATCTGTGGTGGGATCATGGTTGTGTCTTGTTCCCCAAGTAATAGACTTCTGACACATACCTTTTGGACTTAAGTTTTGTAGAGTCTGAGTCTGTATAGAGTTGTTTTTAATGCTCCAAATGTCATGTTGATTTTAATGATAGCTAAAGTGAGTTTGAGATAGTAGCCATTCCAAATTGGACGTGGGTTTGATCATCATTTATGAAAATAGTGTGCTTTGCTCTCTACATATATGGGCTGCAAGAAAACAGTCAGAATCAATCATCAAACCACACTCAACCCTTATCTCTCTGCGGCTCAGTTGGTTTCTTGGCTCATTTCTTATTTTATCTAAAGGCAGGTCAGACTATCCAGGTGGAATGTTCATAAAAACCAAAGCCTTAGTGTGAACATTTTCTTTAAGGTCAAGGCAATTTACAGGCTGTCCAGAGAAGCTTTTAGAGATGTAGAATGTGACTGTAATCCACAATGCACTCTCATTACCCTTCTCTCCTATTAGAAATCGATTTTGGCAAGATTCCTTCAGGTGGAAAGTGACTCTGTCAGCAATTGCTGTTTCTCTTTTCACATATTGGGGTTCCCCTCACCGAAGTATTAAAGCCTCTTTAGTGTTCCTTTAGGAGAGGTTAAATACAGTTATCACCAACATTTGGAGTTTCATATCTGCCTGCTGTTTCTATTGTGCTCCTTGGAAAAAATCATGTGGAGTGGAAGATCTTTTCCTGAAATTATCTGAACTTGGCTATTCTGCATGCTAGGTGACCCTGAAGAAAAATGCTGTCAAACAAGGTACTTAGCCCTGGCTGTGCTTGACAGCAGGTGTCCTTCTTTCTCCCGACCCCACCAGATCTCTCTTGTACTTTAAGGAATAGCTGACACTGACACTGTCACCCAATTATGTCTGACACCTTGTAACTTGACTCTAGACAGCTCTCGAGAACATGGCCTCCTTCAGTAGATAAGTTAAAGCTGACAAAGAGGGTGATCAACTTGCTTTCTTATGTGGCCTTTGGAGTTCCTGTAACTTTCAGGGGATTGGGTAGTGTCTTTTAATAGAGCCCATGGTGCTCAATGCTTAGCACAGTGCTTTTTACACTGTTTAAATTCATGGCTCCTTTGGTTAAATATAAAAAATTCTCCTGCTCCATATATTGAACATTACATTCTTCACACATTTCTAGATACCAAGTAGATGTTAAGTTTAATTTTTCTTAAACTTATTATTCATTTTAAAGTCTCCAAATATGGAAGCATATTGTATATGCCTTTAAAAAATGAAGTAGTGCTGAAAAGTTAAGCCTTGGCAAAAGAAAAGAAAATGGAGTAGGCTCCCTGAAGATTTGGGTCAGTGTGCTTAGGAGGGAGCTCCCAGTTAGCAGCCATGGACTATGGCAAAACTGCAGTGTTGTGGATGCAAAAGCCATTCGCAGCCACCTTCTCTTCATTGCCATCTGCTTGCATTAAGCACTCACTAGCTTTTCCAAATTTTCTTGCAGTGAATAAGGACTTAGTTGTTTAGTAGTGAGATGCAAGTAAAAGTCTGTTTGAGGGGAGGAATTTCTGGGAAAACCTTTATTTATATAATAAAGAGGACAGACAAAGCTGTTTGCATCTCCTCAAGCCTTCTTCTTGACTTGGAGAAGTTTGCTACCTAAAACAACCACTGTCTTTCAATGTAAAATGATAATAATACCTAACTCATAGATTGCTACAAAGGTGATAAAGATAATATATTTGAGATGAGAGTACCTTTTATGAATGTTAACATAATTTTTTTGCACCTTTATTTCCTTCTATCCTTTTTTTCTTTTATTATTAAATCAGAGCTGTGTACATTAATGCGATCATGGGGCACCATACACTGATTATACCGTTTGATACATTTTCATCACACTGGTTAACATAGCCTTCCTGGAATTTTCTCAGTTATTGTGTTAAGACATTTATATTCTACATTTACTAAGTTTCACATGTACCCTTGTAAGATGCACCACAGGTACCCCCCCCCCCAACATAATCCTTTTAGTGCTATTCTGTGATTATGAGATGTACTGGTGAAAACAGATATATAAGGAGTCTCTTCTAGTCTAGTCTAATGGGGGAGGAAAGAAAAGACTCAGGACACAGACTAGAGAATTCCTAATGATTCAAGATGTTGAAAAATTCTTACATAAGAAAATTTCATTACGTAAGAAATGAAATTCTTACGTTTCATTTCCAGGATCATGGAGTCGACATACTTCTCCTTATTCCTCTCCCTAAGTGTAACAGACAAGCTAGGGACCTCAGAATCCAAATAATGATGCAACAGTGAGTTCTGAGGATTTTCTTTTTATACTATATATCTCAGATTTGGAGCTGAAGAAGCTGAAGAAGTCAGCAACATGGAAACATCAATGGGCACAAACAAAAATAACTCAAAGAAAAGCCTATTCTCTGTCTAATGGGCCAGGAAAGGGAGAGTCTAGCAAGACAGAAAGCTTTTAGAATAATGATAACTGCTCTACTCCAGTCAAGAACCACAGAAAAAAAATGCTGCCCTAGCCTGCTTACTCCAACAAAGGTTAGGGAAGTAGTGAACCTAGACACCCATTCTCACCAAACTGTGATAAAATATCCTTATAATCCTGCTGGGAAGGTATTAGAGAAGGTCAAGTGGAGAGTTGGGACCTTAATCTTCAATGAATGATGAGGAAGCTCACCCCTCCACAGTATCAGTGGAAACCAGGTGAAAAGCCTGGATTTCTACACTTATCTGTCAGTAATGACAGAGAAGTCCCAGTGTGGTAATATTAGAATATTTCCATCATCCCAGTGTGGTAATATTAGAGAAGGCCTTCCCTCTACCCCTGAGGCATCAGTAAAGGTCATGTGGGGAATAGGAATGAGGTATTCCTACCCCTCTCAGCTGGAGAGATATCAGGAGAGGCCTGATGGAAAGCTGCAACTTTTATCCCCACCCAGCAAGGAACTCCCACATCCTGTGTCCAGGTTTCAATAGAGGCTGAATGAAGGACTTGGACTTCTACTTGCACTTGGAAATAATGAGATGCCATCTCCACCCTCCACTGTTGGAGCAGTGTTAGAGGAAGTCAGCTAAAACACAAGGTTCAAATGAGATAAAAGGGTCAAGCATAATACCCAGAATGATGAGGTTTCAATTTAAAAAATCACTCAACACACCAATATTCAGGATGATTTCAGGCTGAATGTTAAAAGATTATCAATAATGACAATACCAAGATACTAGAAATTTTAGAATTATATGACAAAGATTTTAAATTAGTCATCATAAAAATTCTTCAATGAGTAATTGGTGAACATGCTTGAAACAAAAGTCCAAAGTCTCAGAGAAATAAAAAGAAAGTATCAGGAAAGAAATGTAAGAACTAAAGAAGAACCAAATAGAAATTTTATTTGATTTTTTTATTTTAATTTTTTTATTAAATCATAATTTTGTACATTGATCCATTTATGGGGTTCAGGGTACTGCTTTGATATGCAATGTGAAATTATTACATTGAACTAAGTAACACATCCATCTCAATTATACTCATTTCTTTTCTTTTTTTTCAGTTTTTGGCTGGGGCTGGGTTTGAACCTGCCACCTCTGGTATATGGGGCTGGTGCCCTACTCCTTTGAGCCACAGGCGCTGCCCCAATTATACTCATTTCTTAATAGTTTTGAAATGTACCATTGCATCATGCACGTTAGGTGAGGTCCTCCCAAATACCCTTGTTTCTCCCATATCCCCCCGCCCCCTCTCTCCTCTTCCCTTCTACTTTCTGGAATATAGTTATGTTTGCCATTCATATGAGTGTGAGTGTGTAGGTGGTTACATATTGATTTCATAGTAGTATTGAGTACATTGGATACTTTTTTTCCTATTCTTGAGATGCTTTACTAAGAAGCATATGTTCCAGAAAAGATGTGAAGTCCTCATCTTTTTATGGCTGCATAGTATTCCATAGTGTACATATACTACAATTCGTTAATCCATTCATGGGTCGATGGGCACCTGTGCTGTTTCCATGTCTTGGCTATTATGAATCAGGCTGCAATAGACATTCTGGTGTAAATGTCTTTGTTGTAAAATGATTTTTGATCGTCTGGGTATATACCTAGTAGAGGAATTGCAGGATCGAATGGTAGGTCTACTTTTAGTTCCTTGAGTGTTCTCCAAACTTCTTTCCAAAACAGTCGTATTAGCTTGCATTCCCACCAGCAGTGTAGAAGCCCAACATCTGTAGTTTTGGGATTTTGCGATGTGGACTAATCTTACTAGATTTAGATGATATTCTCAAATAAAGGAAAACTAAAAAAAGTTGTCATCAGTAGAACTATTCTAAAAGAATGGCTACAGAAAATTCTCTAAACAGAAAAGAAATGATAAAAGAAGGAAACTTGAAAACCCAAGGGTGAAAAAAAATGAATGTAGTAAGAAAAATACGGATAAATACAGTAGGTTTTCTTTCTCCTAAGTTTTCTAAACTATACTTGAAACTTGAAGCAAAAATTATAGTACAATCTGATGTGGTTCTTTATATAGAAGAACCATTTAACAATTATATGATAGGTGTAAGAGAGTAAAAATATGTAAAGGTAGAGAAGTTTTCTACATTTCATTTTAATTGGCAAAATAATAATATTGGTAGACTGTGGTAAGTTACATATAACAAATAATATCTAAACCAATAAAAATCTGTGTAAAGAGATAAACTCAAAAAAGTATAAATAAATCAAAACGAACTTTGAAAAAATGTTTAGCCCAAAGGAAGGCAGGAAAAAGAAAACAGAGAAGTAAAAACCAGAGATCAAACCAAAAACAAAAAATAAAAATGGCAGACTTAAGCCTTAACTTATCAATAATTACATTAAACACTAAGTAAAAGACAAAAATTGGTAGAGTAATTAAAAATTGTGACCTAGGCTTGGCACCCGTAGTACAGTGGTTATGGCACCAGCCACATATACTGAGGCTGGAGGATTCAAACCCAGCCCCAGGCCAGCTAAACAACAATGACAACTGCAACAAAAAAATAGTCAGGCATTGTGGTGGGTGCCTGTAATCCCAGCTACTTGGGAGGCTGAGGCAAGAAAATCGCTTAAGCCCAAGAGTTTGAGGTTGCTGTGAGCTGTGATGCAATGGCCCTCTACTGAGGGTGACACAGAGAGACCCTGTCTTAAAAAAAAAAATTGTGACCCAACCATGCACTGACTACAATATACTCACTTCAAATACAATTATATGGGCAGTTGAAAATAAAAGGATAGAATAAGCTATATAATGCAAATATTTGTTAAAAGAAAGCAGAGGTGGTCATATATTTTAGATAAAATAGACTTCAGAAGAAAGAGTGAGATATTACATACTGGTAATAAGATTAACCCAGCAAAAAGACACAGTAATCTTAAATGTGTATGCACCAAATAATAGATCTACAAAATAAGTGAAACAAAAACTGACAGAACGGAATGGAGAATTACAAAAATCTGTAATTATAGAGACTTCAATGCCTCTCTCTTAACAGTTGATAAAATCACTACATAACAAATTAGCAAGAATGTAGAAAAATTCTAGAAACTCAATAACATCATCACCAAATGGAATCTAATCAAGTAATATATAATAAAACATTCCACCAAATGTTACTAGAATTTACATTATTTCCAAACACCCAAAGATTAGATACTAAGATAGACCATATACTGTGCTATAAAACAGACTTCAACAAATTTAAAATAATTTGAAATTATACAGACTATGTTCTCTGACCATAATCCATTCAAACTAGAAATTGATAACAGAAAGAGAACAGGAAAATCTCAAACACTTGAAAACTAAACTATGTATCTCTAGATAATTAATGGATCTCAGAGGAAGTCTTAAAGGAAATTTAAAAAATACATTGAATTGAATGAAAATGAAAAGGCAACATATCAAAATCTGTAGGTCAAGCTGAGTGTGATAGTTCATGCTTGTAATCCTAGCACTCTGAAAGGCTGATGTGGGTGGATTGCTTGAGCTCAGGAGTTTGAGAGCAGTCTGAGCAAGAGCAAGACCCTGTCTCCAAAAACCCCCCACAAAAACAGCTGGGCATTATGGCAAGAGCCTGTAGTTCCGGCTTCTTGGGGGTCTGAGGCAAGAAAATCACTTGAGCAGAAGAGTTAGAGATTGCTGTGAGTTATGATGCAACAGCACTCTATCAAAGGTGACAAAGTCAGACTCTGTCTCAAAAAAAAAAAAATTTGTAGGTCAAATTTTTGACCTACAGCTAAAGCTGTGTTGCACGGTAAATTTATAGCACTAGGTGCCTATATTAGCAAAAAGGAAAAGTCTCAAATCAATAGTGTAAGCTCCCACTTAAAGAATCTAGAAAAGGAAGAATAACAACAATAACAAAAAAATCCCCAAACACACAAAAAGAAAGTAATAATAAAGAGCACAAATCAATGAAATTGAAAACAGAAAAATAATAGAGAAATTCAATGAAATAAAGAGCTGGTTAAAAGATCAAATAGGCAAATCTCATTTTATGAAGCTAGTATTACCTTAATACCACTAGAGAAAGACAATACCAAAAAAAGTGAGAGAAAGAAAACTAAAGACCAATATGTCTCATAGAGACAGAAACCCTCAATAAAACAGCAGTGAATACAATTCAGCAATATATAACAATTATACTCCATGGCTAAGTGTGATTTATTCCAGGGAAGGGGACTATTTGCATATTTGAAAACTAATCAGTGCCACCCAACAATAGGCCAAAAGAATAAAAATTATATGATTATATCAATTGATGGAGAAAAGCATGTGACAAATTTCAAAATATATTCATGCCAAAAACTCTCAGAAAATTAGAAATAGAGGGCAAATTCCTCAATTTGGTAAAAATCATCTATAAAAACTTGTAGCTAACATAATTCCTTTTTTTTTTTTGTAGAGACAGAGTCTCACTGTACTGCCCTCGGGTAGAGTGCCGTGGCATCACACGGCTCACAGCAACCTCTAACTCTTGGGCTTACGCGATTCTCTTGCCTCAGCCTCCAGAGCAGCTGGGACTACAGGCGCCCGCCACAACGCCCAGCTATTTTTTTGTTGCAGTGTGGCCGGGGCTGGGTTTGAACCCGCCACCCTCGGCATATGGGGCTGGCGCCCTACTCACTGAGCCACAGGCACCGCCCGCTAACATAATTCTTAATAGTGAAGAATTGAATGCTTCCCACCTAAGATTAGGAGCAAGGCAAAGATGTTCTTCCTCATTTCTCTTATTTATCATAGTGATAGAAGTTCTAATCTATGCAATTAGGCAAGAAAAGGAAATAGAGGTACTTGAAAGGAAGAAATAAAACTGTCCCTATTTGCAAATGACTTAATTATCTATACAGAAAATCCTAAGTAATCTACATAAAAACTATGAATAAGTTCAGCAAACTTGAAGGATACATGATAAACATACAAAAGTTTGTGGCTATGTACTAGCAATGAACATATGAACATTAAAATTAAAAATACAATACTACTGTATTTACAGGTGCTTAAAAAATGAATACTAGGTAATTAAATACTATGTAAATATAGCAAAGCATATATAGGATCTGTATGTTGACAACTATCCAATGCTGATAAAAAGAAATCAAAGAAGATCTAAAAAATGGTGAAACCTACTGCGGTCATGGATGGGAAGATTCAGTATAGTAAAGCTGTTAGTTCTACCCAAATCGATGTACAGGTGTAATGCAATTCCTATGAAAATCCCAGGAAAGTATTTTGCAGACATAGACAAGATTATTCTAAAATTTATGTAAAAAGGCAAAAGAACTGGAGTGGGCTAAAACAATTCTGGAAAAGAGTAAAGTAAATGAATAACTCTACCTAATTTTAAGACCTATTATACTATATAGCTACATTATTCCAGACCATGTGGTATTGCTAGGACTATACATACAGATCAATGAAATGGAGTAGAGAACCCACAACCCAGAAATCAATACACACAGACATACCCAATTGATTTTTTTGACAAAGGAAAATGAAAACAGTTCAAGAAAGACAGCCTTTTCAACAAATGGTACTGGACAGTTAGACATCCATAGGCAAAACAAACAAACAAAACTCTTTAAAAACAACTCTCTAAGTCTCACACTTTGTACAAAGGTTAACTTGAAAGAGAAGGAAATCTTCAGCTCTAGGGATAGGAAAGACTTCTTATGCTTAACAGCAAAAATACAATCCATAAAAGGAAAAAAATCAATAAATCGAACTTTATCAAATTGGAGAAAAATCCCTTTTGCTTAGTGAAAGACTATGTGAAGAGGATAAAAATACAAGCTCTGGATTGGGAAGAATATTTGTATAGTATATAGCTGAGAAAGAACTAGCAACTGGAATATATAATTAATGTTCAAAACTCTCCAATAAAACAATCTAATGATAAATTGGGCAAAAGACAGGAAGAGACAGTATGCTGAAGAGAATGTACAGAAGGCAAATAAGCTCTTGAGAAGATATTCAATATTATTAAACATTAGGGAAATCAGTGTGTAGTGATAAAATATAATTTCTTGTGTGCCAGAGATTGGTCACTAGTTCAGGAGCTAGGATAAGGTATCACTACACACTGATCAGAAGCTAAAATGCTGACCAAGGGAGAGAAAGTGGATCAGTCCTGTGAGTACATTGCTGGTGGTAAAGCGAAATGGTAAGGCCACTGTGGGAAACAGCTTGGCAGTTTCCTAAAAATTAAGCATGCGGCTACCATAAAACCTAGCAATTGTACTTCTGGGCTTCTAAATAGAGAAATGAAACTATGTTCACCCATAATATCAAAGAACTAGAAATAATCCAGAAGCCTTTTAATAGATAAATGGTTAAAAAAATCTGTGCACCATCCATACCATGGAATGCTACTCAGCAATACAAGGGTATGAACTTCTGATGCATGTGATGACCTGGGTGAATCACCAGAGAATTTGCTGAGTGAAAAAGAGAGCCAATTTCATGAAGTTACGCACTGTATGATTTCGTATAGAATGTATGGATAAAAATGCCTAGATTACAGAAATGTCAAACAGAGTAATAGGTGCCAGAGCTTGAGGAGGCAGTGAGTGACAGGGATTATTGTGGAGATGGTAGAGGTTTGTGTTTTGACTTTATCAAAACCAGTATCCTAGGTACAAGATGTTATTGTTATTGGAAACTGGCAAAGGGCATATAGGATCTCTGTTATTTTTTTGTAACTGCATGTAAATTTAAAATTACTTCAAAATAAAAAGTTTAATTAAAAAATCAGTACTTTGTACTTTATAATAATTGTGAACTATTATACTACTCTGGAAGTTTGAGCAAGCATCTTTAACTTTATATTTTGAACTACTTTTAGAGAAAAATTATAAAATATTAAGATTTTCACATACCCTTTATTATACATTCCCAATTGTTAACATCTGTATAAACATTGTGCAACAATCAGAACTGGGAGATTAACATTGGTATAATACCATTAACCAAGTTCAAGACTCCATTCAAACTTCACCCGTTTTTCCACTAATTTTTTTTGTTTGTTTTTGTTCCAGGATCTCACATCGGGTTCAATTGTTATTTCTTCTTTTTCTCTAACAATCTCCAGTTGTTCCTCTTTCATGACCTTGACACCTCTAAAGATCAGTTATTTTATTGAATGTCCATTATTATAGACTTTCCCAGGTTATTCTCCTAATTGGACTGAGCTCTTGCATGGTGAAGCCATCTGAAAGCTTCCAGCATCTGAAATTCAGAAAGGATTGCTAGAGAAAGGAGAGGTAGGGAAGGATGGGCACGGCTGCCATTGGATCCTATAAAACAAGATTCCTCCCTCTTTGAGCTTTTCGATGTATCCCTGGAGAAAGACTATGGATGTACAAAATAGCTTTGTGGAACCAAAGTGCCAAAGGAACCTATGTCTCCTTTCTGGATAAAGGTCCACCAGGATTGAAATTACCCTGAGAGAGATGGAGATACCTGTGAAGGGTGTTTGGGGGTGGAAGGGCATCATAAATGGCATGATGGGTCTTGGTAGAATAATTTCCTGTGTGCCAGAGATTGGCATGGTGGTCACTAAGAAAGTTCATGAGCTAGGCATAAGGGGCATCTCCACAGTTAGCTCCCTGCATAGATAAGTCAGGGGACCTCCCAGCCAGCAGGGATTGGAAACTTCAAAGACATTACATAAGTTTCCCCCAGAATCTAGTTGTAATCAGGAGTATGGGGAAACCTTCCAAATTGGCTGCCCACCTAGCAAAATAGGGGCTCATACTAAAATCTATCTAGTGCTAGAGAAAAACAAGGGTGAAATTTCTTGGATTCTTGAGCTGTTGCCTACAATTCATACCTACTGGTAAGCATCAAATAACAGTGAATGTTACAAATAAAGGTATATGTGCATAGGCGTGTGTGCACGAATATGAGTGTATATGTTTGTTCTGAGCAGGAACACTATATTCCAAGGTCTGGGGATAAAAGTGGGAATATACACTCAGGAAATTTCAAACCATTCCTGGGAAAGTACACCAACTGCCTCTATTTGTTAAGTTGGGTTCCCACTGACACTGTGGTGTGTTTTTTCTATTACACAGTGACCAATGTAATGCAACAAATCATGATGCCAGGAAAAACATCTTTATATCAGCTGCTAGGACCATCATCTCAGTAATGGACCTGCATGTCTTTGGTTCTTCAGTGCATACCAGATGTCGTGCTGCTGTTAACCACAAAGGGGACACTTGAGGGTGTTTGTAAGTGTGGATGGGAAGAACTGCCGCTTCTTTCTCTGGATGATGATTAGTTCGAAATAGATCATCCACTCTACCACCAATGAAACTCCCTCCCTATAGTCCTTTATGAACTGTGACTTGGTTTATATTTCCAGACATATGGAATATATAATTTTAGACTAGAATAGATTTTAGAAGGGCCAACCACCTAAATTTGCTCTTGGGGAGACCAAGATGCAAAGTGGGAAGGAAGCCTTGCCTGAGTGTCGCCCGCAAGCCAGTCAGGAAGTCTTCAGGGCTCCGGGTTCTCAGCCTGTGTCTTGAGGCTACTTCACTGGGAGAGCCTCCTCCCAGGAAAGCACCACCTGCTCCTGCAGCCCACCTGGATCCTAACCAACTTTTAACACCAAGCTCAAATACCCCACACTCATAAAAAAACAGCATAGGACACAGATGCTGTGTGCCATGGTGATAAGTATTTGATACGCAAAACTTATGTGAAGTGTGTGCGTGTGTCTGTGTGTCTGCGTGTTCCTATTTTCAGGGCACTCCTTTCAAAAATCATAAATAAAACACTCCCCTCAACCCCAATTAGTCATTTTGCCCTATAGTTGTTAGCCATATCCTCTCCTTGCTTAAATACCGCTAACCACTAGGCGGTGCCTTAATTCTTCTCTTCAGCTGCATTTTTGCTAGTTAACAACAAGGAGTCAAGCTCTAACGTCTTTAAGTGAACCTTTCTTTCTCAGCCCACTGCAGAGTATGCAAATCATTCCTCAGCTGATTCAGATGTATTATGATGTGCTGGGAAACCTGAGCGTTCTCTCACGCTGTGGAGATTAATTACCTCAAAATATTCATCAGATTAAATGTATTTAAACAGGTACTGTTTAAAGCTGAGGGCTGCAAAGTGCCATCCTCAAGATCTATTATTGTGAGCATTAAATAATCAACTTTAGTATGTGAGAGGAGGGGGAAAGGGAGAGAGGGAGAGGGAGAGTGATGGGAGTGGGTGGAGAGAGAGAGGGAGAGAGAAAGAGAGAGAGAGAAAGAAAAGACGTGCTCATTTGGTGTTAGTGGGCCAGGGGAGCAACCAAGTCTCGGGCTTTTCACACATCAGTTGGCTTTACCTATTCCCAGGACTATGTGAGCTTGGGCAAAATACTTAACCTCTCCAAGGCTCCTCATCTATAAAATGAGAATGATAGCACCTCAGAAATAGGAATTTTATGTGACTAATATAAGGAAAGCACTGGGTATCAGGGTATTGTGCCCAACACAGAAGTAGGGGTGGGGTTTTTTTTTCTCACTTTTTTAGACTCAGAGATGAGGTCTTGGTCTTGATTCTGTGTCATTCTCTTTCTTCCCCTGTGTCAAGGTGTTGTCACTCAGCTTTGGAAAAGGCAGCAGAGCCTGGGTGTTAGGTGCACAGATTCTGTAGGTCCGAAGTCCAACTCCACCACATACCAGCTGTGCAACTTTGAACCCTCTGTACCTCAGTTCCTTTGTCTGTAAAAGGGGATAACAATGGTATCTCACCCCACAGGGTTGCTGTGAGAGTCCAGTGAGTTATCACACATGTAATACCAGCCACACAGCCAAAGCTTTCCAGGTGTTGGCTATTGTTACCACTTGCGGTTCAGTTCAGACCTTCAGGCTGGGCTTCACTCCAGGGGCGGTGCTGTAGTACCGCGCAGTTCCTCGTCCTGTCTGTCTCAGTGTCATGCCCAGTTCTTGGATCTTCCAGAAGCCCCTGTGCAGGCCTGCCTTCTCTAAATGGCACCTGCTGTGTGCTCTAAACTTGCCTTTCCCTGTTACTTACTCAAATTTACATCTCCTTAGGACCCTGGTGTGTGGCTACTGTAGGAAATGGAGTGATTTTACTAATCTAGCATCACACTAAGATGCTATATATCAGCTTCAGGGATGCTGAACATGAGAGTCTTGTCTGTCTTATCCACTCCCTACCCCTAGTACCCAGCAGGTACCTGAATATAGAAAGTGCTCAGCAAATAACTGTTTCATGAGTATTTGGACCTTTGGAAACATAAAACCTTAGTTGAAAGTAATACGTCTTGAATGGTGGCATTTCACACATCTTGACAGGCTGAAGGGGAAAATGTTGATGGCAGGGGACTCCCACCACTGATCCTCAGACCACACTGGCTAGGGAATGCTCAACTTCGCTTACATACACAGACGTATTTTTTTACATTTTAAAACAAATTCTGGCTTATAGAAAAGTTACCAAAAAAATCCAGAAAGTATTCATAAGCCCATTGCTTGGCTTCACTGAATGTTAAGGTAACATCATACATAACCATAGTACAGTGATCAAAGCCATAAAATGACAGAACGTTGGTACTATTAGTGTTATTATTAATGCTGTTAGATATTTAATTAAACAACAGGCCTAGTTTGAGCTTTACCAGTTCTTCCACCGGTGCGGCTCTCACATTGCATTTAGTGATCGCATCCCCTTAGTCTCCTCCAATCTGCAGTGGTTCCTCAGTCTTTCCTTGTCTTTCGTGACCTTGCCTCCTGTAAAGAATATTGTCAGTTACATTGCCGGATCACTGTCACTTGGGGTTTGTCTAATGTTTCGTCACGATTGGATTGAGGGTATGCAGTTTGGCAGGCATACCGCAGTGATGTGACCTTCCCAGCCTAGCTATCGGGTGGTACGGGATGTCAACATGTCTTATCACTGCTGATAATTAACCTTGATCATTTGGTTAAGGTGGTGTCTACTGGCTTTCTCTGCTGTAAAATGACCATTTTTCCTTTTATAAGTAGTAAATATCTTGAAGGAGATACTTTGAGACTATGCAACTATTTGGTTTCTCTACAAACTTTCTCATACTAATTTGAGTATCTATTGGTAGATTTTGACTGTAATAACTTACTGTGGTATTTGCTTTTTTTTAATTTTAAAACATTTAAAAAATTTCTCATTTTGTGTACATTTATTCATTGAGTTCTTCTGTAAGTAAGAGCTACTCTTTCTTTCCCATTTACTTACGCAATTTTTAAATTGTATCTGTAAGGAATCATGGATACTTATTTTATGGGTTATAATTCATATATTTCAATAAATTCATTTATTTACTTATTTCTCCATTTGTGCCAGTTTTGACCAGTGAGATTACTTTCAAGTTCACCTTTCTGTTTTTTCACGTGTCTCCATTTTTTTTTTTTTGAGTCCTTGCTAGCCATGTAGATTACCTGGGCAAGTCTCCCTTTACACATGGAGGGTGGGGGAAGTCCAAAAAGGCACACAACCCTGAGGTGGTAGTTGAGCTTAGAAGCCACATTTTCAGAGCGCCTGTCCAGCTCCCCGCTAAGCAGCATTCTGCCTGTTCATATATCACAGCTTTTGTTCATGATGAATTCACATATCTGTCCCACCTCTACTTCCCCAGGCTCAGCTGGTCACTGGGAGGCTAGGAAACAATGGGGCATTTCCAGAATGTAGACTATTTACAAGATAATTGCCCCATCCTGTTTAAAAAGTCCATGTCATGAAAACATAAAACAAAAGTTGTAAATTAAAAGAGGCTAAATAGACACAATAACCAAATACGATGTGTCAGTCCTTGATAGGATTATGATTTTTTAAAAAAGCTATAAAAATAATTTAGGAAACAATTAGGAGATTTGAATTTGGATGCTAGACACTATGAAATGATTAAAAATTTAAGGTATGATCATGGTATTAACGTTCTATAGGATATCCTTGTTTTTAGAAGATGCCTGGTGAAGGGCTGTCCACAACTTATTCTCGAAATAATTCTGAAAACTTTGCAGTCTATAGAGTACAATAAATGTGGAAAAACATTAACATTAATCTTAATCTAGGTGCATGATATAACACTATTCCTCTTTTAGCATTCCATGTGTTTGAAATCTTTAAAAATATAAAGGAAAATTTATTTCTATAATCTGTTTCATATTCTCCATTCATTGGGGAAATGAGGAAAAATTATTTCTGAGGAAATTGTGTTCCTGAGGAAAAATTATTTCTATAATCTTTTTCATATTCTCCATTCACTGAGAAAATACCTCCTTCCATAGAAATTTCCATAGAAATGACAAAGGTCAGTTTCATCCAGCTGACAAGGTCACATGACGAGGGGCTTGGGAGCTCACATTAGCAGTGTCACCAGTATCAAGCCTGGGTCTGTGGAGAGACCACCAGGTGTGTAGAGTAGATCTCTGGTGTCTGCATAGCTGGGCTCAAACGCCAGCTCCTTTGCCATTCCATTATGTAGTGACTTTGTGAAAGGAACTTAAAACTTCTGGATCTAGTTTCCTCAGCTGTGAAATGAATTAACGTTATTTGTTGCAAGAATCCAATGTCATATAACATTTGTACATGTTATATGATATTTATATATGTAATACCTACACAGAAAGCAGTAGGCCCACCACAAACAGTAGCTGTTGTGTTGGTACCTAGGACTATCTCATGAGCTCCTACAGGCAATTCAGCCCCTACGGGGAATGCGGAGAGTTGCCTCAAGGAAGCAGATTTGGTAATCATGAAGGATGGACCAAAGGTTGGGTCTGTCTCTAGAAATCTCGAAATAATTTTAGCAAGTGAGATTATGCATATAATCACTGTACCTTCATACCTTTTGGGTTGAGAGAATTAACTTAGTAAGTGTGAACATTTAAAATATGCCACAAGATTTTAACATTCTATTTTGGCATGACTTCACTTTTTAAAAAAGTACATCAAAAGCCTTAAAAAAAAAAGAAGTGTTGGCAATTGGATATATTTATGCAAAAAACATAAACCTTGATGTTTTTGTCAAACCATATACAAAAAGAGATTATAGGCCTAAATATACGAGCCAACTATAAAACTTATAGAAGAAAAGAGAAGAAAAAGTCTTAGTGATCTTAGTTTAGGCCAAGATTTCTTATTTAAGACACAAAACACATGAGGTATCAAAGAAAAATTTCAATTAAATTGGACTTCATCAAAAGACAGTGTCTTCAAAAAAGTTATTATTAAGAAAATAAAAAGGCAAGCCCCAGAGTGGTAGAAAATGTTAGTAAAACATATTATTCAACAAAGAGCTTATATCTGGAATATCTGAAATAATTATTGTGAGTCAATAATAAGAAGATAAAAACCCAATAAAAGCATGGATAAAAGATTTATATATTTATATATTTATTTGCCTCACTAACGAATAAGTGAGGCAAATAAATATATAAATGGCAAATAAATATATAAAAAGGTGCTCAACATCATGGCAGTTAAAACTGCCATGAAATACCATGACACATCCACTTGGTGACTAAAATTAAAAAGATAATATCAAGTGTTGCCAAAGAGAAGGAGTAACCGGAACATTCAAACACTGCTAGCAGGAATGCAAAATAGTAAGGCCACTTTGGTAAACAGTTTGGCAGTTTCTTAAGAAGTTTAATGTATTTCCTAGGTATTTACCCAAGAGAAGTGAAAATATATGTCCACACAGAGAGTTACATGTGAATGTTTATAGGAGCTTTATTAATAATAACCAAAACTTTGAAGCAACCCAAATGCCTAGCAGCTGGTGAGTGGATGAACAAACCTTAGTATGTCTGTGCAAAGCGATGCTATTCAGTAAAACAAACAAACAAGCAAAAAGGGAATGAATGTACAAAATCATGGATGGCTCTCAGATGCAAAAGTCTACCTATTACATGATTCCACTTATACATAGTATGACATTCTGCAACTTTAAATAAGGGTATTCCGTGAAAAACAATCTAGTGGTGAAGTATAGGTGGCCTGACTTGTAGAGACCCATAGGGTGGGGCACCTGTTAGGAGTTTGGTTTGGGTACTCTGGCTTGACATCATGGTGGGTAGGGCTGGGGGTTGGCTGGAGAAGGAGGTGTGAACATCAAGGGAATTAGATCTGCCTTTTTTATCCTGGCTGTGCCAGGTATAAACTGTATGCTGTTGGGCAAGTCACTTAACCAGTGTGGGCTTCAGTTTTCTCATTGGTAAGAAAGGAATAAAAATCTACCCCTCAGGAGAGTGAGAGGTGAGCTGAGGTTACACTAGGAACCAAAGTGAAGATTAATTTCCTTCCCTCTTCCCAGCCCCAGCCCTCAGTGGGTCTTCCTTGGGTATAGTTAGCCCCTAACATCCCATGTGACCTCGGGCAAGTCCACTTCATTCTCTGGGTGTCTTCTCTAAAATGAAGAGCTTGGGTCAGATGAGTTTCCTGGGTACCAATTTCAGGTCCTTCCCTCTAGGATTCTAGTTCAGGAATGAAAAACCAGCAGAACTCAAGAAGCAGTTCCATGTGAAGGCCTAAGGAAGGAGTAAGATCCTCTAGGATGGTGGTTCTCAACCTTCCTAACGCTGTGGCCCTTTAATACAGTTCCTGTAGGTTGAGAACCACTGCCTAGGACCTCAGTCTGTGGTCCAGAGTGAAAGAAGGCCTTTTGAAGGAGTCTGCCTGGAGAAGGATGATGAAGTCAAGGCAGCTCCTGTCCCCTCACCCCCTGATCACCCCCTACCCAGAAAAGTGTTGTGTGGAGGGTGGAGGCACTGTCTTTTTTCAAAGAAAAGTCATTTATCAGGACCTAATTCCTGAGTGCTCTAAACCAGAGGTACCAACCTCTGCTCTCCCTGGCACATCAGATTTATCAGTCGTTTCCAATGAATAATGACACTTGGCTCCATCCCATCTTCTTGAATTTCTTGTTTTCAAAGAACAATGCCCTGTGATTTCTGTCAGGCTTAAATACCAAAGCAATGAAAAAAAAAAAGGATCTAACTCCTCAGCTGCCTCCTTGGGGGAGCTGCCTATTTGGGCATGTTTTGCTGCATGGGAATTCCAGAGTGGACTTGGTTGCTTCTTTATCTGTATTCCTTGTGATGGTTAAGACATTCCAAACAGGAATAAACCACCTGTTCAAGGAGTATCTCATATTCTGGGACTAAGCAGATACCAACAAGGTCTGCTTCCCAGATTTCCTCCTGTCCTCCCTGCTGGTCTCTAGGAAGGAGGTATCTGGTCTCGACAGTGAGCAATGAGGTACCACCTCCACTCCCCTACTCAGGCAGCAGTGTAGCAAGAGGAAGGAGTGGGGAGGATGGCACCACTGTGGACCCTGTGAGCAGCCTCCAAGGCAGAGCCTTGAAGCAGGCAGCTGAGCAGCCTCAGAGAAAAGAGCCAGAGTTGAGCCATTTGCCACTCCAGGCTGGGGGTCGGGGGGATTGGTTTCATTCAGAGACACCTTTTTTCTTCAAGCTTTTATACTCAGTAACTTCTGAATGGTCTTTGCTGTATCAGCCCCCTGTTCCAGTTAGACTAGAATTTTGTTTCTGATGGGGCACATATTTTGTAGAAAGACCACGTAGTCACAGTGGCCTGGGTCCAGTTTTTGCCTTTAGATAAGTAACTTAGCTTCTACGTGGCTTAGTATCCCCATGTGAATAATGAGGTTGGTAGACACCCTGGAAGGAGTCACTGTGGGAAGTAACCAAACCCAAAACATCCAGGGCAGTGGTCTGTGCCTGGTGGACACTACATAAATGTGATTACTTTTACTGTTTTTTTTTTTAAGACCCACACACAGGAAAGGACCACATATAGCAGACTGTTATGGATACACCAAGGTTTATTTTACTAGAGCCGTAGTTCTCAGAGTGGTATGCTGACTGGCAGTGTCCGAGACTGGTTAGAAATGTAAATTCTCGGGCTTCACCTCAGATCCTCTATATCAGGGGTCCTCAAACTACGGCCCGCAGGCCATATGCGGCCCGCTGAGGACATTTATCTGGCCCGCTGTGTTTTTGCCACCGCTGCCTGTCCTGTTTAGCAGCAGACTGTTCCGGGCTGCAGTGCGCATGTGTGGAATGTGCGCCGCACACTCCGACTCCCCTCCTTCTGTCCCTCGACTCATCCTCTCAGTCTGGGGACTAACTGATGCACACTTGCATCACTTGTTACGCCTAGCAGTGAGAAATATGGAACTGGACATTGACCATCTCATTAGCCAAAAGCAGGCCCATAGTTCCCATTGAAATACTGGTAAGTTTGTTAATTTAACTTCTTCATTTTAAATATTGTATCTGTTCCTGTTTTGTTTTTTTTACTTCAAAATAAGATATGTGCAGTGTGCATAGGAATTTGTTCATAGTTTTTTTTTTTTAAACTATAGTCCGGCCCTCCAACGGTCTGAGGGACAGTGAACTGGCCCCCTGTTTAAAAAGTTTGAGGACCCCTGCTCTAAATCATAAACTGCGAGTGAGTCTAAATCATAAACTGCTCTAAATCATAAACTCCTCTTACACAGAGGAGAAATACAGGCTCACTCAAAAACTGCGAGTGAGGCTTAGTAATCTGTTTCAATAAGCCCTCTAGTTGATTCTGATGCACACTCAAGTTTGAAAACAATCATAGTTTATATTTTTTTTTTGCAGTTTTGAGCCAAGAAGATTTAAATGGTGTCGTATGATATATTAATTGGTCTTACTTTATGTACCGAATTTGAAATAATACAAATTTCTCTAAGTAAATTTGTCACCATGATTTGTACCATTTTAAAGCTGATGAGCTGAATGAATTTTGAATCATATTTACACCATATCTACTTGGTGGTTCCTTTTTATTTGGTGTCAGGATACTTTTGTAGCTGATAGTACACCTAGAAGATTCTGACTAAAAGTGGCTCAAGAAATAGGAAAATGCATTAGTTCATGGTAAACATCCAACAGATGGGTGTATCTGGAAGAGTTCATTGGGGTACTTACCTGCTCTGGAATTCTTTCTGTTCTGTGTGCTTCTCTATGTTGGTTTATCCCCAGGATGGGGCACTGTGACTGTAGTAGTTCCATATAATATATCACGCCCAGACTTGACAATGCTTTGAGGAAGAAACGTATTTTTGTGATTCTTTAGGGACCAGGAATCTTTTCATACGAGATTCTGGAAGGCTTTCCTTCAAGTCTCATTGGCTATTCCCAAATTACATGCCCACTTATAAACCAGTGACCAGGAAGAAGGAAAGAACATGAGTGGCTTCTACCAGTCTCTTGGGGTCGTTATGGGTCTTGTCCCTTCCATCAAAATTCTTATGTTGAAGTCCTAACCCCTAGAACCTCAGAATGTAACTTATTTTGAAATTGGGTTATTGTAGATACAATTAGTTAAGTTGAGGTCATAGAGAAGTATGGTGGGGCCCTAATGTGCTCTGACTGGTGTTCTCACACAGAGGAGAAATACAGGCTCAAAATGGGCTAACAACATGTGAACATGAAGGCAGAGGTTGGGGTGATGTAGCAGAAGCTGAGGAATACCAAAGACTGGGAGAGCGGCCTGGGCCAGATGTTTACCTTTACTGCTTTTGTAAGAAGCCAATCCCACCCACACCCCCATCTTGGACTTCTCTTCTTTAGAACTGCAAGACGGTACATTTCTATTGTTCAAGTGACCCACTTTGTGGTACTTCATTCTGGTACCCCCAGCCAATTAATAACACAGAGGTAAATTAGATGTTGGTAAATCAGTTACAATGACCACCACATTTGCCATCAGGTAATGAACATTATACTATGATCTCTATTACAACGTACACCTAGAATATGAAAGAAAGAGTATCAGGAAATAGAAAGTTACCAGGCTTTGGGATCCAGAGATCTGGGTTTAAGCTGTATTCTAGACTAGCTATGTAACCTTGTGCAAATCCCTTAAGTTCTCCAAACCCCTCAACTGTGAAGGCTACCACTGATCTATGAGATGAGGTATCCATTATTAGCATGGAAGTTTTAAAAATATTCCCTCTCTTCCAGCCTCCTAAAGACAAGACACACCAATTTTCCACCTGCTTCAGTTCTATTCCTACCTCAATTCCTCCACATGACAGTATAAGTTTATTTCTGTGGAACTAATTGGGTGGAGAAGGCAAGAGAGAAGGGAACAAAGAAGGAAGCTTCTGCGGGGGAGGTCGGTCTGTAGACTAGAGTTGAGAGAAAGAAGGGAGGAGATGAGGGCAAATGCGGAGAAGGCCAGGACAGAGAGAATTTTGAGGGCCTTTGGCTAGTGAGGGGCTTTAAACAAAGTGGGGCACAAGAGATTTAGGAAGAAGATAAAATAGCTTTCCAAGGAGATCTGTTAGGGGTTATGGATTAGATCCCCTTTTACACTTTCAAAAGGCTCTAATAAAGAATGAAGCTCCCAAGCTTTGGATAGAGAATGAAATCGCATCATAAACTTGTCTTTCTGGAATACTTTGTGGAAAAAAATTAAAATTTAAAACCATCTCTTCCCTCCACCCACAGCAGGCAACAAGGAAAGGGGTGTAACTTTATGCCATGAAGTCCAAAAGTGGTGGTCCAAGAATGAAACAGAGAAGTCTGGCTTGATGTGCACTCTGATGGAAGGAGGGGAGTGACAAAAATTCAGAGAATTCACACGGCCATATCCCAATTTGGAGAGAAAGGGACTAAGGTAAGACTGCCGGCTTAAATACAGGACACCTAGTTAAAATTTTAATTTTAGATGAACTATAATTCTTTAGTGGATGCCTTATGCAATATTTGGGACATATTTATACTCAAAAGTGTTGTCTATCTTAAATTCAAATTTAACTGGGAGTACTGGCTTTATTATTTATCATTATTACTACTATTTTGGTTATATCTGGCAGCCTTAGACTGAGGTAATGAAGAGGCATTGTGTAGAAAATGAAAAAACAAAAGAACTACTCTAGAACAGTCTCAGGAATAAATCACCATGACCACTACAGTTGCCATCAGGTAATGAACTTTATGAACATAGGACTCACCATTCCCTGGGTCCTTTCCTGAAAGTGGGTACCATTCTAATGGCTGGGAGGCAGTTGCCTGTGGACTTTAATAAAATCTCAGTAGAGAGAGAGCCAAAGTCCTTCAGGCCTCATGCTACTTACAAATGTGCTCATCTCCTCCCTTCTGTGCCCTCAGCATACAAACAAGTTCTAGTTCAGCCTCCAGAACTTGCAGAAGACAAACAGGCTTCGGGTACAGTGGGAAGGTGTCCATAAAGTTTTTTCAGAGCCACCTACATTAGAATGATCAAAATAAAAAGGAATTTATCACAAGTATGACTGGAAGCAATATGTAGAATGAAGGATAGATGAAGAATTCTGCCTGGGGTGGCGCCTGTGGCTCAAAGGAGTAGGGCACCAGCCCCATATGCTGGAGGTGGCAGGTTCAAACCCAGCCCAGGCCAAAAACTGCAAAAAAAAAAAAACAAGAAGAAGAAGAATTCTGCTTGGGAAGAAAACCTAAGGAGTGAAAGAAAATTCTCTCTGAGAATTCTGAGGCAGCTGTTTTTGTGCAGATTTTTATAGTGATGAAAGAGAAAGAAAGGGTCTTGGACCTTTGATTAACTCTACTTTGGGGAATTAGTGGTTAGGGAGATACAGAAGTGAAAGAAACAAACATAAACTATATATTCAAGAGTATCTGCTCTACTGCTGTGTATAATCGTTAACAAAATGATTTATATAGTCAGGGATTGGTTCAGTGAATGGTAGAAATTCATAAAGAGGGATATGGACTTTAATAAAATCTAAATAAATGCAGACCTAAAATATTTAGGTCTGCATTTTCTATTTCTAAGTGAGAATAATTAGGTTATTTAACAGCATGTTTAGAAAAGTACAACCCTTTTGATGCTGATCTGTGTACCTAGGA
Organism: Nycticebus coucang; assembly: GCF_027406575.1. Classification (NCBI taxonomy): domain Eukaryota; kingdom Metazoa; phylum Chordata; class Mammalia; order Primates; family Lorisidae; genus Nycticebus; species Nycticebus coucang. The sequence continues at coordinate 106,360,833 of NC_069787.1, forward strand.
CCATGTGTTTGTGTTTAGAAAAGTGCTGGCTAAGCAGGGTGTTTTCCAAGATGTTGTCAATGGTTGTCTGTGAATGAGGGAATTTCTAAACTTTTGCCCTTGTCTGCACTTCCTTATATTGTGTTTTTTTTTTCTTTTACATCAAATTGTATAGTTTTTATTAGAAAATAAAAAGCCTTGGGCGGCGCCTTTAGCTCAGAGGAGTAGGGTGCTGGCCCCATATGCCGGAGGTGGCGGGTTCAAACCCAACCCCGGCCAAAAACTGCAAAAAAGAAAGAAAGAAAGAGAGAGAGAGAGAGAGAGAGAGAGAAAGAAAGAACCTTAACTTAAAAAGGGGGGTGGGTGGAACTTGTACCCCTCCTCTGCCTTCCTTGAGCCAGAAGACTTTCAAGGTACCTGAAGCACTTGGGATGCAGAAGACCAGGAAGACCAGGGGAAAAGACAGTTGGGTCTTTTTTCATTGAGTGGACAAACACCGTGCCTGAACTTAGGACAGTTCTATAGCCCTGAACCCTCAGGAAGTCTCAGCAATAGCTGTTTGTCCTGATTTGCCAAGGGCCATGGGGCAGGTAGCTGCTGGAACACTGGAGTGATGCCAGTTGAATAGTTTTGAGAAGCAGAGTGGGACTGGGAAGAGTAAGCACACAGCCACATATTAGCCAGGTAAGCTCGGTCTCCCTAGTCTCATTTCCCCTGTCTGTAAAATGGAGTTAATGAACACACGTTATAGGGCTATTGTAGGGATCAGATAAAATAACACGTGAAAAATAATAACAGTTCCCTACCTCAAAGTCTTTCCATTCTGCTGTTAAAATTAGACTTTCATCTTATTGATGATTGGACCTTTGGTTGAGGGCAAATGTATTTGGAAATGTTTGTGGCAGGATTAATACCCTCCCTGTTCCCCAATCTATCCCACAAACCAAGCTGTCGACACACTTCAGGATTTTACTCCTGGTGGGTGTCTTATACTTTGATTATTTGTTTCCAGAATTTGATTTCCCCATGCGTTATCTCATTTGATATGTGAGAAACGAGAATTCTACTGTAATTTCTATGAATAGAACATGATTAAACAGTTGTCAGAAAATCAGAACAAAAGGGAATGCTTTGGACTCAGAATGCTCACAATCAGCAATTAAAGATCAGGATGGCCTCTGTCATCTGAGATGGAAATGGGGTTCCCATTACTCCCACAGGGTGATGGACTCTTGGTTCCCAGCTTTTCATCTCTGGATTTCAGCTCAATTAAACAGCAAGAGCCAGCCTGCTGCCCTGGGCTGAAACACAAGTTGAGCACATGTGATTACTGACAGTTTATTCAGGGCAACAATTTGGATTTTAAAGAATAGTGAAGCTGAGTTAACCAGTCCTGCATGCTCTTTTTGGAAGGATAGTGTGTCCTAGGGTACAGTGGAAACATTTTGCCTAAAGTTTAACATACAAACCCAGCAAAAAGCAATTGCTCATCATATTAGAGTCTTGGAAAGGATGTTTAAAACAAAAAATACTTTGTGGCAACTAGTTTACCAAAGCAATGAATGCAAATAGCTGGATTCCCATTTAGGTGCCAAGCATGTGGCCATGGGACTCAGGATGACATCAGGGCAAATAAACATTTTACATAGTCCAGGCAATTCTCCCTCAGCTGACATTTGTGTTTTTGAATGTGAGAAAAGGTGTATGCATAAGTGACCACAGACATGTGCTTAGGCCAGGAGCTTCAAAAAATAAAGAAAGGGGCTGCGCCTGTGGGTAGAGTGCTGGCCCCATATACGGAGGGTGGTGGGTTCGAACCTGGTCTCGGGCAAACTGCAATAAAAAATAGCCGGGCATCGTGGTGGGCACCTGTAGGCCCAGCTACTCAGGAGGCTGAGGCAAGAGAATCACCTAAGCCCAGGAGTTGGAGGTTGTTGTGAGCTGTGACGCAACAGCACTCTACCGAGGGCGATGAAGTAAAACTCTGTCTTTAAAAAAAAAAAATGAAGAAAGGCCATGCCAATTTCTCCAGGTCAGAGTACCCTGATCAGGCACGTTCACACTCTGTTGGGGTGAGAATGTGGGCCCAGGTTTGACAATGTCCTGACCCTCATCAACATGTTCTGAAAGGAGGGGAATGAGGAAGCTTCAAGGGCCTCTGTCTCGGGTTGAACACCTTAGGAAGTGATGATGCCAGTGAAGAAACAACCACCAAAAACTCGGGCATTGAGGCCAATCTGTTCATAATTTAGGTTATTGGTAACCATGGAATTAGTAACTTGGCCCAATCACGCAAGTGATTGCGTGTGTGTGTGTGTGTGTGTGTGTGTGTGTGTGTGTGTGTTGGTGCATACACCCATTAAGTGGAGTGAGAACAAAAAGCGTTCTAACAATTGCCCAATTGGCTGTCCTCACAATTCCAGGAATGTGACATTCAGTTAGCAATGCACTGATCGTTCTCAATTAAATTGCTCATTTCAAAAGCATTGTCCTGGCTCAGTCACCATGTCAACTGGTTTTTAGAGTGGTGCCCATTGCTTTTGAGAGGTGGGAACAATAGTGTCCATACCAAATCCGAGCTGGCTTTCTTAATTAACCAAGTTGTAACCAGGGAGGGGAAGGGTTGTCCTGGAGCTGGGGTGCAGCCGGGCTCTCTTTCCAGTGATTTCCCAGGCTTGAAGATGGCCGACCTCGGCCATTGCATGGAGGAAAACCTTCAGGGGAGAGGCTTGGCTGGCCTGGGAAGCTTGCCTGAGCAGGGTTGTTGTGCAATCAGCTAAAGGTCCCTTTTCAAAGCAGAGTGGTGTATGGCAGAAATGAAAGACAAGTGAATAGGAACAAAATGGCAGGTTCCCGAGAGTCAGCAGCATTACTGATTGAGGCCTGCTGGGTTCGTGCCAACACTTCCTCCTGGCATTCAGAAAACTGGGAGGGTGACAGAACCTAAAAACTCTTCTTCCTCCTCTTTATTTTCAAGTGCCTGGTCTCATGGGCTGAGCTGCTGGCCCCCACATCCCCCATCTTTAGGACATATAAGAACCTCAGTTTCCTCTGGCAGTGTTCCCTCCTCTCAGCATGCCCACCCACCGCCCACCCATAACGAGCACACCAGCCTGAGTACAGTGGAGCCCACGATTCCCATGTGCATTGCGTTCACATCCTGCAGCTCAGGAAGGAGGGGCTGAGGAGAGTGGGGATTTCAGAGGGTGCTGGGCCTCCTCCGGGACACATCCCAGAGCCTGGAGAGGGCTCTGCACCCAGTGGATGCTTGGCAAGTGCAGGCTTATCTGACATGGTATGGCACTTCTGCTCCCTGCACTAGGAAATGGGGTGTGCAGGGGGGTCATATTGCAGGATGTTAAGCAGGCCTTGCTTAAGAGCCAGGGGGCTTTCAGATCTGGGTTCACTGTAGGCTCTGCTGCTTTGTAGCTGGGAGAAATGGGACAAGTTACATGAGTGCTCTGAGCACCCAGGACCGTAGTCTGTAAAATGGGGATAAAAATGGTCCCACCCCACCTAGTTACTATAGGACTAAATAACCAAATGCATGTGAGAGGCCCAGCTCTGCACCTGATACATGGTAATACTAAAAAATGGTAGCCTTTATTACTACTAATGTGTTAGTCCTTTCAAAAGGTGACTTGGTGTTAAAGCGGGGACTCCTAGAGAGGACCTGCCAGCCCTCCAGCCCAGCATGCAGACCTGGGGCCTGGAAGGGGGACACCAGTTAATGGGGCCCAGTTGATAATTCACCCTCCACATGGCCTCCAGTGGGTCTTTTTCTAATAACATAGCTCTCATGCACGTTTCCTGTACTACCTGAAACTCTTTAGTGCTGCCCCTGATCATAGGGTACAGCTGGGGCCTCTTGCATGACCAGAAAGTCCCTTAATATAAACCTGGGGCCTGGGACAAGGAGACACATCCAACTGAGGACCTGCAAGGATCAAGGTCCAGGGTTTAATCAGGTCTAGGGAAGACTCAGGAACAGAATGGAAACACAGATCTGGGCAAGCATTTCAGGGTCCGAGGCAGGCTGAGAGGAAGGGAGTGCTGGCTGCTGGACCTAAGGGTGACCACTGATCCTGGAGGCCTCCCCCGTCTGACTAGGTGGCTGCCTTGCCTCCTAGTGTGTGTGGAGAAGGTGGCAGACTCCACCAGCATCTCCTACCTCTTCAGGGTCTGGCTTGTGAAAGAAGCGCTGACCATGGATGGTGAAGATGCTTTGGGTTGTAAGTAACAGAAATTCCAATTCAAATGGACTCAAAAAATAGGAATATTTGTTTTATCATGACTCTAGAAGTCCAGACGTAAGGCAGGCTGTAGGTTAGGGACTGTTGGTGCCCCGATGATGTCGTCAAGAATGCTGACTCCCCTGTGTCTCAGCTCTGCTGTCCTCACAGTGGACGTCCTCCTTTAATACTCTTCTTCAGAGTCTCAGGACCGCTGCCAGGGATCAAATGCTTGCCTTCTTGTGAGTGCAAGGGAAGAGCACAGAGCCATCTCTCCAGCCATGAAATGTCCTTCTCTTCGGCCTGTCTGGAACAATTTAGGGAACCCTGGACCATGCATGAGATTCTACTCTGGAGATGTATAGACCCCAGAACAAATCTGAGGTTCTATTGCAGGTATCTTCAAACTTTTTAAACAGGAGGCCAATACACTGTCCTTCAGACCGTTGGAGGGCCGGACTATAGTTAAAAAAAACCCAACTATGAACAAATTCCTATGCACACTACACATATCTTATTTTGAAGTAAAAAAACAAAATAGGAACAAATACAATTCACATCGCTTCATGTGGCCTGCGGGCTGCAGTTTGAGGACGCCTGTTCTATTGGAAAAGGAGTGGTAGAGAAGTGTGGGTTGGGTGGCAGCAATCTTTCAAACTCTCCTAAGGAATAACATTCCTCCCTCTGGCACACAGTAAGCACTCCCTGATTTTCAGGGCTATAACACCCTCCAGCTGCTTGAAGAGACCCATGGCAACTTTGTGAGGTGGACAAGGATTAGTTTACCCACTTGACAGAAAAGTGCTCAGAGAGGTTAGGAAAGTGGCTCAAGGTGAAGTGGAGAAACAGCAGCAACAGAGCTTAACTCCCTGCCCACTCAGAGCTTGTCTGTGGTCTAGTATCCTAGGGAGACCCAGATGGTAACAGGGAGGCCTGTAGGTGGTTGATAACTGTTTTTTTTTTTTTTTGCCTTTTTAATTTTTATTTAATTTTTTTCTTTTCTCTATGAGGCTGGCTTATCAAAGGTCCTTGGAATCTGGTCTGGCAGGAACTGAAGGGGAGAGCTCTCACCCCTGCTGCGTTGATAACTATTAACTCAGGGACAACCCCACAACACAAACATCTTAGGATCTTGGAGCTTGAATCCCCTCCTGCTCCCACACCCAGCTGTGAGCCAGCCAGCCAGCCAGGCACTCACTGACTCCTGGCCTTCCCTGCCACCATTCACACACCCTCCCACAGCCCCTGCTTTGCTGTTTTCTCTTTCTACCTCTGTGAAACGTTTTGTCTCAAGTCTCTTCACTGATACCAATCAATGGCAAAGTCCTCCTACCAGAAGTGTGACAAGCAAAGTCCTCCCAGCATGAGGAGGAAGGAGAGAGGAAGGACTTCCTTGTGCAAAGGCTGGGGCAGCTCCCCCTGAAGGCAGCGTGGCAGAGAAGCCCACGTGAGCAGATCCAGGCACATTGGCCCAGGGGATAGCTCCAGGAGTGGAAACTCCTTTAGGGCAAACACATTAATTTGCCCATTGGAAGATGCAGTCCCTTCCAATAGTTTTCCTGTATGTCTGGTCTGAAATAAAGGACTGGAAATAGGACTTCGGATGAGCTGGCTTTTAAAATAGCCAAGGGAAAAGTCCTCTATTTGGCTGATGGGCTTAACGTTTGTTCCTGGAGGCGGGCAGAGGAGGGGGATGTGGCCTTTTCCTCTATCATCTTCCTATTTTAATGGGAGAATCTGAACCAAGGAATGTCTATTCTACCCTCCTGGCCTTGACAAGGAGGCACCTCTGAACACTGAGATGCCCTCCAGGCAACACCAGGGTCTGCCTGAGTTTCTCTCTCTCTTCCAGGGCTCCTTCTCTCTCTTTTCAAAGGAAGTTTCCAAAATGTAAATGGGCCCCACTGGGGATTTTGGGGCACCCTGAGGTTTCTTCCCTCTTTTGGAATTCCAGGAAATAAATATGAATCCCCAAAGAGTGGGGGAAACTCTGGGACAAAGGCTAGGAGAGGGTGGTAAAGTGCGAGCTCTGCTGTTAGCTACATGGGCTGCGAAAAATCACGTAACCTCTTTGTGCCTCAGTTTCCTTAGCCAATGGGATTTTGATATTACGTTTTCTTCCTGGCTCTTTTAAAGATTACACAAGATAAGTATGAAAGTGTCACAAAGAACAAAAGACACCTCATAAATGTAAGAGGGTCCTTTTAGTCACCCCAACTGGATGGTGTACTTTCAGTGTCTCCCCATTTGGAAATCAGAGCATGTGAGGGGCAGTGTGGTGTTCAGTGAGGAAGCTATTTTCCTTAGACCTCACCGTAATTGAGAAGACCTCCGGAGAGCAAGTCAGGAAAATCTGAACTTGGGTCCCAGCTTCCTCTGTCGCTAAGAGATCTTCTCTGGCCTCTAACACGGAGGAGGAGTGTCAGAGGACCTCTGAGGCCTCTTCTGGCTCCAGCTCTGTAAGTTACTGAACTCCTTACTCGTAAAGCCAGAGATAACCAGATTCCCATCATAGATTGTTGACTTAAAAATAAAAAATAAGTAAATAAAAGCTTTATTGAAGTATAACTGCCATACAGTAAACTAGGGACCCCCACTTCCGGCTAAGGTAAAGTACCAGGGACCAGAGTCTTGGCCCTTGTGGGTATTTTAAAGCCTCGTGTTTTAGAGAAAATGAAGTTGCTTCCAAGCTGATGCCTTTGCAGCCCCCAGAACTTCACTCTGATTAAAGAAAGCAACACTATTTTTTCTAATTATCCTGACATTTCTGACAAGGCCATTGTTCCGTATTCCTGAAAAAAACTTGGAATAGGACAGATCTGGTTGGGGTCATGTCACATAGCATTGACTTCCAGGGCTCTCATTAGCTAGAAGTGCATTAACATTCCCCAAGGTTGTAACGGGGCTAAAATGGGGCCTCCAGGCCTGTGATAAGGGAGAGAAAGAACTTTGAGACAGTGATTCTTTACAATTGTAACTCCATCTTTGGAACTCTGACTCTTTCTGTAGGGAAGCAGTTTACATCCAAGTCCTCCAGTTCCCTGAGGGAGTCAGCCAGACCCAGGAAGGGTGGGATGATCCAAACCAGGGCAATACCCCAAAGCGACTCTGTGATAGAATCTATAGGCAACTGCAACTATTCTGAAGTCTCTGAAGTTGGGGTAAAGCACATTAATCCTATGGTTGGGGTAAGAAAACGCAAGTTCTTTTTTTCCAATATATTCCAGGAAGTCATCAGCCGTGTGATCAACCACTCTGTATCTACTGAAAATAATGTTATAAACAAATAATTAGCAATGCTGGAAAAGTCCTCACTAGAACAGTTTATCGTCCTCTGCCCTAGTGTCATTCCCAAATGACATTCTTTACTGTGGGGCTGTCCTGTGTGTTGTAGGGTGGTCAGCAGCATCCTGGCCTTTACCCACCAGATGCCAGCAGCACCCCACTCCCAGTTATGACAGCCAAAAATGTCCTTGGACATTGCTGAATGTCCTCTGTGGGGCAAAACTGACCCTGCTTAAGAACCATTGCACTAAAGGGGACCAGAGTAATATGGTCCCATTTCGTTTTAAAACAAGAAAGTAATAATACACTATTGTTCTAGCCAGTCTTTACTGTGTGCTTGTTACTTGTCAGACAGTGTGTTAAGAGCTTACAGATAGGATCTCATTTGTCTGTGGGTAGTGCATTACGAGGAACATTTATTTATTATTACAAGAAACACATAAAGCCAACAGGCTCTTCCAATTTCTCCAGTTAATTTGCAGGTTCTCCCTCTGCCTGCCTTCCCTCACATCAAGGAGGAGAGGCAGTGCTGGGCAGGGATAAAGAGCCCCCCGTTCTTAGGGGGGTACTTTTGAACATTCTGCTCATCATGTTTGAGCCTCAGTCACCTCATTTATAAAACGAGGACAATGATATCTGCCTTGCAAGGCTGTGAGGCTTAGAAATAAAATCTGTGATGAAAGGGAACACATCTGCTTAACTTACCTATTTCCTTATATCAGATGATCAATAAATGCTCCCTAAATGATTAGGTCAATTTAAGAAATGTCTGGCATCTATCATAGGCACAGGCACTGATATGTGCTCCGTGAATACTGGCTGGCTGGCTGGCTGGCTGGGAGTGATGCCGACAGGCAAAGGACAGCTGGCATCCGATGCAACGGAGAACAGGACACAAACAGAACTGCTTTGGCCCTTGTGCAGTTTCTGACACAGGAGGATGGGAACAGCAATTAGTAATAGGTACAGGGCCTAGCTTGGTGGCTCGCACTTGTAATCCTAGCATTCTGGGAGGCCGAGGGGTGGGTGGATTGCTTGAGGTTAGGAGTTCAAAACCAGCCTGAGAAAGAGCGAGATTCCATCTCTACTAAAAATAGAAAGAAAAACTAGCCGGGCATTGTGGCAGGCACCTGTAGTCCCAGCTACTCAGGAGGCTGAGGCAGGAGGATCTCTTGAGCCTGAGAGTTTGAGGTTGCTGTGAGCTGCGATGATGCCATGGCACTCAACACAGGGCAATAGAGAAAGACTCAGTCTCAGAAACAAAACAAAACAGAAAAACAATAGGCACAGATCATTAAATGATTGCCAGTGTGAGAAGTGCTGAGCAGTGCAGGTTCAGACCACCACATGCTCGAGCTCTCCCCTAAGCATATGCAGCCTCTGTCTGAGTCCACCGCCTTGCCCAGTGGCAGGCTAACCAAACCTGCTGTTTTGTGGTTAGGCCAAGAACTTGGACTCTGGAGAAGTCTTAAAATATTGCTTTTTAAGCTTTAAACAATGAACTTTAATAAAAGAAAACATTTCCATTGAGCTTTTAAACGCTTAATAGGAGTTAAAAGTAATTAGGCTAATAAAAGAGTCTTGTTTTATTCCAATTCACTAGTGCTTTCTTTTATTAACTTCATTGTCTTTTAAGATTTGGATTAAGGTTTGTCTGCATTTGGAAAAGGTCACATTTGCCTGAAGACTGATGGGTGTGGACGGTAAGGCAGCCCCTCCCACCAGGGGAGGACAGTGAGAGACAGGGCTCTGGGAAACTGCATGCCAACTCCTGGCCCTTATGCCCTGGCTGTCACCTGGGCATGTTTATCAGGTGTGCCCTGATAAGCCTCAGTTTCCTCCTTTGTAGAATGAGAGCAACTATACAGTGTGAGGTTGTGTTAAGGATTAGGAGCATCGAGGTGCATGAGCCTGCCATACTACAGGGGGCAGGGGGGCAGTGTTAGCTCAGGATGGTCCCCTCCCCTCTTCCCTTCACTTCCGAGATGGCCTCTCCAAATCACATTCACTCTTCAAAACCAGAGAGAAGTAACAGTGCTGATTGGAAGCCTTCCCACCCCAGGCTTGGCTGCCAGCCTCTCCTCTGGGCTCCCCCTGCAGGCTCCCCCTCATGCTTCCTTGCTGGGACCACTGAGAGCTCCTCGAGGGCAGGGGCTGGGGCCACTTGCCTGTGTGCCCCTCCATGCCCATCTTTTATCTGACCCTCCCGCCCCCCGTTCTGCCCTGCACTGTGTGGCCCACGTTTCCCAGGCTCCTGTAGCAGCAGTGGCAGGCTTCTAGCTGGTTTCTACCAATGGGAACATTGATGGGTGATGGCAAAGTGGGAAGAGACGGGAAGCCAGTGTGTCTCTGTCTTCATCCTCTCTCTTCTGTTTTGGACATGGTTTTTGGTGGTGGCTGTGTCTCCTCTGACAGCCTCTCTCTGCAGTCCAGCCCTGCTTGGCACTCTGGCTTCTGGGCTCTGATAACACCACCTTCCTCCCTCTGGCCCTTGATTCCTGGTTAAAAAAAAAGAAAGAAAGAAATGGTTGGTTCTAACTTTTCCATCTTCTGTGTAACCAATTCCCTGTTCTAAATGTCCTCCATGTGAAATGGCTGGCATGGTTTCTCTTGTTAGACAAGTCTTCTTACCTTTCAGAACTAAGACTGATATGTTTTGGGTCCCTAGCATCTGGCATAGCACCTCTGACACAGCTCTCAGGAAGGTCTCTTTGGCTGAGTCCATGTTCCACTGTAATATTCCAAAAAATGTGGGATTTTGTTCACCTTTTATAGGCTTTCCTCTATAACTTCAGCAATTCAGAAACATGAGTAATGAAAGTGAGAGCTAGCCCTAGCACATTCATGGCTAAATCTTTAAAGTTCTTGAAAATTCTGTTTATTTGTATTTCATTTTCTCAAGCCCCAGCTTCTAATTGTATCCATCTGCATAACAAGTGTAATCAGTGAGCCAAAATTAAATATGTCCAACCCCTGCCCTTTTAATCACAAATGAAAAGAGCAGGTTCACATGGAAGAATTGGCTCTGGGAGGCCAGCTCTGTCCATTAGCTCTGTTGGGCTCTGCACCTTGGGAGGGATGCAGGACCTATACCCTCCAGCAGAGAAAGTGCAAATGAGTCGCTTCAGTGAGAACCATCTGCAGTGGTATGAGTCTTGAAGGAGACTTTAAGAGAATGCTAATTTAAGAAAAATAAAGCTCGATTTCAAAGGATTGGGAAGGAAGGGATTGGAAATCTCTGGAGAAGCTAGGGGTTTAGAGCTTGCTCTGGAAGTTCTGCCCTGTGCCCAGTCAGGGGCTGCTGCCTATGTGGAAGGCTTTGGATCCTGGACAGAGATGCCTGGGTTCAAAGTCTGCCTCTGCTACTTACTAGATACGGAATCCTGCATGAGTGTTTGAGTTGGTCTGAGCCTCAGTTTGCTCATCTGTAAAATGTCCACCTACTTCATAGTCGTGGAAAGAGCTCTCATAAGGACAGAGGAGATGCTTAACAAAGGGTTGAGCCCATCACCAGTTAAGGGCCCCAACCAAGCCTCCTGTGGGTACACTAGCTCTGCCTTAATTGCCTAGTTGTTTTTAAATGAATCTTCCTGTGTTTTGGAGAAAACAACAACTAAAGAAAACCCTGGGATCTGTTGTCCTTGCTGTTGTTCTGGCTGTGGGCTGTGTACCCGGCCTGTGTGTCCAGGCATCTCCCATCCCCTGTCCTCTCTGCTCTCCCCCTCGCCCCGTCCCTTCCTCTCACCTATTCCCCTTTCTCTCCCCGCCCCATTCACTCCTCTCCTCTCTCCCATTAGCCCCGTCCTCTGCCCTCCCCTCTTCTCCTCTCTCTTCTTCCTCTTCCCTCTGCCCTTCCTCTCCCCTCCTTTTCTTCCTTCTCCTCTTACACTTCCCTGCCTTTCCCTCTGCCCTTCCTTTCCTCCCTTCTCTGTCTCTGTCTCCTCCTCCTCTTCCTCCCCCTCTCTGTTCTCTTTCTTCCTTCTTTCTCTACTCTCCCATTCTCCCCCACTTTCCCTGTTACTTCCCTTACCCCTGGTGGTGTTGTCATTTCCCAGCTTCAAGACGGGCCCCAGCAGCCTGACTGCTCCTTCAGCTGTGGCCCTGGCCCTGGCCTTGACCCAGGCCTCCCTCCCTCTGCAGCTGGCAGGGGCTGGCAGGCTCCTGGAGCAGGAAAGGGTTAGTCGTTGGAGCATAGTGGTGGAGGGGGACAGGACACACTGACCTTTGTGATCTTTGTTCTGTCACCTCACATGGAAAGGCCTAACCCAAGCCCGTGATCGTCCTCTCTGGCATCCCCCTCTCCCCTGCCACTGCTGAGCTGTGTCGAGCACCATCCTTCTCTCCCTTCCCTAAACCCACAGCCATTTTGATATCCTCATCTCCTGTGAGTTCAGTGTGCTTGTTGTCCAGGCAGCAGCTCCTCTGGCCACCTCTCTTGTTCTTCTCTTCCTTCCTGTGACCAATCTCTGATCCTCATATGGGTCCCTCAAAGCTTCACCCCTGAACCACTTGAGCTTGGGTCCCTCTCCCTGCCCTCATCTGGCCTGCCAGCAATGGCTGGAGTGCTTTCCTGCTCCATGTCCCTGTTGGGACAGAAAGATGCAACACTCCTAGAACAAAAGACAGGAGGAAAGCATAATGAACTAATTTAATCAAGATTTTCTGTGCTATGGGAGCCTTCAGACATGAAGACTGAAAGGAAACTTTCCATGTTTAGGTTTGATGAAGAATGGACAGCTGTGCAGAAATGTGATTGGACAAAAGGGTATAATCTGATGGTACTAGACCGAGAGGGGCAACCCAGCTGAGACTGTTGGCTCTGCTTCCTCTGGGCCACTAGTTTGTAGCATTTTCTCCTCCCAGACATGGGGTGGAATCCTTCTGGAATGAAAGTCTTATGACCTAATGTCAAACTAGACTAAGTTAGCTCCTAGACAGAAATACAGAGGCAGCGAGAGCAATATTTCTAGGCTTTGGAGGAAGGGGGCTCTCGTTTCCATGACCTGTTTAGGAGAAGAGGAATTCTGTCATAGAGGAATCCCCTCTATGACTTGCTTTGGGGAAGGATGAGGGGTGAGAGACAGGAGGACAGGAGAAGGCCCATGAAATCTTGATTCTCAGGCTGCTTTTGAGGCCTTCTTATGTTCTTTAGTTCTAAGTTCTTAGCATGCCAAAGCAGCATACTTTGGGGTGTTGTTTTCTGAGCCCAATATCCCATATCATATCACTCGGTGCTCAGAAGCCTGCAGTGGCTCCCATGGTGCGCTAAGGCCAAGCGAGGTGTTCACAACCCACCCTAGTCTGTGATGACAGCCCTGGTCCTCCCCTCTTCCACCACGGGCCTGCAGTCACATGCCCACCCCTCTCCACCCTTTTTGCCTTTTTCTGCTTATGTTAGTTTCTTCTCCACTCTGCCCTGTCCCACCACCTCCCACACCACAGAGCTACCACAGAGAGGGCAACATCACTTCTCTTACAGGACTCACTGGACGTGGGTAGAGACCCTGATACTGCATCAGCAAAAAGATACGTGAGTGACTCTCACTTTACTCACCCGTGCAGATGGACTTGGGCTTTTGTTTGAGAGTGTGGGTATGCATATGTGGGGGAACACACATTTTATTGTATTTTATTTTTTATCAAATCATAGCTGTGTACATTAATGTGATCATGGGGCACCATATACTGGTTTCATAGACCGTTTGACACATTTTCATCACACTGGTTAACATAGCCTTCCTGGCATTTTCTTAGTTATTGTTCTAAGACATTTACATTCCACATTTACTAAGGGAACACACATTTTATTTATTTATTTATTTTTTTCCAGGGAGAAAGCGCTTTAATCTGCTTCACACAGCCCAGAGCCTCCTCTAAGATTTGCTCGTTCCTCCAGGCACACATCCCATGTATATATGGAAACATGAGGAACCATATTAACACATTTTGCATTTTTGTTTCATATTAATTGCTGGGGGTCAGGGCCCCAGTTCCCCAAACCCAGTTGACCTGGATCAATTACTCAGCAGAGCGAGAAACAGGAATGAAACTGGAGCTGCATGGGCACCATGACCAGAAAGAAAAAGCACGAGCGTCAGGGTAACAGAGAGAGGTTCTACTCGGGAAGAGCAAAGAGAAAGCTCAGAGCCTTGCAGAGAGAGCTGGAAGTGAGGCCCTTCCATGAAGGAGCAGCGGAACACACATTTTAAAATGATCATGCTTTAAATGACCAAGGCAGGATTCATCAGTCTGCTCGTGAGGCACCTGCAGGGACTCACCTGGGGCACTCGAAATTGTACAGATTCTTGATCCCTGTCCCTGATTCCAGAACCAGAATTGGTGAGTGGGAAGACAACAGGGTTTTTAGTAAGTCATTCTGTTTAGCTTCAGGTTTGAAAGCGACCATATTAAGGGATCACAGTATTAAAGCTTTTAGAAATCAAGGTGTTTTCAAGAAGGGACTCACCACTTCCTCCTATATGTATGTGTGTGTGCGTGTGTGTGTTTGAGAGAAGAAATAGAGAAACAGAATTGACTGTTGTTTCAAGCAATGTGCTAGGATCTTATACAATTCCTACTACACTCTATGCAGCAGATTCTACAGTCCTTATTTTATAGATGAGACCATAGAGGTCCAGAGAGGGGAAGTAAGTGCCACATAGTCACACAGCTAGAACCACCCTGCAGTGCTGCCTATTGGGAGATTGAACTTTACTGGCACAGGTTTTCTTTAATTTGCAAGAACAGCTACCCCTTGCCTGATAGCTAAGTCCAACTTTTCTCATGATACCCCTGGGAGCTGGATTCTGAGCTTCTGAGAGGCCTTTCCACCAGCCTGCCCTTGCCCCGGGTATAAGCCCCACATGGATATTAAAAGGTTATCCTTTCCGTTCTATTCCCACCTAAGCTTCTGGTTATGGGAGTGAAGCATTCCTGCCGTGGTTTGGTTTGAAACAGGTTAAGGAAACAGAAATATGAGGTAGGTGATGATTGTCCACAGTGAGAAACAGAAGGGAAGCCCTGGCCCAAGTCACTACCCTGGCTTTGAAGTGGAACCTCAGATTTAATCACTTTGGGTTTTGATGCATCTTTTTTGAACAAGAATTATTAGTAGAATGAATACAGCCATTATCAGTCTTTCACATTAATTCATTTAGTTACTTTTCATTTGTGGAAAAAAAAAATACTGAGACTATCCCACTTGGAAAATGAGAGTTTTAAATTACAGGCATGTTGTTTATTTTCCGTAATTGAAAAAGTGGTACGCACACGTAGGGAATGGGTGCAGTGCTTCAACCGTGCTGTGGAGTCAAACTCCATTTATTGAAAGGGACTCCATGGCTGGGATGTTTGCTGCAAGTTATTTTAGACCTTTAAAAATGTTAATTCTCGGGTGGTGCCTGTGGCTCAGTGGGTAGGGCGCTGACACCATATACTGAGGGTGGCGTGTTTGAACCCGGACTTGGCCAAACTGCAACAAAAAAATAGCTGGGTGTTGTGGTGGGTGCCTGTAGTCCCAGCTACTCGGGAGGCTGAGGCAAGAGAATCGCCTAAGCCCAGGAGTTGGAGGTTGCTGTGAGCTGTGATGCCACAGCACTCTACCGAGCGCGATAAAGTGAGACTGTGTCTCTAAAAAAAAAAAAAAAAATGTTAATTCTCATTTTGAAATTCTAGGAAGGGGATATAATTTTCCGAATTTCTAAAGTTAATTTGACTATGAACCTTTTCATGAAATCTTGGAGGACTAATGCCTTCTAGAACCCAGGATCAGGAGTCACTAATAAATACTAACCCCTTCCCTGTGCAGAGCATCTCACAGTTCCACGTGGGCTTCAGGTACCACATTTGGTAGGGTTTTTTGAGGGGCAAAGGAGAGTGTCACTGAGGCTGTGGAGAGCAAAAGTGAGACTAGGGGTCAGGGGGAAGCATGGGCTCCTGAGCAAGCTCTGGAAAAGTGGGACAAAGGACCCGTGTCATTAGTCCCCCAGCTGGCATGAGGCTCTACGAGGCACTTCCCCGGCTTCCTTGCTGCTATAATGTGGCATAGTTGTTTGGGAGCACAGCTTGCCAGGAGGCCCATGGCATGGCTCCTTGGTCAGAGAGCTTGAGCCAAGGCAGGTCCTGGGCTGCATAGTCAGAGTGCAGCCTTTCTAGCCATCCCCCCAATCTCACTTAGGATGCTCTGGGTCAATGGAAAGATCTGATCATTCAAATCACACATGAAGCTAACACGATGTGCTACCCTCGTGGGATGTGCCTGCTTTTCAAAGGGCATTCTTGCCTAATGGTGGGATGCCAGGCTCTCTGCAGAGGGATGAGGGAGATGGCTTTGACCTATGGACTCAGGACCCTGTGAATGAACCACCACAAATCCATCCCCATTGACTAGTGTGCCCTTGCAGGTACATCTTTTCATTTGTGTATTCAGCAACAAAACACGCTTCTGCTCAGAGTAATAAACATAAGGTTCTGAAAGCAGCAGGAGGTCACGGAGGTACTGACCTATTGCTACTTAGCATCCGCTCACCTGGACCCCTGAGATTGTGGAGGGAGTAATTTAGCATAAGGCCTAGAGTTTACAGGGACTGAGCCCTCACCATCTACAAGGACCTGTTCCAAGCACTTTGTGGGTATTAAATTGCTTAATCATCATAGTGACCCAGTGGAAGAGATGATCATTTTATCTTTTCTCTATTTTATAGGAGAAAAAAAATGAGGACAGAGAGGCCAAATGATAGGCTCATGGTCACCCATCTAAGTAGAGTGGTAGACTTAAACTCAGGCTTCCTGGACTCAGAGCCTGCAGCATCCTGCATGGGGCAGTGACATGTGCTCATGACTCTCTGTAGCACAGAGCTGAAGGGCAGAGGGCTGGCCTGGGCCAAGAGCAGCTGACACTGCAGATCTGCTGAAGCTTTTGAGGGTAGCTCTGCTCAGGTTGTTCAGGGCAAAGTGCAAACTAGAAGGCATATGCACTTGAAATAGAATTTTTGAGAAATAGGTGCTGTTCACAGGAACAAATCTCAAATGAAGGATGTTCAGGACTCAGTAGACAAAGCTGTGTTTGCCAGAGAATGCTTCTAGGTAAAATAGCCCCCTCTCCATAGCTGCAACAAACAAACAAACAAAAAAAAAAAAAAGAAAAAAGAAAATGAAATGAAAAAATTTGACAAACAACAACAAAACAACAGCAAAGCCGCGCACAAACCCAAGCTGGTGGTCATCTCTTCTGATTGCTCTAGAAATAAAGGGAGGCAGATAGAAAAAATTCCAAAGTATGGGAGTAATTCTTGTTTTTCTGTTTAATGCTAGGCTTTAAAGGAGAAATAATACAGTAAAATACAGTCTGCCACTGTTACACACCCATTCTGTTAAAACCCGTCTATATGACTTAATGGGGCTCTGTCGGGAGGTCATCACGGCTGCTTCTCCAAGCCAGCAGAGAGCTCTGTGAGGGAAGTGGGGAGCACAGGCGCAGCAGTCCTTCCATGTGGCCATCACTTCTTTTTGAACACTTGACGGCACACCTGGTCGCCACAGGTCAGCTCCTGCAATGTCAGAAAGTGGATGAGGGGCAACAAGCCAGAGCTTCCTCTGCCTGGCCTCCAGCCCTCTTGGTGTCTGGGGATGGGAGGTTGGAATAAAAAAAGACACTTAGTCATTCTGGGCAAAGGGCATCTCACAGACCCATCAGCTGGCATGCCCTGCAGGTAGGAGCAATTTGATTTTGACACTTGAATTGAGCTTGAACAACTGTAAAAATGAAAAACGCAAAGAAAATAAATTACCTTCTTGGGTGGGATTTCTCCTACTCCTATGATTAAAGCAACATCACCTAATTTTTAAAAGGTAGCAAAGCCATGAGGTAAGGGAAGGAGCTACTGTGAAGTGTTTGACAGGTAAGGCCCTGGAGGATGCTGGCTGGGGAGCTGTCCCCAGTCTGTGCGCTTTCTGCCCTCTGGTAATTAGAATATGGGCAGTGGAGGCACTTGTAATAGCTGGTGTGACCTGCAGAAGGGCTCCCCCAGGCCTACCTGTGCAGCCACAGGTGCTGTTTTTCAGGCAGGTAGAGGGAGCCCCAGTCCCTTTGTGACCCTCACTGACCCTTGAAGGAGCAGAAAAAAATATGAGTATGGGGACAACCACCACACTCGTGCAGCTCATGATGGATCCATTGTCTCAGCCACAGGGATCATTGGGGATTGCATTGCAATGAAAAAAATCCATCATCCAACTCAGAGCAGGTAGGGAAAATCATCAATGAAAAACATGGCGAATGCCTCCCATATATCATCAACTGACATTGCCTCCAAAATAAAGATCTTAGGTGAAGCAAGGCTGGCTCTGAAGGGCACTTTGGCAACGGGAATACTGACATTGGAGCCAGGCGCCTGCCTGACTCCACAGGTGAATAAAGGGATGAATGGATGAATGCAGACCTATTGATTGAAAGAGACTCATTTACAAGGGAATGACTGAATGCATGAAGGGGTGAAAGATTTTTCACCATTTGAGCGCTGGATTCATAAATTACCTTGAAGATTGAAGAATGAAAAATTAAGCTGTCTAGACAGATATAAATTATTTAAGGATATCCACCATTGTTTCGACTGCTCTGTTCTAGTACAAAATTAACATAAAATATTTGGGGGGCAGGCAGGCATAGCTCACGGACTGAGGTCAATGCCTGAGGCAGTTCCCAGCAGCCCCTTTTTCCCCCCACTTCCCTTGCACACCCCCATAATTGTGAGAAGGCCTGGTTGCTCACTCTTCTCCAGGGCACCTAAATTCGAAGGCTCACATTTCTCCCCAGCTGGTCTTTAACAGGTTCCCTGAATTTCTCCTTGGACCTGGGCTTCCTAACTCAGCATTTTGAACTTTCTTTTTAATTGCAGCCATTCACAGAAACAGCCATATATATAGACTTCTTCCTGGAGTTTCCTGAGCCAGATGGGAATGGCTTTCTGTCTGTATGTCCACACACATTTGGCTGGACCTCCGGGGAGAAACTCGAGGCCATTTTTCTTGTCAAAGGTCCCAGCTAGGTGAGCAGCATAGTTTGTGTCAGCAGAGTGGAAGGTGGCTGGGCAGAGCCCAGGACTTACCAGGTACAGCTTGTCCCCCTCAACCCACTGCCTCCAGCCGCGGTTCTCCTTCTCCCCCTTTTGCACACACACAAGGACATCACCTTCCCAGACGACCAGTGTCTGCAACGACAGATTCCCAGGAAGATCAAACATATGGTCTTCAAGGGACAAACAAATGTAAACCTGCAGCCACAATTCCTGCAGCCATTCCTGGCTCCTGCAGAGCCCTCCGTCTCATGGGGCCAAGACCTTTCCAGTCTTATTTTCTACATGCTCCCTTCATTCCAGCCAAACTAGAATTGTAGCTTCCTCTGTTCTCTTTTGAAGGAATTCCACTCTTCTATTTTTCCATAGGGTAAAGACAGCACTTCAGATCAGTGGGAGGAAAGGTGATAAATTTGACTATATAACAACATAAAATTTCTGGAAAGGAAATATAGCTCAAAGTCTACAGAAAAACAACAGACTGGGGTAAAACTGTAACTTAACAGCAAAGACCTGATTGTGTTATGTATGCACATATATAAAGGGCTCCTATAAATCAATAAGAAAAAGATCATTAACTTAATAGTTCATGTTAACAAAAGACATGAGCCAACAGCTTATAAGGGAAAAAAATCCCAAACCCTAGCAGATTGCTTTTAAACATAAGAAAAGATACTCAGCCTCTCTCGTAATAAGAGAAATGCAAATTAGGACTTTGTTTTTCAGATATAATTCATTATATCATATGGCCAAAGATCCAAGAGTTTGGCAATATACTGAATTGGAGGAGATGTGGTGGGGGAGGGGGGTAATATAAATCAGTATGAATCACTTTGGAGGGAAATGTTATATTACCTTGCAGAATATAAAATTGCATATACTTGTTGAGCTAGAAATTCTATGTCTGAAACTTTTCGTACAACAATCGCATTGTGAGGAGTCTCCCATGTAGGATGTAAGAAAGGCAGGGGAGCTTCCTAACAAGCTGGGGGTCATCCAGCAGGCTCCAGTGCCAGGGCTTGTCACCCAGAACCAGGAGGGTGGACCTTCTCCTGGTCCTTGGTTTCCTCCAGGCAGCAGTAACAGCTGCTTACTAACAGGCAGCAGCACAATTTGTGGTGAATAACTGGGCTGAGACAGCCAGCAGGTTGGAGAAGGCATAGCTTTCCGAACCCCCAAAGCAGGCAAACCCTTGTATTTACAAATCATTTAACTCCCTGACTCCCCCTCCTTTTCTTCCCCACTTTTGCCTCCCCTTCTGCCTCCCTGGATATAATCTGTACCACGCCCAAGAGGTCCTGCAGGGACAACTTCTTTGTCTAAATGAGGCTCGCACGTGCACCTTCTGAGATGACTATGCCATTCCCATCCAGGGAACAGCTTTGTGTCTCTGCTGTTCTTCCCCGGGGATGCCCCTGATGCTAGTTGATTTTCCTCCAAGCACTTGCAAAGCATATTACGCCCCTATGAACAATATTATGCTAAGGTTCAGGCATTGACTTCCCTCTGTATCTTGTAATCCCAGTGGGTAATAAACTGGTCTTTTTCCACTGTCCTTGCACATTTGGGTCTGAATTTTGCTAACAATCTGTTTCCTACAGATTGTTAAATCTATCTATTTCTAAAAGAATATTTGACCTTGACCATATTGTGTATTTTATGTACAATTTTATTCCTCCTCATTTTTCTCCCCAATGCATCACAGCATTGTTTGTTACTGCAAAGGACTGGAAGGCTCATAAATTCTGTCAGTGGGTGGTTAGTTAAATATGGTGTGGTTTACCCCTGCTATGCAGTCATCGAAAGAATTCAGCCATAGTGTATTGTGTAAGTCGAAAAAGCAAGGCGCAGAGCTATGTGCATAAACAGGGAGGGGGTGTCTATGTGTTCCTATATTTGTACATGTTCCTGGAAGGAGGTAAAAGAAACGCTTAATAGTAATTGTCTCTCAGGAGGGAACTGAGAGCCTGGGGGCTAGGATGGGAAGAAAATTTTATGTTTTACTGTTTGAAATTTTTTTTAACCATCTGCCTATATTAATATTCCCAAAGCTAATTTAAAAATAAAATTTTACAAGTTTTATAAAAAAGTCTCCTCCTCCCTCACGGCCATCAAAACCCTCACATCTTTGAAGTGTTAGAGAAGCTCAGTTCACAGGTCGCTTTCCTCGCCTTGCTTTTCTGGGAGGGAGAAGTTGTCTTGAATATACCTTTGCTGTTGTCCATTGTCGCTCTTGGGAGGATTCTGAGCTACCTCCCAAGTAGATGAGAAAGATTCGAAAGGACTCATGTCTTCTGTTCTCCCCAATCTGGATTGCTTTGCACATAATCGGCACCTAATACATGTTAGTTGAATTAATGTCAGTCTCCTTCAATAAACAATGAAAGAAGAGGGTAGACCTGCTGTCCATTTCTGCAACACCAGTGTCAGCACAGTGACCGACATTGCTGAATGACTCTCTCCACTGCCTCCTTGCCTTGGTTTCCATTGCCCCACCAGAGGGCACACACATACATGAACACGGAGGCTGTGTGGTCACTGCCCATCTACTTGTCTGTCTTCCCCATGTGGCTTGGGATGTCTGATTCATCATTATATCTCTAGCTCCTGACTCAGACCTGACATGTGGTAGGGACTTAGCATATTTTGTGGAAGGAAGGAGAAAACTGTTAGTGTTAGGGCCCTGTCCTAAAATTTTATTTAAATAACTCATATTGGATGGCAACATTAAAAGTTATTCTGACCCTGTAAGTAAATTGGTTACCAATAAATCATGGTTTATTTACAATATGTGTATTATAGACTTACTCCTACACATTCATAAAACAGACAATGAGAAATAGAAAGGAGAGAATGGTTAAATGAACAACAATTCCACAAATCAATTTGCGTTTCATTGGTGCCCTTCATTCTTGTATCAGAGGAGATTTTTAGGAAGAGATTTAATTTCCTTAAAAGATCCTGAGGTTGACCAAACAGATGCAAGCAAGGAAAGCCTTTCGTTCTGAGTGAGGGGATGAAAAGGAGTAGTTTCTGAGGGTAGATAGTTGTCCACAGAAATAAAGAAGGAAGCTGAGCCTCCACAATGATTTCTCCTATCACAGCGTCTGAAGTTAACATCATTAAAAACAGCCCTTTGTGTGTAAATTAGATATAGGTTCTATATCTATGTTAAATTTATAGAAGTTCATACCCATACTGTGGTTGTAGAAGAGAATTTCCTAATTCTTAGGACATACATACTGAATAATACATCGGCTTTTCAGAAACAAAATATCTGTATGTTAAAGAGAAAGCATGTGTAAGTGTTGGAGCGAACAGGGCAAAATGTTAGGATAGCTAAGCCTTGGTAAAATGTCACAATAGGTAAACCTTGGTAAAACGTGTACAGTGTTCTTTGTTATATTCTTATAACTTTTCTGTAAATTTAAATCACTCCCCAACATAGTTTTTTTTTTGCATTTTTTGGCTGGGGCTTGGTTTCAACTCGCCACCTCCGGCATATGGGGCTAGCGCCCTACCCCTGTGAGCCACAGGCGCTGCCCTCCCCAATATGTTTTTTTTTTTTTAATTAAATCATAGCTGTGTACATTAGTGCGATCATGGGGTACTGGTTTTATAGATCGTTTGACACATTTTCATCACACTGGTTAACATAGCCTTCCGGCATTTTCTTAGTTATTGTGTTAAGACATTTATATTCTACATTTACTAAGTTTCAAATGTACCCTTGTAAGATGCACTGCAGGTGTAATCCCACCAATCACCCTCCCTCTGCCCATCCTCCCCCCTCCCTCCCCTCCCTCTGCCCCTTCCCCATATTCATAGGTTATAACTGGGTTATAGCTTTCATATGAAAGTCATAAATTAGTTTCATAGTAAGGCTGAGTACATTGGATACTTTTTCTTCCATTCTTGAGATACTTTACTAAGAAGAATATGTTCCAGCTCCATCCATGTAAACATGAAAGAGATAAGGTCTCCATCTTTCTTTAAGGCTGATAATATTCCATGGTTGTACATATACCACAATTTATTAATCCATTCGTGGATTGATGGGCACTTGAGCTTTTTCCATGACTGATCAATAATGAATTGGGCTGCAATAAATATTCTGGTACAAATATCTTTGTTATAATGTGATTTTTGGTCTTCTGGGTATATACCTAGTAGAGGAATTATACGATTGAATGGCAGATCTATTTTTAGTCTCTAAGTGTTCTCCAACATCTTTCCAAAGGAATGTACTAATTTGCATTCCCACCAGCAGTGTAGAAGTGTTCCCTTTTCTCCACATCCACGCCAACATCTCTGGTCTTGGGATTTTGTGATGTAGGCTAATCTTACTGGAGTTAGATGATATCTCAAAGTAGTTTTGATTTGCATTTCTCTGATGATTAAGGATGATGAGCATTTTTTCATCTGTCTGTAGGCCATGCGTCTGTCTTCTTCAGAGAAGTTTCTCTTCAAGTCCCTTGCCCAGCCTGCGATGGGATCACTTGTTCTTTTCTTGCTTATACGTTTGAGTTCTCTGTGGATTCTGGTTATTAAACTTTTGTCAGAGACATAACCTGCATAACCTCCCATTCTGAGGGCTGTTTGCTTGCTTTACTTACTGTGTTCTTAGCTGTGCAGAAGCTTTTTAGTTTGATCAGGTCCCAGTAGTGTATGTTTGAAGCTGCTTCAATTGCCTGGGGGGGTCCTCCTCACAAAATACTCGCCCAGACCGATTTCTTCAAGGGTTTTCCCTGCACTCTCTTCTAGTATTTTTATAGTTTCATGTCTTAAGTTTAAATCTTTAATCCAGTGAGAGTCTATCTTAGTTAATGGTGAAAGGTGGGTCCGGTGTCAGTCTTCTACAGGTTGCCAGCCAGTTCACCCAGCACCATTTGTTAAATAGGGAATCTTTTCCCCACTGAATGTTTTTAATTAGCTTGTCAAAGATCAAATAACGGTAAGTAGCTGGGTTAATTTCTTGGTTCTCTATTCTGTTCCATACATCTACCTCTCTGTTTTTGTGCCAATCCCACGCTGTTCTGATCACTATCGATAGTATAGTGTGAGGTCCTGTAGTGTGATTCCTCCTGCTTTGTTTTTATTTCTGAGTAATGTCTTGGCTATTTGAGGTTTTTTCTGATTCCATATAAAATGAAGTATTATTTTTTCAATATCTTTAAAGCATAACAGTGGAGCTTTAATAGGGATTGCATTAAAATTGTATATTGCTTTGGGTAGTATGGACATTTTAACAATGTTGATTCTTCCCAGCCATGAGCATGGTATGTTTTTCCATTTGTTAACATTCTCAGCTATTTCTTTTCTTAGAGTTTCATAGTTCTCTTTATAGAGATCTTTCACATCCTTTGTTAGATAAACTCCCAAATATTTCATCTTCTTTGGCACTACTGCAAATGGAATAGAGTCTTTAACTGTTTTTTTCAGCTTGACTATTGTTGATATATATAAAGGCTACTGATTTATGAATGTTGATTTTATAACCTGAGACACTGCTATATTCCTTGATCACTTCTAAGAGTTTAGTAGTAGAATCCCTGGTATTTTCCAGATATACAATCATATCATCTGCGAAGAGCAAAAGTTTGATCTCTTCTGATTCTATATGGATACCCTTGATTGCCTTTTCTTCCCTAATTGTGATGGCTAAATCTTCCATTACAATGTTAAAGAGTAGTGGAGACAATGGGAAGCCTTGTCTGGTTCCTGATCTGAGTGGAAATGATTTCAATTTAACTCCATTCAATAGGATATTGGCTGTGTGTTTGCTGTAGACGGCCTCTGTCAGTTTAAGAAATGTCCCTTCTATACCAATTTTCTTAAGTGTTCTGATCATGAAGGGATGCTGGATATTTTCAAAATCTTTTCTGTATCAATTGAAAGAATCATATGGTCTTTGTTTTTTAATTTGTTTATGTGCTGAATTATACTTATAGATTTACGTATATTGAACCAGCCTGGGATAAAACCAACTTGGTCATGGTGTATAATTTGTTTGATGTGTTGCTGGATTCTGTTTGTTAGGATCTTGTTGAATATTTTTGCATCTATGTTCATTAGTGATATTGGTCTATAATTTTCTTTTCTTGTTGGGTCTTTTACTGGTTTGGGGATCAGGGTGATGTTTGCTTCATAGAACGTGTTGGGTTGTCTTCCTTCTTTTTCTATATTTTGGAACAGGTTGAGTAATATAGGTACTAGTTCCTCTTTAAAGGTTTGGTAGAATTCTGACGTAAAGCCATCTGGTCCTGGGCTTTTCTTTTTAGAGGGATTTTGTATGGTTGATGCTATTTCAGAACTTGATATTGGCCTATTCAACATTTCCACTTGATTCTGGCTAAGTCTTGGAAGGTGACATACTTCCAACTATTGGTCAATTTCCTTCTGATTTTCATATTTCTGAGAATAAAGTTTCTTGTAATATTCATTAAGGATTTTTTGAATTTCTGAGGAGTCTGTGGTTATTTAGTCTTTGTCATTTCTGATTGATGAAATTAGAGATTTTACTCTTTTTTTCCTGGTTAGGTTAGCCAAAGGTTTATCTATTTTGTTGACCTTTTCAAAAAACCAACTTTTTGATTTATTGATCTGTTGTATAATTCTTTTGTTTTCAATTTCATTTAAGTCTGCTCTAAGTTTGGTTATTTATTTTCTTCTACTGGGTTTGGGATTGGAATATTCTTCCTTTTCCAGTTGTTTGAGATCCATTAAGTTGTTAACTTCCTCTCATTCCGTTCTCTTGACAAAGGCTTGCAGTGCTATAAATTTCTCTCTTAGGACTGCCTTTGCAGTATCCCAGAGGTTCTGATAATTCATGTCTTCATTGTCGTTTTGTTCCAATAATTTGGCAGTTTCCTTCTTCATCTCATCTCTGACCCAGCTATCATTCAGAATAAGGTTATTTAACTTCCATGTTTTTGTATGAGTATGCAGATTCCTGTTGTTACTGAGTTCAACTTTTATTCCATGGTGGTCCGAGAAGATGCAAGGAATAATTTCTATTCCTTTAAATTTACTGAGGTTAGACTTGTGACCTAAGATGTGATTGATTTTGGGGTATGTTCTGTGGGCTGATGAGAAGTATGTGTATTTAGTTTTTTTGGGATGAAATGTTCTATAGATGTCTGCTAAATCCAAATGTTGGATGGGTAGGTTTAAATCTAAAATTTCTTTCCTCAGCTTCTTATTGGAGGATCTATCCAACACTGCCAAAGGAGTGTTGAAATCGCTGACTATTATGGGGCAGGAGGAAATCAAGTTGCTCATGTCTGTTAGAGTTTCTCTTATAAATTGAGGCACATTCTGGTCGGGTGCATAAATATTAATAATTGAAATCTCATCATATTGAGTATTACCCTTAACAAATATGAAGTGACCATTCTTATCTTTCCATACTTTTGTTGGTTTAAAGCCTATTGTATCTTCAAATAGAATTGCAACACCTGCTTTTTTCTGATTACCATTTGCCTGAAATATGGATGATCATCCTTTCACCCTAAGTCTATATTTATATTTTAAGGTATGATGTGATTCTTGTATGCAGCAAATATCTGGCCTGAGTTTTTGTATCCAGTCAGCCAACCTGTGCCTCTTTAGTGGACAGTTTAGGCTGTTAACATTAATGGAGAATATTGATAAGTCTGGTAAAATTTTGGGTATTGAGTTTTTGAAACCAGTGCATGTTTTTAGTCCTTTCGCTACTGTGGAAGTTGGAGTTTGATCAAAAGTTTCTAAGTGAGTTTACTTTTGTGGTAGAAGATTGGGTTGGTCATTATGGAGGATAGGTCTGAGAATATCCTGAAGAGCTGGGTTGGTTATGGCAAATTTCTTCAACATATGAATGTCATTAACGTTTTTAATTTCTCCATCATAAATGAAACTCAGTTTAACTGGATACAGTATCCGGGGTTGAAAGTTATTTTGTTTTAGGAGATTAAAAGTCGATGACCACTCTCTTTGGGCTTGAAAAGTTTCAGCAGATAGATCAGCCGTCATTCTAATATTCTTCTCTTTGTAGGTAATGGATTTCTTATGTCTGGCTGCTTTCAGAATTTTCTTCTTCATGTCAACTTTAGTGAAGTTACTTATGGTATGCTTGGGGGATGTCTTATTTGGGTTGAGTCATGCTGGGGTTCTGAAACTGTCTGCTATCTGAATTTCAGAATCTCTTGTCATGTCTGGAAAATTCTCTTTCATAATTGCATGGAGAATGGCCTTTGTGCCTTGTGAAGCCACTTCATCACTTTCAGGGATTCCAATGAGGTAGATATTAGCCTCCTTTGAATTATCCCAGAGCTCTCTGAGAGAATGATCCATTTTTACTCTCCATTTCTCTTCCTCTCTGACAGTTTGGGAGCATTCAAAAGCTTTGTCTTCAATGTCAGAAATCCTTTCTTCTGCTTGCTCCACTCTGTCACTGAGGGATTCTACTGTATTTTTCAGATTTGAAGGCTGCAAATTCTTGCTTCAGTGTGTCAAAATCTTTGTCTTTAAATTCGTTGAACTCTTGAGACAACTTTTGAATTTCTCCTCGAATTTCTAATTCCGACTTTTGAATTGCTCCTTGAACTTCTAATTCCAAATTTTCCTCCATTCTATTAATTTTGTTTGCAATCCAAATTCTGAATTCGATTTTTGACATCTCGGCCAGTTGTTTGTGAATGGGATCTTCAGTTACATTTGCCATATCTTTCCTTGGAGGGGTTGATCTATTCTGGTTATTCATGTTATCAGAGTTTTTCCACTGATTCCACCTCATGATTATTTTACACCGTTTGACTTTTCCCCTGGAGCTTTGTCGAGGACCCAACTGGGGACCCGTTTGGTGGGGTGGGGCTAAGTGGCTCTGTCTTGTTTTCAGCTGGTCTCTGTCTGACCCTAATGAAATAGTTACTCTGTGTTGAAGTCTCAGCTGTGGAGAAATATCAGCAATTAAGTTACCCCGCCCCCACAGGCAACAATTGGAAAAGGAAAATCAAACCTTCCTACAACCACACACCCAGGGCACCACTTGGATAGTCCTCGGGCGATTGGCTCAGTTCAAAATGTCCAAATCAGTTGTCTCAGTCAGCACCTGTCTCAGGTGGGAGAGTTTAAAAGGTCTCTGGCAATTAGATTGCAGGGGTCTGCTGACAACTCAAATATGACTGCTCCAGTGTTCCATGAAGTCAGGAGGCCCCGCCCAACAAATAGATTAGTCTGGGAAGGTTGATGCCTCCTTCCCCACCTTGTACCTCTGTCACACCCAGTCACTGACAACCCTGCAGGGCTGACACCCAGTTGCCTCCAATGAGCAGGTACTCCAGGGGTTTGCACCTGCCTGAATCACAAGGAAATCTATGTCTGCTCAGCCAGGCGTAGGTGAGGCCTGACAACCTTGGGCACTTGATGGAGTCTCGGGAGTGTTCACTCAGTTCTAGCCCCACCCCTGATTGATGTTACTTACAGAACAGAACAACTTTACAGGAATTTGTTTCTGTCCCTGCTAAATTCCCCTGCAGAAGAGAAGCTGTTTTGAGTTCCCAGAACCTGCACCTCAGGCCCTGTCTGTGCTGCTGTATGGTCTCAGCTCTTTGTATTCACAGCACGGTTACCTGTCAAATCCGGCCTCTGCCTACCCTCCTTTGTTTAAGCTGATGGTCCCCTGGGGGCTGGGTGCATCTTAGGCTCAGTAAAGCAGTCTTCTGGATCAGCCCCACCCTGGGAATCTCCCACCTCTGCGCAGTGTGTTTTTTAGTTCCTGCGCTCCATGGAGGCTGGTACCACCTCAGGCAAACCCTTTACTCACAGGGCCTGTGTTTCCATCCCAGATCTGTTCCATGGTGGTTACCACCTGAGAAGGTACCTGGCCTCCTCTGGTTGCCCAGAGAGACAGGGGGTGTGACTTCAGAATATCCAGGGGTGAGCCCTATTGTTGCCAAAAACAGCTGCTGCTCTGTGCCTCAGGGCACTGCCACTCCAGCATGGTTCCCTCTCATCTGACTGTCCTCTCCTCACTCCCTACAGAAGAATCAGCACTGACCAGCTGCAGTCCAGGCCCTGTCCACACCCCTCGAGAAATCACCCAAGAATCTGGACTCCTGGGGGACAGGCCTCAAGACCTCAGAGTGAGAGTAGAGGGGAGTGCTGGGAGGTTAGAATTTCAGGTAGAGAATATATACAGTTTTACACATTTTTTGCCTGGCAGGAGAGCACCATGGCACCCTAGTAGGGGAGGCAGGTCCAGTTTGTAGAAGGTCTCTTCCATGGAGTATAGTGGGAGGACCTTTGAACTCTGCTTGTTTGTTTGTGGGGCACTCCGAGCCATTCTCATGGGGGAGGGGACTCCTGTCCACTTGGTGATGGATTTTGTACCTTTTGTTTGTATCCTTGGGGTCGCAGCTCGCCTCAGTGGGTTTGATGTATGTTCTTCAACCTTCTCTCTTGGTGCAGCTCTAATCCACCAGATTACTAGCGAAATTCCTGTCCTTTAACTCTCCTTCTGGATGGGAGCCTCTGTCAAAAGCTGGCTTCAGTCAGCCATCTTGTCTCTGCCCCCCCCAATATGGTCTTTTTAAAAAAGGAAAATAGCAGCTCTTTAAATTCAGAAAGTTGATTAATGTCCTTAACTCATCCGCACACCTGCTCTCAGGGATGCAGTCTTCCATCTCCAGCACTGCCTGCTGGAGGCAGCAGATTCCTCCTCTGCCTGCCCAGCTCCTGGGGCAGTCCCAGGGTTCTCCAGGCATCACAGCAGTGTTATATTAGCCCTATCATGTCTGTGCCTGCTTTTCTTTGCCTCTGCTTTCTGTTTCCAATTTCAATTACTTATTTTATTATTGAGATATATTTCACAAACCATAAAACTCACTCTTTTAATGTATACAATTCAATAGTTTTTAGTACAAAAGGTTGTGCACTAAAGCATCACTATTACATGAATTCAGGGGATTTGCATCATTCTCCCAAAGGAACTTTGTACCTGTGAGCAGTCACTACCCATTTCCTCTGTCTCTTGCCCGCTCCCCACCCCTGGGGGTAGCGGAGGGTTGTCTCTATGAATTTGCCTCTTCTGGACATTTCATGTAAATTGCACAATAAGAGGCCTTTTGTGTGCTGTTCTCTCACTTAACATGTTTCCCAAGTTTGTCCATGTTGTAGCTCAAGTCAGTGCTTCATCCATTCTTCCAGCTGCAGGAAACTCCATATTCCATTACGTGACTATCACTTCTCTTTCATTTTGTTTTATTTTGGGCTATCTTGTGTAATTTTGAAACATGCCTTAAACCCTCTTGGAAACAAGTCATGTTAGACAGTTAGGAATATATATGACCAACAGAAAAGAAGACAGGGCTACCCAGGCCCTTCAGAGAAGAGCAGACCCCATGATCAAAGTGGTTTTGTTGCTTTTGCTCTGGCCTGGCAGAGAACTGGGCACTAAAGGGCAGTATGTGCACCTGTCCTCCAAACTGCTCAGTGGTTCTCGAGGGTGACCAAGGAGTTGAGAAGTGGAGCCCTGGAGAAAAATAGCATGAGGGGCACAGAGCACACACACTTACACAGAGTACACACACTCACAGATGTGTGCATGCAGGCACACTGTGGGCAGTGCCATTCCCTGGGGTCCTCTTCCAGCTGAAGGGTTCCAGTCAGGTGACAGGAGGTGGGCAGTCCCCAGGGCACCTGCCCTACACTGTGATTCTTGTGGGAAAGGCACTTTGTTGAAGGCTGAGCAAGCTGTCCTGGGTACTTCTCACTCCCCACCAGTTGTGTGTGTATGTGTATGTGTGTGTGTGTTTATTTGCTCTAGCTTTCTGCTTCAGGCAAAGAGGAGACAATCTGTGAGAAAGAGGATTATGTCTCTCTGAAGGGCTGACTGCTCATCCTGGAGAGAGCAAGGAGGATGGAAGTTGAAGAGGCAGAGGGCTGGTAGTGTGCTGTCGACAGTTGGAGACTTTCAGGGTTAGGAAGGGCTGGAAGGGCATGATTTATTTCAGGAAGAGCAAGAGCTCTTTTTTTATTTTTATTTTTTTTTGTTTCTATTACCTATTTTTCAAGAGCCCACACCCAAAACTGAAAGGTGAGGGAAAATGAATCATTTTGCATCAATTTGGTTGGAACAGTGGAGTGATGCAAAAATTGCAAGACAAATTTTCCTAGCAATTCTGGTGTCTCATGAATTTGCCTTATAGCCACGTGGTTCAGAGGCTCAGAAAAGGCATGTGGATCCCTCAGGGAGGAGATCTCTAAGTGGACATTCCACGGCCTGGAAGCAATCTCATGCCAAGATTGCTCTGATAGGAAAATTTCCAAAGTACTTTTCATTTCCCTACTTTTTTTAGCAAGGAACACAAAATGTAATCCAACCTTAATTTAATGGCTGAGGTTATCAGTGCCAAAGGACTACTTGAGTGAGATATAAAATGTCTGTTTTCTTGGCTTTATAGTCATAAGCAAAGAATTATGACAGCTTTTCCTCTCCACCCCAGAACAGGAACCAGAGCTTGTGCCCTTTGCTTTGAGGGAGAGTTAAGGCCTCTGACTTTGAAAGAGCTCCTGGAAGTACAAGGTAAGAGTTTGAGAGTGGTGGCCTGACCCTGGGAAGATGGGGGCTTGCAGTGAGAGGGGTGGGGCAGGGTGGAGGGTCTTGCTTCTTTTTGGCACCCTGAAACCCTAGGAACTGGCCCTTTACAGGGGGCGAGAGCATGGATACCTTGGGAAAGAGTACTCAGCTCTGCCCTCCCTCAACGTGGGAGCTGGGACAGATGTTCAGTGGCTGATTTGGCCCACTGGGAAAGGATCTGGTGAATATTCAAACTTCCCACCCTCATATAGACCTCATGGGCATGGACAGTAAACTGTGAGTGGCAACCATGATAAGCCAGAACCCTTCCAAGTCTCTTGGGCTGTGTATCCCAGAGGTTCTTTATGATGGAATCCTAAAATACAGTTGAGATTGGATTTCTCCTATTCTTGTTTGGTGGGGACTGATCAGGCATAATTTGATTTAGAAGGCCAAAGGCAGGCACACTTGAGCATACATGTGAGCATGAGGTAGGTCACTGTGCTGGGGATGGGGTACCAGTGCTATGAGCCCTGCTTGCCCCAGCACCACCCCACTTCTCCCTGCCTCTTCTGCAGACTCAAGTTTTTGGGCTTTGAGATAATTCCCTATTCCCTGCTCAGAGTTGTCTTCTGCTTACTTTCTGGGTCCTACCTATGTTCAAATAGTTCAAATAGCTGTAGCCCTGCATCCTGGTGCATGGAGGATGTCCTAGATTGCATCTCGTAAGTTAAAGTGATGCTAGGACAGAAGCCAGGAATTTGCCAGAGACTTCTCCAGGTTACTAGGACTGGATAGATCCTGTCTTCATTTAGTCTATTGATTTTTTTTTGTTTGATTGACATCATACTTTTCTAAAAAAAATTGAATCAGTCAGATCATCTAAAATTAATATATTTTATATAAAAATGTCTGATTACTCAATGTCTCTTAAAAACCAATGTGGCACCGTGAGGCTTTATTGCTGCATGGCAGTGCCTGGCTGGAGCTGGCTGGAGCTGCCCCTTACATGAAGCTGTACTATCCAGCTGACCATAGTCATTGTTACTCCCTGTGACATCCCACCTCACTCTGTTCCCTTTGCCTGCCGAGTTCATGTCCATCTGTGACCCACAGGCCCCTGCCTTACATCCTGGAGAGAGGTTGGGATGTTAATCCCTCTTTATCCTGACCCTTCCTACTAAACTTTTAATACTTGCTTCTTGCCAGCATTGTTAAGTTTATTCTGGCCTCCCTTTCCTGATTCTTTCTAGGTTGTTTTTGTCGTTTTTTTCATCACGAGCCAAATAACCAGCCCCTACACAGAGTGTAGGATGATAAACCCCAGGCAGATCAATACCTTAAGAGTCCGGCTGTCCAGGCCCTTTGTGTACTCATCAAACTCCACCCCAACAGTGAAATCCAAGGCATAGTTACGGAACGTGCTGTTGGTTTTTGTCTTGAAGTTATCACCATCTTGATCAATGATCTTCGTCTGATTCAGACGTACTGCAATCTTGCGGGTGGCAAAATCAATATCTGTTGGCAAAGGGAATTGTGTAGGTTATGATGTACTCAGCCAGCCTCATTCATTTCTTTAACAAGGCCAAACATTCAGGACCGGACACAGATCATAGACAGGCCATTTTTCTTTGCTTAAGTGGAAAACAGAGTTGTCTTACATGTGGCCAAGTTGGACATTTCAGTACAATACTGGGAAACCCAGGAGTTTCTCCACACCTCTTTCAGAGTCCTGATGGGAGGGAGATGGAGCAGGCAGGGCTTAGCCCTGAGCTGCTGCTCCCCAACACCCTGCACCCTTCCATCACAGCAGCCTTGCTCACAGGCATCACACCCTTCCATCACAGCAGCTCTGCTCTGTTTGACACATTGGGCTTCCTCTTAAGAGTTTGCTGAACAAAAAGATCTCATGGTTTAAAAGAAAAAAAGACTTTGAAAACCACCAGTCATAATCCTGGATAAAGATGAAAATTTTTGTATGTCCACAGCAGGGAGTTATAAACTTCCACTTTTAAAGGAGATTGGAGGCTTACTTAGTTAGCTAGGCTGTGAAGCCCTAGTATAGTTTCATGTATATTCTAGGCAATAAACATACGATCAGAAATTTTCTTCTGTTATTCTTAAAGGCAAGTTAATACTTATTTGTGTTTTTATTATGAAAACTTTCAAGAAAACCAAGGGTGTGTTTAATTTCCTAAGCTTTGTGTGTTACAACAAGAACCTAAGTGCTGAGCCCACCTACTTGCTAAGTTCTGGATGAACATAATTGTCACCCAAGACAAAAAGTTGTTGTTCAGTGGTATAGCACAAGAAACAGAGGGTAATTCAGGACTGCTAATTTTCTATCCTTGCAATGAACATCATCAAGCTCTTGGTCTTTAGTTAAATCATATCCTTTAGCTCCAATCTAAATATGTATTTTTCCCCCAGAAAATTCACACAGTGGTTCTCAACCTTCCTAATGCCGTGACCCATTAATACAGTTCCTCATGTTGTGGTGACCCCAAACCATAAAATTATTTTTGTTGCTACTTTATAACTGTAATTTTGCTACTGTTATGAATCATAATGTAAATACCTGATATGCAGGACGTATTTTCATTGTTACAAAAGGGTTGCGACCCACAGGTTGAGAACCACTGACTTAGAAGGTTTTCACAAACGCTAAGAGTGATTGTATTAAAATCTATTCTGATTCTATTAAAATCTAATCTGATTCTATTAAAAAGAGTAGTAATGAACTCAAGAGTACAAACAATTCAAATTTATTGAGTGCTATTTGTCTGAGAATTCCAGCCCCATCTCTGTGTAGGTAGGTGACTACACTTCACTGTCTGATGTGGTATAAACACTATATTGGGCCCAAGAGAAAGACTAGCAGGTATCAGCAGTTCAGGAAGGTCCTGTCAATTTGCAGAATTAATACCTCTGCTGCCAGTACCATGGTAGCCGACTACTACTTCCCTCACCCTTTCCCCATTTCCTTTTGGACCCATTTCCTTTTGAATTCCTCTTTTTATCGCTAATGCTCCCCTTCTTCCAAAGGGCCAAGGAGAAGCCTAGTTGGCCACTTGCACTTACTTTGGG
Organism: Nycticebus coucang; assembly: GCF_027406575.1. Lineage (NCBI taxonomy): Eukaryota > Metazoa > Chordata > Mammalia > Primates > Lorisidae > Nycticebus > Nycticebus coucang. The sequence continues at coordinate 106,395,044 of NC_069787.1, forward strand.
CCAGCAGGTTAGTCATAGCTGGAAACCCACAATAGAGAATCATGTCTGCATAGAAAAGGGCCCCGATCTTTTGGACCCCAAATTGTATAAAGTCAGATTGGAGCCTGAGGGAATGATTGTAAATAACATTAGCTGGTCCAGCAAGTAAAAGGATTATATAGCTATCTTCTAAGTAAAAAAGAGAAATAGGTTCAAGTTGGTGTGAGCTGGTGCGTGAATGCCAGTGCCTTGCTGGCCTGTCATGCTCAACATTGTTGAGTATCTTCCATGTCTGAGAATTCACCAGTAGGTCTCAAAGCTAGCTACCCTTCAGAATCACCCAGGAAGATGCAAAAACTGCAGTTTTTAGACATAAGCATCTCTAGATTATAGAGCCCAGTGATTTTAGATTTTGGACTCTGTCCTAGGAAGCTATTTGGAGAAAGACTTCCAAGGAGTAAAATTTGAAAGCCACTGTTTAAACACCCATTTGTCATGTCAGAAATGAAGAAGTGAAAACCTAGGTGACCTGTCTACACATGTAGCTGAAACAGCAATCCCAGAAGCTAGGTAATTTGATGGGTGTAGAGAGAGATCAAGTTGAGAGGAGGAAACAGTGGTTTTTGAGTTTGGGTGATCAAGGTGAGAGCCAGGAAAGTTAAAGAGAAAATTAATTTTATGGGAGAACACAGCAAGTGGACTTTTTGGTAAGGTAAATCTGTGGGCCATGCTGTGTGGACTCTTGGTAATATTTGGGGTGGTAATTAAGTCACTCTGGACAGCCAGGAATGGTGCCCCATGGTGGAACCTTCCTTGGGAAACTTTGCTCACTTTGTTCTCTAACCACACCCACAGGATAAATGTTGTACTAGCTCCATTTTACCAATGAGGAAACGGCCTCAGAGAAGTTATGTCACTTGCTCTGGATTATACAGTGAGGAAGCCATCAAGGTGGTAGCTGAGCCAGGATAGTCTGTTCCCAGGGCCAGTGCCGTGCCCCATGAGTTCTGGATGGCTAGTGAGGCCACCCCATGTGGCATTTTCTATGGCTTCCCAAGATACTAGTCACTGCTGACTGTTGTTAAATTTCCCTCGGAGACACGGGGGCTTTTGGACCCAGCTGGCTGAATTGCCCCTGTTTGAGGCAGTTTGTTTCCCAGGGCTGTTGCATACTGCCCACCCCCAGCAATGGTTTTCTAGGCCAGGGCTATGTAGTAAGTCAGAACTGGAGCAATCTCACGCCGTCCCCTACATCCTTCAGCTCCGTGGCTTACAGAATTGTTTATGATCATGTCAAAACCACGCAGCCTGTGAGCCCTGGGATATAGGGCCAGAGGGGGGCTCTCTCGGCTGCCTGGGTGCTGTGAGCTCCACTAGTTTTCTTGGCCAGCATTCACAGTGTCCAGAATTTCCCACTTAGTTTGCGAGGGTGGATGAGGCTCAACTCTGTGCAACGTTTAGTGGATAAAAAGATGGGCCCCCAAGCAGAAAGAGGGAAGGAGGGAGGTGGGCGGGGCCTTGGTGTGTGCCACACCTTCTGGGGGCAAGACATGATTGCAAGAGGGACTTTACCTAACAAACGCAATCGAGTATAACCTGGCTTATTGTACCCTCAATGAATCCCCAACAATAAAAAAAAAAAAGATGGGCCCCCAGAAAAACGAGTTTGGTAAATGAGGTATTAAAATGAAGAGAAGCTCAGTTCTGCACTGGCGAATTTCAAAGAACCTTTAATAGAAAGATGCTTTGTAACTTCAAGGTGTAGGGTGGGACAGAGGATGCAGCCTTTCAGAATCTTAGGCGGCCTCTGTGCTGGGACGTCCTGCTAGCAGGTGTTCCACACACCATGATATGGAAAACTTTTCTGAGGCATTTATCTCAGCCACCTGGGCCCTGCAAGCATGGAAATGTCTATTTAATTTTTCTCTCTTTAAGGCAACTGCTTGCCTATTTAGACAGAACCATGTGGTCAAACATTTCTGTCCTAAAAATGAATCCTTCCTTAAAATTGCTAAAAGCCACTGAAGAATGTCCTCCACATTTGAGTCAATATAAGTAAGTCCTTGTGGCAGGCAGAGGAGCTGGCAAGAAGCTGACATGTCACTTCCCAACTCATATTTCTCTGCTGCTTCCCCAGAGATGAGGTTTGGCCAGTCAAGTGACGTCTGCGTGTCGAGCTTCCGTGCCAGATCTATAAGCAGCAGACGGTGTGGCTTTAAGTGGAGCTATTATGAAGCACGTCAGCTTGATGTGAGGATTAAATTTGATAGTGTTCATGAAGAACGTTGCGGTGCCTGGCAGCCTGGGGTAATGGCTTTGTAGACAATGCTGCCATCATCTTTGTCATCATCATTATACCCCCTGATCCCACAGGCAGTTCCTTCAGTGTCCTTTGCATTTTCCCAAATACTCAGTGACTACTTCCTCCCTGAATCCCTGCTGCTGTCCTCCCAGCTCCCCAGATCTTATAAGTCCCAGCCCCATCCTTGCTTTTGCTTTATTTCTTTATTTATTTGAGGCAGAGTCTTACTCTGTCCCCTTGGATAGAGTGCTGTCTCATAGCAACATCAGACCGCTGGGCTCCAGAGATACTCTTGGACCAGGTGTGGTGGCTCAAGCCTGTAATCCTAGCACTCTGGGAATGGATTCCTTGAGCTCAGGAGTTGAAGGCCCCCAAGGCAGGTAGATTGCTTGAACTCAGGAGTTCAAGACTAGCCTGAGCAAGAGTGAGACTTTGTCTCTACTAAAAATAGAAAAACTAGCTGGATGTGGTGGTGGGTGCCTGTAGTCCCAGTTACTGGGGAAGCTGAGGCAAGATCTTTTTTCTTTTTGAGACAGAGCCTGGCTCTGTTGCCCTGGGTAGAGTACCATGGCATCATAGCTCACAGCAACCTCAAATTCTTTGGCTCAAGAGATCCTTTTGCCGAGCTCAAGCAATCCATCCACCTCAGCCTCCCAGAGTGCTGGGATTACAGGCAGGAGCCACCAAGCCCAGGTAACCTTTTGCTCTTACTCGCCTGCTTCCTCACTGCTATCCAGGCCACACAGTTTTTCCTGTCCTTGATGGTACTTAGCATGTTCCCATGACTTTTTCAGATCCAGGGCTAGGCACATGGTAGGTGTTTAAGAAATATGATACATTGGGTAATGGGGGCAGCATGGTCCAGAAGAGTGGTTCTCAAAGTGAGGTTCCTGGGGTAGTATCTCATTCAGCAAGTGAGAACCTGTTAGAGATGAAAATTCTGGGTCCCACCCCAGACCTATTAAATAGGAGCTCTGCAGGGCAGGCCCTGCTCATTCTTACATGTCTTTTGAGTGATTCCATGATTGCTAAAGTTTGGAAACACTGGTAAAAAAGAGCAAAGCTTAGGGGCAGAGCTGGGTATAATCCTGTCTCTTATTTACCAGATAGGTGACCTTGGAGAAGTCTCCTTCCTTTTCTGGGAAAACAAGGAAAAGCTCTCTTTCATAGGACTATTTATGGTGTGAATTTAGTAAAAACAATGGTACAGGGCAGTGTCTGTGGTTCAGTGAGTAGGGCGCCAGCCCCATATACCGAAGGTGCCTGGCCAGACTGCAACAAAAAAATAGCTGGGCATTGTGGCGGGCACCTGTAGTCCTAGCTACTTGGGAGGCTGAAGCAAGAGAATCGCCTGGAGGTTGCTGTGAGCTGTGATGCCATAGCACACTACCGAGGGCAACAAAGTGAGACTGTCTCTAAAAAAATAAAATTAATAAAATTAAAAAAAAATAAAAGGTAAAATGCTTTACATACCCCGTTTCCCCGAAAATAAGACATCCTCCGAAAATAAGACCTACTTACAGGAAAGATAAGACATCCCCTGAAAATAAGACCTAGCGCATCTTTGGGAGCACGCCTTAATATAAGACACTGTCTTATTTTCGGGGAAACAGGGTAGCAGCAAGGAGCGTGTGGGTACTCAGCAAACACTCGCCCCTGCCTTTGGCCTTGTGTGTTTGGATCAAATAGGACCAGGTCAGCATTCAGCTCTCAGTGAAATTTTCAGGTCAGATTTTTGCATCTCCGCAGCTGTCTGCACTCCATGTAGGTCAAGGGGCCTGGACTCTACAGGAGCAGTGGGGATGTGGCTCCTATGCTCCCTTATGCTCATGGTCTTCGTCTGCCATGTGGCCTTTTATCTGGCCCTGTGAAACATTTCTCTGTGTGAATCAGCTTCGTCTCTCTGTAGTTTGGTGATGAGGAGAAACAACTTTAGCCCTTGTTCTAGCCCTCTGTGCTCAGGTCCACACTGATGAAACCATAGTTGGAAGATGGGAAAAGAAAAACCCGAGGTCATTCATTTCTTAACCAGTTGAAACAAAGGGGAGGGTTCCAGTCAAAACTACCAAGAAAGAATTGGAAATTAAAGAGAAATTTAGAATGGAAGTCTTCCTCTAAGAGTAAGTCTACTTTCCCTCTTTTGATGTGGGAACTAAGGCCCGGAGAATTGAAGTGGTGGATTCAAAGTCCCCCATTTAGGATAGAGCTTCTGACAGTTTCTCTACAAACATACCCTATTTGTCGTTCACAGCTAACACCCTCCCTAATAAAAACTGCTGCTTGTCCCTGGTTGCTTAGGGAGCTGGATCATGGCTAAAAAAAATGCCTATTGCTGAGAGGATTGGTTTGTTCTGGAAACCCCATCCCTAGTTAATCTTTCTGACCAGTGCCGGGGGGGATCTTATTAGAAGACCATGCAAATGGAATCAAGCATCACTTCTCCTCTGGATTGAAAAATGGCTTGGCCTCTTGGCCACCATTTAGCGTTTGCACAGTCCAGTAAATCATGTCACCTCTGCTCCACCCCAGAGAAAGAAGCCAAATGTTCTGTTGGTGGATTCGTGATATTTCTAATCAAAAGGGTTTAACTGCAGCTGTGGAATACACACACACACACATATTACAAAAACATTTCCTCTTTGTACTTTGCAGACAAAATTATTTTGCTGATATGGCATTTTAACACCAGGGTTATCAAGTATGTTTTATCTGCTTTTCTGGATTAAAGATATCTCTGAGTCTGATTTATAGCCAAGTGAAATGAATTTCTATCTCAGAAGGAAAGGTCCAAAGGCAAGCTATTTCTGAATAATATATATGGCTTATTGCCACTGCAGAAGAAAAAAAAAACACCGAAGTGACTTTATTAAAGCATACTTTTCATAACTGCATTTTGAACAATGCAAGTCATAAAGTTGAAATATGAGTATGCTACTCCACATTAAAATGCTTTGTAATGTGCTTGTGAAAAAAGCTAAAGTTGCAGGCTAAAAGGGCAGGGGCTCTTAGTAAATTAAAGAGTAGAAAGGCACATGTATTCATCATATGAAATCCGAGAACGATTCAAAGTGCAGCTTTGATGGGCTTGGAATCTGGACTCCTTAATTCTCAAATCATCGACACTCTCAGGCAATTGAGAGAAGCAGAGTGGAAGAGCAATCTTCTTTTTTTCCATGCCATTTCCTCTTCCAGAGAACACATTTAGAGAGGAATTAGACTGGCTCCCTGCCTGCCTCCTCCTCCTCTCTCTCCTGGACTCTGGAGGCTGGAGACCCTGGGAGCCTCCCTGCTCCCTGTGCTGGTTCTCATCATAGGGATAGGGCTGGGGTGGTTGAGGTGTGGCCAACACTTGCAAGGGGAGAGCCATAGGAGGGGCCTGCACTCATCACCACCTGGGCTTTTTCTACTTGTCAGCACTTTCCCCTTTGAAAGTACAACCAGGTACCATGCGGCTCAAGTAGAGACTTTGCAAATGTGTATAACTTCATTGACATGTGAGCACCAGTAGGAATCCAAATTTTGTGAAACCAGTTCATCCTTAGGCCATCAGACATTTATTTAGTCATCTATCCATCCATCTATCCAGTCAGCCTGCCAGCCATTCACTTTTATCTAGGGGCTCCGAGTGACTCTCTTAACCATATTTCTGAGGGTCCTGCCTGTCTATTTTGGATGCTCCCATTCTGATCAAACTTGTTCAAAATAAGCTTCTCCATCTCTCCTCCCATGTTTAGCACCCTTGACTAGAACAGTGTTGCAAAGAAGGCTGTGGGTGTTAGAAGCAGACAGACAGAGCTCCTGCCCAGGCTCTACCATTTCCCAGCCACATGTGGCCTCAGGCAAATCTCTCTACTTCTTTGGGCTTCAGATTCCTCACCCCATAAAATAGAAAGCATTCTTTCTGTGTTCATCTGTAACATACCCTGAGCTCTAGATCTTAAATCAATGTGCCAATTTTAATACTCTATCTGATTGTATAATAGGTTTCTGAAACCAAAATATGCAAAACAGAATTCTTAATGCATCCCCTGTCTGCCACCCCCATCCAAATTCACCTCTCCTCATGTCTTCCCCATTTCAGCCAATAGGATCACCATGGTCCCAGTACTCAGGCCTACATCTGAGACTCATCTTCATTTCTTCCATTTCCTCTCCCTCCATATTCATCTGTAAGTCCCATCAGCTTTATCCCCAAAATATATGCTGAATCCATCCTCTTTACTCCAGGCACTGCCCTGGCCCAAGCCACCATCAGCCCTGCCCAAACAACACGGCAGCCTCCTGGTGAGCCTCTCTGTTTGCTGTCTGCCCTCCTGTGATTCATTCTCTACACTGGACAGAGTGACCCTTAAAGAATGTAAAAAAGATCAACTCAGTCTTGTAGGCATAAGACCAGTGTGGCCTGTGGTCTGCTTACCTTTCCACTCTCATCCTCTCCCTTAACTTCTCCCTGTTCACACCTTCCCAGTGCACCAGCCTTCTTGTGTCCTTGAACACACCCAAAGCCTTGGCACTTGGTATTTTCCTCTGCCTAGAGCAATACTTCCTAGCATTCAGGCCTCAGCTCCACTGTGGCCCCCTCATATGGCCTTCCCTGACCATTCATCATACTCCGTACATTATTCTTTCTTATTTTCCTTGTAGCACTTACCACTACCTAAAATCTTCTGTCTCCTCACTAGCATGTAAGCTCCATGATAGCAGGGAACCTGTCTCCTTGTTCCCACTGGATTGCCAGTGCCTAGAACACAAACTCACAGATCCTCATGCATATGTTGAAAACTTAATTAATTGAAATGCTATAAAGTATTTAAAGCTCTAGCACAGGACTTATCATGGTGCGAGGATGATTTGTGCACATGCTCATCTCTGAGGCTAGACTTTGAGATCCTAAATGGTCTGGATGGAATTTTGCACACTGCAGTTATTTGGGAGCTGTTTCCTGGCAGAAACCCCTCAGGTGAGAGCTGTCTGACTTCAGCCTTCAGGTACCCACCTCCCAGGTGGAACTTTCCAGAGACCCACTAGAACTATTTATGGTCATCACTGCTCTTTTACTATGTAAATCTGTGTATGGTAATTTAAATGAAAAAGTTGTTTTTCATTGAAGATGATTTTCACCTTCTCTTGTGAATTAAGAGAAGAATGGGTTATTCCCAAATAGTTACAATTTATGGAACAAAGAGTACCTAAAAGATGGTCTAAATTTAACATTATCTCAATAATCTTAGGACACATGCCTTCCCCATCTCACTGATTAAAGTTACATGATTTTTTTTTTTATTTTATTTTCTAGACTCACTCCTCCCTGGTTCATCCCTATCCAGTAATCACATCTACTCTATTCCCTGTGGTGGACATCTCCCTGTCCAGCTACCCTTTCTCAGCACTGTTCTCACCTCCTTCCCAGGGCCATTGCAACCACCTCGTCAGTCCTCTGAAGGTCCCTGCTGGTCTATGCACCCCCTGGCTGTCAGAGTGAGCTTTAACAGTGTCTCCCTCCTCTGCCATACAATTCCTCCCCAGCCCTCTCCTTGCAAGATAAAGTCCACTCGTGGCCCATAGCCTTAAAGATTCTGTTACCTTTCCAGACTCTTCTTTTTCTCCCTCCTTGCACTTCACCCTCTGACAATACACTTCCTTCTGGTCTCCCGGGTCATGCCTGTGCATGCCCAAGGGGCCATGCCTGACTCCATCTCTGCATGGAATATTCTTCTTATTCCTCCAAAGCCCTACCCAGAAGTACCCAGGAAGCCGTCACTGACTCATACTATAGCTCCCTTCACTACCCTGCACACACTTCTGGTCACTAGAATCATCCCGGCCCATCCGTGGCAGATATTTTCTTAAACGAGTGTGACTGTGACAATACCTTTCACCCTACATGTTGTTCATACAATGTGACTTTGACATTTGCTCACTGAGGGGTAGGGTCCATGTCACTTCCTTTTAAACATAGGTGGGCTTGTAATACTTTGACCAGAGGAAGGGATGCCTAGTGGTTTCTGAGCCTGGGTCATAAAAGGTCATGTGGCTTCTGTCTCCTCTCTCTTCACTCACAGCCAGCCAGCATCCTGTGAGGAAACCCAGGCCACACAGGAGACCACATGCAGCGTCAACAGCCCCACTTACGGCCTCAGCTGTCAGCCAGCTCCAACTGCCAGGCACTGGTTTGAGTGAGGAACCCTTTGAGATGGCTCCAGCCAGCCACTGTCCAACTGCAACCAAATGATGGCCACTGAGCAAGAACCACCTGGGTGAATCCCATCAATCCCCAGAACTGTGAGCTAGAATAATCAAACAACTGTGGTTGATTACACCACTACATTTTGGGGTGATTTACCATATTGTAATAAAAAACAGGAACACCATTTATATATGACTGTAACTTCACTGTCTATACTAATTTGTGCTCTTTGAGAAGAAAGACCAGGGTTCATTCTGCTTCAGATGGCACATTCCTGGGCTTCCACAGGTACCTTTTAAAGCTTTGGTAGAGGGGTCCAGTGATTCTGCCCTGGGCAGAGTTAACAGACTTTCACTCAGTGTCACTTCACATTGCTGGCTTCTCTGTATATCTTTCCTCTTTGGTCTCCCTTTTAAAATGAAGTCCAGTCCTCCCACTTCCTCTGGCCTGAAGGAGGACTTTGTGACATGACACATTCCTCAAGGTAAAAGAGTTTTACCTGCAGGTTTTACCTGCTTTCCTTGCTGTCAAGAGTGAGTCTAGGGCCTCAAGAAACACCAGTTGTCAAAGAAGGCAGGAGAGGAGGTGCCATTGGCCCCGGGCTCACTCACCCTTTGAACTCTTAGTGCCTGATAATTTGAGGCAAACCCAAAGGTTGCCACAATGTGTCCCTCTGCTGAGGCTGGCAGCTGAGTCAAATGGCAAGGCTCATGTGTGGCGTGAGTCACTGGGCTGGAGACAAGGCCAGTGTGCTGCCCAGGCTCACTTGTCAGTAGACTTTCTCTTTTCTTCCTGAGCCAATGATCAGGCCCACAGAAAAAGCCAAGTACCTGGTGCTGGGGTTTAAAGCCTAAGACATTGGTGGCTCTTAGAAACAAAATGATAACATACTTAGTATTTACACATCTTGGGATTTGCAAAATTCTCTACACATGCTATTCCCAAATGCCAAGAGTCTCAGTGACAAAGAAGATGACTTTTAATGAGCTCTCAATGTTGGGAAAGCAATTCTGCCTTGTAGCCTGTGAACGGAGGAAACTATATAGACTCATTGGGCTGCTTTTAGATTTAGAGGTTTGCCCCACCTCACCTGCTTCTGAGCCCCTTGAAACCTGTCTTTAATCACTGCCAGTTCCTACCCCACCCATGTCCCCATGGGCAGGTGAGAGGGACCGGGTATCTTGCTTATTTCAACAGTGAGAAGGTGACTCTGGCTGAGGTGCTTCTGCACTTGGCATCGTGGACTTGAGCTGGGTGAATTTCTGAGACTCTGAGACACTGTAGGTGGTCAGCAGCCGGGTGAGCCAGGCACTGAACACATCCACGCTCCAGGTTTAGCTAGTGCTATGACCTGTGGTATCTTCATCAGCAAAGTGTCAGCCTAACTGTGAATGCTACAAAGACCTTAGTACATAGAGGTTAAACAACTTGTTCAGTAAGGTGAAATTAATGTGATATGATGTTATATTGGAAGTTTTGGCTGAAGCTCTGAGAAATGGCAAGTATTTGATACCAAGGAGAATTAGAAAAGATAAGCCAAACCCTAATCTGCTAGAGATATCTTAATGACACATTCACACCTGCGGTGTAAGTTGGTATGAAAGTGCACAAAGGAAGGCTGTTGTTAGAGGATTTCTTGGAGAGAGCCAATGGTATACCCTGCATCCTCCGAACCTCCTAGAGGGAAAAGAGGGTGGTAGGAATGCTTGCCTCCCACCTTAGGTCTGGAGAGATGGGCTTTAAGAGCCTGCCCTGCAGAACTATCAACTAAACTGAGGCTGAATTTTACACCTAAAGTCACTATAGGACTTTTTTATTATTTAAGCATAAGCAGCAATAGACACAAAGTTGCTTTCTAATTTTATTATATGAGTCTGGCTTATTCAGCATAATGCCAAAAACCTTGAAACTTCCAAACACCCCTTCTTAAAGTACTTTTGATTGTTCAAAGCTACAAGTGTACTCAACATTATCTAGAAAGATAGGCAGACTTGAGCTATTACCCTTATTTGGGAGATGAGGGAACCAAGATTCTGAAGGGTTAAAAAACTGGTTCAAGATCCCAGAGCAAGTCCTAGCCCCAGTTATGTTGACCCTTCTGGATTGGTTTCCTCATCTGTATAGTCTGGTTAAGAATTACAGTTCTGAGCTATGCTCCAAACTATTTACCCACGTGTAGATTCAGAATTACATTTCAACTGCTACTCACGGTACTAAAAAACAAGTGTAACAGGGGTGAACACTGGGCACCGATAGGAGAATTTCTGCTCTTCCTTCCTCCTCGTAAGTCTATCAAGGTAAACTTCTGATGACCAGAATGAAAAGGAAAGCTGTTCAGTATTGGAAGCATGTCTGAAGTACATGAAGAAAGTGCTACGCTCCTTAAATTGTGAAACACATCACAGCCCTCCTTGTTCATTGATGTGGTGGAAACGTTCAAGCTAGGAGTTAATTGCCCAGAAAAACCCATGTTCCCCATTCTTGGAAAGACCTCCCACCATCATACCCACATTACTGGGCCTCCAACCCCATCCACAGCCATTTTTCTCATTCTATGTGTGTGGGAAGGTCCCACGAAGTAACTCTCTATCGGGGGAACAGTAAAGCTGGAAAAGGTGATGAAGAAGCTGCTATAGGAATGACATAGGACAGGCAGCTAAATCTCCTTGCCCAGTGCTGGGGCACAGGAGCTACCTAGCTGTGAGCCCCTGGCTGTTGATCCACTTACTTGTCCCACTCACTCTGGTTTTACCTGAAGCTCACGGGCTGGACAGAGAGTTTTTCTGCCAGATCCCCACCCTGTCATCAACTCAGAACATATGGGATTGGTAGCCTTTGACCTATAGCCCGGTTCAGAAGAAGCTGGATAAACAGTGGGTTGTTTGAGCTATATGACTAAGCCTCTCCTGGCCTAATTGTCCTTGGGCTAAGAGATTTGCTAACCACTCCTTTTCTGCTTCCCCATTACAAGCTGACAAAAGAGCAATGCCAGGGTCATTGGTGAGTAATATGAGGGCCAAGTGATTGTCCAAAGATGGTGGTCACAAAGCAGGTGATCAACTGCACTATCCTCCCAGGTTGGGGGTATGTGGGGTATCCTTCATTCGGTATATGTTTTCTGAGGGCCAAGCCCTGTGCTAAGGACATTCTAGACAAAATCTCATTTATCGTTACTCCCAATTTGCAGATGAGGAAACAGAGCTTCAGAGAATTTTTATGATTTGCCTGATATTACGCAGCTGTTCAAGAAGAGTGAGGATTTGTGCAAATATCTGTCAACCCCCCTAGTGGCATTATCTAGAGGGCCAGACCACAGTCCTCCCAGTGCATCCTTCCCTGACCAACCCCAGCTTTCCCCTTACCCAGGGCCTTCATGTAGCCTTCAAAGTTGTCATTACTCTCCATCTCCCATGTTCCATTCTGGTCCCTTGTCATATTGGTGGCCTTTAGATCAGTGTGGGTGTGTGGTGGATGTCAAGGAGCAGGCTGCAAGAAGAATGTGTTGGAATGAGTTGCTTTTATAGCCCAGTGGACCGGGTTTATGGCTCTTAAGATAATAGGTTCAAAGGTCATAAGCACAACTCAAAAGAACTTTCCTTTCCTTTGCAAGGTTCAGAGAGACTATGAGCAACCAAGTCACAAAGTTCTGGTGTGACCAGGCGTGTCCCATTGACCTCTACTATATACACAGTCCTAAAGCAGGTCATCTGGGGCTAGTGGGGCTCCTACTGAGCCCTTGATCTCAACCAGAATACTTCATTCACACTTGTGAAAAACAAACACCCAGTGTCTACTACCCAAGTACATAGGTCACAAGAACATTGGATTCAAATTTGAAGCTGGTCAGCCTTGTAGCTGGCACTCTGGCCAGGCTAGTGAAGCTGATAAAGTGGAACTCACACCAGTTGAGCTCTACTTTACTTTGTTCCAGGCACTGTATATACTTCATCTTGTTTCATCTTACAAGAGCTCCATGAATTATGTTTAATCATTCCCATTTTATAGATGAGAAAGGCTCATGAAGGTTATGTCTCATGTCTAATAACAATTTGTAAGTGACTGAGCAGGGATTCAAATGCAAACCTAGTCTAGCTCCAAAGCTTTTTCCTCAATGGTTAGCTCAACTTGGAAAGAGAGTCAAAGCCTGGCTGGAGAGCCTTACCAAGGAAGGCACCCCATGCATGGACTTCTAAACAGTAGGGTTACATAAGAAAGGCATGTTATGAGAACATGAGTCTGCTAAAAGCAAGCTGGGTCTATAGAGAGAGGCTATATAAGAGACAGAGGGGCAGTGGGATTCTGTTCCAAGGCCCTAGGATCAAGCTGAGGATTACCTGGACCAGCTATTAGAGGCATAGCTGGTGCTTAGACAAGGATCTTGATTCAGGGCTGTTCTCCAAATCATTTGTCTCTGTGGGTCAGAAAATGGGTTATTGCTCTGATATTTCATTTGGAGATGTCAGGTTTGAGTAGGGACCTCTAAACCACTCTGAAGAATGGAGGCGTGGGCTGAGCTAGGTATGCCATGAGTCCCCAAAGCGAGACCAATTTGATGGTGCCACCCAGGGGCTCTGATATATATATATATATATTCTTGTGATGTGAGATCTAAGTAAATGGCTCTGACAATGTATGGTTTGAGGAATATAAACTGTATATTTGTTTTTCTATAAATATACTGTAGTGAGGAACACAGAAAGAATAACAGCCCAGCTGTTGTCAAAAGACCAGTGAAGGATAAATGGAAGGAGTAGGGATAACTTTACCACAAATTGAATATAAATGAAGGCAGAGGAATGGACAGGTAAGATATCTTGGGAATTCATTTTTTGAGGTCTAGTCAGAAACTTCTGTAGGCTGAACATTCTGCCTCCTGGACTGGAGAAGTAGTTATTCCCCTGTAGGCTCAGATTTCAGGTCTTTTACAAGTCTTTCTTGCTCCCAACAGAGTACCCCCCTAGGCCTCCATTGGAAGAATGCAATGAAAAGCTGGCCTGGTAGGGGAAAGGGTTGGGGACAAAAAAGGGGTCACTGATTTCAGTAAGCCAGAGGCTTGGCTTTTAATGGCTATTAAGGAAGAAGGCATTGGTCCTGGTCTAAGTCATGAAGTTGAAACTGAGATGAAATTTATATAGGTTGAAAAAAGTTCTGCTCTGTTCTGACTCTGCCTTTGGGTTTGAATTTATACTTTCTGCTAGCCATGATATTAAAATAAAAAGAGTCCTATGCTTGTAATGCTTTTTGTCTATGAGGAGGAAGTAAATGTAAAAACTCTATAAAGGAATACAACTTCAAACCAGTCCAACCAGAATTCTCTGTGGTAAAGCCATGCCAAGTATGAGCTCATAATCTAAGATTGTAAGATATGCACAATACTAACTCACCAAGAAACATATAGTTTAATTGGATTTCCAAGAGTTTCAGATAGTACAATGACCAGGTACAGACTACAACATGAATACATTTAAAATGAATAAAGAAATTTAAAACCATTTAAAACCATGGAAAATAAATAAAGTTATATATATTTTTAAAAAGGTTAAAAACAACCAGAATGGTTTCTAGAAATTAGAAAATATGTCACTAAAATTAAAAAGGTAATAGATGGCACCAACAGCTGATTAAAGGTAGCTGGAGAGAGAATTAGTGAAATGGAACATAGAAGAGTCAAGGCAATTACCCAGAGTATATGTAATGCAGAATACAATGCAGTGAAAATTCAAACCAAAATCAAAATAAAATTCTAAAATCTTCTCAATAGAACAAAACAACCACCCAATTACCTATAACAGAGCAATGCAATAATCGATTGACATTAAGTTTTTCAATAACTGACAGAATACAACAATGGAATAATATAATGATAAGGGAAAGTTTAAACAAAAATTGTAAACCCAGCTAACCGTCATTCAAGTATGAAAGTATAGCTAAAAAAGTTTCATATAATAGCCCCAATCTTGAAACAAACTGGGCTTCCATCAACAAGTTGATGGATAAACAAATCGTGGTATATTTGCACAATGGATTTCTACTCAACAGTAAGAAGGAACACTGTCCTGATATATGCAACAACATAGACGAATCTCATAAACATTATGCTGAGGGAAAGAAACTTGACACAGAATATCATGTAGTATACGGTTCCACTTACACAAAACTCTAGAGAAGAACATATCCAATCTACAGTGATATTAAAACAGATCAGTGCTTGGTGAGTATGGGTAGAGCAGGTGGGGGTAGAAAAGAGCATAATGGAAATTTCTTGTGGGTGGTGATGGAAATGTTCTATAGTTTGGTTGGGGTGGTGGTTATATGATAGTTGTCAAAACTTAAACTGTACCCTTGTTGTAAGCCCTCAACAAAACACGGCTTTAGCATGCTTTCCATCCCAGATATGGGGGAGTGGGACAGGGAAGTGAGGCACAGTGGATGAGAAAGCAATTTTCACTCAACAACTCAGCTAGCATTTTCCCCTACCCCTTTCATTGAAGGAAGGCCACTATCTTACAGTTGGCAGCAGAGCCCAATTTCAAATTTATTGTATGTAAATAATACCTTCATAAAAATGAATAAAATAAGTGATAATTGTTTATCTGAAAAAGATTTAGTAACAATGCAAACTGAAATCCTGTATGATACCCACATAAGAAGTTAGCTTGGTAATGTGAAGTAAACCTGTGCTAAGGAGGCTATAATTACTGATTAACTGGATATTTATGAGAAATAGAAGTTTAAGTATTTTTTTAAGATTAAGAGGAAACTCTAGAACAGAGATTCTCAAATTCTAACAAGCATTAGACTCATCCTGAGGACTTACTACAATACAGGTGATTGGGATCCACCCCTCAAGTTCTGATTTAATGGGTCTGGGGTTGGGCACAAGATTTACATTTCTAAGTTTCCATATTTCTGCTGTTGCAGCTCCAGGACCACAAATTGAGAACTACTGTTTTAGAGTAACAAAAATAGGAGAGGAAGTCAATAGAGAGGAAAAACCAAGTCATCAAATTTTGGAGTTAGCCATGCCAAGTTTTGAATCCAGGTTTCACCAGTTCCTAACAATGTGATCCCTGAACACTTACCTTCTTTGAGTCTCAGATTCATTTTTTCAGTCATTGTAAGAATAAGATGAGATCAGAAAAAAAAAAAAAAAAGCATAAAGCCCTTAGCAGAGTCCCTGGCACATAGTATGTGTTTGTTCCAAGAAAGTATCTGGATATGGGGCCATAGATCAAATTCCTAGCAAGTGTTTGACTTGTCGTAAGCCCTTAACAAAACACAACTTCAGCATGGTTTCCATCCTAGATCTGGGGGCTTAGGAGGAAGTGAGGGACAGTGGATGAAAAAAAGCAATTTCCACTCAACAGCTCAGCTGGTATTGTCCCCTACCCCTTCCATTTAAGGAAGACCACTGTCTTAGAACTGGCAGCAGAGTCCCAATTTCAAAAGTTCTGTCCTAGGCACCCATCTCCCTGCCTCTATCCACCCCTACTAATAAACTATATTACCTGGATGTTCCAGTTTTTCAGTTGCTTGGACAATTCCACTTTTGAACTTAATTACCTAAGTCTTTGTGGAATACCTCAGGTGACTCTTAAGACTGGGAAAAATTATAAGCTATGATCAATCTTTCTAGGTATAAGAACCTTTCCAAAGACCACATGAACAAGTGCAGATATAGGTTTCTCTAAGACAAATTAGTCAGTTAAGAGTGAGCATAGGATAGACCCCCAGGAATTTACCTGAAGACCTCAGGAACATCTGACTGCTAGCAGCTGAACTCCTGGACTGGCTCCCTGTAGCTCTATGCCTTCTCCCTGTCCCAGGCCTGTCCAGGCTTGCTCAGCTCCAACTTGGTTTCTCCTCCCTCTTGGAGTAAGAGTTTCCTCAGCAGGCAAAGGGCTGTCAGCTGGATGATCACTTACCTTGTAAGTAGGGTTTCATTTCTTCCCTTCCCTTAGACATTGTCTCTGTGATATCCACATATAACCCAACTATATGAGCTTAATAGAGCTAGAACTAGATGCTCTATCAGCTTTGTCTTTACTTGGAAACACCAGGAAGAAGAGGGTCTAAGAGTTCCTTCAGCCACCAGGTAGTGCTGGGCCTAACTTTTGTTTGTCATGTGAGTCATGTCCCTTCTTCACTTTTGCTCCCAGAAAGCAGGGCAGAAGAACAGGGAGGTCACAAACTTCATCCTTTCCAGAGCTATAGGGATTAAATTGCTCTGGCCCAGGAAAGGGCCCTTTGCAGTCCCCTTGTCCTCCTCCCCTTCCCCCCACCCTCTTAAAATAGTCAGAAGTAGATAAATGAGCAGCAGGGGTCAATCCAAACCACCTCTTCCTAAGGTGATTGTCCCTGACTCTCCTCCAAGGATCTTTGGAATGTCCATGGGAATCCCCTGCATGGAAACTCCTATTCTCTGACCCTTACTTCCATCAGACCCAAGGAATGTCTGACATTTTCCAGATTAGACAAAGTTTGTTTATTTACTGCCTCTGTTCTAGAGATTAGGGACCACTTTCTGTTTTTTTTTTTATCATAATATCTCCAGTGCCTAGAAAATTGTAGAAGAGGAATATACAAATGTTTACGGAACAAAGACTGCTTTTCATGAGTGTGAGTTGGGGAGGGTCTTTCAGCTACAGAAAGTCCCAATTTTCTGCATTTGCTAGGGATGAGAGGAGAGAAGGACTATGACCTACCAGCAGCCCTTCTTTTATGAATTCAAATTAAATGAAAGCATTGGTGAGTTAATCAATTAGATATTCATCCATATACTTTCCCACCATTTATCAAATGCCATTTGATGCATTAAAATCAATAAAGATGTGCTCATTCAAAAGTTTTTATTATATAGTATTTTATTTCTAATAAGTGTTTTGATACATGATTAGAATAAGAATCATGACCTTTGTGGAATATACAGAGCACTTCTTTGGCTTGTTCATTTAACTCTCTCAGTAACCATTCAAGGGGGGATGTCACTGAATTTCCACTTTGAGAATGATGAAGATGAAGTTCAGAGAGATTAGGTGCCTTCCCAAAGGTCACACCGCTAGTAAAAGGTACACTTGAACCCAGTAACTTCTGTCAGGCTCATTAGTCCTCATTTTCTCGTGGAGGAAAATAATATTTATCTCTTAAGGCAGTGTTGAGGATTAATTTGGATAATGTGTGAAAGGAGTTTAATACAATGATTCTCCACCTTTGGTCCTGTCTGAATCACCCAGTGAACTTTATAAAAGCGCAAGGCCGTGGCCTGTGCTACTTCAGGAATCCTGGGGCTCTGTGTAATTTTTCATCTCCTCAGGTGATTCTGATACACACTGGAGTGTGAGAACCACCAATGTGGTTCATTACACATTACACACACTAAATCATGGGGAAGCTAGAAAACAAACAAGCAAATACAAAATTCCCGTGGGGCTCCAGAGTAAAGACAGCAGAGGGTGGGCAAAGATACAAGGACAGAGAAAGTGTCAGTGTTGTATCCTCCCCCACCCCCACACCCCACATTCTGCAGGTGCTGCTCCATGGACCTGGGAGACCCAAGCCTCTGGGACAGGTATTAGTAATAGCCATAGCCATGGCTATCCTCATGCCCACAGCAGCCTCAGGGAAGCCAATGGGGAGCATGTCCCTGTGTTTGGGTCAATGCTGGGCTGCTGGCAAAGAGCACTGGTCATGCTGCCCTTCACCAGGAGGGTTGCCCGCCCTTGCCAACCCAACACCCCCATAAGGCCTTTGGAGTCAGGCAAATCTGTCCCCATGGCTGACAAGATATGGGGCCCTTCAGTGCTAGTCAGGCTGGGGTCTGAGCTATCAGATTTATCTTTACCTGGAGACCCCCGCAGGAAAGGGTCTGGGGGTTCTTTTTCATCAGGTCACACTGATGCTGTCAGACAGCATTGGCCCTCAGCTTAGTTTTTCATGTAAATTGTGTCCCATTTTAACTTTTGTTCCCAAAGGTCAGGGCAGGAGAGCAGGCAGGTCACAAACCTTCTCTTCCAGAGCCACAGGGATCAACTTGCTCTGGCCTAAGAAGGGGGTCCTTTGCAATCCCTTTTTCTTCCTTGCCCTCTCCTCACCCTCTTGCAGCAGTCAGGAGTAGGTAGTGAGCTGGCAGTGGTCAATCCAATTTACCTCTTCCTAGGGGAACTATCCCTGCCTCTCCTCCAAGGATTCTTAGAATGCCCTTGGCAATCATACCCAGTGGAAACTATGATTCCCTGACCTTTACTTCCACTAGATCTAAGGAACATCTGACATTACATTCAACATATCATGGAAATATTTTCAAATCAGTACATATGACCTACTTCATTCTTATTTATTTATCTATTAGCATTTTATTGGAGTTTTGAATAAGTAGCATTTACATAGTTCAAAATTCAAGCTCAAATTCAATTTGAAAGATATACATATAATGAAAAGTTTGGCTCCCCTATGTGAATTGGTTCCCGCCACTGTTATTACCAAACAGGAAACTATTTACATTAATTTCTTATGTTATCTTTCTAGAATTTCTTTACACACATAAAATCAGATGTGAAAATATTTTGTCCCCCTTGCCTTTTTATCCAAACAGTAGAATACAACAAGCTTAGGTCCATATTTTGTATTTATTTAATAAATCTTGGAAAACTTTCCATGTCAATACAAAGGAGTTTCCTCATTTTAACTATTTTGTGACATCACTCTGCTTACAAGAACCATAGTGATTCAGTTAACCACTCAGTTCCCAGTTGTCAGTCACTTGGGTTTTTTTTCTATTGTAATTACAAACAATGCTACTCTGATTTATCTCGACCATATATCTTTGTGCACATTATGTAAATGTCAAAGTGGTTTTCATGTGGGTTGTCCCAAAGTATGAGAGTTCGTATTTTTTTCACATTCTTAAGTGAACCATGAGTTTACCACGAGTATTATGAAAATGATTTAAATCTATTTGCCAATCAGATGGGTTTACAAAAGTGTATTTTGTTTTTAATGTGAATTTCTTTGGTTATAAATACAACTGAACATATTTTTAAATAGTTGTGAACTATTTTTCTTTTCTGTGAGCTGCCTTTTCATGTCCCTTGTTGATTTTAAACTGGATTGTTAATCTTTTTAATTGACTTAACCCTTTCCAATCAAAATTTTCTGCCAAGTATTTACTCCCCAGGCCTAATATATTTTGGGTGGGAAATAAGTTGGTGGGTTACTGGTAATTATCCTACAGTTTAAAAATAGAAATACAGGGAGTGCAACACCCTGACTCTAACAGAGCCTGTGAACAGAGGCTTGCCAGGCAATGGACTGAGACTGGCAGGTGAGGGTGTGGTCCCCTGGCTCCAACTGGCCTGGCAAGCAGAGGCTAGCTGTGTATGGACTGCCATGGGAGGGCAGTGCCCGGTGCCCTGACTCCAAGACAGCCTGCAAACAGAAGCTTGGCAGGCAGTGGACTGAGACTGGCAGGGAGGGGCGTGGTCCCCTGACTCCAACTGGTCTGGCAAGCAGAGGCTAGATGGATGTGGACTGAGACTGGTGGGTGGGGGTATGGCCCCTGCTTCAGCTGGGGCTGTGAGCAGAGAAGCAGACAACAGTGTGGACTGAGTCTAGTGGGCAGAAGTGTGGATCCCTGGCTCCAATTGTGCTATTGGAGACCCTTGAATCCCTCTCTGTTGGGCAGGGTTTGCACTGCCTGAGACAATTTGGTTGGAACCTGTGTCTGGGACTGTCCACTTGGGGACATTCTGAGGTTGACATTCAAAGTTTTGTAGCAGAAAAGAACTGAAGGGTGGAGGCTGGGTGCCACAGCTGTTTGTATCTCTTCACAGCTGAGATTTAAACCTAATCCTGTGGTTTCTTAGGATAGGATAGAGGTTGGCTGATATCAAAATAGAGATAGCTTGCATTATCTCATCAAGTAGGTCCTCAGAGTCTCTGGTTAAAACTCTGAAAGGGGCCTTTGTAAGGTTGTAGGAGATAAGCCACAATTACAAATAGCGCTTTGGTAAGGGGCTATCTCTACTACCTGGGAACCCCATTTCAATCTCACCCTACCAGTTCTAATAACCAAACAGTGGAAAATAAACATGGTGCAGACCCAACAGAAGAACTCTGGCAGCATGAATAACCAGAGTAGATCAATGCCCCCAAGAAATGACAAGAAGATAGAATTGAAGATGCCATGCATAGACAAATGGGAGCAATGTCAGAAATAGAATTCAGAATATGGATTGCAAATAAGATAAATAGAATGGAAGAAAAGATAGAAATTAAATTCCAAAGAGTAATTCTAAAGTTGTCTCAAGAAATTAATTCAAAGCCCAAGTCACCAAAGATATGGACATAATGAGAAAAGAGATAGCAGAGCTCAAGGAAATGAAAAATTTAGTTGAAGAGCTCCAAAATACAGTAGAATCCCTCACTAACAGAGTTGACTAGGCAGAAGAAAGGATCTCTGAAACTGAAGACAAAGCTTTTGAACATTCCCAAACACTCAAAGAAGCAGACAAATGGAGAGCAAAAAATGATCATTCCTTGAGAGAGTTGTGGGATCACTCCAAAAGATCAAATATTGTCTTATAGGAATTCCTGAAAAAGAGGATGGTCCTAAAGGTGCAGCCGCTCTACTCCAAGAGATTTTGGAGGAGAATTTCCCAAGCACTGCAAGAGATGTAGAACTTTAGATAGCAGAAAGTTTAAGAACCTCAGCAAGACTCTATCCAAATAAAGTATCTTCTAGACACATTGTGATTAACTTTTCCAAAGTTAAGATGAAGGAGAAAATTCTGCAAGCAGCCAGATGTAAGAAAAGCATCACTTACAAAGGGAGAAATGTCAGAATGACTGCAGATCTCTCAGCTAAAACATTTCAAGCCAGAAGAAGATGGTCATTGACCTTCAGTCTCCTAAAACAAAACAACTTGCAGCCCAGGATCCTCTATCCAGCTAAACTGAGTTTCATTTGTGATGGAGAAATCAAATACTTTAATGACATAGACATGTTGAAGAAATTTGCCATAATTAAACCTGCTCTCCAGGATATTCTCAGACCCCTCCTCCACAATGACCAGCACAGTGCTCTACCCCAAAAATAAACTCACCCAGAAAAATTTTAACAAAACCCAACTTCCACAGTGGTGAAAGGATTAAAAATGTCCACTGGTCATCCAAAAATCATGACACCCAAAACACAACCAGGCTTATCAATTCTCTCAATTAATGTGAATGGTTTCAATTGTCCTCTAAAGAGGCACAGGCTGGCTGACTGGATACATAAACTCAGACCAGATATCTGTTGTATACAAGAATCTCACCTTACCTTAAAGGATAAAAATGGACTCAGGGTGAAGGGATGGACTTGTATATTACAAGCAAATGGAAACCAGAAAAAAAGCAGGGGTTGCAATTTTAGTAGCAGATACAAATGACTTTAAACCAACAAAGATAAAGAAAGATAAGAAAGGTCACTACCTATTTGTCAAGGGAAACACCCAACATGAAGAGATTTTGATAATTAACATTTATGCACCCTACTAGAATCCTCCTCAATTCATAAAGCAGACCCTAATGGATATGAACAACTTGATATCCTCCTGCACTATAGTAGTTGGAGATTTTAACATCTCTTTGACAGTTTTGGATAGATCCTCCAAGAAGAAACTAAACAAAGAAATATTAGACTTAAACCTGATCCTAGAACAAATGGACTTTACAGACCTCTACAGAACATTTCACCCTAATAAAACTGAATATACATTCTTTTCATCAGCCCACGGGTCATCCTCCAAAATAGATCATATCCTAGGGCACAAGCCTAACCTCAGCAAATTTAAAAGTGTAGTTGGGGCAATGCCTGTGGGCTCAAAGGTGTAGGGTGCTGGCCCCATATGCTGGAGGTGGCAGGTTCAAACCCAGTCCTGGCTAAAAAGTGCAAAATAAATAAATAAAATAAAGTAAAATACAAGTGTAGAAATTATTTCTTGTATCTTCTTGGACCAACATGGAATAAAAGTTAAACTCAACAGCAATGGGAATCTTCATATTCAAACAAAGTCATGGAAGCTAAATAATTTTAGGCTGAATGATAGCTGGGCCAAAGATGAGATTAAGAAGGAAATCACCCAATTTTTGGAACAAAATGATAATGAAGACACAAATTATCAAAACTTGTGGGATACTTCAAAGGCAGTCCTAACAGCGAAATTTATAGCATTGGAAGCCTTCACCAAGAAAACAGAAAGAGAGGAAGCCAACAACTTAATGGATCATTTCAAGCAACTGGAAAAGGAAGAACATTGCAACCCCAAACCCAGCAGAAGAAAAGAAATAACCAAGATTAAGGCAGAATTAAATGAAATTGAAAACAAAAGAATCATTCAGATGATCAACAAAGCAAAAAGTTGATTTTTTGAAAAGATTAACAAAATTGATAAACCTTTGGCCAACTTAACCAGAAATAGAAAAGTAAAATCTCTAATATTGTCTACCAGAAACAATAAAGGAAAAATAACAACAGACACTTCAGAAATTAAAAAAATTCTCAATGATTACTACAAAAATCTCTATTCCCAGAAATATGAAAATCTGAAGGAAATGAACCAATACCTGGAAGCACGCCATCTTCCTAGACTCAATCAGAAATAATTAGAAATCTTGAATAGACCTATATCAACCACTGAAATAGCATCAACAATATGAAATCTCCCTAAAAAGAAAAGTCCAGAACCAGATGTCTTCACATTCAAATTCTATCAAACCTTTCAAGAGGAACTATATTATACAACATTTTCCAAAGCATAGAAAAAGAAGGAATACTTCTTAAGACATTCTATGAAGCAAATATCACCCTGATCCCCAAACCAGGAATGGATGCAACAAAGAAAGAAAATTATAGACCAATATCATTAATGAATATCAATGCAAAAATATTCAATAAGATCTTA
This sequence comes from Nycticebus coucang, assembly GCF_027406575.1. NCBI lineage: Eukaryota > Metazoa > Chordata > Mammalia > Primates > Lorisidae > Nycticebus > Nycticebus coucang. The sequence goes on from NC_069787.1 coordinate 106,418,454, forward strand.
GCAAACAGAATTCACCAACACATCAAAAGAATTCTATACCATGATCAAGTTGGTTTTATTCCAGGGTTACAGAATTGGTTCAACATATGCAAATCTATAAATATAATACATCACATCAATAAAATAAAAAACAAAGACATATGATTCTCTCAATTGACACAGAAAAAGCCTTTGATATATACAGCATCCTTTCATGATCAGAATTCTTAAGAAAATAGGCATAGAAGGAACATTTCTTAAAGTGATAGAGGCCATCTACAGCAAACCCACAGCCAATATCATGTTGAATGGTGTGAAATTGAAGACATTTCCACTCAGATCAGGAATAAGGCAAGGATGCCTACTGTCTCCACTGCTATTTAACATAGTAATGGAAGTCTTAGCCATCACAATCAGGCAAGATAAGGTGATTAGGGGTATCCAAATAGGGTTAGAGGAGAATGAACTCTCATTCTTCGCGGATGATATGATCCTATACCTGGAAAATCCCAGGGGCTTAATTTAAAAACTCCTAGAAGTGATCAAGGAATACAGCAGCATCTCAGGATACAAAATCAATATTTACAAATCAGTAGCTTTTATATACGCCAACAATAGTCAAGTTGAGAAAACCATCAAGGACTCTATTCCTTTTACAATAGTGCCAAAGAAGATAAAATATCTGGGAATTTACCTAACAAAGGACGTGAAAGACCCCTATAAGGAGAACTATGAAACTCTGAGAAAAGAAATAGCTGAAGATGTTAACAAATGGAAAAACATACCATGCTTATGGCTGGGAAGAATCAACATTGTTAAAATGTCCATACTACCCAAAGTAATTTACAGATTTAATGCAATCCCTATTAAAGCACCATTGTCATACTTTAAAGAACTTGAAAAAATAGTACTTCATTTTATATAGAATCAGAAAAAAACCTCGAATAGCAAATGAATTACTCAGAAAAAAGAACAAATCAGGAGGTATCACATTACCAGACTTCAGGCTATAGTATAAATCTATAGTGATCAAAACAGCATGGTACTGGCACAAAAACAGAGTGTTAAATTTATGGAACAGAATAAACAACCAAGAGATGAATCCAGCTACTTATTGCCATTTGATCTTCAACAAGCCTATCGGAAATATTCAGTTGGGGAAAGACTCCCTATTTAACAAATGGTGTGGGGTGAACTGGCTGGCAACCTGTAAAAGACTGAAACTGGACCCCCACCTTTCACCATTAATAAAAATTGATTCTCACTGGATAAAAGATTTAAACTTAAGACATGAAACTATAAAAATACTAGAAGAGAGTTCAGGGAAAACACTTGAAGAAATTGGCCTGGGAGAATATTTTATGAGGAGAATTACCTAAGCAATTGAAGCAACACCAAAAATACATTACTGGGATCTGATCAAACTAAAAAGCTTTTGCACAGCTAAGAGCACAGTAAGGAAAACAAACAGACAACCTTCAGAATGGGAGAAGATTTTTGCAGGATATGCTTCTGACAAAGGTCTGATAACTAGAATCTACAGAGAACTCAAACCAATCAATAAGAAAAGAATAAATAACCCTATTTCTATGTGGGCAAGAGACTTGAACAGAAACTTCTCTGATGAAGACAGGCACATGGCCTACAAACACATGAAAAAATGCTCATCATCCTTAATCATCAGAGAAATGCAAATCAAAACTACTTTGAGATATCATCTAAATCTAGTAAGATTAGCCCACATCACAAAATCCCCAAACTACAGATGTTGGTGTGGATGCAGAGAGAAGGGAACGCTTCTACACTGCTGGTGGGAATGCAAGCTAATAGGACCTTTTTGGAAAGAAGTTTGGAGAATACTCAAGGAACTAAAAGTAGACCTACCACTCGATCCTGCAATTCCTCTACTAGGTATATATCCAGATGATCAAAAATTATTTTACAACAAAGACATTTGTACCAGAATGTTTATTGCAGCCCAATTCATAATGGCCAAGACATAGAAACAGCCCAAGTGTCCATCGACCCATGAATGGATTAACGAATTGTGGTATATGTACACCACGGAATACTATGCAGCCATAAAACAGATGGCGACTTTGCATCTTTTATGTTTACCTGGATGGAGCTGGAACATATTCTTCTTAGTAAAGTATCTCAAGAATGGGGGAAAAAAGTATCCAATATACTCAATACTACTATGAAATCAATATTTAACCACCTACACACTCATATGAATGGCAAAACATAACTATAGTTCAGAAAGTAGAAGGGAAGAAGAGGGGGGAATGTGGGAGAAGGGAGGATATTTGGGGGCACCTCACCTAATGTGCATGATGCAAAGGTACATTTCAAAACTATTAAGAAATGAGTGATGAATGTGTTATTTAGTTCAATGTAAGCATTTCACATTGTATATTGAAGCAGTATCCTGAACCCCATAAATGCATCAATGTTAAAATAAATAAATCAATTAATTAATAAAAATAGAAAAACACAAATATGAACTCACCTGGTGGATTATGTTATCTATGTTAGGTTACACAAAATAAATTGTTTTTGTTTATTTTTGTTTATAAGCAACAACAAAAAAATCATTATCTCAGTTGAGGTCTGACATAGGAGCAGAAAGGGTTAAAGAGCATTACATATATCAAGGGTTTTTATGTATTTAATCCATTTAAGTAACTTTTTATATATAATACATATTAATCTTATTATATGATTGTTAAAAATACTTCCTCCAGTTTCTTGTTTGCTTTTGAACTTTATTTATTATACTTTTAAATATCTTCTATTTTCCCCCAAATAATGCCTGTAGTTATTACAAAAGTGAAAGTACTCTAAGGCTTACAATAAAATAGAATCTTTTGTCTCATCCCTACTCACTCAGTTTCTGATTTCCAGAAATAGTCATTCTCACCTATTTTAGTTGTTTCTCTGGCACTTACCTTCAACTTCCAAATAATAATAAGCTTGTATCTTTGTTATATCAATTTTAGATATTTTCTACTGACTCCTGTTAATGGATATTGAAAATTTATTACCTTTATACAAGCTTTTCCTTCCTCTTCCCACATAAACATTTATACCCTTTATTGGCTTTCTCTACATATCACTTAATTTTGATGCAGTGTTTATATGACTTTCACTGTATAAATATTAGTTGAAGTGAATATTATCCTATGATTAGATTTCTATTCCAGTCAACTTTTTGTTTTTCTTAGAGTCAACAGTAGCCTCAGGTTTCTGTTTGTTCACTTGAAATTGTTGGTTTTTGAAGGTCCAACATAATTGAATATTTTCTGTTTCATATATTCCAGTCTAATATATGTTTTTCACTAATTCTTCCCAAATGCTCAAACATATCATAAAATCAGTCTTATTAGAATCAAGAACATTGAATAAGACATTTGTTTTTGAAGATACCATCCCAGAATCCTTCATGCTGTTATTGTAGTCCTTCTGCTAAGGTTGCATCACAACTCAAGGTGGGTTATGCTGTGCTTGGTGTCTCTGAGTCCAGGAGCCCACTAGTATAATTTCCTAGGGAGTAGACCTGAAGTTTAGGGGTAAGTAGGCATAGTCAATTTTTTGGAAGGAGTAGAGGTAAAAAATGGAATCCTTTGTATTAACCTAGATGGAAGTGGAAGACATTATTCTTAGTAAAGCATCACAAGAATGGAGAAGCATGAATCCTATGTACTCAATTTTGATATGAGGACAATTAATGACAATTAAGGTCATGGGGAGGGGAAGGAAAAGCAGAGAGAGGGAAGGAGGGAGAGGGGTGGGGCCTTGGTGTGTGCCACACCTTCTGGGGGCAAGACATGATTGCAAGAGGGACTTTACCTAACAAATGCAATCAGTGTAACCTGGCTTATTGTACCCTCAATGAATCCCCGACAATAAAAAAAAAAAAAAAAATGGAATCCTAGTTTTTCTTTTTATAAACATCTAATTGATCCTTTTGCTTTTATTCTTTATCCCCACCCTGCATTTGGCGCTCTGGCTTCTGAGCCCCTCAGGGTTTCTGTGAATAAATTGAATTGCTTCTCCTTGTCATATCCCCTTGTTACTCTTGGTTTCCATTCTTGTGTTCTGCAAAGTCAGTTACTATTCATCTAATCACCTTCCCAATTTTTCTCATTACTCATCTGTTTTCATCTCTTTCTATGGATGTAGAACATCTTTATCATTTTATGAAAACTATTTTATGCCCAACATTTTTAAATGGGTAAAAAAAAAAATAGTGAGTGTTCCGTCTAGCCCACCTATTCAGATTATTTCTGCCTCTGGCTATTTTTTTCAATTAAAGAAAGGTTAACTTGTAGAATTGAACATAATGCAAATATTTCCAGTCTATGCCTATGCAAATTATTCCTGACCAAGGCAATGCAAATCGGTTTGTCCAGCAGGTAGTATAAATCTCTGCAGGTCAAATCCTCATTTGAATTAGTAGTAACATCTTACTGGTTCCTTCATTAATTAATGAGTTAATTTAAAATCTTTGACAAGTTGTCATTTTATATTTATATGAGTTGTGGTATTATCTTTTGTAAAAAATTGTCTTTTAACAGTTTCAGAGTTCTTGCTAGGCTGCACAATAAATCCATCTGGCAGAACCAGGTAAACTATGTACCCAGAGAAACATACTTCATGAACAGCTTAAGCCAAGATGTATTTTCTTCTTGGCTTCTGCAGGTGAATACCAAGTGGAATAGAAATTTAATATTGCCAACTCTATATTCTCTGGGGTCCCCCCTCCCCAGTTAATTTTGTGCTTTGTTTTTATTTTAGATTCATTTATAGTCAATAGGTTATACTTCTTGGGTAATAACAATGACTGGGGGTTTGGCTTTAAGGTCTGACCATTTGGTGATCTATTCTCTGTTGGTTGAGGGACGACAGAGAACCTGGCTTGTTTGCTTTCATGTTTGTCTGTTTTTAATGCAAATCAATTGAAAATTCCATGTTTACTAGAAAGGATATTTATTTTCCATCTAGAATGGTGAGAGCTTTAAAAAATTTCTCTTTCTTGTATCACTTGATTGCGGCTCAAGTTTAGAACTAAATCTGTCAGCACTCTGTAATTTGGAAGAGTCTTAACTTCTCAACGTGTGTGTATATTTTCCTATTTTTGGAGGGCGTAAATAAATTAGATTACAAAGTCGTTTAAATTAAAGGAGCTTTTCTCTTATTGATTTATAGAATAAATAAGTGCCTATATAAAATCCCTAAAACATAAGGTAATTAAATTTCTACTACTTTAACATGCTATAAAAATGTGCTAAAAATGGTTCTTCCTAAAACTAACTCAAAAACCTTTTAAGAATCTGAATTCACATAACTTACGTAAATGTTGGCAAACAAGACTAGTTTACCAACGTGGGTTTCACAAAAACATCTTTGTTTTTTCTGACTTATCACTGTTGAGTATAAGAAAATAGCTTATTTTATTAGGGTATACTTTTCCTAAGCGTTTTTTTAATTGATTATATAAGCTAGCATTACTTCTATGTAATGTTTTAGATTATGAAAAATGTAAATTTATGTTCAATAAACTGAATCATTATTCTGACAAACTTTTTATTTCTATAGCAATTATGTTTTGTAGTATGTCATATGGAAGATAATTTCTAAGATCTCTAGGTGACTTCAAAACTTGAACTGATAATCAAATTAAATTAATTTGTGCATAATCAATGAATACCTAGGTACTTTCTAAGCAGGATAGAAAGCTGATGTATTGATTACTAAGCATAATTTTGCTTGTTTTTATTCGATACCAGGGAAGCTATAGCAACGGATCATATTAGTGGAAGCGCTCTTTTGCCACACAGGGATGCATGTGACTGTAAAAACTTGTGTTATGAGCTTTGTTAATCTGCTTAAATGTTTCAATATGATACAAAGTTCTCAATTATCTAGTCTCCAGTTTTCTTTGTAAAATAGAAGTTAATTACTTCAGTTGAAAGTAATAATTAACACCAGTGGTTTCAATTGCACCAGGAACAAGAGTGACAGAAATGCAACTAAGAATATGCTTTAGTTTCCTCCTAAAAGCAGCAGTTCTTGGGATTTTAATCTTCCTAGCACTTCACACTTATTGAAGACCTCAAAGAGTTGTTGTTTAAGTGGTTACAACTATTTGTGTTTACTATATCAAGAATCAAAACTGAGAACTATTTAAAGTACTCATTTGTGTATTTATTTGAAGATGACAATGATAAATGCTATCATAAATAACATCGTTTTTTATTAATTCAAAATTAGTTTTGAACTTCTGAATCCCCTGAGATCCATAATAGAATAAAAGTATCACCAGCTTATGAAAGAACATCATAAAGGACAAAACTTGAAAAGCGATTTTTACTTGAGTAATTTATAATAGTAAGTCTGAAAAGCTTAGGGTTGAGCTAGCAAATGTGTTAAAAAATTTTGCAGTGTTCATTCAATTTTGATGGGCTCCCTTCCTTGATTTACTGATGTCTTCACCTTTTTAATGTCTTCACCTACAAGGTGAATGGTCATGCTTTCTAGGGTAAACACAATGCCTGATTTGCCAGGGACTGAAGGGTTTCCTGGACGTGGAACTTTCTGTGCTGAAACTGGGCCAGTCCTGGAGAAACCAGGGTAGTTGGCTGCCCTATTTACTTTTGTGTAACATGCCTAGAAGGCAAAGATTCTGTGACTTACCTGAATAATTTTACATCCTGTATGTTGACTTTACGTTCTTAGTTGTGAAAAGGAAGAAAGAAGAAGGAGGAAGAGAAAGAAAAAAAGGAGGTGGAAGAAGATAATGAAAAATGTTCCTCACTTAGGAAAGTGCTAAGGTTATCTACAATCATGTTACCCTCTATATTTATTTTTAAATGCTTTATTATCACTTTGATTCAATTGGAAACTGAATACTGTTTCTCAGGCACCCATGATCCTGTCTTAATCAATTTTCCAAATCTTCTCTGACAATTTTATTTTTGCTTTTCAAAAATGAGGTCCAAAATAAAAAGAATATGCAATAAATTTTTCAAGACATCTTTTATACCTAAAACAGCCTTTGAGATTCCACAAAGTTTCCTGAAAAATCATAAAGATTTGTTTTACTTTACAAAAAGAGAAGCTAGAAATAATTAGGTTTGGTGGGTTTCATGGGAAGAGTTGTCAAATCAGGACAGAAATTCAGTTCTTCCTAGGTTAAATTAGTATGGGTAAGATGCTGTTAATATAAATATTGCAGAAACTTTATGTTTTGTAGGATATTTGTGCTAAAATCAAATGCTTTGATTTCTGTATATGTTTTAATTTTAAGAAAAACACTGATCAAAAATCTTATAAAGTAGTTCTGTTGAATTTTCATGTATTTATTTGAGTCTTAGTGTTTTATCTGATGTACCAAGCAACAATATGTTTCAATTGTTCTGTAAGATATTGATTGGCCAACAGCCTTTTTTCTTTTATAAAAAATCTTAAATCAAGTAATTTTTAGATCAGCGATTCTCCAGGCATATCAGACCTACTACAAAGTTTTGTAGAAATAGAGACGTCTAAGCACTATGCTACATTTACTGAACCTCTTTCTTTACTTGATATTCTTAATGTATTATATAAATGCTATCTCTAAGGATTATTAGATATTTTATATCTTAAGATTTTTTTTCTCTATAAGAATATATTCATATAGTTTTGGAAAGTAGACATTCACTGACTTAGAAAGTAGGCTGAATTATTGCCCTATGAGATATTTGTTTGCCTGTGGCTCAGTCGGTAAGGCGCCGGCCCCATATCCCGAGGGTGGCGGGTTCAAACCCGGCCCCGACCAAACTGCAACCAAAAAATAGCCAGGCATTGTGGCCGGCGCCTGTAGTCCCAGCTACTTGGGAGGCTGAGGCAAGAGAATCGCTTGAGCCCGGGGGTTGGAGGTTGCTGTGAGCTGTGTGAGGCCACGGCACTCTACTGAGGGCCATAAAGTGAGACTCTGTCTCTACAAAAAAATAAACAAAAAAAAACTTTTTTGGTGAATGGGCTTATTATCTTTGTTTTGCATGCCAACAGCCAACCAACTAATGTTCCTTGAATTATTCTTTTTTCCTTGAATTATTCTTATTATGAATTCTAACCAGTCCTTTCACATTTGAAAATTTTCATCGATAAAATAACCATATTCCTGTCATTCATAAGTAGTTTTGATTTTACTCTAATGCTCACTGAAGTCTCTCCTATTAGTGTTAGGCCAGAGTTTGTGTCTTTGACAAAGACAGACAGCTTCGAGACTTAGGGAAATAGATGAACTGCAGTCATGTAGGCAACATTCACATCATAGCAGTGGATTGAGTCAGGATTCCTAGAGCTCCTTTTGGTTGAGTAACAGATGGGGTTGTGAGATTACTATCCATGTATACTTTCGTACCATCTACAAATGATGATAGTTTTGCATCCTAATTTCCAACTGTCATGCTTTTTATTGCTTTCAATTGTCTAAGTGAAATGGCTAATCCTTCCAGAAAGTATTAAATAACAGTTCTTAATAGGGAACATCCTTTTTTATTCTTGATTTCAGTGAAAATGCTTTTAATGTTTTGCCAATAGACTGATTAATTTTTAGTCTAATATGTCTTGTTAAGAAGTCAGCCATTCATATCTATTTTAGCAAACTTTTATTTTTAAGTTAGTATCAGTTGTAGATGTTCTGCATCATATGATTTCCTCTTCGGATGTGTTAATAATATAAGGAATCACATTGAATCTTCCTTTTACATTCTAGGAATTAACACCATTATTTATGGTACATTTCTTAATGTGCTTCCTGATTTTATTTGATTATACAGGGTATCCCAAAGGTCACCTGATGTCACCATGCACATACATAGGGAAAATGAAAATTGTAGCTAATGTACCTCTATTTACAAAATGTCCATTATAAAATTTTACAAAGTGGGGCAGCGCCTGTGGCTCAGTCGGTAAGGTGCCGGCCCCATATACCGAGGGTGGCAGGTTCAATCCTGGCCCCGGCCAAACTGCAACCAAAAAATAGCCGGGCGTTGTGGCGGGCGCCTGTAGTCCCAGCCACTCGGGAGGCTGAGGCAAAAGAATCGCTTAAGCCCAGGAGTTGGAGGTTGCTGTGAGCTGTGTGAGGCCATGGCACTCTACTGAGGGCCATAAAATAAGACTCTGTCTCTACAAAAAAAAAAAAAAAATTTTACAAAGTGGAGTCCAACAAGTAGAGAATATTTTGTAAAATTTTGTAATGAATGAATAGAGGTACATTTAGCTATAATTTCCCATTTTCCCTGTGTATGGTGACCAGTATTTATTTAAAATGTTTACGTGTATATTTATAAAGAAGGTTAATACATCTTTTTCTTTATTTTCTTTTTCTTTATACCTTGTCTGATTTGGGTATAAACGACATTGGTTTATAAAATGAATTAGAGAGTTTTTCTTCTTTTTCTCTGTGTTCTAGATTGTTTTATATCACAGGTATAAGGGTTGGAAGTGAAGACTTAAAATTGTCTTTATTTGATGTTATAGAATCATTTACCTAGGAAAAACGAGAAAAAAATACCCAATCTGTTAGAAATGATAACAGTTTGCTAGATACAGGAGCAGCCTACAAAAATCAGTAGCATTGACTATAATTTACTATGTCAACCATAACCTACTGGAAAAAAAGTAATAAAAAAGGAGAAATTGTTCACAAAGGAAATAAATCTAAAAAGAATCTAGGAATTAACAGAAGCAAAACCACACAAGATCTCTAAGGAGAACTCTTAAAACCTCATCAAAGGATACAGAAGATGACTGAATGAAAGGGGAGACGTTCCGTGCTCTCAGATTGGATAATTTAACATTATAAAGGTTTCTATTCCCCATAAATTCACCTATAAATTCAATATACTCCCAGTGAAATTCCAGGTAGTTTTTTTTGAAATATGTTAAAATTACTCTAAAATTTATATTGGGGGATAAACTTTCATGAATAGCTAAGTCTTTATAAAGAATAGTGATGGATGGGGATTTGTCTTATTAGATATTTATATACTACAAAGCCAAAGTAGTATGTACACAGTGATATTAACACAAGCTTAGACAAATAGACCAAGGGGACAGAACAGAGCTCAGAGACAGACCTATGTATATTTGGGAAGTTAATGTTCAAGGGAAGTTGCATCAGAAATCAATGGAAAAAGACAGAGAATCAGCAAACTAGTTCATTATACAGAGAAAAATAAAACCAATTCTATCCCCAATACCTCACACAAAGGTGCATTCTAGGTAAACTACAGACCTAAATGTTAATGGTAAAATTACAAAATTTTGGAAGCAATTGTAGGAGACCATTTTTGAACCTAAGAAAGGAAGCCTTCTTAAACAAAACTTCAGAAGCTCAAAACATAAGACAAAAGTTATTACATATAAATTAAGAATATCTGAAAAAAAACCCAAACTTTTCTAGGCTCTGTGCCTGTAGCTCAATGGTTAGGGGCCAGCCACATATCCTGGGTGAGTTCAAACCCAGCCTGGGCCTGCTGAACAACAATGACAACAACAACAACACTAACAACAACAAAAATAGCAGGGTGTTGTGGTGGGCGGGCACCTGTAGTCCCAGCTACTTGGGAGGCTGAGGCAACAGAATCACTTAAGCCCAAGAGTTTGAGATTTCTGTGAGCTGTGACGCCATGGCACTCTACCAAAGGTGATGATGTAAGACTCTGTCTCAAAAAAAAAAAAAAAAAGTTTTCTAACATTTCTCCGAATTAAGGATTTCTGTTCATCAAAAGATATTGGTCCGGTGTGGTGGCTCATGCCTGTAATCCCAGCACTGTGGGAGGCTGAAGAGGGAGATTGCTTGAGCTCAGGAGTTCAAGACTTGCCTAAGTTAGAGTGAGACTCTGACTCCTAAAAATATGAAAACCCCAGCTGGACACCACCTTGAGCACCTGTAATCCCAGCGGCTTCCAGAGGCTGAGGCAGCAGGATGCCCACAGCCTGAGTTTGAGGTTGCAGTGAGCTATGATGCCATTGCACTCTGCTCAGGACATAGGGTGGGACTCTGTCTCAACAACAATAATAATAAGAAGAACAACAAATATATCATGGATAAGATTAATTTACAACAGGAGAAGACAATTGCAATATCTAAAATCAACAAGTGAATAATATTTAGAATAGATAAGAAATCTCTGAAAATCAATGAGAAAGAGATAACAATCCTAATTTTAAAATTGGCAAAGGACACATAACCACATGAGTACAAGTACAGAAGAGAAAACTCAAGAGTTCTGACAAAGACATAAAATGGGTATGCAAACTTATCAGGAGTCAGAGAAATGTGAATTAGACAATAATGAGGTATCATTTTACAGCTGTTAAACCAGCCAAAGGTAGAAAACTGGGTAATGCCAAGTGTGGCAGGAATGTAGGGGACATAGGAACATGGCAGCTTGAGGACATGTGGATGGTGCAGCCATCCTTGAACACTATCTGGCCTATTCAATCAAACATATTAAGTCTATACATTATCTAAGTCTTTCCATTTCTGTTCCCAAGTGTACATCCTGAGGAAATTCTCACGTAGATCCTCAAGAAAATTTTACAGGGACATGGTGGGAAACCTGTGTATACATTACTGGAAAGGCATAGAGGTAAAAGGTGGTGAATGAAATATGGTGGATGTATTAATATATAATGGAATATTATGAAGCAATTAGCAGCAAGTTATTAAATGTAAACAGAACAATATGAATGAACCCCCTCCATGAATGGAGAAAAATAATTGAAAAGTAAGAAATACAATAAGATACATAACATAATCCATTTACATAAAGATACAGCACCACTAAACTATGCATATCTTGTAAAAATGTTGACGCTAAACCTGTTTAAATGGTTTCTCATGGAGAAGGAGGGAGTGAGAAGAAAAAAAGAGACAACCTTGCAAGAAAACATGTAATGGTATTATTTTTTCCTTAAAGACTTAATAAAAATTTGTCTATGAAACCATCTGGGTTTGGTGCTTTTGTGAAAAAGGGTAGTGATTTGACAACTTTCGTAATTTCATCTAAGGTACTTGGTCTCTTCAGATTTTCTGTCTTTTCTGGAATCAGTTTTGATCATTTCATATCATTTCATTTTTTGAGACAGTGTCTCACTCTGTTGTCTAGGCTAGATACAGTGGTATGATCATAGCTCACAGCAACCTCAAACTCCTGGGCTCAAGCAGTTCTTTTGTCTCAACTCCTGAGTAGCTGGGATTGTAAGCATGAGGTGTCACACTCAGATAATTAATTTTGTTTTCTTTTCTTTCTTTCTCTTCCTCCCTCCCTCCCTCTCTCCCTTCCTCTCTCTCTCTCTCTTTCTTTTTTTAGAGACCGGATTTTACTATATTGTTCAGGCTGGCCTCAAATTCCTGGCCTCAAGTGATTCTCCTGCCTCAGCCTTCCAAAGTGGTAGGATTATGGGGTATGAATCACCATACCTGACTTGGTCTTTCTTATTTTACTTGAAAATCTTCCATTTCTTGAAGGAATAGTATCAGTGGCTATTTCCTCATTCTATTTTTAATTTTATTTATTTATGATTTACTTTTAATTAATTTGATTAGCTAATGGTTCTCTATTTTGTTTACATTTCAGATTAATATGGGTAGCACCTGTGGCTCAAAGGAGTAGGGCGCCAGCCCCATGTGCCGGAGGTGGCGGGTTCAAACCCAGCCCTGGCCAAAGAACCTGCAAAAAAAAAAATTATTTTTTTTTTCAGATTAATATGAGGGTACAAATGATTAGGTTACAATGTTTGCATTTGTGAGGTAAAGTCCCTGTTGTAGTTGTGTCCTGCACCTAAGAGGTGTGCCATATACCCTTACATTGTGACCATTAGGTGGGAGCACACTAATCTCCCGTCTCCTCCCCTCTCCTCTCCTTTCCCTCCCCTCTCCCCCTAACTTGAATTGAATTGAGTTTTTCTCTTGTATGGGTGTGTATTAGTTCATCTACTGGCTTCATGTTAATATGGAGTACATTGGATACTTGCTTTTCCATTCTTGTGATACTTGACTAAGAAGAATGTGTTTCACCTCTATTCAGGTTAATATAAAAGATGTAAAGTCTCTATCTTTTTTATCTAACCACAGTGAGTATAGCCCACATCACAGTCTCAATATTCCATGGTATTCATATACCACAGTTCATTAATCCATTCATGGTTTGATGGGTACTTGGGTTGTTTCCACAGTTTGGCAATTATAAATTGAGCTGTGACAAACAATCTATTGCAAATGTCCATATGATAAAATGATTTTTTTTTCTTCTGGGAAGATGCCTAGTAATGGGATTGTGAGACAAAATGGAAGATCTGTTTTGAATTCTTTGAGGATTTTCCATATTTCTTTCCAAAAGGCTGTATTACTTTGCAGTCCCACAGTGTAAAAGTGCTGCGGTTTTGAGACTGTGATGTGGGCTATACTCACTCTGGTTAGATAATGTTTCAAGGTAGTTATTTGCATTTCTCTGATGATCAGGGACAATGAACATTTTTTCAAAGGTTTGTTGACTATTCATCTGTCTTCTTCAGAGGAAGTTCTGTTCATGTCTTTTGCCCAGTGGTAGATGGGATTGTTTGCTCTTTTTTGGTTGATTAATTTGAATTCTCTGTAGATTCTAGTTATCAACCCTTTGTCAGATTCATAACATGCAAGTATCCTTCCTATTCTGAAGATTGTCTATTTGCTTTAATTATTGTGTCCTTAGCTTTTCAGATGCTTTTTAGCTTAATTAAGTCCCATTTGCTTATTTTTGTTGTTGTGATTGTCAATAAAGTCATCTTCATAAAATTTTCCTCAGGCTGACATCCTTAAGAGTTTTTCCCATACTTTCTTCTAGGATTTTTATCATTTCATATCTTACATTTAAATCTTTTATCCATCTTGAGTAAATTTTTGTGAGTGGTGAAAGATGCAGGTCCTATTTCCTATTTCAATCCTTTACATGTAGTTAAACAGCTCTCCCAGCATCATTTATCATTCTTTTACCCAAGTATATGCTTTTGTTAGGTTTATTGATGATCAGATAGTGATAGCAGGCTGGTTCATCTCTAGGTTTTCTATTCTGTTCCATATGTCTATACTTCTTTTTTTTTTGTGCCAATACCATGCTATTTTGATCACTGTGGACTTATAATATAACCTGAAGTCTGGTAGGATGGTGCTTCTGGCTTTCTTTTTATTACTCAGAATTGCATTGGCTATGCGGACTTTTTTCCCTGGTTCCATCCATACAAAATCAAGCACTTTTTTTTTCCAGTTCTTCAAAGTATGATGTTGATATTTTAATGGGAGTTGCATTAAATCTGTAAATTGCTTTGGATAGTATAGACATTTTTGACAATGTTGATTATTCCCAGCCAAGGGCATGGTGTGTTCTTCCATTTGTTAATGTCTTCTGCTATTTCTTTTCTTAGGGTTTTGTCATTCTCCTTGTAAAGTTCCTTCACCTCTTTCGTTAAGTATATTCCCAGGTATTTCATTTGCTTTGAAGCTACTGTGGGGATCTCTATTTTTAAAGATCTAAACCTTGGGTTTGTTCTATTTCTCTATTTTCAGTGTCACTTATTTCCGCTTTTTCTATTAGCAATTTCTTCTTCCTATTATCCTTATGCTTATTTTTTTATTCTTTCCCCCAACTTTTAAATTCTTAATTCAATTATGTCCATACTTTGTTTGTTAAGTATTATTAAGTGTTGAAGGGTATGAATTTTAACACATACCTGTTTTAACTATATTCCTTAAGGTATTATATGTAATGTAATTTTAGAAGACTTTTATTCTGGAATAGTTATATACTCACAAGAGTTGCAGATATAGTCTAGAGAAGTCCTATGGACCCACCATCTAGCTTCCTTTGTATAATGACAGAGCATGCTCAAAATAGGAAGTTGATTAGTACGACTAATACAATTAACTAAATTACAGATTTCATGCAGACTTTGAGAGTCTTTAGCATGTTTTCATTTTTATGTATCTTTGTGTACATTTTTATGATATTTAGTCACATATATAGACTTGTATAACCACCCAACACAGTCCTGACACAGGACTGCTCTGTCCCCACAAAAGACCTTTCCTAGGCTGCTCCTGAACTTCCCCTTGGAGTCACCTTCTCCCACCTCTTCCCTAACACCTGACCCCCACTGATATGTTGTCCATTTTTATAATTTTGTCATTTAGATAATGTCATATAAATGGAATTGAATATTCTGTAACTTTTGTGATTAGCATTTTTCACTTTGTATTATGCCCTGATAAGATCCATCAAATTGTTGTCAGTATCAATAGTTTGCTCGTTTTGTATTGCATACATACATTGCATGGATGTACCATAGTTTTTTAACCTTTCCCCTGCTAAAGAACCTGGAATTGTCTTTATTCTTTGGCTATTGCAAATAAAATGGTACCAGCATTCATGCACAGGTTATTGTGTGAACATAAGGTTTCATTTCTCTGGGAAAAAATACCCAAGTGTGATTGCTAGATTGTATGGTAAATGTGTCTTTAATTTCTTAAGTAAGTGTAAGACTCATTTCCAGAGTTGCTCTGCCATTTTATACTCACATCTACAAGGTATGAGTGATTCAGCACTTCTGCATCTTTGCTAGCATTTATCAGTATTTTACATTTTAGTTATTCTAACAAGTATTTGATGGTATGTCATTGTGGTTTTAATTTGTGTTTTTGATGTGTAATGATGAACATGTTTCAGGGTGTCTATTTGCTGTCTTGGTATCTTCATTGGTGAAGTGTCAACTCTTTTGCCCATTTTCTAATGAGATTAATTTTCTTATTGTTGAGTTTACTGAGTTCCTCATTGATTTAGGATATGAGTCCTTGATTTAATGTGTGATTTGTAAATATTTTCTGCCATGTCTATTTTAAAGTTATCAATTTCTAATCATTTTGCCATTTAAGTTTTGATTTAGAGTTTGAGTCACAGTTTGATTCTCAGAGTGCAATGGTGTCATCATAGATCACTGCAACCTCGAATTCCTGGGTTAAGCAATCATCTTGTCTCAGCCTCCCAAGTAACTGGGACTCATTGCTTGCCACAATGCCTGGCTAATTTTTCTATATATTTTTTTATTTTCTCTGTACATATACATGTGTTTATTTGGTTTCCACTTTTTGCCTTCACAAAATTAAAAAGGCTTAAAATTTAATAACAATAACAATAACAATGTTTAAGGACTAGAAACAAAAACCTCGTAAAGAACGAACGAAGATAAATACATTCAGAAAAGAAATCAGATGATTTCCGCAACGAAATATTGAGCAATAATAATAATAATGCAAAAAAGTAACATTCACATTGTCAGATAAGAGTATGTCTATCATAGAATTCTTTGACTCTGAGGTTCAGTATAGAGTCATCAGTTAACTTTGTATTATGTTTTTTCCAAAGTCTCAAAATAAGGACAACTAATATTTATAAATAAAAATAAAAGATAATTTTCAAAAAATAAATTTTTTTTTAGTAGAGATAGAGGTCTCATACTTGCTCAGGCTGGACTTGAACGTCTGAGCTTAAGTGATCCTCCTGCCCCAGCTTCCCAAGTAGCTGGGGTGACAGGCATGAGCCACCGTGTCTGAATAATTTTTTTTCCATTTGTTGTAGAGATGAAGTCTCCATCTTGCTCAGGTTGGTCTCGAATTCCTTAGCTTAAGTGATCCTGCCTCAGCCTCCCAAAGTGCCAGGATTACAGGCATGAGCCACTGTACCTGGTCTCCAAAAAAGTTTTTAAGCTGGTTACTGGATAAAAAAGTGAATGAAACTTTTAAATGACAAAGTGTCAGTCAGGAGAGGTTATCAAGGTCTGATAGAAAGGCATCTTGTTTAAGTGGGGCTTTTAGCTGAGTCTTGAATAGGTAGGGGTTGTGGAGGAAATCTGTAGCTGATTACAGCAACCTTGAGGGTTATTAATCAGGGGCTATAAAATGTTACAAAGTACAAAATGGCAGAGATTTTCTTAAGACATTTCCAGATATTATCTTAATACCTTAGATTGGGTGATGCAATGCTGACCTCGTCTAGAGAACAGAATCCTCTCAGAGGTGACCCCTTCTGTGGACCAAAGGTCCTCACCTATGGCTGCGTGGCAGGAAGATTTCTTAACATAGTCTGGAGGTCTTCATAGCAGGGCCATAAAGGAAAGCGTGGTCAAGGTTGGTCTGATAACCACAGTGTGTGAAGTTCAGGCTATTAATTAACTTACTTGCACAGTCTAGTAGTCAAAGAGCACTGAGAAGAGTGACTGGGGAAAGGAGAACAGTATGAAACCAGGTCCTACCTGGCTGGAGGAAGTCCACTGGAGCCCCTGTGGTGTGCAAATGGGTCATCAGAAGGACATCTTTGACGTGCAAACAGCCCTGACCCTTGTGCCAAGATTATAGCTGCATCAAACTAATTGAAATTGAGTGAAATTAGTTAGGAAGGGCTTTCTGTAGGAGGAGATTATTATTATTATTATTTTTTTTGTAGAGACAGAGTCTCGCTTTACTACCCTCGGTAGAGTGCCGGGGCGTCACATGGCTCACAGCAACCTCCAGCTCTTGGGCTTACACGATTCTCTTGTCTCAGCCTCCTGAGCAGCTGGGACTACAGGCGCCCGCCACCACGCTCGGCTATTTTTTTGTTGCAGTTCGGCCGGGGCTGGGTTTGAACCCGCCACCCTTGGCATATGGGGCCGGTGCCCTACTCACTGAGCCACAGGCACCGCCCAGATTTTGAGCAAGTTCATAAGAATTCGCTAGAAAGGGAAGGACCAGGCATTTTTCAGAGGAAAATGGAAAGAAAAATAGTGCAGTTCAGAAACCATCACATTTTAGTGGATAAGCCTGGCTCAAACAGAATCTTCAGAGAAGGGACTTAAGGGGGCCTTAACACCAAAATGAGAAGGGCGGATGCTATATGACAGGAGTTCAAGTGCCACCACTGGTTCAGGCGGTTTCCTAAACTCTCTCATCTACCACTCACTATGGCGTCTGAGATGTCACCGAGCATCTAAGAGCCCTTTCTTCCTTTGTTCCCTCCCTCCCTCCCTTCCGTCCTTCCTCTCTTCATCCTTCCATCCATCCCTGCCTCCCTCTCTCTCTTTTTTTCTTTCTTTCTCTCTCTCTCCCTCACTGTTTCTCTCCCTCCTTCCTTTCAATCCCCCCCGCCCCTTTCTCTTTCTTTCTAGATGGAGTCTCACTTTGTTGCCCAGGTTAGAGTGTGGTGGTGTCAGCCTAGCTCACAGCAACCTCAAAGTCCTGGGTTCAAGTGATCCTCCTGCTCAGCTTCCTGAGTAGATGGGATTGCAGGCACCTGCCACAATACCCTGCTAATTTTTCTATATTTTAAATAAACACATAGTCTGGCTTTTGCTCAGGTTGATTTTGAACTCTTGAACTCAAGAGATCCATGCAGTTCAGCCTCCCAGAGTGCTAGGACTACAGGCGTGAGCCACTGAGCCTGACCCCTAAGAACATTTCTTTGTGATAAGTCTCCCTTCAGGTTCTTCAAAAAGTCTGAAGATAAATTTTCCCTCTGGTAATCTCTTCATACAATGGACCAGCCCATGGGGCATATCTGTGCTTGCTAGAAATTTCCCTCCTTAACTTTCCAGATATCCAGCCTACTTTTCCAGGGGTCTTTCTACACTGCTCTCTATATGCCAGTGAGCTCCTAGGGCACTGTCTGGGGTACTCATTTGGACCCCAGCCTTGATGTAACATTTCTTTTGTGAATGGCCCAGCTATTGCCCGGGCAAAGAGCAGGTGATCAAAACATATTTATGGAGGAATGAAAGATGCCAAGAGCACATCTTAATCCCCTAAGGCCATTTTGAAATTGTTGTCAGATACTGCTCCCATCTGCTCATTTTATTTCATTGTTTTTTTTTTTTTGTTGTTGTTCTTATTTGTCTTGGTGTTTCTGTATTTTGGCTTATGACAACAGAAATTTATTCTCTCAAGGTAAGAGGCCAGAAGTCAAAAAATCCAGGTGAAGGCAGGTTTGGTCCCTTCTGGAGGTTCTGAGGGAGATAGTATTCAGTGCCCGTCTCCTAGGTTTTAGTGGTTGCCAGCAATCCCTGGCATTCTGTCTTGTAAACACGTCACTCCAGTTTCTGCCTCCATATTTAAATAACCACCTTCTCTGTGTGTCTCTTGTTGTCTTTTGTAAGGATAATCTTATTGGATTTAGAGCTCACCCTAATACAGTATGATCTCATCTCAATCCCTACTTTAATCACATCTCCACTGGGTTTTAAGTAATTAAATGTATAAGCAACCACTATCTTATTCTATTCTCTGATTCTTGACCTCTCTAGATTCCGAACAAGCTAAGGTTTGTTAGCTCCTTCCCACATCTCTGCTACAGTGCCTCCTTTTCCTAGCTCTTCAGCATCCAGGCTGTAAAAAGTGGCCTCACAGTAAGGGGATATAGTCTTGGCATCATAAAGACCCAGGAACCCATTCCAATGCTGCCCCTTGGTTTTGCCTATAAATCTCTGTAGAGTGGAGAGAAGTCTTGCCATCAGCTGATATGCCAGACACACAGGGACCAGTGGGTGGGCACAGTGGTCTTTCCTGGATCTCATCAGCGTACTTCATGGCCATCCTGATTGTGTATCTGAGAGTTCATATATTAGTTATCCATTGCTATGGAATAAGTTACCTCTAAACTTAGTAGTTTGAACCTACATAAACATTACTGTCTCAATTCCATGGGTCAAGAATTTGATGATAGCTTAGTTGGACTAGAGAATCTTCTTTAAATGGTGGCTCAAAAGCTGTTGGTGAGAAACCTCAGTTGCTTTCCACATGGGCCTCTCCACAGAGCTGCTCAAGTGTCCTCATGACCTAGTGGCTGCCTTCCCCCAGATCACCCAGGAGGATCCTTTTATGTCCTTTTATGACCTAGCCTCGGAAGTCACATGCCATCACTTTGGCCACCAGTCCACATTCAAGAGGAGAGGAATTAGTCTCCACCTTTTGAAGGGAGGCATGTCAAAACATTTCCCCAAATATTTTAAAACCACCCCAGCTCCCCTTTCCACTAGGTCTCCACTATTTTCATCTACTTGGTCTTATTACTATTCTGCCCCCCACTTGCCTCCTAACCCCCGTCTGGGATCTATGTCAGAGTCGTGAATTTGTGTGTGGTAGTGGATATGGATGTGGTGTGTGGGTGTCAGATTCAATCCTAGAAGCCTTAGGCACAACTGGACGGGGCTTTAGATCCTTTTGATTTTAAAACTTAAGTTTTTACCAGAAAACTCTTTGGTTAATATGGAGCCTGCCTCTTATTGTATATAACCTTGATGCTCACCAAAAACCTATTCAGTTTATTTATTCAGTTTATTCAGTTTATTTATTCAATATTTTAAAGAAACTTTCCCAATATAAGATGAGTGAGGAAAGAAAGGGGCTAGGAAGAAAGAATACATTTGACACGTAAGTGCATAATTTTAAGAAATTGCACTAACTTCTCAGAGATTTAGCTCATCAGGACGCTGAGGGTAATAACATTCATCTCACATATTGTTATATTAGGACTATTTTAGTTGCAAGTAACAGAACCCCAAACTCATGCTAGTTGAGGAGAAACAAAGAATCAAACTGGCTCACAAGTAAAAGGTCCAGGGTTATGGTGGCTTCAGGAAGGGCTGGATCCTGCTGCTCAAATGATGAAGCACCTCTTCATGTCTTGCCTTTGCCTTCCTCATGCAGGGGTCATATCACCAAGGCTCTATCCTTGTGACAGCTCTCAGCAGATACAGACAGATAACTTTACACCTTTAGTATTCCCAAATAATGGAGAACATCTCTTCCGCAAGTTTGAACTAAAACTCCAGTCCAGGGTCCTTGAATTGGATTTGCCATATCTGTGCTGCGTGCCCAGCCCTGGACATAGCTGAGGGAAAGGGAGGTCAATCCTGTCTGAACTTCATGGACTGAATGTTAATACCAGAAGAAAGGGGAACAAATGTGCGACAAGCAAACTGGCAGTAGTCTACTACACTGATGGTGAAGACTGCAGGAGAAAACGGTATAAACTACCTGGTATTTGGTGGGGATTTTTTTTCTTCTCCTTTCCTCTCTCTCTGTATTTGATCATTCAAATTTATTCTTTGCATTATCCTTTAGCATTGTTGCATGCAACTGCCCCTCCACTCCATCCTCACTGATGCTCCTGGACTATCAGGAGCAGGACTGACTCCACACCTCACTGTCTCAGAGCACCTTAAGCTGAATTTGGCTCTGGATGATCCATCATCTCCACATTCTTTCCAACATCCACCTATCTACAGAGGTCCACGTGGATAGTTTATGCCAGAGAGAGCTGGCAGCAGGTGGGTGGTAGTGCAAGCTGGTTGGGATGGCGTGGAGATGCATGAGAGCCAGGGTGGTGGCTCCACACAGTTCCCAAAGCAGCCTACAGACCAGAACATCTCTGAGCTGAGCGAGACTGGATGACCAGAGTGTACTATAGCTTCTCAGCCTCCTTCTCCAAGCAGCTTCACCCTCCACCATCCCCACAAGAGAAGCAACACTTTCTGGACTTTAATCTACAAAAGAAAGTGCCTGGCTAACACTACTGGCCAGTTCTGCAAGGGTATTCATAGTGAAGCCAGATGGAGTTTCATTTTGTGTGGGATTTATTTATTTATTTATTTATTTTTGTTGGGACAGAGTTCTACCCTATGTCCTGAGCAGATTGCAATGGTGTCGTAGCTCATTGCAACCTCAGACTCGGGCTGTGGACATTTCACCGCCTCAGCTCTGGAAGCTGCTGGTAAAACAGGTGCTCGCCATGGCGCCTGGCTGTTTTTTTTTTTTTTTCATTTTTTTAGGACTTGGGGGTCTCACTCTCGCTCGAACTCCTGAGCTCAATCAATTCTCCCTCCTCAGCCTCCCACAGTGCTGAGATTACACGCGTGAGCCGCCATGAAAAAGTCTTTATCATTGAATATTTCCAACCTCTGTACAGGCAGACAGGATAGTTGAATGAATTCTATATACCCATTATTCAGCTTCAACATTTATCAGTTCGTGGCCAGTCTTATTTTGTCTCCATTCCTGCTACTTCTTCCCTCTCCAATTATATTGAAACAAATCTCAGACATTATGCCCTTTTATCCTCAAATATTTTAGTATGCATCTCTAAAAGATAACAACTTCTAAAATGCATGTGTAATGCCATGTATGTATCAGTACAGTATTTCCAGTAATACTAAATATTGATTATTTAACAAATTCCCCTAATTATCTCATGTACGTATCTTCATTTTGGTTTGTTTGCTCAGTTAATTTGTTTGAATTGGGATTCAAATAAGGGCTATAGTACAATTAGTCGAGGCATCTCCTGAGTCTCCCTTAAGACAGTAGTGTCCCTCTTAGCAACTTCTTTGTTCCTTGAAATTTATTTTTCGAAGAAACTAGGTTGTTTGTCCTTCAGAGATTCTCATTCTGAATGTTACTGATTGCAGCCCTGTAATGTCTTTTAACATGTCCTTCTGTCCCTGAATTTTCTGTAAATTTGTAGGTAGAGTCAAGGCTCAGACTTGATCTCTTAGCAAGACTACCTTGTAGGTGGTGTTATATAGGAGGCACAAAAGCCACCTGGCTGCTTTTCTATTTTGTGATACTAACAGCCATTGGTGACCATTGCCTCAATCCACTAATTCATTAGGAGTTAACCTTTTTTTTTTTTTTTTTTTAGGACACATTAAAATTTGCTTTAATATTTCTTTGGGGAAAAAAAATCATACTTGTAGTGAATGAACAAGAAACATTTTTACGCTATTATTTGTATCTACCATGCCATGAATTCATAGGGAAAGAGGTTCCAGTAGCTCAGGGAGGCACCTTGCCAATGAATGTGACAAAGTGTTGATTGACTTTTGAGTTCATGGGAAATAGGTTCCAGCACCTTGTATCACTGTTCCATGGGGTCTATTGGTTATCCTGTGTGCTATGCTGTACACCTATTATGCCATGAGCTCATGGGGAATAAATAGGTTCTTGCACCTAAATACATGGGTCCACTGGTACTCCTGTGTGCTAGGTTATATGCTTTATTATGCCTTGAATTCATAGGGAATGGGTTCCAGGAGCTCAGGCTCCTTTCCGTTGGTTCTCACCAAGTGGGCTTCTCTGGGTCGCGCAGGCTGGCGCTTCAGTTGAACCCAGGTACCTTTCTCTTTGGCTTCCTTCTTTTTCTGATCATTTTCCTTCACGCGTTTCAGGAAGCTATCTCGGCTCTTAGAGTGCTTAATATGCTCAATACGATCATTAATCCTCTTGGCAAGGATCTTGCCCTTGTTTGTTTACAACAATGCCAACAGCATGCTGGGTAACATTGTAGATTCTTCCAGTTTTGCCATGGTAACATTTGTGTGGCATGCCTTTTTGAACAGTACCCATTCCCTTGATGTCTACAATATCACCTTTCTTGTAGATTCGCATATATGTGGCCAAAGGAACAACTCCATGTTTTCTAAAAGGCCTAGAGAACATGTATCGGGCGCCTCTCCTTTTTCCCTTTGTGTTTGTCATTTTGGTGAATTACTAGAAGATGGCCTCTCTGGCCAAAAGGGGGGAGTTAACTTTTTTAATTATAAAAAGAATATATTCTTGGGCGGTGCCTGTGGCTCAAAAGAGTAGGGTGCCAGCCCCACATGCCGGAGGTGGTGGGTTCAAACCCAGCCCCAGCCAAAAACTGTAAAAAAAAAAAAATATATATATATATATATATTCTCATTTTAAATGACTTAAATCATATAACATGATATAAGGCGAAATGTAAAAATGCTGTGCTTTTCCTTCTTGCCCTCTAAGTGTCACTCTTTAGATATAACCATGTTTATAAGTTATCATGTAATTTTTTAAAAATTGATTTAATTACTTTAGGAAAATGGGTATTATGGAGGTATGATAAGTGTGGTACTCACACAACCCCACATGATGGTGTATAAATCTAAGTATCTACATAAAACATAAAAAGTATCCAAGTATGTATTATATATGATGTTATGCTTATATATACGTTACAGAAAGCAACAGCAATACAAGACAACCACCTAAGGCAGTGGTTCTCAACCTTCCTGATGCCGTGGCCCTTTAATACAGTTCCTGTGGGTCGCGACCCACAGGTTGAGAACAGCTGACCTCAGGAAATCTCAAGCCGCACAGGATTAATGACCAAATGAATGACTATTTTAGGAAAGATTCATTTTTAGTTTAACAAAATCCTACTGGCTTAAGCCTGAATGAGAAATGTGATACCAGGTTACAGGAATAACTCTTGGGAAGTGTCACTGGGCCTGACAAAGGACTGTCATGTCCAAGATTTGAAAAATCACCGGGAACATGGCAGCTGACTTCACAGGCTTCTCTCTGCCTATTTGCTTCATTTTTCTCTTTGCAGAAAAGCCCTCTCTGCCTTTCTCTAATCAGGGCACTAAAAAGCGCTCCTCTCGTCGGTCCAGCCCTAGACTCGAAGTCCGTAATTTGAGCGACAGCTGTGACCCGCTCTCCTCTCTGAATCGCAGTTCCGGAGCCCAGGAGAGAGCTGATTGGCCTCCTAGGTCAGGTGTTCATCTGCCTGGGTCCAATCAGCACAGCTGTGCTCCCGCTGCGGCTCCTCCCTCAGCACGTGTGTGAGGCTGGACTCAGGACCCGGGAGGGAGTTATGAGATGGGCAGATACCCACCAACAGGTGTGTCAGTCCATGTTCTTTATTACAAACAGAAACTGCTCTAGATTGAGTGGGAAAGGGGTAGTATCCCCAAAGCTCTAGAATGGAGCGTGGAGGCTGCGCATCGTGAAGCAGCGTGCTCGCTACACTGTGGTCCTCTCTTGCTGTCCACCGCCAGCCTCGATAGCACCTATGGCACCAGAAACCGAAGCTCCGCCGCTGCTGCCGTCCCAAAGCCAACCCCTCTGCTGCCGCCATTTCCAAAGGATGGAGTCTGCATTATTCACCTTCCTCACAGAATTCTTTTCCTAAATCTCTTCACGGGGGTGCATCTGTGTGAGGGGACCTTGGCCTCATATCTGGAGCATGGTTGCAAGGTAGGCTGGGAAAATGAGTTCTTCCTTCTATTAATATCTGGGAGGGATGGAATTCCTAATGAAGGAAATTCCCCAAAGGTGGGAGAATTGTTCACAAGATGATGGGCAGCCACAAATGTTGCCAATGTCCATAGGTGTGTCTAGGACAGTGGTAAGAATGAGAGTTCAATGTTAGGATTTCAAACAGGGACTCCAATGGGACCGACCATGCAGTGTTGGAGGAGCAGAATCAGTTGGCCCAGACATCACGTTCATGAAGGGGTTTTCAGCTCTTGACAGCATCTCCAAATAGAGGTACACATGAACGTTGCAGACAGACAGTGATGAGATAATATGAAGTTCATTCTCCACCTTTAAACTTGGGCACCATGACTGGACCGGACTGCATCAGATACACTATGACTTCAGAAATTTTATAAACCCTGTAAGTATTTCGGAACTAACACTACCTAATTATATCATTTTTTTTGTGTTAAAATATTTAATTTGTTACATATAATGATTTAAAATTATCCCCAATTTCTTTCTTTCTTTTTTTTTGAAGTAAGAGCATTTTTTTTTTGCTGTTTTTGGCCGGGGCTGGGTTTGAACCCACCACCTCTGGCATATGGGGCCATCGCCCTACTCCTTTGAGCCACAGGCTCTGCCCTAAAATAATTCCAAATTTTATAATTCTGATGTAGTATTTCTTTCTTGATGTGTCTGTCTCAAAAGGGAGAAATGGCCAGAATCACTCTTGAGGGGCTTGGAGTTCAAAGAAGGGGGGATTTTATTTTTTAGTTTTTTTTTTAAATGTATGAGGTAAATATGCATATATAATTTACCTTCTTTGTCATTAAGTGTTCAGATTAGTGGTAATAGGTACATTTATATTTTTTTTTCCAGAAAGGGGATCTTGTAGCCTATTGGCGAGGGGAGAGGAGGACCCTAAACATATCTCTGAAGGACTGGTAGGGTTTATTTTGGTAATTCGAGCAGGGATGGGGCATGTCATTATTGTTAAATGTCCATCTCAGAGCCAATCAAATCCTTTTTTTGTCTCTGAGTGGAAAGCCTAGTCCTGTGATGTCTATAATTAGCAGGTCACCACCACCAAGGTTGACACAGCTCTGCAAGTCCCCAGCTGAGGGTGGGCTGCAGGGCTGGGCTGAGGAGGTGGAGAAGCCCCTAGGATTTCAGGGTTCTGAGAACTCCAGATTTGTAGGTGGGGTGAGGTGGCAGGGGGGATTGCCCTCCTCAGTATCAGTGTGGGTAAGAGACAGCTGGGAAAGCTAAGCAGAGTTTATTGCAGTGCAGTGTCGAGCTGTTTAATTTGCACTGAAAGGAACAGTAGAGGTGTCCTAGTTAATTGAGACAGAGATTATAAATTAGGGCTTCCAAAGAGGTCCTTAGGGTTCACCTTGTCAGGCTTTTCTTGTGGGAAGGTTTTGAAGGCTGCCCAGAGAATGACATTTGAGAGACCTGGGGGTCTCAGTGCTTACTGCCTGAGTTGTTTTACATGGCAGTCCTGTTTTTTGAAAGCTTGAAATCATGTGATGTAAATATATTAATAAGTTCTCACTTAGAGTACATTGTGAAATATTGGGAACTTCAGTTCAAAAAATGTCAAAAACTCCATACTTTTCAATTTGGCAGACCCAGGGAATTGTGAAATATGGTAACTTTATTTCCATGGCCTACTGCAACAGGTGAGCTGATAAATACACAACCTCCATCCTTTGTCACCTCCTGTGGACATCACGGTATTGTTGCCATGCTTTGGGAAGTCAGTGAGTGAGTCCTTTGTTAGTGCCTGGTTATGTTATTGGGAACTGTTAGAACTGAAAATCTTTTTTATATCCTATAGCAATGGCACCCAAGTGTTAGATAAATGGTGGCACTTGCAGCAGTTTTCCAAAAATGGAGCTACCATGAGTAGCTTTGGATGGAAGGTAAGGTGCTAAAATGCCATCAAGAACCACCTTGATGCTGCCAATTTAGGAGCAAGCCCTCTGCAAAATTTTGGATAGTGACAAGAAATGAAAAATGAAAAGCAGCAGTAAGGCCAAAGCCTGTTACTATGGTTGTAGATTTACGTAAAATAAGAAACATTAGTCTCACTTTGTATGTCTTTGGGAATATCAGTCTCATATGATGTGAATTTTGAATTAAATTGCAGTATCCTATGATAACTGGTATTCCTAACTGGTATATTTCACTCTTTCTGTTTTCACTTCTGAAAGAATGGCTGTAAGATCAATTCTGCTCAGAGGCTGTTCATGTCACTGTCCTCAGAAACCTCCCACTGCCCACTAAGATTGGTCTGAATAATCAAGCTGCTCAATCACAGTGGAGTTGAATCTTCCCTTGGGACCAGATGCTCCTGAAGGAAAGGGCTCAATTCCTCCTTCCATGTATACTCATGCTAACGGGGCTGTAACTTTGAATCTATATCAAGTAAGGCATTTATGTATTCTGGGTAGAGGTCTGATGGGGGTCTCAATACCTGGCATGGAATGGGAACTTGTGGTGTTCCAAACACTGTGGGATGCCCAAAACAAGTTACCATATTTCACAATTCCCTGGGTCTGCCAAATTGGAAAGTATGGAGTTTTTGACATTTTTTGAACTGAAGTTCTCAATATTTCACAATGTACTCTAAGTGAGAACTTATTAATATATTTACATCACATGATTTCAAGCCTGTTAGATTAATGCTGTTACACGATGGCCTTCTTTAAATATTTGTGTGATGAATGAATGGTCTTTATACAATTTTTTTCCTTTGAGTTTTCTAAACTCAGGGACAGGGACCAGGGCCACAAAGGTGCAAGGGTCTCCAGGATCTTAGGTAATTCTGAGTTTTTCATTTCCATGGTTTAGGCTAGGGAAATGATCTTCATAATAAGCAAACAAACAAAACATTCCTTTTGGTGCGTAAGACAGGGTTTCTCAACCTTGTGACTATTGACTTTTGGGGCCAGATAGTCTTTGTTGTGGGGAAGTGTTCTGTATTTAACAGGATGTTCAGCAGCTTCTCTGGCCTCTAACCAATAGATGTCAGTAGTGCCCAGCATGCAAGTTGTGAAGTCAAATATGTCTCCAGACATTGCCTAATGTCCTGGGGCTGGAGATGTGAGAAGCTCTGAGTGATGCCCAATTGAGAATCACTGGTCTAGGGCAACAGTTGCATGTTAGAATCATTCAGGGAGATTTAAAACTACTAATGTCTGGTATTTTGAGACGTTCAGATGGAACTGGTTCTGGGGACTGGCCTCTGTATAGGGTATTTTGAAAGCTTCCCAGGTGATCTAACATTTAGTCAGGTCTGAGAACCCTGGTCTAGTGCTTCACAGTCTATTAAGGTTTATGTGTATTACAAGCTTTACATCCCATCTGTGCTGGAGGAGACATGGGTTATTATTGTGGTTTTCTGGCTTGAGAAGCAAAATGCAGAGGGGTGTCCTGTGTCCCATAAAGGGTGAAGCTGGGCTTTCTACTTAGCTCATCTGACTCCTAACTCAGTGCTCTGTTTATGAAGTACAGCGCAGCCCAGGCATTTTCAGGTTGACCAAGGGGTCCTCACTGTGAATCTCCCCCTTTTCAGTTGTTTTCCCTATGCAGGACCTCCCTCCTTGTCATCCCCACTTTGGTTTTCCTGTGCTTCCCTGTGCAAAGGCATAGCCAGCAATCATCTCCACTTCTGTGAACATGAGGCTGCTCTTTCTTCTAGGCGGATTTGCAAGTTAGTTCTCATCTACAACAGTGAAAAGAAAGGCTTTACATCAGCCCATTGATGGGTGGTGTTATTCTTTGGGTGGTAAACCATGTGTTTGTGACAACTGTGAAATCAAATCCAGTAGGTAATTACCTTTGATTAAAGTTTATCTTATTCTAGCTTTGGGCTTAAAGTCCTGTCTAATTCCATTTAATTTGCAAATAATTATGGAGCATCTCCCTTGTGTACAGTACAATTATGAACCCATTCTCTGCTGTTCAGATCTCAACTAGGTTCTGGGTTCCCAAGGTGAAATGTATCTTCTTCTGCTTCTGTGACATAGTCCCAATCAGACATATAAACTGGTAGGTACTTTGTACTTAATACGTAGATGATTGAAGGTCAAGCCACAACCACCCCCCAATTCAAACCTGTACCCCTGGAGAAAAACATGCACAGGTGCAGCCATGGGACAGAATCTGCAGATGTGTGGCTGAATTTCTCTTTTCCGCTCCTGAGTAGCATCAGAGAAGTTGGCTTCAGAAGCCCTGGCAGAAAAGTGAGCACAGTGAGATGTGAAATTTCCCCCAAACAGATACCTTGAACACAGATCACTTTATTGACGGGGCTTTGTTTTAAGCAAAGGAAAAGAAACAAAGCCAGAAGGCAGACTCTACTAACAGATGCCTGGGGGTGGCTGAACATCTCTGCCTCATGCTATGCAAAGAGTGGGGAATCCTGGCCCACATACCCACAACACTCATTCCTGGAGACCAGCAGTCTGCCTGGGCCTCAGTGTACCTTCTTGAATACTTGCTTGCAGACAACACCCTGCACTCTCATCTCCTGAAACAAAAGCAGATGCTGGTCATCGGCTAGAGCAAAGTCACACACGGGGCTCAGTGTAGTTAGGGACAGGAACTTTGAAAATCCTTCAAGAGTTGGTTTAATCAGCCAGTTCTTTAGAAAGCTGGCTAAACTGAACAGTGGAGAAGAGGGTCTGCAGTACCCTATAGACAGAGCTGGTTGGGAGATGTGGCTCACAGCTGACCAATAGGACCCCTGGGCCTCCCTTCCCACACCCCAAGCCCTGTCCCCATATCTAGAGTGAGATTATGGCTTAGAGGAGCTTAGAGTATTCTCAGCTCTGGCCTGTACAATTTGGTATGGTGGGTATATACATCATTTGGGAGCAAATGTTGGTTTTGCCTTTTCAGGATATGCAGTTCGGATGTGTAATCTAACTTTTTCAAGTTCCCACATCCTCATCTCTGAAATAGGAACCACATTCCTATTTTGAGAGAATGGAAAGAGAAATGGAATGCAAAGAGCTTACTTAGCTCATTACTGATGCTCAGTAGATGTACCTCCTCCCCTCATCCCCCAGATTAGACCATTGGGTCAGCCTAAACCTTGAAAACACCTTGCTCGTTTTTTGAAGTCACTCAAGCATGTTCTGCAGGTCCTGGGACCTTAACAGTGGGGATGGCCTCTCAGGGCCGCGTCTGGCCCAGCCCAGAAACCTACCAGGTGCAGCTCATCACCCTCAATCCATTGGGTCCAGCCGCGTCCCTCCTTCTCGCCCTTCTGCACACACTGGAGCTTGTCCCCGTCCCAGCTCACTGTGGTCTGCCAAGCAAGAAGCACAGTTGTTGGTCCTGAGCAAGCAGGCAGCCCCTGGAGGCTGGGGAGAGGGGGCTGCTCCCAACTGTGATGATCCAGCATGAACTCATGTCAATTTCATTACAGAAAGTTTGCAGCTAAAACTCCCTGTCCACCACATGCGTTTATTAAACCATGTATATTGGTTTTAAAATTTATGAAAACCTTTATAAATTTTGTTTAAAGGGATAATTAGGATGGAAAGTCATCAGGGTGGGACTGTCATTGCAAGAGCTGAGAATGGGGCTGGGCAGGGGATGGCAGGGGAGAGGCTTCTAAGGGCCTAGCACATCCAGCTGGGTGTGAGCAGGGTACAGGCTCTTCCTATATCTTGTTGGTGAGGGAAAGACTTCTCAGAGTATCCTCCCCATTCCCGGACATTTCATCCATTTATTTATTGTTTCAACTTTTGCTGGCTCCTGGGATATCTAAAAGGCCCCATCTCTGCCCTCAAGTGCTCTTCATCTCTTGGGGAGAATGCCTTAGATATAAATAACCCCTATAAGTGCAAATATCAACCATTTGCTTTCTGCCTGCTCTCCACACTGCCTGTGCTGTCTCTAAATCCTCACTTGACTGTCCATTTGGAGCAGGCGTGAGCATCTTCCTTCACAGGTCAGGTTAAAGGACTTGCCGTGCTCACCCAGGTGGAAGAGCCAGGTCAGAACACAGATCTGCGGGGCTCTGCGGCACCCAGCCCCCAGCTGCACTACAATGATTCTTTAAGTGCCCAGTGTCATCAGAGTTACAAGCCAGAGGCTATGGGAGCCCAGCTGAGAGTCCAGGGAAGGGCGGCTCAGGAAGAGGAGGCACCATAGCGGGGCTCTGAGGAGGAGGAGGGAGCTGAAGGGGAGAAAAGGAGGTGCTGAGGGAGGGAGTTCTCAGTGGGCCATGATGGGGTGAAGGCACAGCAGCAGGTGTGCTCAGGACTGATCTGGCAGAAGGAAGGGGAAGGTCCTACTGCCTTGCCTGGGCTCTGCGGAGCACAGATGAGCTGAGACACCTCCTTACCTCTGAGCACTAACACCTGCCCTGAGCACAGTGTGCCCTAACCAGGTGTGAGGCAGCTGAAGGGAAAATAGGCAAGGAGGTGGAGGCCCAGCCCAGGGCCTTGGAGATTTTAGTCTTGTTGAAACAGAAAGGGCCCACCCAGAACACAGTGCTTAGTATCAGAATTCAGAAGCAAGGCAGTCCTGTGTCCCCAGACTAGCGCTGTGTCTAGATTGGGACCTGTGTCCTGGAGCGGTGCACACAGAAGGCACAGTGGACACCGCTCATGTTTGCGGCCGCCACCTCCTCTTGAATAGTTTTCCGTAGGGGGCTTGTCCATGTTATGAGCCTGCCTCCCACTGTAGTGGTCAGAACTCTGTTCCTTGTTCACTGTGCAGCTCTGAGCAAATCCATTCCTTCTCTGCACCCCTGTGTTCTCAGAGGCCTGGGCTTTGGAGAGCCAGGGTTTAGTTAGGATTCTCGTGTTCCCTGCCATTCTCAGCTGAGAGTCAGGACAGTTATCAATGGCCTGGTAAGGACTTGGGAGAGGAGAAATCTGGGAAATAACCCCCAAGACCTCCCATTTGGGCTTGCTGGTCACTAGCGCTCTCTGCTGTTGGGATGAAGCCTCCAGCACAGTGGCACAGGGAGTGGAGCCAGGTGTGTTCCCTGGCTTTTCAGAGGAGTAATTCTGACCTTTGTCCCTGGACCCTGTTCCAGAGGGACATGGGGCACAAGAGAAGTTGGAGAGGGGGATAGATCCCGCACACTGGACCAGAGATTCACTCGGGGCATATGTCTAGCTCTAAGCCAGAGAGAAGGCCCCACCTTTACGTCAGAACATACCGTGGTTGATGTCTGGTAAGACATGTCATGGCCTGACTGCTAATGGTGTCATGCCATAAATAAGACAAGATGCCCATTCGCTGCATTTGTGCTTCATTCATGCCAGGCCTGTAAAGGGAAGTGGGACCAAGAAATCAGTCCTCTTGGGAGGCCGAGGTGGGTGGATTGCCTGAGCTCACAGGTTCGAGAGCAACCTAAGCCAGAGCGAGACCTCGTCTCTAAAAATAGCTGGGTGTTGTGGTGGGTGTCTGTAGTCCCAGCCTCCCGAGCAGCTGGGATAACAGAATCCCTTGATCCCAAGAGTTGGAGGTTGCTGTGAGCTTTGGTGTTGTAGCACTCTACAGAGAAGGACAAAAGTGTCTTAAAAAACAAAAAAAAAGAAAAGAAAGAAAAGAAAAAATCAGTCCTCCACATCAAGGAGTGAGTCAGAACACCTGGTTTCCCCATCAGCTGATCTTCTCTTCCTGTGTTTATCCAGTAGTCTACCTTGCACATGAGGGATTCCTGATTCAGTCAGAGGCACAAGAGAACATTAGTCTGGAAACATTAGTCAGTGAGCATAGCCCCACAATGTGTACTGGAAAATAGAAAAATGTTCCAAGAGGAAAATAGTAATAAAAAGAATACATGCAATATTGCTTCTTCAGAGATAAATGTTCTGACATTGTATATGTTACAATGTATATTTCCATCCAGTCTTCTATCTATCCTTCTGTTTTTATAAAATTAGGATTGCATTATTTATGGTTGTGTATCCTCATTTCTTCATTTAATGGAAGCAATTTTTCATTTCAATAAATATTCTCTATAGCATTATTTTAATTGTTATATAATATTCAGAAAATGGTTGCATAATTTGTAGGCCACAGTGCAAAATGAAAATGAGAAATCCCTTGTTCAAAATGGTTAAGAATTTTAAGACACTGACAGCATTAAACCAAATGAGGGCCCTTCTAGATGTGGGGCCCTGAGGGACTGAGGGTCACAGGCCCCTGAAGCTGGCCCTGATAGTATTTCATTACACATGCATATTACTTACCTGACTACCTATTCTTGTATATTAAAGTTGTTTATAATTTTGTACTATTATAAATATGACTTTCTTTCTTGACGTTGTTTCCTTATAATAAATTTCCAAAGGAGGAATTGTTGCATCAAGGAGTCTGCATACCTTTAACACTTTTGATAAGTATTGCCAACTTGATTGCCAGAAAGCTCAGGTGTAAGTCATTATGAAAGTTTTGAGCTACACAAAAATTAAGAAATGTAAAATCTACACAGGTGGAAACAAATGAGGCCTTCCCAGCAACACGGATAAGCCAAGCAAGTTGAAACTTGCACAGGTAAATCAGAAAGGACGCTGTTTACTATGTTTCTCTGAAATGGAATAATGGACCATAACAGAGTCTATCTCAAAATTTTCGTAATGACCCACAAACATGTTTACCTTCCAACACCAGTGTCAGAGAATGAACATGAAGAGATGTTTGTAATGGTAAAGCAGGCGTTTGCTCCTGTGCCACTGTGCCTCTCTTTGGTGGAGATCACTTGTTATCTCTTAACGAGGCTATAGGGATATAAATAATCATTCTTTAGCCCAGACTAAAGACTGATGGCAGAATTTTAGGCATGGTGGTAGATCACAGCCCGACATGGTAGGTCCTGGGGTCAGGGAAGCGCAGGGGCTGGAGTAGAAGCCTATTTGAGCGCAGAGAAGCCTTTCTTAGAGCCCTACAAATCAGATCTCTTAAAGGGAAAGATCCCTATCACGTGAATACTACATCAGCTTCCAAGGAAGCACTTTTTTAACTCCAAACTTTTGTTCACTATGAACCTGCGTGAATGGGACAGACCAGAGATTATTCTTGATTATATTGGATGGAGATGAGTGGCTGAGCTCAGAGAGGTTATATGACTTACACCTAGTTAATGAGAGGAATAATTTGGGCTGGAATATGGGTTTCACATGACTTGGTGCCCACTTATTTCCCAACCCAAAACAGGACATCCGCCAGGTGCCTGCTCAAGTCTTTAGAGCAGTGGTTCTCAACCTTCCTAATGTAGCAAGCCTTTAATACAGTTCCTGTGGGTCACGACCCACAGGCTGAGAACCACTGCTTTAGGGGCTGCAGAAAAAATCATGGGCATTGTTTAAAGACCCTGAGCAGTCTCCTGGAACATACTCCAGTTCAGTCCAACCACTGCAGGGTGTGGGTGCTGGGAGTCAGAAGGGGGGTCTTAATGCTCTTTCTTGTAAAGAGATCCCCACAGAGAAGTTCAGACAGAGAAGCAGCCGGGCTGTCACAGCCAGAGGTGGTAGGTCCTGGGATCAGGAAAGCACGGGGGCTGGGGTAGCCAATGGGGACTCCTGATTCTCAAAGGGGTTTTAAAAAGTGGGAGAGGCGTTTGGGGCAGAGTGAATAAGGACTTATGTTGGGGGGCTGAGAAAGAGATAACAAGCCAGTGCTGTAGAAGCCTATCCTGGAATTAAGGGGGCAATGAGGCTGTAGGGTGTGGCGGGTAGACAGGCCACAGTGCCAGACTGAGAAACTCAGACTGTGGCCTGGATCATGTTTTCACGCCTGTCTTTGCTGCCTGTGCCACTCAGTTTGATCCAGTATTGGCAGCAGAGGACATGTTCCTTGGCATCAGTGAGAGCTGAGTCCTCTGTTCCTGGCTATGTAGGACAATACTGGGTAACTAGATTGACCTCTCTGAGCCTCAGTGCCCTCAGCTGCAAAAGAGCGCTAAATGATAACTGTGGTAGATATTCCACTGGCAGCCCCTGATGGATCATGTGATATCCATACCCTTGTGAAGTTCCTCCCCACATTGGCTTGGCTTGGCTATGTGACTTGCTTTGGCCAGTGGGACATTAGCAAGCATGATGTAACCAGGGCCTTCATAAGTACTTGTAAGCTGTGGGCTTGTCCTCTTGGAACCCTTCCCTTCTGAAACCTAGCAGCCATGCTTTAGGACCGGCCAGCTAATCTGCTGAAGAGAGAGGCCCCATGGAGAAGCCCTGGGGATGAGAGGGGAGGCCGCTGGCCAGGGGCTGAGGCATCCAGCTGAGCACAGCCAGGAGGAGCTGAAGAGCTACCCAGTTAACCCCATCATCATGAGAACATACAGTTGCTGTTATTACATTTTGAGGTGGTTTGTTACATGGCATTAGATAAAACACTTAACTTTCCCAGGTTGTTCTGTGAATTTGAGAGATTATTCAGAACATGCATGGTGCTGGCACATAGGAGACACTAGGTAATGGTAACTATGATGCCCAGAGCTTAGATGACGATGGGGTTTGCTTGTTAAAGATGATGAACAGTAACTAAAGTCTTTATTTTTTTTTTTTCAAAGAATTGGAGACGTTTGAAGCAGCGAAGCACTTGCTGTCATGTTGGCTAAATTTCTTGGAAGCTCTTTCTCATTCCAGGAGACTTGGATGTAAAAGGAGGGCTTTCAGAGGCTGCCCGCTGAGCACTGCCACACCTGCTCCTCCTAAATTTTAATAGTCTTTATTTAAGCAGCATATCTACTTGGAGACTCTCCACTGATAGCTGGGATGGTTGGCAATGTGATGCAGTTCTCCCACTCAGTACCCCAGGTTCGATTTTGGTAGGATTGGATTTTTCTTTTTTAAGCTGTTTATCTAGAGCTGTATTTTTCACTTTTTTTTTTTAATCTCATGGCACACTTGAACTTAAACTTCCACAGCACACATAAATTATATTGATCAAAAAAAGAGTAAAAAAAGAAGACTATATTTACTGTGTCTTGAACTTCTTTAGAAAATAATTTAATTAATGATCTTTAAAAATTTTTGCGGCACACCTAAGATCCTCTCATAACACACCAGTGTGCCATGGCACACCGGCTGAAAATCACTGATCTAGAGGGAACAAGCCAGCCATTTCCCAGAGGATCAGATTTGTTATAGAACAGAAAAAAGGGGTGAGGGTGGGGTGAGAGAAGGGCAGTCACTTAAAGTAAATGGGAAGAACAAGGAAATGAGTAATGCTGGAAGGGGAATGGGTAACAAGCCATGGTAACTCATTTTCTTGTGACGTAAAATATAACTTTTGGTAACAACCTTCCTCAGGACTCAAGTCCGTATTCCATGACCTCCCTCTGAAGTCAGCAGCCAGTCACCTTTGCTACATCAGGGGCAGCGAGCAGTCTGGGACAAGGATTCAGCCTTACCTGAATGCCATATCTGAAAGGGTCTTTAAGAGGTCATTCAATCCGGTTCCCTAAATTAATATAATTAATCGGGATCTAAAGGCGGAAATTTCAGGAAGGTGCATGTTCCTGGTGCTTCTCAAGTCTCTCACAGGGAAGACAAACACCTGTGGGGGTGAGGTGGCCATGGTTACAAACCAAAGGGGCTGGGCAGTGCTGCTGCCACCCCCTCCATGGGCTCTGGGACCCTACCTTAGAAATGAAGTTCAGACAAATCCAAAACAAGGGGAAGGAAGGGCCATCTGCAACTCACCTTCTCACCAGTAATCCTCACCCCATAGCCTACCTGAAAATCTGCAAATAGGTTACAGCCCAGGGAAGCTGCTTGTAAAGTGAAGCCAGTTTAACTTTTCTATTAAAAACTAATAATAACTCACATCACTTTGGCTTTGTCAGCAGTTTTCCCAGAGAGACATGTGTCAACAGATGAATGAAGACAACTTTACACCACAATGACAAGGGACTGTCACTTCAAAAGCCATTATCTATCTCCTCTGACCACTTAGAAACCCCAGGTGACACGGCTGTATGGGCTCAATGACACAGAAAGCCCAGCTCCTACGGGCAGCCTGAGTGAGCATGTCTCAGTGATGTTGTGAGGCTGCTTGCCCTGCTCAGGTGACTGGTACTGGGAGTGACATACAACTCCCCCTAAGTGGAACCACGTCTTGGCAGAGACCTAACATGACCTGTAAATGGTAGGACTCAACTTGGCTGTTAGGAAACTTGTGACATTCGTTAAAGCTCCCACATGCCCCACAACACTCACTTTCATCTACCGGGGCCTTAGCAGTCCCTTAATGGACCCACCTCTGGAGGGGTGGGACTTAATCCTGCTGGCTCTGTAGTTCCAGGGCCAAGCTGTAAGAGGTGAGACTTTGTCCATAGTGATACTACTTGCAAAGGCCAGAGCCACGACTGACCCAGGTCTAACCCCCAAACACATGCTTCTTAGATTTGGGGGTAAAATTTAAAAAACAGGTAGTAAGTAGATACTTTTTATACATAATGTGAATTGCTAAAAGATGAAAATTGGCCTTTTTTTCCCTGGAGTTTTCTTTTAGAGTGTACCTCTCCTCTTAAGGTTATGTGTGTTCCTGGGGCAAATAGAAGGTTTGCAGTGTCTGGTGCTTGTGTTAAATGAGCGATTGGGAGGGAAGGTCAGGGAAGGTAACAGAGAACCTGCCAAGGGCTGGGGTGCTGTGCCAGGGGCTCTCCACAATGTTTCACTTAATCTTCAAGCTTTAGAGCTGATGAACATTAGGCTCTCCTAAGTAACTAGCCAGTCACCTAGGGGTAAGGGTTGAGCTGTCACTTGAACCCAGAAGTCTATGAACTTCTCCCAAGGCCAGGCTGGGTGAGCGGGTGGGCAGTGGCTCCTCTTCTCTGGTCCATTCTTTGGGAGTGAGGAGGAGGCTGGCATTACCTAAATGCAGCACATTCAAGAGGAAACGCCAGTTTCACTCTCAACACAGATTAAAGCTAAATTAATAAGGCCTTAAAATATGAATGAGTAATTAGAGATATAAAAACTGTTAAAATCAACTAATTCGAACCAGTAAAGCTACAACAAGACCTTTGTGGGCATGAAAGAATGCAATTCTAAATGAGAAGATGTTAAAACTAATAATTTTGACATATTTAGTTTTTTAGAATTGGTTTAAATATTTGGAGTAATTAAGGCCCCGTGGAGGTCAAGGTTCTGGATAGGTAGGTGGGAAATGGATTTTGAGAAGGTCCCAGGGCTCTGTGGCACTGAATGACTCATTCATTTCAGGGGTCCAGTACATAGGGTGAGCTTGAGGCTGGACTGGGCCCAAATTATGCCATGGGGCAATTCAGCCTGGAGAGAAGGCAGATGTGAAAACTAGCAGTGCACCCCTGTGCTCTGTGCTGGGATGGCTGATGGCACTAGATAACAACATATATCTAGTACTCTAGGATATATGTTATGGGCTCATGAATAGGGCATGGTGTTATGCAAAGTGTTGATTCTTTACAACCTCCTGGAGCAAGTATATGTCTCCTCATTTTACAGATGTGGAGACTGAGGCCTGAAGGTCACCCTGCCATGAAGTGGGGCGATGAGACTTGGCTCTGGAGCCTGTGCTCTTAGCTACTGTGCTCAGCAGCTTCCTCATCTAAGCTGACTCTTGAATGAGCAGTAGGATTTTGCAGCATGGTTGCAAAGGAATGGCATTCAGCAGTTGTGGTTTCCACATCTCCTGCTGTGGGTGCTGAAGAGAGGGAGGTAAGGCAAGGACCTCACTTTCAAGGGCTCACAGACTACTAGACAAAAAAGGAAGACGGAGAATTCTAGCAGAACACTAAGTTCTGGCAGACAGGGGTGCTGGAGGCTCTGGAAGTGGGAAGGTGCCCTACCAGCTTCTGAGCTGGGACAGAGGCCCATCAGGAAAGGCTTCCTGGAGGAGGTAAGGTTACAGGTAATTCTGGAACTGATGCCAGAAAGCACCACGAGAGCTGGGTTAAAAAGTGGAGAGAGGAACAAGAACAAGGGAATTCCAGTTAAAGAGAACTGCAGGAAAGTCAGGAGCAGCAAGGGCTGTGTGGGGGAGGCTTCCAAATGGTCTTCGTCCAGCTGGACTCTCCTGGTTGACCCTCTTCATGCAGATTGGCCCCATACTTCCAATGCCAGAACTGACTGCTTCCCAGCCTGTCGTCTTCCTCACTTCCTATCTTTGTGCTTTGGCTCCAGATTCTTGCTTATCTGCAGGCAGGGCTGGCTCTGCTACCAGGGTTCAGTGCAAGGAATCAATCTGTTATCAGTTCCACCAGCAGCGATCAGGGGGGCGGGAAGAGAGAGGCAGGGGAGGCAGGGGAGAATGTAGAATAAGGGAAGGCATGTCCTGCCAGAGAGGTTCACTGAGGCCTTATCTCTTCCACAGGAGCCTCTGGCTCTATTTTTTTTTTTTTTTTAATCTTTCAAGGAAAACAAAAGTAAACAGTTCCCAGAAGGTAAGAGGTGCTAGCTTGGTAACCAAGGGAGAGTGAGCAGGTCAAGATCTTTTGAAAGCTCCTTGGGGTCTGGGATGCTTTTATTCACTGCAGGATACCAGCCCTCAGCTTAGAATCTGTGGCAAGGAAAATGTGCATTGCCATTTCTTGAATCAAGGAATGGCAAAAAACATTCCAGTAGTATTCTTGTAATTTTTCAGGCAATGAACACCCCCTTTACCCCCTTTTAAAAAATTTTAAGATACAATATCCCAAGCAATGTGGCTGTTTATTCTTCCATAGATTAGCCTTATAGGAATGAGTTACCCATTTGAGTGATTTGGCCTTGAGTGTCGGAGGGTCGGAGTGCTAAGCACTATACCCAGAGCCACACAACTAGATAGAGTATGAGACACGGTTTAAACTCCCTTCTGCCCAACTCTGAGCCCCTGCTGGCCCACTGTTCCCTACAGGAACATCTTAACTGCTATGGCTACTGCAGCTGTTGAATAGCACCTGGCAGGCTGTGGGCCTGGGTCTGGTTCCCACGGGCCAGAGGCTCACTTGCCCAAGCTGGGCACTAAGGAGGGACCCAGTGACAATCCTGGATAGAGGCAGGTCTGAGCTCTAGTCCAGCCCCACCTCTTTCTCACTGGGAGACCCTGAATAATATTCCCCATCTCTCTGAGCTCCCACTTCCTCATCTGCAAAATGGGACCACAGAGCATAGCCATCAGGACGAAATGAAGCAAGTAAGTCCAAGGGCCCATCTCAGTGCAGGACATCTAAAATATGCAGTGAAAAGCAGTCTCTGGCTGCTCCGGGCCTTGCCCAGTCTGTTCTCTGTGGGTGTGGAGAGGCCAGGTCCTTCTCAGGCCACTCTCTGCTCTCCTAACCCTGCTAGCTCTTCCCTGGATGTCCAGGTGTCCCTTCACATGTGTGACCACACTCAGAATTTGTCTTTTGGAGGCCACAGTTCATGGGATGCGAGGATTAATAATAAAAGCTCACCCTGATGGAACAGTTGCACGTCAGGTTTTTCCTTACACCATTCAGCTAGTCCTCCCCATCAAGTAGGTTTGCCCTGCTTTGTAATTATCCCCCATTCACAGATAAGTAAAGGCCCAGAGGGCCTATCCCAGTTTGTAAGGAGAGCAGAGATGAGTTTCCCAGGATGATGGTCTGGCAGATCTGGTTGATCTGGCTTCAAAGCTGAACCAGCTACAACTCAGACTGCAAAGCTCCTGGATCAGAGGGAGTTGGGCTGTAGAGTCAGGAACAGCAGTCTCTGGCCCTTGAAGCTGGGGCGCTCAGCCAATGTGACCTCCACTGTTGGGAAAATAGGATGCAATCCTGCAACGGATGACTGCATTCCACATCGCTGCCTCATCAGGGGATACTCATCTTCGATTTCAAAAGCCTCACAGAGAAATTAATCCAGAGCTCTGACTCCTTAAAATAACAAGTACTCCATCTCTTTCTGGTAACAGTCTGGAGTTGGACTGCTTATTTCAAATCCTAGCTCTACCAACTACCTGACCTCAAACAAGTTGTATCACTGTTCTGCATTCCATTTTCTTCATATATGGTATAAGAAAAATTTCATCAGCGTCATCATAGAATTATTGTGATTAAAAGAATGAATGAATGGAAAATGATCAGAGGAATTCCTGGCACATGGGAAATACCCAAAAAACTTTAGCTATGTGCATCATTAAATAGCAAGAGGATCTTGCAGTGATATGGCCAATGACGACCATTTACATGATATATATGGGGTTCTGCTATTTTCATTTAACATTCATTCAGTAAATATACTGGAGCCCATTGTACTAGGGACCAGAGATATGCAGGTATGGCCCTTGCTCTCCAGACTCTTAAACACATCAACTAGACTCACAACTGCAGACGGGGGCCAGGAAGTAAAAGGAGGGAATGGCGGTGGGATGGGGCATCAGGATGGGATTAGTGGAGCAGTTCGGCCTCGGCTGGGTCTTGACCAATGGGTAATTATCTTCCTGGGGAAGAGGGAAAGAGATACCCCAGGGAAGTAAGCAGAGAGAGGATGCCAGGAGGATGGCGAGTAAAGCCACTGACTCTGAGGGATGGGGCCAAGAATAGAGGTGAGGGTGGGAATGGGCTGAAGAGTTGGGCAGGGCATGACCTAAGAGCCGAAGTGCCATCTGGTCTTTACCTGTCAGCCCTGGGAACTCCTGGGAGTTTTGAACCCGG
Source organism: Nycticebus coucang (assembly GCF_027406575.1). Lineage (NCBI taxonomy): Eukaryota > Metazoa > Chordata > Mammalia > Primates > Lorisidae > Nycticebus > Nycticebus coucang. The sequence goes on from NC_069787.1 coordinate 106,460,168, forward strand.
GGGGACAGGGGGAGTAGCATAATCAGCTTCTCTTTTTATAATGTTAAGGATGGGCTGAATTGTTGAGCATGGAAGAAGGGAGATCAACGTGAAGATACCGCAGTAATGAAATGAAATAGCCCATGGAAAGTGCTGAGTTTGGCACATGGTAAGCACAAGAAATGTTAATTGATATTATTATTACAGGCAAGAGCTATTCAGAGCAGTGGGGATGGGGAAAAGGAGAGATGTTAAAAAGTAGAATCTAAGCAGCTTGTTGGTTGATTATCCATAAACACTTTTCATTTATTTTCATAGTGATTATTTACATGGCTATGTAGTGGTCTATGGAATTAAAAAGCCACAATCTTTCTAACAACCTGCAGTTATTTGGTATTTAGGAATAGAAGCAGGTATTTATGGACATCCTGTTCCATAAACCATACAAAGTCAGGAATCAGAGATATCCGAAGTCAAATTCGAAGTTTGTTGTTAACCAGCAGTATGACCTGGTTCCCTGTCTGTCCAGTAGGAGAGCAGCACCTCCCGTCCACGCTTGATGGGACACTCAGTACACACAGAGCAGGAGGGTAGGGGCTGCCTCCAGTAGGCCTTCAGCCAGTGGGTACACTTCTGTGGGTTGCTGAGGATTATTCTCAGAATGACATACATCCTTATACAAATGGACTAGTTTTCCTAGAATATAATCTCATTAAGTGGGATACCTGGGTCACAGAGTAAGATGATTTTCTGACTCACTGAACACTGCTAGAGATTTTTCTTTTTCTTTTCATCTTCTTGGTGCAGGGCCAGTTCATTGTAAAGGCAGCAAAGGTGGGGTTTGGAGCCTGGGGTCTTTGCTGTCCCTACCTTCATACCCATCTTGTTCGTGCAGTTCTTCCCCCAGAGTACTCTTCTGCTGTTCTGGGACCCTCAAGTCAGAAAAGGAAGAGGGAAGAAAATGAGGAGGCAAAAGGAAGGGAGGGGAGGAGGAAGAAATGAAGAAGGGAGGGAGGCAAGGGAGGACTCATTAATATTCTTGTATTAAAGGAAGCTAGCTAGCACTGTATGGCGTTTGCGTATTAGAGGAAACACCTAGATAAGTCATTGGATATTTAACCAGAACAAATGCACTCTAATGGTGGCATTTGAGATAGCATGACATACACCTAGGTTCCTCTTTGGAGGACAAGGGACAGTGCATGTGTAAGGTGTGCTTGTATGCATTCTGGCACAGCTCAATTCATACAACAGAAATAGCTACCAAATGGTTCCCAGGGAGAGTGCTACTGTAAATCAGACACAGTCCTTGCTTTTAGGGTAGTTTTCAGTCAACCCCAAGTCAAAAATACAAGTAAATCCCTGAGCCTAAGTGTCTGCAAAGGAGCTGCAGGGACTAGTTTCCAGAGGACTACTCGCAGAGGGTGGAGAGCTGTCCAGAGAAAGGGGTAAACTCCTTCACCCCCTCTTCTCTTCCAACATAGGGGCCCTTGGTAGTGGTCAGTAGTGGACATCTTCTGGGTGACTAGAGAGCTTATGGTTTCACCTATCTCTAATATCTATTTGTAAATAAAGACACTGAGGCTCAGAGGGACAAAGTACTTTTGCCAAGGAAACACAGCTGGAAGGATTTGAATCCAGGTCCATCTCAAAGCCAAAGCTTCTTATAATTGCTCTGTCACACCCCACAACTGTCCAGCTGTGCAGACTATCATTGTCACTTACTTGGACCCTCAGCAGCAAACCATTGTGGACTGCTGCAAAATTGGCATCCACAGGCTGTCTTCTGTCCTTCCCATCTGCACCTGGGACAGGGCTCTCTCCTGTCATTCATCCCCCAGAACTGAGCACATTTTACCCCAGCACAGACTTATTACACTGATTCATAGTGGGAACATCACAGGAACCTCAGCATGGGCCAGCCCATTTCCTTGTTTTTCTTTCTTGGTACTTATCAGGAGCACGGTCCTTGAACCAATAACAGCAACAGCATCTGGGAACTTGTGAGTTCTCTAAAACAAGTTCTCCAGCCCCACCCTATATCTTCAGAATCAGAAACTCTGGGGGGTGGGGTATGCTCAAGCTGAGAACTATTGCTCCAACTGCTTATGGGGTCTTAACCCATAATCTCTGAGGTCTGAATATCTTAGGATGTTTCTGGATACAAGTGACAGGAAGCCAGCTCAAATAGCTTAAGGGGAAAGAAGGGGAATGCATTGGCTCAAGTACCTGGAAAGTCTAGGGATGATGTTGATGTCAGGAACTCCAGTAACCTTTCAACCTTGCATTTGCATCTCTCTTTCTCTCTCTCTCTTCTCAACTTATATTTTCCTTCTATTAGATTTTTCGTGGAGCCACAGAAGGGAGGGAGGGGGACTGGCCTCAGAAAGCTCCAAGATTACATCATACCAGTTTATCAACCTTTAAGGAATTAGAACTTACTTCTCTTTCTCAGAGTCCCTAAATTAAATTCCAGGGGAGGGTATGATTGGCCTAATTTGGGTTCTGTGCACAATCAAGTGACAGGCCATGGGATACTTTGATGACGCTGGCAGAAGGGGCTCATCCCAGAAGAGACACTGTACAGTGACTTGCTGCCCTGCCAGGCCCTGCAAGGCAGTTAGGGGTAATCCTCACTGTGCTTCTCTGGATAGGGGGCCAGGGAGCAATGTCGGTCAGAAAAACAAATAGCTGACCCTCGTAAAAGATTACACTTTGGCCTCAGCACACCAGTAAGCTGGGGGAGGACCTTATACATGCCTCAATTTTTAACCATCATCAATTATTTTTGAAAGAAGTTCAAAGCACAGTGAATATATTCCTTTTCTTTACTCTTTAAAAAAAAAATCAACATAATTTAAATGTGCTGTGGAAGTTTATCTATAAGTTCAAGTGGGCTGTGAGATAAAACAACGGTTGAAAAACACTGCTCTGCGGTATCATGGGCCCTGGCCCCGTTCTGCACGCTGCACCGTGTTTTCACAAGGTCCTGCCCCCTGTAGTATCTCTCCAGTCCTCAGAATTTTCCTTGTAAGATAGGCTGAGCAACAATCATGATGCCTGTTTTGCAGATGTAAAAACAGAGGCGATGTGTCTAATCATTTAAGAAGGTTACTCGGTGATGAGGTAACAGAGAATTCAAAACCAGACGTTCTGACTCTGACATGAGGGTTCCTTCTACTCATCCTTTACCTTGTCCAAAGTGTACCGCTTACCTCTGGATTATGCTGAGGCTTGCGATAAGGAAGTAGGGTGCTGGTCCTCAGCAAGGCTCTGTGGCAGACCATATGGTAGGGAGTTTTATAAGCAGATTTGTTAGAATCCTTCCTCTGCCACCTGCCAGCTGGGGGACCCTGGGCTGAAAAGGTACTTCATCTCTCTCAGCCTCAGATTCTCATCTGTGAAATGAGCATAATGATACTTATAGAATAATATTGTTGTGGGGACCAAAGCAGAAAGCATACTAAAAGCGTACTAAAAGCACTTGGCGCAGGCAAGGCACTTAGTAAAGATTTAGTACATGTTATTTCCCTTTGTTCCTGCCTAATAAAAACCTAAGTCTAACAAACCAGTGTGATTTTTGAAAGCTACTTTGTGAATTTTCTTTGGGTTGCTTTAATTCTTCTTTTTGTAATCCTCAAAAGCATGCTGCTGACACTGATTTCAAAGGTCGGAGAACTTTAGCTAAGACATGAAAGAGATGCTGTGTTTCTATCCTGGAAAGGACCCAGCTGAACGCTGGGTGTCTGATCTGGGCAGGGGCAGCTATCAGAGCTCCCAAGTTCAACTGCATTCTCAGCCCGGCAGCCTAGGGAGTTAATTTCGCCAGTGGCATTGTGTTTTTAAAATAAGAACTAAAAAAATTCTCTTTAATGGGTCAAGAACAGGAACAGAAAGCTGGCAAGAGTTTAAACAAAAGTGTTAACAGGGGAGTTTATGTATTACCATATATAATCAGATAAACGGATGGATGGATGGATGGAAGTAAGGAAGTCAGGAGCAGAAGGGAAGGAAACATAGTTAGAAAAAGAATTCAGAAAATCCGTAACTGCTGATATGGAAAAATGCCTGAGAAATATCATTGAGTGAAAAACACATACGCAGAGAATGGATTCTTTCCCTTCCCTCACCTCCCTCCCTCTTTTTGTTTCTTCTTTCTTTTCAGCTTTAGATAGATATATCTATCAATTGAACAATCCAGAGACATATCTTACGTGTTTGAGGAAGATTTGTAGGCAGATCCATCAGAAACAGTAGCAGCCTCTGGGGAGTGGGAACAGGGCCAAGTAGGGGAAGGGGTCCTGTCCTTTTCAGCCCACACTTTCTTGTGCCATTTGAATTTTTTCTTTTAAAAACAAAACAAAGAAAGAGACGGTGGGGCAGAGGGTAGAAGTGGGAGGCAGGCCCTGAGGAGGGGTCATCCTGAGTTCAGCGCTGGTCCTGAAGGCGAGGCCTCAGCCAGGGGAGGAGGTGCCAGGTTCCTGGGTGAACAAAGCTGCCTCCTCCAGGGAAAAGTGACCCGGGGTCCACAGCGGAATGACAAATGGCCCTTCTGCCACCACCACACAGAGTCAGGCTCACGGCTGTGATTCCCAGCCCAGGCCCCTCTCCCACCACAGCTGTATGCCAGAAGGCTATGCCAGAAGGCGTGGAGACAAAGATCAAGAACCGTCCTGAGGGACTCCCTTGCCCAGGGATAGGGAACACCATTCTAAGTTGAAGAGAACTTTCCTTTCCTAGGACTGCACCCTGCCAAGTCCCACATGTGTTATAGTCAACAAATGATACTGGCTTCTTCTTGGGCCTGACACCATATTTTAATGGACAAAGGCATGTCGGAAGAAATAGAGAAAACCTATCTCTGTTCAGCCAAGCCCATCCTTTCTGCATTTCCATCAAAATGATAGCCCCTGCTGTTTGTGGTTCATACACATACAAAATCTGAATAGACCAGACTGGAAATGTGAGCTGTGGGATTCAGACTAACACAGATCTGAATCCCTCCATCCCTCAGCCAGGGGAGAGGCCCCAGAGCCATTTCAGGTGATTCTGGGAGTGTATGGCAGTGTTGTTAGGGAACAGGCAATGGACCAAACCAGCCAGGGGCCCATGGCCCACTATACCTAATTTTATAGTTTTTCCACTTTTTGCAGAGACACAACCAAGCACACAGAGGTTTTCTGTACTCCAAAACAGAGGTTCTCAATCTCTGTTTGTGTGAGAACCACCTGGAGGGCTTCATGAGACTGACTGCTGGCCTGACTCCCAGAGTTTCTGATTCAGTAGTCCAGGGGTGTGGCCAGAAAACTTGTATTTCTAAGATGCTGCTGGTGTCTCTGCTTTGGGACCCACAGATTTAAAGAACACACAGTGCAAACAGTGACAAATGGCCACTTGGTCCTTGACTTGAGGACTGCTACCTGAAGAATGGGGAGGAAGCAGTATCCAGGGAGCACAACATGCAGGCATAAAAGGATACCCAGTGCTTTTAGCTCTCTTGATTTTTATTTTATCTTTATTTTTTGTAAGAACAGCTAGAAATATGGATATTCCATTAAATCTTATAATCTTTGGCAATCCGTGGCAACTGACTGAAGTTTTTCAAACATTGTTCAGGCCAAACCAAACACAACTCTAGGATGGATTTCATCCTCTGGCTGTTGTTCTAGAATACAGATAAAGTTCCAGTGGAAAAGAGGCAGGACCAGAGACCTCTGAGCCAGCAAGCCTCTGGCCCTTTGGGGAGGAATGTCAGCCTGGCCATGCCTGTCCTAGCAAGGACTCCTGGAGACCTGTTAGGGGTACATCTAGGCTCCCTATCAGGTCTCCTGGCTCTCCTCTGCCCTCGCCATGCCTTACACACCTGCCATGCTGAAGCCTTTGCAGTCTGCACCTTTCTCACCTCAGAAATCCCCTCCCAACCAGGCTTCTCTGACCTCTGTGCACGTGGTTCCCTCTGTCTGGAAGGCTCTTATCCCCTTCTTCACATCTGCTCTAATTCTTACTGGTCCTTCAAGTCCTCCCCCAGCTGTTACCCCTCTAGGACCTTCCCTGACCACTGCTCCCTCCTCCAGCTCTGTGCTCCTCTGCCTGCTGAGCTCCTATCACAAGCTGGGCTATAACGCCCTGAATATGCATTTGTCCCCTCCACTGGCTTGGGCCTCCAGGAGACTTGCTGCTACCGCAACCCTGGGGCCAAGCCCAGGGCCTAGTGTGGGACAGCTCTGAAATAACATTTACCAAATGTTGTTCTCTTGGCCTTGGCCTTCCTCTTGGCCTCTTTCTGTTTGCTTAACTACTTCCTGTCTCTCCTTCAAGCCATATCTCAATCTCCACTTCCTGTAGGAACCTTCTCTGACCTTCCAGACCACAGAGGGAGTGCTTCTCTGCTCCCCATCAGCACACTGTCCACTACAGTGCTGCGGATGCTTTGATCAGACACCCCCCTACACTGCACTCCATGAGGGCAGGAATCAGTAACAAAGGGGCTCCAAAGACAGCTCCCAAAGCACCATGGGGTGCCCAGAGAAGAATGAAAAAAACAGATGAATGAATGATCCCAAGTGAGAATGAGACTCCTGTGATGTGCTGGGAACAAACTTTCCTGGGCCTTTGCTCTAGGGTGGTGGGTGCTGAACATGTTGGGGCGGCTCCCCTCCATTCACAGTGTCAGGCCCCAAAGTTGCTACAATTTTATCATCTTACATTCATCCTGCCATGCTCTTTCCAGAGATTCAAGCCACACACCAGCCCACAGGTAGCACTGAGAAGGGCTTGTCTGCACTGCAGGGGGATTGGAGCAGTGGTGTCATCCCACCTTCTACAGGTCTCCCATCTTCTATGTCCCACAGGTGAATCAGTGGCCGTGTACTTGGGATGGGGCCTCCCTGAGTCTTGGAGGAGTGACAGTGACTCTGAGTCCTTGCCCAGTTTCAACTAGTTGTCAGCTGCTGGCTCCACTGTCCGCTCACCTACCAGGTACCTGACTCTGTTGTGACAAGAAGGTGGCCATTGCCCCTTCTTTTACATCCAAAATCCTCCCTTCTACCTCCCCTGCTCTGCATCCCACACCCCCACTGCTCTTTGCTCTTTTTATTTACAATTAAGTACAAAAGTCACTTCCCCAGAAAGCCTGGGATCCCCTCTCCTGGGTGCTGTTAATCTCCCATCCCCCACCCAAGGCTTCCCTTTGTCATGCTGTGTTGTTGCTGTTTGTGTTTCTGTCTCTGTGACAAAGAATGTGAATTCTTGGATATGAGGGACTGTGACTTGCTCTATTGGACAGTGCCTGGTGCAGTAACCAGCATGTGAGGAAAGCAGTGCGTGCAGAGCAGTGGTTAACTCAAATCCTGCATCTGCCACTTACTGAACCTCCCCAATGTCACATAAGAAGAAACTTGCCTCGGTTTTCTTATTTTTTAAATAGGGTTGGAGAGGGTGTTGGTTTTCTTATTTTTTAAATAGGGTTGGAGAGGGTGTTGTGAACATTGAGTGAGTTAATATATAACATTTCAACAGTACCTGGTACTGGATGGGTTTGCAGTAAGCACTGGATGAGTTTGGTGCTCACTAGTATTATTATGTGATCAATGAATGTTTCATGTCTTACTGGATGAGGGAAGAAATGAAAGTGAAGATAATTAGCCATGTTTGAGCCAGCACATTCAGAATTGTGGTGACCCCAAAAGAAGAGCCATTTGATGTGTTCTGTGGATTCCCAAAGAATGAGTTGGGGCTGCTGGGGGGTGGAGCAGAGATGAGGAAGGCAGACCTTGTCTGAAAGTCTCAGTTCCCAGTTCCCATTGTGACATTGTGAGCCTCTCCAGCAGATTAAGAGGCCTTGCCACTTTTAAAGGCACACAACCTGACATTTCCCTGCAACAATAGTGTTTTCTCCCAAGAGTGGTCCCTCCAAGGGCACTCCCTGCTGACTCCCCCTCCTACTGATCATTCCAAACAGCAGACTCACATACCAGTCCTGACTGTCTTCAGATGAGTAAACAAGGTGGGAGATGAGTCACCCAGGCTGAACTCCTTATTCCCAGACACAGGCATCCCTTCAGCCACAGTTCTGACAAACCTCAGCTAACTGGTTTTTGCAAAAGCTACCAACAGAGGAGCCTGGTGTAGGAGTGCAGGCGTCAACATCAGAAAGCCTAGGGTTCAAGTTCCGTCAAGTCTCTTCCTCCCTCTGAGCTTCAGTTGCCATGGAATATGGGGTTACTTATCCCTGCCTCACTGGGCTGTGATAGAAAATGACTGGCACAGAGCAGGGCACACTGCAGACCAGCAGTAAAGACTCTTGATAAATAACAGGCCAGGGCTGGTGAGGACCCCATCATTAAACAAGGTGACTCCTGGGCTGAGCCTCAGCCAGCTCTGGACCCAAGACCATAGAAGGGAGAATGGGAGTGCTCTGACCTCCCAGCAATCTGATGTTGATGGAGGCCTGGAGCTGATCTTCCTGAGTCTGTTGTGGCAGCCCTAACTGGTGTGTCCCCAGTCACCAGCTTGATATCATTGGTGGAGGGGAGGCTAAAGTTGTTACTTTCCCCCACTGCTGGTCCTCTGGCCTGGGCTGCAGGGGCACTGACCTACTAAATGGGTATTTGCAGGAGGTTCAAAGGAAGCTTTGGACAGTGGATGACAGGAATGGCCAGGAGGCAAATCCCAGCTTTGGGGACAGGGGATGGCGGGCCAGAGGGCTTCCAGCAGAGATCAAGGTGCTCTCAGCTTCCTAGACTTTGCACTAGGTCATATAGGAAGTTTACACCTCATCAGGGCTCTTGTTCTTTCCTCCTTTCTTCCTCTGCCTACCCCACACACTCCCCAACCCCACCATCCCACAGCCAGCCAGAGACAGAGTCTTACAGATTTGCTGGAATTCCAGCCCAGCCCTTCCCCAGCTGTGCTACTATGGACTTGTTACCTCATCTCTTTGCGACTGTTTCTTCACCTGTAAAATGGGCCTACTCATACCTCTCTCAAAGATCACGCGAGACTTAGGTGAGGTCATGTGTACCCAGTGGCTGGAAGAGTGTCCACAGCGCTCACTCAACAAGTGGCAGCCTCCACAACTAGTATTACCGCCGGATGAGTCTTCACTGCCTACCATGGGGGCCGCAAATGGGAAGTTTGGGGGTGCCCCCGCAACACAAGGGCCCTTGCTCCCCTCTCAGGTGAACTAGTCCAGCCCTTGGTCAGACCCCTGTGCAGAGGACCCTGGGCCTCGCGAGTGCTCACCATGCACTTGCGGTCATCTATGCCCGTCAGGTCCTCCTCGAACTCCTTCCCGACCTGGAAGTCCATGATGTAGTTCCTGAAAGTGCTCAGCGTGCGGATGATCATATGGTCGCCGTCCTGCAGAATCTCTTTGTCCGGTTTCAGCAAGTTGGCGATTTTGCGCAAGGCCACGTTGACATCTGCCGGAGGTCAGGGGGATAGAGAGGGGCAAGAGTTGGTAGGAAAACTCAGGGAACTGTTTCCAAGGTAGCGGGCCCCAGAAGCCTGCCAGCCCCAAACTCTGCTGGGGCCCCCAGGGCTTCGCACCGCTTAGCGCAGTCTTTCCCGCGGCCTGTGCCTCCCCCTACCCTTGGCAATAAAGTTGTCTGCCCTTATGTTAATCCTTTCAAAACACAAAACTGGCAGCCAAGCACAGCTTTCCTAATGGAATTACCCCGTCGATTAGCCCTAACAACCCCGCGTCTTCCAGCGCGCTGCCCGTCGGCGCCCTCGGAGCAGATCCAGGACGCCCTTTCTGGCGCCCGGGCGCAGCAGGCGGCGGCCCGCGGGCAGCGCTTACCGAGCGCTCGAAGGTACTCCTCGAAATTCTCGTTGGCCAGCATCTTCCAGTACCCGGTGAAATCGACCGGCATTTTGGGAAGTGACCAGGGCCGGTCCGCCACGGAGCGGGAAGGAGCGGCTCTGGGCTCTGCAGGGGCAGGGGCAGCGGCTGCGGCTGCGGCTGCGGCTGCGATCCGGGTGGTGGGCGGCCCGAAAACGCGCGCCCTGTGGGGACTGGGGGCTCGGCGGGGCGGCAACCGCTGGATTCCAGGCGAGCACAAAGCCCGCCCGGGGATCCATTGTAGCGGTCGCTCCTCCCCCTTGGAGAGGGCGGGGCAGAGGCGCGGGGGCCGGGACCCGTACGGTAGAAGGCCAGGTTTGTGTCTGGCTAGCTGCCACCTTCGTTCAGACCTTCAGCCCGTTTCCCCTATAAAGGAAGAGGAGCTGATGGGAGGTAGGGAGTTGCTTTGTTGTCCCCCTCGGCTCTTCGGTTCTTGAGAAATTCCTTCAAGCTCCCTGAACTTCTCACGCTCGAAGGCCACTTGAGGGTTGGGAAACAGAATCCTGCCTGTGCTGGAGTGATTAGGAAAGAGGCCACTTATGGGCCTTTGTCTAAAGCCTCCGCTCCAGTGGCTTGGAGTGCTTATGACTAAAAATGCCCTCTGTGTGACTCCGATGCACAATCAAGTTCGAGACCCACTGCTTTATGCAAATATGAGTAATTATTAATATACTGTATTATTCCTCCTCTTTCACCTAATGGCAGCACAGCCCTCGGTGTTCTGCACTTTGCTTTTTTCACTTAATGTTTTCTGGAGCCTTTTCTATACCTGCACATAGAAAGTATCTCCATTTATTTGCAGGGTAATCTACTATTTGTCCAGCTTGTCTTTTATTGATGGACATTTATGTTGTTTCTGATCCTTCACTATTAGAAACTACTGCAGAGAGGATCTCTGATCACATCTCATTTGCCACCTGGGTGGGTGTGTCTAGAGCTTTCAAATGGCTGTCTTTGCCACCAAAGAGATGACATAATCACATGGGTTGACCTTTTGACCCTCTATTAAAGACTAGCTCTTAAATCACTTTTTGCACAAATCACAGGCTAGGTGACAGCAGACACATTTTCTTCCTCTTAAGCAGTACCTCCCCACCTTCCTGGGGCTCTGCTTAGTTTTCACAGTGCATTTGGCTGAATTAGGAAAAGATACCTTTTCCTCAGGGTAGAGGCAGCTTCCTCCCAGGAAGTGCCTTAGATTTCAGCCCCTCTCACTCCCTTGCACCTGTACCCGGGGTTCTAGCCTCCCTACTATTGATAATTTTTTGTTACAGGGACTTGTCCTATGTGCTGTGGGATGTTTCAGGGTATTCTGGGCATCTGCCCACTAGATTCCAGTGGCATCCCACAAAGATGTCTCCAGACGTACCAAATGTCCTGCGTGGTGGGGAGTAAATCACCCCAAGTTGAGGACACTTCCCTGGACAGCTGCACCTGCCATCAGGCCCCTGTGTCTCATTGCTCCTTTGTCTGGCTCTGGGATGCTCAGACCATCAGTTTTTCACACAGGCACTGGCTCTGTGTCCTTCTCTAGCCAGTCCAGGACTCATCTGTGGGGCATTTAGCACAGCCTATCTCATCCTGCCCAACCTGAAGGTGCGAGAAGACACCTCTGAGATTCAGTCACGGGGTGGAAGCCTGCCCTGGGCTTCCTTGTTGTCCTGACTCACCAGAATGAAACATCAGCCAAAGCTTTAAATGGTGAATTGGCCATTCCTGGTCACCCACATCTAGTCTAACTTCTTCTCTTTGATCTCTGGTGCCATCCAGCTCAGCCAACTGGATTTCTTTTTTTTTTTTTTTGGTTTTTGGCCAGGGCTGGGTTTGAACCCACCACCTCTGGCATATGGGACCGGCGCCCTACTCCTTGAGCCACAGGCGCCGCCCAGCCAACTGTATTTCTTACCCTTCTCCATCTTCTCCCTTTGTGCTGAGTCTCCTGAGATAGTTTATGCCAAGTGCCCAGCACAGTGCCTGGCACATAGCAGGTACGCAGTCAGTTCTGCCCTTCTGCTATGCCCAGAGTGGCTCTTTATCTTCTAGGCAGAGGCCAGCCCTTTCTCCCACCTCTGAATCCCAAAGAACCAAGATCTGTCCACTCTCTCCTCTTCTGACCACTTTGGACATCTGCTTGCCTGACCTCTCTCTTCTGAGCTGGTTGGCTGTGCAGGTGGTGCTTAATTCAGCCTTCCTTCCCAGGAAGGCTTTCTCAGGTGCAGCCCCTGGTGGCTATGCAATGTCTTGCAGCTGAGGGTAGGTTGCTGGTGTAGATTTTAGAGGCAGAATGCCTGGCCTGACATCCTCTGTGTTGTCACTGTCCAGCTGAGTGATCTTGAGTCAGTTGCTTAGCCTCTTTTTGCCTCAGTAACCACACTGGTAAAATGGGGACACTCTCACTGCCTGCCTTTCAGGCTGGTGAAAAGCCAAAGAGATAAGGAATCTGTGGGGCATGACGCAGAATACTCTTCAGATCCACTGCTCTCTGAGCCAGAGGTACCTTAAATGTGAAGGAAAAAGCAAGGGAGAGAATGTCACTGGTCTGTGCCCTCTTCTGGGACCTAAAGATCAATTTAATGGATTAAAATAGGAGGTGGTCTGAGGAAGCATTAGGTACTATCATGACTATCCTTCCTCAGCCCATTCTGTTATGCTCAATTTAATCCCTTAATCAGAAAGTAGTTTTGGAGTTTCTTCCCATCCGGGGTGATACTGGAATGTGTAAAGCAAAGAAAGAGCCACTGAGGATAGTATGTAAAGAAGAGGGGGGTTCTGAGTGGGGCTGACAATCAGTGAGGGCTCCCTGGAGTGGGTGAGGCTCTGGCTGGATCTTAGGAACACGAGGATTGCAGAGGTAAGGAGGAAGGAGGGTAGTCCAGGGTAAGGAGGAGACAGGTGAACAAAGAAGTAGAGAAGGAAGGGGCAGACTTGTTAATGATTGAGAGAGAAGGTGAGAGGAGGCCGGCAAATATACCAGGATGCCCTTAGCAGGGCTTGCTTCATGCGCTAGCTTTAAATAAGGGCAATAGAGATCCATGACCAATTCTTGGAGGTCCAAATAGGGCCACAAAGAAGAGCCAGGTCATTGGGGGGCTGTTCTGGACTGTGTGTGTAGAGTTGGTCAGGCAGGTAGGATGAACAATTTTGAATTGGGGAATGAAGGGGGAAGAGGAGAGAGCCAAGGGTAGGTTCCTGGGGTGGGGGTGGCCCTCAATGACATTCCAGGCCCTTCCTATGAGAACAGGAGGAAATGTGCCTTTTCATTCTTTAGCTGATCTGTGGACTCCACAGGAATAAATTAGAACTCAAGGCAATATGTCTGTGAAATGATTTCTCAACTGTCTGCCTTGTGAGGTGGGGGCATGTCTCCATCACTGCAGAGCTAGCAGTTTACCAGGGCCCCCTGGGGTAGCAGAGCTTCCTATTGGCGATGAAGTTGGAGCAGGGAGCCCAGGGACAGACCCTGGAGCTCCCTCCCGCCCCAGAAGATGCTCCTGTCAAGACAGTGGGGCAGGGAGTGCCTTCCAGCCTCTGCCTGCTCTCTCTGCCAGGTCTGCCACACCAGGAGACTCACTCCTAGCAAGGGACAGGTGGCCTGATGCTTCTGCCTCATAAGAAAACCGCCCTCATCTTGCTGTGCTGGCTCTGACACCACATCCCTGCTTCTCTTCTCCAGGGATCATTTTATCTTGGAAACTTTCAAAATCTTCTCTTGTCCTGTATACCGTTATGTCTCTGGAGTTATGCTATGAAGAATAAGCCCAATCCAGTCTTCAAGCTGTCACCAGGCCATCTGTGAGGTTAGTGTCTGAAAGGATGAGAGTGGTCCTAAAAGCTGCCCTCCTGTGTTGAGGAGTGAGAGGGCTTGTCAAGAGGTCAAAGGGACTGAGGGGCACTGAGGTCTACTGAGGATACTCTTCTTTGATGGCCTCATGAATATTCAAACATGCAAATATCTACAAGCCTCCAATCTTAAGCCCACTTTAGAGAGTGGCCTGAGTATTTATCTGTATAGAAAATGGTGCTGGAGAGTGATCAGCTAGCTTCCATCTGACCCCTCATCTATAACATGGCAATTGTTTCTACAGATTATGACATGCATTGCAAGAGTTTCTTTTTTTTGCTTTTTTCTCTCTCTCCCTTTTCTTTCTTGTTAAATTATCTTATTATGTAAAATTTTAAACCTTTATAAATTTTAGTATATTGACTACCATGGATTCATTCTCCTGCTTCAACAATTATTAATTGAAGGCCAATCTTGTTTCATCTATATTTCCACCTACCCTACAATTTCCAAAATTATTTTGAGGTAAATACCAGGCATCATAACTTCCTATCATTTCGTTGTGGACATTTCAAAAAGTATCTCTAAAAGAGAAGGACTCTTTTTTTTTTTTAAGCTTAAAACAACCTAAATTTATTATGTATAATTCTGAAGGTCAGAATTCAGATAATGGGTCTACAATCCATGGACTACAATTGAGGTGTTAGCAGAATTGTGTTCCCTCTGGAGCAGGGGTCCTCAAACTTTTTAAACGGGGGGCCAGTTCACTGTCCCTCAGACCGTTGGAGGACTGGACTATAGTTTTTAAAAAAAACTATGAACAAATTCCTATGCACACTGCACATATCTTATTTTGAAGTAAAAAACCAAAACAAGAACAAATACAATCACCCTGCTGCGTGTGGCCTGCGGGCCATAGTTTGAGGACCCCTGCTCTGGAGACTATAGGGGAAAATCCATTCCTTGCCTTTTCCAGGTTCTCGATGCTGCCCACATTCCCTGGCTCATGGCTACATCATTTTGACCATTGCTTCCTTACATCTTCTCTGACTCTTTTGCCTTTTATAAGGACCCATGTGATTGCATTAGCCCACTTGGATATGTAATTTCCCCATCTGTTGATCTTCAATTTAATCATACTTGCAAAACCCCTTTTGCCATAAAAGGTAACATATTCATAGGGCTTGAGATTAGGGCATGGACATTGGGCTGTTACATCAAGGAACAAGAAAAATCTCATTCTGGTGATACAAATACATCACTCGATAGTATAAGCAAGACCTTAATGTGATCACTAAATTCTTTTCCCCTAGTTTATGACTTTAAGGGCTGAAAACTCGCAGGAAATCTTTTTTCTATGTTTTGCTTCTCTTCTGTTATCTAGCAAGCTGGGCCTTTTTACATTTAAATTTTTGTTTTTTATACAAATAGGGAAAGAGGGTAGTGATATTAGATTGGGCAGTTCTTACTTGACTTACTCTTTAATGATGTGCTCTGGTTCTGTGGCTTGGTGGTTCTTCAAAGATAGTTGCTTCTTATGGAGCTCTTCTATGCATCCCTCTGTGATATCTTGCTGAAAACACGTAGTTGCATAATACCCTGTTTCCCGGAAAATAAGTCTTATTTTAAGGTGTGCTCCCAAAGATGCTCTAGGTCTTATTTTCAGGGGACGTCTTATCTTTCCTGTAAGTAGGTCTTATTTTCGGAGGATGTCTTATTTTCGGGGAAACAGGGTAGCACATGAATGATGCAAATTCTTTGGGTGACTCCTGAGAAGAACTCAGTTTTTAAGAAGCATAACCACAACGTTATTATCATATCTAAAAAACAATATGAATTCCTTAAAGTTATCAAATATCCAGGCTGGGTGCAGTGGCTCACACCTGTAATCCTAGCACTCTGGTAGGCTGAGATGGGTGGATTGCCCGAGCTTGAGTCTGAGACCAGCCTGAGCAAGAGTGCGACCCAGTCTCTAAAAATAGCCAGGTGTTGTGGCAGGCTACTTGGGAGGCTGGGACAAGAGGATCACTTGAGCCTAAGAGTTTGAGGTTGCTGTAAGCTATGACACTATGGCACTCCACTGAGGGTGACAAAGTGAGACTCTTGTCTCAAAGAAACCAAATATCCAGAAAGTGCTTAATTATCTCATTTTTTTTCAGTGTGTGTGTGTGTGTGTGTTTGAGTTGGGATCCAAATAAGTTTCATGTATTAGTACTGGCTGATGTATGCATTTTATTTTATGGTTTATCCTTCCATTAAAAATATGAATTTAAATAGAGGGTTAACATAAAGTTCGCGTGCAATTTAAAACAGTTTAACATAGTAAATTGCACACAAACTTTACGTCCACTTTGTATATTATATCATCATTACTCCCCTTGCTTAGGTAAATGGTAGCATATCATACAGTTTTCTTAAAACGTCCTAGAGATTACTCCACAGCAGTTTGCAGAGAGCTTTCTCCTTTCTTCCTATAGCTGCGGAGTGCTCCACTGCGAACATGTACTACAGGTTACGGAACTGGCCTCCTACTGATGGACACATGGGCTATTTGCAGTCTTTTGTTGTAACAAACGGTGCTACAATGAGCAGGCCAAGTCTTTTTATGTTTTGCCAGTGTATCTTTGGGATAAATTCCTAGAAGTGTGATTGCTGTGTCAAAGGGCGAATACTTCATGCACTTTTGTGAGATATTGCTGAATTTGTGAGATATGGCGTCGTATCATTTTGTCTCCCCACCAGTAGCAAATGAAAGCATCTGTGTCCTCACAGCTCTGCAGATTATGTTGTCAAACTCTTGGATTTTTGCTGGGTGAAAATATTATCTTGGGGTACTTTGCATTTGTATTGGGGGAGGGTTTCGATAACAAGATGTGAATGGTCATTTTCTTATTTAGCCAGGATTATAAAAGCCTCAGTTGATCCCCTCTATACAGGTGAATAACCATCAGCGTGGGATAGAAATGCTGAACACAAATACAACTTCTGGGTTTGTTTTATTAAGTTGTATTTATAAATTCCAATCCACAATCTTTTTTCCTGGATGTTGCGTCATGTGAATGACATGCCAGCAGAAATGCTGAACCTAGCAGGTCAGGGCCGTGAGGAAGGTGAGGCCTCTCAGGACGAGGGAAGATAGGAGGTGGTCCCATGGGCAGCCACCTCTGTCCACCATTTTGGTAGGCTTTCCACTGCCTCGTGTTAGGACCCAGATTTAGGGATAGAGGGTCATTTTTTCATGTGCCTTGCTGCTATCCAGCCAGGGCTTGTGTGGTAGACTCCCACACAAGGCACACCTTGGAAAGGGTGGTACAGCAGGGGGAAGTTGGCAAGGATTTTGCCCACAGTTATGACAGCATGGTTCAGTGGACAGATCCAGTTTTGTGAAGGACAGAACATCTTTTGTTTTATCTCCCCTAGCTGACCTCCTTAGTTTGGCAATATCCTTTTCCAAAGATACCTGGGTCTGAGTCTCCAATCCTATGGCCCCACAGACATCTATCCATTTGCAAGGGGAATGGCTCCTGGAGGATGAAGCATGGGTCCTGTGGAGCCCTGTGGTGTCTGTGGGGAAGCGCAGATGTGGAGTGGGGTGGGGTGAGGTTGGGGAGGTTACCCATCAGCTGGAGGAAGCCCACACATGAGACTTCCAAGTCCACGCCAGAGAGGACACGTCTCATGTCCTGCCAGCCCTATCGTGGCATGGACCCCTCTCCACTCTCACAGGCCCTCCAGCACAGACAGTGGGGATCAGAGGATTTTGGTGGAGTTATGGCTGCCTAGCAGGATGGTGGCCCAGAGTACCGTTCAGCTGAGAGACAGCATCTCATAGAGTGGCTTAGCTGGTAGGAAATCAGAAAAGTCAGCCTTTGACTCTCAGTGTTATTTCAGTCTCTAAGTGTCCATTTCAACCTGTGGTAGACACAGTAGTTGCAGAGAGCCGGAGATGTGCTTCATTCCATGCCCTAGTCACAATAGTGGGTGGGGACATTCATTTTCATCAGAAGCAATTATTAGAGGAATTTCTTAAATGATATGTTAAGGACAATTAGGTTATACCAGAGCCACTGAAGGGTAGGAAAAGGGTCAATACAATTTATCTCCCTCCTGGTGGCCAGTCAGCCTCTCTCCCCTGGGACATACCCATGAAAAGTCTAAAGTAGGAGGTGGAGCAAGCTGAGAAGCTGGGCACTGGGAACAGCCATTGCCAAGCTGGTTTTAGATAGAAGATGTGTGTAGGCAGATTGTTGACCCACATGGCTGCTTGTTTGGTTTCCAGAGGCCCATTGGGCCAGGCTGGGTAGAGAGGCCAATGTGTTTTTGTTTTTTGTTTCTTTTGTTTTTCTGATCTCTTATCTTGGGCAATCTTTCTCAAGTACTTGGTGTAGTACCTGGGCCTTGAGAGCTTGAGACATAGCATAAGATTTGTAAGTTTTGTGTTTTCACTTTGATGATACTCTTTTCTTTTTTTTGAAGATGAGAGTCTTACTCTGTCACCCTGGGTACAGTGCTGTGGTGTCATAGCTCACAGCAACTTCAAACTCTTGGGCTCAAGTGATCCTCTTGCCCCAGCCTTCTGAATAGCTGGGATTACAGGCACCCACCACAATATTTGGCCAATTCTTTTTCTATTTTTAGTAGAGACAGGGTCTCACTCATGCTCAGGTTGGTCTCGAACTCCTGAGCTCAGGTGATCCACCTGCTTCAGTCTCCCAAAGTTCTAGGATTACAGGTGTGAGCCACAGTACTGGTTTGATGATACTCTTTTTTTTTATTTTATTTTATTTTTTATTAAATCATAGATTTGTACATTAATGAGATCATGGGGCACCATATACTGGTTTTATAGACCGTTTGACACATTTTCATCACACTGGTTAACATAGCCTTCCTGGCATTTTCTTAGTTATTGTGTTAAGACATTACATTCTGGGTGGCGCCTGTGGCTCAAGGAGTAGGGCGCCGGTCCCATATGCCGGAGGTGGCGGGTTCAAACCCAGCCCCGGCCAAAAAAAAAAACCACAAAAAAAAAAAAAAAGACATTACATTCTACATTTGCTAAGTTTCACATATACCCTTGTAAGATGCACCGCAGGTGTAATCCCATCAATCACCCTCCGTCCCCTCCTTTTCCCCCTTCCCCCTATTCTTAGGTTATATTCCTGTGATGATACTCTTAACAATTTTGGCTAGTAATAATCTGAAAATGATTTGCATTATATATATTCCACAGTTCCCCTTAGCCTGATTTTTAAGGAAAATCATAGTTCTGTGTATTTCACCTTATACATTCTTCCTGAGCTAATCAGGGGTACTGGGTGGAACTGAGGATTGCAGGAGGCCTTGTGAGGTGACAGAGAAAAAGCAGGGACAGCTTCCCTTGGAAGAAGAGGAGGAGATAGGGAAAGGGTGAGGGATGGAGGGGTGGGACAGGATGGAAGTTCTTACACAGTTAAACTTAGCAAAAGTAATGGTTATGGCCATACAGGGGTTTTATGCTAATTATAGAATCCTGAGTAAGCTGGGACTCCACTGGGTCTTTATTTTCAGAAGAGAATGAAGTTTAGAGGAGTTTTATACCTTGCTCGAGGTATAAAACCACATGGATGGTGTGGCAAGGCTGGGGACTCAATCCCAAAGCCCAAGGTCTCAGCCACCTATTGTCTCCTGAAAGGCAAGCTGGGGATCCCAGCCTGCTGGTGTGATAAATATGCCTGCAGAAGGAAATCCCACAGAGAAAATAAGTCTCCCAGGTCATCATCAGTATGGAAGTAGAACTCGAATCCCCAAGTGAAATGAAAGCACAGGGCATGTATTCCAAGCAGAAAAATCTATAATCAGTTAAAGATTAATGTACCTTCGTGAGGCTCTGGCCAGATTTAAAAAGAACAAATCTTGCCAGAGCAATGTTTTTGCGTTCTCGGGGCAGAACTGTACAATGGAGAGATGAAAGGGAAGCAGCTGGTCAAACACACATTGATTTCCAGGAAGCATGTGACCGAGTCCTCTAAGGCCTTCCTTGGGAGTAAATCCAGATCAGGGGTCATGCTGACCCAAGACTGGGGAGGATGGTCTCAGAGCCACGGTCATCTGAGTGGGGCTAGCCCCAAGGCCTCAGTGTATGTCCTGTCTCCTCAGAGGCAGCAGAGGGTAAACATGCTTTTAAAGGCAGCTTGCAAGGAATCTGTGCATCCAAAAAGATAAGAAATAAGCTAGGAGCTCATTTATTCAGGAACAGAGAGCACATTCCAAGCAGCATTATAACAATCTTTATTAAGACCCTTCTTGTCTGTGACCTTCCTTCCTGCTCCACCCTGCCCACTGCCTCTGGAGTGATAGAGTCCAGTGGAAAGAACAGAGCTGGGTTTTAGAGTTAGAGTGGTTTGTAATCCCAGCTCACCATTTCCCAGTTGTGTGATCTTGCTTGCATAAGTCATGTAACATCTCTGAGCCATTACCCTCACAGGGCAGTTTTGAGGAGTGTGACACACGCATCCTTCCAGTTTCCTTCTCTTTCTTGTCACTGGAGGCCCTCTGCTGTCTTTTCCCAGCCCTACACTAGACTCCCCTTTAGTCACCATCTCAAGCTGGTGCCTCTGTCCTCTGTGCCCTCACAGCCAAGTCTTACTCCTGCAGATTCCCTGGCCTAAAGACTCTCCCCCTGTCCTTCTCCACTCTTGTATCCTCATGTTCCAGTTTCAGCATGGCCTCTTGTCTGAATTCTGGGAGCCTGAGCTCTCCCTTCATGTTGCTTGCACTGCCTTGAGTGGCAGAGCCCATTTTCATGCGCATACTAGTCTACACCTGCTTCAGCTCCCTTGACAAGACTCAATGCTTTGTGGTTAGTGACTGTGTCTTAAATTCCATCTGAATTCCTTATGGCACCTGGCCAAGAGCTGGACACACAGTAACATGAACCCACAATGGACATCCATGGAGAGAACTGGGGGAGGTGTTAAAGCTGTAAGCTTATGGATCCTTCCAGAGAACACCCCCTGAGCATGTGCCAGGGGTGTGGAACTGGCTGGATGCTGAGGGCAGTGCCATGAGTGAGACACAATTCCAAGGCAGTCAAAGTCCAGGGGGAGACAGAAAGTAACAAGTAGAGGACTGTGCCATGTGCTGCACAGTCAAGATGGTGGTTGAGCATGGAACAGAGTTTTGAAGGCGGAGTAGGAATTTGCCTGACTGAGGGTGGAGTGGAACTCCTAAGAGGGAACAGCACCTACAAAAGCAGGGGGTGTAGGAAATATGGCTTCTTCAGGGAAAGTGAAACAGTCAAATTGGCTCAGCATGGCTACTGGAGGGAACAGAAGGGGCAGGAGGGGTGGGCTGGTCTGATACATTGGGAGGAAGTGTAAGAGGGACAAGTGGGGCCAGGCCAATGGAGGGTGGTGACAAGGTGCTTGGACTCCATTCTGTAGGAAATGGGGAGCCACTGAAAAGTTGTTTTTATTTTTTATTTTTTAAGACAGAGTCTCACTATGTTGCCCTTGGTAGAGTGGCTTGGCGTCATAGTTCACAGCAACCTCCAACTCCTGGACTTCTCCCAAGTAGCTGGGACTATGGGCACCTGCCACAGTGTCTGGCTATCTTTAGAGACAGGGTCTCACTCTTGCTCAGGCTGGTCTTGAACTCCTGACCTCAAGCAGTCTACCCATCTCAGCCTCCCAGAGTGCTAGGATTACAGGTGTGAGCCACTGTACGTGGCTATACTTAAAAGTTTTAAGCACAAGAATGTCACCACGAGCCTAAGGAGAAAAGGAGAAAAATGCAATCTTATAATGGAGCTGTGTGAGTGAGCTTCGGTGGCAAGCTAGCCTGCCCAGAGGAGCAGAGTGTGCTGTGGGGGTGCAGCAGGCAGGGAGAGGAATGTCCTGCCTGCCAGCAGATGGCAGGGACTGGACACGAGCAAGTACAGGAGTCTTGTTCCTGTGCCACCTGTGCCTGGACTATAGGGTTGAGAGTAGGGTGTAGATGTCCTCTGCCCACCCACCCACAACTCACCATCCTCAAGATACAAAGAATTGTATCTTTTCAAGTCTTAAAAGAATTATATCTGCAGGTAGGCTCCCAGGGCTCTTGACAAAGTATTTGCCTTTATTTTTTTTGGCAGACCAGTTAGTGGATGTGGAATAGCCTTGGACAAGATATAGCAGCACTTGAGTAATAGATTAGGATATAAGCATCAAATAACAGCTCAAAAATTGTCCATCCAAAAAGACGAGGAGGAGGATAGACCCAGCCACTGTTTAGGTGGTCACTATGTAACATCATATTGCAAATGTTATCTAATTTATTCCTTGAACTATACTGTGGGGTATGTATTCTTTTTTTTTTTTTTTTGAGATAGAGTCTCACTATGTCACCCTCAGTAGAGTGCGGTAGCATCACAGCTCACAGTAACCTCAAACTTTGGGGCTTAAGCAATTCTCTTGCCTCAGCCTCCCGAGTAGCTGGGACTATAGGCACCCACCGTGACGCTCAGCTGTTTTTCAGCTGCAGTTGTCATTGTTGTTTAGCAGGCCTGGGCTGGGCTGAAACCTGCCACCTTTGGTGTATGTGGCCGGTGCCCTACTCACTGAGCTATGGGCACCGAGCTAAAATCTTATCACGCCTATACAGATATAAACAATAAAATCTAGAGAGCATAAGCAATTGGCTCAATTGCACACACATAGCTTTAAGTAAAGAACATGGTTCTCACCCAGTTCTATGTGATTCTGAAGCCCATACCCTTTTCTGTTGTTGCTATACCGTGGAGTCGTTTATTTGGGTTGCCTCTTGGAGGCATGGGATAGGGTGTGATCTTTGTTGAATTTACAACTTTCAGTTTTACTTTCATCAGTCTGGGATCCACCCGAGAAACTGAGGATGGGGCTCTGGATGCCTGGCAGCCACGCTGGGTGTGAGGGAGTACGTACAGTATAGCCTGCACAGGGAGAAGACAGGAGCAAAGAAAGGGGTCCAGGAAGGACAAGGCTGGTTGGTCAACTCTGGGCATAGGTTGGGGCAGGATACCAACTGTGCCACTGAGAATTGATGACGTGGGCTGGAGACTCTGAGAGTTCACTCAGCATTGGTCTGGAAATCAGCTGTAGTCCAGCTACCTGGGAGGCTGAGGTGAGAGGGCCACTTGAACCTAGGACTTCAAGACAAGCCTGGGGACCAGCCTAGGTGCTGTAGCAAGTCTCTAAAAGAAAAAACAACAGAGTTGGTCTGGAATCTGCCCACTTGACCCCCACACCCTACACCCAAGTCTGTCCCAGTCTTCCCAGGTCAGGCATTTTGAGTGGATTTCTCCTCGTCAACCCTCTGACATTCCCTGATTCAGGGACAGAGAACCTCTTGTCAGCCTTGACCATACGTACAAAGTGACACCAACTTGAGTGCGAGGTCAGAGGAGGGGAGCGAGAATGGGGAGGAGGAGTGTTCTGGAAGATGCGGAACTTGAGATGGTCTCAAGGACAGATCTGTATTAAGAGACTGGGGAGAGAAGGGAGGGCACTGGGGACCAAAGAAGTGGGCATCTTGACCCTACCCTAAGTCCAGAGGTTGGAAAGTGGGAAACACATGATTTGTTACAGCGACAGAGAAGATCTCTAGCTGTCAGGGGAGGGAGTTCACGGAGAAACAACTGGAGACCGGACAGGAGTGAAAGGGGCTGATGAGACTGAGAGGCACGTTGGCTGGGAAGCTGCTTGAAGTTTGGACACAGAGTGACACCAGAGTGACACCACCTGTGAGGATTTTTGGAAGGAATTATCCTGGGATAATGGATGCATTCCCTCCTCTAAGAGCTCTGCGGTCCTGCGGGAGGCCAAGTTTGCTCCTGGTACTCCTCCTCCCTTCTCTCAACTCCCAGTGTCTCCCAAAGAGAGAGACTGCTCACTTCGGAGCCCTAGGCATTGTTAAAACTCAAATTCCTGGGCTTGTCCGGCTCGCTGAATCACAGACTAGATGGGCATGGCTAATGTCATCTTTGCCGAGCTCTCCCTGCTCTTTGGGGCCCTAAGCCCTGACATCTGTGTAGGTCAGTGACCCTGGCACCAGAGAATTGCTGGGTGCACTCTAGATCTAGGGAGGCTCTCCCAAGGGCCTGGGAGCAATCTGAGGGCCGGGGCCTTGGCGTTCCCGTCTATAACAGAAGGAGCTCAGTAGTCATTGCTTCCAAGGCAAGGGACAGCACAGGCCTGATGACATCTGTGAAAGCTGAGAGAATTTCCTGAAATCATTTCCATGGCTGGCCCAGTATTAACACAGATTTCATGCCTGGACTTGGCCTGGCTATTCCACGAAGAAAGGATAGCCCATCATGGTCATGACTACCATTGTCCCCTTCTGTCCTGCTGATGGTGGCCTGCCAGCTAGGTTGTGGCCTCTCTCACTAAGGGTTTGGGCTAGTTTTCCTCCTCTCCTCCATCCTATCTAAGTTGCAGCAATGACACAGATTCTGGAGAACTTAAATAAGAAATTTTACTGGAAAGATTATAAAGACAGGGTGACCTCATACTAGAAACCGGTTAGGACACAGCCAGCAGGACAAGTCCAGTTTTCTTATCTGCTACTGTGCTCCAGGTCTCGATTCTGGAGGTAGCATGTGGAAATGCACCGCCAGGTGAGGAAGAGACGCTCTTAAAGAAACCCTGAATGCTGTTAGGAAGGGGGAGTGGATGCCAGCCCCTCGCTGGACTCCCCAGAAGCCCACTCCAGGGGGCACTTGGTCTGGGCACTGTGAGGCACCGAGCTGATTCCAGCACAGCCCCTGCCCTCACCAGGTGCAGACTACTCCAGGGAGGTGTCCATGCAGACAGTGCACCAGGGTACCAGGCAGGGACATGTAGGGACCACAGAGGAGAGGCTACCCTCCAGCTTTGGTGGGAGGGAGGTTGGGCAATGTCAGGGGAGACAGGTCTCCAGATGAGACGACATGGTGAGACGAGAGGGAATCCCCCTCATGAATATCCATTTGTAGATATTTGCCACCCAGTTGAGTTTTAGACAAATTAGGAATCTCAGAAAATTTGGGAGGGACAAGATAAGGCCGTGGCGCTGCCGCAGCGGACTGAGAGCCTGCCCCTGGCTCAGTGCTGCAAGTCCTTTGTTCGACACCTCTTGGGCAGGAAGACCCTGGCTCTCTGCAGAACGGGGCTGAAGACGAGATTCACCAGCTGGCTGCAGTCCCTTCACTCTGCTGCCCCTGGTGTAAGCCAGGCTCCCCTGGCCGACTTCTCTCAGGGCTACAGTGCCTGGGCCCGGAGGTGCTCCCTCCAGCTTCTGCCCCACCTCCTCTACCCCAAGTCCTCGCTGCCCACATGGAGGGACGACAGTGGAGAGGAGTGACTGACACCCCATGGCATCACCTCTAAGCTTCCCTGTCTCCCTCCTGGAATGTGCTTCAGCCACCAGCATCTCTCCCAGACCACCACCTGCAACAAAGCAGGAGCAAGGGGGCATATCCACCGAGTGCTGGCTGCTCGGGCTGCCTTGTGATTTTATGGGCACTTAAGTGTTCAAAATGCCCATTAATCCCTTCCTTCCTGCCCACCCTTCTCCCTTATAGAAACATCACTGCCATAGTTTGAAGAAGAAACATGTGATCTTGCCCTGCCAGCTATGGCTACCTGCACAAGTTTATCCAGGACCAGTGTGTGTCCTTGGGAATCTGGAATTGTGCTACTGAGATGCGGGGTGAGGAGGGAAGCTCACCTGGGCACAGGAGCCAAGGCTGCTGGTCAGTGAGCAGCTGCTGAGGAGCAAAAAATCCAGTCTGGATGGAGAGAGGGAGGGGAAAGAGAGGGGAGGGGAAGGAGAGAGATAAAGGGAGAGAGAAGGAGGAAAGAGAGAGAAGGGAGAGAAAGAGGACAGGGAAGAGGAAACTTTAATATCTTCTTTTATTCCAGTTTTTCCTGAAATGTGTGTATGTGTCCTGTCCTGGATCCTTCCCATTCCTGACATTGCTATGGCATCTGATGCTCCCACTTCCCCTATTTAGGCTACTTTGAAGTGGTCCTTTTTGCCAAAAAGAAAAAGTAATCCTTGACTAAGGCACCCCGCAAACAGCGGGATCAGTGTCTACCCATGAATTGATATGTTTCTTTCTGGCACATGAGTTCCTGAAAGTCTTCATCACAAATTAGGTTCTGAAATAAGGAAATGGATTTTGCTTTGGCAAAGGAGAATGAAGGTGATTCTCTGAAAAGGAATAAGAAAATGAGAATTTTAGTGGCTCTGTATGATTCTGCTTCTTGAAAAAAAATTCAACTTAAAATCTAGTGTCTACAATGTAGCAACATCTTTTAGAATAAAAAGTACGCACACCATTTGACCCAGGAAATACCACTCCTGGGAATCCCTCCTACAAAAGCACTGGCTTGTGAAAATTCATGCGTAAGGCTGTTTATTGCAGCATTGTTTGTGGCAGCACAAAACTAGAAAAAAATTTAGATAAGAACTTCCTAAACCGCTCCTCTGAGTACAGTGTTCCACATATTATTAAGTATATGTGTATAAAAAGAGATTTGGTGTGCAAACATTCTTCAAAAACACTAGTTTACACAAAGTTAAAGAAGTTTGTTTATCATGGGCTTCTCAGGACTATTCAGATGCTTACTGAGACATTATTTTATGAAATATTTATTGAGCGCCCACTGTGAGCCAGAGCCAGCTGGGGGACAGTCAGCAATTTCAGGAGGTAAGAGTATCACAAAAGGAAGGGCAGGGGACTTCCTGCAAGAAGGGGTTTGTGGAGGAGAGAGCTGGAGAGGAAACAGGAGTTTGCCCAAAGCAGGGGAGAAGAGTGAAAGCAGGCCACCCCCTGGATGGAGTAGGGAGGGAAAGACCTGCGGGGTGCAGCCAGCCACCCTCGGAGGAGTGGGGTCTTCCCTCCTAGGCTGAGCAGAGGAAGGCCAGGAGTTTTCTTTTAAACACTTTTACTGAAGTGTAATTTAAATACCACAGACCTACCCATTTTATGTGTAGTGTTTGAGCTTTAGTAAATTTATACAGACAGTTGTGCAGCCACCACCAGCACTAGTTTTAGAGCATTTCTACCACCCCCAAAGTTCCCTCCTGCTCACTTGCAGTCAATCCCACTTCTATCCTCAGGAAGCCACTAACCTGCTTTCTGCCTCCATTGTCTTGCTTTTTCTAGAAATCTCATATAAATGGAATCGTATAAGATGTCCATCTTCTGTTTCTGGCTTCTTTCGCTCCGAGGACCATGTTTCGAGGTCCATTCATGTTGTTGCAGGTGTCACTAGTCCTTTTTAAAACTGCCGGACAGTATCCCATTGCAAGGATATAATACATTTGCTTACACATTAATCAGTTGTTGGAATCTGAATTCTGTCTTTCACCACAGCAAATAATGCTGCTATTCATACTCGCGTATGTCAGTCTGAGAGGACACGTATTTTTAGCTCTGTGGTGTAGATACCTAGGAATGGAATTATAGATTGCTTTTTTATTTTCTTTTTTTTTTATTAAATCATAACTGTATACAATGATATGATTATGGGGCATCATACACTGACTTCATAAACCATTTGACACATTTTTATCACAGTGGTTAGCATAGCCTTTCCAGCATTATCTCAGTTACTGTGCCAAAACATTTACATTCTACATTTACCAAGTTTCGCAAATACCCCTGTAATATGCACCACAGGTGTGATCCCACCGATTCCCCTCCCTCTACCCACCCCCCCCCCCTTTCCCACTTCCCCCTATTGTTAAGTTGTAGCTGGGTTATAGCTTTCATGTGAGAGTCCCAAATTAGTTTCATAGTAGGGCTGTGTACATTGGGTATTTTTTCTTCCATTCTTGGGATACTTTACTAAGAAGAATATGTAGATTGCTTTTAATAGTTCTCATGGCACCTCACTGTGGTTCTAGTGTATGCTTCCTACTGACATTGAAAGAGTTGAGCATCTTTTCCTGTGTGTATTATCCATATTTCTGTATAGGGATCCATGTATCTTTGGGGAAATGTCTTCTTTGGAGGTTCTGAAGACCTCACAGGCAGTTATCCCCGGGGCACTGGTTATTATGGGGAAAGGATTTGAAATAGCAGGTAGAAAAGTGTTTTTCAACTTTTTTTTTCTTTTTTTTTGTAGAGACAGAGTCTCACTGTACCGCCCTTGGTAGAGTGCCGTGGCGTCACACGGCTCACAGCAACCTCTAAGTCTTGGGCTTACGCGATTCTCCTGCCTCAGCTTCCCGAGCAGCTGGGACTACAGGCGCCCGCCACAATGCCCGGCTATTTTTTGGTTGCAGTTTGGCCGGGGCTGGGTTTGAACCCGCCACCCTCGGTATATGGGGCCGGCGCCCTACTCACTGAGCCACAGGCGCCGCCCGTTTTTCAACTTTTTTTATCTGATGGCATGCTTGAACCTATAATTAAACTTCCATAGCACACTTAAATTATGTTGATCAATAAAAAAAAAAAAGAGTAAGAGTATACTTAACTGTGCTTTCAAAAAGTAAGAGTATACTTAACTGTGCTTTCAAAAAATAATCAATGATCTTTACAAATTTTCACAGCACATCTAAGATCCTCTTGTGGCACAGTGGTTGAAAATCATGGATGCAGAGTGTGGAGGGGTCCAGGTGCAGGTTTTCAGCTTCTCCCTCTGGGGGCAGAGGCTCACATTCAACATGCTTCTTTCTCGAATGGTCAAAGTTAGCAACAGTGTGCATGGTCTCTGCCCAGGGGAGCCTGCTGGAGTCTCTGAGTACAGGAATTTTTTTTGTGGCCTGGTGAGGTAGGCACTCTCTGTCACATGACCAACGTTGATTACTGAAATTCTAAACTCTGAGAAGGAAAGCAGGTGTTCATGTAAATCACACTGTTTGTATAAACAGTCTAGGCTGGCTGGTGCAGCAGGATTCAGTACCCCAGGAAGACAAAACAGCTGTATCAGTTAGAAACACAGGTAATGTTCCCAAAGCCAAGTTCTCAGATGCCAGGGAAGGACCTGCCCCACAAGCAAACCCTTCTGAGGATCACTAGGCCTGCTGTGTTAGCCCTCTCCTGCACATCTAGTCGCATCTTCAGATCATTTTTTAAATTGGGTAGTCTTTTTATTTTTGCTGCTGGGATTCTTTACGTATCCTGAATATGTCATTTATCAGATAGGTGTTTTGCAAATGTTTTCTCCCAGTCTGTGGCTTGTCTTTCCCTTTTCTTAATGGCATTCCTGGAAGGAGTTTGGGAAGGGAACTGATGAGCACACACACATTGGCTCTGGCTCCTATGTGGAGAATGGATTACCGGGGTCAGTGTGGATCAGGGAACCCTGTTAGAAGGCCGTTGCAGGAGTCTAGGTGAGAAAGATCATGGGAGCTTGGATGGGAGGTGACAGGAGGAAAGATTTCGGAAAGCGGCTGCATATGAGGGCCGTGCAGAAGCTAACACTCACTGGGCACGCGAAACGCACACTGCAGATTTCCGAGAACGAAAGGCAATGCTCCCAAAGTTGTCCACAGAACACATTATTATTACCGTTTTGATAGTGAAACTCCTGTTCATTTGCAGGATTTGAGTGTTTGGTAATTTGGAAATGTGGGACCTGATGAACTTTAGGGTTCCCCTTTGTCCTTACAAATGTATAGTGCCACATACAATCTTTTTTTTTTTTGAGACAGAATCTCACTATGTCGCCCTTGGTAGAGTGCTGTGGCATCACAGCTCACAGCAACCTCAAACTCTTGGGCTTAAGCGATTCTCTTGCCTCAGCCTCCCGAGTAGCTGGGACTACAGGCAGCTGCCACAACACCCAGCTACACAAACAATCTTTAGCGTTTACTTTAACAATACTAAAATATTCGGAGGCACAGGGCTTGGTGTATTGTTAGAGATTGTTTGTTAGTCACACATGTATATCTATAATGCCAAGTTTTGGCCCAAGAAAATAACTTCATGCCTGAAATTGCACACAATCTATGCATGAAGACCTTTGCAGAAAGGAAAGGCAGAAGCATTGCTAGCAGAGAAATCATGAGGATGGGGATGAGGAAATTCATATTCATGCATTAACCCAATTACCAGACATACCTTGCAAATCTGGACTGCTGTCAGCTTAATATGGGATTTCACATCATTCCATCCCTAGTGACACAGATGGTATTATAAATGAAAAATCCTGTCCCCAGGCTAGATCCAGAGCTGCTCTTGTTTGGGCAGCATATGCTATCACAGAAGAATCTTTATTTAAGGCTGGAAATTCTATTTACCCAGGAGCCCAAACCGCTTTTTTTCAGTTCTTGCAAAATAAACAAAACACCCTGCAAAGTAGATGCAGAGAAGACCTGAGGGAATGGAGAGGAATGTGAAATCAGGTGTGCGGGTCAGTGTCAATGCAATAAATCAGGAGTGCAGCCGAGAAACATTTTTTCTCCTCTGATACTAAAAAAGGGAGGCCCCATGAATCAGTGAGACAAAGCAAGAGTATAGAAATTAAGATATATTTATGCACATCTATTTTTAATAAAGTAAGTTTCATTGTATTGTTGTTTTCTTTTGAAAGAGACAATGGAAAGGCTCTGAAATTCCTGTTTTGCCTGGTGGGAGCCGCATGATACAGACATGGCTCAGGCAGACACAGGCATCACTCCAAGCCTAGTTCGGCCTCATGTCCTGAGTCTATGGAAAATTTGGACAGGAGGTGGTGGCATTCAGGGACATCTGACTCTCCACTTGCCACTTCCTCAAGGAGGTGCTGCCCAAGGCCTTTGTACCTGCTGCTCCTTCTTCCTGAAAGCCCCTTGGCTCCGCCTATCCCCACGTCTTGTGAATTCCTCCTGTGGGTCTGAGACCCAGTGTCATCTCCCTGTTGTCTGCACTGTCATCAGGGAGAATGCATTTTAAGGAATATAAACCTTATACGATGTTGAAGGCCACTTTTCAGAAAAAGAATGATTATATAAATTTAAACTTAGATAAGCAAATAATTAGGGCCCTTCTGGAGCACTGGAAAGGGCCTAGTGGGGGAGACTGAGGCTGAAGTTTTGTTAGCTTTGCAGTGAACCCACTGCCTCTGGGGCTCCACGGAGCACTTGCCCCCAGAGTTTGTAATCACATGTGCACTTGTGTCATTATCTGGTTCCTGCCCACTGTCCACAGGACTATAGTTCTCTTGAGGGTGGAGATTGTGTCTTTTTTGCTCACCATGTTTAGTCTAGTTCCTGGCACAAGGAAAGTCCTCAGTAAATGTGATTTGAATCACTAAAACCTGAAATTTAAATAATAATAATAGTAATAATAATAATAACAACTGGCTCCCATTCATTGAGACTCTCCACTTGCCAGACCCTGGATGTCAGTACAGAAGGTCAAGAGGGTGTTGACTCCTCAGCCTGTAAAAACATGGACGAGAAAGCCACTGAGGGGACTTGGGATGAAAGGGAGCGTCCAGCGGTGGGAAGGGTTGCCTGTGACTCCCAGAGGTGTCTTCTAATTCCTACTGTGGACAGCACGGTGTCTTCCCAACCCCAACTAGTCCTTTATATAAGGAGACTATGCTAAAGCTGATGCTTCCTGATTTCAACCGTGAAACAGAACCCGGCTTACATACACTCTTCACAGCCATATCCTTAAACCAGGGGTGGTTATTTGGTGCCCTGCATGATATCTGGCAATGTCTTGGGGGCATTTTTGATGTCATGATGAGGGGATACTACTGGCATCTGGTGGATAGGGCCAGGAAGCTGTTCGGTACCCTAAATGCACGGGATGGTCCCATAGCCCATGAGGTCAGTACTGTGGAGGCTGAAAACCCACAGCCTCCCTCTTTATCCTTTTTCTGGACATGACAACTATCTGAAGTTTGTTTTTTTCTCTGCCTTCTGTACTGAAAAGCGGGGCGATATTGCTTTGAGGATAAGGGAGAAGATATTTATTGGAGTAAATATCATGTAATTTCTTTCTTTATTTTTTTTTTTGGTGGGGGCTGGGTTTGAACCCGCCACCTCCGGCATATGGAGCCGGCGCCCTACTCCTTTGAGCCACAAGCACCGCCCCAATATCATGTAATTTCAATTGTACATTCAAGTAATAAAAATAACTCTAATACTTGTAATGGGCACTGTTCAGTGAGTTGTATTAAAACACCGGTTCCAAGTCAGCAGGGTCTGTGGTGGGGCCTGCATTCTGCCTCTCCTTCTAGCTCCCAGGAATGCCAATGCTGCTGGCCTAGGGCTGTGCTTTGAGTAACACATTTCTAGGCACGTGGGCTACATCAGCCAATAAAACCAAGATGCCCTGAGCTTGAGAAATTTCTAGTCTGGTTAGAAGTGTGCTAGACTCAAGGAAGGCTAGATAGGATGAAGTCAGAGGCACTCAAGAGTCTTAGAAGATCAGAGCTAACAGAGAATTTGGAGGATGTCTAATCAGACCCCCCATGGGAGAGGCAAGGGGAATGAAGCTCACCGTGGGGAAGGGAGTTGGGCAAAGGCGCACAGCTGGCTGTGGCAGCTTAGGGACAGGGCTGTCAACTTCCTGTTCTCCAGAATTATCCTTAGTGACCTCTTGGAGAGACAGCTCAATCAGGGTAGGGAATGGCCAGTAGCTTTACTAACTGCAGGGACGGAAGTCTGGGGACATTGCCCCACTGCTCTGGATCTAGGAAACTCGGATATTCCACTTTGCTCATCTATTTCATGACACACACGTGAACCCTGAGATATTTTAGGGGAAGATACTAGATTCTTTTCAACTGGCCCTTTGTTTTTCTTCATGATTAAATTTGGATGAAACAGAGGCAAACTACGGAGAAGTAAGTTCTGGATGTATTCAGTTGTGTGGTCAGCAAGGGTAAGGAGTACGCCAAACAGAGTGAGGCCAATCACAACCTTTTCTAATCTGGGAGTAGAATGACAAAACCCGAACCCTCAAGAGGCTCCTGTTCTCATCTTTCCAGTCCCACCTGGAAAGAGCTTGGATTAGAGCACAGTTGGCATGGCAGTGAAAAGCAATTGCTTCCTCCACTTCGACTACCTGGGAACACAAACTTTTAAATTCATATCCACTTGACTCAAACAGTGACAAATGTCACGGAATAGCTAAAGAGAAGAGCAATAGCTGGCATATCGGGCATTAATAATATAACAAAAGAAGAAAACGGAGAAACTTTGCATTAATACTTTTTGATGTCAATTTATTATTCATCCTTTTGCCAATATTCAAACAGGCAGGCAGTCATAAAACATTCAAAAACATCCTTTAAAAGAGGCATCTGTTTTACCTCAGTTCCTTTGTAGAAACCTGGAAGTCGAGGACCCTGGCATTTATGGTATAGGCATGTAAAAAATAGTTGTTATTAATCTATCAAAAATATTGCTTTAGGGTCACTACTTAGAAAATGTTTTGTTTAAATTTTATGAAAGGCCAGCAGGCAGTCAGACAATGGTTTGTAAGGGAAAATTCAGTGTAAATCAGCAAGGTCCTGTTAACAAATTTTTGACTCCTCAGTTAATATTCTGTTAGAAACAAGAGTGTTGACAAAGCCTACTGCTCAGTAATTAGCATCCTGTCAAATCTCTCCAATCAAGACCAGCTCACTACATCTGGTCCTCGTTAAAAAATGCATCGTGGGCAATTCTGAGCTGACCTTCGGGGCCCCCGCCATGCTCAGAACCGCATTCAGCGTGCACGCCACGGTTACCATTTACACAAAATAAGAAGGCCTCTTCATTCAGCAGTGCTAAGGGATTTTGCCTAATCCTGACGATCTGCCACACCATTTTAACTTCTTTGATAAATGTCTATCCTTGTGATGTACACATTTTCTGTCCTCATAATAAGGTATCTGTTCCTGAGACAGACAACTCCTCAGAAGTTAAATCATTGTAGAAATAAAAGAAATGAAAAATGGAAAAGCAAAAATCAAAGCAAAACAAAACAAAAACCTTGACTGCCTTCTCCCCAGCAGGAGTTTGGTGGAGGAAGAGTGGCTGGCATCCTGCTGAGTCTCTCCCTAGCTTGTTTTGCCCTCTTTGCTCTGGGTGCTTTTGCCTTTCCGGGAGCTGTCCTTGGAATAGAGGTTGTGGTCCTGGATGTAGGCGATGACAGCATCAGGGAGCAGGTACTTCACGCTCAGGCCCTGGCCCAAGGCTCGCCTGATGTACGTGGCGCTGATCTCGTTCTGCACAGGCTCCCTGGCTAGGTGAATGTTGTGCTGGTACCTCTGCAGGATGGGCGACTCTGCGATGTATCCCTTAGGGTCATAACCCATGCGGCCCACGCACACCAAGCCAAACTTCTCCACTATTTCCTGGATGTGTGCGTCCTTCCAGAGGTGGGGGGTCTGGAAGGTCTTCAAGAAGTCTGCCCCGCAGAGGAGCTTCAGCTCAGGCACAGCTGTGAAAACAAGGATGGACCCAGCAAAGTTACAAAAGGGTCACTGCCGGGAAAGATTAATCACATTCCGCTGGAAAGTCCCACAAAATGCTTTTTGTGGAGTGTATTGAGAATTCAGCATCTCTGTGTTCATGAGTTAAAAAGAATGAGCGTGCAAACGAATGTGGAACTACTGTAGGGAATACAGTTGAAATTCATAATTTTATCAATACATAGTTTGTTTAATATTGACAAAGTGCCAGGTTATACGAAGTTTTTTTTTTTTTTTTCAGTGTCATAGCAGAAGTCTGTCTGTAATCATTTGAGCCGTGCCAGAGGGCTCCCAAGGTGGCTGTGCTTCATCCAGAACCACATCTTCTGATGGAAGGTAAGGTTCTTAAAATGCTAAGACCAACAAGCTGTGGGTCGCAGACAAGTGTCTGCCCTATTTGAAATCTATTTCAGCCACTGTGTTACTGAACAGTACTAGTACCTGGTACATTTATATAAAAACCTCATCATAAAGATTAACAATAAAGGCTCTTTGGATAACCAGAGAGCTGGTGGCCTTTTCATTTCAGTTTCAAAAAAAAAAAAAGAAGGTCTAGAACAACTGATCAATGTGGATAATCCTTTAGAATTTGTTCTAAAAGAATGCTGATTATGATGCTAAAATAATACCTAACATTTACTGGTGATTTTTATGGGCACTATTAGCAAGTACTTTGTGTATATAACACGAAGAACAGTTTTATGAGGAAGGTATTCTGTGCCCATTTTGTAGAGGGGAAAACTGAGGCCCAGAGAGGCAAGTGGTCACCAAGCCAGGATTCAAACCCAGGCAGCCTCCTGCCACCCAGGGCGTTTGTAACTGCTAGGTTCTGCTGCCGCCTGCTGGTAAGAATCTGCACTTGCATCATAATCGAGAAGCTGCCCGGGGCATGCTATGGACCAGACTCTGATTCTCCCAGCATGGTTCCTGTACCTCCTTAGTGGATTAATCTAAAAAGGAAGAATCAAGTCCACTGTAGAAGCAAGCTGCAGGTCCTTCCAGAGGCTGCTTCCAGCTTCTGTAGATGGCAAAGGCTAGGCTCTTAGAGCACTGACATGACTCAGTCACTGTGAACTCTCGATAAGGAGGGCTTCAGGGCTACCAACACTGTGGAAAAGCTTGGTGTAAATGGATTTACACCGAGTTTAGGGTCCCTACTGACCTTAAATGGGCACATGCTGCTGTGGGACCGGAGCCAAGACTTTTCTTCCTCTGGGCCTCAGGTTCCCCACCTGTGAGATGATGGACCCTGGACTCACTTAAAGCAACAGATGTAATGATGGAAATACAGTTTGAAAATGCTCTGGAAGCATGATATTGGTATAGTAAATGACATCCAAACATTCCTTCATCATTCACATATGAATTCTTAGTCGTTACTATGGCTGTAGAGCTAGACACCTTAGAAATTCTGGTTCTGCCATTCAAAAGCATGTGCGATCTCAACTTTAAATGAGGATTATTAATAGCACTAACCTTACAGGGTTATTTCAGAATTGAATGAGTTTATAAATGTAAGGTACTTAGAACAGTGCTTGACATGGAATGTGATGTGATGTTAATCATTCTTCCTTCCTTCTTTCACATATCCATTTACTCATTTATCTACCAATCTATTAATCAAAACATCCATTCAACATTTATAAAATATCTCTTTCAGTATATGGCCTTTTAAAACCACTAAAATTGCATTTACAGTTAGTCAGCTGGGAGTTGTGGCTCCCTCCTGTACTCCCAGCACTTTGGGAGGTTGAGCGGGGAGGACTGCTTGAGGCCAGGAGTTCAAAACTAACCTAAGCAACATAGTGAGACCCCAACTCTATAAAAAGGTAGAAAAATTATCCGAGTGTGGTGGTGCATTCCTGTATCTCAGATACTCAGGAGGCTAAGGCAGGTGGCTTGCTTGGGCAGGAGTTTGAGGTTGTACTGAGCTATGATGATGCCATTACACTCTAGTCTAGGCAATAGAATGAGACTGTCTCAAAAAAAATTGTTCA
The DNA here is from genome assembly GCF_027406575.1 of Nycticebus coucang. Taxonomy (NCBI): domain Eukaryota; kingdom Metazoa; phylum Chordata; class Mammalia; order Primates; family Lorisidae; genus Nycticebus; species Nycticebus coucang. Next base: position 106,496,159 of record NC_069787.1, read on the forward strand.
GTAACTCACACTTTTCACTAATTTTAGATGTTCCTATTGCTCACAGCACATATGTAGATTTGAACAGTTCTTCATCTGTGAGATTTTACTCTAATTTCTTAATTATCCAACCACTATAGTAGACAAAAGACCAGTGTTTGGCTTCTCACACAATTGGGCGGTTTCTACATGGTCCTCCTGTAGGGGAGGTTCAGTGACATGCATTTAATTTCAGGGTCTGCTGGGGCCTGTGGTGTAACCCCTCTGTTCTCACAGGCCAGAGAACAGAAAATATACCATTTTCTTCTCACAGTAGATTTTTTTTTTTTTTTTTGTGAGAACAATTTCTACATATCAGCCTCTGTATTGAGTACCATTTGATTCATGACAGTGACAGTAAGGAATACTATTCACTTTGAGCCTTGCCTGGAGGGAACAAATGCCCACACTTCCCTGGCTCTCCCAAATCAAAGGCACATTTGGGAGGCTGGTAGTGCCTGTGATTCCATGATGACTGTACTGTGGGCTGGATCACTTCTCCTACGGCAGCATGTGCCTCAGACCCCATCTCTAGGGAGTCTTATCTTCAGGGATCACAAAGCATTCACACATTTCTTCTAAGTCCATTCATAACATGGCTACGGAATTTTCAGACCAAGTGATTCTGTCCGAGTCCAAAGTATGTAACTCCAGAGTATACAATAAAGGCCGCCAATACAATTTTTCCTAACAGTGAAACAGTGACATAAGCAGGATGACCTGTTTATATAGGTATTGGGGGGCAGTGTGTCCTGTCTTTAAGGAGCCAAGGGCTTTAAAAGCAGATAAAGAGGAAATTTCCATAGACTGTGAAGAAAAGGCCATCGGGATCTTTTATTTGAATGTTTGATTGTCCTAATTCTATGACATCAAAGAGCATCAATTTTGAGGTTAGATGGCCCTGGATTTGAATTTTAGATCAGTTGGGACCTTGGGAAAGTTCCTTAGCCTATGGACCTGTTTCTTTAGCTGTAAGATAGGGCTAATAAAATCTACTTGGAAGTTATGAAAGTTGAGTGATGGACAGAATGCAATGTAAATTTCTTGCCTGGTGCAGCATGTGGATGTGGCCACCATGAGGTCTGTCAGGCACCTCACAGATACCCTCAGAGATGAAGCATCTGCTGGGTGACACCCACACTAACCACACAAGGCCACCTTGGGATAGTCAGTGTGAAATGGAAACAGGTAAATTGCCTGTTTGTGTGGAAGAGAAATTCTCTGAACATTGCTGATCTGTGCTCAGCCCCATCAGTCAAAGCTGGGGGCCACCTTCACAAAAGACAATGTTGGGCTGTTAAGGGTGGGAGGCATCATCTATTCCAAAGTGTCATACCCAAGCAGCCCAGAATTTAGCAATTCATACAACTCTGGGTGAGTCCAAGGAGGACTGAAAATCATAATGGTGATGGGTAGAGGCAGGGCTCTGCAGCCATCGAATGCTGAGTTCATCACGTACTTTGCAACCCCAGAGTGTATCAGCACAACAATAAAATACACAGCCCACAGAATGGTCCTGTGAAAAGATGCCACTAGTAACATGCATGCCATCTTATCAAAAGCCAAATGTGTGCTAAAAAAATCCTTGACCTTCCTTTTTTTAATTGTTCTAGTTTTCTCCAATCACAAACATGAAATCTGTGTTCGTTATGAAATATATGGAAATATGTAAGTACTTGAAGTAGGAAATAACAACAATAATAATTCTGATTTTTATAAAACCCCCACATACTTTGGTGTGTTAGTCTTTTCTACATATTTAGATATGCATACAGATGTGGAAATATATTCACATTTTTACATACTTGAGATTATATACATTATTGTATCCTGACTTTTTCCCACTTACTTTATAGTGTTCATCAAAAACTTTATTTGGGTTCTTCATCCTATGCATACAATATAATTTACTTATACATCCTTTTCTATTTACTTATTAAGACTGAGTCTCACTCTGTCACCTTGGGTAGAGTGCCTTGGCTTCATAGCTCACAGCAAACTCCAACTCCTGGGTTCAAATGATCCTCCTGCCTCAGCCTTCTGAGCAGCTGAGACTACAGGCATGTGCCATCACACCTGCCTAGTTTTTTTTTTTTTTTTCCTTCTATTTTTAGTAGAGATGGGGGTCTCACTCTTGCTCAGGCTGGTCTTGAATTTGTGAGCTCAAGCGATCCATCCACCCTGGCCTCCCAGAGTGCTAGGATTATAGGTGTGAGCCACTGTGCCTTGCCCTCTTTAAACATTGAGTTTGCTTTTATTTTTTGCCACTGTAAAAACTGCTATAATAAACATCTTTCCGCATATATCTTTGTCCCAATTTCTAATTCTTTCCTTAGCCAGATTCCTATAAGGGAAATTTATCAAGAAAAGATCTCAAAGATTTTTAAAGTCTCTGATATATTTTGGTAAATTGACAAGCCCGCTTTTCATTCTATGAACTTCCTTTTTTAATACTTACTTCAGAACAGAGCATGGTAAGTAGGAGTGAGGGTCTGAATAGAGAGAAAGAGATAAGGGACAAATGCTCAACAATATAGGGCCAAACAGAACAGGCTTGTAGCTCCTAGGAAAGTATATCTGAAAAGAATATAGGAAGGGCTTTGGCAGAGGGAAGGAGCCCATCCATATTAATGACTGCAGCTGGGACTGGTTTCACAGGGAAGGTAGATTCGGAACTGGGCTCCATTTACACCCCATCTCCAGCTTGGGGCAGGAGTCGATTGTTCCTGTTCTCAGCCTGAGCCCAGACCCTGTCCTGGGAAGGTGCTCAGGGAGTATCTGCAGAATCCTTTAAGGAGTGCCTGCTGAGCTGTAGGTGATGCAGAAAGGAGGCAGAGGCTGGGAATGAGCCCTGGGCATAGTGCCCATAGGGGTGGGAGGGAAGGAGCTTGTACTTGACTTCTGAGAGCAGACAGAGAGACCAAAGGATACAGTAAATTATATGTGTAGATAGGAGATTCTGTAGCTCCTTCTGAGACTCCTCTAGCACACAGTTCCCAGAACTGGCTGTAGAGCAAATCCCCAGAGTGCTTATTAAACATCCAGATTCCTGGGCCCCACCCCCACTCTGGAGGTCTGGAAGAGGCCTGGGAATCAGGGTTCTCAACAAGCCCTACCTTCTGCCGTGTGTCATCCTTTGGCCAGCATTTGGGGATTGCTGCAGGGCACCTTTAGGGCCTGGTGGCGTTTCCCACTCCTTTTAGAAGACTGTTTCCTAATCATGTTCTAGGGAGCACTGGTTCTCGGAAATACTAATAGGCATTGAAAAAAAATTCATATAATGCATATGGCCATAGGAAAGGCTCTGAAAAGTCCTGAAGCAAAGAAACCATTTTATATATGATTAACCTTGGCACTCCTGAATCTTTCTGATCTGGAAGTAGTGTTCCACCAACCAAAGTTGTGAGACCCTGCTGTAGGGAAACTGCAGATGGGGGCCTTCTAGAATCTTCCTCCTGAGACCACACAATGCTCTTGCCTATTTGCCTCAGAGGGCTATCCATTTGACCCCAACATCAAGGTAGCTCATAGGCTGAAGTCACAGCCAACAAGCTTCCATCAAATGCCAGGAGATAAGAACAGGAGAGAAATCCAGGCTTACAAATTAAGATAACCCAAATTGATTTTAAATCCCTTTAAAAACAGGTTTCCTCTCCTGAGCAAACTATTGAGTAACACTGCTATAAAGTGTTAGTCTCTTTGTTCAAGTTTTATAATGGCATAGTTTATACTCAAAGGGCTAAGGCTTTAAAAAGAACTCTAGCAGCGCTCATTAGTTTATCCCTGTGTGGTTCTGACCGTAATCCATGTCATAAGCACACGTCACAAGGGTAGGTAAACTCCTTTGGGGCAGAAAATCCCAAATTAGCACAATAATTTACAGTGGGTAGTAGGAGATTGTTTAATCTGACCTTTCAACCTCAGAGATGTCACCCAACCAGGCAGGCCTCTAATGCCTTTCCTGTGCCCAGAAGTCCTGGGCTCAAGTCCTCTGCAGCTGTGACCCGACCCCCACCCCAGGTCTCACAGAATCCCTGACATCTTCTACAGACAAGGGGGTCGCACCCACCTGCATGGCCCGGGGAGAGTGCCTTGCCGTGGTCTGGCCCTTCTGTCTGGGGTGGAGATCTGAGCAGTTTGCTGTGATGATGCCTGCATTGTAAACACACGGCTCAGGGTGTCTGTCCTCTAGCCTTCAAAGCCACCCAGGGCTTGTCAGATTTTAAGTCTCAACCTGCTTTTATCCATTCTAGTTTGCTCCTTCTGTAAATACTTGTTGAGGGCCTACGAGGTGGCAGGCATCGTGCCAGGTGCTGGGATAGAAAGTCACCTAAGATCCAACTTAGTTCACTGCCTTCTGTGCCTCCTGCGTGAGAGCAGGGAAATTAGATCATTTCTACTCTTTTTAACATTTTCCTCAATATTTTTCACTTTAAATAAAGGAATCAGTATTGAGTTGGGTTTAAAGATGTGGCTATGAGACCTGAGTTCATAGCACACGTTTTTGTTTGTGGGGCGTGGATAACACCACCAACTCCTTTTAGACTTCTGTGAAGGCAAACACAGTACGTGCTGGCATAGCACATGGCCTACTGCTGGCTCCTAAAGAATCTGCTCACCCTTATTAGAAGCTAGCTCTTCAGGAGGCAGTGGGTGATGGCCAAGCAGGGCTTGGAGCCAGATGGCCTGGGCTGCATCCCTGATCCCCTACCAGTTGGCTGTATGACCGTGGGTGAGTGATTGCAGCTCTTTATGTGGAAGGTTCTGCGTCTGCCAATGAGGAATCGTGATCATGCCCACCTCTGATGGGTGGTCATGAACACTAGAGGAGTTAACACCTGCCAAGTACACCGAGCATTTCAAGTGTGGTTAGACTTACACCAGTGTGGCATGCCCAGCGTTTAAAGTGATCTATGTTCTGCAAGTCAAGAGACGCCTGTGCTTTCTTTTCTTATCAAACACAGGCACTCACCATGCACCCCTTGTTTGTATCAATTTGCTTTTCCATCTTCCACTTACTGTATTATGCTGTTGCTAGAGCTGTATTTGGGAGGGAGCAGTGCCTAGCGGAAAAAGCATACACTTTTCAGGCAGATTGTGTGGGTTCAAGGTCAGGCTCTCTTGCTTGAAATGATCCTGGACAGGTCACTAACATTCCAAGAGGAGAGGCTCCCTGGCCTCACCTACACACAGTATCACAAGACTGATGACAAAGTGCTTCTCCCTGTGACATGCTAGGCAAGTGGCCTGCTGCGGACTGTTATTTGGGGAGGAGGGCGCAGTGCAGATGCTAAACTGTAGAATTACTGTCTGGTTCTAATTAGTGGCTGTGGAATCTTGGGGTCTCCAGTTTGCCTACCTGTAGAATGGAGGGTAGTGACAGTACATAACCCAGAGAGCTGCTATGGAGATCAACTGAAAAGCTTAGCACTGGCCCATCCAGAGAAACAGCCCAGTCAATGTCAGCTGTTATCATTGCCATTACTCGCAGTCTGTCTTCCCACCACATTGTGAACAGGGCCCTCTTGAATTCATCTTTACATTCTTAGCACCCAGGAAAATGCTCCCCTCCAGTAACAGGAAGGACTGGACGCGTGAATACATTTAACCTGCTCCAGAGCCCTTCCTGATTATCTCACAGGAAGCTTCTTACACCCTGGCTGGATGCTTGCTTTAATCGTTGTTTTATTACTTTGGTTTTGATAAGCTTCATTTCTGAAGATTCATTCCTTGGTTGTGTGGGCTCTTCTGTCAGACTGAAGTACATTTGAGTCTCACCTCCACTCTCTAAAATCTCCATTTTCTCATTTGTAAATGGGGCTGCATCCACCACCTCTCCAAGTTGCTGAGCTGACTAGATATAATACACGTGAAAGAGCTTGGCACATAGAACAGATGATCTAAAGGGTGGTGACTGGCATTTAATTTACTTACCTGGAAGCTTCTAGCTCAAGTTGACCCTACTCTGAATACTAGCTGAAATCTCTGACCTTCGTTGTGCAAATGATCACTTTTAGTACAAAATGCACCCTTCCCACAGACTTCCCTCTGCCTCTCTGAGGCAGTGGCCACTGCTTCCTCTTGCTGCCTGCCTACGTGATGCCCTGGGCCTGGGGACTGACACTAGGAGCGTGTTCTCTGTGTTCTCTGCAGCCTCTGTGGTCTTGACCCAGTAAAGGGTACCTGTGGCAAGAGCAGAGTCAGCTGCGTCATGTCCCTAGTCTGCAGATCCCTGCTTCTGAAGATGGCCATGCCTGCAGCTTCATGGTTGAACAGATTGGGGCTTCACCTCCTCCTTATTCGTTGTGTGACTGTGATTAACTTAGCCTCTCTGAGCCTCAGTGTCCTCATCTGTACAATGAAGACACCATAAGACCGTGTTTGCAAAGGACACATGAAATAGTGATGATGACGACGACGACGACCAGCCACATCAAATGGCTTGCGAAGGCCTTCTCCCCACGACACGGGACACGGATAAGTGAAGTAAGTTATCAAATGGCTTGTGAAGGCCTTCTCCCCACGACATGGGACACGGATAAGTGAAATGTTATCAAATGGCTTGTGAAGGCCTTGTCCCCACAACACGGGACACGGATAAATTAAGTTATCCAGTGCCCTAAAGGTAGGAAAGTTGGCTTAGAGTTTAAAAATTACTATAAAACTAAACCATCTGACAAAGAGAAAAATAATCTTCCATAAGCCCTGCAGTGAATTTATATCCTAGAGAGATCTGCTATGGTCACTATGATGGAGATTTGCCGTGGAATTTATCAAAAGAATATTAAATGCAGCAAAGGATGGCGTGAACGTCTACCACACTTCTAAAACCACCTGACTACAGTTTTTTTTCCTTTCTTTTTTTTCTACTGACAGGAATCAGACCAATTTACTTGACTACAATTTTAATCAGGTTTTTGATCTCAAAAAAAAAAAAACAAACAAAACCACTTTGGGTAATTTTAGGAAAATGTAATCAAACACAGTTTCTAACGTGATTGCAATCTTTAGAGATGCATCTAATGAAGCAAGATGAAGATGAAGCTCACTCTAAATAATAAAATCTTTTTTTTTTTTTTTTTTTTTTTGAGACAGTGTCTCACTTTGTTGACCGTGGTAGAGTGCCATGGCTTCATAGCTCATAGCAGCCTCAAACTTTTGGGCTTAAGTGATTCTCTTGCCTCAGCCTCCGAAGTAGCTGGGACTATAGGCATCCGCTACAATGCCCAGCTATTTTTTAGAGATGGGGTGTTGCTCTTGCTCAGGCTGATCTCAAACAGCTGAACTCATGCAGTCTACCCTCCCCAAGTGCTAGGATGATAGGCATGGGCAACCACAGCTGGCCCTAAATAATAAAAAAATCTTAATCAGCTATTTGGTAAAACTGTGTTTACAAATTTATATCAATGATTTTTAACCTTGGCTGCACAGAATAAATAATCTTGGGATCTTTATAAAAATAGTCATGTTTAAAGCCCACCCCAGACAAATCAAATTCTCTGGGGGTAGGGGTGGGAAAAGGTGAACATTTAAGAAAAGCTTCCCAAATGATTCCTACAGTTGGGTTTGGATGGTCTCAGTACTAACCGTAAGCCTCATTCACATACTTGGCAACTGAATCTGTGGGGACCAACCCCTGCCATACATTAGAATCACCAGAAGTTTTTAAAAACCTGATGTCCCAACCCAGACCAGTGACATCTCAGTCTCTGGGGTGAGACCCAAACATGAGTACTTTTAAAAGCTCTTTAGGAGATTCCAGTGTACAGCCAGCATTGAGAAGAACTAGACTAAAGGATATAGTAAAAGAAAAAAAAAAAAAGATTGTGTTCAGCATAATCTTCGTTCACACCTACATTTTGCAGCAGAAAGCGCCAGTAACCATAAATGGTATTATGTTCAACTCCTATCCATGAATGGCTTCTTTGCTTTAAGGACAAGTGACAGGCCAGGGTTGGGGATGCAGGGAAGGTGGCACGGACCATGAACCAGGTGTTGCCTGCATCATCTCATTTAATTCACGCAGTGTCCTAGTGAAGCAGGTGATATCATTTCCATTTTATTCGGTGAGTAATTGAGGCTCAGGGAGGTTAAATCACTTCTATTAAGTCACTCAGCTAGTAAATTGGCTCCAAACCCTGTGCCCCAGGCCACACTGCTTCTCACGGGGGGAGGAAAAGTGTCTGTTTCTGCCTACTTACTAATGCTGAATTATTTGTTGTACTGTCCATTTCTTTTGCTTCTATTCCTCTCTCTCAGCCTAGAGAAATGAGAGATGACTGTATGACTCATTCTAAAAGAATGGGTATCAATAAATAGGGTGTCAGTGTATTCCTTATGTAATTTTCAGTAGATGAGTCTTTGCTTACATCAATGGGTAGTTTAAAAAATAAAAGGAAGCATGTAGCCTAACAATTATTTCATATTTGCTTTCCTTTTAATTTGGCAACAGGCTCTGAAGCAGAATTATAACTGCTGAATGTTTCTGGCTGGCTCTTTCCCTAGTAAAAGTCAAGTAATAAGAACCAGAATATGGAAACTAAATGTTTGCTTTTACTAAAAAGGTAAACATTTTTCTCCCAAGTGACTTCGAAGTAAAAAATGAAAACCAAAACACATTATGAACAAGCCTGCCAATAATCACACCTTGCCCTTTAGGCCCCCGGTTCCCTGCCAATGCAGGTGCTTCCAGACAGACAAAGGACATGGACCACAATGTGCAATCCCCTCCAGCGGAGCTGGCTGCCATTAGTGATGAGGGGCCTGCCTCACAATCCCCTCTGACAGCCAGGGCAGGTGGGACTTTCTGCATCTTTGTCAAACTCTCGTTGTCCTAATGTGAAGGGATGGCTTAGGGGCTCTTAAACAGTTACTCTACTTATGCTGAACACTAATAACAATTCCAGAAGAAAAAGATAATTCTAAGTAATTATTTCTGGATTTACAGCCTTTTTTCCTATTTTACATAAAAGCTTGGATTTATAAAAGCCAGGAATTGTATAATTATAAAAGATGGCTTATTATGTAGATGCAGTTTTCAACTGAGACAATGATAAAAATATTAAGCGATCCCCCTCATTGAACATTATTACATAATTATGGGTCAGGAAAGTTATTTACATTTTAAAAATCCTCATTAGATTTTATCATCCTCATTTTGCAAACGAGGAATGTGTGTTCAGAGAAGTTAAATCGCTTGTCTATAGTCACACAGTCATTGAGTGGCTGAACTGAACCCTGATGCCACAGCCTTCAGAAAGAAGATTGAGTGTTTTGACAAAGGGCACCTTGAAAGACAGCTGTTTATAATTTCTTTTCTTTTCTTTCTTTCTTTTTTTTTCTGCTTAGGGATCTCTCTGAGAATGTGAATCTTTTGGGTCTTTTTTCTCTTAAGTACAAGTGCTTCCAGGATCTTGGCTAAGAAGGCCTGGCTGAAGCCCTTCTCAACAATCTGTTCTACCTTTCACCTGTTGGCTCTGCAGAAGTCTCCCATGACCCCAGACCCCTTGTTACCTCAGCACCTTCACCGTCTCCATCCACTGTGCCTGCTCACTCTCCCAGGGATCCACCCGGATCCAGTTGGATGTCTGCAGGGCCAGATGGGCCATGGCCACTCGGTGATGGGAAGGTGCAAGGTCTTTCTTCTCATAGCTGTCGTTGACAGGAGAGATGATGCCCTGGACCACCTGGTACTTTCCTAAGGCAAGGGAGAACAGTGATGTTACACATGTGGATAGATGCTTGTTGCCTGGCAGCTGAATTCAGGCAGGTGCTAGAAATCCCCATGCCTCTTGATGAGAGCAGTTGGTGGCATTCTCTCTGGGGGTGGGGGAGGTTTGCCTTACGCAAGAGTAAAGTCACTACTTCAGTGATCACATGCCTCCCCTCTACAGTCTTCTACACCTGGGAGTGGCACTTCTCATGAGAGGGTGGTTGTGAGGGTGGAGCTCAAGCAAGGGTTCCCTATGGCAGGGTGGACAGTTAAGGTCAGAATGTGCTTGAGGAACATCATGACTGCCCTTTGAGGGACTTAACAGGAGCACTAGTCTTCTCTTCTAATTATGTGTGCAACAGTATTTATAGTAGTGTCTAAGCCTAAATAGAAATTTTAAGTATGAAAGATGAAGGGATAGGATGTAGCATGAGCTAGGGTTGGTGGATGATGGGCTGTAGGTGAACTTTGCAGGCCACCATTGACTTTGGAAGACTATGCTGCCAGTGGGATGGTAAGATCTACTTTGTAACAGGTGTGGGTTATGCTGATTAGCCATGGAAACTGCCTTATACATCTCTTGAACCTACATGAGATTTATCTGATGAGAGATTAAATATATTAAGCCCTTGAAATTGAAAGATTTATTATCATAGCTAGCCTACTCTGCTTTAGCAAATATGTTACTTTAAGAGACATTCCCTATCATTCCTAGTCTAAGAGCTTTTGTCAAAAATGAATATTGAATTTTATCAAAATTTTTTTGTAACTCTTAAAATGATTGTGTTTCTCCTTTAGTCAGTTAATATAGTGAATTGCACTAATTAATTTTCTAATCTTAAACTAACATTGTATTCCTGAGACTGAACCAATTTGGTTGAGATATATTATCTTTTAAATGCATTGGGTGGGTTTGCTTTGCTAATTTTTTATAGAAAGAAAGAAAGATCTATATTTTTCCTTTCTCTTAACTATCCTAGTCAGGTTTTGGTATCAAGGTGATGCTAGCCTTAAAAATGTGTTGAAGAATTCCCTCGTTTTCTATGCTCTAAGAAAGCTTGTGTGTAGGGCTAAATTATTTCATAGAACTCGTCAGTGAATCTTAAGAGGTTAGAGTTTACATTATGTGAAAAATTTTGATTACTGATTTCTTTATTGATTATAATTCAGACTTTTTTTACTTCGTTACAATTTTGGCAACTTATATTTTATAGGATTTTGTTCATTATACATAAGATTTGAAATTTATTGGCCTAAGATTCTTTATAATATTCACTTATCTTTTTTTAAGCATTTAAATGCTTAAAAAAATGTACATTCTGCTGTTGTCAGAGAGCTCCATACACATCAATTACAGCTGTTTCTGATTGTTCATTCTTTCTGTATCCTGGCTGATTTTCTGCCTAGTAGTTTTATGTATGAGTAGTAATTGCCAAGAGTAGGGTATTGAGGTTCCCACCTATAATTGTGAATTTCCCCGTTTTGGTTTTCACCTATATTAGTTTTGCTTCATGTATTTTGAGACCTATTGTTTGGTGTGCACACAATGTAAGATTACTATGTTTTCTTAATGGGCCTTCATCAAACTTTCAATTTTGTTTTAGTCATCATTTTTTAGAAATTCTGAAAGGTTCTTCATCACATCTGGTGAGTCATGTTTTATAGTTTCCTTTTTCTTCAAATGTAACCGTAACTTTTAAAATCTGCATCTGATAATGCACATTTTAAAATCAGAACAGGTTATTTCTGCTATCTGTTGTTTCTTCTAGTTCTTAGTCATTTTGTTTTCTTTTATGCTTATTTTTGAATAGTTGCTGGTCAATGTCAGACTGTGTCCATTATTTCACTTCCATGAAACAGTCAACAGTGTCCATTCTGATTCTCACGTCCAAGTTTCAACTTGCTCGGCTTGTTGGTGTTGCTGTGGGGGCTTCATTTGTTTCCATCCATGTGGCTTTTACGTTTCTTGATTTTTGTGTATCTCAAAACTTTTGTAATGACTCATGTAGATATGCCTTCCTCCAGGGAGCCTTCATGTTTGTTTTTGTCAGGCACTGGAGTTGTTAAAAGTCATGGATGAACTTGACATCAAGTTCCCAGCTTGAGCTATTTTGGCTAATACAAGCTGAGGGTGACAAATCTGAGCAAGGACCCATGTGTGGCCTTTTCTTCCTAGGATATTTTATCCTTTTGTTTTTCTTCTCCTGCTTGTCCAACACTAAGGCGCCAAGGCTTCTCTGAAGTCTTCTAGGATTAGGGCGGTGGGTTAAGACCTACTTTACTCTGGCCCCCAGGGTGTAGTTCCTTGGAAAGGGGGGCATTTTAATGTGGGGGAAGTCAACTATGAGGCTCCTCAGCTTGGGGGAGTTCCAGCCTTTGGATTCTGTCCCGCCTGACCTGGCAGCTGATTTCAATCCCCAGTGAGCAGTTCTGGAAAGAGCCTGCAGGGCATCAGCACTCTGCTGCCCCAGTAGCCTCATCACCTTCCTGGTTATAAATGTTTATCTCTCAGCTTTTCAGCTTTGAAAGTGAAGTTTGGGAAACATTCTAACCACCACTGCTTGTTTTTGTTGGAGAGCTGATCCTAAGAGTGTAGCCTTGCCCCATGGAAGCTGGAAGTTCACAAATGCATTTTCCATCCCTAGTAATCCTAATTAATGGGGCCCTCCTTCCTGGGGCTGAGGTGTCCATTGCTTCAAGGGCATGGCAGAATCTGGCAGAATCTAGCCGAGAGAGGTGATGTTCAGCTTCTGACTTCTTTTTTTTTTTTTTTTTTTCTTTTTTGTAGAGACAGAGTTTCACTTTATTGCCCTTGGTAGAGTGCCGTGGCGTCACACAGCTCACAGCAATCTCCAACTCCTGGGCTTAGGCGATTCTCCTGCCTCAGCCTCCTGAGTAGCTGGGACTACAGGCGCCCGCCACAATGCCCGACTATTTTTTGGTTGCAGTTTGGCCAGGGCTGGGTTTGAACCCGCCACCCTCGGCATATGGGGCCGGCGCCCTACTCACTGAGCCACAGGCGCCACCCTCAGCTTCTGACTTCTAGAACTGACTCCTAAAACTCATTTCAGAGGCAATACTTGTGAAGGGTAGAGCTTTCACTGATAAGAGCCAGGCTTTGTTGAGAGAGATACGGTTTATTTAATTTTTAAAAGTTATCTTAAAAGAAAATCAAGGACCAGAGCCCAGGGAATCAGAGTATACGGTTTAACTAAAATCTAAAGAGTAGTAAGAAGAATACAGTATCACATGGAAATGAAAGGACCTCTTTGGGTGGAGGGTGGGTAAGGGGGAAGAACGGGCACCAGGGCAGAAAAGATCTTGAGAGAAAAGGGCCATGGTGACAGAGTTTGGACACCAGTTAAGGCCTGCTGCCTATACTATTCTGCTCTTCAGAGATAAGCCTCGTTTGTGTTGGGGCTGGGAAGGGTAGAGTTAAGAGGCCCAGGTAAATGTGGAAACAGTACAGCAGACAGCCTTATATTTTGCATTCCACTGGAGTTCGGGGAGGAGGCCATCTTGCATTGCTTGTGCAAATAGTGAACATGGCAATATGGCATGCACAGGCAGAGGGGCTTTGGGACACATCCCTCCTTCAGCTGCAGGAGGGCCTGGCACAGGCTCCTAGAGAGGAGTCATGAAGGAGGTTGAGCACTAACAGTCAGTAGGGTTACTTGGCAGGAGGTGCGAGAAGTGCAGCCCAAAGCCAGGGACTGGTGTTGGCAATACCAGAGGGAGCCTGGGCACAAGCCTAGACGGTGGGGACATCGCACCTGAGACAGGAGAAGCTGAAGAGGCTTCAGTAGTCGAGGCAGAGAGAATGGAGGCCAATGCCTAAGACTGAGGCCAGACCCCTCAGCTAGAGGGTAGTGAGGGCCAGCTGCCCCTTTTTGGCTGCCAGGATGCTAAGCTACCTAGGATGCTTCAATTCCCTCTTGGGGAGGTAGGCAGGAAAAGATAGACATGATTGATAATTGGCCTATAAAAAACTAAGCTTAAAATTAGAAGATATTTCACAATGAAACAGCAAATTGTTTCACCATTCATGGAAATGGTGCTTTAAGAGCAAGTTCAGTGTTATAGAAAGCAAATTAAGTCGCATTTCTGTACCTCTGAGTCCTATGATGTCATACATGGGACATTTATGCTACTTCTCTTTTCCTCTTTAAAATAAATGAGGGATGGGAGGGCTAACTCCTACTGGCTACTGACTCTCTGGGCAATTTAGGAACATTTAATCTTCATATTAATTTCTGTTTTACAGGATGAAATGGGATGGGAGACAGGGGCTTGTCCAGGTACCTTTGTTGGGCATCTTGGATACCCAGGTGTCACTTGTGATGGTTTAGCTCATCTTGATAGGACAGGTCCTGGATGAGAAATCAATAGCACTCAGGAGAAGAGAACCAATAAAAATAACAACTTGAGCTGAAACTTCATCTTGCCCTCCAAATGGTTGTGAGTCTAAGCCTTTTCCCTTCCCCATTGCTCCTGGCCACAATGCCAGTGAACACCTCCCTCTGCCTTCCCCTCATTAGGTGCAGGTACTTCTTCTGTGACCCTCTGCTACCCTGACAGCACTTGTATGAACACGATTTGTCTGTCCTTGTCTTTCCCATGAGACTGAGAGCCCTCTAAGGACATGAAATTGTTTTTTAATTCTGGGTAACATGCCTAGCACTTCAGTTAGCATGACTACCTGCCATCGTAAATGGCAACAGAACTCCTTATTTATCTTCACCCCTCTGAAGACATAATACAATGGCAATAAAGAAAATTTTTAGAAAGTATGAAATCATAATGGCAAAGAGTGAGAAAAGAGAGCAATAGTTGGGAAAAGTCAACAACATGTTAGAACTGGAAGAGCTGATAAACAATGGTAACAGACCAGGCCAAGCCTATAAACAGAAGGGGCAAGCTGTACATTCAGAAGCCTGGAGTGGCTCACAAACTGCAGGAGCCAGTAACTGCTCTAGGTGGAGGTGCCAGAGGGCCTGACAATTGAAGGAAAGGTTGAGAGTTGGCCTAAGGAGACCTTACATCCATCCAGGCCCTAATCACCTACTTATTCTCCCATCCTGGCAGAAGGCCAGATAGCTGCTTTCTGCCTAGGTTGGACCAGAGAGAACTATGACTCCCAGATACAGGCATAGCTCAGGGAGGGGGAGTAACATCTTTAAGATAGGAGGATTAAGTTTGTCTCCCAGATACCAGATCAGGGTTGCCTCTCTGGGGAGCAGACCCACCCGGGAGAAGACGTCCACATGTGCTCACATGTAGGGGTCTTGATCCTAGGGACTGATCGTGTGGCCATGGGGCCCACTAGCTTCCCCTGCACACCCAGGGGTTCCAGCTTGGACTTAGGGCTTGATCCACAAATACGAGTGGACAGCCTAGGAAGGAGCACCTTTTAGAAAAGTGCTACCATGGAAGATAAAGACTAAAATCACCACCAGGAGCAAAGGAACTTGGAACACAAAGGCAATGCAGAGAGCAACAGGAAACTTCAAACACCTCCCATAACATTGTCAGAAATTCGCAGAGATAACATCCCATCTGTGAAACAAGAATGGGGTGTTTCACAGAGGAACAATGAGGGAACAGGAAGAAGCTTTTATAAACTAAAAAGTATTCACTCATTAACAATATCCACCAACTGCCTATTACATGCCAGACACAGTGTTAGATACTAGGGAAATACAGGGGTGATAAAACACACCAATTCTTGCTCCCCTGGACTTTACATTCTGGCAGGTGATAGCAGCAATAAAATCAATCAGTGGAAGAATTAAAACATTAATTTGAGAGAATCATATGCTAAAAAGATAAAGTTAGAGGTCTGATCCAAGGGATGTAACATTGAACTAATAGAAATTTCTGAAAGAGAAGAGAAAAATAGAAAGGAAATCATCAAAGATAGAAGACAAATATTTTCCCAGACTAGAAGGATACACATTTTCAGAATCAACAGCCCTTTGATATAAAACAACACTTAATATAAAAGAAGGTCCACACAATGGCAAACCATTATATTAATAAAATTCCAGACAACAAAGAGAAGGTCCTAAAAGTTCCCAGAGACACAACCAGAGGTCAAATACACAGGACTGGAAAGCAAGTCTGGAATTCAGAAGATAGTGAAGCAGCTTTCAAAATGTTAAAGGGAAAATGATTCCCAACTTAGAATTCAAACTACCAATCAATTAGGACAGGGGTTGGCAAACTTTTGCTATTTGGGTAAAGATAGTAAGTAGTTTAGGCTTTGTAGGTCACATACAATCCTTGTTATATATTCACTCTTTTTAAAAGTAAAACAACATTCAACCATTCATTCATTTATTTAAGATGGGATCTTGCTATGATTCCCAGGCTGGTCTTGAACTCCTGGCCTACAAGTGATCCTCTCACCCTGGCTTCCTAAAGCACAGGGCTGTGTCTCGCTAACAACTTTTAAAATATAAACAAACTATTCTCAGCTCACAAAATGAATAAACACATGCTACAGGCCAGATTTGGCCAGTGGGCTATAGTTTACTGCCCTTTGAATTGGGCATATGGCAAAGTTGTGTTCATATATACAAGGTGTCATAGAATTTACCCCCTGTATTTTTCTCTGAAAAATGCTGGAGATGTACTCTACCAAGACAAGTTAACAAGTAAACCAAACAGAGTGGAAGGCATGGGATCCAAGAGACAAGGGTTTGAATCAGGGAAGCCCAGGATGCTAGTGGGAGGTAGACAGAGAGAGCCAGCTGCCTCGATAGGGGCTGGAGGGCTCCAGCAGGGATGTGAGCAGAACAAAACTGAACACACAGATCGGCCCAGGAGCCTGGACTAAGAGGACTTGTGGAGATCTTTTGGAAAATTTGTGGCTGGATTAGTGAGAGGTATGAGGAACTAAGGTAAAAAATGAAGCAATTAACTCTAGAAAAAGCCAGGTATCTATGAGAGACCAGAATCACAGTGAACTGCGTGGTTGAGTTCACACTATTTACATCGAGGTAAAGGTAAACAATAAACACCAACTGAACCCAAAGCTGTGAGCTAATCAGTCTGGGAGCATGTTGTGGTGCTGAAGTGTGAACGTGAGGGTGGAAGTGTGAAAGAGCTAAATCCTCATTTTTCCTAATTGGAAGCCAAAAAAGATAATAGCTAAATCTCAAAAATCAAGAAACTACAGGATAAGCTTGTTATTTAGAAACAGGGAGTCACGTATGAGAGGAAAGTCAGTTTCTAGAGCTGAAAGTCCAGTGATTGCTCTGGGAATCAGGAATGGGGAAGGATGAAAGAAATAGCCATAGCAACTTATCTTTTATAATATAAAAGTTTATATACATATAAAATTAGTTTAATGCACACGGCAGAAATACTGCAATATTAAGAGTAGGATTTTCCATATTGAAAAGCATAAGAGATCAAAAGTTGGTCAAACCTATCTAGGAGATTAATATTGCTATATTTCAGTTCATTCCCTTTTTCTTGTGTATTTCCTTCATATAATGTAATTCACTTTTATATCTTCTTTATTTAGATAATACCAGTGTTTTTCTCGATTATTAGCACTCTTGAAAACATCAGTTTTAATGGCTGCATACTGATGGAGATAAAAAATAATTTTTTGGGGTGCTAGAATCCATATAGGACCATCTTTATAGAATTTGCTTGCAATTTTTAATATTGAATAATACAGACTATTAGGAAAATTACTGGCTTTAACATTTTGGGAGCTTTGCTCCATCTTGCTAAACTGTTTTTTAGAAATTCTGAACCAGGGGAAAGAGACACTGGCGTGAAACATTCCATGTCACGGCATGCTGGCCAGTGTTGGTTCCACTCATTTAAAAACATCTTTTCTAATCTGTAGGAATTTTTTTGGTGGTTTCAAATTTGCATTTAGAATTTCTTGTATGATTTTTATTACTTATTGGACATTTATATTTCTAGCTTTGTGAACTACCTGCTCACATTCACTGCTTATCTATCTACTGATACGTGTGAACTCTGATTAAGACGTGCATTTGTCCTTCAGTATCCACAGGGTCTTAGTTCCAGGATCTCCCATGATACCAGAATCCATGAATACTCAAATCCCTTATATATAATGGTATAGTGTTTGCATATAACCTACATGCATCTTTCTATATATTTAAAATCATCTCTAGATTACTTATAATATCTATTACAATATAAATGCTATGAAATAGTTGTTATACTGTATTGTTTTGTTTAGGGAATAATGACAAGGAAAAAAGTCTGTACACGTTCAGTACAGATGCAACCATCCATTTTTTTCCCCTAATATTTTTAATCTGTGGTTGAAGACAGGGATGTGGAACTTAGGGATGTGGAGGGTCAACCTTGACCATTATTATTAACATCGATTGTTAATAATTTAGGCCCAATAATAATAATACTAAAGGCCTAACAGACCTTTTGGCAACCATTGAGAGAGGATTCTCTTCCAAATCCTGGGTTTCTCTCCCCAACTGCTGTCTGGCTGCTAGCAATTAAGCCCATGTGCTAGATTGACTAAGTGTCCCTGCTTTATGTGAAGTGAAGCCTCAAGTGTTTGTCTTAGGGATTACTTCTGTCATTTCTTGGATTGTTATTTACTTCTCTGCTCTACTGTCTTGCATCAGTTTTCTGTGTCTCATTTTAAAATCTTTATCTCCTTATCTTTTTCTTGAGTTTTAGAAGAATTCTTCAGATTGGTGTTCCAATTCTCTATTTAGTGGCTAGAAGTAACTTCCCTGCTGCCCTGTCACCCTTGAAAACTTAATTGGTCAATGATGTCATTCACTCCAAAAACATTTCACTGTCCCCAAACTGCTCCCTTTTCACCATGGGCTGTTCTTTCACCATTATCACATTCTCCTCTTGAGCCTCAGGGTGAATCAGAAATTTAAAAATTTTATCTTCGTCTTAAGTAGAGGGCCAATTGCCCCAAATCTACAGCCTGGGCGGGCTTTGAATTCCTTTGTTGTGTGACCTGTTATTTTTCTCTCACTGGTCAGCCTTCTCTAGAAAGGTATATCTAGTATGGGCAGCTGGGTGACCCTGTCAGAGCCTGGGGAGGTCTTGTTTAACTATTTTATTCACAGCAAAAAGATAAAGGCAACTTTTAGGTTTACTATAATAATTCTTTGCATCTGAGAAATACATTGCCTGTGTAGTTCAAAGAGGAAGCTGCAGGTTAACAGGAAATTCTATCCACTTATTGGTTTTATCCGTAGTATTTTACTGAGTGAAATATATGAAGTAGGAAATCCAATTGCTTTTTTTCCTTCAAATACTTGTGACTGTCTTGTTTCCTTTTAAGTAATTCCCCCCCCCCCTTTACTGACTTTTTGTTTTTCCCTTGTCATATATTATCCTTTTATAAGGACTTTATGTTCCATTATGCTCTCTGGGAGTCAGTATCACATTCATTTAAGCACTTTAAAAAAAAAACATTACAGTATAATATCTGGGTGAGCCTTCTGAGACCTGGTTAGTCTTCCAGAGAACCTCAGGATACTTTTCCTAAGCTAACTAAATAAAAAAAATACCTACCCATTGGTGCTTCCTCTAGAAAGCCAATCCAGCGATGAGTGTTGCTGGGAGGAGCTGGTCATGTTTTTATTTAGCCAAGTTTCTTAGCTGAGCAGCAGAGCTGCTGTCCTCTGTGCCCTTTACAAAGCTGGCTCAGGGTAGCTCCAGAACATGCGTCCTTGGCAGTTTCTCTTGTGAATGAGGTCTTTCTTCTCATATTTTATCATGTATATGTATTTTCTTCAATGCATTGTATTACAGCTGTTCTACATGGTGCAGGAAACCCTGTACTTTGGCTACTTTGAATCTGGGCTATCCTGTTGAACTTATAAGTTCTATTAGTTTTTCAAATGCTTCTCCTTCATTTTCTAGGGATATAGTAAAGCCACCTGCAAATAATGAAAACAGAGTCTCCTTTCTGCATTTCTCATTTTTAAATGATGACATTGGAAAATGAGCGTGGTGAGTAGGCCTTCTTTTCTGTCCCCTGGCTTCTGTGGGGATGCTTCTGAAGTGTTATGCCTCTGTGCATCACACTTAACAGTTCTAATTTACTAAGAGCATAAAAAAAATCCCTGAGTAGATGTTGGATTTTATTGAATGACTTTTAAGTGTGTATTGAGATGATGATTTAGCTTTCATAAAAATATATTGTCTTAGTAATACAATATATTAATAGATATCTTTATGGTATATTGTCCTTGAATACCTGGGATAAATGCTACCTGGTCTTGTTGAATTATTCTTTTATTAGCAATTTGATAACCTACTACATTATATGGGTATTTTGTACCCCAGATTATACTGTTAAACACTAGCTGTAATGCCACAATATCCTTATCCAATTTTCTTTGTGCTAGGAAATAGCTGTGGTTAAGTGAATTATTGCTCCCAATTCCTCACTCTGCCATTTTAGCACTACACACCCACATCTCTGCCACAGCCTCACAAAGGCAGAATGTATTTCCCTGCCCCTTGACTTTGGGGTTTAGTCGCGAGACTTGTTTTGACCAATGGGGTAACAGCAGATGGGACATAAGCAGAAACTTAAAACTTGCTTGCTTGGTGGGGCTTGTAATCTCATGCCTGAGCTGTCCCCTGGGGAAGAATACATAGGGTAGTCACTGCCTGTCCTATCCTCCTAGCCCCCAGAATAGCAGAGGAAGAACCCATCAGTCCCAGCTGACCCACAAGATCTGTGATAAAGCAATAAACTGCTTATTATTGCACGCCATTGATATTCAGTGATTTTTATGTACCTGAAGTTGACAAATATAATGTCTTATCTGGAAACAAACAAAACACTCTGTGTATACTACTTTTAAGACCTAAATACATTAATTAAAATTAGAAAACATATGAACAGTTTGTGGCACTTTGCTGGTGCTCAGCAATCATAATTCCCTCCTCTGCCTGGCCTGGTGGGCTCAGCAGAAGAGAGAATAGTGTCAAATTATTTCTTCCAAACGTGGTCATAACATCATCCCTGGCCTGTACGCTCTTCTAGAAACTAACCACTCCCTAAATGAGAGGCGAAATCTGTGTCCCTCCTCTTACACCAGGGTGGGCATTGGTGACTGCTTTGCCCAGTGGCAGAAGAGATACTGTGTTGACTTCCAAGGCCAGGTTGGAAGTCATTTCCATCTCAGGTCTTGGCTGTAGGACCCAGCTGCTGTACACAAGGAGCCCACACAGAGAGACCCCACAGAGCAGCCACATGTGTGTCACGGTCAGGATCCCGACTCCCAGCATCAACTGCCAGGTGTGTGAGTGAAAAAGCCTCCAGAGCAGCGGTTCTCAACCTGTGGGTCGCGACCCCTTTGTAACAATGAAAATACATCGCAGCATTAGGAAGGTTGAGAACCACTGCTCTAGGTGATTCCTGCCTCCAGCTGTCCAGTCACTTCCAGTGTGACTGTCTCTTAGCTGAGTCATCAGACATCATGTAACAGTGACAAGCCACTCCAATTATGCTGTCCAAATTCCTGACTCACTGAATCTATGAGTCTAACAGAATGGTCCATTTATACCACTAAATTTTGGGGCGGGGGTTGTTATGTAATAAAACAACTAGACCAGAAACAGAGATTTGAAAAGGATATGTGATTTTCCCATGGTGATACTACCAGATGATGGCAGGGTTGGGATGTGAACCCAGGCCTGCCTATACTTTTCCTACTGTCCTGTTGATGGACAGTGAAGTTTACAGAGGTGATGGCTAAGCCAGGCAAGGCCAAAAAGGGTACAAGGAGGCAGCCCCACCTCTGTGCAAACCCGGTCACTCTGGGTTATGATGGGGAAATTGCTTCCTCTGTAGCTGACCCGAAAAATGAGACCAGCAAGACTGGCCTTCAATAAAATGTTATTGCTGCTTAAAATGCAAGCAGCCTCACAGACTGTGAAGCAAAGACTTAATAGCATTCCAAACTGTAAAGACTTCATTATTTCCACAGAGAATGCCTTGGCACATTTATCAGCATTTTACTAAGAATTTCCATATATATTTAAAACAAAACTACATGCTGTTTTGAGAAAAACATTAAGTAATGCTCAGAGGTGGCTGTCCTGTAGTGTAGACTGATTACAGTTCTCTTCTCTTTTGCCCATTTTGGTTCTGGGGCATTTGCTGACAGCAGCTCAGCATCTTACGGGCAAAAGCAGCATCTGGCCCTTACTTATGTCAGGCACCCTTTTGTTCATTTCCTTCTGTCTTTGGTTGTGCTGGCTGAAAGGGCACCCCGGGAAACAAGGCCTTGAAAGGCAAAAATCTAAGAGATAGCAGCAACTGTTGCAAGTGCTATTAGGAATCAAGCATCAGGGAGGGGAAGCTGGAGTAACATAGCAGGTTAAAAAAAAATGAATCTCAGGGAAATGGTTATCCATGCTTTTAAAAAGAGATTATTGTGATTAAATTTTTGCCTCCAGGCTGTATGTGGAAAAAGATGATCAGACTGAGGTTTGGAGGACATTTGGCACCCTTTTCTTATTTTCTTCATCAGATTTCAAGCTTATTTAACAACTTTTACAGCCTTTTGTTTCTTCAGCTTTTATCTGTTATGGTCCAAAGGAACCTGAGACCACCTATTTTCCGCTCTACCCTGCACCCTGCTGGCCAGAAGCACCCCTCAGTTGCAAAGGCCACTTCCTGGGTGGAAGCCTGGAACTGGGAGAATGGACCCAGGTATTGCCATTACCCAGCCAAGGCCTCTGGCACCACCATACGCTGGCTGGACCCATGGTGGCCGTCACTGCAGTGCTATCATCTCCCTCCTGCAGTGCCCTTGGATGGCGCTGTTCTTCTGTCTGCCCTCAATTTCCCTTACTTCTTTCTGTGTGAAGATTCTTTGAATCCACAAACTTAGGACACACTCTGGAACCCCCTCTGGTCTCTAGAATCTTTCAATGCCTGAGCTTGTCAGTTTGAGGTTTCTCTTTCTTTTATTTCTAAACATCCTGCTTTGTGTACAATTTCTTTTATTTATTTATTTTTTTTATCTATTATCCGTTTAATTAGGTTCTCTTTAAGAAATTTAAAACACCATTTTATGAGGGTAAGCTCCATTTGTCAGGGCAAACACACATCGCAGGTAGCCCTGGAGCTGAGGAATAGCCTTGATCTTCGGTAAAATTTGCGAGTCCACAGCTTTTTGATCAACCTTGCGCTGTTCTGTTATCTCATATTTCTCTTTTTCTGTGGTGAAGATCTCACCTTCCTGGTGTCTGGGCTTCCGGAGCTTCTTCTTCTTGAAATAAGCATCAGTAAGATGCTTCGGGATTTTAACATTACTGATGTCAATTTTTGTGGTGGTGGCGATGACAAATTTCTGGTGTGTCCTTCGTAGAGGAACTCTATTAAGGGACAGAGGTCCAGTCACAAGTAGCAAGCCACTGCCCAGTTGCTTTAGGAAAACCACTCTCTTGCCTCTGTGGCGTCCAGTGAGGATAATTAGAATGGTCCCGGGTGTGATGCTAGATCGCAGTTTTCTCACATGCTGACTGACTGTTTTTTTGCCATGGCTCAATAGCTTTCGAGGCACATCTTCAGTGGGATAGTATCTAGGCATTTTGCGAAGTTTAACGACCCGAGTACCACCATTCTTGTCCCCACCAACTGGTTTTATAACAGTGGCAAGGACCTTCGCCTTCTTTTTCTTTTCAATCTTGGATTTAGCTGCTGAGTATTTCCTCTTATACATAGCCTTTCTCGAATACATGGCAGATGGGGAATATCTGCCTATTCCTCTGACAAGAACAGGATTTCTGCTGCAGTGGGGCTTCCCCTTCTTGGCCTTAGCCCTCTTCTCTTTATTAACAGGTTTCTTCTCTTTAGAAACCGGCTTCTCAACTTTTTCACCCGCCTTGCAAGACGGGAAAGAGCTACAATTTCTTTTAAACTTGGCAGAGTAAACAAAAAAATAGCGATATTTCACAGGGTTTCAACTTCCTCTGGTCCTGGATAGAAAGGATGTTTTTGTTTCCTCTCTCCCCTGCCCCTTTCTCTGCAGTCACCTGAGTCCCAGGCACGTGGTGCTGGTCAGCTGCAGCACCTCTGTGTGTCTGAGCACTGACAGAGCTTCTGGTGGAGGCAGAGTTGGGGTCCTACCTGCTTTCAGGGTATGGGAACCTCTTTCTTTGGGATGCCTCTGTTTTCCACCATTTAACTCCCAGCTGTGTCTCTCTGCCTGCTGAATGGAATCAGTGTCCTTTCAGAGTAGGTGGGTTTGAAAAGGACTCACTTCCCAATGGGGGAGTCCCAGGCCTCCTCAGAAACTCATTACCCTCTTTTGGTAGGCACCTTCTTTTGGGGTGCCCTAAATCAGGGACTTGCAAAGGAGGAAAGGCATGTGGGCGGGAGTGGGGACAGGGTATGTAGCTGGCTGAAGGATTCATGGGGAAGCAGCACCACAGCACCCACTATATGTGGAGTCTGCAAAATAGCTGTTCTCCATTAATAAGTAACTGGTGTGTGTGTGGGGGGGGTGGGAGTCACCACGTGGGTAGCCCGTGCTGGGCAGAGATACATGGGGAAGCTTCAAGAGCCTGAGAGAGGCTCTGAACAGGCTGCAGCCCATTTTCTGAAGGATGAGACATCCTGAGTCCCTCACAATGCAGAATACAAACGGTCATCTAAGAAAGGTGAAGCCTTGTTAATCAAATGAATTCTTTGAAAAGAGACTTAAAAAAAAAATCTTCAGAACAACTGAAGTTGATGATACCTTGATTCTGCATTAATATCCTTGCCCATTTCTTGATACATTTTCAGTTTACTTTCATGGTAATTTACACTCAAGGAAACAGTCCAAGATCTGCTCGGGGATTCAATAAAATAGGTCATGGAGTTAAATGCTGTGTTGAAACACAGGGCTTAATTTTATGGATAAAATTTAAAGTGCTTAGCTGCCTTTTTTGCATTATTCGTGTTAAGACTAATGATTACTCAGTGAATGGGAGGAATCACTATGGAAATCAGGAAACCACTTTCCTAATTCCTGCAGCACATCTGGCACACTCGTGAACTCTGCCTCCAGGTTAACAGACATCGTATTAGGAATGAGACCTGAGTGGCCCACCAGGCAACCTCCCCGACCTGGGCTGCTCCTGTAGTTGCTTTACGAATAGGAAGCCTGAAATAGGGATTTTTCCTGAGATTGACATTGGGGAGAATGAGCAGGAGGAAGACAATGTTTTAACATCAGTTCTTCTGATATTTTTCAAAGTGAGGTCTGCATGTATGTCATTGTTAAAAATGCAAACTGAATTTGCTATGTGGTATACTGATATCCCCAGAAAGACAATAACCTGAGTTATAACAGAAGGAATACCTAAACAAGTTAAAAAAAACCCCAAAAACCATTAATAACAATTTTGCAATATATACAGACATGTGTCTTTTTATATTTTCAATAATAAGTTTTCCATGTAGAAATACTATATATTTCTGAAGAATTAATTCTCTATATTTCATATTTTGTGTTGTCACGCTAACTTTAATTCTCTAATTGTTAATGGTATATAATGGATATTTGTATATGGAACTTTAATCTAAAAAAATTGCATCAGTTAAAGAAATTTAACAGTCATAAAAAGAAAAAAAATTGCATATTCCAGGTTGCACCCAAACCTGCTCATTGGCAGTGAGGCTTTTGAACTTTAATTTTTCATAAGCATCTCAAGTGAATCTTGTGTGCTAGTGTAGAACCACAGGTTGGCACTGACTGTAGAGATACTATTTCCTTTCTGATATTCAAGTTTATTTTACTAACCCAGAACTGGGCACCAAAGTAAACAAGGGAAATTTTCCTACAATGATGAAATTACCAATTTTGTGAGTACAGAATAAAAGGATATGGGTTTCATAGGCTGTAAATGTTTTATGAAGTTAATGAATTTCATTTTCGAGGTTTGTTTCTACGAATACCCTTGATTTACATGTCTGATATACTCCTTGGTCAATACTGATTTAAATAAATTTAAGATGATCTTTTCCACTTGTAAAATAAGGCATAATTTAAACTAATCTAAAGCTAACTATTCTCACCCAGTACCTAAAAGGTAGTCCCTGTGGGGAAACTTTTTTTTTTAAGTTTTAGTTTTCTTTTCAAGTATTGTTTGTATTGATGCTTCTCTAACTTTTTATAATAGGTACCTATTACCTCCCCCAAAGAACTAGGGTTTAGTGACCAAATGTGGTTGGGAAATACTGGGGTAGACAAAGTGAAACATATTTTTAGTGCAGACTGCAGACCCTCTGAGTAGCCCTGATGCATGGATGAGAGCAGGCACTTTCTCAGAGGAGGACAGGAATCCTAGGGTTTACCTAGCACATTTAGATTTTTTTTTTTTTTTGAGACAGAGTTTCACTTTGTCACCCTGGGTAGAGTGCTGTGGCAGCATAGCTCACAGCAACCACAAACTCTTGGGCCGAAGTGATCCTCTTGCCTCAGCCTCCCAAATAGCTGGGACTATAGGCACTCACCACAATACCTGGCTATTTTTTTTTTTTTTAGAGACAGGGTCTAGCTCTTGCTCAGGCTGGTCTCGAACTCGTGAGCTCAAGCAGTCTACTCGCCTCAGCCTCCCAGAGTGGTAGGATTACAGCTTGAGCCGCTGCACCTGGCCCTAAGCACATTTAGATTTTGTGGGTCATTCTGCTGGATGAGTGCTCAGAGGAACATACTATGTGAACTACTCAGTTAACACTACCGGCAAATTATATCAGGGATCAAGCTGTTTCCATTTGGATGCACTGCCCAGGAGACCCAGGCCTAGGAAAGTATTTTCCAGTTTTAGGAGTATATGAGATCCTTTGGGGTAGCTTCTTCAAATACAAATGTCTCAGTCCCTGGATTAAGTCACATTTAGGCACTGACTTAAATTATGGGAATCATGACTTATTTGATCATCACCAACACTGTCACTATCATCAAATCACATTAGCATCACTGACCAACACCATGATATCCACCACCACCATCTTACCATGACCAACAAGATCACTGCCATGAAGGGCGCCGTGATTGACAACATGCTACTACCACTACCACCCCCCATCACCAACGACTACCAACACCATCACCACCATGCTCTGATTAACCAACACTGCTGCCGTCACTACCACAATGATCCACACCACTGCTGCAACTAGAGCAAACACTGCCACCACTGCAGCTACCAGAGCCGCTGTTAACACAACCACCACCACCGTTTCCACTATTACCGTCACCCTGCCCATGTCCAAATGATGAAAGCAGATAGAAATCACAGTGTCATTATTCTAGCTTGTATTCAGAAGTCAGGAGGCTACCCATAATAGCACGCATTTTCCCCTAGTTACTATGGCATCCCAGTAACCATCGAGTGGAACCAGGTATTATATTGCAGCAGAATTCTGGGATCTAAAGTCTAGAGTCAAAACAGGACCTCTGATTCAAGGCAGGAGTGCCTCAATTTCCTCCCTGACAAGGGTCAAAGCTGTCACACAGGGCTGTTAACTAACCTCACTGGGAGACTCAGCCCCACGCTGCCTTCAGAAATGTGGACTGTGGACTTCAGCGAGTTGTTAGGGAGCAGCCCCTGGTGCCAGCCATGCGGATCCACAAAGGGGCTTTAAAACCAGCACAAAAATGAAGCGTATTGCTGCTTTTGAGAGCCAGTTCAGGGGTGGGAGGTGTCCCCACAGACAAGTCCTTAACTTACGCAACTAAGTGCTCTGGCTTATGAAATTAAGCTCTTCTGAAGTTGTATCTTCAATGTATGTATTGCTACCATTTATAGCACATACATAATTACATAATATTAATAATGGGTGGCATATATGAGTGCTAACAAAGTCGCAGAAACCGTACTAAAGGCTTTAATCCTTACAACTTCTATATGAAGTGTGATTATCATGCCCATTTTCTTAATGCACAAATTATAGCATCGAGAAGCTAAATAACTAGCCCAAGGTTATAAAGCTAATTAATTGTAGGATTGAGATCTAAATGCAGGTAATCTGGTTCCAGGCACATGATCTTAACCAAAGATCTACCCTGTTAACACACTGTCTGAACACAGCTTACGAACAGACAATGTGTACCAACATCATCTGTATCCACATCATCCTGCCTGGGGTGATTTAGGGATGTTCAAGGGCATTGTTGATTATATGTGATTTGTCACATGCTGACTTTTAAGCCTAGACCTAGAGGAGAGGCAAGTCCACTGAAATCTAAGGGGAACAAAGAGAGACATGAAAGACCACCTAATGCAAAGCAATGCGGTGCGAAGTATGGAGCAGCGCCTGCCCTGGCAAAGGCCATGTTCTCATTAATTCATGCGCATGAGTACGCAATGAGGGGCTGTGGTGTGCAGGGCAGTGGGCGGGCAATGTTGGTTCTCCTGGTCCTTCCACAGCTCATTTGGTGTGTTGTAATCCTGAGAGCGACTCAAGGAAAAAAACAGCTTCAGTTTGAATAGCAGTAGAGTTTGCCAAGCACTTCCACAGATAGCAAGCATTAGAGATAGATGTGGGATGATTCCAAGGGCAGAGCAGAGGATGCCACCAGGTGATCATCAATCCTTCCACCTCATCCTGTTTGCTCCTTAGATATCTTGATATTAGAAATGACTGCTTTACATATGTACTACTTACCTATTGTTAACTTTAAAACATGTAATTATATGCAAACATTTGTACATTCTATATATAGAGAGAGGGACATGCATGAATTTTTTGTTTAAAAAGAGATAGATTCCCTCAGAGTTAAGCTGCTCTCCACTCCACAGTGTCCACAGCAGGCCAAGGACCACTGCCAGGGGTGCGGCCCCTCTGTACACAGGGAGATTGCTGGGCTGAGCTCAGAGATGCCCCTCAGCTCTAAGGTCTCGTCACCATCATCACCCTCACTGTCCTCTCCTTTTTAAGTGCCCAGGGTGTGCCAGGCTTGTTGTTTCTAAGTTGTCTTTAGAGGTTCTATCCTCACAAAAATCTCAAAAGGTGACTGATGGAATTCCTGTCAGGTTTCTCAATTGGCATAGCCAAGGTTGCACAGGCTGGAAATAGTAGTACTGGGGTTTGAAAGCAGGTCCGTTTGACTGGTTTTGAATCTTTTGCTTACTTATGCATTTTGTACTTTCGTTATACCCAGTGTCTCTTAAATTAAGATTTCATCTCTAAAACAGGAGAGAAATAATGCCAACATTATGAGATTATTTTGGAGATTAAATAACAGGATATGTAACTCCTAAAAGGTAAGGAGTCACTCACCTGTAATATTATTACTATTATTCCAATTTCATGTGATAAAGTTTTTCTTTGCTATAACAAATTTACTCAACTATTTAGATAATGATTTTAACATGACTTGCTTACTTTGTAATTCTACATATTTTCCTTTAATTTTTTATTTTGAAATACTTTTAGATTTAAAAAGTTGCAAAGATAATACAAAGGATGCCTATATATCGTTCATTTACCTTCTGCTAATGTTAATATCTTGCATAACCATGGGGGTCACTGGCCTAACCCAGTAAATTAACATTAATCCAACACTATTCACTAATCTTGAGGCCTCATTACTCTTTGTTATTGTTCCAGAAGGCCCCCTTTCTGGTCTCAGGTCCAGTCCAGGATCTCACATTACACGTGAGAAGTGATGCTGTCCCCCCTTCTCAGTGCATCCTATTAGGGGCACATGATTTTGATTCATCTTGATTCTGGTGACATTAACATCGATACTTGGTTCAGGTGGTATCTGACAAATTTCTCTACAGTGAAGTTATTGTTCTCCCTTGTGTATCTATAGTGAGTAGCTCATGAGAAAATGCTTTGGGACTATGCCCAATGGCCTGTTTCCCATCATACTTTCCCCACTATTTTTAGCATCCATTGATGAATCTGGTCTACGATAATTATTGGAGTGATGTCTGAGAAATGGTGATTTTTCTATTTCTGACATTCCTTCTACAGTAGTAGAGTTCTACTGTAAGGAAGAACTCCCCTTTCTCCTACACTTACTTATTCAATCACATATTTTTATCGTAAGTTTTATGGACTTATGGGTATTTATTCTATGGATTGTAATATATTATCATTGTTTATTTTGCTCCTTAGAGTATCTCCTTTAAGTTGACTCCTGTGCCTTTTTGCCATGCTCCCATCATTTACTAAGCACTCCTTGCTTCTTTTTATCTCCTTCTATCCTTGCCCTATCCCTAGAATCAACCATTTCTCCAAGAAGTCTTGTTTCTTTCTTGGAAGAATGGCATAGAAACCAAGGGACTAGTTTCATGTACCCATTGGGACTGGGGGTTTCATGGTGTCAAGTGCCTCTGAGAGGACAGAGCTAAGAAGTTTTATATATATGTAAAAAATTATATACATAAACATGTATAAACTATATCTTTACACATGTATATACACTCCTCTCTGTATTTATTTCTAAAACTATCACTCTATGGATATATTAAAAATTGTGTTTATACTGAAGCCTCCGATTCTAGTGCAACACCAAAGAGTTTAATTCTAGCTTCTCCTTTATTTGTAATTCCTTTGTTCAGTTGCAAGAAACCTGAATCTATCATCCACAATAATTTACCTAATTGCTCAATCCTAGTATTTACATCTAGTAGATTCAAGATTGCTCACCCCTACTCTAGTGGAAAACAAATTTACTAACTGAGAACGGTACTTAGCAGATGCTTTTTTTTTTTGTACTTAGTCTTGTCTACCCAGTCATTGGTCATAACGCTGTTTTCTGTTACTGAGGTTAAGCTCTTTCCTTTCCTACTACCTTCAGTGTGATTATGTATTCATTTGCAAAAAAAATAGGTTCATTTATTACTGTTTTTACTTCATCTTGGGTTCCCTCTGTCCTGGTTGACTTTAATTGTATATTTAGTTTTTTCTGGCATGTGA
This sequence comes from Nycticebus coucang, assembly GCF_027406575.1. Lineage (NCBI taxonomy): Eukaryota > Metazoa > Chordata > Mammalia > Primates > Lorisidae > Nycticebus > Nycticebus coucang. Next base: position 106,526,818 of record NC_069787.1, read on the forward strand.
TTCCACGGTTCTGAGTCAGAACTATAAAAATAAGTATCCTCAGGGATGGCTCTCTTTCCTCCTCTCAGCTCCTACCCCCTGGCCATCCCCTCATTCTTTGTACTCCATTCCCGTCCACCTCTTGTAAGCAACCAGGCTCATTCATTTATAAAATCTATTCTTAAATGATCTTGTCCTTTAAGATTTACTTTCTCTATAATTATCAGCAACATAAATTTCACTGAGGCCTAACTCTGTCTTGACAATCTCATCTTTAGGAATATTTTATTCAGATACATCTATTCAATTCATTTTAATTAATGCCCTTTGTGCTGTTGGGAATTTTACTTCACTGGCTGTTTTATCTGACATCATTCTGGGTTTTCTGAAGGCTCTCTTTATGATCTGTTTAGCCAAGAAGCCAAATGCTGGTTCCTGGCTCTGAATGATTGTCACTTCCCATGTAGAAGACAGAGATGGCTACTGGCTGAGGCCTGTTAACCCTGAGCTGTCTCCACGGGGAGTTAGGAGTTGGGCCTGAATGCCGGGCATGGCAGTAGCAAGGAGCAGTGACAGCACGGTCTGCTCGGGAGCAGAACCACCCCATGGCCAGATGACAAGGGCACTGGCTGTTTTCAGCAGCAGCAGCAGCGGCGAGGCAGTAAAGTCCAGATTACAGGGGCCTCGAGGGGTCTGAGGGTCTCCACATAAAGCACTCTCACCTGAAAATGCTGCTGTTGCTAGAGTACGGACACTGCCTCCTCCCAGATCCATTTGAGATCAGTTTCATTTAAGCCACATTTCAAGGCAGACATACAAGGAAAGGGAAAATGCTGGTTTGTTATTAAACCAGAAAATCTCCTCCTTTTGAATGTAACAAGTTTAACCTCAAATCCTTAAAGCCTCACACAATAGGGAAAAAATTATCTTGGCCCCAAACAATTGCTGAGGTAATTTAACATTCTTAAATTTATCTTCTCCAGAAAAATCTTTTGAACTAGTAATGGGAAAATGAACAGTTTTTCAGCTTAGGCTGGAGAACTGCCCATGAATATATATTAAAATCACTGTTTGATTAATAAATGTCCATGTGATTCCAAGATGAAAGTAACATGCTGAGCTTATATAATATTTACTCAAGCTCTCATGGTATCTCCTGAGGCCCAGAAAACCCAGAACTGAGGCTGTCGCTGCCTTAAATGGAATTATTACAGCTTAATTTCCCCCTTATCTCAGATTGTACTGAACCACCTTATCGTAATGCATTTAATTCTCTCCACATTCACTGTGTAATCAAGAATTAAAATTAAAATTACAGAGGTAGCAAAGGTGACGTGCATTATACCAGACCCCGATCAGACATTTTTATTTAACACAGGAAGTTGCTGGTAGAAATGATATTACAATAAATATGCTTCAATTTAAAATGCAAGTCACTGAGAGGAAAAACGTAGAGCCATAAAATCCCTTTCCCCTCCTCAAGGTTGTCCAAGGGTGGTAGGGGGAGGACAGGGCTTTGGACTGGGTTGTTATCTTTACGATGCAATTTAATCTGTGATGCCACAAGCATGTGGGGCAGGATCATTAGGAAATAACATCATAAAGTTTCAAGAACGGGCTAAAAGAAAACAGGAGAAACCGTTTTGTGGTTTCTCCCTTCCATGCGTAGATATGAGATTATTATGTTAACTGTCTGGTCTTGGCCACAAGAATGGGAGATGCTTTAAGCCAGCGTTGAGTTAGGGCCCACTCGGGATGCCAGAGGAGAGACTAAACGCACACTGAACGCGTTGCTCAGACTAGACCGTTTATGCACATCCTCTTATTTAAGCCTTATAATAAATACCCTGTAAGATTAGGAGATATTATTCCTAATTTACAACTGGGGAAACTCATGCTAACGGGGTGGAGCAAACTGCTCCTGGTCATGTAGCTGGAGGGTGAATCTGACACCAAGGTTGACTCCACAGCCAGCGACCTCTTTCCGTGACACCATGGTCGTGAGAGGAGCAGTGTCCCAACTGAAGTTCCTCACCATTCTGTGGTTATTTCTTTTGTGGGTAGTGGGATCTAAAGGAAAGCGTAAATAGAGAGGAGGATCCCAGGGCTCAGGAGCGACCAGGACAGAGCTGCGCTTAGCTGGGCCGTGAGCCAGGGTTTGGTAGGGGGTGTCTGCGTGCTGGGAACTATTAGGAGGGGGTGAAGGGGAGAGAAGGAGGGAGGGAGGGAGGAAAGACGTAGGGAGAGCAGAGAGGAAGGCAAATATCCTCATCCTTTCACAGCTCTAGGGATAAAAATTAATTTCCTTGCCAAAGGCCTGCAAGGCTGTTAAGGTCTGTCCCTTTCCCTCTTTCTTGCCTTACTCCTGCGGCATTTCCCTTTGCTCTCTGCTCCCCAGGCCCCACCAGTGGCCAGTTTCTCGTCTACCACAGGCCCTTTTCACATTACTTTCTTGTGCCAAGAATGCTCTTTCCCTGTATCCCCTGGCCCCAGCCAACCTGGCTTTTAACCCAAGAAGTGCCTCATTGTTCTTCTCCACTTTAGTCCTTAACACTCTCAAAAATGCCTTCCTGGGATACTCTGTCTGTGTCAGACTGCCACACTGTCCACAGCGAAGGCATTGGGAACATCCCCGTAGTGGCGTATGTCACTTTGGTATTTTTGCCTCTGTGGGATTCAATTAGTGTCCGTCCTGTCCAGGAGCACGGGGCTGCTTGCGTTCCCACGTGTCCTTGCATCTAGCACAGCACCCACCACAGACAGTCACTCAGGGAGAGATTTACTGACTGCGTGGAGGCAGCACGGCTTGGTGGTTATGAGCGTGGGCTCCGAGGCAGACCGGCTGTTATTAATCCCCTGAGTCTTAGCCTTAGCTTCCTCATCCGTAAGACAGGCAGAATAACTACCCACCTTGCAGGGTTGTTATGAAGATTAAATGAGTTCAGCTAATGAACTTAGAACACTACCTGGTAAACAGCAAGGATGATACAACTTTTTGTTAAATACAATGAACAGGAGCTAAATAGTTGTTAAATGATAAGTAGCAATTAAACTGACAAATTATGGTAAAAATAAAAGTAGCCAATAGAGTTAGGCCAATAGCCAAATTATGTTGACTAGAAATAACGCAGGGGTCCTCAAACTTTTTGAACAGGGGGCCAATTCACTGTCCCTCAGACCATTGGAGTGCCGGACTATAGTTTAAAAAAAAAAACTATGAACAAATTCCTATGCACACTGCACATATCTTATTTTGAAGTAAAAAAACAAAATGGAAACAAATACAATCACACCACTTCATGTGGCCCGTGGGCCGCTGTTTGAGGACCCCTGGAAAGAATAGAAAACAGAATTTAAATTTAATTTAACCTCCATTAGGAAGTTTGCTGGGAAATTTATTTACATGTTAGGATAACAACCATTTACAACTGGGAATATATCCAACATCTTAAGAGCAATGCAGGCTGAAATTCCTAATGTCATCAATGAATGCTGTAGGTATGTCTGGAGCTATTTAACTAGTCATATGTTGGACTGAATCATGTCTGTCAAAAATCAGTAAAATAAGAACAAAAGTCATAAACTAACTTTTTAAAAACCACCCACACTCACTACATAAATACATCCATCAAGCGTTTGTGAATCCCCCATGAGTCCACATAGCATGTGACGTGAGGCAAGGGTGTACCTATGATTAAAAGCCCACCCTGTAGAGTACAGAGAATCCACAGACAGCACACATTCACACGGACCCATATCTTATTCTCCAACATTCTTTCAAGTAAAGGAGTGTGAAAAAATAGCTGGGCTCAACATTTTATCCCCTGAGCATGTGTAATTTTGTATATTATCAACAATGAAAAAAATCTATAAATGTAGACTTCTTTTCATCTAATGTATACCTTTTTCATTATAAAGAGGTATGTTATCACAAGACTAAAATTAGATAAAAGTTTAGATATGTTATAGTGCCTCTAAGTTTTTAAGATTATGTTGTTATCTCGCAAGACAAAGGAAGAAATAAAGGAAGGAAGGATGATTATAGAGTGAAGCGATGCTTGTGAAAGGGGAGAGAGTTCAAAGCAAAAGAGAAGTTAGAGCTATGGCAGCAAACAAGGAAGACACCATTAAATTCTATTTAATGATACTAAACAAATTGCTTAAGCTTGCTTAATTCAATTTATATGCATGCAATATTGAATTAAAATTGTGAGTTGTTTTAGTGAAAACATACCAACAGAAGTGAGATTTAGTTTCCTTCATGAGAAAAGAAAAACTGGGGCCCAATTTTCATTCAGTCTTAATTGTGAGTTGATTCAGATGGAGAGTAAAGGAATTGTTTAAGTATCTGTCACTGGAAAGACAATGGGTTGGCTTATGTTGCAGTGCACAGACCTACCGGCTATAGGAGGCTGTGGCCTGTGTCTGGGGCTGAGGGTAGGAGTATATGATATTTGACTGTGCAGAGAAGGAAAAATCATACCACATAACCCCTCACAATGGTAAGAAAGTCCCCATCTCCCAACTGGGTCCTCCCTACCTTACCAATATTGACCAGATTGACCATATTGGATATACTATTTACTACTGGATACTATTGGATACACTATGTACTATGTACTATTGACCATATTGCACACATTGAAATAGGAAAATAGGATTCTCGTCTGTCTCTGTGTTTTATCAATGCTGCTTTTTTTTTTTTTTTTTTGCCTATGCTGCCTCCTAAACTGTGCCTGGCTAAATCTTTTACATTCTTCAAGTCTTGGCTGTCACCTCCTCCAAGCCCCAGGGGGAAGATGCCTCTCCTCTGCACCTGCCACAGTCACCTGCTACCATGCAGCAAGTCTCTCACCACACACGCTGGGCACTCCTTCTGGGCAGGGGGTGTAACTTAATCAACTCTATTTCCAGCAACAGTGCCTGGCCTGGAGAAGATACAGGAAACATCTATGGAGTATTGAAAGGTCACGACCCAATGTACAACATTCAAAGATATAGACAGACGAGTCCATTCTGGACTTTCAAAAATGACCAGTACTTTCTGTAAAGAGAGGACTAAAAATGAAGAGGGTGACTGAGGTCATATGTGACCAAGGCCCTTCTACCTATTAATATTCCAAGTGATAGAAATCATGTATAATATAAACATGTAACACATAGTATATCCAATACGGTCAATTCTCTACGCATTCTGTGGTTACCACAATCTTTGGGACCAGGAGTACTCTCTGAAATCTCACTGGGCCTTGCCAAAGCCTACTCTGAAGGCTAAAGGAAAGCCTGTAAGAACATCCAGTGTCTTTCATCCCCAGCACAGTGTAGAGATGGAGCTGTCTGATGGGCAACGCAGAGCACAGCCCTACCTGTTGATAACCCTCACAACACAGACAAGCCACAAAGCCAGGGGCTTTTCTGATGAGTCAAGGCTGACAGGAAAAGCCACCCAGTGGCAAAGAGTCCAGCAGATGTTTATATCAGGCCAAAGAGAAGTTACACACTCTGAAAATAAGTTTAGCATGATTCTGCACACTATTTTATGATACAGAGTGAGTACAGCCCTTTTCCTCCTGTGAGACCAACAGTAGAAAATTTTTCCTAAGAGATAAGTAAGACATGTTTTATTTTAACACAACAGCAATACCATATTCACCTTAAAAATTAAACAATAATTCTTTAATACTATCTAATTAATACCCAGTCAGTCTTCAAATTTTATAGTTGATTTGACTGAATTAGGATTCAAATGAAGTCCAGACATGGTATTTGGTTTCTACCCCGTTTCCTTGAACGTAAGACATCCTCCCAAAATAAGACCTACTGACAGGAAAGATAAGATGTCCCCTGAAAATAAGACCTAGCACATCTTTGGGAGCAAAACTTAATATAGGACACTGTCTTATTTTCGGGGAAACAGGGTATGTCTCTTAAATCTGTAAACAGTTTCCAAATACTCATTCTTGCTATTCATCTGTTGAACAAATCATGCTGTCCTAAAGAATTTATTGCATTTTGGGCGAGGTGCAGTGGCTCACACCTGTAATCCTACCACTCTGGGAAGCTGAGGTGAGTGGATTGCTTGAGCTCAGGAGTTTGAGACAAGCCTGAGCAAGAGCAAGATCAAGACCCAGTCTCTACTAAAACTAGAAGAACTAGCCAGGCATTGTGGCTGGCATCTATAGTCTCAGCTGCTCAGGAGGCTGAGGCAAGAGGATTGCTCAAGGCCAAGAGTTTGAGGTTGTTGTGAGCTATGACACCACGGCCCTCTACCCGGGCAACAGAGTAAGACTCTGCCTCAAACAAACAAACAAACAAACAAACAAATTTGTTGCATTTTATATATAACCGAAACAACCTGATAGAGTCTTTTTTTCAGTTTAATATTTTTACTGAGGAATGACCAATATGTAATGAACTGCACATATCGAAAGGGTATGATTTGCTGAGGCTTAACGTATGTATACATCCATGACAAGCAAGATGGTGAGAGTAACAAGCTGCCTCCAAAGTTCCCACTTCCCTTCTGGCCTATGCTGCTCCCCTGCCCCCCCAGCTCCAGCTCCTTATCTGTTTGTTGGCAATGTCAGTTAAGTTGCACTTTCTAGAATTTCATGTAAATGGAATACATACAACATATGCTGTTTTTGGTCTGACTTCTTTTACTCAGCATAATTACACTGAGATTTGTTTCTATTGTTGGTTCATTCCTTTTTATCCCTGAGTACTATTCCACTGTAAGGATAACCCACCATCTATTTAAGAATTCACGTGTTTATGGATGTTTGGCTTGTTAACAGTTTGAGGCCGCAATATTTAAAGCTACTCTGAATATTCAGGCACAAGTTTTTGCATAAACATAAGTTTTCACTTCTCTTTGGTAAGAGTCTAGGATCAGAATGGCTGAATCATGTAGTAGGTGTGCATTTAATCTTTAAGAAACTTCAGGCTGTCTTGCACAGCCACTGCACCATTTACATCACCACCAGTAGTGTATGACAATTCCCAGCACTCCAACTCCTTCGCCATACTTGGAATGGTCAGTCTTTTGTTTTAGTCATTCTTTTAATAACAGGGGTACAAGTAATATCACATTACTTAATCTGCATTTCCCTTAAGCCAGTGAGCACATGTTTTCATGTACTTATTTGTCATCTCTATATCTCTTTGGTGAAGAGCGTGTTCAAATATTTGGCTCAGTTTACTGGGTTATTATTATATTCTTTTTTTTATTTTTAATTTTTTTTTTATTAAATCATAGCTGTGTACATTAATGTGATCATTTGGCACCATGCACTGGTTTTATAGACTGTTTGACACATTTTCATCACACTGGTTAACATAGCCTTCCTGGCATTTTCTTAGTTAAGACATTCATATTCTACATTTACTAAGTTTCACATGTACCCTTGTAAGATGCACCACAGGTGTAATCCCACCAATCACCCTTCCTCCGCCCCCCTCCCCCTCCCTCCCCTTCCTTTCCCCCTTCCCTCTATTCTTAGGTTATAACTGGGTTATAGCTTTCATATGAAAGCCATAAATTAGTTTCATAGTAGGGCTGAGCACCTTGGATACTTTTTCTTCCATTCTTGAGATACTTTACTAAGAAGAATATGTTCCAGCTCCATCCATGTAAACATGAAAGAGGTAAAGTCTCCATCTTTCTTTAAGGCTGCATAATATTCCATGGTGTACATATACCACAATTTATTAATCTATTTGTGGATCGATGGGCACTTGGGCTTTTTCCATGACTTAGCAATTATGAATTGGGCTGAAATAAACATTCTGGTACAAATATCTTTGTTATGATGTGATTTTTGGTTTTCTAGGTATATGCCTAGTAGAGGAATTATAGGATTGAATGGCAGATCTATTTTTAGATCTCTAAGTGTTCTCCAAACATCTTTCCAAAAGGAATGTATTAATTTACATTCCCACCAGCAGTGCAGAAGTGTTCCCTTTTCTCTACATCCACGCCAACATCTCTGGTCTTGGGATTTTGTGATATAGGCTAATCTTACTGTAGTTAGATGATATCTCAAAGTAGATATCATTTAATTTGCATTTCTCTGATGATTAAAGATGATGAGCATTTTTTCATGTCTGTAGGCCACGTGCCTGTCTTCTTCAGAGAAGTTTCTCTTCATTCCCTTGCCCAGCCTGCAATGAGATCATTTGTTCTTTTCTTGCTTATACATCTGAGTTCTCTGTGAATTCTGGTTATTAAACCTTTGTCGGAAACATAACCTGCAAATATCTTCTCCCTTCTGATGGCTGTTTGTTTGCTTTACTTACTGTGTTCTTAGCTGTGCAGAAGCTTTTTAGTTTGATCAGGTCCCAGTAGTATATTTTTGAAGCTGCTTCAATTGCCCGGGGGGTCCTCCTCATAAAATACTCGCCCAGACCAATTTCTTCAAGGGTTTTCCCTGCACTCTGTTTTAGTATTTTTATAGTTTCATGTCTTAAGTTACATCTTTTATCCAGTGAGAGTCTATCTTAGTTAATGGTGAAAGGTGTGAGTCTAGTTTCAGTCTTCTACAGGTTGCCAGCCAGTTTACCCAGCACCATTTGTTAAATAGGGAATCTTTTCCCCACTGAATGTTTTTAATTGGCTTATCAAAGATCAAATAACCATTAGTAGTTGGATTCATCTCTTGGTTCTCTATTGTGTTCCAGACATCTACTTCTCTGTTTTTGTGCCAGTACCATGCTGTTTAGATCACTATCGATTTGTTGTATAGTCTGAGGTCTGGTAGCATGATTCCTCCTGCTTTGTTTTTATTTCTGAGTAATGTGTTGGCTATTTGAGTTTTTTTCTGATTCCATATAAAACAAAGTATTATTTTTTCAAGATCTTTAAAGTATGACAATGGAGCTTTGAAAGGGATGGCATTAAAATTGTATATTGCTTTGGGTAGTACGGACATTTTAACAATGTTGATTATTCCCAGCCATGAGCATGGTATGTTTTTCCATTTGTTAACATTTTCAGCTATTAGGTGGCGCCTGTGGCTCAGTGAGTAGGGCGCCGGCCCCATATGCCGAAGGTGGCGGGTTCAAACCCAGCCCCAGCCAAACTGCAACAAAAAAAATAGCCGGGCGTTGTGGCGGGCGCCTGTAGTCCCAGCTGCTCGGGAGGCTGAGGCAAGAGAATCGCGTAAACCCAAGAGTTAGAGGTTGCTGTGAGCCGTGTGACGCCACGGCACTCTACCCGAGGGCGGTACAGTGAGACTCTGTCTCTACAAAAAAAAAAAAAAAAAAAATTTTCAGCTATTTCTTTTCTTAGAGTTCCATAGTTCTCTTTATAGAGATCTTACACGTCCTTTGTTAGATAAACTCCCAAATATTTCATCTTCTTTGGCACTACTGTGAACAGAATAGAGTCCTTAACTGTTTTTTCAGCTTGACTATTGTTGGTATATATAAAGGCTACTGATTTATGAATGTTAATTTTGTAACCTGAGATGCTGCTGTATTCCTTGATCACTTCTAAGAGTTTTATAGTAGAATCCCTGGTGTTTTCCAGATATACAGTCATATCATCTGCGAAGAGTAAAAGTTTGATCTCTTCTGACCCTATATGGATACCTTTGATCACCTTTTCTTCCCTAATTGTGATGGCTAAAACTTCCATTACAATGTTAAAGAGCAGTGGAGACAATGGGCAGCCTTGTCTGGTTCCTGATCTGAGTACAAATGATTTCAATTTAACTCCATTCAATACGATATTGGCTGTGGGTTTGCTGTAGATGGCGTCTATCAGTTTAAGAAATGTCCCGTCTATACCAATTTTCTTAAGTGTTCTGTTCATGAAGGGATGCTGGATATTATCAAAAGCTTTTTCTGCATCAATTGAGACAATCATATGGTCTTTGTTTTTTAATTTGTTTATGTGCTGAATTATACTTATAGATTTACGTATATTGAACCAGCCTTGAGACCCTGGGATAAAACCGACTTGGTCGTGATGTATAATTTGTTTGATGTGTTGCTGGATTCTGTTTGTTAGGATCTTGTTGAATATTTTTGCATCTATATTCATTAGTGATATTGGTCTATAATTTTCTTTTCTTGTTGGGTCTTTTCCTGGTTTGGGGATCAGGGTGATGTTTGCTTCATAGAACATGTTGGGTAGTCTTCCTTCTTTTTCTACATTTTGGAACAGGTTGAATAAAATAGGTACCAATTCCTCTTTAAAGGTTTGGTAGAATTCTGACATGATGCCATCTGGTCCCGGGCTTTTCTTTTTAGGGAGGTTTTGTATGGTTGATGCTATTTCAGAACTTGATATGGGCCTGTTTAACATTTCCACTTGATTCTGGCTAAGTCTGGGAAGGTGACGTGCTTCCAAGTATTGGTCAATTTCCTTCAGATTTTCATATTTCTGAAAATAAAGTTTCTTGTAATATTCATTAAGGATTTTTTGGATTTCTGAGGAGTCTGTTTTTATTTTGTCTTTTTTGGTTCTGATTGATGAGATTAGAGATTTTACTCTTTTTTTCCTGGTTATGTTAGCGAAAGGTTTATCTATTTTATTGACCCTTTGAAAAAGCCAACTTTTTGGCGGCATCTGGCTTAGTGAGTAGGGCGCTGGCCCCATATACTGGAGGTGGCAGGTTCGAACCCGGCCTTGGCCAAACTTCAACAACAAAAAACTGCCTTTTTGATTTATTGATCTGTTGTATAATTCTTTTGTTTTCAATTTGATTTAATTCTGCTCTAATTTTGGTTATTTCTTTTCTTCTACTGGGTTTGGGGTTGGAATGTTCTTCTTTTTCCCGTTGCTTGAGATGTCCCATTAAGTTGTTAACTTCCTCTCTTTCTGGTCTCATGAGGAAGGCTTGCAGTGCTATAAATTTCCGTCATAGGACTGCCTTTGCAGTATCCCAGAGGTTCTGATAATTCGTGTCTTCATTGTTGTTTTGTTCAAAAAATTTGTCAATTTCCTTCTTAATCTCATCTATGACCCAGCTTACATTCAGCATAAAGTTATTTAACTTCCATGTTTTTGTATGAGTATGCAGGTTCCTGTTGTTACTGAGTTCAACTTTTATTCCATGGTGGTCTGAGAAGATGCAAGGAATAATTTCTATTCCTTTCAATTGACTGAGGTTAGACTTGTGACCTAAGATGTGATCGATTTTGGAGTATGTTCCATGGGCAGATGAGAAGTATGTGTATTCACTTTTGTTGGGATGAAATGTTCTGTAGATGTCTGCTAAAATCCAAGTGTTGGATGGTTAGGTTTAAATCTAAAATTTCTTTGCTCAGCTTCTTATTGGAGGATTGATCCAACACTGCAAAAGGGGTGTTGAAATCTCCAACTATTATGGAGCTGGAGGAAATCAAGTTGCTTATGTCTGTTAAGAGTTTCTCTTAAAAACTGAGGTGCATTCTGGTTGGGTGCATAGATATTAATAATTGAAATCTTATCATGTTGAGTATTACCCTTAACAAATATGAAGTGACCATTCTTATCCTTCCTTACTTTTGTTGGTTTAAAGCCTATTGTATCTGCAAATAAAATTGCAACACCTGTTTTTTTCTGATTACCATTTGCCTGAAATATGGATGATCATCCTTTCACCCTGAGTCTATATTTATCTTTTAAGGTAAGATGTGACTCTTATATGCAACAAATATCTGGCCTGAGTTTTTGTATCCAGTCAGCTAACCTGTGCCTCTTTAGAGGACAGTTTAAAACGTTCACATTAATGGAGAATATTGATAAGTCTGGTAAAATTTTGGGTATCGAGTTTTTTGAAAGTCCAGTGGACATTTTTAATCCTTTCGCCACTGTGGAAGTTGGAGTTTGATCAAAAGTTTCTGAGTGAGTTTACTTTTGTGGTAGAGGATTGGGCTGGTCATTATGGAGGATAGGTCTGAGAATATCCTGAAGAGCTGGTTTAGTTATGGCAAATTTCTTCAACATATGAATGTCTTTAAAATATTTAATTTCTTCATCATAAATGAAGCTCAGTTTAGCTGCTTACAGGATCTGGGGTTGAAAGTTATTTTGCTTTACGAGATTAAAAGTCGATGACCACCCTCTTTTGGCTTGAAAGGTTTCAGCAGAAAGATCTGCAGTCATTCTAATATTCTTCCCTTTGTAGGTAATGGATTTCTTACATCTGGCTGCTTTCAGAATTTTCTCCTTCATATTAACTTTAGTGAAGTTAATTATGATATGCCTGGGGGATGTCTTATTGGGATTGAGTCATGCTGGGGTTCTGAAACTGTCTGCTATCTGAATTTCAGAATCTCTTGGCATGTCTGGAAAATTCTTTCATAATTTCATAGAGAAGGGCCTCTGTGCCTAGCAAGGCCACTTCATCACTTTCAGGGATTCCAATGAGGCGCATATTAGCCTTCTTTGAATTATCCCAGAGCTCTCTGAGAGAATGATCCATTTTAGCTCTCCATTTCTCTTCCTCTTTGAGAGTTTGGGAGCATTCAAAGGCTTTGTCTTCAATGTCAGAAATCCTTTCTTCTGCTTGCTCCACTCTGTTACTGAGGGATTCTACTATATTTTTCAGATCTTTGAGGGCTGCAAATTCTTGCTTCAGTGCATCCAAATCTTTGGTGGGTTTGTCTTTAAATTTGTTAAATTCTTGAGACAACTTTTGAATTTCTCCTCGAATTTCTAATTCCGACTTTTGAATTGCTGCTCGAATTTCTAATCCCAATTTTTCCTTCATTTTATTAATCTTGTTTGCAATCCACATTCTGAATTCGATTTCTGACATCTTGGCCAGCTGTTTATGAATGGGATCTTCAGTTACATCTGCCATATCTTTCCTTGGGGGGGTTGATCTATTCTGGTTATGTTACCAGAGTTTTTCCGCTGATTCCACCCCATGATTGTTTTTCACTGTTTGATTTTTTCCCCTGGAGCTTTGTCAAGGACCCATACAGTGCTATGGCCTGAGAAACTGGTGACCTGTTTAGTGTGGTGGGGCTAAGTGGTTCTGTCTTGTTTTCAGCTGGTCTCTGTTCGACCCTAGTGAAACAGTTACTCTGGGTTGAACTCTCAGGTGTGGAGAAATACCAGCAATTAAGTCACCCCGCCCCCCACAGGCAACAATTGTAAAAGGAAAATCAAACCTTCCTACAACCACACACCCAGGGCACCACCTGAATAGTACTTGGGTGATTGGCTCAATTTAAAAGGTCCAAATCAATTGTCTCAGTCAGCATCTGTGTCAGGTGGGAGAGTTTGAAAGGTCTCTGGCAACTGGATCGCAGGGGTCTGGTGACCACTCTGATATGGCTTGCTCCAGTGCTCTGTGGAGTCAGGAGGACCCACCCAGCAAATAGATCAGTCTGGGAAGTTTGATGCCTCCTTCCCCACCTTGCACCTCTGTCACACCCAGTCACTGATAGTCCCGCAGGGCTTTGACCCAGTTGCCTGTAGTGAATAGATACTCCAGGGGTTTGCACCTGCCTGAATCACAAGGAAATCTATTTCTGCTCAGCCAGGCCGCTGCGCTCTGCCTCTATCTAGCAGGGGAAGGAGAGGCCTGACAACGTTGGGCGCTTGATGGAGGCTGGGGGGTGTTCACTCAGTTCTAGCCCCGCCCGTGATTGATGTTACTGACAGAACAGAACAGAACAACTTTGTGGGAATTTGTTTCTGTCCCTGCTAAATTCCCCTGCAGAAGAGAAGCTGTTTTGAGTTCCCAGAGCCTGCGCCTCAGGCCCTGTCTTTGCTCCTGCAGGTTTATATTCAGTTACCTGTCAGTTCTAGCCTCCTGTCTTCCTTTGTCTATAGTCTGACGATCTCCTGAGGGCCGGTGCGTCTTTGGGTCAGTAAAGCAGTCCTCTGGGTCAGCCCCGCCCTGGGAACTTCCCAGCTCTGCGAGTGCGTTTCTAGTCCCCACGCTCCATCCAGGCTGGTACCGCACCAGGCAAACCCTTTACTCACGGGGCCTGTGTTTCCGACCCAGATCTGTTGTGTGGTAGAGTAGATGCCAGGCCTCTTCTGGTTGCCCAGGGTGACAGGGGGTGTGGCTTCAGAATATCCGGGAATGAGCCCTATTTTTACCAAAATATACCTGCTGCTCTGTGCCTCAGGGCACTGCTGCTATGGTGTGGTTCTGTCTCAGCCAACCATCCTCTCCTCACTCCCATGCCCCAGAGTCAGCACTGACCAGCTGCAGTTTAGGCCCTGTCCACAACCCTTGAGAAATTACCCAAGAATCTGGACTCCTGGGGGACAGGCCTCCAGACCTCAGAGTGAGAGTGGAGGGGAGTGCTGGGAGCTCAGAGTTGCAGGTAGAAAATATATACAGTTTTATATAGTTTTCTGCCTGGCAGGAGAAGGCCTGGCACCCTATTAGGGGAGGTAGGTCCAGTTTTTAGAGGGTCTCTCCCTTGGAGTGTAGTGGGAGGACCTTTGAACTCTGCTCGTTTGTTTGTGGGGCACTCTGAGCCGTTCTCATGGGGGAGGGGACTCTCGTCCGCTTGGTGATTGATTTTGTACCTTTTGTTTATATCCTTGGGGTCGCAGCTCACCTCAGCGGGGTTGATGTGCATTCTTTAATCTTCTCTCTTGGTGCTGCTCAAATCCACCAGGTTACTTGCTAAATTTCTGTCCTTTAACTCTCCTTCTGGATGGGAGCCTCTGTGGAAAGCTGGCTTCAGTCAGCCATCTTGTCTCTGGGTTCTATTATTATATTCTTAACATAAGTTCTTTATCAGATATATCACCATGCACTACTGTAGACTTTATAAACACTGTGCATCAGGCTACACTAAATGTGTATAAAATATTTTTCTTTCTTCTCTAATAAATTAACCTTAGCTTACTATAACTCTTTTTGCTTTATAAACTTGCCATTTTTAAAAACCATTGCCTCTTTTGTAATATTAGCTTAATGCACACCTTGTACAGCAATACAAAAATATTTTTTCTTTATATCCTTGTTATATAAGATTTATTTAAAACAAATTTTATATTTTAATTTTTTAAATTTTGTTAAAAACTAACACATAAACACACATATTAGCCTAGGCCTTTACAAGGTCAAGATCATCAATACTATTATCTCCCATCTCAACACCTTGTACCACTGAAAGGTCTTTGTGTAGTAACATGCACAGAGCAGTTGTCTCCTACAAAAACAATGCCTTCTGTTGGAAGACTTTCTGAAGGAACTGCCTGAGGCTGTTTTCCAGTTAACTATTATTTTTATTAAGTAGAAGGAATACACTCTCAAATAATGATAAGTATAGCACAGTTAATATACATAAGCCAGTAACATTGTCATTTATTATCATTATCAAGTATTATACACTGTACATAATTATATGTACTATACTTTTATTGACTAACAGCACAGTAGGTTTACACCAGGATCACCTCAAACACATGAGTAACGCTTTGTACTACAATACTATGACGTCACTAGACAATAGAAATCTTTCAGCTTGGTTACAATTTTATGGGGACTGCCATTGTATATGTGTGTACACACGGTCTGTCGTTGACTGAAATGTTGTATGGCATATGATTGTATATCCTTTCTTCTGTTTATTTGGTAATTCATCTACTCCTAGTTTCTTATGGTAGAAGTTGAAATCATTGATATGAGACATTTTTTCTAATGTAATACTTAGTACTATAAGATTCCTCCTAAGTACTGCTTTATTGGTGTCCTAAATTTTTTATATAGTATTTTCATTTTCATGCAGTTTAAAATGTTTTCTAATTTCCATTTTGATTTCTTTTTGTGAACCACAGGTTTTTAGAAGTATGTTATTTCATTTCCATATGTGGGGATCTTCCAGAGATCTTTCTGTTACTGATTTCTAATTTAATTCCATTATGGTCAGAGAATAGACTTTGTGTGGATTCAATCCTCTATTTATTAACACTTCTTTTGTGGTTCAAGATATTGGTAAATGTTCTGCGTGATCTTGAAAAGAATATGTATTCTGCTAATGTGTGGCAGAGTGGTCTATATGTCAATTACGTCAACTTGGTCGACAGTGCTGTTCAAATCTTCTATATCCGTATTTTCAGTGTGCTTATTCTACTGATTTGTGAGATCACTGAAATAGCTTACTATAATTGTGGATTTGTCTTTTTCTCCTTGCATTTCTATAAGATTTTGCTTCCTATTTATTTTGAAGTTCTATTATTAAGTGTAAAAAGGTTTAGGATTACTTCTGCTTAAAGAATTGACCCTTTTGTAATTATGAAATAACCTTTTTTTATCCCGGGTAAAATTCTTTCCTTTGAAACCTACTTTCTCTGATAATAGTACAGCCATTCCAGCTTTCATTTAACTGGTGTCAGCATGGGATAGTTTTCTGTTCTCTTACTTTTAACCTATTTGTGTCTTTATATTTAAAGTATGTTTCTTATATATAGTTGAGTCTTGCTTATTATATTGGATCTAACCATCTTCCTTTTATAGAAGTCACTAGGCTATTTATATTTAATGTGATCATTGATAAAGTTTAGTTTGAGTCTCATATTATTTGCTTTCTATTTGTCTATTTCTTGTTCCTCTTGTCCTCTTTCTCCCTTCTCTTGAATTAACTGAGTACATTCTGATTCTGTTTTAATTCCTTTGTATGCTTATTAACTATACCTGTTTGCTTTCTTATTTTAGCAGTTGCATTAAGTTTTAAACTATATACCTTTAACTAATCACAGTCTACATGCAAGTAGTATTAAACTACTTTATGTATAGTATTCTTCTATTTCATCCCTTCAACCTTTATGTGACTGTTGTCATATATTTTTACTGCTACGTAAGTTATAAATCCCATAAGATATTATTTTGTTTAAACTGTCAGTTATCTTTTAAAGAAAGTTAAATAATAAGTAAAAAATATTATCCAGTTACCCCACGTGGTTACCATTTCTGATGCTCTGCTTTCCTTTGTATAGATCTATTATTTCTATTTGGTATCATTTTCCTTCTGCCTGAAGGAATTTTGCATTTTTATACCATAGGTTTGCTGGAGTTGAGTTCTTTCAGCTTTTGTGCATCTGAAAATGTCTTTGCTTTTGTTTTTGAAAGATATTTTTGCTAGATAGAGAATGAAGATAGAATTGTAGTTTGACAGTTTATTCTTTCGGTTCTTTAATGATGTTATCCCACTGAGTTCCCTTTTGATGAATTCAGTAACAAGATTATCTGCTGTCATCCTTATTTTTGTTTTTCTGTGGCTACTTTTAAGATTTTCACTTTATTACTAGTTTCGGGAAATTTGATTATCATATACCTTGGAATTTTTTCCTTTCTTATGCTCAAAAGTTTGTTTTATTTGTGTTTATTTTCATAAAATTTGGAAAAATTTTAGTCATTATTTTTTCATATACTTTTTAGTTCCTTTTTTGTTTTCTCCTTCTGGGGTTCTACTTACAAGTATATTAAACTGCTGCAAGTTATCTTACATTTCACTGGTAATCTTTATTTTTAAAATTCTCTTTTTTCCTGTATTTCATTTTAGATAGTTCCTATTGTTATATCTTCACATTCACTAATCTTTTCTTCTGCAATGTCTAATATGTTAATTCCATCTAGAGTATTATTATTATTTTTTTTTTTGCAGTTTTTGGCTGGGGCTGGGTTTGAATCCACCACCTCCAGCATATGGGGCTGGCGCCCTACTCCTTTGAGCCACAGGCGCTGTCCCTATCCAGAGTATTTTCATCTCACACATTGTAGTCTTCAACTCATGAGGTTTGATTTCGGTCTTTTTTTATATTATCCATGTCTTTATTTAACTTGAATACATGGCATCCAATTCTAATTGTTTTCAGCTTTTTAACTGAAATAATTCTAACATCTTTATTTATTCTAACATCTGCATAAGCTCTGGGTTTGGTTTATATAGAATGATTTTCCTCCTCATTATGGGTGTGGATATAGACTGTAAATTTTTTTTGTCCAAGAACGCCAAATTGTCCTCCAAAAATGTTTTATCATTTGTTCTATCACAACAAGTACATCAGTGTATCTATTTCCCTTTTTATTCTGCCAGCATTGAATTTTATCAATTTTTAATCTTTGCCAATCTTGTAGCTAAAACTACTCCTGTAACAGATATTTATTGAGCACCAACTATAAGCCCAGTGACAGATGGTGGCAATTCTGTGATGTTCAAGCAGCCACAGCAGCTGCCCTCATGGTGCTTTTAACCTTGTGGTAGTTTATCATATTTTTATTTGCACTTTCATTGATAGTGATTTTGAGCATCTTTCCCTAAGTTTATTGGCCACTTATTATTTCTCCTTTGGTATACTGCCTACTGATGTTCACTGACTAGTTTTAACAGAATTGCTTGACTTTTTTTACTCCTTTGTAAGAGCTATTTATTTACTATGATTGACACCTGTTTTCACTTTTCAATAAAAATGCTTTGCAAATTAAGCCATTTTCTTGAAAATAAAGTAAAACTTGTACATGATTTACTTGAAGAAATGATTTACATGTTAATCAAATACATTTTGCTATATTTAAAGTAAATATGAATTGATTGTGGTGTGAATACACTACCCTTACACTTATCGAAAAATACAAAAATACAAAATACACATATGAATACACAAGACACACATAAATACATAAGTAAATAATGTCACATATAAATGACTTATATTCTTTAGAAATTATCTTAATAGATATCAAATGCCATTTTACTCCCTTAATAATGAAATAGAAAGTAAAGGGGATAAAACATTCCCAGATTATATATTACCAGCTAATTAAATATTCTTGGCAAAATCAAGCCATCTATATTGGAAATGCCATAGACTGTTACTTTCTAATAATCTAAGATGTATTTCATGTCAAAACTGCCACATTGAACATTTTCTTAGACATTAAAAAGCATCAGAAGTTTTCCAAGGGACATGCTGCCTATTCATCTGGCTATGTAGGTAAATGTTGGGAGCGCCAGGGAAGACCTTCTGAGGCAAAGGTTCTATTAAGTGCCTGGTGTATTTTTCACATTCCTGGACAACATGAGGCCCTGAGATGTGTCCAACTCAATGGCCATGGATATTACCTGTACGTGTCATAAGACCATAGGACATCAGCCCTCTGAATATGATGGAGAAAATGTATGCCACCAGTTATACTGAGCCATTTTAATACTCGTGATGATGACAGCAGTCTGCAAAGCCCCGTGAGGCCCAACCCACCAGTTCTTCTGTTGGACTTGGGGCCCCCTGACCAACCTGTTTGGTGTAGGTGATCTCTGGCCACCTCAAACAAGCGCAGGTGCATGTTGGTGATAGGATTGAAGGAGCCACAGGCCAGGAGCACCACAGGGATTCGGCTCTTCATCTTGTCAGGGACATCCACACCCACAGCAGTGGCCACCCTGCCTTTATAGCAAAAAAACTCAATTCAGGGAGCTGGCACCAAAACAGTTGTTCAGATCAGTATCTCTAAACCACACACAAGGCATTACTCCTCACTTGTAAGATTACCAAGGAGGCAATAAAAATAGTAACACTTACGGAGGCTCACTATGGGCCAGGAACTATGCCAAGTGCTACACCAAGGTATACATCTTCTCTTGCCAAATCCTTTTTAACAACCCTGAGCGGGTTACTCACATAGCTCAGGGACCTTAGAAGCTGCTGGGCCAGGATAAGAACCCTGGCTGCCTGACCCCAGAGCTTATGTTCTGTTTTTAACCTCCACACTCTCCCTGCGCTCTGGTGGGTCACCCTGGAACCAAAAGGAAGTCTGTGGGCCTCCCATAATATCACCTCGGATATCCAAATAGATCTCACCAAGTCCCAGAGTAGACCAGCACTTTTAAAAACTTTTATTTTGAAATAATTTCAGACATTGAATAAAAGTTGCAAACTTTATACAAAGAATTTTATATACTTTTCACCCTGATTACCCAAATGGTAACATTTTACGAAATTTGCTTTATCATTTATTCTTTCTGCATATGCACACACCTGTATACACCTGTAACTATTTTTTCTAAAATGTTTGTAAGTTATAGATATGATACCACCTTACCTCTAAATACTTCAGTATGTATTTTCTAAGAACAAAGACATTTTCTTTCACAATTAAAAAATGATGATTAAAATCAGGAAATCAATATTGTTATAGGACTACATCAAATTTACAGAATGTATTCTGATTTCACCTGTTATCCTTTATAACAGGCTGAGCCCAAGTATTTTGAAAGGGCTCAGCCCATCCTCTGGTCTCTCCACTTGTTGCTTTCAGCACTGTGGTAAGGTTAAGGGTGAGAAGGACCTAGCCTGGGCTCCAGGGCAGGCTGGCAGATATGGCTCTCCTGCCTCTGAGATGCTGCCTCCTGGAGGTGGTGGAGAGCTCTCCTGGAGGTGGGCTTGGGTCTGACTGCTAGTTCTACCTCTTACTGGCTGTGAGACCAAGGGAAAATCACAGCCCCTCTCTGAGCCACAGCTTCCTCATCTGCAAGGTGGGGATAATATTACTTACTCTTATAAGGTTGTAGGGAGGACAGATGAGTTATATGTAGAAAGTATCTATGCATAAGAAGTATTTAATAAATAATTTCTGTGGCTGTGCTGCTGTTGATGAAAAGGGTAAAGAGATGCTGCTGGTGACCCTGACAAGGGAGAGGAGAAAGGAGGTGGCAGTATGCTGGTACAAGGCAGCTTTTACAGTGGTTCCCAATGATCTTCCTGTAGGCACCTTTAATCCTTTCCCCTTGAGTAAGGGCTTCTAATGAATAGAATACCACAGAAGTAGTGGGATGCCATTTCCAAGATGAGTTTATAAAAGGTGCCTGGCTCCCTTTGCCTTGCCTCTTTCGCCTTCTCCTTGACTCTGATGAAGCCAGCTGCCATGTTGTGAGCTACTTCACGGAGAGGCCCATGGACCAAGGAACCAACAGAGACTTCTGGTGGCCACCAGCCTATGAGGAACTGTGTCTGCCATCAACTATGTACATAAGCCTGGCTGTGGATCTTTCCCCAGTCAAGTTTTCAGATGAGACTACAGCCCTGTGAACACCCTGGTTGAAGCTTTATTAGAGACTCTGAGCCAAAAGATGTAGTTATATTTGCATTCTTGACTAATAGGATCTGTGAGATAATATAACAAACAAATGTACTGTTTTAAGCTACTGCGTTTTGAGGTAGGTTGTGATGTATGATAACTGATACAGTGACCAACAGGAGGGCAGCATTCACTTCCTTCCTTTCATTTTGCACTATGGGGGCCTTGGCTGCAATCCTGCAGTTCTAGGGATAACACAGAGAACTCTCAGTCACTGAGCTTGAGACCCTCTTGGTATCTAAGGAATGTATTTAACCTGGCCCCCATTGTCTACCTCTCCAGTCTTTAATCCAGCTTCCTATTGTATACTTCAGCAGCGATGAACTATCAGTGGTTTCTTTGTGAGTGTGTCACAGCTTCTGCTTCAAGTTTTTGTACATGCTACTTTGGTTTCCTCTAATCAGAACACCCTAAGCACACGCCAATCTGTGAGGACTCAACTCAGATGATCACATCAGTTGTGACACCAATCACTCTTTGATGACTACCTACTAGGGGTCTGTATCAGCTAGGGATGCCTTGGATGCAAATCCCAGAAGGCTAATCTTAGTGGCCTAATCAAACAGGTTCACTTGTTTCTCACTTGACAAAAAGTCTAGAAGTGGGCTGCTGATGGCATTAGATCATGGGCTCAACAATGACCTGCAATATTGCTGCAGCTACAGCCCTCATGACCTCAATTAAGGTGAGGAAGAGGAGCAGGGAGCTATAGCAGACTGGGTATCCCTTTTAATCAAGGGTGCAAAACCACTCCAGCTATGGGAGAGGCACACACTGAACTTTACATCATCTCTAGTGGGAGCCGCAATGAAAGGGGGACTGGGTTAGATGAGCTAATCCATAGTGGCCACCACCGAGTTGGGGATCCAACTGCCTGGGAGGTGGGAGTGTAGAAGGCTGCTGAGATGGCTTCTCTGACACCCAGCTTGTGTTGGTTTATCTGACTTATCTGGAGTAGCTTGAATGCCACATTCTATTGAAAAACCCTGCGAAGGTATCTTTCCTATCCACCAGACAGTAAAATCTTTAAGAGGGGGTGGTGGTGTTTTCTTTGCCTTTGATCTCAGCTGCAAGCACAGAGGCTGGCCCAGTGCTGGGGCTCAGGAAGACTGATGCAGAGTGCTGACCCGCTCGGTAGAGGCAGGGCCTGCTGCACCTCCTACTGTACACGGAGAAGTTGTTCTGGATGTATTATGAGCTGTAGTGTGAAGATGAAAGCTCTTGGCTGAGGCAGGCTTCGTCTGTTCAAGCTTCCTTTGAGGTAGCAGGAATACACCGCTCCTGCATGGGAAGAAGGCAGTCAACAGGCTGCTGCTTCTTCCCAAGGAGGTTGGATGATTTAATGAGATATTATTTGCAGAATGTGCCAAGCTATTCACAAGAGCAGCCTTATGATGAGCATATTTGAAGATGGTGGCTATTTTTCACAACTATTATGAAGCCTTTCAAAATTCTTTTTCATTTTGACAAAATATAAATTGCAAGAGCCATTAAAACGTGTAACCGTAGCATCTCAGGTCACCTGGGATTTTGACCCATTTTTCCAAAAGTTCCCCCAAACTGTAAATTAGAAAATTTGTTTGAATGGCAGTGTCAATCACAATGAAGTATGATACTGGGAAGGAGAATAAATGACCTTTATTGCGCACTTCTCTTTTTCTTTCCTTGCTGTGGGCATACTAAGACACACTGCACTAACAGTGACTGTGCCCGGTCCGGGCCACATCTCAGGCTGAAGGACAAAGTGAATGCACATTCCCAGGCTTAGTAACAAGGTCACGGTGCTCCTGTACCATGTGTATATGCCACCTTGTTTCAACCAAACACTCTTTCAAGCCAAACTTAGAGATAATGACAGCACTGAAAAGGACTCACTCCAGGGGTCCACCAGGACAATAAATGGGTCTGATTTGAGGGCAATCCTAATTAGACACACAAGGCAAGATGCAGGCCATAGAAGTGACCCATCTGCTCTTACCGTCAAATAATAATATCTGGGGAGATGAAGCAAGTGAGAGAGACCTTTGCTGTTGGGAAAGGATTCTCATCAATATGCATTTAATGGTGGCCCACAGAGTGAGCGGCGATTGCTGCTGCAGGATTTAACCAGTTGAGAAGGCAGCATGTGGGCATCTTGGAATTTATCATTAAATTGGAGACAAGGCAAACGGTTTCCTCCTTTGGTCCCGCTCCCTTTCCTGAACACCACCTTTCACCTCACAAGTATCCAGATAGCATTTCATCCTGCTCCTCAAACACAACATGCTGCTTCTGCAAATGTGGTTATGACCACCTGAAACACCCCTGTCACCTGATCTGCCTTCGTGGCCTCTTCCTGGAACATTTTCTCCTTCCCAACTGTGCTGACACTGTATGTTACACATTATATCACTTTTATCTCTCGTCACCATGGCATTGTCATTGCTTCTTTTCCATGTTGCTCTTCCTCAAGTAGAAGGTAAACTCCTAAAGGGCAGTTTTTTATTCATCTTGATCCCCTCAACTCCTGGCCCTGTGCCTAGCACATAACAGGTGCTCAGGAAATGTGTGTGGAATGAATGAGTGACTGTTTCTGACCAAGTGTTTTTGTCAGTTACCACCTCCACTCTTTGGTTCTCTCTTAAACATTAAATGGACTGGGCCTTGCAGAGATATAAAGTGAATTTTCCAGCTTCCTGGAGATGCTTAAAATTCCTCCCCCCACCCCCAGCACCATTCTACCCAATCCAATCTGAAATCAAACAAGACACCCCACCTTGTTATGCCCTCTTCAACGGTAGGGGGTCCTGTCAACAGGGATATACTGAGGTCATCCCTCAGCCCAGGGTAACTGGATGGCTGCTGCTTTCCCAGGACAGAGCCTGATTCCTTTTAGGTTCCACCTCCCACGCACTGCCTGCCCTTTCTAAGATGCATCACTATACCAGTGCTCAGAGACAATCCAGTTTCTCCCTACCAGCCAGGCCTCTGGCATGTCCCTACCCACCATCTACCCACTGGCAGCTGTTTATTAAGTATGTACTATGGGCCAAGCCCTCTTCCAGGTGCTGGGACACAATAGGAGGCAAAACAGATGTGGCCCTGTTCTCAGAAAGCTTGCAGTCACCTTTGTGAAGGGCAATTCAGTGCACAGTAACCACAAGAGTGAGGGCTCAGGGCTTAATGCCTCACTACAAGAGCTGAAGATGGCCACCTCCTAATCTTTGGAACCTGTGAATATGTTACAGTACATGGTGAAAGGGGCTTTGCAGATGTGATTAAGAATTGTGAAATGGGAAGAGTATCCTGGATTATCCAGTTTGATCATGCAAGTCCTTATGGGAAGGGGAGCAAGAAGGTCAGATCCAAGGAGGAAGATGATGTGGCAGTGGTTGGGGAGAAGGTGCTAGGAAGGGGCTATGAGCCAAGCAATGCAAGCGGCCTCTAGATTCTAGAAAAAGCAAGGCAAGGACAGTCTCTAGCGCCTCCAGAAGGAACGCAGGCCCGTGTTTACTCCTAACCCCCAGAACTTGGAGAGAATAAACTTTTGTTGTTTTAAGCCACACATTAGTCTCCTCCAGCTGTTGTGATGATCTGTTACAAGGCCAGAGGAGGCGGACACACTCACCTAGGTAGGGGCAGGCTGTTACACATGAGCTGGGTCAGGGCAGGGAGAGAGCAGGAATTCAGATGTGGAGGAGCATCACGGATGCTGTGTCAGGCACAGGGAACAGCACAGAAAAGGCCCACAAACAACCACCACAACCAAACAGCTTAAAGTGGTGAATGAGCGAAAAGTTCAGCCTGGTGGCTTGAATGGCTCAAGATGAAGCTGCAGAGTGTGGAAGGATCACACAGACCCTGGGGGCCTCCAGAGTTTAGATATTATCCCATAGCCAAGGAGGAGCCTCTGAAGGGTTTTAAACAGGAGTGTGACTTACTTGGATTTCTGTTTCAGAAAGAACACTCAAGTGCTCCCAGAACGGTGCATCAGGAGGTTCAGGATGGCAGGGAGAGCCTTGGGAAGGCCAGCTGCCCCTGGGCTCTTCTGCCTGGTGAAGGCTAGGTGGTCCCAGCTTCTTGGGGGTGGCCTTTTCTGCAGCTCACATCTGGTCCCCAGCTTCTTGGGGGTGGCTTTTTCTGTGCCTCACATCTCACCTCAATGTGACTCTGGCCAGTGCCCCACATGTACTAAATTCTAACTTGGCGTGCACCCCTCAGCCCATTTGTCACAGAGGCACAGAAAGGAAGGCAAGCTGGGAAGGTTAAGTGCTGTCACTGTAGATGTAATGTGCTAATGCGCACCGCTTGGGAGGCAGTCAATTTACCTTTCCTTGCAGTGAGCACCTCTAACTGGCCCAGGCCCCGGGAAAGTGGCTGAAAACATTCCTGTTTATTATAGACATAAAGCAGATGGCTTCAGGCAGAATGGAAATGGATTCTACAAACATCTTTCATTACACAGACCTCTTGACCGGACTCCTCATCTTAAAGAAAACAGGAGATGCGGTTTGTATGTGGGGTTGACGACCACATTTTTCAAGAGTCGGAGAAATCATTTCCATCTGTACAAGGGTGTCAGCTTCTCCAGGGCAATCAACCTTCCTGCCAACTCGGTACTTTCTGTTTTCAACTTTGCTGGATTCGCCCACTGTTGCTATGGGCACACAGCACTGCTGAGAACAAAAGCAGCGGAAGGCGTCTCTGTTGGTATGAAGATCTTCTGTCAGTCACTCCTTGGGGTAAACAAACATGTCAATTAAGCAGTCATCTTAATTGTGAGGCTCCCAGAAAAGCTGGCAGACTGCTCTTCAGTTTTGAGAACTTTTGAAAGATTTGAAGGAGTTCAAGGAATGGAATGAAGTCTCTGTAATGCCACACTCATGAGTTTGGAACTAATTTCAATTGCTATCGTAATGAGGGAATAGATTAGCAGCTACTGGGCTTATTGAGTGATAGGTTGGGTACTGTGCTAAAAACTTTATACATAAGGATGCTAATTCTTTCAACATGCCTAAAAGAGAAGGGTTTGTGCTTGCTTTCTGGTGAAGAGCATAATCGACTTCCCTTCAGCTCTGTGAGCCACAGGGAAAATGTGGATAATTATTTATATTATATATATGCATATATATATATTTTTATATACATATAAAAATACATATATGTGTATATAAATATAAATATAAATATACACATATATGTATGTATATAATATACACATAATATGTATGTATATACACACACATACATACCTAGAGCTCTGTGAGAGTTTTTAGAGTTGACTCACCTGGCACAGTACCTGGCTCATAGGGGCTTCTCCAGAAGCATTAGTTGAGCATTACTCTTTCCTTTCATTATGTTTAAAACCTAATTCATTCTTCCCTACACCTGCTTCCAGATGTTTATTTACCTTGCATGAAAAAGACCATGGCGCTCTTTTAGTCACCTGTTATCCAGCTCTGGCAGCCCTGGGCACACAGTCATCACCTCCTGCCTATGCGGAGGCTTGCTCAGACCTGCCTGGCCTGGAGCTGTCACTGTGGACGGGTGCTCTTGAGGAAGGCCAACCCCACATACTACTGCTGTAGCCTTTCATCTAGCTCCAACCATAACTACTCAGCTATGAAGCATCACTTGTCCCTTGTCAATACGGAAAAAGACAGGAATACGCAGTTAATGTAATTCTGATAGAAAGAAGATCCTTTGAGGATGAAAAATAAATGTGCCCAAATCACAGATGACTTTCCAACTTGAAACAAAGAAAGCAGAAGAGGGGGACTGAAGCCTGGACTCTGCTGTAAGGAATACAACATAGTAGATCATTAAAAACACAATCTACCAGCTACTGGGCTAATGCCTTGGAGATAAGGGATAAATAAAGTCTGTTCCTGTCCTCAAGAAGCTTACAATCCATCAGGAAGAACAAACATGGAGGACATCTGGTTGTACCTTGATGGTAGAGTCTGATGGCGACTTCTCGATACCCGTTCTCCCCCTTTTTAGTCCTAGAATCTCTGTCTGTAGCTGGGCATATTGCTACCTTTCTCTGTGTCCTTGACAGTAGGTGATGCCACGTGACTAAAGTGAACTTTGCACAGAAGTGTGATACTTCCAGGAACTCTCCTTACAAGGGAAAGCCCTGCCTTTCTCCTCTTC
Organism: Nycticebus coucang; assembly: GCF_027406575.1. NCBI lineage: Eukaryota > Metazoa > Chordata > Mammalia > Primates > Lorisidae > Nycticebus > Nycticebus coucang. The sequence goes on from NC_069787.1 coordinate 106,553,973, forward strand.
TCCATCCTTGCTCCCTGGAATGTGACGGCTGGAGTGTGGCAGCCATACTACATTTTAGACCCTGAGAACAAGGACCAATTAAGGTTTGACAAAGAATAATCTAAGAGGCTGGGCATGGTGGCTAATGCCTGTAATGCTGGCACTGTGGGATGCCAAGGAGATAGGATCATTTGAGCTCAGGAGTTCAAGACCAGCCTGAATCCCTGGTGTTTTCCAGATATACAATCATATCCCCCCCCGGCAAATGAAACAACATCAAAAATACACTACTGGGACCTGATCTAACTAAAAAGCTTCTGCACAGCCAAGAACACATAAGTAAACCAAGCAAACAGCCCTCAGAATGGGAGAAGATATTTGCAGGTTACGTCTCCAACAAAGGTTTAATAACCAGAATCCACAGAGAACTCAAACGTATTAGCAAGAAAAGAACAAGTGATCCCATCTCAGGGTGGGGACTTGAAGAGAAACTTCTCTGAAGAAGACAGGTGCATGGCCTACAGACACATGAAAAAATGCTCATCATCCTTAATCATCAGAGAAATGCAAATCAAAACTACTTTGAGATATCATCTAACTCCAGTAAGATTAGCCCATATCACAAAATCCCAAAACCAGAGATATTGGCGTGGATGTGGAGAAAAGGGAACACGTCTACATTGTTGGTGGGAATGCACACTAATATGTTCCTTTTGGAAAGATGTTTGGAGAACACTTAGAGATCTAAAAATAGACCTCCATTGGATCCTACAATTCCTCTACTAGGTATATATCCAGAAGACCAAAAATCACATTATAACAAAGATATATATATACCAGAATATTTATTGCAGCCCAATTCATAATTGCTAAGTCATGGAAGAAGCCCAAGTGCCCATCGACCCATGAATAGATCAATAAATTGTGGTATATGTACACCATGGAATATTATGCAGCCTTTAAAAAGGATGGAGAATTTACCTCTTACATGTTTACATGGATGGACCTGGAACATATTCTTCTTAGCAAAGTATCTCTCGAGAATGGAAAAAAAAGTATCCAATGTACTCAGTCTTACTATGAAACCAATTTATAGCTTTCTTATAAAAGCTATAACCCAATTATAGTCCAAGAAGAAGGGGAAAGGGGGGAGGAAGGGGAGAGGCTGGGTGGAGGGAGGGTAATTGGTGGGACCACACCTACGGTGCATCTTCCAAGGGTACATGTGAAATTTACTAAGTGTAGAATATAAATGTCTTAACACAATAACTACGAAAATGCCGTGAAGGCTATATTGACCAGTTTGATGAAAACGTTTCAAATTGTATGTAAAACCAGCACATTGTACCCCATGATTGCATTAATGTACACAGCTATGATTTAATAAAAAAAAAAAAAAAAAAAGACCAGCCTGAGCAAAAGCAATACCCTGTCTATAGTAAAAACAGAAAAATTAGCTGGATGTAGTGGTGGGCACCTGTAGTCCCAGCTAGTCGGGAGGCTGAGGCAGGAGGATCACTTGAAGCTAAGACTTGGAGGTTGCTGTGAGCAAGGCTGATGCCATGGTGACATGACACTCTGGCCTGGGCAACAGAGTGAGACTCTTGTCTCAAAAGTGAAAAAAGAAAAGAAAAGAGATTAAGCTAAGAGAAAATTAGGACCCTGATGACCCTGAAGCTATCTCACCAGTCCCAGATTATCTGCACCTCCTGATCTTTTACTTGGAGAAGAAATAATCTTCTAAGCCACCACTATTTTCCATTTTTTTCTGTTAAATGTAGCTAAACTTAATTTTTTTTTTTTTTGAGACAAATTCTTGCTCTGTTGCCCAGGCTAGAGCGCCATGGCTTCAGTCTGGTTCACAGTAACCTCAAACTCCTGGGCTCCAATGATCCTCCTGCCTCAGCCTCCTGAGTAGCTGAGACTACAGGTGCCCACCACAATGTCTGGCTAAGTTTTCTATTTTTAGTAGAGAAAAGATCTTACTTTGCTTAGGCTGGTCTTGAGCTCCTGACCTCAAGCCATCCTCCTGCTCAGCCTTCCAAGAGTGCTGGGATTATAGGTGTGAGCCACTGAGCTCAGCCACTAAATTTAATTCTATCTGTTATACTATATCCAATAAATATTGAATAAGTATATAAAAACAGAAAAGTATATACACTTTTAGAAGTTTCTATTGCCCTAGACAAATCTATTTTATATGTAAAAACTCAAATAGATATTGTTTGAAAGAGAAAATATACCTACAAAAAAAAACTACCACAACTTAATTTTTTATATGAATTTTTCATGGGAGGAAAATTCCTTACTCAGGACTCTGCAAGGCTGAAATGCACAGCAGCAAATCTTCTTTCCTGTAGATCACAAAAACCAGACGCTGTCCTATCTACTTACCCCCGAAAACAGATTCATTATAGTTCGTTGTCACACTCTGCTTTGAGTGGGCATTTGCCATATGGCTTGGCAGTTTAATGGTTTTCTGATACTTGACAAAAATGAAGCACAATTATTTCACAAGGAGCTTGCATTGCTAGATGGGTCTTTTCCAAATAACAGCTGTGCCTTAAAATTGAGTTACTCAATTTGCAATTTGTGGACAAAATACTCAAACATTTACAAGTGAGCAAAACCTCAAATCACTTGGGCTATTTCCAGGCATCAGAGTTTATGAAGTTTTTAGCAGTGTTATGAGTGTGCAGCTGTCAACAAGCTCAAGCCAACGTCTCTGAACCACCAGGTCCTGCAGGCAGCAGTGATGCCCTACTTAACAGGCCATGTGGAGTTGGCCACAAACCTATGGGAAAGAATGAACATGAGAGATGGAAGCATTACCCCCAAGGCCTATAGATCACATACGTATTCCTTTCTTTCCATTCCCTACCACGTTGGTGTAGATGACACACAAATCTACGACTCCTATCTTGACCTTGCTTGTGGGCTCTTACGATCCATGGATGTCCACTTGGCATTGGCTTGATAACAAAGCCAATAGGCGCTTCCTAACTGAGTGACCTTGACGGAGTGTATCAGTCAGGAGAGGGCAGGTGAGCTATATTAACAAGCAGCCTCAGAATCATTGTCCTAAAACAACAAAGGTTTATTTCAGGTTCGTAATACACACTCCTTCCATGCTAGTTGGGGGCTCTGCTCTGTGGCATCTTTGTCCCTTAATCCAGGACTCAAGATGACAGATGAGCTACTATCTGGAATATAGTCAACCACTATAGCAGAGAAAAAGGTGGCCCTGGAAGGTCCTTCTCCAGTAATTTTATGCTTGGCCCCCAAATTGGCACATGTCACTTCCATAGACCCCACCAACTACAGAGAGCTTGACAGTATAATTGGACTTGTTGTGCTGAAGGTAGAGAGCCAGAAATATTTGGCAAATATCCTTTTGCTTACTACAGTGACTTAATCAACCACTTTGAGCCTCAGTGGCCCATATGGAAAACAGAGATAGTCACATACATGTTGGTACCTCCCAGGATTGTCATAAGTGTTATCAAAGTTGACCCATAAAGAGCACTCAGAATAGTGCCTGGCTCATAGGAGTTTCATCCAGAAATATTAGCTCCTTTTCTTTCCCTGTGTTCAAAACATAATTCGTCATCTCCTACACCTGCTTCTAGTTGTCTGTACCTTTTATCTGAGAAAGATTCTGGCATTTTTCTAGTCATCTATGATGAAAATCTGCTAGTCAGCTAAGACATCTCATCCCTCATCACACCCCTCTCCACCCCAGGCAAATTAGCCTCCAAATACAGCCAATATTCATTCCTTGCATAAAGACTTCACTTTCCACTGCTACTACTAAGACTAAGCTACTATATGTAGGACTTCATTACCTTATTGAGTCCACTCAGGAGTTTTTAAGTTGCAGACAAGCGAAACAAGCTCTTGTTACCTTGGTGTCCCTCCCTATCAAAGGCAAAGCAGTGAAGGAGCACGCAGAGTTGTCAGAAGGCTGCCAGCCATCTCACAGAATAAAGGTAGAGGTGAACACGAGATCTCGGGGTGGACAAGGGGCAGGACAGTGCCACGTCTCAGCATGGACAGGGTCTCATGGTACAGCCATGGTCACAGCCTTCACAGTGGCCACACCACTGGACAATGCTGTTCCTCTGGAAGGGTGATTGATTGTGGGTTGGGACAGCCCCCTCCCCATCCCTGTGAAGGCCTCCACACTTGTTAAGGTGACAGAAACTCTGGAATCCTTTCCCTATCACCAGTTTGGCCCCGTCCAATTTATTCTCAATATGCTAAAGCCTGGGTTACCACTCAAACTAATGCGATCAACTATTGGGTGTTTATCATGCACCCACTATTGTATAAAATCTGGGCTCTTATGTCAACCCAGTGATAAACTACTGAGTCATTTTTTCTCCACTGGCATTTACTTGCTAGGCCATGTCCTTAGGACTTTGGAGATTTCGGCCTCACTCTACTGCTCCTACTTGTCCCCCAACCTCTCTCTGTATTCCCTGCACATACTCCATATCCTCACCACGCTGGGATCACGTACCACTCTCGGATGGGTCTTCTCAGCGTCCTGTGTCTCAGGCCTCTGTGTTCTCTTTCCTGCCGGCCTTCCTATGGGCTTCCCTGGTCACCCACCTGGAAGTCAGTGCTATCCCCCCCAGCCCCCGAACTCTTAAAGGTAACACTGTCCATTCTCTACTTTTGAGCCCCCATTCTTTTCTTGCCTAACACACTGTAAATCCAGAGGGCAGGGATCCTATGGGGCAGTGGTTCTCAACCTGTGGGTCGCGACCCACAGGAACTGTATTAAAGTGTTGTGGCATTAGGGAGGTTGAGAACCATTGCTATAGGGTCTCAGGAATATTCACTTCATTCACTGGGGGACAAGGTCAAAGTAAAAAGCAGATCCACATGGGAGCCAGGGAGCAACAGCCACTTCATGGCAGGGACCAGGCTGAAGTGGGTCGATGTCTAAGCAGCTGAGGAAGAAATACCTCCTACATCAAAATAGCAGAGCCCGGGCTTGTCCACTCTCCCATCCCCATTCTTGCTTTCAACATCTGGCACTTCTGGTTTTCCAGTTTGCTTTATCCCTAGAGAGTTTCTGTGTCTTAGTATGGGCTATCAGTTCTTTTCTGAACTTAAATTTTGCTCTCATTGCATAAACTGTGTCTGCAGCCTTGGCTGCACCCCACCCAAGGACCCTGATTCCTGATCCCCACCTCAGAGGCATCATTTGATTCCTCTGTTTTCTCCTGCCTCTGATCTGTCTAATTGAGGCCCCATTCCAGTCCAGCGGTGAGCAACCTGTTTAGTGTTGGGAACACAGTTCTGGGCCCTCTACAGCCCCAAGGGCTTCCCTGTGCAGCAGCAAAGTACAGAAACCACCATTCATAATGTGAAGAGGCTGGGAGGCATTTGGCCTCTTCCCTCGTCCTAGCCTCGTCAGCTTGCCAGTGCCACCTCTGCGGTATCTTTATTATCCATCCTCTCTCAAACCTCGCCAGCCTGCCAGTGCCACCTCTGCGGTGTCTTTATTATCCACTCTCTCTCAGACTCCACAGTCGTTGCCTTAGATCGGGGCTCATTATTTTTCAAGTGGACCTGTCTCCTGCTTCCAGCGTTACCTCCTCTGATCCTCCACACCGCTGCCTAAGGAATCTTTATAACATGCACATCAACATGTTGATTCCCTGCTTAATCCTGTTCTCCACCAGCCACATTCTGGATAATCTTGAAACTCTTTAGTGTGCCATCCACAGCCCCTTATCTGGTCATCACCTATTTTTCCAGCCTTATTACTTACCCTCTGGCCCCCTCCCATGTCTATTCCATCGGTGCTTTTTGTCTTCTCTTAAGCACTCTGCTCTCTCTCAACTGTTTAGGATGAGACTTTATTTATTTATGGGCTACATCATTTAGGGTTCACCTCCTCCAGAAAGCTTCTCAATGCCTATTCCAAGCTCTGTTGGGGTCCCCTTGTCTGGCCTTCCACATCCCTTTGGACCCTTCTCTCTTATATCTAATCCCATCTTCCTTTACTCTCTGTCCATTGTCTATCCTACTGGACAATGAGCTACTTGAGGGCAGAAGATATGTTTTGTTTTTATATATCCTCAGCTCCAGGCACAGAGCCTTGCACAAAGTAGGTATAAAACGTGTGTGTGGAATAATCAAATGTATGGATGTGTTCAAGGCAAGGACAGTGTTGGGAGGCAATTATTCATGGATGCTCATGTTTCCACATATCTTTCAAACAAGGCATTGACTGCTCATTGCTCTGAACTATCGTTCAAAGAAATGTGTACAGCCAACAGCAGCAATGGAAGATAGAGATACTGTCTCCTGCTGGGCCAAAGGAAGGTTTAGTTACTGTCTAGTATAATAAAGATAATATCTCTCTTTGGAGCAAAGCAGAGGCTTGTTTACTGCCCTGATAAAATATCTAGGTTCTCTAGTCACGAGCTCCCTCTCCTGTAACACAGCCCACTGTATGTGTGGGTGCCACCTGGCTCTCTTTACTTCACCCCGTGTGGCTTGGGGAAGTGGCGCAAGAAAATGCTGACATCAGGCTTCTGTTGTTGTAGTGAGTAATGAAATCCTTTGTCTCTGGGCCAGGTGCTTCATGTCTTCTGCCAGCATCCACGGAGCTGTGGTAGGTTAACTTGTCAGACCCTTGATAGTTCTTAACAGATAAGAGAGTCAATTCTGGACTGCTTCTGGTGACCCAGGAAATACCATAGCAGGAGAGACAATCTAGAAAGATGTTGAAAAGATAACAGAGGTCACGAGGCCCTGGACTCACTGCTTCCACGCATAATAAAATTCTCATATTTTCGTCAGGAAGAAACTAAGAAAAAAACAATTGTCTACAACTGTAGCATAGCTGTCCTCATGTGGAGGGGTCAGGGGAACCCCTTTCTCAGTGAGGAAGTGCATGGTGGGACTGGAAGGTGGCCGGCAGCAGGACAGGTTGCTTGGAGCTGTGCTTGCATAAGCATCCTAGAACTCTCCAGTAGAATGGTAACATGAGCATCAGTATGGGTGATGGATTCTGGACAAGAGAACAAAGCCCAGGGGTTAGGGGCCCAGCGTCTGCTCTATGGGACCTGCCCTGTACCTCAGTGGGCAGAAGCAGCCTGATGGGGAAAGAACTCAGGAGGCCAACCAGGCAGCTTTTTGGTTTCGAGGAATGAAGATTTTCTGATAAAAGAGAATGAAAAATTGCTGAGGAACATAGGGTAACTGCTGTCTCTCCTATGCTACTGTCAGATTCCTAAGATTTCAAATCGCCTTGGACTGAATTTTAGGGCCAGGTCTAAAATGTAATCTAAAAATTCGAACAAAAAGCTCACCTTATTTTAGCTTGCTTGTTTGTTCCTTTCCTCAAAAAGAAAACAAGATATCATTGCTACCAAGCTCTGCAGGGCAACAGAGGACAATAAAGAGATCCTGAAACACCTGGGAAGGGAGGAACTTGGCGGGGTCCTCCATGATGACAGAACAGACCAGTGGGGACCCAGCCAATCACAGCAGGGGAAATGGAAGCAACAGTCTTAATGCTCAAGGATAGCAGTTCACCTGAGCATTTCACTGGGCAGGTGCCATAACCAAGTTCAAACCCATTCTCTTCAGTCTAGGGTAATATAATTTCTTCTAGAAAGTAAAGGCCAAGCAGTCCATCTTTCCTTCTTTATTGAGATGAACATTAGCTTCTGCTGTGGTGATGAGCAGAGAATTACAAATCTGGTCAGTGATCTATGAAGTCAGAGGAGACCTGAGCCAGGTTTGGGCTGTGTTTGATTAAATTTTTTAACTGAGTTCTTCCAATATATATTTAATGATATGCATAATTGCTATTGTGTTGGCGGGAAATTAGGCCAGAATGGTGGGCAGTTCATAGTAACAACTATAGTCTATGACTTTTAAATAGATAAATCTTATGTTATCTCTTCCCTCAGTTATTGCTTCTCAATCCACCAGTAGGACTGGCAGAACAGCCTCTGTCCCTGTCCTCACCAAAGCCTCTGCACAGGCGAACATCCTGTGTACAAAAAGATAATGCACACTCAAAACTGTGACCAGCAGGAAGCATCTCTCTGGCCTTGAACTGAGGTGGCCTGTGCTCACACATGGAGGACCTCTAGAGTGGAAAAAGCTTGGTATTCATGAGCTACGTGACCTTGAGCAAACCCTTTAGTCCTCTATAAAATGCACCTATGGGGGTTCTGGGAAGATGAACTAAAAGACATCTGAGGACCATGCCTCCTACACTTCTTTCCATTGCACAGCCAGGCAATAGGATTTACCTGTGCTAACCCCGTGACAAGACACTGCTATTCATGACAAAGTCCACCTGTTCCCTCAAGAGCAGGCCAAATGAAGTCATTATTTGTGTGAGGGGGTCCAGCCCTGCATAGCACACAAGTGGAGATTTAATGGATTCAGTGTTCTAGCTAACTTGTGCCTTCGTTGGAAGAGTCTAAGAAGCCAGACACATCTGCCAGCAAGTTATACATAAACCTCTATGAAATGAGGACTTATTGACCTTCCTATGTATTAAAAACTAGCAAAGAGTTAATTTGCTTCCATGATTTCCAAAGAAATAATGTATTTATCTGCATACTTGGTCAATGGCTTTTTCTTAGGCCACTGTGATACCTGGTGATCTATAAGTGTATACATCATACACACAGAATTCCCTGTAGTTGGAGCAGACAGCCTGCCGAGGGGTTCAGGAAAGGAGAGGCCTGGCTACAGATGAACAGGTAGATCCCCAGGCCTTAAGGTCAAAGAGCAGAACAGGAATCCAGTCAGGCCACGGGACTAAAGAGTATTCCATGCCCAGAAGTTGTGCTAAAGTCCAGGGCAGACATCTGGACATACCAGCTCCAAAATTAACACAATAAAGCTTTATCCCACAGGCATCCAATCATGTGAATTCACCTAAATGGGCTGGCCTCATCATATCAATAAAATAATAATTTAAGTCTAAAACATAGGCTGACATAAAATGATTTAGGCTGTCTTCCAAGAACAGATGTTCCAGAGAGAGTGTGGTGCAGCCACACCAGTCCTTCCTGCAGCACAGCAACTCCCATTTCTCCTGGCTAACACATCCTGATTTTGTTCCACTTCAGGGATGAAGGGTACAGATCCAGACAGGAACCAAAGCACCTACCATGGCTGTCCCATCACTTTCCAGGGACTGCTCAGGTGTAGGCATGTGGCTTAGTTTTGGCCAATGAGATAACAGAGGAAGCACCTAGAGACCTATGGAAAGATTTTTCTAGGTGCTAAAAGAATGCTGATAGAAGGCTTCTTTTCTACCCTTTCCTTCCTTTTTCCCTGGACACTGGTGTAGGGATTTGATGCTTGGGGCTACTGCAGCCCTCAAAAGACTATGAAGGGAAGCCCTAGAGCACTGCACTAATCTTGTATAGTACTCCTTTCTCTAGACTTCTTATTCTATGAATTGCTAAACTAGCTTTACTGCTGAAGCTCCTGCTAGTCAGGTATTCAGGGACTTATGGCCCAAGTTATCCAAAGAGATACACTTCTGAGGTCTAGGTTCTTGCCATTCTTTCACAGTGTGTGCATTTCCATAGGCTTAATGTGATTCCAGGATATAAAGAAGGTACTTTCTGTATAATGTGGCTCCTAAAATCAAGGCAGCTACTTCATCTTGGTTGTAGTTGAAGAGAGAATGCACCTGTGTTTGAGGAAAAGTTGCTGTGTATGACCTAGGGAGGGTATGTTGAATCCCAAGGTGGCCCTGCACTGGGAATTTTTCAGAGACTATTTTGAATAAACATGATTTTTGGTTGATGTTGTAACCTTATAACCTCAAGGAAAGCTGCCTCCTGAGCCTCTTAACAGACTCATCTGAACTGCATTCAGTGTCCCCATGGGCACCATAGGGACCTTGCTGAGGGCAGCTCTGTATCAGGATGGCTCCTTTCTTGGTGTTGGCTGCTTCCCTATTGTGATTTATGGCCCAACGCAGCCCTGTGACTTGAGGAAACCTGAATGTGGCTGTACCTGCATTCTGTCACCTCCATGCCTTTGCTCTTGCTGGGCCCTGTGGCCAGAATGCCCTGTCTACCCATTTCTACTATTAAATTTTGTTCCCCCAACATTCAGCTAATTTTAGGCTGCCCATAAAGAGCCCCTTTACTTGACAATAACAATAACCCCCCAAACAACCAAATTAAAAAATGGGCAAAGGACAAGAAAATATTTCTCTAAGGACATCCAAATGGCCAACAAACACAAGAAGATTCCCAATCACTAGGAAATGTACATCAAAATCACAAGGAGATACACCTCATACCTACTAGTGTGACTATTAACAAAAAAATACAAAATAAGTGTTGTAAGGATGTGGAGGAATGGGAACCCTCATGTGTTGTTTGTGGGAATATAAACTAGCACAGCTGTGATGGAAAACAGTATAATGGTTCCTCAAAAGATTAAAAATAGAATTGCTGTACGATCCAGCAATTCACTTCTGGGTATATACTCAAAAGAATTGAAAGCAGTGACAAAAACAGATGTTTCTACACCCATCTTCATGGCAGCATTATTCAAAATAGCCAGAAGGGGTAAGGAACCCAATTTTCCATTGAATAAATGGGTAAATAAAATATATGCTGTATGTATATAATACAGTAGTATTCAGTCTTAAAAAGGAATGAAATTCTGATATGTGCTGCAACGTGGATGAAACTTGATAACATTATGCTAAGTAAAATAATCCCATCACAAAAAGACAGATACTGTATAATTCTATTTATATGAGGTACATAGAATAGTGAGATTCCTAGAGATAGAAAGTAGTATGGTACAAGGGGCTAGGAGGAGGGGGAATAGATGATTATTGTTTAATGGATATAGAATGTTGGTTTTGTAAGATAAAAAGAGCTCTGAAGATTGGTTGCACCACATTGTCAACGTACTTAACACTACTGAATTATAACCTGAAAATGGTTAGGTTAGTAAATTTTATGATATGGGGTATTTTTATCACAATTTAACATTTATAATAAATGCTCTCCTTTTATAAGTCTTCTCGGATGCCCGGCTTCAGTCCCTCTGCACTGCTTGTCAACCTCCGCTTTGATGCCTTGTTTTCTGTTCTATCAGGATTGGTTTGAAAGTTATCCAGTTGCCAATACCAAGAAAATCACAGAGAAATAGTGCTAGAGCCCTGGCAGAACTACTCTTAAAGTCAATCCTATCTGGGGCACTTCAATTGTGGAAGCCAATCAATACCCTTTTTATCATTTGGCTAATTTGAGTTAGTGTGACGCAATCAAAATCAACCTAACTGATAATACACTTGGTCTGAAATATCAGAACACTAAGAATAAAGAAAAGACCCATGAGATTTCTAGGGAATAAGAAAGTACCCACAAAAAAGAATGAAAATAAGACTTGCCTCTGACCTCTCATTTGCAATATCCCATGCCGCAAACAAGGAGCGGTGCCCGAATACTTCTTAGAGAAGATAACTTTAAATCTAGACTACCAATTAAGTCTGAAGATAGAATAAATACATTTTATACATGAAAGGACTCAAAGTTTACCTTTCAGAAGCCCCTTCTTGAGAAGTTCTATGATAATGTGTTCCAGCTTTAAGGAAAACAACAACAACAACAACAACAAAAAGCATAAGTAATACAACCCAGGAAGATGGTGAAGCTGGAGTGAAAGGTGTGCAGGCTGGGGAGTAGTAGCCTACGGTGGAGTGTGAGAACACGGGGCTCTAAGCAAAAAGGTGAATGCTGGAAAGGCTGGAAAAACTGAGGACATGGTGAAAACACTTCTCTCTCAACAACAACAACAAATCCAAGTAAAACAAACCATAAGCTATATAAGTACCATGGCCTAAATATTATGTAAACTAAAATGTGACATAATGTTAAGGCTTGGTGAAATATGGGAAAATTAGGAAGCTCCCTTTGAGTGACCCAGGGCTACTTGACCTAGGAGTAAGCATGCATGAGGTCATAATGACCTAAATCTTATTTAATGATGTTAGACTTTTAGAGTCAATCCAGTAAAAAGGCACAGAAGGCTTAATTGTGATTACAGACTAGAAAGGTAATGTTAGCATCATTGGTAAAGAAAGAATAGAGCAGCCAAAAGAGGAATAGTTGGGGAAAGAATGATGGGAAGAAGGGAGAAGGATTAATATTTGCCTCATGGAAACTATAGATACTAATTAAGCTGATTAACAAGATGGAGAAAATAGTGCCTTAAACCATTCAAGGCTTAAACTTCTCTCCCATAAAATGAAGTTAGAAGGTGGGTAGTTCAGGGCTAGTGCTTTATCTGATGGCATTAATTTTCCCAGGATCTTGTTAGATTTTTTTTTTCTGTCATTTTTACAACATGCTTTCCATCTACCTTCCAGATTGTCTCATGGTTACAGAATGGCTGTTGCAGCTCTAGCCATTACATCTGTGTGCCAAATAGGAAAAAGAAAGAGGGGAGAAGGGCAAAAGAAATCCACCTACTGAGTCAGCCCCCTTTATATAAAGGCTGAAGTCCCACCCACCAACTTCTGCTTACATTTCATTGGCCAGAGCACAGTGACAGGACAGCTATCATGAGAAAAACTGAGAAGTGTAAAACAACTATCTCACCATCTGTGACTCGAGAAAGAAGTATATAATTTAAAGTGAAAGGTAGCCAATTAAAGAATAAAAATTGTAATAGAACCACCACAAATGGAAGAAAGGAGAGAGGGTAGGGTGTGGAGACTATACATGAGTTAAATCTTTATCTTTGATAATGGGACTCAGTGGCATAACATTTAAAGCTTGGGTGCATTTAACCTCCAAAATAATTGAAAGGTTTGAATGTCTATCAGGGGTCCTCAAACTGCGGCACATGGGCCACATGAGGCGGTGTGATTGTATTTGTTCCCGTTTTGTTTTTTTTTACTGCAAAATAAGATATGTGCAGTGTGCATAGGAATTTGTTCATAGTTTTTTTTTTTTTTTTTGAACTATAGTCCGGTCCCCCAATAGTCTGAGGGACAGTGAATTGGCCCCCTATTTAAAAAGTTTGAGGACTCCTGGAAGGAACTCGCCTTTGGGATGAAGGGGTGATGGTGGTAAGGAGGTAGGGACAGAGCTATAAATTTTCATTAAAAATCCTTTCTATATTACTTGATTAAAAAAATCCACATGTAGATATTATTTTGATTAAAAAAATCAGTGTTTATTACATCAGAATTGAGACACTGCTATATTTCCTTTATCCTTGGCAAATTGGTTCTGGGGTAGACATTTTTTAATGTCTGTTTTTTAATTCCTGTTACTGGCTTAGAAAGTGATAAAACTCAACCATATTCAGGGCTTTATGTATTTTAATTCTTTCAATTGATTTATCTTTTAAACTCTAGCCATTCACGTTTAATGTTTTTATAAGTGGACAGACTCTGGCAGATCCATCACCCTCTGTTCCTGGAGGGCAGGTCCACCTATCCCTGTTTTCTGCTTGAAGTGAGGTAGCCAACATGTCCCACATTCATTCCCCTGAGCCACTCCTGTATGCCCAGGGGACTCTCTGCAGGGAAGTCCATTCTGCACCTGCCTGGTCTGCACTCTCAAATCACTGCCCTAATGCCCCTATAATATATTAACAGGCAGTGGCCAAGTGGAGTTCTGCTGAAATAGGCAGTAGTTTGGGCCATTTTGGACTAAATCCTAGAATGCACACGATAATGCTGAGCAATGCAGTTTAATTTATGAGTGTGCAGGTCTGCTGTGAAATTGGGAAATGGACGTATAAGACATTAGCATTCACATGGCAAGGGTAGGGCCAAGCCCCAGACTGTAATAGGCTTTTTACAGGGAGGACTGTGGAGTTTGAAGGAGCAGACGTACTGTCCATTAAATGTGTGCTCAGGAAACTCGTCTTTGTATTTCAATGCTGTGAACTGCCTCAGAGATATGCACTTCTCCTGGACTTGAGCCTTTAATTATTGTCCAGCACCCTCCATTGTTTTTAACAGTGCAATACCTGTATGCACATCTGGGCAGATTTAAAAAAATAATTTCATGGCTTGGGTGTGGTCTGATCTGCGAGAAGGAAGGTGGGGCAGATGGCTTCTCAACTTCCTTCAAGCTAGGGCATACAAACTATTGTATGGCTAATTTATTTCTAAGTTAAAAAGGGAAGGCAGGGACGTTTTTAATTTAACTCATTGCAATCATTTGTGCTATTCATTCCATGCAGTCTCTGGTTTAAGGAGCTGGTAAGCCAGAGATTTTTTTGGCTGACCTTGATTTTCTCATGTCACCTTGCTCACTAATTTTTTAATGCACAGAGCAAAATAACATCTATTTCTGCCTTCCTTATGAATGAAAATATGTTCTTCCAAAGGACTCAAAGGAAATATCAAGTGCACCCCAGCAGTACGTTAAAATAAATTAGAAAAGAGGCTGAAAAACTCCATCAAAGTAGGCTGAATAATATCCCGCAAAGATATCAGGTCCTAATGCCTCAAACCTATAAATGTTACTTCATTTAGGGAGGGTCTTTGCAGATGTGATTAATAATCTGGAGATAGGAAGGGACTAAAAGCAATCACATGTATCCTTCTTAAGAGAGAGGCAGAGGGAGATTACACACACACACACACACACACACAGCCATATGAGGATGAAAAACAGAAAGTTGAAGATGCTGGCCTTGATGCAGCCACAAGCTCAGGAATGGCTGCACCCACCAGAAGCTGGAAGCAGCAAGGAACAAATTCCCCCCTGGACCCACCGAATGGAGTGAGGCCCTGCTGACACCTTGACTTTAGCCTACTGATATTGATTTTAACCTTTTGGCCTTCAGAACTGTGAGAACTGTTGGTTTTTTTTTTTTTTTTTTGTAGAGACAGAGTTTCACTTTATGGCCCTCAGTAGAGTGCTGTGGCCTCACACAGCTCACAGCAACCTTCAACTCCTGGGCTTAAGCGATTCTCTTGCCTCAGCTTCCCGAGTAGCTGGGACTACAGGCACCCGCCACAACGCCTGGCTATTTTTTGGTTGCAGTTTGGCCGGGGCCGGGTTTGAACCCGCCACCCTCGGTATATGGGGCCGGCACCTTACCGACTGAGCCACAGGCGCCGCCCGAGAACTGTTGTTTTAAACTACCAAGTGTGTGGTGATTTGTTACAGCAGCTGTAGGGAACTAATACACGTATACCCTCACAGAAGTGCTGGAGGGAACTAATATGTGCCTACCCTCACAGAAGTGCTGGAGGAAGAGTTTCAGTTTGTACAAAAGCTCTCCCAAACATTGTATGGTTCTTTGATGGTATTTGAAAGAATTCAACTTCCTGCCTCCAGCAAGTGGAATATGAGAGAGTTGAATGCATAGAGCAGGAGGCTGAGGGCATTTTAAAGCAAACATTTGACAGGTAATTGTGCAGGAGGTAGGGGAGGACAAGGATTTATGAAACTTCCAATAAATTGACCCCAAAGCTCAGATCAGGCTGTGTAGTTATGTGTCAGGGAAGCACATCTTATAAGCAAATATAGCATAATTATTAGCAAATATGGCCAGATGCCCACAAATATATGTGATTAGATTGTTCTCTGAGGATTTACCTATGATAGTGAAAAATTATAGACGTGAATGTCTAGTAACAGGAGAATGGTTAAATTCCACGTAATACTATGAAACTGTTAAAAAGAGTGACATATTTCTACATACACAGGAGATTATTAATAATAAAAATGCAGACAGTATTATAATATTGCCTCTATGTTACTGTAATATACAGAAAGAGTATCTACTGTGTATTCACACACCTATATAGGTTTATAAATTCATTAGATGGGTGCATATCAAACAGTAAGTCATTACCTCTAAGGATTGTCGGGAAAATGACCAAGAGTGGACAGACTTGGGCTTTATTAACATTATTTAATATTAATGTGTTTTTCCCCAAGCACATACTTTTTCTGTAGTTCAAAGAAACAAAAAAAGATGAGAATGCAATAAAAAAAAATGCTATGAGAACCTTGTTTAATACGATGCCTGGTAAACAGAGGAGACCTTCAGTAACTGTGCTCAGTCTAGAGTTGAGCAGCAAGTGGGCTTAGAGACTGCCTGTGGCTTCTGGAGGTTTCCTGTAATCCAGCTAATGCCACAGAGCAGGGGCCAAAAAACACTGGCCTTTACACCAAGCTCCCTGGTGGTGCTGCCATGTTTTTATTTTAAAGAAAAAAGGCCCAGTCAGTCGCCAAAGTCCCAGGCAAGCATGTCTTTTGTCTCTTCCACAGAGTGGGGCAAAGTCACTATTCACTGACTCAGCAGTTTTTCATAAAAGCCAAAGGAATCTGTCTTTTGAACACTTCCTCCTAAGAAATTCTATATTAGGATGTTTCCAAAAGCTATCTTACCTCCTGGAAGGGTGGTTTTCTCACCAGTGAGCAGTTTCTGCTTGGTTAGCTATCGTACACAGCCCTCCCTGTGTGTGTGAGCCATACGCTAGGAAGGCTCACGTGAATGTCCTTTGAAGAGGACACTTGTGGTCCCACAGCTTAGCAAACACCGGAAAGGACACACCACCCATGCTCTACTATAGAGTCCCCCGTACTTGCTGATGTGAAACACTGTTTTGGTTACTGCACAATCAGGTTAGTCAATGGTAATCTCAAAAGGCACCGATACAGCCAGAGGAAACATGTACCATCCTTACAGCATTCCTTTCAGGGGCACTGGAGA
The DNA here is from genome assembly GCF_027406575.1 of Nycticebus coucang. Taxonomy (NCBI): domain Eukaryota; kingdom Metazoa; phylum Chordata; class Mammalia; order Primates; family Lorisidae; genus Nycticebus; species Nycticebus coucang. The sequence goes on from NC_069787.1 coordinate 106,570,671, forward strand.
GATGAGTGACAGTGTGCTCAAGATGCCAAAGCAAAGATGCAATTGCTGCTCAACAAGAAACCATGAGCCCGATTACCTTTTAGATAGATAAAAGCAGGAGCATGGGTTACATCTATCTCAAACACATGCTACATGAGTATAGGGCTACGAAGGGGACAGCTCTCTGCAAACGCTACTTAAGTGATGGCTCTTAGTGAAAAATTACCACTTTTTGCTGAATGAGAGCAACTGATCCTCTCTCTCCTCCATATGACATGAAGTGTTTATTTCTCAAGGTGTGTTTCTCCAAAGGTTTGCTGCAAATCATAAACGGTCATGGCACTTTATAATTCCTTATTACAAATTTTAGGAAACTCTTATCTTCTGTATTTTAAAGAAATTGTTACAAAAACACAGAGATTGGGAGCTAAATTTTTCCTTAAGCAGAGGGAATGCTCTGTCTAGAAGGCTCATGTTAATCAAAACCAAAGTATTCAACCCTGTTGGTTTTGTGCTTCCATTTGCAGAATGTTAACATCTGGACCCAACCCTCTATGTTACAGTTGAGAAAACTGAGGACCAGAGAGGGGATGCTGCTTATCCAAGGTTACATAGTAAGTTAATTACAGAGCTAGAGTCAGAGCTCCAGGCTCAGACTCCCAGCTCAGGGCTGAGACCCTGTGACCCTGCCTTATAAACCAAGCTCCTTGGTTATGAAAATGTTCAGGTTTTGCTTAAGAATACATCCTGACACGTTAACCCTCATCACTAGACCTGATGACAGTGACACTCTGGGACAAATGTGGAAGATGTGGGAGGTCCCTTCTGTGAAGGTAATAAATGCAGAGAAACATAAGGCTGGAAAGGACCCAGAGGGATCTTCTACTCCATTTCCCTTCCTCGAGGCAGAAGGTGCTGGCATTGCACCAAGGGAGAAGTATTTATTTTTTTTCTAAAACCCTTCAGGGAAGATCTCATAACCCACTCCCGAGAGGGAGTATCTGATTTTCTTTCAACTGTAGAATCCAACAAATAATCAGAGAAAATCACCACACAGTTTTTTAAATTAAAAAAAAAAAATCTTCCTCACTTCAGTATCTCAAAAGTGATTATCTACGGTGCATCTTACAAGGGTACATGTGAAACCTACTAAATGTAGAATATAAATGTCTTAACACAATAACTAAGAAAATGCCAGGAAGGCTATGTTAACCAGTGTGATGAAAATATGTCAAATGGTCTATAAAACCAGTGTATGGTACATTGCATTAATGTACACAGCTATGATTTAATAAAAAAAGGCTTAGAATAAAAAAGTGTTCATTTAAAATGACCTCCTAGTTTAATCCAACAAGAACAATTCTACTGGAAAAGGGAAACATTTTAGAAAATAAGAGCCCGGAGTTGTCATGACACCTTCACTATGATTTTCGTAAGAATTGATAAGAGTGTAAGAGACTCACTCAGGCCTGGTCTTGTAAAGAACTTTGATGGAAAGTATAATATATAGATACTGTGGAGCATAAATCATTTGAAACACAAAAACTCATGACTTAGAAACAAAATGGCTCCCACCATGATTTCCATTTTAAGCTTCACGAGTCCCCATTTATTTTGCAAAGTAGTTTCTGTATTAGCTTAAAGAAGGTACATTCCCAAGTGATTGGAATGGAAAAGCAAAATACAAACAAAATAGATTACAAACTATTCCACATATATTCATGACAGATGATTCAAATGCCAGAGGTTATCTGGAGAGGAGGAAGCCTGCCTCCCACTGTGATATTAAGAGAGAAGAAGCTAATCACCATGGTAGTTTATCTGCAGTTGATGCTGCTGACCCCCCACCAGTGGCTTCTAACTACTTTTCCATTAGAATTGATAAGGGTCCAGGCTCCTGAAGATTAAGGGATGCATCTCACAGGCAGCAGCTGGCATTAAGGTGGCCCACATCTGTGGGGGAAGCTCAGGCTGTCCTGGCCTCAGGGTTCCAGGTTCTGGGCAAAGGTGCAAGGCTGCCTCCCTCATTTATATCCCCCACTGCACCCCACCCCACCTGCCAGTGGCCCTTCCAAGCTTCTCCCTCCCAGCCATAACTCAGGGCTCTTATTGCAGCTCCTTCTCCCCATCTCTGCTGTTGCAAACCAAGTGTTTCTCTGAATGCTCCCCCCCACCCCCGTCTCCTCCGGTAGAGGGAGACTGGCAGCCTGGGGACCCACAGCTTCCTTCCCCGCCCCCAAGACAGCACAAAACAGCATGTCTTGACCACTCTTCCATCTGTATGAAGCCCCCTTGGTTCCACTGAGCTTCAGGCATGACAAGGAAGGTTCTAGAGCCTCACAGAGAGGCGATGCTAGGAAAAAGCCAGGGGAACAACTACCCTGAGCCAGCTCATGTCCAGGCAGGTGCAGGTCCCAGCAGATGCGGGTAGGGATCCCAGCAGATTCAGCAGCTCTGCCACCCTGTGACAGTTTGGGGCTGGTGGAAGAGCTATTAGAGTCGGCACTCATAATCTGGTGAGGTGTGATCATCTGGGTCCCCAGATAAATCAGGGGGGACTCAGAGAGGTGAGGCTGGGTTGACAATCCAAGTAACACTGTGGCGTGAGCATTTGAGCTGGATAATATTACTGATCACTTACGGGGCACACATTTCACTTAGATGCTATTACTCCGCCTTTGCAGATAAGGAGACTAGGACTCAGAGAAGTTAACTTGTTTGCACTTCGCAGTGAGCCCTTAAGGGGCCCCTGTTTGGACTTCACTGCTCCATCTCACAGTTCTCAACAGCACAATATTTTTAAGTGAAATTGCAAAACTTTCAAAACCGAACATTACATCTAATTTTGAAATAAAAAACAAACAGATGCCCTGCATCCTCCTCCCCTAGGAGAGGGAATGGAGATCCAATAAGCCACCATCTCTTTCCTCCCTCAAGACAGGCTGGGTGTCTCTTAGAAGCGAATGCAGCTCTGCAACCCAGGCAGCAAACAGTGCCGGCTGAAACTCTGTGTGTCCAACAGGAAGTGCAACCAAGGAAAAGCTGGGGCTTGATGCACTTAGCAGGGAGAGGCACATTCGCTTAAGAGAGGATTAAAAAAGATTAAAAGTACAAAATGCATTTTAATGCAATAATGGAGATAAAATGTTAAAAGACAGAGGATGGTGGGGGTGGGATGCCAGAAGTTCTAGTTTAAGGAATCATTGCTTTCATGAATTTCACCTTATTGGTGTTATTCCATCATTTTCTGTGCCTACTGCATTTTATAAAAATACTTATATTTGGATTAAATGGCTCCTAGGAGGTCATCCTGAAAATACAGTGGGACTCAGAGGTGTTTTTTTCTTTTTTTTAATTCAAATGTGGGGCACAGTGGCTCATCCTAGCACTCTGGGAGGCCAAGGCGGGAAGACCAGGTGAAGCCAGGAGTTTGAGAGAGCCTGAGCAACATGGTTGAGACCCTATCTCTACAAAAATAAATAAATAAATGATAAATAAAAATTAGAAGAATTAGCCAGAAATAGTGGTGTGTGCCTGTAGTCTCAGCTACTCAGAAGGCTGCGGGAGCAGGATCACTCGAGCCCCAGACTTTGAGGTTGCAGTGAGCTATGATGACACCACTGCACTCTAGCCTGAGCAACAAATCAAGACCCTGTTTTGAAAAGAAAAAATTCAAATGCAAAAATCTCACAATTTGCAGTGTGTCATGGAATAATGTAAAAGGTAATATTGTTAAAAAATCCTCATAATGAAAAAAACCTGTTCAGATAAAAAATAGAAATGAGAAGTTATAAAATGCTTATATGAATTGAAGCCATTATTTTCTGAGCAAACAGATCATTTATCAGCAAAACTGACTCCTTTTATATTCATAGTTCCATCAGTTTATGTTATTGATATAAAGTAATGCAACCATGTTGCTAACAATCATATCTGGCACCAGCTCTTCTGGAAACAACTGACACACGTGGTAGGGGCAGGAGGGTGTGGGCAGTGGGCTCAGCTCTTTGCCTTCAGGGTCTCTGTGCCTAGCCCAGGGCTGGAACATAATCCAGTCTTAGGAAATGCTGGCTGACTAAATACACTAGCCTCCCCAGGGACCAGTCTCACCCCAGGCCACGGAACTCCTCCAGCAAATCAAGGTTGCCCAGACGACGCTCCCTCCTCTCCCTACTTTGCTCTGGCTGCCTGAGTCAGGCAGTCAGCAGCATGTTCTGACTCAGACCTGGAGTGTGACAGCCTTTCAGAGCAAGGTGAAAGGGACCAGAGGCATCTTCTAGTCTGCGTCACCATTCCATAGGTCAGAAATTTGGAGACAAGCTCAGAGATCTGGTCAGGGGCTCAGAGTGCCATCCTCTGCCCTCTTGGCCCTTGGTCTACAGAAGTAAGTAAGCGCACAGCACAGAGAGGCCGGCATTGGGACAGCCCCCGAGATGAGGATGACTCTAGCCTCTAGACCAGCAGTTCTCAACCTGTGGGTCTCAACCTCTTTGTAACAATGAAAATACATCCTGCATATCAGATATTTACATTATGATTCATAACAGTAGCAAAATTACAGTTATGAAGTAGCAATGAAAATAATTTTATGGTTGGGGTCACCACAATATGAGGAACTGTATTAAAGGGTCACAGCATTAGGAAGGTTGAGAACCACTGCTCTAGACTATCCTTGCTTGCCACATCTTGCAGGTGAGATCCTTTATGGAGGACTCATACTTGACTGCCCTCTTCTGCCTGAGAGCCAGGGAGGGGCATGACAGGCACCTGAGTAGCTGAAAAACAAAGTATTTGGCAATTAACCTGCAGAAAAAATAAAGTCAACTTCAAACCAAGTCAACACTTGACCCATGAGCCTGGAACTGACTCAAAATAGGGGTGGTGAGGAAAAACTCAGCCACTGGCAGTGTGTGCCCTCTCTGGCAGAGGCATGAGCCTTGTGGCCTCCCTGGGAAAGAGAGCCAAATGCTGAGCTACAGAGCGAGAAGAAAAGTGGGAAACCTTGCCTCTTGTGCTCACAGCTGATTCATTAATAAGGCTGACCTCCTTTTGATGCTGAAAGCATTTGTGTGTCCTTCAATACTTCTAATAATATCACAAAAATAAGATGCAAACACAATGCTGTCCTCATTATAGTACAGAGGCACAAAGAATTTAAGGCAGGGGCAAAAACGTGTCTCTGAGGAGGCCTACCTCATGACCCATCCTGAGTCCGTCACAAAATGAAACCCGGTCCAGAGGATCCAAGGATGCCGGTTGGCTGTGGAATGCATTACAGGATTTAGTTTATCAATGACTCTGTATCATAACACTACTTTTTCAAAGACAAACTTTGAAATGGTTTCGAAGTCCTTGACTGCCATTAATCACCCTTTCATTCAGCAAACATCAAAACAGTGGCTACTGTGTGTCCGACAGTATGCCAGGATCCCAAGAGACAGGACACACCACAGTCCTGCCTGGAGGCTCACCTGTTGTGATGATGGGGGGTGGAAAGGCTCGTGATGGTCACTATCCGGGTTGGTGAGAGCTGGCATAAATGGAAACAGAGGAAGCTTGGGTGCAGAGCCGGACCCCCAGCCCTGCCAGGTTGAGGGAGGAGCTCCAGGAGAATGTAAGAGGTGTTTTGAGTTTTGAAGGATGAGTAAGAGTTAGGCATAATTGAGTTGGGAAGAGGAAGCAGTCTGCAAAAGACTGGGCATGTGAGAGGCCGAGGGGTGTGCCAAGGCCATAAGAGGTTCCACAGAGTGGCTAAGGTAGGGGGATAGGATGCTTGCCACAATTGACCAGGTTGACCTTGATCCTTGTGGTGGCTGGTGAGCCTCTGCCTGGTTTTACTCAGAGGAATGATCAATCTACAAATGATTACCTGAGGGTCCCCTGAGCAGCTGAGCAGCTCCCAAGTATGCCTGTCTTTATTCATTGCTCCCAAGGCAAGCAACTTAAAGACCTCATTAGCAGGCAGGTCTCCAGCTAAGGACTAAGCCTGCCTTCCCCTCCACAGTGTCTTCTCTTTGAGGCCACAGCTATGTTCAATTGCATTCTAATTTCAAGAAGTGATAAACATATGCTCATGTTTCTATTTACAAGTTTTTGATTATCAGCCTGGCATTGTAGCTGCAAATTGCCCATTTCCTATTATAATTATTTTTACTTCTCTAGATGAAGAAGGAGAAGAAGCACTTTTAAATTACTGAAGTGCCTGAGCCACAGAGGGAGGAAAGTAGTAACCACCTTTGCATCTTTTGCCAACGGCAACATAATAGCAAGAGTCTGAAGCAGGCTGTGTTAGGCCAGTTACTCCCTGCGCTGCCGTCAGCCTATCTAAAACCTGGCCTGGATTGCAACAAACCAGGTGAGAGCTCAGCTGGCAGCAGAACTGCAGCTTGTGAGGGCTCTCCAAGAGCAGCTCCTTGGGACTGCCCTGCTTTAGGTGACAGGCAGGCCGCTCACATTCTTGGGCACTGACTCTTGCTTTTTCTACTTCTAGCAGGAATTTTAAAAGATGGGAATGTCACTAACTCAGAAGCATCCAAGCAACCACTCTGTTTGGGTGTATTATGATCGGAATCCAGCCATGCTAACTTGCATCATGATCCCTCCTAGAGAAGACACAGGGTAGGGTAGGGTAGGGCAGGGCAGGGCAGGGCAGGGCCAAGTTTGGCTGCCTTTCTGTTCTGGTAGCGGGTGGTTAGCAATGGGGTTGGAGATAAGCCTTGGTAATTAATGGATGGGAGGCCATGAATTCAGGTCACTGGCTGAAGTGAAAAGAATTCCACCATGCAGAGTTGTAAACCTATTGGCAGCTTAACATCCCATTTACTTGGCAGGTACCATTGATTGACAGACTAGCATGTAAATAAGAACATGACCATGGCTTTAAAGGTGCTGTGGGCAGTGTTGTTTCTAAAGTGTAGCTCAGTTTAAACAGTTTTGCTATTGGGGTGACTTGCTCATTAAGAAATCGTGCTAATCATCCCAGTTCCTAACGTCTTCCATGTGTGACTGTGATCAGTCCTGTGGACAGAGGGGTGGAGGATACAATCTCTGCCTTCAAGAAATTCATGTTAGTGGGGTAGTCAGATACACAAATAACAACCACCTGCTACTTAAAAGTTCAGAATTCCATTTGTGGTAAAAATAAAAATCATATTCCAAATATTACTCTTTTCATATTTTAAAGCTTCATGGATGACAATAATAAATCCTAATCATAATAAATCAATGATCATAGTCACAATAACAACAGCTAAAAGTGTACTATGGGCAGCGCCTGTGGCTCAAGGAGTAGGGTGCTGGTCCCATATGCCAGAGGTGGCAGGTTCAAACCCAGCCCCGGCCAAAAACCAAAAAAAAAAAAAAAAAGTGTACTATGTGCTAGGCACTTTTTAGGTCTACTAATTCATTTTGGCAATACCTCCCCTGTGGCTGTCACTACGTTGTATTTTGTGTTATCTTTAGTCTTTGCAACGGCTGTACAGAGCAGTGCAGTCATCTTGTTTCTGATGGGGACTCTGAAGCTCGGGTTAGGGTCAGGGTGCTAAGGTGCAGCAGTAGGAAATGGAAGCAAGTGAAAGCTCCCGTATTGAAGGGCTACCCAGGCCACTGCACCCCAGCTGCTTTGGGAGGTGCAGAAACCAACAAGAACCCCCAGGTGGGCTCCCACCCAAGCCATAAACTCTTTGGTATTCAGGATGAGCTTATTCATTTTTATAGGAAACGATAGATGTAATCAGCATGTTAACCATCCTTTAGACATCGATCATAACTCCTTCCCTCAAGAGTAAATTACCCTCCTTCCTATGTATCTTGAGATCCTTGCCCAAGGAAAGGATGGAAAAAGCAGGTCAGCACCACAGGCAGCAGAAAGTACCCCCCCACCCCACTAGCACAGGCAAGGGGGCCTGGGCTCCAGGTTCAGTGGGGGTGCATCCCACAGGAGTGTGCTGGGGATGTGCTGTGGAGAGTGTCGGGGGGAGCTTCTGTGATGGGAAGTCTGCTGTGGGGGTTGATGGAAGATGGGCGTACAGGGTGTCTCATGGGGAGATGTGCTGAGAGCAGGGTGGGATGGGGGTGTTGGGGGGGTATGTCATGGGGATGTGCCATTAGGGTGCATTGTGGGGGGCTGTGTGTGTCTGGGGTGCAGTGGGCATGTTGTGGGGCTGCACTGTGGGACCCCCTTGAGAGATCCTCCTGGCTTGAGAACACCATGCTTGCCCACTGAACCTCTCTGGTCCCCAGATGGTAAGCTCAGCTCCAGCACCCCCACCCATACTCTGTCCCCAGCCTTGATACATCCTGGGTCAGTATAGCCAGTGAGACATCAGGCATGGCATGTTTTGGGGTCCTACTGGCTGGACAGCTTGGGAAGCAGCCTGAGGAGGTACATCTAACCTCCTGCAGGTCACATCTAACACAGCATCTGCAGGGCTCGCTGCCCAGGTAACCCGCCCTGGAATGCCCCCATGACCAGCACAGGTGAGGGAAGGAAAAGCCCTTGGCGCCTTCCCCTGGCAGTGGGGCTCAGCACCAGGGGAGCCTAGGTTCAGAGTCCTCTCCCAGTGAAGCAGCCTCTCTTAGGGGACCTGCCATCCCACTCCTGGCTCATCCCTCCAAGCTTCCAGTTCATTCCTAGCAAGGCCAATTAGGTGGTAAACGCTGAAGACAGCAAACCTTTTCTCTGTTTTGAATGTGATGTGTCAACTTTCCCACAACCATTATTAGGAAAGATTTTCAAACATTCAGCAAAGTGGACAGGATTTTAAAGTGAACATTAGGGTATTCACCACTTAGAGTCGATGCTGAATATCTTACTATGTTTAGTATTATTTACCCCTCTACCCTATCAGTCCAGATTATTTTTTTTGTGCCTTTCAGAGTAAGTTGCAGACAGCAGTGTACTTATCCCTATGCGTTTCAGCATGCATGTTATTAACTAGAGTTCAGTATTTGTTTAGCATTCTTCTTTCCTGCCTTTGTACATACAATGAAATGGATACATCTCAAGGGTACCATTTGATGAATTTTTACAAACACATGCACTCATGTAACTCCAACCCTCATCAACATACAGAATATCCCCTTTACCCCAAGAATCCCAGAATCTGCACTCAGTTTCTCTGTCAGCAACCACGACTGTCGGTTTTCCATTACAGACTAGTTTTGCCTGTTTCACAACTTTACATGTAAATGAAATCTTCCGGGTCTGGATTTATTCAGTGCACTGTTTCTGAGATTCACTCATGTTGTGTCAGCAGTTTGTCCCTTTCCATTGCTGAGCAGTACCCCATTATTTGGCTATACCATGGCTTATTCTGCCATTGATGAATTACTTTTTTTAAGGGAAAGGCTTCCCCGAATTGAGGCTACTCTGTAATACACACTCACTCTTCCTTGCATTCAGACCTATTTGTCTTGTCAGGCAGATCAGGTGTGGTCAGTTACCATAGCCCTTGGGTCTCCGGGAGTGTATAAAGAATGGAAGTAGTATGTTTCATCACCATTGTGATAGAAAAAAGAAAGAAAATCACAGTTTTAGAATAAATACTCCCAAAGCATGATGAGAAGCAAGATGATTTCAGGTGAGAACGTAAAAATGCCAACAGATAAAGTATTTCTACAAAATTATGCCCTATAACACTAGTTTTCCTACATGCAGGGGATATATAGTTTGTTTTATTTTATTATTTATTTTTTTGAGATAGGAGCTCTTGCCCAGGCTAGAGTGCAGTGGTGTCATCCCAGCTCAAAGCAACCTCAAACTCCTGGGCTCAAGTGATCCTTCCGCCTCAGTCTCTTCAGTAGGTGGGGGAGACATGAACCACCACACCAGGCTCATTTTTCTGTGTTTGTGTAGAAACAAAGTCTTATTATGTTGCCTAGGCTGGTCTCAAACTCCTGGCCTCAAGTGACCCTCCTACCTTGGCCTCCTAAAGTACCGGGATCATAGGTAAGAGCCATGGTCACTGGCATGCTTTTTAAATAAACGTTTTTACATGACAAAACAACTTGATTTAAAGAAAAATATTTTTCAGAAGGGGGGTAAAGATATTAAAAAATTTGAAACTTGTATGCAGATCTGTGAGGCATGAAAACATTCTAGAGCACTGTTTTTCAACCATTTTTATCTCATGGCACACCTGAACCCACAGTTAAACTTCTGTGGCACACGTATGTTCAACAATAACAACAACAAGACTATACTTGCTGTGCTTTAAACTTCTTCTGCAAATAATTAATGATCTTTAAAAATGTTCACGGCACGGTGCCTGTGGCTCAAGGAGTAGGGCGCCGGTCCCATATGCTGTAGGTGGCGGGTTCAAACCCAGCCCCAGCCAAAAACCACACAAAAAATAAATAAATAAATAAAAATAAGGTAACAATGTCAAAAACTCAGTGGGTAATATAAATAAATATTGGGGCAGCACCTGTGGCTCAAGGAGTAAGGCACCGGTCCCATATGCCGGAGGTGGCGGGTTCAAACCCAGCCCCGGCCAAAAAAAAAAACCACAAAAAAAAAAAAATGTTTACGGCACACCTAAGACCCTCTCATGGCACACTGGTTTGTCGAGGCACACCTGTTGAAAATCACTGTTCCAGAGCAATACTTGTCAATCTACAGAGGCACGTTAGAACCACCTGGACAGTTTAAAAAAATACCCCTAGGGGGTCCCACAACCCAAGCCTTGCATATAATCGGTTCAGGTGGATCCAGGCATCAATAGGTTTTAAAAGCTCCCCAGGTGATTCTAATGTGCAGCCTAGGATGAAAACAAAGACCAGCAATATGAATATCACCTGGGCACATGTTAGAAATGCAAATTCTTAGGTCCCACTCCAGGTATTATCAATTAGAAATTGGGGCTGGGGTCCCAACAGGTCTTAACAGCCTTCCAGGTGGTTCTGATGCCTGAAGTTTGAGCCCCACTACTCTGGGGGATGGGGGTAATGAGTCCTAAAAGGCACATCTGCCTTGCTGCCAAGACTAAGGTCACCATCATCATGGAACCGATGCAGCCAAGGGCAGCCAGGTCTGCCTGATCCAGCCCCTATGAAGCCCTTCCCCTCCCTGAGTCAGAGAGGGTGGGTGAGTGTCAGGTGGTGAGCATCTGCTGGCCAATTACCAAAGGGATGACATCTTAGGGCCCACTGTGTCTTAACCTCAATCCACAAAGCAGTTAATCAGCCCCTAGAAAATTGTGTTGACTATAATTTTATTTTCACCATGATTTTTGATTATCAGTGACCTCCTTCCACTCCACTACCCATGTTAATTGAGAATTGACTACACAGTTAAAATGAATGTTTCCTCCACTAGCAGAGCTGTACCAGATTCATCTTAAAGTCCCTCACAGCTTAAAAAAGTGACTAGTCTGCAGAAATATTGATCTTATGCAATTCATTTCACCAAGAATTTATGAAATTACCACTGAGAGATCACCTGTTGTGCGTTCATATGTCCAACGCATATATTGTTCATATAGCAAAGTAACAGAGTTTTATTTGCAGGATAACACTGTATTTAGAGAGCTAAACCCCAGAACTTGGCAAAACCTGGCCTCTTGATTAGCACTGATGTCTCTATTAAAAGATGCTCAAGACAGTTGTTCACATTTGGTAAAGTCCTTGGAAATATGGTTACCTTACAGTTAGAGAGAAGATAAGGTAAGAACAAACCCTCCCTCAGCTGCAGCTCCTCACTGGCTGGCCATTTCGATAAGGAAAAATACAAAGTAAGAGGAGGCTAACAGGAGATATGGAATCTGATTATCTTTTTCAATGCTAACTTTGAAAAATGAACTTTCATGTAAAACCAAAAAGATTACAGAATTTGCCAAAGAAAACATACTGGGAAATCAGAAGTGACAAAGGCAATGCCTATTAAGCAGTATGTACCCTGAGAAAATGTCTCACAAAGCCCCACAGGCCTTTTCATATTGTAATACAACAAAGGAATAATGCCACTACCGAGGGAAAATCTGCCCACCTATTTGTGGAAGGACAGTCACACGGTGCAAGGAATCTTTCGATGATCAGGCGTGCAAAAAAAGACGCATCCAACTGTTCCTTATTTACTGGATTCAGGAATGACAATAAAGAGCTTGACAAAAGCACTTGGGCAACTGGCAAACTCAGAATCAGGACTGGGAAAGGACCTCCTTGGGGAGCCTGCCCCTCCACGGCTGCCTCATCCACTCTGCTCCTAAGTCCTGTCCCACCATCAAGGTGCCTCTTCCATTGATATCAATGGACTTATTTGTGGGTTTTCTTCCAGAGTGCAAGCTTGTGTCTAGCCTGAGACTGAACATGCCCAGATGCTCAGTGAAAGCCTTTTTTAAAAACATTTTATTATGAAAAATTATAAACATACAAAAAATAGAGGAAATGGTACAATGAACTGTGGCTTAAAGGTCCCCAAATGATCATTAACTCCTTTCCATATTTATTTCATATTTTCTCCCCTAAAGCGTATTGAGGCACATTCATTATAAATGCCACAACACTTTACCTCTAAGTACTTGAAAAATAAAGACTTTCTTATTTACAAGATGATAACATCTGGCAATATTAACAATTAACAAAAATTCCTTAATATCATCCAATAGCAATCTAAATGTCAGTGTACAGCTTTTGAAAAGTAAAACACAGATACGGTTGCAGTGACTCAGAGAATGGTGGGTGTGAATGCCCCACAAAGTCCCTGAGAAGCAAGTGTGCCCCATCTCCATCCCGGGATTCCATTCCATCATTCCCAGAGGTATACAGGGACAGGAGGGAGTATCCCTCTGGTGGGGGCATCCTCCTGGAGATCTGGGGGCTCTCATTCCCACAGGCCCACAGCACCCAAACACGGCACTCCCAAGCCCCTTCCAGCCACCTCCCTTCCATTTGGTGCCCAGCTGTGTCCATGAGGCTGGATCTGGAATCACATAAACCTACTTTATAATCCTGGCTTTGCCACTGATGAGCTGTTTGACCTTGAACAAACTGCCTAACCTCTTGGACCCTCTATCTCAGCGGTTCTCAACCTGTAGGTGGCGACCCACAGGAACCGTATTAAAGGGTTGTGGCATTAGGAATGGTGAGAACCACTGCTCTATCTGCTCATTTACAATACGGGAAACAAAGATCTGCCTCAGAGGCCTGTCATGAAGATTAAGTAGGACAACAGTCACAGGGCACCTACCATGCTGCCTGGCCTGTAGTAAGTTCACTGACATTCAGCTTCTTTCTGACACTGTGGGTGGCCCTGTGAGTAGCCAGTGGCATTAGGGTGAAGGCCAGGCAGATGCTCAGGACTCAGAGAGAAGCCCAAATCTCACCAGATGCCCATGCACGCCTCTCCTTGATAAAAGGGTCACAGGGTCGGCCCTTCCCAGCTCTTGCTTCCTCTGATGTAGGGGGGTGCTGCTGGGGTTGGAAGTGCTGAAGAATTGAAGGAGGAAGACTTTGCCGACCCTAGCAGCATGGGGTTCCTACAGGTTGCTTTTGGCCACCCACTGGGCCATCTGGAGTCTCCCAGTGGCCTCTTTGTAGGCCTTAACTTCACGGCAGAGGCACCAACTTCAGTTTTTCAAAGACACCTGCCTGTCAGCTACACTCCCTTTTCATGACCTCCACTGCCTACACCTACCACCACGTCCACTATCAACATTACTGTTTATTAAGCATCTACCATGTTTCAGGATCTTTGCTGGGTAATTTTCAGAAATTTAACTCCCTCAAGCTAAACGCCAATCTTTTTAGGAAGGTATGTTATTCCTATTTCTAGGTATGCCAGTTTCCTATTGCTGTTGTAACAAATTACCTCAAGCTTAGTGCCTTAAAACCACACATGCTTTATTATAGTGTAGTTCTTTATTATATTGAAGTCAGAAGTGAAAAAGGACTAAAATCAAGGTGTTGGCAGGGCTGTGTTCCTTTCCAGAGGCTCTAGGTGAGAACCTGTTTCCAGTTTCTACCTTCCCCTTCCACCAGCAATGACCCACCTGATTTTTCTCACGCTGCTTCTCTGATTGACTCTCTTCCCTCCATCTTTCACTTGCTAGGTCCTATGTGATTTGCTATGTGCTGGATGATCCAGGGTACACACCTCTTCTGAAGGTCAGCAGATCAACAACCTTAGTTTCATCTGCAACCTTAATTCCCCATTCTACGGAACCAAACACATCCGTAGGCGGTGGGATTAGGATGTGGACATTTTTGGAGGGCCATTATTCTGCCTCCCACAACAGGTGAGGAAGGTGAAGCTCAGAGAGGGAATGGAGTTTACTCAAAGTCACACAGCTATTAAGTGGTACTGACTCCAAAGTGAGATTATGGGCACTTAAACCTCGCTCTGCCCCTGCTACTTCACTGTGTGACCTCTGGCTTCAGCTTCCTTACCTATAAAATAAAAAGGCAGCCTCAACACTAAGATTTCCTTCACCAACCAGTTCATGACCTTCTGAGCCTCTGGGCTTCCCCCTAACTACACCCACAGATCAAAAAATCTGTCCCCACTCACCCATGGCTCAAGTAATTGCCTGTGAAAGGTGGGGATGCAGACGCACGGTCACAGCATTGACATCCCTCCCTCCCAGCTGGATTTTCTGAGGCTTTCGTCCTGGGAACCATGGAGAAAGGCCCTCACCGCCTGCAAACACACCACGCAAATCTAAAGTCAAGTACTGTCTGTTTTCTTCCTAATCCCCAGCTTAGAGGAAAGCAAGGATTAAGGGTTCTTTGTACAGTGAAAAGAAAAACATAGAACAAGAAAATCAGAGAATAAATGTACAGGAATGTGAAGGCTTGTTTGCTGAGAGTTCCCAAAACAAGACAAAGAAAAGCTCCTCTTCTTTTTTTATGCTTTTTTCTAACGAAAGCACTTTTATTATAGACATCTTCAAACATAGAAAGGTAGAGAGATTAGCATAATGAACCTTTTCTTAACTCTTGAGTCAATCATCACCAATTCAGACACTCTTCGCAGTCTAAAATTCAAATTTTGAATCACCATCCAGGGCAGGCAGTTCCGTTGTGTTGGTCTTGCAATACCTTTGTTTTGAAAACTGCTCAGCTATCACTCTTTATGATTCTGGAAGGTCAATCAAGATAGCCAGAAAACTTCAACTTCCTGGAAACAAAGATTAGTCTGGGAGTGGACACATGATTCCTGAAGAACAAATCAGATCCCCTTTTCAACCTGGATGCTGGACAGGAGTGTCTTCAACGGTAAGGGGCTATAAACTCCATGCAAACCTGGACCTGCCATCTTCCTTACCTTAGAGAATAAACTGAATGCAGAGGTAAAAAGAGCATTAAGACAGAGCAGAGATTGCCTGTGCCATCATCTGTCTGATTACCTGATTATCCAGCTGGGTCTAATGTCCCTCAAATGATCTATTATGATGGCCATATTCCCAGATTCACTTCCTCTAGATTTAGAGAAGTTTCTCTTCCCTGCAATAGAAACAATCTCTAACTTAAGTTCTCCTAGAAAGCCTTCTTTAAAGCAATAAACACACTGTCAATCTTCCTTGTGGAGATTAGGGTTAATTTAACAAAAGCAATCCGCATTCACTAAAGAATGTTCCATGTGATTGAAGAATACTACCTTGACAAGGGAGAAAGAACTCCATTTTGTTGGATTTTTATCAGGACAGCGATTCATCAATGAGATCTTTAGTACTAGGTGATGACCCCCGCCCACATCCTCTCTCACACCAAACCCCTGCTGGTGCAGGGAGTAGTCCTGGGCTGAGCTGGGGGACCACAAAAACTGGGCTTTGAGTACAGCCTTCTGGGGTATCCCCTGTGCATGATGCCTGGCAAAATAGTCTAGAACCAGATGCCAGTTTTGCACAGGCCTGAAGAGGTGGTGCCACTAACGAGTGTGATTCCAGGGGTAATGAGAGGAGGGAGAACAGGGCCACTCAGATGCCTGTGTCCGTCCCCTGGCCTGCTCTTCCTTCCTCCTCCCTCCTCACACAGGCTTCCTCTGCACGGTGTGGGCCCAGCTCCCTGTGCTAGGCAGCGGGGAAACCAGCTACAAAGGCCACAGTCTATAACCTCTGGGAGCCCATGGTCTGCTGAGAGGGTGGTAGGATGAGATGTAAGGCACTGGGGCAAGAGGATGCTAATTTATTTGCTCCCATGCATGACGGCATATGTGTGTTATTTACATCAGCAATGCTGTGACATTTCAGTGCCCACAGAAAACTAAGTGATATAAGGTAAAGCCACACAGTAGAATACTGTGGGAGAGAGAGAGAGAGAGAAATTGATTCTGTGTACTGATAATGATATCATTTCCAGATATATAGTTAAGTGAAAAAAAAAAAAAAAAAAAACCAAAGTGTAAAGTAAGAATGTTTTGTAGGAACAGGGTGAAATATAAAAGTACCCGTAAATTCTGAAAGGATATAAAAAACATTTAACAGTGACTGTCTATGTAGAGGTAGAAAATATTTTCACTGTATACATTTACATTTATTTTTCTTAACTTTTGAATCATGTAAATATGGTACCTATTTTTTTTTTTTTTTAAGCAATAAAACAGAAACCTGTGACATTTTGTGTTGAGGGCCTGTGGCAAGATACATTTTTCAACACAGGCACAATAGTATCTCCTGTGTACGTGTTTTTCTTACAATGTGACCATCACACTTTGCCATCAGAAGGTGGGTCTAGGTCCCATCCCCTTGAAAGCAGGCAACCTTGTAAATGTGGCAAAAGTGAAGCCACCAGACTCCTGAGGGTAGATTGTAAGAGGTGATACAGCTTAAGTATCAAGTTACAGTTAAGGCACCAGTTTTCTACTGGTGCTCTGGGTATACTTGTTTTTGGAGCCCTGCTACAATGCTGTGGAAAAATCCAGGGCACAAAATGAGGTATTCTAGACAACATTCCAACTGAGGTCTCAGCTGCCACTGTACATCAACTGCCAGGCACTAAAGGCTTTCCTTAAAAAATAAAAATTCACTGATACATATTGTACATATTTATGGGGCACTTATGTTGTTTTGATACATGAATACAATGTGTAATGATCAAATCAGGCTAATGAGCATATCCATCACCTTAAACATTTATCATTTATTTATGGTAGAAACAGTCCAAATCTTCTCTAGTTACCTTAAAATACACGATAAATTATTGTTAACTACTGTCACCCTACTCTGCTATCGAACACTAGAACTTATTCTTACCCCTACCTATATTTTTGGACCCATTACCTGACTCTCTTCATTCCCTTCCTGTCTTCCAGTATTGACCATTCTATTCTCTACCTTCATGAGATCAACTTTTTTAGCTCCCACATGAATGAGAACATATGATATTTGTCTTTCTGTGCCTGGCTTATTTCACTTAACATAATGTTTTCCAGTTCCATCCATGTTGCTGCAAATGAAGGAATTCCATTGTTTTTTTTTGCAGTTTTTGGCTGGAGCTGGGTTTGACCCTGCTACCTCCGGCATATGGGGCCAGCGCCCTATTCCTTGAGCCACAGGTGCCGCCCGGAATTCCATTCGTTTTTATGGCTGTATAATATTCAGCTGTATATGTGTACCACATTTTCTTTACCCATTCATTCCCTGATGGGCACTTAGGGCACTTTAATATCTTGGCCATTGTAAATAGTGCTGTAATAAACATGGGAGTGCAGATATATTTCCCTGATATACTGATTTCCTTTTTTTTTCGCAGTTTTTGTCCGGGGCTGGGTTTGAACCCACCACCTCCGGCATATGGGGCTGGTGCCCTACTCTGTTGAGCCACAGGCGCTGCCCCTGATTTCCTTCCCTTTGGATATATACCCAGTTGTGGAATTGCTGGATCATATAGTAGTTCTGTGTTCAGTTTTCTGAGGAACCCCCATATAATTTCCATAGTGACTACAGTGTACTAGCATCTTTGCCAGCACTCGTTTTTTGTCATTCTGATAACAGCCATTTTAACTTGGATGAGATGATATCTCATGGGGGTTTTGATTTGCATTTCTCTGATCATTAGTGATGCCAAACATTTAAAAACAATGCCTGTTGGCCATTTGTATGTCTTCTTTTAAGAAACATCTATTCAGGTCTTTTGCCTATTTATTAAATTTGGGGCTTTTTGGCTATTGACTTGTTTGAGTTTGGGGTTTTTTAAATTATCAACTTTGGATTTTTTTGGCTATTGACTTGAGTTTCTTATATATTCTGGTTATTAATCCCTTGTCAGATGGATAGTTTGAAAATATTTTCTCCCATTCTGTAGGTTGTCTCTTAAGTGAGGAAGCCCTTGAGGTGGTGCCGGCCCCAGCCACCATCTAACTGCCACTGAATGAGAGACCAAAAAGCAAGAACTGCCTTTCTGAGCCCAGTTCACCACTAGAATTGTGAGAGATAATCAAAAGATTGTTTTTACTTTAAGCTCCTTAGTGTTAAGGCACAGTTTTTAACTTGTGCCCTTGTCTTATACTTGATTCTCCAAGACAGTGCTTTCTCACCAGCTCAAAACAGTGTACCTATGACTCCAAGGAGGTAGCAGAAACAACCTGATGGGGACAAGTATTTCATTGGCCCTGTAAAAGGAGATATGGTCTAGATCTAAAACAAATGAAACCTGTTGATTCTGGATGCCTCTGGCAGCCACAGGAAGAAGGATTCAACAGGCTAGCATGCTAGACATAGGTCTAGGCTCCAAAAAGGGATGTGATGGAGGTCCGAAATGGGATGTATCTGTGCAAAGGTTATAGTGAAAGTCCAAGAGTGTGGATGAAATTGTCTAGGTGGATCGTATGGATAAAAGTAAGAGAAGAACATCAAGGGAGGAACCCCGGGGATATCCCTCTGCAAATGCAAGCAGAGGAAAGACAGCAGGTAGAGAAGTCAGAGAAGAAACAATCAGAGAGGAGGGAAGAAAATCCTAGGACGAGTTCAGAAGGAGGACATGGTGGGAGGTATCAAATGCTGCATAGAAAATACAGACAGAGAAGCCTGGAGGATCTGACAACGTGGAGATGGCTGGTGAACCTATGGTAGCATTCCTCCTGGAGTGGTAGAAAAAAAGTCAAAATCTGAAAGCTTGTCCATTAATACAGGTGACTTCAACTAAACTTTATAAGAGAAAATAGCAACTAACTTCGGGCTTCCCACTTTACCTTCTGAGCAACATTACAGGAAACAAAGAAGAAAGAAAAAAATCAAAATGCACATGGCAGAAGGAAAAACGGAAGGGAGATGGTCAATGACAGTCTGACTACCTGTATCTGCATGACAGAGCGGTGACTAAAAGGCGCCAGGTGAGCCAACCAGCTGCCTCCAGAATTCATTCTTATTTTGTAGTGGGACTATAAAAGCTTCCTTTGTTGACCATTCCCAGCAATGGCAGGAACAGATAAATAGCTGTGCAAGAGCGTGGGGAGTCCCGAGGCTTCACCTAGTGAACCAGTTGTGATGATGGTGCCGGGGCCAGGGCCGCACGGAACACTTTGTAGAGGATTCAGGCCGAGCATCAGCCAGTGTTGCCTGCCATGTACACCAGGCGTGGGGATAAGCATGGACACCAGTTATTTGTCATTTCAGCCTTCATGAAATGCATCTTGAATGACAACTGGAAGGGAAATGGCTTTACTTCTCAAAAACGCTGGGATCTTAAAATCTTTCTAAGCAAATTCTAAAATGCCCATAACTCAAAGCATGTGAACTTTAGCCACTAAACCCTATCGTGCCTGCTACATGATTTACAATTTTAAATCATTTCTTAGAGTAAAGCCTTCATTTACAGTGACAAATGTTCTAATACACTTAGTAAATACATGGAGAGTGTTCCTAGAATCTGCATTATGCTCCAAATTTCTATTGCTATTCCTCCTCCATGCATAGAGGGGAAAAAAGCATATGAAATGGACTGGGGCCCATGAAACTATGGAGTGAATTAAGCTGAAATGTCAACACAACCATATTGCACGCCCCAATTGAGAATAGATATTTTGACGAAGAGCTTACTAAATCTTTAATTGGAGATGGAGTGTTTCCATATAAAGGCAATGACTACAAAACATTAATCCCAGTGCCTAAAGCCGTAACTACAGAAATTCTCTGCCATCCTCTGGTGTTCGTGAGTACAGTAAATCCAGTATTAATATTAAAACATGGCACTATAGAAATATAATCATGGGTGGATACAAATGAGGCTAAATATTTTCTCCAAGTAAATTTTTCTTTTAAAATCATCTTAATCTACTAGAGAAATAAGAGAAGTAATCAAGCTACAGACAAGGAGAAAACACTGCCACGATAAAAATAAATCTTATATACCCAGGCCTTCTTTTAAAGTGTTGGGTCTCAAATTGCACAGCTACAGAATATTAGCATTCAGCCACTTAAATCAAATAGTGGTAGTCTGTTCCAATACACTGCGAAGATATGGTAATATTTTTCTTATTTAAAGTTTCCTTCCCATGATTTTTTTTTTTTTCCTTAAACTTTTGCGCTTGGTTACTACTTAACAACAGTCTTCAATTTAGTGTAACCAGGGCTGCGATTTAGTAGGGAGTTATGGATCTGGTTATCTTCATCTCTGTAGAACACGGGTAACATTCAAGGCATTTAGAGAAGGACAGTACAGCAGACACTCAGTGCTGCTTTATCACCTTGGAGCAAACCAGCCTCGCTTCCAATTGCCAGCATCTGTATCTCTTTGCCCAGGGGCTTTATCTAGCAATTGGAACCTGCCAGAAAAATCCAAGAATTAACTCCCCACAAGGAATTAACACTCAACCACTGACTGACAGAATACTGCGTGTACACCCAGCCTCCAAGCCCATGAGGGGATAACTCTGGGATGGGTGTTGTACCTGGACTTTGCAGATCCCCAGCAGGATCAAAGTCCAGTTGCCCACGTCCGTCACCTGCTTGATAGTGCACTTCCCTGGCTCGTCTCCCTACTTCTTACTAGGGCTTCTTGGGATCCCCTCCCAAATAATCTACAGGGATTCAAATCTTGTGTGATAATTTCCCAATGTGTGGCCAAAGGAAGAAAGTCAATTTAGAGCACACCACTGTCCATGCACTAGGCTTTGGCCAGGATTAGGTAGCAAAAAATGCATGTAGATAGGGCCATCACAGGGAAAGCTGGCATTAAGAACATAATATCCAGTTCCTGGGACACTAGAGTACCAAACCTGCCAGACAAGAAGCCAGAATCATACGTGGGTCACTACAAAAGTTTCGAGACAGACTGTGTTATGGTCTATCATTTTACTTCCAAGAAACACAGTTGACAGTGTCCTGTCTGATTCACCTGTGCAAGTTTCAACTTCGCTGGCTTAACAGTGTTGCTGGGAGGGCTTCATTTGTTTCTGTCTGTGCAGATTTTATGTTTCTTGATTTTTGTGTATCTCAAAACTTTCATAATGACCCATGTGCAAGGCTACCCCAGGTGACTGCTAAATGTGTACGTGTGTGTATGTATGTGTGTGTTAGGGATAGAGTGAGATGAAACTTCACCAATGAGGCCTCCAAAAGTTGTAATTCCAAATCCCCTCCTCCTCCCTTGGTCCCTTGAAAAAGACCGAGAGGCAGAAGCCTTCTTCAATGTAAAAACCGTGAGAATCTGTGTCTACAGATCCAAGATGAGGTGACCACACCTACAGGCCATTCAGCCAGAGTCCTAACATAAGTCCCTGGACTAGAAGGACTAATTGAAGGCAGGAAGGCAAGCCTGGTTTTAAAGATTTGATCAAAGATTTAAGTCAGGTAGGGCCACAAAGGTAGTGCCTTTTGCCAACTTTGAATAGCAGGAAGGTCATTATTTAACTTAGTTCATTTTATGATTTTTAAGAAGTTATAGCAGTAATAAAACAATATAGAAAGGTTAAAATATGAAAAAAATACTATGCATAGTTTTACTACGTATGCGCATCATCCTTTTGGAGGGTTCCCTTCAAGTCTGTTTTTCTGAATGCGTCTTTAATGTAATGGCACTCTGTTCACTGAACAAGAAGGTTTCCGTGTTTCTAGTCTTCACCTTTTTAAGCACTGCATAATATTCCACCAAAGCTGATGTTCTGTAATTTGACTATCCTCCTATAATGTATATTCAGATTAATCCCAAGTTTTCACCATTAGAAATAATAATTCAAAGAGTATTTTAATACAGTGGCTCCTCCTATTTTTCAGATTATTTTATTAAAGCAGAATCCCCAAAGAAGCCAAAAGGTAGTAGCATTTCAGTGGCACCTAAAAGAGGCAACCCCTCAACTTTTATCACCCACTGTCCTTTGATTATTTACAAAATACCAAATGGGTAACAGACATGAGCCTCCTTTTTCTTACAAAAAAGATCAGAAACAGCCAATAGCATCAGAAAAGTTACATAGAAGAAGGCCAGATGGGGAAATTAAAAGCAAAGCAGTTTAAATATAAGGTTTATGCATTAAACACCCACTTCTCATCTTTAAAATGAACGTTTCAAAGTCAACAGTAATCTCAAGTTAGACTCTTACACACTAATACATATAACAGGCATTCTGTCCTAATGATCACTGGCTCACAGAGAAACTTCCAGCCTTCTAACGCTTTCTTTTTATCTGACCTGGTATGATTCTCTCACTGACACTGACATTCATTCTCTCCCATCTGCCACTTACTGAGCCCCAATTCAGGTTAGTTTGCATCAGTTGTTTTCATTATTCTTTTCCCCTCCAGTTGCACACTGTTTTCTGTGAGCAGCCTGATGGCAGAGTTGCTGATGGCTGTGGTTAGGATGCAATTAAGCTGAACCGTATTTGTCAGCCCTGCTCCAAACTCTTCTCTTCAGAACCCTGTGACTAGGGGGAAGTGCCAGAATCAAGGCACGAACCTCTCCCCGCTTGCCTTTAATATACTAACTCTACTTCTTCAAGGCAGCAGTTCCAACCTCCTCCCTGGGCTCTGTCCTGCTTTGACACTTCATTTTTATAAGAGGAAGCAAGGGTAGGGGAGCTGACGGAAGGGGGAAGGTAGAAAGAAGATTGGCTCTAATTTAAAACCATCTTAGGAGCACTAAAAGTTCCAGGTTGACTGATGGACACATTTACTCCTCAGAACCCTTTTCATAAATATCTACCACTTAACATGCACTTTCAAGAGGCATAAATATCGTCACTGTGTCAGCCTTTATGGAAGGGAGATTTCCAGAACCACTTCTTTTCTCCATGGCTAAGAGCTGCATGATTATAAACCTATTAAAGCTGTACCCTGAGAACACAGCCCTTCCCCACCAGCCTTCACAGGGCAGTCAAACCCACCCCACCAAGGGTAGCGTGGAGGCCTTCTCAATCTTTGTGTGGCCATGCTGGTATCCTTCCTTTCCTGTGGGGAAGATGGTAGTTCATCTCTTACAATAAGGTCCGCATCTGAGACTGGTAGGGATTGGAGATGTATTTTGTCAAGAATTTTTGGCCAAATAAGTAAAATAACTCTCTAGTAATATTTAGGCATGCAGAGGGAATGTTTCCTGGGCCTGTTTGAATTGTGTCTTATTTAAAACAGGCTGTAGTGTTATTTTCTCCCTATTCCCAGTGGAACCACGGGGGCTTGAAGGCAAACATGGTGTCCCCCTGGAGCACTGCTAGTTTTTCATGAGGGGCCATGCTGTGATGGCACGGCTCTGCGTGGATAGGGTCACTGCCGGCTCACCCTGCCCCAGCTTCGGCAGACAGGTGGGCCCACGCTCTGGACAACAGCAGTCAGTTTCACCCTTCTTCCCTTTCTGATGGCAGGCACTAGCCACAGCGTGATGAAATCTATGTTGGGACCTCAGCCTGGCGTGTCTGGGGGGTATCAGAGAAGGAGAAAACCGGCCCCCGGGGGGACTCTGTCACTTGGAAGGGAAAGCTCTCGTGGCCCTGCCTCAGGATCTTCCCTCAGGTGAGCCATTGCCACCCCCTGAGACAGACAATCCTGAGAACTGAGCACCCAACCAGTTGGCAGCAGGGGGTTCTGTAAACTCTCAGGGGTGAGTGGATCGGACATTAGCATGATTTTCCCACCTCGAAGCTGAAGTTCAATTGTTTTTAAAAATACACATTTTCAGCCAGGCACAGTGGCTCACGCCTGTAATCCCAGCACTGTGGGAGGCTGAGGCGGGAGGATTGCTTGAGCTCAGGAGTTCGAGGCTTGTCTGAGCAAGAGTGAGACCCCGACTCGTGAAAAAAATGGAAAAACCCAGCCGGGCGCAGCGGCGAGTGCCTGTAATCCCAGCGGCCCTGGAGGCTGAGGCAGCAGGGTGCCCACAGCAGGAGTCCGAGGTTGCGGTGAGCTCTGACGCCACTGCCGTCTGCTCAGGGCATAGGGTAGAACTCTGCCTCGACAAAAAAAAAAAAAAATACACATTTTCAGTAAGATTACTTTGGCAGCATAAAACAGAGTTTACCAGAATTTACAGAAAAATACCATCCAGTGGTCTTCAAAGGTATATGAATAAATGGGCATAAGGGCCCACCCCAACCGGACTGATACGACCTGTATTTCTCTCTCTGTCCCACTTTCACACACTGCCAGGGCACACCAAGTTTCTCCTGCAGGGCAGTGAACCCAGTCCTTGCGTGCTTATGTGCTTAATTCTGTCTTTATTAAATCTGCCTCATGATATGTGTGGGTTCTAGTGTCAGGACTGTGTCATTCTGACACACCATTGATATTCCCAGGACACTATTTGAAGTATTTGTAGAAGAAAGGAAGAATGGGAGGGGGGAGATGAGAGGGAGGGCGAGAGGACAGTGTGTCTGTGGAAGAGCTCACAGCCCAGCAGAGGAGGTCATTCAGGGCAGCTGGAGCAGGGCATGCTGGTAAGCGCTCAGGTACTATGGGAAGGCACAGAGGCCTTCCTGCAACAGGCTCTACCTCTGCAGCTGCCCAGGGATTCTGGCTTTACAGCAGATCTGGGCAGAGGCAGGACCAGCAGGGAGACAGAGACCCAGACCAGGCACTCGCTGGGCAGGAGAGCAGGCCCAGAGATGGCACTACTGGGTAGAAGAAGAGCAGATAGTTCTGACTTCCAGAAGGTGCAGGCACTTTACCCCCAAAACCTAGATTTTCCTTAGATTTTCCCCAGAGTCAATTTCCCAGATTCACAGTAGCAACACAATGCCTTATTCCTAATTCCTAGACTGGCATGTGGGTGTGTGTGTCCGTGAGAGAAACAATGAAGAAAGAATCTTGAATCCACTGTGGTTTGTTAAACACCATCATGGAGAACTGCATGGCTAAAACAACGGGGCAGGTGCTGCCATCCTAAAGCCTGCACTGTAAATGGGATCTGTCCATCTTTACTGGGGAACTATGAGAAATGAGCAAAGACAGACACTGGTCAGGATAAGCCGCTTTATTTAAGAGCTTCGACAGCCCAAAGTGGTCTAACATGGATGCATGGAAGATTTATCTAGATGATAAAATACCTGAACTTGAAAGGCACATAAATTATAATTTTGCAGTTTCTCTCTGTTTAAGATTTCACATAGTCAAGTGCTTTAAGTAATGAATGAGATGCATTTAAGGTTGACTTCCTTTCACACAAGCTATCTAGTTAGTGTCTGTGGAGTTTGACTCCAGTGGGACTGAGTTCAGAATCAGTGCCACCCATCCGTGCTTGTGGCAGTCAGTCCCTTTATCAGAGTAGAGATCGTGGGAGAACTGATAAATATAGTAACCGCAGCTATTGTTGACTGAGCACTTACCTTACTGCACGTGAACTGAGGGCAGCCCTTCACAAGCTCATGATGATTAATGCTCCTAACAGCCCTATGAAGTAGATGTAAAGATTCCCATTCTACAGATTCCCAAACAGGTTTAGAGAGCTTTGGTGATGCATGGGAGGTCACACAAGCAATTTTACCTGAATACATAGCTGTGGTCTTCACCCCTAGGCTGCAACATACATGAAAATGCTTGTCTCTCAGCAAATGCTTAAACACATTAGTTCTCTTTCCCTATTTTCATACTCCTTTAAAAAACACACACCCTTAATACACAACAAAAAGTTAGCTTCTTGGGCTTGTGTTCATTCATGCACACATGTCTTTTGGCATGCCTGGTTGTCTGCTATTGCAGGGCCTTCTGACAGTGTAGCTGCCAAAGAGGACCTTTATCAGGCAGAACATCCCTCTCTGCCACCAGGCTGATGCTTTCTGGCAAAACAACTGCACCAGATAATCTAACTCCTCAGCTAATCACCCTGCACAGTCCCTTATACCCTCCCCTCACCACCCACCCCTGCCTTGTTTCAATTTTTGCCCAGACTAAGGAATAATATCAATTGTAGTCAACTCCTACATGTCAGGTGCTACTCTATGTATTTTAGGTACATGTTAAATCCTGGCAATAACCCTCTGAGATAGGCAATATTATTATTTCCACTTTAGTTCATTCAGAGGGAGAAGGTGAGTAATATTTCTTCAGGGCCAACTACATGCCACGCATGTGTCAAGAACACATAATACTCACAGCTCAGACACAGCCAGAAAGTACCACGTCTGTGACCACCAGACCTGGAGCTTCCCTTCTCTCTTTGCTGGAACACTGCCATGGGCTGAGAGGTGAACAAAGCGACTGTACAAAGGCTGCCCTTTCCCCTTCTCCCTCTGTTCACGTCTGTCCTCCATTTCCTACCACTCCCCACGAACTATGCCAGACTCCACTCTCAGCTGTGTTCCCTCACCCTCCAAATTATGCCAGATTCTCCTCTCAGCTATGTTCCCCTGCCCTCCATACCTCCATCCAGGTTTCATGGAACAAATCCTGGGTCTACATCAATATTTTTCAACTTTTTTTTATCTCATGGCACACTTGAACCTATATTTAAACTTCCGGGGCACACAATTAAATTATGTTGATAAAAAAAGAATAAAAAATATAAACTTGCTATGCTTTGAACTTTTTTTGAAAATGATTTAATTAGCGATCTTAAAAAATTTTCATGGCATACCTAAAATCCTCTCATAGCACAATAGTATGCCTCAAAAATCACTGGTGTACACTAATGGTGTGAATAGAGGCAAAGAAATTGGCTCAAGCCAATAAAATACAGCAAGCAGCAGACGGGGATTTTCTAAAGCCTAAAAAGCTCTCCCAAATCCATGGGGTCGCAAGGCACAAGGGGCCCTTGGCAAGGGACTACCAGAGTTGCAGCGTCTGGGGAGTGTTTTGGCCAGTTTTAGGGGGGTTGACATCAAAAGCTGAGAGTGACCAATGAAAGTAACTGATGTTCAGTGGAACAGCATGAACCATGCGTTTGGGGGACTCAAGAGTTGGTTTTCTGGGAAATGTATACTTAGCAGGAAGCAAAGGCACTTTCCCTGGCAAGGCTAGAGGGTCACAACTTCTTTTGGGCTCTGTCAGGCTTTATTTCATCTGGCTCACCCACCACAGGCTTCAGGAGGACAGGACCTTGTCTGATTTCTCTCTGATCTTCAGAGCCCAGTTAAAGTGGGCACCAGTGAAAGGTTTTGAGAATGAACAACTATACTAGTCATCATTTTAGAGAACAGGCTGTTTAAGAGATTCTACTCAGAACTGGGTATTTGATAGAGGAGGAAACAGGACCAAGGGAGGGGAGTGAGTTTACTCAGAGGCAGGCACACTGTGTTCTGCACAGAACAATATCCAGCCTCCACCCAGAACATCTTCATCTTTGCTTCAGTTACTGAACCCCCAAACCAGCCATAAGTCATTTACATTCTACTTTTCCATCCTCTATGGGCAGAACAGTTCCATCTCACACAGAAGGGAGTTAAGGAACTTGCTTTCCCCTAGCTTTCTGCAGGTCAGCCCCAAAGACACTCCTTTTCTCCAGTAAGCCAACATTCTCTCCCAGCAAAATGCATTTGCTCTGGGATTCTCCAGCCTCGAATTCTCTAAAGTTTTAGTTCCAGCAGCCTTTATAGCTGGGGACCCTGCTAAAACGTCTCCAGCACCCTGCATTTTCTATCTTCATAGCTCTCACCACAGTTTAAAGTTTACAGTTGTTTGCATAGATAACCACACTGGATTGTGACTCCATGGGGTGGGCCCCACGTTACTTGGCTTACCTCTTCAACCCCAGCACTTAGTTCAGTGGTGGGGGCTCAGTGGCACACGGTAAGTTTGTGTTAGATATTGTGCTTATTTTTAACTGGTGAGGGCACAAATGCTGAAGGTGGGGTGTGAACTCATGTGTGCCAATCTCGGGTCACAGTCAAAGGGGTACTGAGGTCGATAACGGTGCAAAAGCAACCGGTGGCGCGCAGAGGGCGGGCGGGGCTGTTCCTGGCTCAGTCTGACCCCGGACTGGCTCCGCACTCCGTCGCCACCTGTCGCCCAGAAACCGGCGCCCAGGTCTCCGCTGCGGGCCCGGATCGTGTGGGCCAGGCGTTCAGCCGCCATCCAGGTTCTCGCGGGCGCGGGCAGGAACGAGATGCCTGGGGGCCCAGGCTAAGCTTACCTGCGCGTCGTCTGGTTGAACAGCAGCGCTCGGCGAGTTTCGGGGACTGGGGGATCCACGGCCGAACCGGGCTGTCGGTCAGCGCGCGGCCCCACACCCGAGGACCACCGGGCATGGAAGGCGCTGAGTCTCACCACGCCAGGCCGCCTTCCTGCCAGGCAGCCCGACTCTAGCCTGCCTTGCCTCCGCGCTGGGGGCGGGGTCTAAGGTGAGCTTGACCTTGCCCTCCCTCAGCTCCCACTGGAAGACCCAGTCTGAGGGCGACGGTCTGCGCCCCGCCCCCTCGCTGAGGGCGGGCCCCAAGGAGACCCGCCCTTGACTCAAGCCCCGCCCACGGACTCCCAACCGCTGAGAGCTTTTTGTGCTGCGTGTGCAATTGCTTTTTATTTTCTTATGTTTTGTATTCCGTTTGTTCCCTACATTTATTTAATTTTGCCTTCTATTTTAAACAACTGAATTAAAAATATAAAAGTAACGTACGAGCACTTTTTACAAAACAAAATTACCTGGATTTGCTTATAATGAAACCAACAGGCCCCTTCTCTGTTGCTTCCGGCCACAGCCCTTTTTAACAGTTCTTCCGTTTAGTTCTGGTGGTCACCCCCTTGTCGCTAAAAAAAAAAAAAAAATAAGCTTATATAGCGATTTTTTGATTTATCTATTGACTTTCTGCCATGTTAGATGAGGATTTACTCTTACTGCGCTGCCCCGCTTCCTTCTGGCAAATTTACACCTCTATTCCCAAGCCCTGCACTGGTGAGTGCTGACACCTCAAACCAGTAGTGGATGAAGGTTTTCTGGAGCCTGAAGCTTACACAATTGTGGGAGAAGAGGGGAAGAGAGGACTGTTTTAGAAAGACAATACAGAATTTATGGCATGCAAGTGAACATTTATGTAGAATGAGAAAAGAAATCATAAAATCTTAAAGCCCTGGAGATTGGGCTTCCTATACCATGAGATTTCCTTAGGTAATTTAGGTCCGGAATTTGCTTTCCTAATGCAATCTGACTTTCTCTGCCTACCCAGAGCTTACTAACTCCCAGCTGCTCACAGGGGTTTGGTAGGGAGGGGCCCAGAAGGCCAGGATTCCACCAGCTTCTGCCAATAAGATTTCCTAATGGACTGAATTGGAGTGCCAAAAAAGAGAGACATCAGGATGATGTCAAGGTTTTGTGGTTGCTGGGCAATTAATTTCCAGCTTTTCTGGCCACAGTGACCTTACCACTTCACCTTAGCATGGGGAGTGTTTCATAAAGTTGACTCTAGACACTGCCCCTCTCACCTGAGCCTCAGTTCTCACCTGAGGTTGGCTGGGCAGGAACACTGTCCCCACTCTGAGGAGGGTCAATAAAGTTTCCCACTTGTATCAGCACAGGGGGCGTGCAGCTAGCACCCAGTAAGTACCCAGGTAAAAGGTACCTCCTGACTCACAACTGGAGACACAGTGTCTATACCCTCTCTAATCCTTTCTCTTGCTCCATGAGGTGACCGTGGGCAAATCACTTTACCTCTCCAAGCCTCAGTTTCCTTTTGTAATTGGAGATAACCCCTACCACACTGGGTTTGGGGGAGGATTAAATGGCTTAATATCTAAATGTGCAAGAATAATTATTTTTGGATATTCTCTTATTAATTAAGTCAATCTGTCTCCCAGTAGGATGGGAGGCTTATGAGAAAGTTTAGAGATTTCTAAGAATCTGTGTATAGCATGTGATACCACAGGTTGGTTAGAGCCCTAGGATTAGAGTAAGTGAAGATACAAGTAATGATTTCCACAAGTAGGGAAAGCTTTCTTTTCCTGGGGTAGGGAAGAGGAAGTCTTGGTCCTGGAAGAAGCCTGGTGTTCTGGGGTGAGAGTAGTGCCCCCTCATGATGGGGCCAGAACCTTGGGGTCAGAAGCTTGGATAATAGCCAAGCTTTACCTAAAACAAGTAAAGCGGGGAGGGGCCAGAGCTGAGAAATCCATTCTGAAGGAAAAACTAGCTCCTAATTGTTCAGAAGGGGGAATACCTTGAAGCAAGTCCTGTCCTTTGCTTAAGTTCGCAAAGGACTACCAGATCATGAGTATTATGGGGATAATATTTTTGACTCTCCCTATATTGGTAAGCTTCATTTCTCTGGGATCCTACCTGCCATTATAGCCCAAGGAGGGTGGCCATGTAATGCCGTATCAGGAAGGAGGAGGATTGTTCATAGAGGATGTCTCAGTTTGAGTTCCCCAGAAGCAGATCCCAAGATAAGAATGCTCATGCAAGCAGTTTATTTGTGAGGTACAGGCAAGCAGCAGGGGAATAGAGAAGTAATACAGGGCAGGAAAGGGAGTCCAAAAGGGATTGTTAAACCAGCAGCTATAATAGGTGATTAGAGTTTAATTCTGGGGGGAAACTCTAGAAAGCGTGTTAAGAATATGCCTCAGAATTATTATTCCCACCCGAGGAAACACTGCGGGAGGCAAGTGTCTAAGGGGAAAAACCTGGAACTGACAGATTAGCTCATAATTTTGAACAGTTAAAACATTATTCTAGCAACAAAAAAATGTGTTTAACAAGATAAGATCAAGCTACATTATAATAGTATTCTGCAGTTTTCTTATGAAGTTTTAGTAGTAACACTGGAGGCAGTAAACAACACGTGATGGTTTGTCTTGGGATGAGGTCTGAGGACCTTCTAGAAAAGCTCACTGTGGGATACTGTAGGACTGTAGGCTATGTCAGCCTCTGGGTTTGGATGAGTCTATTCTAATCTGGACTTCTGAGCTTTCACTGAGAAAGAGCAAGCTTTGGCTGGGTAAAAATAAAATGTGAAAAGGAGACTGATGGACCATTTTCAAATGGTCAAAGAGGGCAAGCTTTTCAATTGCCGCAAGTACTTTAGAAGGTGGGTGTTTTCTTACATTGAAAAGATAATGCTCATGAAAAATCTTTCTTATTAGAGCCATTGAACCACGTCCCCACTAGAAAACCTTCATTCTGTCAACCTGGCTCTGTTGCCCATATTTACTACAGAGCTAAAGTGATCCTTTTACATATGACTCAGTTTGTAATAGTCTCCTGCTCAAACCTCCCAGTGGCTTCCACCGCAAATAGAGTAAAATCTCAAGTCTCCCCAGGGCCTGCAAGGCCCCCACAAGATTGGCCTTAGAAACTTCTCCACCATTGGCCATCCTCAGGTCAAGTCTCCTCAGCTTTATTGCTGTCTCTTGGACACACTGAACCTGTTTGCCCCCCAGAGCCATTATGTTGCTATTCTTACCGACTGAAATGAAACAGTCCCCACTTTCAAGATACCTCACTCATTTCCTTAGCTTTCTAATAGACCACCCTATTGAACAAAGTAAGGAGCACTCCCATTCTGATAACACCTCTTTTATAGTACTTATTACCACTCATTGGAGTATATTTTTATTAATTACTTCTTTCCCTTACATAAATGTAAGGTCCAAAGGAGGCTGAGTCTTTATATATTTTGTTCTATGACATATTACCTTACCCAGAACTGTGCCTAGCATCCAGTAGATATTCAAGAAATACTTGCTGAATGAATAAGTGAATTGAATTCAGCAAATGAAAAATATAATCAGTAAACATACAAATAAAAATATTCTAGAATGCAGACTTTCAACTAATCTAGACTGGATTCCTCTCAAATTGGAGAGAATTGTTAGAACAAAAGAGAAAAAACAAAACAAAGTGGCCAAGTTATATTTCATAATCTTACATATAATTATGATTAAATATTTGACTGAGAAATTTTGCTTTTTTATATTTGACACAATGTCTGTGTTAAATATTTAAGAGAAGGTTAGTTTGAAAGGCTACATACTCATTTAAAAGTAGTAAAAACAAAAAAATTTCTCCTAGTCATTTTAATAATAATTCAGGATAGTGTTCTGCAGCTTCTGTTGGGGTTTGAGAGGCTAAGATGGTAACCAGTTACCTGAAAATAGAGGCCTTGACCAAATATTTAAGATCTCAGTTATTTTCATTTTCTGCCTATTTTTTATTCCTATTTCTCACATTTTATTTTTACCCATTCTTTAGTCACACAGTTCACACGCTAATATTAGTAGAAATATTTCATGGATTATTCAATGCAGCTAAGTAGTAAGAGTTTGCTAGAAAATAAGGCCAAAATGGGGCCACCTCGCTGTTCTAAGAAAGTAATTTTTTCTTAAAGGCACAGACAATGAATTTACAGAGGTCTCTACCCTTTATGCTGAGGTTTTGTAAGACACACGCATGTCTGTTGCAAAAGAGGCTTTACAGTGGAAAACTCTCCCTAAAAACATGTTTCTTGGTGGTGCAATTAAGATGTCTTATAAATAAGAACAGTTGAAACTATAGAATTGACACTATGGCAGGAAAACACTAAATAGTGCCTGTTTACTAATGAAAATTTTGCACTTGGGTGCCCCCAGCAGTAAAGTTTTGGTTTGCATCTGTCTGGGCTTAATTGTCTAAGGAATGCTCCAATAGCAGCACTGCATGCTATAAGTTTTTCCCTTCCTCCCTTCCTCCCTCCCTCCCTCTCCCTCCCTCTCCCTCCTTCCCTTCCTTTCTCTCTCTTTTTTTTTTGACAGAGTCTCACGCTGTTGCCCAGGCTAGAGTGCCATGACCTCAGCCTAGCTCACTGCATCCTCAAACTCCTAAGCTCCGGCAATCCTCCTGCTTCAGCCTCCCAAGTACCTGGGACTATAGGCATGCACTACACCTGGCTAATTTTTCTGCTTTCAGTACAGAAAGAGTCTTGCTTTGCTCAGGCTGGTCTCAAACTCCTGAGCTCAAATGATCCTATTACCTCAACCTTTTAGAGTGCTATGAGTACAGGCATGAGCCAGTGCACCTGCCGATAAGTTGTCTTTATTAATGGATCTTTTTATTCTACCCTTGTTGCTAAAACCCTAATCCAGACTTTGAAGTCCATTTGGGCCTACTTGGTACAAAGAGGGCTTCTGGAGGTATTCAAAGCTATAATACCTTGTTTACTTTGGGAATACCCCATCCTTTTGTGATAAGCAGAGAGTACCCAAAGACGTTTGACAGTTTTCTTAAGATTACACACCGTTGGCTGGTGGTGGAGTTGAAGTATCAGTGAAGATTTTTTGATTACAAGTAACAGAAACAGTCTCTTAGCTGAGTAGCAGGGAACTGATAGGTAGATTGGGCCTTCAGAACTTACAGGAATGTTGGGGACCCAAGCTTAGCAAGGGGTGGGAAGAAAGCCACACCTGTGGCTCAAAGGAGTAGGGCACTGGCCCCGTATGGCAGAGGTGGTGGGTTCAAACCCATCCCTGGCCAAAAAAAAAAAAAAAGAAAGAAAAGAAAAAAGAAAGAAAAAAGAAAGCAGCTCTGAAAAACTAGAAAGCAAAACTCCTGGGAATAATCTCTTGTCAGAAATAGTCTAGTCAGGATGCCACTGCAGGGATAGATGATTAAATTACAGAGGTTTTCATGCCCTTATTTCTCTCAGGTACAAGTTAAAGTCATCAAAGTCGCAGGAAGGGCCCTTTGCCCTCTGGTTGGCCCTGGTTGTCCTGGAAAAGTGTTTGCAAACTTCTTCAACTTCAGATATAGAAGGAGAATCATCTGAATGTACACTCCCACTAGGATTCTCACAGTAGAAAGAGGAAATTCCTTAAAAGGAAACCCCAAGAGATGCTGTAAGGAGGAGGGTAGGGTTGCAGAGAAGCCTGGGAGCCCCCCAGTGCCTCCTTGCAAATCCCCTTTCGTTTGACATTAACCAGAGTCAGTTTTTGTTCCTGGCGTCCAAAGAGGCCTTAGTGATAATCTTGATCTGTGCTCAGCTCCCTAAACACACATGTGTCAAGCAAGTCATGGGCACTGGTTTGTACCTGTGTCTCCAAGGAGCTTGCCTGTCAGAGCTCAGATCAAATATTATCTCCTCCTCCTTGCATTCCTCTCTGATCTAGGTTCTTTCAGCTAAACCATGTTGGTCTTTACTGTCTAAGCAAGGCCTTGACCTGCCATGGTCCCTAGGGCCTGGCAAACTCAATGGACTTTTCCTATGTGAATCTAATGCTCACAGTCAGACTAGTCTGGGTGTGTCCAGTCTGTCCGAGTGGTCTAGCAGAGCCAAAGGTCATGTCCTGATCTTCTCCACTTGCCTAGTGCCTCCTGTCCTGCCTCTGATGAGAACTTTAGAAAGCGATGACAAAGTCACATCCCTCAACTTTGATCTGTCTTCTGAGAAGAGACTGGTGAGAAACACTGCTCACAAACTTCAGAGAACCTGGCATGAGAGGAGCTATGCAGTCTTTCTTTCTTCCTTCTTTTCCTCCCGTTCTCTGAAACTCTTTGGTTCTCCAGGAATCAGATGCTGAGGTAAAGTACAGGTACAAAGGCTTACAGGGAGTTAACACCTGTGCAAGCAAAAGTGCAGAAGAGGATTGGGCAGGGGGAACTGTGAGGCCATGATGTAGACCCACGAGAAGAGTCCTGCATGGGGCAGAAGTGGCCGGGCCCCCACGAATCCACTTTGCTGAGTTATGGGCCACCCTGAGGATAGCATGGCCTCAGCTGGGAATCCTGAGGCAGGCCCTGGAGAAGCTAATAGCTAGAGACTGTCATAAAACCATGCTTCTTCCCCCAGGGAGAAAAGTCTTTTCTGAAGACAGATCTGAGCAGTACATCTTCATGTCAGCCACACCTTCTTACCAACCAGTATTTGTTGACAGGAGCTCATGGAGTGGCCTGGGTCTCAGCACATGGCTCACAGCTCTGGGCCAACATTTTCAGCAGAGTGGGACAGGTTAGGGCTATATTTGTAGTGAGAAACAAATTTTGTTCATATTCCAGATCTTAAAATAATAGCTAGAAATGAGGATTTCATCACTGGGTTCTTGAACCTAGTAGCAAAGTCTCGGCCATCAGCCCAGGCTCTGTCTCCTTCCTCTGCTCGCTGGGGCCCTGCCCTGCACACTTGCTGCCCCTCCCCCTGCTCTACCTGCCCTGGACGGACACTGTGCTCAGAGGACCCACTGGCTGAGTGAGAGAGGGAATGACTGAATTCTGGAATTAGAAAAGAATGATAGTCCAGGTGAAAGAAAGCTGTGAGAATAGAACAAATTACATAATGATACTTCCACAACAGAACTCCCAACTGAATCACTTAGGGATGGGATGATCATGTTCACCCTCAGGGATTCTCTGAAAAATTACTTGACTGTTCATTCAGTGGCAGAGCAGTGTCTGCTTTCTTTCCTGCCTGCCCCCCAGTGATGACAGTGATTGGTTTAGTCTGAACCTGCAGCTCTTTGGCTAAGTTGCCATTCCTCCCTTGAAGGCAGCTTTGCTAAAGGCATGGAGAGCACAGATTGTCTGCAAAGGCGTGTGGCTCTATGGATCTCAGGCCAGGAGGTGGTAATTGACTGCACTAGCCTGCCTTCTGTCCATCTTTATCCCATCACACTTTGTTTGGATGGCACCTGAGCCTCAAGCCTCCAGTTGTGCCCACAGTTGGTTGAAGCACAGTGCCCCTTGAGGGGAGGACAGCAGGCGGAATGCGCCCTTTCACATGGTCCTATAATGACTTAGAGCCATGAACTAATTGGCCTGGCTTTCCTCAGGCAGTTCCAGAGACTGTGATTGGGACTGATCTGACATCCTGCCCTACCAGAGAGCATGCTGTGGGAAGACAACCATGAGGAGAAGCTAATTCCCTCAAGATCATTTTTAGAAAGGACAGGTGGAATTTCACACTAAGGCTTTGGTCAAGACTGCCCTATTTTTTCCTTCCAAAATGAGGAAGTCAGGAACATATTAGTAAGTGCTTATCCATTTGCAGTTTTACACATATGGAGTTGGTCAGCTCAGGTTAAGTCACACTGTGCTAACAAACAAACTCCACATCTCAGTGACTTAGAAAAACAAAGGTCAACTTCTGGTCCCGGCCACATGTCCATCATGGGTCGACAACGGCTCTGCTCATTCTGCATTTACACACTCACCCTCTTGGGGACATTGTATTATGACAAAGGGAAGAGAAGGACATGGAGAACCATAAGCAGGATCTTAACACTTTTGTGCAGAAGTAACGTCATTTTTCTCCATGTTTTGTTAACCTGAGCAAGTTGTATGCCACTTTAGGTTGAGCAGGCTAAGGAAGTATACCCCCTCCCATCCCCCAGGTCACAGGGCCAAGTCCAGTGTCAATGGAGTGAGAAAGTAGACTGCTCCTGCAGGGAAAGCTAATCTTGTGAATTTACAAGTTTTACACATATGGAGTTGGTCAGACCATTTACATTTACAATGAGAAGCCGGCTGAGGAGGTTCAGACAATCTAGTAAGCTTTCAGGTATGTGTAAGGCTCTGCACTTGCAGATGAAGGCAAGGGTGGCCTCTCCACAAACAGCATGATGGAGTGCCTCAGGGCCTGAGGTCTGAGGTCTCCCTCAGCTTCTGTGACCTTGAACAAATTGGCTAACCTTTCTGAAACTCTACGTGGGCATATTAATACCTCTCTGTTAGGGCTGTTGTGAAGATTAAATCATATATCTGCAGGTGCATAATACATAGGAGATTTTATGATAAAGTAGTTCATACTTGCTGTGGACAATTTGGAAAATTCAGAAAAACAGGAAGGAAAAAATACACTCAACCATTTCTTGCCACCTGAAAACAAACAGTGTTAAAATTTTGGCATATTTCCTCTGAATGATAAAAGCATGCTATTTTTAAAGCTGCAGCTGTTTCTGCATTTGGGCAGAAGGACAAGGAAGACATTTGTTTGGGAAGACACCTTAATGGGCCTATGAGTTCCCCTCTCTTACTTTCTTTGGCTAGGCTGGATGGGAAACTTTACAACAGAAGTTTTCTAAATTCTTGGCGTCTTATCTCCCAGAAGTTTTTAGCCCTCTGTTAAAAGCAGAGAAGAAGGGAGGTTCTAATGTGGGGGCTCTGGAAATTGTAAAAGCCAGGATGTGAATGCGGCGGGAAGCCCAAGCCTAAGAGAGAGATAGACATAGAGAGAAAGTGAGGGATACGGGGAGAGGGGCTGGCAGCCATGAAGACGGAGAGAGATGAAGAGGGACACAGGAAGGCACAAAGAGGAACACACAAATGGTGGGGAGGAACGGATGCATGTACACACGTGTGTACACAAAT
Source organism: Nycticebus coucang (assembly GCF_027406575.1). Classification (NCBI taxonomy): domain Eukaryota; kingdom Metazoa; phylum Chordata; class Mammalia; order Primates; family Lorisidae; genus Nycticebus; species Nycticebus coucang. Next base: position 106,608,201 of record NC_069787.1, read on the forward strand.
ACGTATGCACACACACACGTATGTGCATGGAGGCAGAGCAGGAAATCCAGAATGAGAGTGACAGCCTGCCCCCTCAGTAAAGATGTGGCAGGCAGGTTTTGCCTGGGGCCCTGCATGTCCAACTTCAGAGAGGGAAGCCTGATGTTCAGTTCTTAGCATTTCCCTGCCCTGGGCCACAGCACCCCCCTTTTAATTATCCTCAAACCTTTAGAATAAAGTCTGTTGCTGGTGCTATAGGGAACACAGGAGAGGGGTCTGGGTCAGGAGAACAAGAAAGCAGCTTAGGGACAAGAGCAGGGCCCAAAGGGACAATGCTGAGATCTCTCATGGGGATTGATAACTGAGCTAAGAGGAGTGCTTAGACAGTGGATCTCAACCTTCCTAATGCCACGACCCTTTAATATAGTTCCTGTGGGTCGCGACCCACAGGTTGAGAACTGCCGGCTTAGAACAAGGGGTGACAGGCCACTCCTGGAAAAATGAAATCTCCTTTTCTCAAAGTGTCCTTGAAATATCAAGGAGAAACCTTCAGATTCCTGTTGTTCTGTGAGATTGGGGGTTGATTTATCCTATTTTGATATTAAATCTGTGACTTGATATGTATTAAATATAAAAACGATGGCTATATTGATATATGTATAAGGCACATGTGTATCTATGTCTATTCAACATAGTTGAAATCGCACTGTCCATGTATCTTTTTTTTCTCCTAAGTACTGCATTTCAAACATTCTCCCACATTATTAAAAACTCTCCATAAACATCATTTCAGGGCTTTTACCTTTTAACAGCCATTGAGTTGCCCTCCCTCTGCCTCCCGCTCCCTGGACCCCTCCTTTGTCCTGCGCCCACTCGCTTTGTTTCATCAATTCTCCCTGCAGAGCTGGAGGAGGAGCCTCTGACAAGGTCTTTGGTGGGCTCAATTAGGGAAAACATGGACCGAGTCTCAAGAAGGGTGATTGCTGTGTCCCTCCCCCTTGTTACGGGAGCCATCACCCAGATGCTTCCAGAGTGCAGGCACAATTTTGTTATTTGCCATTGTGGTTAATGAAAAGATGAAATTGGAGCCTATGAACACAACATGTAGGCAGTACCATAATTAGCCCTTTGGAAGGTGAAGGATCCACTTTAAAATAAAAGAAAATAGCTTTACTCCCACAATGAAATGGCTGCAATTTTCCAGCTAATGCAGAACCTGCGGTATTTCTGTAATTATGTCCCCCAGGACTATTATTCACTGTAATTTCTTCTTTTCTTTTTCTTTCTTTTTTCCTCTTTCTTTATTTTTTACTCCTAAGTAAATTCCCTTCAGTGAAAAGAAGACTCGATAATATTATTTGCAAACAGAAGGACAAAGCTCTTACCTACATGACGAATGCATTTATTTTGAAAAGTAAAAAAATAAAAGGCCGAATAATTAAGTTCTTAACGTAGTAGAACTGTGTTGTCTAAAATCAGTCAAACTTGTACAGGCGAGACGTGGCCTTATTTCCCAATGAAAGGGCAGGTGGCTGAACAAGGAAAGGTGATTTTTCTGGGAGTTGAGCAACCCTATGGCAAATCACAGGTAGGATATGGAAACAAGGGAGGGGTTGGGGCAGACAACCCAGCAGACCCCAGACCAGACCCGAGACCATCACCTCACCTCTCTGTGCCTCAATTTTCTTATCTGTGAAATGCATAAAAATCCCCAAAAAACATCCTCAGCTTACAAGCTGGTCTGAAACATGCAAAAGTGCCCGGACCTGGCTCAGTGTCTAGAATGTGGTCAGGGCTCAACAATAGTGATTATTTTTTCTATTGAATGAAGGAACATTTAACACAGACTGAACCTGAGCTAACAATGACTCATTGGCTTCTAATGACTGATGGCTCCACAAATGCAGGCGATGATCAAAGTGAGAATCTTCTGATTTTCTCAATGCAGCACTTTGAGGGATTTTACAGCAAAGAATCTTGCATGACAGTGGCCTTATCCTGTTTTACACTTGAGGAAATGGAGACTCAGCAACTTGCCCAAGGCCACGCATCTTATCAGTGGCTAAGCCAAGACTTAAATTCCATTCCATCTGATTCCAGAGTCTACACTCATTTCTTAGCTCAAACCCTGTCCTGGCTTTACTGTGTGCTTATTTTTCATCTGTGAAATGGGCGTGTTGCTTGTCAGCATGGTCAGATGCATGGCTTTTGTTATCAGGCAGACCTGAATTTAAGCTCCACACCTTCCATTTCCTAGCTGTATGACATCAGGCAAGGAACGTAATATCCCTGAGAGCACTATCTGTAAAATAAGAGAACCTAGGTCATGGATGCTGTGGGCATAAAAGAGATAGTGTTTGTAAGCCAGTATGTGCAGTGCCTAGCATCTTGTAAGCATCTAGTAAAATAAAAGCTTTTATGATATCATTTTCTATGTTGCTATTGTGAGGATTCATGGAGGTCACAGACATGAAAGTCTTTAAACTTGGGAAGCCCTAGATTCATAGTGGCCCCCATCACAATTTTTTTTTTTTTTATCAACAACTTCCAAGCCTCTTCTGGTAATAATAGCCATGGGGCCCTTATAACCCATTGTGAGTAAACCATTCCTACACCTCTTAATGCTCTCAACTCATAACTGTCCCCAGATATGTAGGGACAGTTACCAAATGAAAATGTTTGCAGGAGGCTTCAGCAGCCAGTGCAGAGGCTTAGGCAGCAATCCCCTGTCCAGATTAGTTTTACTGCAGAGCCTAGTCAAACAGAGTCCCTGTTCTCTCAGCACACTGGCACCAAGACCTGGCAGGGGCAGGGAGAGGGGGAGCGGCTGATCTGTGATTAAAAATTCACTGTGGATCATCAGCTAACAAATCATCCCCTTCGGGAAGACTAAAAATTGACTGCAGTGTCAATTTACTGCCCCAGCCTGGGAATCTGTGCCCCTGGTCTGGGGACGGAGAAGACACAGTAACTGTCTCTGTTGGGTCTGAGGGTGGTGGTGGGGAAGATAGTACTGATAGGTATATGATGGTCTTTGGGGGCCCCATCTCCCTCTCTCCCTCCTTTCCCTCCATTCCTCCTCCTCTTCTTCCCATAAATAACTGCTGAGTCCCTGTTGAGCTGTGTGCTGGTGTAGGCTCTGAGCTAGAGAATGAATCTCACCTGGCTCTGTTCTCAAGAGCTACAGAGATATAAAGGACAATGGCACTCATTGATCAGCCATCCTGGAGGGAAGTGCAGGAGACACCGAGGGCGCTCAGAGAGGCCTCAGCCTAGGGATGGTGGTGGGTAGGTGTCCAGGAGAGCATTCCAGAAGAAAAGGCATCTGAGCTGAGCTTTGGGGAGTGTTGGAGGTGGCATTTAGAAGAGCCTCAGCAATGCCTTGGTGACACTTGGGGGATACAAGTCATTTGGCATGAATGGAGGTGGATTAGCAATCCAGGGAGAGCAAGTGTGGGGACGGTGAGGCCAGAGAACAACATGGTAAAGCCAGGCTGGGGGACAAGAATGCATCGGGCAGGCCTGTTACGTGTCTGATGGCCTCAAATCCCCATCCTGCTATTTAGCAGCTGGAAAACTGTGAACAAGTTTGTCACGTGGAGAAACTTGGTTTCGTCATGTGTGTGGCCCACCTCATGGGGACAAATCTCCAAGCCAATGTCTGGCTCACTGGGGCACTCAGCAAATGGTGCTTCAGTCTTTCTTCCAGGTGTGGGGATTGGAGAGCTGTGGGTTGGGACAGCAGGCTCACTCATGACTGGCCAGTGGAATTACCTATTGCCCAATTCTCTGAAGTTCATACTGTAGGTGGAATGATAGAAACCACAGTACCTCCGAGACCTCCCTGTGGGGTGTGAGGCTGAAGAGGAGCCCCGCGTATCCATGCAGCCCTGAGGCAGGCACAACCATCAGTCAATGTGGTGTGTGTGCCCCATGGTAGGGGACTCCACTGCAGAGAGAATGGAGATGTTCACAGGCTGAATGAACGCCTATGAGCCTTGAGTTTTATTTGTTTATTCCTACAGCATAAAGGATCTTTGCAGAGGAAGCAGAGTACGCTCCCACATTCAGCAGGGCCTGGCACAGAGCGCAGTAGGTGTTGGGAGAATGGCTTCATGAACTTTCCTCTCCTTCCCATGTACTGTTTCCCTCCAGTTATGCCTGCCCTGCTCAGTACTGTCGGAAGCCCCAGGTCACAGGGTCTGGGGAGGTTATCCTAGAAACCGGTCTGTCTGTTGCCCTCCAAATGTCCTGTTTTCCTCTGCATCCAGAGAGCATGGTCGGTAGGCTTGGCCAGGTGAGTCTGGGCATGCTCCATCTTTTCAGAAGGGCCCCCTTCCACAGTCTAGTTAGCATGATGTCACCTCATCAGGCCACTGAGGCCTGGGACAGTCAGGTGGTGGGGTAGAGGTACAGCTACAATGCTACTGGGTCTAATCTAGAAGTAAGTCCTATGGCAGACATCAAGAGAGGAGAGTCTGACCTTGTCTGCTTTTGCCAAAAGGCCAAATATGCCATGTTTTTACCTTCCCTATCAATCTCTTGTAAAGCCCTCCCCTAGTCTAGCTCTAAAAAGCCCTGTTAAATGGTGTGGCTTTTGCTGCAGGTCTCATCAGAGATGGCCTGGGAATGTACATCACATACTAAATACCCCTCTAACATATGCTTTCAGCAGCTGCCCTTCTTGCCGCCCTCTGTCCTTTCTCTCAGCCTCCCCTCCTCGGCCTTTTCAGGTATGCTTTTTCTCTCTCACTTCAGGGTCACTATGCTGCACAACTCTAGGGGTGCTATTCACATCGTAGTCCACGTATATGGTGTCCCCATCCCATGCGAGGCTACACGTGGTTGTCCTGCTATACCTCCTTCAAAAACCCAGCACTAGCACATCAGCCCAAGTTGACCAAAGCTACACCAAAAATGTTTGCTGCCCCGAACCTCGGCCCTCCATCATTCCTACCTCTACACTTTCTAATGGTGACTGTTCACCATAGGCCTAGGTGAGCCCAACCTCCTGTAAGGTAGTGGATGTCTGGAGGCCATGCTTTATGTCTCCATTTTACACGTGGGTAGACTGAAGCTCCAGGACAGAAGTTACACAGGACACAGCTGCCAAGAGGCACTCCTGGCAGTCACTCTCCTCCAAGCCCATGCCCTTCCCCATTGCACAACACTTGTCTTTTTTTTTTCTTTTTTTCTTTTTTTTTTTTTGTAGAGACAGTCTCACTGTACCGCCCTCTGGTAGAGTGCCATGGCGTCACACGGCTCACAGCAACCTCTAACTCTTGGGCTTACGCGATTCTCTTGCCTCAGCCTCCAGAGCAGCTGGGACTACAGGCGCCCGCCACAACGCCCGGCTATTTTTTTGTTGTTGCCGTTTGGCCAGGGGCTGGGTCCGAACCCGCCACCCTCGGCATATGGGGCCGGGGCCCTACTCACTGAGCCACAGGCGCCGCCCTAACACTTGTCTTTTAATTTAGAGTATGGAGGGAAAGACTGTGCTCTGTATTTATATTTTATTATTCCTTTAAGGGTTTTTGCAATGCTACACACTACAAACTGAATGAAGGACTATGTGGCAAAAAAAGATCAAAAACCTTTTAGATCACTGATGCTACAATAGCATGTTGTATTTTTATTTTATAAAAGGAAGTAGCATGGTGACTTAGTACATAGACTTTGATACCAGACAGCCCATGTTCTAAGCCCAGCTTTACCATTGGCCGGGTGACCTTGAGCAAGGTGGTGAACCTTTCTGTGTCTCAGTTTCCTTGTCTGTAATTTGGAGGTAATTACCTTATATAATTGTTGTAATTGACTAAGTTAATAGGTACAAACACTTAGAACAGAGCCTGCATTTTAGTAAGTGCTGTATAAATTTAAGTTATTGTTATAGCTAAAATGTGGGTTGTTCGTTCTGCAGCTTGACTATTTTGAAGAAGGACCAGAAAGCAAAAACAGTAGCTAGATCTTGTTCATTCAAGACGCCTTGAGGTCTGGGCAATGGTTTTGAGGGTGTTTTAACAACTCTGCTGATTAGTGAAAAAAAGAATTGATTAGGTAGCCGAACCACACCAATCTTGGCCTAGGTGCAAATTCGATTATAACCGCAGCATCAATCATAGGCTCTTGCCGCCCCAGGCAGCACAGGCTTCCTCAGGCCCTGGCCCCTGGGCACACGCCACTTTGCATGCCTGTATTCAAGTCAACAAAGTAGTGAAAGCAATGATGATGGCAGAGAAAATCAGGAAATTTCTTTCCTCTTCTTAAAGGAGTAGAGTCCTTTAATGGAATACCTGAGCTTAGACATTCATTACTTTAGGACACCCACTAAAAATAATAAAACTCACATCCCCAAGCATGGAAATTTCATTGACAAATGCAAGCTATACCAAGATAGGGATCTAAGCATCTAACATTGTCACTGGAATTTTTAACTGAATGGATAATTTTATGAAACAATAGTCTAACTATCAAATCATATGCTCAGCTTCTACAAAAGATTGAAAGAGATGTTTCTTCTACAACCCCATTTCCAACTTTCCCCCCATTCTAGAATACTATTTCATGGCTGGCCAAAGGGCCAAGCAACCAGACTTTCTGGAGGAGAGTTCTTCCTTTTTAGCCAGTACCTGGGCTTCCCTGATAAGTCCTCTGTTTCTGGTATGGAAACAGCCAAAATAATCATGATGGGTAAGAATAGCTTTGGAATAAGTTCTGCTCCTCCCCTTTTTAGATTGGTGGCATTCACACCGTGCCACAGGATCCTGGCCCAGGCACAGAACTGGTCCTCCCCAAGCACAGAGCTGGTCCTCCCCAGGAGAGTGCCCTGTAGGATGGCATGCCCAGTTTGTCACAAAATTATGCATCATTTTTGTTGTTTGCAGGGCTACTCAAATCCGCAAATCCGCAAATCCAAACAGGCAAGGTGGAAACTCTTCTGGAGGGAGTAGGGATTTTCCTTTCACCACAGAGAACTCAATACATAAGCATTTGCTAATACTTGCTTCCCCAGTTAACACATCCCAGCCTGATTTCCAAATAGCTCTGTGGCCTTAATGGGCTGCAAGGGCATTCATTTTTGTTAATTTTGTAGCCGACAATTTCTTCACTGGTGTAGATGGCCTGCAGACTATGATTTGTTAGTTCTCATTAGAAGGGAAAAGTTGTAGTCCTGTACTCTCTGGCTTTCATAAATCACATTTCAGGTGGCGTTAGCATGCTAGAACATTTCTGAGCACAGGCCCTGACGTGAATAATCCCAAGGATGTGGATCTGTGTCCGGCAGCCGGCACTTGGAGCACTTCTATGATCCCATCTGTAATTCACCGAATATTCATGCTGAAGCACAGACAAAGGTGAATTAGTTCCTGAAAAAATGCAGCAATGCTCTATTGAATAGTCAATTATTAAACACATAATGGAAAATATGGTGAGCAAGGCATGCTGAAGATGTGCCGTGTTTGCACAATTTCTAGAAGGAAGGTTAGCTTATAATTTTTTTTTTTAATTTTTTAATTTTTATTTTTAATTTCAGTGTGCTTGTTCATGTTTGTTTTGAAGTACTCCTTTTTTGTTGATTTTCTTCTTTCTCCTGCGGTGCTGGCTGTTTTTGATGTTGTTAGTAGAGACGGGGTCTTACTCTGGCTGACTGCTGCTCATATGGGTTTTGAACCTCTGAGCTCATGCAATCCACCTGCCTCGGCCTCCCACAGCGCTGGGACTACAGGCGTGAGCCACCATGCCCGGCCTAGACATTTCATATAAATGGAATCATAGAATGTGTGGTCTTTTTTGTTTAGCTTCTTTCATTAGCATCATGTTCTGGCTGGGGGGGTCTATCCATGTTGTAGAACGTATCTTATTCCTTTTTACTGCTAAATAATACTCTATTGTATGCAAAATCCCATTTTGCTTACCCATTCATCAGTTGAGGGACAGTTGGGTTGTGCCCCTTTGTGGCTTAATTTTTGTTGTTGTTGTTTAGACAGTCTCACTTTATCACCCTTGGTAGAATGCCATGGTGTCACAGCTCTCAGCAACCTCCGACTCCTCGGCCTAGGCGATTCTCCTGCCTTAGCCTCCCAAGTAGATGAGACTGCAGCTATTTTTTTTGTTGCAGTTGTCGCTTTAGGGGTTCAAACCCTCCACCGTTGGTGCATGTGGCTGATGCTATAACCCATGTAATATGGGCACAGAGCCTAAATTTTTAATTTTAATAAATCCAATTTGTTGATTGTTTTCTTTTGTCACTTGTGCTTTTTGGTGCCAAGTGAAAGAAACTATTGCCTAATCCAGGATTGTTAAGATTTATACCTGTTTGCTTCTGAGTTTTATAGTTTTAGCTCACATTTAAGTCTGTAATCCATTTTGAATTAATTTATGTATATGTTATGAAGTACGGGTCCAACTTTATTCTTCTACATTTGGATATCCAGTTATCCCCAGAGACCATTCTTTCCCCAATGAGTAGTCCTGACCCCACTGTCAAAAACCAACTGACCATCAGCTGGGTGTGGTGGCTCATGCCTGTAATCCTATCATTTTGAGAAATCAGCCAAGGCGGAAGGATCACTAGAAGCCAGGAATTTGAGACCAACCTGAGCAACACAGCAGTTCTACGTCTTTGCTTACACTTTGTATGTAAGACGTTTTTTCTTGCCTCAATCTACAGATGTGAAATCAGAGTTCTAATTTATATTTCATTTGTTAACTAGTGAAATTGAACATCTTTTCATATATTGGCCATTTAAATTCCTGTTCATGGGCAGCACCTGTGGCTCAGTGGGTAGGGCGCCGGCCCCATACACCGAGGGTGGCAGGTTCAAACCCAGCCCTGGCCAAGCTGCAATAACAACAACAAAAAATAGTCTTGCGTTGTGGCGGGCGCCTGCAGTCGCAGCCACTCGGAAGGCTGAGGCAAGAGAATCGCCCAAGCCGAGGAGTTAGAGGTTGCTGTGAGCCGTGACACCACAGCACTCCACCAAGGGTGATAAAGTAAGATTCTGTCTCTAAAAAAAATAAAAACAAAACAAAATAAATGCCTGTTCCTGTCTTTTGCTCATTTTCCTATTAGGTTGGCTTTTTCTTGTTGACTCACAGGTGATCTTTATCTGGATTCTAGAACTTTTGTTGGAAGTTCCAGACAAAATGTATCACAGATCTTTTCTCCCAGTTCATGACTTGCCTTTATGCTTTCTTTATGGTCTCTTTTACGGTTTTTTTTTTTCCTTTTTATTCTTACTCTTCTTTTTCTTTCTTTCTTTTTTTTTTTTTTGGCTTATACTTTATTAAGCATTATTTTTTATTTCAGATCAATGTAAGAGTATAAACAATTAGATTATAATGTTTGCTGTTTTTTTTTTGAGACAGAGCCTCAAGCTGTTGCCCTGGGTAGAGTACCGTAGCATCACAGCTCACAGCAACCTCCAACTCCTGGGCTTAAGCAACTCTCCTCCTCAGCCTCCCAAGTAGCCGGGACCACAGGCACCCGCCACAACACCCAGCCACTCTTTGGTTGCAATTGTCATTGTTGTTTGGCAGGCCCAGGCTGGATTCGGACCCGCCAGCCTCGGTGTATGTGGCTGGCACCCTAACTGCTTGAGCCACAGGTACCGAGCCTATAATGTTTGCATTTGTTAGATAAAATCCCTGTTGTAGTTGTGTCCTGCCCTCAGGAAGTGTGCCATAAACCCTTACATTGTGCCCATTAAGTAGGAGCACACCAATCCCTTTCCCCCCTCCCCTGGCTCCACTTCCTAGCTTATAATTTTTGAAAAATGCAACAATTCAATGATGAACTGGAAAACATATACCTTTCCTTAGAGGAATGTCCTTATGTCCTTATGTTCATTATTCAAATTTTCTTGTATTTCACCCCTTAATTATGCCTTGGAGCTATCACCTCTTAAAACTCAACATCAGCATTTCTGAAGGGAATAAATGGGAGTGAATTGTCCAATGTGGTAGACCATCCAACAATTTTTATATTTTTGGTTTGTTTTGGCCTTTATTCAACTTATTTGTGAATATAGATGTGTGTGCTCTGAGGGCTCCAAGCAAAACAGTGCACATCTTGCCTTCCTACTGGACATCTGTGGTTTCAAAGTCTCAAGTGGAAGCAAAGCACCACCTAAGAGGCTTTCTTCTCTCCAATTTAGGCTGCTTCCACATCGCTTCAGACTGTCCTGGGACAGAAGAAGCTGTTGGGTGGTTTAGATTCAAAGCACCACCTCTGCAGCCCCAGCTATATTATTAAGGACAATGCTGGGCACAGGTGTTTCCCTTGACCTTGTCAGGAGTCAATGGGTGTTAATCCTTCTAAGTTTTGCCACTAGCTATATGTCTTTGGGGAAACCACTTCTCCCTTTACTCATCTATAGAATGCTGAATTTTTAAAAATAAGGATTATTAAAATAGTATCTGGAGGTTCATTGAGTAGTCTCAACTCAAGTGGGGTATGATCATGACTTGATTTCATTTTCTCTAACCATTGCTTTCAGTTGTGCATGTTGACTCTTTTCTATTCTTAGCAACATTCTTGGGCAGATTCTATCACACTTAGTTATTAGAAGTTAAATCCAATTTAACATTTTTATCTGAAACTCAGTTTAGGTCTCCTCCCCTCTCCTGTGACTCTAGGAGTATGTAGGAGGTAGGTAAGTATGACTTTCTCCTTTGCCTGTACTTTAGAGCAGGGAATCTGCTTCCCTCCATCCCCTGCTCCGTGCCCTCCAAGGTCGAGAGCAAGGAGGAGGAAAACGGAGAGCAGAAGTCTTTCCTCATACCTGAGAACTGGTCAGTAGAGGGGAGGCTGGTGCTGTTGGTCCCTGAGGTTTAGGGAAGCCCCAACTCTGGCTAGTGGCCAGTACGGTGGTCCTCACATCAGTGGCATATATGGGCGTCAGGGACAATGTTCAATTTCCCTCTAGCTGAGGGCTTATCCATAGTGAGACAGCCAGAATTTTCTTCATCGTATTCCATATTCCATATTCCTAACTCCTTTTTGGGGGGCCATTGGGAGGAGTCCTTTCTTGTACCAGCTATGTGTCACACAAGGTGGTGAGGGTAGTGGGGAGCCCTCTATACTATGATTTTCATTTTTGCTGCTGCTATGGGCTGCTACAGCCAGCCTCTGATTTTCAGGAGGAGTGAAGCAGGCCCAAGCCTCTGTCTAGACCAGTTGTTCTCAACCTTCCTAATGCCACGAGGTATTTCGATTGTTACAAAGGGGTTGCGACCCACCAGTTGGGAACTGCTGGTCTAGACGTATACACCTAAGTGCAAGGAAAACATATCAAACTTTCCCCCCAATATATTACCAGGTCATATGTTAACAGGTGAGTGCCAAATTTACCCAAGCCATGCATAAGTGTAATGCTTTTCCTAAGGGTGGTGCCTGTGGCTCAAAGGAGTAGGGCGCTGGCCCCATATACCAGAGGTGGCAGGTTCAAACCTGGCCCCAGACAAAACCTGCAAAAAAAAAAATTATAATAATAATGATAATAATAATAATAATGATAAAAAGATGCTAGTCCTCTCCTCCTTCAGCCTCCTCAATCTCTATGAGTTTACCCATTGGAGCCTCCTGTGCCTGGATTAGGCAGGAGAGGGTGGTCTTCTCCTCTAAGCTCCTTTCTCCTTAGGACATTGCTCTTCATCCTTTTTAGATAGACTGATAAAGGAGAGGGTGGCCCTGGCTGGAGGTAGAAGGCATGGCTCTGCCCCATAGCCCTAGGGCAAGGCAGGGTAGGGATGTCTGGCTGTAATTGCTTCAGGCCCTCCATACAGCATGTGATCCATGGCGACTCCATTCCACAAGTGTTGGGTTTAGCTGATAATCCTGGAATCATGAGAAAGATCCACGGGTTCAACATTTTTTTTTACAAGTGTGTGTATTAGAGTTTGTCTGACTTCATTGCATCCTCACAGAGTCACATGACTCAAAAAGATTAAGGACTATTGAAATATATGATGTCCAGTGAACTTCTAGCTTTCACAATTTATGACTTTAGTTGGAACTGAGTTTCATTTGTATTTTAACATTAATGAGGAAGGTTGGTGAGACAAGGTCACCCTTGCTACCCCTGCCCCTCTGGCGGAGAGTGAAGGCTGAGTGACTGTGCTGTCCTCTGAGGAGGACCCATGTGGAAGGGAGACCCCACCCCTCGGGGCAGGGAGGCCTTGTCGAGGGTAGGTTTCATCCTAGGCTTAAGAGATGGTGCTGTGGGACTTTCCATGTGGACAGAGACCAGGAGAAAGAAGCCACCTGGAGGGAGCCTCCCCTCTGGAGAAGAAATGTTCTGTGAGGTGAATGGTCTCCAGTCCTGCCACTTGTACTTTATTTTCTCTGGGATTGAAGCCTCATTCAGGGGGGCCTTTTGTGATCTCAGCATTATTGAAAGGTCTTTGCATCTGTGTTGCCTCTCTGTCTGTCATCACCTCCTAGCTCCCCTGGACTCCAGTGTGAGGACAGTAGCTCTTTTTAGTTGGGGTAGGCCAGGCTATATTGTAATAATGAACCAGTTCTCAAATCCCAATAACTTAGCACAAAAAGAGTTTTTTACTTTGATAAAGTCTGGCATGGGTCAGCAAGGGCTGGCCTTCTCCTAGTGACTCAGAGACTAAGCATCCCTCCCTGCTGGGATGCCGTCCTCTTTAAACCTGTCTGCTAAAATTTCTATGGTAGAGAAAGAGAGGGATGGAGGAGATCTCTTCCTGAGCCAACCTTGGATGTCTTGGGCTTTAATTAAAGAAAGCCACATTTCTTCAGAGACACTTCCAGGCATTTTTTATGTCCAATGGGTTATTTCTATCTCCACAATAGATTATTGTAATGTACTTGCCCAATTATGTTACAATGAGTTAGAAACAGACTTGTCTGGGCTGCCCTAGGTCTGGTAATGATATTGTACATTTATATAGCACTTTCATTTTTCAAGAGCTTTCAGATTTATTGTCTCATTTCACTCCTTCAACATCTTTGTGAGGACTGATGGGCCACTTTCTCCCCTGTGTTGTCCAGTTGGAGAAGCTGGGCACAGTAGGGTTTGGTGTTTCCCTTCTGCTCCCACAGATAGATTTTGAAGACATGTGAGTCTCCAATGATGTAGTAATAATGCAGTTGACTCTCATTCAATGCTTGATGACTGGATCCTAAGTGGAATATAGGAGGTTTCAGTTGTGGAGTGGGTGGGGCAGCTGAATGTAATGGCTCTTGAAATCCCCAGAAGAAAATTTTCAAAGGCTTTTAAAAATGTGTAAGAATTGTCAAAAAGGAGATTTGGCATTATAAATTGTTAAATACAAATCACAGCACTGTTTGGTATGAAACATCATAAAATTGCAATTTTTTAAACAAAAGAAGAAATAAAAATAGAGACTAGGATTTAATTATGGTGGTTTGCACATATACATTTATCCCTCCTCTCTCCTGAGATATCAAAGATAGGCAGAAAAATCTTCCATCCTTTCTTCTCAGATTCTTTCTTTCTTTTTTTTTTTTTTTAGACAGTTTTACTTTATCGCCTTTGGTAGAATGCTGTGGTATCACAGCTCACAACAACCTCCAACTCCTGGGCTTAGGCAATTCTCTTACCTCAGCCTCCCAAGTAGCTGGGACTACAGGCACCTACCATTATGCCTGGCTATTTTTTTTTTGCAGTTTGGCCGGGACTGAGTTTGAACCCACTGCCCTCGGTATATGGGGCTGGTGCCCTACCCACTGAGCCACGGACACTGCCCCCTTCTTCTTGGATTTTTGTAGTGTGAGAAAAATGCTTAAAGATATTGGTACAGAGAAAAAATTACAAAGACCCCAATAGCAATTACAGCAACAACAAAAACACATAAATGGGACCTGATTAAGTTAAGAAGTTTCTGCACAGCCCAGGACACAATCAACAAACAGACAACCTACACAATGGGAGAAGATATGTGCATGTTATACATCTGCAAAAGGGCTGATAACCAGAATCTGCAAGGAACTCAAGTAAATCAACAAGATTAAACAACCCCATTAAAAATTGGGCAGGAGATGTGAATAGAAACTTTTCTTTCTTTTTTTTTATTAATATTAAATCATAGCTGTGTACATTAATGTGATCATGGGGCACCATACATTGGTTTTATAAACAGTTTGACACATTTTCATCACACTGGTTAACATAGCCTTCCTGGCATTTTCTTAGTTATTGTGTTAAGACATTTACATTCTACATTTACTAAGTTTCACATGTACCCTTGTAAGATGCACCACAGGTGTAATCCCACCAATCACTCTCCCTCTGCTCCCCTCCCCCCTTTCCTTTCCCCCTTCACCCTATTCTTACATTATAACTGGGTTATAGCTTTCATGTGAAAGCCATAAATTAGTTTCATAGTAGGGCTGAGTATACTGGATACTTTTTCTTCCATTCTTGAGATACTTTATAAGAAGAATATGTTCCAGCTCCATCCATGTAAACATGAACGAGGTAAAGTCTCCATCTTTCTTTAAGGCTGCATAATATTCCATGGTGTACATATACCACAGTTTAGTAATCCAAATTAGTACATTCCTTTTGGAAAGATGTTTGGAGAACACTTAGAGAGCTAAAAATAGACCTGTCATTCAATCCTGTAATTCCTCTACTAGTTATATACTCAGAAGACCAAAAATCACATTATAACAAAGATATTTGCACCAGAATGTTTACTGCAGCCCAATAGAAACTTTTCTTACAAAGATAGACTAATGGCCGACAAACACCTGAAAAATACTCATTGTCTCTAATCATCAAGGAAATGCATATCAAAACTCATTGAAGTATCACCTAACCCCAATGAGTATGGCTGACATCATAAAGTCCCAAAACAACAGATACTGGCATGGATATATAGAGAAAAGAAAACTCATACACTGTTGGTAGGACTGAAAATTAGTACATACTCTGGAGAAAGTAGTATGGAGATTCATCAAAGAACTAAAAGTAGACCTATCATTTGATCCTGTAATATCATTACTAGGTATTTACCCAAGGGAAAAAAAGACATTTTGTCATAAAGATACTTATACTTGAATGTTTATAGCAGCACTATTCACAATTTCAAAGATGTGGAAGCAACCCAAGTATCATTCAATACATGAATGGGTCAATAAATTATGGTATATGTATACCATGGAATATTATTCAGCCATACAAGATGGAGATCTAGTATCTTTGGTAACAACCTGAATGAAACTGGAGAACCTTCTCCTAAGTGAAATATCACAAGAATGGAAAAACAAACATCACATATATTCAATACTAAATTAGAGTTGATCAATACCTATGTGCTCAGATGGAAGCAAAACTCAAGGAAATTTAAGTAGGGGGAGGGAGAGAAGGGGATGGGCAAATCCCCACTCAACAGGTACATTGCATGGGCATACTGCACACTTTCTGGGTGGAGGACATGCCTATAAGAGCAAACCTTATAAGAGCAAACTATGTAATCCAAACATACATACCTCCATAAGAATATGAAATAAAAAAAAAAACAGATTTGGAAAAAAAATCTACATTAAAATCTTTTAAAAAGGCAGAAAAAAGAAATAAAAATAGTATGAATCTTCAAAGACAAAGAAATAGGAGCCAAGATGACAGTGGGTAAGAGAGCCCCATGTTTGGGAAGGTGAGACATAGGTGGAAGAGAGAGCTGGAATGCACTGTCTGGGTGCAAGAAGAACCTGACACTTCACACCCACAACGGAGGGCCAGGGACAGGAAGGTGCTGCTACCTCCAAAGACAAAGGTAAGCCTCACACAGGAGATAGAGGATGTACAAGGTGCAGGCTGGCCCAGACCTCCTCTATGCCTGGACACAAGAGATGGCCCCAGAGAAACTGTACCAGCAAGGCCCTGAACTCAGGACATTCAACACAAAATACAAGGGCATCTGGGGAGATGTCAATGAAAACAGGGATCAAATAAAAGTCTGCAGTTGATTGAGGAGAGCCAAGCTCCTTTCCTTTGCTCAGCTCCGACAAGAATACTGACTTCCTAGCTTATCACCTCCATGCGATAAGCATTCCAGAATGGAGAACAGAAAAGCAGAAATAGGAAGGAAGGAAGAAAGGGAGGGAAAGAGCAAGGGAGGGAGGAAGGAAGGAAGGAAATTATAGACTCAATTTGTGAGGTATAAACCTACCTAGTAGGAGTTCCAGAAAAGATTGGTGGGAGGAAATTATTGAAGCAATACTAACAGTACATTTCCCAGAACTGAAGGACTTGAGTTTCAGATGGAAAGGGCTTGCACATGCTCAGCGCAGTGGATGAAAATTGACCCGCACCAAGGCCAGAGTACCAGAGATAAAGCAAAGATCCTAAAAACTTTTGGGAGGAGGGCAGAAGGGAGAGGTTATATAAATCAAAAGATGCTTAACAAGGATGCTTCTCTCATGCTTTTCCTGTCCCAGTGTTCAGTTATGCATGACTCCTTGGCACAAAGAAACCTCCTCTTAGCCCTAGCAGCCATCACAGCTGTTGTGTCAGTGCCTCTAGGAAGTGGAAGTCCCTGTTTGAGGAGAAAGCTCCATTGGTAACTTTGATGCATTGCTTCAGGTGGCAGGGCTCAGACCAAAACCCAGGTTAGAAGGCAGGGAGGGGCATCCACTTGCTGCAAATTTTTGTGGAATAGGGTATCTCCCTTTCTTCAAAGTCATCTAAAAGGAAGGAGATCTTTTTGTCAAAATGCTTCAGTTGTATTTGACCATTAAAAATGTTTCAAACACATTTGATGGGTATGCCCCAAACATCAATTGTGTCCTGTGTGCCGGGCATGGTACCAAGCTTAGTGCTTGAGAAAATCCAAATGAATATTGGAGGTTCCCCAAATGAGTAACACCCAGCCCTGCCCTTAAAGACTCTATGACCCAGCACTCAGACTTGTCCAGGTCAGCTCAGCCTTGAAGCTGCCCCCACCTCCCAATGTAAACTGGACACTTCATGCAAACCAGGCTCTATTCTCAGAGTTGGGAAGTCAGACACAAATGTAAAGGCACAGTTACTGCATTCTGGAAGATCACTGTCTTGCTAGGGGCCATGGAAGACAGAAGAGAAATCTGAGTAGTCTCTGCTTCTGACAAAGCTACAGTTCATCTGTGAATACAGAGCACAGCTGTTTAAATCTAGAGTTGGGTGGAATGGAATTCAGGGTAAGTGAAGGACATGATTACAATTGGGGGATTTCTTGTAGATACAGTTTTTGTCTTTTCTCTTTTCCTTATGTTTATTAAATTTACAAACATGAAGAAAAATCAAGAGTACACATGTTCTTTAATTATAAACACTATTGATCAAATAAAGTTGAACTATAAATCATTGAAATTTCCCCTGTCCTGGGATATGGACAAGTCAGGGATGCTATGTCCTGAGTCAGGGATGCCTGAATAACTTCTGTTAAATCTTTAGAGCCAGCCTGGGGTTGCTCTCCCAGGAAGACTTCTAGGACATCCAGGCTGACTGAGGTTTTCTCTCAGTGCCCCAAATCCTTTATGAGTCCTTCTATCAAAGCATGTCATATGGTCAGAAACTGCCTGTTTGCCCACCAGGCCATAATTAACTATGGTCATGGAATAGTTTGCTGAATACTATATAGTTCTGGGCCTGGAACCTGGCACATAGAAAAGGAGACGCTCAGAGGATGCTTCTCACAGTACCCAAGGCACTTGCCTTGCTCACATAATTGACCAACTTCAGGCTGGCTGGGCTACTGTGTATGGGTGAAAGAACAAATGAGAAGGGACGGAGGGGCTGTAGAAGATCCCCTCAGGTGCAGTGAGTCATTTCCAAATGCATTGCCTCTAGGCCACATGGGCCTCTGGCCAGAAAGGTGGGGGCCACTTTTCCTTCTTCCAGGATGGTTTCCACTCATGCTGTTGTAAGAAAGAAGATCACCATAGATCTCCTCTCACATGTCCAGTGCAGGTCTACCTGGGAAGAAACGGGTGTTCACAAACTCTGATTTGAAAATGGCAAGCTTAAACTTGTCTTTCTAGCAGCTCATGTCTGATCATCAGACGGCTGATGATCTGTCTTCTCCGTCTCAACTTTGGAATAATGGAAAAACTGTGATACCAATTTGGGCACTGGAGCCAATAAACATGTTAAAATGAATATTTCTGGATTTGAATGGATTAAAATATTTACAAATCCTAACATAAGGTCAATCTATTTCATAGGCAAAAGATCAAAATCCAAGCAGGCAAATAACACAATTTAAAAATGGGCAAAAAATATGAATAGACAGTTTCCCAGAGATAATATCCATATGGCCCAAAAGCATATGAAAAGGCATTAAGAAAATGAAAATTAAAGCCACAATGAGATAACACTTCATGTTCACTAGGATGGCTATAATCAAAAAGACAGATAAGTACTGGCAAGGATATGGAGAAACTGGAGTCCTCATACACATGCCTTCCCACTGCTGGTAGGAATGTAAAGGGGTACAGACACTTTGGAAAATGGCCTAGTAATTATTCAAAATGTTAAACATAGGAACAGTCTGATAATTCAGTTTGTGAACTCACCCTAGAAAACTGAGCTACATACTTCATTGCTGAGTATCACTGCAGTCGCATTTGAAGTACTCTACCTGGGAAGCCATGCACTGATGCCAGAGCCTCATCTACCCTTCAAAGCAATTTTGGAACTCTTTCTCTGAAATAGCTATCATATTACCCTTAATGTCCGGAATGTCATCAAAGTGTCCTATTTTCAATATTTTGCTTATCTTTAGGTAAAGAGAAAGGTCATTAGGGGCTAGATCAGGTGAGTAGGAGGGTGTTCTAATACAGTTACTTGTTTACTGGCTAAAATCTCCCTCATAGACAGTGCCGTGTAAGCTGGTGCATTGTCATGATGCAAGAGCCACACCTTTTTCATGCCAAGATTTTCAGTTAAGTTTTTTTTTTCTCATCTCTTATAATATTACCATCATCCATTTATTTATATGTATGCCATAATTATACAATACATTCTAATTTTTATTACTTTGGATAGGTATCTATTAAATCAATTAAAAGTATGAAATTAAAAATAAAATATTTTATCTTATCTTTGTTTATTCTTCTTATTTATTTATTTATTTTATTAAATCATAGCTGTATACATTAATGTGATCATAGGGCACCATATACTAGTTTCATAAACCGTTTGACACATTTTTGAAATAAAAACAAAGCAGGAGGAATCACGCTACCAGACCTCAGACTATACTACAAATCGATAGTGATCAAAACAGCCTGGTACTGGCACAAAAACAGAGAAGTAGATGTCTGGAACAGTATAGAGAACCAAGAGATGAATCCAGCTACTTACCGTTATTTAATCTTTGACAAGCCAATTAAGAACATTCAGTGGGGAAAAGATTCCCTATTTAACAAATAGTGCTGGGTGAACTGGCTGGCAACCTGCAGAAGACTGAAACTGGACCCACACCTTTCACCATTAACTAAGATAGACTTTCACTGGATTAAAGATTTAAACTTAAGACATGAAACTATAAAAATACTAGAAAAGAGTGCAGGGAAAACCCTTGAAGAAATCGGTCTGGGTGAGTATTTTATGAGGAGGACCCCCTGGGCAATTGAAGCAGCTTCAGTTTTCCTGTTTATCTATGTTTACTTGGTCTGCTATGCTCCTTACAGTCATCTGACAATTTTGTCACACAATTTGATGAATTTTTGCAATGTTTTTGTCAGTTCTGCTCATTACTAGCTGCCCTGACTTCTCTTCATCAGTGATACCTTCTCTCCCCTCAGAAAAACATTTAATCCATTTGTACACTGCTGTTTGCTTTATAGCATTATCCCCATAAACTTGGATCGACTTGTCCCTAATTCCACTTCCACTTTTGCAAAGTTTAGCACGAAATTTAATGTTTGCTTGTTGTTTTAATTCAAGCTCCAGCATTCTCATGACAGCACAAAAAATCATGCAACAAATAGCCAGACACCACCACATGTCAACATGAACACAGCTGTGAGACACTGATATACCAAGGCTATGAAACTTCACTGAGTTGTTTGTACAGTGCTGCCAATGTTAAGTGCATGGTGGCAAGTTCACAAACTTAATGGTCAGATTGCATAGAGTTACATATAACCCAGAAATTCCACTTTTAGGTATATACCTAAGAGAAATGAACACATGACCACACATAAATTTGTACTCACATGTCCATGGTAGCATTATTCACAACAGACAAAAAAGTAGAAATACATATAACATAAAAGTTCATCAATTGGTAAATAGATAAACAAAATGTGGTCTACTCCTACAAAGGTATATTATTTGGCCATACTAATATGTTGGCCATGATACAGCATGGATGAACCTTGAAACATCATGCTAAGTGAAAGAAACCAGTCACAGAAGACCACATATTGTAAGATTCTATTTATATGAAACGTTTGGTAGACAGATTTATAGGGACAGAAAGTAGATAAGTAGTTATCTAGGGCTGGGGGAGGAGGAGTGGAAAATGACTGCTAATGGGTATAGAGTTTCTTTCTGAGATGATAAAAAATGTTACAAAATTGATTGTGGTAATGGTTGCACAACTCTGTGATTATGCCGGGAAACCATTAAACTGTATACTATAAGTGGGCGAATTGTGTGGCATGTGAGTTATATCCCAATATAACTGTCATGAAAATCTTTGAGCAGGGAACCTTCAAGTCTCTCCTACCCAGATTGTGAGCTCTCTCAGGGTAAATTTGGCACCTTCTGCCTCTGTTGATTCTCTTCTGGAAGTGAGCACAGTGCTGAGCTCCAGGAAGTCTGCTTGTTGATGGATTATATAAGATAACTTATAAATATCTTTTAAAATATAAAGAGTCAATAAGGAAACTCTCCTCTTACCTGCCATTATCAATAGGTGGGGTATGTGTGTGTGTGTATTTTATCTATATCTATATCTATCTATCTATCTATCTATCTATCTATCTATCTATCTATCTATCTATCTATCTATCTATCTATGCAGAGATAGTTGAGTGTGGGTTAGTCATACCTTCCATTCCTTCCAGCGTTGACAGGCAAGTGAATGAGGTGGAAGAAGAGAGCAGTGAGGAATGGAGAGACCTCCACTTCAATTCCAGCACAGCTGATATCTGGCCTGAAGCTTGCATTCTGGGTCTCAGCTGCCTGCCTGTGAAAGAAAGGGCTGGAGATTAAGTCTCAAAGACATCTTACTGCTTGGATACCATGTGGCTGAGTCTGGGAGAAAGCTTCTGATTGGGGTTTGGAACACTAGCTCTGCCACAAGCCTGCAAGGGTTTAAATGCCTTTCTTGCCCTTGGCTATCATTTTCCTGCATGTACTAAGTCAGGCCTGGAACTGGGGCATCCCTTTCATCTCCCAGCAGTGCTCTTTCAGATAGGATCACATCCAGGTTGGGGCCTTGACCCTAGCTGTGCTGGTGGACACATTTGCTGGAGTCAGGGATATTCAGAGGTGGCTCCTTTCCCTTCTATTTCCCAAGCCCAACATGATTTTCCACTTTCTTTCTGGCTAAAACAGTGGTTCTCAACCTTCCTAATGCTGCGATGTATTTTCATTGTTACAAAGGGGTCATTACCCACAGGTTGAGAACCGCTGGGCTAAAATAACAGAAGGCAAAGGAGTGTGATTGGAGCAGACAGAGGAGAAAAAAGAGGGGAAAGACAGGGAGGGGAGAGAGAGAAAGAGGAAGCCCCAGTGGCCAGGGCTGCAGAGAGGTAGGGGAGGGTTTCTGGTTAGCAGCCTCTGCGGAGGATTTGAAGGAGGATGGGGCTGTGGCAGGCACAGAGTTGTGGTCAACTGCTAGCTGCCCTTTGAGCCGCTTTGCGTGGGTGCCATAACAGTGGCTACTTTGGGTGGCAGCAGGTCTCCTTCTCCCCAGAACAGAGAATCTTCTCCTCTGCCTGGGGTGGTCTTTGTGCACAAAGACGTATCCTGTCTGTACAGGCTTTTATCTCCAGGTGATAATAACAACCACTTCCATATTTGCAATAGTAAGTATTGGACCGTCCTACCACATCCCCATGAAGCAATTATTATTATCATAACCACTTTACAGATGGGGACCCAGCATGCACAGAGACTAAGACACTTCCTACAACTCCACAGAGCTCAAGTACATCTACTTGTGACCCAAATCTTTCCACTCCATGATGAGGCTCTTCAGTGAGAGGCTTTTCCCTCTCTGCATAGGAAGGTGCTCAGCCAACATCCACTGACATTTTAGGTCTAATCTAGATATAATCCTGCAGAGACAGGTTCTAAAAAATAAGCACCCTGGTGTGTGTCCCCAAGAATCTCATTTACTGTCCCCAATAGAGTAGTGGGCATTATGAGTGAACAACCTCTCAGTTGCCTAATCCTACCTTTCACTCCTGGGAGTGAGTGTCAGCAGCGGGGAGGAGGCACAAAGTAGCATCAAACCAACACCATATTCTCAAATGGCCCTCTGGAGCCAACGTGCCTGCTGTCACTGGACATGTCCCCAGGAGAGGGCTGTAGCCACCAGCCATTTGGCTGAGGCTAGGTCAGATTTCACATGTGCTGACTTTCTGGGGCTACATCTCTCTGGCATCCATAATGGAGTCTCTGTCAAAATGCTTGTTAAGACTATTTTTAAAAAGTCTTATTTAGCATCGCAGTGATGCCAGAAATGCAGTCTATAAAGAAAGACGACAAATGATCACTTCCTCTTCCAATTCTGTCCGAGGCCTGAAGCTGGAAGACTTACTGCAGAGTCTATTCTTGGACATTCAAGACAGAAGTCTTTTTATATTATTTTTTTAAATGCCAATCAAAATGTAATGTTATCAGCACTCTTTGAGAGTCTATGTATAGTGAGAGCTCCAATGAGATAGGCTATTTCTAACAGAAGAATTGCCATGTTGGAGATAAAGGAAGAGTGTTATGGTAATATACGTGGCTCTACAGAAGTTGCCAAAAAAATGTATATGCATTTTAAGAAAGAAAAAAGATTGTATTAAACTTGTAATGCTCACTATATACCAATAGCAAAAGATGAGTGAGTCATGCTGAACACCTCTTGTAATTGCAGAAGCCAATGTGACTTGAGTATTACACATTTAATACAGTTTTTTTCCTTTTGTAAAATGTGTATACTTTTTTTGACACCCTCTGAATATGCATATAGATGAAAGTCAGTATCTTTCTGAATTCATCCTTCCAGTAGCATTTATAGGATGGCTCTGGTGTGTTAAAGAAGAGCCACAGGCTTTGTATGTATTATGAAGGCCCCAGATAGTAACAGCAAACACTTCTGTAGCATTATCATAGTGCCAGACATATTATTTATTTCACTTAATTCTTATGCTCTACTCTGGTAGATGAGTGCTATTATGATGTCCATTTTATACATTAGGAAACTGAGGCTCAGATAGGTTAAGGAACTTACCTAAGGCCACACAGCTTGTAAGTGGTAGAGTTGGGATTCAAAACTCAGGCAGCCAGGCAGCTATGCCTCTTAATTCCCGTGCTGACTACCTCTCAAATGTGTGCTCAAGGTCATGCTGGCAGGGTCAGGGGAGGCTTCCTGGAGGTGGTGGAAGCTGCCATGTTTGGCCCTTGGAAGGAGGTCTCCTGCCTCTCCTCTGGCCATTCCTCAAGGCGTGCCTCAGTGGTGCCTTGTGCTATCTCTTACTATTCTGCTGACCACATCATGTTTCTAGGACTTTTGCCTTTTCTTTCATCCTCACTAACTCTACAAGAGCAAAATCTTTGCCTTTGTCATCTCTGTGCCCTCAGCCCCTACCCCATGGTCTCCTCTAGAATAGGAGGTCAGCAAACTTAGGCTGAAAGGGTTGCTAGTCAGAGTTGGGAAGAAGGGTAAAGGCATTTCAGTTTGGACAGACATAGGGACCAAAGTTTGACATTGGCAAGGGATATGAGGTCTTCCCTGGGTTTGGAGAGTCCATAGGGAGTCAAGGTTAGAAAGCCAAAATTGTAGAGGACCTTGAATGCAAGAAAGAAATAAAATCGGAAAAAATGTAGTCATTTTCTGGCAAATAGGATTTAGGTATGAATAGCTTGAAGGATTTTGAGACCACGGGGAGTTTTGGAGGTGTCTACTCCATGGAACAACAAATATAGACCAGAGCTTTGAGGGGATTCCTGATAAAAGGGAGGCTTACAAGGAACATAGAGACAGGAGGCTTGGAGGAAAGTTCAGAGAATCAGCAAAATCAGGAAAAAAATATAAATCAATTAGAAACAAAAACTGATGGAAATAGACTGCTATGAGACAGGTGACAACTCCAATGGGCGTGGGGGAACATTTGGCCCTTTGTTGCTTCCCCAGGTGCTGCCGTGGAGAAATGGCCATGGGCTCTGGCCAAAGTTGCCAGTTAGTTGGCTGTGTCCTGTTGGACACCATCAGCCCCACATGGTGTTTCTCACCACATCTATCATTCCCATCACCAGGGCTGATATAAGCTTTTATCTTTTCCCCAGGACTGCAGTATCAAACGTATTTTTCTCTTGTTTAAGGAACCAAATTCTTTTATCCCACTCCATCATATTGGAGTGGGAAAAAAGAATTGCTCACCCTCAGCAAAATTGATGCAAATGCCAACTCTGATTTGAAAACAGCCTCATCATTGGGAAGCTGAGTTTCTCTCTTACAAGCTCCTCTGGAGTTCTCAAGGGAAGCAGAATAATCATTTTTAAGAGTAATAAAATCATTTTCTTGGTTTGACAGTGTCTGCTTTCCAGCATAGTTGGCTATGAAGTGGGTGCTTATTCTTGGGGCTCTGTTTTGCTAACAGACTCTTCCTATTAAGTGAGCACAGCTGCTGGGGTCTTTCAGGTATTAACAGCTGAAGCCCACCAAACAACCCTAGCTATTAACAGTCTCTTAGCGGCAGAAGCTGGGCTAGTTGGGAGTGAGGGCTCCTTGAGGCTGGACATAGTATTCCCCCATTTGTTCATCTTTGTATTTATTTATTTTTATTAAACCATAGCTGTGTACATTAGTATGATCGTGGGGCACCATACACTTGGTTCATAGATCGTTTGACACATTTTCATCACATTAGTTAACATAGCTTTTGTAGCATTTTCTTAGTTATTTTGCTAAGACCTTTACATTCCACATTTACTAGGATTCACATATACTCTTGTAAGGTGCACCGCAGGTGTAATCCCATTAATCCCCCTCCTTCCTCCTCCCTCCCCCCTAACTCCCCTCCCTTTCCCCTTTCTCCCTATTCTTAAATTGTAACTGGGTTATAGCTTTCATGTGAAGGTCCTACATTAGTTTCATAATAAGGGTGAGTACATTGGGTACTTTTTCTTCCATTCTTGAGACACTTTACTAAGAAGAATATGTTCCAGCTCCATCCATGTAAACATGAAAGAGGTAAAGTCTCCATCTTTCTTTAAGGCTGCATAATATTCCATGGTGTACATATACCACAATTTATTAATCCATTCGTGGATCGATGGGCACTTGGGCTTTTTCCATGACTTAGCATTTGTTCATCTTTGCTAGGGTGTTCTGACACAACCTGAATGTCCCTCAACTCCCTTCAAATTCACTTCCTTCTTCCAGGCTGTGATGGTTAATCTTATGTGTCTACTTGACGGGAAAGGGATGCCCAGATAGTATGTAATTCGTTGTTTGGGGGTATGTCTGTGAGGGTGTTTTTGGAAGAGATTAACCCATTTGAATTTGTAGACTGAGTAAAGAAGATCCATCCTCACCAGTATGGATGGGCATCATCCAATATTGTTGAGGGTTAGAGTAGAACAGAAAGGCAGAGAAAGGGGGAATTCTCTTCTCTCTTCTTGACCAGGACATTCATCTTCTCTTGACCTTGAAGGTTGCAACTCCTGGTTCTCAGGCTACAGGCTTGGATTGAATCACACCACTGGTTTTCCTGGTTCTTGAGCTTGCAGATGGCAGATTGTGGGATTTCTCAGCCTCCAGTTTCTTTAATAAATCACACACATGTACACACACATCCATCTTATTGCTAGTTTCTCTGGAGAACCACAGCTAACACACAGGCCGAGGATAAGTGCCAACTATTTGGTGAGGACGTCGCCGGTTTCTCTTTCTCCCCAGTTTCTGCTGAAGTCCTACATGAGCTGCAGTCTGAACCCTGAATTAGCCCTGATAGAGTCTTTGATGCTGCCATCTGATGTGTTAGCTCTCTCTTCTCAATGACCCAGGTAGTGGCTGATTAAAATACCCCAGGTATATTCTCATCATGATGTCACTTTAGTTCTTTGAAAGTTACTATTAAACACAGAACTGATAAAGAAACAATCATGGGTAACATTTATTGAGTCCCTACTACTCGTTGGGTGTTTTGCGTGCATACAGTATAAACATCGAAACCACACCCTTTGATGTGGGTGCTGTCAGCATTTCTGTTTTATAGCTGAGTAAACTGAGGTAGAGTCTAGTGCAGTTATTTGCTTAGGGTGCACTCCATGAAGTAAGTGTCAGAGCTAGGATTAGAAGCCAGGTGCTTTGCTGCAAAGCTGTTGCCGGCTCTTTCATCCCCTTGCTCATGTGCTCTCCCTTTTTTATTCTTTCCTCCCCTACTCCTCTGCTGGGACTGGGGTGCTAAGGAGCTCCTCATACTCCTGCCATTACCTCTTGTCCACACAGGGCCACTCTCTCCAGGTCTGTTTGTTGGCTACGTATTTATTCCTTTCCCCACCCCCTGATTACCATACCTATCCTCTACCTTTCACCAGCTCTTATTCTAACAAGTTTTACTTTAAAAAGGCATGTCTCATTATAAAATCTTTGCAGTTGTTTTGTGTATGCTTGGCATTAATTTATGTAAAAAGTATTGCCCCATAAAACCCATTCTGCTTTTGACTTTTCCCATTGATATTACTCATGCTTTCAAGTCTTTCTATTTTTTTTTTTATTAAATCATAGTTGTGTGCATTAATATGATCATGGGGCACCATACACTTGGTTCATAGACCATTTGACACATTTTCATCACACTAGTTAACAAAGCCTTCCTGGCATTTTCTTAGTTATTTTGCTAAGACTTACATTCCACATTTACTAAGTTTCACATATACCCTTGTAAGATGCACTGCAGGTGTAATCCTATCAATCCCCCTCCCTCTACCCCCCTCCCTCCCAACCCTTTCCCCCTTCCCCCTATTCTTAGGTTGTAGCTGGGTTATAGCTTTCATGTGAAGGTCCTAAATTAATTTCATAGTAGGGGTGAGTACATTGGGTACTTTTTCTTCCATTCTTGAGACACTTTACTAAGAAGAATATGTTCCAGCTCCATCCATGTAAACATGAAAGAGGTAAAGTCTCCATCTTTCTTTAAGGCTGCATAGTATTCCATGGTGTACATATACCACAATTTATTAATCCATTCGTGGATCGATGGGAATTTGGGCTTTTTCCATGAATTAGCAATTATGAATTGGGCTGCAATAAACATTCTGGTACAAATATCTTTGTTATGTTGTGATTTTTGGTCTTCTGGGTATATGCCCAGTAGAGGAATTACAGGACTAAATGGCAGGTCTATTTTTAGACCTCTAAGTGTTCTCCATATATCTTTCCAAAAGGAATGTATTAATTTGCACTCCCACCAGTGCAAAAGAGTTCCCTTTTCTCCACATCCACGCCAACATCTCTGGTCTTGGGATGTTGTGGTATAGGCTAGTCTTACTGGAGTTAGGTGATATCTCAAAGTAGTTTTGATTTGCATTTCTCTGATAATTAAAGATGATGAGCATTTTTTCATGTGTCTGAAGGCCGTGCGCCTGTCTTCTTCAGAGAAGTTTCTCTTCAAGTCCCTTGCCCAGCCTGCAATGGGATCCCTTGTTTTTTTCTTGCTAATGCGTTTGAGTTCTCTGTGGATTCTAGTTATTAAACCTTTGTCAGAGACATAACCTGCAAATATCTTCTCCCATTCTGAGGGCTGTTTGCTTGCTTTACTTACTGTGTTCTTGGCTGTGCAGAAGCTTTTTAGTTTGATCAAGTCCCAATAGTGTATTTTTGAAGCTGCTTCAGTTGCCCCTGGTGTCTTCCTCATAAAAAACACACCCAACCCAATTTCTTCAAGGGTTTTCCCTGCACTCTCCTCTAGTATTTTTATAGTTTCATGTCTTAAGTTTAAATATTTAATCCAGTGAGAGTTTATCTTGGTTAATGGTGAAAGGTGTGGGTCCAGTGTCAGTCTTCTACAGGTTGCCAGCCAGTTCACCCAGCACCATTTGTTAAATAGGGAATCTTTTCCCCATTGGATGTTTTTAATTGGCTCATCAAAGATTAAGTAACGGTAAGTAGCTGGATTCATCTCTTGGTTCTCTATTCTGTTCCAGACATCTACTTCTCTGTTTCTGTGCCAGTACCATGCTGTTTTGATCACTATCGATTTGTAGTATAGTCTGAGGTCTGGTAGTGTGATTCCTCCTACTTTGTTTTTATTTTTGAGTAATGCCTTGGCTATTCGAGTTTTTTTCTGATTCCATATAAAACGAAGTCTTGAGGGGCGAGACTGGACCTGAGTGAAAACCCCTCAACCTTCATCAAGCACCCAAGGTTGTCAGGCCTCACCTCCTACTGCTGGAGAGAGGCAGAGTGCAGTGGCCTGGCAGACTTCCTTGTGATTCAGGCAGGTGCAAACTCCTGGAGTACCGATTCACTACAGCCAACTGGGTCAGCCAACTGCAGGGCTATCAGAGACTGGGTGTGAAGAGGTGCAAGGTGGGGAAGGAGGCAGCAACCTTCCCAGACTGATCTATTAGCTGGGTGGCTCCTCCTGACTCCACATAGCACTGGAGCAAGCCACACCAGAGTAGTCACCAGACCCCTGTGATCCAGTTCCCAGAGACCTCTTAAACTCTCTCACCCGAGACAGGTGCAGACTGAGACAATTGATTTGGACCTTTTGAACTGAACCAATCGCTTGAGGACAAATCAGGTGGTGCCCTGGGTGCATGGTAGTAGGAAGGTTTGATTTTTCTTTTCCAATTGTTTGCCAGTGGGGGGCGGGGTGACTTAATTGCTGATATTTCTCCACAGCTGAGACTTCAATCCAAAGTATCTGTTTCACTAGGGTGGAACAGAAACCAGCTGAAAACAAGACAGAACCACTTAGCCCCACCACACCAGACAGGGCCCCAGTTTCTCAGGCCACAACACTGTACAGGCCCTCGACAAAGCACCAGGGGGAAAAAATCAAAGGGAGTAAAACAACCATGGGGTGGAATCAGTGCAAAAACTCTGGTAACATGAATAACCAGAATAGATCAACCGCCCCAAGGAAAGATATGGCAGATGTAATTGAAGATCCCATTCATAAACAACTGGCTGAGATGTCAGAAATAGAATTCAGAATGTGGATTGCAGACAAGATTAACAAAGTGGAATTAGGAATTCGAGGAGAAATTCAAAAGTTGTCTCAAGAATTTAACGAATTTAAAGACAAAACCACCAAAGACTTAGACACACTGAAGAAAGAATTGGCAGCCCTCAAAGATATGAAAAGTACAGTAGAATACTTCAGCAACAGAATGGAGCAAGCAGAAGAAAGGATTTCTGACATCGAAGATAAAGCCTTTGAAGGCTCCCAAACTCTCAAAGAGGAAGAGAAATGGAGAGCAAAAATGGATTATTCTCTCAGAGAGCTCTGGGATAATTCAAAGAAGGCAAATATCTGAATCACTGGAGTTCCAGAAACAGATGAAGTGGCCTCGCTGGGCACAGAGGCCCTTCTGCATGAAATTATGAAAGAGAATTTTCCAGACATGCCTAGAGATTCTGAAATTCAGATAGCGGACAGCTGCAGAACCCTGGCAAGACTGAACCCCAATAAGACATCCCCCAGGCATATCATAATTAACTTCACTAAAGTTAATATGAAGGAGAAAATTCTCAAAGCAGCCAGGAGAAAGAAAACCATTACCTTCAAACGGAAGAATATTACAATGACTGCAGATCTCTCTGCTGAAACTTTTCAAGCCAGAAGAGGGTGGTCATCAACTTTTAATCTCCTAAAGCAAAATAACTTTCAACCCCAGATCTTGTATCCAGCTAAACTGAGTTTAATTTATGATGGAGAAATTAAATACTTTAATCACATTCATATGTTGAAGAAATTTGCCATAACCAAACCAGCTCTTCAGGATATTCTCAGACCTATCCTCCATAATGACCAACCCAATCCTGTACCACAAAAGTAAACTCACACAGAAACTTTGGATCAAACTCCAACTTGAACACTGGTGAAAGGATTAAAAATGCCCACTGAACTTTTGAAAAACTCAATACCCAAAACTTCACCAGACTTATCAATATTCTCCATTAATGTGAACGGCTTAAACTGGCCTCTAAAGAGACATAGGTTAGCTGATTGGATACAAAAACTCAGGCCAGATATCTA
Source organism: Nycticebus coucang (assembly GCF_027406575.1). NCBI lineage: Eukaryota > Metazoa > Chordata > Mammalia > Primates > Lorisidae > Nycticebus > Nycticebus coucang. The sequence goes on from NC_069787.1 coordinate 106,638,598, forward strand.
TTGCATACAAGAGTCACATCTTAACCTAAAAGACAAATACAGACTCAGGGTGAAAGGATGGTTGTCCGTATTTCAGGCAAATGATAATCAGAAAAAAGCAGGTGTTGCAATTTTATTTGCAGATACAATAGGCTTTAAACCAACAAAAGAAAGAAAGGACAAGAATGGTCACTTCATATTTGTTAAGGGTAATACTCAATATGATGAGATTTCAATTATTAATATCTATGCACCCAACCAGAATGCACCTCAATTTATAAAAGAAACTCTAACAGACATGAGCAACTTGATCTCCTCCAGCTCCATAATTGTCGGAGATTTTAACACTCCTTTGGCAGTGATGGATCGATCCTCCAAGAAGACGCTGAGCAAAGAAATCTTAGATTTAAACCTAACCATCCAACATTTGGAGTTAGCAGCCATCTACAGAACATTTCATCCCAACAAAACTGAATGCGCATACTTCTCATCAGCCTATGGAACTTACTCCAAAATTGATCACATCTTAGGTCACAAGTCCAACCTCAGTAAATTTAAAGGAATAGAAATTATTCCATACATCTTCTTGGACCACGATGGAATAAAACTTGAGCTGAGCAACAACAGGAATCTGCGTACTCATACAAAAACATGGAAGTTAAATAACCTTATGCTGAATGATAGCTGGGTCAGAGATGAGATTAAGAAAGAAATCGGCAATTTTTTGGAACAAAACAACAATGAAGACACGAACTATCAGAACCTCTGATAGTGTGATAGACACCACAAAGGCAGTTCTAAGAGGGAAATTTGTAGCACTGCAAGCCTTCCTCAAGAGAACGGAAAGAGAGGAAGTTAACAACTTAATGGGACATCTCAAGCAACTGGAAAAGGAAGAATATTCCTACCCCAAACCCAGTAGAAGAAAAGAAATAACCAAAATTAGAGCAGAATTCAATGAAATTGAAAACAAAAGAATAATACAACAGATCAATAAATCAAAAAGCTGGTTTTTCGAAAAGGTCAATAAAATAGATAAACCTTTGGCCAAACTAATCAGGAAAAAAAGAGTAAAATCTCCAATCTCATCAGTCAGAAACAACAAAGACAAAATAACAACAGACTCCTCAGAAATCCAAAAAATCCATAATGAATATTATAAGAAAATTTATTCTCAGAAATATGAAAATCTGAAGGAAATTGACCAACACATGGAAGCATGTCACCTTCCAAGACTTAGCCAGAATCAAGTGGAAATGTTGAACAGGCCCATATCAAGTTCTGAAATAGCATTAACCATACAAAACCTCCCTACAAAGAAAAGCCCGGGACCAGATGGTTTCATGTCTGAGTTCTACCAAACCTTTAAAGTGGAATTAGTACCTATATTACTCAACCTGTTCCAAAAGGTAGAAAAAGAAGGAAGACTACCCAACACGTTCTATGAAGCAAACATCACCCTGATCCCCAAACCAGGAAAAGACCCAACAAGAAAAGAAAATTATAGACCAATATCACTAATGAATATAGATGCAAAAATATTCAACAAGATCCTAACAAACAGAATCCAGCAACACAACAAACAAATTATACATCACAACCAAGTCGGTTTTATCCCAGGGTCTCAAGGCTGGTTCAATATACGTAAATCTATAAATGTAATTCAGCACATAAACAAATTAAAAAACAAAGACCATATGATTCTCTCAATTGATGCATAAAAAGCTTTTGATAACATCCAACATCCCTTCATGATCAGAACACTTAAGAAAATTGGTATAGACGGGACATTTCTTAAACTGATAGAGACCATCTACAGCAAACCAACAGCCAATATCATATTGAATGGAGTTAAATTGGAATCATTTCCACTCAGATCAGGAACCAGACAAGGCTGCCCATTGTCTCCATTGCTTTTTAATATTGTAATGGAAGTTTTAGCCACTGCAATTAGGGAAGAAAAGGCGATCAAGGGTATCCACATAGGGTCAGAAGAGATCAAACTTTCACTCTTCGTGGATGATATGATAGTATATCTGGAAAACACTAGGGGCTCTACTACAAAACTCTTAGAAGTGATCAAGGAATACAGCAGTGTCTCAGGTTACAAAATCAACATTCATAAATTGGTAGCCTTTATATATACCAACAACAGTCAAGTTGAAAAAACAGTTAAGGACCTATCCCATTCACAGTAGTGCCAAGGAAGATGAAATATTTGGGAATTTATCTAACAAAGGACGTGAAAGATCTCTATAAAGAGAACTATGAAACTCAAAGAAAAGAAATAGCTGAAAATATTAACAAATGGAAAAACATACCATGCTTATGGCTGGGAAGAATCAACATTGTTAAAATGTCTATACTACCCAAAGCAATATATAATTTCAATGCAATCCCTATTAAAGCTCCACTGTCGTACTTTAAAGATCTTGAAAAAAGAATACTTCATTTTATATGGAATCAGAAAAAAACCTCGAATAGCCAAGACATTACTCAGAAATAAAAACAAAGCAGGAGGAATTACGCTACCAGACCTCAGACTATACTACAAATCAATAGTGATCAAAACAGCATGGTATTGGCACAAAAATAGAGAAGTAGATGTCTGGAACAGAATGGAGAACCAAGAGATGAATCCAGCTACTTACCATTACTTAATCTTTGACAAGCCAATTAAAAACATTCAGCGGGGAATAGATTCCCTATTTAACAAATGGTGCTGGGTGAACTGGCTGGCAACCTGTAGAAGACTGAAACTGGACCCACACCTTTCACCATTAACTAAGATAGACTCTCACTGGATCAAAGATTTAAACTTAAGACATGAAACTATAAAAACACCAGCGGAGAGTGCAGGGAAAACTGTTGAAGATGTCGGTCTGGGCAAATATTTTATGATGAGGACCACCCCCCGGGCAACTGATGCAGCTTCAAAAATACACTACTGGGATTTGATCAAACTAAAAAGCTTCTGCACAGCCAAGAACACAGTAAGTAAAGCGAGCAAACAGCCCTCAGAATGGGAGAAGATATTTGCAGGTTATGTCTCCGACAAAGGTTTAATAACCAGAATCCACAGAGAACTCAAACGCATTAGCAAGAATAGAAGAAGGGATCCCATCGCAGGCTGGGAAGGGATTTGAAGAGAAACTTCTCTGAAGAAGACAGGCGCGCAGCCTTCAGACATATGAAAAAATGCTCATCATCTTTAATCATCAGAGAAATGCAAATCAAAACTACTTTGAGATACCATCTAACTCCAGTGAGACTAGCCTATATCACAAAATCCCAAGACCAGAGATGTTGGCGCGGATGTGGAGAAAAGGGAACACTTTTGCACTGCTAGTGGGAATGCAAATTAATACATTCCTTTTGGAAAGAGATATGGAGAACACTCAGAGATTTGAAAATAGATCTGCCATTCAATCCTGTAATTCCTCTGCTGGGCATATACCCAGAAGACCAAAAATCACAACATAACAAAGATATTTGTACCAGAATGTTTATTGCAGCCCAATTCATAATAGCTAAGTCATGGAAAAAGCCCAAGTGCCCATCGATCCACGAATGGATTAATAAATTGTGGTATATTTACACCATGGAATATTATGCAGCCTTAAAGAAAAATGGAGACTTTACCTCTTTCATGTTTACATGGATGGAGCTGGAACATATTCTTCTTAGTAAAGTATCTCAAGAATGGAAGGAAAAGTACTCAATGTACTCAGCCCTTCTATGAAAATAATTTAGGGTTTTCACATGAAAGCTATAACCTAGTTACAACCTATGAATAGGGGGAAGGGGGATAGGGAGGGGAGGGAGGGGAGAGGTGGGTAGAAGGAAGGGGATTGGCGGGATTACACCAGCGGTGCATCTTACAAGGGTATATGTGAAATTTGGTAAACGGTCTGTGAAGCTAGTGAATGATGCCCCATGATCATATCAATGTACACAGCTGTGATTTAATAGAAAAAAAGAAACAATGAAGAATGAAGGAATATATCCTTAAAAAAATTAAAAAAAATTAAACGAAGTCTTGTTTTTTCAAGATCTTTAAAGTATGACAGTGGAGCTTTAATGGGGATTGCGTTGAAATTATATGTTGCTTTGGGTAGTATGGACATTTTAACAATGTTGATTCTTCCCAGCCATAAGCGTGGTATGTTTTTCCATTTGTTAACATTCTCAGCTGTCTCTTTTCTTAGAGTTTCTTAGTTCTTTTTATATAGATCTTTCACGTCCTTTGTTCGATAAATTCCCAAATATTTCATCTTCTTTGGCACTACTGTGAATGGGATAGAGTCCTTAATTGTTTTTTCAACTTGATTATTGTTGGCATATATAAAGGCTACCGATTTATGGATGTTGATTTTGTAACCTGAGACGCTGCTGTATTCCTTGATCACTTCTAAGAGTTTTGTAGTAGAGTCCCTAGTGTTTTTCAGATATACAATCATATCATCTTCGAAGAGCGAAAGTTTGATCTCTTCTGACCCTATGTGGATACCCTTGATCGCCTTTTCTTCCCTAATTGAGATGGCTCAAACTTCCATTACAATGTTAAAAAGCAATGGAGACGATGGGCAGCCTTGTCTGGTTCCTGATCTGAGTGGAAATGATTCCAATTTAACTCCATTCAATATGATATTGGCTGTTGGTTTGCTGTAGATGGCCTCTATCAGTTTAAGAAATGTCCCGTCTATACCAATTTTCTTAAGTGTTCTGATCATGAAGGGATGTTGGATGTTATCAAAAGCTTTTTATGCATCAATTGAGAGAATCATATGGTCTTTGTTTTTTAATTTGTTTATGTGCTGAATTACATTTATAGATTTACATATATTGAACCAGCCTTGAGACCCTGGGATAAAACCGACTTGGTTGCGATGTATAATTTGTTTGTTGTGTTGCTGGATTCTGTTTGTTAGGATCTTGTTGAATATTTTTGCATCTATATTCATTAGTGATATTGGTCTATAATTTTCTTTTCTTGTTGGGTCTTTTCCTGGTTTGGGGATCAGGGTGATGTTTGCTTCATAGAACGTGTTGGGTAGTCTTCCTTCTTTTTCTACCTTTTGGAACAGGTTGAGTAATATAGGTACTAATTCCACTTTAAAGGTTTGGTGTAATTCAGACATGAAACCATCTGGTCCCGGGCTTTTCTTTTTGCGGAGGTTTTGTATGGTTGATGTTATTTCTGAACTTGATATGGGCCTGTTCAACATTTCCATTTGATTCTGGTTAAGTCTTGGAAGGTGATGTGCTTCCAAGTATTGGTCAATTTCCTTCAGATTTTCATATTTCTGAGAGTAAATTTCTTGTAATATTCATTAAGGATTTTTTTGATTTCTGAGGAGTCTGTTGTTATTTTGTCTTTGTCATATCTGATTGATGAGTTAGGGATTTTACTCTTTTTTTCTTGATTAGGTTGGCCAAAAGTTTATCTATTTTGTTGACCTTTTCAAAAAACCAGCTGTTTGATTTATTGATCTGTTGTATTATTCTTTTGTTTTCAATTTCATTTAGTTCTGCTCTAATTTTGTTTATTTCTTTTTTTCTACTGGGTTTGGGGTTGGAGTGTTCTTCCATTTTCAGTTGCTTGAGATGTCCCATTAAATTGTTAACTTCCTCTCTTTCCGTTCTCCTGAGGAAGGCTTGCAGTGCTATAAATTTCCCTCTTAGAACTGCCTTTGCAGTGTTCCAGAGGATCTGATAGTTCGTGTCTTCATTGTCATTTTGTTCCAAAAATTTGGCAATTTCCTTCTTGATCTCATCTTTGACCCAGCTATCATTCAGAATAAGGTTATTTAAGTTCCATGTTTTTGTATGAGTATGCAGATTCCTGTTGTTACTCAGCTCAAGTTTTATTCCATGGTAGTTCAAGAAGATACATGGAATAATTTGTATTCCTTTAAATTTACTGAGGTTAGACTTGTGACCTAAGATGTGATCGATTTTGGAGTAAGTTCCGTGGGCTGATGAGAAGTATGTGTATTCGGTTTTGTTGGGATGAAATGTTTTGGAGATGTCTGCTAAATCTAAATGCTGGATGGTTAGATTTAAATCTAGAATTTCTTTACTCAACTTTTTGTTGGAGGATCGATCCATCACTGCCAAAGGAGTGTTAAAATCTCTGACAATTATGGAGCTGGAGGAAATCAAGTTGCTCATGTCTGTTAGAGTTTCTCTTATAAATTGAGGTGCATTCTGGTTGGGTGCATAGATATTAGTAATTGAGATCTCATCATATTGAGTATTACCCTTAACAAATATGAAGTGACCATTTTTGTCCTTCCTTACTTTTGTTGGTTTAAAGCCTATTGTATCTGCAAATAAAATTGCAACACCTGCTTTTTTCTGGTTACCATTTGGCTGGAATATGGACAACCATCCTTTCACCCTGAGTCTATATTTGTCTTTTAAGTTAAGATGTGACTCTTGTATGCAACAGATATCTGGCCTGAGTTTTTGTATCCAATCAGCTAACCTATGTCTCTTTAGAGGACAGTTTAAGCCATTCACGTTAATGGAGAATATTGATAAGTCTGGTGAAGTTTTGGGTATCGAGTTTTTCAAAAGTCCAGTGGACATTTTTAATACTTTTGCCATTGTAGAAGTTGGAGTTTGATCAGAAGTTACTGAGTGAGTTTACTTTTGTTGTATAGGATTGGGTTGGTCATTATGGAGGATAGGTCTGAGAATATCCTGAAGAGCTGGTTTGGTTATGGCAAATTTCTTCAACATATGAATGTGATTAAAGTATTTAATTTCTCCATCATAAATGAAATTCAGTTTAGCTGGATACAAGATCTGGGGTTGAAAGTTATTTTGCTTTAGGAGATTAAAAGTTGATGACCACCCTCTTCTGGCTTGAAAAGTTTCAGCAGAGAGATCTGCAGTCATTCTAATATTCTTGCCTTTGAAGGTAATAGTTTTCTTTCGCCTGGCCGCTTTGAGAATTTTCTCCTTCATATTAACTTTAGTGAAGTTAATTATGATATTCCTGGGGGATGTCTTATTGGGGTTGAGTCGTGCTGGGGTTCCGAAGCTGTCCGCTATCTGAATTTCAGATTCTCTAGGCATGTCTGGAAAATTCTCTTTCATAATTTCATGCAGAAGGGCCTCTGTGCCCATTGAGGCCACTTCATCGGTTTCAGGAATTCCTATGAGTCGGATATTTGCCTTCTTCAAGTTATCCCAGAGCTCTCTGAGAGAATGATCCATTTTTGGTCTCCATTTCTCTTCCTCTTTGAGAGTTTGGGAGCGTTCCAAGGCTTTATCTTCGATGTCAGAAATCCTTTCTTCTGCTTGGTCCATTCTGTTGCTGAGAGATTCTACTGTATTTTTCATATCTTTGAGGGCTTCCAATTCTTTCCTCAGTGTGTCTAAGTCTTTGGTGGTTTTGTCTTTAAATTCGTTAAATTCTTGAGACAACTTTTGAATTCTCCTCAGATTTCTAATTCCATTTTATTAATATTTTCTGCAATCCAAATTCTGAATTCGATTTGTGACATGTCAACCAGTTGTTTATGAATGGGATCTTCAATTACATCTGCCATATCTTTCCTTGGGAGGGTTGATCTATTCTGGTTATTCATGTTACCAGAGTTTTTCCACTGATTCAGCCCCATGGTTGTTTTACTCCCTTTTATTTTTTTCCCTGGGGCTTTGTTGAGGGCCTGTACAGTGTTGTGGCCTGAGAGACTGGGGCCCTGTCTGGTGTGGTGGGGCTAAGTGGTTCTGTCTTATTTTCAGCTATTTTCTGTTTGACCCCAGTGAAGCACTTACTCTGGGTCAAAGTCTCAGCTCTCTGAGTCGGCCCGCCCTGGAAGCTCCCTGGGTCTGTGAGTTGCTTCAGGCAAATCCTTTACTCACGGGTGGCCTCCTCTGGTTGCCCAGGGAGACAGTGGGTGTGGCTTCAGCTGCCTCAGGGAACTGCTGCTATGGTGTGGGTCTCTCCCAGCCTCACTCCTGTGCCCCAGAGTCGGCACTGACCATCCACAGATTGGGCACTGTCCATGCCCCGATAAGTCCCCCAAGAATCTGGACTCCCGGGGTATAGGCCTCCAGATCTCAGAGCGAGGGCAGGGGGTGGAGCGCTGGAAGCGAAGAGACACTGGTAGGGAACACACTCAGATCCACTCGGTTTTTTGCCTGGCTGCACCGCCACCACTGAGGCCTCCAGTTCACAGAGTGAGGGCCGGGGGTGGAGCGCTGGAAGCCCAGAGCCTCTGGTAGCAAGCACGCTCAGTTCCACTCAGTTTTTTGCCCGGCCACACCGCCGCTCTGGCCTCCAGTTTACAGAGTGAGGGCGGAGGTTGGAGCGCTGAGAGCCCAGAGCCACTGGTAGTGAGCACACTCAGTTCCACTCAGTTTTTTGTCTGGTTGCACTGCTGCCGCTCAGGCCTCCAGTTTACAGAGTGAAGTCTTTCTAATTTGATTTATGTCCACAGCATCTCATGGCTGCCTGGTATTTTATTCTCCAGCACATTTTACTTAATTATCCCTCCAATGATGGACCCTCAAGCTTAACGTCCTGCTATTAGAACTAATGACACTGTTGATAAACATTCTCATACTGGTTCCCTTATTAGATATCTGCCAAATCTTCGGGATGTATAAATGGGAGTGGAATTGCAGATTATAGACATAAATACCCGTCATTTTACTAAATTCTGCTAAATTGCTTTTCAAGACAGCTGTATCAACTTAAAACTCCTAGCAAGCAGGGCAAAGTGTTTCCAACTCCTCACATCCTCATCTCAATTATGAATTACCCACTTTTCTAATTTCTGCTTCCCTGATGGGTATAGAACTGCCTCATTCATGATTTAATTTGTATATATTGATTACTACAAGTAAGAGCATTAATGCATTATTCATTTGGCTTTCTGTTCTGTGAATTACCTATTCATACCATTGCCTCTTAAGAAACATCGAGTTTTCCTTCTTTTTCTTGATAAGTTAGAGTTCTGTGTAGAGCTTAGAGTTTAGATATTAATCAATCATTGGTACATCTCCTTCTATCCTTCTAGTTTGTCACTGATCTGTTAACTTTGTGGTGCTCCTGTTAAATTCCATGACTGCCAAATCATGATGTTTATTCTTTTTTTCCCTTTATGGTTTGTGCTTTTAGATATTTGATTATAGATAGTCAAGTACATTTTCTACTATGAGGTTTATATGTTTACTTTCCATGTTAGATGTTTATTCCGTTTGGAATTTTTCAGCATAAGGTAACTGTCCAGCTTTCTATTTCTCCTTATGGCAAGTCAGTTTCTCCATACTGACTAAACAATCTTCTTTCCCCACTGCTCTGTGGTATTACTTTGATCATATGTAAGTTCCCATACATGTCTGACAGCATTGGTCTATTAGGTATCCTCAGTCTTTTTCATTTCTATGACTGTAATATACTGTTGTTATTACTGTGGCTTCTTAGTAGGTTATACTACCCTAGCATGAATCTCTTCTTTTGGCTCTTAAACTTTTATTGACTTAGCAATTTATGACACGGCATTCTTGCTTAAAAATACAACGCAGCTCCTGCGCGAAGGGCTCAACTACAATTTGAACTTTACCTAACAAATGCAAACAAGGTAAACTAATCATTTGTACCCTCATATTAATCTCAAATTTAAAAAAATTTGGAAGGGGTTTGTCAATTTTTTTTTAAATCCAACTGTAATTTTGATAGGAATTGCATTGAATTTTATATATTCTGGGAGACAACATATTTACTATATTAAGCTGTCACTGAGCATGGTATATCTCTCCAATTACTCATATTTTTATTTATATTTTCTTATAGAGTTAAAAATAACACCATGAAAGTCTTTTTTTAGATTCATAGATACTTTATTGTTTTTGTCTTTATTATGTATGCTATTTTTTGATTATTGTATGTCTTATTGCTGATTATGTTGTTAAGTTGGCTATTGACAATGTGGTAGAATGTGATTTTTGTGATTATCTTATATCTAGCTGCCTGGTTGAATTATTTTAAAGGTATATTAGCTGGCTGTAGATTTTTTGTTACATCTGTAAGGAGTATGTTATTTTTAAAAAATGATAGCTATATATTTTATTTTATTTTTTACTCTTTCACTTCTTTTTTTCTGGTCTTTTAGCACAGGCAAGCACCTTCTTTTAGGGCATAGTTAAGTGGCACTGCAGACAGCAGTGTCTACATTCTTTGCCCTTGTTCATTAAGTTTTAATGGAATTGGCTCCTTATGCTCTTTCAGAGTCCACAACTGAAGCTTTATAGGATAACAAGTTTCTTCTCCTTCTTTTGAGATTTATTTGTACTTTTAAAGTTTAGCATTTTATGGGGAAAAATGGATGTCATTTAATTTTTTTATTTCAAAACATTGATCTCAATGTCTAAGCAGCATAATATGTTTACCAAGGAACCAAAAGGGGGAGAGGATGAAAAAGGTATAAGAAAAAAAAAAGGGCAAGAGACAACTTGTTGCTTTTAGAGACCTTTGTATCAATCCATGCTTGGTCATAAACTTTGTCCAAATCTTTGAGTTTTCTTTTAGATTAAGTGGAATTCTGGGAATAAAAATGTCTTTGGGAGCATTTGAAGGACTAAGCATCGTTCATTCATCCATTCAACAGTTGTTTATTGAATGCCTAAGGGGCCAACATTTTGCTAAGCATGGAATCCTGTTTATTTTGAGAAGTATTCACTATGGTCACTTGTTTCGATAAGAAAAATCTTCACTTACAACCTTGAAAGCTTAAGTGATGCAAATATGGATTTTTTGGAAGTGAGCCACAGGAAGCGGAAGAACTTTCTTACAAAGAAGTTAGATCATATAGCAAATGTGCTACCCAATGCAGTAATTTGATATGGAGCAGAGGTGGTGAAGGCTTTTAACACTGGCTGCCTTTCCTCAAAGCTCACACTGCAGTTAGGGGTAGGGGAGACACATAACAATGCAGGTTCCACACATTGGGTTGATACCCAGCTAGAAATGTGAGCAAGGCATGGTGGACATACAGAGAGAGGCTGGTTGGCTTTGACTGGAGAGGGGTGAGAACAGCCTTGCTGGGGAGCTGAGTTAAGTTAGGACTTGAAAGGTGAGTAGAAGGCCTGGAGAACACTTGTGTGTAAGGAGTTGTGGGATTTCATAAAGGGCTCAGAGATTTAGGTTTAGCATAACTAGGTGTGAGTCAACTCCTCACTTTAACTGTGCATTGTTGAGCAAGCTATTTAGCCTCGCTGAGCTTCTGTAAAGCAGGGTTTACTATACTAATCATTAAAGGACTAGATAGAATACATGCAAAGCATTCAGTATATTCTGATACATACATACATATACATATGACATGTACACAACCACTAGGGACAAGTGGGAGTTCAGATGGGTGATCTCGTGAACAGGTGACTGGAAGATAGAGCTGGGCACAATTTGGTAAGGTCCTAATTGTGTTTTGGAAAATAAAGACAGGGAAACATGGCCTTGGTCCCTGCCCTGGTGCCTAAAGAACAGACTAGATGCTTGCCTCTTAACCCCTAACTGGAGGGTCTAGGAGCAGAGAGTGTGGTGGCAAGATCAGATTAGAGCCTAGGTCATATCCTCCTCCTTAGCTCTTCTGTTGCAGGAAGAATCTGGAGTATTCTGAGAACTTCTGATAATCAGGAGCTGTCTTTTAGAAGAAGGGTGCCCCTTCATGCAGAGTGACACTTCTATGTCCTTTCAAGGTGGTTTGAGAGAGATCCAGATGCTGATGGATGCCCTGCTTAGAAAGAACTGGTCTCAGATGGGGTTGTTGACCTCTAGACTACTATAAAACTTATCAGGATGCTGGTAGGGGACCCAGGGTGTCCTCACTCTCTGACTCAAACCTGGTTTCAGAGGACCAGCCTATATTGTGCCTATGAGTATGTGTAGAGCCAGGCTTAGATCGCAGTGGTCTGAGTTTGAAGCCCACCTACTGGGTGACCTTGGGAAAATCATTTAATTTCTCTGAACTTTAGTTTTCTCACCTGTAAGAGGGAATAAGAGTCAAGGGGATAGCTGTCAAAAGGATCAGATGAAGTACTCTGCACATTTCCTGGAACATGGAAAATACTTAATAAATGATGGCTACCTGAATTTCAAAAGGAAAAGCTTCATAGAAAAGGTGGTGTTTGAAAGATGAATAGGTGTTTGCAAGGCAGCTATGCTGGCAGGGCTTCCAGGTGGTAGGGAGCAGTTGGACAGAGGCCCCGAGGCATGAAATAGCCTGTCATTTCTGGAAACTGTACGTGATTTTGTTTGGCCAGAACATAATGTAGAGGTGAGGAGGGACATGCATTGTCTGTGGCACACGCATAGTTAACTGTAGATAGTCTTGAGTGATTCTCTAATTGCTTTGCATGTATCTCTGCTCATCTGGAGAAGATAGCTGTTTCCTCGTTGTTAGAAGTTCTGGTGCTCTGCTAGCTGGCGAGAGCAGGCAGGACATCCTTGAGAAGGCCTGCCTTTTCAGATTCTGGGTTTAGCCATCAGTACAGAGCACTGAGGCTGGACTAAGGCTTGGTTTGGGGCAATCCACCTGAACCCTGGGCCCTGAGGCACTCCAGCCCAGCTCCAGCCAGAGCCTATGCTGCTACTTTGCAGACTAGAAGCAGGAGCATCCCCTGACCTGGCTACTTCAGCCACAACCTGCTATCTGGTCCTAACACCAATACAACTTGTTCATGTTTTCTTTCACAGCAGTGGTCCATTGCTGGTGCCAACTCTGTATTTGGGTTCAGTTAAGTAATTGGAACCACAGTGTATGTCTGGAATTTATTATAAGAATTGGATTTTTCATACTTGTGAAAGGCGTTGTGAAGTAAAGGTCTGTATCATGTATGTCTGGGATAAGGGATTTATTGTAAGAATTGGATTTTTCATACTTGTGAAAGATGTTGTGAAGTAAAGGTCTGTATCATGTATGTCTGGGATAAGGGATTTATTGTAAGAATTGGATTTTTCATACTTGTGAAAGGCGTTGTGAAGTAAAGGTTTGTATCATGGGCTAAATTGTGTCTCTCCCTAAATTTATATGTTGAGGTCCTAGTTCCCAGCACCTTGGCAGAAAGGAGAAAGACTCTTTAAAGTGGTAATTAAAGTTAAATGCCGTCACTAGGATGGGCTCTAATCCAATATGACCAGTGTCTTTATAAGAAGAGGCTATTAAGACACAGACACACACAGAGGAAAGATCAGGCAAAGACAAAGAAGAAGCCCCTGCTGCAGACACCTCGGTCATGGGCTTCTAGTCTCCAGACCATGAGACAATAAATTTCTGTTGTTTCAACCAACCTATGGCAGCCCTAGGAAACCAATACAGTCTCAAAGGCAAAGTTGTAGAATCATAGTCATCATTCATCCTTCTAAAGCCCTGACTTAGATGGGCAAGTTGGAGCTTGCAGGAGAAATCTGAGAAGTCTGGCTGGCCCAGCTACTGAAGTGGAAGAGGGAAGGCAGGATTCATGGTAGGTATGTGGGAAGCCATTGCATTCCCACAGCTGCCACCTGTGGGTAATCAAGCATCCAGTGTAGGTCTGCAGCCACTGTGGTGCTTAGGGCTAGAAAGTGGAAAGAACAGCTAGGCACAATGCAATGAGAACAAACTGGATCCCCTCGGCACCTCTGTCGTTCTGTCACTTTCTCTGGCCTCAGAGACCTTTAGTGAGGAATGGTTACAGCCTTACTTCCACTTCATCAGTCTCATGCAAGTTCTACTTTTAGCCAACTTGAACTTGGAATCACAGAGAGAAAGAGATTCTGAGAAATAAAGCTTTCAATTTGATCCACCAGATGCTAGAACCATACAGCTTATTAACCCTTTGAGATGCGCTAGGAAAAATAAAAGAGAATGTAAGATCTAACAGGTTGTTTAAGTGGCTGAAAACTGTAATCCTCATTTACCCATTAAAGACTCTTAGGAGTCTTGCTGACAAAGAAACCCATTTAATTTTGATCAAGCATTTCCCCAACTTTCCTGGGCATAAAAACATTAACAGCCTGGGAGCCTCAGAATGGATGCTGGGAACTGCTGCTTGTTCAGCCTTTGTGACCATGCTGCCACACGGACAAGCAGCACTTCCTCCCTCAGAGGGTTCTTCTGCTGACAGTCCTCCTCTTGCTAGCTCTAGGCCGGGGCTGCACAGCTCCACCCTGAGCACCAAGCCCACTGTGTTCTCCTGTCACACTCAGCATGTTGAATGGGGCAAGGCAAAGCAGAACCAAACTTGGCATTGACGAGCAGATCAGGTGTGACCATGTGTGTGAAAAAAGTCTGAGGAACTCTGCCAGAGTGTTTCTGTCTGCCTTCTTTCTGACACAGTCTGTTTCTAAAAATTGTAATTTGTGTGAAAGATTCAATTTTTGAACAAATTAGGGCAACTTTCTTGCTGTCCCCCTAGCAGTGGCGTGGTTATCCATTGTATGGTGGTAGGCTTCTGTAAGCTCAAGAGGATGGTGTGGCATAGAGTGAGGAGGGGAATCTCAGATGGCCCAGAGAAAGCTCTTGGGAGTGTGGCACACACATGCTTCTGATCCGTCACATGGGTCAAAGTGCATACACATGGAACACAGCTGTTCTCAACAAACAATGGGGATTATTGTTTGTACTATGTATAACACTTAAAAAAATAAGGCAGCTATTTCCCAAGCTACTGTTTCGGAGTCTAGGCTATCAAAATGCTTACACTTTGTCCTGCCAGGTCCTATGGATCTGGGCAAATACATTCTCCAACACTGGAGATTCTGGGAATCCTGGCTGTCAGCCCAGACAGAAACCAGAGCAGAGGTAGGTTTTGGGCTGTGTTCTGATGCTTCTCTTTTCTTTGCCAATTTAAACATTTATTGAGGAATTTTAAGCTATGGTTTATCCAAATCCAACCAGATCTCGGAATTGGCAAAATAAAAATAAAAAGACAGACGTATTTCCAACAAGACCGCAGACGTTGGTTGGTGTGGCGGGGCTTTAAATAGCTGTTACAGGGAGAGCGCTGAGGAGCCTAAAGAGAGTGCATTCTGTGTCTTGCCTCCTGTGCCCCTACTCCGGGGTCAGTGGGCAGAGGAGCTATAATTACACCTCAAGTGGTTTTGATGACATAGGAGAGAATTCTGAGGCCTTAGGATGGAACAAAAGCAGGCGCCTACCTTCAGTCGGGCACAAGTTCACAAATCTCCCAGCTTTCTCCAGATAAAAACAGTCTTAAGAATTCCTGAGAGACAAGATTCCCTGAGGGGGCCTAGAGATGGAAATAGATGCATTTATTTTAAGCAGCTTGTAACTCAGGCCTTAAAGGCCACCTCTCCTCTACCCTTAACTCTGTATAAATTAGAGCATCGAAGACAGAGGTATTTTGGGTCACTTTCTATATTATTTGGGAAAATGGCTTTGTGGATGAATGTCCCTAGTTTTTTCCTGAGGAATCAGTGTCCCCAGAAATGCTGTATGTGTTGGGTGGGGAAGTGTCTAAACTGTCACCCTCCAGTCTCCCACAGCCTCCTGGCTCTCCTCCTATGGGGCTTAGGAAAGCCGGTCACCCCTGGGACTCAGTGAAGGGGTGGAGAAGAAGGCAGATGCTGTGAAAGTTAGCTTTCTGGCCCGCAATACCCTCCCTGAGGCCAGTTCTGTCTGGAACACAGACACTGGCTAAGTAAATTCATTTTCCCAGGAACCAGCAGAGGGAGCTTGGAGTGGAAGCCAAGAGCCTCCAAGGGCCTTAGATGGAACATTAGCAATTCTGATTTTCATCTGTTTCTCTCTGCTTATGACACCAAACAAATAATAATAATAAAAACCCTCCTTGAAGTTGTAGGTGGATTTATGTTCCTCAGTTGATCAGAGGCACCTGTTTTCCACTTTGGGCAGTCGGCTTCCCACAGAGATCCACAGCCCTAATGAAGGGCAATCTGTTCCCTCGCAGCCTTGATGGCAGGACCCCTCGCCTAGCCCCCACCCAAATTCTATGTGGAGGAAGCCTTGGGGAAGTGTAAGTAGCTGCTTCCACAGTGAAGACACCCAGTGTGCTGTCAAGGCCAGACACCTGGGGATAAGGAGGCCTCTCAAGAAGGCCATCCTGGTAGAAATGTTTTCCAGGACCAGTTTGAACAGAACCCAGCGAGAAAGGGAAGGATGATGACTTAGATAAAAGATGGCCAATGAGAGGAGGTGGGAACAAGGAGGCATTGGGGAAAATTTCAGGAGAGAGCTTTATTGTTACTTATGTCCTTTTTATCTGGGGTGTGACGCATACCATAAATGTGTAGAATGCACAAAGTTTGGCTGTGGAACTTGAAGACTATAGTCATGGGCTGTTTAACAACAGAAATATGTTCTGAGAAGATCATCATTCAATGCCCTCATCACTGTGTGGCCATCAGAGAGTGCTCATATATCTACAGGCTACATGGACTAGTCTACCACACACCTTGCCTATATGGATGGTGTAGACTGTCACTCCTAGGCCACAAACCTGTACAGAATGTTGCTGTATGTAATGTTGTAACCAAGTGTAACACAATGGTAAGTATTTGTGATATCTAAACATATCTAAATATTAGAAAAGGTAATGCATCTTGCTGTGATGTTACAATGGCTACATGTTTCTAGGTGTTAGAAAATGATCAATTTCATTATAATCTTAAAGA
The DNA here is from genome assembly GCF_027406575.1 of Nycticebus coucang. Taxonomy (NCBI): domain Eukaryota; kingdom Metazoa; phylum Chordata; class Mammalia; order Primates; family Lorisidae; genus Nycticebus; species Nycticebus coucang. The sequence continues at coordinate 106,655,231 of NC_069787.1, forward strand.
ACCACTGTCATCTGTGTGGTCTGTTGTTGACCCAGACGTCCTTCTGCAGTATCTGACTATTGTTTACCTCTGTAGACACCCTTGTGACACCATCCAGATCAAGACACTGAGCATTTCCAGCATTCATTTCCTGAGAAACTTCTCAGGGCTGACTCTCCCAAGACAATCACTATTTTCACTTCTGTCACCATAGAGAAGTTTTGGCCAGTTGTTGAACTCATGTGGTGTGTTCACTTTTGGGCCTGGTTTCCTTTACCTTATACAATGTCTGTGTGATTTGTCCATGTTGTGCTAGGGACTAGCAGTTCATCCTTTCTTGATGCTGGGTGGCATACCATTGCCTGGATTTATCACATTTTGTTTATCCATTCTTCTAAGGAGGAATGTTTTGATTGTTAACAGTTTTGGGCTACTATGAAGAGCTGTTATGAACATATATTCTTGCATAAGTCTTTGTGAAGACATTTCTGTTGGGCATATATGGAGAAACGAAATCACTGGTTATAGGGTTGGTTTATGTTTAGCTTCAGTCAGTATCGCCCAACAGTTTTGTAAAGTGTTGAACCAATTTGCACTCCTGCCAGCAATGGGGGAGTTATACTGGAAAGCTTTTAAATCAGAATAGTTGCAGCCATACCTCTAGCCTGATGCCATGCGATTTCATTGGTTTTCCTGCAGCTTCCACTTAGGACAAGGTTCTCCTCTGGCCATGACTAGAGTCAGGAATGGGGGCTATCTGAGCAGCACTTTTAGTCTGAGCTGGAGTCAGTTCTTAGACTGTGCTGGGGATCATATTGTGGCCCAGCAAAGAACAAGACCATCTTCTGATCCTTTTTGTGATGTGCTTTACTTGCTGTGATATGGGTGATCGTTATGGTGGCAGTGGATACTGTTTACTGAACCCTTAGGCCACTCCTTCAATCCTCGCAGTAATCTAACATGGTAGATGACATTATTCACGTTTAGAAATTGAGAAAACCATGGTGCAGTGAGGTCAGACAGTGTACTCAGACATGCATCTGGTAAGTGGAAGGGCTAAGATTTATGGCCTTGTCTAACTATAGAATCCTGCTTTTTTATTTCCTTTTGTAATGTTACTTATTCTTTAAAAATATGTATTTGGCACAAATTCAAAGTATAAAATTAGAAAACACAAAGAAGAGCAAGCCATCCTCCCAGCCCCTGTTCCACCCATTTTTTCTCCCCAGAGCCAACCCCCATTATCAGCTTCTTGTGTGTGCTTTCTGAGATTGTGCTTTTACAAACATAGAAAGATATTAGGGAATGGTCTTTTTTCCCCACACACTGTTCTACACCTTTGCTTTCTTCATTTAAAAAAATATGTCAGATGGTTTTCATTTTGGTGTACCCAATGACCTCTTTTTCACAGTGGCACTACTTTATTTAACCTTTCCTTTTTTGATGGACACCTATATTGTTTCTAATTATTTATTATGAACAATGCTGCTGTTGTGCCCAAGTTGCAGGATCCCCCACATAAATGACCCAGAGACCAAGTCCGATGCAAAAGCAAGAGGCTGTTTATTTACAAGCTTGAGCCTGGGCTCCCTGGTCCTGGTGCAGCAGGAGAGCAGAGAAGCCTCGATCTCGAAAAGGAGGGAGGTTTTTAAGGGTACAGAAAGGAAAGAAAAGGGAAGGGGTGTGAGGTGAGCCGCTGGGGCGAGCTTATAGGGGTCTAGGGGACTGAGCAGTATTTGTCCTTGGGTGTCTGGGAGAGTGTTGCTATCGCTTGGAGCAGACGTTGTGCAAGGGCGTGGATCATGGGGCAAGGACGGGGGGCGGGGGACGGAGCAGGTTGCCTAACGCCTTTGGTGTGCAGCTACAAAATGAAGACTGAGGGACAAGATGAAATTAGTTTTAACAAAATGGAGTTAACTTGGTCCTTACACTGCTACAAATGTCTTTGTATGCATGCCACTTTCCATATATCAAGGATACCAGTATGATAAATGTTTACAAGTGGCGTTTCTGGGTCACAGAGCATGTATATCTCAAGGTTTATAAATATTGCCAACCTGCTCTCCATATAGCAAAACCAGTGGATCAATCTCAGAGAGTCCAGAGGCTCTCAGAGAATTTAAATACTCCTCATCACCCTGATTGGCAGGCCTGGCATACTGTTTGCTAAATGCATGAATGAAAGAATTCTTCCTTTCAGCAAGCATTGCAGGGTGTTCCTATGGTAGCTGTCAGCTTCCTGCGTGCTTCTTGGCACCATGACTATTCCTTAACTTCTCTCAGATGCTTTGCCTTCATGGTATTATCTCCCAGGCTTAAAAGGAAGATCTGAGGACAGGAACTTCTTTTCTATTTTTGTTTCTTACATTTTAGCATTGACAGTTTGAGGCTGGGGTTTCTGATTGAATGTGTGACTGTTATTTAATTGTTGAATGATTACCATGTAAAAAAGACAACTTTATCAGGCTCTCAGAAACATGCAAAAGTTCCTGGTGCTTTTTCCATTCACCACTCAGACTTCTTAAATTCTCCCAAACTAGGGATAGGGCTAGTTTTCAAGGCAGTGTTAGGTCCAACTGTAGATGATAAAATGAATTGAGCCACTAATTATGGGGTTTCAGGTACCCTACAGTATGAATGTCAGAGGCACATGGAGTTGGGGGCTGCTCAGCCCTCTCAAACCTCACCTACAGATGGATTTCTAGCCACAGAGTTTCATCCCCTCCTCCTCCCCAAGCCCCTAAATATAGCAGGCTGCAGGTGGAAGAGATGCCTCCTTTTCCAGGACAAATGACTCCTGCCAACGACTGTCCTCATTTACATTTTGTTGACTTATTAACGTGAGATCCAAATGTTTCATTGCTCTCCATTACATTTATTAATGGAAGCTAAAAGCTTCTGAGGGTGAAGCTTATTGGAACATATGGTCCATTTTCTATCTCTGAGAGCCTGGGGCTGAGGAACACAGGGAGGCTGGGATTTTAATCGCCATTTAGTTTTTCCTGTTTCCCCCTCCTCTAAATAATTAAATACAAAGAGCTCTCCTTCTTACCTTATGTGGGAAAACTGACCAGTTTAAATAAAAAAAAAATCAAGGAAAAGCTAGAATACATACTCAAGTAATATTAATCATATCTACAAACATAGACTTCAGAGTTTTGAACTTTGCCCTACTCTCAAGCTTTCTTCTTTCTCCAAGTTTAATGTATTTCTCAATAGTTTTGATATGTGGTTGGAGAAAGGTTGTGGATAATGAGCTCCATGCAAGATGCCATCAATGCCTGGTCTAAAAATAGAGAAAGTGAGTCCTAGAAATGGGAGCAAATGCCAAATGTGTTCGTGGCCAGAAGAGCTCAAACTGCAAGAGGTGAAGAGAGAGGGGCCGATGGACTGGGGTCACCAGGAAGCTGTTTTGGGGAGGAGGTGAGTTTGAGCTTTGATTTGAAGAATGGATAGAATTTGGTCATGTGCTGAGTAGGTAAGAAGAAGGCATTGATATGAAAAGGTAGGAACAGATGTGAGCTTGTGTCAGGATGTTTGTGTTGGGGATAGGAAAAAGAGCATGCAGGAGAAGGATTTTGAACAAGAGAAATGAGACCAAGTGAAATGATGAGATTTGGATCACAAGGTGAGAAAGACCGACATTCATTGAATCCTTCATAATAACGCCACAAGCAGGGTTTCTCAGCCTTGGTGCTGTTCCCGTTGTGGGCTACATAATCCCTTGTTGTGGGAACAGTCCTGTGCATCAGAGGATGTTAGTAGCATCCCTGGGTCTTTATTCTTCCAACATTCTTCCCTTAGTTGTGATAACCACAAATATCTCCAGACACTACAAAATGTGCCCTGGGAGCAAAATCACTTCCAGTGGAGAACCACTGTGCCATGAAGCAGGTGTATTTAATCCCAACTTTACAAGGGAGGGAACTGAGTCTCAGGAAAGTTCAGTAACTTTCCCAAGGTCCCTTAGATAGAAAATACTGCAACCAGGTTTTGAACAGGAGCAGTCCAGCAGCAGAGCCTGCATTCCTCCCTAGGATGAGGCTGAAAGTAGGTAAGAGAGATTTAATTTCAGCTAAGAGGTGAGGAGTAAGGGAAGCCATTCTCTGCCAGTGCCAGTGAAATGGGCTGGGTAGCAGAGTAGGCACAGCCCAGGACAGTAGGAAGTGGCAACTGGTTAACTACAATTATCTCAAACCAATAACTCTCTGAATATTAAAGAATGAAATAGGGAAACAGTTATCTTTCCATAAAGCTAGGCTCCCAGGCTCCAGGGGATCTGTTACTGATGTGTTGTAATATTTTAGAAGTGATTACCCAGCCTGCTTTGAATTAAAATTCATTTTGTGGTTAAAAAGTTGATGGGCTAAAAAAAAAAATTCTAAACCTAGAGATGATGTTTGCTTCTCCCCAAATCTAATTCTGGCCTCACACTGCCACTGTAAAATCTATTGATCTGTCAGTTTGTCTCGCCTTGAAATGATGTAAAGTAAATTTATAAACTCAAACACCTGGTGAATCAGTGAAAAAACACATTGCTTCTCAAGGCATCTTCTCTGCCTTTTTCAGCTGCTTCTTAGCATTCAGTTATTTATTTAACAAATGTGATATTGTGAATTTAATTCTAAATTTGGATCTGTTAATATATAGATAAGATACAGATTCTGCCCTCAAGGAACTCACAGTCTGCTGATCAGTCTGGGGCAAGTGTGTGCATCGTAGAACACTTCCAAGAGGAGCTTTGAAATGTGACAGGACTTAGGTGCTTAAAGGGGTGTGAGGCACTCTAGATAGTGGACACAGCATATGCAAAGGCATGGAGGCGAGGGAGTTGGGTGTCTTAGAGCAATTGCATTTAATATGACTTCAAGGGAGCGTGTAGGTAAGAACATAGTATGGATTCCAGCCAGTTGTACCTCCCATCCCCAGGGCTTTTTTGTGGATACTCTCCCCTCCCCATCTGCTTCTCGGCACTTTGACAACTTTCAGGCATCATGTTCTCTCTCCCCAAAGCCTTCCTTAAGTACTGCCACCTGTTCCTGGCCCCCTTTCTTCCCCCTCATGGTTTTCAGGGTTCAGACCTTCATTTTGGTAATAATCAAATTTTCAGCAATAGATTGTTGTACTTTGAGAATAAGAGTTGCATCTTATAATTTTCTGTTCCCCAGCAGACCTTTAGGAAAGGTCGGGTACTCAACAAATCTTCCATTGTTCATTACTTTTGTCATTTCGGAACATCTACTTGAAGACCTGGTGTTGCTCATTCTGGATAAATTTGATGAACATCAACTCTGGCTCTGCATGGCATCAATTACCACTCTTTCCTGGGTTTCTACTCACTTCTCTGGTTGACCCTTCTTGATATCCGGTTGATACTTTCTCTTCCTCTGTGTGCACTGGTCTTCCCAAGGTCCTGACTCTGTCTTTTTGTTACCTACATGCTGCCTGGCAAATCTACACTCCATGCTTTTGATTTTCCCCCACTTGCTGGTAACTCTCAAGCCATCTAAGAACTCTGCCTGTATCCCAGACCTATCTCTCCTTGGATGCCTCTTCCCCTGAGGCTTGCAACAGAATTCATCATTTCTACCACCCCCTCCCCTGAGCCAACTCTTTCACCTTGTATATTCTGTAGCCTGATGAGTGGCACCAAAGTCATTTCAGATACTAATCAAGAAATCTAGGCAATGTTCTAGAATTCTTTCTCCCTCTTCAATCCTATCAGATGCCAAGCTCAGTAGAGCCTCCCATCAAATTATGTCTAGAATCTATACCTTCCTCTCCATCTCTCTTTACTATTAGTTAAGAATTCATTCTTTCTCACTGAGATGCTGGCCCTTAACTACTCTTCTTGTCTCAAGGGGAGTCTTACCATCTTTCTAAAAATCAAGACTGATATTGTCATACTTCTACTTAAATTCCATAGGCAAATTTTAGGGATAATATTTAAAATTCTCATGTGCAATCTCAAATCCTTCATAACCTCATTCCTGCTACCCTTTTCAAAAGGTTGCTTGATGATAGAGACCATGGAATGCAGGGAATTCGTGGAGTTTGGTGAATAAATAAAAGTCTTTTTTACTTTCTTGGATGTGATGTGTGTTGTTAGCTTGGAATTGGATTACATTACCTCTCACACAGCATCGTGTCTGGGGTCCATTGTTCAGATTAACGTGGTCTGACCCAACATCTCTCTGCATGTTGTGACACCTCATTTCTTGGCCCAGAGAAGGTAAAATCCTTGTCCAGTCACTAGGTCATTATCAAATGTCCTGCCTCATCACTCCAGATGTGCCAGAGATGAGTATTCTTCCAAGGGGGTGGGGAGTGTCCTTCCTTTCACTAACTGGCTTTGTTGATTCCATAGGAAGAGGACTTAGAGCTTAATTCTAGACTATTTCTGAGGGAATCAGAATCATCAGAGATTTTTATTTGGTAGAAATAAATCTTTCTAACTTGGAGTGCCTACTGGGTTATTTATCACTTTGCTAGCATAACAATATCTTATGTGTTAATGCTTTCGTGATATAAAAGTACTTTCTCATAAAATATCTTATTTTTATTTTTGATCTTTCTGAGGTCAGGGTGGCAGGTATTACTGAGAAGCAGAACTGTGATTTGGATTAGAGTTCAGTGGATTTCTAGTTCAGCACTCATTAGACAATGGTTACAGTGTCTTCTTTGGAAAACAACCCATTTTTATAAGACTGTAGTTTCCAAAGTGGTCTCATTTTTTTTTCTAGTTTATTTTATTTAAGGAAAATTTTTCCCATTTCTATCTTTATCCTCCTGATTTCTATCTTACTTTCAACGCTGGTGAGATAATTGCGTAAGATTCCTTTTCCATTCTATCATTTACTGATGACCAATCAGAGAAACCTTTGTTTTGGGTATTAATATTTTAGCACCTTGGACAGTGCCCTCATCCACCATTCACCACTTGGACTAAAGACTATCTTAATTTTTAGCTGAGTTTTGTCATGAAAGATGAAAACGTTCTAAAGACATGTTGTATAATAATGTACATATAGTTAACAGTACCATATACTTAATTAATTGCTGAGTGGGTAGATTTCATGCTATGTGTTTATTTATTTATTGTTTTACCAGAATTAAAAAAAAATTTCTTATCTGAGCACATAAGGGTATTCCTGCTGTGTTTGGGGGCCAAAAAGCTATTGTAGCCCAGAGAATAAGAACAGAAGACTACATTAACTATAGGAGACAGTCTTTCACTTTTTACATGATGAAAGTGAGTTCTCTCAGACAGCTGACAAAGTGAGGCCCAGGATGACTCGATGGTGGACATATCTGGTCACATAGGACCTGAATTCCTAACACTTTGACCTGCAGGCATCACCACATCAGGGATATCCATAGCCAGGGAGAACAACAGGATAACTGTTTACTTTTACTCAAGTGGCTCACTCTATCTTGAAAGCTTTCTCCAACTCCACTTACTGAATCCTTACTCTTCCATCACCTCCTTTGGAGAATCTTGTTCTTTTTTCATTCAAATTAGAGAGAAATGCCTAGGGGGTCCCATAGCACTTCGTGCACTTTTTGGTTGTCTCTTTGAAAAAGGGAGTGTAGTATAGGGCCCAAACCTATACTTTGCAACCATAATGCTGAGTTTGAGTCTGACTCTACCACCCACTATCTGTGTGACACTGGATAAGTTAGCACATCTCTTTGCTTCTTTAAATATGACATGCAAATGATGATGATGATTGTGTTGATAATTATGATGATGATAATAACACTTACTACACAGAGTTGTTGCAATGAATGATACAAAGTGAGGGCTCTGTGCTTGCCATTACAATGGTGACCCAGTTTGGCCATGGTTAAAGTTACTTATTTGAATCCCAATGCACTGAGGATGTTATTAGTTTTAGTAGGTATTTGTTGAGCCCCACACTTTACATAGTAAGTGCTCGATAGGCATTTGTTGAATTGTTTATTGAATTGAAGTTAATCAAGGTGGATACAGGAAAATGATATTGTAGCAGACAATCAATCGATGAAAATTTTGTTAGGTGTTAACCAAAAAACTAGCCTGTACAAAGATTTAAAGCCCTTAGCATAGCATAAAATATAGCACTGTCTGTAACATAGTATTATTATTTATTATAATTATAATTAATAAACTTAAGCACAAAACTCAATAGTCTAGCATAGGGTAGGATACTTAGTGGATATTTTAACAAATGTCTATTGATCAAATTTCCTTACTGAGTTTAAATGACAAGGACAAGTTTTGAAAAATCATGAATCACTCCAACTCTCTCAGGACTAGATTCTCTGTGGCAGGTGGTGACAACCCATCCTGTCATGTGCCCCCCATTGAGCAGCCCAGAACACAAGCTTCAAAACCCTGCATTTCCATTTGAATTTATTTTAACTTTTTATTTAAAAATAATTATAGATTCATAGGGAGTTGCAAAGGCAGTCCAGAGAGGCCCTATGTCCCCTTTTGACTTAGTTCCCCTCAATGGTTACACTGTGGCACAAAACAAACCCAAGAAATTGACATTAGTACAATATATGTGTGTATAGTTCTCCCTTTGTCTTTTTTTCTCCCTTTGAATGTGTGTATTTCTCCCCGTGAATTTTAATTTTATACTTCTGTGAGAAAGCAGGAGAGAGGGCTTCAGTGGAGACAGTTCAAAGCAACCTCCCTCCCCAGTAGGCACTGGCCTGAGAGCCACTGAATTGGGGATATCTCAGCCCCTGACATCCACAGAGGCCCATGCAGAGATTGGTGAGGAAGTTTGCAGATTGCCCAGGCTCCCCACCACCAGACAGGCAGAAAATCAGGTTTGAAGGAAGAAGGGTGTTTCAGTCCTTAAGATTTATGTGTAGTCTTCCGAAATCCTGGCTCCATTTGTTTTTTCCTTTACTTGGAGATTACTGGTGCCCCAGGAAATAATTCTTCCACGGACCCCCTATTCTGGGCTTGGTTCCTTCTAGATGGCTCATAAACACAGTATTCCAAGTGTCTGATCCACTTTATGAGAAGAAACAGAGAGGTTGGGCCAAGTATAGCTGAGACACCCACCATACAGCCTGTTTATGAAGCTGCAAATAACTTGCTTACTGAGGTGTCAGCAATGGTATTTTACAGGGGTTTAGAGCACCTCATAAAGGCCTTTTATTCAGCATGCTTAATTTTAAATAGGTCCTTAAATTGTAAGGCACCTAAATGCCAGTGTTCTTTGAATATTTATACACTTTCTTCAAGGAGAAGAACAGCAGAAATGACCAAGATGGAGGGAAAGACCAGGACACTCTCCCCACCTGCTTCAAAGGGAGAGGGGTAGGAATGATGGCGGATAGTGTTGGGGGTAGGTTTCTCTCATTAGCAGGGCTAGGAGAGAGATGTAGACATTAAGAGCTCTCTGGAAGCTGTGTGCTGAGCTGCAGGTGGTTGAGCCTCATCCTGCAAACAACATGGCAGCTAGTGGGTATGCAGGGTACTTCACAGAATATGTAACAGACACAGGTTACCATGAAAGAGCCAGCATGTACTGAGGGCCTATGTGCTGGGTTTCTTTTAGAGCTTAATTTACTCCTCACCACAACCAAATTAGGCAGATGTTTTAATTACCTCTGCAGAGAAGACCAAGTGAGGATCAACCAAATTGTTTACACTGAGGGACTCCCTCAATAAGCTTCTTCATCACAAAATAAAGATGAATAAAGAGGCAAAACCTGTGTGAAAATCAAATGAGATCATCACCATAAACACAGCCCAGTGCCAGATCTGTAGTGTTTGATCAATGTTAATTCCCATCATTATTTTATCTATATTGATTAACACGTACAGAGCACTTCCTATATGCCTGGCACTCTTCCACGCACTTTACAAGTCTCAATTCATTTGATCATCAGAATAGCCCCAGGAGGTGGTATATTCATTATCTCACAGATACAGGGTGGAGGTACAGAGAGGTTAACTGAGTCTCCCAAGGCCACACAGCTAGGCAGTGGCACAGCTGAGGCTCAACCCTGGGTAGTCTGGCTCCAGTGTCTTTGCTCTGAATTATTATTCTGAGCCACCTCTGTTGCTAGGCTTCTTCCCTCTGGGATCTGTGAGGACCAATGCTTTGTATCTGTTGCTGGGTCTCAAAGGGGTTCTCGCAGACGGGCGTGCATTCGCATCACCTGTGGGGTTATGATGATTACTGGGCTCTGCCCTAGAGGTTCTGATTCAGTGGGTCTGGGGTGAGACATAAGAATGTGAATTTCTAACAAATCTCCAGCTGGTACTGATGCTTCTTGTCTGGGTCCACACTTTGAGAACTTGGGGTATCCAGCAAAGGCCAGGCTTATCCTCTCTTATACCCATCCAGGATGGGCTGGAATGGCCTCTCTCAAATCTCTGCCCGTCCTTGTCTTCCCAGGCTTCACAGTGAAGTCAGGTTTCTCTTCTTCCGTAGTGTTGTCTCTGGTAACCCCGATGTCTCCCTTTTTCTTGACCTTCTAGTGATCATATGGCCAGTGCTAATGTTGGGATGTGATTTTTTCCCACCAAAACTCATGGTGAAATTTAATTAGCACTGTCATGGTGTTGGGAATGGTACCTTTAAGAGGTGATTATGGTTGTTAAGTGGATTAATGTCTTTCTCAGAGACTGGGTTCATTTTCACAGGAGTGGATTAGTTCCCATAAAAGTGGATAGCTTTAAAATGAGGTCACCCCTCATGTTTGGTCCCTCTGACATTTGCTTATGTGCCCTTCACATTTCCTGCCATGTTATGATGTAGCACAAGGCCTTCACCCAAAGCCCATCATGTGCCGATGCCATGCTTCTTAGGCCTCCTAGCCTCCAGAATCCTGAGCCAAATAACATCTTTTCTTTATAAATTACCCTCTTATAGCAACACAAAATGTATCTAGACAGTCAGTGACACTCTGTCCCCCTGGACAAGCTTCACGGACATATAACCAGTCACACAGGCCCTGAATTCAGGGTGGTGGTTTAATGCTCTTGGTTTGTCTTAAAATTTGTAATAATTTATCTTTGAGTTATTTGTGTTTTGTAGGAGAATTCTGAGGGGATGATGGATCATGGAATTGTGACTGTGCTGTGGTTCATACTTGGTCCCACCTCCTGTTGTTTCTCTGCTTCTCTGGGATGGGTTCTCAGCTGCCTGCACCCCACTCCTACAATCCTGGGCCTCCCCTGGCCTCTCTCTCCCCCTACCTTCCCATCAATGCTCACAGTTATAACATGCTTGCAATGGTTGGTTTGCCTTCCCAGTAGGCCTCAGTGGAGGTTCAGAGAGGGAGGATGAAGTTGGTACCCCATGGCATCTAGAGATGGGGCAAAGGAAAGCTGCTCTCACTCTGAACCAGCAGCACCACAATCCATTTAGTGGAAACATGCAAGGGCCTGTCATTTGCCTTTAATTCTGGTGTGGAGGTACAGTCCCTCAGGAGTGGGCTGTCCACTGTGTGTTGAGGCAGGAGGACTGTGGGAAGAAGTGACTTATTCACCCCTGTCCAGGGCTTTGCATTTTCATTTTGTTCTGTCCCTAAAAATTAGGTCACTGCCCTAATCTGGCCCTCAGCTGAGCTGTCCTTCACTGTAGCCATTGGCCCACTGTAGCCATTGGCCCAGCTTCCACAGTGTTCAGTATGGGATGCTGAATCTTCCGTAAGTCCCCAGTATGGCACTGGCTCACAGCAGGTGTTCTGTTGGTGTCTGGAGTCTGACTGCTTAATCTGAGAGACTCGAGGAGCAGAACTGACTCTTCATGAAGGTGAGAGTTAACTGACAATATGTACAAACTCTTTGGTTCTTTCTTTGTCCAGTCGTCTGTTTCTCTCTGCAGCATAAGAATTTGAAGGTAAATAAGCCAGAGTGACATACCCAATGGGGGCCACCTGGAATAAAATTTAATGAGAGCTCTTCATTTTGGCCATATTCAGCAAAGTTTTACTAAGTGATGATGGGGTTTAAGAACAAGGGATGAGAAGGTGATAAGGTGAACCCTCCTCATTTGAGAAGCTTATACTCCAGTGGGGTGAGGATGAGAACTCAGACAAGAAGAGCACGTGGAGTGGCGACAGCTCTAGTGGGGGATGTGCAAGGCGAGGCGAGCAGGTGGCAGGGCATATTTATTTAGACCCATGTCTACCATCCTTCTCTCACTGCCTCTGTGAAAATGACAGATTTTGCCAGGGGTGTCATTGTGTGCAAGTTATCTTAAGAGAAAATGGGAAAGCAGGCACACTCAGTCACGAGGGCTGTCATGGCCTCAGTGCTCTCATTCTACTCTGGGATTTCTCCATAGTTTCTCTCTCTCTATTCCCCGAGTAGATAAAGGGCAAGAGAGAACCCCATTAGAAACTTATTTTCCGGTGACACATTGAGGAGAGTACTGAGCATGTCTTTTTCGCTGAGTTGAAGGTGATGGCACCGATAGAAAAAAGTCCAGGGACTTTTGTTTCCAGGTGAAGGAGCTTGGGGAGGTTCATGGACAGAGAAGAATCACCAACCTCTTCTTCAGGGGAGGGTGAAACCTCACTTTCATAAGAAAGCCAGGACACTGTACTGGGACTCTTCCATAAAAGTCACTCCATATGGCTCACTATTTAAATATGGTGTTGATTACAGAGGTCAGGCATGATCAGCCTGGACAAATGTCATTCAGTCACACGGCCACACCTAACTGCAAAAGAGGGTGAGATACTTGGGCTAGCTGGGCTCCCATCGGCCAACCTCTACTGCGGTACTATACATCATATGAGGTCAGCACACCTATGGTGCGGGAAGATGGTCCAAGAGAAAATTGATAGCCTTTTGAGCATAAATCCTGGAAACTCAAAAAGCATGTCAGGTGTTGTGGTGAAGAAAGAAGAATGAATCATCTAGGAAGAGTGTGCTTTAGTGCATGTCTCTTTTGCAATTTTCTAAGGCTTGGTCTGTCTTTGTCACCCATTAATTTGTTCATTTAAAATCAATATCCTAAATGCCAACAGATGTGTTAGAATGTCCTATAAGTGCCAGGAATACAGATGGGCTATGAATCCTGCCCTGCCTGTAGGGCTTCCAGTCCACCTGCAGATGGAGAGTTAAGTGCTAGATTAGTAAGTGCACAATTTTATGTGCTCTTCCAGGAGTCTGCCTGGAGGAGGTGTGGGGAAGAGACAGGATTTTGGCAGGTTGTACAGGGATCATAAGAGCTTGAAGAATAGAGGAAGCATGAACTCAATCCTGAGAGATGAAGGTTCATCACTGAAGCATTGAATGTTTAAGAGAATTGACTTTGTGGTGAAAGACAGTTCAGGTCCATATCCTGGCTCTGCCCCTTGCAATGTGACCATGGACAAGTTGCTCAACTTTTCTAAACCTGTTTCTTAATCTGTAGAATGGGTGAAATAGACCAGACTTTGGAGTAACATAATAAGTTTTTTAGTATATGGTATCTAATGCAAAGAAGACATTTCAGGTGTGGAGAGCAGCAAGAAGAGCACAGGTGGGCAGTGGCAAGCTGGCTGGGACATGGTAAACTGGCTGAGGATTGGGTTCAGAGCTGAGCATTAGGGCTGGAAGGCAGAGAAGCTGGATGAGAAGGTGCTCTAGAAAGGTGCTGCTGGACGCGGGGGTCTCTGAGCAAAGGGGTAGCAGGGTCACATGAAGCACAGCCACCTGCATGTGCTGAAAGGTCCCAAAAGCCATACCCCTCGTGGAACTCTCGTGTTATAGAGAGAAATGGGGTTGAGGGGAGCATCGCATCTTTCCTTCTTTGCCGCTGTTGACTTTTCATGTCTCGTTCTCTAGGGGGTATGTGGCAGTCAATTGGCATAACCCTGGAAGAGAAAATGACGTCACAGCATTGACATGTACATAGTATACCAGGAAAACCCCTAACCATTTAGTTGGAAGTGAGCCAAGAACTGGCATAGCGAGAGGAGCCAGGCCCAGTTCACTAATTACATTAACTTCAAAACAAACAGAGGATATGGGCTCAGCAATGGTGTAGGGAGACATCAACATGCATAAACAGGAAGGCATATGTTGGCCGCTCTCCACCCACATGGCTTCTCCAGACACGTCCGTTCACGCTGCACTGTCTGGGGATGACTGGCAGGGAAGCGAATGTACAGAAATGAGCAGAGGCACCGACCACATAGTGACTGCTGTCCCAGCAGCCTCCGCCTCTGCCAGCCCTGCCACCTGGGGCGACAGTGCATGTGGCATCCCCTCTTGCTCTGGTGCGTAGACTGACTCACCTTAGGATATCTGTGGGCTCCTCTCTCGAGAATATTAGGGTCTTGAAAGTACCAACCCAAGGATCAGCTAACGGACAATTTCGGGGGGACCTTGGAGAGCCACAGTGTGGAACCGTGTGCAGTTTCCCTAAAACACAGATGTTTTTGGAATGTAGGAGTTGTCTCTATTATCCTTAAAGGGGGCATAACTTGTGCTATTCTGCAGGGTCTAACTATTGGTGAGCTGAGGACTTGGGGTGGGGGGTTGATATTATGTGTTCATACCATTCAAGGAAGAGGAAGCAGAAAGGTTAAAAACCAGGGCGAATGACAGAGAACAATAGAGACCCCGTCTTCACCACAGCAGCATGCATGAATCAGGACCTGCCTTTCCCTGAGAAGTTTATACCCAAACTTTCCAAAGGCAAAAGGATTCAGTAGGAAGGGTACCATGGTCAATGGCAGGGCAATAGCTGGCACTGGCAGTATGGTAGGAATGCCTGTGTCTATTGTTTTGCTCTCCCTGGAGAGAGATACCCATAATGCAGGAAAAGAAGTCAAAGCTTAGAAAAGTGGGAGGACAAGGGAGTGATGGAGCTGGGCCTCAAGTCTGGTCCAGTCTCTCCCCCATGTTCTTAAAAAAGGATCCATAAAAGAATCAGATACAAGTTAGTATACATTTGTTTCCTAAATGTCCAGCCCTAAACATGGATGGGGGACAGGTGGGGTGGGGTTAGAAGGAGAGGAAAGTACACCCTCCACCCTGCATTCAAGTCAAAACCCCTCTGGGTTGCCACTAGCAGGCCCAGCCAAAGAAAGGGGCCCGTGGGCCATGCTGAGGAGTGCAGACTCTCTCCTAAAGGTAGTAGGTTGTGAAAGGGTTTGCTGAAGGGGAAGGCAGCTAATATGACAATTTCAGGGGGTCCGTGGGGGCATCAGTATGGAGAATGGATAGGAGACGTGCAAGGCTGGAGGCTATGAGAGCTGTAAGGATGCCTCAGTGGATTCTTCCTATTCTATGGAACATTATGTGCCAGGTGTGGGAAAACAGAGGTTTGGAATGTCTTAGTCCTGCCCTCACAGAGCTGGGAACCACATCTGTGCAAATCCCTGGTAGATGTTCTCATGTCATATGTGTGAGATAGGCCAGGGGTCAGAAGAGACCTGCAGGATCAGACAGGGGGGAGAGGGCTTGCAAGCAGGGAGGCTTTGTGAAGGCCTTCACACTAAGCCCTGAGGGTCAAGATGGCTAAGGTGAATCCAGGACAAGGGCACATGGATGGATAGGGTCTGGGACATAGACTATGGCTAAGACTAGAAAGGCTTTCTCTAGTGCCAGATACAGCAGGTGGAAAAAACTGAACAGGAGTCTGGTGCCTTCCAAGAAGCCCAGGCATCACGTAAGAATTGAAAGCCTCAGAAAGGCTCTGAACTTAGAAGGGTGCTGTAGGAAGGCAGCTGGCAGAAGGAGCAAGAGTGGGTAGATGTGGAATCGGACAGAGTCCCCAGAAAAGAGACCCCATCCCACCTAGCTCTCTGGAGCAAATTTAATATGGAAACACCTTCAGCAGCAGCAGATAGCCCAAGCACTGGTGAGGTGGGGCTCAGGCAGACAAAGGGAAGGAGTTTGCCAGAGCCTATGATGTGGGCTGTGACCACAGAAACTTCCCATCACGGATGGAGGTGCCACCTGAAGTACCCTGGCTTCTCTTTTTCTCCTGCCATCTGATCGGCTGAACCATCCAGAAGCCCACTGACCTAGGAGCTTGGCATTATAGCCTCAAGAGGTCAGCCTTTCTGTTCTGCAGAACAGAGTAGGAAAAGAGCAAGTAATGGGCCCAAGTAGAACCAGTACCAGGGCCAGCAGGACAGGTGATATGGCAGACCTGTGGATCTGCTCCCATGGGCTGATGGATAGTCCGACTCCCAGGTTCTGGTATTTCTGTGCCCTCTTTGGTGGCCATGGACCCCTGGGGTACAGTCTTAGCAGCCTGTTGGTAACAGAGGGCAGGGGGGATGACCCCTAGTGGCAGGACCATCAATGAAGTCCTGCCTGTGGGCTCCGGATCTTACCTCCCCACCACCTCTAGCTCTCTGCTGCCCACACTTCTCTCTCCCTTTTTGCCCAGTCAGCATTTCTCTGCTTCTCCACAATAATCGCCATTGACAACTATTGACTGGTGGTGGCAGAGCTGAGAGCTAAATGTGAGTGAAGAATTTCCTTGTGATTTGGCTGGACACTGCTCCAGATGCAGCAAGGTGGTCACTCATCTTCTGTTCGCATCCTAAACCCTAGCCCTCCTTTATTTCTCATTGCTCTTCCTTCTAAAGAGAGTCACATTGGGCTCCCAATAGAGACCACCTCCTCCAGAAAGACTTCCCTGATTGCCCCAGCCCACATCTGATAGCAGGTCTGATTGGTATCATCCTTTTACTGCCAAGACTAGCATATCTCAAAGCAGATTCCCAAATTCAAGACTGCATCAGCATCATCTGGCTTGTTGAACCACACAATGCTGGATCCCACCCCAGTGTTTCTGATTCAGTAGGTGAAAGAAGAGGCTAGGAAATTTGCATTTCCAGTAAGTGCCTAGGTACCTGTGGTATAAGATGATAATTAATGCTTAGTGGGCTTATGATTCAATAAGATCTCTGGGGTCAGGGAGAAGAGACTCTATTTATGAAAGAGCTTTACCTAGTGTTTTGGTAAAAACAGATATTTACAAAGTCATTGCTCAGATATTAACTAAAAAGAACCCCCCTCCCTTGTGAGTGCAGGGGAAAGGAAGAGAAAATAATTTAGGTTATTGGGCTAAAATTTATAGAGTTGAAATTTTTTTTTTTTTTGAAATTTATCAAATAGGTATTTGTCCTGCTGGTAAACAAGTTACATAGTATGTGAAGTATTTAGAGTAATACCTGTGACATATTAAATGCCACAGAAATGTTTATTATTATTACCGGGAATTCTGATGAACCTCTTGACTTGCACAATCTCGGTACCAAGACATGTAAAGAGACATCAAGTACCAGTTTAGCTCTTGGACTACCTAATATTTCTCTTTTCTGGGGTAAAAAACACCCAAATGTTAGTAGTACCTTCCTTTTGAAGGGTAGATTATGGATAAGCTTTATTTCTATCTTTATACTTCTCTACACTTAACTAATTTTCTACAACAAATATCTATTATTACCATGAAAAAAAAATTATGTACAAAATCCTGAGAATCTCTAACACAATAGTACACAAGATGTAAGTTCAATATTCCATGCTGAACAATCACTTTTATCACCATCATGAACATTGTTCCACTGGGGGCCATGAGCTCTTTCTTTCATTTATTCATTGTTTATTCTCTTAAAACATTGATTTTGTATTTAGCACATGTTATCCTTGGGCTAAAATTCAAAGATACAAGAACAGTGTAGCAAGTGGTTAAGACCATGACTTTGGCATCAGCAAGACCTGACTCCTGTCACCTGCTGGCTAGGTGACTAGACCATTTACTTTGTTTTCTTGAGTATCTGTGTCCCCATCAGTATATGGGAATCATAATACTACCTTTCTTACTTATGAGAACAAAATGTGGGAGTGCCCAGGCCCAGCATGTGGCTAGTACTGCTGAACTCAGGCTGTTAAGACTGGGGTCACTGTTCTGAGAGGTGATTGTCATTGCAGAGTCTCAATCATTCCAGTGATTCCCCAGACCCCCCCAGGGATGGTTCTCTCAGCTCTTACCACCTTAGATTTGGTGGGATGACCATACTCATTTTTAGGTGGGGACTGTGAAGTCTAGAGGACTGAGGGTCTGACTCAGGGTATGATACAAGCCCCCAGATTCCTTCCCCGATGGGACATCTGTGTCACATCACTGAGCATGCAGGGTGGCAGAATTTGGCCAACCTTCTCAGCCAGTGGCTGTGCTTCCTACTTTGCATCAAGGACTTGAGGTCAATTTGGCTGCCTTTGATGCAAAATTTTCAGTTCCAATGTCTTTCTTTTCTAAGGAGTTAGACTTTCTTTTCTAAGGAGCAAAGGCCCAATGAGGGATTTTTAACTTAGTTCACATAGGTGGCACCTCACACCTGCTATGGCGGCAATGAGACTCCATGACATCACATCGTGTGTTGAGCAGCAACAAGACCCCTCAGGAGCTGGAAGCTGACAGGGGCCAATAAATATTCCTATTTAGGGAGCACAATGAAGCCCAGAGCACTAATGAAAACATCCTTCAACATTAATACGATGAGAATAAATGAGACAGTGATGGCATGCTGAATGAAAAAGTCTACACCTGGCAATGTGTAGGCAATGGATTGTGGGAAGTGTGCTTATTCAAGCATGCTGCACCATTTTGGAGATAGTGGTGCCACTTCTCTAAGGGAGAGACCTGGCCATTGGTGTCCTTCCCAGAGAGGAGTCAACATGGATGAGTGGAAACCCACCCTCTCTGAAGAGAGATTGAAATCTAGACGGTGATGCCAGCTCCAGCACTGACCAGCTCTGTGGCTTTGAATACGTCATTTAACATCTCTGAGATTCAGAAATCTTGTCTTAAAATAGGAGCGAAAATAGAATCATCACAGAGACATTGGGAACATCAAATTAAAGAGTGAGAACAGAAGTTCGTCTAGAGCTATGGAGTGCTATATATTTATGTTTTTTACAATAAACATTAAAATGTAGTGAAGTTTCCTTTGTGGGGGTGTTATGTGTAGGGGCTAAACTCTTCCACAAGTGAAAATTCTTAGGCAGAATTTCTGTGGGTTTTGTGATTCATTCTTTTATTGAAAAGCCTCCTTTTACATGGCTACACATATCTGCCTTCTTAGACAACGCCTTCTGCATGTTGCTTTTTTGTTTGTTTGTTTAGTCTTTATGAAGCTGTCAGCTGCTTTTATTTTCTGTTTCATTATGGGAAATTTCAAACATATACAACAGTAGAGAACATAGTATAATAAACCCCATTTGTCCATCATTCAGCTTCAATAATTATGAATTCATAGCTAGTCTTTCTAGCTCCGTATCCTCTACTCGCCTCCTTCCTAAGGAAGTCCTACACCTACTCCAGGTTATTTTAGAGGAGATTTCAGCTTTTCTATCATTTTACCCCTAAATATTTTAGGTTATACCTTTTTAAGAGAAGAACTGTTAAAAAATTGAAGCCACAATACCATTATTAAATTGAGAAAATTGGAAATAATTACTTAATGTCTTTAAATAACTAACTTGTGTTTAAATTTCTCTGAATCCTTTCTACATTTTTTAACAGCTTATTTGAAATAGGATATAAATAAGGTTCATACATTGTGATAGATTACTATCACTCTTAATTCTTTTCTAAGCTATAGGTTCGCCCTTTATTTTTTATGTTTATTTTTTATTTTATATTATTTATTTTATTTCTATTCATTTGTTGGACAGAGTCTGGTCTGAGTCATTTGTCCTGGAGAGTTGGAATTTGCTCAGTGTATTTACATGGTATAGTTTAACAAGTTCCTCTGCTACCTGTGTTTCTTATAAATTGGTAGTGAGATCTGGAGGCTTGATGATATCCAGGTTAGGTGATTTTGGCAAGACCACTTCACAGAGGGTGCTGTGCACTTGCAACAGCAGAGTCTGGCTGTCTTTTTGTCATGTTTTCAGACATTGATGCTCATTGCCTAGATCCACTAATTCACAGGAGTTGGCACCATGTTGATATACAAATTCTATCATGCCACCTTTGATTATTAGTTATCATACATCTATGGATACTTCTCTTCATCAACTCTGTAGTTACCCTGAGGGATAATTCATTTAGGAAAAGCAAGAAAAATGTTTGATTATCTCCCCTCTCTTCACTTAAACTAATTTTAAGATAATTAACTAGTTGTCTTGTATCATCCAATGATGACTAAATGGTGTATTTGTTTTTTATAAATGCGTGGATTTAAACAGATTGGATATATTTTAATTTATGTGTGAGCATCTTCAAATTTTCTCCTGTGTCTTTTTTTTTTTTTGAGACAAGGTCTCATTCTGTTGCCCAGGCATGCAGTGGCCTCATCATAGTTCACTGCAACCTCAAGCTCTTGAGCTCAAGCCATCCTGTTTCAGCCTCCCAAGTAGCTGGGACTACAGGCATGTACCACCATGTTCACCGAGTTTTGCTATTTTTTGTAGAGCCTGGGTCTTGCTCTTGGTCAGGCTGGTCTTGTACTCCTGATCTCAAGTGGTCTTCCTGCTCAGGCTTCCCAGAATGGTAGGACTACAGGCCTGAGACACAGTGCCTGGCCTTCTGTGTCCTTTTGACATGACCCTAGAAGTCTTTGATAGTTTCTTTGCTTGTTAATGTCCCAGACTCACCTTGTAAAATTTCTACCGCAGACTGATCATCAAACATTTCTCAAGGATTCTTTATTGTTTTTAATAGGAAAATGGGTCTTAGAGGTGCTCATTATCATAGGTTTAATTTTTGTTTCTGTGCTTTTTCATAGGCACAGAAAGATGTTTGTTTGTTTGTTCATTCATTTATTTGTTGAGACAGAGTCCCACCCCATGCCCTGAGCAGAGTGCAATGGTGTCATAGCTCACTGCAACCTCAGACTCGGGTTGTGGGCATCCTGCTGCCTCAGCCTCTGGAAGCCGCTGGGATTACAGGTGCTCGTGGTGGTGCCGAGCTGGGTTTTTCATTTTTTTAGGAGTCAGGGTCTCATTCTTGCTCAGGCAAGTCTAGAACTCCTGAGCTCAGGCAATTCTCCCTCCTCTGCTTTCCACAGTGTTGGGATTACAGGCATGAGCCACCGCACCCAGCTATACACATATATTTAAAGTGAAGTATTAAAAATATTGTGAGTTCATACTACTACTACCAATTCAGTTTGGGATTATAGAATTTTACTTAACTTCATTGATCTTATGTCCATGTACCTTTTCTCCCCTACTGAAAATATAACTTCTCAGTGTCACCAGATATTCATGTGCTTCACTGACGAACACACATGCAAGGCAGAGCCTGTAGCTCAGTGGGTTAGGGCTCAGGCCACATACGCCGAGGCTGGCAGGTTCAAACCCTGCCTGGATCAGCTAAAACAACAATGACAACTGCAACAACAACAACAAAATAGCCGGGCGTTGTGGCGGATGCCTATACTCCCAGTTACTTGGGAGTCTGAGGCAAGAGAATCGCTTAAGCCTGAGAGTCTGAGGTTGCTGTGAGCTGTGACGCCACAGCACTTTACTGAGTGCAACATGGTGAGACTCTGTCTTAAAAAAGAAAAAGAAAGAAAAACATATGCAATGTCTAAGAATAACAATATAAATGCTGCCATAAACATTAAACATGATATTAAAATTTTTTTTCAGTTCTTTTTGTTCTTGGGATATATTCCCCTTAGGATAAATTTGGAGTCAAATTACTGGTTTAAATTTGTTTGCAATAATTCCACTCTGTGCAGTTATACTATTCGCTGAATACTGAGTTAACTTATTTAATTTTGCTTTTGATTTTAAAGGATTACTTTTCTAAAATTTAATATTGTTTTATACTTATGTAAAATATTTACATGGTTTCAAAATTAAATCCATGAAGCAAGTTATATTTAAAAGAGTCTAGCTCTGATCTATAGTACTTTTAATAAAAGCAAATATGTTTTCTACATTTGCAAATCTTTTTCTGTGGCTACTTGGTAGCAGGCTATACATTCTTCTATCCATCCTTTTATATTAATATATCCTTGAGATTCCTCTATCACAGTATATAGACTTATTCTTCCTTCCTTTTTGTATCTGATATCATTTCTTATCAATATCACTATGTCTGCATCTAGCAATCTGTTAACTTAAAGCATTTAGTCCTTGTGCTTTGACAAATATATCTCCCAGCTTATAAGGATTGTGTGTTAACTAAGAGTTAGCAGGTTCTGAATAAGGACCCAAGGAACTCTACAATGAGGAATAGGTCTGATTTTTCCAGCAGGGATCCTGACTGCTGAGCCCTGATCCTGACTGCTGAGCATTGATCCTGGCTGCTGAGCCTTGATCCTGGCTGCTGAGCCTTGTTGCCCAATAAAAATTAGTTGAATAGAACTGCTTCAAGGTGATTTAGACATCTTCACAATGATCAGAATAGTCACTGCAACAACGGGAACCTCTGTATTCACACCAGATGTATCCATAACATGCAGTCCTTTTGGCTGGCAAAGACAGTGGTGTCTGAAAATCATTATTTTGCTGTTGAAATTTCTTCTGGAAAACCTGTAATTTCTAGGGATCATGCAGGCTGAAGTAAAAGAAATTATTTGGTAGGACTCATCTTAATGAAATTTTCTTCTGTAAGCAATGCAGGGGCTCATCGCTTTTCTTTCACAGCATTATTTAATTTATGAATTGATTCATCTATTCAGGTGTTCATTCAAAACAGTGGTCCCCAACCCCTGGGCCAGTACCAGTACATGGCCTGTTAGGAACCAGCAGGAGGTGAGTGGCAGGTGAGCCAGTGAAGCTACATCTGTATTTACAGCCGCTTCCCTGTCACTCTCATCACTGCCTGAGCTCCGCCTCCTGTCAGATATCCCTCTTGCCCCCCTCCCTACCCAACCCCCCAGCCCCCATCAATGGAAAAATTGTCTTCCATGAAAACAGTCCTTGGTTCTAAAAATGCTGGGGACTGCTGATTTAAAATAACAGTTGTGAGCACCCACTACATCCAGACACCATGCTGGAAATTGGCCAGCATGATATTTTCCTTCTTCCTCTGAGCCCATTGGCATCTTATCTTCCTGGAATATTCCTGTATGACCTATCCACTCTCAGTCCCAGAACATCAAATTCTCCTTTCATAGAGGCATGTTTAAACCACGCAAGTGGTAAGCATGGGGCCAATGCTTGCAAACACTTGTTCAGATGTAAGGGGAACAATGGGTTCTTCTAATCGTGTGTCCTCAGTTCATCTCACTCAAAATATCTGTTTATTTTTGATAGTTAAATCTGAAATGGACTCAGGTCAAATGCATTCATGTCTTTATAAAGTGCTTAGACATTTTTACAATGAAAGCTTTTATTGGTTAAGCATTAATAATATAGTTGTTGTTGCATGGAAATAATTGGCCCCCTTTCTAAATATAAACTCTTCTCTGTTTTCTCGCAGCTGAGAGGCTGTTTAGTTCTGGGGCACAGTTTGCCTTCTCTTCTGCAGAATCTATTTTTTTTTTTTCAACAAAATATGAATAGGTTAGGCATAGCACTGCTGTGCAATGCTGTAGTCTTCTGCTTAAAACAATTTGCTTTTAAAGGCTGTTACAAATGGCTCTGCATACACCTTCAGGCTGCGTTACTAAACTACCTCTTGGGGTTACTTTACACAAAGGTGATAATATAAAGAGAGAACTTCTGAAGGAGCAGACCAGCAGGAGGTAAAGCACACTCATGAGGTAAAGGCAAGACACCTCAAAAAATGGTACACATATGCACGCACCTGCATACACATTCACACACTCACATGCACACATATATGTGCTTAAGCCTACACTCATACATACATTTAGATAACTACACATTCACACAAACTCATACATACACACACTTGTATGCTCATATATACACTCACCTACTAATATATCTCTAACAGACATAGATGTACACACTCTCATACATCCTCCCTCTGACATTCACACTTTGCACATTCATGCACACATAAAGCACACACTCAAACACATGCCTACACTTGCACGCAGGTTCAGATAAACACATACGCTTATGCCTTTCTTCATTATTATGGAAGAATGGTCATTTAAGATGTAAGCTATTCTATTCTCCCAATGCTACCCTCTCCACTGTGTTCAGAAACAGATACCTGAACGGAAAGTTACCTTTTGCCATAAATTTTGTCCTGGGTGCCTATGGCTCAAACACAAGAGACTGATATTTGAAATAAACTTTAACCCCAGAACCAGGGTCTAAGAATTGACAATCCGCTCTCTTGCTGGGAGAAGTAAAGCAGAAAGTGGGTCTGGAATGTGCTCAACATCTTCCAGGAGGTCACAGGTAGCTGAGCACAGCCCAGAAACCAGCTCTCCCAAATCCTCGTCCACTCAGGCTTTGAGTTTAGGTGACTTGCTTGACACTCCCAGGAAAAGTTGCTTATTTTTAGTTTCTAAACACTGTACTGATAATCTTTTAATCAAACTCATTAGTTGTTTTTCATTATCTAAAATGACCCTGAAGTAAGACTCCCCTCTATTGTTCAGAGGAAGTATCAGTGTATTCTGCATCTCATTTGTCAAACTTGTATGAAGTAGCAATTATGTGAATGCTTTATGAGCCTGATACACTGAAATTTCTGGGAATATAATTTTTCTGAGCACTATTTCACTGCTGCCTGTCCAAGAGACAGAAAATAAAGATAATCAGACAAGTGAGACTCTTCTTTTAGAGAGAGAAAATTAAAGGACTTCTTGCTTAATGCAGGTCTTCCCCTGCAAGACCAGATTTATACTAAAAAGGATTTTCCTCTGGGCAAAGGAGGGCTGAACTTTGGACCCTCACAGCTCTGTTCTGCTGATGCTTGAGAGATCTCTATCTCTGACATCATCAGCTCCATGCCTTCCTTCTTGATAATTACTTTTGCTAATTCCTTCTCCTGATCCTGTTGGTTCATGGGACCATCTGTCTCCAATGATGGACATGCCCTGAATTCTGCGTCAGCTCAGTCTGAAGCAAGTGGTAGGCTCTGATGACTGCTGTTTCCATTAGCTGTAGACTCTACCTTATTGTTTCCTCTTGCCATTGGACTTGGGATCAAGACCTTGTCTTGAAGTGCTGGCTTCCAGCTATAGCCTCCTATATTTTATTTATTTCTGTTCTAATTACTGTATTTATAACTTTTAGCTAATTTTTGATGTTAATTTGATACTCTTTCTAGTTCCTTAAAGTCCAGAGTTAGACTGTTCATTTGAGATTATTCTTTTTTTTCATGTAATCATTTATTGCTATAAAATTCCCTCTTAATACTTCTTTTTCTTCTTCCTATGAGTTTTGATATGTTACCAAATATTTCACCTGTCACCAGATATTTTATGATTTACTTTTTGATTTCCTCTTTGATACAATGGTTGTTTAGTAGTATGCTGTTTATTTTCTATGTATTTGTGAATTTTTCAGTTTTCCTTCTTTTATTGATTTCTAGTTTTATTTTATTATGGTTGGGGAAGATACTTAGAATTACTTCAATCTTCTTAAGTTATCTTGAAGGATATACTATATGCACTTGAGAAGAATATGTAGTCTTTCTTTTGGCAAAATGTTCTGTATATGTTTGTTAGGTCTATTTGGCCTATAGTGTTGTTCAAGTCTGCTGTTTCCTTACTAATTTTCCATCAATGTTCTGTCCATTACTTAAATTGTAGTATTGAAGTTTCTTCTTCTTTTCCTTGTATTGCTGCCTAAATATACACACACATATATATTTATGTGTGTGCATATATATATGCATTTTAAATAGTGCTCAATTTTAAATTGCACACAAACTTTATAGCCACCTTGTATGTATATATGTATAATATACTATATATGTATATAATGTAAAACATATATTATATATGTATATATTTATAATTACTATGTCTGCATGATAAATTGATTCTTTTATTATTATGTAATGTCCTTCTTTGTCTCTTGTGGAAGTTTTTGATCAGTTTTATTTTGTCTAATTTTAATAGAGCCATCCATGCTGTCTTTTGTTTATCATTTTCATGGAATATCTTTTTTCATGTCTTTACTTTCAGTTTATGTGTGTACTCAAATCTAATCAAGTCTCTTATAGACAGCATATAATTGAGTCTTTTTTTTTAATTATTCAGTTATTCTATGTCTTTTGATTGTGGAGTTTAGCTAATTTATATTTAAAGTAAGTATTGGTAAGGAAAAACTTACTATTGCCATTTTGTTTTCTATCTAACTTATAATTACTTTGTTCTTTTTATCTCTTGTTCTTTTCCTTTGTGTTTCATTAAGTTTTATGTCATGATATGTTTTTATTGATTTTTTTCTTTTGTGTATCTTGCAGTTATTTTCTTTGTGGTTACTATACAGCTTTCATGAACTATCCTATATTTATATGCTATATATGCTGATAATAACTTCAATAAAATGTAAAAACTCTTTTACCCTACCGTATGCTTTGTTATTTGTGTCATAATTTACATCTTTTTATATTACGCACCTATTAACAATTTTTGTGGTTATGGCTATACCTTGCACTTTTGTCTTTTATACTCTTATTTTATAAAATTAAAAGTGATTTAAATATCATCATTACAATATCACAGTACTCTGTATTTGTCTATATATTTATCTTTACCAGTGACATTTATACTTTCATGTGCTTAAATATTGCTGCTCAGTATCTTTTCAACTTGAAGAACACCCTTTAGTATTTCTTATAAATCATGTTTAGTGATGATGAACTTCCTCAGCTTTGTTTGTCTGGAAAAGTATTTATCTTTCCTTTATTTTTGAAGGACATTTTTTCTGGGTATAGTATTCTTATTTTGCAGTTATTTCTTTCAGGACTTTGAATGTATTATCCCACTTCCTGTAAACTGCAAATTTTCTACTGAGAAATTTGCTGATAGTCTTATCACATACAGCTCATTGTACATGATAAGTACCTTCCCCCTGAATGGGCTTTAAAGCAGTCATCACAGCTTCCCAGGAGACACAGCTCTAAAGCAGTGCTCTGATGCAGTGCAGGGGCCAATGCCACACTCCCCAACTTCAGATGCATTTCCCATGCAGCAAAGACACCAGGTGACTTCCTCAAAGAGGAAAAGTCACCCTGCAATGCCACTGAGAAACAGCTATTGCATTATGTCTTAACACAATAACTAAGAAAATGCCAGGAAGGCTATGTTAACCAGTGTGATGAAAATGTGTCAAACGGTCTATAAAACCAGTGTATGGTGCCCCATAATTGCATTAATGTACACAGCTATGATTTAATAATAAAAAAAAGAAAGAAAGAAAAAGAGAAAAAAAAAAGTTGCTTTTCTCTTGCTGCTTTCAAAATTTTGCATGAGTTCTGCCAAATATTTAAAGAAAAATTAGCACCAGGCTTTCTTATGAAAAAAACTGAAAACAAATGAATACTTCCAAACTCATTTTATGAGGTCAGCATTATACTGATATCAAAGCCAGGGCTAATCTCCCTGATTAATATTGACGCAAAATCCTCAACAAATTACTAGCAAACCAAATTGAACAGCACACAACAAATTATACATCATGATGAGATGGGATTTTCCCCTTGGATGTCAGGATGGTTAAACCTACCTAAATCAATTAATGTAATGTGGTACACCACATTTACAGAATGAAGGATAAACATCACATATTTAATTTACCAGATACAGAGAAAGCATTTGACAAAATTCAACACCCTTTAATGATAAACACTCTCAATAAATAGGTATAGTAGGAATTTCTCTCAACATGATAAAGGCCATATATGTCAAGCCCATAGCTAACATCATATTTAATGGTGAAAAATTAAAAGCATTTTGTCTAAGATCAGAAGCAAGTCAAGGACACTCACTCTTACCACTTCTTTTTTATTTCCAATCTGTGATACTTTCAATTTTTTCATATCTTCACCAACCCTAGGTATTTTTAACCTTGGTAACATGTCTATTCTGGTGAATGTAGGAGGAGAAACTTTGATTTTATTTGTGTATAATAGTTATACATATTTTTGGGTATGTGTGATAATTCAACACCTGTATACAATGTATAATGTTCAAATCAAGGCAATTAGGATATATGTTACCTCAAATATTAAACTTTTCTTTGTGTTGGGAACATTACAATTCTCTTAGCTATTTTGAGATATACAATAAATTATTGTTAACTGTAATTACCACATCTATTCAAAATAGTACTGGAAGTCCCAGCTAGAGCAATTAGGCAAGAAAATGAAATGAGTCATCTAAGTTGGAATGGAACAAGTAAAAGGATCTATTTTTAAATAAGAAGATATGATCTTTCATATAGATGACATAATCTTATATGAAGTCCCTAAAAACTTTCCCCCAACACAAAATCCTGTTAGTACTAATATGTTAATGCAATCAATCAAATTGCAGGATATAAAAGCAACATATACAAATCAGCTGCATATCTATAAACTAACAACAAACCATCTGGAAAGGAAATTAAGGTAACAATTTCATTTATAATAACATCAAAATACTTAGGAATAAATTTAGTCAAAACTATGAAAGACTTTATGCTGAAACTTATAAAACATTGATGAAAGAAATTGAAGATGGCACAAATAAAGGAGAAGACACTCTGAATTTATGCATTGGAAGACTTAAAATTGTTATAATATATAATTGTCCCAAAGCAATCTACAGATTTAATAACATTCCATTAAAATTACAATATCTTAAAAAGGTGGGAAAAATCCAAAAATGAGTATAGAAATGTGAAAGACCCCTTAATAGCCAAAGAAATCTTTTTTTTTTTATTGTTAAATCATAGCTGTGTACATTAGTGCAATCGCCTGTACGTATTCTAAGATGCATAGATGTGGCCCCACCCATAACCCTCCCTCCACCAAAACCTCCCCCCTACCTTCCCCTTCCTTGGCCCTTTCCCCATAGTCTTGTGCTATTGTTGGGTTATAGTCTTCATGTGAAAGCTATAATTTAGCTTCATAGTAGGGCTGAGTACATTGGATACTTTTTCTTCCATTCCTGAGATACTTTGCTAAGAAGAGTATAATCCAGCTCCATCCATGTAAACATGAAAGAGGTAAAGTCTCCATCTTTCTTTAAGGCTGCATAGTATTCCATGGTATACATGTACCACAATTTGCTAGTCCATACGTGGGTCGATGGGCACTTGGGCTTCTTCCATGACTTAGCAATTATAAATTGGGCTGCAATAAACATTCTGGTACAGATGTCTTTGTTATATTCTGACTTTTGGTCTTCTGGGTATAAACCTAGTAAAGGAATTATAAGATCGAATGGCAGGTCTATTTTTAGGTCTCTAAGTATTCTCCAAACATCCTTCCAGAAGGAACGTATTAGTGGGCATTCCCACCAGCAGTGTAGAAGTGTGCCCTTTCCTCCACATGCAGGCCAACATTTCTGGTTGTGGGATTTTGTTATGTGGGCTACTCTTACTGGGGTTAGGTGATATCTCAGAGTAGTTTTGATTTGCATTTCTCTGATGATTAAGGATGATGAGCTTTTTTTCATGTGTTTGTAGATTTTGCGTCTGTCTTCTTTAGAGAAGTTTCTCTTCAAGTCCCTGGCCTATCCTGAGATGGGGTCATGTGTTCTTTTCTTGTTAATACGTTTGAGTTCTCTGTGGATTCTGGTTATTAGACCTTTATCGGAGGTATATCCTGCAAATATTTTCTCCCATTCTGAGGGCTGTCTGCTTGCTTTACTCACTATGTTCTTGGCTGTGCAGAAGCTTTTTATTTTGATCAGGTCCCGATAGTGTATTTTTGATACTGCTTCAATTGCCTGAGGAGTCCTCCTCATAAAATATTCACCCAGGCCGATTCCTTCAAGAGTTTTTGCTGCACTTTCTTCAAGTATTTTTATAGTTTCATGTCTTAAGTTTAAATCTTTTATCCAGTGAGAGTCTATCTTAGTTAATGGTGAAAGGTGTGGGTCCAGTTTCAATCTTCTACAGGTTGCCAGCCAGTTTACCCAGCACCATTTGTTAAATAGGGAATCTTTTCCCCACTGAATGTTTTTAATTGGCTTGTCAACGATCAAATAATGGTAAGTAGTTGGATCCATCTCTTGGTTCTCTGTTCTAGACATCTACTTCTCTGCTTTTGTGCCAGTACCATGCTGTTTTGATCACTATGGATTTATAGTACAGTCTCAGGTCTGGTAACGTGATTCCTCCTGCTTTGTTTTTATTGCTCAGTAATGTTTTGGCTATTCAAGGATTTTTCTGGTTCCATATAAAACGAAGTATTATTTTTTTAAGATCTTTAAAGTATGACAATGGAGCTTTAGTAGGAATTGCATTAACATTATATATTGCTTTGGGCAGTATGGACATTTTAACAATGTTGATTCTTCCCAGCCATGAGCATGGAATGTTTTTCCATCTGTTAACATCTTCGGCTATTTCTTTTCTTAGAGTTTCATAGTTCTCTTTGTAGAGATCTTTCACGTCCTTTGTTAGGTATACTCCCAAATATTGCATCTTCTTTGGCACTACTGTGAAAGGAACAGAGTCCTTGACTGTTTGTTTGGCTTGGTTATTGTTGGTATATATAAAGGATACAGATTTATGGGTGTTGATTTTGTAGCCTGAGACATTGCTGTATTCCTTGATCACTTCTAAAAGTTTTGTAGTAGAATCCCTAGTGTTTTCCAGATATATGATCATATCATCTGCGAAGAGTGAAAGTTTGATCTCTTCTGACCCTATGTGGATACCCTTGATCGCCTTTTCTTCCCTAATTGCAATGGCTAAAACTTCCATTACAATGTTAAAGAGCAATGGAGACAATGGGCAACCTTGCCTGGTTCCTGATCTAAGTGGAAATGATTTCATTTTAACTCCATTCAATACGATATTGGCTGTGGGTTTGCTGTAGATGGCCTCTATTAGTTTAAGAAATGTCCCTTCTATACCAATTTTTTTAAGTGCTCTGATCATGAAGGGATGCTAGATATTATCAAAAGCTTTTTCTGCATCAATTGAAAGAATCATATGGTCTTTATTTTTAAGTTTGTTTATGTGTTGAATTACATTTATAGATTTAGGTATATTGAACCAGCCTTGAGACCCTGGGATAAATCCAACTTGGTCATCGTGTATAATTTTTTTGATGTGTTGTTGGATTCTGTTTGTTAGGATCTTATTGAGTATTTTAGCATCAATATTCATTAGTGATATTGGTCTATAATTTTCTTTTCTTCTTGGGTCTTTCCTTGGTTTGGGGATCAAGGTGATGTTTGCTTCGTAGAATGTGCTGGGTAATATTCCTTCTTTTTCTATATTTTGGAAGAGGTTCAGTAGTATAGGTACCAGTTCTTCTTTAAATGTTTGGTAGAATTCTGACATAAAGCCATCTGGTCCTGGGCTTTTCTTTTTAGGGAGATTTTGTATATTTGATGCTGTTTCAGAACTTGATATAGGCCTGTTCAACATTTCCACTTTGTTCTGACTAAGTCTTGGTAGGTGGCATGCTTCCAGGTATTGGTCGATTTCTTTCAGATTTTCCTATTTGTGAGAGTAGAGTTTCTTGTAGTATTTGTTGAGGATTTTTTGAATTTCTGAGGGGTCTGTTGTTATTTCATCATTACCATTTCAGATTGATGAAATTAGAGATTTTACTCTTTTTTTCCTGGTTAGGTTGGCCAAAGGTTTATCTATTTTATTGATCTTTTAAAAAACCCAGCTTTTGGATTTATTGATCTGTTGTATAATTCTTTTGTTTTCAACTTAATTTAGCTCTGCTCTGGTTTTGGTTATTTCTTTTCTTCTGCTGGGTTTGGGGTTGGAGTGTTCTTCCTTCTCCGGTTGCTTGAGATGTCCCATTAAGTTATTAACTTCCTCTCTTTCTGTTTTCTTGAGGAAGGCTTGCAGTGCTATAAATTTCCCTCTTAGGACTGCCTTTGCAGTATCCCAGAGGTTCTGGTAATTCGTGTCTTGATTGTTGTTTAGTTCCAAAAATTTGGTGGTTTCATTCTTAATCTCTTCTATAACCCATGTATCCTTCAGCATAAGGTTGTTTAGCTTCCATGTTTTTGTATGGGTATGCAGGTTCCTGTTGTTATTTAGTTCAACTTTTATTCCATGATGGTCTGAGAAGATGCAAGGAATAATTTCTA
This sequence comes from Nycticebus coucang, assembly GCF_027406575.1. Taxonomy (NCBI): domain Eukaryota; kingdom Metazoa; phylum Chordata; class Mammalia; order Primates; family Lorisidae; genus Nycticebus; species Nycticebus coucang. The sequence goes on from NC_069787.1 coordinate 106,687,289, forward strand.
TTTTTTTGAATTTGCTGAGGTTAGATTTGTGGCCTAGGATGTTGTTGATTTTGGAGTATGTTCCATGGGCTGATGAGAAGAATGTGTATTCAGTTTTTTTGGGATGAAATGTTCTTTAGATGTCTGTTAAGTCCAGATGTTGAATGGTTGAGTTAAAATCTAAAATTTCTTTGCTTAGCTTCTTTTTGGAGGATCTATCCAGGACTGCTAAAGGGGTGTTAAAATCTCCAACTGCTATGGAAGCGGAGGAAATTGAGTTGCTCATGTCTGTTAGAGTTTCTCTTATAAATTGAGGTGTGTTGTGGTTGGGTGCATAGATATTAATAATTGAGATCTCATCATTATTGAGTATTACCTTTAACAAATATGAAGTGTCCATCCTTATCCTTAATTATTTTGGTTGGTTTAAAGCCTATTGCATCTGCGAACAGGATTGCAACGCCTGCTTTTTTCTGCTTTCCATTTGCCTGGAATATAGATGACCATCCCTTCACCTTGAGTCTATATCTGTCTTTTAATGTAAGATGCGATTCTTGGACGCAGCAGATATCTGGCTTGAGTTTTTGTATCCAGTCTGCCAACCTATGCCTCTTTAGAGGACAATTTCAACCATTCACATTAATTGAGAGTAATGATAAGCCTTTCAAGAGACCGGTGGACATTTTTAATCCTTTTGCAACTATGGAAGTTGGAATTTGATCAAAAATTTTTGCGGTGGGTGTACTTTTGTGGTGGAGAATTACGCTGGTCTTTATGGAGGATAGCTCTAAGAATGTCCTGGAGAGCTGGTTTAGTTGTGGCAAATTTCTTCAACATGTGAATGTCGTTGAAGTATTTAATTTCTCTGTCATAAATGAAGCTCAGTTTAGCTGGGTACAGCATCCTGGATTAAAAATTATTTTGTTTTAGGAGATTAAAAGTTGATGACCATGCTCTTCTAGCTTGAAAGGTTTCAGCAGAGAGATCTGCAGTTATTCTGATATTCTTCCCCTTGTAGGTAATGGTTTTCTTTCGTCTGGCCGCTTTCTGAATTTTCTCCTGCATATTAACTTTAGTGAAATTGATTATGATGTGTCTGGGGGATGTCTTATTTGGGTTGAGTCGTGCTGGAGTTCTGAAACTGTCTGCTGTCTGAATTTTGAAATTTCTTGGCATGTCTGGAAAGTTCTCCTTCATAATCTCATGGAGAAGAGACTCTGTGCCTTATGAAGCCACTTTGTCACTTTCGGGGATCTCTATAAGATGAATATTGGTTTTCTTCTAATTATCCTAGAGCTCTCTGAGAGAGTGGTCTGTTTTTGCTCTCCATTTCTCTTCTTCTTTGAGGCTTTGGGAGCGTTCGAAAGCTTTGTCTTCGATGTCAGAAATCCTTTCTCCTGCTTGCTCCATTCTGTTACTGAGGGATTCTACTGTGTTTCTCAGATCTTTGAGGGATGCAACTTCTTGTCTCAATGTGTCAAAATCTTTGGTCATTTGGTCTTTGAATCCATTGAATTCTTGAGATAACTTTTGGAATTCTAATTCAATCTTATTTACTATCCAGATCCTGAATTCAATTTCTGACATCTCAGCTATTTGTGCATGGGGTCTTGTGCTGTTTCTGCCCCGTTGATCCTTGGGGGAGTTGATCTACTCTGATTATTCATATTGCCAGAGTTGATTTTCTCCGTTGCCTGGGGCCGTCCTCAGAATTAGGGAAGTGTCTCTCCAAGATTAGACCCCAGCGGGATCACTCTATTGTTGCCAGATCTTTGTAGGGAGTGACGCTGTGTAGTTCCTCTGGGGCTGCTCTAGCTAGGGAGTTCTGGTTGTGGGAGCAGCTCCGGTTTGTGACACACCCAGATCCAGCAACAGGGATGGGGGTGGTGCACATGGTTCTGGGAGTGCCAGGCGCCCAGTGACTTTGGCACAGAGAGCCCAAGGCTCCAGCAGTCTCTGGCCTGGAGAAGAGCTCTGCACAGAGGCAGGGAGGGCTCCAAAGGTCACGCAGCTACCAGAGTCCCTGTCCAGATGAATGGGCTAGTGTGGAAGCTGGGAGGACACAGGAGGGAGGACTCAGGTTTGCGTGGTTCCCGCAGTTCCTGCTCAGGGAATGTGGAGGCCCAGTGGATGTAGGTCACCAGTCGGGGGTTGCTGCACAGCTCTTATGGAGGTCTGGGTGGTGCCAAGCCCAGGAGTTTGAGGTTGCTATGAGCTGTGACGTCACGGCACTCTACCCAGGGCAACAGCCCAAGGCTCCAGTGTGCCAAAACCATCTCACTCTGCCCTTAAGGTTTAAGGCTCTAAGGCAGCTCAGTCCCAGCCTTTAGGCTGCTCAGTCAGTAGGTTACTTTGACCCGCCCAATCCTTGCTCTGAGACCCTGAGGGCAGAGCTTGCCGGGGCAGTTCTTTCACAATGGCTTCCTGTGCCCAGCTCAGTGGCTCAGTCTGGGGCCCCAGACAATGCCCAAAGTTCTCCAAACTCCTGCTCAAGTTCTCCCCAAGGCAGTTCAACTGAGTGCCAAGTCCCAGAACACCGAAACAGTTCACAGGTAAGGCCTTTCCGGTTTGCAGTCTCACTGCTGCTTGTACTTACGGTTGCCAGCGTGATTAGGTAGATCGAACACACGCAACCACTTGCCAGTTTTCCACTGTTTTTGTCCTCCTCTTGGGGTCCAGAAGTCCCTTGCTGGCTCCCTGTATCCTCAAAGGGATAATTATAGGCAGATCCCACCGGCCAGAGATGCCTGGAGTCTTGTTTCCCCAGACTCGCTGTTCCCAGTTGCAGGGAAGCTGTTACTCAGCCGCCATCTTTAATCTCTAGCCAAAGAAATCTTAAGAAAGAAGAACAAATATGAAAAAATGCTCAAAATCATTAGTCATCTGAGAAATGCAAATCAAAACTTCAAAGAGATAGCATCCAACCCTAGTTAAAATGGCTTTCATCAAAAAGATAATAATGAATGGTGGAAAGGATGTGGAGAAAGGGGAACCCTCATATACCATTGGTGGGAATGTAAATTAGTGAAACCACCACGGAGAACAGATGGAGGTTTTTCAAAAAAAATAAAAATAGAACTACCATATGACCCAGCTATCCCACTGGTGGTATATATCCAAAGGAAGGAAATTCAGTATATAGAAGATATTTACACTCCCATGTTTATTGCAGCCCTATTCACAATAGCCAAGATATGGAACCAACCTACGTGTCCATCATAGAAGAATGGATAGAGAAACTGGTACAAAATGTTTTGGCACAGTAACTGAGATAATGCCAGAAAGGCTATGTTAACCATTGTGATAAAAATGTGTCAAATGGTCTATGAAGCGAGTGTATGATGCCCCATGATCATATCAATGTATACAGTTATGATTGAATAAAAAAAAAAGAAACTGATACATATACCTAATGGAATATATATATATATCTATATAGCCACAAAAAGAGTGAAATGCTATCATTTGCAACAATATGGATCGGACTGGATAACATTATGTTAAGTGAAATAAGCCAAGCACAGAAAGATAAATTTCACATGTTCTCATTTATATTTGGGAACTAAAAATTAAAACAGTTGATCTCGTGGAGACAGAGAGTAGAATGATGGTTACCAGAGGCTGGGAAGGGTTGTGGAGAGGGAAGGATAAAGTGGAAATGGTTAATGTTTGCAAATATATACAAAGATAGAATGAACAAGATTTAATATTTGATGGCAGAACAGAGTGACTATAGTTAACAGTAAGTTAGGGTACACATAAAATAATTGAAAGAGTGGAATAGTGATGTTCCTAACACAAAGAAGTGATAAATATCTGAAGTGATGGATACTCTATTTAACCTGATTTGATTATTACACATTGTATGCCTGTATCAAAACATTACATTTACCCTATAAATTTTTGCAACTATTATATACCCATGATAATTAAAAATAAAATAAATAATATAAATAAAAAAAGAAAGAAGAACAAAACTAAAGGCCTCATACTCCCTGATTTTAAAATATATTAAAAAGCTACAGTAATTAAAACAGTATACTGCCAACATAAAGACAGACATATAGATCAATGGAACAGAATAGAGAACTCAGTAATAAACCTACATTCATATTTGAAAATGATCTCCAAAAAGGTTGCCAAGTTCACACAATGAGGAGAAAATAGTCTCTTCAACATTTGGGTTTAAGACTTGCAAAAGTAAAAAATTGGACATTTAACTTATGCCTGAGCAAAGATCAATTAAAAACAGATTAAGGACTTAAACTTAAGACCTGAAACTATAAAACTCCTAGGTGAAAACATAAGGGAAAACTTCTAAACTTCAATCTTGTAATGATTTCTAGGATATGGCACTAAAAAGATAGACAGGAGAGAGGGAGACAAGATGGCGGACTGAAGCCAGCTTTCAACAGAGGCTCCCGTCCAGAAGGAGAGTTAAGGGACAGGAATTTAGTAAGTATCTTGGTGAACTTGAGCCTCACCAAGAGAGAAGGTTGAAGAACGCACATCAACACCGCTAAGGCAAGCTGTGATCACAAGGACGCAAACCAAAGCTGAGACTTCAAGCCAGAGTAGAAGTTGCAATAGGATTGAACAGAAACCAGCTGAAAACAAGACAGAACCACTTTGCTCCACCACACCAGACAGGGCCCCAGTTTCTCAGGCCACAACACTGTACGGCCCCTCGATAAAGCCCCAGGGGAAAAACCAAAGGGAGTAAAATAACCATGGGGCGGAATCAGCGGAAAAACTCTGGTAACATGAATAACCAGAATAGATCAACCCCCCCAAGAAAAGATACGGCAGATGTGATTGAAGATCCCATTCATAAACAACTGGCTGAGATGTCAGAAATTGAATTCAGAATTTGGATTACAGACAAGATTAATAAAATGGAATTAGGAATTCGAGGAGAAATTCAAAAGTTGTCTCAAGAATTTAACGAATTTAAAGACAAAACCACCAAAGACTTAGACACACTGAAGCAAGAATTTACAGCCCTCAAAGATATGAAAAATACAGTAGAATCCCTCAGCAACAGAATGGAGCAAGCAGAAGAAAGGATTTCTGACATTGAAGATAAAGTCTTCGAACGCTCCCAATCTCTCAAAGAGGAAGAGAAATGGAGAGCAAAAACGGATCACTCACTCAGAGAGCTCTCAGATAATTCGCAAAAAAGCAATATAAGAATTATAGGGATTTCTGAGAACGATGAAGTGGCCTCCAAGGGCACAGAGGCCCTTCTGCATGAAATTATGAAAGAAAATTTTCCAGACATGCCTAGAGAATCTGAAATTCAGATAGCAGACAGCTTCAGAACCCCAGCACGATTCAACCCCAATAAGTCATCCCCCAGACATATCATAATTAGCTTCACTAAAGTTAACATGAAAGAGAAGATTCTCAAAGCAATCCGGCGAAAGAAAACTATTACGTACAAAGGTAAGAATATTAGAATAACTGCAGATCTCTCTGCTGAAACTTTTCAAGCGAGAAGAGGGTGGTCATCAACTTTTAATCTCCTAAAGCAAAATAACTTTCAACCCAGGATCTTGTATCCAGCCAAACTGAGTTTCATCTATGATGGAGAAATTAAATACTTCAATGACATTCATATGTTGAAAAAATTTGCCATAAGTAAACCAGCTCTTCAGGATATTCTCAGACCTATCCTCCACAATGACCAACCCAATCCTATACCACAAAAGTAAACTCACTCAGAAACCTCGGATCAAACTCCAACTTCCACACTGGCGAAAGGATTAAAAATGTCCACTGAACCTTTGAAAAACTCGATACCCAAAATTCCACCAGACTTATCAATACTCTCCATCAATGTGAATGGCTTAAACTGTCCTCTAAAGAGGCATAGGTTAGCTGACTGGATACAAAAACTCAAGCCAGATATTTGTTGCATACAAAAGTCACATCTCAACTTAAAAGACAAATACAGACTCAGGGTGAAAGGATGGTCATCCATATTTCAGGCAAATGGTAATCAGAAAAAAGCAGGTGTTGCAATTTTATTTACAGATACAGTAGGCTTTAAACCATCAAAAGTAAGGAAGGACAAGAATGGTCACTTCATATTTGTTAAGGGTAATACTCAATATGATGAGATCTCAATTATTAATATCTATGCACCCAACCAGAATGCACCTCAATTTATAAGAGAAACTCTAACAGACATGAGTAACTTGATTTCCTCCAGCTCCATAATCGTCGGAGATTTCAACACTCCTTTGGCAGTGTTGGATCGAACCTCCAGCAAGAAGCTGAGCAAAGAAATCTTAGATTTAAATCTAACCATCCAATATTTAGATTTAGCAGACATCTACAGAAAATTTCATCCCAACAAAACTGAATACACATACTCACCAGCCAACGGAACTTACTCCAAAATTGACCACATTTTAGGTCAAGTCTAACCTCAGTAAATTTAAAGGAATAGAAATTATTCCATGCATCTTCTCGGACCATCATGGAATAAAACTTGCATTGAGTAACAACAGGAATCTGCATACTCATACAAAAACATGGAAGTTAAATAACCTTATGCTGAATGATACCTGGGACAGAGATGAGATTAAGAAAGAAATCGCCAATTTTTTTGAACAAAACGACAATGAAGACACAAACTATCAGAACCTCTGGGACACCGCAAAGGCAGTTCTAAGAGGGAAATTTATAGCACTGCAAGCCTTCCTCAAGAGAACGGAAAGAGAGGAAGTTAACAACTTAATGGGACATCTCAAGCAACTGGAAAAGGAAGAACATTCCAACCCCAAACCCAGTAGAAGAAAAGAAATAACCAAAATTAGAGCAGAATTAAATGAAATTGAAAACAAAAGAATAATACAACAGATCAATAAATCAAAAAGCTGGTTTTTTGAAAAAGTCAATAAAATAGATAAACCTCTGGCCAACCTAATCAGGAAAAAAAGAGTAAAATCTCTAATCTCATCAATCGGAAACAACAAAGACGAAATAACCACAGACTCATCAGAAATCCAAAAAATCCTTAATGAATATTACAAGAAACTTTATTCTCAGAAATATGAAAATCTGGAGGAAATTGACCGATACTTGGAAGCATGCCACCTTCCAAGACTTAACCAGAATCAAGTGGAAATGTTGAACAGACCCATATCAAGTTCAGAAATAGCATCAACTATACAAAACCTCCCTAAAAAGAAAAGCCTGGGACCAGATGGTTTCACGTCAGAATTCTACCAAACCTTTAAAGAGGAATTAGTACCTATATTACTCAACCTGTTCCAAAATGTAGAAAAAGAAGGAAGACTACCCAACACGTTCTATGAAGCAAACATCACCCTGATCCCCAAACCAGGAAAAGACCCAACAAGAAAATAAAATTATAGACCAATATCACTAATGAATATAGATGCAAAAATATTCAACAAGATCCTAACAAACAGAATCCAGCAACACATCAAACATATTATACATCATGACCAAGTTGGTTTTATCCCAGGGTGTCAAGGCTCGTTCAATATATGTAAATCTATAATGTAATTCAGCACATAAACATATTAAAAAACAAAGACCATATGATTCTCTCAATTGATGCAGAAAAAGCTTTTGATAATATCCAGCATCCCTTCATGATCAGAACACTCAAGAAAATTGGTCTAGAAGGGACTTTCCTTAAACTGATAGAGGCCATCTACAGCAAACCCACAGCCAGTATCATATTGAATGGAGTTAAATTGGAATCATTTCCACTCAGATCAGGAACCAGACAAGGCTGCCCATTGTCTCCATTGCTTTTCAACATTGTAATGGAAGTTTTAGCCACCGCAATTAGGGAAGAAAAGGCGATCAAGGGTATCCATATAGGGTCAGAGGAGATCAAACTTTCGCTCTTTGCAGATGATATGATTGTGTATCTGGAAAACACTAGGGACTCTACTACAAAACTCCTAGAAGTGATCAAGGAATACAGCAGCGTCTCAGGTTACAAAATCAACATCCATAAATCGGTAGCCTTTATATACACCAACAACAGTCAAGTTGAAAAAGCAGTTAAGGACTCTATCCCATTCACAGTAGTGCCAAAGAAGATGAAATATTTGGGAATTTACCTAACAAAAGACATGAAAGATCTCTATAAAGAGAACTATGAAACTCTAAGAAAAGAAATAGCTGAAAATGTTAACAAATGGAAAAACATACCATGCTCATGGCTAGGAAGAATCAACATTATCAAAATGTCCATACTACCCAAAGCAATATATAATTTCAACGTACTCCCTATTAAAGCTCCACTGTCATATTTTAAAGATCTTGAAAAAACATTACTTCGTTTTATATGGAATCAGAAAAAACCTCGAATAGCCAAGACATTACTCAGAAATAAAAACAAAACAGGAGGAATCACACTACCAGACCTCAGACTTTACAACAAATCGATAGTGATCAAAGCAGCATGGTATTGGCACAAAAACAGAGAAGTAGATATCTGGAACAGAATAGAGAACCAAGAGGTGAATCCAGCTTCTTACCGCTATTTGATTTTTGACAAGCCAATTAAAAACATTCAGTGGGGAAAAGATTCCCTATTTAACAAATGGTGCTGGGTGAACTGGCTGGCAACCTGTAGAAGACTGAAATTGGACCCACACCTTTCACCATTAACTAAGATAGACTCTCATTGGATTAAAGATTTAAACTTAAAACATGAAACTATAAAAATACTAGAGGAGAATGCAGGGAAAACCCTTGAAGAAATTGGTCTGGGTGAGTATTTCATGAGGAGAACCCCCCAGGCAATTGAAGCAGCTTCAAAAATACACTACTGGGATCTGATCAAACTAAAAAGCTTCTGCGCAGCTAAGAACACAGTAAGCAAAGCAAGCAGACAGCCCTCAGAATGGGAGAAGATATTTGCAGGGTATATCTCTGACAAAGGTTTAATAACCAGAATCCACAGAGAACTCAAACACATCAGCAAGAAAAAAACAAGGGATCCCATCGCAGGCTGGGCAAGGGATTTGAAGAGAAACTTCTCTGAAGAAGACAGGCGCACAGCCTTCAGACATATGAAAAAATGCTCAGCATCTTTAATCATCAGAGAAATGCAAATCAAAACTACTTTGAGATATCATCTAACTCCAATGAGACTAGCCTATATCACAAAATCTCAAGACCAGAGATGTTGGCGTGGATGCGGAGAAAATGGAATACTTCTGCACTGCTGGTGGGAATGCAAATTAATACATTCCTTTTGGAAAGATATATGGAGAACACTCAGAGATCTAAAAATAGATCTGCCATTCAATCCTGTAATTCCTCTGCTGGGCATATACCCAGAAGACCAAAAATCACAACATAACAAAGATATTTGTACCAGAATGTTTATTGCAGCCCAATTCATAATAGCTAAGTCATGGAAAAAGCCCAAGTGCCCATCGATCCACGAATGGATTAATAAATTGTGCTATATGTATACCATGGAATACTATGCAGGCTTGAAGAAAGATGGAGACTTTACCTCTTTCATGTTTACATGGATATAGCTGGAACATATTCTTCTTAGTAAATTATCTCAAGAATGGAAGAAAAAGTACCCAATGTACTCAGCCCTACTATGAAACTAATTTGGTGCTCTCACATGAAAGCTATAACCCAGTTACAACTTAACAATAGGGGGGAGTGGGAAAGGGGTGGGGTGGATAGAGGGAGGGGGATTGGTGGGATCACACCTGTGGTGCATCTTACAGGGGTATTTGCAAAACTTGGTAGATGTAGAATGTAAAGGTTTTGGCACAGTAACTGAGATAATGCCGGAAAGGCTATGTTAACCACTGTGATAAAAATGTGTCAAATGGTCTATGAAGTGAGTGTATGATGCCCCATGATCATATCAATGTATACAGTTATGATTTAATAAAAAAAAAAGTAATTCAACATGAGATGTTTATGTAAAAAAAAGAAGATAGACAATGACAATAACAAAAAAAAATAGACAAGCAATAGTACATGAAAATGCTTTTTCACTACAAAGGAAGAGGCAACCTGTACAATGGGAGAAAATATTTGCAAATCATATATCTGATAAAAGGTTAATACATTTATTAACCAATAAATATTTTAATATGTAAGAAACTGCTACAACTCAATTACAAAGAAATAACCCTATTAAAAATGGGTAAAAGATGATGGCGAACAGGACAGATGTGTAGCCCACCTCTCCCAAGTCATCAGGTGAGAGGAAGAGGGGTCTGGACCTTTTCACCGTGTGGATTGTTGGTGTGGACAGACAGCTGACGATGTGCAGCGAATTGGCAGATTGCTGTATATGAGGTGTAATTTAAAACCACGGACTCTGTTGTAGAGATTTTCCCTGCTTGGCCGTGCTGGCCAGCAGGCCCCTCCCTCACAGTGGACAGTAGTTTGCAATTCCTGGCAAAAACCCAACTGACAAAAATTTATTCCTGAGCAGAGTTTGGCACCCAAAAGGGGAGCCATTCAGAATTACAAGGTACTAAGCAACCCAATGGAAAATTGAAAGGAAGGGATCCCGCCCGTGAAACAGACATTTTGAATTGTCTGAAATGGTGGGCACATTCCCCCAGAAAAACAGGAGTGATTAAATAGACCAGACCATTCCTGGTGGGGAATATTGGTGTGGGCTGGCAGTTCAGGCTGTGTGGTGAACTGGCGGGTGGCTGGACTCAAAACTCCAGAGCCACAAAAACTGAGTATAAGCTTTCTGTGTGCCACAGCTGTGGCAGCAGCGAGAGCCAGCAGCACCCATGGGACCCAGCAGCAGCCTCAGGACCTGGCAGCAGCCAGGTAGCCGGCAGCAGCGAGACCCGGTGGCTGCCAGCACTCTCCCCTACAGCCAATTGCAGTTGCCAGTTTGCAGGAGAACGCGGGAGCAGAGTGGAAAGATTTGTGAAGCATGGACTCCTGCACTGACTTGGATAGGAGTGCTGTCTGGAATACAGCAGCTGAGGTTGCACAACAATTAGGTAAAAAACAGAAACTCCAAAATGGTGATCAGCCAGGTAGGGTGGTTACCGTGATAACAGTATTGCAAACAAGATTGGATTGCAATCCAAATTCTGGATTGCAAACAATCCAATACTTGGATTGCAAACAAGATTGATTAACAGTATAAACTGTGAATCAGGTATAAGCCTGAGAACCACTCACAACACCACCTGGTGTCCAGAAAGTATATTGCATTATAAATATATTCCTACAGAAGTTGATCCCTATGTCATATATATAGATGTATATTTCTACATCTATACAAGAATAATATTTTTGTGGTTGGTGCCTTTTTTTTCTCATAATTTTCTTGGAGGAACTATCATCAATTTTTATTATTTTTTATTTTTATTTTCTCTATTTTTAATTTTTCTTTCTTCTTTTTTAACTTTTTTATGAAAACCACTTTTTTTCTTCCTCTGTCTTCCTCTTCTTCCCTTCCTATGGTTTCTGAGAGTGTTAACATCAGATTTCTAGAGGGTTTTTTGTTTGTATGTTTTTTACTCTTTTTCCCTCAATTATTTTATGATTATCATTATTTTTACTGTAGTTTTTTTTGTTGTTGTTGTCTATATGTCTATGTGTTTCTGATTGTTTGTGCATCTGTGAGCTTGTGTGTCTGGTAGCTTTTTTATCTGTTTATTTGCTCATTTGGTTTCAATGAGTTTGGTGTTTCAACCTGCAATTCTGAGCTCCAAGCACTCCCCTCCACTCTCACTCTGAGGTCTAGAGGCCTGTCCCCCAGGAGTCCAGATTCTTGCATGATTTCTGAAGGGATGTGGACAGGGCCTGGACTGCAGCTGGTCAGTGCTGATTCTGTGGCATGTGAGTGAGGAGATGACAGTCAGCTGAGAGGGAACCACACTGGAGTGGCAGCGCCCTCAGGCCCAGAGCAGCAGCCATTTATGGCAACAATATGGCCCACCCCCAGACATTCCCAAGCCACAATCCCTGTCTCCCTGGGCAACCAGAGGAGGCTGGGCATCTTCTAGAAGGCAAACACCGCGGAACGGATCTGGGACTGAAACACAGGCCTCATGAGTAAAGGGTCTGCCTGTGATGGTACCGGCCTGGGTGGAGTGCGGGGACTAGGAAATGCACGCACAGAGCCAGGAAATTCCCAGGGCGGGGATGACCCAGAGGACCACTTTACTGAGCCTAAGAAGCACCCGGCTCTCGGGGGATTATCAGCCTATAGACAAAGGAAGGCAAGAGGCTAGAGCTGACTGTGCTATGAATACAAACCTGCAGGAGTAAAGACAGGGCCTGAAGCACAGGTTCTGGGAACTCAAAACAGCTTTTCTTTTGCAGAGGAATTTAGCAGGGACAGAAACAAATTCCCACAAAGTTGTTCTATTCTGTCAGTAACATCAATCATGGGCAGGGCTGGAACTGAGTGAACACCCCCCAGCCTCCATCAAGCACCCGATGTTGTCAGGCCTTACCAACTCCTACTGGATACAGGCAGAGAGCAGTGGCCTGGCTGAGCAGATACAGATGTCCTTGTGACTCAGGCAGGTGCAAAGCCCTGGAGTATCTGCACACAGAAGCAATGGAGTCACAGCCCTGCGGGGCTATCAGTGACTGGGTGTGACAGAAGTGCAAGGTGGGAAAGGAGGCATCAACCTTCCCAGACTACTCTATTTGCTGGGTGGGTCCTCCAGACTTCACAGAGCACCAGAGCAAGTCATATTTGAGGTGTCACCAGACTTCTGCAATACAGTTCCCAGAGACCTTTGAAACTCTCACACCTGAGACAGGTGCTGACTGAGACAATTGATTTGAAACTTTTGAACTGAGCCAATTGCCTGAGGACTATTGAAGAGGTGCCCTGGGTCTGTGGTTGTAAGAAGGTTTGATTTTCGTTTTCCAATTGTTGCTTGTGGGGGGACGAGTGACTTAATTGCTGGTATTTCTCCCCAGCTGAGACTTCAACACAGAGTAACAGTTTCACTAGGGTCGAACAGAGACCAGCTGAAAACAAGACAGTAACACTTAGCCCCCCCCCCCCAACAAATAGGTCTGCAGTTTCTCAGGCCATAGCACTGTACGGGTCGTCAACAAAGCTTCAGGGGAAAAGTCAAATGGTGTAAAATAATCATGGGGCAGAATCAGTGGAAAAACTCTGGTAACATGAATAACCAGAATAGATCAACCTCCCCAAGGAAAGATATGGCAGATGTAACTGAAGATCCCATTCATAAACAGCTGGCCAAGATGTCAGAAATCAAATTCAGAATTTGGATTGCAAACAAGATTAATAGAATGGAGGAAAATTTGGAAGTAGAAATTCAAAGAGCAATTCAAAAGTCAGAATTAGAAATTCGAGGAGAAATTCAAAAGTTGTCTCAAGAATTTAATGAATTTAAAGACAAAAACACCAAAGATTTTGGTGCACTGAAGCAAGAATTTGCAGCCCTCAAAGATCTTAAAAATACAGTAGAATCCCTCAGTAACAGAGTGGAGCAAGCAGAAGGATTTCTCATATTGAAGACAAAGCCTTTGAACCCTCCCAAACTCTCAAAGAAGAAGGGAAATGGAGAGCAAAAATGGATCATTCTCTCAGAGAGCTCTGGGATAATTCAAAGAAGGGTAATATCCGCCTCATTGGAATCCCTGAAAGTGATGAAGTGACCTCACTAGGCACAGAGGCCCTTCTCCATGAAATTCTGAAAGAGAATTTTCCAGACATGCCAAGAGTTTCTGAAATTCAGATAGCAGACAGTTTCAGAAGGCCAGCATGACTCAGTCCGAATAAGACATCCCCCAGGCATATCATAATTAACTTCACTAGTGTTAATATGAAAGAGAAAATTCTGAAAGCAGCCAGATCTAAGAAATTTATTACCTACAAAGGGAAGAATATTAGAATGACTGCAGATCTCTCCACTGAAACGTTTCAAGCCAGAAGATGATGGTCATTGACTTTTAATCTCCTAAAACAAAATAATTTTCAACCCCGGATCCTGTATCCTGCTAAACTGAGTTTCATTTATGATGGAGAAATTAAATACTTTAATGACATTCATATGTTGAAGAAATTTGCCATAACCAAACCAGCTCTTCAGGATATTCTCAGACCTATCCTCCATAATCACCAGCCCAATCCTCTACCACAAAAGTAAACTCACTCAGAAACTTTTGATCAAACTCAAACTTCCACAGAGGAGAAAGGATTAAAAATGTCCACTGGATGATAGAAAAACTTGATACCCAAAATTTTACCAGACTTATCAATATTCTCCATTAATGTGAATGGCTTAAACTGTCCTCTAAAGAGTCACAGGTTAGCTGACTGGATACAAAAACTTAGGCAAGATATTTCCTGCATACAAGAGTCACATCTTACCTTAAAAGATAAATATAGACTCAGGGTGAAAGGATGGTCATTCATATTTCAGGCAAATGGTAGCCAGAAAAAAGCAGGTGTTGCAATTCTATTTGCAGACACAATAGGCTTTAAACCAACAAAAGTAAAGAAGGATAAGAATGGTCATTTCATATTTGTTAAGGGTAATACTCAGTATGATGAGATTTCAATTGTTAATATTTATGCACCCAACCAGAATACGCTTCAATTTATAAGAGATACTCTAACAGAAATGGGCAACTTGATTTCCTCCAGCTCCATAATAGTCTGAGATTTTAACACTCCTTTGGCAGTGTTGGATAGATCCTCCAATAAGAAGTTGAGCAAAGAAATTTTAGATTTAAACCTAACCATCCAACATTTGGATTTAGCAGACATCTACAGAACATTTCATCCCAACAAAACTGAATACACATACTTCTCATCAGCCCATGGAACATACTCCAAAATCAATCACATCTTAGGTCACAAGTCTAACCTCAGTAAATTTAAAGGAATAGAAATTATTCCTCGCATCCTCTCGGACTACCCTGGAATAAAAGTTGAACTCAGTAACAACAGGAACCTGCATACTCATACTAAAACATGGCAGTTAAATAACCTTATTCTGAATGATAGCTGGGTCAGAGATGAGATCAAGAAGGAAATTACCAAATTTTTTCAACAAAACGACAATGAAGACGTGAATCATCAGAACCTCTGGGATACCACAAATGCAGTCCCAAGAGGGAAACTTGTAGCACTGCAAGCCTTCCTCAAGAGAATGGAAATAGACGAAGTTAACAACTTAATGAGACATCTCAAGCAACTGGAAAAGGAAGAACATTCCAACCCCAAACCCAGTAGAAGAAAAGAAATAACCAAAACTAGAGCAAAATTAAATGAAATTGAAAACGAAAGAATTATACAACAGATCAATAAATCAAAAAGTTGAGTGTTTGAAAAGGTCAATAAAATAGATAAACCTTTGGCTAACCTAATCAGGAAAAAAAGAATGAACTCTCTAATTTCATCAATCAGAAACGACAAAGAAGAAATAACAACAGACTCCTCAGAAATTCAAAAAATTCTTAATGAATATTAAAAGAAACTTTATTGTCAGAAACATGAAAATCTAAAGGAAATTGACTGATACTTGGAAGCACGTCACCTTCCAAGACTTAGCCAGAATCAAGTGGAAATGTCGAAAAGGCCAATATCAAGTTCTGAAATAGCATCAACCATACGAAATCTCCCTAAAAGGAAAAGCCCAGGACCAGAAGGCTTTACGTCAGAATTCCACCAAACCTTTATAGAGGAACTAGTACCTATATTACTCAAGGAAATTGTTCCAAAATGTAGAAAAAGAAGGAAAACTCCCCAACATGTTCTATGAAGAAAACATCACCCTGATCCCCAAACCACGAAAAGACCCAACAAGAAAAGAAAATTATAGACCAATATCACTAATGAATATAGATGCAAAAATATTCAACGAAGTCCTATCAAACAGAATCCAGCAACACATCAAACAATTTATACACCATGACCAAATCGATTTTATTCCAGGGTGTCAAGGCTGGTTCAATATATGTAAATCTATAAGTATAATTCAGCACGTAACTAAATTAAAAACCAAAGACCATATGAGTGTCTCAATTTATACAAAAAAAGCTTTTGATAATATCCAGCATTCCTTCATGATCAGAACACTTAAGAAAATTGGTATAGAAGGGACATTTCTTAAACCGATAGAGGACATCTACAGCAAAACCACAGCCAATATCATATTAAATGTAGTTAAAATGAAATCATTTCCACTCAGATCAGGAACCAGACAAGGCTGCTCATTGTCTCCACTGCTCTTTAACATTGTAATGGAAGTTTTAGGCATCACAATTAGGAAAGAAAAGGCGATCACGGGTATCCATATAGGGTCAGAAGAGATCAAATTTTTGCTCTTCGCACATGATATGATTGGATATCTGGAAAACACCAGGGATTCTGCTACAAAACTCTTAGACGTAATCAAGGAATACAGCAGTGTCTCCTGTTACAATATCAACATTCATAAATCAGTAGCCTTTATATACCAACAACAGTCAAGATGAAAAAACAGTTAAGGACTCTATTCCATTCACAGTAGTGCCAAAGAAGATGAAATATTTGGGCGTTTATCTAATAAAGGATGTGAAAGATCTCTATAAAGAGAACTATGAAACTCTAAGAAAAGAAATAGCTGAGAACATTAACAAATGGAAAAACATACCATGCTTATGGCTGGGAAGAATCAACATTGTTAAAATGTCCATACTACCCAAAGCAATATAAATTTTAATGCAATCCCTATTAAAGCCCCCCTGTCATACTTTAAAGATCTTGAAAAAATAATACTTCATTTTATATAGAATCAGAAAAAACTTCGAATATCTAAGACATTACTCAGAAATAAAAACAAAGCAGGAGGAATTACACTACCAGACCCCAGACTATACTATAAATCAATAGTGATCAAAACAGCATGGTACTGGCTCAAAAACAGAGAAGTAGATGTCTGGAACAGTATAGAGAACCAAGAGATGAATCCAGCTACTTACCTTTTTTGATCTTTGACAAGCCAATTAAAAACATCCAGTGGGGGAAAGATTCCCTATTTAACAAATGGTGCTGGGTGAACTGGCTGGCAACCTGTAGAAGACTGAAACTGGACCCACACCTTTCACCATTAACTAAGATAAACTCTCACTGGATTAAACTTAAGACATGAAACTATAAAAATACTAGAAGGGAGTGCAGGGAAAACCCTTGAATAAATTGGTCTGGTCACGTATTTTATGAGGAGGACCCCCCGGGTAATTGAAGCAGCTTCAAAAATACAGTACTGGGACCTGATCAAATTAAAAATCTTCTGCACAGCCAAGAACACAGTAAGTAAATCAAGCAGACAGCCCTCAGAATGGGAGAAGCCATTTGCAGGTTATGTCTCCAACAAAGGTTTAATTACCAGAATCCACAGAGAACTCAAACATATAAGCAAGAAAAGAACAAGTGATCCCGTCACAGGCTGGGCAAGGGACTTGAAGAGAAACTTCTCTGAAGAAGACAGGCGCACGGCCTACAGACATATGAAAAAATGCTCATCATCTTTAATCATCAGAGAAATGTGAATCAAAACTACCTTGAGATACCATCTAACTCCAGTAAGATTAGCCCATATCACAAAATCTCAAGACCAGAGATGTTGGTGTGTATGTGGAGAAAAGGGAACACTTCTACACTGTTGGTGTGAATGCAAACTAATACATTCCTTTTGGAAAGATGTTTGGAGAATACTTAGAGATCTAAAAATAGATCTACCATTCAATTCTATAATTCCTCTGCTAGGTATATACCCAGAAGACCAAAAATCACATTATAACAAAGATATTTGCACCAGAATGTTTATCAGCTCTATTCACAATTGCTAAGTCATGGAAAAAGCCCAAGTGCCCATCGATCCACGAATGGATTAATAAATTGTGGTATATGTACACCATGGAATATTATGCAGCCTTAAAGAAAGATGGAGACTTTACCTCATCCATGTTTACATGGATGGAGCTGGAACATATTCTTCTTAGTAAAGTATGTCAAGAATGGAAGAAAAAGTATCCAATGTACTCAGCCCTACTATGAAACTAATTTATGGCTTTCATATGAAAGCTATAACCCAGTCATAACCTAAGAATACTGGGAAGGAGGCGAGGGAGGGGAGGGACGGAGGGAGGAACCCTGGGCAGAGGGAGGGTGATTGGTGGGATTACATCCGCGGTGCATCACAAGGGTACATGTGAAACTTAGTAAATGTAGAATATAATTGTCTTATTACAATAACTAAGAAAATGCCAGAAAGGCAGTGTTAACTAGTGTGATGAAAATGTGTCAAACTGTTTATAAAACCAGTGTATGGTGCCCCATGATTGCATTAATGTACACAGCTATGTGTACATAATAAAAAAAAATAAAAAGGAGGTGGGTAAAAGACTTGAACAGACATCTCCCCAAAGAAGGTATATGCATGGCCAATAGGTATGAGAGAAGGTGTTCAATATTGCTAATTATCAGGGAAATATAAATTAAAACCATAATGAGATACGTCACCTCACATCTGTTAAGAGACATATTATAAAAAGAAAAAGATAAGTTTTGGTGAAGATATGAAGAAAGTGGAACCCTTGTACACTGTTGGTGGGAATTTGAAATGGTGAGTTACTGTGGAAAATGGGATGGAGTTTTCTCAAAAGGTTAAGAATAGAACTACTATATGAACCACGAATTCCAGTTCTGGATATATAGCCAAAGACATTGAAATCAGAGCCTTAAGATAACTGCACTTCCGTATTCTCATTACTCACAATAGCCAAGATATGGATACAACAAAAATGTCTATTGCAGATGAACAGATAAAGAAAATGTGGTTATAGACATACAATGGTATGCTATTCAGCCTCTAAAAGGAGGAAATTCTCATATACAATAACATAGGTGAACCTGGAGGACACTGTGCTAAGTGAACCAGTCATGGAAGAACAAGTACCATATGATCACAAATACATATATGAGGTACCTAAAATAGTCAAACACACAGGAGCAGAGAGTAAAATGGTGGTTAACAGGGGCCAGGAGAAGGGGGAATGAACAATTGTTCAATGGGTATAAAGTTTCAGTTGTGCAAGATGAGCAATTTCAAGAGATCTGCCATACAACATAGTATCTATAGTTAATGATACTGTACTGTATGCTGAAAACTTTGTTATAAGAGTAGATCTCAAGTTCAGTGCCTTTACCCACACTCAGAACACACGCACACACATATACACCAAGGGGACAGGTAGAAACTTTTAGAGGTAATGAATATGTTTATTACTTTGATTGTGGTGATGGTTTTATGAGTGTATGCCTATGTTCAAATCTATCAAACTGTACATATAAATATGTACAGTATTTGAACATAAGTTATACCCCAATGAAGTTACAAAAAAAATAAAAATATAAAAAACTATACTGTTAGGTTAAAAAAAAAACTGAGGAAATTTTTTGCCAAAAGACTTCCCTGGGAATAGAAGTTAAAAGAAGTTCTTTAGAGAGAGGAAATAATGTAGATGAGAAACTGGATCTATATAAACAAAGAAAGACTATTTGAGAAGGAATAAGTGAAGATAAAGTAAAAAATTTTATTTTTCTTATTGTTAATTTATCAGACAGATAACAATTTGTTCAAAATTGTAGCAACCACATCTTCAATTATGCATGGATATATGTGCATATGTATACTCATTTTTATATATGCATATATTTGCTTATGTATAAGTGATAAGAATGACAGTAAGGGAGGAGTTAAGACTATTTTATTATTTTTAAGGAACTCATGCTACCCGTGAAGCAAAGCAAGATAGTGTTACTTGAAAGTGGGCTTGGATTAGTTATAAAAGTATATTGTAAACTTTAGGGGAACCACTTAACAAACTTAACAAAAGAAGTATAACAATATGCTAAGAAAAGAGAGAATTTTGTAAAATGCTCAATTGAATCTATAAAAGTAAGAGAGTGGAAGACAAAAATAAAAACAAAAAGTAACTAATAGAAAACAACAAAAATAGTAGACATTAATAGAAATATATCAATAATCACTTAGAATGTCAGTGGTCTTGATGCACCAATTAAAAGAGATTGCCAGAATGGACAAAGATAATGCAACACAGCTATCTTTTCTCTAAAAAAAAATCCCCTTTAAATGTAAAGATACACATAGATTAAAAGTAAATAGATGGAGAATATATACCATGTCAACATTACCTAAAACAGGTCTAGCTATATTAATTTCAGACAGAGCAGACTTCAGAGCAAGGGTGGTTGTCAGGGATAAATGATAGTATTACATAATGGTAAAAGAAGATTAATATGCACATACCTAACAAAAGAGTGTCAAAATATATGGAGTATAGACTGATGGAACTGCAAAGAGAGGTAAATGAATTATAATTGAAAACTTTGATACCCCTTTCTCAAGAATGTTCATGTTCAGCAGGAAGGAAATCAGTATGGACACAATTGAACTCAACAACACTGTCAATTAATTGGATTTAATGGATATCTATGGACTACTTTATCCAATAGCAGCTAAATTCATGTTCTTCTCAAGCTCACATGGAACATTCACCAAGAAAGATTGTATTCTGGGCCATAAATGATACCTTAACAAATTAAAAAAAAAATAGAAATCATATGATCCCTGCTTTCAGACCACAATAGCATTAAGTACAAACTGACAGTAGAAAAATAGCTGGAAAATAGCGAAATACTTGGAGATTAAACAATATACTTCTAAGTAACATAGGAATCAAAGAAGAATTCTCAAGTTCAAAATATTTTGAACTAGGAGGTGGGGAGCAAGACTGAAAGCAGCCTCCGACAGAAGCTCCTGTCCAGAGGGAGGGATAACATTCAGAAAGTACCCTATTAAGCTGAGGACTGGGAGCCGAGCCGAGAGAGAAGTGAGATAGCTACAGGCCACTTCTGCTGGGGAAAGCTGTGACTCCAAGAAAGCAATCTTCAGGTACAAAACTCATCCGAATGGAATAGTGTCTGACCCCTTCCCCAAGAAAGCTGTGGGTTTTTTGTTGTTGTTGTTTGTTTCTTTTTTTTTCTTTCTCCTTTCTCTCTCCTTTTGCTTCTGTAGGTTTTCACAGGTGAATAGCGAACTGAGGACCTCTTGTCTCACCCCACGGGAGAGAGCTGGAGGAAGTGGGGACTACTTCCTCCAGAGGGACCCTGCAGTGATTCTGAACACTCTTATCAGGCAGAAAAAATTGAACTAACATTTTCCATGCCTTTCTGAAATTCCAGTCCACTCTTCCCCCCTCACCTGATAAACCAGAACCCTAACCCTTACTGAGACTGAGGGAGGAGGCTCATGATCAGCATCCGCCTCCCCCAGTCTGCTGGACCAAGCACACTGCCCCCTGCCCGACCAGAATCAGCTGGAGCCCTGCACCTCCACCCTCCCTGTCTCTGTCCTACACTGCGTGACCTGAGGGGGGCACCCTTCCTGCTTCCACCCTGTGCCCTGCTCAACCAGAGTCTGCTGGAGCTGAGGGCCCTGGGCCCTGCTCCTTGCCTCCACACAGAGCCTGCTGAGTGCCACGCCTGCCCTGCCTATGCACCAAGCCCCTGCCCCAGCTGCGAGCTGTGAGCTGCAAGCCAGGTGGTGCTTTCCTTGGTGAAGTCACCAGGCACCGGACACACTGCCAGAGTTGCATGCAGCATTCCCACCCTGCTGCTGGATCTGGGTGCACCACACTCCTGGAGCTGCTCCTACAGCCAGAATTCCCTGGTTTTGGCAGTGGCAGGGTTACTTCCCACAAAGATCCAGCAATAATAGAGTGATCCCGCCAGGGTCTAATCTTGGAGAGACATCGCCCCAACTCTGGGCACTGCCAGAGGAAATCAGAACTCACTCTATAGGGATACTGGTGCTGCAGAGCAGCCAGGACAAAGGCATGGTGGCTGAGGGAGAAAAGCATTTGCTATCTTGGTACCCCAGGATTAGACTGAGCCCAAGTGGAACACTTGCCAGTGGCTATTGAACACTCGAGGCAGGCAGGCCTCAGGTCCCCAGCTGGCTGGTAGCAGAGGGCAGTGGCCGGGCAGCAGGGGCATTGATCTTCCTTAGACTCTAACAGGTGCTAAGGCCCAGCACTTCTGCTTTTTGGAGGGAGCAGGACTGCAGCCCTATGGGGTCACCAGTGACTGGGCATGAAAAAGGAGCAAAGTGGAGAAAGAGACTCAGCCCCTGGTCCAACTGTTCTACTGGGTGGGCCTTTCTGACTCCATAGAGCACTGAAGTGAGCCAAATCTGAGCAGCCAGCAGTCCTCTGCCATCTAGCTGCCGGAGACCTTTCGAACTCTCCCACTTGAGAGTTTGTACTGATGGGGTCAATTGTTTCAGAACCCCTAACTTGGGAAAATCACCCAAGGACCCTCTCAGGTAGTACCTTGGTTGTGCAGTAACAGGAAGGGTTGATTTTCCCCTTCCAGCTGTTGTCCTTGGGGGTGGGGTGGGGTGTCTTAATTGCTTGTATTTTTCCACAGCTAAGACTTCACCAGAGTCACTGATCCACCAGGATCAGACAAGAACCAGCTGAATACAAGACAGAGCCATCTAACCCCACCATACCAACCAGGTTTCCTCAGCCTCAGACTGTAATATTGTACAGGTCTTTTGCAAAGCTAAAGGGGAAAAAGCTGCAATCATCAGTCCCAGATCCTTAACAAAGGGCTGGTTAACCACAATTCCAGGAAACCCCAATCCAATTTCACCTTACTTGACCACCTAGCCTACAGTGAAAAATAATCATGAGGCGGAATCAGCGGAAAAACTCCGGCAACATAAATAATCAGAGTAGATCAACTCCCCTAAGAAACAATAAATCAAACACAGCACAAGATCCCATTCACAAACAAATGGCTGAGATGTCAGAAATCGAGTTCAGAGTTTGGACAGCAAATAAGATCAACAGAGTGGAGGAAATGATGGAATTAGAATTCAAAAGATGTCTCAAGAATTCAATGAATTTAAAGACAAAATGACCAAAGATTTTGACACATTGAAGCAAAAATTTTCAGCCCTGAAAGATCTAAAAAAAAAAAAAAAAAAAAAAATACAGTAGAATCCCTCAGTAACAGAATGGAGCAGGCAGAATTGGAGCAGCAAGAAAGGATCTCTGACATTGAAGACAAGGCTTTTGAACGCTCCCAAAAGCTCAAAGAGGAAAAAAAGTGGAGAGCAAAAACGGATCATTCTCTCAGAGAACTCTGGGATAATTTGAAGAGATCTAATATTTGCCTTATAGGAATACCTGAAAGTGATGAGGTTTCTGCGAAGGATACAGATGCTTTGCTTCATGAAATAATTAAAGAGACCTGCCAAGAGATTCTGAAATTCAGATAGCAGACAGTTTTAGAACACTAGCACCACTCAACCCAAATAAAAATTCTCATAGACACATTATAATTAACTTCGCTAAAGTTAATATGAAAGAGAAAATTCTTCAAGCTGTAAGATGTAAGAAAACCATTAGATACAAGGAGAAGAACATTAGAATGACTGCAGATCTCTCTGCTGAAACCTTTCAAGCCAGAAGAGGGTGGTCATTGACCTTTAATCTCCTTAAACAAAATAACTTTCAACCCAGGATGCTGTATCCAGCTAAACTGAGTTTCATCTATGATGGAGAAATTAAATACTTTAATGACATTCACATTTTGAAGGAATTTGTCATAACTAAACCAGCTCTTTGGGATATTCTCAGACCTATCCTCCATAATGAACAACACAATCCTCCACCACCAAGGTAAACTCACTCAGAAAAGTTTGATCAAATTCCAACCTCCATAGTGGTGAAAGGATTAAAAATGTCCACTGGACTTTTGAAAAATTAGATACCCAAAACTCTATCTGGCTTATCATTACTCTCAATTAATGTGAATGGCTTAAATTGCCCTCTAAAGAGACACAGGTTGCCTGACTGGATACAAGAACTCAGGCCAGACATCTGCTGCATTCAAGAATCTCACCTTACCTTAAAAGATAAACATAGACTCAGGGTGAAGGGATGGTCATCTATAATTCAGGCAAATGGAAATCAGAAAAAAGCAAGTGTTGCAATTTTATTCGCAGATACAATAGGCTTTAAACCAATTAAAGTAAGAAAAGATAATGCTGTTCATTTCTTATTTGTTAAGGGCAACACTCAACACGATGAGATTTCAATTATCAACATTTACACACCCAACCAGAATGTGCCTCAATTTATAAAAGAAACTCTAACTGACATGAGCATCTTGATTTCCCCCAGCACCATAATTGTTGGAGACTTTAACACTCCTCTGGCAGTGTTGGATAGATCCTCAAAAAAGAAGCTAAGCAAAGAAATTTTAGAAGTAAACTTAACCATTCAACATTTACATTTAATAGACATATACAGAACATTTCATCCAAATAAAACTGAATACACATTATTCTCATCAGCCCATGGATCATTCTCCAAAATTGATCACATCTTAAGTCACAAGTCTAACCTCATCAAATTTAAAAGAATACAAATCATTCCTTGTATTTTCTCGTACCATCATGGAATAAAAGTTGAACTCAATAACAATAGGAATCTCCACACATGTACAAAAACATGGAAACTAAATAACCTCATGCTGAACGATAGCTGGGTCATAGATGAGGTTAAGAAGGAAATTACCAAATTTATGGAACAAAACAATAATGAAGAAATGAACTATCAGAACCTCTGGGATACTGCAAGGCAGTCCTAAGAGGAAATTTATAGCATTGCAAGCCTTTCTCAAGATAATGGAAAGCGAGGAAGTCAATAACTTAATGGGACATCTCAAGCAACTGGAAAAGGATGAACTTTCCAACCCTAAACCCAGAAGAAGAAAAGAAATGACTAAAATTAGAGCAGAACTAAATGAAAAATGAAATTGAAAACAAAAGAATCATACAACAGATCAACCAATCAAAGATTTGGATTTTTGAAAAGGTCAATAAAATAGATAAACCTTTGGCTAATCTAACCAGAAGTAGAAGAGTAAAATCCCTAATTTTATCAATCAGAAATGATAAAGGCCAAATAACAACAAACTCCTCAGAAATTCAAAAAATCCTTAATGAATACTACATAAAACTCTACTCTCATTAATATGAAAATCTGAAGGAAATAGATCAATACTTGGAAACATGACACCCTCCTAGACTTAGCCAGAAAGAAGTGGAAATGTCGAACAAGCCTATAACAAGCTCTGAAAAAGCATCAACTATAAGAAATCTCCCCAGAAAGAAAAGCCCAGGACCAGATGTCTTCACACCAGAATTCTACCAAACCTTTAAAGAGGAATTAGTACCTGTATTACTCAATCTTTCCAAAACATAGAAAAAGAAGGAATACTTCCCAACACATTCTATGAAGCAAATATCACCCTGATACCCAAACCAGGAAAAGACCCAACAAGAAAATAAAATTATAGGCCAATGTCTCTAATGAATATTGATGCAAAAATATTCAATAAGATCCTAGCAAACAGAATCCAACAACACATCAAACAAATTATACACCACGATCAGGTGGGTTTCATCCCAGGGTCCCACGGATGGTTCAATATATGTAAATCCATAAATATAATACATCACATAAACAAATTAAAAAACAAAGACCATATGATTCTCTCAATTGATGCAGAAAAAGCTTTTGACAATATCCAGCATCCTTTCTCGATCAAAATGCTCAAGAAAATAGGTATAGAAGGAACATTTCTTTCTTTTTTTTTTTTTTAAGGAACATTTCTTAAACTGATAGAAGCCATCTAACAAACCCACAGCCAATATCACAGTGAATGGAGCAAAATTGAAATAATTTCCACTCAGATCAGGAACCAGGCAAGGATGCCCACTGTCTCCACTGCTCTTTAACATTGTAATGGAAGTCTTAGCCACCACAATCAGGCAAGAGAAGACAATTAAGGAGATCCAAATAGGACCAGAGGAGATAAAACTGTCACTCTTTGCAGACAATATGATTATATATCTGGAAAACCCCAGGGAATCAACTACAAAACTCTTAGACATGATCAAGGAATATAGTAACGTCTCAGGATACAAAATTAACACTCATAAATCTGTAGACTTTGTATACACCAACAACAGTCAAGGGGGAAAAAACAATCAAGGACTCTATTCCCTTTACAATAGTCCCAAAGAAGATGAAATATCTGGGAGTGTATCTAACTAAGGATGTGAAAGATCTCTATAAAGAGAACTATGAAACTCTGAGAAAAGAAATCGCTGAAGATGTTAACAAATGGAAAAATATACCATGCTCATGGCTGGGAAGAATCAACATTGTTAAAATGTCTATACTACCTAAAGCAATCTACAGATTTAATGCAATCCCTATTTAAGCACCTCTGTCATATTTTAAACACCTGGAAAAATTAGTACTTTGTTTTATATGGAAACAGAAAAAAACCTCAAATATCCAAGACATTACTCAGAAATAAAAACAAATTCAGGAGGAATCACACTTCCAGACTTCAGACTATACTATAAATCTATAGTGATCAAAACAGCATGGTACTGGCACAAAAATAGAGAGGTAGATGTATGGAACAGAATTGAAGACCAAGAGGTGAACCCAGACACTTTTTGTCATTTGATTTTTGATAAGCCTGTTAAAAATATAAATTGGGGAAAGATTCCTTATTCAGTAAATGGTGCTGGATGAATTGGCTGGCAACTTGTAGAAGACTGGAACTGGACCCATACCTTTCTCCTCTAACAAAAATTGTCTCTTACTGGTTAAAGGACTTAAACTTAGACATGAAACTATAAATACTCTTAGAGAGAGTGCAGGGGAAATGCTTGAAAAAATTGGCCTGGGAGAATACTTCATGAGGAAGATACCCCAGGCAATTGAAACAACATCAAAAATATATTACCGGGATCTGATCAAATTAAAAATCTTCTGCACTGCCAAGAACACACTAAGTAAAGCAAATAGACAGCCCTCAGAATGGGAGAGGATTTTTGCAATTTATACTACTGACAAAGGTCTAATAACCAGAATCTACAGAGAGCTCAAACTTATTACTAAGCAATAAACAAGTGATCCCATTTCATTGTGGGCAAGAGACATGAACAGAAGCTTCTCTGAAGAAGACAGGTGCATGGCCTACAGACACATGAAAAAATGCTCATCATTTTTAATCATCAGAGAAATGCAAACCAAAACTACTCTGAGATACCATCTAACTCCAGTAAGAGTAGCCCACATCACAAAATCCCCAAACAGCAGATATTGGCGTAGATGTGGAGAAAAGGAAACACTTCTGCACTGCTAGTGGGAATGCAAGCTAGTACATTCCTTTTGGTAGGAAGTTTGGAGAACACTCAGGGATCTAAATGTAGACCTGCCATTTGATCCTGCAATTCCTCTTCTAGGTGTATATCCAAAGGACCAAAAATCTTTTGGCAATAAGGATATTTGCAACAGATTGTTCATTGCAGCTCACTTCATAATTGCCAAGTCATGGAAGAAGCCCAAGTGCCCATCAACCCATGAATGGATTAATAAAGTCTGGTATATGTATACCATGGAATACATGCAGCAGTAAAAAAAAGAAATGAAGACTTTACCTCTTTTATGTTTACATGGATGGAGCTGGAAAATATTCCTCTTAGTAAAGTATCTCAGGAATGGGAAAAAAAGCATCCAATGTACTCAGTACTACTGTGAAACCAATTTATAGTAACTCACACTTGCATATGAAAAATGAAACACAACTTTAGCCTAGGATGAAGGAGAGAAGGGGGAGGGGAGGGGATAGGGTGGGAGGGATAGTAGGAGATAGTAGGGGGACCACACCTATGGAGCACATTGCAAGTACAAGTTGGATCTATCATGTGTAGAACATAAATGTCCTAATGCTATAATTGGGTAAATGAGGTGAAAGCTATTTGATTAGTATGATGTAAGCACTCCAATTTGTACAAAGAATCAACACATTGAAAATGGCATAAATGTATTTGTGATCCATGTACGAAAGACTTAATAAAAAAATAAATAAAATATTTTGAACTAAGTGGAAATGGAAACACAGTTTATCAAAATTTGTGGGACGCAGGAAAAGAAGTGCTTAGAGGGAAAAGAAAAAAATATCTAAAATCAATCATTTAAATTTCCATCTTAGGAAACTACAGAAAGAGAGAAAATTAAATCTAAAGTAAACAGAAGAAAAGAATTGATAAATGGGTGGTGCCTGTGGCTCAGTGAGTAGGGCACCAGCCCCATATACCAAGGGTGGCAGGTTCAAACCCGGCCCTAGTCAACCAACAACAACAACAACAACAACAAAAAGAATGAAGAAAGAAAAGAAGTGCTAAAAATTAGAGCAGAAACACATAAAATTGCAATCTGGAAATCAATAGAGGAAACCAGTGAACCTAAAAGATGAATAAATTGATAGCCAGGCTAAGAAAATATAAACACAAATTGCTAATATCAGAAATGAAAGAGGACACATCACTACAGACCCTATGGGCATTAAGAGAATAATTGAGAAGCACTATGAAACTCTATGCTCACTAATTTATAATCTAGGTTAAATGGACCAGTTCCTCAAAGGCACAATCTGTCAAAACTTACACAAGAAGAAATAGATGATCTGAATAGATATTTATATATTAAAAATTGAATTAATAGTTAATAACCTTTCAAAACAGAAAGGAACCAGGTCCAGATGGATTCATCTGTGTTCTATGAAATATTTAAGAGAGAAATTGCAATAATTCTCTTTAAACTCTTTCAGAACACAGAAGCAGAAGGATTACTTACTTTCTTTTTTTTTTTTAAGAGTAGAAACCAACATTTATTTTTATCACACAGCCTGGGGGACAACATGGGACATGTGGAGAATCCTATGGGGTGTCCAAACTTTTTCCTTTTTTGCCATACATTGAAAGAAAGAGTTGTCTTGGGCCACACAGTAAATATACAAACACTAAGGAAAGCTGATTGGGCCTGTGCATACTTTTCGTGATATCCACCACCACAGATGAGTAAAAAAAGTCCTCATAAAATCAGCATGCACCCTGCAGGCCACAGGTTGGACACCCTTCTAACTCATTCTATGAGGCCATTATTACCCTACTACCAAAACTAGATAAAGACATTACAAGAAAAGAAAAACAGAGACCAATGTCTCTTGGGGGCATAGATACCAGAATACTCAATAAAATATTAGCAAATCAAACCCAGCAATGTATAGGAAGAATTATGTATCTTGACCAAATGCGATTTCTCCCAGGTATGCAAGACTAGTTCAAATTTCAAAAATTAGTTAATATAATCCATCATGTCGATAGGCTAATGTAGAAAAATCACACGATCATATTGATAGAGGCAGGAAAAGCATTTGATAAAATCCAACATCCATTCATGATTTTGGAAATCTTATAAATTAGGAATAGAAGGGAACTTCCTCAACCTGTTAAAGAATATCTACCAAAATCCTACAGCTAACATCATACTTTTCTTTCTTTCTTTCTTTATTTTTTTATTGTTGGGGATTCATTGAGGGTACAATAAGCCAGGTTACACTGATTGCAATTGTTAGGTAAAGTCCCTCTTGCAATCATGACTTGCCCCCATAAAGTGTGACACACACCAAGGCCCCACCCACCTCCCTCCTTCCCTCTTTCTTTTTCCCCCCACATAACCATAATTGTCATTAATTGTCCTCATATCAAAATTGAGTACATAGGATTCATGCTTCTCCATTCTTGTGATGCTTTACTAAGAATAATGTCTTCCACGTCCATCCAGGTTAATACGAAGGATGTAAAGTCTCCATTTTTTTTAATGGCTGAATAGTATTCCATGGTATACATATACCACAGCTTGTTAATCCATTCCTGGGTTGGTGGGCATTTAGGCTGTTTCCACATTTTGGTGATTGTAAATTGAGCTGCAATAAACAGTCTAGTACAAGTGTCCTTATGATAAAAGGATTTCTTTCCTTCTGGGTAGATGCCCAGTAATGGGATCCAGGATCAAATGGGAGGTCTAGCTTGAGTGCTTTGAGGTTTCTCCATACTTCCTTCCAGAAAGGTTGTACTAGTTTGCAGTCCCACCAGCAGTGACAAAGTGTTCCCTTCTCTCCACATCCACGCCAGTATCTGCAGTTTTGAGATTTTGTGATGTGGGCCATTCTCAATGGGGTTAGATGATATCTCAGGGTTGTTTTGATTTGCATTTCTCTAATATATAGAAATGATGACCATTTTTTCATGTGTTTGTTAGCCATTCGTCTGTCGTCTTTAGAGAAAGTTCTATTCATGTCTCTTGCCCATTGATCTATGGGATTGTTGGCTTTTTTCATGTGGATTAATTTGAGTTCTCTATAGATCCTAGTTATCAAGCTTTTGTCTGATTGAACATATGCAAATATCCTTTCCCATTGTGTAGGTTGTCTCTTTGCTTTGGTTATTGTCTCCTTAGCTGTACAGAAGCTTTTCAGTTTAATGAAGTCCCATTTGTTTATTTTCGTTGTTGTTGCAATTGCCATGGCAGTCTTCTTCATGAAGTCTTTCCCCAGGCCAATATCTTCCAGTGTTTTTCCTATGCTTTCTTGGAGGATTTTTATTGTTTCATGCCTTAAGTTTAAGTCCTTTATCCATCTTGAATCAATTTTTGTGAGTGGGGAAAGGTGTGGGTCCAGTTTCAGTCTTTTACATGTACACATCCACTTCTCCCAACACCATTTATTGAATAGGGAGTCTTTCCCCCAAGGTATGTTCTTGTTTGGTTTATCAAAGATTAGGTGGTTGTAAGATGTTAGTTTCATTTCTTGGTTTTCAATTTGATTCCAAGTGTCTATGTCTCTGTTTTTGTGCCAGTACCATGCTGTCTTGAGCACTATGGCTTTGTAGTACAGACTAAAATCTGGTATACTGATGCCCCCAGCTTTATTTTTGTTACAGAGAACTGCCTTAGCTATACGGGGTTTTTTCCGGTTCCATACAAAACGCAGAATCATTTTTTCCAAATCTTGAAAGTACGATGTTGGTATTTTGATAGGAATGGCATTGAATAGGTAGATTGCTTTGGGAAGTATAGACATTTTAACAATGTTGATTCTTCCCATCCATGAGCATGGTATGTTCTTCCATTTGTTAATATCCTCTGCTATTTCCTTTCTGAGGATTTCATATTTTTCTTTATAGAGGTCCTTCACCTCCTTCGTTAGGTATATTCCTAGGTATTTCATTTTCTTTGAGACTATGGTGAAGGGAGTTGTGTCCTTAATTAGCTTCTCATCTTGACTGTTATTGGTGTACACAAAGGCTACTGACTTGTGGACATTGATTTTATATCCTGAAACATTACTGTATTTTTTGATGACTTCTAGGAGTCTTGTGGTTGAGTCTTTGGGGTTCTCTAAGTATAAGATCATGTCGTCAGCAAAGAGGGAGAGTTTGACCTCTTCTGCTCCCATTTGGATTCCCTTTATTTCCTTGTCTTGCCTAACTGTATTGGCTAGAACTTCCAGCACTACGTTGAATAGTAAAGGTGACAGAGGACAACCTTGTCTGGTTCCAGTTCTAAGAGGAAAAGCTTTCAGTTTTACTCCATTCAGTAAAATATTGGCTGTGGGTTTGTCATAGATAGCTTCCATCAGTTTTAGAAATGTGCCACCTATGCCTATACTCTTCAGTGTTCTAATTAGAAAAGGATGCTGGATTTTATCAAATGCTTTTTCTGCATCTATTGAGAGGATCATGTGATCTTTATTTTTGCCTCTGTTAATATGGTGGATAACTTTTATAGACTTGCGTATGTTAAACCAGCCTTGCATCCCTGGGATGAAGCCTACTTGATCATGATGAATGACTTTTTTGATGATAAGCTGTAATCTATTGGCTAGGATTTTGTTGAGAATTTTTGCGTCTATGTTCATGAGTGAGATTGGTCTGAAATTCTCCTTTTTGTTTGGGTCTTTTCCTGCTTTTGGTATCAGGGTGATGTTTGCTTCATAGAATGTGTTGGGGAAGATTCCTTCTTCTTCAATTTTTTGGAATAATTTCTGCAGTACAGGAATAAGCTCTTCCTTGAATGTTTGATACAATTCTGGAGTGAAGCCATCTGGACCAGGGCATTATTTGGTTGGAAGCTTTTTTTTGTTTCTTTGATCTCAGTGCTTGAAATTGGTCTGTTCAGGAGCTCTATTTCTTCCTGGCTGAGTCTAGGCAGAGGGTTTGATACCAAATATTGATCCATTTCTTTCACATTGTCAAATTTCTGGGCATAGAGTTTCTGGTAGTATTCAGAGATGATCTCTTGTATCTCTGTGGGATCAGTTGTTATTTCCCCTTTATTGTTCGTGATTGAGGTTACTAGAGATTTTACTTTTCTATTCCTCGTTAGTCTGGCCAATGGTTTATCTATTTTATTTATTTTTTCAAAAAACCAACTCCTTGTTTCATTAATTTTCTGAATGATTCTTTTGTTTTCAATTTCATTGATCTCTGATTTGATTTTGGATATTTCTTTTCTTCTACTGAGTTTAGGCTTAGATCGTTCTTCTTTTTCCAATTCCATAAGATCTCTTGTGAGATTGTTGATGTGCTCTCTTTCTGTTTGTTGAATGTAGGCATCTAAAGCGATGAATTTTCCTCTGAAACCTGCTTTTGCAGTGTCCCACAGGTTTTGGTAGCTTGTGTCTTCATTGTTGGTATGCTGAAGGAAGTTAATGATTTCCTGTTTTATTTCTTCCTTCACCCATCTGTTATTCAACAGAAGATTGTTTAGTTTCCATGGGGTGGAAACTAGTTTCTTTGGGTGGGGTCGAGCATTTTTGTTAGAGTTGAGTTCCACCTTTAGTGCCTTATGGTCTGAGAAGATACAAGGTAAAATTTCAATTCTTTTGATTCTGTTGATATTTGTTTTGCGTCCCAGGATATGATCAATTTTGGAGAATGTTCCATGGGGTGATGAGAAGAATGTATATTCTTTATCTTTGGGATGGAGTGTTCTATATGCGTGTATCAAGCACAGTTGTTCTAGGGTCTCATTTAAGTCTCTTATATCATTGTTTAATTTCTGTTTAGAGGATCTGTCCAGCTCTGTAAGAGGAGTGTTAAGGTCCCCTGTTATTATGGTATTATCAGATATCATATTGCTCAGACTGAGTAAGGTCTGTTTCAAGAATCTGGGAGCATTTAAATTGGGTGCATAGATATTTAGAATTGAAATGTCTTCTTGTTGTATTTTTCCCTTGACCAATATAAAGTGACCATCTTTGTCTTTTTTGATTTTAGTTGCTTTAAATTCACATGTATCTGAAAATAAGATTGCAACTCCTGTTTTCTTCTGAATTCCATTTGCCTGAAAAATTGTCTTCCAACCCTTGACTCAGAGCTTTAATTTGTCTTTTGAAGCCAGGTGTGTTTCTTGCAGACAGCAAATGGATGGCTTGTGTTTTTTAATCCAGTCAACCAATCTATGTCTCTTCAGTGGGGGAATTCAAGCCATTAACATTTATTGAGATAATTGATAAGTGTGGTAGTATTCTATTCGTCTTATTTGGTGAGAGTCCATTGCTTAGTTTTATCTTTTGCATCAGTGTGGAGGTTAGGTTCTGTCCTTTAATTTCTGAGTTCTTACTTTTCTGCTGATCCATTGTGGTGGTCAGTGTGCAGAACAGGTTGAAGTATTTCCTGTAGAGCTGGTCTTGTTGTGGCAAATTTCCTCAATGTTTGTATATCCGTAAATGATTTGATTTCTCCATCAATTTTGAAGCTTAGCTTAGCAGGGTACAGAATTCTGGGCTGGAAATTGTTCTGTTTAAGTAGATTAAAGGTAGATGACCATTGTCTTCTTGCTTGGAAAGTTTCATTAGAGAAGTCTGCGGTCACTCTGATGGATTTGCCCCTGTAGGTCAACTGGCGCTTACTCCTGGCAGCTTGCAGAATCTTTTCTTTTGTCTTGACTTTGGACAGGTTCATCACAATGTGTCTTGGAGAAGCTTGGTTAGAGTTGAGGCGACCCGGGGTCCGATAGCCCTCTGAAAGCAGTGTGTCAGAATCTTTGGTGATATTTGGGAAATTTCTTTTATAATATTCTCTAGTATGGCTTCCATTCCTCTGGGGCATTCTTCTTCCCCTTCTGGAATTCCTATAACTCGTATGTTGGAACGCTTCATAAAGTCCCATAATTCTGACAGTGAACGTTCTGCTTTCTCTCTCTTCTTTTCTGCCTCTTTTACTATCTGAGTTATCTCAAAAACTTTGTCTTCTACCTCTGAAATTCTTTCTTCTGCATGGTCTAACCTGTTGCTGATACTTTCCATTGCATCTTTAAGTTCCCTGATTGACTGTTTCATTTCCTTCAGCTCTGCTATATCCTTTTTATATTCTTCATATCGTTCATCTCTGATTTGATTCTGTTTTTGGATTTCCTTTTGGTTATTTTCCACTTTATTAGCAGTTTCCTTCATTGTTTCCATCATTTCTTTCATTGTTTTCAACATGTGTATTCTAAATTCCCTTTCTGTCATTCCTAACATTTCTTTATAGGTGGAATCATCTGTAGTAGCTACCTCATGGTCCCTTGGCGGGGTTGTTCTGGACTGGTTCTTCATGTTGCCTGGAGTTTTCTGCTGATTCTTCCTCATGGGTGATTTTTTTTTATCTGTTTCCTTGCCCTAATTTTCCTTTCACTTCCTCTTGCTCTTTAAGTTCTCGTGCCTGTGGAAGTTGTGGGCGGGTTTAGACGGATTGAACACACGCGACCACTTGCCGGTTTTCCACTGTTTTAGTCCTCCTCTTGGGGTCCAGAAGTTTCTCGCTGACTCCCTGTATCCTCTCAGGGGTGATGATAGGCAGATGCCACCAGCCAGAGATGCCTAGAGTCCTATATCCCCAGACTCACGGTGCCCAGATGCAAGGAAGCTGTTACTCGGCTGCCATCTATAAGTAGAGTTCTCTGAAGGTAGTATTATCTTTGGATGCACATTCCTAGGTCCGCTAACATCATACTTAATGGTGAGAAACTAGAAGCTTTCCCACTAAGATTCCAATTGTAGGGGGACAAGGCAAGAGTGTCCCCTCTCACTATGGAATAGAGCCTGGCACTCAAGGGGCACCCTAACTACACCCATATAATAGTACCGCTAGAGTTGTCTCCCACGTGTTCCCAATTACTCATTGTTCCTTGTAAGACACTTCTGATGACAGAGCAGTATCTTGAGAAGAATGAAGGCTCTACTTACCCCCCGATCTGCTACTTCACTTCTCTGTGTTCTAGACCTCTCATTGCATACATGAGAATAATAAAGCCCTCCTTCCTTCCTTATGTGCTTGTTGTGTGGATGAGGATGGGGCTCAACTACAGCTATGGGGCACCTGGTACCTTGCTCTTTCCTCCACACCTAAGTGCCATCCCCCTGTTGTCAGACTGTGCTTACCTGTGAATTTAATCCTCACCAACATGTTGGTATGGGAGTTCTTACCTAACTGCACATTGGAAACCCTTGGGGATTTAATAGATACTCAAGCCAGATTTCTTGCCCCAGAGATTCTGGTGTAATTGGTCTGGTGCAACCTGGATCCCAGAGTTTAAAAGTCTCCCCAAGTGTTTTTACTGTGAAATCAAAGTTATTGGTTTTCCAGAATATAATTACATCCTCTGGTGTTTTCCATGATAATGTATGAATAAAGAGTCTGGAATACTTAGCTCAAATGGGTAAGTGAGGGCAGTTTGGGGCTCTGATGTAGTCCAGAGAGCTAGTTGTTAGGTAAGAGGGGGCCTTCCTGCTGTACCTCCACCCCCAATCCCAAAGGCAGTTGCCTCCTCTACGTTTCCAGAAGGCCAGCCTTCGCAGAGGCATCTGAGGCTGGTCTGATGCCCAACTCTCTGCCCACTCTCATATGCCTCAGCTGCCATGGATTTATTTTCCTGGCAGTCTCACGAGCCAGCTTTTCACAGGGAGATGTTCCTGGTGGGTGGGAGATGCATACACACCTACGTGGCTTTGCCAAATCTAGTCTTCGCAGCTTGTTATCCTCATCCCTTCCTAGGGAGAGAAGTACCAAATTCTTTCCGACTTAGCCATGATGCTTTATTTCTGAGACCTGAGCTCATTTAGACCAGGTAGAGAGACCAGTGATTTAGACATTTCTCAATATTACTCAGATTAGGCCAGCACTGTATAAAACCAGAAGTGCCCATGGGTGGTGATGTTCTAGGGCAGCTTATATCATTGTCAAGGAGGAAGAATTTTGAAAAAAATTTTGGTACTTGCATTGGATATGCCACAGATGTTCAAACAACTCTTAGTCCAAGCCTGACCTAGAGACAATAGAGCATTTTACCAAGGTATTAGGACCCAAACATGCTGGTTCTTTCCCAACTTTCCCAACTTCCTAGTATGTGCACAAGTCTTCCCCAAATCACTCTTATATGATGACAGGGTGTGGAGGAGGGAGTATCACAGGAGGCTAGATACATTACCTTGCCTTAGAATGAAAATTTCTTTCCATCCCTATGTGAGGGAATGTTTCAACCTTTGAAATTTCAAACACCTTGGTGTCCACAAACCAAATATTCACTACATGTGCCAGAAAGTGTGCAGTAGATGTCTGATGCATCCTGATATGAACCTAGTCCTTGGCCAGGCACACACCATAGTAGATAGTCAGTAAACATTGTAGGAATGGTGTGCTACGTGCAAGAACAATGGCAAGGCCATTTGGTCAAATAATTATTATTGGGCGTCTACCTGGTGCCAAGCACTGGGCTAAAAAAGTAAGTAAAAACAGACCATGTCTATCCCTCTAGGCAGTTCACAGCCCTGAGAAGTCAGTGAGAACATCACAGGCATCATCACACTGTGATTTTTTTTTTTAGGGTGGAGTCTAGCCTGATGTGAGGTGGGGTGTTAGGGAAGCTTCCTGAAATGAAATAGAAAGTGGGAATTAGCTGGATTGAGAATGGGGTCAGCATTTTCCCTGCAGAGAAATAGCTTCTGAGAGGGCCCTGAGGTGGAAGTATGGCTCTCCTAAGTTCCTTTCTGGGAGTACAGAGAGAGAGAGAGGTAGGATGAAGTTAAAGTTGGATGGCCCTGAAAGCCACAGGTTAGGAATTTGGCCTTCATTTTAGCAACCATGGGTAGCTAGTTCTGTTATTAAAGCATCTTGTGTGGTGGTAGACTGTATTCACTTACAATCTTTCACCCCACTGTCTTAATGATATGTTTTCAAAAAGCTTTGTCTCCCCCCAGCTGATTCTTATGCATTCAAGTTTTAGATCCATTGACTTAAATGCAGAATTGCAAAATGAACCTGGTTAAACCTAATTAATTCCTTTTAGGCTCCATTTAGGTAACTACCAAAAAGAATCATGGCACACCCACCTCCCGGAGAGTGGACAGGTGAATGAGGGCAACCTTCTGGACATGGCTGAAGGTAATTCTGTGAAGAGAGGGGCAGCATGATCCATTAGCAGCCGACTCAGCTGGGGAGGCTGTATCATCCCACCTCCTAGAGTTAATTTGAACCCCATTTACTGACCAGGTAGAGTTGGTTTACTACTGATGCCCTTCATACTCCATATCCCTTTGGTAACAGGGTAATACTGAGAAGGAGTTATCTCTCCTTAGGAAGGCTCCTCCTTTAATCCTGAAAACTGCCCTGGGACTTCTCAGGATCTTGGTCTCTGTTAAGGATGAAGTCCAGCAGCCACAAGAAAGGAGAATTCCTCCAAGGTGAATCTGGGGTTTCCAGGACATGATATGTTCTGTGGAAGCCCAATGCCTCTGCCCAATGTCAGGAAAAGTCTCAGGATTGGGACTCTAGTCTTGTTGTGGGCTCTAGTCTTGCTCTTTTGTCAACCTCTTGGGTGAGACCTTGGTTGCTGGAGTTGCTCCCCTGTTGTCCAAGGCCCAGTGATGGTGTTTTTACTCTGTGCGCCATTTTCAATTAATTGGTTGTGGCTTTGTGGAACAGTGTATTTCCAGGCTCAGTGGAAAAGAATTTTAAGGCTCATTATCAGTGGCTCTCACTATGGGTGAAGGAGCTCAGGTCTAATGATAATATCCTTGCCTGGATGGTCTTGAAATTCTCTTTCTGCTAAGGCATTTGGAGAGCTATGAAACCTTCCCTGATTTTGCTAACACTCATTCTTCTCCCCTTTGTTTCATCTCCTGGAGATTTTTCCTCCCCTATTCAGGACCATTGGGAGGTACAACTACTGCCTAATGTAGTTCTTTTTTTTATTTTGATATATAAATATATTATTGGACTTTTCCATTATTATATAATTCTTAAATTTAACCACTTGATTCTTTAAGTAGATCATATGCTTCTCAAGGGCAAGTTCTTTGTCACCTTAAGTTCCCTCAAGGGCCTCCTGCACAGATTGTGGCTAATACACACCTGTTGAAGAGAATGTGACAACGCCACTTTGATTTTATTTGTTTTAAATGTCTGTGATTAGTTGTGAAGTTCTTGGCACCCAATTGCTCCTGGCCTGCAAACTTGATTTATGATGTAGACAATTTTAATGGATGATATTGGTGCTCTATCAAGATCACTTTGTCTACATAGGGGCCTTTTTTAGCCATACCTTACTTTGGATGTCTGGATCTCTCTTGATTCTTGAGATGACCCAGGAATTTCAATATTTCTTCATCTTCCAACTTGAATCTGCGAGGTAGCTTCCTCTATGTAACTAACTCCTAATATTTTTGTCATACCTTAGGTTGCCGTAGTTATTTATCCCAATATGGCCACTATGGTGCATTTTCTGAATTATAAATTAGGACTCACGGTAAACATGGAGCAGAGTGTTTTAAATCAAGACTGTGCAAAGTAACTCAGGGTACGCAGTCATAATGAGGTCTGCTTTGGGGCATGGGTAAGCCAATGACCAGGCAGATTTCACTGAGAATCTCCTGAAGAAGTGATGGGTGTCAACCAGTGAAGGTTGTCCAACTGTGGGACAGGCACCTGGGACAGTTTCTAGGGGAGTGGGCTCCTTTTGTGTCCCTCAAGAAGCTTCCTAAGCTGTTTTGGTTTACTGGCACACACCTCTACATCTACCCCTTCAGAGTGCTGACAAAGCCTTTGCTTCTGAGTGATGGCACCACACAGTTCCCTCTATTACAGGTTGGGAGGTATAAGAGGAGGCCCAAATTACAGAGAATGGCTGCTTGTTTTGCTGTCTCTGAAGCCCACTGAGGTCACATGGCCTGAAGCACTGGGATTTGCATTGCTGACAGTCCTTGCATTCCCTGCACATTCCCCTGCAGTCAGCTCAGGAGCAAAGGACACTGCATGGAATGTGGGCAGACAATTGGTTCCACTCTGCCGCTTGAAGTCTGTAGCAGCTGCTCTCCAATTAAACATCTTGGTTCAGACAAGGCCACTGACCCTCAGTTCACCTAAATAAATCCTCTTCTTAAGGAATGTTGGGGACTTCCCTTGGGGCTTTTGTGTTGTAGAGACTTTCTATGATTGCGTGCTGGCAGCATTGGGTATTAGGAGGAGTTATACTTCCTGAACCCCAAAGCTGGGAGGGCATGTGGCTGTTTGCCTATCATTTCCATTGTGGAAGGTGGTGGGTGAAGTTTCTCATCCAAGAGTAGGGTTGCCATAGCTTAATCTTCTCACAACTTCTTCACACTCAGGACCCAGGAGTGCTTCCCCCTAAGATGGGATGCCCTACCGCAAGAGTCAGCAAACTATGGTCCATGGGCCAAAGGTGGCCCACAGTCTGATTTTGTCCATAAAGTTTTGTCCTTGATGCCAATTTGTTTGCATATTGTCTATGGCCACCTTGAAGCTACAACAGCAGAGATGAGTAGTTGCAACAGATCCCATGTGACCTATAAAACCTAAAAGATTAATTATCTATCTGGCTCTTTACATAAAAAGATTGAGACTCCTTCCATATACTCTCTAAGTAGATTCAGTATCAGCCTTTATGCTTGGACTTGGATAGAGAGGGGATTGATTCAGGAAGAGATGAGGCCAAGCTTCCCTTCCTACAAGAAGTTTATAATATTTCTTCTTGGAAGCATATAAACTTATGACACAAGGAAATGTGAGGCTGCATAATATAGGTTTCCAAGTTGTGTTCTGTTGACCATAGTTTTATAATATGTCCCTGAAGAGTTTAGAAGTCATGAATGTTTGTGAAACACATCTCTTGGCCTCTGTAAGATTCACAGCATATATTAGTATACTAACGACTCTGAGAAGTCCTGTGGGTAACAAACCTACTTACATTATTTAACAATGTTTTTCTGTGGAGAATGGGCTGTGAGGCAGCAGGGTCCCCATAGCCTGGGGAGGCATTCAGGGAATGACCTCCCCCCAGTTGCTTCTCCTCCTTTAACATCAAACATTCTTTTCACCTGCCAGAAGTCACATAGGCCATGCATACTTTCCTTATTATTGGTAAGGACACAGCTTTTCCTGCTTAAAGTTAATCTTTACCCTAGATATTAATATTTAACTTGTTAAAGATACTTTATAAATAAAGCTGTTTCCACAGTTCAGTGCTGGCTGTAGTCGTCAGCTGCATCAGACCTCCCAATCCTATCCTACATTTTGTCTCTTGTGTCTTTCTCATTTCTCACTCAGGTTATTTCTCCTTCCCTGTGCTGGTTCACAAAAGTTTTTCTTCCATTTTTTTTTTTTAATGAATTTTTGTTTGTTTGAAACAGGGTCTCACTCTTTTGCCCCAGGTTAGAGTGTCATGGTGTCAGCCTAGCTCACAGCAACTTCCATTTCCTGGGTCCAAGAAATCCTCCTGCCTCAGCCTCATGAGTAGCTGAGACTATAGGTACTCACCAAACTGCCTGGCTAATTTTTCTAGTTTTTAGTAAAGACAGGGTCTTGCTCTTGGTCAAGCTGATCTTGAACACCTGAGCTCAAGCAATTCTCCTACCTTGAGCTCCCAAAAGACCTGAGCCAACAATGTTTTTCTAATAGAAATTGATCACAGATTATTTGTTACATATGTATCCCAATCACAGCCCATAAAATTTAGAAATAAATTTGGGAAACGATGGTCTAGAAGAAAAAGATTCACAGATCTATATCACTGATTTTGGAAATTATTTACTTGTTAAATCAAGAGTACTCTCACTTAGTTCTAGAGGAGGATGGCAAGGCCTGGTGAAGCCTTTCCCTATACAAATCCAGCTTTTATGGGTTTGCAGAACCTGGGGTGCTAAGAGTTATTTTTTCCTTCTCTTAATGACCTCTGGGTCCAGAGGGATACAAACATTAGCATTATGGATGGTGAGGTTGGACAGCAGAGAGAGAACTGCATCTGAGGTCACTTGGGGCCTTTCTGCTCCAGTTCCTTCTCTCTGGTCTCTCCTAGCTCACATGTTGGTGTGAGTGGATGGGAAATGGAGGAGAGGGTATGCACTTCTAATGGTACTTCTGTTGGAGTTTGGGATTGAACATTCCTATTGTGGTCCAAGGCTCATTAACACAAGGCAAGGTAGGAAATGGTGTCCCCTATGGAGAGAGCTAATAGATAAGAAAGGCTCCCAAGGAGCTTACCATATAATGGGGGAGGAAGACTTTTCAGCCAGCACAATGCACTGTCCTGGCTGCCAAATCCTGCTGTGTGAATGCTGTCCTGGAGGCGTTTCAAGAACCTGAGTCAGCAAGGAAAAAGCCAGACACAGCCATAGACAAATGGGAGGAGGTGGGAAAGTGATAGGAACACAATGAAACATTTTTACAAGGGCTAGAGGAGGAATTTTGGTGATGTCCACCACTGTGGCTTTAGGCCTTGTCCCTCAGGAGATTACATAAAAGATATACATCTTATTGCATAGAAAACACAAACAAATCTGTGAAGTAGAATTAAAGATTTGGCCTATGTGACCTGAGCAGAGTAGCTAGCAGGAAATTAAACAAATGTGAATGAAGCAGTAATGAGAACTGATTATATCGGGATTGGAAAAGTAAGACTTTTAAAAAGGAAAATAATTAAATGATGGAAGGCTGGCCTGTCTCACAATATTGATGGGATGAACATCAGCAGGATGCCACAAGAGCTGTTGGGGACCAGCCTTGAATCTCAGTGGGTTTACTTCCTAGTGGCCTGGTGGTGCAAGGAGACTGGAAAATTATTAATAGGAGTTATAGACTATTAATATTGAGAAATAATAGACACAGACAAAGAGATAGTTTTAATAGCAGCGAGGCTCAGGACGTGACACACACTTCCTCTTGAGGCTTCCAGTATGCTGCCCCGAGTATCGGGCTAGCTCTGTATTTATTTCATACATCAGTGTTACAATCATAAATCTCATGAAAGCAAGGCGAACAATCTTGTCATGATTCTTGTGCTTGCATTCATACTAACTAACTCTACAACTGATTACATTAATTGCATGGATTTACTTATTACTTTTTGTTGTTTCAAAGTATTATGGTCTTAATGTAAACAAAGTCCTAATAAGGAAGACAATTAGAGGCCAACTCAAGGACCAAATCCTAGCTGATCCACAGTCATACACCACAGATGTGAAGTTTTAATACTCTGACAGCCTTGTGTCCAAACAGATAGACTCCTCTGGCCCAATCAAGGTGACAGAAGAAAAGAGGTCTTTGTTCTCCTTATCGGGTCCAGAGCAAGTCTTCCTGCATTGGACAAATTTTAAAGAATTCACATTCTTTTTATTTTTATTTTTATTTTTATTAAATCATAGCTGTGTACGTAAGTATGATCATGGGGCACCATACACTTGGTTCATAGATCGTTTGACACATTTTCATCACACTAGTTAACATAGCTTTCGTAGCATTTTCTTAGTTATTTTGCTAAGACCTTTACATTCCACATTTACTAGAAGAGAGTGCAGGGAAAACCCTTGAAGAAATTGGGTTGGGCGAGTTTTTTATGAGAAGGACCCCCCGGGCAATTGAAGCTGCTTCAAAAATACACTATTGGGACTTGATTAAACTAAAACGCTTCTGCACAGCCAAGAACACAGTAAGTAAAGCAAGCAAACAGCCCTCAGAATGGGAGAAGATATTTGCAGGTTATGTCTCTGACAAAGGTTTAATAACCAGAATCCACAGAGAACTCAAACGCATTAGCAAGAAAAGAACAAGGGATCCCATCACAGGCTGGGCAAGGGACTTGAAGAGAAAATTCTCTGAAGAAGATAGGCGCACGGCCTTCAGACATATGAGAATTCACATTCTTTTTTTCTTTTTTCTTAATATTTATTCATTTCCTTCACATTGTCAAATTTCTGGGCATAGAGTTTCTGGTAGTATTCAGGGATGATCTCTTGTATCTCTGTGGGATCAGTTGTTATTTCCCCTTTATCGTTTGTGATTGAGGTTACTAGAGATTTTACTTTTCTATTCCTCGTTAGTCTGGCCAATGGTTTATCTATTTTATTTATTTTTTCAAAAAACCAACTCCTTGTTTCATTAATTTTCTGAATGATTCTTTTGTTTTCAATTTCATTGATCTCTGATTTGATTTTGGATATTTCTTTGCTTCTACTGAGTTTAGGCTTAGATTGTTCTTCTTTTTCCAATTCCATAAGATCTCTTGTGAGATTGTTGATGCGCTCTCTTTCTGTTTTTCGAATGTAGGCATCTAAAGCGATGAATTTTCCTCTCAAAACTGCTTTTGCAGTGTCCCACAGGTTTTGGTAGCTTGTGTCTTCATTGTTGTTATACTCAAGGAAGTTAACGATTTCCTATTTTATTTCTTCCTGCGCCCATCTGTTATTCAACAGAAGATTGTTTAATTTCCATGCCTTTGGGTGGGGTAGAGCATTTTTTTTTAGAGTTGAGTTCCACCTTTAGTGCCTTATGGTCTGAGAAGATACAAGGTAAAATTTCAATTCTTTTGATTCTGTTGATATTTGTTTTGTGTCCCAGGATATGATCAATTTTGGAGAATGTTCCATGGGGTGATGAGAAGAATGTATATTCTTTATCTTTGGGATGGAGTGTTCTATATGCGTCTATCAAGCACAGTTGTTCTAGGGTCTCATTTAAATCTCTTATATCTTTGTTTAATTTCTGTTTAGAGGATCTGTCCAGCTGTGTAAGAGGAGTGTTAAGGTCCCCTGTTATGATGGTATTATCAGATATCATATTGCTCAGACTGAGTAAGG
This sequence comes from Nycticebus coucang, assembly GCF_027406575.1. Lineage (NCBI taxonomy): Eukaryota > Metazoa > Chordata > Mammalia > Primates > Lorisidae > Nycticebus > Nycticebus coucang. The sequence goes on from NC_069787.1 coordinate 106,731,411, forward strand.
TCTGTTTCAAGAATCTGGGAGCATTTAAATTGGATGCATAGATATTTAGAATTGAAACGTCTTCTTGTTGTATTTTTCCCTTGACCAATATAAAGTGACCATTTTTGTCTTTTTTGATTTTAGTTGCTTTAAATCCACATGTATCTGAAAATAAGATTGCAACTCCTGTTTTCTTCTGAATTCCATTTGCCTGAAAAATTGTCTTCCAACCCTTGACTCGGAGCTTTAATTTGTCTTTTGAAGCCAGGTGTGTTTCTTGCAGACAGCAAATGGATGGCTTGTGTTTTTTAATCCAGTCAACCAATCTATGTCTCTTCAGTGGGGAATTCAAGCCATTAACATTTATTGAGATAATTGATAAGTGTGGTAGTATTCTATTCGTCTTATTTTGTGAGAGTCCATTGCTTAGTTTTACCTTTTGCATCAGTGTGGAGGTTAGGTTCTGTCCTTTAATTTCTGAGTTCTTACTTTTCTGCTGATCCATTGTGGTGGTCAGTGTGCAGAACAGGTTGAAGTATTTCCTGTAGAGCTGGTCTTGTTGTGGCAAATTTCCTCAATGTTTGTATATCCGTAAATGATATGATTTCTCCGTCAATTTTGAATCTTAGCTTAGCAGGGTACAGAATTCTGGGCTGGAAATTGTTCTGTTTAAGTAGATTAAAGATAGATAACCATTGTCTTCTTGCTTGGAAAGTTTCATTAGAGAAGTCTGCGGTCACTCTGATGGATTTGCCCCTGTAGGTCAACTGGCGCTTACTCCTGGCAGCTTGCAGAATCTTTTCTTTTGTCTTGACTTTGGACAGGTTCATCACAATGTGTCTTGGAGAAGCTCAGTTAGAGTTGAGGCAACCCGGGGTCCGATAGCCCTCTGAAAGCAGTGTGTCAGAATCTTTGGTGATATTTGGGAAATTTTCTTTTATAATATTCTCTAGTATGGCTTCCATTCCTCTGGGGCATTCTTCTTCCCCTTCTGGAATTCCTATAACTCGTATGTTGGAACGCTTCATAAAGTCCCATAATTCTGACAGTGAACGTTCTGCTTTCTCTCTCTTCTTTTCTGCCTCTTTTACTATCTGAGTTATCTCAAAAACTTTGTCTTCTACCTCTGAAATTCTTTCTTCTGCATGGTCTAACCTGTTGCTGATACTTTCCATTGCATCTTTAAGTTCCCTGATTGACTGTTTCATTTCCTTAAGCTCTGCTATATCCTTTTTATATTCTTCATATCGTTCATCTCTGATTTGATTCTGTTTTTGGATTTCCTTTTGGTTATTTTCCACTTTATTAGCAGTTTCCTTCATTGTTTCCATCATTTCTTTCATTGTTTTCAACATGTGTATTCTAAATTCCCTTTCTGTCATTCCTAACATTTCTTTATAGGTGGAATCATCTGTAGTAGCTACCTCATGGTCCCTTGGCGGGGTTGTTCTGGACTGGTTCTTCATGTTGCCTGGAGTTTTCTGCTGATTCTTCCTCATGGGTGATTTTTTTTTATCTGTTTCCTTGCCCTAATTTTCCTTTCACTTCCTCTTGCTCTTTAAGTTCTTGTACCTGTGGACTGCTTATTTCGAGTCAAGGTGACAGTGGCCACAGCCTGTCCCAGCAGCTGAAGGTGGCACCAGCACTGGACACAGGCCAGCCCCTCACATGCTCACAAGCACCCACTCACACTGGGGCCACAATGACAGGCCAGTTCCCAGTGTGCACATCTCTGGACTGTGGAAGAAGCCTGCGCACCTGAAAAGGGAAGGTTGTGCCCCAGGAGGTGAAGATTCTTTAAGTTCTTCTATAAATTAGAAGTATAAAACTAATTGTAGTATTGCATCAGCAAGTTCTGTTCCTTCAGGACCGGAAGCTGCCCATGTTCATGGGTATGTGGCTGTCTTCCTCCACCTTCAAAGCTAACAAGTGGTCCTGTCCTTATATCACACTACCGAGAATTCACATTCTTAACTCCCCAAAACCACTCTGTCAGAGCACACAGCTCAGCCTTAGCAGAAAGTCACTTCAAGGCCTCCAGCCAGCTGCTGCACCGCAGCTGTGAGGGGAGGCTGCAGAAACGGGATCATTAAAGTGATGGGATCTCCTGCTTTGTGCTCAAAGCAAGGAAAATGGGTCCAAATCCATCCCCCATAACTGTCTCCCTTTGTCTAGACCTTGTTCCCTATTCCTAACAATATTTCTAGTCTACTAACAATTAATAATTAAATATTATTTTCAAACTTATAAAATCATTACTAGTAATGTAAGCACATCAAGATATGACTGACTCCTCCCTTAAATCTTCCCATATGCACTCTTCAAAGAGTCTTCAAATTGCTGCTATCTGACCAAGTGATTTCATTTCTAGAAATCTGTCGAAGGCAATGATAGGAGGTGGAAAAGAAGAAAGCTGTATAAACAAAGATGTTTGTGCAAGACAAGTTATAATGCCAAAATATTGAAAGACTTCTACATGTTCAACAGAGGAAGGATTAAATAGACTGACACTTGCATACGATGGAATATTTTATAGATTATGAAAATCGTGCTTATAAAAATGTTTTTAATAACATGAAATTATTTTGATCCAGCATTAAATGAAAAAGACCAAAACTCCAGAAAACCATCTAAACTACTTTTATATATGTATAATGTGGTAGATGATAAAAATGTTAAAATATGTATGAGTGGTGGAATTCTGAATAATTTTATATATTTTTCTTTTATGTATTTCTAAGTTTTCTACAATAATCATGCAGTATGTTTATAACCAGAATATTTGAGCAAATGCTTAGGAGGTTCAGCGGTGGGAGAAAATGTCCTGCTGGAATAAGCAGAAGATGCTTCCTGGAAGAGCAGAGATTTGAGAAAACCCTATTTAAAATGACCAGTGCTGCCGCATGAGGCAGACCAAGTGGGTCTTTCTGTTCCCACCTGAGAACCCAGGAGCTTAACACCTGTGGGTGCATGCCTTGATCAAGATTATGCAGACAGAATTAGCAGTCGGGAGGAGAACCCATCTCCCAGTTCCAGGCATGTGGACATTTCACTGGGTGCAGCTGCCTGGTGAGCGAAGGAACTTGTGGGCATCTGCTCATTATCTCTCAGCCCTCATCCTCTGATTGTTTATCTGCTGTGACTCAGCAGAAGCAAGTCTGGGATGCCTGCCCTGGCCAGGCTGCCTCACTCCCTTCTGCCCCCTATGTCTCAGCAGCATTTGTTCTGAATCCAGTTGAGCCACTGCTTGGAGCCGGCAGTGTTTGAGAGCCCACTACTTCCAGGTTCAGGGAGACTAAATCCCCACCAAGGCAGTGAGCATAGGCACAAGTATCGTTTGCTCCCACTCAGGAGTGTCTCATACTGGGAGTGACTCAGCAGGCCCTGAGATGCCTTCCCAAAACTGCTATTTGTTTGAGCAGCACTTGATCAAAATGGGCACTCTGGGTTCTTTGCAGGTTTCCTGGGGAAAAGCAGCATTCGAGGTGGTTGCCAGGAAGCTGAATTTGTGTTAGATCAGGCCACAGAAGAAGAGTGGGTGGTTTCGTGGGAAGAATAGAAACCTTGGCGTCAGACAGACTTGGATTTGAGTTCTACCACAACCAGCTCCCAACTAGGGTGCCTTGGTCAGGTTGCTGAAATTTTCTTAGCCTTAATTTTCTTCTTCCATCATGGGTGTGATGAGACCTCACAGGGAGAATTAAACAATATGACAATAATGGCCCATAAATATACTAGAATGACCAATAAAAGTGATGACTTTATTTTAAAACACTTTACTACTTACCATTAAATATAATTGGGTCATATTTTATATAATTCTAAATATGTTTCGACTGAACGGTGCAAAATGGGACATGAAGGAGAAATTGGGAAGAACTGGAGCTTTTGTCTGAGACACTACAACAAAGATGCACACAAGACAGTGGCTTTTAGGAGGATGGCATTGCCAGAGGGAGGGCACTGTGATTTAAAGGCAGACGGCAGCAGGCCCCACAGTTTGGCAAGAGTGAGAGATCTGTAAAGGGGGCAGAGTTTGGCTTGGGTGGGATCCTGGCTGCAGGAGGGAGGCAGACACCAGGCCCCCTCATGAGGCCAATGGGACACACTCCTTCCCATCCTTCTGCTGGTGCTCACTTCATTCCCCAGCCTGGGGTGGCTTCTTGACCTCTCCAGGTGCCATCATCCTTCCAGATCTGCTCAAATATTCTCTTCCTCCTACCACATCTGCCTCTCCATCCAGAAGTCACTGAGCTGGTCAACAGTGCTCCTTTCTACCACCCACCTCTATCTCTGTCTGAGAGGCTGTACAGGGTAGTGGGAGTGATACCAGACCAAACCAGGCTGTGCCACTTATCAGTTGTGTCCCAGGGGGAGTTCTGCAACTGCTCTGAGCATCCATTTAATTATATGAAAAGATGAATCATAATTATTAGAGTTACCAACTTTCGAGCACTTATCATGTGCCAGGCATTATGCAAAGAGCTATAAAGACATAATTTCCCTTAGTTTCCATCTCTGAGGTAGGCAGTATGATGGTAAATATTTAACAACTGGCTCTCTCTAAAAATAAAAGCAAGCCTAGAATTGTGGTTTGTGAATTTCTGTGGTATAAACATTTTCACCATGGCTAGTTTCAATCTGTCAACTTGGCATCACAAACACAGAGCTGGGAAGGGGTGTGCACAGTTAACTCCCATACACCATAGGAGCAGGTATCCAGCTTACCTCTGCAGGGGAAGGTACTATCAATCCCACTCCATGGGTGACAGCATTGGTGCCTGCCTGAGCTCACCCAAGTGGGGGTGTCAGAGCGGGGCTCTAACTCGGGCTGCCTACTCCCACAGCCTGAGCTCTTTCTGCTTCACTCAGCTGGGTGACCATCACCAAGATCACCTATAATCAGGGTGTGGTGCCTGGCAGGATGTGGGCACTCAAAAATGATAGCTGTCTTTGAAATTGATGTGAATGATAATGTCACTAGCTGGTTTTCCAGGCCCTTCTCCTCTAAGGCTGAGCACAAGCAGCTCTGGCAGAACTGGGGTGGAGGACTCCAGGCTGCTCCTTCCATCTCTGTCTCCTTCCTGCAGGCAATTCCAGCCTTTACCCATTTTCCTGGTGAGAACATTTGAAAAATGCCTCTTCTGTTAAATTATGACTTCTGCAGCTACTATAGGGCAGTTCATTCTTTTTCACTATCTAGTACAAGTTTCCAAAATGCATTCAAGGTGGTTCCACATCCAAAAGGAAAGGAATGGTCAGCAATTCTGAGCTGGTCACTGTGGGGGTGTTGGAGGGGTGGAGAGAACAGAGCTCATGCTGCTTGGTGGTAATCTGCTAGGGATAGATGTTTCCAGAAAATATGTGTGATCACTCCTTAGCCATCTAAAGAATCTCTTCCTCAAGAGATGCACACAAATTCACACCCAGACTCCAAACACTGGGGTGTTGAGAATGTTGATTGCAGTAGAGAAGAGGGTTGTGAACATAGAACAAGGGTTCCTTTGGGCATCATCCAGGGAAATACTGAGGAAACCACATCCTTCCCCATATGGGGGAACAAATGGGGGGGGCATAGCTTCCTTCAGGGCAATGGGCTGGAGGGGGTGACTCTCCCTCATGGGCAGGGCTAGTACCTCCTCTGACATCTGCCCAGTGGGGTTAGCTTCACCAGGGAGATCAATCTCAGGGCAAAGGGAGCCCAAGCAATGAAGATAACAACAAAAACAAGCACACCATATACTTACCCTGAAAGCCATTTGCTTTAATCCTCCCAGCCATGTTGGGATAAAGTGCCTAAGTTATACCTCTACTTTACAGTTGAACAGACTAAGTCTTAGGTTAAGCGACTTGTTCAAGGCCAGGACTGTGCTAAGTGTTTCACAAACATATCTCATCTGACTCACCCAGTCCATTCATGTGGTTGGTACTAGGTTTGTAACTGTATAGAAATGGGGCCTCAGAAAGGTTAAGTAACTGGGTTATAGCTTTCATGTGAAGGTTCTACATTAGTTTCATAATAAGGGCGAGTACATTGGGTACTTTTTCTTCAATTCTTGAGACACTTTACTAAGAAGAATATGTTCCAGAAGGGGGAAAGGGAGGGGAGGGAGGCGGGAGGTAGGTGGAGGAAGGGGGATTAATGGGTGCATCTTACAAGGGTGTATGTGAATCTTAGTAAATGTGGAATGTAAAGATCTTAGCAAAATAACTAAGAAAATGCCAGGAAAGCTATGTTAACTAGTGTGATGAAAATGTGTCAAACGGTCTATGAACCAAGTGTATGGTGCCCCATGATCATACTAATGTACACAGCTATGATTTAATAAAAAAAAATAATAATTAAAAAAAAAAAGAAAGGTTAAGTACACTACTCAGAGCCACAGAACTAACAGTGCTGGAGGGAATGGGTGCTTAGGTGTCTTTGACTTTGGAGTCTGTCTCATAACAAATACCCCAGATGCTTCCCTGGAAAACCTGAGATTATGACCCAGCCTGATTCTAGCCTTCCAGCCTGCTTTCTGGGAGTCACTCTGCTGCTGCTGTGTAGCGTTCAGCCTACGGCTCGTGAGAGAAACGTGTTCTTATTTCTCAGCATTGAAGTTCTGCACACCTCGTTGCTCATGGGCGCAGCACAGGCTCTTCCTATCTCTCTCCCAAAGCATGTCAGGTGGGCAAAGACCACCACTCCTTCGCTGGGAGTGTTGTTCCAGCCTGGCTAGAGAAAGGCCATGCATTTTCTTTTCTTTCTTTCTTTCTTTTTTTTTTTTTGCAGTTTTTGGCTGGGGCTGGGTTTGAACCTGCCACCTCGGCATATGGGGCCAGCACCTTACTCCTTTGAGCCACAGGTGCCACCCAGACCATGAATTTTCTTTGTCCTGTGGACCCCTTTGATTAGTCCACCATGATTATACTAGACACACAACAATCAAATTTCTGCAACCCCCCAGTTCCTGTTTTTAACTGGCTGGTGCCCAGGACTTTGGACAGCTGGAAAAGTGGGTGATGCTTTCCCAGGACAGGGAGGCCCCACTGTCCTCATTGCTATTGCCCCAGCTCAGAGGGCTGTCCTGTGCACTTCATAATATTTGGCAGCATCCTTGTCCTCTATCTTCTAGATGCCCGTAGCAGCTCTCCCTCTCACTACCCCTCCCCCATCATGATATTCAAAAATGTCTCTAGACTTTGCTGAATGTCCCCTAAGGGCAAGACTGTCCCCAGCTGAGAATTGCAAGGCCTACAGGTGCTGCACCTGGGCAGAGCCCAGGATGCGTGAGCAGCAGGTGAGGGGGGAGCCACCGCCACTTGGACTTGGAGTCAGACCAGCTGGGCTGGGTCTGGCTCTGTGAAGGCTTTAGGTGAGGTTCATGGTTGTACTTCCTGATACTTTTCTCTACTTCTTCCCTGAAATCTTAACACATATGGGGCACTAACTAAAGGTCTGACTTACTAAAACCTTTTATAAACTTGTCTCAGCTTTCAGCTCATATAATTCTCTGGATATCTCATAGAATTTTAGATATTGCCCAGGGTGGGTCAATCCCCTGTATTGTAGATGATAAAATGACATCCCAGAGAGGTGCAGTGATCTGTCCAGTGTAGTGGACAGCTTTTGCTGGTCTAGTCTCCATTCCCCATTGCTGTAATTTTCCTGGAGGAACTGCTGTTCTAAATTCTCATGCCATGTGGTAGCCTTGAGCTGACCTGGTATTTCTGCTTTGGGCTTCCTTACAAGTCCCCAACTTGGCCAATTAGAGTTAGACCTTAGATTTGTCCTAAAACTCTTGAAAATGAGGCCCCTCTATCCTTCTGGGGTTGCCGGGCTGGGCAGGTGAAAGCCTGGGTTTTTGAGGCCCACTTGTGCAGGGAGGCCAGGTACGGGTAATGGCAGCATGAAGGTCAAAGCTGGGGGATACAGATCCTGGGTCCTGTAGGCTTTGTTTGAGCTTCTGAGTCTGCTCAGGTCTGCAAGCAAACATAACTCCCAAATTTTCAGTTTTGCATCAGATAGTCCGAGTTGGTTCCTGACACTTGTATCCAAATGGATCTTGACACATCTGGGGTTGTGAGTGCACTGAAGGCCCCATCTCTAGGTCTCCCCCAACTCCAAGGTCAGGGCTTATTTATAGAAAGATGCTGCCCATAAAGCTTGTGCCAGAGCTTTGACATAGCCAATCTTGTGTGTGATGGCCCCAGGAATCAGCCCCCACCCCTGGGAAGGGTCACAGTGAGACAGTGTTCCTATTCCTGGTGGCATGTGCTTACCATGCTGCTGTGAGGTTTCTTTACCACTCATTAATGCATTCTTAGGGAACATCCACCCAGAGACACAGCGAGGAGCAGGCCTCATAAATCTTTTAAACTGACATGAAAGAAAGGCTTTGATTTTTCCAAATCCAGGGTAAAAAGGGTAACTTCTCGGTTTCAAAAATATTTATCTTTTGAGCATCTTCATACCCAGAGTTCATCAAGTGAATCTTCCTTTTAGCCATTAAAGCGAGCTGTTAAAAACAGCCAGAATGGAGATCAATTTCTCTTTAATTTTGCTACCCCATGGCTCTGGCTTTTACAATGGGGTCCCTCCTTGGCAAGCCCAGGCTCCTCTGGCTGGTGCTCTGTGTGCTTTGCAATATCTTGTCTGGTCCAGAGGCAGCTCCCATCTGTGGGAGAAATTGATAAATAAATAAGAAATTGTACTATAGGGGACTAGTATGTGTGAGATTAGGGGTATACAGTGGAGGGGTGTCCAGTGCCACTGGGGATCAAGAAAGACTTGATCCTGGCAGAGGTGATTTCCTACATTAATTTTTGAGGATAAGAAGGAATTAGGTAGCTAGAGAAGGGAAGAGGACATTCTAGGCAAAATACATAGTAGGTAAGCACAAGGCAATTTAAGAAATTGGTGGCACTTTGAGATGCTTGATATGGCGAATGGTCAGTGGTCAGTGTGTGGTCAGCTCAGAAATCCCCTCCTCAGAGAGGCCTTCCCTGACTGCGCATGGTGTCTCCTACCAGCCCTCATCCATTTATACTCTATCTCAAGAACCTGTCATCTCCTTACAGCATTTGTAAAATCTGCAGTATTTCTTGTTTGTTTTTTGGGATGGTTTATTTTTTAATTGTGTCTCTTGCCCTTTCAGAGAAGGAATTTTGTCTGTCTTGTGCATTGCTGTGTCCCCAGCACCGAGAATGATGCCTGGCATACAGCAGACCCTCAGTCAGCACGACTGCACAAATGGGCCATGTTTGTGCATGTGAGTGTGGGTGTGGGTGTGTGTGTCTGTGTGCCCGCAAGTCAGAGATGAGGCCCCAGAGATAGAGGGATCCCATCACAGAGTGCCTTGAAAATGTAAGAAAGGGCTCACGTTTCAGTTTGAAGAATGTGGGGAACCACTGAAAGAATTTGTGCAGTTTTTGCTTAGTTAACTTTGAACCTTAGAAAAATCTTTCTGGAAGCTTCGGGGATGGTGGTCTGAAAAATGGGGAGGGCCTTAGAGGCAGGAAGAACTACTAAGTGGCTGATAGTGTGGTCCAGGTTAGAAAGCAGAGGCAGGGGTTGGGGTGGAGCAGGAGAGTATACAATAGAACTTCTGTAAGTTACCACCCGAGGGGCTGTAACAAATTATCAACATACAGAGGTGGTCAATGTAAGGCGCTAGGCCTGATGTGCCTACATATGGTGCATGTCCAGTCTGTGAAATTAGGTCAACATAAGGAGGTGGTCAATGTAGGGAGATGGTCAGCTATGGAGGTTCTATGGGATCTGAGAATGTGAGCGAGGAAGGGGCCACAAGAATTGGTGCTAGGCAGGATGTGGGGAATGAAGGGGAGGATGTTGCTGACAGTGCCCGGGCCTTGATCCTGGTCTCTGACCCATATCCTGCAGGTGCTAGCAGAGGGAGGAGATTCTGTTAAGCAGATATGCAAGTGTGTATTCAGAAGAGAATATGCTTAGGAGAGAACCCTAGGTGGGAGTTGGAGTATGAGGGGCAGTCAGGGACAGTGGGCACTTGTAGCCACGCAGGTGGAGGGAAGTGCTTGATCTGGGTGTGGAGTGAGTGGGGCAGAGTGGTGGGTGGACCCTGTGGAACATCAACATTCAAGGTTACAGCAGAGTCGGAGTCCATGTTGTCGTCTGTGCCAAAGCCTTGGCCGTGTGCTGTCTGCCAGGGACCAATTGTTAGGTGAACAGAATGGGCCGAACGTGTGAGCAGGAAACTGAGGCAGGAAGTAGAAGAAAAATGTTCTGTTACCCTTCTCTCAGAGATACTTTATGCATGATACAAAGAACGTGTGAGTGTGTATGTGTATATACACACATAGATAAAACATTCTGGAGAACTTGCAGTATCAGTACAGAAAGTTTCTTCCTGGTTTTTTCTTTTTTTTTTTTTTGTAGAGACAGAGTTTCACTTTATAGCCCTCGGTAGAGTGCCGTGGTGTCACACGGCTCACAGCAACCTCCAACTCCTGGGCTTAAGCGATTCTCCTGCCTCAGCTTCCCGAGCAGCTGGGACTACAGGTGCCCGCCACAATGCCTGGCTATTTTTTGGTTGCAGTTCAGCCGGGTCTGGGTTTGAACCCGCCACCCTCGGTATATGGGGCCGGCGCCCTGCTCACTGAGCCACAGGCGCTACATGTGGCATAGTTTATATAGCCCAATCTGCTATTGATGGGCACGTAAATCTTCCAATCTTCTGCTGCTGGAAACAATGTTGCAACACATAATTTGGCAGGCACGATTTGCTCCTGGGCATGTATACAGGCAGGGTAGATCCTAGAAGAGGAGCTGCTGACAGTGTTTCCAGTTTTGATACCCTGGGCTGATCTGCTCTCCCCAAAGGCTGTGCCGACTTCCACTCCTGCCTGTGGCGCATAGTAGTGTGTGTTCCTCACAGCTTCCTCAGCACAAGGTGTGGGCATTTTTTTTTTTTTTTGATCTTTGTCAATAGGTGAAAAGTGGCATAATTTTAATTTTGCATTTTTAAAAAATGTACATGAGGTCAACCACCATTTTACTGTTTTTTATTATTTCAAAGTATTAAGGGGGCACAAATGTTTCTGTTACGTGGGTACAGTGTATAATGCTGAAGTCAGCGCTTTCAGTGTGCGACTCGCCAGGACAGTGTTCATTGTCCCCGACCGATGAGATTTTATCCCTCCCCCTTCTTAGTTTCCAATGTCCTTTACATCTTTTTGTGCCCATGTGTACTCATCATTTATCTCCCATTTATTAGTGGGAACACACCAAGCACCAATTGAAATGTTTAATAACCATTTCTTCCTAGATCTTACTTCCAACTTTTGGGGTTTATTGTAATTTTTTCTTACTGATCTCTGGGCGAATATTTTATACTAGAAAATTGAGCTCTTGTCCGTGATATGAATCGCCAGTAATTTTTTTTTTTTTTTTTTTTACCAGTTTGTCTTTTCACTTGATTCTTCAGCTCCTTCTGTCTCGTCCCCACAGTACCCAGCATGGTGCTGGGCCATCAGCTGCACTCAGCTAAGGTGGAGGAAGCCAGAGGAACTTGAGGGTTCGGAAGGAGTGAAAAAATAGAGTAAATCTTCCTTATTAGTAGATCCCAAATATTCCCCGGGAGCAGCCTGCCACATGAACGCTGCAAAAACAGGCAGCAGGGAGTGTGGGTGGGGGGTGGAGGGTGAGGAGAGCTGTGTTTATTCAGCCTCTTACAGAAAACTCCCCAGGTCCAGCACCCTCGGAGCCAAGTGAAATCAATATCTTTGAAATAGACTGAGACAAGTAGGGGTCAGAGCCTCAGGCCCTGGGCCAGAAATAGCAGGGTACAGTCATAAGACAAATTTGATGGGGGTGGGTATTCAGGCAAAATGGACAGGTGGGTGGCAGGTGATTTGCTTGTTACCATTACCAGTCTACATTTGTCACTGTTCACTGTGAACCACGACCTGGGGACACAGGACCTTGCCTTCGAGGAATTCGGGGATCGGAGGAATGAACAGATGATGACAGAACTGTGTGATGGAAACTTTGGTAGAGTGCACATGAGGGTTGGAAGCCTCAAAGAAGGCAGACAAGTCTGCATAGAGAAGTCCAAGGAGGCTTCCTGGATGAGGTAGCTAGTCAAAGAAGAGCTCATGGAGGGAGATGTGCCGAGTGGAAAGAGTATCTAGGGAAGACCTGGAGGGGAGGGAGAAAATTGTCCCTTCAGAAAACTGAAAGTGCTTAGTATAGCTGGAGGGCAGGGGGTAGAAAATGTGTCCCTCAGGAGGCAGATGAAGGCAGATCATGAAAGACAGCGTGGGAGCAGAGGGGAGGGGAGGCCTGAGGACTGTTACGCAGGTAGAATCCACAGTGTGGAATATATTTGGGGGGAGAGAAGAGCTTCAGAGCAAGAGACGAGACAGAGTTCTACGTTTGGCAAAAAGAGGGGGATGTAGAGGAGCAGATGTGGGAAAAGCTGATGAATTCTGTTTCCATTGTGGAGCTGAGAGGCCTGTGGGATAGCCCACCTGGTGGTTGGATCTGGGGCCTGAAGCTCTGTGGGGAGGCTGGGGGTGGAGGACAGACATGCAGTCATTGGCAGGAAGAGGAGGTGGAAGCCATGGTATCATCTACGTTCCTGGGAGTAGGGAGGAGGGGTGGGAGGTGTGCAGAACCCCTGTACTGCAAACAGATATTAGACTACAAGTTAAGAAACAGCTAAAGATAATCAACCATAGAGGGGGAGAGACAGGGAAGGAACCAAGAGGAGAGGGACAGAGAGCCGGACAGAAAGCGGTTTGCAGTGTCCACCACTGCAGAGGAAGGGTTTGAGAGGCCCAGCTTGGGCAGCTTGCATCTGTTTAGCAGACAGGGCAGCACTGGGAAATTAGAGGGTCTGTGTCAGATCTGGGTCATAGCATGGAACTTGGTCACAGGGCAAGAGCAAGTTCCTAGAACGTGTGCCAGGATAGGTGGTTATCTGAGTCGCTGGGTGACTGGTGAGGGCATAGGGAATGTTTTGGTGGGGGAATTATTTGCTTTTTCACTCTTTCCATGTTCTTCTCTCCCATATCATGGTATCTAGATGAGATATCCAGCCTCTCATTCATTCAGTCATCAGGTTTTTACTTCATTCATTGATTAGATAATGCTTATAGAGAGAGCTTAGGACAGTGCCCTGCTTATATAATAAAAATGCTTTTTTTCATTTGTCATGCCTCCATTTAACCCCCACCCTTGGGTGTAGGCAGAACTGTGACTTCTAACCAGTAGAATATTGAAATGGGATGTCTTCCCTTGGTTAAGTTACAGCAAAGGTGATGGGATGTAACTCCCATGGTCACACTGTTATAAAAGCCTCCTTCTTAGCAGACCAGAGAGGCTCTTCTGCCGGTCATGAAGATACAGGTTGCCATGATGTCTGTTCCCTCACCTGGCAGGGAAGTGGAAGAGCCCCCAAGAGGCCCTGAGACCTACAGTCACAAGGAACTGAATTCTGCACAACCACATGCACTTGTTGGAGGATCTCAGCTCCCGAAAGGAACATGGCTTAGCTGAGAGCTTGATTGAAGTCTCGTGAGACCCTGGCAGAGGATCCATTTAAGCTGTGACAGATTCTGGAACTACATAAACTGTGAGATAATAAATGTGTATTATTTCAAGTTGTAGTAATTCATTAACACAGCAATGGAAAATTAATACATTGATATCCACTCATTGAACAAATTATCATTAAGTGAGCCCCAGGTGGCCGAGTACCCAGCACTGGGTAGAGGAACAGATACACGAGGCACGGTGCTCGTCTGCAGGGGCTCCTGGGGAGTTCCTGAGACGACTGAGTTCCCAAAGCAGGAGTTGGCCTGTTAGCAGTGGGGGCGGGGGTTGAGGAGAAACTTCTAGGCACAGAAAACAGCATGTGGCAGAGTCCTCAGGCCTGAAAAGGCTCAGGCATGCTTTGGCGAGAACTTTGAGGGAGGAAAACACAGCACTGGAGTAGATGTGAATGGGCCCCTCTTTCCTATGGCCACAGCAGCCAGGCACAGGAAGCTGCAGATTTCTGAGCAGAGGAGTAACAGTGGGGAATAGATCCTGGGCTGAGGGCTATTGGTGTAGGGCCAGCATGGCACTGATATGCTTTTCCTGGGAAGTGAGCTGTCATCTCAGCCATGTCCTTGGAGTCCTCTATGCAGGAAGTGGCTCTGGGCAGCTGAGGCTAAAGTACTACTGGTGAAGATCCTCAGAGCACCTTATTGGATAGCCTCTCCTCCCAGACCTGTGGCTGCAGCCAGGCATTCCAGGATTTCTGCCTATTCTCAATTGCTTGAGAAAGGGTCTTGCTTCAGCCCACAGAATGGAGGAAGAGAAGAGTTAAAGAAGTCTTCTAAGGAGATGGTGTGGGTCATTACTCCACCAGCAGAGGCACCAGGAGACATCTTCCTGTTTCTCGCATCGGCAATACAAAAACCCAGAAGCAAGGCATGGGTTTCCTGTGTAAGTAAACAGACTAACTTCTGAACCCAGCCTATCTTCTCTACCTAAAGCTTCCTGCTAAGAAGAGACATTGGCTTCTATGTTTTGAATGCACCATTCTCTGATTCCAAGCAAAGTAGCATTTTATCTCTTCCTGGGACAGGACTGGAGCAAGGTAATGTTTCCTGATGTAAACACTTTTACTGGAAAGAGATGAGGGTTTGCTCTGCTCAAGGATCGGCTATCTTTCTCTGGCCTCTCCTAGCAGGCAGCTGTGCCTGGTGGCTCAGCCTACCCTAGAATGTGAGCGGGAGTGCCTGGGCTAATAGCCATGGTCTTGCCAGCCCTGAAGACCAACCGGCAGTTGTTATTTTTGTTTGGAGGTCTCAGCGCTGTGAGATTGTTGTCTCCTCCTGTCTCAGCAGGAGCCATGGGAATCACACGCTTTGTGGCAGCTGTGTTGCTGTAGATGCAACAGTAAATATCCAGAAAATTGAGTGCTTTCTTGGTCTTCAATTTAAGAAGTCATTTGCCGGATGGTGCTAACTAAGAACATCATTAAACTTGAGAAAGCACCCTTCTGCCTCACTCTTTAATTAAATGAAAGAGAGAAACAAAATCCTGGCTTTGCGAAGCTGAAGCCGCAGGCTCTGAGTAGAAACACCCTCCAGGGAGGAGACTGGGGAAGATGCAATGTTTCTATACTTGCGTGGGGCTGGACGGCACAAACACACACAGACCTGAGTCCTGCATCATCTCCTGGCCAGAATCAGAAGGCAGGGGTGGGCTAGAGATGGGGCAGTTAGAAGGAGCCTGAAGAATTGACTGTTGTACATGGATGGAGCTGGAACATATTCTTCTTAGTAAAGTATCCCAAGAATGGAAGAAAAAATACCCAATGTACACAGCCCTACTATGAAACTAATTTGGGACTCTCACATGAAAGCTATAACCCAGCTACAACTTAACAATAGGGGGAAGTGGGAAAGGGAGGGGGGTGGGTAGAGGGAGGGGAATCGGTGGGATCACACCTGTGGTGCATATTACAGGGGTATTTGCGAAACTTGGTAAATGTAGAATGTAAATGTTTTGGCACAGTAACTGAGATAACGCCGGAAAGGCTATGTTAACCACTGTGATAAAAATGTGTCAAATGGTTTATGAAGTGAGTGTATGATGCCCCATAATCATATCATTGTATACAGTTATGATTTAATAAAAAAATTAAAAAAAAAATAAAAATAAAACACAAAAAATAAATAAAAAAAATAAATTAAAGAATTTACTCTGCTGACAAAAAAAAAAAAAAAAGAATTGACTGTTGTAGATTGAAGTATAACTCATCCAAATGTGTATGGTGGAGCCCTAACTCCCAAGTGTTGGTATTTGGAGATATGGCCTTTAAAGAGGTAATTAAGGTTAAATGAGCTGTTATGGGTGGGCCCTAATCCCATATGACTGGTGTCCTAGTAAGAAGAGGAAGAAACACCAGAGGCACACTTTGCACAGGAAAAGGTCACATGAGGACACAGGAAGAAGGCAGCTGTCTACAAGCCAAAGAGAAAGGCCCCAGGAGGAGCCAACCTTGCCGACACCTTGATCTTGGACTTTCAGCCTCTGGAACTGTGAGAATTTAATTTCTGTTGTTTAATGTGTCCAGTCTGTAGTACTTTGTCATAGCACAAAGCAGACTGACACAGTGACCCTCCCCTAAGACCAGAGCAGGTAGTGGGGTAGTCAGGAGAGCTAACTTCAGAAGGCTGGGCAGCCCCCAGAGGCCCCTCACTGCCGCACCCCCGGCATCAAGCCGTGGCGGGATGGCTCTGTCCGCGTTGTAAAAACTGTGGTAAGGCGGTGGGTGCTCTTCGGAGCGTTGCCCCCAGTCCCCCTGGTTTGCGACAGCAGCGCATAAGTTGCCTAGCATGCCTTTTAGTGAACGTAGGAAGTCATGAGGTGCGGCATAAAAGCCTAAGAAACTTTTGCCCTGAAACCTGTCTGTTCAGTTGAATGACTGATTATTGCCTGATTGTTTTGAGAAACTAAGAATAAACACAGTGACTTACTGATCCACAATTAAACACAGCAAGTATGGCTGTGCCGGACTCAGTGGCTCCAAGAGAGCCTGTACAACAGCACGTCCCCACCATAAATGTCAGTGAATTGAAATAGTACATCGAGAGAATGCAGACACGGCAAACAGGATGTTCCAACATGACACCTCCAGCAGTAGAACTTTACTTAGAAAAATGTCTTACTTCACTAATTTTCATATGTAACACAAATCAATAGAGTAGTTTAATGCCTAACAAGCAATTAACTATAAATCAAAATATAGTTACTAATTAGAGTAAAAATATATAGAAGTAGTCAAACATTATACATAAAAGAATATGTTCAGCTGTTTTTAAGAGAGATCATAAGAAACTGAGACCAATTAAAGAACTAAGAGAAGTTACAAGCCTTGACATTCCTAGATAAGGAGAAGCAACCAGGTGTTACTAATGAAACCACTTCTTTAGAACAAAAACCTTAAAAATATACAGTACATCAAAAGAATATCCACCCACCCTTTCCCCCTATCTCTAACCTTGTCTTTCCTAACCTCACTTTCAATATAGTTTAGTTTTCATACAATATCCTTTTATTTCTCATGTTTCCTTCACACTTTAATCACTTATATGATTCATAATAAACCTCTAATCATAACAACTATATATAATCATGAAACTAAAACTATGAAAGAAAGTAGTGTTATATATTAAAAAACACATTTCAACTTTAGATAAAAGGAGCTAAGAAGTAACTGCTGCTTATCAGCTACCTCACAGCTGCCATTTGTTCCCCCTTGCAGGCAAAACACTGTGAAAGATAGATGGTTGAATGCCTGCGTTTGTAAGACAAGATAAGAACTTGTGACCATCTGCAAGTCATAAAAATGTCTTTTGTGATTTGTAATGCTTTGTCAAAAATGTATAAAAGACACTCTTAAAAATCAGTAAAGTTACAGCTACTTTGTAGTCTGTCAAAAACCATCCTGCGTCGACCTTTTCAATCAACCTGTAACGTTCCGCCCTGAAAAGCCCTCAGACTGAGACTCATTCGACTGGCGGTCCGCGACACCTCACCCACCACACATCCAAAGGCTGGTGGGAAAGGCATGGCGCTGGGCTGGTACTGTCCTCCTGGCACAGGCCGTGGGCTCTGCCCTGGGTGAGGCACCACCCTCTCTGGAGGCCCCTGACCTGCAGCAAGTCCTCCTGTGGAATTGCCTTCTTTATGCACTCTTTTCTGGTTTGGCTAGGGGGGGTCCCTTCTGCTTTGGAAGACACACCTCTCCTTCCTTGGTGGAAAGGTGGGGAGGCCTGGGGCATGTGGCTTAGGCCAGTGGGAGAGTAAGGAGGTGCCGCAGGGTTTGGGGAGGGCTGTGAAGCGGCTGGCGCTGACTCTAGTTCTTGCTTTATTGGGCCAGCCACACAGTGGCTTGGGATCAAAACCCTAGCATGATACTGAGAATTTGGTTAGAGTAATCCCTCTGCCCATCTTTCTCAGGGACCCTTGGAAATGATAGGTCACTTGGGGAGTGAGGAGGGGGCCTAGCCATATTTATTTCTTTCTACATAGAGCTAGACTTGGATGTCCAGAGGGGTTCAAATACTTCCTGGGGCTTCCAAGAGGCTTTTTAAGCCCACCAGTGTTTGCCCTGTGGCTGGATGGCTGGAGCATTGGTCAAAGGAACTCTAGAAGGTTCCTGAAGGTAACCTGTCCTCTGGCAGTAGGATACTCTTGGCCATGGAGTCTGATCTGGAGTGTCCAATATTCCTGGGTCCTCCACTTCCCTGACCCCTAGGTTTATCGAACCCTCCTGAGACTGGCTTTCTGGCCTCTGCCTCCCCTGGAAGGGGGAGCACACACCAACACTCTGGCCTTGTCCTGTGGGGTGGTGTGCTTCCAGCTACATGGCCAAGACATATTCTGCAGGGGCCAAACTGGTTTGAGAATAGTTTTTATCATCGTCCTGATGAATACCATGAATCTAGGTATTTTCTTTTTTTTTTTTAATTTATTTATTATTAAATTATAGCTGTGTACATTAATGCAATCATGGGGCACCACACACTGGTTTTATAGACCATTTGACATATTTTCATCACACTGTAGGTATTTTCTTAACCTTGTCCTCAAAATGAGGATGTTACAATCATCCTTCGGGAGGAAGCTGGTGTGTGGACAGTCTGTGAGGTCAGTCCCCCGGGCAGGGCGCATGCTGCAGGAGTGCCGCCTGTGTGGTTTTTGGTAATATGTTGCGTCTACGCGGTCGCCCTTGTGTTCAGCCTTTCTCTCCCAGCTTTCTCATCTCTCTGGTCTGTGTAATCAGCTACAGCACTGCATCTTTCTGAATCCATTTCTTATGTCCTTGTCACTGCATCACACACACACACAGGGGACATGCAAGTTGCCGAGGGTCCCAGCCCTGTGCCCTGTCCTCCTGCCCGGATTGTGCTCTCACTCGTCCAGCCACCTCAGTCTCCCACAGCTCTCAAACGACAGTGATTCTTCCTTAAACTAATCCCACCCCTAAAAACTTCATAGCTTTGATATTTAGTTGTGCAAATGGTCCCCCAACTTATGATAGTCTGACTTGGGAATTTTTTTTTACTTTAGAATGGTGTGGAAGCAACGCCCATTCAGCAGAAACTGTACTCTGAGTTCCCATATAACCATTTTGCTTTTTTACTTTCAGTACCGTATTCAACAAATTATGTGAGATAGTCAACACTTTTGTTATAAACTAGGCTTTGTGTTGAGTGATTTTGCCCAGCTGCAGGCTAACATTGGTGTTCTGAGCATGTCTGAGGTAGGCTATGCTAAGCTCTGATGTTCAGAAGGTTAGACATGTTAAATGTATCTTCAACTTACAAAATTTTCAACTTATGGTAAGTTTGTCAGGACATAACTCCATTGTCAAGTGAGGAACAGCTATATTCTTTTCAGCAGAAAATCGAGCATTCCAATGGGTCTAAAATGATTCAGTGTTCTGTTTCAAATTGTATTGTGTGAAAAGTTGTTAGGCAATCATCTGCAGACCAGTTAACACAACATATTGGGTGCACAGTTTTTGTGAGTTGTGTGCTTCTTGAAAACATGCTTTGGTAATAAAATGTAAGTTTGCAAAAACTTAAAACAATGGGCATATGCTTATTGGTAAAGTGCCTAGTGTCTGCACCTTACTTTCAAATAGCTGAACCAAGCTAGCTGAGAGAGAAAGAAAGGACAAAAGTGACCAAGGTATGTGACAAAAATATGCCCCAGATATACATGGGCCTTTCTAACAGAATTTGTTTTATTTTCTTTAGAACTAAAATTTTCTAAATAAAACATTGGCAGGAAAAAAAGTAAAAGCCATCTGTTACAGCACAAAGTAAAATTGGGTAATGTTAATTGTCAATAAACATCCTAAATCAGGTACACATACATATATTTTGAAACTCACACAGTTTTTTATTAGGCATTTAAGGTATTTTTGTTGAGCCATCTGGCATCTTCATCCAGGTTCTCAGTGTACACGGTGCTAGTTCTGAAGAGTTTGCCCTGACCTATTTCTCACACCTGCTGCCTTCTGCCTCCTTATACCCTTGGCTGTGACCTGGCAGCTCACTCTCCTTCCCTTGGCTCTGAAGGTGAGTTCTTGGGGGAGCAGATCTAGTTTTTGAAGTTGACCATGCTGTCTCTAGTGGCCTTGGATAGGCCCCTCTCCTAGTGGTGGAAATTCTCCCTGATGCTCAGACAGGAATTAAACTAGAATTTACATAAATGAAACCAAGTTTCCCTGTGCTTATTTGTTATTGCAAACCATAAAAGCAATTGGTTTGATTTTCACAAAGCTCAGTCTGTTTGGGATGGGCTGCCTTAAAGTGCAGGCTGCAAGTCCTCTGTGAAGTCCTTAGGAGTCCCGGGGGGCAACTCAAAGCAGCACGTGGACAGCTCTGCAGCAGCTGAGATGAGGTACAAGGAGAGGCCTGGGGCTACCACACCGAAGGACGCATGCCTTGCATGTTAACACACCGTGGGCCCACAAAGCAAACACAGTTTCCCAGTATGTACCCCCAATAAAAAGCTCAAGTGCAGATCCTGTAAGGTACACAGATGGACTTACAATTGAGCTACGTCTCACACAGGCAACTTCACAGGGAGCCGGTCCCCCTGATCTGAGCCAGCTGCCCTCCCAGAGGCAGGAACTATCATGCTCCTGGTTGAGCTGCCATGGGGATTCCAGTATTAAAAATTGTGGATGAGTCACAATCGGCACAGGGTGAAAGCTAGAGAGAAGTGAGGTGGCTAACCCCAACATCCCGCAGCACCTCCTCGCCAACAGTGTAGTTATCAGGCTCAGCTGAACTCCCATTCCCAAGAATCCATCCTGATTTCTCAGCCGGTAGGGCGCTGCCCTGAGGGCTCCTTCCCTCTATCACCTCCAAGGCCCTTCCCATCTCCTCTCCTGCTGGGAGTGATCATTCTGTGGTTTTTATTAGCTTAGCAAGCTTCCCTCCTGTGTTGGCTTGTCCATAACTTTAGGAGGTTCCATTCACCCAGAATATGATATTGGGAGAAAAAAAGAATGGGTTAAAGCCACATGCAACATAACTTGTGCAACGTGGTAGTCCTGGTCCTTGTGGTGTAACTTCTTACCTCCTGAATGTTATGTAAATGTTGAGATCTCCATCAGTGCAAGAATCTCACATTGGTTGGCTGAAATACCTTAGTATACATCCATCAGCAAAGTCAAAACTAAATTAGGAGACAAGCACAGTCTTCAGCTGGACCCAAGGAGAGTACACACCCCTTCAGGAGGTTAAAGCCCAGGCCTACCGTACTTTACTCTCCATAGCAGCAGCTAAGATGTGCCCAGCTGGGCTCCCTGATCTGAGCCAGCTGCCCTCCCAGGGGCAGGTAACATGGAGGGTGGGAGACTCACCTAGATCCATGCTAAAGACGATCCATCTTCTCAGGGGGGTCTGACTTCCTCTCCCTGAGCTTCTGTGATGTGAAAAGACTCAGATTGGTGACTCTTTGGAGAGAGAATATAGACCGTGTCTGGGACTGAGCTCATCTCAGTTGCCACATTTTGGAGGGAACCCTGAGTCCATGCTTCAAAAGCAAGGACTGGGAGAGGACTCTTCCCATCCAACGTTCTGCACATAATAAAAGACTAATGTGACTCAATAGGATCAGTGTTAAACTCCTCTACATCTGTTTGCAGGAGGAGTTTTTTTTTCTCTCCTCTTTTTTTCCAAGGAGAGGCCTTAAAAAAGGAAACACTCCCCCCCCACACCATCTCCCGGACACATGAGACATTTTCTTTTATGTATTGTACTCTGTAACCTCAGAGTAAAACAAAAATTTATGCTCTTACAGTTCTGAAGGCCAGTGGTCTGAATCAGGGTGTCAACAAGGCTTTGCTTGTCTGAAGGCTCCAGGGGAGAATTGGTGACTCTCCCAGCTTTTTGTGGCTCTGGATGTTCCCTGCATTGTGGCACATCACTCCGATTTCTGCCTCGGTGGTCACATTACCTACTCCTCTCTGCATCTTCTCCACTGAGCGTCCCTCTTACAGGACACATGTGATCATGATTAGGGGCCACCCAGATAACCCAAGATGAGTTAGTTCCTCTTAAGACCCTTAACTTAATGGGTATTGCCACGCAAGGTATTCCCCCAGGTTCTGGGGATTATAACATAGATACATCTTTTGGGGGCTCACCATGCAACCCACTTTAGGTTGTTAGCTGTCAGGGGAGGGGGGACTACATCTTATCATGCTCCTCAGAGTGAGCACAAATGTGGCACGGATGGAGTGCTCACCTGGCCTTGCAGAGCGGAGGGCTGGCTGCACGGGGAACAAGCACACACGCCGTGGCCGTGAATCTTAAGAGGTGTCAATGGCTAGAAGGAAGATGGTGTAAATCCCATCCCTGTGTCTGTCCCTGTCCCTGACAGAATAACCTTCTCTCCTGGTAACAGGTTTTGAGACAAAACATGGCTCAGAACCATGCGTGAACAGGGCGATTGTATTACAGTCCACAAGTCATAAATATCCTGGGAATAGAATCGATTCCTGAGCAGTGGTGGAGGGAGGTAAGCTGGACATATAATTTTTATTTTTGAGTCAATCCCGAGGATATTTGTATGTTGGAAGGTGATGTTTCTGCTTCTCTTCCCAGCGGGGTGATTGCTGTACTGTGATGCAGGCTGACTATCTCATGGCTACTTGAGGTGGATTAAAGACTTCATAAGAGGCGCTGTTGGAACTCTGGCCACAGGGGTCCTGGGATGGCCATAAAGGAGAGCTACTGTGAGCTACTGGCTCTCTGGCTTCTGCCAGCAATGACTGTTAGGGTGGACACCCCCATGACTGAGCTGCAAAGAGCCAGGAAAGGTGGTGTTGTGGTGGGCTTCTCCTGGGTACTCTTGGACTGAATTCAGGCTGAGGAAAAGTGGGTAGAAACAGAGACAAGATCAATGGGCATGGCCTGAGAGTCCAAGGCTTATTAGGAGATGCTGACAGACACAGGAACAATTCTTCCAAGGCCTGGTGGCCCAGAAAATGAAGTTTGACTCCCTCATTTGGCTACCTGGTCTCTTCTAGACATAAGCAGCTGAGCTGTCGCTTGGGGTCTATCTTGGTCCCCCCATGTTTGCCTGTGACCTCCAAGCCCTGAACAGGAAGCAGGCAGCAGCCCCCCTGCCTTTAGTTTCCCCCCAGCCCATCTATAAGTCTTCCCTGCCTGGAGAGGGCGCTCAGGGCGTGCCTCTCACCATCGGCGGCTTCTATTTTACCTTCTCTTTTTCTTATCCACCAAGAGTGTGATCTCCCCTTCTAGTTCCTGTTTAGAGAGATTTTCCCATATGCCATTTCTATTCTATCCTTTCCTTTCACCATAATGACTGGCCAGCTGCTGAGATACATGATTAATGCAGGAGAGGCTGAAGAGCATGTAGTTTAATGTTTTCTAAATAGGAACCCTATTTTTGTCATTTGGTCTATGCTTGTATGTGCCTGGGATGTGCATAGAATTGTGTCAGCAATGGTTTCTTTCCTGAAGAAGCTCACATTTACAAAGGAAGAAAGAAATTTCAACTTAAAAAGAAAAACCTACAAAGAAACCCAATAATAAGGGCTCGTCATTCTAAACCAGGAGGAAGGCAGAGCTCTGAAGGATGCTTCTCATTTCTCTGGGGGATGGAACCCCCAGCAGGGAGTGGAGCTTACAGTTAAGACTGAAAAAAACATAGTGGCTCCTGTGTCCTGGATAAAGATCACACCAATGTTTGTGGTAGGTGAGCCCAATAACCAAAACCATGAGCTGAGATTTTCTTGACAGTCCACTGTCAAGGGGAATTATTAGCTTCCCTTACATTAAAAGCATTACTGCCAATGCATATTTAACAACATTCTCATCTTTCCTGGCAAAGATTCCACTTCAGCCTGCATTTTCCTATGGCTCAAAGTTTGAACTCTCACTCACGCTAATAAATATCTGACCTTCCCAAGGGAAGTATACACAAGATCCTAACTTTCAAGTGTTGTGATCATTCCTGCCGGAGATGTGCACTTGGCCATCATACCAACCTTGACTATTGTATCCTACACACAGCAAATTAGCTGATCTGCAGTTAATTCAGCCACTTACACGTTCTTTTCGGTGAGGGCTTAGCTTTTAATCTAATGCCATCTCTATCTCAAGCAATTTTAAGATGGTTGAGCAATTTTGCCACTTTAAAGGTTGCATGTAATTTGACTGATAGAACTCAAATGTTTCCAAAAGTAAAAAAAAAAAAAGTCATTTCACAAATCAATTTCCCCAACCGTTCAATTTTTTTGTCATGAATTCTCAATTTAACCACTAGTACTGGACCATTTAAAAAAAAATCTGTTCTTAGATAATAACACCTGAGAGGCCAAGCATACTTTTTAAAAATAAATGTCAGTACAATCTTTTCATGTTTCTAATTATTTGCATTTATTTCAATAGGTTTCTCTGATCAAAAGAGCAATGCATTACATTGTGGAAAAATTT
The DNA here is from genome assembly GCF_027406575.1 of Nycticebus coucang. Lineage (NCBI taxonomy): Eukaryota > Metazoa > Chordata > Mammalia > Primates > Lorisidae > Nycticebus > Nycticebus coucang. The sequence goes on from NC_069787.1 coordinate 106,755,900, forward strand.
TAATCATAAAAAATCACAAACAGAAGAAAATCCTTTGGAAGACACTATGAATAGATAACTAAAATGAATAGCATTTTAGTGTATACCCATTAGGGCTTTTTTCCTGTTAGTTTGAACCACATAAAATTGTATACACACACACACACACACACCCAACCTCTCTCTCTCTTCTTAGAAGCCAGAAAATCCATCCAAACCTTTATATTTATTTCAAAACTTGGTTTATTCCTGCCTAATATGTCTGGAATATATTATACAATTTTGTACGTTTAAATATACATTTTATGAAAGTATGACATGATTTTATTAAACGACTCTCACTCTTTATTTTACTAGCCTCCTGCTATCAGACATTTGGGTTGTTCTCTTCCCATACTTTTAAAATTTGCTATTGTAAATAAGACTGCATTACACATCATTGTTTCTATCTAATTATTTTTTCAGACTAAATTTTTAGCAGTGGATCTTGTGGGTCTGCAGGTTAGAATAGTTTAAATCATCTTGATGGTGCAGACCAGAAAGGAAAGGACATGGGAAGAACACTCGCCAGGGCTTTCCACACACCCAGGTTGGAATCCTTCGTTCAACAGCCCCAACTTGTTCCTTTGGGGTTTGAAAGACTTAATATAAAAATTAAATAAGATATTTTATATAAAGTGTCTATAGAAGAAACACAAAAGAGATTATCTCTGTCCATATTAAGGCTACTTAACCTAAGGCACGGCAGTGTTTGTCCAGAGGTGAGTAACCTTAATTATGGGACTTCCTCCATTATGGAGGCCCACAGGGACCTATTGCCTTTCCCTTCTAATTCTCAGCTTCCATCCCCAATCCCAGAGGCCAAAGAGTTTATCTCAATCTTCTCTAACTCACAGAAGAGGAAGACTTTCTTTTAAGTTTCCTACCTCTAACTTGGGAAGAGAGAGCCAGGAAGCCGTCTCATTTAGGACTCATTGTGTAAGGCCATCTAGGGCCCAGCCTTGGGCAGGTTAATTGACTGTTCTATGTTCTGTTTTCCCCTTTGTAAAGCAGGAATAAGAATAATAGTCTCTAGAGGACAAGGAGAAGTTAACATAGGTAAAGCACTTAGCACCGTGCCTCACACACAGGTAGCACTAATTAAACGTCAGCTATTCTTATTGTTACTCCGCCTCCCTTGCCCTGCCACACCCCCACCAAACAAGCAGACATTTTGACCGTCTTGCTCACCACCCATTCCTCAGTAGCCAGACCATATCTGCCATGCAATGGGGACTCCATCAGTATTTGTTGAACAAATGGGTAGTTCTCTGAACCCCTTCATTACCAAAGCATGACTTTTGATGCTGTTTGTGTCACTTATTTGTTGTTTTGCAGTCATGACAGCTACTGTTTTGCAGTCATGACAGCCATTCTAGAAGTGTGCTCCTAACTTCCTGCTCTGTGGGAGAAAATGCTACAGTTTCCAGGGTATAAATATTTAATGTGACTTAGCTGCAGAAGCATATTCCTGCAGTGCCGTCGGAGTCCCTCCAGTCTGCATGATGTGGCAGGCATTTCTCTACGCAACAAGTATTTATGGATGTGAATCTCAGGAGCAGTGGCCCTGGTCTCTCATTATGAGCATCACGTGGGAAGAGCAGTTTCCAGCCACCAGGCACCTGGACTCGAGAAGGGCAGACGTGCACATGCACACACAGCCCAGATCCCCTGCCTCGGCCAGGTCCCTGATCTAATGGGAGGTGTTTCTTGACCTGAATTATGGGCAGTACACAGGATGAGGACAGCAGGAAGACGTGGCAGCCAGAATTTATGGGAAGGTGATGGTGTTGAGCACAGCTCAGTTCACTGCAGTCCAACACATCCTTCATCAAGTGTGTGCCATACACTTGGCATGTGGCTGGATATCAGGACAGAGATATGAACAAGACACAGGGGAAATAAATAGACCAGAAGCCTCTCCACAGAGGGACTGTGCGTCTTCTCCCAGGCTGTCGCAGGGTCCAGCACAACGCAGTTAGTAATGTTGAATCAATGTGCCTTTGGAAAATGAGCTGCAGCTGCGTTCTATGTGCTCCCCAAGGTGTTTGAGTGGAAGGAGCAGCTGTTTTTAAGGGGCTGAGGATAGACATACTCATAGAGATGCCTGCCATGCCAGGCTCTAGCAAAGGGACCTTGGATTACAGTCATTTTCTGCACCAAAAATAATTGAGATAGATGGTTTCCCTTTGAGAAGGGAAACATTTGAAGTGAGGTTATTTGGTGGTCACAATAGTGCCCCCATGTCTACATCTTAATCTCTGGAACCTGTGAATATTTTGGTTTATAGCAGCAAAGGGGCTACACAGGTCTGATTAATTGAGAAGGTTGCTACTGGGAAATTATACTAGATTATCTGAGTGGGCTCAATATCATCACAGAGGTCCTTAGAAGAGGGAGACAGAAAGATCAGCATCAGAAAACGTGATGTGATGACAGGAGCAGAGAGAATGAGATTGGAAGATGCTCCACTGCTGGCTTTGAAGATGGAAGAGGGGCTATGAGCCAAGGAATGCAGGTAGACTGTAGCTGTCCAACAGCTAGAAAAAGCAAGAAAACTAATTGCAGTGCTTCCCCAGATCCTCCAGAAGAAATAGCTCTGTCCACACCTTCGGCCTGTCTACCTCCTTCCTTCGTGTGACTGCTCAAATGTTACTGCTCTGACCACCCCAGGTAAAGTAGCACTCTCGGTCACTATTTCATCACTGTGCTCGTTTTTCTTCCTAGCATTGTGATCACCTGATGTCTACTTGTGTACTTGCTGTTTTCTCTTTCCATTGGAATTTAATCCCTGTGATAGCAAGGACTTTTGTTCATTGCAGAGCCTGGAATACATATTGGAATGAATGAATGAATAATAATAAAAAGTGGCCACTGATTCAATATTCATTATTCCAGGTGCAGTGTTAGATGCTTGGACATACTTCCATTTTCTCATTGTATCTATCAAACCTGAAAAATAGATAATAATCCTACTTTGTACATGCGGATCCATTTCATGGGCCACTGAGGGGTTTTGCATAGATCAGTGATAGACTCACTTTAGGAAAAGGCATCCTAGGGTTCTGAACAGAAGGGGAAGGTCTGGGAACAAGGAACACCAGGGTCACTTCATCACCGTATTCTGGGGATAGAGACTGAGGCCCTGCACCAGACTCTGGATGGAGAAGAGAAGATGGAAATAGGAGACACTCCAGAGTGAGATTCACAGGCTTCAGGAGTCCGGGGTTCAGAAGACATGTTTCCATGAGGCAGAGAGGGGTTTGATTTTCACAGAAACAGGGATCCCAGGAGGGATACAAGACTCAAGCTTGGTTTGAGGTAGGTTGAATTTGTAGGCCCCGAGGGACATCCAAGTGAGCATGGCAGACATGGGGACACAGGCTCTGAAGCTCAGAGAAGAGGTGTGTGTGGCCAGGGACTTGGCAGAGGCAAGAGACACTTAGGGGTGGGGGATGGAGAGGAGGCATGGAGGAGCCAGGCCAACCAGACTGCGGAAATCCTGTCCTCATGATTAGGGATTTGGACTTCAATGCTGTGCCATCGAAGGGTTAGAAACAAAATATCTTTGGATGCTCACAGGAAGGGATGACTACAAAGACCAAGAGACCAGCAAGAAGCTTACTATGGAAACTGAGGCCATGGGGTACAGAGAGGGAACGACCCGAGGGAACCATAGAAGTAGCATCATTTCAGATCCCCGAAAGTATGTGTTTTAAATATGCCTCTGAGCATCATGGTTAACAAGTCTTCTCAGCTGAAGCTGGGCAGGGGTGGTGGTCAGAAGCACCAGAGGCCAGCTGGGGCCCTGGACACAAAGAACAGATGGTGGTCAGCCCTGCTCTGTCTGCAGACACTGTGGGCACTTGGGTTCCACACCTAAGCATGGGCTCTGTCCTCAGCCATCTCATCTTATCCGCATGGACAAGCCACAGTGCCAGGTGAGCCGAGGGGCTGTTTCAGAGCCTTGCAGAGGTGCCAAGGTGAGAGTGTGAAAATGTCCTTCCTGGCCTATTAGGAAATGGCAAAGAAAAGATGTAGGGCAGGAGGGAAGGAAGGAGCCAGCAGGCTTCCCCAGGAAAAGGCTGGTTCACCAGTGGGGCTGTGCTCAGGATGGGCTTCTAATCTGGTGGTGTCTGATGCAAATGGTCACATGCAATCCCAGCAATGACAAGGAGAAGCAGATTTCCCCCAGAGCTATCTCTTGTCTGCAAATGAAGAGACTGCAAAGTTTGGAGAGGTCACTGAAGGCAGCGGAGAGCACTGGATTTCAATCTACGCCTTCACTTGCTGGCCTCTCTGTCCCGTTCATTCATCAGAGCCTGATGGAGTACTGGAGGCTTGTACAACAGGTGCATGATCACACTAATAAACGTCATTCTTGACGCATGCCAGGAATGAAAAGCAGAAGGTGCGTGAGGGCCGAGCATAACCGGGAGGTCAGATTCAACCTGGGAGAGTGGGCAGAAAAGACCCAGAGCCCCAGGCGAAGAAAGCTGGAGACCCTCTGGGCCAGTGGGAGTCGCATTCACAGGGCACACGGGACTAGGTACTAAAGAACTCCAGGAGGGACTAAGTGAAGGGCTGTACAGCAGGTGGGCAGTGGGTCAGGGGAGAGAGCAAGAGAGAGAACTACTGACGAGGTGCAGGGACCTGGTCACCTGCACTGTGGAGGGAGAGGGAGTCACTCTGGCACTGTGAGCAGAGGACCTTGCAGAAGAAACACAAGTGAGTGAGGGAGGCAGTGACAATAGCCCAGATGACAGAAGATGGAGAACAAGATGAGGGGAGGGGCAGAGCAGAAGTGTAAAAGCAGTCAAAAGATCGATTCATATTGGAGATAGGGCTGACTGAACACAGGTTCACTCTATTCCCATTAAATAGCACTGCTTGGATAAGCCAAGAATTACTTGCTGCTGCTGGCAGCAGAGTCCCTGGTTAAACTGGAACCGGGCTGAGGGTGATAATTTGCTCTTCATTTTTCAGCCACTGAGGTCACTACCCACTTTTCAGCTAAGCCTTCTGGCTCTGCTATACCCACAGACCTCATCAATCAGGGCTCAGTGTCTGCAGGTTAACACCTGCCTTTCTGAGTTGGTTCTTTTAACTAAGTGGTTCTAAGCATTTATCTACTACCTTGGTTTGACACTTGTGGGGGAAACACATCGAAGACACCCCATGCGTGCTTCTGAGGGGAGTAGTCATAACAGGTAGTTTATGAGGTGCCTGAAACTCTTCTGTGTTTACGTATGGTTAGCTGATATAATTGGTTTAATTATTATCCCCATTTTGCAGATGAGAAGATTGAGGCACAGAGAGGTTAAGTAATTTGCTCTGGTTTAGACATTCAATGGATGTCAGCACTGGGAAATAAACCCAGTCTGTTCCAAAATCCGTGTACTTCAGCCCTATTCTCTGTGTGTGAATATGACACAGGGGTTTTAAATTCATGCAGTTGTGGGTATGCTTCATTCTGGATTTCTGCAAAAGACCCATGATGTGACTTTGCCTACATTATTCTCATCAGGCCACTCAGCAATGCTGCCAGTGAGGATTTGCTCTGAACATGTCCATCTTGGTGTCTGAATGGCCAGAGTCCTCTGGTCAGGGGTCCTCTGCCCTACCTCTGGCTCAAAGAATGAGGAGTGGCTGCTGACTCGACCAGGGATCAACCTCTTGATCCAGGAGAGATCTGTTTAAAGGGTGCCAAGAGCCCTGAGGTGGACAGAGATGAAGAGCTGCTCCAGCAAGGGGGATTGTGATGAATGGAGCCCATCAGCAGCCTCCCTGCAGGGCTGTGCCTGAAGGAGTCAGATGGTACTGGCCCATCAATTGCATGGGGCCAGCAGGGTGGATGTTCAGAGAGTAGTGAGGACGATGGACAAGTCAGCAGAGGGTGGCAAACACAGAGGAACTGTGGCCATATGTCCAGACCTGATTTTCTCATCTTAAATATTTCCTCTGAACAGCAATAAATTTTTCTGGTTAGTAGGCTTCTTGGGAGGTTGCGAATGCCTTAGGAGGCATTTTCCTGATAAGGAGGCTACAGAGCAACTAGGCTGCCCAAGTGGCTGACCCAGCCTGGCCAGCTGCTCTCAATCGCATTTCCAGGGAAGCTGGTGCAAGTGAAACCCCAGACACACAGCCAGAAAAAAACTCATTCTAACTGACTGCAGGCGTCTGTGACAGAAGGGCCTGTGATTTGTTATTCTTTCAGAGCGGGGATAGCTGGGATGTGTGGCCTAACTCCTCAAGGCTCCAAAATGCCATCTTTTCGGGCACAGCCTAATTTGACAAAGGCTATGCCTCTGTCATTGCCCTACTTCCTTTTGCGAACGCTCAAATTTATGAGATGCAAACTCCTGCAAGCGAGTCTAGGGCAGTATTTTCTAAAGTATGTTCCATAAAACTCCAATCTTATGACACTACCTCTTTTCTATTCTTAGCTGCCCTCTCTCCCCAAAATGTTCCAATTTTAAATAAGTTTGGGACACCTGAGATGAGAGTACTAGAACAAAGAGTGTTATAGCAGACAAAGGCCCAACACCTCCAGGAACCATACTTGGCATATAGTGGGTGATTAATACAAATTGTTGCAGAAGGGACTGAGCCCAACACTCAATATTGTAAATGCTTAACCATCACTTTCTAGTTAAGGGAGAAAAAGCTATGGATTTTGGTCTTCAGCAAAGGCATGTTTAATGATTAAGCTATAGACATTTTTCAGGCTCATTTCTTTTATAATTGCGAAACCTGCTATTCGGAGGAGCCATTGAGGACTCCTACAGAAAACTTACTGACCTGTTTCTAACTTCACTGGAGTATGTGGAGTTGACGATGCCAAAGGCCAGTTTAGACTAGCCTGGACTAAGAGCCTGGCACAAACATGTCTGTCTACTTCCGCAGAAAGTGAGCAGATGGAGAGAGAGGCTTATGCTTTCTGGGCAGTCATTAATAAGCCACTTAGAAATATCAATTTATTCTGCAAAGAATCAATTCCTTGCAAGTGCACGGGATAGTGTTTAATATGTCTCAGTATCTGCTATGTACCAGCACTGTGCTATGTGTTTTCATATAATTTGTCTCATTTAATTTTTCTCTGATCCTCTAGGGAAAAAAGATATTATGATATTTTTACTTATGAAAAAAAAAAGTTTGGAGTTTGGAGAATTAAAGTTACTGACATAGGGTGTCACATGGAGGAGGGTTTGAGCACAGATCCAAGTGCCCATCACATTATTTTGCAGCATCTCTCCATGAGAGGGGGAAGTGAAAGTCGCTGGAGATAGATCTCTAATCATCTTCAAGGCATGGACCAGGTGTGCAGTATTCCAGCCTCTGACCAGTCATTGCATGTCTTAGAAACCCAATGTGCAGACTCCAATTTCTCACCCACTTGTGACAATCTCCTTATGACAAAGGAGAATGTGCCCTTTTCTGCTCACACTGTAGGTAAACTTTAATGTTGACCTGTGAAGAGATTTCTTTCCTCAGACTCCACTCTTACTGTCAAAAGATCATCTTCTCTGACTGTGGTTTATTGAATGCTTTATTGGCCTTCAGTGAAAAAAATGCAGAAAATATTAGGGTCCTTTCTTCATTTCTCTTTTCATTGATCATGTCCTGGAGGTGAGTGGAGTACCTTTATATTTAGCATGCTATTAAGGCTAATTATACCTCTGAATCAAAGGAGATTTCTCAAAATAAATGGGAAATGATTAAGTGCAGCAGAGTCTGATTTTCTATCAAGATAGGAACCAAAAAAACATAACTGTAGAACCAAGATTTCCATAAATAGAGAGACACAGACCTGAGGCCTTGGAGTGGCAGAGGATGGAAGAGGGGGGTGAAGCTGGCTTTTCCTGCCAGGGGCTCCCTTGGGGCAAGCAGTGAGGTAGTCAGTGCTGTCCTTGGTGCTGAAGTAGTTTTTCCTCCACTCCCCCAAGTGATGAGTGAGGAGGGTTCAGAAAACCATGTCATTGCTTAGCATCTCAGATGCATTGGATTCTTATTTCTCTTCTAGAATCACAGGCTCCCCATTGGAAAAATAAAATTAAATCACTTCCTTCTGATCTAATTGCATCATTCTAGCACCCACCAGTGTGACTGAAGGGCAGAAACACAGAGGCCTGGTCAAGTCTGGGGCTGCCTGGGACCTCCCCCCATTAGTACTCTGCTGCCATGATTGCAATCTAGTGACAAAGGCTCTAAAAAGCACACCCTCGGTTAAGAGTGACAAAATTCTGGGGTATGGTATACTGGCTTTATATTTTTGGGTTTGTTTTTAGATGGAGAATACATGATTGAAAATCTTAAGTGGATTCCTGTGGATATAACATAGATTTAAACTCACTACTTTGAAGCGGAGGGAGTGTTTGACACTCCAGGAACCTAAAATCCTATCCCCAGGAATGCCTTCAGCATTTATGTAGATATCCTATGGGTCCATGGTGTCAGCCTGAAAGCCACTGATTTTAGTCCAGTCCTTTTCTGGACCTTCACTGCTTGTTTGATTCATTTTTTTTTTTTTTTTTTTTGTAGAGACAGAGTCTCACTTTTTGGCCCTCGGTAGAGTGCCGTGGCCTCACACAGCTCACAGCAACCTCCAACTCCTGGGCTTAAGCGATTCTCTTGCCTCAGCCTCCCGAGTAGCTGGGACAACAGGCGCCTGCCACAACGCCCGGCTAGTTTGATTCATTTTTATCAGTGAAAACTAAACTCAGGTCACCTCCTGCAGGTGGCTTTTCCTGACCCCTATGTTGAGTTAGGAGCTGTGTTCCCTTAGCCCTGTGTTTGCTTTTATCATTTCATGGATCACTGTTGGGTAATAATAGTGTGTCTCATTCAATAGACCCAGATTGAGGGCAGGAATCACATGCGTGGAATATCGTAACTACACAATGAATACTAGGAGGTTTATGCTTACTGAGGCGCCCTCTCCTAGCAAGGCAGAAACTCATCTAAAGCATTCTCGATGTCTCCAGGGACAGGATGCCCACTCCAGACTGAGGTCATCCATTCCACATAAAGGCTACTGTGATAATAAGAGACTTCAGCTTCATTTGGAGCCCAAACCTGTTCCATGAAGCTCCCACTTTTTAGGACTATAGAGAATAAGCCTTATTCCTTTTCCATAATTGGACTTTTAAGTACTCGAGGAGACAGATCACATCCTTCATCCCTAACTCATCCTTGTGGGATGTTATTTTAAGTCCTTTTACCTATTTGTTCTTTTCTTCTGCACATAAAAGTGCTTTAAGTTTGGAGTTGAGTTTAAAGTCTGTATACGCACCTTGCTTTGATTCCTCTTAGCCTAGTAAGTTACTCTTTAGCTGTATCCCATAGCCTCAGTTTGGTGTCTCTCCTATGTTTTCTCTTCTTCCCTTTCAGGATTCTTCTCTGCCTACTATTGGAGAACTTCTAAATGCAAAGGTAAGGAGATTCTCACAGCCCTTTACCTCTTCTTTTAGCAGAGTACCTGTTGATGGGAAGCCAGCATTTATTTATTTATTTTATTTTATTTTATTTATTTATTTTTTTAAGACAGAGTCTCAACCTGTTGCCCTTGATAGAGTGCTGTGGCGTCATAGCTCACAGTAACCTCCAACTCTTGGGGTCAAGCAATACTCATGCCTCAGTTTTTTTTTCTTCTATTTTTAGTAGAGATAGGGTCTTGTTTTGCTCAGGCTGGTCTCGAACTCGTGGCTCAAGCTATCCACCAGCTTCGGCCTCCCATAGTGCTAGGATTACAGGTATGAGCCACTGCGCCTGGCCCAATATTTCTTTTATATGGATCAGTTAGGCCTAGAATTAAAAATCAGGAACTGGCTTGGCACCTGTGGCTCAAGCGGTTAAGGCACCAGCCACATACACCTGAGCTGGTGGTTTCAAATCCAGCCCGGGTCCGCCAAACAACAATGACAGCTGCAACCAAAAAATAGCCAGGCATTGTGGCAGGCACCTGTGGTCCCAGCTACTTGGGAGGCGGAGGCAAGAGAATCACTTGAGCCCAGGATTTGGAGGTTGCTGTGAGCTGTGATGCCATAGCACTCTACCCAGGGCCACAGCTTGAGGCTCTGTCTCAAAAAAAAAAAAAAAAAAAATCAGAACCCACAGGGCCAGGGTGTTTTGTTTGTTTTGTTCACTCTTGTATCCCCAGCATGTGAAAAAGTGTTTGACATATCTTTGGAACTTTGTAACTGTTTGTTGAATCATTGAAACATGTCTAATACTGGCATTTCTTGGGATTGATGTTGCCAGACCTGTGGCAGAAGATGAGACTATCACTTGAGGGTCCTCATAGTTCAATATACAATGTGAGATTCCCTCCCACCTTGGTTCATATTTCTAGGTAAGGGATGACCAGGACAGGGTTAATGTATTTCCAGGAAATGGTACCTGATAATAGGAGATGGTAGGAAATAAAATAAGTGGAAAGGCTGATACATGTACCAGTACCAGTTTATATTTGTTGAAGTCTCACTAGGTACTCACTTGAATCTTACAGTACCTCTTGTTTTAGAAGGACACGGTAATTCACCAGTTCACAATTCCATGGTGTGGACCCCCTCAGGGTGTGCTAAACTGTAAGTCTCCTGAGGAGACCCTGCCCCTGGCCTTGGCTGAGTTGTTGCTATGTCTGTGCACAAAGCAGAGCTTGGAAAAGTGTCATCTGCCTAAGATAAAGTGACTGGCCAGTGCAGGGGCAACCAGAGACCTTGGGGCCTACTGAGAAGCTGTTCTGATTGCTGGCATTGGAGACAATGTGGTGACAAGGCAATGTGAAAAGGAGAAAAAATAGATAAATATGCAAAAAAGTGCTTTGAAGGGTGGACTAGGCTCTGGCATTTGTGCATAGCTTCCCAAGGGATGCACTTCAAAGCTGACTATGATATTCAGCACTGAGCTATATAGCTTTTTTCCTAGGATGAGTTCATGAACTTAATTGTCCAACCATTTTTACGTATGTATGTATGCACACATGAACATATATTTAATGATAAATGCTAATGTGTTTTCTTAAAGCCAGTTTTAAATAAATTCAAATCCAGTGCTTTGAAAGCCAGGGTTTCTCCTTCTTTGTTTTCATGTTTTTGTAAAGTCAGCATTACAGAAATATAATTTAATACTGGAAAATTTGCCCTATTTTAGCGTACCACTTAATGAGTTCGGGCAAATATGTATAGTTATAACTACAATCAATACAGAGAAGAATTCTGTCACCCCCAAAGGATCCATCTTCTCCCGGCCCCAGCCTCTGCTGACCACGCATCAGATTGCTGTCTCTGTACTTCTGCCTTTTACAGAATGTCATATAAACAGAGTCCCAAGGCATGGGGCCCTTTGTGCCTGAGCACCTTCACTTAGCATAATGCTTTTCTTTTTTTTTTTTTATTGATGGGGATTCATTGAGGGTACAATAAGCCAGGTTACACTGATTGCAATTAGCATAATGCTTTTCATAGCCATCATGTTGTTGCATGCAGTTTGCTCTATTTTATCAATGCCTTATAATTTTGGGAAGAGTTTGTGTAATTGATATCATTGCTTCCTAAAATATTTGGAAGCAATGATATCAATTATTTGGGAGGTAGAGGGGATTGGAGTGTCAGGATCAGGTGTTCCCCAGGTTTTCCAGGGAGCTTGAGTTCTCCAGTAAACACATCTATACCATAAGGGTGTATTTTACAGAAGAGGAATTTACTGGGATGCCCATACATTCCTGGAAGACTCTTCTGGGGACTGCTGGGTGGGTTGTAGATCAGAATGTGCAGGGTGGGGGCTTGAGAAGAGGGAAGGACAAAGATTCAGTAATAACTCAGAGAAAAAATTGGTGGGAGGAGCAGAATGTCAGAGCAATTGTATCCAGGGCTTTCAGAACAGAGCATAGTAAACAGGAAAACTGCAGTGCCTGGGATCCTCCTCAGGGCTTGTTTATTAAAGGGAAAAAATCCTATCATCAAGGTTACATTGTTGTTTGTTTGCTATTTCCATCCTCCCTGGAAAGAGAGGAAAAAGCAAGCTTTAGAAAGAGGCTGCTTCTCAGGAGATTTCCTGCCTTGTGTTCAGACAAAAGTGGTTTGGACAAGCTTCAAATAAATATCTGATTGCTTTCATGGCACTGGTGAGGCAAAACTTTCAGGTACTTTGAAGTGTTCCTGATGTTACTGAAAATTCTCAGAATTTAGCACTCCAGGATCTTCCCAGTGGGAACACTATCAATTTTATCATCCCTGATCTTGTGTCCTAAGGAAAAAATCTCCATGACTGCTTTCAGGCAAGTGTGCTGAGATTCACTCCAGCTAAAGCCTGAGAGGACATGATTTAAAAGGTCCCCCTACTGGAGTACAACAACACATGTTGCTGGTGTAAACTGAAGCATGACCATCACTGACATTGTCTGTAATATACTACCCAGAATGCTGGGACTTCTTTTTTTTTTATTGTTGGGGATTCATTGAGGGTACAATAAACCAGGTTACACTGATTGCAATTGTTAGGTAAATCCCTCTTGCAATCATGTCTTGCCCCCATAAAGTGTGACACACACCAAGGCCCCACCCACCTCCCTCCTTCCCTCTTTCTGTTCCCCCCCATAACCATAATTGTCATTAATTGTCCTCATATCAAAATTGAGTACATAGGATTCATGCTTCTCCATTCTTACGATGCTTTACTAAGAATAATGTCTTCCACGTCCATCCAGGTTAATACGAAGGATGTAAAGTCTCCATTTTTTTTAATGGCTGAATAGTATTCCATGGTATACATATACCACAGCTTGTTAATCCATTCCTGGGTTGGTGGGCATTTAGGCTGTTTCCACATTTTGGCGATTGTAAATTGAGCTGCAATAAACAGTCTAGTACAAGTGTCCTTATGATAAAAGGATTTCTTTCCTTCTGGGTAGATGCCCAGTAATGGGATTGCAGGATCAAATGGGAGGTCTAGCTTGAGTGCTTTGAGGTTTCTCCATACTTCCTTCCAGAAAGGTTGTACTAGTTTGCAGTCCCACCAGCAGTGTCAAAGTGTTCCCTTCTCTCCACATCCACGCCAGCATCTGCAGTTTTGAGATTTTGTGATGTGGGCCATTCTCACTGGGATTAGATGATATCTCAGGGTTGTTTTGATTTGTATTTCTCTAATATATAGAGATGATGAACATTTTTTCATGTGTTTGTTAGCCATTCGTCTGTCGTCTTTAGAGAAAGTTCTATTCATGTCTCTTGCCCATTGATCTATGGGATTGTTGGCTTTTTTCATGTGGATTAATTTGAGTTCTCTATAGATCCTAGTTATCAAGCTTTTGTCTGATTGAAAATATGCAAATATCCTTTCCCATTGTGTAGGTTGTCTCTTTGCTTTGGTTATTGTCTCCTTAGCTGTACAGAAGCTTTTCAGTTTAATGAAGTCCCATTTGTTTATTTTTGTTGTTGTTGCAATTGCCATGGCAGTCTTCTTCATGAAGTCTTTCCCCAAGCCAATATCTTCCAGTGTTTTTCCTATGCTTTCTTGGAGGCTTTTTATTGTTTCATGCCTTAAGTTTAAGTCCTTTATCCATCTTGAATCAATTTTTGTGAGTGGGGAAAGGTGTGGGTCCAGTTTCAGTCTTTTACTTGTAGACATCCAGTTCTCCCGACACCATTTATTGAATAGGGAGTCTTTCCCCCAAGGTATGTTCTTGTTTGGTTTATCAAAGATTAGGTGGTTGTAAGATGTTAGTTTCATTTCTTGGTTTTCAATTTGATTCCAAGTGTCTATGTCTCTGTTTTTGTGCCAGTACCATGCTGTCTTGAGCACTATGGCTTTGTAGTACAGACTAAAATCTGGTATGCTGATGCCCCCAGCTTTATTTTTGTTACAGAGAACTGCCTTAGCTATACGGGGTTTTTTCTGGTTCCATACAAAATGCAGAATCATTTTTTCCAAATCTTGAAAGTACGATGTTGGTATTTTGATAGGAATGGCATTGAATAGGTAGATTGCTTTGGGAAGTATAGACATTTTAACAATGTTGATTCTTCCCATCCATGAGCATGGTATGTTCTTCCATTTGTTAATATCCTCTGCTATTTCCTTTCTGAGGATTTCATAGTTTTCTTTATAGAGGTCCTTCACCTCCTTCATTAGGTATGCTCCTAGGTATTTCATTTTCTTTGAAACTATGGTGAAGGGAGTTGTGTCCTTAATTAGCTTCTCATCTTGACTGTTATTGGTGTACACAAAGGCTACTGACTTGTGGACATTGATTTTATATCCTGAAACATTACTGTATTTTTTGATGACTTCTAGGAGTCTTGTGGTTGAGTCTTTGGGGTTCTCTAAGTATAAGATCATGTCGTCAGCAAAGAGGGAGAGTTTGACCTCCTCTGCTCCCATTTGGATTCCCTTTATTTCCTTGTCTTGCCTAACTGTATTGGCTAGAACTTCCAGCACCATGTTGAATAGTAAAGGTGACAGAGGACAACCTTGTCTGGTTCCAGTTCTAAGAGGAAAAGCTTTCAGTTTTACTCCATTCAGTAAAATATTGGCTGTGGGTTTGTCATAGATAGCTTCAATCAGTTTTAGAAATGTGGCACCTATGCCTATTCTCTTCAGTGTTCTAATTAGAAAAGGATGCTGGATTTTATCAAATGCTTTTTCTGCATCTATTGAGAGGATCATGTGATCTTTATTTTTGCCTCTGTTAATATGGTGGATAACGTTTATAGACTTGCGTATGTTAAACCAGCCTTGCATCCCTGGGATGAATTGCTGGGACTTCTTAGATAGCCACAAGGAGGGTTCTAGACCTAAAGAAAGGCAGGCTACTAGGGAAAGGGAAGTAGACGAGATTGGGGTGCTGGGATCAGGTGTTCCCAGGTTTTCCAGGGAGTTTGGCCCCTTCCCTTGTCCTCCCACTCATCACTTGATTCAGTGCCCCACACCCCACCCCTTGCCATCAGCCTCACACCAAGCTGACCTTCCCAGCTCTTTAGTGGGCTTTCCTAGTGTTTCTGTTTGTGGGGGAAGAGTTCATCTTAAATAAATTTCTCACTTACTCCTTTAACACACATTCGTGGGGTAACCTCTGTTTGATCTATGCTCAGGGTTCCCTTTTTTGCTAGGTGCACTCACCTGGCTAGTGGGCAGACTGTTATTAACAAAAAAGCAAAACTATACACCTCATAACCAAGGATGGCTACTCAAACAAACCAAAACCTCTAACCAGAAAGTAACTATTGTTGGTGAGATGTGGCGAAGTTGGGACCCTTGTACATTGTTGGTAGGAATGTATAATGGTACAGATGCTATGGAAAACAGTGGGGCACATCCTCAAAAAATTAAACGTAGATTTACCATATGATCAAGCAATTCTACTTCTGGGAATATACCCAAAAGAAATGAATGCAGACACATCAACAGGTATTTGTACACCCATGTTCATAGCATTTTTCATAATAGCTAAAAAGTGAAAACCACCCATCAGTGGATAAGTATATATATATGTGTGTGTGTGTGTGTGTGTACATATATACACAATGGAACATTCAGCCTCCTCTAACATAGATGAACCTTGAAGATATGCTAAGTGAAATAAGTCAGTCACAAAAGGACAAATATCATATGATTCTACTAATATGAAGTATCTAGAGTAATTGGATTCATGAAAAAAAAAATAAAATAGTGATTGTCTTGGGCCAAGGGGAGGGAGAATTGCCATTCTTTAATGAGTACAGAGTTTCTTTTCTTTTTCTTTTTTTTTTTTTAATTTCAGGTTAATGTGAGGGTACAAACAACTAGGTTTGCATTTGTTAGGTAGAATCCCTCTTGTACTTTTGTCCCACATCCAAGAGGTGTGCGATATGTCCTTACATTGTGCCCATTAAGAGGGAACACACCAATTCCCTTCCCTCCTCCTTTCCCTGCCCTTCCTCATTTGCCCTCCCTCATTCCCCTTCTCCCCAACTTGAATTGAGGTTTTTCTTATGTGGGCATGTATTAGATCATCTACTGGCTTAATTTTATTATTGAGTACATTGACTACTTTTCCATTCTTATGATACTTTACTAAGGAGAATGTGCTTCAACTCCATCCAGGTTAATACAAAAGATATAAAGTCTCCATCTTTCTTAATGGCTGAATCGTATTGCATGGTATACATATACCACAATTTGTTAATCCACTCCTGGGTTGGATTTAGGTTGTTTTCACATCTTGGCAGTTGGCCATTGAACTGTGTAAATTAAGCTGTGATAAACTAGTGCAAATGTCCATATGATAAAAATGATTTATTTTCTTTTGGGCAGATGAGTGCAGAGTTTTAATTGGTGAAGATGAAAATATTCCCTATTTCAAGGGATAGGGATGATGGTCACGTAATAATATGAATGTACTTAATGCCATTAAACTGTACACTTAAACATTGCCAAAATGGTAAATTTCATTACATATATATTTTACTACAGTAAAAGAAATAATATGTTCAATCATCCTTCAGCAAAAAATAAAATAAAGGCATAATTATTTTATAATTCCTATAAATCTGCTTTTACATGTTTATAAGAAAGACATTGAGATCAGTTCTCTACTCCCTTTACTTAAGCCACTGTGAATTGGGTTTTTTGTTGCTTCTAACCAAAAGATTCCCAAATTATCCACACCCTTCCCACAGAGATGAGAAAGAGGGGAAGAAAGGAAGGATATGCATAGAATTAGGTTTTTGGTAGAAAGTAGAACACTGAGGGATCAATGCCTTCCAAATTGTAGGTAGTCTGGGCAAGAAAAGTTGACAGCTCACCTTCTGACAATGAGGGAAATGTTAGTGATAGACAGGGCCTTGAGTTCTAGAGAGTAAAACATTTTGTATTGTACCATGAAACTTGATAAAGAAAGCTGCCTAGGGAAACCAGGATTTCCTGCTGTGTTAGGGTTGAGTTAAAATACTTTGGAGACTACAGATGAGGATTCTTCTAAGAAGAAACATATGTGCTAGTTCCCAAATCATCTTCAAATCGTGAGTGTAGAGCAGAGGTGTCTCAGGCTTCTAGGAAAAAAAGCCCAATGTCCAGAAATCATCAATTAAAGGGTACAGATGCCACAGTTTCCCAATAAAATAAAAAGAGAGAGATTGTTATGAATATATTATTTTATTTATTTATTTATTTTTTGTAGAGTCAGAGTCTCACTTCACTGCCTTCAGTAGAGTGCCATGATGTCACAGGACTCACAGCAACCTCTAGCTCTTGGGCTTTCGCAATTTATTGTTTGGGACTCATTGAGGGTACAAAAATTAATTTACACTGATTGCATTTGTTAGGTGAAGTTCCTCTTATAATTGTGTCCCACCCTTAAGAGGTGTGCCATACACCATGACCTCCATTCCCTTCCCACTTCCCCTCTCCCCACTTGCTCATTCCCCTACCCCAGCTTGTATTAGCTTATCTGCTTCATATTAGAATTGAGTATATTGGATTCTTTTTCTCCATTCTTGTGATGCTTTACTAAGAAGAATGTGTTCCTCCTCCATCCAGGTTAATATAGAAGTGTAAAGTCTCCATCTTTTTAGTGGCTGAATAGTAGTCCATGGTATACATATACCACAGTTTGTTAATTCATTCCTGGGTTGGTGGGCATTTAGGCTGTTTCCACATTATTTTAAAACCACATTTCCTGGTTTTCTTTCTGAAAAAAAATCTAGAAACATTAACTAACAAAATAGCAATAAGCACACCTAGCACTCAGATTATGGTCTCCAGATAGTATTTCCAATTAAAAAGAATCAGGGCTTCTTGAAGAAATGTCTGGCTCTCTATCTGAGGGAGTGAATATACCAGATGAGCCAGGAACATCTTGTTACACCAGAAATCAAGGAAACAATGAGTCAATCAGGCTGAGTTAAAAGGACTCAGAAGAAAACAGTGGCCAAATAAGAGGAATTTTAGCATTAATAAAGATAATAACTGCAATGCAATAAAACACAACAAATATACACATACACATCTACATGTGAGTTAGTACTTACTAGTTGACAATGGTAATAAGAAGAAAGAAAGAAAATATCCTAATTGATTACCTATGGTCATCACTACTAAATGTGTCCATGAGACTGGAGAAACCTAGGTGTAGTGGCTTACAGATGGTTGTAAATTTTGTCACTTCTTCAGCAAGGTGGAGTCTATATTTTCTCTCTTTGAATCTGTGCAGGCTCTGTGCTTGTGTTCAGAGATATGGGATATGTTGGAAGTGAGGCTGTGTAACTTCTGAATCTGGGACTTCTGAGTTCTACATATTTTACCACTCCATGCAGAATATAGCTGTCATATCCAAAGCCTGACTACCTAGAGGCCACCATACTGTGAGGAAGCCCAAAATAGGGAGAAAGCTGAACAGCTGTCCTAGCTGAGGTGCCAGACACGCAAATGTAGGAACTGTCCTGGACGATTCAGCCCCAGATGACACCACATGAAATAGAGGAACCACTCAGCTGAGCCCAGCCAGACTGAAGAATTTTTTTTTTTATGGCTATCAACAGAGAAATATTTATTTATTTATTTATTTATTTTATTAAATCATAGCTGTGTACATTAATGCGATCATGGGGCACTATACACTGGTTTTATAGACTGTTTGACACATTTTCATCACACTGGTTAACATAGCCTTCCTGGCATTTTCTCAGTTATTGTGTTAAGACATTTATATTCTTCATTTTCTAAGTTTCACATATACCTTTGAAAGATGCACCGCAGGTGTAATCCCACCAATCATCCTCTCTCTACCCATCCTCCCCTCCCTCTGCCCCTTCCCCATATTCTTAGGTTATAACTGGGTTATAGCTTTCATATGAGAGCCATAATATGAAAAAATGCTCATCATCCTTAATCATCAGAGAAATGCAAATCAAAACTACTTTGAGATATCATCTAACTCCAGTAAGATTAGCCCATATCACAAAATCCCAAGACCAGAGATGTTGGTGTGGATGTGGAGAAAAGGGAACACTTCTACACTGCTGGTGGGAATGCAAATTAATACATTCCTTTTGGAAAGATGTTTGGAGAACACTTAGAGATCTACAAATAGATCTACAAATAGATCTGCCATTCAATCCCATAATTCCTCTACTAGGTATATACCCAGAAGATCAAAAATGACATTATAACAAAGATATTTGTACCAGAATTTTTATTGCAGCCCAATTCATAATTGCTAAGTCATGGAAAAAGCCCAAGTGCCCATTGATCCATGAAAAGATTAATAAATTGTGGTATATGTACACCATGGAATACTATGCAGCCTTAAAGAAAGATGGAGACTTTACCTCTTTCATGTTTACATGGATGGAGCTG
Organism: Nycticebus coucang; assembly: GCF_027406575.1. Taxonomy (NCBI): domain Eukaryota; kingdom Metazoa; phylum Chordata; class Mammalia; order Primates; family Lorisidae; genus Nycticebus; species Nycticebus coucang. Next base: position 106,775,250 of record NC_069787.1, read on the forward strand.
GAACATATTCTTCTTAGTAAAGTATCTCAAGAATGGAAGAAAAAGTATCCAATGTACTCAGCCCTACTATGAAACAGATTGAAGAATTTTAAGGAATATTAAATGCTTGTGATTTGAAGCTGCTAAGTTTTGGAGTTGTTTGTTGCAGGGCAATAGATAAATGAAGCCCTTGGGAACTAACTCTTGGTTTTGCCATTCTTTTGAACATAAGGCAAAGAATCAAACATTTCTCCTGCCTGAACTAGAAAACCAAATAGTAGAAGAGAATAATGGCTCTTATTTGATACATTTCAAGAAATAAATAAAATGTCAGCATTTTGCAACCTCTAATGAATTAACTAGCTGGTAAAATCCCCAAAGAAGAGAAACCAGTTAGAAGTGGTTCCTGATGACAGAGTTTACCATTAACAATGATAGTGTCCTGCCCAACCCCCCCCAAACAAAAATAAAACAAAACCAAAACAAACAAACAAAAAATTGACTCTAAATCTGATTAAGCCACTATATCTAATTACCAATTTACAGAGAATAGAGAAACATGTTAAACTACACCAAATAGACAGAATTAGCAAAATCCAGACCATGTTTAACTATACAGAAAAGATTACTTTTTTTTTTTTTTTTAGTGATTTCAGGAGGGAAAAATAAAAGAGAGAAATGGAGGAGGAACCTGGAGATTAAACTCAATTTTAAACTACAATCATCAATTATAAGGTATAGATCTTATTTGGATCCTGATTCATATAAACATAAGATTTATGAGATAATCAATTCTTTAAACACAGGTTAGATATTTAATGATATTAAAGAATTATTGGGGTTTTAGGTGGATAATGGAATTGTGGACATGTTTTAAAATACCCTAATATTTTAGGAATATGGACATGTTTACAAATGAATTGATATGAAGTCTAGAAGTTTCTTCTCAATAACAAGGGAGAAGAAAGTGTTTGGAGTATGGGTGGGGCAGGATTGGTTGTGAGCTGTTTAACTGGGTGCTGGCCTTATGGAAGCAGGCGTCATTCTTCTGTCAACTTTAGTGCATGGTGTAAATGTTCTGTAATAGAAGTTTTTAAAAGTTATGTAAGTAGTCCTAACTAGGTGTCACTGTTCTTCTGAAAGCCTGCTATTCTCAAATGTCTCACGTATGGTGTGTAATGTTAACTATTTTACACATATGTATAATCTATGTCCCTGAGATGAGAATAGCAGCCACACGAAAGTATTTGTTTGCTCCACTCCCACCTGCTCTATAGGAACTTCAGCTCCTTCATCCTCCCAATTTCCCCTAACCTGCTGTAGTTGTGCTGCCATCACTTTTGGTTGGACATATGTTGCAACCGTCTATGGTGGTCCCATTGTGCTACCGGCTACTTAATGTGTCCATGAGACTGGAGCTTGGCTTCTGTACCTAGAAATCTTTTTCCACAGTCCCAGCAGATAGCAGTGCCTCCTTTCCCTTCCAAAACCTTGGAAAGACCTCATGCTTCTGATGTCTTCTGCTCAGGCTGGGCCAAGCTGAGCTCACTACAACTGCCCTGACTATACCATACAGCCTGCGCCACATTGGGCCCATGATCATCAGGCTGCTTCAGTGCATGACCCTTCCTCTTGGCCACCAATGGTTGGATCAGAGTAAGCCCCTTAGCTAACCTGAACCAAATGTTTTTATGAAAATGCAGGATTGGAGTCTGCATGTCTAGAATTATACTGTGTTACCACAGGCAGCCATTTAACCTACAGCCACACAGACAAGGTAGCAGCAATGCCAAATTTTCTGAGAAACAGCATTTCCCACGTGCTGAAAGAAGCAAAGAGGAGATAAAGAGACTGTGCTCTTGGACTCCTTTTATTATCTTCTGTTCTGCAGCTACATTTTGATCCTTGGGTGCTGAGAGCTAACTCAAATCTTTAAAATAAATGTTCTCTTTTAGATATTGGCCTAGACAAAGAATTTATGAAGAAGACCCCATAGCAATCACAGCAAGAACAAAAATAAATGGGACCTGATCAAATTAAAAGGCTTCTGAACAGCCAAGGAAACAATCATTAAAGGAAGCAGACAACCTACAGAATAGGAGAAAATATGAATGTATTTTCATGCTGTATATCTAATAAAGTGCTAAAAAGCAGAATCTACAAAGAACTCAAACAAATCAGCAAGAAAAAAATCAAACAACCCCATTAAAAAATGGACAAAAGACATGAATAGAAACTGTCCAAGGAAGATCGACTAATGGTCAACAAACATATAAATAAAAGTTCAAAATCTCTAATAATCAGGGAAATGCAAATCAAAACCACAATGAGATATCACTTAACTGCCAGGAGAATGGCTTTTTATCAAGAAAACCCTAAAACAACAGATACTGACATGTATACAGAGAAATAGGAACACTCACACACTGTTGGTGGAACTGCAAACTAGTACAACCTCTATGGAAAGTATGGTGTAGTATGGTGATACCTCAAATAATTAAAAGCAGACCTGCCATTTGATCCAGTAACCCCACTACTGGGTATTTACCCAAAGGAAAAAAGGATATTTTATAAAAGAAGACACGTACTCTCAAATGTTTCTGGCAGCAAAATTCACAACTCAATTGCAAAGATGTGGAAAAAACCCAAGTGCCCATCGATATATGAGAGGATTAATAAAATGTGGTATACATATACCAGGGAGTACTACACAGCCACAAAAAATATGGAAACTAACTCTTCTTGTATTAACATGGATGGAACAGGAAACCATTCTTCTACATGAAGAATCATAAGAATAGAAAAATAAACACCACATGTACTTATCATTAAAATGGAACTAATCTATCAACACTCAAAGCACATGTATCAAAATGACACACATTGGAAATCAAGCAGATGGGAGGAGAGAGGAGGAGATAGTTAAAATCAGACCTAATGGGTACACTGCACACTACCTGGGTAATGGATGCACTCACAAATTTGACTGAGATGGTACACAAGCAATTTACATAACCAAAATATTTGTACCCTGGTAATACTCCTTTTTTTTTTAATTAAATCATAGCTGTGTACATTAATGCAATCATGGGGCACCATACACTGGTTTTGTATACAATTTGACATGTTTTCATCACATTGGATAACATAGCCTTCCTGGCATTTTCTTAGTTATTGTGTTAAGACATTTATATTTTACATTTAGTAAGTTTCACACGTATCCTTGTAAGATGTACTGTAGGTGTGGTCCCACCAATTACCCTCCTTCCACCTATCCTCTCCCTTCCCCTCCCTTCCCTCTTTCCCCATATTCTTAGGTTACAATTGGATTATAGCTTTCATATGAAAGCTATAAATTAGTTTCATAGTAGGGCTAAGTACATTGGATACTTTTTTCTTCCCTTCTTGAGATACTTTACTAAGAAGAATATGTTCCAGCTCCACCCATGTAAACATGAAAGAGGTAAAGTCTCCATCTTTCTTTAAGGCTGCATAATATTCCATGGTGTACATATACCACAATTTATTAATCCATTCGTGGGTCTATGGGCACTTGGGCTTCTTCCATGACTTAGCAATTATGAATTGGGCTGCAGTAAACATTGTGGTGCAAATTTTTGGTCTTCTGGATATATACCTCGTAGAGGAATTGTAGGATCAAATGGCAGGTCTATTTTTAGATCTCTAAGTGTTCTCCAAACATCATTCAGAAAGGAACATATTAGTTTGCATGCATTACCACCAGCAATGTAGAAGTGTTCCCTTTTCTCCACGTCCACACCAACATCTCTGGTTTTGGGATTTTGTAATATGGGCTAATCTTACTGGAGTTAGATGAGAACTCAAACGTATTAGCAAAGAAAGAACAAGTGATCCCATCTCAGGCTGGGCAAGGGACTTGAAGAGAAACTTCTCTGAAGAAGACAGGCACATGGCCTACAGACACATGAAAAAATGCTCATTATCCTTAATTATCAGAGAAATGCAAATCAAAACTACTTTCAGGTATCATCTAACTCCAATAATAATCTTTAAATAAAAAAATTCTTGGGGGAGGAGGCAAGATGGCCAACTGATGGCCAGCTTTCCATAGAGGCTCCTGTCCAGAAGGAGAGTTAAAGGACAGAAGTTTAGCATGTAAACTGTTGGTTTGGAGCTGAGTCAAGAGAGAAGGTTGAAGAGTGCACATCACCCCTGCTGAGGTGAGCTGCAACCCCAAGGAAACAAAAAATAGCTCCAAAATCCATTGCCAAGCAGACAGGAGTCCCCTCCCCCATGAGAACAGCTCACAGCATACTTTCTACAAACAAGCCAGCAGAGTTCAGATCGCTTCCTATTTTATCTCATAGACAGACCCTCTAAAAAATGGAACTCCTTCCCCAGAAGGATCCACTAGTATACCACGGCACTCTCCCACCAGGCATAAAACTGAACATAGTCTCTACCCACAATTCTGAACTCCCAGCACTCCTCTCCACTCTCACTCCTGTCCTCCATGGAGTCTAGGTTCTTGGACATTTTCTTGAAAGGTGTGGATGGGGCTTGGGCTGTTGCAGGTCTGTGCTGATTCTGTGGCATGAGTGTGGAGTGGGGACTGTGGAGTGAGGGAGCCAACAGGGGTGGGAGAAGCAGTGCCTCATGGCATAGTGCAGCAGGAGCAGTGGTGGGAAAAATAAGGCTCACACCCCTGGGGAAATTTCTGGAGACACTTCCCTCTCTCTTAGCAACCAGAGGGAGCCAGGCCTCTACTCTGGTGACAGCCACTGGAAGAATGGATCTGGGATGGAAATGCAGGCCCTGTGAGTAAAGGGTATGCCTGAGGTGGTACCTGCCTGGGTGGGGCGTGGTGGGATGGAGACTACAATACGCATGCTCAAAGACAGCATACTCCTAGGGCAGGCTGAGTTAGAATTGCTGCTTTTGTGAGCCTAAGTTGCACCCGGGCCCCTGGGGAGCATAGTTGGGACAAAAGCAGGCATGGCAGCAACACAAGCCCAGGGAGAGGCAGGAACTCAGAGCTATTTGTGAGCTCTAATCATGCCCACCCCAATACAGAGTGTGGCAGAGACTGAGATGCTAGCTCTGTGAGAACTGGTGCAGTGGCAGTGGCACCGGGTGGGGCTGAGTTGCAGTTTCTGTGAACTCAAACAGCGCCTGGCCCACAGGGGAATATAGCCAAGACAGAAACGCAAATTAGGAGAGAATATAAGTGTTGGAACTCTTGACTTGTGCCAGTCTTCTGAGGACCATCCAAGGTGGTACCCTGGTTGTGTTGTTGTGGGAAGGTTTGATTTGCTGTTTCCAGTTGTTGTCTGTGTGGGGTGGAGTGTTTTAGTTGCTGGTATTTCTCTACAGCTGAGACTTCAACCCAGAGTTACTGATTCACTAGGATTGGACAGAGACCAGCTGAAAACAAGACAGAGCCACATAGCTTCACCACACCAAGCAGGTCTCCGGTGTCTCAGGCCGTGGTACTATATTGGTCCTTTGCCAAGCTCTAGGGGAAAAGCTGCAGTCACCAGTTCCAGCTCTTGGGCAAAGGGCTGGTTAATCACTACTCCAGGAGCCCCCAAGCCAATTTCACCTTATCTGCTCATCTAGCCAAATGGTGTAAAATAATCACGGGGTGGAATCAGCAAAAAAACTCTGGAAACATGAATAATCAGAGTAGATCAACTCCCCCAAGAATGACATGGTGGACACACCAGAAAATCCCATTCATAAACAAATGGCTGAGATGTCAGAAATCAAATTCAGAATTTGGATTGCAAATAAGATTGAAAGAATGGAGTTAAAGTTGGAATTAGAAATTCAAGGAGCATTTAAAAAGTTGTCTCAAGAATTCAATTAATTCAAAGACAAAATCACCAAAGATTTTGACACATTGAGGCAAGAACCTCAAAGATCTGAGAAATACAGTAGAATCCCTTAGTAACAGAATGGGGCAGGCAGAAGAAAGGATTTCTGACCCTGAAGGCAAAGACTTTGAATGCTCCCAAAAGCTCAAAGAGGAAGAGAAGTGGAGAGCAAAAATGGATCATTCTCTCAGAGAGCTCTGGGATAATTAAAAAAAAAAAAAAAAACTAGTATTCGCCTTGTAGGAATTCATGAAGGTGTTGAGGTTGCTTTGAAAGGCCCAAGTGCTCTACTCCAAGAGGTAATGGAGGAGAACTTCCCAAACATGGCAAGAATTCTGAAATTCAGATAGCAGATAGTTTCAGAACCCCAGCATGACTCAACTTGAATAAGGCATCTCTCAGACACATTATAATTAGCTTTGCCAAAGTTAATATGAAGGAGAAAATTCTGAAAGCAGCCAGACGTAAGAAAACCATAACCTACAAGGGGAAGAATTGTAGAATGACTGCAGATATTTCTGCTGAAACCTTTCAAGCTAGAAGAGGGTGGTCATTGACCTTTAACTTCCTAACAAAAAAAACTTTCAACCCAGGATCCTGTATCCAGCTAAACTAAGTTTCATTTATGATGGAGAAGTTAAATACTTCAATGACATTCACATGTTGAAGAAATTTGCCATAACTAAACCAGCTCTCTAGGATATTCTCACACCCATCCTCCATAATGACTAGCACAATCCTCTCCCATCAAAGTAAACTCACTCAGAAACTTTTGATCAAATTACAACCTACACAGTTGTGAAATGATTAAAACTGTCCACTGGACTTTCAAAAAACTCGATACCCAAAATACTACTTGGCTTATCAACATTCTCAATTAGTGTGAATGATTTAAATTGACCCCCAAAGAGGCACAAGTTGGCTGACTGGATACAAAAACTCAGGCCAGATATCTGCTGCATACAAGAATCTCATCCTTCCTTAAAAGATAAATATAGACTCAGGGTGAAGGGATGGTCATGTATAATTCAGGCAAATGGAAATCAGAAAAAAGCAGGTGCTGCAATTTGAATTGCAGATACAATAGGCTTTAAACCAACAAAAGTAAGGAAAGGTAAAGATGGTTGCTTCATATTTGTTAAGGGTTATATTCAACATGATGAGATTTCAATTATTAACATCTATGCACACAACCAGAATGCACCTCAATTTATAAGAGAGACTCAAACAGACATGAGCAACTTGATTTCCTCCAGCACCATAATAGTCAGAGATTTTAACACCCATTTGGCAGTGTTGGATAGATCTTCCAATAAGAAACTAAGTAAAGAAATTTTAGACTTAAACATAACCATTCAACAATTGGATTTAACAGACATCTACAGAACATTCCATCCTAACAAAACTGAATACACATTCTTCTCATCAGCCCTTGGAACATCCTTCAAAATTGATCACATCTTAGGGCACAAGTCTAACCTAAGCAAATTTAAAAGAATAAAAATTATCCTTGCATCTTCTCAGACCATAATGGAATAAAACTTGAACTCAGTAACAATAGGAATCTGCATACTCATATAAAAACGTGAAAACTAAATAACCTTATGATGAATGATACTGGGTCATAGACAAGATTAAGAAGGAAATTACCAAATTTTTGCAACAAAGCGATAATGAAGACACAAATTATCAGGACCTCTGGGATACCACAAAGGCAGTCCTAAAAAGGAAATTTATAGCACTGCAAGCCTTCCTCAAGAGAATGAAAAGAGAAAAAGTTAACAACTTAATGGGACATCTCAAGCAACTGGAAAAGGAAGAAAATTCCAATCCCCAACCCAGCAGAAAAAAAGAAATAACCAAAATTAGAGCAGAATTAAATGAAATTGAAAAGAAAGGGATTAAAGGATTATACAACAGATTAATAAATCAAAAAGTTGGTTTTTTGAAAAGGTCAATAAAATTGATAAATCTTTGGCTAACCTAACCAGGAAAATAAGAGTAAAATCTCTAATTTCATCATTCAGAAATGACAAAGATGAAATAACAACAGACACCTTAGAAATTAAAAAAACCCTTAATGAATATTACAACAAACTCTATTCTCAGAAATATGAAAATATGGAGGGAATAGACCAATACTTGGAATCACACCACCTTCGTAGTGTAGCCACAATTAAATGGAAATGTTGAACAGGCCTATAACAAGCTCTGAAATAGCATCAACTATACAAAATCTCTCCAAAAAGAAAAATCCAGGACCAGATGGCTTCACATCAGAATTCTATCAAACCTTTAAAGAGGAACTAGTACCTATACTACTTAACCCTTTCTAAAATACAGAAAAAGAAGGAATACTACCCAACACATTCTATGAAGCAAACATCACATTGATCCCCAAACCAGGAAAAGACTGAACAAGAAAAGAAAATTATAGACCAATATCACTAATGAATATTGATGCAAAAATATTCAATAAAATCCTAGCAAAAAAAATCCAGCAACACATCAAACAAATTATACACCATGGCCAAGTGGGTTTTATCCCAGGGTCTCAAGACTGGCTCAATATACATAAATCTATAAATATAATTCATCACATAAAAAAAATAAAAAACAAAGACCATATAATTCTCTGAATTGATGCAGAAAAAAACTTTTGATAATATCCAGCATCCTTTAAATGGTCAGAACATTTAAGAAAATAGGTATAGAAGGGACATTTCTTAAACTGATAGATGCCATCTACAGCAAACCCGCAGCCAATATTTTACTGAATGGAGTTAAATTGAAATCATTTCCACTCAGATCAGGAACCAGGCAAGGTTGCCTGTTTTCTCCACTGCTTTTTATCATTGTAATGGAAGTCTTACCATCACAATTAGGCAAAAAAAGGTGATCAAGGTTTCTGTATAGGGTTAGAGGAGATCAAACTTTCACTCTTCGCAGATGATATGATTGTATATCTAGAAAACACCAGGAATTCTAGTATAAAACTCTTAGAAGTGATCAAGAAATATAGCAGCATTTCAGGTTACAAAATCAACACTCATAAATGTGTAGCCTTTGTATATACCAACAATAGTTAAGCTGAAAAACAGTCAAGGACTCTATTCCTTTCACAGTAGTGCCAAAGATGAAATATTTGGGAGTTTACATATCAAAGGGCGTGAAAGATCTCTATAAAGAGAACTATGAAACTCTAAGAAAAGAAATAGCTGAAGATGTTAACAAATGGAAAAACATACAATGCTTATAGCTGGGAAGAATCAACATTGTTAAAATGTCCATACTACCCAAAGCAATATAAATTTTAATGCAATCCTTATTAAAGCTCCACTGTCATACTTTAAAGATCTTGAAAAAATAATACTTTGTTTTATATGGAATCAGAAAAAAACCTCAAATAGCCAAGACATTACTCAGAAATAAAAACAAAGCAGAAGGAATTACTCTACCAGATCTCAGACTATACTATAAATCGATAGTGATCAAAACTGCATGATACTGGCACAAAAACAGAGTGGTAGATGTATGGAACAGAAAAGAGAACCAAGAGATGAACCCAGTTACTTACCATTATTTTGTCTTCAATAAGCCAGTTAAAAACATTCAGTGGGGAAAAGACTCCCTATTTAACAAATGGTGCTGGGTGAACTGGCTGGTGACCTGTAGAAGACTGAAACTGGACCCACACCTTTCACCATTAACTAAGATAGACTCTCACTGAATTAAAGATTTAAAATTAAGATATGAAACTATAAAAATACTAGAAGAAAGTGCCAGGAAAATACTTGAAGAAATCGGCTTGGGAGAATATTTCATGAGGAGGACCTCCCGGGCAATTGAAGCAACACCAAAAATACATTATTGGGATCTCATCAACCTAAAAAGCTTCTGCACAGCCAAGAACAAAGTAAGTAAAGCAAGCAAACAGCCCTCAGAATGGGAGAAGATATTTGTAGGTTATGTCTCTGACAAAGGTTTAATTACCAGAATCCATAGAGAACTCAAACTTATTAGCAAGAAAAGAACAAGTGATCCCATCTCAGGCTGGGCAAGGGACTTGAAGAGAAAATTCTCTGAAGAAGACAGGCGCACAGCCTACAGACACATGAAAAAATGCTTATCCTCCTTAATCATCAGATAAATGCAAATCAAAACCTCTTTGAGATATTATCTAACTCCAGTAAGTTAGCCCATATCACAAAATCCCCAAACCAGAGATGTTGGCGTGGGTGTGGAGAAAAGGAAACACTTCTTTATTTCTGGTGGGAATGCAAACTAATACATTCCTTTTGGAAAGATGTTTGGATCTAAAAACATCTTAGGGATCTAAAAATAGAACTGCCATTTGATCCTTCAATTCCTCTATTAGGTATATATCTAGAAGACCCAAAATAACTTTATAATAAAGATCTTTGCACCAGAATGTTTATTGCAGCCCAATTCATAATTGCTAAGTCATGGAAGAAACCCAAGTGCCCATCGACCCATGAATGGATTAATAAATTGTGGTATATGTACACCACTTACCTCTTTCATGTTTATATGGATGGAGCTGGAACATATTCTTCTTAGCAAAGTATCTCAAGAATGGCAGGAAAAGTATCCAATATACACAGCCCTACCCACACTTTCACATGAAAGCTGTAACCCAACTATAGCCCAAGAAGAAGGGGGAAGAGGAGAGAGAGTGGAGGGGAGGGGGGAGGGTTGGTGGAGGGAGGGTAATTGGTGGACGACACCTACGGTGCATTTTACAAGGGTACAAGTTAAATCTACTAAGTGTAGAATATAAATGTCTTAACATAATAATTAAGAAAATGAGGTGATGGCTATGTTAACCAGTTTGATAGAAGTATTTCAAATTGTATATTAAACCAGTACATTGTACCCCATAATTGCATTAATGTACACAGCTATGATTTAATAAAAAAAATTCTTTTCATGTCCTGTTTAATCTATCCTAACCTTGTTTCTGTTATTTGAAATCACAGTCCTAACAAATAGGGGAGACTCCTCTAATTTACACATTGTCTTTTTTTCTTTTCCAATCCCCTTTGCCCAGGCTTCTGTGTGAATCTTCTGCATAAAAGGAACTAGAAACAAGCAGGGCTCAGAATTACTCACCAGCCTCCTCCAGAACCAGATTGTCTCTCTCTGCTGACCTGGGACAGTATGTGCTTTGACATGCTTTTTTTTTTTAATAGATTATTTCCTAGAAGGCTTTCCAGGATCCCCACATTAACATGTCCCTGCTGAGCTCAGACCAACTGCATCCTTGACAACTTTGAGGGGAGTAGCACATTTTAGGATTAAGTTGTGGTCCTTGGGGACCATGTTTCCTAATTTCTATAGTACATTCAGAGAGTACAGGGGTTGAGGCAGCCATATCCTGTCCTCTCTGTGGGCTCAGCATAGTGTAAATTCTTACAACTGTGTTTAGAGACTGATAGATTGATGGTTAAAGAGACAACCTCACATTTCTGATTTTTTAGCAAGGATGTGACTGTCTTCTTTTACAAAATAGATCCCCTGTTTTGATAAGATGATAAAAAACGCTATTAAAGTAATTGCTTACATTGTTCAAATTGCTCTGCTTACTTACTTCTAAAAGTGACTAGAACTCAAGAAGGGAAAAGCTGTGTCTTTTCTCCGGGTGGATCTTTTTACCTGCAGGTATGAATGGCACCTAGTTTACAAGAAGGATGATAATAAACTAGAGCCCATGTCACTAGCCCCAAGGTAATGGAGGGAATAAAAAGATGGCTGGGTGCTGCGGCTTTTAGAGGCCAAGATAGGAGGCATTACTTAACACCAGGAGTTGGAAACTTTTACACGGCTGGTAGGACTGCAAACTAATACAACTTTTTTGGAAGGAAGTCTGAAGATACCTCAAAGAACTCAACCTACCCTGTTTCCCTGAAAATAAGACAGTGTCTTATTTTAAGGTGTGCTCCCAAAGACGCGCTAGGTCTTATTTTCAGGGGACGTCTTATCGTTCCTGTAAGTAGGTCTTATTTTCGGAGGATGTCTTATTTTGGGGAAAATAGGGTAAACCTCCCATTTGATCCTGCAATGCCATTACTTGGCATCTATACAGAAGGAAAAAAAACTTTTATTATAAAGACACTTGTATTAGACTGTTTATCACAGCTCAATTTATAATCGCTAAAATGTGGAAACAGCCTAAATGCCCTTCAACCCAGGAATGGATTGGCAAGCTGCGGTATATGTATACCATGAAATATTATTCAGCCATTAAACAAATGGAGATTTTACAGCATTTGTATTAACCTAGATAGTGTGGAACACATTATTCTTAGTGACGCATCACAGGAATGGAGAAGCATGAATCCTATGTATTCAACTTTAATATGAGGAGAATTAATGACAATTAATGACACAGTGGGGTGGGGGAGAAGAGGAGAGCAGACATAGAGAGAAGGAAGGAGGGGTGAAAGAAAGAAAAAGATTAAAGATGATGAGCATTTTTTCATATGTCTGAAGGCCGTGCGCCTGTCTTCTTCAGAGAAGTTTCTCTTCAAGTCCCTTGCCCAGCCTGCAATGGGATCCCTTGTTCTTTTCTTGCTAATGCGTTTGAGTTCTCTGTGGATTCTGGTTATTAAACCTTTGTCGGAGACATAACCTGCAAATATCTTCTCCCATTCTGAAGGCTGTTTGCTTGCTTTACTTACATCATCTTTAATCATCAGAGAAATGCAAATCAAAACTACTTTGAGATATCATCTAACTCCAGTGAGACTAGCCTATATCACAAAATCCCAAGACCAGAGATGTTGGCGTGGATGTGGAGAAAAGGGAACACTTTTGCACTGCTGGTGGGAATGCAAATTAATACATTCCTTTTGGAAAGAGATATGGAGAACACTTAAAGATCTAAAAATAGATCTGCCATTCAATCTTGTAATCCCCCTACTGGGCATATACCCAGAAGACCAAAAATCACACCATAACAAAGATATTTGTATCAGAATATTTATTGCAGCCCTATTCATAATTGCTAAGTCATGGAAAAAGCCCAAGTGCCCATCGATCCACGAATGGATCAATAAATTGTGGTATATGTACACCATGGAATATTATGCAGCCTTAAAGAAAGATGGAGACTTTACCTCTTTCATGTTTACATGGATGGAGCTGGAACACATTCTTCTTAGTAAAGTGTCTCAAGAATGGAAGAAAAAGTGCCCAATGTACTCACCCTTTTATGAAACTAATGTAGGACCTTCACATGAAAGCTATATCCCAGTTATAACCTAAGAATAGGGAGAAAGGGGAAAGGGAGGGGAGGGAGGGGGGAGGGAGGGGGAAGAAGGGGGATTAATGGGATTACACCTGCGGTGCATCTTACAAGGGTATATGTGAATCCTAGTAAATGTGGAATGTAAAGGTCTTAGCAAAATAACTAAGAAAATGCTACGAAAGCTATGTTAACTAATGTGATGAAAATGTGTCAAACGATATATGAACCAAGTGTATGGTGCCCCATGATCATACTAATATACACAGCTATGGTTTAATAAAAAAATAAAAATAAAAAAATAAAAAATAATAATAATAATAAAAAAGAAAGAAAAAGAAAAGAAAATAGTGACTAATTCTCAAATAAATTGGATTTAATTTTGACCAAAGTACATTATTTGAACAATAATTTTTAATTCAACTTGTTAATATGTTCTTTAGCATATTGCATCTTCATTTATAAGTGAAATATGTTTGTATTTTCCCTCTATAATAATATATTTTTTCCAATTTTAATATCAGGTATATCCAGATGAAGTAGAATGATTTTGAAGTATTTCTTCTTTTTCTATTGTCTATAAGATTTGGCATGATCTGTTTTTGAAATTATCTTCTATTTTTATTTATAAATATTAGTTGTTCATTTTTGATACTTTGGGGAAAAAAAAGGATCAGGAGTTGGAGACCAGCCTGGGCAACATAGCAAGATCTTGTCTCTAAAATAAAATATAAAATAAAATAATAAAATAGTGTCTGTTCTGAGCCAAAGACAAAGTCTTTTAGTTTTTGGTTGCTTAGTCTCTTGTTATGAAAGCAAATGGTACAACATAGTGGATACTGCTCCTTGCTCCTTCTCAGAAAACAAAACAAAATCCTAGAATCTGAGCAACCTGGCCCTTATAAATCTTCTCTCTCTCACACACACACACTTCTGTCCTTCTATCATCTATCATCTCTAATGTTTAATCAACTGAAGTGCATTAAGTATTTCTGCTGAGCAGGGGAGGCATGGGGTGCTCTAGAAAGAGGCAGCCATGATAATTAGAAAAAGAATCCATTAGCTCTTTATGTGTTGAGACCAAGAACTGTTGATGCAATAGAGGAGAGATGTGTCTATGAATACATGAGAAAACAATAATTGCCTTCTTTGAGTCAGAAAGAGGAAGCTGAGGCAGACAGAAGACCTCCCAGAAATCAGCCTTTATGGGTTTTCAACATAGTTACCTTGGAAGGATATTAAGAAAATAGGCAGTAGTTGTGGGAGTGGTGTGGGGGAGGGGAGGGATAGGGGAAGTAGATCTTTAGAGATGCATTAGGAGACTTTTCTGTTCAGTCTGAATAACACCTCATATTTTCTCTGCAAAATGATCAAAGACAAGATTTATGACAGAAGAGGCCCAGCCCTTGCTAATCTTCAGCAAAGTCTCTGGCCTGGTGATGAAAGTTTCTGTAGCTCCAAAGTGGCAAAGGTGGCCATTCCAGTTCTCTACATCAAAGCCACCACATAGACATTCAGAAAGGAGGACAGATGACCATCTGCTGGTGAGGTCGTGCTTTCCTACCCAGAGAGAAACCAAGAGAGGGGGGTCACTGGCCAGACCAATGTTCACATTAGCTGCAGAGATGGCCAGAAACAAATGAGCAGTTTCCTGCAGCTGCATGCAAAGGGTCCAGGGGGTTGTCACTTAGGGTGTACCTAACAACATGGGGGCTCAGAGGGGACCCAGAGGATCTCCTGGAACATGATAGACATTGTTATGGGGTACAGGGTTCTGTGGGATAAATTAGTTCTCTCTTCTTTCAGAATCAGCTAGCTATTCCCAAGTAAGAAATATTTTCTGAGAAAGATAGGATTTCAGCTTTGAAGATAAGTTTCAGTTTCTGTCATCTATACTGTCAAGGTGATAATGTACCTACCCCATGAGGTTGATTGAATGAAAAGAGTGAAATGAGCTAAATCCCTTAGAATAATCCTTGGCACATATAGGTGCTCAATAAATTTTAGGTACTGTGAGCATTAATGTCAATATAAGTATTAAATCTTTTCCCCAGGAAGTTGCCTATCAGCCAGGAAAACAGAAATGACTCTTTATTTTTTAAACAGAAAAACTTAACCCAGGGAATTGGTCATACAACTAATGGAAGAACTGAGAAACCAGACTGTGGGTTGGGACCGTGAGGAATCCTTGGGGTTAGCAACAACAAAGACTGCTATAATTTTAGTGTCAGAGGAGCAAGAGGAGGAAATTGTAGAGGCTTGGGCCATCAAGCTGGATTGAGAAACGTGGCAGGGCCAGGCCTGTCCAGTGGGAGGTGGGACAATAATGGAAGGATCCTTGTTTCCAGAGCTAGAGTCAGGAGAAAATCGGCCTCTGTGATTCTTCCTCACTGACACACGTCTGAGGTAATTCTAGACAAGAAGAAATACTCTGAGGCCTTCATTCTTCCTGCCCTCCAGTCCTCCACTAGTGTCTCCCTTTGGCTGAACCCACCTGGAAGCATGTTGGCAAGGACACCTGCGAAGTATAGTTTTTACCAGGCAGGAAAGAGTAGGAAAGGAGAAGGGGATGGGAACAGAGCAAACAAGCAAATGGCCAGCATTGGTCATGAAGGCTGCAATTCTCAGAAGGTGGTAGCGGTGCTCGTTTGTTTTCCTAGCTTTTTTGACCCAGGCCCTTTCCTCTGCTGAACATTTCGTGCTTATCTTGCTCATTTAAGCCAGCTCTCAGGGAATTTCTTTCCTCTTAGGGGTCATTGTCTAGCAGTAGTTTAAAGACATGCCTCTCAAGGAATTTACATGGCAGCACGGACCAAGTCCATGAGATAAGAAAAGATGTTTGAATAGTGACATTTTAACATTTCAAGCTTTAGACACACAGGAATTTTTTCCTTTAAGCTCCAGGGTCATCATTCCTAGAAGATTTTTCAACACATAAGATATGTTTTTATATAGGGATTGCTTCATTTGTCATTACAATCCTGTGAAGTAGACAGACAGGGATCAATGTCTCCCTTTTTAAAAGAAAACAGAGAGAGTTGAAGAAACTTGCTGTGTGACAGCTGTAATCAATAGAAATGAGATTCATGCCACCTTTCCTTGGCTCAAAGCCAAGAGACTTCCCGCTCCACATTGCTGGTTTTTTTTTTTTTTTTTTTTTTTTTTTTTATTGTTGGGGATTCATTGAGGGTACAATAAGCCAGTTACACTGATTGCAATTGTTAGGTAAAGTCCCTCTTGCAATCATGTGACATTGCTGTTTTTTTTAAGGGAAAAAGAGTAGCTTTAAGAACCATGTGATTTGTTGAAGTAGTTCATTCTTTCTTCCTATGAAATAACTCCTTTTCACATGTTAACTTCCCCCCAAAATATAGAGTCCCTTTCTGGAGTATTTTATTCTCTCCAACTTAATCTATTTATCTAGTCCTACAAGAATATCATGCTATTTTAATTAGTTTAGCTTTGTAGTATGTTTTAATATGTGGTAAAAGATGTCACCTTCCCCTTCTTTTTTTTTTCTTTTTTTTATCCTTGCCCTTTTTTTCACAAGTTGTTTTTTGGTTCCTCTTGTGTATTTTATTTTCCAGGATAAAATTGGAATGTGCTTATCAAATACTAAAAAGAAAGCTATTGAACTTTTGGTTGGGATTATAATGAATAGCAAATTAAGGAGAATTTTTAACTTTGCAATATTGAATCTTCTATATAGCAACATGGGGTATCTTTCCATTTACTTGATTCTTTTTTATGTCCTCTGTTAAAGTTTTGCAGCTTTATTCAAGAAGTTCTCACCCATTTCTTGTTAGATTTATTCCCAGGCTTATTATAGTTTTGGTTGCAGACATGAATAAGGTATTTCCTCCCATGAAATTTTGTAACTGGCTACCGCTGAGGTAGAGAAAATCTCCTGTTTGTTGTATGCTCTTGTATTCAATCACCTTCCTAAACTAATTTGGTAATGTTAATGGCTCTTTTGTGCACTATTCTGTGTTTTTTAGGTAGGGAATCAGATTGCCTTCCCTATCATATTTAAACAGTTCTTCCTTTTATGCCTTTATACCCCACAAACACAATATAATATATCTCATTGCCTTTACATCCTGTCTGGAATTGTGGTAATGTCTCTGCATTTTATTGCCTTCAGTGAACTGACTGAGAGTAGAAATTGTCTTATTTATCTTTGTACCATCTCTTCCCATTTTCCCAAGACCACAGCATATTACTTCACATAAAATATATAGTAGATGCTCAATAAATGTTTCTGTAATAATTAGTCATGCCTTGTAGTACAGGGTGACTTAAATGTATTAAACCTGAATTAGATTGTGTAGTAAAATCACATTTTGTTTTAACCAATGTATCTCAACCTGACTTCTTTGTATTCTGAGGCTTTTTTCCTAGACTAGGCAAATAAATGGGGATCACATCAGGCTGGGGTGAGAGAGTCTCAGAGTGCAGTAGAGAACAAAGATATCACATTCTTGGTTTTGAAATTAAAAATTTGGGCCCAGACAAAAAGGCAAACTTTGTGATCCAATGGAGTTTCATTCTCTTTCTCATCCAGCCCAACACACACACACACCCTAAAACTAGATACAGATTTCACAAAGAAGGTAGTAGAAGCAGCACCCAAGTAAGCAGGAAGACTCCCATGCCTGGAGTTCAGTCTGAGTGGGCCCCATCAGGGACCCCATCAGACTTTTTGTTCATGAACAGGAGATGTGTCCCTGCCTAAAGGAGCCTTGTTAGTTATACTTTAAGATGCAGCCAGAGAGGATCACCTACCAGTGTCAGTCAACAGATTGGTGTTGACACACTAGCAGGATGATGCCCCCCCAAGCTCTGAGGCTTTGCTGAATCTCAGTCCCTCACCCATGCTATGCCAACACTGCTCTCCATGGGCTAAGAGACTCTAAGTTCCCAGAGAGGAGATAAGGCCTCAACACTTGAGTGGTCACAGTGGCCTAGAAGGAACAGCTCTCTTACCCTGCACTTGCCCAACCCTTGCTGAGGGGGCCTAGAAGGGGCCTGCTTCAGATCTCCCGCTGGAAGAGGCAGAGGTGGAACAATCTCCTGCTTGTACTGCACCTCTCGGGGGCAGAGATGGGCTGAGTCCATGGTCATTCTTCCTCTGCACCCACTCACCACCCCCATAGCCTGGCAAAGGGCCTGGCACATGAAAGATGTCCAGTGGATATCTTGAGTCCATTGCCCCAGAGATGAAGGACTAGAGGAAGTTCATTCCCCTCCTCCTTTCAGACCAGCTACCCAGCCCAGCACTCTGACCTATGAGGTGCCAGGCAGGGAAGGAGGCTGCCCACTGTCTTCTGCAAGGGCCTTCCTGGGGAGCCTCTTGCGGTATTGCTTCAGAACCTCCAACTAGTTAGCTCTTCCACCTGGTGGAGAACTGGGCATGGATTTCCAGGCAATGGAAATGCTTCAAATCTAGGTTTTGATGGCCTCACAATACCCCTTCAAGTGCATCGCCACATTGGAATTCAGAAACGGGGGTGGGAGGAGGGTGCAGTGCTGTGTAGTGGGGACAAGTGAACTGGGTGTCATCAGGGTGTTTCAAGCTGACCCAT
Organism: Nycticebus coucang; assembly: GCF_027406575.1. NCBI lineage: Eukaryota > Metazoa > Chordata > Mammalia > Primates > Lorisidae > Nycticebus > Nycticebus coucang. The sequence goes on from NC_069787.1 coordinate 106,793,939, forward strand.
AGCCCTGTGTACAGTAGCTTCAGAGAACCAGAGAAAGTCTAAACTGGGAGGCCTCCTGGGATGCTAAATCCAACTTTATTCTTGTAGTGCTGGGCCCTGAAAGGGGAAGAGGCGGGTCTGTGTTTCCAGAGCCAGTTGATGTCACCTGTGTGCCACTTCCAGGCAGTAAAGCCCTTCTCATCCCTCTGACCACAAAACAACTGTAACCATTTGTCTTTCATCCAAGCCAGGGAAGCTTTGGGTTTACACCTGCATTTCCACCTTCAGAGGGGTGTTTGTGAGGGCAGAGACGTCTTTCTTTCTAGGAACTCACAGCATGCAGGCTGGTGAACAGCAGGCAGCTTGTAAACTTCTGTGGAGTGACTATATGACTTCCACCCCTTGATGCTGAGTCAAGTCAGGGGGCAGGAAGCTGAAATAGAGCTGCTCTCCCTCCTCCCCACACAGTCCTGGTAGCTGTGGGCCCTGGATGGGGTAAGCGAGGTAGCCCCTCGATGCTGCTTCTGCAGAATGAGAGAAATCACAAATGCTCCAAGAACCCACTAGGATCATGCAGGAAAAGTGGTAGGGGAACTGTTTGACGAAGCCAATGGGCTCTTCTTTTTGAAAATATTCTTGGCTCTTTCCAGCCTCCTATTAGTTTCCCAGGATGACCATAGCAATTACCATAAATTGCATGGCATAAAACCACACAAATTTATTCTCCCACAGTTCAGGAGGCTAAAAGCAGGGTTGATTCCTCCTGGAGACTCTGAGGGAGAATTCTTATTTGCCTCTCCTAGCTTATGGTGGTTGCCAGAAACCTTTCAGGTTCCTTGGCTTGTAGGTACATTACTTCCATCATCACATCAGCTTCATCTCTGTGTTCTTTTCTGTCTTTTATAATGACACTTCCATTGGGTTTAATGTTCACCTAAATCCAGTATCATCTTATCTTGATCCTTACCTTAATTATACTTACAAAGTCTCTATTTTTAAGTAAGGTCACACTCCAAGGTCCTAGATGGACTTCAATTTTTTGACGACACTGTTTAACCTACTATAGAGCTGTAATTCCATCAGCCATATTTGGTTCTCTACTCCAGTTTATTCAGGCACACAACTCTTAGTGATATCCAGGTCTGTAAGCAGCAGTTCCCAAATCCTGCAAATAGTGGGAAGAAAAGAGAGGTGACCACTTGCTGAGGACTGCATGTGCCTAGGGCCCCACTCAAACATGCACAGGTCTCTATTTAATCTTTTAAAATTATCTTTATTTATTTAATCTTCCCAGTACCACCCATGATACACCTCTGTCTTCATCTTCCTATAGAGAAAAACACAGGCCTAGAGGAATTAAAAGACTTTCTCAAGATTGTAAAGGGCATGCCAGGGTTCAAGCTCCCAGTTGCCTGAACCAATGGCCATTTCTTTCTGTTATATCACATATGCATGAATATTGGGTGCTGGGGACACAACATTGAACAAAGCTCCAATATGGAGTTTACATTCTGGTAGAGGAGACAGGAAATGAATATACAGGACCATATTGGGAAGTAATAAGGGCTCTAATGAGCAGGGTGAGGTGACAAGGGGATAGTGATGTTTAGCAAAGACTTCTGTCGGGAGAGATACGTAAATTGAGACTCAGTATCAAGAATGAGCCAAACACTGTGCAAACCATGGAAAACTAGAGAGTACAAAGGCTCCGAAGTGGGACTGAATGCAGAAAGTTAAAAGAACAGAAAAAAATTCCAGTGGAGGTGGGGTAAAGTCAGGGCGGAGTATGATATGAGATCAGGGAGAGAGCCAGGCCCAGATCAAGCAAGGCCTTATCAGTAGGGGATTGAGGTTTATAAGAAACTTTTGGAAAAATTTGATCAGAGGTAAAAGGTGCTCTAATGTGCTCTAACTGCTTGCACTCTGTGCAGAGTGTGGACAGAACCAGGCCAAGGGGAAGGCAGGAGACTGGTTAGGAGGTCAGTGTGAGTCGTCCAGGTAAGAGACAATAGAGGCCCTAGAGATAGACAGAGGTTAGAGGGAGGGAGTTTTGGGACAGAGCTGGTTGTTTGATGGATTAGTGAGTGATAGGCTGTGATTTGAAGAAGGATGAAGGAGTGGTTCCTCTCTGTTGACCTGAGCAATCCCCTTACTCAGAAGGGGTGTCTGGTGTAGGTGAGAATTCACTGTGTGTGGGGGGGTAAGGGTGAGGATAGGTGGCCCCCATTTCCTTATCCATCTTACCCCAGGTAACATTGTAAGATGTTAGCTGCCATCCAATTCCAGGTGTACACTAGACAGCCACATCACTTTCCTTATGGAGGGTGGAGAGGGGGCAGACTCTGGAGCCTGGCACCTCTCTGGAAGCAGGCTGAGGAGATGGGCCCTACTGGGGCAGCTTGAGGATGTGCATCAGAGATTTCTGAACGCAGGACTGCTGCTGGCATGGAATAAAGGGGTCTAGAATAGGGAAACTGAAATGGGGAGGGCACATATCACTGCTATGGTTTGAATGTTTTCCTTTCCAAAACTAATCTTGAAATTTAATCCCCAATATAGCAGTATCAAGAGGTGAGCTCTTAGAGACGTGACTAAATCATAAAGACAGAGGCCCAAGAATGGGTTAACTCATTCATAGATAATAGATTAATGGGTTAGCAGAAGAATGGGACTGGTGGCTTATAAGAAGAAGAGGGACTGAGCTAGGTCAGCATGTTCAGTCAGCCCCTCTCCAGGTGATACCTTGCACCACCTCGGGACTCTGCAGAGTTTCCATCAGTAAGAAGCCCTCAACTGTATGGAGGCTATCCTCTGAAAGGGATTCTTATTTCCATGTGGAATTTCATATCTTGTAGTGTCCTGCAAATAAAGATTAAAGTCTACCCTTTTCTTTACTAAAAAAAAGGGATTTTTATTTCTCTCTCCCCCCCCACCCAAAAAGGAATTCTTATTTCTCTCTTCACCCAATATTCCCCTTGAACTTGGACTTCCCAGCCTCCAAAACTGTAAGAATAAATTTGGTTTCTTACTAATTACCCAGTGTCAGGTATTCTGTTATAAGCAATGGAAAATGAACTAAGACAATCACCAACTTGATGGTGGCAGCCTGAACAACAGGGTCAGAACCTGGGCAGGGCATGAGCAGGCTGGGGGTGGTGGGAGGATGAAGGGCTGAGAGCTTCCACAAAGGCAGGAGGGGCCCTTTGCTGGCACAGGCAGGCATGGTGCCTCAACAAATCCCTTAGGGTGGCTCTGTCCCTGTCAACCATGCCTCTGAGGAAAGGAGCTGATTAAGAGATCCACCAAGGTGGTCACGTCTGAAACCAGCTTGCCTTGAACACTTCCTCCTTTCCATCTTTTATATTTCCTGAGGGATTTAAAGTTTAATAGGCAAAGAAAATCTTCAGCTATAGGACAGATCTCTGTGATATCTCAGGTGTCACTGTATCACTGGGAGTGGGGCGAGCATTGCCTTACACATGCTAGGCTCCTGCACACCATGCATGCTGCTGGCCCCCTCTCCCCACTTGTGAGTAGAGCCTGGCTGTCTGTCCATCGGAATATTTTATTAATCAGATTATCTTAACTTTAAACACACATTTTCTGTATCAAGGACCCTTGTAGATACTGTATGAGTTTAAATGTAAATATTTTAAAATGGTTATTCATTCCATATCTACTCCAAAAAAGATCTAAGGCAGCTTACTCATAAATGAGAGGAGTTAAGATAAAGATTTTTAAAAGAACTTGTTAAAAGTGTATCAAAGAAAGAAAGAGGAAATTGCACCAGGAAATCAGAAGAAAAGGTAGCGATCTCTAAATTTAGCTCAAAGCTCATAGTGTCCCTGGAAAAGAAAGGGAAGTGCATTTGTTTGTTAGTCCTCTGTACCTGGAAAAGGCTAGCAGCACAGAAATCAACATCTGGTGAACTGCTATGCCCTACTGGAGGGGAGAATGTACCTTGGAGACAGGCAAACATCTCCAATCCAGCTGTAACATTGAGCAAGACGTGAATTTGCTTGAGTACAAGGCTTCTGCAAAATGAAAGCAATTACTGTAAGCAGGGAGCCTAATAGACACTGTCCCCGTTCTTGGCTCATGATTCTAGGAAGAGATGTGTCATGAAGACATTATATAAGAACTGGTTGGTGACAGAAGAGACAATGCCATCTGGTCAAACTCGCCTCCTCACTGGCCTCATGGCCAAACCGCCTCTTGGAAGAACACACTTCCCAAGGAAAGAAAAACACCCCCTGAACCCTGGAAATGGGAGCAGAGAAGCTCTCCTATGCCTGGGATTGATGTTTCAGGCACGCAGTGGCTGCTTGTCTTGGAACAAAAGGCTGGCAGCATTGGAGGCTGCTAAAGCCTCCTCCGTTCCTTAGGAAGCCTAAACACGATCACATACTTCTGAAGCTGGCAAGCTTCTGTCTGGACCATCTCACAGTATTCTGAGGAATCCTGCTTCTTTTGGCACCTCTTTTATGGAACTAGTGTCCTCAAGAGACCCCTTTCCCATCCCCTCTTCCATGTAAGAGCTCCTAGGGCAGAAACCCAGACGGCAAAATTATTTCTGCCTGCTCACCTTGCATTAAAACTGTCCCTATCAAAGGAGGGAGGTGGGCAGGGGAAGGAAGCAGGGGTGGGGGGGGTTAGGGTGTATGGCACAACTTTGGTGGGCAGGACACAATTATAAGAGGGATTTTACCTAACAAATGCAATCAATTTAACCTGGTTCTTTGTATCCTAAATGAATCCGCAACAATTGGGGAAAAAAAAAAACTGCCCCTATTTTGTCCGCAGAAATGCCTTACTCTCTATTACATAAACAGAGAAAAGGAACAGAAACAAACTAAGTAAGTAACATTAATAATAAGAATGTCAGCAGCCAGCAATTACTGAATGTTCATGGTATACCAAGCACTTTATAAGGATAGGCTCTTTTAAAACTCAGGATGGCTCAATTCTAGCTTCATTTCATATAGAAGAAAATTGGGGCTCCGAGAAGTTCAGCAACTTGTTGAGGGTTACACAGCTGATATATTGTGGGGAAGGGAGTACATTCATAAAACTAAAGTATTGATAACTTCTCTTGCCCAAGCAATGGTTACTCTAGACTGTTTCTAATGGATGTATTTCATTGCAAAAGAGCTCTTTTGTCCTGCAAAGGTATGCACTAATTGTAAAATTAGTTATTACTAGAGGTATTTTGAGTTAAGGAATATCTTCCTAGCACTCCTTAGATGATATCTTGGGTGTTTAGCCTCTATATGCCTCAGTTCCCTCATCTAAGGTAGAGATAGTAATATATATATGCTTTGGGGGGGTTGTTAGGTTTAAATGAGTTGCTGTGTATAAGGTGCTTAGAACAATGCAGGGCAGAGGGAAGGTGCTACATGTTCTGTGAGAAAGGGGACTGAAGACCCCATTCTTAGCAAGGGAAAACACCCCCAGAAAAAGAGAAAAATTAAAAAGTAAGCTGAGTGAATCAGAACAAATAAAAGTCAGCTAGTTTTCATTTAAGCTAGCCATTGCTAGCAAGCTTCCTACATTTTCTAGTAAATAGGCAAAGAAGATACCCATTGTGGATATTTGAATTTGCCTAGGGCAGAGATCAAGGGAATAGCTTGAGCCCTGAGATATGGGCAGAAGAGCTTATATCCCTTATCACAGAGGAAGATCTTCTGTGGTGATTATGGGAGGAAAATTGCTCCCTCCTTCCAATTCCTCAGAGGAGATTAATGCCAGTGATGTTTTACTAGCAGAGTTTAACACCTCCCTAGTAATCTGTGTGTGTGATCTCAAGTGGGAGGCTCTCCCAAAGCTCAGATTTCAGATTTCACAAGACTACCCTTAAGGTCAATAATAATAATAGGAGCCGATATGCTCAATCAGAGAAACTGCTGGCATCTTTGTTCCCTCCCTCATCTTACCCTCTGGGCAAATAGACTTTAATAAAAACAAGGTGGAGCAAAACTTGGTGCCATTGCCAGATGCCCACAAATGGACGATGGACCCCTGAGTTCCGATATTTAATTCTACTCTATGTCTCATGTCTCTTTCTTTACTGTCATTTCTAACTCTGTATTTCTTCAGTTGGTTGCCACCAGTTTCCACAGGTCTTGCGGACCCTGCTCCTGGAACAGGACCCTGACAACATGAATATAATTATTATCACATTGGTTATTGTCAGGGTGGTGCCTTCTACCTCCAGCGTGTTTAAAAATGATCCTCCTAGCAGGGACCAAGTGGGTTCCTAAGAGTAGAAAAGCAAGTACCATGTAGCTTTTGCATCAAAGAGAAGGATAAAAGAGTCCCTGTGGGACACGGATAAGCTGGGTCCTTCCAGCTAGGGAAAAGAGCGGAGTCTCGGGAAACTTCCAATGTTTCCTGGCATCCTACTATACAGCCCTTCTGTCTTGCTGGGTTAGGTTAAGTTCTTAATTTTATATAGGGAGAAAGGGGTGGATTCTCCAACATGCCATGGTCTGAGGGAGAAGGATTGGTTCATTCACAGACCTGGACTCAGCAGACTGTCACGTGTAATTATTTGTTACGTGCCATGCTTAAAATGCCCGAATTCTGTCTCCTTCTATTCTTACTTAGATTATTTGGTGCCTGTGGACAGGATGTGTGATAAGGACACCTGAAGAAGGAAGAATTTCTCTTGTAGTAGCATGCATGCACTCCCACCCACCTAATGGCTTGGGCCCAGGTGCTCTTCCAGTTAGTTTACTAGTTTCCTATGGCCCTGAGCTGGGCTCCCATGCAGTTCTTGTCCTTTAAGGACATTCAGCAAAGAGTGCCTTTTCAATGGGATCATCAACTTCTGCAGGGCAGCAGTTGTGTGTCGGGTCCCCAACCTGTGCTCAGTCCTGTGCCAAACACTTGATGTCACAGGGCCACAGGGACCTTTAGGAGGTTGGAGCTGCACTGCCTGTCAGCATCTTGCCCTCTTGGGAGGCTTGGTCCTTCTCACAGAATCATAATATCACAAGAAAATAAAAATATGAGGGGTCATTCAGTGAATACATATTCAAATACATCATAATTTTCTAATACTGCTAATTAACCTAATTAGTGAGATCAATTCAGGTCAACCAACACCCATGTTATCTCATTGCCCATATTATTCAGTTCACAAAATGCTTACTGAGCACCTACTCCATGCCAAGCACTGTGCTGGGGCCCAGGATGGCAAGAAGAATCAGAGGCACAGACCCTGCCCTGGAAGCTGACCTGGAGGAGTGAGATGCTATGGGAAGATGAAGTAGTGAGATGCAGAAAGGTAGGGCCGGGTGCAAGGGATGGCACAGCACTTAATGTGTGAGCTTGGGTACATGTGGACTGGAAGTTAAGTTCCTTTAGTACCTCTGTGGCCTTGGCAACTGACGTGACCTCTCTAAGCCCCAGAGTTGCACCTGTAAATCAGAGCTAATACTATTTCTGCCATAGCACTCTTAAGAGGATTTTGCCAGCAGATGCACGTGTATTGCTGACTCAGGTGTCACAGTGGACCTATGGCAAGTACTGTTACACATTTTATTATACACTTTAAATGCCTGACAATTTTTATTACTGTTTTTATTATTATTAGTAGTAGTAGTAGTAGAACTTGCTCAGATTAAGCAAATTCTGTTGGCAGATGAATAGGAAGATCCCACAGAAGTGGTGAGGTGTTTGCAAGGTTTTGAGGGGTGAAAAGATGTTCATCAGGCCATTATTAGGGAGAAGGACACTGCAAGCATTGAGATTGACACGTGCCAAAAGCATAGGGGTGAGAGTGGCGCAGTGTGTCCCAAGAACTGGGCAGTGGCACTTCAGCCTGGCACAGAAGGTAGCCCATCCTCCTGGTGGTCCTGGGAACCTCTTCTGCTCCCCTCAGGCCTGTGCAATGGGAACATGAAGGGTTCCTTCCCCCTTCCCGTAGGAGAGGTGGGCATCTACCTCGTCCCATGTTGGCTCCAGTCCTGTTGGGTCACTATGCTGGTGACCTTTCTCTTTTGTCCACAGCTCCAGCTGGCCATGCCCAGAGGCCCCACTCAGCTGGTGAGGGGCAAGCTAATTGGCAGATGAAGCATCGCAGGGGCCTGACATCCTCGCCCCTGGCTGTCCCTGATGCTGCAGCAGATGGCCTGCTGTCTCCAGCCCTTCAGAGACACCCCCTCGCAATTACCGCTCCACAGCTGCCATGCACAAAGGTTAGCTTGGTGCTCCAAGTGTGTGCCTGGAAGATTATGTAATCCGCTGGCAGGAGAAAGCCACCACACTCAGGGAGTTTAGCAAGATTAAATGTGTCAACATGCAGTTCTGAATATGAAATAATGCAAATGTCTGCTTAGTTCCATTTGAATTTTAAAAAAGTCGTCAAGATTGTTCATGTTCTTTCTAAAACTCTATAGATTGGGAGTGTGTTTAACTAGCTCATTTATTCAACAAATGCATATTGATGCCTTATGATGTGCTAGGCAAATGTGCTACATAAGGAATCCAATGCAAAGAATCCTTCCCGCAAGGAGTTTGCCCTCTAGTAGGGCAAAGCAGACAATAAATAACGCCATAATTGCATGCTTTGTATATTATAGTATGACAGAAACTGAGGAGTGTTGTGGAGTAATATTAAAAACTAAAGCAAAGGAAAGGGCAATAGAGTTCTGGGGATGCTGCATAAGTGGGGCAGGCAGGCAGGTTTTTGGTGAGGCACAGCATCCATGTCAATGGTATTTTGGTGCCTTCTCACTCCCTGATTTACAAGTGCTTGGTGGGTAGGTCTGGGTGGAGCACTGTGAACTGCTCCGGGGACACTGGGGAAGACTGGAAGAGCACATCCTCCCCACTTAGGCTGATCAATTGTCTCGGTTTTTCTGGGACATGGGAGATTCAGAGACAAAAACTATTAAGTTCAGGCAGACAGCGAACAGATGGTCTCCCTCATCCCCTATACCAGTGCCTGAGAAGTTACTTTTAGTCCAGTCCCAGTGAGCCATCAGGGCCCTCTGGCTACACACAGTGGACTCTGGCTGACTAAGGCTTCAGCTTTGTCTTCCCAGTTTTTAAAAAGCTGCAGTGCCTAGATCAAATGTTTCTTATCTTAAGTCCCGTCCTTAGGGATTTCATCAAGGTCAAACAGCAGAAGAATGTTCTCCACCCCTCCTGTGATTTGCAGCAAGCCTTTGGACCCAGAAGAAAGGGAAATTAACACCCATTTCCAGTGAGCTTTTGAACATCTCCAGGGAAATTACGCTTGGAGACCCTGCAGAACTGAAAGTGTTTGCCTTAGGTGAGGTTTGATCACTCCCCAAAGATGCCGTTGGTGAGGGTCCTCAGGAATTGCAGACCTCAGGGAGCTGATTGAATGCAGGGCTCTCCACGACACAGCCTGCCTTATTCAGCTGAGTGCTCCTGAACAGAGGACCTCATCTCCGGAAGGTGTCAGGTCACACCTTATTGGTGCTCCTGAACAGAGGACCTCATGTCTGGCAGGGTGTCAGGTCACACATTATTGGTCCTGTCACCTTCTTCATCACCGAGCACTGCAGATTTGACTTGTGTAGAATCAAACACAGTAATCTCTATTTCTCTTATCTCCCTAAACATGTTCCTTCTCTTAAACTCCCACTTAAGTAAAATGGCCCACCATTCTCTAATCCAGGGGTCCTCAAACTGCGGCCCGCGGGCCACATGAGGCGGTGTGATGGTATTTGTTCCCGTTTTGTTTTTTTACTTCAAAGTAAGATATGTGCAGGGCGCATAGGAATTTGTTCATAGTTTTTTTTTTTTTTAAACTATAGTCCAGCCCTCCAATGGTCTGAGGGACAGTGAACTGGCCCCCTGTTTAAAAAGTTTGAGGATGCCTGCTCTAATCTATCAAGGGGGAGGCCTGGCCAGTCCCTCCCTCCCTCGCCCCACGGCTATGAATCCCTTAGCCTCATTCCTGCCCTGCCTCCCACACTCACCCTCTTGTCCTCATCACCATGGCCACTGCTCTGGTCAAAGCCTGGTCATCGGGCATGTGTATAACAACAGAAAGAGCATTTCATTGGTCTCCCCGTATCCTCCCCAAACATTTTTCACCACCAACAGAGGGGTCTTTAAAGAACTTTCACCGATTTCTGTCATAAAACACCTTCAATCAGGGGTGTGCAACCTGCGGCCTATGGGCTACATGCAGATTATTTGAGGACTGTTTGGCTAATCTGTGGTGTTGGATATTGCAAAAAGCATGCACGAACCTTTGCTTTTGTTCATCAGATGCCATTACTATTTGTATTTAATGTGTGACTCACGACAGCTCTTATTCTTCCATATTCAGCAGAAAAAAAAAAGTTGGATACTGCCTGGTTTTCTATAACTTACATTGAGCACTCTGGAATTCTGTTCCTGTTAGCCTGTCTAACTTGAACCCAGTGCTGTTTCCTTCCACTCCAGGCTCTGATTGGACTTAGTAACTTGATGTTTCTTAGGAGACCTCCCCACCCTGTACTCACTTTCTCCTTCTGGAGGACCCTTCTCCTGTCTCATTCTAAAACTGGGCTGATGGCACCTTCAGGAGACTTCCCTGACCCTTAACTTAGATCTGGTGTGCTATACCAGCCACTGTTTGCAGATATCTAACAGGTTCCTGACTTTCGAAGCTTGTCCTCACTTCACAGAGGCTGGAAGTCTGGAAACCACAGAAAACAGGAACTGAGCATGGCAGGTAAAATCTCCAGCTTAAATTCTTCAAATGAGAGACTGGTGTATGATGTTTGGAAGGCAAAAGAAAAGAATAAATCTTTATTTACTTTCAGGGAGGGCAGAGAGGTGCCTGGGTAGATAGCAGCTTTTCGTGTTTCTTTTTACTTGTTCATTCTCTGAAAGCCTGTATCAGTTTTCCATTCCCATTACTTCCCCAGCTCTCCCATCAGTTTTATGAGTATTGAATCTCTTGTAATAAATTCCTGTCTCTTGAAATATGTAGAATGGAAAGATTTAAACTTAAGACATGAAACTATAAAAATACTAGAAGAGAGTGCAGGGAAAACCCTTGAAGAAATTGGCCTGGGTGAGTATTTTATGAGGAGGACCCCCCGGGCAATTGAAGCAGCTTCAAAAATACACTACTGGGATCTGATCAAAATAAAAAGCTTCTGCACAGCCAAGAACACAGTAAGTAAAGCAAACAAACAGCCATCAGGATGGAAGAAGATATTTGCAGGTTATGTCTCCAACAGTGGTTTAATAACCAGAATCCACAGAGAACTCAAACATATAAGCAAGAAAAGAACAAGTGATCCCATCGCAGGTTGGGCAAAGGACTTGAAGAGAAACTTCTCTGAAGAAGACAGGCACACGGCCTTCAGACATATGAAGAAATGCTCATCATCTTTAATCATCAGAGAAATGCAAATCAAAACTACTTTGAGATATCATCTAACTCCAGTAAGATTAGCCCATATCATAAAATCCCAAGACCAGAGATGTTGGCGTGGATGTGGAGGAAAGGGAACACTTCTACACTGCTGGTGGGGATGCAAATTAATACATTCCTTTTGGAAAGATGTTTGGAGAACACTTAGAGATCTAAAAATAGACCTGCCATTTGATCCTATAATTCCTCTACTAGGCATATACCTAGAAGACCAAAAATCACATTATAACAAAGATATTTGTACCAGAATGTTTATTGCAGCCCAATTCATAATTGCTAAGTCATGGAAAAAGCCCAAGTGCCCATCGATCCACGAATGGATTAATAAATTGTAGTATATGTATACCATGGAATATTATGCAGCCTTAAAGAAAGATGGAGACTTTACCTCTTTCATGTTTACATGGATGGAGCTGGAACATATTCTTCTTAGTAAAGTATCTCAAGAATAGAAGAAAATGTATCCAATGTACTCAGCCCTACTATGAAACTAATTTATGGCTTTCACATGAAAGCTATAACCCAGTTATAACCCAAGAATAGGGGGAAGGGGGAAAGGGAGGGGAGGGAGGTGGTGGTGGGTGGAGGGAGGGTGATTGGTGGGATTACACCTGTGGTGCATCTTACAAGGGTAAATGTGAAACTTAGTAAATGTAGAATGTAAATGTCTTAACACAATAACTAAGAAAATGCCAGGAAGGCTATGTTAACCAGTGTGATGAAAATGTGTCAAACGGTCTATAAAACCAGCGTATGCTGCCCCATGATCGCATTAATGTACACAGCTATGATTTAATAAAAAAAATTAAAAAATATATGTAGAATGGATATGTGCGCTTATTACATCCTCAGATGTAATTAGTATTTGTATATTCTGCTCTTTGTTGAGGATTTGACACTTAATAAGTACCAAATCTTGTTGTTACTAAGTCAAATTGAATCATAAGAAGAAATAAAACTAGTGTGGGTCATTTACCCATTAAGGCTAGCCCTGAGGCATGGCATTTTATTCATTTCATCACAGTTGTTTCTCTCCATACTCCTTCTCTGTATATGTAATGCCAGATCGTGTGTGGAATAAAACACAACACTAAGGGAAAACCTTTGGAGTATGACAGTCACTTATTAAAATCTCACACTTTTATCATCTGTGTGATCTTGAGCAAGATTTACTTCCCTAAAACTCCGTTTTCTAATTAATATAGTAGGAATCATTATACTTTCCAGAGTACTTGTGATAAATGTTGGTTCCCTTTCCCTTCCAAGATAGAAGAAACATGGACTTTTTGAGATTGTTTGTGATCTCATTCCCTCATTTTAAGATAGACTGAGGCCCAGACAGGAAAAGTGACTGATAGAAAATTACATAGTTTTTAAGTGGTAGAACCAGGGCCAAAATAAAGGCTTTGGACTCCAAGTGCTACCATAGGTATAAATGACACTGATGATAATTGAAATAATTTATGATTGTAGAAAGGCAGAAAATTTTGGTCATCAGCCAAGGTCCAAAATGAAGAGAATGTAAAGCAAAACACTCCCTTCCCCTAGTGGTATGATTAGAAATAAGCACTCATTTGGCTATTGAGATTGGAGGCTTTTTGTTATTTCAACATAACCTCGCCCATCCAGATTAAAAGAGGGTGTGATCTGATTGGGTATTTATAGTGTTTGGTTGATGCCCACATACAACTCAGACTGAAGTCACAGCTGGTATTGCAAACCAAAGCCTATGGGAGAAGCATGAGACTATAATTATATCTGTTCTCCATGTAAGAACTGAGAACTACAGTGTGAGGTAGGCTTTGAGGTTTTTGTATTGTTAGAGATGGGCTAATGATGGACACAGGCTCAATCATCTCAGATGGCTTTCTCTTTGTTTGAGTCTATATCCAGGATTAAGATATGGGCCAAACTAGAATCCTATGTTGCACAGTTCCTGGGCTCCTCCCTTATTCTCTCTAACCTGATCTGGGTTGTTCTTTGCATATGGTCTGAATGCATCCTATTGTATTCAGGGACCTGAAATGTGTGGTTTTCCTCAGAGAAGTGGTAGGTTTTAATCTACGAGTGGATAAAAGGAATAGGAATTCTAGTTATTCAAGGTATATGCCATTTTCCTGGATTGCTGGTCAAAAAAGAAAATAGATGAAATTACTATAAATTCTATGGATATGAGAGGAATTAAATGAAATAATGTCTATTGCAGCAACTTGGATGGAACTGGAGTCTATTATCCTAAATGAAGTATCTCAGGAACAGAAAAACAAATACCATGTGTTCCTAAGTACAAATGGGAGCTGCTAAGCTATGGGTATACATAGTCATACAGAGTGTCGTAATGAGCTCTGGAGATTCACAGGTGGGAAGGGTGGCAGAGTGAGGGATCAAAAATTACTTATTGGGTACAATGTACACTATTCTGGTGACAGGTACACTAAAAGCCCAGATTTCACCACTATATAATTCATCCACGTAACAACAAACACTTGCACCCTTAAACTTATTGATAAAAGCAGTCAGGACCCCTCTTTGAAGACTGAGATGCTAGATGAGAGAGTTAAAGACAGTTTGCCTAGATGTGAGAAGGGAAGATGAACATAACTAATCCAAGAGAACAAGTCACGTATATTAAGGCAAATTTCAAGATGAGACACTTAGGAGTGGGAAACCAGTCCTTGCCCAGGTTTTGAAGAATGTGTCAGAAAAATGTGTGAAGTTTGGACTGGAAGGGAAGTTAGCGAAGCAGGAAAATCACAGCTCTGGACTAGTCTCCTTCTGAGCGCACGCCCAAGGAGGGAAGGAACCTTGTCTTGCTCACTGCTGTGTCTCAGCATCCAGGACAGTTCCGGGGCCACAGTGGGTGTCCACAGACAACTGCTGGAGGAATGCGTGTGGAGAAGATGCATGCTGGTGGACCTCCTCCAAGTGACAAAGTTAGGCAGGATGTGTTTGGGTAATGGAGACTTTTGCCTCTAACTCTTCGGCTTTCCCTCGTACTGAGGGAGACCATATCTGCTAAACACAGGAGAAAGCCAATACCACAAATGTCTGTGCCCCAAACAAACAATAAATAGAAAATAATAAATATAAAAACAAAGGAAAGGCCAGGTGCAGGGGCTCATGCTTGTAAACCTAGCACTCTGGGAGGCCAAGGTGGGTGGATCACTTGAACTCCAGAGCTCAGAGTTTGAAACCAGCCAGAGCAAGACTAGGACCCTGTCTCTACTAAAAATAGAAAAACTAGCTGGGCGTTGTGGTGGACGCCTGTGGTCTCAATTACTTGAGAGGCTGAGGCAAGAGGATTGCTTCAGCCCAGGAGTTTGAAGTTACTGCGAGTTACGATACCACAGCACTCTACCCAGGGTGACAGAGTGAGACTCTGTCTAAAAAAAAGAGAAGAGAAAAGAAAAAGAAAAGCAAAGGAAAGCACTAGGATCCAGCAAATACCAGGAGCTCTGCACATGGCAGGGACGGAAAGGAGAGAACTTACAAGGCAGGTTACACATTTTAAAACACAACCTGAAAGGAGTCCGTGCATGGCCAGCAGAGGGAAACGGAACAGCAGAGGGCTGTCCCATGGCCACAGGAAAGGAGGTGGCAGAAGGAAAACCTATAGATGAAATGAGGCAAGGTCCTGGAAGGAGAAAATGACATGAAGACATGGTCGTCTCTAGAAGCTGGAACAGCAACTTCAGTTCCCAGTGTTCCTGCAGCTGAGTCATCGAGCAGGAGAGAAGAAAAAATGCCCTAGTAGACAGGATTCCTGGGAGGCAGAGCAGCAGCTAACACGGCCAAGCCAAGAAATACCCACGGATACGGCTAACCAACTCAGAGGAGTGAGAACGCGGGAAGAGCAGAGCCACACACACTTGGCTGCAGGTCCTGCCTACAGGTGCGAAGAGCAGGAAGACTGATCACACGAAACAGCCATGGGGTGCTGGGGACCCAACGCTCACAGGGGAGATGCGTGTTAGGAGGTTTGGCTGCTAAGGAGATGGAACCCTAAGTAAAATCTAGAGGCTGGGGCTGCACCTGGGTGAATGCCAGTTTTACTGGCAATTCTAGCAAATCTGAAACCCAGAATATTTCCTATGTCTCACATTTGTTTTCTTCATCTTCTTTTCCCCAGATGTCACCAAGCATCTGCTACACCCCATGGCTGGCAACAGAAACACGAGTTCTGAGAACATAATGTTGCTTGGCTAAATTTGGTGGGTTTGAGGCTGGGCTGGGCTATTCCTGTCCACCCTATTGACTTTCATATTCTTTGAAAAGTGGGATGCACAAGGGCCTTAGGATTGAATAAATCCAACCTCCTTGTTGCTTTGGGGGGCAGCCCCATTCTGGGGAGACACACAGAACAGCTGCTCCAGAGGGAGACACTCAGGCTCCAGCTGGGAAGTTCCCCTGGCTGGCTCAGGGGACTTCAAATCTTGGGAGGGAAGGTCTTTCATTTCTTAAGATTTAAATTTGCAGAAGGAAGTTCTGGCTTTGAACTTTGATATCTCTCTTAGAATTTAATAATGGAGAGGGCTCCACACAGCTCAAGTTCAGGGTATTTTTATGTTGCTGGTATTGTGCGTGTTGGAGTATTTTTGTGCTGTCATGTGGTGTTTGTGGTACAGCTTTCTCTGCTGAGCTATATTGGACAGTGTGGCTTGAAATTTGAGATGGAAAATACAATCAGGATAAATCCGTGGCCCAGGGTGCAGTGAGGATTTGGAGAGATTTTACTAAATGCTCTGTTATGATCATTTCAGAGGCTTCTACAGTTAACAGCTGAACTGTCCATCCTGCAGGCCCCTGTGCAGTGATAAGTGATGTGCCCATGAGTCATGAGGGCAGAGCTCCTCTGCCAGCCTCTGTCTTTGAGAGGGCAGGCATCCCCTGGCTGATCATAAGTTTGGCGAGTTAGCACAATTAGATGAATGGATGACACCTGAGTGGAATTAGGGCCAACCCCAAATCCCATCTGGTTCCTGTTTCCGCAGAGAAGGACCTTCTCCTTCCCTGCTATCTGCCAGTGTAATGCTTCTGAGGACTGTGGAGTAGCTAGCATTCAGAAGGCTAGGTGTTGGCAAGAAGTGAGGTGGGCATTTTGAAGGTACTGCTCACAGCGAGCAAACTGTTGCCTCATGTGGGCAGGCACAGCTGCATAGGAGTTGGTGAGTAGATAGATTTGTGCAAAGACAAATGTTCCTTTTGCTTTCATGGGATGCTTGGTCAATGGAGCTGAGGCTGGGCTCCAGTTCCTGCTTGACTCTCCGGGGTCCTTTCAGCCTTAAATACTCTTTCTTGATCTCTCCCAGGAGGGAAACACTGGGAGGCCCAGCTGTGGACTGCTGCTACCTCCGTTCAGCTTCTCAGGGCCCGTGGTCTTCAAGTTGGAGGAGAAAAGTAAGGAAGTATTATTTTTAGCACAGCTTGTCCAGGGGCTCCTGTGTCTTAGGGGTTACTGGGTCCCTGTCTGACCCGTGAGTCAAACAGCCACAGGTCCCTTCCTAGCCAGCGTCCCTTGCAATATTCTCTGTTTGTTGGGGTTTTAGAGGGCTGGAAAGATGAGGGGAAGAAGAAACTCAACCCACAACACTAACAATACTGATAATTAATATTCATTTTATAATGACAACATGAAATCTTCTGTTCAAAATTTAAGGTGATTTTACAACATGGCTGAAAATTTTATACTGTGGCTTCTGTCAGGATTGAATGATCTATAAGTGCACTCTTTGATCCATTAAAAGAATCATGTTTGCCTCTCCTTGAACCCTGTTGCTCTGCCTGGAGCTGTGAAATTCTATTTGTATAATAAGAAACATACCCAGACTGTGGGAGTCTTGTTAAGATAGAACTCTGCTAGAGAGCTAGGAGTGCGTGTATGGGTATGGGCGTGGAGAGAGAGTAATTAAAGTAGAATTGAAATCAGCATTTTATTCCAATAGTGAGCCCTAGCCTGCTCTGTGCTGGTATTTAGTTATGACAAGATCAAAAAGAGTTCTTTAATTAAGGATTTTGTAAGATAGTGAAAAGAATGCATTGAACATGACCTAGCCTGGACTATACACAGAGAGGAGAAATAAATAGTCTTATCATAGTTCTGTGCACAAACTGGAAGAAATACATAGTGGATTCTGATCACCACTTCCAAATCCTGCAAGGAGCCGTAGAGAACCCGAGTGCCCACCTAAGCTTCTCCCAGTCTCTCCAGGTTGCTTTTCTGGGCCCCTGTGGTCCAGAGCTGCCTGCCCTGGGAAGTCCACTCCAGACGCTGAGTGCCAGGTGCCCTTGACTTTGTATCTGCAAGCCTTCAACATTCTCTGGAAGCAAAGCAACGGAGAGGCTTCCCAGTCCTCCCTTGATCTTTGCATAATTCCTTTGGTCTAATGCAGGAATGGGTGCTGAAGCTGCAGCTTATGCACTTCTCTAAATTGACAGCCTTTGTGCTAGGATTTGCCTGGATCTGAGAGATTTCCTGGGACATGTACTGTCAGTACTAAAACAGGGAAAGTTTCAGGCAAACCGGGACGTGTTGGTCCCCAGCCTGGTGCCCTGCTTGCCCTGTCATTCTAGTAGTCCTGTGTTCTCTGCACCTGGTGAGAATTCTCCACTTGTGCTAAGGCCATCTCTTTCAGCTTCTGCCCTTCTCCAGCAGCCAGCAGCACGCTGTGTAATTCAGCTTGCATAGGAACATTGGGTGTGAGTTCGATTTATAATAGGCAATGAAGTTTTTCTGTTTTGTGTGTCCAGAGTCTCTGGGAGAGAAGGCCTCACAGACGTGACATTGCCTCTTGTCTTCAGAGTCCTGTCTGAAGGGCAATTCGGAACGTGGCTCTCAGCTTAGCACCCAGCCCCATCATGCTTAGATGTGTTGGCATGTATCTCTGGGTGAAAATAGCATCTCTGCCTCTTCTACACAAAGCTGGCATCTCTCATTTCAGACTATTTTCATGCCAAACATTGGGAGTTGTGTCACTTTCCTCAGTTTCTCATATTTCCATGGTGCTGACGTGCCAACTACCAAATCTCTAGGATTTATTTTTCTGATTGGAAGCATCTGGTCTGTTGCCACGGCACCTATAGCCATACGGCACTTTCCAGTGGTAACCATGTGACTCAATGGGGTGGCCAAAAGGCAACTTACAGGGTCTGCTGGAAGAGTCATATAGCAAATCCATGCCTGTGGGCTTGGCTACAGTGGGTAATGTGCTGATACCATCAACCAGGACAGAGGTAATCTGTTTGCAATTCCAAACTCATTATTTCTTTATTTGCATTCAGTATCACAGAGCCATTCATGAGAAACACATTTTTAAGACATCATTACTATAAAATTTGTTAAACTGAGTGTAAACATTTTATCAGCAATATGTTCTGAAGAGTTTTTTTTTTTTTCTTTTTCTTTGTTTTTTAACTGAAATGTTATTTCACAGCTGCCTGGCTTCTAGGTTGGGTCACAAGTTAATAACGCCTCTACCTTGAAATAAGATTGGGCTATTGCTGCCTGTCTTGTAAATTAGGCAACAGTGAATCTTTCATTCCTATGGCTGCAGCAGTAGGCAGTGTATCATCATTAGCAAGCTTTCTTTTTTACTTTATCTTGTACTATCAAGTTTAATCAGAGGACTGGGAGGGCCTGGGTTCCTTGCAAGATTTCGGGAATAAAAACATTTGGTTACTGATCTGGGGGTGCCCTGGTGCCTTTTGCATAAGGGAGATCACTCAGCACAAATGTTATCAAGACAGTGGAGATGCTCTTGAAAGACCTTTTGTTTATTTATTTATTTAATTTTTTTTTTTTTTGAGACAAAGTCTTGCTTTGTCACCCTTTGTAGAGTGCTGTGGAATCATAGCTCACAGCAACCCCAAGCTCTTGGGCTCATGTGATCCTTTTGCCTCAGCTTCCCAAGTAGCTGGAACTGTAGGCACCTGTGACAATGCCCAGCTATTTTTAGAAATGGGGTCTTGCTCTTTTGCTCAGGTTGGTCTTGAACTCCTGAGCTCAAGTGATCCACCTGCCTTGGCCACCCAGAGTGTTAGAAGAAAGATCTTTCAAAGGGTAGAAGAAGATCCCTCTTTGGATGACACCCTAAAGGGCTTTGACCCTTGACCTTGTATGATGGGATAGCTTTTTAAGTTTAGTTTCACAAGTTTATGATTCAAAATTATGTTTTTGTCTTCCTGGGCATTTTGGTTATAAGTGGAGTACAGAGCACCACCAAATGTACAGGAGTGACTTGGGCTCAGAGAAATTAAATTGTATCCGGATAAGGGGAAAACTAAGAGGGAGAAAACCATTGTCTATCAAATTCATATGACTTTGAATCCTGGCTGCAGGTAGCTGTGTGACCTTGGAGAAGTTACTTGGACGTTCACCTTTATTTTCCTTTTCTCCAGACTGGATATACTGATGTTCACCTTAGAGAGTAATTATAAAGATTCAAAAGTAAGCCATACACAAATTTCAGTAGAGACTGTTTACTAGCATTATTACTATTTCAGCTGTTTTTAAAGTTGACACCTTTGAGGAGACTTACAGGGCATGGTTTGTGGCTGTGCTGCAAAGATCAATATGTGCCGAGGCTGTAAATACAGAGGCATGAAGACCATCTAAGATTTGCTGTTGATAAGAGAATGGTCTCTGATATTCTAGACTGAGCAACAACTGCAAAAGAGTATCAGTTGCTCCTTATGTTTATGTAATAATTTCAAAAAAAAGTTTTCTATAATGCAGTGTTCCCCATTCTAGCCCTGTGGGTGGAACAGAACTGATTATCTATATAAGCCTTAAGAGAAAATATCACTTTGGGAAAGAGTATAGACTTTTATAGATCATTTGGAAAGTAGTTTCAGCCAGATAACAAATAGGTAGCATTATCCTTTGCCTGAAGTTTTTAGATGGGCCCTTAGGGAGCAGGTTCCTTATACTCATGTGGGGTTGGAAACGCAGCACTGGTGTTTATACTGTTCCTAGATCAATATGAGGTGGTAAGGATCTCCAGAGGCTGAAAGTTTGGTCATTAATACCAGATCTCCATGGAGACTAGCCTTACCCTAGAAACCTATGTGGGTAGAAGCAAACAACGACAGTCCCAGAGTAAGTACTTGGGTTCAAAGTGGGCTGAATCTTTTTTTTTCTTTAATGCTAAGCTTCCTCTGTTCCCAGGGTCCTAATTACAGTGCAAACTTCTGGCCACTAATTCTGAGACTTACCTATGGTAAGAAGTTATAATGCAGTGAGAGACATGCATGCCAATATAAAATTACCAATAGCATGATAAATGCTCTGGTGGTATTATGTTAGGAGGAAATATAAGGAGATCTTGGTTGAAACCTTGAGTGTTTACTAGGGCCTTATTCACAGTAGGATCCAAACTCCATTTTTTTTTCTTCCTAGCACTATGAGGCTACATCATTCCATAATAAGTTTTCTACTGTCTTGGACACCTCTTTCTACTTGGTTTTTCAGTGTCTCATCCAACATGTAGATCGGAAATTATAAAATGAGTCAAGGGGGAAATTTTGTATTAGCTTTATCTTTCTGTGGTTCCCTTTTCTACAGCATCTTGGGCCTCAGGTTTTGATTTCTTTGTAGACTGAGCCCTAATTTTTGTATATCCAACCCAGTGAAACTTCTACAGCTATAGCACATTGCTTTCTCACCCCACCACCTGGTGCTTTAGAACAAGAATTGATAACTCAAGGATAAAGCACATTGTTGAATGTAGGGCTCATCACGAGGTATTTCCCTTCTTCAGGGATTTTGACCCCTTGAGTCTTAGATGTTTTGGTTATTCTCTGATGCTGTCAAACAACTGTTTTAGGATTTTCTAGTTTTACAGTTTTTATTACCAGAGTTGGTCTGATACTATCTACTCTATCTTATCTGGAAGTGTAAATTTGGACTTAAAGTTAACATATTTCTTAAATATGTGCAGTTTTATTTTTTTAATTTAATTTTTAATTAAAATCCTAACTGTATACATTTATGGGATACAATGTGATGATTTGAAATAAAATGTGGAATGCTTACATCAAACTGATTAACATAGCTATCACCTCACTTATTTTTTATGGTAAGACATTTAAAATTTACTCTTAGGTATTTTGAAATATACCCTTGCATTGTGCACTTTAGACAAGATCCTACCAAATGTCCTCTTTCCTCCCACTAATTGCCCTTTCCCCCTCCCCTCCACTCTCCTTTCTATCTTCTCACCTCCCCCTTGCTAGACCATATTTGGGTTTTATCATTCATATGAGTGTGTCAGTATTTATATATTGGTATGTACAGTTTTAAAAATTAAATAATGCTGGGTGTGGTGGCTCACGCCTGTAATCCTATGACTCCAAAAGGCTGAGGCAGGTAATTCCCTTGAGTTGAGGAGTTTGAGACCAGCCTGAACAAGAGTAAGACCCTATCTCTACAAAAAAGGAAAAAAAAAAAAAAAAAAAGATAGAAAAGTTAGCTAGGTGTTGTGGTAGGTGCCTGCAGTGCCAGCTATATGGGAGGCTAGGGCAGGAGGATCACTTGAGTACAGGAGTTTGAGGTTGCTGTCAGCTAGGCTGTCACTATGGCACTCTAGCCTGGGGCAACAAAAAAAGAAATAGTTAAAGACAAAAGGAGTAACAATAACATTGTTAATTTAATATGATGAATGATGAGTCAAGGTATATGACTATCTCTTAACTTTAGATTTTTACTTGTGCTATGTGATGATTCAATTTTTATTTCTCTTTTTTCTGTCCCTGCAACTAAATAACTTAAACTCCGATTCATGCCATGTGCTGTGACACTATTTGGCCTTCACTTTGCATAAACATTTTATTTATGCATAGGATTCAAATATGTTCTTTTTGCTTTGGCTCTGAGCACTTAAAATAGTGTTCTTGGCCCCAACACATCGATAGAAATGGACACAAACATAGGCATGGAAATGTCATGGCAGTCCTTGCATCTGGATGATCATCTTGATATTTCAGGACATAGTTATGTTAATGTTCTTAAATAATCATTGAAATAAAAGCACAAATTTTTAAAAATTACCCTCCCCGAGGCTTTAAGAATCTATGAATATAACATTAGATCCCAGCCGAAATGGTTTGACCATGAGATCCAACAGTATAGGGTCAGATTGGGTCCCAAATCTCCTACTTTATTCTTTTCAGCCTTTTCATACCCATAAGTGAGAAACACGCAAGGCCCAGGAACCCCTTCCTGAAATCTCCAGGATACAGGATGCCTTATGAACCCTCTACACTAAAGGAAATTCTCCCCCCTCCCCCACCATTGGCGGCACCGGTTGCTCCTCCTTCTCATTAATAAGAAGCAAGTGACTGAGGCACTGAGTTTCTCCTCCCAAGAAAACTTGGGAGACAGGAATTCCCAGAGAGACAGGTGTACCCTCTGCCTCAACCTGACATTTGCTACCTCCTTTCAATAGATGTGCATTGTGTGTGCATGTGTGTCTATGAGAGACAGAAAGAGAGATAATTATGAGATGAATTGTGTCCTTATCAAATTTATATATTAAAGTTCTAACCCTTAGTACATCAGAGTATATCATTGTATTTGGAGGTAAAATCTTTAAAGAATTAATTAACTTAAAATGAGATCATTAGGGTAGACTCTAGACTGACTATTGTTCGGACCTTGCAAGAAGAGAAAATTTAGACACAGAGAAGAAAAACAACATGAAGACACACAGATAAAACAACCATCTACAAGGCAAGGAGAGAGGCCTCGGAAAACCAGCCCTACCTATACCTTGATCTTGGACTTCCAGCCTCTAGATCTGTAAGAGGATACATTTCTATTGTTTAAGCCATCCAGTTAGTGGTAGTTTGTTGTGGCAGCCCTAGCAGCTAAGAAAGAGAGATGGAGGAAGAAGGAGAGAAAATATGGGGAGATAAAGGTTGAGAAATAAAATCAAAGAGGAGAGAGACAGGCTCAGGGTCTGGTAAGCACAGAAATGGTTTTGGTGGCTGATGGGTGTAGGGAGCCAAGGGCAAGGCTGAGTGAGGGTAATGCCAGTCTGGCTACATCCCACACTCACTAAGAGCCTGTGTTTTCAGAGGAAACAAGACACTGCCTGAAGACTCAGGCTTTTATTCTGGGATCTGTTATACAAAAAGCAGCAGGCAACCTTGCTTTTCTTGAGCTCCTTTTTGGGCCTGGCTGGCTGGTAAGACTGAATAGACAGGATACAAAAGCTACCAATTGATAACCTGAGGAAAAAGAAATAGGGACAGACTGGGCAGAAGAAAAGCAGAACTCTTACAGATCTAGGTGATGTTAAAAAAAAATATTAAAACACACATGCATGTAAACATTAATGCAAATTGTCCACAAGTTGGAAGGTAATGGACAGGGTTAAAGAGACTTGAATTTAAATCCCTGGTCTGCCACTTACTTTGTACACAACCATGGACAACACGCTCAAATTCTCTAAACTTGTATATTCAGATTTGTAAAATGAAGATATAGCTGCTTTAGCACACCATATTGTTAGAGATTAAGTAAGAAAAATATGTGGAAAGGGACTTAGCCTATTGTCTGGCACATAGTAGGAGCTTAACAGATGTTAAGCCTTGTCTTCCACTACCCAAGTGCAGAGTCCTTACCATTCATCAGTCACTTTAAAGTATAAATAAAAAAATTTGGCCAGGCATGGTGGCTCATGCCTGTAATCTTAGCATTCTGGGAGGCCAAGGTGGGTGGATCACCTGAGCTCAGAAGTTCGAGACCAGCCTGAGCAAGTGCAAAACCCAGTTTCTACTAAAAATAGAAAAACTAGCTGGGCATTGTGACAGGCCCCTGTAGTCCTAACTACTCAGAGAACTGAGGCAAGAGGATCACTTGAGCTTAAGAGTTGGAGATTACTGTGAGCCATGACACCACAGCACTCTATCCAAGGTGACAGAGTGAGACTCTGTCTCAAAAATATATGTTGATTATGTCTTGAGGTCTGGTTTGGTGGGAGTGAGGGTACAGAGTGGTGTGTGGAATATTAAAGTGAGTGGAAGTAGAGGTGAATGGGTGGGGCAAGGGAATGGGACTGAAGATGAGGGAGGAATCTGGGGACCCTGTCATCAGAACAGTCCACCAAAAGGGTTGACAACACAGAGAGGGAACCAAGGCCAAGGAGATCCTTTGTGATGCCTGTAGCAATGCCATGGGGTGAGGCATACCTGGAAGTGGAGTGAAAGCTGAGGGGGCAGGATGTCTACACCTGGGAAGCAGAGGAGAAAGGCCTGGATGAGGAGCTAGGGTCGGCTCCAGCAGAAATGGTCTAATAGGAGGAATGGGATATAACCTCCCTTGGATTTTTGAGACCTGGCTACAAAGTGAAATGCTAAAATTGTTGAAAACTATAATCTGTGGAGAGGTCAAATTCATCAACCAAAAAAAGAGCAAACAATCACATCTACCACTGGGCAAGAGACATGAACAGAACCTTCTCTAAATAAGACAGACAGATGGCCAACAAACATGAAAAAATGCTCATCATCTCAAATCATCAGAGAAATGCAAATCAAAACCACCCTGAGATATCACCTCACCTGATAAGATTTAGCTCACATCACAAAGTCCCAAAGTTGCAGATGCAAGGGGAACACTTTTATTATTATATTTTGAGACAGAGTCTTAAGCTATTGCCCTCGGTAGAGTGCTGTGGCATCACAGCTCACAGCAACCTCCAACTCTTGGGCTTAAGCAATTCTCTTGCCTCAGCATCCCAAGTAGCTGGGACTATAGGCACCCACCACAACGCTCGGCTATTTTTGTTGTTGTTGTTGTTGGAGTTGTCATTGTTTAGCTGGCCCAGGCTGGGTTCGAACCTGCCAGCTACAGTGTATATGGCTGGCGCTGTAACCACTGTGCTATGGGCGCCAAGCCAAAAGGGGAACACTTTTACACTATTGGTGAGACTATAAACTAATACAGCCTCTTTGGAAAGAAGTATGGAGAATCCTCAAAGAACTCAAAATAGACTTTTCATTTGAAGAAAGAAATAATTTTGCCATAAGAACATTTGAACTAGATTGTTTATTGCAACTCAATTTACAATCACCAAGTTGTGGAAACAACCTAAATGCCCATCCATCCATAAATGGATTAATAAACTGTGATATATGTGTACTATGGAATACTATTCAGCCATAAAAAGATGGAGGCTTTAAATCTTTTGTATTAACTTGGATGGAGTTGAACACATTCATCTTAGTAAAGTATCACAAGAATGGAAAAGCAAGTATCCAACATATTTGATACTAATATGAAGCCAGTAGACAATCTAATACACGCCCACACAAAAGAAAAACTCAATTCAATTCAAGTTTCAAGGGGTGGGGTGGGGAGGAGAATTGGGGTGCCCCCACCTAAGGTACAACATAAGGGTATATGGCCCACCTCTCAGGTGTGGAATACAACTACAACGGGGACTTTGCCTAACAAATGCAAAAATTGTAACCTAATCATCTTACTTTCATATTAATCTGAAATTAAAAAAAAAAAAAGAAACTCTAAAATCAAGAGAGCCAGAGTCTCTCTAGGAAAACCTGGAAGAAAAGATCAGTCCAAGTTTCTCTGCCTTAGTTACTGTTTCTCACCAGAGAACAGCAAACATAAAAATTAGCCCAAGGGAAAAATCTATGTTGGCAAACATACCCAAAGCTTGACTATCACAAGGGTATTTTCAGTGTAGGAAAAAGTTAATAGTACCTGTGGTATGAAAGACACTTACACACGTTCATTGTCTTCTTTCAACACCTTGTTTTACCTTAATGTGGCCAAAAGAGGCAAGGTCACCTGAATAAGGCCACAGTTTGTTGATGCTGAAGTTATAAATATAAGATAGCCAGCCATGGCAGGATTGGGAGCCCCCTCCGGGGGTGGACACAGGCTCCTGGGTAAACGTACAGCAGGTGGCTGGCCTTGTCCTGCTGTCATAAAGGGAAGAAGACCACGCATTGTGATTAGCTAAAATTGTTTGTAACATGGGCTTGCATGTGGGGCTGTGTTGGGGGTGGAGGGTGGGAATGAAGGGAGCAGGTGCACAGAACAGATTCAGAATTCTCTCTCCCTCCTCCCTTCATCGTCGTCATCACCACCATCACTTTAGAGAAGAGGAAAAGGAGGTGCACAAAGGTTAAGTAATCTCCCTAACACTAAGATTACCAGTAAAAGATGGGATGCTCAGTTATATTTGAATTTCAGATAAACAATGACCAACTTTTTAATATAAGTATGCCCTACATATTACATGGAAGTATCTATATTGAAAAATTATTTGTTACTTATCTGAAATTCAGGTTTACCTGGGTGTACTGTATGTTTATTTTTTTTTATTTTTTCCCCTTTTATTAAGTAATATACACATAGATCATGAATACATTTATGCCTTTGTGGGGTTCAGTGTGTTAATTTTTTGTACAAATTGGAGTGCTTACAACCAATTAATTAACATAGCTTTCACCTTGATATATTTGACTTGTACTCTTGCAATATGCTCCATGGTGTGGTCCCACTGTTTACCCTCCCTCTATCAAACCACCCCTCTCCTCCTTTTCCCCACCCCCTCCCCTCCCTTTCCCCACCCCTTCCCTCCTTCATCCTGGGCTATAGTTGTTATTTATCCTTCATATGAAAGTGTGAGTGATTATAAATTGGTTTGATCATAGTACTGAGTACATTGGATTTTTTTCCCCCATTCTTGAGATACTTTACTAAGAAGAATATTTTCCAGCTTCATCCACGTAAACAGAAAAGAGATAAAGTCTCCATCTTGTTTTAAAGCTGCATAATATTCCATGGTGTACATATAGACTGAAACTGACCCACACCTTTCTCCTCTAACAAAAATTGACTCTCACTGGATAAAAGACTTAAACCTAAGACATGAAACAATAAAAATTCTTGGAGAGAGTGCAGGGGAAACACTTGAAGAAATTGGCCTGGGAGAATACTTTATGAGTAGGATCCCCTAGGCGATTGAAACAATACCAAAAATACGTTACTGGGATCTGATCAAATTAAAAGCTTCTGCACTGCCAAGAACACAGTCAGTAAAGCAAGAGTACTGTATGTTTTTTTGAAAAATCTTGTAGCCATACTTAGGTGACAGGCAAGGCAAGTCTTAAAACCAAGAGGGTCCACCCTTAACCACCACACTTTGAGTTTTAAATGTGCCAGCTGGTCTTTTAAAGATTTGGTTTTGATGACTTAACTTTTCTCTGGTTCTTGATCTGAACAGGGTTTCTATTTCTTTTTGAATCAGTTTTGGTAATTAATATTTTCTTAGGGAACCATCCATTGCATCTAGACTTTCAAAGTAGTGGCATAGTTCATTGTCTTAAATTTTTAATCTTCTTAGTGTTTGTGATTTGATTTTATTTTTCCATTCTTGATGGAGTTTGCTGTCTTTTTGCTTGTTAAAGTCATAGCCTTTCTATTGTTTTAATTTTTTTCTGAAGAACAAACTTTTTATTTTATAATTTATGACTGCAGGGTTTTTTATTTTCTATTTCAATAACTCATGTTTTATATTATTTCTTTCCATTTTATTCTATACTTTTATCTTCTTTAATTGGATCCTTAGTTTCTTATTTAAAATCTTCCTCATTTCCTGACAGATAACACAAAGGCTAACCATTTTCTACCATCACTATTGGGCTCATTCTTGGAAGTTTTGATACGTAATTTTCTCAAATTTTTCCTAATTAAAATTCTAGTTTTGATTTATTCTTTAATTCACAGATTATTTATAAGAGAATTTTCAAAATTTCCAAGGGAATTTTTTGTTTGTTTATATTTTTAGAACTAAGTTTTTCTTGACATTTTTCTATTTTTATTGCATGTTTTCTGTTCGCTTTGGAAATAATTGACATTTTCCTCGTGCCATAATAAAAGGTCAGTTTTATGGGTGTTTGAAAAGAATACATTTTCCATTTGTTGAGTATTAAGTTTTACTTGTGTAGCATATTGTTTGATAATTATTATTCAAGTTCTCTGTAGTTTTATTTCACATTCGTTTATTAGGTTTGGCTATTTTTAAGAGAAATGTATTAAGTTATGTTGGAGGTTTTTAATATGATTGTGGAATTGGCTGTTGTATTTCTAGCTGTTGTATTTTATCTATTTTAGAATTATGATATTGGTACATTAAAGCTTTTGATTCTTAGAACATCCTTGCAGATTTAATCTTTTATCATTATTCAATATTTATACTATTTTTAAACACTTTTAGCCTCAAAATCTACTTTATATTTAACATGATATAAATTGCCCTAGACACCCTGCTTTTCAGGCTTTGTCATTTTGAAGTATACCCATAGGGCATGAAATTGAAATCAATTTTTTCTCAGTCTTAGAAACTTTGTTTCTTTGTCTTTAAAACAGTTTTATTGAGGTATAATTGATGTACAATTATAATTGATGTACAGTAAACTGTACATGTTAAGGTGCATAATTGTATGCCTATAAAAATTACTACACTGATTGTTTTTAATGATTACTTAATGATTTTTGTCATTATTTATAATAGAGACATTAAATTCAATTGCATATTTGCCCTTATTTTATGTTTCCTCTGCTATTGTGTATTATTTATTCCTGTTGTTTCCCTCACTAAGTTTCACTGCATTGGAAGCGTTTTTACTTTTACTTGTGGTTTTGGCCTTTGGTGATTTGGATGTTTCTCAAGATGAGCCTTTTTGATTTCCGTCAGATACGTATATTTTGGAGAGTATATTTAAGTCTGTAGTTCTCTGTCAACACATTACATGTCCCAGTGTCCCAAGAAGAAACTTTTTAGTGCTGTATAGTTTTTATTCAATTCAATTCCAGCCATATAACCCACACCAAAATGAAATTGTTTGGGTGATTTTACTTTTCCAATTCCTCTGTCCCTTCTCTACTAACTATTGGGTTTTGGTGGAATCCTTTGGAATGTGGTTCCCAGCTTTTAAAAATTCTTATCGAATGGCCTCTTTTAACCCCTTCTGATGTAGCTGGGTGTCCTTTATATCTGCCTGTTCTGATTTAGCTGTAGCTTTCACCTGCTAGGTCTGAGGTGCTGTCCAGACCCCTCTTGCTCAATGATCCCTCTTGCTCAATGATCCCTCTAGCACTGGACTCACTGTCACCACTCTGGGGGTAACTTGGCTGACATGCTGACCTCAGAGCCCGTGGCCCTCCTCAGACACCACCTCAGTCACTCACCAGGTGCCATTCCTCAGGCTTTGTCATCATCAGTGACTGAACTTCATCAGTACTTGCAATGTCACCTTCCCTCCCTCCCATATCCCAGCTCCCTTGCTCAGCCACTCTCCAATCACGACCCTCACAGCCTCCTTTCCTTTTTCATCTGGCTTGGATTCCACAATTTAGCCTGATAGCCCCCCCCTTGCAATTCCTTTAACTCACTTGCCTTTTCTTACAGGGGGTCGAATAATGGCCCCCAAAAGATAAGCCCACACGGAGTCTGTAATTGACTTTATTTGGAAAAAGGGATCTTTGTAGATGTCATCAAGTTCAGGATCCCAAGATGAGACTATCTGAATCAAGGTGGACTCAAAATCCAAAGACAAGTCTTTAAAAGAGAAGAGAGGAGAGGGGAGGGGTCAGGCAGGAAGGGAGGGAAGAGAAGGGGAAACAGAGGCAGAGACACACAAAGGTGAAGACGCTGTGAAGCAGGGCTCAGCGTGAAGCTAGGTGTCTACAATCCAAGGAATGCCAGGCTTGCTGCAGGCCTCTGGGAGCCGGGAGTGGTGCAGAACAGATGCTCTCTCACAGCTTCTGGAAGGACCAAAAGAGCTGACACCTTGATTTCAGACTTCTGGCCTCCAGAACTCTGAGAATAAGTTTCTGTTGTTTTAAGCCACCAATTTGTTAGGGCGGCCCTAGGAAACTAATAGATCACTGCTTATGTCCTTGACTAAAAAGACCCTGAACTATTTAAAATGGACTCTTTGTTTACTCCTCACTTATACCTGGGGCACTGAATGTTGCCAGGGGAATTCAGCCAGCTTCCAGACTCCACACTTCCCAGCTCTTTCTCCTGCCCCAAGGGCACTCCTTACTCCCCGTTGCTGGCTTCTCACCCACCAGAGCTCAGAATGCTGGACAGTCCCGGGCTCTGCTCTGTCTTGTCTACCAACACTGTGCCCCTGTGCCCCTGTGCCATCTAATTTAGTCCCAGGCTTCAGAAACATATTGATGCTTCAGTATGTTCAATAACCTTCAACCTTCGTTTACCGTTGGAAATGCCAGATTCGTATCGCTCGCATCTCCCCGTGTCTGAATTTCCCATCAGACAAATCTTCTCCCTATTGTTCACATCTTAGATAATTTCTTCCAGCTCCTGAGTCGCCCTTTATTCCTCTTTCACATGTCTCATTCCCAACACATCGGCTCTAATGCGACAATTTCTCCAAAGTCAATCACTTCCCAGCCTCTCAGCTCTAAAGCTTCAGTCCAAGCCACAATCATCTCTGTCCAGGTCTGTGACAATGGCCTCTTGATTGACTAGGAGCCTTGCCCCCGCCCCTGCCAAACCCAGAGCGTAAATCTGGTGGTGACAGTTCCTGACCCCTCCACCTTCCTGCCACGCTCAACACATACACACAAACCTTCCCCTTACTCTTAGACAGAAATTCAAACTCCATACTGTGGTTCCACAAGTGACCTATAATGGTCAGAGAGCATGCCCCACTGGTATAAATTTGCCCAATAACTAATAAGGGCTCAGTTGTGCAGGCCGTTTGTTTCTTGCTCACATCACACCGAGAGAGGTAAACAGGTTGGTGGAGTTGTCCTTCCCACACAGGCATTCAGCAATGCAGGCTTTCTGTCCTTTCCGCATACAGCTTTCTCTCAAAGTCACCCCCGCATGGGGATTTCCATTTCAACAAGCTGGATGAGAACGCAGGGAGGAGTGAGTGCGCATGTGTAGTTTTTATGAGCAGAAGTATTACTTCTGTTCACATTGCACTGGCTGAACTGTCACAACACCCCCTGACGTCCAGGGAGGCTGGGAAAGGCTTTCTAGCTGTGTGCCCTAAAATAAGAGGAGGCACCTGGGTCCAGTGGGTAGCGAGCAGTCTCTGCCTCACTGCCTGCCTGGGCTTGCCTTCCTCCCCGTCTGCCCAAGTTCTCCATGCCCAGTTTTGTGGGTTTTTTTCTGAATGAGCCGAACACATCATGCTTCTTTCTTTCTCAGAGACTTTATTTTCTGCTCAGAATGGTCTTCTCTAAGTACACAATTGTTGCTTTCTGACACTCAACTCTCAACTTGAACGTCATCCCCACTCTGCCGAAGCAGCACCGGCCTGTCAGTCCCTCTCCTCCTCATTATCCCAGTAAATCTCCTTCTTAACACTTGGGGCCAGAATGCAGGCTTTTGAAGGGCCAGGGCTCTGTCTTGTTCACCACTGTATCCTGGAACAAAATAGGAACTTAATAAACATTTTTTTGACTGACTCCTACTCCTTGAATATTTCATCCTACCTTGAGATTTTTATTCTGACTTCATTTGATTTATTAGAACACTCCCTTAAGTAACTGACTTAGAAAGTACGTGAGTGGCTTGCATGATGAGTCTTCCTGTGGTGAAAAAAAAAAAAAATCTTTCCCTTCTCACATGGATATTTTATCGAATCGTGTAAGAGTCATGGGTCACAACAATATTCTCTAAGAACTGAATGTATTGTGTCCCCCTGTTTTTGAGTTTTCAGAGTTGTGGATGAGAAATTTTCTGCTGATTTGATTTTTCCTGCCTTTGAAACGGGCCTTTCTCTTGTGGGAAGCCCGTCAGCAAATCTCTTTATTCTCAGAGTTCAGAAATTTTACCAGGTGTGTGTCTTTTGTTGTTGTTGTTGTTTTCATTTTTCCTGTTTGACATAATATGTGCCTTTTCAATTTGAACATTCATATCTTCTTTCAGCTCAGAGTTTGTCCTCCTCCTTTTTCATCTGGCTTCTCTGGTCTGCCCATTTGTCTCCTTGTAAAACTACCACCCACTTTGCAGCCTGGGTTTCCTGGATCCATCCCCTGTGTCTCTTCTTGTTTTCTGTTTTCTTTGTAGTCTTTGCTCTTGTGCACTAAGGTAGCTCTTCTACATGATGTTTCAGATCACTCATCCAGTTTTCAACTGACTGCTATTTTGTAGTCCTACAACTGCATTTTTAAATTCAGAATTTAAAAAAATAGTTACCTGGAGTCCTATTGTGTAGTTTGATGCATTTTTTATTTAACTTTCCTTCTGTTTCTTTCATTAAAGGTTCCTTGTTAGGAAGCAGTCTGGCTCTTTGCTTGCACTCCCTTCATGCTGCAAACTCTCTTGACTTGTAATCATTCACTCCATGCTTTTGCTGGTAGGTCTGGCTTCCTCTAGCAGGTGTTTATATCAGGCTGATGAGTCTCTGAGACAGAGGTGGAGTGGAAAACAAGAAGGAAGAGAAAATAAAGGGCTCTGGTTTCCTCCCAGGGCTGACAGCAGTGACGAAGAGGCAGCAGCCGCTCTCTTCTGTGCCTTGGGTAGTGAGCAGCTCAGTGCATTGGGCCTGCTTATGCTGCTGGGTGGTCAGATGTCTTCACCTTATAGTTTTCCAGAAAAGATCCCACCTAGGTCCTACGTCTTCCAGGTAATAGAAGCAAGAATCACAGAACAGACATTACCCACTGCTCACATGTTCCCTGTCCCTTTGGGATCTGAAACCTCAGATGTGAGTTGATTCTCATTTAGGATTCGCATTAGGGTTGAATCTTCACTGCCTTTTCATTTACTTTGTTTAATTAAAAAAAAACCTTATTAATATGTAATAGTCATATATCTTTATAGGCTACATGTGATGTTTTGATACGGCATACAATGTGAATTAATCAAATCAGAGTAATTGGGGTATCCATCACATCACCGCAGGCGTTTACCATTTCTTTGTGTTAGAAATAGTCCTATTCTGCCTGTAGTCCCAGCTACTTGGGAGGCTGAGGAAAGAGAATCGCCTAAGCCCAAGAGCTGGAGGTTGCTGTGCCCTGTGTGATGCTACAGCACTCTACCAAGGGCAGCAAAGTGTAACTCTGTCTCAAAAAAAAAAAAAAAATAGAAAGAAAAGAAATAGTCCTATTCCACTCTTTTAGTTATTGTAAAGTATACCCTTATTGTTGATTATATTCACTTTGTTGTGCTAACAAATGTTCATTCTGTCTGACTATCTATATTTTTTCATCTATTAACCATGCCCAGTATATATCTCCCTCCCCACCACCCTTCCAGCCTCTGATAACTGTCATTCTATTCTCTGTCTCCAGGAGATCAATTGGTTTTAATATTTAACCGCACATATGTGTAAGAGCATGTGAGATTTGTGTTTCTGTGCTTGGCTTATTTCACTTAACATAATGTTCTCTAGTTCTATCCATGTTATTGCAAATGGCAGGATTTTATTCTTTTTGTAGCTATATAATATCCTATTGTATAGGTACCACAATTTCTTTATTCATTCATCCATTGACTTAGATTGATTCCAAATAGTGCTACAATAAACACAGAAAAGCAGATATTTTTTCAATACACTGACTTCCACCGCTTTGGATGTATACCCAGTGATGGGCTTGCTTGGTCATATGGTGGTTCTATTTTTAGTTTTTTGAGGAACCTCCCTACTGTTCTTCATGGTGGTTGCCCTAATTTACCTTCCCACCAAGAGTGTACGAGGGTTCCCCTTTCTTCATACCCTCACCAGCATTTGGTATTGCCTGTCTTTTTGATAAAAGCCATATAACTGGAGCCAGATGATACCTCACTGTGCCATCAGGTCCTGGATTTTTCTTTGGTAGGAGATTTAATTATTGTTTCTATTTTTTTTTTTTGAGATAGAGTTTCATTATGTCACCCTCAGTAGAGTGCCACAGCATCACACAGCTCACAGCAACCTCAAACTCTTGGGCTTAAGTGATTCTCTTGCCTCAGCCTCCCAAGTAGCTGGGACTACAGGCACCAGCCACAATGCCCGACTATTTTTTTGTTGTTGTTGCAGTTGTCATTGTTGTTTTTTAGCTGGCCCTGGCCGTGTTCTAACCCACCAGTCTTGGTGTATGTGGTCGGCATCCTACCAACTGAGCTACGGGCGCCCCACTATGTGTCTGTTTTTGTGCCAGTATCTTGCCACTTTTGTTAATGCAGCTACATGGTATAATTTGAAGTCAGGTGCTATGATTCTCTCCGTTTTATTCTTTTTTCTCAGGATGGCTTTGGCTATTCTGAGTCTTTTGTGGTTCCATACAATTTTGGAGATTAATTTTTCCATTTCTGTGAAGACTGTCATTGTTATTTTGGTGGGGATTACATTAAATCTATAGATTGTGGTATGGACATTTTAACAATATCGATTCTTCAATCCATGAGAATGAGACATATTTCCATTTTTTGTGTCCTCTTCAATTTACATCAACAGTGTAGTTTTCATTGTAGAATCTTTCACTTCTTTGGTTAAGTTTACTCCTAGTTATATTGTTTTATTTGTAGCTGTTATAAATGGAATTGCTTTCTTGGTTTTTTTCCAAATTGTTTACTATTCCATATAGAAATACTACTGATTTTTGTATATTGATTTTGTATCCTGCAACTTTACTGTATTTGTCTATCAATTCTGAGTTTTTTATGGCGTCTTTAGGCTTTTCTACATATAAGAATCACTTCCCCTAGTTCTACCTTTGGTCCCTACCCAGAGGCACCAGGCGGGCCTAATATTTGAATTCTAGACAACTATAGTCAGGGTCAAGGACCTATATGAATGAGAAGAAGTGGTGGGCCAGAGGACAGAGTGTAGGCCATGCTAAACCAAGTGCATCCAGAAGTCTTTCCGGGAGAAGCAGGCTAGTAATTTCAAGTACTGAAGGCCACGGAGGAGTTCAGTCAACACCCCTCATCCTGATGACTGTGAAATTTTTTTGGGTCAGTGACAAAAAGTGTGGGAAGAAATAATTTGTAAATTAGTTCAGCTTGTGGCTTTTCAATATTGTCTTGTAATAATTATCCTGAATTCACATTTTCTACTTTATGTCAAGAACATTGACACAAGGATTGCAGGGTGAAATTCAGCATCACTGAATTGTATTGAAATGAGAGGATTGCTAACTTGTATTCCTGGCATTTTAGCAGTATCACATCTGATTTTGACACAGGTATTTATTTACAAGGTACCATGAGCTAGGATCCAGAGGCGCTGTGTTATCATCGCCTAACATAGTGTTCCTTAATTATCAGCACTCTCACACTTCCTGCATAGCAGATTGGAATCGCTAGAAATAGCACAAACTTGAAAATTAGCGTTTTTCTCTTAAATAATCAAGGATTCTATATTTATAGTCTTCATAGGATTGGCATCTTAACGGAGGTGAACTAATTTCACACTCGAAGGTAAGTTTGTTTTCTCGCTCCCCCCTTACTGTGTGATTCCTCTCCCCTTTTCTAGAGTCTTTTTTTGCTTTAGTCTCTCAACATTTCCATAGCATGAATAATCCTCTCCATTTTCCCCCTCCCCAAAGGGTGTTTCTGCACTTGGCTTGCCCTTGTGATAATTCACTATCTTGGCAAGAAGCCTGTGATGAAATGGAAGATTTTGCTTTTCTTTACAGTTATTCAGCAGTCTGTGACATTAGCAACACTTGATCACATGAAATTGCACAATTTTTAAACTTCAACAGAAGTCCAAATGCCTTGTCTAGGTCAATGAGTTCTAAATTACATATAAACTACTACCCATCAATTGGCAATTGAGTGGGAGAGAAGAGAAGGGTAAGAAAATTAAGAGCTAATGGATGGATGGATAGAATTCTGAGTGGTCCTTGGCTCAGAAGTAACTAACTACATGTAATCAGTGTTGGCGGGCCCACCCCCACTCTGGGTCTTCATTCTTCCCCTGTGCTCACCTGTCTTACATCACAGGCACACAATGTCCTCGGGGGAGCCAAGCAGACCCTCCTTTACATTATGATCCCTGCTCTAGAATCTCCACCACCACATTGAAACTGCCTTCTTGCATTTATATTGATACTGCCCATCTTATGAAAACAAAGTTTCAGAGCTAATTAATTCCCCATTATAAACGTGTGGTGTAATTCTGGCTCAGACTCTGGGGGCAGCTGTGGGACTTGTTTGGCCATAACATTGTGTTCCCCTGGCCCCTGTGTGTGGGTCAAGGATGGGCACACTGTTCAATCCTGATTTAAGATTCTCAAGTTATGGGAATGTCAGGGAGCATGAGGAGGTGAAATGAGGAATTTGAAGGCCTGGGGTGAGCAAAGCATTCTGGGGCTTGGATGCCTTCCCAGAGTTACAGAAGCTTTCAGCTCCGCTGTCTGTGCATAGGCCAGCCTTGGAGGAAGCGTGCACAGCCTGTACTGCCAGAATATTCATGTTGCACATGTTATACTTTTGTTGCATTGAATTATAGGCTCTTTCTGGCAAAGATGTTGTAAATTTGAGGGAAGGGAATGTAGCTAATGTGAGGTACATCTTTGGTTTTTCAACACTATAGGTGTGCACAGTGCCTGACTGTTGAGGGTCTTTGGTAAACAGATGCTGATTACAGAAAGAGAGAGAGAAAGAAAGAAAGTGAAAAAAAGAGAGTGAAAGCAGGAGTGTTAGAGAATGACAGACAGAAACAGAACAGGGAAATCTTTAGGATGGGAAGGAGCATTAAAATAGAACTTTGCTGA
Organism: Nycticebus coucang; assembly: GCF_027406575.1. Lineage (NCBI taxonomy): Eukaryota > Metazoa > Chordata > Mammalia > Primates > Lorisidae > Nycticebus > Nycticebus coucang. Next base: position 106,831,048 of record NC_069787.1, read on the forward strand.
AAAGGAGAAACAAGAGACTAAAAAGCACATAAGAAAAATCAAAATATAAAACAAAAAAGAAATGTAGAATTCTAAGTTCTTAGGCTTTAAGTTCATAGGCTTTTTTGGGGCTGAAAGAGATCTTAGAGGGCACGGAAAGCTGCTCCTGTCCAAAGTCAGATTTCTGTGTCTTTGAATCACAGGACACTTTGTCTGTCTAGTATCAGTAAGAAGTCAGCAAGGCGTCATGGTCAGACACTGTCTCTCCGAAGGTGGGAGATGTTGTAAGTGTTGGCCACTGGCTCATGATGCCAGTTTTGCTACCTAGTATCACATCATTGGGGAAAATTGGGGAAAATTATCCCAATTTTACTTCTGGAGGACTGCCTCTCTCCACTCTCAGGCTAGGTGCTGTAGGCAGCTGTAATTCTGCCTCAGACTCTGGGGCCAGGTTTGGGATTCAGGCCTGGCCGGCCATAGCATTGCGTTCCCCTGGCCACAGTGAGTGGGTCAAGGATTGTCACACAATCCAACCCTAATTTAAGACAATAAAACACCACCTTGGCACTTGTTGTGGCTGTTGAGAGAGACAGCTAACTAACTCCATAGTGTCATAAATATAAAAAAAGATGCCTAATGACTTCTAGCATGGTGGAGTGAGAGGTTTAAACATACAACCAACAAAATGGAGATCGTTACCAATAGCAGCCATTTAGGGGCCTGGAGCCGACGAGAGGCAAACAGCATATTGGGGGTTGCATGTTCATGTGAACGCAGCTGGTCTTTAGGTAAGGATATGGGAAAATGTGGCATTTTTTCTGGGACTACTCTTATTCTTCCCTTCCCTTCCCTGAAAGCTTAGGTCCTAGAAGGGTGGGGTGTGGCATGAACACCAGCAGCTTTGTCATAACTGGGAAAAATATTTGTAAATCACATGTATATCAAGGATTTGTATCCAAAATATATAAAGAACACTTATAACTCAATAATAAAGCAAGCAATGGAATTTAAAAAGTAGCAAAATATTTGAATAGACATTTTACTAAAGGAGATACATGAATGGCTAGTAGGTACATGAAAAGGTGCTCAATAGATACACACATAGGGAGGCGGAGCAAGATGGCAGCCGAGTAACAGCTTCCTTGCATCTGGGCACCGTGAGTCTGGGAATATAGGACTCCAGGCATCTCTGGCTGGTGGGATCTGCCTATCATCACCCCTGAGAGGATGCAGGGAGTCAGCGAGAGACTTCTGGACCCCAAGAGGAGGACTAAAACAGTGGAAAACCGGCAAGTGGTCGTTTGTGTTCAATCCGTCTAAACCCACCCGCAACTTCCACAGGCACGAGAACTTAAAGAGCAAGAGGAAGTGAAAGGAAAATTAGGGCAAGGAAACAGATAAAAGAAATCACCCATGAGGAAGAATCAGCAGAAAACTCCAGGCAACATGAAGAACCAGTCCAGAACAACCCCGCCAAGGAACCATGAGGTAGCTACTGCAGAGGATTCCACCTATAAAGAAATGTTAGGAATGACAGAAAGGGAATTTAGAATACACACGTTGAAAACAATGAAAGAAATGATGGAAACAATGAAGGAAACTGCTAATAAAGTGGAAAAAAACCAAAAGGAAATCCAAAAACAGAATCAAATCAGAGATGAACGATATGAAGAATATAAAAAGGATATAGCAGAGCTGAAGGAACTGAAACAGTCAATCAGGGAACTTAAAGACGCAATGGAAAGTATCAGCAACAGGTTAGACCATGCAGAAGAAAGAATTTCAGAGGTAGAAGACAAAGTTTTTGAGATAACTCAGATAGTAAAAGAGGCAGAAAAGAAGAGAGAGAAAGCAGAACATTCACTGTCAGAATTATGGGACTTTATGAAGCGTTCCAACATACGAGTTATAGGAATTCCAGAAGGGGAAGAAGAATGCCCCAGAGGAATGGAAGCCATACTAGAGAATATTATAAAAGAAAATTTCCCAAATATCACCAAAGATTCTGACACACTGCTTTCAGAGGGCTATAGGACCCCAGGTTGCCTCAACTCTAACTGAGCTTCTCCAAGACACATTGTGATGAACCTGTCCAAAGTCAAGACAAAAGAAAAGATTCTGCAAGCTGCTAGGAGTAAGCGCCAGTTGACCTACAGGGACAAACCCATCAGAGTGACCGCAGACTTTTCTAATGAAACTTTCCAAGCAAGAAGACAATGGTCATCTACCTTTAATCTACTTAAACAGAACAATTTCCAGCCCAGAATTCTGTACCCTGCTAAGCTAAGCTTCAAAATTGATGGAGAAATCAAATCATTTACGGATATACAAACATTGAGGAAATTCGCCACAACAAGACCAGCTCTACAGGAAATACTTCAACCTGTTCTGCACACTGACCACCACAATGGATCAGCAGCAAAGTAAGAACTCAGAAATTAAAGGACAGAACCAAACCTCCACACTGATGCAAAAGATAAAACTAAGCAATGGACTCTCACAAAATAAGACAAATAGAATACTACCACACTTATCAATTATCTCAATAAATGTTAATGGCTTGAATTCCCCCACTGAAGAGACATAGATTGGTTGACTGGATTAAAAAACACAAGCCATCCATTTGCTGTCTGCAAGAAACACGCCTGGCTTCAAAAGACAAATTAAAGCTCTGAGTCAAGGGTTGGAAGACAATTTTTCAGGCAAATGGAATTCAGAAGAAAAGAGGAGTTGCAATCTTATTTTCAGATACATGTGGATTTAAAGCAACTAAAATCAAAAAAGACAAAGATGGTCACTTTATATTGGTCAAGGGAAAAATACAACAAGAAGAAATTTCAATTCTAAATATCTATGCACCCAATTTAAATGCTCCCAGATTCTTGAAACAGACCTTACTCAGTCTGAGCAGTATGATATCTGATAATACCATCATAATAGGGGACCTTAACACTCCTCTTACAGAGCTGGACAGATCCTCTAAACAGAAATTAAACAAGGATATAAGAGACTTAAATGAGATCCTAGAACAACTGTGCTAGATAGACGCATATAGAACACTCCACCCCCAAGATAAAGAATATACATTCTTCTCATCACCCCATGGAACATTCTCCAAAATTGATCATATCCTGGGACACAAAACAAATATCAACAGAATCAAAAGAATTGAAATTTTACCTTGTATCTTCTCAGACCATAAGGCACTAAAGGTGGAACTCAACTCTAAAAAAAATGCTCGACTCCACCCAAAGGCATGGAAACTAAACAATCTTCTGTTGAATAACAGATGGGTGAAGGAAGAAATAAAACAGGAAATCATTAACTTCCTTGAGCATAACAACAATGAAGACACAAGCTACCAAAACCTGTGGGATACTGCAAAAGCAGTTTTGAGAGGAAAATTCATTGCTTTAGATGCCTACATTCGAAAAACAGAAAGAGAGCACATCAACAATCTCACAAGAGATCTTATGGAATTGGAAAAAGAAGAACAATCTAAGCCTAAACTCAGTAGAAGAAAAGAAATATCCAAAATCAAATCAGAGATCAATGAAATTGAAAACAAAAGAATCATTCAGAAAATTAATGAAACAAGGAGTTGGTTTTTTGAAAAAATAAATAAAATAGATAAACCATTGGCCAGACTAACGAGGAATAGAAAAGTAAAATCTCTAGTAACCTCAATCAGAAATGATAAAGGGGAAATAACAACTGATCCCACAGAGATACAAGAGATCATCTCTGAATACTACCAGAAACTCTATGCCCAGAAATTTGACAATGTGAAAGAAATGGATCAATATTTGGAATCACACCCTCTCCCTAGACTCAGCCAGGAAGAAATAGAGCTCCTGAACAGACCAATTTCAAGCACTGAGATCAATGAAACAGTAAAAAATCTTCCAACCAAAAAATGCCCTGGTCCAGATGGCTTCACTCCAGAATTCTATCAAACCTTCAAGGAAGAGCTTATTCCTGTACTGCAGAAATTATTCCAAAAAATTGAGGAAGAAGGAATCTTCCCCAACACATTCTATGAAGCAAACATCACCCTGATACCAAAAGCAGGAAAAGACCCAAACAAAAAGGAGAATTTCAGACCAATCTCACTCATGAACATAGACGCAAAAATTCTCAACAAAATCCTAGCCAATAGATTACAGCTTATCATCAAAAAAGTCATTCATCATGATCAAGTAGGCTTCATCCCAGGGATGCAAGGCTGATTTAACATACACAAGTCTATAAAAGTTATCCCCCATATTAACAGATGCAAAAATAAAGATCACATGATCCTCTCAATAGATGCAGAAAAAGCATTTGATAAAATCCAGCATCCTTTTCTAATTAGAACACTGAAGAGTATAGGCATAGGTGGCACATTTCTAAAACTGATTGAAGCTATCTATGACAAACCCACAGCCAATATTTTACTGAATGGAGTAAAACTGAAAGCTTTTCCTCTTAGAACTGGAACCAGACAAGGTTGTCCTCTGTCACCTTTACTATTCAACGTAGTGCTGGAAGTTCTAGCCAATACAATTAGGCAAGACAAGGAAATAAAGGGAATCCAAATGGGAGCAGAGGAGGTCAAACTCTCCCTCTTTGCTGACAACATGATCTTATACTTAGAGAACACCAAAGACTCAACCACAAGACTCCTAGAAGTCATCAAAAAATACAGTAATGTTTCAGGATATAAAATCAATGTCCACAAGTCAGTAGCCTTTGTGTACACCAATAACAGTCAAGATGAGAAGCTAATTAAGGACACAACTCCTTCACCATAGTTTCAAAGAAAATGAAATACCTAGGAATACACCTAACGAAGGAGGTGAAGGACCTCTATAAAGAAAACTATGAAATCCTCAGAAAGGAAATAGCAGAGGATATTAACAAATGGAAGAACATACCATGCTCATGGATGGGAAGAATCAACATTGTTAAAATGTCTATACTTCCCAAAGCAATCTACCTATTCAATGCCATTCCTATCAAAATACCAACATCGTACTTTCAAGATTTGGAAAAAATGATTCTGCGTTTTGTATGGAACTGGAAAAAACCCCGTATAGCTAAGGCAGTTCTCTGTAACAAAAATAAATCTGGGGGCATCAGCATACCAGATTTTAGTCTGTACTACAAAGCCATAGTGCTCAAGACAGCATGGTACTGGCACAAAAACAGAGACATAGACACTTGGAATCGAATTGAAAGCCAAGAAATGAAACTAACAGTTTACAACCACCTAATCTTTGATAAACCAAACAAGAACATACCTTGGGGGAAAGACTCCCTATTCAATAAATGGTGTTGGGAGAACTGGATGTCTACATGTAAAAGACTGAAACTGGACCCACACCTTTCCCCACTCACAAAAATTGATTCAAGATGGATAAAGGACTTAAACTTAAGGCATGAAACAATAAAAATCCTCCATGAAAGCATAGGAAAAACACTGGAAGATATTGGCCTGGGGAAAGACTTCATGAAGAAGACTGCCATGGCAATTGCAACAACAACAAAAATAAACAAATGGGACTTCATTAAACTGAAAAGCTTCTGTACAGCTAAGGAGACAATAACCAAAGCAAAGAGACAACCTACACAATGGGAAAGGATATTTGCATATTTTCAATCAGACAAAAGCTTGATAACTAGGATCTATAGAGAACTCAAATTAATCCACATGAAAAAAGCCAACAATCCCTTATATCAATGGGCAAGAGACATGAATAGAACTTTCTCTAAAGATGACAGACGAATGGCTAACAAACACATGAAAAAATGTTCATCATCTCTATATATTAGAGAAATGCAAATCAAAACAACCCTGAGATATCATCTAACCCCAGTGAGAATGGCCCACATCACAAAATCTCAAAACTGCAGATGCTGGCGTGGATGTGGAGAGAAGGGAACACTTTGACACTGCTGGTGGGACTGCAAACTAGTACAACCTTTCTGGAAGGAAGTATGGAGAAACCTCAAAGCACTCAAGCTAGACCTCCCATTCGATCCTGCAATCCCATTACTGGGCATCTACCCAGAAGGAAAGAAATCCTTTTATCATAAGGACACTTGTACTAGACTGTTTATTGCAGCTCAATTTACAATCGCCAAGATGTGGAAACAGCCTAAATGCCCTCCAACTCAGGAATGGATTAACAAGCTGTGGTATATGTATACCATGGAATACTATTCAGCCATTAAAAAAAATGGAGACTTTACATCCTTCGTATTAACCTGGATGGACGTGGAAGACATTATTCTTAGTAAAGCATCGTAAGAATGGAGAAGCATGAATCCTATGTACTCAATTTTGATATGAGGACAATTAATGACAATTATGGTTATGGGGGGGGAACAAAAAGAGGGAAGGAGGGAGGTGGGTGGGGCCTTGGTGTGTGTCACACTTTATGGGGGCAAGACATGATTGCAAGAGCGACTTTACGTAACAATTGGAATCAGTGTAACCTGGCTTATTGTACCCTCAATGAATCCCCAACAATAAAAAAAAAAAAGAAAAAGAAAAGGTGCTCAATAGTATTAGTCATAGGGAAATGTAATTTTAAACCCCAGTAAGATACCATTGCACACATACAACTGTCATACTCAAAGGACAAAGTCAAGTGTTAGAGAAGATGTGAGGAAACAGAAATGTTTGTATGTTGCTTTTGAAAAAGTAGGTTGGTACAGCCACTTTGGAAAACAGTTTGGCACTTGAAAAAATTAAACATGAATTTACCTGATCCAGCAGTTTCAGTCTTAGATATCTAGCCAAGAGAAATGAAAATATTTGTCCATACAAACACTGGTACACATATTTCCAGAGCAGCATTATTTATAATAGCCCAAAGCAGAAATAATCCAAATGTGTATTAACCAACAAGTGAAAAAAGAAAAAACCAACTGCGGCTCAGTGAGTAGGGCGCCGGCCTCATATACCAAGGGTGGTGGGTTCAAACCCGTCCTGGCCAAACTGCAACAAAAAATAGCTGGGTGTTGTGGCGGGCGCCTGTGGTCCCAGCTACCCGGGAGGCTGAGGCAAGAGAATCGCCTACGCCCAGCAGTTGGAGGTTGCTGTGAGCTCTGATGCCACTATACTCTACTGAGGGCAATAAAGTGAGACTCTGTCTCTAAAAAAAAAAAAAAAAAAATGCAGTTTACCTGTACAATGAAATATTGTTCATCAATAGGAGTAAACAATGTTCTGATACATCCTGTACATGCTACAACATGTGTGATTCTTGAAAACATTGTGGCAAGTGAAAGAAGCCAGGCACATAAGGTTATATGCTGCGTGATTCCATTTGTATAAAATGTCCTGAAGGGGAAGAACCACAGGGACAGAAGGCAGATCAATGGCTGCCTGGAGCTCCGGATGGGAGCAGAGACTGATGACAAACAGACATTAGAAAACTTTTTGGAGGAACAAGTTTTAAAATTAGATTATGATGATAGTTCCACAGACTTATAAATTTGCTAAAAAATATTCAGTTCTGCACTTACAATGAGTGACTTTAATGGTATATAAATTATACCTCAGTGAAGCTGTAAAAAAAGAAAAAGAAAGGCAATGCCTAACTTCATTAGTGATCTGAGATGTGCAAATTAAAGAACCCAAGAAATAACATTCATCACTCATCAGATTAGCAAAAATATTAAAAAAAATCAATTTTGTATTAGTAGCAAATATGCAGGAACAAGGCAGGAGCAATAATTGTTTCAGGTATTTTTTTAAAAGATGCATGGAAATAGCTTTTAAAATTGAGAACACCTATGTTCTCTAGCTCTGGAATCCCACACCTTAAAATCTCTCCTGTAGGAATAAAGATACAACATTGAAGTACGAATTTTAAAGGGTTTTCATTTGCAGTATTGTGTTTAGTAGCAAAATTTAAAAAAACAACAACAACAAAAATTTAGAAACAAAAAGAATGTCCATCAATGTCGAGTGAATAAATAATGGCACATTCATATAAGACTATAGAATTCAGTTTAATTTGAGGGAAAATCGAATTAATATGGGGGAACTGAGTAGGTGCACAGTCCTCGGCGAAGGTGAATGTGCAGGATCTAAGCTGAGTTTCCAGGATACCAGCTCAGAACTGGCCCACCAAGCTTGCTGCTCTCTCAGGCACAATCAGGTGGCAATGGTGGTAGACTGTTCTCAATTATTTGCCCCCTTATTTGTTAGTAAATTATACTTATTCAATCCATTAACATAAAGTGTTCTCTTATGACGTGCTTTGACCAATAAATTGTCAGTGGGCACTTGGAGTGCCTTTGCCTGACTGTACTGTCTTTTTAATCTAGCACAGCAATGGTTATGTCCTAGATAGGGGCTGCTCCTTCAGCCTGGATCCCTAAGTAATTAAAAGAGAGGAGTAGAGGAAAATCAAACCCATTGCCAGTGTCCAACTTCAGGTTTGGCTTTTAAGTGGAATAATTTAGCCAAAGTTGGCTTATAAAGCTAGAAATTCAGGGAGCTGCAGCCCCAATTGCTCGACCCAAGATGCACTACAACAGTCAGAATCTAAAGCAACACATCACTGCCCTGCCCCAGCTCTGGCTAATCATGAAGCTCGGTGCCCATCGCTAGGATTCCTAGGACAGTTCCCAAGAGCAGCCTCCATGCCTGCTGCTGAGATGAAAGAAGCAGTCAAAGCAAAATTCTTCCCCACACTTCTGACTTCCAGATCTCTCTCAGGCACCTGATGGTAGAAACTAGGTCAATGAGGACTCACAGGTCTAGAGGAGGAAGGGAGATGCAGTCAGTCCCTTGCACTCAGTGAGGAATTCTAACAAGATTAGAATGCAGGTGAGTGACCTCAACTGCAGTATCTGCCACTCATATCATGAACTAGCCTTTAGGTTTTAAAAAGAATCATTTAACCCTGATCTCTTAGGTTGTGGTCTCCAAATGGCATTTCACATGAAAAGGAGGCTATGAGAGGGTAACAGGCACATCAGAAAAACACAGTGGTCAATCATTCCATTGGCTGAAGTTAAGGAAATTTGAGTATTAAAATAAATATCAAAAGATTAAAATTCTTCAAACATATGAAAGTGAGTTTTAGGGATACTCAAGAAATGTTAATGAAATAATGCATTTAGGCAATTGATTCCCAATACCATTGAACACGCGGCTTTGGGAAAAGTATAATGACTATAGGCTGACAGCACCTGAACTACCAGGCCTCTTTTTTATCTTTAAACCAGTGTGGTGGAAATGCTCCTAATTCTATATGAAATCAGCACATTGTACCTCATAAGTGCATTAATGTATACATGATCTATGTGTTTATGATTTAATAAAAAAAAAAGAAAGAAAGTGGAATGACCAGATGTAATACCACAGGAAGCCAAAAGAATTGCATCTAACTCTCACTACTCAGTTTGCAGGAAATACAGAAGGCAGAAGTACATGTTATTGCCACCTCGAGGATGTGGTTAGCTTAATTCAGAATTCAGTAAATTATACTGAGCAAATGAACCGGTCTCTTCACACACACAAAGAGCCTCCTTCAAGAGAGAAGGGGAAACTGTTATGAATTAAAATTAGCTTCGAAGAAACATCAATCAAATTCTAACTTGAGGACTGCCAAGTTAGAACCTGATTAAACACACCAAGTAAAAAAAAGGAGACCGGTTTTTAGACAATAAGGAAATTCTGAGCACACAGTATTGCGTTATGTTACGTAATTGTCTAGTAGGTATTTTGCTTATTTTTAAACTCTTCATCTGTTGAAATATATAGTGAAATATTTATGTGTAAAATGCTATGAAATCTGAAATTCGCTATAAAAATCTTTAACCCTCATCAGAAAGAATACATACAGGGTGGACATAAAGTTCATGTACAATTTAAAATAGTTTAACATTGTAAATTGCACACAAACTTTTTATCCACCCTGTATGTGCATATGTGTGTGTGTATATATATATAAAGAGAGAGAGAGGGGGAGAGGGAGGAGATGGAGGAGGAAGGAGAAGGAAGAAGGAAAGAGAAGAAAAGAAAAAAGAAAAAAGGAGGAGGAAGGAAGGAACAAGGAAAGAAAGAGAAGAAAACTATATTTGTTTTTATTGATATAACAAATTATTATAAATTCAGAGGAATTCAGTAGCCTAAAGAGAAAAGCTTATGGAATAAGGATATAAAGAGACTATTCTTGTACAGCTGTAGTATTTTAAACTAAATGATCACAAAAAGTCAAAAAGTTAAAAAATTAGGAAGTTTATAAAGTAAAAAAGTTATAGTAGGATAAGGTTAATTTATTAAAGAAAATATGTACATAAATTTAGTGTAGCCTAAGGGTACAGTGCTATGAAGTCTGAGCCCACAGGAGTAGATAGTAATGTCCTGGGCCTTCACATTCAATCTGCACTCATTCCCTGGCTCACCCAGAGCAAATTCCAATTCTGCAAGCTCCATTCATGGTACTGCCCTATTCGGGTGTAACATTTTTATCTTTTATACTATATTTTCACTGTGCCTTTCCTAGGTTTAAATACACAAATATTTACCATTGTGTTACAATTGCCTGTGATATTCAATACAGTCACATCTGTGGGGGTTTGTAGCCTGGGAGCAATAGGCTATCCCACATAGCCTAGGTGTGTGGTAAGCTGAACCCTCTAGGGTTGGGCAAGCGCACTCTGTGATCAAACAATAATGACATCACCTAACAACACATTTCTCAGGACGCATTTCCATTGGTGAGCAATACGTGAATGGATGGGGAGACGCATGAAATCACCCAAATCTAGTTACCTCAGGGTGGAACTTATTTTGAATGATTTTTATTCCCCCCCCTTATCCTTTTTGGTATTATTTAAAAATGTTTTTACAGGGCGGCGCCCGTGGCTCAGTCAGTAAGGCGCCGGCCCCATATACCGAGGGTGACGGGTTCAAGCCCGGCCCTGGCCAAGCTGCAACCAAAAAATAGCCGGGCGTTGTGGCGGGCGCCTGTAGTCCCAGCTACTCAGGAGGCTGAAGCAAGGGAATCGCTTAAGCCCAGGAGTTGGAGGTTGCTGTGAGCTGTGTGAGGCCACGGCACTCTACCGAGGGCCATAGAGTGAGACCCTGTCTCTACAAAAAAAAAAAAAAAATGTTTTTACAATAAACATGTTTCTAAGAAAATTCATGAAAGAGACAATAAAATTATTTTAATTGCAGAAAGTAAAAGAAATATGAATAAATATTATGCATATCCTTGGTGCTATGGGTTTCCCCTCCCCTCCCCTCCCCTCTCCCTCCCTCGCACATTCTTAATGAAGGTAGAACTAAAATCTACAAACTGCTAACTCTGAAGATAATTCCACATGCTCTAGGAGAAGGGAGTAGTGTATGCTATCCCTAAACTTTACACATTTAGAAAATACATATAATTGAATATATATTTTAACAATTTTGAGCAACCATCAAAATAATAGGAATAGAAATTATACGCATCAAATCAGCAAAGGGGATTTAAAAAAAAAAAGCATGTGTGTGTGTGTGAACATAACCAGTTGAAAAAGAGAAGTTTAAGAGAAAAAAATGATAGGTAAAACATGATAAAGTATAAAAAACAATATACACACACACATTTATACTAATCACGTGTAAACATATCCCACTGGCCTGCTAAAGTATAGAGACTACCATGTTGACTGAGAATCAAAGCATTTTCTTAAAATCCACTTATGTGCTGCTTATAAGAGTCACACATAAAATTAATACAGACAGGTTAAAAATAAAAGTCAGAAACAGTGTATCAGGTAAGTAAATGCTATCCGTAACAAAGCTGTTCTATCAGACAAAATAGAATTTAAGGTGAGAAGCATTAGGACCGTACATGATTAATGATTTAATTCATTGAGATATGATAACTGTGACCTTACGCTACTAATAAAACAGCCTAGAAATAGGATTATAAGGAGAAATGTATAATCTCCAGTCCTAGTGGGAAGTGTTAATACAGAGCTGCCACACACTGATGAGTTTAAGAAGATAAAAATTAGTCGGGGACTCTAGGACCCATGAGTTCCAGGCAAAAAAAAAAAAAAAAGCTCAGAAATTAGATTTGGTGGGTAGGGGAAGAGGGAGGGGTATTTGGAGGGATGCCCATTTCTAGTTATCCCCAGGAACACATCAGTGAAGAACATAAACTTTAAATTTAATCTCTTCCTCAAGCTCATTCTCTTGTGTTTCACAAAGAATCTGTTACCCTGCCAACTAGAAGGGTCAGCCAAGTCTTTAGGGCCAAATTAAAGCCAATTCAGACATCGGAATACAAATTGAAAAACATTATTTGCTAACCAGATACATTTTTTCAAGTATATGTAAGTTTTAAGCCAGGGACAGATGAAGAAATGTTTCATTTTGAAAATGAAGAATTGAAAAGAAACAAAATTAACATGAATGATGTTTACAATGTGCTGTTAACAATCCTTGTGAGTGAAATTCTAGAGTGATTACTCATTCTACAAACAGCTTGTAAAATAGTTTGCCACAAGGCACCTTTGAGTAATGAGCTCCTTGGTGCATTCTGTGCTGGGCACCTGGTTTCCAAGGTGTAATCAGCAGCAGTTCTAAGCCAGGGATCCTTCAGAGGACGGGGCTCCTACCCTGGTGCACTTTGCTTCTTGTTAGGCTCCTGCAGCTGGGCATGGAACCATAGTCCTGGTGCAGGCATCCACTGGGCTGCACCCTCGAGGTGGCACTAGGGAGCTGAGGTTATGATGCTCCCAAGTTTATACTCCTAAACCAAATGGCAATGCATTTATAAATTCACTGCTGGTGCATCTGCAGTAACAAAACTGGAGAGGGTTATGGTTATGATGCCAGCCTTGGCTAGGAGTGCAAAGCCAAGGAGATGGAGGCTTTAGAGTTTACTATGGGGAAAAAGTCCTCCTGGAAAAATTGTGAGCTAGAGAGAACTTCAGCAGGATGGAGAAAGCTGCACAAATGGAGACATTTTAATAAGGTTTAAACTAAATGAATAATATAGCCCACTAGAGAAAAATAAGAAAATGCCTTCCTTATCAGATAAGCCCGATGTCTGCTATTATTTTTTCCTGGGAGTGTTTGCCAAGTTGAAAGACAGATAGAAGCTGAGAAGGTGAGTAGAGGTTTAATTAGTCTCATGAGGATGAGTTTCAGGGAGAACAATATAAACTCAGAGCTCAAGATCAGGGAGCAGCCTTCTAAATACTCCAGACTTTCCTTTAGGACTTCAAAAGTAAACACCCTTGCAATAGGGGTAAGCTAAAATTAGACCACACCACTCATGAAGTCATAAGCTCACCTGTAACTCATCTCAATTCCTGTCTGGATTTAGGCAATCTGTGTAAATTCCTAGATGTCTTGTAGTGAAAGACTAAAATGTTTTTGGAGTAGTATAACATCATCTAGCGCTTCAAATGAGTTCAATTATCCACACACAATAGCTGTCATGCAACAAAAATTGACAAGCCTGGGAAAAGGCAAAAACAAAATGATCAAGTTGAAAAAATTGACAATACAAAAGAGCTATAGTATATACAATTATTGTAGATTTTATTGTTAGAATGTTTTAGAAAGTAAAAGGGAAGATAATTATAGCAGAGAAGTAATAACTATAAATTACATATAAAACACCAAATTAAAAATATGATAACAATAATTTAGGTAAATTGGTTTTACCTTGGTAAAACCAATTAATTGGTTTTAATTTCAGATTAGATCAGCATAAAGGAAAAATAGTGAAGTAGAAGTTATGTCAGAAGAAGATGACTAAAGCACAGAGAGACAAAAGAATGAAAACACAGATCATAAAAGATATATAGAGCACAGAGAAAAGGTTTAATATATTGGGTGGTGCCTGTGGCTCAGTAAGTAGGGCGCTGGCCCCATATGCCGAGGGTGGCGGGTTCAAACCCAGCCCCGGCCAAACTGCAACAAAAAATAAAATAGCCGGGCGTTGTGGCAGGCACCTGTAGTCCCAGCTGCTTGGGAGGCTGAGGCAAGAGAATAGCGTAAGCCCAAGAGTTAGAGGTTGCTGTGAGCCGTGTGAGAACACAGCACTCTACCCGAGGGCAGTACAGTGAGACTCTGTCTCTACAAAAAAAAAAAAAAAGAAAAGAAAAGGTTTAATATAAATGCAACTGGAATCCCAGAAAAAAAGAATCAGATGGAAAAAGTATATCTGAAGCTTGAATGAGAATTTTTGAAAGTGATAAAAAATATCAAGTCACAGATTCACGAAATTCTATAAACCTTAAGCAAGATACTCCCAAGGAAAACCACACCCAGGCATATCATAATAAACCAAAGACAAAAGGAAAACTCTTCAATGGATGGGGGGCCCGAGAAGGAGGGAAGACACTTTACCTTCAAAGAACAGTAATTGACAAAAATATCCGACCTCTCAACAGAAACTGTTAAATTCAGAAGACAAGGGGTGGCATATTTAGGATAAAGGGGAAAATGCACATCTAGACTTTTATCCCCCTTGAAAATAGTCTTTAAAATAAAGGTCAAAGGGGAAACTTTAAGACAAACCACAGCTAAATGAAAAATAATCACTATCAGAACGGCTATGCTAAAGGGAATTTTTCAGACATAATAAAAATTATCTGAAGATGGAGGAAGAGTAAATGAAAAGAGTATATATTTAAGATATGGGTTAATAAGTTCTCATAACACTCAAAACTCTGCAGAAAACAAATATGAACACTGGAAAAATATAACAAATCCAGTGACCTAGAGGCACTAAACAGTGAAAAAAAAATTAGGAAGATTCTGTAGAGTTGAAATATGAAGAAAGGGATTGGTGTGAGACTCAAAGGAGTCTGGATAAAGGAATAAATGAATTTGAGCTACTCCACCAAAACAGAGCTTTCAGTTTGTATATAAACAAGTTGTTTGTTGAAACAAAATGTGTATTCTTCAGAGGAATGTAACAAAATCTAGAGCTCTTACGTCATATCATTCAAATATTCAGGGCACCTTCCAAAATCACTCAACATGTAAAGTAAAAGGAAATCCTGGGATCCAGTCTCAGGAAAAAGGACAATTAACTCAGATCAGCTCTGAGATGATGGAGATGTTTGAAGTAGCAGACTTTTATAGGAGCTATTTTAAAGGAGCTATTATAAGTATGTGCAATGAGGTAAATGCAAATATGCTCTTGAAGAATGACAAGATAGAAAAATCTTATCAGAGAAGTAGAAATCGCAAAAAAGAACAAAATGGAAGATTTAAAATTCATAATATATGGTATCTGGTATTAAAAATTAACAGAAAATGGCAGAAAAAAGACTAAATTTGAAGACAGATCAATAAAAATTATTCAATCTAAGGAATATGTATTCATGATCTATGTATATATGACTTAAAATTATGAGGGTAAATGTAAATGAGTATTGACTATATTAAATAATGATGACTTGTGGATTTAAAACACATAAAATTCAAATATAAGCCAATGATAGCACAAAAACAGGAAAGGACCAATGAGTTAAAGTGCTCAGAAGTCCTTGTATTGTCTAAAGTGGCAGAAGTACAAATTAATATCAGACTAAAATAGGTCAGGGAGGTATGCTATAGTCTTTGGATTAATAATAAAAAAGAAGGATAGAACAGAAGTCTCAGATGGGACACTTTGACTTGACTAAAGCTGTGTCAGGGTGAGAGGAAGGCTAAGGTCTTATCGGCTTGTTCTAGATCCCTGCCATACTCTAGAAAAGGAAGAGGGCAGGTCTGGTGCCTTCTGAACCAATTCGTTCACATGGTAGATTGTAGAGTTTGGACTCAGACTGGCTTTAGTCATTATGAGGCAGAAATGTTGATGTGCCACTTCTGAGTCTAGGCTTCAAGAGACTTTGCATATTTTTGTACACTCTCTTGCACCATTGCTGTCAGCATGATAACATATCCAGGCACATGGTAGACACATGCTACAGAGTCAAACCAAACCAATTGCCCCAGAAGAGGCAAGCCCACATTAGCAAACAGCCAGCTGGGCCCTGGAGATCTCAACAAGCCCACACAAGATGACAGCTGATCCCAGTCACATGAACAGTGAACGCTTATTTTTGTTATCACTAAGGTGTTACGGTTGTTTGTTATGTAGTATCATTAAAACAGAAACTGACTAACATGACTGATGATGGCTGCTTCAAGGAAATCAAGGCATCCTGATTGGAAGGGTGCAGTTACCAGAGGAGGGACAACTGAATTCATACAGCAAAAGCAACAGATGTCCATTTTGCTGAGACATCAGGGATTTGTATCTCCCTTCTTCAGCTATTGATATTTAGATGCAGAACCTGGAATATCAATGTCGAACTCAAGGAATGAACCCATAAGGATGACATTTCAGGTGGAACTGGAGGGAGAGTAGCTCATCCTTTTTGTAGGGTCAGGTGGGTTTTGTAGCCAGGCCAGAGTTCTTCCCAAGCTCTGACTATTGCCAGTTAGTGGGAGTGAAAAAGAATAGTGGATGTGCTTTTAGCAGAAGAGCAATATATGGCTTGAGAAAAGATGTGCTCTCCTCCTCAACAAGGAATTTCTTCTCTTAATGGTCCTGTCAGTTGTGTCTCTTAGGAGACATACAGTAAGTGGCATTTTGTATGGAAGTTGTTTGCCAAGCTCAGCCTTGAAATCCAGATTCTGAGAACTAGCTGGGATTAACAAGAAAAGCATTATTACAATCTGGCGGGGGGCGGGGGGTGGGTGAGGAATGTCCTATTTGAGTTGTGTAAATGTGTTGTATTTCCATAGTACTTTACCCTCTTATTTATTTTTTGATTATCTAGTACATTTCTTGGAAAAAATGAGACAAAATTACAGCAAGAGAAATTTACACCTGCACTAAAGATGGATTTCTTATGGTGATGGTCCTGGGAAAGGGATTTTGCAAGGCAGTTGTGAATCTCTCTTTTGGTGCTCATAAGAATAGTCCCCGAGACATTGGCTGAGCTGGGGATGGGGGATCTGGGTTAGTTGAGCTGTCATCTTTTCTGGAGGCAGAAACAGAAAGGTTAGAGTTTCTCTGTCCTAAACTTCTTCCTCCTGCCTCCAGCCTTGTTCAGCACCTCCAGATTCCGGGATTTCCTCTCAGGGCCACCTACCTGTTTGTTCTTCACTGCTATCTCCATATGTCCCCACATTTCTTCTTTCATTTATGTCTGAGAACTGTCACCATAGGGTAAATATCATGGATCCTGGATCAGACTTGCAAACACTCATCCTCCCATATTAAATGGAGGTTCACAACAGGCCAGGAATTGTGCAGAGCACTCAGACTAGAGCAGTGCCTTGCCCTCATTCTAATGTGGGAGACAAAAATAAGCCAACAAATAAAAATGTAGATAATGTGCTATCGGGTAGAAATAAGTCGTAGAAACAAAGCAGGGCAAGGCATTAAAAAATGGGGTGGAAGATGGTGCTTTAAGGGAAGGGGGTCAGGAAGGCCTTTCTTAAGAGGTAATATCTGAGAAGACACCTTAGTGCAGTGATGCAGAAACCATGTAAAAACAGGGGAACTGATGGGTGCCAAGGCCTGGAGGCTGGAATGTTCTGGGAGTGTTTAAGAAACAGGAAGGAGGTCAATATGGCTGAGCTAAAAGAGCCAGATGGAGCGTGATCAGAGACGAGAGTGCAAGCTAGTCAGGGGCCAGGCCATATGGGGCTTGTAGGACATGCAAGTATTTTGAATTTTATTCTGAATAATGTGGGGCTGGGACAGCCTTGAAGGATTTTGAGCTGGGAAGTGACATGATCTGACTTATTTCTAAGGAGCTGCTCCAGCTGCTGTGTGGAATAGGCTATGGGGACATGGTAGGACCCCAAAGAGGAGGCTGTGGCAATAGTCCAGGTGAGAGACAGTGTCTCCTTGGTCCAGGGCAGCCGCAGTCAAGTGATAACTCACTTTAATTCTGGCGCTGCCTCTTACAATCTGTGACCTTGAGCAAGTTGTTTAGCTTCTCTGAACTTCAATTTCTTCTTTTAAAATAATCTAAGATGAATATACTTCCTTGGTAGACTGTGGACCCTCAGTAACCTAGTGACTTGACAGCCTAGGTTTCTCTCCTGGATGAATGTTCTCTTCCCCCTGGGAAGGAATCCTACAACCAGATTTTGAGCCTCAGGTACAGAAGGTCACGTTGCTTCAGGGCTTGTGATCATCACTGGACCATGTGCTTGCCCTTTCCTGTTCCATTCATTTTCTTATTCTCCATTCCTGCCTTGCTTCTACCTTTAGCCAATCATCGTGAAGGGTTTAATGTGTTTCCTTTTGCAAATAGCATATTGTTGTTCTGGGTGCTTGTATATTAAATTTACATCAATAGCATCATGTCATATATTTCATTCTCTTTCTAAATACACTGAGCTCTGTGTTTTCTGGATCCATGCTCTTTGCCACTGACCTTTGATCCTCTGCTGCTGCTGCTGCTGCTGCTGCAGACTGGTATGACGCCATGGTGAACACCAGCTATGGCTTACCTCACCACTCTTCCCACCCCTGCAACCTGAAACAGCTCAGCATCTTCAGACTTTTGCCTCTTGGACTTGTGTGAGAATTTCTTGGGGTACTCACCCAAGAAGCAGGTTGTAGATATTTACAAACTTAATTTGACTAAATACCACCAGAGTGTTTTTCAGAATGGCTGCACTGCTCCCACCAGCAATGCAGGGAAATTTCAATTCACCCACATCCCCTCCAGGGCTTGGCCTTACCCAGTCTTCCAATTTTACCAGTCCAGTAAGTTCTAAGTTCCTGGTTAATTAATTAGCATTTCTCTGATTACCAATGTGTTTGAGTATCTCTTCACATACATATTATCCCTTTGAGTTTTTGCTATATATTGCTAAATCATATCCTTTGAACATGCTTAATTTGGGATTGCTGCCTATTTTCCTTTTGACTTGCCAGAGTTTCTTGTGTATTCTAAATAATAAACTTCTTGTTGATAGTAAGTACCACAAATACATTCTTTCATTCTCTCATCTATTGACTCTTTTTAAATGTCTTTTATTGAACTGAAAAAATACTTAATTTTGATAAGATGAAGTCTGTTTTCTGATATGTGGTTTGTGCTTGTGAAGTATTGTTTAGGAAGTGCTTTTCCATCTCTCTGTCACAATAATATTCTTCTACATTTTATTCTGATCATTTTAGGTGTTTGTCTTACACATTTAGATCTTTCATCCTTATGTAATAAAGTTGTATTAGGTAGGAATCCAGCATTATTTTTCTTGCATTCCAGTTTTGCCAGCACTATTATTAAACAATATTTTCTCTGTAGTATCATTTTATCATATAAAAAATATGACAAATGATCTGTATTAGTTCTCTATTCTGTTCTTTTGTTCTCTATTTTATTTTAGACCAATATTAGACTACTTTTAGCATCATGGTTTTATAGTATATTTTATAATCTTATCTGGACTTCCTTTTATTCTTATTTCTTAAGGTTGTCTGAACTATAGATTTTTATTCTTCCATAGAAATTTTTGAGGCATATCTTGTATATATCAAAAGCTATACATAGTTTTAAAATTCACTAAATTGAATACTTATAGTCTTTCCATGTTTGTTACGTGTAAAATTGTACCTCAATAATTTCTATAGAAAAATAAAAATTTGTAATTAGCTGAGATAACCCCAAGATGTAGATTGTTTATCATCCCAGAAATTTTCCTTGCAACTACTATCAATCCTTCCCCAACTATGGTCATTTTGTGTTTACTACTACCATGGACTAATATTTTCCTGATTCAGAAATGTATATAAATGAAATTATACAATCCATATTATTTTAGATCTAGTTTCTTGTTTATATTCACCATCATTGCAAGTATTTGCATTTTCTTCTTCTTTACTTCTGAGTAGATTTGTTTTGCGTTTTGCTGTTAATAGGTGTTTGCGTTGTTCCCCATTTTTCAGTACTATGTAGAAGGACATTACAAACAGTATTGTTGCAGTCTTTATGTGAACCTATGTTTCGTTTTTCTTTGGTAGATACCTAGAATAAGGATTTCTATATCTTAGAGTAGAGTTATATTTCACGTTATAAGACACTGCCAGTCTATTCTTCAAAATCATTAGAGCAGTTTACATTTTACCAGAAACCCCCGAGAATTCCAGTTGCCCTCCGCCCCCACTGACATTCGCTATTGTCAGTCTTCCGGACAGAAGCTATTCTAGTGGGTATGGAATGTATCTCAGTGTCGTGTTAATTTTCATTTAGGAGATTCCATAATATTGGTGAATGATGATGTCAATCACCTTTACACATTCTTACTGGCTATTCCTTTGTGAAGTAGTTCTCCAGGGGTTTTGCTCATTTCTTCCTTAGATTACTTCTCATTGTTGATTTGTCAGAGTTCTCAGTACTCCCTCCCCACTTCAATCTGTTATGAGTCTTTTTTTCTGATAAATACATTGTAAATATTTTTCTAGTCTGTGGTTTGCCTTTTCATTTTTCTTTTTTTTTTTTTATAAATTGTAGCTGTGTACATTGATATGCTCATGGGGCATCATACACTCGCTTCACAGACCATTTGACACATTTTCATCACAATGGTCAACATAGCCTTCTTGGCATTATCTCAGTTACTTTTTGATCAATAGAAAATTTCAATCTTATGGAAGTCTAATTTATTTTATTCTCTTTTATAGTTAATTCTTTTTGAGTTCTGATTAAGAAATCTTTACCTACCCATAGCCACAAAGATAGTCTTCTATGCTTTATTCAATAAAGTTTATGGCTTTAGCATTTACAGTTAGATCTATAATCTCTCTGAGACTTTTTAATATATGTGTTGAGAGAGAGACTTTATGGCTTAATTTTTCTTTCACTGGGGTATCAAGTTATTCCAGCATATTCTGTTAAAAAGACTTTTCTTTCCCTCATTGAATTGCTTTGGTGCCTTAGTAAAAAATCAATATATGTTTAGGTATATTTTGAGATTTTAGATTCGGTTCTATTGATCTGTAAGTATTATTTTATGCCCATAATACACTATCTTAATTACTGTAACTTTATAGTAGATTTTGAAATCAAGTAAGTAAATCCTCCAAATATTTTATTATTTTTCCAAATTGTTTTGGCTATTCTAGATCCTTTACATTTTCATATACATTTTATAATCACCTTTTAAATTCCTTCTAAAAATCCTGGAATTTTGATGGGGATTGCACTAAATTTATAGGTTAGTATAAAAAACAGTGGACAACTTTATCAATCTGGAGTAGTGTAGTCCACTATTTTTATTTCATTTTCCCCAGACACTTATTATGCATTTAGTAAGTTTCACCTGTACCCTAATATAAATGTCTGAACACAATAACTAAGAAAATGCCATGAAGGCTATGTTAACCAGTTCAATGAAAATATTTCAAATTGTATATAAAACCAGCACATTGTACCCCATGATTGCATTAATGTACACAGCTATGATTTAATAATAAAAAAATTTCCCCCAGAAATGTTTTATAATTTTCAATATAGAAGTCTATCATTTGTCTTCATCCTAGGTATTTAATTTAAACTTTCATTTTCTAATTGCTCATGCTAATACATAAAATATAATTATTTTAAGTATTGATTTCACATCCTTCAAACTTATCAAAGTCACTCACTACATTTAGGAGATTCCATAATGTCTTCTACATTAAAAAGTTATATTATTAGCATAAAGATAATTTTTATTCTTCCTTTCCAATTTTTATGTTTTTTTGACCTTGCCTTATTGTTCTGAGTAGGATTTCTAGTACAGAAGTGGTAAAAGAAGAAATCTTTTGGAATAATTGTTCTCAATCTTAGGGAAAATGGCTCAATGTTTTGCCATGAACTGTCATTTTAGTTGCATATTTTTCACCATTGTCTTATACATGTATGAGATCAAGTTTTCCTTCTGTAATAGGCAAAATAATGAATAATAATAAAAAACAAACAAAAAGAAAACAGACAACAACAACAACAAAAAAACAAAATAATGGCTCCCAAAGAGATCTACACCCTAATTCCAGGAAACTGAAAATATATTAAGCTATAGGCACAGTGGAATTAAGGTTGGAGACAAAATTTAAATAATCATCTAACCTTAAAATAGCAATTCATTCTGGATGATCTAGATGGGCCCAAAGTAGTCACAACAGTCCTAAATGTGGAAGAAGGGAGGAAGAAGTAAGTCAGACAGAGCTAAAGGAAAAGCGATCAGAGATCCGAGGTCAGTGCCTTTGAAGATGAAGAAGAGGGATCTGAGCCAAGAATGTCTGTGACCTCTAAGAGCTGGAAAATACAAGGGAGCAAAGCCTCCCCTTGAAGCTCCGGAAAGAAACACAGCCCTGTCAACACTTTGATTTTAGTCCAGGGAAACTCATTTTGGACTTCTGACCTCCAGAGCTGTCAGATAATAAATTTGGGTTGTTTAAGACCCCAGGTTTATGGCCATTTGTTACAGAAGCAACAGGAAACTAATACAACTTCAATTCTTTGTTGAGAGGTTGTTTTTTTTTAAACAAATGAGTCTTGGCTGTGTTCTCTCTTGACTATGCATCGTGTTGTCTTGGTTGCTCCTGGGTCCCCTAATTTTTAGAACTGTATTGCCACCATTATGTAAGAAGAGAAGTAAGACTGGGGTAAATAATTTTATCCCCCAGGAAAAGGCATGGTCCTTCTCTTCTCAGGCTGCTAGTATAGGGGTGAGTTAATCTGATCTCTGTTTCAGCTGAGTCTGGGGCTTTCTTGTACCTTTAATTTGATTCAGTTTAGCCCGGGCTTCAAATATTTTGAGGGTTGAATCAAGACTTCCCCTTCAGTAGGGTTAGGGATCTAGGAATCCGAGGCGCGGGGGATCTCTCATACTTTATTGCTCAAGTAGCAGCTTTTGGAGCCATGGGTGCTCTGTCTGTAGTGGGGTGTTCACGGTGGTCTCTCTCGCTACCCCGTCTTTCTATCTTTCTGTGTCCCCACTGATCTCTCTTTGCCCTGGTGCCCTGCTCCAGTTTTCAGAGGATGCAGCAGTGACCTGGTGAGGCTCAATGTGCTTCACAATGTTCTTTTTCAACTTCCCTGCCCTGTCCCCAGCTGATGGCAGGACAGCATGCTTCAGAGGAAATTCTTTCAGTTCTCCTATTTCCATGTACATTAAAAAGTACATGGAAACGCCTTAAAAACTCCATGTGGAAAATTGACTGGAACTACAAGTGAAGTTATAGACTAGTTTGGAGAAAACTGACATTCTTATGATGTTAAGTTGTCCCGATCATGAGCTTGATTTGGGTTTCTATTTATTTAGATCATTATATATACATATATTTTTATTTATTAGACTGTTAAATTTTTCTCCCTATTGCTTTTTTATTCTTGCGTATTTTATGGCTTTTGTAGCTAATGTGAATTATATCTTTTTTGAAATTAGGTTTGCTAGTTGATTATTACTAGTATTAATAAATTATACTGATTTTTGAGATCGTTATTTAATCCTGTGACTTCATCAGGCTCTAGTGTTCTGTTTGATTCTGAAGGTATTTCTAAGTGCATGTTTATAGCATTTCGAAATAGTGAGTGTTTTACTTATTTTCCAAGTCTTTTTACCTCTTTTCTTTTCTCCTAGTGGCCAGGGCCCCAGTGCTCTGTTGATCAGTGGCATATCATCATTTTTATAACCGCCTAATATGTCCCTGCCGCTGCTTCCTGACTTTCTGGCCACAAATTGAGGCTGAAATAAACATCTGACCTAAGCTGGGTTAATCAGATCATCTCCCCCAGGCATTTGAAATTGGAATTCAGAGTTGGTGGTCAGTCTCTATTAGGCAGGTGGACTGGAAAAGATTGTAAATGTTGGGGGAAGCCATAGCCTGGTTATTTGTGCACAGAAGCAGAGAAAGAAGGAAGCAGTGTAAAAAGAGGCTGTTCAATAGAGAGTGCAGCCAGAGGGACAGAGAGGTAGTTATGGGGGAGAGTGAGATGAGACAGAGAGAGAGAGAGAGAGAGAAAGAGAGAAAGAAGGGAGACAGAGAGAAGGAGAGGAGAGAGAAAGGGAGAGTGAGAGAGAGAGAAAGAGAAGGAGAGAGACAGGGAAGAAAGAAAGAGGTAGGAAAGAATAAGAGAGAGAAAAAGAAAGGGGATAAAATAGAGGGAGGGAGACAGGGAGTGAGAAGAGAGTGAAAGAAAAAGGAAGGAGGGAGAGAGGAGGAGAGAGGGAAAGCTAGAGAAAGGGCAGGAGGGAGAAAGAGAGAGAAGAGAGGAGAGCAGGAGAGAAGACAGTGCAGAGACAGAAACACAGACAATTACAAACACATGAAGAGAGGGAAAGAAGAGAAATGGTCCTGGAGAAGCAGGGCCCGGGGACAGGTGCACACCGACCCCTGCAGCCACACACTTCGAGAGAGAAAGGGATGGAAATGCAGGATGGAAAGGCAGACAGACAGGGAGGGAACGCAGAGACAGAGGCAGGAGAGAGAGAGAGAGAGAGAGAGAGATACGGACTGAAGTCCTAGATGCAGAGAGGCTGGATAAGACCATCAAAGAGAGAGAGGCGAAAGGGAGCCTCAGCTCCTGGTCTGCAGGCCTGCTGGCTGCAGCTCCTTGAGAGGCCTGCCTATAATTTCTGCCTCCAGCTTTGGTGAGATTCCTCTGAATCCTCATAACAAATCCAATTTTACTGAAGCTTGCTTGAGGGATTTCTCTTTGACATTACATGCACAATTCAGTCCAGGGCTCTCCTCTGCAGTCCAATTTTGCACAGAGCTGACTGTACCTGTAAAGTTCAAAGACCTTAGAAACCTAACCCTTCCAGACAGGACGCTTGTTCCCTCCCTAACACAACACTTCACCCCTGTCCTGTGCTCCCAGAAATGTAGGAGCCACCCACCTTTGATTCCTCCTCTTCCCTCAGCCCTTACAGACAACCCATCACTTTGGTTAGCAGTGTTTGTGATTTGTACACATTTATCCATTTTCTCATCCCCATCCAGCCACCATTGTCTCCTACCTGGATCACCCCAACAGCTTCCTAACTGGTCTTCCCGCTTTCACTTTCACCCTTTCCCATCCATTCTTTATATAGTTGCTAGAAGGTTCTTTTTAAAATTTAAATTGTCTTGGGGTGGTGCCTGTGGCTCAAAGGAGTAGGGCACCAGCCCTATATGCTGGAGGTGGTGGGTTCAAACCCAGCCCCGGCCAGAAACTGCAAAAAAAAAAAAAATTAAATTGTCTCATAATGTGCTTTTGCTTAGAAGCCTTTTAAAAGGCTTCCTGGTTCACTTTGCACAAACTAAGGCTGCTGCAGCTTTCCAGGCCTGTGTGACTGCACTTACACCCTCCCTCAGCAGCTGGGCTCTCCTTGAAACCCCAAGCCCAAGCTGACCTCAGGGCAGTGGCACACGTTGTGCTCTTGCCTCGACACTGCCTATGGTCAGCTTCTTATCAGTTAGGTCTCACCTAAGTGTCGCCTCCTCAGGGAGAATGGAGGGACCACTTACTACCCCAAGGCCATCTCAAGTGAACATTCCCCTCCTTCCAAAGCTTGCACCTCGGTGGTTTTCTTCATAGCAATTATCTGCCTTAACTTTTAATCCATTTAGCTATTTATACTCTCTGTCTCTTTCTCTTTCACATTGTGTATGTGTGTGTCTTTCTGCTGTCGTTGTCTGGGACCTCCATGAGGACAGTAGCCATCTGTCTTGACTAAATGATCCTCACATGGGGGCTGACGTATAGCAGGAGCACAGCAGATACTTGATGAACGAGGGCGAAGGAAGGGAGAACAGAGAAAAGGAGTAAAAGAAGGGCCCTTGCTAAGATGGAAAGTGGGAAGGAGGATGGGGACTGAACAGTAGTGACCAAGGCCAGCACTGCCTCCCACAGACGTGGATCCTGGTGGACACGTGGCACCTGCCCAGCTGTGGTCAGCTCCAGCAAGGTTGGGGTGGGGAGGCAGTGGGCACAGTGGCAGGAACACCACACAGGAGTCCAGAGGACCTGCTTTCAGGCCCAGCCATGAACTAGGCTCAGTACTTGGCATTGGCCAGAAGGCCAGCCACAGTCATTTTTTAGGTTCCTATTCTCAATAGCCACTAGGGTGTTTTCAGGTCTGTGAGTACATCTAACCTTTTGGGATCTTTGGCTGTGGAGACAGTGTTTGACATTCCAACTTCCTCTCCTTTACCCTGGGACCTGGTGTCTAGACTCTGCTCCTGGGAAGAAAAGGGTCTGCAGGTGCTGACCCACTATGGCAGCCCCAAGCTTCCGGGGGCCTCCCTACGGCTGGCTCGGGCACAGGTGTGGTCACCTGGAACATGCCGCAGCAGGGTGACACGTGCCACCGGCCTTGAAGTGTGCTCCTGCTGACTCTGACCATCAGATGTTTGATGCTTTACCCCTAGTTGAAGGATGACAGGAGCCCAGTGTCAATGTTTACACATTACAAAGCAATTTTCTGGTTTCAGCTGCTTTTAATTTTATTGACTTGCCACATGTGAGCAGAGTGACACTTGTTCCCTGATGAAGACATGCAGCTGCAGCTGTCAGGCGTGGTGTGTACTCTCGCTCACCAGTCTTTGCTTGGGGGTCGCTTCCGCTTCAGGTAGGAAGCCCTTTCACATGTCTGCGAGTCTAAACCCTGTGACTCCCCATGCACAGCCCAAAGTCCCTTCCTTCAGGAGGGGTGCCAAGAGCTTCTTGGCTGTGAGAGATTTTATCCTCCTCTGAACTGTCTAAGCTTCTGAGCCCATGGTGGCAAGGATGATACATACTGGGGTGTTTTTCCACCTCACGAATGCCTCCCGTTTCAATAGGCTGCCGCCCACAGCCCCAGGAGGAATGCCAGAGCTGTTTGACCCTTGTCGGCCATCTGCACATGCTGCCCCGCAGTTGACCGGAAGAGGACAGGCCTGTGTGGGCCAGCTGGGTTCTCCATGGCCATCTGCACATGCTGCCCCGCAGTTGACCGGAAGAGGACAGGCCTGTGTGGGCCAGCTGGGTTCTCCATGCTGGGAAGGCTGCTTTGGGCCTGAGAGGCATTGATTTCAAGCCGTGTTTTGAGGCTGGAGCTAAAGCACGGTGGACAGTGTTTGCCCTGTGCACAGAGGGTGCTGGTGGAGAGAGAGGAATGAGTCGAGAAGCAGGGTCGGGGAGCATTTTCTCCTCTTTGGGGAGGCCCAGCTGCTCCCCTTCTTTCCTGGGACTCTCGAGCCACATTTGTGTCTTTACAATGAGTGTGTCCATGGCTTGGGTTTGTGGCTTGTTTTGGGTAATTTGAATGGGTTTCTACTACTTACAACCACAAGAGATTTGATGAAATCGGGTATTTGTTGTAGGGTATTGTAGTTACCTTATTTTTCCTTTGGGTTTTCAGCTTCTGGAGAGCAGAAATCTGATTCCACACGGTTTTGTATCCTCACAGTGCTCAGTGCAGTGCGATGTGTACAGTAGGGATTCTTCACAAATTTGTCATACACGTGGACGAGGCATGCTAGAAAATATATTCAGATGACCTTATTTATATTATCTATGAAACAGAATCATATGCAGTAATAACATCTTCCAAGAAACAGTGATTAATCTCTAACATGCTCAGTATTCAAACAATGGATCCTTAAGAAAGCTATCATTTTAATGCAAATGCAGGCAATCGTGTCTTACAAGTAATAATTTTTGTCAATCCTTCTCTGCTTTTGAAACTTCAGCAGCTTGTGTTGCCTACTGAATCCTATCCAGAGTTCTGAAGCTGGCATTCGAGACTCCCAGACAACTGTCCCAGATTCCCTTCTATTCTGTTTCCTACCTCATACTCCAGGCAAGTCAGACCACTCCCTATTCTGTCCTCTCACCATTTTGCTCAGACGTCTACCACTTACAACACCCTGCCTTCATCTTTACTGCCAAAATTCTTCTTCTTGGAGATCAGTTTAGAATCACATCTTTTCCCTCATGGATACCAATTCAGCCTGCCCTCTCTTCCTCCAGGACTTCCTGCAGCACTGGACAGAGGAGTATGGTGTGGAGGGAAAGATTTACACAGGGTCTTGAGCTCAAAGACTTAAGGGCCGAGATGTGATTCAGATCACAAACAAAATTAGACTATCAATTAAACACTTTCAACATACTCTTTCCAGGGACTTATAATATTCAGGCACTATACCAGTTGCTGAGATTTTTCTTAATTTTCCTCCTCCACTATTGTTGACATGGACAATGGTATTTCCTCAATCTTTGGAAATGGACAGGGACTTATAGCTCCATGTAGCCCTTACACACCAAATGGAAGCCCGCTAACCCATCCTTGTAAAGACATTCTGGAGCCTTCAATAATTAACAACTTTAAGAGTTTAAGCATGAGATTAGAGACAGAACACAGAAAAAAGACACCTTGCCCTCCACTGTCCCGCTGAGCTGAGGGATGTCAGGGAGGACTTTCTGGAGGATGTGAACTGAGTTAAGTTTGAAAATTATGGGTGGGTTTGTCTTCTGGTAACCCCTCTGAAGCTGTCACCCCCATCCTTCCTCTCCTCCAAGGCCTGAAGAAGTGGCTGAAGTTTGGAAGTTTGGATGACAAACCCTTGAGATAGACCCAAAATACCCCAGTGGTGCTTAACACTCGTAATTAACCCTTCAGTGCTTTATTTTATGTAGACTTTCAAAAACTGAGTTTGCTGAAGGTGAGGGGAACCTAGACACAGGGTAATAGTTGGCCAGGACTGGCACATGCTGTTCTTTATATTCAGCATCTTTGCAGCTGGCAAAAATCCATATTGCACGGCTCGTGCCTGCCACACAGGTCTCTTTAGGTCATAGAAAATGCTATAATATTCATTTTTCAGAAATCGAAAGTTTCCCTTCAGGTAGCACGTCAAGATTTACAGTACCTTGGACAAAATTAGGCATTGGATTAGGAATTCAATGCATGACAATCTATCTTCCTTCCAGGGAGATATTGTTGCACAAATCAGAAAATCATAGCCTGGCTGTATAATCAACAACATTTCATTCCAGAAAGCATATTATAGCTGGAGCGATAAGGCCTATTGAAGCTGTGGACGGCAATTGTTGAGGTCTCTGAACAGCCTCACTTTCCAGGAACCCTCGAAGCTTTTCCAAATGTGTTTGAGGATTTTCAAGTCAGTTCTGTTCCTTATAACAGGAGCTGATACAGCCAAGGTCATGGGTTCATTCCAACAAGGGATGGCTTTCTTCCCTGTTTACAGCTCTATTTTCAATCTCTAAAGCTGCCCTAGTGAATCTATTCCATATTAAAAAACAAAAATAAATCTACTAACCCAACATCTCATTCTTGTCACAGTCTTATTTTTCAAGACCTTCACAGCTAAGCAACAATATTAATATGTGCCACATTGTCCTATTTACCATAACTATTATTGATGGCATACCGGCTGTTTGTCAAACACACTAGGTTTTACTTAATTTTACTTGATCACAACAATCCTATAAGGTAGGTATTAATATCCCTATTTCCAGGTTGAAAGATGGAAGTCCAGAGAGGATAAGAAGGTCGTTCAAGGTGCCACATCTAGGAAGTGGCACAGAGAGATGACTGTTCCCACCTCCTTCACTCAGTCTTCTACCCAGGGCAGCCTGGCTTCCTCCTCCATGGAACCGCTGCCACGGCTCTCAGCAAGGGCACTGGTGACTCTGTACTGCTAAATCCAATGGAAAGTTCCACTCCTTACCTTAGCTGACCTCTCTGCAGTGTTTGCCAGAGAGCGCTTCCCTCGGCCTGCCATGCCTTTGAGTCTCCTCTGCCTCCCCTGTTGTTTTTCTCATCTGTGCTATCTCTTAATGTTGGCCTTACTAGGAGTTCTGTGCTAGATCCTGTTCTCATCTGCCTGAATGCTCACCCAGGGCTGGGCTCCTGGATCCCCACGGCTGCAGCAGCCTCTGCAGGTTGCTGACTCCCAGGTCTGCATCTCCTGCTTGGCCTTCTCCCTTCCCAGTCTCAGACCTAGAGGTCCCACCACCTTCTGGACCTCACTGTCCTGGATGCCCTGCAGACAGCCAAGTTCAGCATACTCCAAAGGGAACTTATGACACGGCAGTCCTAAGGGGCCACCAGCATTGGTCCTGGCAGGCCTCCCTGTTCCATGGCCCTCAGTCAGTGGGCCTCTTCCCGCATCCAGGCAGGTTGGCACAGCTCTGTGTGGCTCAAGTTCCCTACTCACTAACCTCCCATCCACTGTCCCAGGCTTCTGGGGTGTATGTACCTATTCTCCGAATGATTCCCCCACCTCTTGCTCTCATTGTCGCCTGATTCCCCCAGGAAGTGGCTTCCTCAGACGCTCTCATTGGAGGGTGTATGCTGTCCTTCAGAGCCTAGGAGAGAGCTGGATGTCCACCCTGCACCACTGTCCTGTCCTTCCTCAACAGGCCTCCATCCCAGTCTGCTTGACTTGTACATCATTGGATCCTAGACCCCACCCTGTCTGATGTCACCCTTGTTTGAGTATCATCAAAGATTTTAATACCTGGCTCACTGTATTTCTCTACTCCACCATTCTGCCATCATTTTTTGTGAGTTCAGCAGGTATGGAGATGAGTCATCCAACTCCCTGACCTCAGCCACTCAAGTGACTCATCTCCCCTGATACCTGCCTCCATCCACTCCAACTCAGTCACCCTCTCCTGTGACTCACCTACGACCTTGTCGTGAGTAATGACTACAACCCCAGCCTCTCAGCATAGTAAATACTGACTGCTGCCAGCTTTCCACCTGTTTCTTTTAGTGTCCCCGCAAGTCTTTGACTCACTGAGATCTCTACCATCGAGCTTGCCATATTTTTGCGACCTGACTCCACTGTTTCCCTTATTTTCAATTTTCTATTTTATCACCGTATTTACTTTTTGTATATACTTTTGCTTCTCTTTCCTTTTATTATGCTTTGCTGGAAAAACCCTAAAATTGTTGTTGAAAGCTAAATTTCCAGTCATTCTACACCTGAGTCTAAGAAGCTAAATATGCCTGGAGGAAAAGATTGGATCTCATGCCCCAGTCCATTTTGTGCTACCATAAAAGAATACCTGAGACTTAGTAATTTATACAAATAGGGGTTTGTTTCTTATACTTCTGGAGGTTAAGCAGTGCAAGATCAAAAGGGCAGCATCTGGGGAGGGCCTTCTTGCTGTATCATAACTTGCCATCAAATGGGAGAGAGAGAAAAGGGGAGAAAAAAGAGAAAGGGGCCTAAACTCAAATTCATCCTTACCAACCCACTTCCACATTAGTGCCATTAGCCCTCATGATCTAAAGGTTCTGCCTCTCAAAACTGTTGGATTGGAAATTAAGTTTCTTTGGGAGACACACTCAAACCATAGCGTCTAATTTTAAATTTATCCTCACAGATCTCAAGTAGGTCCACAGAGCTAAATAATAATGTCACACTTCTTTTTTCCAAAACTTCTAGCCTTTCACTCTTCGTCCTCTAATCTTGTTTTTTTTTTTTTTTTTTTCACTGAGAAAATAAAAGAAACAAGAAGAAAACTGTTTCAACCTTCCACCAGCACATCCATCAACCTAGCTACACTTGTGCCAAATGCTTGTCTTTCCCCAAGCAACAGTGGATCCATCAGTCCTGCTCCTCTCTCTGGTAAAGCATCCCACCTGTGCACTGGCTTCCTCAAGAGTGTTCTCTTACAGTTTCCCACTTCTCTTTATTATAACATCTCCCTATTGGCTCATTCTTATTGGCATAAAAGCTTGCTTAATTAGCTCTCATATTAAAAATGGAACCTTCCCTAACCCCGTGTTGCTCTCTGCTGCTTCATTCCTTTGCTCCCTGTTGTAGCAAAATTCTTTGAGAAAGTTTATATTCACTGCCTCTACTTCTTTGCCTCCAATTTTTTGAGCCCATCCCAAGTAGCTTTGTCTTCTCTACTTTACTGATTGTACTACTATGGAGATTAATAACATCCATGTTGCCAAGTCCAACCACCTCTTCTCAGACCTGTTATAATCTCTCAGCAGCATGTGCATTGCCAGCCACTCCCTGTTTTTAGAAACTTTTCCTTTGCTTTCCCTCCAGGACAGCAGGGTGGACTCTTCTTCTGAGACCTAGATTATGGATACCTACCCAGATTGTATGTACAGTTAGCATTTCAAATCCTACAGTGTTATTGATTTCTACCTAACCCTATGTCTGGATTTGGCTCAGCCATTTGTCAGTTGTGAGACTTTGGGAGAAAGGGAAAATATATCTATCTCTGTGCCTCAGTATCTTATTTGTATATTTCATATAATAATATTACCTCATTTATAGTGTGGGAGTGAGGATCCAATGATAGTGAAATGAAAAGCATCGATCTTAATGCCTGATGCACAATAAGTACACAATGAATTACAGTTCTTCCCAAGTCCCTGCCCCACACTGGGGCCTCCTCTTGAGTGTTCTCCATTCAGTGGACGGCATCACTCAGCCACCCAGGTCAGAATCTGGTATCACCGTGACGCTTTCCTATTACTACCCTCCCACATCAACCCATAACCAAGAATTCTCCAGTCCACCTTTTAAATATTTCTTAGGTCCCATTGTTGTTTTGTTTTGTTTTTTTCCCCCTTTCCTGCTGCCCCTCCTGCAGTTCATCGCATGCCTGACTACAACTTCCTGTAGGTTCTCCAGTCCTGACTCCACCCTGCCACCATTGATCACTTTACAAGGCATTATCTCATATTACTCCCCTTCAATTTCACCCCATTGACCTTAGGAAAAGGTCTAAATTCCTTACCATTACCATGCACTGCTATTCCAATATAAGGCACTTCAGAGTTTGGACTTAGCTCTCTTTTTCCTCTCACCAATCCTCACCCCCATCCCCAAATTCATGGTGTATATTTTATAAACATGTGCTATTTCTAGAATTCTCCATGAGTCCTTACCTCAAGGCTTTTGTATGTACAGTTTATTTTGCCTGGGACACTGTTCTACCTACCTACCCCCACCCTCTTTACCTGGCTAACTCATAGCTGGGTGTTTGTCCACATATCTCCGTCTCTTAGAAGCTGAGGTGGATTCCTTCTGTTCTGGGTTAGCTACCCTTTATGCTTATAGTTCCACTTAAATGGTCTTTTTCCCCATTGGCTCTGAGCTCCTGGAGGGAAGGACTTCATATCAAACACTACTGGGAGAACACAATTTTAATCTCTGGGCCTTCTTGAAATGCTATCCAATTACTTGATATTTTAGGTGTGTAGCTAATTGGATGCAGGCATATGAGTGCTTATAAGTGTGCCTGGACATTTGTTTTTTGATGTTTGCAATGAGGCTGTGGGATTCTATGATTTCTAAGATTCTTTCTAGTCCTAAAATGCCAGGACTCTTCGGTGTATTGAGTTCTCTGGAGCCAGAGTGTTTCCTATTGGAAACCAAAGGACTGAAGATGCTGGAGGAGTCTGAGACCAGCTGTACTCAGTCTAAAACTTTTACTTTTTACTTTTCCATTCAGTTGTTTAGAAACCATGTAGACACTGTCTAAAAGGAAAGTTATTAAACTGTTTTCTTTGGGGAATGACTTAACTGTTCTAAATTCATTTTCTACCGTAGCTTCTTAGAATAATAGAGACAGCAAAATATAACAATTAAATGGTGCTACTCCCCAAAGGCCACTTGCTCCAGTTTATAATCTCATCGATGCCACACTATAGCAAACAATCTTTCCTACAGTAACTCCCCTTGGTGTGTTAATGGATCCTGTGCTTATAAACTGGTGCTGCTGCAGGCCTTGTTGACACTGGAGGAGACAAGGGTTGAATAGTTACTTGTCTGGGATCTAGATGTATTTGATGATGTGGAAATAAACTTAACCTTGGGTTTTCAGAGCAATTAGTTTATCTAGTGTATTATCAAGTACCTTTCCATGCTGGGTCTCTGTGGTAACTGGTAGTGATGTGAAGATAGACAAGACCCAGCTCCTGGTCCTAAGGAGCTCCCAGCATGAGACGTGACATGACAGAGGGAAGGAAACCAGGTATGGGAGAGCAGAAGATGGACACCTAAATCACCAAAAGGCATTAGAAAAGGTTTCTGGAAGGTTCTAGAGGAGGTTTTTTTTTTTTTTTTAAAGATGAGTCCTAAATAATGAGTAGTAAGTAGCCTGGCAAAAAGGGAAGAGGGGATACTCATAAAAGATAAAAGGGCATTAGGGACCAAGGAAAAGAGGAAAAGCATGTTCAGAAATCCAGAAATAGGAGAAAGGATGTCAGCAGAGACCTAACGTTCCTATGAATTTCTCTGAAGACTGTGTGGTATGGGAGGAGATTAGAGAGAGAAGCAGGGCCACACCATGAAGATCTGGGGAATTATCTGATGTCTAAAAGTCTTCCCATGTCTGAAATTCAGGATACTGTGGTGCTTAGCAATAGAAGGGCCAAGGTATCACACTTAAGGATAATGAAAATACTGAAGGATTCTCCACCCATTCTAAAATATCCAGGTAGCTAAGTGCATTTTTTCCTTTTTCTATTCAGGTGTTTGTAAAACATGTAGACACTACATGAGCAGAAAGTTATTCAACTGCCATACAGAAAAGATTTACTTGAATCCTGAAGGCAGTAGGGAGGCAGTGAAGGTTATTAAGCAAGGAAGTAACCTGATTTACGTAGTCTTTTAGAAAGGTCTGCAGGAGCAGGGAGGAGAAGAATGCATCTGAGGGCAGAGATGGGAGCCAAGGGGACCTGTGAAGAAGTTGTCCTGGTTCCACGATCGTCTGTAAGTGCCAAGAAAGCCACGAGGCCCTCATGTTGCTACAGGCAACCACAGCCAGGAGGACCTGTGCTGGATGGAAGAAGGGGAGACACTGGGGTTCTCTGTGTGTGCAGTCACCCTCTCTACCTCCAGCAGCAAGATCATCTCATCCTTCTTTCTGATGTGCCCCCTCTGGTCCTTTAAGCCAGTCTTATCCAATCTGTCCCAGAATCAAACTCCTCCCCCCCCCACCTGCCTTCCTCCTGCTCGCTGTGTTTAATTGAGAGGCACCACCACCCACTCAGTCTCCACGGCCAGAAGCTTGGGCTGGATTTTTCCATTCACCATCTGTATCCTATCTACCCCTGAGTTCTGCCACTTTTACTTTTTAATTGTTCTGGAGTCCACTGCCCTCAGCCAGCCCCATTACTGCCTAGATTGCTGTCCTGTGTCCCCACTTGGGCTCCACAGGCCCTCTCCCTCTGTCACCAATGTCAAAGCAACCTTCTAGAATGCAGGGCCCTTGTCTGACTCCCCACTGCCCACAAAGAGAGGCCAGGCCATTTGGTGCTTGGCCTCTTGAAGCTCCTGCTCCTTGAGTAACACCTCTGCAGCCCTGAACTAATTGTCTTTCTTCTTGTTTGCTTGTCACCTTCTTACTTTTGATCATGCTGGATCCTCTTTCTGAGCTGCTCTTCCAACCCCTCACCTTTCTCTCTCAGGTTATACTCCTGTTTTTTAGAAGCTGTGCCTGGCACAGCCTGGGTCCGTGACCTTCCTCCAGGGTCCAGCAGCCTCTGTCTTCCTTTTTCCAGCCTTCTCCACGCTGTGCTGCAACTGTTATCTCTGCACTTGCTTCTTTTTGGGTTGTATGTTTCCATCAGATTCTGAGGGTTTATTTCTGTGTAGCACAGAACTTGCCTCACATTTCGTAGGCACTTAATATATATTTGCTGAAGAAATGAATGAAACGAGAGATAACAGCACAGAAGGCTTCTTCTGTGCTTGTTTGACTTAAACAATCTCATTGGATCCTCCCATCATTCCAATCAGGGAAATAGTGTTATTATTATTCCCTTTTATAGATGAAGAAATGGAAGTTTAGAAGCACAGTCTCCCACGGTATTTGGGGGGAATTGGTTCCAAAATCTATGGAGGTCAAGACTCTTACATAAAATGTTGTGGTATTTGCACATAACCTATGCACATCCTTTTGTATACTTTAAATTATTTCAGATTATTTGTAATAGTATAAAATACAATGCCTACACATCACTTCATTTTCATAGACTCAATGTAGTACTTGGTGTGCAGCAAATTTAAATTTTGCTTTGTGGAACTTTGTGGAATGTTTTTCCCCGATTATTTTCAATATATGTTTGGTAGAATCCAGGAAGGCATAACCCACAAATATGGAGGGACAATTATTTAAGTATTAGAGCTAGAAGTGAATCTCAAACATATGTGGTCTGGAACTTGAGCTTTTGATCAGAAATGAAATCACGCACTAAGATCATGAAGAGGGCAGGGACCCAGGAGGCCATCATCACTGTGGAGTGATTGCCCTCTGGAAATGAAAGCTGGATGAGTTGAAGGGCTCAGTGACTTACTCTACTTAGCCTTTAACAGCTGGATAACTTGCTGTATTTTCTAAACATTTCATTTCATTTCATTTTTATTTGTATAATCTTAAAAGGTGCTTTTTTTTTTGTTTGTTTGTTTGTTTTGTAGAGACAGAGTCTCACTTTATGGCCCTCGGTAGAGTGCATGGCGTCACACGGCTCACAGCAACCTTCAACTCCTGGGCTTAAGCGATTCTTTTGCCTCAGCCTCCCGAGTAGCTGGGACTACAGGCGCCCGCCACAACGCCCGGCTATTTTTTGGTTGCAGTTCAGCCGGGGCCAGGTTTGAACCTGCCACCATCGGTATATGGGGCCGGCGCCTTACCTACTGAGCCACAGGCGCCGCCCAAAAGGTACTGTTTTTTTACATAGGTATATTGTGTAGCAGTGAAATCGGGGCTTACAGCGTAATCATCAACCAAATAACGTACACTGTACTCATTAAGTAATTTCTCATCCCTCACCCCTTCCCACCCTTCTCAGTCTCCAATGTCTGTTATTCCACACTCTATGTCCACATGTATACATTACTTAGCTCCAACTTGTAATACTCCATATGGCATTTGACTTTCTGTTTCTGAGTTATTTTACTTAAGGTAATTGTTTCCAGTTCCATACCTGCTGCAGCAAGATTCATGATTTCAATCATCCATTGACGGATACTTAGGTTGATTCTGTATCTTTGCTAATGTGACCAGTGCTATGATAGACACACAAGTGCAGGTATCTTTTTGATATAATGATTTTTTTTCCTTTGGGTAGATACTCAGCAGTAGGATTGTTAGATCAAATGGTAGCTCTATTTTTAGTTCTCTGAGAAATCTCCATGCTGTTTTCCATAGAGGTTATACTAATTTACATTCCCTCCAACAGTGTTTAAGTGTTCCTGTTTCTCTGCATCCTTGATAACATCTGTGATATTCTGACTCTTTAATAATAGCTATTAAGACTGGTGTGAGATGATATCTCATCATGGTTTTAATTTGCATTTCTCCACTGGCTAGTGATGATTGTTGACCATTTGTATGGCTTCTTTTGAAATATGTGTGTACCCCACTTTGTAATAGGGGTATTTGAGGGTTTTTGTTTTTGCTGAGTTGCTTGAGTTTCTTGTGAATTCTGGATATTAGTCCCCAGTCACATGCATAGTTTGTAAATATTTTCTACCATTAGATTATCTCTTCAGTTTGTTGATTATTTATTTTGTTGTGCAGAAGATTTTTTATTTAAGTCTCATTTGTCTATTTTTGTTTTTGTTGCTTATACTTTTGAGGTCTTATAGACTAATGTATAGAAGAGTTTTCCCCAGGTTTTCTTCTAGTACCTTTATAGTTTCTGGTCTTACATTTAAGTCTTTAATATATCAAGTTGATTTTTGTGTATGGTGAGAGAGATAGGGGTCCAGTTTCATTCTTCTGCACATGGTATTCTAATTTTCTCAGCATCATTTATTGAAAAGGGTTTCCTTTTCCCAGTATATATTTTTGCAAACTTTGTCAAAGATCAGTTGACTCTGTATATGCAGGTTTATTTCTGAACTTTCTATTCTGTTCCATTGATCTATGTTTCTATTTTTATAATAGTACCATATTGTTTTATTTACTATAGACTTATACTATAATTTGATGTCAGATAATATGATCCTTCCAGCTTTTCTTCTTGCTTAGGGATTGCTTTGACTATAAATTTTAAAGTTGTTTTTCCTTATTCTCTGAAAAATGTCATTGGTATTATGATTGGGATTGCATTGAATTTATTGATTGCTTTGGGGAGTATGGTTGTTTTAACAATATTAATTCTGAATCATGAGCATGGGGTGTTTTTCCATTTGTTTCTCTCATTTAAAATTTATTTCATTTATTTTTTTTTATAGAAATCTTTCACCTAGTTAAATATATTCCTAGATTTTCATTTTTTGTTTTTTATAGCTGTTGGAAATAAGATTGAGTTCTTGATTTGATTCTCAGCTAGATCATTATTGGTGTATAAAAATGCTAGTGTTTCTCATATGTGGATTTTTTTTTTTTTTTTTTTTTTGCAGTTTTGGCCAGGGGCTGGTGCCCTACTCCTTGAACCACAGGCTCTGCCACATATGTGGATTTTGTATTCTACAACTTTACTGGAATCTTTTATTAAATCTACAAGGTTTTTGGAGAAGTCTGTAGGGGTTTTTTTAGGTCTAGGATCATACTATCAAAGACCAGAGATAATTTGACTTATTCTTTTCCAGTTTTGATGCCTTTTATTTTTCTCTTTTGTCTGATTGCTCTAGGCTAGGACTACCATTACTATGTTGAATGGGAGTAGTGAAAGTGGGCTTCTTTGTATTTTGTATTTCTTAATAGGATTACTTTCAACCTTTCCCTGTTCACTATGATGTTGTCTATGGGTTTGTCATATTATTTGGGGGTATCTTCTTTCTATGCCCAGTTTCTTGAGGGTTTTTATCTCGAAAGGACACAGAATTTTATCAAATGCTTTTCCTACATCGATTGAGATGACCATATGGTTTTTGTCCTTAATTCTGTTTATGTGATGAATCACATTTATTGATTGGTGTATGCTGAACTGTTTTTGAATCCATGGAATGAAAACCACTTGAATGTGGTGTATTATCTATTAGATGTGTTGTTGGATTCAGTGTGTTAGTATTTGCTGCAGATTTTTGTGTCTATGTTCATCAGTTTTTCGTCATTTTTTTGTCTAGCTTTCGTAAGGAGGATACTGGCTTCATAGAATTAGATAGGGAGGATTCTCTCCTCCTTTGTATTTTTGAAGTTTCAGGATTATTTGTATTTTTTTTTTTTTGACATTTGATAGAATTCAGCTGTGAATCCATCTGGTCCTGGGGATGTTTTATCATATTTTTTAATCGCTGATTCAATCTCACTATTCATTACTGATCTGTTCAGGATTTCAAGTTCTTCCTAACTCAATCTTAAGCAATTACATATTACTAGGAAATTATTCATAGTAGGCTCTGATGATCCTTTGCATTTCTGTGGTATTATTTGTAATGTCTCCCTTTTTTATTTCTGTTTGTCTATTTATATCTTCACCCTTCTTAGTCTAACTAGTAGCTTATCAATTTTATTTGTGTTTTCAAAAGACCAACTTTAGTTTCATAGACGCTTTGTATTTTATGGTCTCAATTTCATTCTGTGGTGCCCTTATCTTTGTTAATATTTTTCTTTTGCTAGCTTTGGACTTGGTTTGTTCTTGTTTGTCTAGTTCCTTGAGATGCAACATTAAGTTGCTAATTTGTGTTCTTTTTATTTTATGAATCTGGGTGCTCCAGTGTTGGGTGCATATGTACAGGCAGTCTCCAGGTTAGAGATGACCGGACTTATAGCATTCTGTACTTATGAACAGGTTCCCCATGAGGATAATTTATAATTACAAAAGTAAAATAACAATTCAGGAACTAGTTTCTTCTATGCATGTAAACAGACCCACATGTTGTAAGTGGTTTATTCGTGCAGCACTCCGGGCTTTATACTCGAGTCTAGTCTCGTAAATACTGAAGCAATTGGTAGAAACACAAGAACATGAAGGATCGAAAGATACAGATCCACAAAAGTTTTTGACAAAAGAATTAGATGAGGCCTCTCACCTTGTTGAAACAAAATTTGCTAAGCTTGAGGAGCAAGATCCTAACATTGAGTGGTTTACAAAGGTTTTCTATGCAATGAGAACATCAGCTCCTACAAGGCCATTCATGATTAAAAAGGAAGGCTGTGCAAATAATCTTAGACACCCTCTTCAAGGAATCAACTTCAGTAGTAAGCTTTCCTCTTCCAAATCCTGATTCTCCAGCACCTTCTCCATCATCATCTGCTGATGAATGTTAGCCTGTTTTCTTGCCTCACAAATGACCCTTACAGTGAGAAAGACATTGATCCAATGTTAGGTGAGTATTAACCTTTAATATTCTTTTTTGAAATTTCTCCTATCTGAACTTTTTATATGAGTTTATTTTATGTTTTGTTTGTTTGAATTAAAAGAAAGAACATAATAGTTTCTGTAACTTACTATTACATTTCAGAAATATTATTATTACAGTATTACACTGTATTATTATTACCACATAAAAGCCATTATAGTATTATTGCTGTTGTTTTTGCTCTTATTATTACTGTATATGTGCCGTTCATCAGGAATCTGAGTTATATACAAATCTAACCTAAAGATGTTCTCAGGAACATATCTCATCCATAACTTGTGAGCACCTGTATTTATAATTATTATATCCCTTTGTCAAATTGATCCCTTTACAATTATATAATGGCCTTCTTTGCCCTTTTAACTGGTTTTTTTATTTTATTTAAAGTCTGTTTCATCTGATATAGATAGTAGCTATTCTTGCTCACTTTTTGTTTCTGTTTGCATGGAATGTCTTTTTCT
Organism: Nycticebus coucang; assembly: GCF_027406575.1. Lineage (NCBI taxonomy): Eukaryota > Metazoa > Chordata > Mammalia > Primates > Lorisidae > Nycticebus > Nycticebus coucang. The sequence goes on from NC_069787.1 coordinate 106,871,732, forward strand.
ACCTTTTTATCTTCAGTATATTAGTGTCTTTACCAGTAAGATGCTTTTCTTACAAGCAGCATATAGGTAATTTTTAAATCCATTTCACCAGTGTATATCTTTTAAGTCAAGTAGTTGACCCATTTGTTTTCAAGATTAATCTAACATGTGAGGTTTTGTTCTTGTCATGTTAATTATTATCGAGTTAATGCTTTTTCTGTTTATTTTTGAGATTTGATGGAGTTCTGTGTTATTGCCATTTGACTTTTTTCATTTCCTCCCTTGTTTACTTGTTTTCATTTTTTTATTAAATCATAGCTGTGTACATTAATGCAATTATGGGGTACAATGTCCTGGTTTTATATACAATTTGAAATATTTTCATTAAACTGTTTAAGATAGCCTTCATGGCATTTTCTTAGTGATTGTGTTCAGGCATTTATATTCTGCATTTAGTAAGTTTCACCTGTACCCTGCTAAGATGCACCATAGGTGTGGTCCCACCAATTACCCTCCCTCCACCTTAACACCTGTGAGTTTTTTATTTTCATGTGCTTTTATTAGGGCAGATATCAACCTTTTATTTCTATGTCCAAAACTCCTTTAACCATTTCTTGTAAGGCTGGTCAGGTGGTAACAAATTCCTTTGGCATTTGCTTGTCCAGGAAAGAGTTTGTTTCTCCTTCATTTATGAAGCTTGTTCAAGCAGGATATAAATTTGTGGTTGGCAGGTGCTTTTCTTTAAGCATTTTGAAAATAGGTTCTAGTCCCTCTGGCTTGTAAGATTTCTGCCAAGAAGTCTGCTGGTAGTCTGATGGGATTTCCTTTATAGGTGACTACATGCTTTTCTCTTTCTGTTTTTAGAATTCACTCTGACTGTAGATGGTCTTGTTATTATGTGCCATGGCAAAGACCCTTTGCATTGTATTTATTTGGGGATCACTGAGCCTCCTGTACCTGGATGTGTATATTTTACATCTCTTGCTAGACTTGGGGAGTTTTAATCTATTATTTGTTAAATAGGTTTTCTAAATTTTTTGGTCTCTGTTCTTGGGGATAGTGATAATTCTAGTCTTTAGTTGCTTTATGTTATCCTAACTATTTTTGTTTGGCCTGTGCCAAAAGCCCAGCACAGGGTACAAAAGGTGGTCCTGGCTTTATAGCTAAGCTAGTGGGAATGGGAACCACATCACTCTTATACTCCAGACCTGACAGGGCTCTGTCCTGCCATATCAATCAGATGGTGAATCCATACAGTTAGCTGAGTCGCATGCCCTTTGCCTCTGTCTGCAAAACTCACTGCCCAGCTCTAAATCACGCCTCTTAGGAAAATCCCTTCCCACTCCAGTCCTACGAAAGCGGAGCACCCAACTCCAGCAACTGTGGGAGGAGCCTGTACCATGCTCCCCTTTCAATTCTGGGGAGACCAGAATTTCTAATCCTTAGTCTGAGACTCTTCAAACCGGCGGCTACTGCCCCCACTAGCTAACTAACTACAGGTTCCTCTGTAGACTGCTATGAGCTAGGACAGAGGAAAGCTTCCTTTTACTGGCCCCCAGGTCTGGGAGAATACAGGACATTTTCTGGTGCCTTTTCTTCTCACAGTCTCCCAGTCGTTCTTGAGATAGATCCGGGGATTGGGAGGGTCATGCGCTTCTCCATGGCCTGGATTGCATGGTTCTCCAGTGGGAATATGTACTGCAGAGACATTCTCTCCTCTTCTCATGCACTGGGGATTTATCTGTGGTTTCCAGTCATATTCCATCACCAGAGCTGCTGCCCACGTTTTTTTTTTTTTTTTTTCAATAGCCAAAGAGTTTTCTTTTTTTTTCATTTTTCTGTTAAACATCTATGTTTTATGGGGGTTTTATCCCCTCCCCCCTTCTTGGATAAAAGTTCACAGTGTGAATCCCTACACTTTATTCTGATATTTCCAACTAGGTGAGGCACACCGGTAAAGCCTCTAATCTGCCATCTTGGAGGAAAAAAATCCTACATTTTATTTTTAATTAACTTAGAGATCTGTTACACAGAATGGTGACTATAATGTATAATATCCTATTGCATATTTCAAAATTGCTTAGAAAGTAGATTTTAAAGGTTTTCACCATAAAAGAATGATAAGTATGTGGGGTGGTGGATTTGTTAACCCACTGCACTGTTAACTTCCTTATTATTGGAAGGCTACAAGCCTCACACAAACTCAGGTCAAATCTGCAGATCTGTGGAATTTACACTCCCTGGAGTTTAGGAGGCAGTCCCAACTTTCCTCCACTCTCTGCCTCTGGACTAGACTTTTGAATTGCACTCTTCTTCCATGTTCCCACGAACAACCTCTGATGTGACTTGCCTCTGACTCTGAGCAAATACTAGATGGTTCTTCCCTATGGAAACAAACCCTGAGTGCTGACCCATCTTGAAGTGCGACTCTGTACTGACCTCAGGAAGCCTGCCCACAACCTGGCTCATCCTCCTTTCTCATCAGAGCCAGCATTTCAGTCTGACCTGGAGTGGGGAAGGTGATGGTGCTTTGGCATCTCTTTTCCTGTTTATGGCTTAGCCTAGCTTAGTCTTGGAGCGTAGCAAGGAGCTCAATAAATACTTGCTAAATTCAGTTGAGAAACATCCTGCCAGGGACCTGTGATTTGCTGCCCAGTCTGCTGGGCAGTGTTCTAGCCATTTCCCAGAGAGGGATTTTGCGTAAGCCTGTCTGCTGTTCTGCCTCCTACAGTGCAGGTAGTGTAAATTCCTCATGAGACCCAGAAGATTAGCTTATACGAATAAATCATCCTAATACCTTTTTTGTTCCTATTAAAGACATCTTCACACATGGTACTCTGTTAAGAAGCAGGATTGAGTCATGTTTATTTCCACATCAGTGAATAAAATCTGTTTTTATAAGGCTTGTGTATCCTGGAAAAAACTGTGTGTGTGTGCGCATGTACATGTGATATTTTAAGGCTAACGGGGTTATCTTCTCAATTTTTTGGGAGTGTTGTGTATATTAGCCTAAGACTCTATCTGAGATGTGATTCTTTCTTCAATAGCTAATCAATATGGTCTTCGGTTAGCAGCCACTTGTAATTCAGTTCCCTTAATTTTAGATTTCTTTTGAAATCAAAGAGCTTCTAATAAGAGGTAAATTTTCTTATATATGCTGTCTTTTGCTTGCTTTGAAGTGACCTGTATTAGCCATACCCTCATCATTAGGTAGAGCAAGAGAACAGCTGCCCACACTGCTGATTTGTGCACTTCCATTTGTTTCCAAGCTGCCAAATGGCATGGGTAGTGCACTGGACACAGGCCAGGCCAGGGCCCCACAGTTGGGAGGGCAGAGAGCCTAGTACTTGGCAAAGTGCTTACTCCTGGACTTGGCCAGCCTGGCAAGGCATAGAGTGCTCTGCCAGGCCAGGCCAGGCCAGGACAAGCAGCACTGGGAAAATGGAGGTTTCTAGTGCCCACAGAACACGTTGTAGTGTGAAGTCAGGGGCATAGAGTAGATTCCAAATTGTTTACCACCAAGGGCTTGGGTAGAAATGGCCAAATAAGGTATTTCTATAAGCATAGCTAGCATCTGACCAATTTAATTTGAAGATCTCTGTCCAGGCCACAGGAGCACAGCTTGCCCATAATTCTCCTATCTTTCTTTTAAGTTATCAGTTTTTATAGAATGTAGCTATGTTTCCTGTTCTATGGGAGCTATTTGGACCATGTTCCATTGCTCAGAACTACCAAATACATTCCTTGTCAGGAGTCCATGTTCATTTCCCTCAATGGCAGTTCAATTTTATTTTTAATAAAAGTGAAACATTCTCTGCTTCTCTTGAGTCCATTTCTCATCCTTGGAAGCACATTGTCCTCTACTCTTTGGTCAAGAGAGAGATTTGGAGCTTTCTCACCAGCTGCGGCCATCTCTGCTTGATTAGGACCAGCAGTGATCTGGAGGGAGGGGCCTTGGCATGAACTGAGTCAAGACCTCTCATGTTTTTTTCTCAATACCTGCTCCATTCCACTTTACTTAACCTCAGCCCTGCGAGGAGAGACTTCTGTCTTCCCCTGACCAAACTGGTCTTGCTTACACACACATCCCAGGTATATGAGACATAAATACAGTGTTTAAGGAGAAATGCAATGACAAGTTTCAAAGCCATGGGCCACCTTGGATATGTCCAGATTTTTCAGACCATTTCATTTTCCTGAAACCCTACTCCGTAGCTTTTTGAGATGCATACAGGGAGTTGTTGTGGGGATAGTCTGAGAAGGGACCCTCAGTACCATGCTGTTTATCTTGGATTGAAAACTCAACTGGTGGGAGGAGATCCAAGATGTGCAGATGAGAAACTGCATCTGATATACCTTTGTTTCTGCTGTGATGGCAGCAACATGCCTCTAAATGACATGTGATCACCCTTCTTGGTATTTCAAGAAGCTGTCTGTGATGAACTCTAGTTAATTATTATTTTCCCATCATTTAATTAAAACTGACAGGCAAAGGTGATCTTTTTCATAGCCTTGCTTATGTGTTGTCCGACTCTGGGACCTTAGGCCCTGAGGCCTGGAATCGTGGAGTCCAGGTGTGAGGTGCTCCTCCTCTGAGCCAGCTCAGGCTACCAAAGGTGGGGACCAGTTTCTCTAGCTGAAACGGTGATTTGTTATTGCCTCTAAAACTCTTTGGAGTCACAGCTTGCCCTCTGTTCTTCGGGGAGTATTGTTTATCCTGGAAATCCCTCTTCCATGAACTGGGTCACAGCAACACAGCACACAGCATGAAAACACAAGGGCAAGAGCTACTGGACCTGGGAATCTCTCACTTGAACGTGACAAAGCAGAGACTAAATTAGGAACATGCCTCTACTTGCTTCCCCATCCTGAGAGCGATGAATGAGGCCTTAGAGAGAGGTTGCTTTCTGATCCTTCTCACCCCATGTCTCTACACCTGTGTCCTGTGGAGTCACCCACAGTTGTCTCAAATACCCTTTGAGATATATTTGGAAAAGAGATTGTTACAAGCTCCATTTGTCCTGTTTTGTAATCACCCATTGTGCAACTACGTGACATCTCCAACAGCCTCCTGCATCATAGGGGAAATGCAGTCTGCTGAGAAGCACAGAGGCCCCCGGAAGACTGTGCCAGCCCAAATGGTGAGCAAAGTCAGCTTCCCAGGCAAGCAAGAACCCACTCACTCCCTGAATAAAACCAAACCAAGGCCTGTCAAGTTGGCTGAGGTGAGGGAACAGGTGACTGGGTTTAGCAGCCCTGACTCTTATTTTCTCATATTCACTGTCCCTTTGAAGACTCCTGATAAATGACCAATGCCATCACCTCAGTGGGGTGCCAATCCCCTTGTAAGGCCTAATGACTTACAGCTTATTCACTTATTTCCCTGTAGGCAGCTATTGACAACTGGCAGAAATATTTAGCCTCATCTCATTGCAAGCTCCTGGATAAAACTAGGGAAATAAGCATGTGTGTTAGCTGGCAGCTCAATCTATCCAGGGTTCCTGCTGGAGGCCTTCTGGACCACCTCTATCACCAGAAGCCATCTTGACCTACCATCCTGGCTAGCACATCCAGGTCTCTCAAGTCCAGCTCTTTCTGGGATATTGACCCTCTCCATTCCCAAGTCTTTCCTTTGAGGAACAATAAATTATTAGATGGCCATCTGCTTCCATGGATGGGACTCCTCACTGCCCTTCTCAGGATGCCTATCCCCTGACCCCCGTTACCTAAATCTAATACCCCTTTCCCAGTCCCTGTTCTGTGGGGTAAGACAGGAGGATGAAGGGCCAGTGAAAGTAACATATTTTGTTTCAGAAGTTGAAAGTAGAAGTGGTAAAATTTGTAAAATCCAGTAAATCTCTCCTCCTTTCCCTCATCATTAGCCAAACCATCTCATACAAACCTTCTGTGAGTACCTGGCTAAAAATTTGAAAATTGCTGTTAAAAAGTAATTGATTTTCACAATGCATGCAACATATTTAATGATTAACAATTCTTTAATGCCCTATACACTTTTGTCATTGTCTCTTTTGTTGCTGGCTTCCGTTCATGATATAACAGGCTGCTGGGAAAGATCTGTGTGTCTTTCTTTCTTTTTTATGTTCATCTCCTGAAATATAGTGTTGCCTAAGAGCATACCAGTGAATGCAGGCACTGGCGGCATTGTGTGAGGGAGACGTGACCAATAGGCCTGTTTCATGATCGTCTGGGACCTGAAGGCTAAGCAATGAAAATAAGCTTAGACTACAGAGTGTTCAACAATTAAACTTTAATAAATCATATTGCAGATGCCAAAACATCCAGTTAAAATAAAAATTTCACAAGTGCCAACTGAAAAGTCCTGGCCCTGCTCTCAAGGGGCTTAAGCTCTAGAGGTAGGCCTGCCCTGACTTTGGTCATAACCATTTCTGTGCTTTTCTTTATAGCTTTACTCTATGTACATGTATCCATAAGAAATATAACTAAATTTTGCCTATGTTTGAAATTTTATATAAATGGAATGATACCATGTATAGTCAGTCCATTAGGCCTCTCCTGTTTTGCTCAACCTATGGCTGTGAGATTCACTCACGTTGTTAAGTGTATAGCCATAGTTAGTTCATTTTCATTGTTTTATTTTATTCCATTGAATGAAGATGTCACAATTTATTTATCTCTGCTACTATAGATTGATAAATGGGGCATTTTCTCTTTGGCAATATGTCAGACAGTGCTTCAATAAATACTTTTGTACATGTCTACTGATCCATATGTGTAAAAATTTCCCTTGGGTAAATACTCAGGAGTGGTACTGTGGGCTCACTGGATGGACTTCTAACAGTTTGTTAAAGAATAGTAGCAATCTCCCATTGCTCCAAATTCTCATCAACATTTGATATGAGACTTTTAAGTTGGACAATCTGGTGGTTATAATTCTCATTACAAATTAATAGGTCTACTTATACTCAGATACTAGACGTTTTAGCCACTTAAATGTATTGCAAATATTTCTCCTAATTGTGGCTCCTATTTCTACTCTATACTGCTGGAAGATACATATCTTTAATTTAATGTAATCATCTTTTCCTTTGTGCTTAATACTTGTTACTTATTGTTTAAAAGAAAACTCCCCTATCCTAAGGTCATAAAAATATTATCATATATTACCATCTAACCACTTTACAGTTTTGCCCTTTGTGGAAATTTTTATATACATGAATTGGTGAATGATAGGGATGGAATTTTGTTTTTCTTTGTAGATGCCTCATTGTACAAGCATAATTTATTGAAAGCGCAATATGTTCTCATCTGCCTCCAATATCTCTTTATCCATATATGCATGGGTATGTTTCCTCATAGTCTAGGCTAGTCCACTGAGCAAATAGCATTCTACCTTAATTACTATAGCTTTATAGGAAGCCCAGGCATAAGGTGAGACAGGGTGTCCCAACTTGTTCTGTAAGCGTGTCTTTGTTGTCCTTGTCCTTTTATATTTATGACTATATTTTAGATTAGCTTATAAAGCTTCACTAAACAAACAAATAAACAACACTTTTTGAATTCTTATTAGGATTCCATTGAATTGATTGTTATTTTGGAGAGAAAGTACATCTTTACAATAAATAATACTTTCAATGCTATAGCTTGTATCTCTAATTATTTATTTGGGTATTTCAATGTCCCTTGATAATGTTTCTTACTAATGTCTGTAGAAGTCTTTTGTTATGTTTATTCCTCATTATTTTATATTTTTTATTTGCAATTTTTAAAATTTTATTTTCAATTTTTTGTGGCTGATGTATAGAAAGGCAAATGAGTTTTGCATACTGTTTTTATCCAATAATCTAGCTAAAGGCTCTTATTAATTCTACTAATTTCTCTATAGATTTTATACTTTCAACATTCATAGTCACCTTATTTTCAAACAATAATTTTTCCCTAATTTCTATACCTTCCTCTTCTTTCTTTTTTAATCATGCCGGCTAAGTTCCCCAGTGCAAAGCTAAATAAAAGTGGTAAAAGTAGCATCCTTGTGTTTCCAGTCACAAAGAAAAAGCTTTCAAAGCTTCACAATTAAATATGGTAATAATATGTTATTTATGAATATTAATATATTATATGCAACATAGACTCATATAGAACATATATAGATATGTATACAGGTAAAAATATATTCATTTTATAAGGGTGAGGAAGTTTCAAAGTTTTCTGATAAATTTAAAGAATCGTGAATTTATTGAATTTTTAAAACACCTTTCTTAATGTTTCAAATTAGCATTCCATTTTGTTTCTTCAGCTACCTTATTGTGGTGAATTACATTAGTCTGTTTTATAAAATTAAATAAATCTCACATTTCTGAAATAGATGCTAATTTTCAATATTCTGTTAGGTCACCTTGATAATATTTTTCCCCCTAGGGGAAGAATGAGTGAGTTTGCCTTTGTAATTTTCTTTTCTTCTTTCTTTCTTTCTTTCTTTCTTTCTTTCTTTCTTTCTTTCTTTCTTTCTTTCTTTCTTTCTTTTCTTTCTTTCTTTCTTTCTTTCTTTCTTTCTTTCTTTCTTTCTTTCTTTCTTTCTTTCTTTCTTTCTTTCTTTCTTTCTTTCTTTCTTTCTTTCTTTCTTTCTTTCTTTCTTTCTTTCTTTCTTTCTTTCTTTCTTTCTTTCTTTCTTTCTTTCTTTCTTTCTTTCTTTCTTTCTTTCTTTCTTTCTTTCTTTCTTTCTTTCTTTCTTTCTTTCTTTCTTTCTTTCTTTCTTTCTTTCTTTCTTTCTTTCTTTCTTTCTTTCTTTCTTTCTTTCTTTCTTTCTTTCTTTCTTTCTTTCTTTCTTTCTTTCTTTCTTTC